>NC_136071.1:888362956-890845523 GCF_964261635.1 Lissotriton helveticus | reverse complement strand
AATAAGAAATAATGAGTAAATAAATACTACAGACCAAGTAAATTAGTTGATGGTCTGTTTCTGTTTAAGCAACATACAGCGAGAAAGGTGATGACTAGATAATTTGTTGGTCTACGTTTTAGAAAGTTGGTATTTCCTTGTCCTAACCATTCGGTGCCTGCAGCCTTTTCCTAGGTAATATTACTAGGAGTTGCTGGCAGTTGGTCTCTGTATATTGCTCCCAGACAGTAAAATAGAGGGAGGCTATTCCCTGACAGGATGGCCCACTCGGTGTTAACGAGCGAGAGAAGCTGTCATCTACCACACTCGCACATCACAAAGGCTCTGCCTGAACACACTCACAAAGAGTTTCTCACTAGTCTTTCATGTACCCAGACAGGCTGGGGCCACGGCAGGGACGAAGGGGATGCCCTACACCTTGGGAACCTTCTATTACTTCTAAGTGGCATTAGGTGTAAACAATGGACCTTCAGACCCAGCTCTTCAGTACACATCTAGACCTATGGAACACTCAGAAGAACTCATGTACTACTTTGCTTCACAAAAAACTGTCACTCTGCTGCCCAGCTGTCCTCCTGCCTGAGTGAGAAGGACTGAATCTGTATCTTGAACCCAGTACCACCGGAGTGACTTCAGGTCTAGCTGGCTGACCGACTGATCAGACCAGGACAGAATAGGCTCCAACAACTTTTAATTCAGCACCTGGACTCTGCCAGCTGTGAGTCTTGTCCTGGACCGAACAAAGTGGGCCTGAAGGTGCTCTTCTAGCCCAGCTGTGGTCCCAGCAGAATCGGTGCAGCGCGGCGCATCACCCGACTTTGGAACCTCTGTGCAAAGCATCCTTGACACAGGACTTCGCAGTGCAGCCTGCAGCCTCCTCAGAAGTGCAGCTATGCACCGCATCTTCAACGCAGGTCTTCACATTGCAAGCCCTTAGTCAACCACATCCTCGACGATGACGCAGGACTCCACATCGCAAGCCCTGGAAATTCTCCGGAACCAGCCGGTGCATGATGCATCTTCGATGCAGGACTTCACATCGTAAGCCCCTCTTCTACAGCATCATCGATGACGATGCAGGACCTCACATTGCAGTCTGGCAGCTGCTCGGAACCACCGCTGTGTGACACATCCTCAACGCAGGATCTCACAACACTAGACAACCAGGATTAAAGGTACTTTGGCCCGCGGGCCTAACTGGGTCCCTGTAGCTGGCCTGTGCTCCTTCACCGTCAGCCTGAAGTTGTGACTTTGCCCTGGTCTAGCGTGACCAGATAAGCATAGTTGGCGCATTGTGATTTTTGGAGCTACTTTCACTTAAATCTTTAAAATTGCACGCCTATTTGTTAAATTCTAATCTATCTTACTAAATTGGTGTGGAGTTTTTATAGTTTTGTGTTTTACTTTTATCAATGGTGTGAAGTGTTGCATAAATACTTACCACATTGCATTTAAGTTAAGCCTGACTGCTCTGTGCCAAGCTACCAGGGGGCTGAGCACAGCTTAATTTGGGGTTTGCCTGTGACTTCACCCTCACAAGTATTGTTGTTGCTTCTTAAGTAGGATTTCACCCCCATCAACCAGCAACCCAATTTCTTACTGTACATAAGAATAATCCGATAAGCTAAGAATTGATGGGCTTGGAAAGAGAACCTTAACACTTGGAAGGCACCATATTAAGAAACTGCTGTTTAAGGTGCATACAGTGCCCTTTATGTTTTTAACTAGAAGTGCAAATCATTGGTATTGCCAGCAAAAGGCCAAGTTGTTTCAAGAAGCAAATAGGGCAGTTCAATTATAAATATTTAAAAAAAACAATCTCAAACAAAAAGTGTAGCTCTATGGCACAAACAGGGCTCACTTACTAATCTACAAGAGACTTATGAAATGTACTTCTCATATCTATGTAATGTATATTAAGCTGAATTTTGGCAAATTTGTTTTACTCAGGACGAGGATGTTCCGGCCATATGAGAGGGACAAAAATGCTCAATGACTTTCAGCCTGGGTGGTCTTTTGGCAACTTTCTGCACCCTTTTTTGCCTAGCACAACAAGAGGGTAAGCTGTATATGGTGATCTATAGTTAGCCAAGATAGTTGTGGTCGGAAGGTGAATACATGATCCTTCTTCCTCAGTGCAATTAAGATGGCATAGGCTCAGTTTCATGCACGCTGGGGTTTCTGGATTGCTTTGCCTGGGAGATTTAAGTATATTGCCTTACAGTACTAAATTATGGACATTTTAACAGCCTCTCCTAGCAGTTGCTGTGATAAATAGTTAACATTGAAAAGATCTTTGATAAAGAATATAGGTGAATTCCAATGGATATTAACACATAAGACACAGGCTAAAATGCAGTTGTGCCTGATAACGTCAATGACCTTCTCCCCATTTAGCCAAAACAGAGGAAACATAAGAAAACCACCATGGGATTATCCTTTAAATTTAAAGAAGAAAATAATTGGTAAGCAAAACAGTGTATCATTGAGATTATAGCCCCTCCATCTCTCTTCATTCAAGCCACCAGGTTGTCAAAGGAACTTACAAAAAGCACACCCTACATGTAAAAGTCCCATTTAAAAGATACCATTCAGACTGGTTTGAAAATTTCTGAGCAGCTAATCAACATTGTCAGGCAAGACACCAAACCCAACCTCACTGTCCCACCTCGCTGATATTGCAACCAAATACAAGTCGTCTGCAAAGCTCTTGTGAATAAAGAAGAAAAGATATGATCAAGTACTTCTCCTCAGCTCATTCCTCCTCTTTCCTCACTCTTCATCTGATTGATTGATTCAGTTCCTCAAATAGACATCATCTAAACAATATCTGGCTTTAGTTAATCCAACATACTATGCACATCCAATCCTAGTCTTCCCTAAATCTGACAGCCTCTGTATTCTCCCAGCTGGACCAACTTCATGAAACCCAACCCACAGCAAGTGTCCTAAGTGCCTCAAAGTTCAACAACTCAAGTATCTTCTAAAGAAAGCATAAAAGAGCTGGTCATGTTGATTTCAACAAATATAGTAGGATAGGATAGGTTAGGAATTTGTAGAGCACGCTAAACCAGGAAGGTGTCAAGGCGCTAGGCGGGACAAAGGGGAAGCAAACAATCACCAACTAAGAGGCTTAAAGCCAGGTCTTTAAGATCTTCCTAAAGGATGCGAGTGAGTTTGCCGTGATGATAGAAAGAGGCAGAGTGCTCCAAAGTCTGGGGGCCGCCACAGAAAATGAGCGGCCACCCCACCTGGAGCGACACAATCTAGGCGAGACAAGCTTCTTCTGAGTGGAGGACCTCAACGTTGTGCTCGGGGTGTACCAGTGGAATAAGGTTGCAAGGTGAGATGATTCTGTACCATGCATGGCCTTGTACACCAAATTCAGAGCCTTAAAGGTGATGCGCTTCCTGATCGGAAGCCAATGCAAGGCACGGATTCCTTCTCTGATGGACTGATGTTTAGGGATGTTCAGTATAAGTCTTGCCGCAGCGTTTTGCACTACCTGCAGCTTGTTCATGGAGCCTTTACTGGCATTGAGGTATAATGCATTGAAATAATCAAGCCGAGAGGTGACTAGGGCAATGATAGTAGGCCGATGCAGATCGAGGGAATTTATTGCAGCACTTTAAGAATAAGGAAACAGGTGCTAACCGTGCGATTCACCTGGGCATAAAAAGGCCCTTATCAAAGATAACGCCAAGGTTTTAGGCAGTTGTCACAGGGACATGTAGAGGGCCGCATATTTCAGGCCATCAGGCGCCAGACCAGCTTGAGGTCGGAGGGCCGAAAACCAAAACTTTGGTTTTCTCTGTATTCATTTTAAGAGGGTTGTCCTTCATCCAGCGTATTATGCTGGTCATACATATATTAAACCTTTGAGCAACCAGCTGCAAATCATCAGAGATTGATACAATGATTTGCGTGTCATCTGCATGGGAGAGGACCTGGAAGCTGGAAGATCTCACCAGTGAAGCCAAGGGGGTCACATAGAGATTGAAAGGAGTGGGTCTAAGTGAGGAGCCTTGGGGGACCCACAAGCAAGACTGAAGGACTTGGCTTTTAACCCGTTGTAACGGACTACATTGGTTCTGTCGTGCATAAAAGAGTGGAGGAGCTGTAATGCCTTCCCAGTGACACCAACATCCTGCAGTCGCTGAAACATGCGAACTGGGGAAATGGTGTCTAACGCCGCCGAGAAGTCCAGCCGGATCAACACCGCTGATCCGCCCCGATCGACCTGCATGCGGATACAATCTGAGGCTGCAACCAAGACGGATTCAGTGCTGTGCCCTGCCCGAAACCCATTCCGGGAGCTATCCAAGAAGTTGTGTGTTTCAATGAATTACATAAGTTGAATATTAATAAATGTTTCCAGCATTTTGGCAGGAGCGGGGTAGGGAAATAGGCCTGTAATTCTTCAGTTCTGAGGGGTCGGCATTAGGCTTCTTAAGGAGGGGTGAGACCGTGGCTTCCTTTCAGATGTTTGGATAGTGTCCAGATAGAAGAATGTTATTGTAAACTTAGCACAGGGACTCAGCTATAAGATCTCGTGCAAGTTTAAGTGTGGAAAACCTACAAGGATCGATAGGAGTTCCTTAGTGCGAGATACTATGATAGCTGAAAACAGTGCCAAGCTAGGCGTAGCAGGTAGGGCTGTGGCAGGCTTGGTTTCCACGGAAGGGGAGAACTCGTGAAAAAATGTTCAAGACTTTCTCCTGAAAGTAGAGGGCTATGTCGTCACAGAAGTCTTGGGTAGGATTCAGGAGTGGTGCTCCTGGGGGTTCAGTAATTTCTCTGATGACTTTGAAGAGCGTTCTAGATGAATTATCGGCTGACCTAATCAGTCGATTGACTTTAGTCAGCAAAATCTTGGGATTTCACCTGGAAGATGGCACTTATAGTCCTTCAGCAAGGATCTCTGCATCACTTTTTCCTGAAGGCAAGGGGCCGCCCGCCACCTACGTTATTGCCTATGACAGAGCTGTCTAAGAGTCCTAAGTTCATATGAGAACCACAGGGCTGAGTATTTGGTTATCTTAGTAATACAGCATTTGACAGGAGCAGCTGTCCAGTGAGTTGGTAATCGAGTCAAGGAAACCCTCTGCCGTTGTAGGATAAGCAGTAGGGCTACTGTCCGAAGTTAAGGTCAGAGCCTCCTTCCAGTCCGAGGCCATGACCTTATGTATTCTTCTACTTAATATATTTTTGGGGGGTACATTAGACGTGACCTTAGTGAGGGAGGGAAAGGTGACATCAAGCTCAACCAGCCCATGGTCAACCCAGCTAAGAGGCAGGACAGCCTTGATCCTAAGATTACTGTGGTTAACAAAAGTGCCGTCCAGAGTGTGGCCGGCCCTGTGGGTAGGAGAATGAATAAGTTGCTCAAAGCCCATGGAATTCATGAGGTCAAGAAAGTGTACAGAATCAGTGTCCAGGTGTATTCAAGATGGAAATTGAAATCCCCAAGAATTGTATAGTGTGTCATGATAGCAAAAGGTTCTAAAGGCTGGCCCCTTGTATCAAGAAAATCAGCCTGGACCCCGGAGGACGATAAACCGGAAAGGCCTGAGAATTTGCAGTTTTCTCAGATTTAATACCGAAGATGGCCGCTTCTAGAAGCGAACCCGGGCTCCCACCAGCGGGGTGAGGGTACATTTGAGAAAGTCTCTAGCCACAAGGGCTAGGCCACCACCCATTCTGCGGGGTCGGTCATGTCTAAGGATAGTGTAGCCTGGGGGAACAGCATCAGTCAGGTCGGGCCTGAGTGTTCCTTAGCCCAGGTTTCGGTGATAAAGAGGCAGTCCAGATTAAGCGTAATAATGGGCAGGGCAATTTCTGTCTTATGCGTAATCATGGAACAGCCGTGAATAGGTGCTCCCTTAAGAACAGAAGGTCTACTGGTTATCGGGGGCTCGTAAGTATGCATCTCAGCACCTCCCAACCCATGCGGCCGGTCTGCAATGATCAGCCTCCCCTTTAGTAAAGTTTATACTAGGTGCACACTTCCTATGCGGGGATTTAGGTAGTAGTGCAAGTAGTTGTGACCTAGAGTACATAATATTCTGTCAGTTACTGTATTTAATGGAACCGGCAGCATGCCTGGCCGGCCAGGCGCGGACGGGCGCAGACGGGCATGCCTTTGGCGAGCGCTCGGGGAAGCATCCAGTTAATATGCCCCCGTCACCAGAACCGGAAGAGGGGTAGGAGTGGTGAGAGAACTAGATCGCATCTGGCTCGGTCAGGCAGAGGAGCAGAGAGGGCAGCAAGGAGACTCTTTCCAAGACTCTTTCAGCTCAAACGGGAAGCCCATCGGCGGACCAACGAGTCAAGGAAAGCAAGGAAGGTAAAAAGTGCTCCCAAAGGACTGAGGCAGTTAAAACAGTAAAAGCAAGTAAAACTATTAAAACGCGATAAGCAGCATGATTAGCACCATAGTAAAAGCAGGTAAAATGCGATTAGCAGCGTGATAGGCAGCACAATAATATCAGGTCACTGGCACAGAGTAGTAGGCAAGTGCGACTTACTCAAAGCGTCCACTGCGCGCTCAGGGAAGCATTCAGTTAATATGCCCCCTTCACCGGAACCGGAAGAGGGGTAAGAGCCGTGAAAGAACTAGACAGCAGACGAAAAAAAAATGTTTTCTTTTGCAAAAATCAGAGCCCCCTTTTGGCATTGCAATTTAAGAGTTATATTACAAACAACATTCTACTAACTGAATGCCAGTCTGAATTAGGGCAAGTTGTAGTACCAATGCCGCCATGCTTTAAATCATTGCTGAAGCTCCCAGGATAATCGGCATATGAGAACGTTGCCTTCTGATTCTTTGTGAATGGTCTGTGGCCTTGACAAACCACAGCATGGAGTTCTCTCTTTAACATCCTAACATGTCTGCTAGGCAGTGAGGCAAACTACCTCAACTATGTTATCCTTTACTTGGACCATTAATCCCCCTGTCATCTTGTCCTGCTACACAACGAAATCCACCAAGGCTCCATCTTAGCCCTCACTATTTCTATTGTTGATTTAAATCCACTTTGTAAAGTACCGCACACATTCCAAATATCTAGACAACAATTTGCTGGAGGCATACAACTACCATACCTGTAGGTATCCTCTGATTCGTATACCTTTCAACATTCAATGTCAACAGAAAAAAATACAAACATGACTAACAAATTCAAATTCTAGAAAAAATGAATACTTCTTCCTCTATTCAGCATCCTCTGACATGCTTACCTAATCCTGAAGCAATAATCTCACTGCACTAAGCATTGCTCTCTCTATCAATTAAAGTGCTTCATTGCTGGGTTTAATTAATCTTAAACTCCAGGAGGTTATCATAACATGGGATGAACAATACCAATGTGGGCTACAAAAAGGCTAACTTTGATTAAGCAGTCCAATATTATGACCTTTCCATGCTGAATTATGGCAAACATTTCTCACTGTAAAACCTAGTTTGCAATAGCAGCCTGAAGGCAGACCTCTATTTAGCAGCTCCCGTGGTCACCAGCATAAGTTGCTTTGGTCAGATCACTCCAGTCCTAATTGTACTTCAATGGCTCTAAATTGATGCTAGATCCACCTTCAACATAGTTTCATACACAAACTTCTGCACAGTGGGTTCACATTGGGCCATGCTAAAAAGTTGGTCTTCTTTAGGGGGTCAATGTTTCTCACCACACTTGATGGATGTTTTGCCAGGGAGCTCCTAGTCTATGAAGCACTTTATCCCAATTATTTTCAGGCTGTGCACCCAGAATGTAGAACTCTCCATCCACGGAGTTTTACATGACTGTCTAACACATGAAAAAACACTTTGGACTACTTCTTTTCTGTCATCACCTCTTCATCGCTGGTCTCTATGTCTTAAGACGCAGGGAGTCAAGCTACTTTATTTCATGGCCCTTTTTTTATTTCCTTCTCCTATGGTGTTTTTCCGCTACCTGGTCTACACTTCTTTGTGTACCTTTCCCAGGGCAACCACCTGATTTCAAAAGTGTTCGACAATACTGTAGGTAGCCCTCTATTCAATGCAAGTACTAGGGTATATTAGCTTGCACATTTTGTAGAATGCTTTCCCAGCAGAACTTTGACGTTGTTGTTGACATGACTCAAGTACTATTATGTGCTTCTTACACTGTTTTAACGTATAGTGCAGCCCTCTAACGTTCATAGGAAACATGCACTCGCAGGTAGTTCTGGACGGTGGGATTCTTCATCTAGGGCAGTACCTTACCTCTGGCAGGAAACCACCTGGGAGCATCTTTTTCCTTGTATTACACATCCTTTGTCACTCAGACCACAGACATATTTTTTATAACAATTTCACTCTACTATTTTAGGTCGAAGGTTACATATAAGATAAATGTGGCTGCATTGTTTATAGTGCATAGGCAGCCACCATCATCTCTCCTGGTTTTTCAAGGAAATAAAGGTTCATAAAAAAGAACTTTACAGTGAAATGTATTGGATGGGACAAATAATCTTGAGAGTCACAATAAACAAATGGCAAATAAAAAGGAATTTATGAAATTTAAACAAAACGTAATTTATTGATTAAAAATTCTACAATAATCTTATTTGCATCTGTTTATGATTAGGCTCGTCTCGGCTTTTAGTTATGAATAAATAAATTAATGAATCAATGAAAATATTTATAAAGCGTATGGCTACTCAAGAGTGTCCTGGTGCTAGGCATCCCTGTAGATACTGAATCTCTGGAAACCAATCAGTTAAAGGGAATTTAGTATTTCACTGCAGTCTGTTTTACAAATAGTCCTTACATGATCCCTTCGAAATGTGAGAAAAGCACTTAAAAATACAGGGACCTCCAAAGACAACATAATAAAGGATATCGTCTCACTTTCAGCCCAGGGTGTGTTGCCTGCCTCCAAGGCTGGGCTCGCTAACACAAGGCAAAGGCATCATTAATAATAATAAGCAACTGCAGAGTTAATGTTTAACATTTTAGGCAGATATTCTGAAATAACAACCCTGTGATTCACGCTAGGGGAAAATACAAAGGGGAAAAGGGGAAAATTCGCAGTTTTATTTTTGGCCGCAATATTATCTATACCAGTAATTGTCACTGGGCACAGTTCAAGTTACCAGTTCAACATGTAAAATAAGACAGGCCTCTCCAGCCATTTGGAGACATACTGTGAGGGAAACTGAAGGAATAGCTTACGGTGTTGAGCAGACAGACTCCGGCTCGCTTTCCTCTGCAGCACTGGTGTAAAACTGAAGTAACTCATCTTTCATGGACAACTCATGGTGTAGCTGAGAAACCTGTGCAGGGAACAATACGCAGATTTTTACAAAGTACATTTTATTTTTTAACCAAATTGTCATTATGAGCTGGAGAGTTAGTGTCCTCCGACCTCTAACCCCAAGCCACCTGGATTCATAATATGAAACCGGCTCTTGTCTCTACTGGTCTACTCCAGGAGGGAGGCTGGACAAAGTGGTAGTGTGCTGTACAAATGAGGCAGGACAGAGCAATGCTATATGAGACCAATGTTGCATTAGGACCATCTGATGGTGCTGAGGCTAGTGAAAACTGAGAGAATAAAAGAAAGTAAAACATCAAAAACAAAAATAACGGTCATCGCTTTTAAAGGGTTTGTGAATAAGAAGTCGAAAAGAAAATCCCCTTCAGAATACTGAATTTACTTGTGAATATACGTTTACAATGTGGGAATCACAACTGTCACCTTCAAGGTACAGTTTCATGGTAAAGAAATGTACAGGACTTGATAGTTATATGGAATGCTGCAATTTCATGATTGATTACATAAAGGAATGACGAAAAACATGAATGAATAAAAATTCAACAAGAATCTAATGGAATCACAATGTTTTTTTGGGAATCAGGATCAAATATTTGATTACTTCCCAGGAGGTAATTCAGCAGTGCATCAGGGTGACTCTTCCCCAAGGGGCAGCGCTTCTTTTTAATTTTAACTAACTAAAATATGTCAAATTCAAAATAGTCTTTATTCGATATATTTCAATCATGAAAGACATATTACAATCCATAAAAAAGAAAGAAAAACGACAAAAAAGTAAAAAGAAAAGAAGAACAATTATTTTTGAACCCCACCCGCTATCCCACAAAGGTGCCGGAACCACGATTATTTCTCCATAGGCAAAGTACAATTTAAAAATGTTCAATATACAATTTAAATACAATAAATAACACCCTCACTCATCCTATTTACATTTTTACATATTCTAAAATTAAACCTAATTTAAAAAAGTATTTCTAAGTAAAATCATGTGAACAAATTCATCATTTCAAAAGAAAAATTACCAAATTATCAGTTACTAGTGCAGTGCACATAGTTAATCACTTAACAATATGCTAAGCAGAATTGAATATCCACAGACGACAAAAATTCATGGTTATTCCAGGCTCATTTTGCGTGACCGAATAATCCATATCCAATGCAAAAACTTTGACATGGCTATAACAACAGGCTGTGATGTATCAGTTCTTAGTACCCGAAGTGCCTCACTAGCATTTCTCAAGTTTAACAGGACACAAATCGGTTTAAGCCATGACCGCCTGGGAACAATATATTCGGGGCAGGCAAATAGCACATGTCCAAAGTTTTCATTTTGCTCAGGGCAGAAAGGGCACCTTGGACTTTTACTCTTATTCCATTTCTGAGTTAGGGCATTTAAGGGTAAAGACCCTACCCTCAACTGATGGTACCTTTTCCGATCCCCTGGTACAGTTATCCAGTCCCAGTAAGGTTCAAGTGCCGGAGCATGCTTAAGTTCAAGAAAATCTCCAGTAAAGGATCGTTCAATGCGATTACTAAAGCACTTAGTCTCAATCATGCTCCAGTATAGGTCTCGAAGTACCTTTTTTGGGGGAAAAACATTGTTAACAGGATCATCCCACAATAGGGATAAACCCATCGCCCTGTATATACTTCTCACATCTCTCAGCCAGACAATTTTACACCCTTTGTCCAATGATCGGACCTCTAGGAATCCTTGGGCATACTGAGAAAGTTCTGGGGTTACCCAGAGCCTTCTCCAGTAGGCTACAGATCTATATCTAGCCATATCCTCAAAACTATGGAAACCCAGATCATATTTCAGGGGTATCAAAGGTGTTGACAATGGTAGCCCAGTAATGTTACGAAGAAATCTATTCTGCGCTACCATCAGCTTTGTAAGATTGCTGGGCCCCCAGAGTTCAGCTCCATACAAAACAGCCGCTCCAACCTTTGCATTATAAATTTTTAAGACTGGTCTGATAGGTTTAGTATATGATGTGAAAAGTTCCTTAGCAAGAGCTCCAGTTAATTGAGCGTGTCTTGTCGCTAGCTCATTTGTATGTTGTTTCCAATCCATATTATAAGACAAATTAATTCCAAGGTACTTAAAAACCTGAGTCTGTTCCAACTGGACCCCATCCATAATGACTTTCCCTCTAATATGTCGCCGTTTATGTAGAACCATACATTTTGTTTTACTTGTATTAATTACAAGACCATGTTCTACACAGAATAATTCAAACACTCCTATAGCCTTCTGCAATCCCTGTTGTGTCTTGGATATCAACAGCGTGTCGTCCGCAAACATCAACAGGGGTATCAGTTTACCTGCCAACTTGGGGGCATCAGTTGGTTGACATTCATAGTATTTGATCACCCTGTTGATGTATAGCGAAAAAAGCGTTGGAGCGAGCACGCAACCTTGGCGTACTCCTTTCTCAATTGGAAATTTGTCAGTGACATTACCCTGATGATTCCATCTCACTTGTGCAAAATTATTTTCATGCATTCTTATTAATAGGGACAGAATGACATTTGGGATGCCCTGTTTTTGAAGAGCATTCCACAACTTGTGGCGGGGGACTAAATCAAAAGCCGATTTTAAATCGACAAAAGCGGCAAAAAGCATTCCCCCCCCCCCAAGTATAACTACGCGCCAGTAGATTAAAACAAATCTAAACACCTGATCTATGGTACTTGTATGACTGCGAAAGCCTGCCTGCAAAGGTGACAGTATATCCTGATCGTCTATCCACCCATGGATTCGCTGAAGCAAAAGTCTGGCTAAAACTTTCTGAATACATGCAATGAGGCTAATAGGCCTATAATTGCCTGGGTCCGAGCATGCCCCCTTTTTATAGATGGGGATGATCTCGGCTCCCTTCCAGGTCTCAGGAATAGGCGAGCCCTTTGCGATTCCATTTACTAGCAGGTGAATATACGTGGCCCAAAGGTCTTTATCGTGCATAAAAAGGTCTGCTGGGACAAAGTCTAAGCCCGGTGCTCTGGCTTTAGGGATATTATTTAAGGTTTTTAGGACATCAGCTTTGCTAAAAGATAAGTAGCTCTCCAGTGTATTTACTGGAGTCGCACAGTCCTCTCCATCTATTTCCTCAGCAGCAAACTGAGTCACATAGTGGGATACCCAAGCTTCTGGTGACACATGGTTCATGGGTTCTCCTCTTATGGCACCCCTTCCCCATTTAACAATGTTCCAAAAGGGTGTCATAGATCTTTCCTCACTTGCTTTAAGCAGATCCCTCCAATAGTCCTCCTCCCATTCCCTTCTTGCACTTGTCTGGACCTTTTTGTACATAACACGTGCTTCGCTTATTTTATTTTTATCCTTAGACTTAACTGCAACAGATAATGCCTTATAAGAATCCCTGCAGGATTTATCATACCACTGATCTTCCTTTCTTACTGGCCTACGCTGCTTCTTAGTAACTGTTCTGACAAAAAATGTTTTTAACCTTTTAAAAAATTCATCGTGGATCCTACTAATTTCAGATAACTAGGTATCCATAAGACTTATACTCCTTATTTCTTCAATGGCCTGTAGCGTTAAATCCCTCATAGCTGTTAGGCTTTCCTCGGTGGCTGCACAAGTTGCCCATCTAATGCGTCTAGTGTCATTTGAGAGATTTATTTTAACAATTTCCCTCAAATCATCATCTCTCAGTACTCCATACATTTTAAATGTCAAAGTTAATGGATCATGGTCGCTTTCCACTCTAGGCTCTACACACATATCAACAACACTGGCCCAATTCTCTTTGTTGATTAGAATATAGTCAATACGACTGTGTGAATTTCCATTAGAAAAGGTAGTAGCACCATGTTTGTCTGAGATCACTCTTCCATTAGTGGCCCGCAAGCCAGACTCTACACACAGGATTTTTAGCTGCAATGCAGCCTCACACCATTTTTTAATTGGTGGTAAAGAAAGTTGAGGGATATCCCAGATATAATCCTCATCTAGCGTAAGATCGATATCGTGGTTGTCTAGGGGTTCAAAACAACAATTAAAATCACCTCCAACAATAACGTTTGCTTTTAAGCAGTATTGTTTTAAGAGGGAATCTAACAAGTCAACCACCTCCGTGGGTTTGCCACCTGGTAAGCCCCTTGAATAGATGTTAAAAATATACAAATCCAAGCTAGATGGCCGTTGTAGCTTAATCAGCAGAATATCAGGATGGTTAGTAACAAGTTGAACCACTGAATAGCCACTATTTTGTTTTACCCATGTTATTAATCCACCTTTAGGTCTTCCCCTTAAAGTTGGTGTGGCCGGAACATAAAAGTGTAAATATCCTTCCATAGGATCTGGATCTAATTGCCAAGTTTCCTGGAGCAGGATTATATCCTTAGAATCCAGGAAAGATTGCCAATCCTGTGAAGGTATCTTGCTTCTCAGACCTGCAATGTTCCAGGACAATAGGATACATTGTCCAGATGCTCTGTTAATAGAAGATTCACTACTATAAGGTAGGTTAGCACTTTGTTCCTGACTATTATAGTTTGCACCTAAATTATCCACATTTACAACCATATTTGGGGATAAATTGGCATTATAGTCAGTTTCTTCAGTATTATCAACAGCAGCAATACATTGATACTCATTACATGTAACACCTGTGACTCCTATATCCCCCTGTACACTACTTGAATTTATCAACAGATTAGTAGTTACAGAGTTTGTCTGGGCATCCACTTCCCCTCTTAAGAATACCCCAATAGGGGTTGGGAAATCAGTATGGAAATTACTTCTGCCCAGTCAATCACAGGCATTTAGATCTGATAAGACTTCATATCTATTCCCTAGGGTCAAACCCCATTCATTTGGAGCAGCCCTTGATCCTCTGTTGTTTCTAACTGATTCCCATAACGGGCCAGGAGTTCTTGGGAATGTCACATTTTGTTGCTCACCATAAAAGAATTTTAAAGTTAATGGGACAACAGACCCAGCTCTTCTCTGTGGTGGAAAAATATAGTTTAAAACATTGGGTAGTACAGCAGCATGGCAAAAAGTCACTATAACACAGTCTCCTTTGAACCTTTTCGGGCGGTTCCCAATCCAAGCAACCCTTTTCACAGACTTGATTTCACCTGCAAGCTGATGCTTGCCTCCTGGAGCCATTTGCATATTAGAAGTAAGCCAGTGCAGAGCCTTACTTGACAAGGATGCTGGTGATTCCATTTGGGTATCCGTTGCCGGGGGCACATTGGCCAACACTAATACCACTGGCGATGCTTCTTCAATAAATTGAAGGGGATCTAATTCCTGGCGTATTACTGGTTAAATTGATATTGGCGGTGGTATACCATCTGTAGTCGCAGGATGATTAGTAGGATTAGTCCCCTTTTGAGCTGTAGGATCAGGGAGTATTTGCCCATTCACGTTCTCTGCCAGACTTCCTTCCTTAGACTCGGCTGGCTCTCCCAATTGTGACACCAATGTAGTTAAATTATCAACCCCATCCTTTGTCTTTGACTGAAGAGCACCCATTCTTTTTATTTCCGCATTTAGTCTGTCGATCTTTGCAACAAGCGGCTTAATAATAATTTTAATTTTTGAATCAATGATATCAGCTATTTTCAGTAGCAGGTCATCCTCATTATAGCTGTTATCCTGATCACTTTTTTCAAGGGTATTATTTTCTGCATCTTCAGTGGGTTTTACTTTGTATTTCCCTATGGGTGGGGATTTTCTCTTCCTATTTCCTGATCGTAAGCCTGACCGTTTTTCCTGCACTCTTCTATGTCTTCTGGCAGGTCGGGCTTCTAGTTCAGGAGACGAAGGGTCATCAGGTTTATCATCCAAAGTCACAGGCTCAGAATCAGAAGCGGCTTCTAAGTCTGGAGAGACTAAATCTACTTCAATGTCTAGTGAAAGGGTATTATGCTGGTCCATAATTGGATTAGAATCGACCATTAGATCTATCAGGTCGGTAGAAACATCCGGAGCTGTGATGCTTATCTGGTGACTATTTTGAGTCGGGCTTAATGGATGTAAATCCGGGGACTGACTTAAGCCCAATGACTGTCTCCTTTTATCATTGATCTTACTCACTACTTGAACCATATAATTCTCTATAGGCTTAGTATTCGCTTGAGCCGGTTTTTTAGTCATATTTTTAGGCATGACACGATTACGCCGTTAAGTTAGCCAAGCAAGAACAGGTATAACACACTGACCCCTACTAAAAGCACTAGCGGGGGTTCCAGAAACACAAAAATACGCAAGCAGAATAATACCAAGGAGCAAAAGTCACATTTGACAGTCAATCAAAGAGAAATACCCCAGATGAGTACTATCCGTAGCATATGATGAATAATAGGCTTGTTTTCTTACTTGTATGTCGACTTTCAGGGGGGTGGCCCAGTCCAGTCCCGGCCAGTCTAGGACTGTCTAAGACTGTCCCGCCCTTGTCCCGGGCTTCTCCCGCGCGCGACTCGCGTGTGCGAGAGGCGTTCCCTGCTAATAAGGCGCCTCCTGGCGCGTGGCCGCCGTCACACCCGCCGCGTCCACCCCCGGGGCAGCTGGGTGATGTAGTTCCCCAGCTGCTGCTGCACCGGGTGGATGGCGGTGGATGGCGGTATGGGCGCTGAAGATTTTAAGCGCTCGCCGTTTCCCTCACGGCGCGGTTCTGGCAGTGAGCAGGCGGTGAGCAGGGGCAAAGTAGAAAGCAAGTTGGCCGTTCCCCTCACGGCAGGTAAGGCGGCGTCTAGAGTGTCCCAATAGCGCTTCGGCGCTCCCTGCTAATAAGGCGCCTCCTGGCGCGTGGCCGCCGTCACACCCGCCGCGTCCACCCCCGGGGCAGCTGGGTGATGTAGTTCCCCAGCTGCTGCTGCACCGGGTGGATGGCGGTGGATGGCGGTATGGGCGCTGAAGATTTTAAGCGCTGGCCGTTTCCCTCACGGCGCGGTTCTGGCAGTGAGCAGGCGGTGAGCAGGGGCAAAGTAGAAAGCAAGTTGGCCGTTCCCCTCACGGCAGGTAAGGCGGCGTCTAGAGTGTCCCAATAGCGCTTCGTCGCTCCCTGCTAATAAGGCGCCTCCTGGCGCGTGGCCGCCATCACACCCGCCGCGTCCACCCCCGGGGCAGCTGGGTGATGTAGTTCCCCAGCTGCTGCTGCACCGGGTGGATGGCGGTGGATGGCGGTATGGGCGCTGAAGATTTTAAGCGCTGGCCGTTTCCCTCACGGCGCGGTTCTGGCAGTGAGCAGGCGGTGAGCAGGGGCAAAGTAGAAAGCAAGTTGGCCGTTCCCCTCACGGCAGGTAAGGCGGCGTCTAGAGTGTCCCAATAGCGCTTCGGCGCTCCCTGCTAATAAGGCGCCTCCTGGCGCGTGGCCGCCGTCACACCCGCCGCGTCCACCCCCGGGGCAGCTGGGTGATGTAGTTCCCCAGCTGCTGCTGCACCGGGTGGATGGCGGTGGATGGCGGTATGGGCGCTGAAGATTTTAAGCGCTGGCCGTTTCCCTC
Organism: Lissotriton helveticus; assembly: GCF_964261635.1. NCBI lineage: Eukaryota > Metazoa > Chordata > Amphibia > Caudata > Salamandridae > Lissotriton > Lissotriton helveticus. The sequence goes on along the minus strand of NC_136071.1, from coordinate 890,828,742 downwards.
ACGGCGCGGTTCTGGCAGTGAGCAGGCGGTGAGCAGGGGCAAAGTAGAAAGCAAGTTGGCCGTTCCCCTCACGGCAGGTAAGGCGGCGTCTAGAGTGTCCCAATAGCGCTTCGGCGCTCCCTGCTAATAAGGCGCCTCCTGGCGCGTGGCCGCCGTCACACCCGCCGCGTCCACCCCCGGGGCAGCTGGGTGATGTAGTTCCCCAGCTGCTGCTGCACCGGGTGGATGGCGGTGGATGGCGGTATGGGCGCTGAAGATTTTAAGCGCTGGCCGTTTCCCTCACGGCGCGGTTCTGGCAGTGAGCAGGCGGTGAGCAGGGGCAAAGTAGAAAGCAAGTTGGCCGTTCCCCTCACGGCAGGTAAGGCGGCGTCTAGAGTGTCCCTTCAAGGAGACTTCACAGCACATGGGGTGGGGGAGGGAGTACAAACCTCCATACAGTCTTCTGTGTTTTTTTGTTTTATTTATGGGGGAAGATCATTAGCTCAGAGATAACACATCTGACCCCATCACAGTATAAGTGCAAATGACCAGTAAGTGGCGCAGAGACAATTCCTCCCGGTTAATAAAATTGACAGAGATGTTGCAATTCTTGGATTAGACCTTTCGGATCGGCTAGGGGATGGTATCTGACGTGAGGGATAGCCCCATAGAGGCAACAATTTTCGAAACACATCCACATCCATGCATACAGTGGTGTCCAGTACTGTTTGGTTGGATCTAGCTTGTGCCAAAGTGAAAACGGGATTTGATTGTACATCCTCTATGTTTTGTTAGTTTGAACTTGCTTTGGCACAATCAAGCAGCCAGCTAGATCTCAAGGTTCTTCTGGACATATTGTGCATGTTAAACTTCGCAGGTTGAGTAGGCCTCTTTACCACATAGCCTTATACATGGTGCCGAAGATACCAAACCTTAAAAGAAGAACGGGCCTATTAGAGAAACAACCATAAGCATGGTACAGAAGGCATTGGACTCGAATTATTAGTGTACTCAAGTCAGTTGAGTGATTTTAACGTGGGTCATATACTCACATTTTAAACATTCAGATTCCAATGCATTCTTTCTGCTTGGGTCTGGATTTTTATTTATTTTTCTGTCAGACTTAGGCAGGTCAGCATAAATTATTTTGCAGCCGGCCTAGTTGTTAGTTCAATTCCGTGGTCGGCAAGCAACAGAGGTACCACTCTTCTTAACAGACCACCATAGGAATCTGAGGTTCATGTGCAAGTTTAATATTTGGCAAAATGTACAGGTGTTTTTTTTCTTTTTACTTTTGAGCCTGGGGTGGAGGCTAACATAGTACACTAAAATTGTGCATTGAAAAGGGCAAATTAATGTGGTACATCTGCTAAAATAACTACTGTAGGTCTCTCCTCATTTAAGTAAATAACCAAATACATAAGGTGATCAAAATAAATAAATGCTCAAGGCACTTCCTGATGCCACTGAAAATTGGGTTTCAGAATCCATTTCCATGCATTTCCAGAAGTACACACCTAGAAATAAGGGTCATAAAGTGCAGTGATATGTACACATTCAACAGGAGTGGAGAAAGAAAAATGTGCTGTTACATATGAGATCACTAGCAGATTGTCACATTACATTTTGGGAGGCTCACATGATTATTAAAACCTTGGTATGTGGTATGCTTAGGCCACCATGATGATGGAGGAAATGCCTCAGCACACCCCATGGCAAACTGCAAACCATATTATGTGTTAAGTGATTAATTTCTGATGAAAGCACTTTCTCCGACAAGCCATGTTTTGGTGAACCACTTAGCACTTTTTTTTAATTCCACATCTGTAAATAACTGCACGTTTGGTGGAGCCAAAATTCAGATTTTCCACAGCTGGGATGGGTAGAAAATCATGATTTTATTAAAGACATGAAGGCTGATATTATGCATATCTCACCAAGTGAGAGGAGCTCCTTAAAACCAAAAGAGGTGGAACACCAAATAGACTTAAGTCAAAAAATAAATATTCTCTTTGGCAAAGTCAAACTCAATTACAACCCCACAATATATCCTTAGCGCATCATCAGATTAATTCGAACAAGCACGTGGGGGAGATTCTCTCGCTGTGCTTAAATTAGTTTGAACAAGTGCATGCAGGAGGTTTTTTCTACTCGGGCTTGTATTTCTGGCTTTGCTTTTACGTACATGCCTGAGTGCATTGAAATGTGCTCAATTTTAACATGTAAGCACATCACGCAGATACTTGTCGTGAGTGCGGTTTAATATTTTGTTAAAACAGATTTCTTTTTTAATTCCACAATAACCTTTCCCTGTATGCTCGAGTGCAAGCTAGTTTGGAAACTGCTCATCTAAAGGTCGCCAATATATATGAATTTCCATTACCCTGGCCTTCATGAACTTAAGAAGACCCAGGACAAGGTAAAGGGGGTCTTCTAAAAGGCGGTCATGCTAAATATTGGCTTTCTTGTACTGAAGATTCAATAACACAATGTTCATCCTGCTATTTGAGTAAATCAAGCACTATTAAAGCAGATTTGCAAATGCAGAGGTAGAATCGAAGTTGGCCTCTTCCTTCAACCAAATTAGAAGCAACTATCTTTCAGATTTTTTAAATTACTTTGGGCTCTCATTTCAAAGTTTTGCTTATGTTGATGATATAGTTGTAAAATATATGTGGAAGATTGTCGCACACTCTCCTTAAATTTAAACTCTTTTTAGACGGTATGTGTGCTGCTCTGCATTAATACCTGCTAAGTATTAGTGAACAATTATGAATTATGGCCTAACACCACATGGGCTATTAGGACTGCAGTGCGCACTACTTAAATGAAAAAATTCAAAAAAATTATATTCTTAAATGTTCAAACCATTTGACCAATAATATGCCATGTCATAACATTTAAATCATCTTTAGATCATGAACATAAACATTATTCATGCTATGATATCGAATTTCAAACTTCAAACATATACATTAATATTTGCAAATTTGTCAGAACCACCACCCAATGCATTTCGGGACTTCGTTGTCCCTTCGTCAGGGGTTCCAGTAGTCAACTGTAAAAGCAACAAGGAAACAATATAAAACGATGCCTTATCGCATACGATGAAATCTATCATCACAATACATCAACATGAAATATATACTGCAACGTTCACATGAATGTTATTAAACAACACTACGGCTATTTCTACTGATGCAATCTAAAACACAATATGTATAATCATATATGCAAAGACGTGAAAGAACTCATGCTTGAACAGTGCCCAGCCACCAGGAGTGCAAACATAAGAAAAAACATACCTCACAAATATTTGAAGACTTATTTCTGAAATGAAATGAAAATGCATCCAAAGCATCACTTCTACCAATCGCGGCAAGATGTTGAAAACATAAATTACCAATGTTATACTAATGCCTTGCTCACCTTTTTAGAACAGGACTACAACTTAGTCCAAACAACCAATCTCGTGGTCAGATGCCGACTCTAAAAAAATGCAGTATCTGTGATCAGTGACACGATCCTAATGCAAATAATCCGTAATACGTGTAGTCCCCGCCCACTGCTCACCTCTAATTGTAGCAGTAAATCACACCGAGAGTCTGTCAACTTAATCCTCGGTACCTACAAAAACGTAAAGGTAACATCAATACCTTAGAAAAATTAACCGCTCGTTGCCTTAGCCAAAGCCAAAACCCCTCCTCGCATACCTCTTAAACGCGCCGAGTGCCTTTCAAATTCATCCGCCTGGCTGTCTGATGCACTTCCGTGTCATCGTTTACAGCTTATAACCATACCTTCCGGTCGGACTCTCATCATGAATACTGACAACAGACTATACTTAACTACAACAGAAGAGTTGTGGAACTACAGAAGGTCCGCTCGTGTACATGCAAATATGACATGAATGAAAATCCACACATATGATTCAATAATTATTCCGAAACTACCGCGTATTCAAAAACAAGTCATCTCTGATGACAATAACAACATACTCGCCGACCACCAATATATTCAAATCAATGAAACTTTATCAAATACAAGACTCACTGTGTGAATGTGACATAAAAAGCGTGACAAAAAAAGAAAGAGTGGCAGAAAGAAGGTGAATAGCTGAAAAAAGAAGAATTAATAAAATAAACTAGATGGATCCCTGCCTGCTATTTACAACTTAATAAAGGATTAACATGAATTAACCTGCCTACTATTTACAACTTTTGCTCCCACAATATATATGCATCGATGTTATTCAATAAGCCTTTTAGTGTAGATTACAATGTGTAGTGTTATCATGTATTTTAAAATGTGTCTCTATAGGATTCCTTAAGGCAAAATGAGGCTGTCCTCCTGCCCAACTATTAAAGAAAACAGCTAAATTCGAATTTGTCATTAAGCCCCCCTGGGCTCAGAGTTTGTAATTTTTTAATCCAGAAAGCCTCTCTCTGGAGGAGTGCCTGGTCATTGTCTCTACCTGCATACCGGGCGACTGCTTCAATGATCTGACACTTCATCTGTGCGATGGTGTGTCTCAGTTCGATCCAATGTACTGCCAATGGAGACGTACGGTTTTGATTCCGTATCCTGCTCTTGTGCTCTGATATTCGTATTTTAAATTTCCTTGTGGTTTTCCCAACATATAATAGCCCACATGGACATTTGATAGAGTAAACAACGAATTCAGTATTGCAGTCAGACGTGTGATATAATGGAATTTTTTCACCAGTTCTAGGATGTAGTAACGTGGTCCCTAGTATCATATTATTGCAGTTGTTGCAATTCCAACATTTCGTAGTGCCCCGGAATGAACCACTTTTTAGTTTGGCTTTTGCTGGTTTTGTTAGAAATTCTTTTAGATTTTGGGCTCTTGAATATGCACATAATGGTTTTTCACTAAACAAATTTCCAAAATCTGGTTCCACTTCCAATAGTTCCCATCTATGCAGAAGGATCTTTTTAATGTCTCTCGAAGCTGATGAATACTTAGAAACAAAAATCATCCGGTTCGTGCTGGTTTTTTCTTTTTTGGTCAATAACGAGCTTCTTGTCATGTTGTTTACTTTTGTCAGTTGAATGTCAAGTATTGGTTCTGGATATCCTCTTTGGATGTACCTTGCCTTTTGTTGAGTTAATGATGCTGCACAATCAGTTTCGTTCGAGGAGATACGTTTGATCCTCATAAATTGAGATGTGGGTAAATTGTCAATTAGATTTTTTGGATGGAAGCTGGTATATAACAATGCATTATTTCTGTCGGTTGGTTTCTTGAACAGCTTAGTTTCTATAGTTTGCTCCTTCAATTTTACCACAACATCCAGGAACGAAATTTCATCATGATGAATCGTAGAGGTAAATTGTATCCTCGGATCTATTTGGTTGAGACGAGTAATGTTTCTCACAAGTGAATCTTCAGATAGACGCCAAATTAAAAAAATGTCGTCAATATAGCGTCGAAAGAACACAAGACCTTCTTGCCATTGTACATCCAACAGTATGTTATCATGTTCAAATTTCGCCATGAATGTATTGGCATACATGGGTGCCCCTGGAAAACCCATGGATGTCCCGTTCATCTGATTATAGAAGACATCTTGCCACTCAAAATAACTGTTCATTAGGCAGAACTCCAATAACTGTAACACGAAACATTTCTGACTGTCTGTTCCTTCTTCTTGAAGAAGTGCCCATTCGACTGCTTCCAAACCAGACTGATGTGGAATAGATGTATATAATGCCACGACATCTATCGTGCATAGTATCCAATGTTCCTGAGTTTGAGGGATCGCTGTTAAACTTCTCAAAAAGTCTGAAGTATCTTCAATGTAGGTTGACCATTTCTGCACAAAAGACTGAAGAAAATGATCAATATATCTCCCTGGATTTTCAAAAATTGATCCGCAGCCAGATACAATGGGTCGAAATGGCGGGTCGTGAAGATTTTTAGAAGGCTGATAAAGGTGGAGGGCTTGTCATGATGGATGGTGATTTCTACATGAAGAAAGGGACTGAACATGTCACGGATGAAAACACGTACCTAAAGTTGGGTCAAGATCCCACCTGTGAAATTTCGCAAATCCTTGATAAGATTCTTGAGCAAGCAGTAAAACTCAATTGGATTGATGAAACAACTAGGAAATATTTACAGCAAATTCATCCAAGACGCCCTAGGATTTATTTCCTACCTAAGATTCATAAAAATCTTCACGACCCGCCATTTCGACCCATTGTATCTGGCTGCGGATCAATTTTTGAAAATCCAGGGAGATATATTGATCATTTTCTTCAGTCTTTTGTGCAGAAATGGTCAACCTACATTGAAGATACTTCAGACTTTTTGAGAAGTTTAACAGCGATCCCTCAAACTCAGGAACATTGGATACTATGCACGATAGATGTCGTGGCATTATATACATCTATTCCACATCAGTCTGGTTTGGAAGCAGTCGAATGGGCACTTCTTCAAGAAGAAGGAACAGACAGTCAGAAATGTTTCGTGTTACAGTTATTGGAGTTCTGCCTAATGAACAGTTATTTTGAGTGGCAAGATGTCTTCTATAATCAGATGAACGGGACATCCATGGGTTTTCCAGGGGCACCCATGTATGCCAATACATTCATGGCGAAATTTGAACATGATAACATACTGTTGGATGTACAATGGCAAGAAGGTCTTGTGTTCTTTCGACGCTATATTGACGACATTTTTTTAATTTGGCGTCTATCTGAAGATTCACTTGTGAGAAACATTACTCGTCTCAACCAAATAGATCCGAGGATACAATTTACCTCTACGATTCATCATGATGAAATTTCGTTCCTGGATGTTGTGGTAAAATTGAAGGAGCAAACTATAGAAACTAAGCTGTTCAAGAAACCAACCGACAGAAATAATGCATTGTTATATACCAGCTTCCATCCAAAAAATCTAATTGACAATTTACCCACATCTCAATTTATGAGGATCAAACGTATCTCCTCGAACGAAACTGATTGTGCAGCATCATTAACTCAACAAAAGGCAAGGTACATCCAAAGAGGATATCCAGAACCTATACTTGACATTCAACTGACAAAAGTAAACAACATGACAAGAAGCTCGTTATTGACCAAAAAAGAAAAAACCAGCACGAACCGGATGATTTTTGTTTCTAAGTATTCATCAGCTTCGAGAGACATTAAAAAGATCCTTCTGCATAGATGGGAACTATTGGAAGTGGAACCAGATTTTGGAAATTTGTTTAGTGAAAAACCATTATGTGCATATTCAAGAGCCCAAAATCTAAAAGAATTTCTAACAAAACCAGCAAAAGCCAAACTAAAAAGTGGTTCATTCCGGGGCACTACGAAATGTTGGAATTGCAACAACTGCAATAATATGATACTAGGGACCACGTTACTACATCCTAGAACTGGTGAAAAAATTCCATTATATCACACGTCTGACTGCAATACTGAATTCGTTGTTTACTCTATCAAATGTCCATGTGGGCTATTATATGTTGGGAAAACCACAAGGAAATTTAAAATACGAATATCAGAGCACAAGAGCAGGATACGGAATCAAAACCGTACGTCTCCATTGGCAGTACATTGGATCGAACTGAGACACACCATCGCACAGATGAAGTGTCAGATCATTGAAGCAGTCGCCCGGTATGCAGGTAGAGACAATGACCAGGCACTCCTCCAGAGAGAGGCTTTCTGGATTAAAAAATTACAAACTCTGAGCCCAGGGGGGCTTAATGACAAATTCGAATTTAGCTGTTTTCTTTAATAGTTGGGCAGGAGGACAGCCTCATTTTGCCTTAAGGAATCCTATAGAGACACATTTTAAAATACATGATAACACTACACATTGTAATCTACACTAAAAGGCTTATTGAATAACATCGATGCATATATATTGTGGGAGCAAAAGTTGTAAATAGTAGGCAGGTTAATTCATGTTAATCCTTTATTAAGTTGTAAATAGCAGGCAGGGATCCATCTAGTTTATTTTATTAATTCTTCTTTTTTCAGCTATTCACCTTCTTTCTGCCACTCTTTCTTTTTTTGTCACGCTTTTTATGTCACATTCACACAGTGAGTCTTGTATTTGATAAAGTTTCATTGATTTGAATATATTGGTGGTCGGCGAGTATGTTGTTATTGTCATCAGAGATGACTTGTTTTTGAATACGCGGTAGTTTCGGAATAATTATTGAATCATATGTGTGGATTTTCATTCATGTCATATTTGCATGTACACGAGCGGACCTTCTGTAGTTCCACAACTCTTCTGTTGTAGTTAAGTATAGTCTGTTGTCAGTATTCATGATGAGAGTCCGACCGGAAGGTATGGTTATAAGCTGTAAACGATGACACGGAAGTGCATCAGACAGCCAGGCGGATGAATTTGAAAGGCACTCGGCGCGTTTAAGAGGTATGCGAGGAGGGGTTTTGGCTTTGGCTAAGGCAACGAGCGGTTAATTTTTCTAAGGTATTGATGTTACCTTTACGTTTTTGTAGGTACCGAGGATTAAGTTGACAGACTCTCGGTGTGATTTACTGCTACAATTAGAGGTGAGCAGTGGGCGGGGACTACACGTATTACGGATTATTTGCATTAGGATCGTGTCACTGATCACAGATACTGCATTTTTTTAGAGTCGGCATCTGACCACGAGATTGGTTGTTTGGACTAAGTTGTAGTCCTGTTCTAAAAAGGTGAGCAAGGCATTAGTATAACATTGGTAATTTATGTTTTCAACATCTTGCCGCGATTGGTAGAAGTGATGCTTTGGATGCATTTTCATTTCATTTCAGAAATAAGTCTTCAAATATTTGTGAGGTATGTTTTTTCTTATGTTTGCACTCCTGGTGGCTGGGCACTGTTCAAGCATGAGTTCTTTCACGTCTTTGCATATATGATTATACATATTGTGTTTTAGATTGCATCAGTAGAAATAGCCGTAGTGTTGTTTAATAACATTCATGTGAACGTTGCAGTATATATTTCATGTTGATGTATTGTGATGATAGATTTCATCGTATGCGATAAGGCATCGTTTTATATTGTTTCCTTGTTGCTTTTACAGTTGACTACTGGAACCCCTGACGAAGGGACAACGAAGTCCCGAAATGCATTGGGTGGTGGTTCTGACAAATTTGCAAATATTAATGTATATGTTTGAAGTTTGAAATTCGATATCATAGCATGAATAATGTTTATGTTCATGATCTAAAGATGATTTAAATAAATGTTATGACATGGCATATTATTGGTCAAATGGTTTGAACATTTAAGAATATAATTTTTTTGAATTTTTTCATTTAAGTAGTGCGCACTGCAGTCCTAATAGCCCATGTGGTGTTAGGCCATAATTCATGATGATATAGTTGTAGTCACGGTGTATCCTGCCTATGTGGTGCTAAGTTTTGAATCATTAACAATGCATTTTGGAAAATTTCATTGCAATGCTAACAAAATTTAAATCCTACAGGTAAACATGTTTTATTTTAATATCCCTTATGATTATGTTCAAATTACTTGACTACTGTTAAGTTGTTCAGGAATGCATTTTGAGACAATGTTGAATAAGGTCTCATCTTTTTAAGCAGTAGCAACATCCACCTCCAACAATGATAAGGCAAGTCACCAATGTTATAATTTACATTCTACTTAGTGTTTTTTTATTTTGAATGTTAATAAGTCTTTTATGTTAATCATTAAAACAAGACTTAATCTGCAAACAAATGGACAAGTGCACTCTGCATAACTGTGAGATTTGACTATCTGTTCTACGCTTTCCTCTATACAAGACAGTTGCTTAAATCATGGCAAGAATTAATGACAGACGTCGGCAGATTGTCAGAGATGCAAGAAGTAGAACAGAGGAATGTGCAGAAATTATGAAAGTAGGCAAGAATAGTTTAGTTGTCAATATAACCAGATCTATTTTGATTGAAGTTTGCTACAACAAAATATTATTTGGGGTGGGTTTACATAAGCCTTTTATCAAAAATAATATGTGTGGCTCCAACAAAACAGTTGCATGAAAAATCACCCTAGTAAACGGAGGACAATGAAAAACCATGGAAAATGGCTAAGAGATGATTTCATCCACAAAACAGCTTTGCCAGTTTGCAAAATCTCTGTCTCTATGCCATTAACACACAGTCAGTTTTCATAGAAGATTCAGTATTTACATATAATTTAAACATGATTTCTACATCCATTCGCTAACTCCTAAATAGATTTGGGTGACATCAGCCTAAACTAGAAGGGCAGGCTAACACCTGGTATTATCCAAGGGCTGAAGAAAAAAACACAAAAGGAAAATGCCTATCAATGATCCACAGTACAAACACTATGAGGAGGTACACAATCAGATTTTATAGAAGCCATATGTAGAGTTGTAGACTTCCTACCATGCTGGACCTAGGGGGTTTCCAAGCATGTTAAGAGCTCAAGGCTCATACTTGCCTTACCTTTTGGGGCTAGACAACCTCCATTTCTCTAGGGGTCTATCCTACAGGCAGCTCTGCCAGAGATGGTGGAGTATAAATTCCACAAGACTAGGAGGCTGTTCCACCATCATTCTCATATTTGTAACTTTCACAAATTGGCAGATCTGATGCTAAAACCAGAGCAATTACTGCTACCAGGATAGCTGTCCTTCGCATAACTTCAATTCAGTGATGTTCTCACCTTCAGGGTGTAAAATTAAGTTAGCTGTATTTTGGCAGATTATCCTTTACTGTCCCCTGCTAAATCAGACCCTTAGTTTAACTGATGCAGAACAGTTTTAATGATGCTATTAGTCTGTCTACCACTTCTACAACAAAATGAACCTCAATAAACATGTGCTAGAGTAGTATTCATTAATCAATAATATGGAAAAATACTCCAGCAACAGAAAGTTCTGAAAACTCTAATGCTCATTAAGAAAACTCTTCAATATATTACAGATTCAAAAGTTTTAAATAATCCAAACCTTACCTCTTCTCGGATATGCCCTACTTGTTCTTCAAGGTATTCATTTCTTTCTGTTAAGGCTTTATTCTTCTTTAGTAGTGACTGGCCAATGCGTGCAGCTAACTCTAAATCCCGTTCTTTCTGTAAGTTGCAATGAGAGACCAAGAGGGGGATTACTTTTAATACTTTTCTTTAACATATGGTAATGTTAACACAAGACCATGCAAACATATGAGCTTAAAATAAAATGTATACCTATTGATGATACTTTTCTCTATAACATTCAATACAATATGACCTTATATTGTCTTTCAGGACTTTGTTTCTGTAAGCTAAAGTTTGACAACAGAATTTACCTTCTACTAAGAGGGGGTTCTGTGTTTTACCATGCATTAACTGAGAAAGCAAATGTAACCGTAGAATTTTTTTTGGCAAAGTTAACTTCACTGGAAGGTTTACCGTCGTCATATGAATATCTGGTTAAGATAACATAGGTTTAGAAGGCAAAAATGGTTTAATAAACTACAGCAATTAAAGTAATCAAATAAAAATATGTGCCTATGTAGAGACACTTCCTGACAATCTATTTAGTTATGCTTTTGGAAGGGTTGTTAAATTTTAAAACAGTAAACATGCAGATGAATAAACTTAAACCATCAGGCATGATGAGATTAGTAAACCAGGAAGCGAGCTGAAGTGCACTTGGGCTGTTGCCAATGGTGGCACCATTGAAAAAGTTGGCAGTGGCAACATCTCTCTTGTTTGTTATATAGAGCAGGTACGGGTGGTAAATGTGGTGGTTTTCTTGCTGACAGTACAGGTAATGTAGGAGCGGCTTTAAGTGGTAGCTACCAATTTACTGCGGGTGGTCATTGTAATGATGATGATACTGTGGAGATGTTGCTAATGGAGATTCTGCAGGTCAGAGAGGCCACCATGAGTAATAGGCTTCAGATCTCTGTAGTATCAAGGGTTAAGACCATAAAGTGATCATGCACCTGAAGTGGCTATTGCCAGCTCTGGTGTCACTTCCCAGGTAGCCCATGTGGAGCTGGTAGTGTTGCTAAAGTTTGCTTTCTCATTGAAGACATGCTTTTTCAACATATTGTGCAAGGGTTGTGGTGTAAACTACAAAGCTAAAGAAGGGAATCTAATTGGGCATAGCTATCTGTATCGTGGATGCATGGGGAAATGGTCACTAGCTAAGCAAAGGTCTTAAAGCCAAAAATTATAACAAAGGTTCCCCAATGTGAAATAATTGAGATTCTCTGTTAAAACTTCCTTCATACACAAACATCTAGCACATGCAAAAGGCAAATATTCGTAGTTGAAGAAGTCAGATTTTATGAAGGTTTTCATGGAAATCCTATATAATGTGACAGACAATCCTCTATAGTCTACAATATTAGTGTTAGTGCCACCTAGGGAAGAAACTCATGGGTCTTAATTTCCTCGATAGTGCCAAAATCCTAGCAATGGCCAAAAAGCTCTGCGATAAGAATCAACATAAACTGCCTCTAGAGTTATCTTATCAAGCATATTTTTCAGTTGGTATTTTTGGTCGAAAACAACCCTTTCTGTGTTACACACTTAATCACATAACTAAAATACAGAAATGAACCCCTACTTCGCATATTACAAATTACATTGTGTCTTATTTTTTATTGCAATGAATGCTGTCTGGTGTTATTTCAAAAACATGAAGTGCTGTATACTTCATATGGGGTAAATACCATCCACTCTCTGAAAAGTAAAATAATATATTTTAAATCCTTTAAATATGTATCTGAAGTAGAGAATATAATTAGGACAATAAAGAGAAATGCATCATTGTTTAACTAATTGGTGTAAATTTCAAAACTGCGAATGACTCAGTCTGCTTCACATTATATTATCTCTATTCACAAACCTCTTCAAGTAGTCGTGTAACAGCATCTATATCATTGTATGTTTTAGTCATCTGGCCCACTCGTTCAGCACATAGGACTGCAGGGAAAAAAGAAAAAATAATTATGCGGGACATCATTAGTTGAAATTTTATATATTGTAGTACCAAGCTTTTTTGCTATAAGCACCACTGGTATCAGATTTTTATTTGTCAATAAAATGAAAGCTACTAATGCTGGATCCGAGATTCCATGGAGGGTGGTTAGCTAGTTCTGCTACTATTCCTATAGGTCAGAATATCAGGATGCTTGTCATTTTTTCTTCAGTTCATTAATTCACAACAAATGCTCATGAACTCATTAGCTAGAAGTATATTTGTTGAAAATCATTTGAGGTAATTTCAGAAGCTCGAAAATTGCTCTCACATCAGCAGTTCATAACCAGATTCTTAGTCAGAGGAAATCACATTGTACTCTCAGATCATTCAATTATCTGTGAACAGTCAGTTGATTAGTTTATTAGTTAATCTTCCTGATGTCACTTCACCAGTTTCTAATAATTGCTAAAGATTTCCGTTTTCTAATTGGTGATCCACTTTGTCTGCATAAGAGTAGAGCCACCATTAATCCACTGCACATCTTCTGCAACAACCACTAAAAAGAAACAGTCCTTTCTCAAAACGTGGAAGTGAAAAAATGGCTCACCACACAAAACATAGTTAGAAATATTTCTCCTGACAGTCAGAATTTATCAGTAGGTGGGTTTCTGCTTACGGCAAAGGGGTCCAATGTGGCCCTAATTAATTCACATGTAGAGGATGAAATATCTTACCCAATAATCTCCATCAGAAACAAATCATGTAATAAAGGAATGTCAACAGCAGTGACAATTTTTGAGGGTGAGGACATTTACCTGTAAGCAAGAACGTCTAAGGAGAGATCTGCCTGGAATGAAAAGCGAATTCTTGCCTTGGAGATATGAATGTTAGATGATAAAAGAGGCAAAAATAAAGAGGTTGCTAAGAATTTTAATGATTTGCCAAGCAAAATACACACAAAAAGAACAGAGACCCCAGCCCTTAGAACATAGACCATTTACTACTACATAACAAAGTTTGTCATTATCTTAACAAAATGTGTGGGAAAGCATTGTCGCTTTATTCAAATTAACTCAGGATTGGGAGCAGATTTTAGAGTACCTACAGAAAGATAATAAAATTACTTTACTAACACATTTTGCTATACAAAACTAAATGATCTCAATCTGGATATTTCAATGTATAAACAATTTACAAAAGCTTTGGTGCCTGAATCAAAATAAGCTAGGATTGACTGCCTTCTCGAGTTGTTTTTTTTAAAGCCAATTCATGCTTATTTTTACATTTCACTTTTAACTGAGAGCAAGTATATTGGAAATGTTTTATTATTCACAAGTTTATTTTAATTCACTTTAATGTTTTTTTCGAAAATTGTGTTACTAACAAACCTGGAGCTATGAAACTGAAGACTAATTTAAGAATTCACGCATACAATTCAAGAAAGTAAGAACCTACATTGTCCCATAGCCTGATATGAATGAAGAATGCAACATTCCTCAAAGTTGGTTATTGGAAGACAGTGAAGTTGGCCCACTATCAAAATGAATTTGTTAATTTAAGTTTAAATGATGAGAACTGAGGGCGACTACAACAGGCAACGAGGATGTAAAAATGATTCTAAATTGATAAAAAGTAGTGTGACGTGACACCCCTACATGAAGAAATGCAAAGTTAGTGGAGTAACAGCACTACAAACAGGCTACAAGAGGAGCAAACACTCTGAAAATAAGTAAAACCAGAATAATGCATTTGAACTGGACTTGTACGAACACAGATTTTGTAGCAGTTTAAGATGAGTGAATATATTGTTTGAGGTGCCTTATCTAGTCATTTTGTGTCTGCATTTATTTGTATCACGTTTGATGTACTAATACTTTGATATTCATAATATGCTGATTGTACACAATTGGTTTGTTTTCATAAACAAATTTCATGATGAGAGCAAAAGGGGTAATGTAAATCCTCAAAATTCGAAGAAACTTCTTGTGGATTAGCCGTAGCTCCATGTAACAAATCAAGAACATCGTAGCAAATAGGTACTCTGGCTGTCTATAAGAGTAGCTGGACAAAGAGCCTTAGGATAAAGGTGCAAACCCTAGGTCTATCTTTCCTGACTTTTCAGATGTATGGTAATGCGCATGGAACAACTGGTAGGTACATATTACAAAAAAAGTGAATACATGTAATATGCTTCAATGGAAATAAAAACTGAAATAGTATTAACTTTTAAATTTCAGCATAATTGCCATTTTGATTGCACATTTTCCTACATCTCTAAACATATCACATAACTGCTGCTGTAGAATTGCTGGTTATATTGTTTATTCTAATAGCATGAAAGGGAATACAAAAGATTGAACAATGGAGCCAACAGGATGATTAAAAGTCTGGGATAAGAACCTGCCGAGGTATAACGTGATGTACCATAGGCCTCATTTGCTATAGCGGGATCGATCTTGTTTAAGTGACGATGGGAAGTTCTTGGCGGCCCATGGGTTCTGGGGTTTTTGGAGGGAGGGCGGGGGATAGGGTTTAAGGATCAGCGAATCAGGATACTTTTGAGAAGAAGCTTAGAACAGCTAAATAAATTAAGTTAGAGACAAAGAAATTTTGAGAAAGCAATCCTAAAGTAATTAGATATGTAGAATTGTTTTGCATATCGTAATTTCTGCCAAAACTACATTTACTTCCAGCTATATAGTTGTGTGCCTGCGGAGAAACTTAAAGTCAAGTTGCTCTTATTACAACATGCACAAACATAGTTAAGGACACGGGAAGGCCTTGCTCGATCTAGTGACAGATTGTGATTCTTCCAATGATGCACTAAAACAGGAGTATAAATGTATCCGGGCAATCAGAGATTTGTATATAATGGATTTCTGGATTGTTTTTAAGATATACATTGATAACGAGTGCAGAGTAATGTGTTTTTATAATGTGTGTACATTTGAAAGATAAACAGACACAATGTTCCTCGCGCACAAAATAATTTGCAGTTAATCATTAACCACTATTGCAAAAAGAGGAAATAAATGTATTTGCAATATGTAGATCGGTCTGCTATTTAAGAGGGTCTCCAAGTACCAAGGAATCAATTAATCATTTAATAGGCAAATCACGCCAACCGGCTAAGTGCACATGTGGTTCACAACAAAGAAGGATAGAAAAAGCTAGCAAGATAAAACATTGAGCGGATGCTTATTTTGGCCAACACTGGTATACAAAAGGAAGAAACTCAGAGCATTGAACCTTTTGTGACACCAAGTCAAAGCACTGCATTAGAGTCATCTCAAATATTCTGAGGGCTCTGCTGATAACTGGAAACGGCTATGTACATGTTCTTTTAATAGATTCAAACATTGTCCACAGAGGGCAAGACCTTGTAGCAATGTGAGTGCATTGCTCCTTGGCGAAGAGTTTTACTTTATAATCCACTTACAGGAATGACTCTGCGAGGTCATCACTGTTGCATTTTTTTCACCAAGCTTAAACCAGACATAATAGAAATTATTTAGAGAAACTGGCCAGGACTGTAATGAAGAAACCAGCCATTAATAACACTAGATGTGTGCTGGGCAGGCTTGCATGGTGTTGAAGAGAACTCTGATGGCTCTATTGCCCCAAGACTGAAAAATTAAAGGTTCAAAGCGTCGTTGTTTTAAAATCGATTGTTTTCTTTTGATATGCTTTACATTGTGAATGCGGGTGGTGGGTTCCCCGCACTCAATTCTGGGGAACGGGACTTATTTTTATCATCAGGTTTTGACTCAGAGCAAGGGGGAAAAGCCAAAGGGAGAAAAAAAGAGGTAAAATTAAGGCTGAAAAAACAGTGAAAAAAAGATAAAAGGCCAGGGACAAAAAGAAACTACAAGAGTGAGATGAATAGACAAGACGTATAGGGTGGGGGAGGAAAGAGGCATGAGGTGGATGCAAGACGAAGCAGCCTTGGTATTCAGAGAGCATCGGTGGTGGGCTCATAAAAAAAACTTTTGACCCCTGCACTTTTTTTATTTGTTTGTTTATTTTTGCAGTCAGCATGCTTGTGTATCCGAACACAATTCAAGACTACATGCGACAGCTGGTAAAACATTTTTTTCTCAAATTGCGTTCTTTATTTTGTTGTGTTACGTCACGTTTCAAATTTGATATTTTGCGTGGTGTATTTTATTATTGTCTCACGTCGCGTATCTAAGCATTGATTGCATGACAGGATTATAAGGCAGTGTCTTGGGGTACACGTGTGGGGTGATGGAAGTCCGGCAGTGGAAAAACGCATTTCATGCACCAAGGTACGCAGGAAAGCAGAGTTAAAGTTGAGTAGTTTTTTGTGAACCCTAATCATCCGAATCAATTATGCGAGGTGTTATCGCCACCGTGTGGACCGTTCGATGAAATGAGCTACAAGTGGAACAATTATTGAGTCAGAAAATGTATACGAAAGCTGGCTGCCCAGTGCTCCCGTTTACTGACATGATGCATTCCCCACGCCTCATTTCAAAGAAAGAAGACTAATTAGGTGACAACTTATCCCGTCACTGCTAGCCTATCTACACGCTCTGTGCCAGAAGAATTTACAGCATTCTATTATTAGGCTCTTTCAATGGTTATCTTCTTTACCCCATTGTCCTTTGATGCATGTTTTTTGTCTGGTATATGTCCTGTTTTAATAGAGCAAATATAAACGGATATATTTCGATTTTCTTTTCTTATTTTAGCTAAAATTGTGTAATGCACTAATACTTTGTTGTGATTATAAGACAGACCACCATAAATGGTGGCATTCTTACATAACACGTTTACCTGAATCTGGCAAAAAGCAAGTGTGCAGGTTTTCATATATGTTTTTGTCTTAATTTTCACCTATGTATTCTGAGCATACATCAGTACATTCTGAGACTAGTCCTAGTTATTGTGCACACACGGATCACAGAACAATCGATTCCCTACACCGTGAGGAATGCATCGGCGTCTGGCAGATGTTCATCCTCGTGAACGGTGACCGGGAGCACTTATGTCCAATTGGCATCTTTTTTACATGAACTTTTATATAACAGAGGGTGCCAGGAGGGAAGGGGATGCAGAGATAGCCTTGTTTCTCATTAGTGTGGGGACAGCAGAGCTGAAGGCACAAACCCCGACACAGTGAAGGCTTCAGTTTTCATAACAAATCCAACCAGAAAAGCTACTCTCGGTGTTGTGTTGAGTCTCAGTCGCCCTGATTTGGTTGCTGGCAGACTGCAAAATATGTTTGCTTTGTAAAAAATATATTATTTCCTGCACTTCTTTTTCATGCAAGAGCTTATGCATGGTAAAAGGAGAGACATTCTTTGGATTTCTGGAGTGTGGGGATGCTACACTCTGATTTTATTTTTACGTCTCGTATAGGGCAGCGCATGCGCTGCCTCTACGAGGCATTAAGTAACAAGCACTGGCGTTGCCAATAGGTCTCGCAGTAGGAAAGTTGGAGCTATTGGTTTTGTAAATGACAAAGCCCTTTATGTTTTTAAAATGAAAACCCAAAAAAAGGCATTGTTATTTGCAATTGTAATAGCTCCAACTTACCTATTACGAGACCTATTGGCAACGCCAGTGCTTGTTAAACCTAAAACCATGCTTGCATGAAACCTGCCCCTTAGCAGCAGCATGCACTTTTGCGCCTAAATCTACCCTGTGGGAATCCAAACAGGACACACAAACTGCAGCGGAACACAATTCCTATCCACCATTTTGGCACACAGACTTGGGGAAAACTTCTGCATCCACCAAACGTGGTGTCAACAAATAATCCTTGTTAGGTTGTGAAAGGTAGTCTGTTGCTCAAACGCGATTAACACCCAGTTGTAACAAGGATCTACATCTAGCTCCGGTCCAGTTTTCAGGTTATATCACCAAACAAAACGAAAAAGGCATTACTAGGGGGTGAGTTACATTCACAATGAATGAAATAGGCCTCTGACATCAGTGCCCAGTTTCCTCACCACATGAACAGACACAGCTACAGTAATTCGCTCTTTACTCGATATCCCTGAACTAAGCCAGCTCTCACTGGGCCCGATTTACCATTTAAAGAATACATTTACATCCTAAGGTTTAGGCCTACATATGCAGCAAATTTAGAACTTTTTCTAATTCACCAAAAAATCTAGTAGTAGTCATGCAAAGGTGTGGCACTCAACTATCCAGGAGTACTCAAAAGGGCAGACATTCACACGTGCATAAATTAATGAAGCAGAAATACATTTAGACCTGCGTAAATGTTTACAAAAGGTGTATGTTCATTTGTGTTTTTAGAGGGGTTGCGAGGTATGGTTTCCAATGAAGTAACACATTTCAGTACACCCAGGCCAACTTTTGCGATATTACTATCTCATCCTTACCGTGATAGAGTCGTACTCATGCCAATGACCAAAGTACATCACTGACCATATACGGCATGGAGAAATGCCTTAAAAAGTTTTAGAACGTTCTAAGAAATTACGCGTTCGTAGGTGTTCACCAATTATAAGACATCTCCACCCTGAAATGGATACGCCCCACCAATATGAGGAAATCAGTTCACACATGAAATTATAGTGTGGTGACATTTTATATGTAAGAAAATACATTTAGTACACAGGCACATCGCATATAGCCTTTCTAGAACTGAGACTACCTCATTTGGTTCACTATAATGCCCCAATAATTTTATGAAATCATGTTTTATAACTTGTAGTTGACGATTGGGCTGGTTTACTGAGGTAATGTGTCACCAAAAATCATTACTTAGATGTGTCCTTGTTAACTGCTATCTCTTTCATTTGTTAGTAGTCACATAAAGAATGTAGCCAAGCTCCATAGAGTCTAGTAGTAACATTTAGAATAGAACTGTGCAGGGATAAATACCCACCCTAAGGGAATTTCTAACTCTAACCTTAATGATAAGCTCAAGAAGACTTGTAATGTATAATTGAGCTATGGGGTGAGGAGACAAATCCATGCCTTCCTCCATGTGTGACATGAATCCCCAATGATTGGAGGCCTGTTAAATATGGACCCTGATTTAAGCATATTTAAGAATACAAAGACTGAATAAGACTTAAAAACTGAGCTGGTTTGTCCGATGCTGCAATTAATGTTCACAGTCTAGCACCATAAATATCTTTACGGGTGATGAAGTAATCAATTAAAGCACACTAAAAAAGGGAAGCATTCCAATTCCAATGCCATGTAGGAAGAAATAGGAAGGTGGAGCCTTAAATCTCCAAGCCAGAATATTTTTGGGTCAATAATCTTTTAGCATCAAACACAAGCCTTTACCTGTTAATGAAACCCACCCCTGCCAGATCTAGCATTGTTGAAAAACGAAGATAACTTGTTTAAGGTTTGTTTCCCCTTTTAACACAGGTACAAATCTGCATTGCCATTAGGCAGACACATTCAAACTAAATCCTACTGCGGGGGGGGTTGGTCACAGAAGAACCTGTCTAATGAATAATAATTCGGCAGGTTTTTATCAGCGACCACTGTGATTGGCTACATAGGTATGGTGGCCTGCAAGGAACAGCAGATAATATCCCAGTGTCTTCATTCCCAAAAAGGAAAGTTTTTTTTTTCTTTTAAGCAGGCTATGCTAGTTAAAAGGCACAGTACTGGTTTTGAATTAAAAAAAGTCTCATTTATTGAATGAAAGTCACTAAATAAAAATCAAACTGAACAGAAAAGAAAGAGAACCAAAGCTAAGCAATGGGGTGGCCTAAAGCACACTGAACGTTTTTCTACTGACGGATTAGCTAAGAAAGGAAATTATGTCATTTGGGAATTCTTGGGGAGGAGCACTCGCAACATATTTTCACTATGGAATGCATGCCTGCTCCCTCCCCAGGCTGTCAGACAGTATTCACAAGGCGGAAAGTGTCCCAGACAGACTAATTCTCTTGTACGAAGCGTTACCACCCCATTTGATGTGTTGGTAACTGATCAATGGTTTGCTGTCATAAACCACTGATGCATACCACTGAAACTTGCAATTATGATGGACGCATCTTTCACGTCTGCTCCTAATTGCAAAACCCATTCTGCAAAACAGAAAGGCATTTCCAATTTGCAGAATGGGTTTTGTAAAAGTAAAAAGAAAAAGAGGTTTTGGAGACGCAAACCATGATATTGCAAATCTCAGGGTTTGCAAGGCTTTGTACATTGGGCCCTAGATTTTTTACTTGAATGCAATCCTTGTAAATTATCCAGACATTCTTGTTCATGTGAACCTCTTCATATCCATTGAAAATCATGCTCCTTGTTACAAATGGGGGTGTCTAGTTGGCAGAGGGAGGTACCTTTGACCAAATAGGGACACTTGCTTCTAGTCAGGGTTAAGGGGGATACACACTTTAGATAAACCCTGCTTACCCCCTTGGTAGCTTGGCATGTTAAAACAGCACAAATGGATACCACACCAGGTTAGAAAAATAACATATCTTTACTAAACTTAATCAAGATCAAAACGATAAAAATCTAACATACGAAACTCAGTAGAATGTATTTAGAAAGGTGGTTGCAAAAATAAAATTGTCGAAATCAAATAGCACCAACTAGGGCTATCACGATGTCAGGACAGGGCAAAATCCAAAGTATGACTCCGCCCGCGAGGATCGCGGCGTCGGGCGCCGAGTCATACAGACTCCCGAGCAACAGTACCTTGCAAAATTATGTCGGTGACAATGCACGGCGTCGAAGAAGAACAATGTCGTCTCCTGTGATGATGTGACATCGCGGTTCTTGTGAGTCACCCTCAGCGGTTATCGGTGCCGCGATAATAGGAGGCCGGCACTTGGCGAAGAACGGAGTCGATGAGAGAGCTGGCGTCGGTCACGGCAGATCGCTGCCAGTGTCAGCGGCGTCGTAGGGCGTCAGAGCTGCGGAGCAGGCTCTGCGCCGCATCTTCACTTTACGAGCGGCTCCCCGGGCTTCGATGCAGGTCGCATCGTCACGTTGACGGCGTCGGTAAACAGATTTTCTTCCTCTTCTTACTCTTGTTCAGCTCACAACAGCAGACAGGCCTCACACACAATTACAAGTCCTCCTGGCTGACTGGAACTCCCAAAAGGGGGTGGTGATGGACAGAGCATCCGAATCAATCAAACACTCACACCCAGTCAAAGGATCTGGGTTGAATCCATCACCGTTCTTTAGCCCACTCTGCCACCCCAGTTCAGACATGGCTATATGCAAATCAGTCTGACCCTGTGCCTCATGGGTACAGTCCAGCCCGAACTGCCAAGCCACGTCTTCCCTGGACCGGAAACAAGCTTCCGAGGACCGGTTTCTGGCATTCCAGCCGTCTTCAGCCCTGCTTGCTTGAATCCAGTGGCAAAGTGAGCAAGGAACTCATGTCTGAGCATACCCTGCCACACTTATGGCGGCCAAAAGCGGTACAAAAGGGGGTGGTGATGGACGGAGCATCTGAATCAATCAAACACTCACACCCAGTCAAAAGATCTGGGTTGAATCCATCACCGTTCTTTAGCCCACTCTGCCACCCCAGTTCAGACATGGCTATATGCAAATCAGTCTGACCCTGTGCCTCATGGGTACAGTCCAGCCCGAACTACCAAGCCATGTCTTCCCTGGACCGGAAACAAGCGTCCGAGGACCGGTTTCTGGTATTCCAGCCGTCTTCAGCCCGGCTTGCTTGAATCCAGTGGCAAAGTGAGCAAGGGACTCACGTCTGAGCATACCCTGCCACACTTATAGCGGCCAAAAGCAGTACAAAAGGGGGTGGTGATGGACGGAGCATCCGAATCAATCAAACACTCACACCCAGTCAAAAGATCTGGGTGGAGGTGAAGTCCGTTTGTGCTTGGGACTTCAGAAACAGGAGACCAGCTCTACTCAGGCCCTTGGAGACTTTTCTTCAGAGAGACACAGCAAAGTCCTTCTTCAAGCAGGGGACACAGCAAAGTCCTTTAGATCTTTCCTCAGTAGAAACAGCAAACTGCAGGCCAACCCCAGACACTCAGCAAGGGCAGTACTTCTCCTCAGTCTCTTCAGCTGATATTCTTTGGCAGGGATTCCTCTTGATCACAAAGTAGTAGTCTAACTTTCAGCTCTCATATGTATACCCCAAATGTTTTTGTTCTCTATGTGTGAGGGGTCCTGGACCCAGCCCAAACCAGTTCTGGGTGCACTCTACCAGTGCACAACTTCTTCCTTTGTCAGTGTGGTCCAGGGTCATCAGACGCACCACAGGAGGTGGAGCCAGCATTGTGGAAGGCAGGCACAGCCCTATTCAGACCCAGGTGCTACTCCTCCCACCACTCCAAACGCAGATAGGACTATTCAGCCTAGTGCTGACTCACCCAGACTCCTGGAGCCACCCCAGCCCCTGTCACTCTCAAACCAGACAGTCGATCCACAAACAGGCAGAGGCACACAGAAAGGTTAAACAAGAAAATAGCCACTTTCTAAAAGTGCTATTTTCAAACACAGGATTTAAAAAACATCCTTCCTAAAAGATGTGTTATTAAATTCTGAGTTCAGGGATACCAGACTCCAAGTTTCAATCTCACTCCTATGGGAAGATATGCAGGCAAACATGTTACACAGCATTCCCCATTCTGTCCTATGAGCAAGATAGCCTTTCAATAGTGAAAAACGAAATTGGCAGTATTTCACTATCAGAACATGTTACCCACACTAGTACATGTCCTACCTTTCACATACACTGCACCCTGCCCAGGGAGGTACCTTGGGCATACCAAAGGGGTGTCCAATGGGTAAGAAAAGGGAAGACTTAGGGCATGGCAAGTGGGTACACTGGCCAGGAGAAGATGGCAGTTAAACTGCGCACAGGCACTGCGGTGACAGGCTGAGACCTCTTTTCAGCGCTACTCCTGTGGGTGGCACAATCAGTGCTGCAGTCCCACTAGGAGCATTTGAATTACAAGCCCTGGTACACTCAGTGCACTTTACTAGGGACCTACTGGTAAAACAAATAAGCCAATCATGGATAAGCAATCACAATAACAATTTACAGGGAGAGCATATGCACTATAGCGCTGATCAGCAGTGGTAAAGTGCCCAGAGTTCTACAGCCAAAACCACAGGTCAGGAAAAACGAGGGAGGAAGAAGCAAAATGTTTGGGGATAACCATGCAAAAAGGGCCTTTTCCAACACTCCTTCTGATCATCCTTCGATGTCTGGGGCTCCCTTTTCACTTCTATTTCTCTATCAAACCCCTCCCACAATTTTAATAGTCAACAAAAGTCATGGACTGTTTTTAAAATCAAGTTTATCACAACTCTATTATACACAATTTTTATTTTTTTACTTTTTTTAGACTCTCTATGTTCAGTAACTATGATATTGTTCCACAGTTTCTTATCCAAATCAAATGTATAACTTGAAGACTTGTGGAAATTCGTAGATCTGTCCATCATGCTTTTATTTATGCACTCACTGCTACAGGATACATAGCAAAAACGAACTTACTGTCTCTCCCCATCACACCTTTGCTGAAATTTCTGTGGGTAGTGCTCACTTTCAGAAAATGAAAACAATGAGCAAAGAAACAGCTGAAATCCTAGTATGTTTACCAGGTTAATCTTAGATCTTACTATTATTAAGTGCTATTATAAGGTCCAATTCAATTATTTTCAACATACAATGCCTGCTAACATAAATCTTAACAAAACTTGCATTCACAGGAGAAACATTGGTGCATGGATATAATGAAGATTTTAGTGAATTTAGAATAAATATTTGTGCACTTACATAACGAAAGCTCACCGTACTTGTTTCTCTTTGGACCCATGCTAGAAAGAAATCTGCATACTACTTGATGAGAAAAGGCTGTAATCAGCAAAATATGTGCATGTTTCTCTAAATTCAATAGCAGATTTTAGAACAAAGCAGGCCCTATGACCCATAAAAACCTCAGCATTGCGATCCAGTCCTCCTTTTTCAGGTACCCAGCATCGGTGAAACGTTTTCTGGCCAGCATCAAAAACTCTTGTCTGAAAACGATCATTTTTACAGTGTTATTTCTTTAATTTACTCTTAGGGAGGCAGTTTTTAAAAAAAAGAGGTGTTTCAGCATTGCCTTTCATAAGTGCTACTAATTCTCATTTTGTGATCCAGCAATGAAGCATTTTAAACTGAAGAAAGAGGCTGTTCTTCAGAGTTATCAGCTGGGGAATAACACTGAATGGAGTTGACAGAGAGACCTGCAGCAGTCAGCTAAATTTTAATTTAGAAATTTAGGAGATGGAGATGAAAAATTCTTGTCAGGCTGGAAGAAGAAATCCCAGGACAATACTGAATCAACGGCCTAGTTTTCTGATTCAGAGGCTCTAAGTAAAGTCTCTTAGTTTATGGTGAGTCACGGATCAGTGCTGTACTCCTGCCCCAACCACTATGCTGAAGGGGAGGAAAATGGCTTCAAAGTGTCAGAACATTAGTAAAGACAGGAGGTGCAGGTAGTTGTATCACCTCCTAATAATAACAAGCACTGGCAACGCTATTAGGTCTGTCATTACTGTGTTAAAAGTTATATAACTAATATTGTCGTGCATTAATACATTGAAGCCAGATCTGTTTTCAAGATTTGTTTTTCTTAGAGGTGACAGAACTAGTAAGTTGGCTGCAAAAGTATACAGTCATATCACTGCTGCTAGCAATGAATTAGATGAGCAGCTACTACAACACACAACAAATATTAATTTAGTCCTACCCTTATTAACGTTGACTCCGCAGAATCCATTACATCTATTCAACAATTTTGGTCCACAGGAAACAAGGAAGATTTTCCTGTTTAGTTCCTTGAAATAAAAATCACGGCGCCCGCAAAAATCACATTCAGACACAATGTTAACAAAAACATATTTCCTACACATTGTAGGTGCAGGAGAGCTGCAAAAATCTACCTTAGCTGCACACATAAACAGCGGACACTAGGCATGAGTGAAGAAGAGCGTTGTGGGAGCAGAAGAAGAGCGTTGTGGGAGCAGAAGAAGAGCGTTGTGGGAGCAGTAGAAGAATGGAGGCCAAAAATTAAGCTAATGATGTATGTACAGGCGGAGCAGCTCTCGGTGTCAGACTGAGCTAACAAAACCTGCAGTGGGGGACATCCGCTCTCATTGAGCCCACCTTGATTCAGACTACCCACCAGCATTGACCCTGAGGTACCAAACTGCTGGAACTGTATGAGGCCCGGGGCCTGACCCTGCAATTCGACTGGTTTGCAGCACCGGACCAACACTTGGGCTGAGGGGTTATTGTATGTGGAGACATTTGTACTTATTCACATAGGCAGTGTGGCAGTGCTCGCAGTAGCCAAGCTGCTCGAAAATGAGTGATATGCCACATGACAAGGTGCCCTGTTCCCATGATGCACTGGGCCAGGGACAGACTAATTTGCATACAGCCAGGTTCTGAAACTGGGATGGTGCAATGAGCTAAAAAACGGTGTTGGATCTAGCCCTGATCTCTTGACTGGGTGAGAGTACTCTGCTTAATTCAGAGACTCTGTCCATCACCACCCCTTGTTGTAAATATTTTTGTCCACCCTAAGCGTGGAAGGGTATACTCAGATGTGAGTCCCTTGCTCATTGCACCATCAGGATTCAAGCAAGCCGGGCCGAAGCCGGCTGTAATGCCAGAAACCGGTCGCCGGAAGCTTGTTTCCTTCCCAGTGTAAGAATTGGCTTTTGTAGTCTGGTCTGCCCTGTTCCCATGATGCACTGGGCCAGGGACAGACTAATTTGCATACAGCCAGGTTCTGAAACTGGGATGGTGCAATGAGCTAAAAAACGGTGTTGGATCTAGCCCTGATCTCTTGACTGGGTGAGAGTACTCTGCTTAATTCAGAGACTCTGTCCATCATCACCCCTTGTTGTAAATATTTTTGTCCACCCTAAGCGTGGAAGGGTATACTCAGATGTGAGTCCCTTGCTCATTGCACCATCAGGATTCAAGCAAGCCGGGCCGAAGACGGCTGTAATGCCAGAAACCGGTCCCCGGAAGCTTGTTTCCTTCCCAGTGTAAGAATTGGCTTTTGTAGTCTGGTCTGCCCTGTTCCCATGATGCACTGGGCCAGGGACAGACTAATTTGCATACAGCCAGGTTCTGAAACTGGGATGGTGCAATGAGCTAAAAAACGGTGTTGGATCTAGCCCTGATCTCTTGACTGGGTGAGAGTACTCTGCTTAATTCAGAGACTCTGTCCATCACCACCCCTTGTTGTAAATATTTTTGTCCACCCTAAGCGTGGAAGGGTATACTCAGATGTGAGTCCCTTGCTCATTGCACCATCAGGATTCAAGCAAGCCGGGCCGAAGACGGCTGTAATGCCAGAAACCGGTCCCCGGAAGCTTGTTTCCTTCCCAGTGTAAGAACTGGCTTTTGTAGTCTGGTCTGCCCTGTTCCCATGATGCACTGGGCCAGGGACAGACTAATTTGCATACAGCCAGGTTCTGAAACTGGGATGGTGCAATGAGCTAAAAAACGGTGTTGGATCTAGCCCTGATCTCTTGACTGGGTGAGAGTACTCTGCTTAATTCAGAGACTCTGTCCATCACCACCCCTTGTTGTAAATATACATGACAAGGTGCAGCCCGGGTCGCGCTTAGCACTGCAGCACACCAAAATCTTTTTGACACCTGATGTAGCCCGATTCACAACTGCAAACTTTAGACCAGCTCTAAGGGAAGCAAGTGTGCTGAGACCTCCTAATCTCCCTTAAGGGTGATGACCAATGAAACCCTTTTTTTTTAATACAAACAACCTTTGCCAACTCTCTTCTCACACCTCATAATAGGCTCCTTTTAACGTTTTCTGTTGTACGGTGGTTTGAAGTGGCGGTGTTTTATCTTAGTTCTAAGTCTACGAAAGGCAACACTAAAACCATGGGTCTCCGCACAAATGCAGCAGAAAACAGACAGTGCCGTCTAGAACCAGCCATGCGCGTTTTGTGTGACTCAACTGCAAAAAAATACTTTCTCAAGGCAGTGCTTGGCTTAAAGCCAGGTCGTGGCGGGGTGTGTTACTCAACCCCATTTTAGAAAGATAAGAAATGACTTTCTCCAAACCATTAGTTTCCACTTTTTACTTGCAATTTAAGGATACCAATACATTGACAAACTTCGCTAAACATATGACTACTGGCAATTTACCACTCTATTATTCCCCATCATGTACCCGACCTGCCCCTGAAAAAGAGAAAAATGCAGGAAAGAAACAAACCTGTGAATGCACACTCCACCAATAGCACCACTCCTCGCGAACAATGGACGTGAACCATCACAGCATCACAGCTGCTCCTGGCATTCCCTTTACCAGTATGTCTAAACGAAATCTAGAACAAGTTGCTAGATCAATCTCGCGACTGTATGAATTAGTCAAACATTCTCACTGCGCTCAATCTAAGTGGACAAGTCAGTTGTCTGTGATCTCCTGCCATAAACTGCAGGACAGGTAGCCATACGGCTAGGAAGTCATCTCTTTCTTTAGTCACATGAACCACAAGTCTCTTTGCTGCCAATGTTTTCCAAACACTAACACAAAGCATGCAGAGATCCCTAGAGCCATAGCCAGACTAGTCATTTTAGCTACTAACAACTCCAATATTAATTTCCGGGTTTTGGAAGTGCCCTCTTCACAACGGACATCCGCACCTACAGAAATCTGACGCTGTCTTTAATGGAGGCTAAATCTTATTTTCAGTAGGTCTTCAGCCAGGAGCAAACCTACCACATGCGCAACAGTGTACCTTCTCCTCGGCAGCCTCTCCAACATCTGACACCCCAGGAAGCACTCTGGGATTTTCCTATTTTAAATATGGAGAACAAAACAGTTAAAACAAACAAAAAACAAAGAGATGGGCACGCAGAAATCCGACAAAAAGTTAATGAGATTTCTTTACATCCATGACCATCTTCTATCCGTGACTGAACGAGATCTGATCTACATTGACGACTGTCCAATTGCATTATGTCTACAATAAATATGATCATTAGGACTATATGATCTCCAGATCTTCTTCCTAATAAAGTGCTTTTCAGCTTTCTTTACACAATGGGTACGGACCATATATGTGCATCCTTTAACATTGAAACTCAGATAAACAATCACCCTCTGACAATCACCGCAAGTTGTTACATCAGAAACAAAACCATCCAGTTCAACAGGATAAACTGTCCATGTACTTTAGTTAAAGCCTCGGCGCTGCACTTATCTTCCCCAAATGGATGATACAACAGTGAAAACAGTAAATCAAGTGCTTGATTACTGGCAATGGTTTCAAGGAAAAGAACTACGTGCAACATCAATCATTTGAATCGAGAGAAGGACAGATGAATCATTATATACACACAACTTTGCCATGTGTTTGTTTGTGCTCTAGAGCCCTTCTCTTGAAGGAGGGAAGAAGACGGGGTGAGTTAGGCGCTTGCTACATAGATGTAGGGTTCTGATCTTAAGGTCACAAGTGTGAAATGTGCCAGGTTGTACTTGTGTGCATTAGTTGGAAGTGGGAAACTCGGACCTAGCCGCTGAAAACATTACAATTGTGGCGTTATAGAAGGCCAAGCGAACAGAAGAAGCACAAAACCTGTTTTGCGACATTAAGTGCATTAATAAGTCAAAGCAAGAATCACAGTTGCCCCTTAAGATTTTCACAAAATGTTAATCGAAGTATTCATGCATAAACACGAACTCGAGTTTCTT
The DNA here is from genome assembly GCF_964261635.1 of Lissotriton helveticus. NCBI lineage: Eukaryota > Metazoa > Chordata > Amphibia > Caudata > Salamandridae > Lissotriton > Lissotriton helveticus. Next base: position 890,799,123 of record NC_136071.1, on the reverse strand, counting down.
TACAAATAATGCTCACCTTCCCCTACCTGAACAAACCCGTAGAAGGTCCTATGGCACGGGTCACTGGAATTAGGCGGCGAGGGGGCGTCAAATTATGCGGCACGGTTGATTAAATTATGCCCCACATTAGCAGGAGCAACATGGATGACATGGGAGAGAGAATTTGTAGGGAAGCAGCACATAGGGAGAGCAAGAAAACTACACTCGCAAAGAATGCTGAGAGACAGAGGAAAAAGTAATCCCCTGAGTGTACGCGGTGGAAGGATACAAGTTGTCCAATCAAAAGATTGTAAATAAGTTATGCTCCAAGTGAATGGCAAACACAAGTAGAGGAATGAAAGTCACTGAATAAAAATCAAACTGAACAGAAAAGAAAGACAACCAAAGCTAAGCAATGGGGTGGCCTAAAGCACACAACGTTTTCCTACTGACGGATTAGCTAAGAAAGGAAATTATGTCAATTTAAACGAACACAATTTAATTTTAAAAAAATCACTGCATTTTAAAATGTGGCACCTTAGGTGATCCTTAGAACATGAAAGGCAAATCCCTAGCATTCCTAAAGGCAATCATTTGGCACTTATACAGAAAAAAAACGGCTTCACATGCATCACCGAGGAACAACAACAGGTGTTGTGCAGCCAACGCAGAGTGACACAACATCTTTGCAATGTTTCTTCTTGCAGAGAAGTGGTACAGGCCAGGTACAGTACCGACAGCAGCTTCACAGCTCACAGGCGGCTGCCGGGTCCCTCCTGTTGCCCTCGTCCAAGACTCGTGCCAGGGCCTGTTAGATCACATGCTGCTAAGGGCATCTGTTGTTACCCCACCCTCATCGTGACACAGACTGGCCAACACTCAACTGAAGGGTCACTGTGTCTTTTCTTGGATGCTAAAAGGTGACTGCCGAGCCCCTTCTGTGTTCAGTGGCAGTGAAATGGCTCCATCTCAACGCTGCCCACTAGCATTTTATAGGGTTTTATCCCATGTGGCACATATTTTTTCACCCACCGGCTATCCTTTTGCCAGAGTTGGCAGACTCGCACCAGAGCTTGGGTCTCCACAGTCAGTCTCTCTGGTGCTCACTCCCTGAAGGCAGTAGTGAAGGTCACCGTTTGCAACGGCGCACTGCATGCAGTGTGGAATGATGCCACGCCCTGGCAGTGCTATCACTCGCAGGAAAAGTATCCTCCTCGGCAGCAACAGGGACGGCCATGGAGGATCCATCTTTTCCAGGACTGGTCCTTTATTTTCTCCCCAATTTTAAATTTTATGGGACACCACACACACCCAGACTCGTTTATCAACATTCTTAATTCACCAATGATTATAAAACTAGTTTCCAAATAGCCTTTCCAACTTGACTTTATTAAAGTTGGTTAGAATGCTCCTTTTATTGAAGCCACTCACAGATGACTATAAAGCAAAGGCAATCCGGTTATCAAGATTCTGTGCGAGAGACAGGGCCTTCGTCTCATCCAGAGTGAATTTGCATGCAACAGATCACCCTGCCATGCTGCAGCACACTGTTCAGCAATGACAGCACTCTCTTGAAAGAGTTGAAAAATGACAATGAAGGACACTAACCTATCACATCACTACCATACCTAGGGTCACTTCTCTTCATGATATACCACTGCCATACATCTCCAATGTCCAGTGGCTGCACCACTACACATATAGATTTGTTAAAAGGATATGAACATTTTAAAAATCAGACTATGGTTCTTTAGTCATAGCTGTAAATCTCTTCTGAACGCCAACGAACAAACAATACCCAAAAAGCGAACAAAAACTAATAATGATACTCAAGTACTCAAATCTATAAAACAATGCCCTTGAAACGATTGTTCTGTGCATGGTTTCCCTGAAGGTGCACCCTGAATGCGAAGCCTTCATTTGTACAGACTGGTGTTTGGGATCTCCAAGACAACGCATGTCCCAAGCCCATCAACATCAATGATAGTGACCTAGGAAACCAGAAGCCACCCGGCGGACGACAAAACTTGCTGAACATGAAAATCTAAACAACAATCAAACGGTGACCAACCCGCGGGAAAGCAAAAGGGCAGCTGGAAAGTTCACCGAGCCTTACGTGCAGCAGAAGGTGACTAAGTGCTTCATGAGAACTCAGGCACCAAATCATTTACTCAATGAGTGCCCTGATGCACAAAGGCCACAGCCCCACCAGCTCTAAAGTGCATGACGCAGACCAACGCACAATCCGGCAGTTTTCAACCACATTTATAACTCTGTATCCAATTGCACAAGTGCTGATGCGCACAGACACATTTTCATCAACTTTGGGAGGTGAAAGTCTGAAGTGACTCGGATGTGATGTGAACCAAGGAATTAATAATTTATAAATATGTTAGAAGCACCTCTTAAAGTATGACGTGTCTAAACATGTGCTACAATGACTCGAAATAATGGCTATCTGTGAAAACGGCTGTTCTTTGGAGAAATAAAGTCAATATCACTTTCCTACGTGGAATTTTGTTAGTAACTTTCAGAATTACTGTGAATGAAACAAACATTTATGGGAGGTATCACCATTTCCGAGATAGCTTCGCAATGGTAGTTCACCTAAGCCTGCCAGAATAGCAGATAAAGATGCTGACAAGTCTTGAGCCAGCTTCTCACAGCACCGAATGTCTGCATATTTTAGTTATTTAAATATTTTAAACATACCTGCCTCGCAAGAACACAAAACTTAATTATTAAACTGCTGGGTACAGAGATGTGATCTACGAACTGAACGACTTAGTGATAGCTGTCAAAGTCCAACATACCACATACACTACGTTCAACTCTACTGGTAACGTAGCTCTGGAGAAGAGCAGTGAAAATTAATGGGGAAGTGTTAGTAGTTTTGTAATGTTCAATTAAAAGGTGCCCAAGAAAAACTAAAATGCATTAAGACACCTCTTGCAGATAGATAGTACTGTCCAATAGGACACATTTCCTTAATGCTACACCAATGGAATGTGTGTTCCCAGCACGGACCAGAAGTGGGTGCCTAGTTTCTCCAGCTGACCCTTGCATGTGGGACTAGTTGTGGTAAGAGGAAGGTTTCATTAAACAGTCCTGGTTAGCTTGTGGCGCCCCATCCCTATCCCGCCACATGAGTCGCTCAATAACTTCCTGCTGCTGGACTGCCCATATGATGCCAGGGCAAGGGTCCTATAATATTAATGAAGATAAAGCACAAGGTTTCAGCAAATAATTTGTAAGGGAGACAGCAAATCCAAGAAGGTTATTAAGAGTGATTTCAGATCGGGGCTTCAGCGTAAGATACAGACACTTATTAGCCTCCCTACATTCTGACCTATCCCTTGTACCTCAAATTGTTATTGACCCAGAATTCCAGTGGGATTGCTGAGGTCAGCATCTCCATATTGAAAAAAGTAATTAAATGATCTCCCTATCTAGCTTTACCTGCACTTTGTTTCTCAGCCACATTAAGTCCAGCCCATAAGCCCCGATGAGTTATCGGGCTTGACAAGTTAATACTATAACTAACGACTTGGATACAAATGAGGATCAAGTCAAAAGTCATCATTCTGACAAGAGCAATCGAGTCTGCAGCGAACAAGATGGTGGTGTGATTAATCCAATTACAATAAGCCTATTAACCTATGCCACTTTAATGATGCCCGGCTAAAGATTTCGCTTTGAAGGTCTTCTCGAGGTGCCCAAAACCATCCTTTGTTGGAACAGGAGCAGGCAGGGAAACTGATACACAACAGGTGCTGCCGGTGCTTGTGAGACTAGATGGCACTAGTGGCCACACTTAAATTCTCTCGGTTGTACTAACATCACAATAGTCAATCTCTAAGAAGTAAAATATCCAAAGAGTTATTGCAAAGAAATTCCATTATAGCCTACAACGAGGGTCTGTACATGGTAAGAAGGCATCGCTCGAGCTCCTGCAGTGCGCCTCTACCATGAGATGCAGTGCAGCCTCATACTGCAGGGCCGAGGCTTTGAAAACACCCTTCTCTCTCCCGACTTGCTTCACACACTAGTACATCAGTACTGAGACATTCACTGCCTGGGTTCTCACAAATCACATCTACAGTGTTTTTTGGAGTGTAATGGAACTTAGGTGCTAATACATACTTAAAAATGAATCTGGCAACACACATTCTGCTAGGAAGGTCAAGTAACTCCCTCTTTCTGGCAAGATAACTAAGAGGTCCTGCAAATCTGCCACATAGATCAGCTCAACGCGGATTTACCCAACATGGGCCAAAACAGCTTTTCATCTTTACTCAATACCACTGGGTTTATCAATACGACAAGTGTAAAACTGCCTTAAAGTAATTCACTTTTAATATGTCTTACAAATCCCACTTCAGGCTATAGAGTGAGGTAAACAATCCAGGCTATCCAAGCTTTGTATACAAAGACCTAGAGGTAAGCTGGCAGTAAAGCAGATTTGAGAACAACCTTCAAGGAACAGCTTCTAATCCTAATAGAACATCTCAGGTTTAAACGTTTCATGCAAAGATCAGCAGGTAAACTGTGGTTAAAGATTGTATTAACAGGATAGCTTTACGGGCTAATGCACCTGCTGCAGGCAACGAAGTGCGTTTGAGAGCTGATCTCAATAAGAAACCTTTTCAGATTAATACTCCTGTAGACAGGTATCTGTCTACATGTGTGCCCCCTGGCTTCACTTTATAACAGCAGTGAGATAAATAAGGAGGTTTAAGCACTCGTTGCAGAGATCTGTAACTCTGTGTCCGTCTCCAAACCCAGTACTATAGGTCATGGGGTAATGTGCCTACTTCTGATGATTGAGGGTTACTTGCATGCCACATGTTCCAATCATAGCAGAATGATTCGGTGTGGAGAATGCGCATGCTGCGCATAGCTCGCCGGTTATCTTTCTGCGGAGAACAGTGGACAGCCCTCAGGTCAGAGATGTGGTTGCCCAGAGAATAATCTTCGCCTTTTATTCTTAACAGTTAAACAAAATTAGTCTATTTGTACTGGTTTGTACAGGACATGGATAATTCAGAGTTTTAGCCATTTTATGAAGAAATAACAACTACTAATTTCTTCCAAAATGTTCCTCCTTGCAGATTTCTTGAATGGGGAGGCAGGACTCAGAAATACAGATATTTAACCTGCTTCACATCTCCACTTTCCAGAACAGAAAGCATGCCTACGAGCATAAAAAACTGCAAAGGTGCTCATTGGGCGTGGTACAAATCAAAAGGGTTCCATTCCCAAAATCATAATTATAGGGCAAAGGACAAATTAAATGTTATTACCACATTAAATTATAACTAGCCATCTTCCCAGAAGAAAATAACTGATGCCACAATTAAAATAGCTAATGAATCAGGATGCACAGCACAACCCTGTCATACACGTTGCTTGTTTCTCTAGAATGCAGTGCTTAATTTGAGCCAGTGCTTTCCGGTGCTCTGCAGCGGCACTTGATCATCAACACCGGCAATTATAGCGCGAACTGGATCCAATGAGCACCACTAGTTAATGACACACTCATTTTTTAGGCACAGGGAGATTAAGTGATTTGCCCAGAATCACAGGCTATTGAGCCAACGCCGAGATTCGAACCTGGTTCCCCAGCTATGAAGTTTGCAGCACTGGCCTTTACGCCACATCCCTGCCCCATTCATTTCTAGTAATTGGTTCTGTTTTAGGTGGTGCCAACAGGAGAAACGGACTGGTGCAAGCTGCCTATTGACGAGAGCACCGTGACTTATTATTCTTACAAATTGACCACTGCCAGCATGGCAGAAACCATATTTATATGAAGATCAGTGGAGAATAATATGCCTTTTACCAATCTCAATATAGTATCTTTCTTACACCGGTTCAGGAAGGCCCACTCGTGGCTGCGTATCTCTTAAACAATGGCCTCCCAACAAACTCAGGAAAAGAAATAAAGAACATGCAATACACTCATCCTTTACTTACCCCAAGAAACCACGCTCATGACCTACACCACAGGTCGTCACGAATAACATCAACAATAACACCATCAAAAACTTCAATGGTGGTGTGTATTTATATATTTAATTAACAACAGAGAATCTTTAGTTACGGTTCAGATCACTATATGAAATTTGTTTTTGTGTTCTTATTGCTGATAACATTCGCTCTGTTTCAAACATTTCCACAGAACCTTCCATAAAAGGTACATATGGACATGTATGTATGATCCGCTAAAGGTTTGGTTAGTTTGGTAAACAGAAAACTAATTCAAACTTCCAAAGTTTATTTTGTGTAAAACAGTTCAGCAGTTTTCGAGAAAATGAAAGAAAAAACAGATCTCTGGAAGGCTCAATTCAAAATTAACTAACTTCTGAATATGAACGGATGACCATTTTTAGTCTCATCTGCCATTTTGTGACTCAAGAACTAGTTCTCCAGTTGCTAAAATCTCATTGGGGACATGTGGAAGAAAACTGAGCCATCTGCAACCCCAGAGGGCTCTAAGAAACTTCCTGTGTGGGTCGAAAAATGTCTTTATGTCTCCTCCAAGTTAAAATTATGACACAATGTCCGTGACCAGCTAGTCCAATCAGCAAACTGCCACGACGTTTTTAAAACATTTTTTTCCATTTAGTATGCCATAAAACACTCACAAGGGGCCTGGAAAAGGGGAAAGTTCTTTACAAATGATAGGGGAAGGCGTTCTTGCTACAAGCATTGAACAGGGCATATTCTTGAGATAAGTCAAAGGGGAACAAAGAGTTGCAGTGAGCCATACACAGGGCATGCTGAAGGTGGTGTACGAAGAGAAGCTATAGGGAATGGCTTAAAGCCATACCCTGTGCCCAGAGTCTGTTGGACAGATTATCAATTATGCAGTTTCTAATGTCCACTGTGATATCATATTTGACACCCAGAGTCGTATATTGGATGTCTTTACAGTTGCCCAATTACAACTCAGGAACTTTACGGGGATTTAGTTTTTGGATTATAATATTCGGACCTCCAACCTTTTTCAGGGAAACGTGACAAAAGCCTTACTACAAAGTCGCTACGGATAAAATGGGTTGTCTAAATGTGGGCAGCGTTTGACTTCTATATGCTGGTAATGTAATATTAAAGAAGTCAGAATGCCGTATGAGTGAGGAGATGGGCACATATGCGATGGGACACAATACCTAACAACACCAACCCTGCCTATGGATATTAGACCTTACAGGTGGAGTTCCTCCTGTGTACTCCCAAACTGACAGTAAACACCACTAGTCTCTGCACAGCCCTGCATAAAGCCTCCACTTTATGGCCAGGGTAATCACAATGCTGTTCTCAGCAGTACACTACCATCCAATACATAACTGGGCACAAAATGTCTCCCTAATGTTCCACTTTTACTTTTTTATGAGATATGATTTTTTTCCAGCTAACCTGGATTCAGGTGCTGTGTTTTTCCCTGAAAGACAATAAAATAAGTATTAGAAATGCAATAGATCTCTTTTTTTTTTTCAGTTAGAGCTATTGGCATAGCTAAACAGCTACCGGACAGAAATTGCCACTTTGCAGGTGCCGGACAGAGCATTGCACCATGAAATGGCCTGAAAGCCCAAAACGATGTTGGTAGCCTACAAAATAAAAGGGCAGATCAGGATGACGAGGAGGAACCGGGACGTATTGGGATAGCCAACACAAGCAAACAATGAGTGAAATCGCCTGGCGTGACCCAAGCATGACCCAATGCTCCAAACAAAGCCCCGTATTTCTAAATGGCACAACAATGAACAAATGGCAATTCATGGGCATTCCAAAAGCCTACAGAGGAGATAAAAGGTCTTGCAGCCAGCGCTTGCATGCTGCCTAGGCTCGACCTAGAAAGGGCTAAGCAGAAGCTGGTTTGGAAGACATACGTCAGGTGGAAACATTACCATCATTGCACAGTAGGTGGGTAGAAGATGGGCACTTCACAATAAAGGTTACAGGTCCTAGGCCCTATTACCAAGATTTGACCTGACCGTGCAGTACATGGTTGTTGGTTGTACTGGAAGTATTACTCGACTAAAACAATCTCATAGAATCAGTTTTCCCGGGGGGCGTGGCTAAGCGCCCGTGACGGATGGCAGCAGCGGGGTGAGGCTCCGTCTCCATCGGAGGATTTCGGCGGTTCCAGCCCCTCTTCACCGCAATGCTTACTCACATATGGCAGCGGACCCCTTCTGGCGCCTGTTCCACCGCACGCTGAGCACCGGCTCCTCTTCCCGGCAAGGCGGGCTCCGTTTTTCTTCGGTCGCGGCTCCACCAATGCCGCGGCCGCCATTTTGATGCTTCAGCCGGCGCTTGCCGAGGAGCGCGCCTGACACGTCGTTACCAGCAATACAGTGCGCAGCCCATGGCGACATCCCATAATTACAGGAAATGATGGCGCTTCCTAACTACATGGCCAGGTGACTCTCTTTTTTTCCGAAATTATCTTTTTTTTCATTTTTATTCGAACTTCAACATTTTCCTCAGCTTTGGTGGCCATTTTGCATATTTCATTGCTTAATTCAATTGCCACTTATGCTATTTATCACATATTGATCGGACTGCGGCAACTTCTTCTCATTTGCTCCTCACTTGGGTTGGACTTCACCCCAGTTCCTCCTGTCATTGCCTCTGCTGGGTTTTCCTCCTTCTTGCGCAGTGTATTGGCTCTACCCATTACTGGAGATTTCTTTTACTGTCGCTTTCATGGCGGAGGGTCCAGGCAAAACTCCTAAACGCAACTTTGTTAAAAACTCAAAGCTATTCACTGCGTTGGCTCAATTAGAAGCCACTGCAGGTACCTCCAGTTGCGACCCCTCTCTCAACATGGACGCCCTCCCCCAGCCTGGAGCGAAAACCACTCCTAAGAGGGTGAAACACAATCCCCCATCGCCCCCAAAATCACCGACTGCTATTTCCATGGAACTCCTTCTTGAGGAAATACGAGCATTGCGTCCATTTATGGAGGAGACTAACTCAAAGCTGCAAGTTCTAACTGACAATTGGTCGTTAATGGATTCCAGAGTCTCTCACGTGGAAAAGGCTGTATCTTCTCTCCAGGAAGCCGCTATCAAATCAGTACATATGGATGGGAGACTTTCCACTCTCCAGAAGCAGGTGGAAGACCTTGAAAACAGGAATAGGCGCAATAACCTGCGTCTTTACGGCCTGAAGGAAGGTTGCGAGGGGAATGACGCCATTGCCTTCTTCAAATCCTTCTTGCCCAAGCTCCTCCATCTTCCTGAAGGTACTTCTCTTAACATTCAGCGCGCACACAGGCTTGGTAGAGCACCTTCCAATGCTTCTCCCGCGACAAAACCAAGAGGCGTCATCATGTACTTTCTTGAGTATACTGATCTGCTGAAGGTGCTTTTTGCGGCTAAAGCAATACCTCACTTGAAATGGTCGGACTCCACCTTGTTTATTGCTCAAGATTACGCCAAAGCTACTGCATCTCGTCGCAAAGAATTTCTCGACATGAGACCAGAACTGCGGTCCATTGGCGCCAAGTATGGACTCTTTCATCCCTGTTTATTCAAAGTTACTTATAATAACAAGACTATGACTTTTGAAGATCCTCTTCGACTACGCAGCTTCCTTAATTCCTGCGGTCCGGCTAATATGGAATTTTCTGGCCTTTCTTCTTCTTCCTTCCCGCCATGACTTTGTTGCTAACATTTCCGGTCTTCTTTGCTGTTTATGATATTTTGTTGTTTCTCTAACGTGATGATATTTCTTCCACAGGTTCCCCAGTTACTATATGGCTCTGTTGATCTCAGTTTGTGTTGGTCTATTCTTGTTTTCCGACTGTTTAGACTACCGTTTTTCTTCTGTTATTTAGCCGTTTGCTTGTTTTAATCTCAATGTTTTCTTTTTCTCACAGATCATCTCATTGTGTGCCGTCGTGTCTCTCCGATGGGACGTCCCGTGACCCCGTCTGCTTGTCCTCCGTTGGTTGGCCTTTCCCCCCTCCTTACGTCTCTCGGTTCCACCCCTTCCCTTCTGTTTCCTGTTCTTGAACATCCATCCCCCATCATTTATTGTAAGTACTACCCCATGTTTTTCTTACCGCAGTTTTTTCTCTCATGCTTTACCCTTTTAGTACTTCTCTGCCTATTTTCTTCTGTATACTTTCCTATCTTCATTCCTTTTTTCATTCTTTTCCTTTTTGAATTTTTGGAGGCTTACCTTCACCTTTCCTCTGTGCTTTCCCTTTTCTTATTTTCTTAATGTCAGTTCGTATTGTCTCTTGGAACGTTAAAGGTTTGCATTCGCCTATTAAGAGGCAAAAGATACTTTCTCACCTAGCTAAATTCAATGTTGACATTGCCTTTTTACAGGAAACCCATTTACCCAATAATGAGGCTGCTAAACTCCAAAGAGGTTGGGTGGGTACGGTTTTTTCTGCCCCTGGTGATGGCAAGAGAAATGGTGTTGTCTTGTTAATTCGTAAATCTTTTACTCATTCAGTGTTACACTCTGACTTTGATCCTGAGGGCAGGTGGTTATTTGTCAAATTATCCTCTAAAGGTGTCCCTTTCTCCTTGCTTAATGTGTATGCACCCACAGGTGGGGATCCTATTTTTTGGAAGGCGTTTGCTTCCCGTATCACCGATTGCATGGATGACAATTTCATTTTTGCAGGTGACTGTAACCTGCCATTAGACCCCTTTTTGGATAGACGCTCCAAATCTTCATTTGTTCCTAATAAATCACATAAACTTTTTGCCCACGCCATCTCCCAACACAAATTAATTGATGCGTGGCGACTTTGTCATCCAACCGACGAAGAGTTTACATTTTATTCCCCGGTTCATCATTCCCAATCCCGTATTGATTATGTGTTTCTTTCCCACCATCTCTCCCAATCCCTCACCCAAGCGGAGATAGGTCCTATAGTTTTTTCTGATCACGCTCCTGTCCTTATCAACACTGATTTTTTACCGAAATCCAGTGGTCCTAAAAGGTGGCGCTTTAACAACTCCCTCCTCACTGATCCCAAATTTACCACCTCCTTTACTGAATTTACTAATGAATTTTTTGTTATTAATGAGACCCCATCTATGCCTGCTCACGTTGTCTGGGACGCTTTCAAGGCAGCTGCCAGAGATTTTATTCTCAGACATGTGGCGGCAAAACGTAAAATAGCTCGTCAGCGCACTAACGATCTGCTGTCTCAAATTAAACTCCTAGAGCATTCCTACTATACCTCTCATACTTCGGAGACTCTGACAGCTCTCGTTACTGCAAAAATGAATTATAATAAACAATCCACTGATGATGCTTCCCTGTACTTACTGAAATCTAGCTCAAAATTTTATGGTGGGAAAAATAAGGCGGTGAAAATTCTCGCTAATTATTTGAAAGTCAAACAAAATAAGTTAAATGTGGAGTCTGTTTTTGATATCAATTCGGTATTGCAACATAAAGATGCTGACATCCTGGAGGTATTTTCACACTTCTACTCTGCACTTTATTCTTCCGGCACTCAACCCTCTGCTCACTCTATTTCCTCTTTCTTATCCAGCATCCACCCTCCTTCCACCTTTCCTGTTGATTTGACCTCCCTTGAAGTTCCCCTTACCATTCCCGAACTCCGCACTGCACTTCACTCACTTAAAAAGGATAAAGCCCCCGGCCCAGATGGCTTCACCGTCGAATTTTACCAACACTTTGCAAACCTTCTTTTACCCAAACTTTTCCACCTTCTTAACTCTTTCAAGACTGGTGATGCCTCCTCAGGTACTTTCTCAGATGCTTACATATGCATCATACCGAAGGAAGGTAAGGATCATCAACATTGCAAGAATTATAGACCGATTTCCCTTGTCAACATTGATTATAAAATATACGCTAAATCTTTGGCCATTAGACTTGATCCTTTTCTTCCAGATCTCCTTGGTCCTGAACAGTCGGGCTTTGTTAAGGGTCGTTTTATCTCCGACAACACCAGGCTCCTTTTCAATGTCTTATCTAAATCCTCACGCTTCAATGGTTCCCTAGCTGCTATTGCCCTAGACGCCGAGAAGGCGTTCGATAGAGTAGAATGGTCCTTCCTTTTTTCCGTGTTAAAATGGTTTGGATTCGGCCCTAACTTCATCTCCCTTATTTCCCTCCTTTATGCCAATCCTAGAGCAGCGGTATGTGCCAATGGTCTCATTTCTTCATTTTTCCGTCTCGGTAGGGGAGTTAGACAAGGCTGTCCTCTTTCCCCATTTCTTTTTAACCTAGCCCTGGAACCTTTCTTATCCAGAATACGTCAAAATCCGACCATTCATGGCTTCCCTTTTGCTCAATCACAGATTAAACTTGCTGCCTATGCAGATGACATTTTGCTCTTTTTATCGAATCCGTCGGTTTCCATCCCCGCTTTCCTCGCTGAAGTCCACACTTATTCCCGTCTTTCCGGTTATAAGCTCAATAGTGACAAATGCGAAATCCTGCCTCTCACCAAATTCACCTTTAAACCCGATTTTGCTGCATCCACATTCACTTGGAGCCCGACTCACATCAAATATCTCGGTTTGTATATTACTCCTTCTGTCCCAGATACTATTTCACTCTGCCTTACTAAATGTTCTCAAAAATTATCTGACCTTACTTCTAGGTGGCATCCCCTATACCTTTCTTGGTGGGGACGTCTCGACACTATTAAAATGATGCTCTCACCAATTATCCTCTACACCATTTCTAATTTACCGATTTCCATTCCTGCCAAATTTTTCACTAAAATAAATTCCATACTCTCTGTATTTTTATGGTCTGGTAAGAGACCACGTATGTCCCTATCGCGTCTCCGCCTCCCCAAATCGGAGGGTGGGGTTAATTTCCCTAATTTCCCCGCTTATCATAAAGCTTTCCTTCTGAAACAGGCAGCCGTTTGGCTTACAGACCCTGCAGACCCCCTTCCTCTATGGGCTAACCTTGAGCGTCTTTCTCTTTCTCCCTTTACCTTTGCTGAGTACTTATCCTTCTCGCGCAAGCCCCAATTTCTGTCCACTCCAATTCATAAACATACCGCGACACTACTTTTGGCCAAGACTCCGACCCCTCCCTCTTCTATTAAAGAACTTCTAGCTACTACAATATGGTATAACAATAGCATTCTTATCAAATCGAAACCCATTTATTGGAAAACTTGGCGGCAACGTGGTTTAATCTGGGTCTCCCAACTTTTCACGGGATCTGCCTTCACCCCTTTTCCAGTTCTTCGTCAACTCTTCTCCCTCCCTGCCTCCTTCGTCCATAAATACGCCATACTCAAAATTGCAGTTATGTCTGCCTATGACTCTCTCTCTAATTCTATTTCGACTACATCCCATATCACTCCCATTTCTTCTCTGCATACTCAACTACGCTCTCACCCATCAGCATCCTCCATTTACCATTCCTTTTATGATCCACCATCGCCTAGGCCCAAATCCAGCATTGAGGAGCAATGGGAATCTGATCTTGATATCTCGTGGCCCACATCCCTGTGGGACAAAATATGGACTAAAATACGCAAGTCTTCCAGGGCGGCTTCTCTCACGCAAACCCTTTTTTTCCTTTACAACCGCCTTCTTTACACACCATCTCTCCTCCACAAACGTTTTCCCCTGACCTCTGATCTCTGCTGGACTTGCTCTAACCCCAATGCCACACTTTTTCATATGCTTTTCACATGTCCTTCTACGCATGCTTTCTGGACTAAAGTCTGGAACCAAATCAACTCTATCTTTCATACCTCCATCCCCTTTTCTATCACTGACATTTTCCTTGGTTCACTTTCCTCTTCTTGGATTGATGTTGATGCAAATGTTCATATTGTTGATTTATTGTTGGCTGTTGCTTTCCAGCAAATTACTGTTAACTGGAAAGACTCCAAGGGCATTACTTTTAAAGCTTGGTGGTTTAATGTATGTTACAACCATAGACTAGATACTGCATTTGTTTACCCTACCTCCCTAGCTCCGAAAAGACTTGCAATGTGGCTCCCCGTTACCCTTTACCTAGATGCATGTGCCCAACGCTCCGTTCACATATCCCCAGTTCAACAAGAAGTTTCAAAACCTCCTTGAATAACCTTTTGTTCCTTTTTCTTCATTAATGATTATTTATTTGCATTTTAGTGCATTGCCTCTAATGTTATGTAGATTTAATGATTGTAATTTTACAGTTTTTAGCCTCATGATTATCTCTCTGTATCATTCTCCTCCCCTTCCTCCCTTTCCCTTTTATCCTTCCCCTTATTTTATTTCACTCTACCTCCTATAATGCTCTCAGTTATTATTCATAACATTCTTATAGTTTTTCTCTTTGTATACTATGTTGCAATTATTCAATTATTTTAATAAAATTTTCTTTGAACTAAAAAAAAAAAGAATCAGTTTTCCCAAATAAATATGCAAATATTTTGCACAGCTTGTCTAGTGAAACTGATAAATAAATCAGACTTCAGTCACATTTGTTTTGGGGTGGAAAAACTCTTTTTACGAGAAAATGTTTTAGAATTTCTGAGAGGTTACACTAGGACATTATGAACAACCAACCCAAGACAGATTGAACCAAATGAGGAAAGAACAGCATGCCACTGAAAAACTCTCACAGAACATAGATGGGCGTGGGTTTAATTTATAAGCAAGTTAAGCAACATTTTCAACTCACGAAAGAGCATCGAGGAAGGGTGTGGGAGTGCTTAGATTTAAGAAATGTCCGGTCTACTGAGTCTGAGGCAGCTATACTATTCGAGAGAGCTTTGCTTGCAAACATCGCAAACACGTTTTGCTGTTGGAGGGCTTATCTCAGAGACCAAAAATACCCAATAACCAAATTACCGAAATCCACTTTCCTTATTGAATTACTAATACAGCTGTGCACATCAGCCTTACTCATATTAGACAACAAAGTCTTTCTCTGGGAATGTTTAACTGAACTCTGAACTTCAAAATATTTCGTCAGTGCAAACTGGCCGTCCCAGTTTCTGCAAGTATGAAGGCACTGTAGAATTCTTATTTGCACGTAAAAGAAAAACTTGGAAGGAAAGAACACAAAAATTACTGACAAAATAATTGGAGGTTTAAAACAATGAAGACAAGGTGGGTTACCACTTTTGCTTAACGCACAACATTGAGCTTTAAACCTTGCTAATTTGAAGTGAAAGTGACAAACTTAAAACAGAAGAGAAAGAAATCACTGTATTATTTAGGCTTACTTACAGGGGCTTTCAGTCAGCCTTCTTTAACCATTGTTCTATTGTAGTGTGATACACATGCTGCATCTGCCTTCCACAGCATACATAATGAGCACAAGGCCAGCCCACTTCAGTCACCTGACTTTGAGTGACTACATTCTGCTCTTGCGCAATATGGACATACCCAACATAAGATGTCTCCTCTAATGCAAGGAGCTACTGGTGCAGTGAGTGCTTTAACACAAAAACATATAGATACATTTTGGCTTTTAGACAACACTTGTTTCATATGTGTGCCTTCATATAAAAAATATTCACAAACCAAATAAATGTTTCCAAAGCCAAATGGTCATTTTCCAACGTCTGACCTACTGGTTTTAGCAATACATTTCTAAAGGTATTTTGATTGTTGAAAATATTTGGCAAACAACATCTATTTGGATCAACAGTATTCGACCCACAGGCTCTTGTCCCACCTTGCCCCTCATTTCTGATCTCTTTCAGCCTGAACAGACTGCAGAAACTTTTTGGACATACTAGGCAAATTTCCAAGCGATCTGATGTCCCAGAAACAGGGACAACATCTGTCAGGTGACAACCCTTTTACATAAGAAAGAGCACTACTACCCTTGTCTCTGTTCATATCCCACCTAATCCCCCTCCACCTAACAAAGAAACCTAGTGCCCTCCTTAACTGTAGTCTTGAAAAGCATGCCAAAAGTGTGCAGTCCCATGAGGTTGCTAAGGAAACATGGTCTAGAGCCATCACTAGTTAATTCTGGATCTGCAGTCTCTACTTCTTTGTATCTGGCTTAATTACGTGAAAGACTCGTATGCAAACATGTCAAAATGGACTTCGTTCAATCACTGAATTCTGATAGACACCAAGATGAGTCTCTCACTTACTGCAAAGACCCTGTGTTCTGTTCTACTTTCCAGTAGTACTGCGTGTCCACTACAAAAAGGAACTGATAGTTTTTCAAATTTTATACAGCGTGGGTCCCTATCGGATGCAGAACTGTTAGGTTCATTACATAGACAGAGCCAACAATTCGATGAGGATCTCCTTCTGAGAACGCCACTAATTCCACAAAAGTTCAGCTGATTGCAAATTTGAGTATGGCCTGTGAAGTCTGAGACTCTATTCGTGTCAAGAATGTGAAAGGAGTCTGCACAGAATGACCTTTCTCTTCTGAAATATTAACTTGTTTTTGTTATAATGTATTCATTATAATTGTATGCTGTTTTATTTTGAAGGGTATTCGGAACCCATAAAATCAATAATCTATATGTTCCAGTCATTTTATCACTTGCTGCATTGGATATTACCCTCAAAGTTACTTTGATTGGAACAAATGTTTTTAAGTGTTGGCCAAATTCAATTTTTGCTGTTTTCAGATGTTTTTTTTCATCACGAAGGTTCAAGTTAACAACATAAAAAAGTAACTAATTTCACCAAGATACAGGGTAATCACAATTGTTTTCTTTTAATTATATTGTCTTGTCCTTGTTTAAGCTCCATTCTCTACTTTGGGTATAGTCTGGGTACATGTGAAATTCCAATGGGTGCTGGTAATGAGAGTAGATGTATTAGAATGTTGAATCGCAAGGGTGATTAAGGAAGGACCCAAAAGGGAAGCCACAATGCTACCAACACATAGAGGATGCTACTGTCCTGATGGACTGGCTGCGGTTCGGGAGGACCAATGGGAACCATTAGAGAGCAGCCTCTTATATTAACATCCTTTAAGTCAGTTGTCATGGGTGATTGACATGATTCACTGCACAGGAAGCCGTATGGGGTTCTTGTAAAGTCAGTGCACTTTAGGAGTGGCATCACAGTGGTTGTGTCATTTGCCATGGGATTGTCTGAAGACAAGTTTTGGGAGAAAGTTATTTGGACAAGGAGCTGCCTATTGCTCTCCAGGCAGATTAGAAGCATCTGATTTCAATACTTCTGTCTTCATTCTGACCCCTTCCATAGGCTTGAAGGTGCTTAAAGATAATTGTACTGTGGAAGGGAATTTGGGAAAATAAGATTGTTGCTGTTGATAAAAATCATAAAATCAACAAAAGAGAATTATGACCTGCAACCATTTTTTCCACATGACAAATAGCAATTTTATATCTTCAAAGTTATGAGGATGAAAGAATAGCGTCTCACTAAATTAACTAAAAATCTTTAGTTGTCAAATATTATTTCTGGGATAAAACTGGCTATACTCATAGGCACGTTCCTTTCTGCCCGAAATGAAAGCATGAATCAGTGTTTCATTGGATCTGGCATTGCGTAATGCACTGGTAAGCCCAGTTCCATGTCTTGTTCTTTAAAAGACATACGCTTTCTAATCCAATTTTAATCGCTACCGCTCTAGATAGGAAGGAACATGCTTAACATTTCAGAAGAATGAATTACACGTGCCCCATAGAACTGGGGTGACTTAAAAATCTATTACGTGGTTTAAGTGGACACAATTTTAAAGACATGGCTCCTGGTCCTGGGCTGCCCTTGAACCATAGACCTAATAAGCTGGTGAACCAAGCAAGAAAGAGCGGAGTAATTATCTGCAAACCTTGGAAACTAGAGAGGATGATACGGCGACGGTAAATACACCCAGGCCGTATACAGGAAGAACAGTACTTCTGAACACAGACAATGAGGCACAGTTGGCACAATGTAACAATTCCACATGTGGCACATTGAGAATAACCTCTGTTCCTTCAACAAAAATTATAGAAATGTCCTGGCTGTGCATAAAACGAAAATAATTAATTAGCAAATAATTAACTGTAGCAACACCATCCACTCACAACCAGTGAAAATGTAAACCCAGAACATAAAAATATTTATATTTTTCTTCGAACATTAACATTTCTTTGACGCCGTCTGAGAAAATGTACTAATACAAAAAAACATTGTTGCTCTCAGCAGTAAATTACAGAAACAGCAGGTAAACTGGTCAATGCAAGCAATGATAACTTATGATTACACAGTGCACGCTGTCACAGATTTTCCAACAATCATGCTTTTTTATCAAGGCTTAAGACAAAAGCTTGTTTCTTTTAGAAATAAAATATAGTTGTATTAAAGTCAAACTCTTGCTTTAGCAAATGTTTTAACCAGGAACGTTACTGCCACTGATATTGCATTAACTTTGAACATTGAACAGTGGTGAGGTGCTCTTTGCATAAAGGAGCACAGTAATGCTAGGCTACAGCCACTTTTAATAAAATATAACATTTGTATAAATATGCTTACGTTTACACTGTTCACATCAAGCTGTGTCTTTAATTGCTCCATGTTTTAAAACAGCTACGCATGTGTTGAGGTCTTCTAAATATATTTGGTACTCGTTTTTTAATTGCTTCGCAAGGGTCCAGGGATAAATGTTGACTAGCAAAAATTAGTCAACTGCAAAATATAGGGAGCTTTTTCAAACTTGTATATTGCTGCCCAGTAATACACGTTTTGGTCGTTGGAGCGCTGGGGTTTGACCTGGAATAGTATAGTTTCAGAAGTGGAGTATGAGGACGGTAAGTACTCTACTTTGGGTGATCCTGGAACAGAAGTACAGTTGGCACTTAGAAGAGACGGGTTGTGTTGCTGCCTAATAGAAACAAAACCCCATAGATAATGATGTGGGAGAGAAATATGCTGTTAAGTGAACTAAAAAGTTGCATTGTTTAGGTGGGAGAAGGCAAGAAGGATTTGCATGGAGTTAATATTAAGTGTCATACTTACAAGGTGCAGACGACAAATGAGCAGGAGATATAAATAAATGTGCATTCTAGGGTGAACATTAACAAATTGAGGTGTGTGATTGATGGTTATGTATCACAACCGAGCATGAGCTGATCCTAAGGTATGTTTGACGTATATTTTGGAAAATTATAAATTGAGTTTATTAAAAATAACAACAAAAAAACCACACAGCCTCGAAGGATTAGCCCTTGAGCAATCAGGCACCTTTTCTCATTGCTTTATAAAACAGGTATTGGCAAAGCCAATAGGTATCGTCTATGCAAGAGTGATTGACTTTGCCAATATATTTTAGCCATGTTGCACACCAGCTGTTCAGCATGGTTAAAAGAAAGTGGAATACAGGAGAGTGGTGTGGAGTGCAGTGTTGTTGCTTGCAGTGCAATTGAGTGGCATAGAGAGTCGTGGAGTGGCTTAGAGAAGAGTTGGGTGAAAATGAGTATCATGAAGTGGTGCAGTGTATTGTCAAGTATCATGGATGGAGTTGTATGCGAGAGTGGAAGGGCGTAGAATGGAGCAGAGTTAAGTGGCATGGAGTGGAGTACAGTGTCAGAGTGGAGTGGCATAGAGTGTCACGGAGAGGTGTAGAACAGAGTAGAGTGGAGTAGAATGTGTGGCGCAAAGTGGAGTAGAGTATTGTTGAGAGGAGTGGCAATGAGTGGCAAAGCGTTACAGTGGAATGGCATTGAGTGGCAGAGTGTTACAGTGGAGTGGAATAGAGTGGGGTAGAGGGGTGGAGCAGAGTGCATCGCATAATAGAGTGGAGTAAAGTGGCACACACTGGCAAGGAGAAAGTTGTGTAGCATGTCAGGAGCATAGAGCAGTATCATAAAGTAGAGTGGAATTGAGTGGTGTGGAGTAGAGTTTAATGGAGTAGTGTGTCACAGAGTGGAGGGTCGTAGAGTGGAGAATCAGAGTGGAGCGGTCTACAATGAAACGGTGTGAAGTATAGTGGTGCAAAGTAGATTGGAGTAGAGTGAACTAGTTTTGAGTAAAGTGGTGTAGACTGCAGTGAAGTAAATAAAGTGAAGTAGCGTAACAATAGCCCCTGCAGTGCATGAGAGCCTGAGCGCCAGGGGGTTCTATCAGGCACTGTGCACGGGCAGGCCTGAGAGCTTCTGCCTGGGTCCACAGTATGGGAGTGAGGCCTCCATGCACTTTGCAGGAGTGCCCCCAAAAGTTTAATAGCGTACAGTAGAGTGGTGCAGAGCAGATTGCTGTGCCAAGGAGTTCAATGGCATACAATGGAGTGGAGGAGAGTGGCACAGAGTGCAGTGGACTGAAGTGAGTGGCGTACAGTAGATCGTCTAAAAGTAGAGTCAAGTGGTGTAGAGTGCAGTGAAGCACGGTGGAGTGGAGTAGTGTAGAGTGGAGTGGTGCAGGGTAGAAGGCAAAAGTGCAGAGTAGAGTAGCGTAGAATGTAGTGGATTAAAGTAGAGTGGCATTGAGTGCAGTGGTGTTTAGTGTAGGTGTGCAGAACAAATTAGTGTGGTGTAGAGTGCAGTGATGTTAAGTGTAGTGCCGTAGAGTGCACTTGGAAGAGTGCAGTAGTGTGGCTTTGAGTGCAGTGGTGTAGAAGTGCAGTGGCGTAGAATGTAGTGAAGCAGAGAGTGGCCTAGTGTAGTGGCAAAGAGTGCACTGGCGTAAGTTGTCAGAGTACGGCAGAGTATAGTGCAGTGGCATAGAGGGCAGTGTTGTGAGGTGCAGTAGTGAAGTGTAGAGGGGTTTAGAGTGCATTGGTGTAGAGTGCAGTGGCGTAGAGTGCTGCAGAGTAGGGTATAGTGGCGTGCACTGCAGTGGTGCAGAGTAGATTGGCATAGAGTGCATTGGTTATGAGTAAAGTGGCGTAGAGTGCAGCGGCATAGAGTGCAGCGGCATAGAGTGGAGTGAGTGACGCAGGGTAGATTGAAGTGGCGTGCTGTCGAGTGAAATGGCGCAGAGTGGAGTACAGTGGCATAGAGTAGAGTGTCGTGAAGTGCAGTGTCGCTGAGTGAAGTGGTGCAGAGTAGAGAGGCTAAGAGTGGATTGGCATGAGTGGAGGGATGTAGGATTTAGTGGTAAACAGTGCATTGGTGGAGAGTAGAGTGCAGTGGAATAGAATGCAGTTGTGCAGAGTAAAGTGGGTAGAGTTAAGTGGCAGAGTGCAGTGTTATAGCGTAAAGTTAAGTGGCGCAGAGTGGAGTGAGGCAGAGTAGTGTGGAGTGGTGCAGGGTAGAGTGCAGTGGAGTGATGCAGTGTAGAGTGGCGTGAAGTGGCATAGAGTAGAGTTGCAAAGAGTTCATTGGTGTAGTGGCGTAGAGTGGAGTGGAGCAGAGTAGCGGCATAGAATTCAGTGGTTGCAGTGTTGCAGAGCAGACATCAATATAGATTTTTTCTGACCAGATTTCGTCAGCCCTTGGTTCATTTTTGGGTGGCTTTCCCTCAGCAATGTAGTAGGTGAAATGCCCTCTGTCCATCAGATAATTCCATACCACAGAGCACTTTGTTCTCTTTTGCCGTTTGTACAAGTTAGTAAGAGCTTAATATCTACTTCCAATATTTGTCTCTCCAACTGTGTTCTTGTATAGATGGTTATATGTCTCTACTCTCTTTGGACTCCATGGCTGTCTAATGTGCAGTTTTAAATTTCATAAGAGAAGCAATTGTATTAAGAAAGAAATATGGCTAAGGAAGAGTTGGAGTATTCTCTATGGGTGATCCAAATTGCATTGAATATGTTGCGCTGAAATTATTTCAATATTTGTTCTGAAAATCCCTGGGTGTTTTACGATGATTTTTTTGTGTGTTTTATTATCTATTTAAGTCGAATACAGATTGTTTGACTGAGTGGCATAGAGTGGAGGGGCACAGAGTGGTGTAAACTGCAGTGGCAAAGAGTGCAGTGGTGCATAGTAGAGTAGTGTGGAGTAGAGTGCATTGGCACAGAGTAGACTAGTGTATAGTAGTGAGGAGTGATGTGGTGCAGAGTACAGTGCAGTGGGGAGTGGCATGGAGTGGTGAAGAGCAGAATGGAGTGGTGCAGAGTAGAATGCAGTAGCAAGGAAGAGTGCAGAGTAAAGTGGAGTAGGGCAAAGGCGAGAATGCATTGTGTGGTCGCATACTGCCATTAAAGAAAACACATCTTCAACTGAAATGACCATTGCATTTACACAAACATACAGTTTTACTGATGAAAGTATGCAACACACAAACGATGTGTGGAAATTTCGTCATCTTGTGTATTGAATTGTTTTGATCATATTATAATATATGTTTCCGCCACATTTCAGAATTACCAAAAAATGTACTTTATTTGTCCTATTCTAATTCCGATATATTCTGAAATAACTTCACAGTTAATTAACAGACATTTAAATTGTGCTGTGTGTTAGAAAAAAAACGTACAGTTTTCCGACCAGCACGAGGTCACACTAATCCTCTTACTTTGAAGTCAGAGAGAACAATAAAGGCCAAGCCCCCTGGAAGACAGAGCCTGACATTCGAACTCTTCTTTGACTGCACAGCAAATGTGACAAAATCAGAACAAGATTTAAAGACCTGTGTACGGAAATTCCGTGCTGGTGGAAGAATACAGCAATTAAGGTTTGAGCAAGGGAAGGGACAAACTCGAGCTGGTCAGCCTAAAACAAATAAAGCCTGCAAATGGAAAGCAAGCACATTTGAGTTCCAAACAACAAAGACAATGGTAAGCAAAGGGCGGAATGCATTCCCAGGGAAGCTTTCTGAACGTCCCTAAGATGTCGTTAGCAACCAGGCAGCTGCATTGTCTGGTAGGCTTCGATCTAAAAAGGTATTCCACACCCTTGAATGGTAGGTGATAATTATGTGGATTACACAGAGAAGAAACTTACTAAAGGTGACAAATGAAGTAGCCACACTTCATTCTTTCAAGTGTCAA
Organism: Lissotriton helveticus; assembly: GCF_964261635.1. NCBI lineage: Eukaryota > Metazoa > Chordata > Amphibia > Caudata > Salamandridae > Lissotriton > Lissotriton helveticus. Next base: position 890,776,305 of record NC_136071.1, on the reverse strand, counting down.
ACTTCTGTCAGTTGTGTAGCCCTATTGAAGCAAATATTCCCTGAGCCTCCTCGAATGGAAGTCGGATTATTTATTTTTTCAAGAGGTTCATCCAAACCTAACGAACATTAGAATTATGTAATGTGATATTGTAGCTCAACAGGGTACGTTTTAGTGCTATAATTATAATTTAAGGGCTTGAAAACTGCACAAATCACATCTCTGATTTCATCTATTATCTACCAATCTACTCAGACTCGTTCCATCTTCATGCTAGCTTGAATTTTTATAAGGACTAACCATGAAGAAGGTCTTCACAAGAACGCATATGGAACGGAGTGGGGTGTTTGAGAACTAGGTGCCTTGTTTCCTGGACTGTGCCTATTGGCAACTTCTGCAATGTGCCACAATGCCTAGAAGCCCAGAGGAGATAGGATAATGAGGCTTACCACAAGAGACGTAGAAGGCACATGCTCTTAAGAGAGCTTAAAACAAATACCCTGTAGCCCCAAACACCTCCTACTCCCAAAAAGACAATAATGAGGCACAGGGTCCACCAAAAGCCTATGTCTGGTTGATTAACTTTTCCAAAAGAGAATTTGGGCTTTTACAAGCTCTGTTAGAGTACGGGCCTTAAAGCTGCACGACTAGACAACTGCAAACACGACTAAACCCCTTTTTGCCACCTGCTCTGCTCTCTCCTAGGTGCTAGGAACCTACCTGTCTGAACACACCCCTGCCCTATAAATTCCTCCTAGACACTGCCTTGGGGCAATATCGACAGGATTGGACTGAATGCCACAAACAAAAATGATAATACAAATTGGAGAACTTTTACCCTCACAGCACATTTGGATCGTATTGATTATGAAATGAAACGCGTTTAGATGTACTTTCCACCCACATCGCTACTGTCAATATTCTTCTAATCTCTTAACGTCGGAGCAGAAACAAATTTGAACACGTGGGATCTTCAATATCCTCAGCTTTTCTCCAACTAAATGGAGAACCGTAAGCATAAGAATTAGCTACACCCACAAGACATTAACACAGAAATGCTGGGAGTTGCTTTATTAGAGTGTACAACTCCATCGAAACAAGTTGGTGCACTTCACAAAGAAAAATTGTTAAGCTGAAAAACCTCTGCTTAGTGAACCGATCTACCAAAGTATAATGAAATATGGCAGGAAGATAAAAATGAAAATACAGGGGATGGACTCTGAAATCAAGAATAGCAAGATAAATTATGAAACAAGATGGTTACAGAAGGATGACTGGGATGTATGAAGACTACTGAAAAGGGGCAGAAAAAAATGCAGTGAGTGCAGATTTGGCACAGTAGGAGAAAAGAGGATGTAGGGTAAAGAGAGACAGTAGGCAAGAGGAGCACATTGATTTAAAACAGAATTGGGCAGGATTTTTTGGGGACTTGGAAGAAGCAAAAAAAAATAAAAATACACAAGTGTGAAAGAATGTTTTTCGACCATGCATAACCCCTACTTCAAAACCCGACTCAGAATGCTTGATAAACCCTGTTCCATAAAAACAATTTTGGGGTGAGTGAGTTTTTCATATACCATTTCCATGCTTCTATTTTTTGTTAGGGACTCCACAGACTTCAAGGTTTAACAATCATTGCTAATGCTTTCTATTTATTTTTTTACTTTTTGTGATAAAATGTCTATTTTGCCCATGCTTTTCAGTTGTACACGCTAGCACACCTGTACAGCCATGGGTGTCAAATATCACAAATATTAATACATGCATCATGTTGGACAGGCCACATGAAGGGCTCGCTCCCTCCCCGCAGGACAGGGCCCGGGCCACCGTCAGCACCATTGCCCGGCCCAGCCGCCATCTTGGACACGGCACCACGCGGCCGCGCGGCCTCAGCCCGACCCCAACCCTGGGCCTGGCCAGGCCCCGACATCCCGGCACCACCCTCCACCCAGGAGGTGAACGGACCACTTGGCAGGTCAATGGGAGTAAGAAGTGTCGATGGCTCTCCCCCGCCAGGTGCCGAGCACCCCCAGCCTCCTCGGGCGCTGGCTCCACCCCCCTGCTGGGTGTCTGGACTCCCTCATCCCAGACCTCCCGACCTCCAAGAGCGAGGGTCCGGACATCAAAGGGCGCCAGACCTATAACTGAGGCCGCCCCAGGACAGGAAGGCAGTTGTATCCTGGAGTCGAGAGACACCGCGACGAACTCATCCTTGACGGACTGCTGGCGCTGCCACAGCCCTGCCTTGTGAACTATTGTCCTGCCTGCTGGCGCTGCCGCGGCCCTCTGCAACCTTCATCCTCGTGGGACCTGCTGGCGCTGCCGCGGCCCTCTGCAACCTTCATCCTCGTGGGACCTGCTGGCGCTGCCGCGGCCCTCTGCAACCTTCATCCTCGTGGGACCTGCTGGCGCTGCCGCGACCCGTTGTAACCTTCATCCTCGTGGGACCTGCTGGCGCTGCCGCGGCCCGTTGCAACCTGCATTCTCGTGGGACCTGCTGGCGCTGCCGCGGCCCGTTGTAACCTTCATCCTCGTTGGGACCTGCTGGCGCTGCCGCGGCCCGTTGCCACCTACGACCTCTTCGGGACCTGCCGGCGCTGCCGCGGTCCGACCCATCCGAACACCGAGCTCGAGGATTGTGAGCTATCACCGTTACACCTCCGTACCCGTGGGTACCAAGACTGTCCCGCTACCCCCTTCCCTTAGTAGAGACTAGAATTGAGAGGATCATCGTGTCCTGATCGCCTTGTATCGTACCACTCTACTACCCGAAGTGCCTATAAAAGGTGTTACCCTGATCTTTGTGTGGTGTCCATCTGTGGGGGGGAAGTTACCTGTCTGTGCGATCACTGTGCTCGGCCGACCCTCCAGGTCCCCGTCTAACACATAATGTATAGGTGTAATTTTGGGCATTGTACTAAGCAATGTGTACAAAATCATTGAAATTATCAATGTTTTCAGACACACATTGTGTAAAGTAATTGCTCATTATAACCACTAATAGTGCTGGCATCAGTGCTGCGGCACACCCATAGACATTTGTTTATATAGTGCCTTATATGGGAGATGAAAAAAATCTGGCAATCCTTTTCGGAATATAGGTCAGTGCCAAAACTATCAACAAAGGTGTTTACTGCCACCCAAGGGTGGTTCCCATTTAGATTCCCAGAGACAGATGATCACATCACGACTGTCCTACCCACAACAGAACAAATCACAACTATGGATCTTCAAAGTCTCTACTAGCCGCAAGGTCGTCTGGGGCTTCTGAATCACTCATTGACCAGGCCTTAGCTAAACAGAATACTGGGCTCTAGGAGCTGTATGCCAGTAGTCTTTGTGTGATTCAACTGAACCAAATAGATAATGAGTGGAAAGAAGGGTCCAGCCGGACCTGAATGAGGTGCCAAAGCATAGGTCAACAAGGCCTTAGGTTAAGATCCTCAGATAAACATCCAAAAGACTCCAGCGGTTACTTCTTTCTCAGTGCTCATACGGTGCTCCTTGTGTTGGATGTAGCCTGTGTCACACTGAAAAAGGTAATCATTCTATAAAATATCAAATGAGCTACATCAAGGTTTGTACACGACAAAATCGTAGGATCAGCGGGCAGCAACAGAGACGCTAGTGTTTCCTTCACATATACTCGAAGGGTCACTGACATCTCTAGTTCTTGCATGACCAACGTCGTTCTAATTGCATACATTGTCAGTGTATGGGTTCAATATAATTCAATGCACCAAATTCCATTTCAGAGTAACAATTTAACAGCAGTATACACAAAGATAAGCTTTAATTCTCACTTTATTATTAATAAGTGTGGTTGAGAGAGAGGCTTTCGTACTAAAACATGCAAACTGTCGCTGCTGGGGTGGGGATCAACACGAGGCAGGCAAGAGAACATGGCCTATAAAAAAAAAATTACAACAAAGAATACATGCTTTGTTCAAAGGTTTATGTACAATGGGGAACACGAACAAACCATGACGCAAATCTGATATTGTCCGTCAGAACACATTGGCGAACAATATAATACGCACCAACCCATTAATAGGCTAGTAGACTCTAGAATATACTAAATGCAGGGCAAGAAATGAATGACCATCAGAAATAAACCTCCCCTCGATCCTAAGGGCGGATGTGTTTGGTGCAGCCACAGACACTGGTGAAGTACTGAAAACTTTACTCTGCCACACACTTATACCATTAACGCTAAGTTAATTACATTAGAAGAGAAGAATCAACGTTGTACAAAAACGTAAGCTATGTTGCTAAAAGTCTAAAATTACAGTTACTATGTAAGCCAAATTTAAAATGCATAAATACACTAATATAAAAACTGTTTTATAGTTTCGTTTTCCTTTGCTCATTCACCAAATACCCATGCACTGATGTTTCAGGGTGCACAGGCAGTCACTCACCTCTGTAAACATCCCCAAACTTTATCACCTGCTACCTGAACTCAATTTGCAAAACGAAGCTATTTCTTCAACATCACATAATACAATTAACTGTACTAACAGCAAGTTCAAACTCTGAGCAGAAACCGAAGGCCCAAGAGAAAACACACACATGATATGCTATCATATGTGTATTTGCACAGCACATTATCCCCCGCGAGGGTATCCAGGCGCTGAGCAGGTGCATGTGCCTGGCCCTGCCTCTGGTAGGTTTGCTGCATTGAAATGCCAGGTGTTCAGCTTCTTGCGGATTTTAAGAAGAGCGGGAGAGGCTCTAATGTGGAGTTGGAGGTCGTTCCACACTTTAGGAGCGTCACAAACAGCAGCTGACTGAACACACTACCCTGTAGGGAATGCCCCCAAAGAAAGCCTGTTTGTGTTACTTTCAGAGGATGCTTTGAATACAATGTCATGCACTCATCCAATGATGAATACATTCGACCATTTGCTTAACACTGTAAATTCACTTTAAATAATTTGTCTACAATTCAGATATTCCACAAATGTATCATTTACCTTCTTCCACAAATTCCAGTTGTTCAGGGGTGTCGCCGTGCACTGCCCTGCCTTCATGTTCACAGTCATATTCAAAGCTTTCTTCTTCATGCACGGGTTCCACAGAGGACATTGTAAAAATGCAAGAACTGCAGGTGAAATGGAGGAGAGGCCAGGGGGGCCTACATCGTGGTGCCTAATCGGAAGCCGCCCCCCTCGGGGAGAGCACCGGCACCCCGGGACCTAGCGTGTCCCACGGAGCGGACGCTGTGCCTAGAAGCAGTCATACCTGCAGCGGGGCTGTCTGCTTGTGGTTACCTGTGCTCCGCGTCACTGACGGAGACACTAAAGCCGAGGGCCCGCCCACTCCGACGGTAACAACATCTTAACACGTCCGACACTTTGAGCTGAAAACGATCTACGGCAGAAATCACTGCATTAGGAAACACTTCTAAGGAAAGCTTGTTTTATTTTCCTGGCGCAACTCTAGAGAAACAAAGCTTCTCCCTGTGCCGAGTACGAATGGTAGCTCCCGACAAGTTTCATAGCAACTGGGCGGGGAGGCACTGACTGATACTAAAACATTAGAACTGAGGGCGTAGACTGCAAGGCTCGGGGAAGTCACCTCTGTCAATTATTAATTAACCCTGGAAGGGACGCATTCTGTGGAACTTGTAAATCAAGCCCAGAAACATGACGCCACGCCAGGCTGATGTTCGCTGTCAGGGCAAGGAATAAGATATAGAAGACTGAATAGAGTGACGGTCTATGGATATGTAAGGCGACCTGACTATCTGTACGTACCGTCCACGAGGAAAATACTGACAATTCAAAACAATAAAAAGGCAATATCAAGAGAACTCCACTACAGCTGCCACGAACAACTGCTGGACGGGACGCTAGAAGCAATAACCTTCTGCAAGTGCATGACAAATATCAACCACAAGAAGCTTGTGTTGATAAAAAAAAAACAAATAACTTCTGTCCGGCAAACATGGAGGTTAAACGCCTGGTTTCTTCAGGATGGGGATTTCATAAAGGTGGTGAAGCGGGAGTTAAAACAATACGTTATCTCCAACGAGGGCTCCGTGTCTTCTCCGGGCACCCTAGGGGAAGCGGGTAAGGCCACGATTAGGGGTCACCAAGGGTCAACTCAAGCTCCTACGGCAAGCCCAGCTGGAACAGATTACCTCGCGGGAGGCACAAGCCTTGCGCCTTCAACGTGCCGCGGCCCGATCCCTGGATACCTCCGATACTAGACTTCTGATCTGACTCCGGTCGGAGATCAAACAACTGTCGCTGGACGCGGCCAAACTCGTTTGGTGCTCCTCTGTGGCCAAGGTGTAGGGGTGGGGTGACAAGAATGGCTCGCCTGGCGACATACCCAAGGGGGAACCGCATAATCCCTGAGATAGTGGCCCCAGACAGATCACTATGCCGCGCCCCATTGGAAATGGCGCAGGTCTTTGACGCCTATTACCGCAGACTATATGAGGCCCGAGATCCAGCCCTGTCCCTTACGGACTTGATGGATGTGGAAGGTAGTCGCCTTACATGTGTGGATGCCGCCACCCAGTCCGATTTGGACCGTCTCATTTCCCGCGAGGAAATCAGCAATGCAATCGCTCTTATTTCCTCTGGCAAGACACCGGGTCCAGACGGCCTACCGGGAGGTTTTGGTCCCCCACCTAGATGCGTTGCTTCGTGAGGCTGTGGAGAAAGGCTCCTTCCCTCGGGAAACGGACATGGCCACCATTGTGGTCCTCCCGAAATCCCAGCACCCCTCACCCCGATTACAGCCCCATCTCCCTCATCAACACTGAGGTCCAACTGTTCGCCACCATCCTCGCCCAGCGACTCATACCCCATCTGTCTGTGTTGGTCCACCCCGATCAATGTGGGTTTATGCCCTCTTGCGGCACCCTACACTGTCTCAGCAGACTGCACTCCACCTTGGCCCACCGTCACCTCTTCGCCCCATACCTGGCGCATCTATTAGTAGACTTTGAGAAGGCCTTCGATTCGGTGGACTGGGGCTTCCTTCACGATGTTCTCGACATGAGGGGACTCGGTCCCTGCTTACGGGCCATGGTCAACGGTCTATACACCCTCACCAGGGCTCTCATTCTAGTCAACGGGGTCCTGTCGGAGCCCTTCTCGGTCTGCAGAGGGACGAGGCAGGGTTGTCCCCTTTCCCCCCTGCTTTTCGCCTTAGTGATGAAGCCTCTAGCATCCTTGATAAGGTCTTGCAATCGGATGCGGGGATGGGAGTGGCCCAGTGCTGCTTCGGATAAAATCGCCCTCTTCGAGGATGGCGCCCTCATTTACCTGGCAGATCCTGCCCGGTCGGGCCGCCATTGCCTTCGCATCCTGCGGTCCTTCTAACAGGCCTCTGGCCTCCGTTTAAATCCCTACAAATCAATCCTGGTTCCCGTCCACCTTTCCCGGGAATGCTTTGACTGGTAGTCCGCAATACCCCTGCGTCGTCAATCATTCAATTATCTGGGGATCTGGGTGACCTTGCTACCGGAGCTTAGCTGGGCTCTCAATGTCACTCCACTGGTGAAGCAAGACAGGGCGGACCTCCAGCGGTGGCAGTCATTGCCCCTCAACCCCATCGGGAGGGTGGCCCTCTTTAAGATGATGGTGCTCCCCCGCTTTCTTTATATGCTTCAGAACACCCCCATGTGTTTCCTGAGGGCCTGGTTCCGTGAACTCGAAGGCCTAACTAGCAAGTTCTTATGGGGGAAGGGTAGGTCCAGGCTAGCGCTCAACACCTGCAGGATCCCCTCGTATGACGGAGGTTTGGGGATGACTCACCTTTATCTATACTATCTAGCCACGTGACTTCTCTCCATCCATGACTGGTTCAACGGGGGTGGTCCGATCCGGCCTATAGGCTCGGGCTTGGGGAGCTGGGCCGTGCTAAAATCCAATCCTTCCTATATGGGGCTCCGATTCTTTCACACCTTCCGGAGGTGACGCATTCTGTGTTACTGGCTTGGCGGGCGGCACTGTGGCACACCCACTGGACGCGCACACTGACTCAGTGCACACCGCTCTGGCACGGGACCTGGCTCAAGGAGGTGACTGGACTTCGGGGCTTTGCAGTCTGGGATCTCATAGGCATCACGCAGCTGGGAGACGTTTGGGTGGGGGACCGCATGCGCTCTTTCAAAGATCTCCAAACCAGATACTCGCTGCACCACTAGCAATTCTTTCGCTATCTTCAGCTGCGACACGCCCTACGCCTACATCTCGCGACGATACGCGGCTACCAGACCACAGGCCGCCCGAAGCCCAGATTATGTTTGGGGACCAGGGGAAGGGTAGCATTTCCCACATTTACCGCACGCTGATAAACAGCACCCCGACTTCCTTGGACCGACTGCGGACACAATGGGAGGACTAGGTGGGCCCCTTGGAAGAGGAAGACTGGCAAGATGCCCTTATGGCCCCCAGAACAGTCACCACTTCTGCTAGGCTGCGCTTGGTGCAGCTCTACTATCTACATGCTGCATACCGTACCCCTGTGCGCCTTCATCGTGCGGGGCTTAGCCCATCTTCAGCCTGTACCAGATGGGGCCATGAACCCGCTGACTTCCTCCACATGTTTTGGGCCTGTCCCCTCCTAATGAGATTCTGGAAAGGCATCGAAGAGGAACTCTCCGAGGTTCTTGGGTGGGGAGTCCCACACGACCCTAGGCACACAATCCTGGGCATTACTGATGGGTTAGACGGGTCACGCAACGAAAAGTTGTTATTCACTACAGCGATGGTGGTGGCCAAGAGCGACACTGCGGCCTCCTGGAAATGCCCCGTACCCCCAACGGTGAGAGGTTGGCGGGATGGGGTGGACTGGTGCGCCACGCAAGAGAAGGTTATGTATGCGGCACGTGGCTGCCCCAAGAAATACCACAGAATTTAGGGGAAGTGGTTGGGGGGTGGGTTCTAATTATGGGGGGTCCGACTGTTTCTGTGTTATCTCTACTCTATCAATGTCAAAGGGCCTATCAAAGGGGAGAGGGGTTGGCCTAACGGCTAAGGCGCTCGACCTCGGACCTGGGGATCTGGGTTCGAGTCTCGGTAACGACGCCAAAAACCCCCTGTGATTCTGGGCAAATCACTTAATCTTCCCGTGCCTAAAAAAATGAAAGTGTGTGTCCTCATGTAACGTAGTAACTGGTGCTATGTAAAGCGCTCTGATAACTGATTCGGTTCGGTTCTAGTTCGCGCTATATAAAACTCTGCAAAAAAAATTTTTTTTTTAAAAAATGTCTGTATATTGGGTAACGAGAATTTGTGTGCGTAATCCTCGATAATTGTATTACTGTGCGGATTGGCTGGTGTTTTCCATCTGTAAACTAAATAAAAAAATGTGTTTATCAAATACAGTTGCGTTTTGTCAAATAAAATGTACTTCCTATTGTGCACTTAACTCACATTTGAGGATGAACGAGCTTTAAAAAATCTTAAAACCACACTTCTTAACATGTCAATACGAATTGCGTTGTGGTAAAAAAAAAAAAAAACATGCTGGCGTGGGTACCACACTGCCATTAATAATATGTCTGGTAGCTGGTATCATAATCATTTCCTCAACCTAACACCGAATGTAAAACTTAATTGTCATGTCGAATCACATAGTAAACTAAGTTATATATGCAAATGTAATGTATTATGAGTGCATTGTGACCTGCCCAAACCTCACACAGGAAAACAGGCCCCAACCACATTTCTGAAAAACATTAAGTGTTTGAACAAAGATTAGAACAAACTGCCCATTTCCCTACATATTTCAGTACCACAGTCCGACAGAATATCTATTGCAAGACTTTTTTTTATTTCTATTGTTTTTGCCTAATTCCTCTTCTGAGAGGAACGAAACTTAGAAACAAGGAAGGTAATTAACAGTTAGACAACAGGATCTCTGTGATGCCCAGTAGCAAAACAGGAACACATTTCCTGATTAAAATGATAATCAGAGGGTTCAGCTTTCTGGTGAGGATGTCATGTGATACATGGAAAAACAAGTATTGGCAAAGCTAATAGGTCGGGCATTTGCTGCCAGTGTTTTGGCTTTTTCAATGCTGGTTTTGGTGTTTGTAAAACTTTACTCTTGTGGGAGCTGATGGGCCCTTGACAATACAAAAAAAGGCTAAAATTATTTTTTGTTTCCAACAGCAAGTATTGCCACAGCAGTACGTGGCACTCGAGAAATATTTTGTGTGTAGATGTGCTCCTTGTGAAAGAACAGAATGCCTTCGCTCGCAGTGGGAACAAGCATTTACAATGCAACGGTTTCGCCTTTACAAAAGTTAGAGCTATTGGCATTGTAAATGACAATATTTTTATTTAGGTGTTGGTTTTGAAAACAGATAAATAAATGGCATTGTCATTTACAATGTCAATAGCTTAATCTCTCGCAAATGGCACACACACACCCACAGAGAGCCCCCCCACACAGAGCCCCCCCACACACACACCCACACAGGGCCCCCCACACACACCCACACAGAGCCTCCCCACACACCCACACAGAGCCCCCAACACACAGCGAGCCCCCCCCACACACCCACACAGAGCCCCCCACACACACTACGAGCCCCCCCACACACACTGCAAGCCCCCCCCCCACACTGCGAGTACCCTACCTTTTTTAGTCTCCTGTTTATTTTTTGAAACGTTCTATTGAGCGTTTCTCATGTAAAGTAACTGGTCCTATAGTACAGCGCTCTAACACCTTTGGGTAATGTCCACGCTATATAAAAATGCACTAAATAAAAAAACTCTGTGCTTAGTTTCTTCCGGAGTCTGCACCTCTCTGTTCAGGTGTGTATATATATATAGTGTGCACTGGTGTATGTTCCGGATTATGGATTCTAGCGTTTACTCCGTGGTCTGGATTCCAGCGTATCCCCTGTGTCCTCCTGGTGTGTAACCTTCCGTGCCAGTGTGTTCAGAAGTTTATTGCACACATTCTTCAGGCGCAAACATACCCACAACAGCCACACATTCATCCTGCACGACACACACACATGCATTCAGAGAAATACCCTATATACTGCCTGAGCTCCCAACATGATTAGTCTCCTTGCTGGATACACACGCATATATAACCATGCATATTCACACACATACAGCCATCCAGAGGCATAATAATAGTGCAAGAGCCCTAAGCAAGGTAACGTAACCCAGTAGGACTCCGTGGAGTATTTAAAAGACTCCATTGTGGGGGGGCAATGTACCTCTCACTCACCTGTGACCTCATTCTTATTACACTGCATTTGCATACTAGTGTACTAGTGATAGCGACACCAATTTAATTATCTCAAACACATGCCATGCTGCAAGGAAGTGCACCGATCCTGCGGAAATAATCCGTGAAATAAAAAATACACCTCACGCAGATAAATAAATCCACGCTGCAGACACGCCCGTGCATGGTAGACAACCTCCTAAAACATAATACAGCAGAAGCCAAACTGCAGGGGATGGTGACAGCAGAAAGGCGGATGGGGAGGTTGGGTGTTTAAACTCCCGTCATGAAGGAGATGCCGTGAGATGAGGGGTAGTGCGTGGGCTGTCCGTGTGGATGAGATGGGTAATTGCAGGTATTGGTGCTAGTTGATGGACAGAGGACGAGTAGCTCTGCATTCATGAATGGAGGTGCGGAAATTCTACTTATCCAGCCGAGCGCTGTAAAGCGCCAAAGACAATAAATGGCACAAGCATAAAGACATATTATAGGAAGTAGCATTGATAGAACATGTTCTGGAGATATTAGGTACAAATAAGTGCAACTAGGTAGATTGGGGCATCAAATGAAAGAGGCTGCATTGTGATCAAAAAGATAGCAACATTTCGCTAATTCAATGGCTAAACAAGCATTAAGCACGGGCACACGGACAGCGGGAGGGGGGGCGGGAACGGGCAAACGGACAGCGGGAGGGGGGCGGGTTAACGGGCACACGGACAGCGGGAGGGGGGCGGGAACGGGATAAAAAAAATAGTGAAAATGGCAAAGAAAAAAGTGGCTGCACAGCAATCCGGGGCGTCAGATGCCCCCCGCGTTCGGGCTCCGTGTGCACATGATCCTGGCGTGGACGTGGGGTGCGAGAGTGCCTTCCAGGCGCTGTGCTGGTGCCCCCCGTGAGATTAAAACAGGATGCCTGGCATATAAGGTTGTTAATTTGATCTCTCTAACTTACGTAGTCCCAAAGATGAAGATCTCAGGCTGATCAAAAAAACTCAGGCCTCAAGTACTGCCCTGGTTGGGGCTAGGCCTGGCTCCACCAGATGGCAGATGCATTTGGCTGAAGCTCTGCTGCTCGGAGCTCTCTGCAGCCAGAAACACCATCTGCCTCCGCCAACTAATCCACAAGGTAGGCAGTGGCACTTTGGCGGCGACAGCAGCTGGAGGAGAGGTAAATTGGTGGGTAAGGGGCTGGTAGGCCCTGGCCACACCGGGAGAGGCCACTAGGGCCAGATCGACGAAGTGCTTGTGTCTGCTCACTGAGGGGCCCTGGGGAGTCCTAAAGGACCCCCCTCACATGCTAAGAGAGAGTGGTGAGTAAGGGTGCCACTCGGGGGTGGGATGGTTGCAACAGAGCTGTTTGGGCTGCGTGGCAGGGGCCTGATTCCCATCAGACGGCCTAAGACAAGGAGGCTGCAGTGCTGTCTGGCCCACTGTTTTTAGGAATCCCCCCAACCTCTGCAAAGAGAGGCAGAAGCTTTCGCTTGGGTTGTGGCTGGCTAGTGGGAGGATGCAGAGTTTATTGAAGCGACTGGGGACCGGTACGTCGCCCTGATAGGAGGAAGGCCACAGAAGACGCACACAAGCTAAACCAGGACGACTGAAGATAGGGGATTGCCCCTCGGGCCCCTTAATTAATTATTCCCTGGTGCTTCATGTGCCCTGCTGCCCCAGTCGCACGAAATACAGCACTGATTGGATGTAAGACATTGATGGCACGTGGGGGATACAGACAAACCCCCTCCTGCGCCAGGGAGGGGCTTGCATAGCGCCTTTCACAGCTGAAGAGACTGTTCCTGTCATGGCCTTGCAAGCTTCATGTCCAAAGAAACGCTCAACTTAGAGTCTGACCATGAGCGGTACTGTTGGGCTGCTCGTGCCTCTCTGGTGAGCTTAAGAGTGTGACTGTCACCGAGGGACGGCTGGCCTGAAGGGCTGGTGTTTCTACCTGAGAAACTGGCTGTTGTTGAAGTTGCCGTAGCGTGAAAGAAAGAACCCACTGCAAGGGCGAGCCACCCTGGCTGCCCCCGTAATGCTGAGCTTAGGGAGGCGGGCAAACGGACAGCGGGAGGGGGGGCGGAACGGGCACACGGACAGCGGGAGGGGGGGGCGGGAAAGGCACGACAGCGGGAGGGGGGGCGGGAAAGTCTGGTGAGCTGAATAGTGTGACTGTCACCGAGGGACGGCTGGCCTGAAGGGCTGGAGTTTCTACCTGAGAAACTGGCTGTTGTTGAATTTGCCGTAGCGTGAAAGAAAGAACCCACTGCAAGGGCGAGCCACCCTGGCTGCCCCCGTAATGCTGAGCGTAGGGAGGCAGGCAAACGGACAGCGGGAGGGGGGGGCGGAACGGGCACACGGACAGCGGGGGGGGGGGGCGGGAAAGGCACGGACAGCGGGAGGGGGGGTGGGAAAGGCAAGAAACAGCACTCACCTGGACTTCTTCCGGCGGCGGTCGGCCTGCAATGACCAAAACGAACCTTCCCCCAAAATAAAAAATAGGAACCGCCCACCACCGCAATGACGTTGACAAAGGGGCAGGATGAGTAAAAAAGGCCGTAACGCCCCCGAATCTGCTCCGCAATTGACGGACAGATCTCTGTTCCAATGGCTAGCCTCCATTTATGGAGCTAGCCAATGGAACAGAGGGGCGGGACATGAGTACACATCTCTAGACATAAGCTTTCGCCTTGCGCAGAAAGTCTGCTGCGCAGCCTTTCGGCGAGGCGAAACCTAAAAATGGCAGCAGACAACTCAGTCTTATGTGAACAGCTCAGTCCCAAGCAAGCCTTTGCAAAAGCCTCTGTGCTTTATAGCCTTAAATGAAAACGTGTGAGACTTTTACAAACAGATGCAGCATAAGTGGGAAACTCGTCCAGGTCCACATTATACAAAATGCATTTTTGCAACCTAATAAAACGACAGTTAGCACAATTTTAGGAGGCTATATACATCTATAGGAATCCAAAATGTCACCGTTTGCATTGTTTCTCCTTGGCGGGGACTTTACACGTAAGATACCTGTCTCAGGCCAAAAAAACACATGATGCAAAGTTGTTATGTGGGCAGATAGGTTGTCCTTAAAATTATAAATATTTTTTGCAATACGCTTGGCCGGGGTGACTTTGATTAACATGCTGCTTTTGGCCTATATTAAGACTTAAAGTGTGCATTCCATAGAAAAGAGAAAACATTTGGCGATGGGGACTTTTGTGTCCCTAGAGGTAGCAAATTGGCTGGCCTTCTTACTGCTTAAATGTTTGCTAAGTGATATGCTTTATACTTTCTTTGAATACCACAATGATCACAGAGAGTCAATTTATAACTCTAATGAAATAAATAAGGGCACATTTATTAAGTTTGTTTAGAATCTGGCACAAATCAATAAACTCGATGTTGGGCCACGGTAACCATCAAACACCACACTTCTCGGTGCCGTAACAGTATGTGATGTCTCACCGAGAGAGAGAGTGTTCATAGATAGCAACAAGAGGTCATCTTAAGGTAAGGGCAGATCTTCTCGCACATGAGGCAAAAGGCACTGCTAGTAACTCCTATATGATGCTCTATGGCCTCATAAGTCAAATAATTTTGAAATCTAAGTACCGTCATGTGCAGAAATGTCGTATTTCACTCACACAAACATCCAAATTGACACTTGCCTCGCTCTTGTAAGCATTCTCAGTAGTGTCAATGACGTTATGAAAATTAGGGACCATTTTCTCAGGTCTGAACCCTTTACCCCGAAGATGATAAACTCAACACGTTCATACGGGCTTCTTACCCTGTTACACATAGCACTATGTAAGTTCACCAACAAACCCTCAACCGCCAGAACCAACTTCCACAGTGAAATGGAGGCCGTCACTCCATGGATGAAAGACAGCTGCTTCAAACTCAACTCGGACAAGACCGAAGTCCTCATCCTGGAACCCACCCCTTCATCCTGGGACGCCTCCTGGTGGCCAGCCGCAATGGGTGCTCAACCCACCCCAACCGACCACGCACACAACCTAAGCATTATACTTAACTCTTCGCTCCCAATGAACCGCCCAATGAACCGCTTCCACATGCTCATCTTCTCTAAAAGACTTTCACATGGATCCCCACAGAATCCTGAAGGAAGGTCACCAACGCACTCATCACCAGCAGACTTGACTACGGCAATGCACTCTACACCAGCATCACCCAGAAACAGATAAAGAATCTACAGAACGTCTAACACACCACCGCCAGCCTGGTTCTCGACATTCCCCGCCGCAGCCACATCACGTAACACCTCCGACAGCTCCACTGGCTGACAGTCAACAAGAGAGTCACTTTCAAGTTCCTCACTTATGCCTGCAAAGCCCTACATGACGAAGGACCAGCGTACCTGAACAACCACCTCACATTCCACATACCCACCAGACAACTCCAATCCTCTCAACTCACCCTTGCTTCCATCCCCAGGATCCACAAGACCAGAACCAGAAGATGATTACTCTCCTACCTCGCCGCAAAGACTTGGAACACCCTGCCCCTGCACATCAGGCAATCAGTGTCACTAACCCAATTCAGGAAGGACCTCAAGGCCTGGCTCTTCGCATGATCCTCCACCAAGTCCGCCAAGCAGACCCCCTCCCCCAGCACCTTGAGACTCTCACAGGTGCGTAGCCATGCTATACAAGCCCTGGATGGACTGAGTAAGTTATAAAACATAGCGCTGTATGCGTTCTGTGAGTAAGTTGATAATGTCCAACTTTCATAAACAGTAAATTCACGCATTTCAAACAAGTCGTAAGATGCCAGGCTGAAATTTCCAAATATAGATTTATAGCGGGACAGGAGCCCAAAAATATGATTCTCCATACATTTTGAATAAAGTGTTAGTGTGTTCTGTCATCGTGAAATTGGACGTTTCATGGTTTCCTCACAGTTCTAATCCACTGAACAGATTAAATGATTTGCATTGGAAGGTCAGAGAGTCTAACCGCTGCAGATGTATGACGATCCACTATGTATAAAACAGTGAAAATGAACTGATAGTTTCGCTATCTGGGAAGAGCAGTAGATTCAACAAATGGTGCACCGGTCTGAGAAACATTGCTAGCTTTGCTTTTGTTTGTCACATCGGCTGCTTTGAATGACCAACTAAATCGGTCTGCATGATGGATTGCTTTATCTCTTTCAGTTTAAGGCTGTAGAAATGGGATTGGGTTAGTTCACTTGATCAAACATTTCAGCGACAATTAAACAACCAGGTTGATTATGTACTCAAATACAGGTGCTCCAGCAGGGACTGTGAGGAACAACACGGTCATCCTGAGTGAGTCAGAGCAAGGGACATTACAACACCTTCCTACTCTTAAGGTAATGAAAGGCCTATGGAAAGAAACTCAATCAGGATAAACACGCCACTACAAATCACACCTGATGGGCAGGGACTTCCTGGGAAACAAAGTATTAACTAAAATCGAATTCATGAGAACTCCTCTCGTGATACAATTCTGTTGTACTAGAATACATTTGAGCTTCCCTTCTCTCGTATGGCCGGCTTCACGGTTACCTGGTCCAAATCGGAGATTTAGCAGTGGGACACAGAGCTGACATACTGAATTGAACCTAAAACATCAATCAACCAATTCTAACAAAAGTGCATTTTACAGGTGGGTCGCTAGTGCTACAGATCTGGGGATCCTAAAGGACAGGTTAGCCGCTCCAGCTAAGTGCTGAGGCTACAACAAGTGTTGTAGCCTCCAACACCCTTCCGTTTTAGAACAAGCACCAGGCAGTACCATTTAATGACTGCGTTATGTAAGGAGGCCCTAGCCCTGGTCCCAAAGTACTCTAATGTTGGCTGCTGTGAGGAAGCAGCAAGGGACAGAACTACTCAGGTACAACCTTAGCACCAGTAATTGGAGGTGGGGAGTGGTGAATGAATCAATGGCAACTTCATCCTGTTGTGGTGATTGGCTGCCATGGATAGGAATATCAACCCTTACATCCGCTGGCCAGTCCCAAATCAAGGAGTGAGCAAGAACTCCCTTGCTGCCCCTGCCACGCATTCAGGATGGCCACAGCAACTGAAAGCTGGAGGGACAAGACGGCTGGAGGCACGCACAGGAGTGCTGGCCAAGCTTCTTGCGACTAATTCTGGGGGGGGGGGGGGCATTCTCATCTCCTTCTGACGTAAGGACAGTAGAAAAATAGTAATGGCCGATCAGAAGTTAGCAAATAACATGAGACTGTAGAGACAGAGAGATGTTTATTTTCAGAGCTTACATTTCCACAAAACATATAGCTATAATAAATATTTCATAAGACTAACATCATTTACAGAAATAGGATTTTTGTACAAAGTTTGGAGAGCAGTAAGTGATCACCTCATACCCCACTATGAGATGTGAAAAAACAATACATGTCCCAGTCGTGCTAGTCTCAGTCCTGGTGCACTCAAGCAAGGATTTTGGAACCAAACTCAGAATTTCAGCTATCCCCCACTAACTGTGCTTGAACATTTTGTGGAAGGTTATTAAGCATTGTTTGCAAGAGCTCCAACCTGCTTGCGTTTGTAACCATGAACAACTGCTGTAGCAAAACTTCGATATTAACATCACTTACAATATTATACGACTAGAAACAAGAAATCCTGTCATTTTTTTTTTAAGTAAATTAACTTTTGCACAACTGTGCTCTATAGGGAGGTCAAACGGAAAGTCAACTTGCATGGCTAACTCAGGAGTTGTCCATAAAGAACTGGAGATCATGCTAGTGTTGCAAATCCACCCGACGCACCATGATCTGACTCCACCAACAACTAAAAGTTCTTTAAATAGCAGAAAATTGTAACACACTATGTTCCATAACGGAGAAAGACACTTTAAAGTTACAGCTTTGCGATCTGATGAATACACTGGAGACACATCAGCACAAAGTACAAGATGTTCAACAGGGGGAGGTGTGGCTTAGCAGTAACAGCTTGTCTTTCAAGCAGAGAAACAACAGTTTAAAAACCACTGCGACCACCTCACATTCGTGGGAACTTGGCGAGTCGCTTGTCACCTTACGCTCAGCTCACTTCACTGGAAAACGCAAACATGAATGACTGCGTGATCTGGTGCAAAATTAATAAAATAATTTAATTAAACTGAACAGTATCAAATCTATTGTCAAAATAGGTAGCAGCAAAGGTACCCTGATAGAACACAGCACATTTAATCATGTGAGCCAATGCTACCATGCCCACTTACTCGACCGTAGTCCAATTGTGTGCAAAGGCTCTGCTGAAGCGCACCAAGAAAAACTAGAGAAACAAACTTTTTGTAATGGAAGGTTATCTATAAAATGTTACCTACGTAGGCAGTCGTCGGCAACAAGAGCCCAATAAGGGGTCTTATATCTTGACACACCATTAATAAATCAGCAGAATTATCTAGTGATGGCAAAGCCCTACATAGTGGGTTTACATTTTTTTATTTATTTATTTTTGAAATACTTAACTTACAAAATTACAAATAAACTAGATACCGAAGGTAACATTGCAGTAATTAGTTAAGCATTCATAAAAGATTTTATCAGTAGTCAAATATTATTGCTCAAAGAAAAGGCATTTAAAATATGTAAGTTACTGCAGAACAGCAATATCCTTGGTAAACCTCCTTTGGTGACCCTGTACCTATAACATCAGATACATCCACTAAGAGGGCCCTACATGATGCATTCTCAGAAGAGGTGCCTTGAGCTTCAGTGGCTGCGGGATTAAAGCCAGGCCCTCATTTCTAAAAAACTGTACATACTTAGGCTCAGAGTTCTGCCTCTTAAAAACCAAAGATTCTTTAGAAAAACCCTTGCTAGGGTAATTTGTGCAATATAGCTCAATTTAGAGTATGTGAGATACTGAATTGAAAAAATATATTTAAGGCGAAACTAGAAACAAGAAGGACGATTTTAATGATTTTTTTTGCGAGTGTGAAGTCTGAAATGAAGCAGGAATAAAAAATAGTATGTTTGTATAGATAATTTGCGTGCTCTGGTTATTGGTCTAGACTAATACATTTTTGATTTTCCAACTAGAATATCCAGTACTATAAAAAGTTTTTTTTTTAATATGTGAGTAATCTGTCCACATATATTTTGAGAATCTGTACTATCTATGGCAGGCCTTGCCACAAAATATTCTGTGCAGACACCACATACCATGCTGCAAAGTTACTTGAGTAACGATCACTAAGAAAAATAATCACTAGCGCCAACTGTTGCAGTCTCTGCAGCACAATGGCAGGACTGATGTTTAATATATATAAAAAAAATAACCTGGCCCTGCCACCTCACTGGCTCCTCACATTCCTTCGACTCTTTTGCTCTCATCAGCAAAGGCACTTACTGATCAGAGAAATGGGGCGAAGAAGGAACATGATATGACGGGTGACAGACAAATAAACTGCGAGGACATAAAAAAAGAAAAAAAGTTGTATGCTAGAATTTTTTTATCGTTTTAGAGAATGTATATACACTTTCAGACTCAGACTTTATTATAAATAAGGGTCAGGGCACTTTTCAAGCACAGCTGTTAGATAAACGCACTGACAACAACGCAAGACAGAGAGGTTTAGACTTAACAGGGGCCTAATGGTCATTCCCTGCTCCAACCTGTAATTTATTTTGAACAGTGCTGTAGGCTGACTGTTTTAGTGGTTTTTATACCACAATGTGATTTAGGTGAGCGCAGAACACAATACTCGTTGTTGTCAGCCGCCTTCTTGCCTGGCTCTGTCATACAAATGCCACGGGCCAGTGACACATTCTTTGGGTCCCGCGTCACTTGATATCAGAGGAGAAAAGAACGGGACGCTTGTCCGCGCTCTCTTTCCGTGACCCCCGGCAGTACCAGTATGTATAGAAACCAGGACTCGGGTCACTTGGCACCGTCACATTTAGAGCAGCACGTCTCGCCGCCAAAGAGAGCCAAGAGGCCCGGTATGGGAAGGAGAGGAGCGGCAGAGACGGGATGTTACTGCGCGGTCTGAAACACACAACACCGATGCAATTACTTCACGGTGACTCTTCAGAGAGGGTACAAATGTTGACTAGCCCCTATTTAAAACGTTGTCATCTTACTTTACCAGGAACACCACGCGTTCTCTTCTCTCCTCGGCTACAGTCAGATGCTGCGCGCTGCAGAGATCAAGGAATAAGACCTCCTTGGAGTCTGATGCAACCTGCTCACGCGATCACGCGCTGCTGTACGGTGGCCGTCGCGCGCCCCTCAGCTCCACAGAACTCGCCCAAAAGGCTTGGCGGTGGGGCGGTAGCGCACGAGAGCAAAAGACCATGGGCCAGCAGTAGTAAATCTGCCCCGGGGTGCCCCTATTCCCAACATGCTGCATCAATCCTTATGCCTGCTTCAAGCAGGCGCAGGGTTTTGACACAGCATAGCCGTAAAAGTGACTGAGTGAAATCTCAGCCACTTTTCGGAGGCGTTCCTACGCCAGAACGCCCCCCCTGAGCTGGAACGCTCACATGTGGCGCAGGGCTTTACAACGTGACGCATCTCCCTAGATCCGTCACGTTGTAAATAATATGACGCATCTCCCTAGATGCGTCACATTGTAAATACCAGGCAGCATGGCGCAGGCTTTGCGCTGCCGCTACGTCGCAAAAGAGACGCAACTGCGGCGCAAATGTGCCGTACGGGCTTGTAAGTCTGCCCCCATGTGCCACTGCCCAACGGCACTGTCACTGTTCCCAAGGCCTATTGAATGCACACAATGGACAACAGCAGAACATGTATCACTATCACTGCTCCACACATCTATCCCTATTCCAAAGGTTTGGGCATACAATGTAGTGTGCAGCAGCACCCAGCGCGCACTGTGCTCCCCAGCACTACCATCGCTCCAGAGCCCTCGTGGAGGCACTGTACTGTACAAGAGCATGCACCATCTCCTTTCTCAAGGTTTTCGGAAGCAGCTGTGCTAATCAGAAACAGGCCGCTGCCTCTCCTTAAAATAACTATCAACCTTTCCAAAGCCTCGTGAATGAACCATTCTAAATAGCAATAACCATTTGGCATGCACCTCCGGTACACAGAGCTATCACAATTCACAATGCCGCATTCGTGCATGGCGCTTCTGCAGTGATGCACTATCATCACTCCCTAGAAGGCCTCGTGAATGCACCGTGCATGCAGCACCGAAATAAGCTGTTCTATACCACATCAGGCCAGGCACCTCCGCTCCACATACCTGGCTACATTCATAAAGGTTTGTGAATTCACCGCACCATACAGGAATGATCAGCAAGCCATGCACGTCTAAATACTCCACAGCACTATAGCCATTCTCAAAGTCTTATGAAAGCAAAGTGATGTATAGCAGCTGGCACGCGCCTCTGTGCCACAGAACTATCTATCACCATTCTCAAGGCTTTGTGAATGCACCATGGTATGGAAGTAGAGCTTTTGCCTCTACGTAGAGTATTATTGCAATTCTCAAAGCCTTGTGAATGCAATGTGCTCCAAGGGAGCAGGCCATGTGCCTCTGTACTACAGCAGTCTCCACTACAAACTGCAAAGACCTGTGAATGCACCATGTTGTGCAGAAGGCCACACACCTATGCACCACCACATAATGATCACTGACACAGCTTTGTAAATGCAAAGTGCTGTAGAGGTGCCGGCACTGAACCTCTTCTGCATGGAACTATCACAATTCCCATGGCCTCATGAATTCCCTGCTCTGTACAGAAATAACCAGCAATCCATCTACCTCGGCTCCACAACAACGTGGGAATCATAGACTTGTGAACGCAATGCGCTCTATGCGTTGTATAGGGGCAGGCAACGTGCCTCGGCTCCACAGAACTACCACCACTCCCAAGGCCTCATGAATTCACTGCGCTATCCAGAAATAACCACCAGGTTGTGTACCTCTTTTCCGCAGCACAAGAATCATTCTAAAAAAATAGTGAATTTAATGGGCAGTACAGAAGCAGGCAATGTGCCTCTGCTCCACAGAACTGCCACCATTCCCAAGGCCTTGTGAAAGTACAGAGGTATCAAGCAATGGCCACCAAGCCACACACCTCCGCTCCACAGCACCATCACTGTCTCAAAGCCTCAACAGTGCAGTAGCGCAACATAACATGAGTCGCTTCTCCGTCCCTTGGGAATGAGATGTGGGTCCCTTATACCCCTATATCCAACAGACATCCATCAGTTTTAGATCGAATGGGGGCTCTCTGTAGTTTGGGACCCCTTGCTCTGCAGGCGCTGCATTCCACCCCTGCATCAATGCACTGTGCTGTACACAAGCAGGCCATGCACCTGTGTTACGCTGCACTGTACGGTCCTCAGGGTGTGGGCACACAGGGCTGCTTTCGCCAGGTCCTGTACACAAAAGAGACCCCTTACCTTCGGTGCACTCCTCGTAATACCAGTCCAGCTCGTAGTAATCGTCTTCAATGAATTTCTGCATAGTCAGTCTCCTTGGCAGAGCAGGGCTGCGTTGGAAGAGTCGAGGTCACGTGAAACGCAGCCATGCCTCCCTGCCTCGACAATATTCGGTGTTATAAAAGAGCCCACGGCATGCAGAAGCCGAGCCACGCATTTTCAATGGCAGGCTGGGAGCAGGAAGGAAAATGGCAAGAAAGAAGACAAGGGGAAGGGGGCTGGCGGATACAGCAGATGCCCGGGCCGCATGCTCTCACAGAGAGGCGCTGTGTAGGCGTCTTGGATGGGAGGCGACCGATCTGTCCTATCAAGGGGCCGGGGCACCGACGTCACAGACACACACCACCACTCGCCCATCACAGGCCGACCGCCGTCCTTCCCACCCGGGCACATGATTTCATCCAGGCTGTTCCCATGGAGACCGGCTGGCATAGGAATAGTGCAGATGCAGTTAGCTCCTCCTGCGGGTTCCACAGCTCGGTGCTCACTTATCGGAAATGAAGTCTTTATGAGGCATGGAGGACAGATCAAAATATCAGCATACACCATCCTTCTGCTGGCTTCACATGTAATGCCTTGAACGACGTTACATGTGGGTTGGTTCACAAGTTGGCATCCTTTGAAATAATAATCTAAGCCTAAATTGAAGAAATGCTCTCACAGTGTAATGCAGAAGTAGTTTATCTAACACTGGGAATTAAAAAGCATTACACATCTTTTTGGGAATACTACTTTCAGCTACACTTGAAACATGCATTACCAAATCCAATAGGTCTGGCTTTAAGGTGCCAATGCACGTGAATACAGTTATTCACAAACGCTGTGTCCACGTGTTGTAAATACAAACGCTGCATACCACATTAAAGCTGGTCACATTGGCTTTATGACAGCTGGAACAAAAACTAACACGCAAGACTGATTTTTGTATGGAATACATACAGGAGATTATCCACTGATTGTTCGAAAAAGCGATGGTTCGGAGTACATTTCAGATGCAAAATAGTATGTCAGTCATTAAATGGAAGCATTTCATGAAGGCAAAATAGACAATAGCATGAGATAGGATGGTAACATCCTAGGTGGAGAAGCACAACTCCACTATGTATATTTTAAAGAATTAGCAAAAGTACGTATGTAAACAGATGCACTGTCAAGCCAGGCCTAAAAACAAAGAATCGAGGTTGGCTTGTTTGGTACTGAAAGTCGGTACTGGTGTCATAAAATACAATAAAAGAGCAGTCACTTATATCATAAAAACAAACTGTCTGTGCTGATGTAATTAAAGACAGAGTGTGCACTCTCAAACTTTCTGACTTTCTGAAGCCTTCTAGGAGTTTTCAATTGACTGGGCCTGTTAATTGCTCCCCTCTTAGGACTACATATTGGGCCCAGACAGTGAACATTAGGACCTGGGTGTAGCTAGGAGACAACCATGCTGCCAGGATGGGAAGCAAGGAGCTGCTCTCCGCCCCACTTACACTTCAAAGGAGCTACCGCAGCACACACACAAAGAACTTGACACCAGGGGCTTTTGTCACCTCAGGCATCTTGGGACCAGGGCAGGGAGGAAGGAAATTCCAGACCCACTCTTCAGTTCATTCCTGGACCTGCAGAACACTAGAGAAGGACTGCTTTGTACTCCAGAGAACTGCCCTCTGCTTGAGAACTGCTGTGTTCTTCAGATGACTGCCCTGCTTCTTGTGGACTGCCTGGCTGCTTGAAGGAGAGGGGACCATCCCCTTGAACCTATGACTACCAGTGACTCCAACGGTCAGCTAGATGACCTCCTGTTCTGAGCTACAGGGCCACAAGCAGCTCCAGAGGCGTCCCTGCAACTGTGCAGCTGATCGGCTGTAACTGGCTCTACCTGGACCTCCAACTGGACCTGCCCGAGCCCTGCTGGAGTGATTTCCTGATCCCCAAGAGGTACTTCCCCAGGTCCTAGACCCTTGGCTGGCAGAAGTTGAAGTTCTCATGTAAAATTCTGAAGTTTAGTACTCTGCAAGCCAGAGTTTGAGAAGGCAACTTTTTCAGCGGAACAAACCTGGTCCCTATTGGCAGCCCACACTTCATCACAGGCGGCCTGAACGTGTGACTTTGTCCCAGCCTAGTATGACCATATTTTCACAGTTAGCTCTTTCTGCTTCTTGCTGCTATTTTTTACTTAAACATTTTGAACTGCAGTTCTCTGGTCTACTGATTACATTTTTGTCATTTTAGTGTATTTTATTTATTAAACTTCACTCCATTTTTTCTAAATTGGTTTGAGATTTTTCTGTGCTGTTTATTTTACTACTGTTTGTGGGCTGCATAAATACTTAATACAGTGCCTCTAAATTGAGCATGACTGATGTTTTGCCTAGCTACCAGAGCGTTAAGCACAGGTTAATTGAGCGGAGGTGTCTTTGTGGTTCACCCAAACAAGGGTTGTGGTTGTTGCTTGAGAAGAGTTTAAGCCCCCTACCCCTCAACCACCAACCCAATTTCTCACAATGATATTAAATAGAGACATTTCTGTCCACGATTGGTGGTAATGGACAGTAAGTAAAATGACTAATATCACTGCTGTCATTAATACTCAAGAATGCTGCATCCCCTATTGATGAATGACAATAAAGCAAGCAAGACTAGTGCCTTATTTAGAGTTCAATGAACAGGATAGCATGTCTCAAATGAAGCAGATATCCTGTCCACAAGATTATCAGTGCATTGATATTATAAAACAGGTGGACGGATTAACCATCACATTTTAATGATTTATCATATCCATCATACTTTAAATAAGGCCTTATGTGTTTTGTTTCCGGTGCTGAACAAGAGGGAGTTACACATGTTGTACCAACAAGTAAACAACGTTTACCACAAAACTTTTTCCTCACAGGGAATTATAACGCGGTCGTTACAACAACTGCGTTATAATTCCCCAAACCATTACTCCGCAAGTCAGAACAACGACTTGCGGAGGGGGGAGAAGGTGTTGGATTTAAAATCCAACACCTTCCCTAATGTCCGCACAAACTGGGGTTGGAGTAGTAAATTAGACTATTCCAACATCCAGCGCCGCCCCTCCGCAAATCGTTGTTACGACTTGCGGGGTAATGGTATGCGGATTTACAATGCGGACATTGTAACGACCGCCTTGTAATTCCCTGCGGGGAAAAAGAATGCGTGATAACAAGCAGACCCTCCAGGATATCGCGATTTCGCGATTTCGCGATTTGCCGCGAAATCGGCACTTTAGTAAAAATGCCGCGATTTTTACAAAAGTGCCCGCGAAATCGGCACTTTTTGTAGAAATCGCGGCATTTTTACAAAAGCCGCCTATATCCTGGGGGAGTCTGACTTACGTTGTTTATTGGGGCGGGCGGGAAGGACACAGAAGCACGAAATAATAACATTCCGGGCTTAATGGGGCATTAGCAGCTCACTGCGACAGGCTTTGAAGTGCCCCTCCCGCGTCTGGCTCCCCGCTGGAGACCCTCCCGGTGACTGGGGCGAGCCCCCGCCCTCTCCCCTGGAGCCGAGGGTCGATATGGGAAAGAATAGAAAGGGTGATTGTTTGCTGACCTGGTGAAATCAAAAAAACGTAATGGTGCAACCCAGAGGCCAGAAAAGACTGAGAGGCACCGTGCGTGCGATGGCGACCGCCACGCCAGCCATACTTTAATTATTTCTAAATGCTAGACTTGCTGCCCTGTCTGCTGCCCGCGCAGGTGAGTCTTCGGCTGTGCCAAATCCAGTCGGGTGGAATGGGAGGGATGCATGCATGATGCATCATCATGGGCAGTGGGCGGGCAGGCCGAGATTAAAAGCCAAACGTAATATAGGTCCCAGGCACCAGGTCCGGTTCTGCACAATCACACCGTGAAGATACATATCTCCACCAGTCAGTTACAGCGAGAGCAGAGGGAGGACTGCCACATGCCTGTCAATAAGCTGCTGATAAATTTCTTCTGTTTTCGCTCGGATCTGTAGGTGGGGCAGTTCACCGAGTGTGAAATGCGATATTCACTCGATATTCACTCTTTCTACCCAGGAATGCAAACGCGCCAAGGCTGATTCATGAAAAATGTATGCCACGCGTCCCTTAAGCCCGTCTCATTTGTCGTGGAGAAAATCTAAGGCCTTGAATTTAGAGAATCGTTTAAAATTATTAGGCAGAAAAGTTTGAAAAGTTTGACTGAATCATCACCGCCGCTATAATTCAAAAGTGCAAAGATAACATAATGCATCTCAAATGTAGCCGAGGTGTCTGCGGGATGAGCCGGGAGCAACAGGCTTTACTTCTTGTTCTCGTGCAGCAGAGAATCATGCAGAGGGCTGTGTCTTGGAATTTGAAAATATCCACAACTGCCACATTGTTCACGCACTGTACTTCTTCCTACTAATACGAAGCCTCTGTTTATCTCATGATATATATAACTGATTCCTGGCAACGTTATAAAAATAGTTTTCTTCATAAAGGCATGGGTTGTTTAACTTTCTTTTTTTAATGTGTAGTTATTTTTTTTCCACAACCGGAGGAGGCACATGTGGGGGGAGAAGAAAGGGGTAAAAGAAAGGGAGAGTGGCTGGGTTTAGAAGGAAAGCGTAGGGGTGAAAGAAAATGGGAGGATAAAGGTGAAAGGTGGAGCGCAAAGGTAAAGAGGGGGAGCAAGAATGAAACCTGAGGGTATGGGGCAGGTGAGACGAGAAAGAAGGGGTGAAAGAGAAGGGGGAGTGAGCAAAGAAGTCAGAAGTGGGAAAGAAGTAAAGGGTAGTAGGGGGTGAGAGAAACTGGGCGAATGAAAGTGAAAGGTGGAGAAAAGTAGAGAGGAGTGAGCGGGAGAAAAAGAGGGAGGGTGAATGCGCGAGAAAGGGCGAGAGAGGAAGGGGAAGAAAGACAGTGTCTGGAAGAACAAAAGTATGAGAGCTAGAGAGAGAAGAGAGGGTGAGGTAGGGAGAGAGGGCGACAAGAGAGAACTAGAGAGATCCAAAGATGGAAAGAGAGAGGGACGGGGGAGAAGAGACTGGGCTGAGAGAGATATCGATAAGAAGAGAAAGATGTGTGTGAGAGAGAGAGAGAGAGGATGAGTGAATGAGACACAGAAAGGAGGGGGCATGAGAAACAGAAAGCTGAATGGGACAGTGGAAAGAGTGAAACAGGAAGGAAGATAGAGGAGCTAAAAGCGGCAAAACACAACTAAGAGAGGGAGAATTGGGAGGCAGAAAGAGTGTAAGGAAGGGCGGGTGATGGATAGGGTCACTGGAGGCCGCTTTATCAAGGTCCAGGGCCAAATGAAATGCCGCACAATTGCCGCTAAATTTCCATATTTGTGCCGCTAAATTTCCATTTTTGTGCCGCTAAATTTGCTAATCCATGCCGCTATATCCTGGGGGGTCTGAACAAGGCATATTCGTACCAACAAGGTCGTTCCACCCATGCAAGCCTTTCAGAACCTGAGAATAATCACTATAAGCAGTTCTTTTGATCCGGAGATACTAACTGAATGGAAACTTGAGGTGCACGACAAACAGATCAATGCGAGTTATTACAGGGTCTGCTTTGCAGAGGGTCAAGAAATTGATATGCGCGGTGAAGATGACCAGTGGAGTGCTTTAAAGGTCATGTTTGGTGATGTCCTATTTAAAGGTGTTGCAGCAGTGTATAGATCTACATTCATCTGATTAGAAGGAAAGCCAGCCCCTCAGCATATATTGCATTTGTGTAACTTAGCTGGGGGAAGTATGAGTGCCAAGGCAGCCTCATCCCCTGGAAGCATATGATGGGTCTCAGGATCCTCAGCGCTGCAGGAGGATTTGGTTACTTGAGGGGTTAGTGAGAGTTTAGTGACCCTGGTGATTCAGAGGTGGGTCATCTTTCTGGTCAAGAAGGAAGAAGCTCCAAATGGATGGTGGACTAATCTGTATCAGAAATTCACTTTTTGATGTTTTGACTTCTGGTGGTTGCAGGCCACCCCTCTGTCCACTGGTAGGAGACAATGAACGAGAGGAGAGTTGTCTATGTCTGAAAGTTCTTTCAAGTTTGGGATTATCTGGGTGTACATTAAAGAAAACAGGAGTTGATTTAGAGACGATGGGACCATATAATCGAGGTAGCACTCAAGAGCACTATGAAAAGCCTACCTCGACACCCACCAACAACAAACACAACAAGCATTTGCAATGCAATAGGGCTCACATTTACGAGAGTTTGAGCTTTGGCATTGTAAATGACTGGCTTTTTTTCATGTGTCGTTTTTAAAACAGATAAATAAAAGGCATTGTCATATACAATATCAATAGCCTAAACTCTTGCAAATGCAAGATCTATTGCATTGCAAATGCGTTCAGTGCCCGTGCTATATTTATTTTTTAATAAAGCGTTAGGAGAGAGCTTGCCCTGTCGGCAGCAGCAAGCAGGACAAAGCTATCTGAGAAAATACGGCTCGGATGTTGTAATTAAAGACTATTGAGAAACAACACCCGTAACCGGAGGTGTCCTCATGGGAGATTACAAAATAAGACAAGGACGTACTAAGGAGAGACTACTAAGCCTATTGACCAATGAAAAGCAACAATTTACAGTGGACAATTACATTAACCAATGATAAATATGAGCGCAGAGTGGGCGGAGCTTCAAGTCCATACCTGAATACAGAATGCCTCGCAGAGCAGCACATGTGCTGCCTAGGCTCGACCTAAAAATGTAGAAGGACAAAAAAGTTTTGCAGAAGATTCTGGACCCAACCACTAGAAGGTGGAATAACGAACAGCATATGAATCTAGAAAAGATTCACGCTACAAAAAAAGATTATTTTACCATTGTACAGCATATCTTCAGCTGCACAAGCAACATACTGAGGGGAGTGAAGTAAACCCCTGATGCTGAAATGCCATCGGGCCGTCGCAGCATCTGAACTGTCGGGTGCACTAGAGTCCCCTTCCTCAGGACTCCTCAGCACTCCAGTATCCGTGAAAATCAAGCAGGACCCTGGAGGAAAGTACTCTACTGTTATTGTTACCTGTTGTAAAAAGAAAATTCAAGGCGAACATTTTTTAAAAAAAATTATGTGAATTTCCAGCTACCATGGCATAAATAAAATTCTGTGCTTTAAAATATATGTTAATTCTCTTACCCGCTTTAAAAAAAATACTTGCAACGGGAATGAAAAAATACAATTTTAATTAAAAAAAATGGTTAAAGTCCAATTTAAGAAATCGGGGTCAATAATACCCTTATTTCAAAACCTTATCTGGGGCTTTTAGGTTAGGTATCTGTTAGTTTTGTGGTTGTGGCAAAACACATTTTAGCTGGAGTTCCCCGTTCAAAGACCGGTCTACTAAACCGGAGAACTATTAACCAAACCATTTGGCAATGTGCCGGAGAAGCAAGGTGCCTTTGGCTCGGCGATCATGATTATTGTTGTGGTTTGACATTGGAATGAGTGCCAGGAGTCGTGGGTGTTGTGCGCGTTTTCTTCCAACTTTGCTCTGCAATGACGAACATAGAACACTGAAGGGAACAAACATCTCAGAATGGTATTTAAAAACTATGTATTGTACACAGGCTGTTTGGCGAGTTATTGCTACACGTTTAGCACTTCTGACTAGTGCGAAAGGGCCAGCCAGGAGTACGCAAAATATTTTCTGTCAAATTCAGCACGCTTGTTATCATAAAGAAGCCAGCAGATAAGCAATGGTGGCTAGTGTTCTGTGCTCACGTGCTCAACATAAACGATTAGGCTAAGATCTGTCCCATGCAAACACACATTTTGCTCTTTACTAAATTTCTTATACAATGTTATTCTTCATAATGATATCAGTATTCAGTCAACATCGTCGTACTCGCTTTTGGAAATCCTCTCACGGGAGACCCCTTTTGGTACCACATTAATGTGTCTTCAGAAGAAGGATGCTTTTGGTTGTAGTAAAGGCAGGGAGCCCAGGATTCTATAGCATCTGATTGTGGCAAATAAGTTCTTCCTTAACCCCTTGACTTCTAGTATGTCTCGTTCCCGAGGCTTTGTCAAATGTTTGCACAGACCTTCTACAATCATAGGGCTCCTCCCCGGACATATTCGTCTTATTGCCATGACGTGTATGAGTACGTCATGAAGGCACACCCAGTGCATCTTTTATCATTTATGTCAGGTGCCAGACAAGGGGTTAATGTCAGTGAACCTGGAAGAGGTACCCGTGCTTAAAAGGAGGACATCACATCGTCCTTTCAACCTAGAAGGACTGGTACTGGTTCTAGAAGAGGCACAGACGGGACCTATCAATTTTCTGTAAATCCAAAATCAGTTATTAAGAATGGCTAGAAGAGGGCACAGCAGAATGCCATACCTTCCTACATTTAACATATAAGCTTTTTCCTAAATAAGCAAAGTTACTCACTCAAGGAGTTTGAAAATAATGTCATAAAATTCATAAACGGTGCTTAATTTGAGCCAAGGGGCCCACTCGCACTAATAATTGGGAACCAGCACTTAATTTTCCTCATCAAACTTTCAGCCAGATCAAGAACATTCAATAAGGGGAAGAAAGAGGAAGTGGAAGACAGAACAAATAAAGAGAGAAAGCAGGGGATACAAAAGAACCTGCTAGAGGGAAATAAAGGAGCACCGAGTGCCTGGTGGTGATTAAAGAAGCATGAAGTGGATTAAAGACTACACAGCCATGGAATTTGGCATCCTCAATTTACGTAGCGCAGCTCCTGTTTTCTGACCAAATCCTTGGTCCCGCTACTTATTGGATTACAACTTAAGCACTGGTCATAACTTCAAGGTGTGAACCTGAATTACTTGGTTTGGGACACAAATACTGGAGAAGAGGTCTCTCGAGCAGATTATGTAAAGATTTCTCACTTATCGACAGCAGTAAGAGATAGCTCCTGGTGTGTATGGAAATCCTGAGAAATGGATGGGCTTGGAGGTTATTTAGAAAAACTTTAAAAGTGTGCATGGTTCAGTATCAGAAGGATCTAACAGGTCAGACTGGATAGACTAACATAATAAAATAACACGTTTCTAAAATAATTCACAGACGCCTCATCGAATACCTCAAGGACCATCAACCTCTCAACGCCACTTAGTCTGGTTTCAGACCCAACCAAATTTCAGAAACTGCCTCTCAATGCCACAACAGACGGTGTTTTGAGGACTCTGGATGGAGGAGACACGTTGGCCCTCATCCTCCTCGACGTCTTCTTAGCATTTGAGACTGTCTCCCACCTCATCTCCATCCAACACGTACACAACATTTGAATTCAAGGACATGCCCCGATGGATCTGCTCCTTCCTGACTGGAAGGATCCAGTCTATTAGCCGAGAACCATACCCCTCAGACGCCTGCAGCCTAATCTTGAAATGGCTCCACTTCAGCACCCACAAAACCGTTACACGCACCCTTATCACAAGCAACCTGGACTGTGGGAGCTCCCAATATGTTGGGATCAACAAAAAACTCACCAGAAGGCTGCAAACCAATTAGAACTCTGTGGCCAGAATCACACTTAACATCCCACACCGTTCTCCAATCACACCACATCGGAAGAAACTCTACTGGCTACCCATATATAAAAGAGCACAATTTAGACTCCTAACTCACACTTTCTAAGCACTACATAACACTGGTCGAACATACCTCGACAATCGTATCTGCTTTCACAAACTTACCAGACACCTTCGCTCATTCGGACACCTACTTGTACACATCCCATGCGTACAGAAAACCAGATCTGGCATTCGAGCATTGTCTTACATTGCTCCTAACGCATGGAATGACCTGCCACTACACTTAATAGCCTCCTCCTCACTTCTTGATTTCCGCAGAAAGCTAAACAACCAAGCATTTCAAGTAGTGCAACTAGGCCATATGTTTGGCTAGACTCACTCCTGATCAGCACCAGGGTATGCTCCTAGGTGATAGTTTGCACTACAAATTAGGCCTCCCAACGCTCGTAAACCTCGGATCTTTATGTTGGTTGCTTGCTAGGTGCTAGAATAGAGTTGCGTTTTGAGTTGCTTTCTGAAGCTAACTTCAGAGCTGCCTAGACTGATGTGGACAGGAAGCAGGTTTAACAGTTTGGAGGCAAGAAATGTCAAGGAACTTCCCCCACTTCTTGCTTTCTTGACCTTAGGGACAAGGAGTTGTTTTTGACCTTCTGAACGTAAGTCGTGCTTTGGCACGTAGGGGGTTATGAGACGCTGGATGGCCTTTTTTTATGGATGGTCTGATGAACCAGACAAATATTTGAATTGTATCCTCTTTTGGATTGGTAGCCAGTGAAGCCATAGCAGGGAAAGCAGTTTGTTTGCTTGGAAACACTGAAAAGTATATGTGCCGCCACATTAAATACTACTTGTAGCCAGTTGGTTACATATTTGGGACTACCTATGTACAGGGAATTACCATAATCCAAATGTGAATTAATTAAAACCTGAACTACCACTCTGTATGTGGGTGCTGGGAGCAAACTCAGTAGTTTTCTTAGAATGCAGGGCATTCCAAAGCAGCACACTGTTCGTTTCTTAGCCTGGCCTACCAAGAAAAGCCTTCAGTCTAACCAAAACCACAGGCTCTTTACTGCCAGGGTGGGAGGAGGAAGGGGCACTAAGTTGGCCAGCCAGGTGAGTTCGCTCCAAAGGGAGGGCTTGTTTCCTACAACCAAAACCTCAGTTTCATATCTGCTTAATATTGAACAGTTGTCTGACATCCAGTTGTGACATGGTTAAGATATGTATGCATTCATCTGATGGGAGGTTTACTTGATGTTGGTAGACAGTGTGATGACAAGTTGTGTGTCATCGGCATAGGAAACTAGTGCGAACTCATGGCTCCGTACTATTTCGGCCAGTGAACGCACATATACGTTATAAAGGGTCGGACTTAGCGTTGATCCCTGGAGTACTCTGCACTTTAAAGCATAGGTTGCCGAGGCTGAGGATTCTTCCTGGACTTGAAAACTTCACTAGTCTAGGAAGTTAGATAATCATTTGAGGGCGATTCCACCTATACAAATCTCCTAACGCATGGAATGACCTGCCACTACACTTAATAGCCTCCTCCTCACTTCTTGATTTCCGCAGAAAGCTAAACACCAAGCATTTCAAGTAGTGCAACTAGGCCATATGTTTGGCTAGACTCACTCCTGATCAGCACCAGGGTATGCTCCTAGGTGATAGTTTGCACTACAAATTAGGCCTCGCAACGCTCGTAAACCTCGGATCTTGATGTTGGTTGCTTGCTAGGTGCTAGAATAGAGTTGCGTTTTGAGTTGCTTTCTGAAGCTAACTTCAGAGCTGCCTAGACTGATGTGGACAGGAAGCAGGTTTAACAGTTTGGAGGCAAGAAATGTCAAGGAACTTCCCCCACTTCTTGCTTTCTTGACCTTAGGGACAAGGAGTTGTTTTTGACCTTCTGAACGTAAGTCGTGCTTTGGCACGTAGGGGGTTATGAGACGCTGGATGGCATTTTTTTATGGATGGTCTGATGAACCAGACAAAGATTTGAATTGTATCCTCTTTTGGATTGGTAGCCAGTGAAGCGCTGCCATAGCAGGGAAAGCAGTTTTTTTGCTTGGAAACACTGAAAAGTATATGTGCCGCCACATTAAATACTACTTGTAGCCAGTTGGTTACATATTTGGGACTACCTATGTACAGGGAATTACCATAATCCAAATGTGAATTAATTAAAACCCGAACTACCACTCTGTATGTGGGTGCTGGGAGCAAACTCAGTAGTTTTCTTAGAATGCAGGGCATTCCAAAGCAGCACACTGTTCGTTTCTTAGCCTGGCCTACCAAGAAAAGCCTTCAGTCTAACCAAAACCACAGGCTCTTTACTGCCAGGGTGGGAGGAGGAAGGGGCACTAAGTTGGCCAGCCAGGTGAGTTCGCTCCAAAGGGAGGGCTTGTTTCCTACAACCAAAACCTCAGTTTCATATCTGCTTAATATTGAACAGTTGTCTGACATCCAGTTGTGACATGGTTAAGATATGTATGCATTCATCTGATGGGAGGTTTACTTGATGTTGGTAGACAGTGTGATGACAAGTTGTGTGTCATCGGCATAGGAAACTAGTGCGAACTCATGGCTCCGTACTATTTCTGCCAGTGAACGCACATATACGTTATAAAGGGTCGGACTTAGCGTTGATCCCTGGAGTACTCTGCACTTTAAAGCATAGGTTGCCGAGGCTGAGGATTCTTCCTGGACTTGGAAACTTCACTAGTCTAGGAAGTTAGATAATCATTTGAGGGTGATTCCACCGATACAAATCTTTTTTGACCTTTGGATAAGGACCAGATGTGACACCATGTCGAAGGCCGCATTTAGGTCGAGTATGCTCATTGCGGCTGAACCCCCAATCCAAAAGGGCTCTTAGTTCCTCTGTAGCTGCTAACAGGTCAGTCTCGGTGCTGCTACCGGGTCTGAACCCTGTTTGAGTTGTGACCAGGATGTTATGTGTTTCCAAGAAAGAAATTAAAAGAAAACCATAACACATCTACCTGAACAAGACTTTATCCATCCATTCACGCATCCACATGGTCATTCTACTCTCCAACACCATTCTTTTACTGATTCTTACACACACTTTTATTAGTTCAATCATCCATCTTTACACTTGTATCAATATATTTATACTCCAATTACACATCCATTCTCATTCATTTATACATCCCACCTAAGCTACTCACCCATTCTTAACTGCTCATTCATCCCACCAATTTCCATCCGCCCATCCATCGTAAACCCTTACCAATCATCCGTCCACATTATAATTCATTTGTTCATTTTTTTTATGATCAATCCTTAAACATGTTTATACATCTATCAAACTAAACATTCTCATTCATAAGCACATACACATTAACCCCATTAGTAAACAAATACATTTACGTACTGACAACAAAGCCAAACCAACTGGCATTGTCAATGCTTTTGGAAACAGCTCTGGATACGATTACATTTTCGATATAAAACAAAGAATTTAGGCTACTACAACAGCCACAGGCAGGTTTGTCCCCCTGGAATGCGTGGTGTATATGGATGATCAGAAACACAATCAAAAGAAAGTATTCTTGTGGCTCATTACAAGTATGCAAAACTCATCAACTGTTGTGTAAAATTACACCATTTCCATTATGGCAAAACAATAGACCATTCTATCTTCTACAGAGTTCGTCCTTTTGTGAGTAGTTTGCAAACAAACACATTTTAGGCAAACTGGGAGGTAGTTGGCGCCATAATGCAAATCAAGGGCAAATTTCATGCACCGTGGGGTTCACTGTCTTGTGAACAAGAAATGCTTGGAAGGAGGAAAGTAAGTTGTACTGAAAGTTATGATAAGCTGGGTTGCCCTATTTTCCCACAGTTAGCAAATAATCTTGACGAACTGCCAGACTGGCTTACAATAACAAAGGACTCGGCCTGGTCGAGAGTGATCTTGACTATACGTATCGGTCGATCTGACCTATTGCTAACAATATAAATAGAGTGGGCTTTGTGTCTGTCTCTTTCAACTGCTGGCATTCTTCCACAAGCATCTTGCAGATATTGACGATACTTTGTCAATCATACCTTGGCTCAGTGGAGTGGAGTATTCGACTAAAATCGAAATATATTGGCTGTCTGAGTGTATCCTTCCACTTCCAATCGCACTGAACTACACGAGGGGCTACTTTACGACTATAGTCCAGTCTGGCACCTACTGCTGCCTTTCTCTCACGTGTCTCTATTTAATATGCCGACTGGCTTCGTCGTTGCTTGTGTTTTTTTTAAAAGCGGGTGGAAAGTATTATATAGACAGCAATGACATTTACTGCCATTTGCCCTGAATACATTCTAGATTGTTAGTGCCTGCATAAATGTATGCATTGCAAGTATTATTTCTCAAAGTGCATTAGGAGTAGGAAAATGTATTGGGACTAAGGCTTGCCATGACACTTTAGTGCTAAGTATATTTCAGCTGGGGCCTCAACTAGGTGAAACCACAAGAATAAGTAGGGAGGTTTATGGAGATTATGGAGGACTTTACTGGGGAAATAATCAGTGGAACATGCTTCGGCAGATGACAGACAATGTCCCCAGCTACTAGACAAGATCCTGACTTTACTTGAACTTGCAGGACGTGCCAACAAACTTACAGTCTTCAGACAGGATTTGGGCTTGTCAGGAATCACCAGAAAGGAGAGTGTCCCTTTTCTGAATGCCAAGTTTTTTTATCATAAGTGCCAAAAGTTACTTTCTGCGGAGTATTCTTACTCTTGCTTGCACAGCATGCTGGTGCCAAACGTGTGGCCCTATGGTGCACAAATATGTAAGAATTTACGTTGGCCAAAGTAAGCTTGAAAGTTAGTGTGAGGGTGCACCGTGGCCTATAAGTTAAGAGGATTGTGGAATGTATGGGGTTCCGTACTGTGCTCCAAAACAGTACACTCCTGAGTTGTGAGTAGGTAAGCATCTGCTTGGAAGAGTAGAGTATGCAGATGTACCTTCACCCGGTGCACCACCATGGACATCTGTATGGTTCGTATGACTTGGTATCTTTCCATAAGGTCCCCAATT
Source organism: Lissotriton helveticus (assembly GCF_964261635.1). Lineage (NCBI taxonomy): Eukaryota > Metazoa > Chordata > Amphibia > Caudata > Salamandridae > Lissotriton > Lissotriton helveticus. Next base: position 890,739,132 of record NC_136071.1, on the reverse strand, counting down.
TTCATAAGCTGTCTTGAAAAGTGAGTTATTGGCTAAGGCTAGCCTGTGCTGTTGCTTGGTGATCTTGATTTCACAGATGTCTTGTCTCCGCCTCGGGTAATAATGATCAGTGCTAAGTACATAGTCAAGCTTCTGAGGCTTGTGTGGAAGATGAGTGGACAAATAGTTATAGGAGTCTTGCGGTATCTGTTGTTAACAGCTGAGTCACAAGATGGTCTGCTGAGGCAGCTGGGCTCCCGAACCAGAAATGCAACAGCACCCAAATGGCTGTTGGCAAGAATATTTTAACATTTGTTGGCAGCTCAGAGATCGTCATTGATTCACACTGTTGTTGTGTGATGATGGACTGTAAAAATTGAACTGATTATAAAATCTCCAGTTTTCTGTTGTGAAGTGTGCAGTACATTGGGTAATATGTTACGTGGTGGGGATTGGCAACAGACTTTTTAGCCAGAATGGGTCTGGAATTGGAAAGAAAAATGACTATGGATTCATGCAGAGTAGTAACAAACAGCCTGAATTGGAACCAACCTAAAGGACGCTGCCTGTACGAGAATAGATTCAACCTAGCTTCTTCGGGCACTTAATGCCAACACTCAAAATCATCCATAATTTTTTACCAATGAAACACTTTTTTCAAAATGTAACCTGCTGAAATTGTAAAGGGTAGTCAGTCCTGTGAATGATGTCTCCATTGGTCCAAAAACCCAAGCATACATCACTAAATAAAGGAACATTGTCATGGGTTCTTCTGGTGCCCATCTAGAATATGCTCAAATTGCATGCACACACATGAATATTGGAGCGAGGTAAAAAAAAAAGGCTATCTCAGAACAGGAGAGTTGAAATGTGCTCCGCATTTTAATACAAGATTGTAGCTACCATAATTGGATTTGTTAATACAGGAATATTCCACATTTGGTGAAATGGTTGGACACAGAACATGAGCGAGCTCCACGCTTTAGCAATGATAACCACAACTGAGTGTTTGATGTTTGAGAGCTCAGCCAGACACAATGGATTCAACTGCAGGACGAAACTCCATTTGTGAAATGAACAGAGTAAAGAATGCAAATAAATGCACAAATGTAAACACTGGCAAACGCCTGAACAGCGCCACCGTCGTGCATTCATTTCCGGAGGACTTGCTGGTTTCCCCTTTAGACGAGTACATTTCAGAGTGTGTCCGTGATTTTATGTTTACAGTATTAGGAGCGTCAGTCTTATTTACCTTTCGGATTTGTCCACAAAGGTCTCCCTTCCTGCAGTTCCCTTCCACTCATCTAGCCCTCCGAACTTCTGTTTTAATAAGCATATCAGAGTCAGTGCTGCTGAAAGGTGGGCTTAGGAGAGTACATCATTACTTTCATATTTCACTATACTAATTCACCACTAATCCTTTATGGGTTCCGAAGCAGCGTGCTACTCACCAAAAAAGGGCTTCAGCACACCATCAAGGATAGCAAGCGCTATTTAAATGCAACCCTTTTCCCATCTTCTATCCCTCCACTATCGTTCTCTATCCAAATAACTAACATACCCACGACTGAAATAACTTTAATATTTCACTATACTAATTTACCATTAATACTTTATAGGTTCCAGAGAAGCGTGCTAATTGCCGAAAACGCACTTCAACGCCTCTCCCGGGGTATTAAGCTCTATATAAATGCAATTACAATACAATCTTTAGAGACAATTGGCTCCTGGCCCAATTGCTGGTCATTGTTAGAGATGCAGAGCTGGTTAAGGAGATTTTTTTCTCTCTCTATATTGACTGGCCCCTTTAACAATTGGCAGTTTGTACCTTTCTTCCTTCTTGCTATTCCTTTACACGTTTGCAGGTGAGGTGTTTTTGGATGTGGACTCTTTGTTGTGAGCGCTCCACACAAAGTAACCGAGTAACTTGGTCCTCTCCTCAACTTGAAATATATCACGAACAGCAACGACGGGGAAAGATGTCTTTGCTGAGTTGCTTCCCGTTTGACATTTCCCGGGACAAATTCCAGGTCTACCAAAAAGATATCCTGAAATTATAAAATAAACACAACCTTTTTGTTATGCACTATCTACTGTGTATTTACAACAAAATAGTTTTGTGGCGCAAAATTAAGAACCGTCTCTCCATCAGGTTTTCAATTTAAATTTAAGGAGGCAATGATTCGTAGTGTGCAAATTGTGTGGTGAAACATAACAAAAAAAAGCACCTAGAGATAAAATGGGGACCTTGCCCAGCTAGAGCTTATGGAATAGCGCATAAGGGTTTGAAATCAAGCCTGCATTGTATATTGTACGGGAAGCCAGTGCAGTTGTTTCTGCAGAAGGGTGGTGTAACCGAAAGGAGAAAAGCCTTGGATGATTCATGGTGAGTGGGTCTGGACAACCTGCAGCCTATGAGATCATATCCTGGGAGTGCCAAGTTGTGTCATTTATCACAAATGGGCAAAGAGTCAACAATGGCAGATGCTCTAGCTGCTCACTGGCTCAAGATAAGAATGGCATAATCTTTCAGAGACAAAGAAAATAGAATGTGAAAGAAGACACACAAAAGAAATATGGAGACTAAGACGGATGGCAGAATCAAAATGGGAGCTGAGAATTTTACTCCGGAAGGGTAAGGGGGTAATGCCATCAGTAGAACGTATCTGTCTGGAGCTCAACATTTATATCTTCTATGATTACAACTTGAGGTAATGAGTTCAAATTCATATCCAGTCCTCTGCCAGACAATGTTTGAAAACTTCAGCCGACAGCATCCCACATCTAAAAGGAAGAGGAGAGCAGTCAGCATATATGCAAAACCGGAGGCCACTGGAATGGATGAGCTTAGCCAAATATTGAAGTGACAGGGATAGAGATCAGATCCCTCTGGCACCCCAGAGCTTGAAGGGCATGGCTCACAAGCAAGCATAGGAGTAGCTCTGCATTTACTATAGCAGCTGATGAAAAAAACAAGCCAAGCAAGCGCAGTGCCAGAAAGCTTCAGCTCATGGAGTCAAAAGTCCAGGAACCGATGGTCAATGATGTCAAATGTCACAGACAGAGAGCACTTACAACACCACCATCAGACACTAGGAACAGATCACCAAGCTGTTAAGAGAACCAATTCTGTGCGGCATCTATTGTTTAATCCAGCCTGGGAGTCATCCAGGCTGGTTACAGAAAGGAGCAAAGTAGGTTTAAAAGATAACTCTCTAGAAGTTTGCACTTGTACTTTAGTGTAGTTCCTATTATCCCAATAGGCTCTGCGCATTGGAATAATACCTTCAATAGTATAGGCCTAGACCAGACGTTAACTAGGTCTACTACTGTCGATATTAGACTTAAAGTTTTGGGTTTGCCAGCTAGCTCAGAGTTCACTAGAAACTTTCTCGAATAGGCAAGGAGGAGTTGAACCTCCCTGGATAGACAAGAAGGGATTTAGTTTCTGACAACCATAGAACATGACAACTTTGCTCTCCCCTAATCAAGAGTGTATCTCTAGAGTCGTGTGAAAACAAAAGACGACTTATTTTACTCAGTCAGTACGTGCATTCTTAGTCTCACCAGATTGTAGAGAAAAGGAAGAGACGGGCGTGTTCAATAAAAGATGTTATTTATTGATCAGTCTCTTTTCTCATACAAGAGAAATGGATCGATCTTATTGCAATACTTATGGTTAAGTAAAGTGCATACATTAAAAGCAGAAGTATAAAATAATACTGTAAAAACATTGATATGGTTTCTAAGCCATATGATGGTTTAAAATGGATAAAATAGATACATACACATATACATTTGACTAATCGTACTCAACTGGTGTTTTTAACTACGCCTACCCCAGATGTACCTGACCTAAAGCCTAATACGTGGGCGGGAATAGAAAGTAGCAGTTTAAGTTAAGTTTGTTTTGCCAAGTGACTGACTAAAGAATTCTCTGCAAGGGGTTATTCAGTTCTGTACCTGGAATCTAGGATGAATGAGGGATGGTATCTCTCGTCTCCGGTCTCGATATTCCAGGCTGCCTGCGAGGGCTACCCGGAAGCGCCGGAGCTGGATTTCTCGGCAGGAGAAAGCAGCGTCTCGTTCTCAGCGCGTCAGGAAGGCGGGGCTGCGCCAGCGGGGTCTGCTCTGCTCTGGGCTTCGGCAAGTCTGGCTGCTCCGATCTCGTCACCACCGCGTGTGTTTGCATAGGGCAATATCGGTAATATTTATACCTTTAAGGTGCCGAGATTGACGTAAGGATGGACATAGATACGTCAATAAGGATGTCATACGACCTGGTCGTTAGCACATTCTTTTGCTGAAGTTCTCGGTGAAATCAAAACAATGGCCGCAGGGTTTTTCCCAGGTTGTCATAGGTTTGATTTGTTTTGAGAACTCCGTATGCCTTATCAGGGGCTGGAGGAATATCGCTTGTCTAATTAGATGGCAAGCGTTATGACCTAATCAGATAATACGTTCCTGTGCCATAGTGTGGCTTAATCAGATAACGGTTCCTGCATCATGGGGGTTTTCTGCCTCATGGGATGGCTGCTAGTTAACTTGTTAACCAGAATAGGGTCAGGAATAGGGGGATCGATACAGAACCTATAGGAATACATTACAGTACGGGGGCATGAAATTGCTCAATAGTGGAGAGACTGGAGCGGTGTTCACCAGATTTCGCGACAACTGGCCAACAGTGGCATCTCTGATTTAAGCTAGAACGAAGCTCAGAATAAGACAAGATTTTAGGATCTTGGAAAGCAGGGACAACCAGAACGTCGAGATCCAGACTACACACTGGAAAGTGCATTGGACAGACGTACATGATTAAAGGGTCAAAACTATCGAGAGTTAGAGGCATTAAAAAAAAAATACTCTAACATATGTTATGGCATAATATGTTTTATATAGCCTTTAATAAAGCCGTTTTGCATCATCTAAGCTCTGCATACAACAGAGTACTATTATCTTGTTTTAAAATTATTTTTCGATTTGTTGGCCATGCAAGGATAAATGGCTAAGATGCCTGCAGAATTCAAATTTGTACCCCTTTACCTCATCAGTTGTTTGCAGCAAGGGCTCAAGTCGCTGAGCCACCTGAAAGTGGCACTATCATGTCTGGCAGGGATACGTTTTTGGGAGAGTTAAGTCCAAGTCAGGAAGTTACACGAAGCTTCACATTTTCAGCCTCTATAAAATAAAAGTGTCCCCTATGCTGGATATAATGAAAAGTTGGGGTACCCCTCGTGCACTCCACCTCTTGTATGCTGATTGATGCTGCTCTCAGGTGATTGTCGTATACTACAGGGGACCGGGAGCAGCACAGCTTTTTCAGGGCTTGAAGGAGGAAGGCAACAAGGAGGCAGACAAAGCAGTGCTCCCCTGCTGCCTTGTGACCTCTGCTTTCACCCAACAGCTTGCGTCCAGAGACGGATACTACAACTGCCCAACCCACCAGCTAATTTCTAAGTATACTGCATTCCCTGTGAGCCCATGTTGCCTTCTCCTCACTGTCATGATCCAAAGGAACCAAGTGCCTAGAGGCCATCCATGCCCTATAGATTCAATGCAAACCAGCACAACTGCTAATGTCCACTGCTGACTGTCCAAGATGAATATCCACACCACTACTGAAAACTGCTGTCCATATAAATTCACTGGACACCAAAAAGGGTGTCCTCATGTGGACGGTGTTATGATTTTGAAGGCAGTGAAGAAAGTCACATAGGAAAAATATTTATTGATGAATTGTTCCCAATGTACAAATAATTCAGTGGTTTTAATTCTCAGGGAGAATACTCCACCCTCTTTCCTTTGCATTCTTCCACTTTTCCTTTGTGTCGTGCCTGATTCATAAGCTTTATTATACCTTATTCTGTGGCTGTTAAGGCTGCAACTTGCAAGCCATCATCTTTTTTCAACTAGCAGACATAGAAAGGGGACTTGCAAAGAAGCCTGCAAAAGAAGGCACTGCCATCGCGCAACGAGCATTAGTGTTGGCCAGTGATGAGCAGGGCATTGAGGCTAGTGCGGTCTCGTCTCGAAGCCTACTCTTTTTGCCCCAGCTCCAATGTATTTTTGGGCATTTCTGCCCATACACTGCAGACCTGCAAAAACACTTGTGCCACATTGTGTCACACAATATCAGCTCGTTTCACACAGCCACCCTGGAAGGAGCCAATATAACACGATGGACCAAAAGGTGGCTTGGAAACCCCTGCAAAGAGTGGGTTTGTAGCTCACATTTGAAGCCTCTGCACAACCAATCTTCATTATGGGGTGTTAGGATACCCCAGAACCTCAACTGCAGACGGATATGCTTTTAAAAAATATATCTTTTTTGGAGGGGTGGGTGTAAGTACCTCACAAGCAGAGGTCGACACAAAGCCCCGCCCCTCCAATGTGTGGTAAGTGTTTAGAAACTGTAAGAGACAGGAATTCAATGGTTTTAAAAACTGCTGAAGTTCAATATTATTTTTCTGAACCCTCAGTCGTAAAACTTAACTATCTAAAAGCAACATTCTACAGTCAACTATGAACTGACATTGATGTGCTGAGGGCCACATCCTTCCTCCCCAGTCGGTCACTCAGTGAATGTGAGGAAGAGCTTTATTAGTTGGTTTCCACCATAAGTAAAATGTCACTATTCTTGTTAGGTCCAGTCAAAGGTTTCTGTAAATGAAACCTGAGCTCAACCCAGGGTAACCATGGCACAGAGCAGATAGACGTAACTTAAAGTGTAAAACATTTAGAAGTACCAAAACAGTTAAAAAGTAAACACCATGTCAAAATTCCCATTTCAATTTAGAAAATTAGAGTACAGAGAACAATTTGATGAACAAAATGACACAAACAACACAAACACAAGCAGGAGAACCAGAGATATTCATGTTTAAGGATTTAAGTGAAGAAAATACAGCCAAAAAGTGCAAACCATCCCTCGTAGTGAATGGTTGCAGTGGACCGGGACCTAGGTGTGATTTGAGGCCAACTGCAATTGAGCACGGGTCAGAAACAGTAAGCACGTTAGAAAATTAGAAAAGTTAAGAACAAAGTTATAAGTCCCAATGTAAAAGAGGAATTTGTCGTGTTTCTGAGAAAAAAACACTCTTTTAGTTCAGAAACAAACACAGCAGTACACGTCTAAGGCCCTTAGAGACTGTCAGGGTGCTAGGCAGAGTCCAACAGACAAGCCCAGTCTAAGTTCCTGTCAGACAAGCCCAGTAGAAGTTCCTGTTGCCACTGGTCAGCTGGAAATTTCCAGGAAAAGGCCTCTTGCAGCTTGTTGTGTCCCTGAACCATGCAGGAGGTCAGTCAACTGACCCTATGCATCCACTTCTTTATCCGGAGTACAAGGGGGAGAAGGCCCAGCCCTTGAGGGCTCCTCTCAGGTGAAAGCCAGCAGCTCCAGTCCTCTTCTGTAAGTACAGAAAGAGTTCTTATGGGGTGCTTTAGGATGCCACATGTACACCAGGCAACAAGTGGGTGTTGTTGACTCCTGGGCATTCCCTAACCAATATGGCAAATTCCTGGGGGCAACCCTACTCACTTTATCCGTAGTTCCCGTTTGCCTTACTGCAAAGAGACCCAAAATACCACGTGTCAATGCATCTTCAAGATGGCAAAAGTTTTCTACCCCACTAAACTTTGGATATGAGGGCTGTGAGTATATAGGGGAGTGCCAGTATGGTAATCATTAGTGACCTTCCATGCATACCACTTAAATCCAGATTAAAGAAGGCCCGTCCCCAGAACAAACTAGGAGACAGAAGTCTCGGGGGACAAACGCAGGGCCCCACAGAGGGGATACACAAGAATTGTCCTGGCATCCTGTTGTGTTCTTTTCAAGTGCACTAATATGTTACTTATGGTTCAAAAAGACCTCACAGGCAGGATTTGACTCTGTGCTGCCAACAGGATGCCCACAGCCCACACTCTGATGATTCAGCCCAGTTCAGAGGAGTTATCCCTGCCCATTCACACCAACCTATTGTGTAGCTCCTTGGAGGAATTTCACACCTAGCTCACAACTCATTCAAGTATGAGGACAGGCTGGGAGTTGGCAGAGTTTAAAGCTAACTAATCTTCTGAAAGCACAGGCAAGTACAGAGTAACTTTCTAAAAGTAAATTTTCATTATTATTTATTAAAAATCTGACTTCACCATTGAAATAGATTTTTAATAATTATTCAGAATAGGAGTTTAGTTATTTGCCTAGCTGGTTCCTTTCCCCGAGTAAGCAGTATTAGGAATTTCATCTGCATTGTGGTATTCTACACAGGACAGGTAGGCCTGCCACACACAAAATAGCTTTTATGGACGTTTTACTATAAGGAACTGCTAACGTTAATTTTCTACATGTCCTGTTTTTAAATACCGTGGGCTCTACCTTGTGGGCTATAAGGTCTACACAGGGATGACTTACTAACATTTTAAAGAGAGGGTTTTACCGTCCAAAAAGGTTTTTTGCACAGGTTGCAGAACAGGTTTAAAAGGCAGCAGTCAGGCTGCAACAGTAGGACAGATGCAATGTTTGTCTTGTCACACTAGTGGATGGCAAAAGAAAGTGCTGTAGTACACAGGTGACATTTAACTTTCCATGCCAAAGGTGACGTTTCTACACCATATAAGTCTTTAAAGGAAAGTGAAATATACCAATCAGGGATTAGTCAATTCCTACATGTTTTAGGGAAAAACACATACACTGGGACCTGGACAGCAGTGCCCCCATGCAGTTTAAAACCAGCAATAACATTTACCAAAAAATTGGCGGTGACCAAAAAAAAAGAAGCATTTTCTCAGTTAAGAAAGCGTGCCATTGCTTTCCGCACAATAGAAGCTACCAAAACTTTCTATACTGATCTACCAGTGCGTCTAAATGGCTGCAATTCAAAATATTTGCACTTAGCAGAACTCTTTGTTAAATGACTAAAACAGGAAATAACTCATTCTATGGGCCACCACAAACCCACTGAGGAGCAACAGAAAGATGATATATCAAATGTGCGACTGGTAGAAGCAGAGGTACTAATCCGGACGTGTGGATGGGAAGTGTGCATTTTAACTGCGATGGAGTTTCCTTAAAAGATTACAACATTTTAAAGAATGGACATTATTTTCATATGGTCTAAATGCAATCCATGTACAGAAGGAAACAGCAATTACAACAAATTAAACAACAATGCATAATAAGGTACTTACTATGTTTACTTACCGTTCCTCTAAATGACTAAAATGATTGATCATACATACACTAAAACTGAAACAGGGAACTGCAAAACTTTGAATGCATTAATATAAACTCTTTAGTGTCACCAGTGATAGAATGCTAAACATATTCCTTGATACTAAATCCAATTAGACATTGAAATGTAGTGGTGTACTGTGATAACCAACCTAATTTAATTAGCCAGCCAGATTAACTACATAGATAATTAGTTCACTCAGCTGCGTTCGAGAAAGTTATCGCCGCAACACTGCTGTGCCACATGACATAGCAATCAGTGCTTAATTTTTAAAAAAAAAGGGCCCGGGCTCTTGTCAGGAAGCCACTGCAGCCTGCACCACACATTGCCCTTGCTATGTTGCCAATGATAGTAACAACACAACTACTAACCATCACACTCCCACAAGTGTGACAACTCAGACTATTTCAGGCCTTCAAAGCTATAATAATGGCTTGGGCGGCAGGTACATTTTAAATGTATATTGAATTAATAAATAACTGTTGACGTGGTGATCTGTAAATTAGCTAGACAGCGCCACCTTGTAGCAGACTGTCACAAGCGCCAGTGTGGACAGTTAAGTGCCAGTGCCGGGCACCAGAAACCACCGGCTCAAATTAAGCACTGTAGCATATGCAGAATCTTTTCTACCATGGCTTTCAATTCCTGTGCTGCAGGGACAGTGTACGGGTTATAACTGGTAAACAAGGATCCGCTGATCTTTCTCTAGTTAGAACTTAGTCTTCAATTCTCTCTTAACAAATGGAACTGAGTTTTTTGTTTGAGGCTGCGCAAAAGTAGCAAAATAATCAAAAATTCTAAAAGAAGATCCCAATTGCATAGCTTGAGACTGGGCAAGTAAGTTTCTGTAGTTAAACATCCTGCTGTACAACTATATGCTAACACGCTCTAAAAAATGTAAATTAAATAAATGTGATTTTTATCCCACTACTCTGTTCTGTTGACGTCTATTTGCTCATTACTCTGGCCATCCGTTTCTGTCACCTGTAGTATGCACAAGCTATACACATAGGTTTGTGTGGTGCACCATGCAATTTGCAAAAGGAGCAACATAGAGTTCCTTTGCAGGCTGCCAGACTCAGGTTAGTAAATAAAACCCCAGTCAATCAATCAATCAATCAATCAGGGGTTTATAAAGCGCACTACTCACTCGTGAGGGTCTCAAGGCGCTGGGGGTAGGGGGAGTGGGCGCAGCTCTGGTTTAGTTGAAAAGCCAGGTCTTGAGGTTCTTCCTGAGGGTGTGAAGGTTCGGGGAGCGTCTGATGTTTGCTGGGAGCCCGTTCCAGGTCTTGGCTGTGATGTAGAAGAAGGCTCATCCACCAGCTCTGTTTCTGTGGATCCTGGGGGTCTCTGCCAGGGCGAGGTCGGCGGAGCGGATGTTCCTTTTGGGTACGTGGAAGGCGACTCTCTCGTTGAGGTATTTGGGTCCGGTGTAGTGGAAGGATTTGAAGGCATGGGTGACAAGTTAGAAGGTCAATCTCCTTCTCGACTGGGAGTCAGTGCAGGTCTCGTAGGTGTTGGGTCATGTGTTCGTGATGAGGTGTCCCTAGGACAAGTCTTGCTGCGGCGTTCTGGATGGTTTGGAGCTTGTGCAGCAGAGTTTTGTTGATTCCAGCGTAGAGGGTGTTGCCGTAGTACAGTCTGCTGGTTATAAGTGCGTGGGTGACAGTCTTTCTGCATTCGGGGGGGTATCCACTTGAAGGTCTTTTGGAGGATGTGAAGGCAGTTGAAACTGGTAGAGGCAACGGAGTTGATCTGGCGTGTCATGATGAGGGAGGAGTCCAGGGTGATGCTCAGGTTCCTTGCGTGGTCTGTAGGGGTGGGTGGGCTTCCGAGGGCAGATGGCCACCAGGTGTTGTCCCAGGCCAAGTTGGAGGGTCCTAGGATGTGGGCCTCCGTCTTCTCCGAGTTGAGCTTCAGGCAGCTGTCTTTCATGTAGCGCGCGATGTCCTTCATTCCTTCCTGGAAGCCGTCTAATACACGAAATGGCATTAGAAAATAAGACCGCATTCATTCATTTATTTGTGTGAATCTCTGTGTTTTAGGTGCAGAAAGACCTATTGTTTACAACACAATGCCAATATTTAGAGTGGGGTTTCAGTCAGCCCATTGCTTATCACTGTTTGGTTATCTTGCAAATCTCATTTGCAAGCTTCTAATTCAATGCCTTTCCTCCCCTTCCTCTGTTTGTTTCTCCGCTGCATCACAGTCTCTTTACCACCCTATTTGGTCTCGCCATCCAGACAGTACATGCTTATGATGGGCATAGTTCCCACCTCTAGTTACCATTGGTTAGCCTTATTGATCCTTTCACTTACTTTTTATTCATTAACTTGTGTGGGCTTTCCTTCCTCTTCCTGCATTTGTTCCTTCCCTGGAGCATAGACTATTTACTAATGTTCTTCCATTACTCCGTTTTTGGACATAACATTTTTATTTTTGGTTAAGCACTCCATAAAAGTGCAAGTGTCTGCCAGCTGGCTACCTCGTTTACTTCTCTCCTAAACCTCTGCCACCCAACACACTGGTCTCTCTCACCTGTGTGCTTCTCCACCGCCTCTCCATCTTTTATCGTTGTGTGTTTCACCCCCTGCATTTCTTTCTTGCTCATGTGCTTCGAACCAAAGTGTTGCTTCTCCATCCCACCTGCTCGCTCCCCGATGCTGCTCTTTCTTCCCTCCGGCTTCCCACTGCTGCCCTCTCAATGAGCTGTGATAAACTGCTGCCGGTCCAGCCTTAAAAGTGCTCTTGCACAATTTCTATATTATTATTTCTTTTTTTTTACCGCTCCTTCTTGAAACAGTAATTGATTTTTAAATGTTGTCTGTTTAATTTTCTAAAGCAAACACAAGTAGATGATGGACGGAGTGCTGAAACTTTTCAGACACTTGCCCCCAGTCACAGATCTGGGTTGATTCCATCATCGTTCTTAAGCTCACTCCGCCACCCCAGGATGCTAGTGTCCAGTCAAGGGAAGACCTAGCTTGGCAGTTCGGGCTGGACTGTTCCCATGAAGAACAGAGTCAAGACTGATTTGCATATGGCTGGGTCTGAATTGGGATGGCGAAGTGAGCTAAAGAATGACCACAGATTCAACCCAGATCTGTGACTGGGGGTGAGTGTCTGAAAAGTTTCAGTGCTCCGTCCATCATCTCCTTGTGTTTGCTTAGTTCGGCCGAGGTTGGCAGAGTATGCCCAGACATCGATCCCTTGCTTACTTTGCCACTGGATCCAAGCTAGCCTGGCTGATGAGGGACGCTACCCTGAAACTATTCCCAGGCTGCTTGCGTCCGGTCCAGGGAAGACCTGGCTTGGCAGTTCGGGCTAGACTGTTCCCAGGAGGTACAGGGTCAAGACTGATTTGCATATGGCTGAATCTGAACTGAGGTGGCAAAGTGAGCTAAAGAACGATGATGGATTCAACCCAGATCTGTGACTGGGGGTGAGTGTCTAAAAAGTTTCAGTGCTCCGTCCATCACCTCCTTGTGTATGTTGTTTAATTTTCTAGGCACACATGCTCTATCTATTACCTATGCACCTGCCTACAAAATTATTTGGCCACGTAAATGCCTTTTCTAAAAACCTTTTTGCCATGCTGCACAACATTTTGTCAATGCTGTGCAGCACGGCTCAAAGGTATTGTAAAGTCAATAAATACCAAAGGCCAGACCTACTGACTGCCAATGCTTGTTCCTTTTGCTTTCCGCAGTCCATGCAAATGAACGGCTTTTTTGCGCCATCCTCCTCTCCTCCTCTCCTCATCCCCACCTATCAGTGCACTCCATGCTGCTCCTCCAACCCGCTACTCATCCACTGCTTACCCCAGCCAACCCCATCTAGCTCTGCTTTTCTTTTTTAACCCCAATGGCCAATGACGTTCACATGCTCCTCCATCCTCTCACTCTTATGTTCCTCCGCACCACTCCTCATCACTTTTTTTTGCGTAAGTTTAGTATTTTTATTTCTTTTTAGGAGAGACTAGCACTTGCAATTGGCTTCTGAGATGCTCCTTTCATATTTTATTCCTTACTGCTCCAAGATGAGTGTCTGCCAACAGTAAATTAAATTAAAAACCTGGCCATTTGCGTCAAGCGCATGTATGTTGTGACGCATGTGCATGTATTTCATCACCCTGGGGAAAAAAGCCAAAATGACCCCAGTGTCATGAGATTTGCAAGCCCATAAGTGGTGACACTTGCATACGCATACCTCATCATGCTGGACTGCCTTTTGTTTGCGGATGCTGTTCAGATGATGATTGGCAACAGTCATATGTTTGATTTTTATAAATGCTGTTCAACATAAGCAACAAGCATTTGCAAGCCTCAGCGGTCAGCTTACACCTTTCAAAAGCAAGCTCTAATGACTTTGCCAATGGTTGATTTCAATCCGCCCTCAACAAAAAAGGATGTGAAGGTTCAATATCACAGGCACCAGGGCTACACAATATTCCCCCAGGAGACTGTGTATAAATGTAATCATAAAATAATAGCCCCCTGAAGGAGTAACTTATGTATACTCTCTGACTTGAGATAAAATAGAAATTCAACCTATTTGAATTAAACACACAAGACATACATATCATAAGGTGTACCACAAAATAAATGATGAGAAAGTTAAATACTTCAGAATTAAACCGGTCAGCCTTAGGGTGGTCTTCCCCCAAACATGTCACCTTCCCCCTCCATTTTTGCTGAAGTGGTTTTTGCTGGCCTTAGGACTCTGTGTTCTTTACCACTGCTGACCAGTGCTAAAGTGTTTGTTTTCTCTCTCCTTCTCAATGGTAAAGAGTGGGGAGGCTGTTGTTGTTGTGCTCTGGACATATGGCAACTGCTAGCAGTGCTTTATTTGAGCCGGTGGGGGCCACATGCACTCTTTTTTAGGGACCGGCAATCATAACTTCGCAGCAGCAATTTACTGAGAGCAAACACAGAAAATCCGTCTTGAAGGGAAAAAGCAGGAACCTCCTAGAGCGAGATCAAGGAGCAGGGAGTGTCTGGGAAGTGATTTAAGAGAAACGAGGTGTATTTAGGACTATGCAGTCTCGGTGCACCAACTTTAATTGCACCTTTGGCCACTGACACCCATTATTTAACAAATAAAACACTGACTGCTAGGTATGCACTCATTCTTTATCAAATAAAGCACTGACTGCTAGGTATGCACTCATTCTTTAAAAGATTAAGCACTACCTGCTAGGCATTTTAGGACACCCCTGCTTCAGGTTCCTGGCCTAGAACAAGGGACACTAGAAAGACACAGATTCTTGCACTGTGTTCTGGCCGTTTGGGCTGCTTGGGTGGACTCGGTTATATAAAAATGGGGTAACCCGAAATACCACTGGACCCGGGTAGCACAAAGTACAACAGAAAATGGCCACTGTGACCATTTTCTGTTGTACTGCATGAGTGGACTCAGCAGAGGTGTGTTGTACCTCCACATCAGTTCTGGGGTGTCTGCAGCACAGCTAGACTTGGAACATTCCTCGTATACAAAGGGTGCGCAAATGACCCTTCCAAACGTACAAGGGTGTCGGATGATTTTTAAATCACTTCGCTCATGAATGTCTGCTAAGATTAGCACCGGCACTTGTGCTCGAACTCTGCCTACAGTGCAAACGAATAACGTTTTATGTAATCAGCTTCAGAGTAGGGAGTTTATTTACGGTAATCAGGTGGAAAGTTTGTTTTGGAAATAGGCCTGCCGACTCGCAAAGAGCTTGTCTAGTTTGATGAAGTTATGACACAGTTTCCAGAGTTGAACGTCGAGGATACATAATTAACTGCGCGAATTCGGAGTATTACATGAAGGTCATTTAAAGCAGGAAACGGAATAGAACACACTTACTCAGGAAATGTAAATATGCTTAAGGACTTTGGTGAAATACACATTTTTGGCTTCATTATATAAGGGATAAAGTACCCCCGCCACACATTATAAGGAAATTGCAAGTCACCGAGGAGTTCCGTAACCAAATAGAGGAGGGGGGCCTTAGTCCGAGTTCCTTTATAAGGTTATGGAACTCCGAGGGGACTTACACTATGCTTATATTACATGGTCAGCGACTAGCTGCCGCCCCCCCCCCAATCCGGCACCCAACACCCAGGAACGTGGACACGAGACGTGTTTTACTTTTTGGAAGGCGGGCGCTAGTCGCCCGGCCGTATTTATTAAAGTATGAAATTAAAAAAGGTTTTAATTGCATAATCAACAATGAATACAAAAATCAGCAGGACATTCAGTTATACAATTGTTATCAACAAGTTTGAGAGCCTGACCTTAACAAAACTCTAATACAAGTCGTTCCTAGCTTAAGCTAAACATCCTACCTTGATTTTTGTACATTTCTGGCCATATGGCAGGGTCACTACCGGTGTCAGGTCCTACAAGCTGCGCCTTCTCCCTAGAAGTGCGCATGCGCAGTGTTACCCCGGGAATTGCCCGGTCTACGCCCCAAACTCCATTTACCCACTAAAGGAGGGCCCTTACTCTGCGCCGGTGGCGTCATGAGTCCACGCGCGCGGGGTGGCTACCAGCCTAAGGAAAGCGTGAACTACTCCTACCCGCGCTCCTTTGCATATTACCTTGCCCCTGGAGTACTGGGAGTGGCCCGCAGGCCCCTCCCCCCGGGCGGGAACCTCCATAGGATGATGCCCGCCCCCTCAGACCTCAAATATGTGCTCACCGATAATGACCTTACCGCCACAGGCCAGTATTGTTAACCGACGATCTGGCCTCCCCTCCTAGCCCCTGCCTAAGGACACACTCCTCCTATCCCAGCCCTCTAGCCAAGCCCAGATATTGTCAGACCATAGGACATTACCCTCTTCTGTCAAATGAACCCCGTCCTTTAAGTAATACTTGTGACCCCAGATGCACCCATGAGGTATTGACTGCAACACGGGGGTTCGAAACAACCTATCCAACCGTGTGTTGATCCTCTTTACCGAGTGATTCAACGCCCTGACCGAATGACCCCCCCGCCACTGAAGTCGAGGTATTAGTTGTGACCATACTAGTGTGCACCCTGGGCAGGTCCTAGCTATCCAACCCGCTGTTGAGATAATCTCCTCAATCAAGATGCGCCTGCCCAGTGTTGCCAAATCGTTCTCCCCAAGGTGAAGTATCACCACTGACGGTGGAGCCCGCTGGCGTGCTAACAGCCCTTGGAAGAATCCCCGAAACTCGTGAAGACACAACCCTCCTCTGCCAAAGAACGTGATATTCAACCCTAGTTGTGCCGCCCTTTCTTTCTTGTCACCTGACAGGAAGACACATTCCGCTCGCTTTACATATGAATGACCGACAATCCAGACAGTGTTCTTTGTTGTTTCCTGTTCGCTGCTCCGTGCCGATGAATATTGGCGGTGCCCGACGACAAATTCCTCCCCTGCGTAACAGGTCTGAGAAACTGTAAGAGAGCGGAAAGAGACCAAGCGTGAGTGACAGGTAATCATAGCATGTCAATCCGAACATAACGTTTATAGCAGTCTGACGACCACCTCCCAATTGTCTTCACTCTTTCCACTGGGAGGCCCCCCGCCACCGCCTCAGTTGCTGCCCCAATCCTGAAGGAATGAGATCCAAAATCTCTAGGATCAAGACCCGCTTTTGTAACCCCTATTTCGAACACTCTCCTGAATTGGTACCTGGTCAAGGGGCTCCCGTCGGCGTGACAAAGCAACGCCCCGCCTGCTGAACCGACCCATAGTCCCATGAGTGATTCTACGTGCCTCACAGGGCAGCACGGGTTGGCGGGGGCCCGTTGCAGAACTATGGTGTGACCCCTACCTTCCTGGTCAGTCTTTGATTTCTGGATAGTCACCCACATGGTGTCACCCCTTATCGTCACCCCAGCCTTCTGCAAGCCACCTAGTATGTCAGACTTGGATCCTGCCACAAGTTCACTAATTCTCAGTGCCCCATAAAATGCCAGGGAGAATGCCGCCCTAAAAAGAAGCACTTCCCACTCCGAGTTACAAACAATCTCCAGCATGCCCAGTAAGGCTGTTAGCCGGGCCAACCCCATGGGCTTCCTCTTATCCTTCTGGTGTCCCTGAATACGGCGCCATCCCCTTAAAGCCTTGCGTATCATAAAGGTATTAGTGGGATCCCGGAAGCCCCTAGCTTGAGCGAAGAATGACACTGCTGCCCTATGTCTGGTTGCCGCTGCCACTGAGCGCCCCTCTTTGTGCATCCATTCTAAATAAGCTGCAAACCCATCCTCTTTCGCCCAAAGCACTTCCCACTGTGGCCCCAAGAAAGAACAATAAGACAGAAACGCCCCTTCGTAAGCCGTCTTGGTCCTGGGGGCTAGGCTAGCGACCACGAGGTCTTGTAATCTGGGGCACCAATCTGCCAAAGTACTGCTGGGAAGTGTGCTGGCGAGGGGTCTGCTGTGGGGAGATGTTCCCTGAAAACCTGCATTTTGAAGCGAGAAAGGGAGTCAGCAGCATTGTTTAAAACACCAGGGACATGTTTGGCTCTAAAATTAGCATTCAGTTTAAGGCACCGCAGAACAATTTCCTTGATCAGACGAAGTATGAACGGACACCGCGCCCCCTGCTGATTGATACATTCCACCACTGTCATGTTATCTGACCAAAACACCACTGATTGGTTACATAGGTGTTCGGGCCAAACCATCAGTGCCACCCATATTGGAAAAAGTTCCAGGAAGCCAATGTTGCTGAGCAAACCCCATGTGTTCCATTCTTCTGGCCATTGTTGAGCAACCCACCTATTCCCTAGGATGGCACCAAAGCCCACACTACCGGCCGCATCAGTCCATAGACCCAACTCCGCTGACGTCGTGAGCGGGTCGGGCCAGACCACCCTACCGTTAAAATCCTCCAGGAATGCCATCCAAATAAGCATATCCTGGCGAATTTCAGACGATAGGCGCGTGCGGTGGTGCTTTTCCTTCAGCCCCTTCATCGCGTGCGCGATGGAGCGAGAGAAGGGGCGAGCCATTGGGATGATTCTTAGTGCGAAATTCAGTTGCCCTACCACCTCCTGTAATTGCTGCAAAGTGACCTTCTCCTTCCGGAGGCATAACTGTAGCGATGTCTTGAATTTGCACACCTTGTCCTTAGGTAGTCTAAAACATCTCTCCATTGAGTCAATCTCGATGCCCAGAAATTCCAAGCAGGTGGTCGGGCCCACCGTCTTCCCAGGCGCAAGCGGGACCCCAAAAGCCCGCATGAGCACGCAAAATTCCTGCAATGCCAGTGCGCACTCCTGAGAACCCGCTGTACCGAGGAAGAGGAAATCATCTAAGTAATGCATGACCCTTTGATGGCCCGTCACTTGTCTCATGGCCCATTCAAGAAATGAACTAAACATCTCAAAGTAAGCGCAAGAAATAGAACAACCCATAGGCATGCATTTGTCCATGTAGAACCTATCCCTAAAGGTGAAACCTAAAAGATGTTGGTCCGCCGGGTGGACTGGGAGGAGGCGGAAGGCGGACTCTATGTCTGATTTCGCCATCAGCGCCCCGGGTCCAGTGGCCTGCAATAAGGTAACAGCCTGATCAAAAGAGGCGTACTTAACACTACAGATACCTTCGTCAATGGCATCATTCAGTGAGGCCCCCTTTGGCGCTGACAGGTTATGAATCAATCTGAATTGCCCCTTCTCTTTCTTGGGGACAACTCCCAGTGGGGAACACACAAAATTGTGTACTGGCACTGCAGAATAAGGGCCAGATATCCTGCCTAAGGAAAGCTCCTTGTCAATTTTGGCGGCCACAACAGCCGGATTGTGTGTGACTGATAATTGATTCCTACAGTGCGCACTGCCTGTGTATCCCCCGGCCGGGATCCTAAAACCTTTAGAAAAACCTTCCTGGAGTAGGGTGGCCGCTTTGTGGTCAGGGTATCTGTTCAACAATGGAATCATTGCCACCACATCCACTGGAGTGGGGGGGCGTGACCTGTCTGACTTATAGTGGCTTTCCCCTACCCCTCTGTCCTGTGTTACCTTGCTTGGACCTACAGGTAGTTTCTGGATGAGAGGGGTGCCCACAGGAGGCACATGCATGCCTAAACTTACACGCGGCCCTTGTGCAGGTACGCTTATTAAAATCCCAGCACACCCCTTTCTTCTCTGGCCCACCTGCCCTAAATTTCCCAGGCACTTCACTCGTTTGGGGGGGCCGAAAGGGCTGCTGCGGTCTAGTGAACGCCTTGACCGCACCGAACTGAGGGGGCGGTGCAGTGTCAGAGAACTGTTTGTGCCAAGCCATGGAATCTACCGAGTCCCATGGCAATGATCTATTGAATTCCAATGCCTTCCTAAAGTTGACATCATAACCCTTCCATGCTTCCCCAGAATACTGTTGACTCCACCCCACAATCCTGCTCGAGTAGCAAGCCAATGCAGCCTGCAGATCTGGAGGACGCTCAGCCTTTACTGCAGTGAAAACGGCCCATGCTTGCATCCAATTATTGAGATTTTCCTCAACCCTGAATCTAGTACACTGCGCCCTCCATTCACTTGGGAGCATCCACTCTTTCAGTGCTTTTGCCTGCTCCATTTCCCTATTATCCAACAATAAAGAATAAATGTACACGTATTTATCTGCCCAAATCATTTCTTTCACAGCTAAAGACACATGCTGAGCTAGATTTTCGCTCCTGGAAGGTATCACACCGTCCCCCAAGAGCGGCAATGCCACTTCCTTACCAAGTGCGGGCACCGGGGGCGGCTGCCCTTTTACTCCGTCCAGCTGGGGAACACTTGGACCTGCAAGGGGAGAAGAAATTGGCAATGCAACACTGTCGGCGACCGGTGCCGATCTGATTTTTTCTACAAACCTTGCCGCCTCTGCCGCATGGTCTGCAGAATTCGGGAAGGCTCCCCCTTTTTGGAGCCATGGCCTCATGGCCGTTAACTGAGACAACAATTCGGGTGGCATTGAATCTATATTACCCCCCGGGACAACAGGTACCACTGGGGTTATGCCCAGTGGTCCTGGCACGGCTGGCAGGGCGGGCGCCGGGTGCGGCCCGCCTGTACCCGGGATTGTGGGCACCGGTGCGGGAGCAGACCCAGCGTCTACTGGTTGACCTGCCGGCACCGGCACCACAGGGGCAATGGGTGTGGGCACATGCGGGGGTGGGACCACCGCGGGCGGTGCGGCTGGTAATGGATCCACTGGGCCTGGGGTGGGGACCGCCTCCTTGGGTCTTTTTGACCTTGGTTTCCCTTGCGGGGTGACAAATTCCCCTCTTGGCACTGGTGCCACCCTCTTGCGGATCGGTCTCCCCGACGGGCCCGGTGCTTCGCCCTCCCTGTCCTCCAACTGAGCTTCCCGCTCCTTAATTTGTCCTAGCTGTTGCTTAATGTCGCTCATCTCCCGCATCATAGCCCGCATCATAGCCTCCATGTTGGACCCCCTTTTTCCACCCCTTGGACCTGGCATGACGCTTACCCCAAAAACACCCGCTGCCTACTTAGCTCCCAACAGGTCAACTGTGTGTACCTTTCAGATGGAGGGTCACCAGGGGGCTTTCAGCACCATGCAACGGCGACCGCAACACTAGCGGCTTGTCCGCTTATGTAAGGGGTGAGTAAACCTAATGTAGACCCACCCGGCGGCCACCAGGAGCGATGAATGCCGGCCCCCCGTACCCCTCTTACCGATCAGTCCTGCGCACTTGCTGGCGATCTCCCTCTGTAACGACGCCCCACACCAGGGTGCTGTCTGGCCTTACGACCTCACGCCTCTCCAGATGAGGATCTGCACAAAACAGCGACGTAAGATGCCTGGAATAGAAAAATTTATGAATACCGTGTGATAACAGCAGGATCAAATTTCAGGACAGACCAAATTTATAAACCGTGAGATGCTTGAACCCCTGAGCGATGTGGGCCTCCCCCACGACCAGAATTATGTTATGTCTGCCAATAATAACGTAACATTCGTCCCACGCCTGCAAAAGGGGCTGGAAGGATCTTTGAAATAGCTTTTTACCCTCGGTTGGATGTAATACAGTTTTAGATTAGTAGGTGTAAAACACTCCTAAACAACATTCACTGACTAATACTTGTTTTCAAAAACAATCGAGCAAAACAGTCCTAATTATCGATATGTAAACCTAAGGGTCTCCCATCCAGGTGCTGCCCTGGTCGACCCTGCTTCGCTTCCCTACCCAGTATCTTCAATGAAACTGCCCTGTGGCCACAAGTAGACAACACGTGCTGAAATACCGTTCAGTAGCGTGAACACGATGATAAATAATTCTCAGATGAGCTTCCTTGCCCAGCGCTTCCAACTGTAATCCCCTTTTGTAAAGCGCATTACCACCCGTAAGGGACACGAAACGGAGCGCCCTTCTGTGCACCGGAGTATCCCTCCGCCCTTTGCACGTTGTATCCCAGCCGGCCCGCTGCTCTTCCCTGTCCCCCCGCGCCAACCAATACCTCCAGCGGACGCCGTGCACACGCGCCGCTTTTGTCTTACACTCCCTGGACTGGGAAAGCCTCCGCTACCGCCGCCTTTGTTGCTGCAGTCGCTCCGCGTCCCTCGACGACGGTGCTGGCGGCCGGCTCCACAAATAATTCCCTGAAACAGAAATTGAGAAATATAAAACGTCGCCCCGCGTCCCTGTCGATAATCAGCTTGGCGATCCCTCCACGCGGCCGATCCTTGCAATCCGACGGCTGGCTCCAGGAACCGCTTCGCTATTCAAGCTCCCCCTGAAATATAAAGCGGGAAAATTAATGCAAACAAAGAAGCCCCGAACGCGGGGCACAGCGTTCAGTGAGGGAGCGTCCAGGGACAAGGGGGTCTCCTGGGCGCTCCCCACCTCTTATTCCCGAGGGGCCGGGTGGCCCCTCCTATCGCCCGCCCCCCCCGACCCGGAACCAGTCCATTGAATCCGGGTCAGGAGGGGCGCCGGCCAATCGGCGGTGGGCCGCGCCCAAGGGCACGCCCCCCCCGTCGAAGGACCCGAGGGAGAGAGGGGGTGAGGCGGTCGCCGCGCCGCCATGCGTGCGGGGGGGCCGAGGGCCCCCCCTTTTCATATGGGAGTCTGCAATCCCTATGTAAACAACAGTCAGTAATTTCTTTATAATTACCGACTTGGGGCGACTTGTGACATACCAAGTCACCAATTATAAAGAACTAGACTATTATAAGGTTATTACAGTTGAGTTTTGACTTCACATTACCTGTAGCCAAGGTGAAAGGTCACGGAGTGTAATTTAAGCAGCTGTTTAAAGTAACTAATATAGAATTTTGCCTTTCTTTCTTCTGCACAAATGTAATATCTTACAATGATAAGCAGAGAGAATATGTTTATTTTTTGCTCTCCTTAGATAGTGTAAAGCTAGAATCTTTCTGCATGTTTATAAATGTTCCTACCTAATGAAAGGTTCTTTTTTTTTAAATACAGGGTTGTTTTTTGGAATAATTATTTAGCAAAGGGTACAAAAGAGAGATAACCTTAAATTAATACATATACATTGTGGTCATAGTGTGAGTGATAAATAAAATAAACCAAGAAGAAAGAAGCAAAAAAAAAAAAAAGAAATAGAAAATTGCAAATTAAAAAAAAAGTGATAAGGAGATGTCATCTTGAATCGTAATCCAATTTATAGGTAGGATCAGACAAAGCAGTCCAATGTACAATCCAGTTTTTATAAGGACCGTATACCTCTAGCCTTAGCCAATGCTTGTTCCCTATTACAGCTCTTTCATGACTACCCACCACTCTGGAAAAAAACGGGGTTTGACGAGATCCATGCTCTTGCAAGGCAGAGGCAAGCTGCCACTAAAGCAATAGAAAGGAAATAAATCAACCCTCGGTTAACCTCCTCTTTAAAACCTAACCTAGTCTCTGTATTGGTAGGATGGAAATCCAGACCCAAGCGGCTTCCAATAGATTGAATTACTTCCCCCCATAAAGTATCAAGCATGGGACAAGTACAAAGCATATGCACAATATTAGCTGCAGCCAATCCACATTTTGGGCATAGTGTCCTATCTCGGCCATCTCCCCGTACCATTTGCGCCCATTTCACAATCTTTTCAGGAGTGTAATACAGCATGCCGATAGCACGAAACTGTTGCAACTTTAAACTTGTAGAGTGGATAGAACGATCTAAAATATCTAAAGCAGAAACAATTTCTGTGGGAGTAGTAGTTATACCCAAAGCTTGACTCCATTTAGTTGCTAACCATTAGCTATCATCTCTTCTTTACTGACTGAGTTGTAAATACATTGTGCTGATTCGTGATTTCTGACAGATTTGAAAAGCAGGTCAGTAAGTCATGAGTATATGGTATTTGTATCAGCTGTCGTCTTAAAAAATAGTCCCTTAGCTGTAAATATTTAAAGAAGAATTGTTGAGGGAGGTTGTGTGTGGATTGTAAGGACGCAAAGGTACGAAAGCCATTAAGATCGTACAGCTGCCCAAGCCGTTCAATCCCATGCCTTGCCCAACGTTGAGCAATAGAGCCATGAAATACTTCAGGGAGGGTGGGGTTATCCCAAAGCGGGAGATGGGAGTCATGCGCTAGATCTTTAGAGGACAGCGAGCCATAGTCAAGAATGTCATGCCATATACGTACCATGCCCCTGACAGTCTTAAATAGGACTCTTCTGTATAGTTTGAATCATTGATCCTATACATAAACCTATTACTGTCCGCACCTAGTGCAAGGAAAAAGCAAAAGTAGCAATTCTTAATAGTTAGAAGCCCTTGAAGGTGCCCTGCAAATGCCGCCCAGAAATATAGTTTAAAATCAGGGAGTTGGAGCCCTCCTTGCTTGTAGGGTAACTTAAGTAATCGGATTGCGCAACACGCTTGCTTATATCCCCATATAAAACTATTTATCGCACCTTCCAGTTGTTTATACAGGCTTGTATTGAACTGTTTCTGATATCTTGGTTTAGATTTGCACTAGAGGTTTTATTTTTATTCTTTATGTTTGTAAACATGCTCGCTCTTTCATCTAAAAGAACTATGTTTCAAGGTATTAAGTGGTTTATGGGAAAGGTGATGGTGTGACTATATATGAAATGGGATAAAGTACCCCCAGGCGTACATGATTAGGATATTGCCATAACCTCCATTCAGCCTTATTCCTCTATATGGTTATGGTACTCCTCAGAGACTTGCAATATCCTTATATTGTACGGCAGTGGGTACTTTGTTCCATATAATAATAGGGGTAGATGCCCATTAGCCAGGGTTTGCACTAAAAGAGGCCCTCAATTCCATTCAGTTAGTTACTGGCCCCACTCACAAGGCAGGTCACAGACTTGAACTGATTTTCGCAAACTGCCCTATCAATGAGAGAAGGGATAATTCCTTTAATCTGGTCGGACCCCATGCTGGCGCCTTCTTGTTTGTCTTGTACGGATACATAATAACAACAGTATGAGGTTGAAGAGTCTTTTCGAACATGGCAAAACATAAAGGTATCTACCTTTGCTGAAGCCCTTCCTTTGGCAAGTTTCGGAGCAGAAGGTGACTTGGAAGCTGATGTTAATAACCTGGTAATTCAGGTGCTGAACAAGATTGACCCATTAAAAAAAAGGTACACTTAGGAAAACAAGACTATGTGCTCCATGGTTCACAGCTGAGCTGAAAGATATAAAACCAAAATGCAAGTAATTGGAGGAAGCATTATGATGCATCCTCCTTTAGATCTCTCAGCGCCTTTTGACAGTGCTTACTGGATCACCTGGGGGAGATAGGAGTGAGAGGAATAGCAAAACAACTTTTGAAATCGCTTCTAACTGGCCGCTCACAAGCAGTCCACCTTCCACCCTATACGTCCAATTATACGATTCTGAGACATTGTGTCCCGCAGGAATATGCCCTCAACCCCGCCTTCTTTAACATCTACTTTGCCACCTTAACCAAGATTGCAGTGCCACAGAGTTTCAGCACAATATTGTCTGC
The DNA here is from genome assembly GCF_964261635.1 of Lissotriton helveticus. Taxonomy (NCBI): domain Eukaryota; kingdom Metazoa; phylum Chordata; class Amphibia; order Caudata; family Salamandridae; genus Lissotriton; species Lissotriton helveticus. The sequence continues at coordinate 890,713,999 of NC_136071.1, read as the reverse complement.
AGATGGCACGGCTGTGGGAGGATTCCAGGGATATTTGAGTGAAGTAGCAAGCAGGATGAAAAAGAGCAGTCTCAAGCTCCACTCGGAAACATCCGAGATTCTCTCTTCAGCAAAACTCAGCCCAAGGAGATACAATGCTGGTGGCTGAGGCGGCTAGGTTTCCTGCAAGGTCAAGACCATCCTTGAGGACCACCAAGGGAGAGGGTGGGCTTACATCCAAACCTAATTTGGAGTGAAAGGAAGAATGCCTCTGGCCGGTCGGCATTCACTGCGATGGCTGCCACGTACTGGGTCAGGTTGAACCTGCAGGAGACCTAGCCGCCTGAGCCAATGCGAATGACGTGTAAGGCTAAAGAAGGAAAGAAGCAAAGCAGTAGGAGAAAAGAGATGCAGAGAAAGAGGTAAAGTGAGAAAGAGTGAGGAAAGGCATCACTAGGGATCTATAGACAGGACAAAGAAGGGAGCAGGCGGGTAGAGGGAGAGCAACATTTCGGATTTAGGACACCTAATAATCAATGGGAAGTCTCTTCTCAGAAAAATTATGTAAAGTTCGAACAAGCAAACTCTTGGGATTCTTCTGAAGGTAAAGTAATGTCTATGCAAGGCTATTTACAGTTAAGAATTTCCATAAATGTCGCAGCACCTGAAAAGGTGTATGTTGACACTCGTTGTGTGTTTTGTGGTTTTCCAAATTAATTTCGGGAGGCTCTTCAGATTCCAGTTACAACCACAGATTTTGATGGTGGAGCAAAAATATTCAGTTTTGTGAAGGTGCACAATTTGTACACAATACACACCAATTTAAACTTCTGTTTCCGAAGTAAGAATGAAGACTTTTGAGCACTAGGGTGATGTGAAGATATTCTTTGGTGCCAGTGATTAGTCGAGAACCAAGTGGATGAATCATTTGATCGATGTTAGTACAGAGAAGAGTACAGAGAAGAGTTCTTGCTAGAACAGAGTTTCTGTAATCAACTTCGATATGGTCAAGGAATGTACAAACTGTCAGAAATCTTTGGGCTGGAGGAAGTGATTAAGCTTTTGGATATTAATCAATTTAGCTCAGGCTTCAGCAAGGCAAATCATAGATAGACATGAGCTGAACCAGATGCCCAGAGATTTTACTTGCTTAGCTGAAATGGATGAGAAGTGATCACTAATAAGTTTGGCAATCAATATTTACTTAAGGTCTGAGTTATGTTGGTATCTGATCCGGATGCAATCTATTTTCTCGGGACTCAGTTTAATTAAGTTAGTAGATATCCAGCCTTGATTCATCCCATAGGGCCTGATTTAGATTAGAGGGACAAGGGGGCTCCTTCACAAATGTGACTGATAGCCCATCCGCCTTATTACAAGTAGATTATTTTCTATAGCACCTGTAATATGGCGGACAGGATATCAGTCACATTTGTGATGAAGTAACCTGTCTACCAAACTATAAATACTGTGTGGAAATGCCATCTATTTAAATGTATCTGGTTGTCATGTGCCTATTGATTAATGTCCAACCCAGTCTTTACCATCATATTTCTTAGATGATCCCTCTTTAAACTGAACAACATAGGAGCCAATATCGAGCTCTGGGGAACACGACAAATCACTGAGGCAGTTTTGGATGTGTTATTCCCTATACTGATGACTTCTTTACGATTATTCAAGGAGTCAGATCAGCTTAACTTGTTACTAATGCATATAAGATTCTCTAAACTCTGTAGGAGTCTATGATGATCAATTGTGTCAAAAGTTGCTGATAAGTCTGATGAGGAAGCAAAAACATCCTGATAAATGAATTAAGTTGGTGAAAGAATGGGGAAATGAGACATTTCATATTGTACTAGTAGCGTGAGGAGGAATCTTGGTACTGCTCAACTCGATGCACTGTGAGTGGTTAATGACAAAAAGTGCAAGCTTGACATTGATCAGTAACTCTATGTGGGTCATTAAAACCCAAAGAGTGGCCCTCTCATTGATGTGACATAAAAGAAGGCTACATGGTATGATCTGATCTAACTTTCCAGTGCAAAACTTCAATCGTACAGAGCGAACTTTCTCAAATTTACTTCCAAAGGAAAGGGAGGCTGGTTATCAGACGAAAGTTGCCAAGATCATAAGAATATACAGATCATTTTTCTCAGATTGTTATTGTGTTCATGCTTTGGAATGATGCAAATCACTTCTCTCTCATTCTTCTTTAATAGTGATGATTTCATATTTCTATCAAGGGAGTCCCACAAAGAACACATTAACATCCTGGCTATTTTATGTTTTGCCTGGAAGCTATTAAACCCCAGTCGTATGTTTTGTGTGGAAGCTATACATGAAGAATTTACTTTGTCAGATAAATCTTGGCTCTCGCCAAGTGAGACTTTTTGTTTCTTTGGTCCAAAAGCAACAGTTCATATATCTAACAAATGTACAAATGTGAGCGTTATTGCCATTTTTCGGTATCCTAGTTAGACTCTGCAAATCGTGATGTAAGAAAGAACCCGCACTCACCCGGATAGGACAGACCCGACCATGGTATCAGCCACACACTAGTGGACTACAACGTCCCTGTTCATCTCCCGTTTTTTCACAGGAAGATGTCGGCCGCCGGCTTGACCCGGAAGTCCTGCCCCCATACCCCGGAAGTGAGACGCGCGAACCAATGAAAGGCGCGCGGGGTCAGGATACAGGGGAGAGAGCAGACGCGGAAGGAGGAACAGGACGTCGAAGCGGGACCCGGTGGTGACCAGGAAGACGCGGGACCCGGTGGTGACCAGGAAGACGCGGGACCCGACTTGGAGGACTCCAGAACGTCAGGAAGCCCGGAAGACGGAGTGGAAAGCTGGTCGGAGGACTGGTGGTGTCCGGAGGAGGCTGGAAAGCGGCCGTAACTCGGAGGAGAGTTACGGTGGGGCCGGTGAGTGTAACTGGCTCGGGGTCACGCAGAGGGAGGGGGTGGAGAAAGTCATAGTGGGAGGGCAGAGCACAACGGGGCATGATGTGAAGAAGGAGCCGGTGTAATGTACGCTAGACGCTAGACGCTCTGAACGCTATTGGTAGCTGTATATAAACATTGTTTCCCCCCCCCCCCCTTCGCTAGGCACTTAAGTTCACCATTCCCCATCCCTACTCCACTCCTGACTTAGTGATAGGAACACTCGGTTCAATCCTGCATCTTGTTGATACTCTTGAACAGTCACAATGGTGTGGTGAAGGGACACCCCAATATAATCATAAAATAACCTCATTCTGATGGTTCCCCTATTGTTTATTTCCATCCTTCTATGAGCCTCCGGAAAGACCATCCCGGTCCAGAAGAACCAGAGGGCAAGAAAACACCTTTGCAAGCCTCAAGTTCCTCCGGCTCATCCCAGGAAACGTCAGAAGAAGAAGAATCTCCAACTTATCAACTCTCTCCACTTCCCCTTACTATCAATTAACCCACTTCTAAACCTTTATTGCAGCCTCCTCGCCTGTTTATCAAGCCCGCGCACCCACACGTGACTACTTGGAATCACCAGACAACCTACTTTGTTAGATTCATATGTTGTAGAAATCATGGGCTGAGACACACTTCAGGGCATATCCCTGCAACACTGCAATCCTTTCACTATCTGTTTGCAGCATATCTTGCTCATGCTTTATTGAGTTATACAAAGGCTCACTGTTTATCCGTGGAACGCTTAGCCATCAGAGGCTTATCAGATCGGTAATATCAAAATACACCCAGCTACTAAATATTAAAAGACTTCCTTGTCTCATATTTTTACATACGAATTTGATGGCCTAGACCCATAAATGTTGTACACCCTCCTCAGTTCTCACTGTTCTAGTAAAGCCAGACCAACTTCCAGGAATCGACTTGGGACTTTTCAGTCTATGCCTTTGCTCCTTATCTTTGCTGATAGCCAGCACTCAGTGGCTTTCCACAGCAATATTCATTCTGCAAGTTACATGTATAAGTAGTGTAGACACCTGTAAGAATCACTATCTCTATCATAGTTATAATTTACAAAACGTATAACATTTGCCCTGAATTTCCAGATGCTAAGCTTTCTAAACCAAAATATTACTGTAACAAACGTCAACATCCTTCTTTTCACTTAGCCTGAGAGGGTGAGGGAGCAATATTGTGCGCCTCTTTAGCTCCTTGATAAAAAACAATCTTTAACACTCCTAATAACAAGAGATTTCACTCTAAGAAAATCTAGGAGTGTTGGACACAGCTGCTTTCCATAGATCTCAAAATGACTTGGAGGAAATACCATTTCGGGCTACAGGTATAAGTGAAACTGACTGAGGATGTAGAAAACAATTTTAAAGTGAAAGTGCTCAAACTATTTTAAAATCTAATTACCCTAAATGCATTAAAGTGTTTGGGATTGAGGACTCTGTTGCAGTCTTTTCTAAAAATATTATGTAGACAAGAATAACATTTCACTTGCCACTCAATCCAAGAGATCAGTGCAATTACTAGAGAACGATCCATGTGATGTATTCAATGTCTCTACTGACCCTACTATAACATCCGTAGTCACCTTGGGGAATTTTTCACCTCCCCTAATCCATGGCAAGCTTCTAACACTAGGTCTAAATGCAAAGGGTCCTCCCTCAAGCACCTAGCATCAGCGGTTCCCTCTCAGGTGGAGAGGTACAGATTACTAAGACTTTCTGCAAAGAAAAAAATATTTATTAAGCACTGTGTGAACTCAAGAGCCTTCATTCTACTGGACACATTTTGAATTTGATGATCATTTCTAGCGTATGCTACTGTATTGTGGAAAACAATGCTCTTCTAGAAGACTATTTAGGAAGCACTGCTAGCATCGTCTCAACATGAAACAAATAAACATTTAGCTGCTTCCCAAAAGGGTCAGAGAGGGCCTTTTCCATATGGAGGGTGAACTCCCCCCCCCCCTTCTCGACCAGTGGCAGCCATAGGCACCCCATTCCCAGTGGAAGACAGCCCACCAAACTCAGATCCTCAGCAGGCAAGGATCTCCCCGTCTCTGCAATAGCTGTGCCACTGAAGGCAGGCCAGCCTGTAACAGCAAACTGGTTTGGGTTTCAAGAATAAACTTCCGAAGCAGAGGTTGATTCTTGAAAAATAAACAATCAATGACCCCAAGAAGCAGTGGGTTCCCTAGTTGTGCATAAGAGTCTCCTGAGCAATTGTATCTGTCTGGGACTTCCACATCTTGCTGTCCTTGGCAGAGAAATCTAGTGATTGATAGTCACACTGTCATAACAGGGTGGGATGGCTGTCACTCTAACCATCTGGCCCTTGGGACATAGGTCATTAAACCCTTCCAGGCTGATGACGGCCCCCGTCCGTCATGCATCACGGTGGGCGTGTGCTGACGACGGCTGGGGCCGTCATGATCCCGCCCACTCATTAAAACGGCCGCACAGGCGCAGAATTGCGCCCGCGCCCAAGGGGTTAAGTCAGCGTTTTCTGAAAGCAGAGCAAGTGTGGGCTAAACCGTTGTAAACCCAGCGCTTCTGTGACTCTGGATAAGCTCGTGAACTGCAAGTTTGTTAGACAGAAAGAAGCACCACTGATTTACACTTCACTGCTAAACTCTAAATGCCGACTATAGTTTGCAACTGGGAAAAGCTCTCCAGAAGGCACATTAAATGATTTTGCTTCTGAATAAGAAAAGCCCAGTCTCTGGGTTAAATAACTTGGGTTCTATAACATTGGAAATATCAGATCTTCAGATGAAGCAATTGCTCAAGCAGTCTTTTAAGCTTGATACCATTGCTTAATTTCAGATGGTGGTTTCCAGTAATCAGCACCAGCACTTCATTGTCTACACTTTTTTGACAGTCTGCCACATGGTGGCACTGTTTAGCTCATAGAGAGACTAGCACAGCAACAGTTGGTTATTAATACAACATACCTTAAAATGGCTATTACCTGCCTTTCAAGCCATTCCAACTTTGGGGGCCTGGAATAGTCTGAACTGTCACATTTGTAGGGTTTCATGGTTAGTAGATGTGTTAGTTCTGTCTTAGGCGGCGCTAACAGGAGCAATGGCCTGGTGCAAGCTGCAGTGGCCTCCTGACGAGGGCCCCAGCAATTCTCTTTTCACAAATTAAGCACTGCTTGATACAGTTTATTAGCAAGTGTGAACAAATACTGTATAATGTTTCATGAACAATGCTCATGACGAGATGCATTGCCCATGATGGGTTCTCTTAACAGCCAGTGAGACACATTATAAAAGTGCTACAACTCTGTAAACTGGTACTTTGGGATTGTCAAACATAACCCATTTCAGTAGACAGAGGAGGAAAAAGTACAGTGATGATTTGCCAAATAGTCAGAAAATTATTAGAAGCAGGTACAATCCTGTAGCTCCAGAAACAAACTGAATAACTTATTCTGAAGGATGTCAATCAATGTGTCTGATTCACATTGCTAGATATCAGAGAGCAACTGCTATGGTTATTAGGTGAAGGGCAGTCAGTGAACGAATAATTACTGGATTACCATCTATATTTTCAGTGGTTGGAGACAATAATTATGAAATTATTAATTTAAAGAGGGCTCGCTCGACCATAAAATAAACAACATTTTTACATTAAGTTGCCACTTGGTCTTTATACTAGTGGTAAGCAAAATTATTTTCTGTACACTTTAAAACCTTCAAACAATAACAATTAACTTCATACGTCTCAAGTTTGATCTAGAATTATAAAGGCGGTAAACAGAAAACCGGCACCACAACGAAAGAACATGCGAAGTAAGTAAGTCTGATAGACCGCTGAGAATGCATATTTATTCGAAGAATAGAAAGACTTTTGGAAATGTTGTAGCCTTTTATTTCTACCAAATGGCTTGCACATGCCCCGGAGAATGGATGGAAGGTGCCTAAAGAGGTAATTGCAGAGAAGCTCACAATGTCCCAGCATGATCGAACCTGGAATTCTTGCCTGAAGGTACAGTGTATGACTCCGTAGATCGCACCACCCGAATACGATTTAATGGTTCCTCCTATGGAATGGTAATTTATCTTATTCCTTAATCAAACACTTCACCCTCTGCAAAGGAGGTATTTTGCAGAGATTGTTAATGAATTTTCTTGCTGAGAATGAGGAAACCAAACAAGCAGATGACGTATTGGAACAGCCTTTGTCCATGAGGCTCTGATCAGGCCTAAACCATTGTCCACAGAGAACCTCGCTTGCAGAATTCGCAGCATTGAGCTAAATGAAAAGAAAAGACCCAAATGTGGAAGGATTGACATGAAGCGTCCATGGGTCATGCCTACTGCTGAAATAATGTATGCGCAGCATTAGAATTAGAATGCACTTTTGTGTGTCTGCATGACTGAACAATTCTGACCAATGCAACTGGCTACAATCCTCAATGCTAATTTGTATGCGAAAAAAAACATTGCCTCTAAAGAAGGGCCGAGGTTTGATTTGAAATTAGCACAGGCTTGTGCAGGTTGGAGCTCGCGCTTCAATGCCTTCCCTGCAAGACTGCCTACGGAAGAAACGGAGCACGCTGGTCCTTTTAAATAATCTGAGGTAAAAGGAATCGAACTTTGCTTGAGATCAAGTTAATAAGGTAATTTATCCTTAAATCCCAAGGCCACAAAATTCCTGATGCAATCAACACTGCCTTTAACCACCTCCATATCCATGAGTCTAGCCTTTCCCTAAAAAGTATATGAATTTATTAACCTTTGAAGTAGCTGTGTGACATCAGACGTTCAGTAGTAATGGAAAACAAGCATTGGCATAGCCAATAGGTCTCGCCTTTGGGACCTTATAAGTGTTTAGTTATCCAGCACAATATCCTTGGTGCAACAACATCAACTGTTGCATGGCTGAACACTTATAAGGTCCCAAAGGCGAGACCTATTGGCTATACCAATGCTTGTTTCATCAGTTCTCACCTCTCGCATTCTCTTTTTAACTTAAGCATGTAACAAGGTTGTCATATTAAGTCCATCTTTCATCCAAGGCCTTCCTGGTCCGATGGTAGCCCTAACTTTTGATTCATAATACGTTTATGGTGCAGCTTGACAAACAGATGTACTTAACAAATTCCATTAATGGAGTGCCCATTCTTTACCACCGCCCAAACCGGCACAGCCAAGGATACCGGTTTTCTTCTAACTTTTGCCTCAAGGTGGTCGAGTGTCAGACTCGGGTCTTTCTGCCACAAGCTCAGTTAATAAGGCTTGGGTGACTTACATGATGTCGCAATGGTGCATTCAACCAGGACAAAAGCCAGATCAAAACCCTTCTCGCTTGGCTGTGGGTAATCAAGGGCTGCAAGATGGCCAATGGTCCTCCCAGTTCTGGCCCAATGCATGTATTAGGACATTTTATATATACATTTTATATGATGAATTGACCTGGTCCAACTAATGCTCGTCCTCACTGTTTTGTATTGTGCAAAGCATCCTGTGTACTGAAAGGTCGTCCAGTGTCGTGGTCCGAGCTTCTAGCCAGGGCCTTTTGTCTAGGGGTGGGCGTTTAACTGCGCTCCGTTGGAGGAGTACACAGAGTTTTAGCACACAAAAAGAACTCTGCCAATCTCCACGGAGCAGAGTTTACTGGTGCCGCCTCCCAACCTAATGCCGCATGTCTGCTGCCACCCACTGTCCAGGCCGGGAGGCAGATGTTGCTTCTAGTTCTAAGCTTCGATATTCGTATGTGTTTTTTCCCTCTCTAATGCAGAAATGCATTCATCCTGCTGCAGCTTCATTTAGACCTCAAAGTGCATGCGAGTCACTTTCTGTGCAAACATGCATTATTTGTAAGTGGAAGCCTTCTCTGTGCACTTGCTTCCACGGCGTCTTCATGCTTTCGAGTGTGGCCTCCTGATTACTATAGGCCACACATTATAGGGCACGGACTTCTGCAGATGCTGCAATGAAACTGACGAGTAATCAGGGACGACGCGTTTTGCCTGGGTTAGTTTTGCCTGGGTTAGTGGCTCGTTAGGCACCTGATGGCCAGCATTATCTATTCTGCAACAGTTGCTTTTAAAAAAAATAAGCCAGGGTGACGGCGCCACGCATTTGCTAGGGCAGTCCTCCCTTTTCAGCACCTGTTCTGGGCTCCAGCAAATTTCAGAACATTTAGTACAGACCCAGTTTTCCGAGAGCCCTTTGCACGTGCCGTAGTGCAGAATGAATTAGCAGCCGCTAGCAGTGTGTGTAAAAGGTGCAATGGATTGCCCGCCCACTGTCTGCGTTCTCTCTGACGATGAGCGCTGTCAATCAAGCCACCGTGGGCCCCTGGGCGATGCCAAATTACAGCCGTGCATTTCTGTGAGAGAAATGTCTCGGTTTTTGGTTCTCAGAACCTGCGCCTCCTCACACTAGCCCTGCGCCGACTCCGACAATACTGCGGATCAAAGGAGAGGTCGGAACCAGAACAGACAGACGGAAAGGTTAAAACACAAAGTAAAAGAAACCGGCTCTTTGGACTACTGCATGAGACCGGAGGACGCGGCACCCAAGTGCACAACTGAGCGAACAGCTGCGCTGACCGGATCAGCCGGGCTCGGATAAGAGTGCATTAAGCAGGAGCCGCGGAGTTCATTTGACTTGGCAACTTAACCCTTGCAGTCCCCCTCCCCCCAGGCACGGCGCCAGCAGAGGCGCGGCTCCTTACGTCAGAGCTGGAATGACGTGGTCACGGCATGGAAGAGGAACCGGGGAGTCCCCTAGCTGACGAGCCTTCGGTTTCTGATGTTACAATGACGTAAAAGTGGCCTACACTGCTCCCAGAAGAAGGGGTGCGAGTGCGACAGCATTTTTGTTTTTAAGTCCGTCCTCTGTGACTGTTTAGCCCGGTGAGTTTGGGAGGGGGGGAGTGTGCGTGCGTGCGTGCGTCTGTCTGTGCGTGTGTGCCTGCGTGTGTGCCTGCGCCTGCGTGTGTGCCTGCCTGTGTGCCTGCCTGCGTGTGTGCCTGCCTGTGCCTGCGTGTGCCTGCCTGTGTGTGTGCGTACCTGCCTGTGCTTGCGTGTGCATGTGTGCATGTGTTGTGAACAGCCGGCCGGGATCGGAGCGCGTGACCTGATCCGATCCCGGCCTGCTGCGTGCTCGTGACAGTCTGTTGTCTCTGCCTAGTCCTTGAACGGGAAAAGGACTGAAATGATAACAATAGATCGCTTTGCGACAGCAGGCGCGACCTAAAAAGAGCTGAACAAATTCTGCATAATCAACAGCACACATTAAAAATAAAATAAAAAAATCAGTTTGTGGTGAAAATATACTCATTTCCTAAAATACATCTTTAATTTTGGAGAACACAATTCAGCCTGGTGCCTTTGGATTGTCAGTGCCTTGTAAAAGGTCAAACTCCAGAGGAAAGTTGTTTGCGCCCAAGTAGGCTCCTTTGTCATGCAGGAAGGGACGAAAAGGGCTTAAATAAAGCATCAATGTATCTTTTTGAAAAAAATTGGGCTGTATCTTAAAAATAATAAAAACTTAAAAAATACTCATATGCTCAATCTTCTGCCTTGAGGACGAGAACAGGGCAGTTTTATCAGATAATTTATAAAGCAAAACATTCATTAAAAAAAGTATTAATTCTGCATGCATATATTGGTATTCTGCAAAGTCAGCGTGTTGTTGGTAGGTGCCAGTAGTGAGTAGAAAATGCATTTGTTTTCTTCACTTTGCTAGCTCCCAGCAACTGGAGAAATACATTTCTCTAGCACAAATATAGTTTTTTAATATAATTAATGTATGTGTCAGACAGTAACCCAGAGAATAGGCTAAACAGCACATCACCTTACCATGTTCATAGTTTACGCCAGCTGTAGAAGCAAGAGAAGTTCTCTCACTTGACAAATATTTTTTGGGTTTTGTAATTAGTTCTCTGGTGGTTTATTTCCGCGAAACAAGGCCTTCAGAAGACGAAAATAAATTTAGACCATTCGTCTGCGTGTGCTAGAATGCTTGATAAATTACATTGGAGCACACAGCAACTTGAAGTTGTTTTCATTCTGTTTTATTGCACAACAAGCTAATTAAGTGCGCCTTAATAGGTCTCCAGCTAGCACTAAATGTTGGACAACATTTTCAATAAACTGGCACAATTGTTTTGTTACTTTTCGTTAATAGGAATTAGTGGGCATCCACCTGCTCGAATTACTACTTGAAAGTGCGCAAGACTGCTTGAGCCACTGAAGTGTCAAACAAAAAAGCTACTTACAGGCCTCGATTTAGGTGAGCCTGGAAGCACCATCCAGGCATATATCCTACCGCATTCCCACCTTGGCCGAGAAGAGAGAACGGCAATAGTTAACACAGTGCTTAATTTGAGCCGGTAGTTGCAGGTGTGGCCCACTAGCACTTATTTTTCCCCAACAGGCTTTGATCCAGAGCAAAGAGGAGAATGATCCATACAAAATAGGGAAAAAACGAGGAAGACAAAGATGAATATTCGAGACAAAGCAAAAAAGCAGGAATGAAAAGGAACCTGAAAGAGTCAAATAAAAGGGCAAGAGGGTCCAGTGATGGATTTAAGAGGCATGAGGTGGAATCAAGACTACGCAACCTTGGTATTAGACACCATGTCATTCGATAGCACCAGCCGCAGGCTACTAAACAAAACTTTAATTCCTGGCACTTACTCTTTTACAAATTAAGCATTGAGTGAATATCAGAATGACTTGGGAGGCACCGCCGTACTTATGTCCCTGTCCATCCTACATGATTCACTGCCAGAGCTTGAGCTGACGAAAACCACTATGTCTTAGGGAATCCTCTTGATAACCATTGTAGAACTATGCGTGCATGGGAGAGCAGGTGAGGACTTCACTGGGGGCATGGGTTTGCATACCCCAAGCAAAGTAGCTCCATTCATGTGCAGTCATGGCAGGAGCCATTGCCTCTATTGTGGGGATCAGGTATTACATATGGATTCCTTCAGCCCCTGGATGAATGGAGATTTGGGTGGTGTCACCACAGCGCAGAACTCCCAGGACCCACTGCCATTCCACTGTTATACTTATAGGCTATTCAACATTAGAAACCAGGTGAAAGTAACATGGTGAGTATTGGGCAGGCCGCTGACAATGCAGAGACAGAGATTCTGCCATCTCATTGGAGGTGTCCCTACCCCTGGCTTGCATACTAATTGGCAGCCTAGTGTTGGCGTATAACCTTTGGTAACCGGAGAAGAGCACCTCCCCTCTGACAAGGTTAAAATCAAGACCCAGGGGAGCTCCCAGCAATCTACAGCATGATGATACAGTCTATGGCAAAGTGTGGTCCTTGTACTTTTCTAAAGCCCAAGGTTATTTGCTTCAATCACTAGGGGTAGTTCTTTCCTTAGTCTGTCAACCACCATAAATACAGTGAGACATTCCTGCTACCGCCCACCTAGCTGCCTTGCTGGAGGGGAGTAGATGAGACTGCAAGTGTCTTGAGTATGTATCCTAAATTCACTCTCTGTTTGATAACTGTCCCATTGCCGGTTCACCTTTGTAAGCAAGCGGCAGGATCTTTCCCTGTAATTGCAGTGTCACCGACAGTCACTGTAGCCTGCCAGGCCTGAGGTGATAGGATCACAGTTATTTAGTTAGCAAATTGTTATGACTGTTACATTCTCTGGGGTCTCACAAAGGCCGGGATAGCTATGTACAGAGAATTTACATAATCTATTAATCAGAAAAGGGTCTTATTAAGTACCCATTTCAGGAAGCTAGTCCTTAAATGTTCAGGAGGCTAGTCCTGTTAAGGTATGATGTAAAAGTTTGAGTTAGGGTTAAATTGCAAGAATATCTGTTATTTCTTGTAACTCAAAAAGCAACAAAAAAAAACAACGCACATTGTAATATTTTCATTCATTGAAACAGAGTCATGAGTAATAAGTTAAAGATTAAAAATAAACATAAATACAGAGAGGAGTTCATTCTTAGTTCTTGAATATTCTCACACTTTGTTTTCAAGCATACTAACTTTCAACCATAGTCATACAGTTTGCATTGAGATATTCCGAACTCTGGGATTTAAATCATTTAGGTTGGACTATTTAATTGTGGAGTTTCAGCACAATTTCTACTCATCATATTTTAAGATCTGCCATTAAATAATCAACTTCAGGGTCACAGTTTTTGCTTAATATTATATACAATACAGATAATCAGATCGTTTTCATACAAGTTAGAAAACGCCCTTAGAAAGTGATATTTCCGGAATGCAAACAGAAAAAATGTTTAAGCTTAGTGTGTACCTTACTTCAATATCCAGGAGGAATTAACACTTAAACATATTTCTTCACCTAATTTTTAAATGTGTTTTTTCTTAACCTAAGAGACTCTGAGCAGCATTTTAGGTCTGATTAGAATTGTAAATTCTTTAATTTTATCTACTGTCTCCAATATAAAGCAGGGCGTAAGATTATTTATAGTTGGTGAAGGAGAGGCCTATATTGAAAACCTTCTGACTAGAGCAACTCCTTCATATTTCATCATTTTCACATTTGATAATACAATTATCAACACTTCGTCTCATTTTCTTTTTGGGTGAGCATGTTTTAGAAACCACCACAATGTGACTATAGTGATATTCATATGCATGATTATCATAAAAGACACTTTTTGCACACCAGGACCTAGCGTTATTAAAATATAAAATAACTTTATATGCCTACGTGTTACCTTTATTTTAGCTTAACAATGAAACTGTGACTAGATATTAGGATTACTTCGAACAGGAACACAACTCATTCTTTTCCATCTCACTACCATTAGACCTATCGTAGAAATCCATATAAAACTACCTAAGTAGACATTAGGCACAAGTGTGTTCCAGGGTAGCAAAGGGAAGGTATCGCCCCAAATTTCCTAGGGTGCACCTTTAAGAGTTTCACTATAGAGAAGAAAGAGGCAGAGAAAAATTAGTAAATGATCGAATCACTAACAGGAAATGTACAGGGTAAGAATTGTGCCAAGAAATACCTGCTTTGAATAGATGTCCATTCAGAGCTCAGAAGAATATAAGAAATAATATAATTGTTCTTTTGTGTGAGACAGTTAGACAGACGGATAGACAGATACAGACAGATGGACGGATGGATGGATGGATGGATAGACAGACAGACAGACAGATAGATAGATAGGAACATTTGATTATTATTTGGGATTTTGATTTGGGGAAGCTTAATAATACCACTAGCGCTCCCACTTTTGTTCCCTTCTTAAATATACGAGTATGCTTAGCAGAACACTTCTATAGTCGCACCAGTGGATCAGCTCCCAGCCATTGCCATTATACACACAGGAACCAAGTTTTTCACACGGAGTGATTGCGCTGCCTAGAGATACAAGTGGTCACTAATACTTTGTGTTAAATAGAAACACAGGGTTATGTTATCTAAATGCTTTAAAATATTTTCATTCCTTCCTTAGATATTAATAGTAGTAATCAAGAGAAACTTCGATCATAAACAAGATCCTCACACGTTCTGATGCCAAAACATGAGGGTGATTAAAATACACAGTGTTTGCTATTATCATATTGATTAGTATGGCCCACAAAGGTGATACTAAAGTATTTACAGGGAGCAATATGGTCCATACACATGACACTAAATTTGAATTTTGCTTGTGATTGTTCACAGTGGTTTCGTAATAATACGCGGTGCCCCAGTTTACACCCACACAGACGATACTGAAATATTGATCACACTATTATTATGGTCCATTCAAGAGATATAAAATTGTGTTCTTGATCTAATTATTTCTGGATTTATATGAACATAAGGTTTTCTCAGCTACTCCATAAGAATACGCGTTGTCGCTTTTGATGCCTACCCATCCATCCATCATCACCATTGTAAAAAAAAAGACACCATCATATGCATAACATCCTCATGTCACACTATACAATTTAGGCTAAGTGGCAGGAGATTCCTTTGACTATGGGACTCTTATTGCACCTATTTAGTAGTGGTAAAGATCTTCTTAAGACACAGATTCGAGTTTTATTCTCATTTATGCCTTAGTGTCTGACAAGGGTCCCCCCAATGTGGCCCTCTCCATGTGGCCCGATTAACTTCTAGATATGGTAAGATCAAGTGAGTGTGTCACTGCATCACTAGCTTTATAGTGGGGTGAATTTTTTGCTAGCTTGTTTATCCCATTTGTTGCTTCGTACGTTCTGCGCCAGTGCTGAACGTTCGAAGAAACGGGTGCGGCCGCGTTGGCCAGAGGACGTGCGCAGCACTGGCAAGGTAGTGCTTGCGACGACCATTGGCCGACGGCAGCACTAAAGGGGTTAAAACAATACGGTCTATATGATTGTGATTACAGTGTGGAATAGCAGTGATGTTTGTATTTGTAATCAAATAAGGGCACTATTTGATATTTCACAAAAAACACGTGCATAGAGTTGATAGACCTTTCAGCGTTATGCTACTAATTGTTTTGTCTCCTAAGAATGTGTGTCATATCCTAAACTATATCCCCACAGGGTTTCGTCATGGAAGACTCGACCAATGGCACAAGTAATGTTGTGCACTATGCAAGAATGAATGGAAGTGTGAGAATAATATGCGTGTTCTAGTCTCGAATTAGAAAAAATAAACAAAAAAAAGATCTCACAATTAACCTCAAATTCGAGATCCAGGTCCTGAAGAAAGCCCAGGACCCTGACACCAATAACACTGCTGAAGCATCTTGATCAGTGGGATGCAAGATCAACAGCTATCCCCAACATCCTGATAAATGTTTTTAATATCCCTCTACAATCCATTACTGAAGAATATTTAGTAGAATCTACAGGGATTTTTTTACCTCACCTGCTGGATTCCTCTCATCTTTCAAAAGAAAGTTCTGATTGAAAATAGGGAGACCATCCGTCCCTTTAAGAATTTTGGAGAAATGTGAGTTTGCCTTACATTTTTATGGAATCCATAACTGAGACATCATGGTTTTCCTGGAGTTAGGTAGTTAATTTTAGGATAGCCTTTACTTCTGGATTACCGCTATACAAAGCCTACGCTCCGGAGGAAGCAATTGGAGACAGCCCACTAATCTCATTCCCCTCCCCCGTCATGATGCCAAGTATCGGGAAGACTCAGACAACAAAGTTAAGTCACTACTGGTTAGCTGACCACTTTGGGGAAATGGCCTCTTGCAGTTGTGTCCCTTTATCAACAGAGGATGCCAGCCAACTGACCAATGCAGCCCATTTCTTTGTCCTGGGTAAAAGGGTGAGCAGGTACAGTCTTTCAGGGCTCCTCTCAGGTCTCAAACAGAAGGTCCAGTCCTCTTCTGTTCCAACACAGGTTCAAAAAGTATTCTAAGGAAATACCTTGTTGTGCCAGATTTATGTCTGGCACAAATAGGCAGGGGTGTCTCCTGGGCACTCCCTAATTAAAGGGGTGAAAGTCTCCTGGGGCAATCCTATCCACATTTTCAGTAGTTATGGTTTGCCTCACTGTGAACAGGCTCAAAATGCCGTGAGCCAAGGCATTTTCAAAACATCAAGTACTCAGCCAGACTAAACGTTGTCTCTGAAGTTTTGGGTGGGAAGGAGAGTGCACTATGGTAATCACTAGTGTCCTCCCAGAACTAGCATCAAAATCAAGTTTGAATCAGGCCTTTTGCCCAGGCAAAACAAGGAGACAGAAGTCTGGTAGAACAAAGGCAGGGTTTGGTACCACCCAGACAGACTACACAGGAATTGCACGGGCAGCCTAGTTGCACCTGTTAAAGTGCAGCAAAGAGTTACATGTGGCTCAAACAGATCTGACTGGCAGGATTTGACACTGTGGAGCCCACAACCCCCACCATCAAAATTCAGCTGAGCTCTGGGGAGAGTACCTGCCCTTCAGGTCAACCTATTGTGTGACTCCTGGGAGGAACTTCACATCTCGTCACACCTGCTTCAGGGCTGAGGACAGGCTAATGCAAGCTCAGGCTGGTCCAGGATAACTTTTTAAGAGTTACCTTCCTTAACATTTATTGGAAATCGGACTTCACTATGGGATTAAATTTTTATTAACTATTAGAGTGGATAAAAAATGTTTCTAGCTGGTCCCATTACACAGTTAGCACTATTTCCATTTTAATCTGTACTCTGGTTTTTTATCCAGGACAACTAGGCCTGCCACAGTGAAAACAGCTATTTGGACATTGTCACTGCAGGGATATGGTAATTAAAATGTTCTACATGCCCCAATTTTAATTGACACACGCCCTACCTTGTGTGCTACAAGGCTTAAATACGAGTGTCTTACAAATATTAAAAGGGAGGTCTTCCCCAAGTCACAATGCAGGTTTTATATGCAGCAGTCAGGCTACACATGGTAGTCATATTTGCACTGCCACTGTGGAAGATGGCACTATAGCTGCTGCAGTCCATAAGCGGCATTTAACTTCTAGGCCCTAGGTGCACTTTCAAAGCCATATACTATGGACTTACCCACATGTACATGCGCCAATCATGAATTAGCTATTGTAATCATGTTTAAAGGGGGTTCATAGGCATTTTTACACATGAGTCGCATGGTTCAAAGTGCACAGACTTCAACAGCCAGCAAAGCAGAGAGGACACAAATCTGGGGGCCAAATCAAGTATAAGATGGTCCTACAGATAGATAGGTAGATTGCTAAATTCCCTGCTAAGGACTCAAGTAAGGAACTCTACGTCAGCAGAGATTTGGAAAAGGCCTGCAGCTATCTCAATGCTATGAATAAGTGCATTTTATAGCTAACCCTCATTTTCAAAACACAGGTCATATAACGTTTCTTAACACCAGTCCACAAATTCACACAAGTGGGGATGCAGCCATGCGGATGGCATGAGTCTGTCTGAAAAGTTTCAGGCAATGCATGGAACCTTGTGCACCAGTACAGGGTGTTTCCGCCTTATCTTTCAATGTGTTTGAGGTGTGTGGGTGATTTCCCAAACAAACAAGGGATGCAAGGAACAGTCCACAAAGGATATTTTAACGGCTTGACACACTCTTTGCTAGACCCGTCAGCTTTAGGCGGGTCTTCACCCAAACTTTTTGCCTTACTCCTCCATTTTTGCTGATCTCTTTTTTGTTGGCTTTAGGACTCTATGCACTTGACCACTGCTAACCAGTGCTAAAGTGTGTGTGCTCACTCCCTAAAACATGGTAACACTGGATTACACCCAACTGGCACATTTTATGGACTTATAAGTCCCTAGTAAAGCGGTACTACATGTACCCAGGGCTTTTAAATTAAATGCTACTAGTGGGTCTGCTACAAACCAACACGAGCACCAATATTGCCAACCTATTTCTACTATGATCCTTACTTATCACTCGAGTTACTGAAACAAAACAGTAACTCTTGGGGAATTCTTTTTCCAGAATAAATCAAATGAGTTTTATTAATTTTGCATTGAGATAACCAATTAAATGGTCACAAGTTTTTCTGTTTTTTATGCAACACAATACTTATTTTTCAAATCCACATCACATATAAATAGACATAATCATCCAACATAACAGCTTTCACTCAAAACACTCATACATAACAGCACATCAATATATACAACATCTATTTTCTAGAACTTTACAACATTATTTACAATTTCCTGGTCAAAGTAAAAAGTAGCACTGGAAAAATACAAATACAGAGGTTTGTATGATTTGAATTCAATCCGATATTCCTAATGCTTGATGAGGGGGCTGTTAGGCATGTCCCAGACCTGCGAAAAACCTCTTGCGAGGCCTAAACCTTCCTTTGACGTACATGGCCCAGAGGCCTGGGTGCAGCGTATTTAAAAAGTTGGACATGTACTTTTTCAAGTTTCACATGTCCTGGTAGTGAAAAGCTCCTACATTTGTTTTTTTACTACTGTGAGGCCTACCTCTCCCATAGGATAACATTGGGTCATCTTATTACGTTTAATAAGTGACAACTTTCAAATGGGCGCAGGCAGGAATGTCGAGTTTGTTGTCTAAAGACTTGTAATTTAAGACCCTCTTTAAGGGTGAAGTCAGATTTTAAGTACAAATTCTGAAAATGCTACTTTTAGAAAGTTGGCATTTTTTTGTTCCAACCATTTGGTGCCTGCAGCTTGTATCCTTGGTCACATGACTAGGCGTATTTGGCAGTTTGTCTTTTTGTATTACTCCCAAACAGTGAGACAAAGGAGGAATAGGTGTTGGCAGGATGGGCTATCTCTGACTTGATAGGTTGACGAATCTGTCACCTACCACACTGGCACACCACAAAGACTCTGCCCTACAACGGGTTTCACACTAGTCTATTGCATCCCCAGACAAGTTGGAGCCAGGGCATGGAGGAAGGAAATCTCAAACATCTCTTGTCAGGACTGTCCGGGACTATGTCAGGAACACAGTCAGGGACTTGAGCAAGGACTGGGGACTGGGTAGAAAATGTACAGTGCACAGAAAGAGTAGTACAGTTCTGCCCAGGATCACACAGGGACCCAGAGGAGAAAAGGGGATCCAAAGGAGAAGCCTGTACAGTGAACAAGATGGCTAAGGCTCAGAGAGTAAGGGCACTCACAAGGCAATTCACCATTCAGACTAACTAAACCTAGGACAGACATGCAAGACATATATAATACAACATTAACAATAAAGGGGAAAATGGGGTAAAGCACTCGGGAGCTCCACACGGTAAGACTGAAGCTCAGTAACTTCCTCACCCACAATTGCGGTTACATATACTGACTGAAAATACACACATATAACACATGCATGCACAGGCAGGGTCTATGGAGCTTATACCTATGGGGATGTTATAACTGTAACTCAAAGACAATACTCACAGCGAACAAGAAACACCACCTAGGTAGACAGCTGTGCCCACGGATCCTGGCGATCAAACAGGAACACGCAAGGCAGTAATAGCAAAGGGGTAGAACTAAACACAAGCACAATAGACAAGGAGCTAGCAAGGAGGGGTGCATAACAGAAAAGGAAGGAAATCACAGGGCACGCTTGGCAGAAAGCAGGTAACAAACATACAAGGTAACAGAAGCAAGACAGCAGAATAGAAAGACAGCAAACTAGAACTGGAACCAAGGAAATGGGAAGAAAGGCAGGGACTGGAAAAGGATATATAGAAGGGGAGGCTACACAGGTATACTAAAATTGTTTTCTTGATTCCTTAAATCGAACTAAGTAGCATAGAAGGCAGTTCTGGGGCAGGAACAATAATTGAGCTAAGGCTCAGGAGTCAAGGTAGCACTGCAGGTAGTGCTGGTTCAAGACAGGGAATTACTAAAGCTTCAGGAGTCAAGATAGCACTGCAGGCAGTGCTTGTTCAGGAACAGTGAAATTAGTAAAGCTTCAGCGGTCAAGGTAGCACTGAGGGCAGTACTGGTTCAGGAGCAGGTAATTACTAAAGCTTCAGGAGTCAAGGTAGCACTGCAGGCTGTACTGGTTCAAGGAAACGGGAAATAGCTACAGCTCAGGAAACAAAGGTTAAGATAGCACTGCAAGCAGTGCAAATCAGGAACAAGCAATATCACATTTGGTGCTTTGGGATTCTAAGCACGGTTTTCACTGAAATCTTTACTACTGTATATCTCCGGGTCTATTGCTTGGATTTTTGTTGTTTTGGTCTCAAATAATTTTATTAATTTTACTCTATTTTTTTTAATTTGTGTGCTGTGTTTCCACCTTATTGCTGTTTGAAGTGCGCATTAAATACTATATATTGTCTCCAAATTAAGCCCGATTGCTTTTGTGCCAAGTTACAAGATGGTTGAGCACTGGTTAATTTGGGGTTTGCTTGTGTTTCACCCTGACAAGAATTGTGGTTGCTGCTTGTGTAAGGTGTCAAAGGAGATTGGGTAACCCAGTAAACCCTTGTAGGCTTGGGCAATATAATGTATCAATAGAAAGTTGTCTACAAGGGATTTATTTGAAAGAATAGTGAAGAAAAAATTAAAAGCATTAGTCAGGCAGGTTAGTTGTGGAGACAATCTAACTCTATTGTATCCGCGGGATAACAATGATTAAATCTCAAATAGATCAAAGAATTAGAGAAAGCACACGGAAAACCTATTCTTTAGAAACTGAATTTTATCAGATTTTAAATGTGGGGAACATACAGAGAATTATCTCACAATATACAGTTATGAACAGATAAAGCAAATCAGTGGCACATCAGTTCATAATCTAGACATCAACTCCTACTAGATCAGCCAAGAGTAACTCAAGTCAAACATGAACCAAGGAGACTCTTTGGATCAATAAATTGTTATTGGAGATGATGTGTTGGTCGACGTTTCGGTCTTGGTTGCAGACGTCAACAGACCATCTTCAGGACAATTAATATGGTATGAGAAAAGCTCCTTCAAAAGATGATGACGTGTTGATTAATAGGTGACTCGCTGCACGAGACAGGCAACCCACAGTATTCTATCAGTGTTCCAAGGATGCAAAGAGCTATCCCGGTGTGTTAATTTGTCGACAGTTTCAGATAATACTTCAAATTATATTTGATAGACGTTTAGACCAATAATGGTTCACGGGATAAGACGTGTGTTACACGCACTTCCAGCGAGCACCCCTTATTCAGCAACCTATTTTCCTACACTCTGTGTGAGAATGTTTAAATCTCATTCGAGTTTCTGGCCATTACCTCTGCAGTAAAGACTTCCAAGCCTGAAGAAGGCTTTGACATATCAAGACTTGTAGATGCTTTTGAGTTAGGTCGTTCCTGAAAAAAGTTCTCAAACATGTCTTTACTTGTCAAACATGCTGCAGTTAAAAGGTAAAAAATACTTGAAACGTATGAACAAAATGCACGACTATGATGTCAAAATGAGGGACTTGTGTTTTTATAACTTTAAACAGCTGAACACCAGAAGCCTATTTTACCCAAATGCTAACCAGAGACACGGCTACTGTGTTGATGATCGATGTCTAACGTCCATTATGATTTTTGACTGAGTCCAAATAAAAAATAGTTTTTTTTATTGAAATACAAATCTTTATCGGCTATGAATAATCACCACAAAACAAGTATTTACTAACCCTAAATATATCACTTTATGGATACTTCTCTTTAGCTTAAATATTGCACATTTTAGAAGGAAATACTATGATGCACGCAGAACATTTCTAAATTAAGCGTTATGATCTAATAAACTGTTTTCGGGGGGAAAAAAAGGTTTATTTGAATGACATTAAAGCCAAAATGCAGCTTATAATGGCTTTACAATACTTATAACAGAGAATGCAGTGTGTACACACCATAACAGAAGGGCAGACATGTTTATTTTACTCACAGTACACAATTAATTATGGGAACAAAGAGGTGCACGAAGAATGCCTGGATTACGTTGTTGAATACAATCTGTACCGTGCAGGGAGGCGCCCTCACTTTTCGTTACGCCAGTGCTTTCAAATGTTTGACCAAACAGAAGCACAACCTAAACAGTGGAACTGGGATGTCATCACAGTCAATAATTCAAATGTAAACCCCTGCCAGAAACTATCAGTTTCATACATAGGTGGGGCCTGAATGAAAATTGATCTTTTCAGTTCGTTTACCCCTTACCTATTTGTGGAAATAGAATTGCCACTGGAGCAAGCTACAAAGGTCGGCTAAACTTTCTCAATGAAAATATTTTGCATTGTAAAATATGACAGGGATTGGAATTCTGATGTGAGAGGCTAGGAATGCTGAAACAAAAGCGCCACACACCCTGGGAGGAGGGAGAAGATATTGTTACTTCGCCCTACAGCTGTCAGAGGGGCTGTCCCCCTTCACTCATGTCTATTGCCCTAGCATGTTTCCAGTATCATGTCTGATGTCAGTCTGTATAGACGAAGGCAGCTGATGTTGCTGGGAGAGGGAGAGCCCGCCGGCTGTAAAGAACAACTTCTGCCCCATTCAGGAATAATCAGAATTAATGAGAGAAGAGGCACAGACGAGAACTGTAGATCGGATCACTGAATTGCAGGAAGAAGAGACTGAATCTACAGGGAAGTACCCAGAAAACATGATATTAACTCACAGGGGGGAAAATGGATAGTAAAGTATCTCTCGAAGACAGCCATTCCCAACTGAGGCAACCCAGCAGCGGAGGCTCACACAGGTAAATACTGTAAGGCAGTGGGGTGGGGTGTAGTGGAATTCGATATACGACGGGAATGAATGAATGAAATAAATTAATGAAACCCCTTACCTTGCGCTCGCCGTATCGCCGACTTCAGCTGTGCTTGCCTTTTTGAGCAAAGCATGATGGGAGCTAGCCCGAAAAATGTATTATGATATTCCCTTCTCCCCAAAGCTGTAGGTGGCGCAAAATCCTCTATTGCCTATAGTGGGATTTACTGCGACGGGCAGATATACACCCCATTGGCAACCTGTTTGGAAAGGATGCATTTATCTCCTATAGTAGTTTCTGTGCCCGCTTCAATGAGACTTTGTTGACATCTTACTGATATCTCAGACTCCAATCGTCTGTTAGGTCTAACCTCTTCAACTATCCTGCACCATTGCCAGATATGCAGCTCCTCAAGACATATATATAGCCAAAGTGGGATGGTTAATCTAGTATTTCTACGCTGGGTTCCTATCAGATGCACTGGACAAATTACCGAAACCTAGACTTAAATAGATCTCTTTAGGACATTTGTTGTCTTTTAACACCTCGGAATACTGCTGCGCACATGTGTAAAAAACACACCACTCTCCTACAAGCATAAACTTATACAATTTAAATATCCACACCAATACTACTACATGCTTTAATGCATTACTAACTGTAGTGGGGGCACTGAAATCAAATGTGCTAGATCTGACCTTCCTAATGCAAACTTTCTCCATATGGCCTGGATCTATCACGAATTTGCCTCAAATTAGTGTATGTTTTCTTGGTGATTTCTGAGATAACGGATACCCCAGCTGAACTCTCTCCCCAGAAGGCCATACTGGGCAACACCTCCAACCTCCCCGCCTCATACCTGCACCTCGTCACCATTCTACTTGTTCTAGCTAAAAGATGAGAGGCCGTGAGATGGATGCAGAGAAGGGTGCCGCCTCTGAGGGCATGGTTACGTGAAGCTGCTAACAGTCAAAACATGTCAGATCAGTACGGTGATACAATCCATCCAACCGCTCGACTCAAGCACATATGGGCACCATTTCGTCTCCGTCTACAGCATGGCACTGGGTACCACCACCTATCTCGTCCACTCAAGGGAATAATGTGTCATGATTTTTAACTCGAAATAAATTCATCATGCAGACATGCCAAACTTATGTAATTTATTTTCTCAAAACCTTAATGTGCTGCATAAATTATGCAAAACAAACAAAGGAACTGGAAGATGTTCCTGATTTAGAGAGAAAGCTCATAATAAAATGCATCAAGAATGCACCAGCTACACTATAGAATGTCAGATGAAAACTTCCATTTTGTAGCTGGGCATAAGGTAAAGATATTGGTACAGTACTAAGCTACAAAAATTAAGCCAGCTCAAACGTGGAAGTGGTTGCTGGATGCTATTTATTACATGTATATGCTGAAAAGATTTTCCGTGTAATGGTGTTAGCTTAAGCCAGTTTCTGCCTTTGTGCTTCATACGTGGCTATAACATAACATCGGCTACATTATGCCCTTCCTCTGTGATGTTTTCACTGGAGAACACTAAAGAATCAAGTTTTACATCCTTTTTTTTCTTTGATTGTTTATTGAGTTGCAGAAATCAATAAGTCTAATGCATTTGCAAACACCATGCGCTTCAATGGGAACCCTGCCCTTCTAAAAACATTTTTAACAAACTAGTTATTTTCTGCACTCACAAAATAGGTGTTTGTGATTGGAAAAGTATGTTTGTTGCCCTCAGAAACTGGAAAACAGCCTGTTAAGTTCAAACCTTGGCAGACAACTGGCAGATTATCTACAAAATTGTCCTAAAAATAACTAAACCTTTCTGAATCGAAACACTACGAAATGTATTTAACAAACAACTTAATGAATCTCCAGCAGTATAAAAGAAAAACCTCCCTCAGCCTTATCGTATTAGACAATTCCGCTGAAATACGATATTTCAGAAATCAATACATCATATTGAAGCATTATGAAATACTTTTACGCTGCTCTCACTATGGGGGAGTAGCACCAAATTGAAAATCAATCTATTGCTTGTATGTGTCAGGATCTTACGAATTGCAGCGACCTGTGTTCCTCCGTTTCAGGGAAAGCCTCGAACATTGATAAAACCCAATCGGGTAAATGTTTGGTTTCCTTGCCTGTAGTAAAAGACTTCATTGTATCTTGTAAATAGTTCCTGTGTTCCAGTTAGTTAATTCTTGTATCACAAGTATCTGGTATCCCCTCCTAAGATGGCCGACGAGTTGGGCTGTCTTCCTACACTGTAGAAAGCTAGAAGGTCTAGTTGACTTAGGAAGCACGAGACCTCCGTGTTGCGCACTTCAACATAGTTCGTTCTGGAAATCTGCCGCTTGTTCCCCGAGCGCCGCGTCTATTTTCCTGACGGGAGTTCAGAGGAGCAGGCTTTTCCAGGGCAACTATTCTTAGCTCAGAGCGAGGGTTAGTTTAGACTCACAGACTGTAGGTCTCAAATCCATAGTCCGAGTGAGGTTAGCGTTCGACTTCGCACCTGAGGAGAAAGAATGGCAGCAGAGACATTGAGAAGTTCGGCGCTTCAGAGCACAGCGTCAATACGAGTGAAAGCAGTCTGGAGTATGCAGCAACTAGGACAATTACAGTAAGACTGCTGGCACGCATTTTGAGCTCGTATTTATGGCCAAGAGAACCCTACCCTTCGCGCTTGCCCTATCTTCACCTTTCCTCTTGTACCTTACCCTGTTCCTTTTTGCGCGCTAAAGGAATTCCTTTTGGCCAGGAAATTGCATTTTGGTGACAAGCTGAACTTAAAAGCTCTGCCGAGAAAGAACCCCATTACAGCCGCAGTTGGAGGATTCTCAGGTACTTAGTGAAGTGAACCTTAGACAGAGAGAGAATTCTCAATTACAGTACAGTGAGTAATGTTAGTCTCCCTTGCCTTATAGCCAGAAAGTCTTCTGCTGAGTATTCCCACTACATGAAGAGTTGCAAATGCCTTGAGAACCACTGGTAGGATAAGCTTACTTTTATCTAATATAGAGTGGCATAAGAAGAGATGGGTGGTTGTTCATTCTCTCCCCCTTCTGTGTATTAGGCACTCCTTTGGGACCGACAGCAGACGTTACTAAGAGTCCAGCAGGCTTGCCAGTGACTACCAAGTTCAAGGTGTCTCTTCTTTCTTCCACTTCCCCTTTTCCCTCTGGCTGGTGTATTCTGCTCTTAGTAGCGGAGACACTGGTGGGGGGGTGATTGGGACTAGCTTCGATACTGCCTCTGCGAAGTGTTCCGGAGCCTTCTGACAGTTTGAAGTGCCCACGTATTTACTTTGCCCGGGCAGTATGGTTGAGGGAATGAATTTGAAGACTTTGGGAGATATTCTAGAGGGAATTCAGCGAGAGTTAGGTGCAGTTTGTGAAGAGAATAAAAGTTTGAAGCAGGAATTGGTGGCGTCTCGTCAAGAGACTAGGGTGATAGCTCAGAAGGTCGATGGGTTCGCTATGGGGAATCCAGTTCAGAGTCCATCCACTCCTAGTATTAGTAATCTCAGCCCTGACCCTAAGGCTGTAGCTCAGGTCATTCACTCGGTCTCTCCCTTAATTCCTTTAGCAGCCCCAGAAAGATTCACGGGGGATCCCCAAAAGGCTCAACTTTTCCTAACGCAGTGTTCTATACATTTTCTGTGTAGGCCTACACTCTTCCCTGATGCTCAGTCGAGGGTGGCATTTATTCTTTCCTATTTGGGGGGTGATGCAGCCAATTGGGCAATGCCATTGATTAGTGAAGATGATCCCCTTCTTTGTGACTTTGCTCGATTCAAGAGTGAATTCCTTAGAATATTTGATAGGAGAAGGATTTCCCAGGCCACAGATAATGAGCTGCTAGAGTTGCGTCAAGGATCCAAAGACTTAATCACGTACCACACGCAATTCAATAAACTCATCCTAGAAACCAACTGGCCTGAAGAAAAGAGAGCGGCGTTGTTCTATCGGGGTTTGCGAGATGAAATTAAGGATACTCTAGCTCAAGTCCCTAATCGTCCGATGGAATTATCTGCCTTGGTGGATTTGGTGTTAGAACTGGATTTTCGCCAGTCGGAACGCAAAGGGGAGAAGAGAAAAGATTGGAGAGACGCTTTCCCTCGTTTTGATCGGACTCGATCGGAGAAGGGAGCTGGAAGTTATAACGATGTAGAGCCAATGCAAATTGGAGCAGTCCGGGGACCCCTGAGCAAGGAAGAAAAGGAACAGAGACGACTTAAGAAACGATATTTATACTGCGGGGGCTCCGGGCATTTCGTGAAGGAATGCACTAAGCGGCCAAAGACTCCGTATAAGGGAAACGAGGTGAGCCATCAGTAGGCGGAGTCGCTCTGGTGGTAAAGGAGGAGAATTCGGCTCCAGAATCCCATTTAATTCTCAACACTCTACAGACCATGACTCCTCATGTGATCCTTCATATGACAATTAAGTTCAGAGAACTTCAGTTTTCTGGAGTGGCCATTATGTTAGACTCAGGGGCCACTGGCAATTTTTGCGATATCAAATACGCTCGTCGCATGCGAATTCAAGCTATTCGTAAAGAAAGGCAGGAACCAGTGCGAGCAGTGGACGGAACGAATTAGACCTCAGGCCCCATCACCAGTCACACTGAAGAACTAACGTTAATTCAGTCCGATGGACATTGGGAGACGCTGCAATTTAACTTGATTGATGCACCCCAGTTTCAATTGATTTTGGGGTTACCATGGTTAGTTACTCATAACCCAACTATTGACTGGGAGAGCAGAACTGTCAGTATGCAAACTCAATTTTGTTTGGAACATTGCTATGGACCCAGAGCAGTTTTGGAAGAACCATCTCAGGCGTCTCTGTTGTCGTTTGGAGGTCAGTCAATTGGAGTAATGTCTTCTGGGGAAATTCCTGCGGAGTACCGAGATCTTGAAGCTGTTTTTAGTGAACAGGAAGCCGAAGTGTTACCGCCTCATCGCTCGTATGACTGTACAATCGACCTAGAGCCTGGAGCCGTTCTTCCGTGCAGTCAGATTTATGCCCTAACGGAAGCAGAGAATGCTCATCTTAAAGAGTATCTGGATCGTTACCTTGCTAACGGGTTCATCAGACCCTCTCAGTCGCCGGTATCCTCTCCCTTATTTTTTATTCCTAAGAAGCAAGAGGGAGGCTTAAGAACTTGTATCGATTACCGCGCTTTGAACCAGGCAACTATAAAGAACAGATACCCTTTACCGTTGATTTCAGTCTTGTTAGATCAAATCAAGGAAGCTCAGGTATTCACCAAATTGGACTTGCGAGGTGCCTATCACCTTATTCGTATGAAAGAAGGGCATGAATGGAAGACTGCCTTTCGTACAAGGTTTGGCCTATTCGAATATTGCGTGATGCCCTTTGGGTTGTGTAATGCACCTGCGGTGTTTCAGCATTTCATTAATGACATCATGGGCGACTTGATTGATAACATTGCCATAATTTACCTGGATGACATTTTGATTTACTCTCAGAATTCACAGGATCATCCTAAGCATGTGAGATTGGTTTTGGAGCGACTTCGGGCTCATTGCTTGTATGTGAAGTTGGAAAAATGTGTTTTTCATGCAAGCAAGGTGGAATTCTTGGGATTTGTCATCTCCCCACAGGGTATCACTATGGATCCTGGGAAGGTGCAAGCTGTGGAAAATTGGCCAGCCCCACATAACATCAAGGAGATTCAGAGATTTTTGGGCTTCGTTAACTTTTACAGATGCTTTATTCAAGGATTTTCGCAGTTGATCGCTCCTTTGACTCGTTTGTTGAAAAAGGGAGTCAAATTCGAGTGGACTAATGAGACAGAAAAGGCATTCTCTGACCTGAAGAAGAAATTCGTGTCTGCTCCCATTTTGCTACACGCTGATCCGGCGGAACCCTTCATTGTGGAGGCAGATGCTTCAGATCAAGCCATTGGTGGAGTCCTTTCGCAACGTCATCTGCAGACTGGACAACTTCACCCGGTGGCTTACCGTTCAAGGAAGCTGACTCCAGCAGAATTAAACTACACCATCACGGAAAAGGGATTGTTGGCAGTGAAGGACGCCTTCGAAGACTGGAGACACTACTTACTTGGGGCCAGACACACTGTGACTGTATTTTCTGATCATAAAAACCTTCAGTTCTTGAAGACAGCAAAGACTTTGTCACCCCGGCAGCTCCGCTGGTCCTTATACTTTGCGGACTTCGATTTTGTGATCACATATCGCCCTGGTCCTAAGAATGGGAAGGCGGATGCCTTGTCCCGTTTGAATACTGAAGAATGCGAACATGCTGTGGAACCTCAACCAATCATTCCAGAAGCTAAGATTATTTGTACCCTTTCCATTGACAACTTCCAAGAAGAGGTCCGGAAGTGTTTGTCGCAGGAGGAGATTCTGACATGGGTCTTGCTTGGAGAAGGAAGACGTTGCCATCAGCAATTACCTTACTTCAAGGATGCACTGTATCTCCCAACATCCACTCTGCAGCAGAAAGCGCTACAAAGTTGTCATGACCACCCCGTAGCGGGTCACGAGGGAATTTCCAAAACCCTGGATTTGATGCAGCGGTATTTTTGGTGGCCTGGGTTGTCCTCTCATGTCAAGGAGTACGTGCAGCTCTGTAAGGACCTGGTGTGACCAGGTCTGACCGGGAGCTCAAACTAAGTCCATTGAAGGTTTCAAGGGTTATGTTAATCCAATTTATGAACACTTGTCCTATTCAACAACATTAAACATTCAAAAAGTTCTGGTTCATAATCAACGTAATTTTTACTGTATGTGAAACATCTTATTCATATGGTTTCAGTAAATACAATAATTTAAATAGAGTGATACTCTTTAACAATACACTGTTAAATCACATATGTGTTTTGCATACTTTACACCAATTGAAAAATCAAACGAGAAACAATAAAAAATCAAAACATATCCCAATGCATTTCGGGTCATTATGCGACCCTTCTTCAGGGGTAATCCTTTGTTCAAAATGTTTAAATCCTTGATTTTCGGTGCATGTTCTGTGTGTAAGCACTTCAAAGAGGTATTTCCAACACTGTAACAACAGTAATCGCCATCAATAACATATCAGTATTTGCTTATAAGAATCTATATGATGTCTATAGTCATGCACATAGTTACGCGACCCCCAGCTAAGGCATACGGCTCGGATGAGGCAGCATCGATTTATTCCTTAATTGAACAAGTTCGCACATTCAGCACTTCTAAGGGCACCACAGCACAGATGTTGAAGCAACTAGAATACGTTATGCGAAAAGAAATCAACCAAAGGCTACACGCGACAACTCTCATAGAATATCATAAAGTCAAAAGGATACCGAGAGGGCTTCGCATCGCACTTAAACCAATGTTGTTTAAATTCAATAAGGCGTTCATGATCAAATGGCAGGCAATCCTAAACAAATGTTCGCTCGATTTGATTCTTTTGATCATAGAGGAATTGTCACAGATCTTGAACGAGTTAAAAGAAGACATCTATAACCTACAACAGGATCTGATCAAAACCATACCATCTGAGGATTGGACAAAAATTCTAGAAGACATCAATCGTAGATTGGATATCCATGCGAAAGAAGTACACGACCGCAAAATACGCAAGTTTCGTAGAGATACGATCGATTACAAGTTAGACGAAGTCTACACGTGGGCGGAAGCCTATGCACAAAGAAGATTCACAAGCAGGCCGACCCCTAAACAGACATCGTCCGAGGAGAGTATTGTACAGGATGAAGACTTGACCCTACAAAGGGCACCGGCTCCAATTGTGAGCCTAGAATCCCAAGAATCCACATCATCTGGGTTATCCAGAGGTGTTCAACCTTCTTTTTTAGCGGAAGGACAATCAGCAACACATCCACCCGACCCACCCACGGAAGTAAGACCAAACGGCTCAGGAGGGGACAAAGCAGTAAAAAAAGTTCCAGAAGGAGGAAGACCACAGAGAGTAGTAGCGAAAAAGGGAACCTTGTCGTAAATATCTCCAGTCGTAAATTGTCAAGAGATCAACTGAACATTCTAAATAAAGGAACCTCATTTGTTCCCACCTATGTATCTAATGGCCTGGAAACAGAGATCGCGCTTTTCAAATTTTTACGAAAGCTGAGACTCAAATGGTTCTTTTCCACTATGACATCTGATGGGTCACAGCGACCCAAGGAAACATTCAAGCCCAAAAGTAAGTTCATGTCCCCCATCTCGCATAAAATTTTGGATAACTTCGAAACCTTAGTAAAAAAGGACTTAGAATCTATCAGGTACGAAATTCCGAAACACTCTAATCTTTCCAAAAGTGAGAAACGAATCCTGGAGAATCTGAGACAGGACAAGTCTATTACTTTCCAGCCAGCGGACAAGGGAGGAGCCCTTGTGATGATGGACACCACCTTCTATGACCGTAAGGTAGAAGAGCATGTACAAGACACACTCACATACATTAAACTTGAAAAGGATCCTACCTCGGAATTCAGTGCTTTGTTAGACAAGATCATCACCAAAGCAGAAAATGATGGGACTATCAACATTAACACTGCCAGATACTTGAAGACTACCACACCACAAGTGCCTCACATATACATGCTCCCCAAAATCCATAAGAGCCTGGAGGATCCACCTTTCCGCCCAATTGTAGCAGGATGCGGATCGATACACGAACCAGTTGGACGCTTCGTCGATCACCATTTACAACCTTTAGTACAATCATGGGGAACCTACTTGAAAGACACCACGGATTGTCTAACTAAACTATCCGAAGTGAATGATCTCATTGATGATAGCACATTACTGTGCACTATAGATGTCGTGGCACTATACACGTCAATTGCACATATGGAAGGTTTGGAAGCCATTGAATGGAGATTATTAGAATCAGGCATAGACCAACAACTGGGCGTGTTTCTAATCGAATTGTTACATTTTTCACTGTTTCACAGTTATTTCAATTGGAAATCAGACTTTTTTCTACAGAAAACTGGGACATCCATGGGGTTTTCAGGAGCCCCATCGTATGCCAACACGTTCATGGCATATTTTGAACAACAGCACATACTCTCAGACCACAGATGGATGGACAACCTGATACTTTTTTTAAGGTATATTGATGACATTTTGGTTCTTTGGCGGGGTACGAAACAAGAACTAGTTGAAAGGATTCAGGAACTTAATACACGTAACCCACGCATTCAATTTACCTATGATGTACAAGACTCAAAGATACATTTCTTGGACATAGAAATACAGAAAACATCACAGGGGATTTCAACCACTGTTTACCGCAAAGCTACGGATGTCAACAACGCGTTGCACTATTCTAGTGCACATCCAAGAAATTTGAAAAACCATTTGCCCACATCTCAATTGATGCGGATCAAAAGAATTTCATCGGATGGAGAGAAGTGTGAAGTAGCTATCAAAGAACAATTAAAGCGATACACTGACAGAGGGTATCCTCTTCAGGTTCTAGAAGATTCAGAGCTGCGCGTCCGATCAATTGACCGTGAGAGCTTACTGAGAAAAACTGAGAAGTCACCTAGTGAACGTATCGTTTTCGTCATGAAACATTCCACACAATCAGACAGGATCAGACAAATACTGAGGAAACGATGGGAAATGATAGCGAATGAACCTGATTTCACTCACATATTCAAAAACTTCCCAATAATAGCATATACCCGCGCTAAGAACATAAGGGAGCTACTCAAAAAACCTCAAAGAAACCAAACAGTGATTTTCAAAGGGATGAGAAAGTGTCATAACTGTGGACAGTGCAACAACACCATTGTGAGCAAAACCTTTGCACACCCACAAACGGGCAAAAGCATCATTTTGAAATTAAGTGCTGATTGCAACACTGCAGGAGTCATTTACGCTATACAATGTCCATGTGGGCTCACGTATGTGGGACGCACATCAAGAAAAATCAAGACTCGAATAATCGAGCACAAGAGTACAATACGCAACAAATCCATCACCTCTAGTTTAGCAACACATTGGTTTAGTGCATCACACACTATACCACAATTGCGATACACAGTGTTAGAAGTGGTAGAAAAACACCCAGGTATTGATCATACTGTTGCTTTGTCTCGTCGAGAGACATTCTGGATTAAAAGATTGGGCACCCACACCCCTGGGGGGCTCAATGACCAATATGAGATGTTATGTTTCTTGTGAACAGATCCAATAGGCAGATGTCAATCATGTTTGATAATTAGATAGTTCTAACATTGAACTATTTTTGGACAGGACTAAAACATGTATTGTTTTAGGTTACTATGTACACAGGTGTTGTTAGGTTTACATTGCATTAATGGCAAGAAGCGTACAGATTGATAAAGAGATGGTGTGATCCTTCGTACATTAGACAGAATTTAATCGGTTGCTTTTACATTATGTAGTAATTGTATGTTAATTGTATGTATTTTGTCATTAATAGTGTTCATCGCCTATGTATTCGATTGTTGTTTGAACGATTGTTAAAAAGTAGCCATGTGATTACCATTAGAGTCAACTGTACAGTCAGAGTTAAGACTATGATGTATTGATTGCACACAGTATGATTAAGAAATCTATACACTATTTCTTGCATGAATGCACATTGTGACCTTGTAAAGTATATGGAGGCTTTTTTTCCCTTATGATTTAGCTTTTAGTTTTGAGCTCATTCGATAACACATTAGGCTAGGATCGCCATAAATATTGTTAAATATTTCCTCACGTTATTTAGAGACACGCACACTCTTGAGGTCCCCCACAATTCTTTATTGCTTGGGTCAAGCATCATGACATGGACTTGCACCAACCGGGTAGATTCTATCACAAAAAACCGCATTATCCTCCAATGGGTATTTATGACTAGGAGCATCTATCGCTTTAAGGGCACACGCATTCCGAACTGGACGCTAGACTGACGTTAGGGCGTACGTTTATTTAAAGCAGGTCATGGTGCACCGGATGTTGTTTCCGGAAGTCATCATCAGGTCAAGGGTTAGAGCACGCCACGGCGGAGTAACGGTAGGCATGATAGAAGCGCTTGCTGCGCAGTTGGAATATTATCCCAGGGGAAAACGCGGGTGCGAGACTGATGTACTCACATCATTTCGTTACAGGGAACTTTAAGGCTATCTGGTCGATGCTGCACCGCAGTGCGCGTGAAGCGCGTGAAACACGAGATTGACTTTCATGACCCTTCCCTTTTCTGGTAAGCCGGCGAGCTACACACTTAGTTAGCGAGACGTTTTTTGTTGGTCCAATGTTTATTAACCTTTGTATTGACAAAAGGACCCATTTAAATTCACAGAGCCGGACATTGCACGTTTGAGTCCTTATAACCGTCAACTTTCGTGTGCATTGGGCGCGTAAGTTGAAAATCTCAATCTGGGTGCATTGAGTTGCACATATTCTTGTTCACGCGGTGTTTGGTGATAGGCACACACATGACAGTAGGGTGTTTTAAATAATGTTGCACCTGGGCATAAGCAACTTATTGGTCCTGACCAATTCCCTCACATTGTTGAGTTCCGCTGTTAGTAACTCTAAGACTCATTTACTCATTTATACTTCATGTGCATGACTATAGACATCATATAGATTCTTATAAGCAAATACTGATATGTTATTGATGGCGATTACTGTTGTTACAGTGTTGGAAATACCTCTTTGAAGTGCTTACACACAGAACATGCACCGAAAATCAAGGATTTAAACATTTTGAACAAAGGATTACCCCTGAAGAAGGGTCGCATAATGACCCGAAATGCATTGGGATATGTTTTGATTTTTTATTGTTTCTCGTTTGATTTTTCAATTGGTGTAAAGTATGCAAAACACATATGTGATTTAACAGTGTATTGTTAAAGAGTATCACTCTATTTAAATTATTGTATTTACTGAAACCATATGAATAAGATGTTTCACATACAGTAAAAATTACGTTGATTATGAACCAGAACTTTTTGAATGTTTAATGTTGTTGAATAGGACAAGTGTTCATAAATTGGATTAACATAACCCTTGAAACCTTCAATGGACTTAGTTTGAGCTCCCGGTCAGACCTGGTCACACCAGGTCCTTACAGAGCTGTTTAACCAAGAATTGTGGGCACAATTCTCACTGGGTTAGCTCCTAAAACTGTATAAGTTGTAGTTACATTCGATTAATTGGTTGAAACTTAGTAGGTGTGCAGGCTAGACCCATTACATTGAAGGAGTACGTGCAGTCATGTGAGATATGTGCACGGGGTAAATCGAGTAGACAGGCTCCTCAGGGGTTTCTACAGCCACTTCCCACTCCTACTCATCCATGGCACACCATCTCCATGGATCTCATGGTAGATCTGCCAGTTAGTAAGGGGTTTGATATCATTTTAGTGATAGTGGACACCTTCACTAAGATGAGCCATTTTATTCCTATGGTGGGTACCCCTACTGCTCCAGAGTTAGCTCTTGTGTTTAGTGAAAACATTGTGAGGATTCATGGAGTTCCTAAAATTGTGGTGTCAGATCGAGACCCCAGTTTATCTCTCATTTTTGTCAAGCTTATCTTAAGGGACTGGGAGTTGAGAGTAGATTGTCTACCAGTTATCATCCTGAATCTGACGGTCAGACGGAAAGAATCAATCAGGAGTTAGAGCAATACCTCCGTTTGTTTCTCATTGATCAGGGTGGTGAGTGGTCAGACCGGTTGTGGATGGCTGAATTTGCTTGCAATAATGTGAGGAGCGCTTCTACAGGCTACTCTCCGTTTTATTTGAATTTTGGTCGCCACCCTAACCCCTTTGTAACTCAAGAAGATTTGCAGGTTCCGGCAGTAAAGAATTTGATATCAGATATTAACTCTCTTCATAAATCTGCAGAACAAAATCTAATCAAAGCTAAGACCTCTTACAAGAGATGTGCTGACAGACATAGACAGGCAGCTCCACAATATAGAGAGGGAGATCTGGTGTGGCTATCTACTAAGAATCTTCGTGTAAAAGGGAATAGAAAGTTCCAACCGAGGTTTGTGGGTCCTTATCCAGTTGAGAAGGTCTTGGGTCCATTGACAATAATATTGAAACTACCTACTAAGATGGGTATTCACCCAGTCTTTCATGTGTCATTATTGAAAAAGACCAAACCACAAATGCGTTTAAGTAAACCTCCAACCCCCTAGATATTCAAGGCCATTCCGAGTATGAAGTCAAGGACATTTTAGATTCTAAATTCAAGAGAGGTAAACTCCATTATTTGGTGGACTGGAAAGGGTATGGCCCAGAAGACAGGTCGTGGGAACCTGTATCTAACATTCCTGCACCACAATTGATTAAGAGATTTCATGCACGAAACCCATGCAAAGCAGGACCGATAAATCGGTAGTTGAGAGGGGGTACTGTCAGGATCTTACGAATTGCAGCGACCTGTGTTCCTCCGTTTCAGGGAAAGCCTCGAACATTGATAAAACCCAATCGGGTAAATGTTTGGTTTCCTTGCCTGTAGTAAAAGACTTCATTGTATCTTGTAAATAGTTCCTGTGTTCCAGTTAGTTAATTCTTGTTATACAAGTATCTGGTATCCCTTCTTAAGATGGCCGACGAGTTGGGCTGTATTCCTACACTGTAGAAAGCTAGAAGGTCTAGTTGACTTAGGAAGCGCGAGACCTCCGTGTTGCGCACTTAAACAGAGTTCGTTCTGGAAATCTATCGCTTGTTCCCTGAGCTCCGCGTCTATTTTCCTGACGGGAGTTCAGAGGAGCAGGCTTTTCCAGGGCAACTATTGTTAGCTCAGAGTGAGGGTTAGTTTAGACTCAGAGACTGTAGGTCTCAAATCCATAGTCCGAGTGAGGTTAGCGTTCGACTTCGCACCTGAGGAGAAAGACCGGCAGCAGAGACATTGAGAAGTTCGGCGCTTCAGAGCACAGCGTCAATACGAGTGAAAGCAGTCTGGAGTAAGCAGCAACTGGGACAATTACAGTAAGACTGCTGGCACGCATTTTGAGCTCGTATTTATGGCCAAGAGAACCCTACCCTTTGCGCTTGCCCTATCTTCACCTTTCCTCTTGTACCTTACCCTGTTCCTTTTTGCGCGCTAAAGGAATTCCTTTTGGCCAGGACATTGCATTTTGGTGACAAGCTGAACTTAAAGGCTCTGCCGAGAAAGAACCCTAATACAGCCGCAGTTGAGGACTCTCAGGTACTTAGTGAAGTGAACCTTAGACAGAGAGAGAATTCTCAATTACAGTACAGTGAGTAATGTTAGTCTCCCTTGCCTTATAGCCAGAAAGTCTTCTGCTGAGTATTCCCACTACATGAAGAGTTGCAAATGCCTTGAGAACCACTGGTAGGATAAGCTTACTTTTATCTAATATAGAGTGGCATAAGAAGAGATGGGTGATTGTTTATTCTCTCCCCCTTCTGTGTATTAGGCACTCCTTTGGGACCGACAGCAGACGTTACTAAGAGTCCAGCAGGCTTGCCAGTGACTACCAAGTTCAAGGTGTCTCTTCTTTCTTCCACTTCCCCTTTTCCCTCTTGCTGGTGTATTCTGCTCATAGTAGCGGAGACACTGGTGGGGGGGGCGATTGGGACTAGCTTCGATACTGCCTCTGCGAAGTGTTCCGGAGCCTTCTGACAGTATGGATCCTCTTAATTCAGTGCCACAGCCACTCGCGCGGAGATCGGATTCTGGTCTACATGGAAAAGGAGATCACTGTGGCCATAGTTTGTATCCGGATCCGAAGCCTCTCTGCAGTTGATTCATAGGGAGGTGATTGCCAAGGAGGAAGGACATATAGAGGAAGCTCAGTGATCGAATTTTGTATTGCTCACTGAGATTTGTTTGGCAGCTGTGATCAGTCTCTGCTTAAAAGAATCAGAAAGGACACCATTAAGGTCCTCTATGATCCTTGAAAGAGGGCTATTCTGGAGAAGATCTATAGTGAACTGGTATGAAATGCCCTTCCAAGGTACTCCGCAATAACAATACCTGGCCCCTGTGAAAAGGATGTCGCATAATTATTTATGGTTAGATTAATTTCAGTTTTACACAGATCCTCATTTTTGTTGTATGAAATGTTTCTTCTAATCTAACTCTAGATTAGTGCAGCCCAGTGAGGTACTGAGCCTGTAATGCAGTGCAGAGGGTCAGTGCTGTACAATGCAGTGCAAAGTATTGAGTTAGTGATCCTAGGGTGCAGCGGAGTTTGGTGGGTTTGGTGGGTCAGTCTCCATATGATGCAACACAGTGCGGTGTCTTAACCTGCCAAAGGTGCAGTGTTGTGGGTAATTCTCCCTAGGATTCCGAAACCTATCCCTCTCTGCTTCAGTGAAATGAAGTGTGTGAATGTCTCTAAGATTTAGTGTAGTGTAACAGATTAGTGTCTGTAAAGAGCAGGTTGATCTACTGATTTAGTGTCCCCATGGTCTGCTATGATGCCGTAGGTTTGGGCCCTAGATTGCAGACATATGGAAGGGCCTTCAATCACACATCTAAAACTTAAGAAGGCACTGAAGAAAGGGTAAGAGAGCAACCCTTCTGACTCTACATCCTGGGACTATGGAAAAAGTACCCTCTGGCACTCAGTTTCTTCCCCACAATGCTAATCTTCAGGAAGTCTAAAATCAATACTGTTCGCTCTCACTGACTTTGGCAGGAACACCTACGATCCTAAACCTACGGCAACACCATTCAAGCCACCATCTACTTTCACGCCAGGGGCCTACTGCATGAGCCAACGCATATTGGCATTTAAACAGGTCGTCATGCAGGAAGTGATGGACTCACTGGAAGACAGACAGTATATCAGTCACAACGTCACCAGAGAAGAAAAGCTTGAACTCAAGGACCTGAGTGAGAACTGCTCCATTGTCGTAAAGGCTGCCGACAAAGGTGGGGCAGTGGTGGTACAAAACACAACAGACTACAGTGAGGAGATTGAGCAGCAACTCAAAGTACAAAAGAGTTACCGCACAACACCAAGGGATCCCACGATGGACATCAGATCTCTCATTTAAATAAAAACAAGGCAAAAGAGCAATACAATCACTCTTTTGATGCGGAAGCATACAACTTCTAACCAATCAAGATCTGTACTCAAGGGAATCCATATCTGGGTAGAGTCAGAGCGCCTTTCTTGGTGAAGTTTCTTAAAACTCTTTATTTGATCACATGATGTCTATCAACAGTTACACTGTCAAGCCAGAGCTAAGAAAACCTAATGACAATTCAGAGACGTTGCACAATTTCATCGTTAAAAAGCAAACAAGCATGGGAATTGCAGACATTTACAGACCCTGCAGACGGTGTTGTCCAAACTTACCTCTACTAACCCAACCAATGTGTTGAAGACAATGCAAAAAGAACCAAGTAAGGAGCAGTTACTTACGGAAGTACTTCAGCGTTTCTTCGATCTGCTCAGTAGTTAA
Source organism: Lissotriton helveticus (assembly GCF_964261635.1). Taxonomy (NCBI): domain Eukaryota; kingdom Metazoa; phylum Chordata; class Amphibia; order Caudata; family Salamandridae; genus Lissotriton; species Lissotriton helveticus. Next base: position 890,674,530 of record NC_136071.1, on the reverse strand, counting down.
GTCGATGTTGGCATCCGGAGAAATGAGCGGCGTCTGGAGCCAGTCGTCGTGGTCATACCCATAGATTGTGTCTGCTCTTAGCTTGTAATGTGGGAGTTGTTCCTCCAGCAGACTGATGATTTCAACTTCTGGAAGGTCAGTACTATTGCACACATCTACGAGCAAGGAAATAAACATTTATTTACATATAACTGGATAAAGAGACACAACCAGCAGAGTACATCAAATAATGATTCTTTGTGTTTACACACACAACTAATTGCTACCCACCAACATCCATGCCTTCAACATAAAAGAAAGAATCAGGTGGTGGAGCAATGGCTCTTTGTATGAACTAACCATAATCAATGCACAAATCTGAATTAAGTAAAGGCATTTCCCAAAATTTAACTCAAGATGGGGTCAAATAAAGAAATAAGACCTGCGGGAGGTGGCGTAAAAAGCTCGGCTCTACAGTCCGTGGGGAGTTAGACATTGGATTAACAGGCTTGCAAAGAAATCTATAGTTACTGGTATGTGATATTATATTGAAAAAAAATCAGGAACCGTTTTTGTGCTAATATATATTTCACAAGCTGAGCTCGTGCATTATTTACACAGGAAAAAACACACAATCTACATCTGTAAGTGGGTGAGTGTACTCTCACGTTCAGAGGTACGCAAATAACGTTTTTTCAAGAAATGATTGATGAAGGTAGGTAGTAGTGGAAAACAGAACTTTATTTAAACCTATACTTTAGCTAACTGTGAAACACTTTGAATTGCTACACCATAAACCCTCAATTTGTCCCACACCAATAGTAAGATGATCTGTCAGTCCATGCTTTTTAGCTCATCACTTTGCATTTCAGTCAAGAGCCTGGCAATTTTCTCCACATGCAAGTACCTGCTCAGAGAACATGAGATGTCCAAGAGGTTTTGGGTAGAACCAAGTTTTTTTCTTTTTAAACCAAGTGCACAAGATCGGGAGTTGCATCAAAGATATCATTGGTTACATTACTGTAGCTGTCTGCCAGGGCTTGTTTCCGCACGATACACAAAATACAACACCAGTAAAGAGCTGAGAGATGGCTCCTTTCAGACATTGGCTTGTTTGGATGAGTCCAATTCAGGCATAGGCTCACATCAGGCCGTTTCTAACATTTTGGGACCAGCCCACTAAATGTTTCAGATGTATATAATTCCAGCCTCAGAGCTGCATTTGGTTATATTTAATAAGCATTCCCTCCACTGTTCACAACCCGATACGGATTCTCCAAACTTGGCGGGTATGGCTAATTAGACAAACATACTGGGAGTGAGGTGCTGACCGATGTAGCCCGGAGCCACTGAGAAAAACTGATTATGCAGTACAATGCTCATGGGTGACCTCACATGTCTGGCCTGCTGCTGGGGAAGACACCATGCAGCTGCCACGTCACTACTCTCTCCTGCTCCATACTACCCTATTACTCAGTCCCCAAAGCAGAGGGGCGCTCACTGCTGTTCCATAAGACTGTTCCTCATACGCTAATGTGGGTAAATACTGATGCTCCATGTTTATACGATACATCTCATACATTCTGCACTATAGATCCCAGAGGAGAGCTAGAAACTGGTACGGGACCCGCAGTCCGGTACCAAAGACTTGCTGCTATGGGCATCTCCATTCACCTGTGTGTGTTCTGTCTGATGTAACGTCCTGCAGTGAGGCTGCTTGAACAAGTGGACCATGTCAAGTGAGTGCTTTGGCTCCACTGCATCACACGTTTCCACAGTACTTCTGCTGCCCACTCTGCTGCCAAGGATGCCTACTCTGGGCATCAGCAAATCTCCGTGCACCTGTCAAGCCAGAATTGGGAAGGGCTGCTGCAGGCACTCAGCACTGCTGTATCATCCGTCCCACTGAAACCTATATTAAAATGCTTAATAAATCATAAACCACCCTTTAACAATTCCTCATGGGTGCCTACCTCTATTAGAATTTAGTTTTATTCCACACTTTATGTCTGCTGCATTTTGTCTAGAATCTCGAAATGGATAAAAGTGTTCGATTACACCCTGCAGTTCTAAAATCATAAATACTAATGGAAAGATTAGCATTAATTTACATTGGGAGCTAGCATGTGGTGGCCCAGGTGATTTCTGTCAATAGATTATTTTTGCACAAACGTTATTGGGTTTTCCATGGTAAATACAGTGCTTAGTGTTCTAGCAGTTCTGCACTTCAATTATGATCAAACATTTCACATATTTCATGTATAATGTCTATGTACGGATCAGTAGTAAACATTCAGTCATTACATGGTTTAGTATGTGTATAGTGTAGAACACTGCATACATTACATTACTGTCCCTAAACATAGTGAACTTCAAACTCCCTCCCACCTCCGTCCTCAACATTCTGAGTTTAGACCTCAGTGAAAATTAGTTACATGGACAGTACCCTCTTAATGGATTCCGGCATGCATAGTAACTACAATGCGGTGTGAAATGATTAAACATCTGGGGCATAATTGATTGTGTAGGGACATACATATGACATTGGTTCCATTCTATTTGGGTGTTGCGTTGATTGGTATCTTACTAGTGGTCACCCAAGGTCCATTCGGACCTGGGTCAATGTGTGTGATATTCTGGTGCTCTGTATATGAAGAGTTTTAAAGGATTCTAGTAGTGTGTCCCATTCCGTGGCCACAGATGGGTTAAAACGGACAACTTTTCTGCTTAGAAGACATTGAATCTGAAGTTGAGTCCAACACCATCAGTGTCCTACCAAGTGCTGATATGATCGGTAGGCCACACCCACTAACTGGACACACTCATACAAATGTATATAAACAGGCTTAGAAGCCTTGAGTCAATCTAAAAACTATTCCCCCTATAGTTTAACTCTCATGTAAAGCAAATATATATTGAATTATCCACATGCAGGCATAGGAGTGACAGGTCAGGCTCCATCTCTTGCACATAAACACACACACAGGACTGTCAATAGCAGTGTAAGATTCCAAAACACATGCAAAGCACAGCACAAGCAAAATCAGTGAAAATGTCTCACAACAAGCAAAGGCTTGTAGGGCCAGAGGTAATAGCTATGCCTTTTCACCACAAAGAGTAAATTGATTCACTAGCTCTTAGTAATGGTAAGGCATGTTTCTTGTAGTTGACCAATGATTGGTCTTCTTTGTGTAAAAAAGAAAAGCAACGTCTAATTTTCTCTCATACATAACATGTTTTACCATGGCAAGTGCAAAAGAAACAATTGATGGACGGAATGCTGGACAATGCAAACATTCACCCCCAGAAACAAGGATCTAGGTTTAATCCATCCTTCTTTTGCTCACCACGCCAGTTTGGACCCAGCCATATGCAACTATGTCTTGACCCTGTTCCCTGTGGGAATAGTCCAGGTCGAACTGCCATGCCAGGTCCTCCCTGGACCGGAAACATGCATCCTGGGACCGGTTTCAGGGCATCACCCTTAATCAGCTAGGCTAGCTTGAATCCAGTGGTGCAGTGAGCACGGGACCCATGTCTGGGCATACCCTTAACACGGAGGGGACATGGCAAGTGTAAGCTCCCTTAACACAGAAAAGGGACAACACAAGCTGCAGCAAGAGAGCACATACACAGCAGCAATCCTTCCCTCACAGCAACAGAACAGATGAGCTGCTCCCAAGAGCAGACAGTGCTGCTACAACAATACTAACAACCATTGATTGGCACAGACTGCTGGTTCCATGTCTCTTCTAGATCTTCCTTGTTTCGATGCCTCCTAAGGCTCTGGCCATCTAAATTTCAAGTTTGTGGAATATGCATCAGAGACAGAGAAAGGGCAGGTTGCACAGATACATGACACAGTCTACGTGAATGTGTGCCTACTCCTGTTGGCAAGCATTCGAGCGTTAAAGACGGATAAAATGGCTTTGACAAGGTTTCATGAATTTAAAGATGCAAGTAGGATTGTGAATACCAGCACTGGACAGGGCCAAAGCCATCAGGCGACTCGCCCTAAAACCTCCAGTATTGTGCAGCTACTGCTACTCCAACATAAACTTTATCTAGTTAATGGTCTGTCCACCCTGCTTTTATAACTTGTGAAAAACGAAACTACAGGTGCCCAAATGGAAAGCAATGTGCCTCAATATTTAACTCCTGACACTGGCCACTGCATACAAAACAGACCTGGTCACCAGTGCAATACCGGTGTTATAGCACCACAGCTGCTCTTCACTGCAAAAAGTGTGTGTGAGAGAGAGAGAGAGAGAGAGAGAGAGAGATAGTGCGTGCTTGCATCGGACGAGAAAAAAACAGAATCTTCTAAGTCTTCTATCAACATGCATCTCAGTATTTACTGTGGATGGAGACTTCTTTTCCGCATCTGCATAATTCACCAACATTAGAAGGCAGAACAAGAGGCTTAAGCTCCCTAATTAAACCCACTGAAATGAACAGACAAAATGGGTGATAATACAAGCATTAAAAAGGATTCTGTTCTAAGTCCTAAAATAAGGTACATAAAGTATTTTTCATCTTCTTTAGTTAATTTCTCTTTACTGTCCTTTCCCATTTTTGCATTTCTCCTTCGCTTCCTCTTTTCTTTCTCTTCACCATGTTCTTTTTTCCTCCTCTTATCTCAATCCCCACTTCTTTCACTCCTCAATCGTCATGCCTTTATCTTTTTTCCTTCCTTTTTGTTTTTTAGGTCGAGCCTAGTAGCGCTGGCTCAGTACAAGGGCTTCATGCCGGCCCATCTTTTGTCATTGGATGTTCTGGGTGCCCTCCTAAATTCCTTACTTTTGAATGTTAAATTGTGCCCACAGCGACTGGACCTGCTACAAGGCTCATTTTGCTTCTGTCCATTTCAGTTAGTTTTGAGCACTATTTTATCTGATTGCCTGCCTCGTGTTCTAGAAATTAACTGTTTCCCCGTTTGTTCTCCCCTTTGCATTTTAGCTTTCTCTTATGATCTACAGAGTCTGGGTCACTGAAGATCGACTTGAGAAGTCACAAAGTTAGAAGGTTAGAAATGTGACTTTACTCAATAGCTCCCTTCCACCCAATCTTTCGTTTTTAGCATACATTAGGATGTAAATCTTATTCTTTATCTGGTCACAAATGTGGCATCTGTGTCTCTGTTTTAAGTGGTAATTTCCCTTTCTTAGTCCTATAGGTAATGGCTGCAGCTGTCTCTCTGTTCCCAGTGGAATGTCCTCATTCTTAGTCCTTTAGTCAGTGCAGCTAACGGCTCCTCTGTGGAAAAGTGTAAATTTTACATTAGCATAAGCGGCAACCATTTTGACTGTTGCGTCCGTTTCATTTCTTTTGTGTTTATTTTACTCTCTGCTGTTCATCTTTTTACCCAGCCTGTGTCCTCTAACTTTATCTGACCTCTCTACATGGTCAAACTGGTGTACGTGCTGGGGGGTTGCAGCTGCCTGTGCACCTCGTCTCAAAGGTTATCGATTGATAGCTTATTGCCGCCATAAACATTCCTTCTTCCCCCTCCTTATCTCCTGACCATATGGCCAGGCTTTGTTCTTGTTTGCCTATAGCTATTTCCGTGCTTAAACCTATTCCCACCAGTTTTCCTTCTCATGAGATTGCATTCTAACAAACAGTATATAAGGACGATGGTTTTTGCATTAGATGTACTTCCTCCCACAACACTTGAGGGTGCTGTTCGGACGCAGTCTTGCTCATGAGCATTTAATAAACGGTGTTTGTTTTACTTCACTCCAGTGCCAATATCTCTTTTGTAAGTGTTCGGACCCATGGACGAGAGGGTGACCCTGCACCAGTGTGCCCTCACAGAGGTACAATCTAGTGTACGTGCTGGGGGTTGCAGCTGCCAGTGCACCTGGTCACAGAGGTTATCGATTGATAGCTTATTGCCGCCATAAACATTCCTTCTTCCCCTCTCCTCATCTCCTGACCATCTGGTCAGGCTTTGTTCTTGTTTAGCTATAGCTATTTCCCTCCAGTGTTCCTTCTCACGAGATTGCATTCTAACAAACAGTATATAAAAACAATGGTTTGTGCATTAGGTGTACTTCCTCCGACACACTTGAGGGTGTTGTTCGGACGCAGTCCTGCTCATGAGCATTTAATAAACTTGGTTTGTTTTACTTCACTCCATTGCCGATCTCTCCCTTGTTAGTCTTCAGACCCGTGGAAGAGAGGAAGACCCTGCACCAGTGTGCCCTCACGGGGTACATTTCCACACCTCTGGTCCAAGAGGTAATTTCTCATTCTTAGTCCTTTAGACAGTGCTGCAGCTGCTTCTCTGGTCCTGGTGGTAAATCCCCATTCTTAGTCCTCTAGACAGTCCTGCAGCTATTTCTCTGGTCCCATTGGTAATTCCTCATTCTAAGTAATCTATGCAGTGCTGCAAGCTGCTACTCTGGTTCCATCTGAAATTCCTCATTCTAAGTTCTCTAGGCACTGTTGCAGCTGTGTCTCTGTTCCAAAGTGGTAATTCCTAATTCTTTGTCCTCTAGCCAGTGCTGTTAGCTGCTTTTCTGGTCCCATTGGCAATTCCCCATTTTTGGTCCTCTAGGCAGAACTACAGCTACTTCTCTGGTCACAGTGGTAATTCCCTATTCTAAGTCCTCTAGACAGTGCTGCTAGCTGCTTCTCTTGTCCCGTAGGTAATTCCTCAGTCTAGGTCTTCCAGACACTGCTATTAGCTGCTACTCTGCTGAAGTTGTAAATTCACACATTCTTAGTACTCTAGGCAGTGCTGCTAGCCACTTCTCTGGTCCCACTGGTAATTCCTCATTCTTAGTTCTCTAAACAGTGCTGCAGCTGTGTCTCTGGTCACAGTGGTCTTTCCTCATTCAATTTAAAAAGTCTTTATTTCGATTATTCATCATAAAAGACAGAAGTATACATAAAAACTATACAGAACTCTGAATTTCATCTTAAAACTGTTGGATAAAAATTACCAATTCATGGTAAAAATATAAATAACAAGAATCGCATTATAAAACCAATCGATAAGAACAGATTAAATGTGGTACAATCACAAGACTTTTCATATTAAAAAAGGACACGTGCCTTGAAGGTAAAACTCTACAAGCCATGTATAAAAACACATTTAGCTCAGAAGACCACCTCTTTTTTCCCCGAATAGCCCAAGACCAGCTCAGGAATTTAGACACCCCTATAACAGCAATATCGTTGCAACCAGTTTTCAATAGCCTTTTAGCGACCATTGCAGAACTAGTACCCAGGGATCTACAAATGGGTTTAAGCCACGTGCTTCGGGGGAGCTGGTAGGCAGGACAGACATAGAGAAGATGGCTAATATCTTCGATATGCTCTGGACAAAACGGGCACTTATCTCCTGTACCAAGTGACCATTTACATGTGAATTTCCTCGTAGGGAGTGACTCCACACGGAACTGATGGTAAAGCTTGCGATCTCTCGGCTTTGTTATTAGATCCCAATAGCTTTCCATTTTTGGTTTATCTTTGAGTTCACAATAGTCTCTAGTCAGAGATGAGCAGGTCAAAGAAGAGAACCTCTCAATTTTAATGAGGTTCCAATATGCTGCTTTGTAGGCAGTTTTAGGAGGAAATATCGCAGTCTCCAGGTAATCCCACAATTCTCTCAGCCCCATCTTGGTGAGCAGAGATTTGATGCTGTTTAACCATATAATTTTGTTGGCACTATCCAACCCCCCGACTTCAATCCAGCCTCTGACGAATAAATGGAGTTTGGGGGTAATCCAAAGCCTTCTCCAGAACGCCAACATCCTAAACCGTGCAATGTCCTCAATTACCTGGCAACCAAGGTCTAACAGAAGGGGAATACACGGAGTTGATTTGGGGAGGTCCACGATTGCTCTCAAAAATGTATTCTGGGCCTGAGCTAACTGATACAGGTTGGATGCTCCCCATATTTCGGCCCCATACAGGATTGCGGGAATGATTTTCGTAGTATACATTTTGACAACAGGAACAATGGGTTTAGTAATCGATTGGCTATGTTCCTTTAACAGGGCTCCAGCTAGCTGTGAGTGTTTCAATACCAATAGTTTCAGCTGCGGTGACCAACTCAATCTGGCGCCAAAGGTGACTCCCAGGTAGGTGAAGACATTAGTCTGCTCCAAGAGTTTCCCGCTCATGAAAACCCTTGAGGTTACGGGCCTTGCCCCATGAAGAACCATGAACTTCGTCTTCTCAATATTTACTACCAGTTCATGGTCGCAGCAGAACTCCTCAAAACGAGACAGGGCCAGCTGTAGCCCCTGTCTCGTCTTGGATAAAATTAACGTATCATCTCCGAACATGAGCAGGGGGACTCTTTGGCCTGCCAGCATGGGTGCATCCGTTGGTTGATTGTCAAAATACCGCACAACCCCGTTAATGAAAAGTGAAAACAAAGTGGGGGCCAGAACGCATCCTTGCCGGACCCCCTTTTCCACTGCAAATTTGTCTGTGACCTCCCCTGGCTTTCCCCAGCGGACCTGTGCATAATTAAACCTATGAAGCCTGACCACCAAAGAGACCAGATCCTTAGGCATCCCCAGGGCCAACAAGACATCCCACAGTTTGGATCGTGGGACTAAGTCAAATGCGGAATTTTAGGTCCACGAACGCAGCAAAAATCATACCCTTACCCAAAAAAAACTCCTTCCAGTAAAGCATCTTAGCTTTCCTCATTCTAAGTCCTCTAGGCAGATGTGCTAGCTGCTTCTCTGGTCCGGTCGGTAATCCTTCGTTCAAAGTCCTCTAGACAGAGCTTCTAACTGATTCTCTGGTGTCATTGGTAGTTCCTAATTCGAAATCCTCTAGGCAGTGATGAAGCTGCATCTTTGGTACTTTCAGTAATTCCTCATTCTATGTCCTCTAGACAGTGCTTCTAGCTGCTTCTCTTATCCCGTCGGCAATTCCTCATTCTAAGTCCTCTACACAGTGTTGCTACCCACCTCTCTGGTTTCATCGGTAATTCCCCATTGTAAGTCCTCTGGGCTGCTGCAGCTGTTCCTCTGGTAACAGTGGTAATTGCTCATTTTAAGTCCCCTAGGCAGTGCTGCACCTGTGTCTCTGTTCATACATCCACTACACTCCAAACAAAAACACATGGATAAAAGACATTTTCTACCTCTGACAAAAGCGAGACCTATTGCATAACAAATTCTTGTCTTCTATGGCCTCACCTTATTTCCTTCACAGTTCCATCTTTCCTCATCCATCATATCCAATACCCTGTCATTGACTATCCGTCTTATTCACCCATGGGAGAAGCTCACTTTAAGGAACCTCCCCCCCCACCCCCCTTCAACCCCCCTTCTCGAACCCCCTTCCTCCCCCAACTACACACTCACCTTTGCTTAGAGGAATACGTCTCTAGAGCGTTTCAGACTGGTACTACAGTAAAAATGGGCAAAGAGAAGCTACACTAACAAGAAAGCATAACACATTTCGACCAAGTAGCGCTGCGGTATGCCACGAGGCGCAGGGGCTGTATTTACAGGGTGAATGAATATCCAATCACAACACGGAGGCCACGCCTCCAGCAGGCCTCTGACTTGGCACACAGTAAACTGCATTGTAGTTAGAACCGATACCGTCCTCCTGCAGCAGGAAGTGGTTAAGATACGGAAATGCGTGCTTATTGAAACCGAGTGTTCGCTGGTAAAACGAGAAGTCAAAATATGGATCAGGCCAAAGGCATTGTTTGTGTTTTCGTATTACACAAAAAGCAAGTGGAAGCAGATCGACAGACGATAAAAACACGCTGTAAGTAGGAGAATGGACTGAGGGCTCTTCTTGAGGCGGGTCAGGAGCTCGGCTAATGGCCGATGTCGTGACTGCACTTTGCCGGGAAAGGACCCGGTCCACGGACACTCGAGGCCACACACAACATAGTTTCCCATGGAACGTTTCACTTACTCATGTTGGCGCGCCTCGGCTCCCTTCTCCAATGGTCACATTCTCCGAGCCGTCTGGGGTCTGCGGCGTCTGTCCTGCGGCCGGCACCAACACATGGCTGCGCTGGGCAGAGCTCCGAGGGCGGCTGCCGCACGCAGCTTTGAATTTCCTGACTAAACATAGACTGAATCAAGCCCGATCTGCTGAGGGACCATTTCAGTTCGCCTAAATATGGCTGCCCTTTAAAGCGGTACCAGCCCCGGCACACGGGCAGCGGAGACAACATTTTAATCTCAGAAGATGCTCCTTTACAAAGTAATGAACAGAAAGGGTTGTGGGGACTTTACAGGATGTTCTTTAGACAATTGAAATCCTTCTTTAAAATACCGCAATAACTCTCTAGTTATTCCAATAACTTGGCTGGCTTTTGGCATGGGCGAGCTGGGCGAAGGCCCAGGACGCCTCTCTTCTGAGAGGCGCATGGAATGGTCTCACTTGCCCCAGCCTGGTCCATGCCCCTGCGTGCTCGTTTCTCTGTCAGATTTGCCATTTTAAATCATTATCATCACACAGGCAATGTTTTTCACCCCGTTGGACCCTTTCTTTAGCCTGCCTTCAGTTTGTCATCCCCTACGGACACAGGCCAACAACACCCTCATCAGTGTGGGCATTTTAGGTGAGCAGGGGGAGGTAGGGGATTGTTGTATTCGAGGACCATTCACCGCTCAGCCAGGGACAGACCAGAAAACACAAAAGGGGCCTCCTCATTATGTTCACTAGAATTAGCAGGGCACCAAACTTCTCTCCACCCAGGGCACTAGCTTAGCTCTGCCAGTAACTAACTTAAGAAGAATTACAACATCTGATGCAGCTTTTCAGCAGGTTTCTAAAGAGACTGAGAGTTATCACCCCAAACATTTTCTTTTCCTAACAACGCCATGTAGTTATGCATTTTAAACAATTCCTGGACCAATATAGTATGAAACTGAATATATACAACAGAAATACATGTAGCTTAAGAGTCTTGGCTCGTAAGAGTTTTCAACAAGCTCGTAAGAGTTTTCAACAAGGCAACAATGCTTACCTCGTCTCAGACACAAGCAAGCCACAGAACGTTTGGCCTAAAGGAGATGATAATAAAGTAATAAAAAACATTCCCAAAATAATGCAGCCACTAATACACTCTTTACCCCTGCAACTTGCACAATGTATGAAGGTTACCACAAAACTTCCCTACCAGCCTCAGCTCTTTAAATCATTGGTGCGATAGCATCTTTATTCCATTCCATCCTTTCTTTATACTGAAAAAACCTTTACAACTTAATTGCCAATATAAGCACCCACAGAGTACTTAAATAATGAAAGCTAACAAAGAAAAATAATGAAGTAAACCCCTGACCTCAAATTTGCCTCTATACTACAGGACCTGCCTAATGACGGTTAATCACTGATGTATAACCAGTGTTTCAATTATCCAAACAATCCTTTGAATCCATAAAATACCTTTTAACAACTATAATCCAGAACAACAAATTGAAAAGCTGAGCAAGCAAATTTTTACTTGCCTTTATGGCAAAAATGTGATGCCGACCTTATTAAAAGTTTACTAAACCCCTTGTGCCATTGGGTATCTCCAAAATAAAATTTTAATTAGAGATTAATCTGTGTGTTTCACCAATTTCAGTTTAGCAAAGCTGAACAGCGGGGCAGTATCCAATAATCACCTGCACATCATGGGTAGGAGAAGTGGTTTGGCAGATCATGCACCCAGATCCTCGGAGAACATGTCCTGCAGTGTTAAAAAATGTTCCCGCAAGCTTTAGACAGAAGATTGCTACAGGAAGGCTTGCATGTTTCATTATACCTGCCCCACAGGACAGTAACACAACTGCAGCAAAGGCACATTGAAAACACTCCACTCTACTGCAAGAAAGAACAAACACAGCACATTCAAATACTAACCGGAGTGAATTTGGTCAATGCCATGGGGTGCACAGTTAGGGCTTCAAAACGGGCTTCTTTTTGTTGTTTCATAAGTACATATTTTTGATTAAGTTGAAGAAGATTGTTATGTGGCACTGACTCCACCAAAGGTAATTACTTGGCCTGCATTAAAGTCCAAAATTGTTTTGTCCACTATGCAGCTCCAGAGAAAGGCCATATGAAATTCAGACTTAACCCTGCTCCAACAGTCTAGCCTGAACTACCACGCTATGTATGTCTCCAGTAGGCGAGAACACAAGCAACCACAGACAACATTCAGCCTAGTTGGGCCTCATCAATTTGGCAAGCTTGGTTGGTTCTGTGGCACAACAAGCATTAGACGATATTTGGCCATTGCTGTCACATTTAGGGAAGGGCCCTGTAAATGCAGAATACCACAGCCCTACTTTGTCTTGATGTGTTATCCTTTCTTGCTGCAACTTCTCTTTGGCCAATTTGATTGTAGGACCCGTCTGAAACACTCTAGAGGCTTCTTCCGCTAAGCAAAGGGGGAAGTCCTTAAAGTGGGCTACCCCCACAGGTGATCAAGGCGGATATCACACACTCATAAGCAAGAAGATGAAGGAGGAAGGGGCATAGCTATCATTAGACTAGCATGTACAGGGTCACAAAAGCCAAGGACGAGAGTGGCCACTGCAGTCCTTGTAGGTTTGTCTTTAACGTGGGAAGTGAATCTTTCTTGCTTGTGTTCAGGACCTTGCTATGCTAAGCTGCTTGCAAGAAAAGTTGCCATGAGATTGCTATCCAGACATTAGTAAGTGAAGAGCCATACCATAATCAAGCTTTTTCATGGATAAGTCAACTCCACAATTTGTCGCCTCTACTCTGTGGGACATCCTGGAGACATGTCAGCTGAAGATGCTGAAATGCACTGAAGTGAAGTTGGCTGAACTAGTGAGATAAAAATGCCCTTAGCTATTATGAATCTTAACCGGCACTTGACTTTTGGGGTATTTTAGCAACAACAGCCATTATCCAAGGACAACAACTATACCAAACACTACATGTGATTTTGGGAAGCCTTTTAAAGATTGCATTAGAAGCACTTCCAAACAGTATGCTTGCGCTCCTATTAAAAGCCCCTGTTTGATCTAATGGTACTTCAGAATGTGCCTAGAAGAAGAAAGAGGAGGAGATGGAAGACTTCTGTGCCTACTGTGTAGGAGGGATATGTACTGGTTTGGTACATGAAAACTAGAAGAGCAGCTCTTACAATTGCCTGATTGTTCAACATTCTGGGGTTATTTCGAAAAACAATGAGAGACAGTTTCTAGACCTAATCCACAGGGACATTTGGAGAAGCCATGAAGCTACGTTCCCACTAGTAAAACTTGCCTCAGGACTACCCGAGGTCCTGGAAGCTCAAGGACCAGAGGAGGCTGCTGCTCAACTCACAGAACCCCATCAGATATCAATCCGATTTCCTTCAAACGTTCAATCGTTGATAGTTTAGTCCAAAAAGCCACTAAAGAGTACGGTACAATCAAAAGTTCAAGCTGTAGCCAACTTCATTGTTACTGCCCGTGAAAAGGATGATGATGTAAGGAAAATGGAGCGAGGGGAGAAGTAGAATTAGGTGAAAAGAAAAAGGGTCAAGAGGAAGTATTAGGTGAAAGCAAGGTAGGATTAGAGGAAAATGGAATTAGAGTGAGATGTCACGAAAGGGAGGGAGGATGTGGCAAGAGGCAAGGATGGGTGACAAGAGGAGTTCAGCAAAAGATGGTTATGACTTAGCAGCGAAAACAGCAAATGAAGACAACAGAAAATGCTTTATGATATAAATCTTAGTATGTTGCATGAATAACTTAAAACAGTCCCTGGAGTCTTCGCCTGACTGGTACAACTTTCTACTCCATTTATAATTTTAGTACTTACACCTGGCTCCCCAGACCAGCAGACCTTGCTCTGTCCTGCTTTGGCGGTCAGCACACAACCTTAAGTCATCGGCGCCTTGAGAAAAGGAGGCCCATGGGATCCCTGACCACAGGCTTCAAGAAAACATCCATTCTTGTCCTCACAATAGTTGCAGATGGAAGACGACAATATACAGAAAGGGTCTCCAACACGCAGCCTGGGCAGCATCGTCTGAGAAGGATCACCTCCAGGTAGGCTGGAGAACTTGAGGAACCGAAGGGTAGTCAAATGCCCCCATCAGTGGGCTCGGCCAAAGGGACATCTACCAAGATCTCTAACACTTCAGAGTGATCAGGGGCAGCTCTAGGCTCATGGCGGCCCTGGGCAGGGAGCGTAGGTAGGGGGCCCCGGAAGAGGGGGTCCAGGCAGGGCAGAGCCCCCTGGAGCTCAGGATGGTGTTTTAATAAAACGTCCAGAAAAGGCGTTAGATGACCAGTACCTGCGGCTGCTCCTAGTAGGATTTTCGAATAACCAGATTTGTGTACTCAAATTCTCTTCATTTTGCTTGCAATGCAGCGGGCTAGCAGTGGGTTATGGGTAGGGAAAAAAAGAAGCCAATCAGGAACCAGGAGGAAAGCAGGTGCGGAGGCCACTGAAGAAGGGGGGGGGGGCAGGGTGTTTTGAAGTGGAACAGAGGCGCAGGCAGCCAAATCCCTGCCAGTTACCGCCACGCAAATATGTATCCATCCTCAGCAGAATATTATATGAAGGATATATACTGGCGTGGTGGCCCCTGGGGTTTGGTGGCCCTGTGCAGGTGCACAGCTTGCACATGCCTAAGGCCGCCCCTGGAGTGATGCTGATGCCACACAAACACCACTGCAGACCCTAAACTAGGACCACAGACATACCTATATTTGCGAAGATCGAAGGTTGATCACCTCTCCCTGACAGGAGTGGGGGGACCTTTTATGATCAGATTACCACCCTGCTTTTTCATTTAAAAAATAAGCATGATATTACGCTTTTCTATGCCAGCCTCTCTCTTTAAAATATATGCTTATTTTAACCAAGTCTAATTGAACAAAGTCTTCTGGACACCGTAAAAGGGTATTTGATTACCACTAAACTGACACACCTGTCAAATTTAAAGTTTTTGTTATCTCTCCAACTTGTAATGACAATAGTTTTCCTCAAAACGACAGTGTTTCAATTGTAATGATGTACATTGTATTTGCAAGGTATCCAGTATGGAATTTCAGCAAAAAAATGTTTCCTTGCCAAGAGGCGTGACTTATATAAGTACAGGTGTGGCTTAAAATATTGTAAATAAGGAACACAATTTGTGACTGAGGACTGCAGGATGTGCCTATTATGCCTTATTAGTAACTTTTCTTTGCCGAGCATCGGCAACAAATAATGCAACACAATGTCTGATTATATCCACACAAAAAAGTCAAGGGCATATATATATACGATAATTATGTATACAGTGTGATCATAAGCAAATATTGACATTTGGGTTCGGTCTCAGAGTGAAGAATGCAGCTTCCCTCTGCAGAAAAGCCTCGCCTGTGCAAGTTCTAAAACACCTCTAAAACAGAGTGCGGTTTGTAATAGGATGAAAAGGTAAAGACAGATGAAAAGTAGACCTGTTTCAACATCAAACACCCAATTAGGGAATTCTAGCAAACTAATGTATCCGGTACAAAATAGTACCGAGAAATTAGTGCCTTTTAACCCAAAACGGATTTTAGGTATAAAATGTTAATTAAAAATTAAAGCGTGCGCCTTTTCCCTTCTAGCGATCCAAGTACCCTTGAATAATGAATGAAACAGAGCAGCCTGCAAGGACAAGACTGGACTTAAAGTGACTGTTCCGCCGTTCCTTCTTCGTAAAATAGTGGACACTGCCATCTACTGTTACAGACGATCAACACAGGTGTGTGTATTTAATAAAATCGAAAAATATGCTTCTTTCCACATGCTATCGAACGGAAAAGGTTCCAGATGTGCAACTCCTAACAAAATCCATATGATTTCCATAAACATTTGTAATTTGGCAGCTCAAAGCGATACTTAAAAAAGAAGCTGCCTCGACTAATGCAGGAAAAAAGGATCCTTGCTATACACTGTTCTCCATCTTGAAAGAACCTCCCCGAATCCTGCACTGTTAGCAGTGGCATATATTGTAACTGTATTTATATGTGCTTACGACCTCTGACGAGGTGTCTAAGCACTTTTTCGGCGAGCAGCACACTACTCCGGAACCCTGCAGCAGATTACCAACCAAGCGCCTATCACAGATGAGCGAGCGTCCACAAACGCTATACAAAGCAAATATGTTGCACACTGTAACCAAAATACAGTCATCGCCTTTCGCTTTTTTTTTTTTAGGTCTGAGCTACAGACAGATTTAGCTGTCTATAGGCAGAGATTCCCTGTTTCAAATATATGCACAGTGGACTTTGGGTCAGCTCTTGCTCATGATTGGATGACTTTGCTGTCCATACCAATTGAAGAGGTCTATCTCCACCTGGGGATCGTGGTCGACAACTAACTACCGACGTCCAACCAAGTCAACTTAATTACCTCTTCCTACTTCCACAGCCCCAAGATTCTCAGGGAAACTGCAGGTTGCTTCTTCTGAAGACCTGCCAAGAAATCAGCAGCACACTTATCACCAGCAAACTAGGCTACGGAAACGCACACTATTTTTGAATCTCTACCCAACGCATCAAAGGCCCCCAGAATGTTCTGAATGTAGCAGCCTGACTCAGACTCCTAGTCTGCCACCTCGCACCCACATATCCACTCACCTCAAAGACTGGCTTCCCATCTACAAGCACGCCCTGTTCATTATTACAACTACTCACACAAATGTATAAAGCACTGCACAACTTGGGTCCCACCTTCCTGAACATCTGATTCAGCTTCCCCACCTTCACCAGACACCTCCAGGCAGCCAACCGCCTGCTTACCGAGCCAGAGACGGTGATTACACTTTTGCATACCTGGCTCCTAAGCCAGGAACAAGCTAACCCCACACATTAGGGCAGCCAGCTCAGTACTAGAATTCAAGGAGAAATGGAAAACTAGCACTTTGGATAGGCCTCAGCCAGGGCAGCACGACATTCTCATCAGTACCAGGATACCTTCCTTGGGGAGATGTACACTTAACAAGTAAACATAATATAACATAACATTAGTGTGATGATGATTCAATAGCTTTCCTTATTCCTTTTTTCCTGCCCAAGAGTATTTCAGGCTCACAGGGGCCTTACTGGATGAGTTGTATCCTTCCACTGCTGACTTGAGGAGAAAGTTTTGGTCTCCACTACTAGAGTTCCAAAAGCCCTGTTGTGTGGTTAGCCTGCCCATTGCTTTCCTTTGGTTTGCTTTCTTGCCACTCATTGCTTCACTTCTTAGTAGATGCATTTCCTTGTCCATCTTGTGTTTCCATTCCCTGGAGCATAGACTTTTTTTCAACAGCCTCTTGACTGGCAGACTTGCGTCCATTCATTGCTCATTTTTAGATTTCTACTCTCTTTAAAATATTCCTTTTTTCTTCTTGCTTTACACTCCATCAACGTGCATGTGTTTTCCAGCTCCCTCCCTCTTGGTTTCCCTCCACAGGGCCAAATACCCATCTCCTGGGTGCTCTGCTTGCTCTCTCCCTCGTGACTGCTCACTCTCTCTCCCCCACCTACTTCTTTGCTGAAATCTCCATACACGCTCTGTACTGCTGTCTCCCTCAGGGCCTTCTCTAACTGCCCTCATGTTGCTCTGTCCATCACGTGCTACATTTCCCTTGGCTTCAATTCTAGGTTTTTCCTGCACAGCGCTTGAGCTGTGCTTGTGAAATCTATTGCTGTTGGTATGAATCTTAAAAGTGGCTTTCATCCAGCCACCTCTCTTTTCTGCCTTTTCATTGGTACCTGTGCTTGCCACTTACTTTTCCTCCATTTTAATTGGTTTTAGCATATTTTCCTGCATTTACAAATCAGTTTCCAGTAGCCGAAATACTTTTAACATGCGCTTTGGTGGAACTCTTTTTTCATAAAGTTGTGCCTCTTTCTGCTTCTTCGTCTTGCAGCAAATTTATATAGCAATTAATCCCCCAGAGAAATTAAGTGATGGTTCCAGATCCCTGGATGTTGCAACGCCAAGACTCGAACCAGGAGCCCCAGCTCTCGAGTCAGCAGCACTGGCTGCTGCGCCACATCCTGTCCTGTGAGACTGGTCAGGGAGCTCTTTCCTTCATCCCTGACGGTGATTGATAAAAGCAGCTTATTACTCATCACACATGCGAAACCAATGCATTACTAATGCTTGTCAATTTTCCCTTTGCTCATTCTCTGTTTTCTTCTTCCCACTCACGCCACCCACTCATCAATGCCTCTCAACCCGCAGTTATTAAAACAATATTTATTATTTTTGAAATGGCAGGCAACAAATTGCTGCCGGCCCTCCAAAATAGCACTTGTATGCACTTCCAATGTTTGTTAAATGACCCGATGTAAGAGATATTAGATTCATAAAAAAAAATATTTAACGAAAATGGTGTCCACGTCTTTCTGTAGGCACCATGCGCGATGATGCATGTGTAGGCAAGCACGTACATAATGATGCAACTGTCAACAGCGGCCGCATATACACGTCTTTTATTTATTTTTTAGCAACACTAATCAGCATTGGCAAAAAGGATGGACACAGCCAGGTGGGCCCTTTAAGCTTTGCAAATGCTTGTTAATTTTCCTTTCAGCACTACATCAGATGGCATGCATCCGTACTCTCGCCCCTTGTTTCTCCTGTCTCCCTGCAACCCAAACTCTCTTCATTCCCCTCCCCCGCTGAGTCGAGCGCTATAGACTTTACAATGCTGGTTTCTGTTTACTATTTCTTTGTGAGTGGTTTGAAGTGACTAAAGATTACACGTTAGAAGTATACACAACAGTGAAATAATCAAGTATCAGAAATGTGAACATGTGCTTATTTTAATGCGTAATCTGCTTCAAGAAACTCTGATCGCTGATGAAAGGGGTTGCATTTTTGATTCTGCTACATTGAATCACATCTTATAAAGGCACAAAAGGAATTTCCCTAATAAATAACTTGCATCTGTAAAATGCGACTTTTTGTTCATCTAAGTTTCACTTATGAGCACAATAGTTTCTGTACAGCAGGCCCAATGAAATCACGCATGAGACTTAATACTGACGATGGTGTGCGGGTGTTGCGTGGGGTAACCCTGTAGCATAAGGCTTCAAATATATTTGAGCACTTGTGGAACAATATTTAAGTCTTAATACCACTTAAAGTCAATTTAACACTTGCTATCCAAAACAGTTTCAATAAATCACTGTTATTATCAGATTAAGACTATTAGATATTCTGAAAATAATAACAATAGAATCAAGCAAGTACTCCAGGGGCTAGCAAACAGGCTTTGTGTCACGCTAACTGGCCCACAGCGAAATGCTTCAAAAAGTATTGGGTCGACTAGTTTAAACATAACCCGTTCATTGTGAATTGTAAGATGGTGGCTTCCAACAACTTTATCCTTAAATGTGCCACGGGTGAGCAACCCAAACATTTTCCTAAAACACCATAGCACGCAGAAAAAAAATGCATTTCAGTCTGTGGAATACTGAGGCTAGAATATTTAAACTCCCACCTCGGTTAAGTCACAAAACTAATATTTTTGCCTCCAGAGGTCCTTTTTATGCACAGCTTACCTCCAAATGTATGGCCCAACTACATTTTAGTTTTCTATGAAATCCCCTAGGCAAAATATATTTGAAAATACCTATATGATTTACTTTATATTTGATTTTAGCTACTGAGTCTACATCACAGTTAATTTATCAAATGAAAATTCTCCACCTTGCTAATGATTTGATTCAATTCTTTTTCCCACCTCCTTATGCTGTGTTGTGTTTGTTATAAAATAAAAATATTGTGATGAACAGAAAATGGGTCCGGCCAGCATTAATTGTCCTGTTTTTGTTTTAATTGTAGAGAAAAGTAACATATATAGAGGTGGTGGCCGGAGCATATAAACAGTGGTGGGGTGGGTGGGTGGCCGGAGGGAAGCACAGGTTTAAAAAAATATATAAAAAAAACGTACCTGATGCGGTCTGCCGCCGGGCGCCTCATTTCTCCAAAGCTTCCTGGATTCCAGCAGCCCCTAGGCCAGCACCAGAGAATCACTGTGCTGCTCACAAACATGAGAGCAGCACTGGGATTGACCTGAGCGAGTTGCTTTGACTCTCCACTCAGAATAGGGTGTCTGTGCTGTTTCTCCATCCCAGCTGTTTAGCACCTTCGCTGTGGCGGCTATTCTGCCGCAGCGCTAAGGGGGCGGGGGGGCCGAGCGGCGCGCCCATGCTGGTGACCAGCCTCGGTTGAGCTGTGCTCATGACGGAGCAGTTCCGCCATGGCCCCGCCCGGTCAATATAACGCGCCGCGCAGTCACGAAATCAGCGCCGCGCAGGCGTTTCGGGCGGGCCATGATGGAACCGCTCCGTCATCAGCACAGCTCTACCGCAGCTGATGACGGAGCGGTTCCCTCATCAGGTTAATAGAGCCGGGTTGGAGAAACCTAAGTGCATATGTGTGTTTGGGCGGCCTGGGAAGGCCAGCCAAACACACATGGCACTTACAGTGCATGAACCAGTCCTCCTCCCCCTCCCCCTCCCATGGCCCAAGCGGAGCCTCCCTCCCTGCACAGGCTTGCTGAGCCAGCAGGAGAAAAATAAAACAGTTGTAAAATATAGTTTAATTTTTCATCTGCTGGCTCAGAGCCAGTGGGTGTAACGCTACTCCACCATTGCAGAAGTGCCGCAGCATATATATCGGACATGTATGTCTATGGTTAATATAGGTTATAATATCAAAATTGGTTTTCTCAAGTATGCATCATATCAAATAAAATGATTTGACTTTGACAATGAGATCACCTTATCCATGTTCCCTATAGGAGACAGGTTTGCCCTAATAAGCGCAGCTACTCACCATAAAGGGGGTCTCAAGGTGCGGGGGGGGGGGGGGAGAGAGAGGCACGCAGCTCCCAGAAGATCACAGAGCTCCGTTGAAGAGATAGGTCTTGAGCTCATTCAAGAACTTGGGGTGTGACATAGCAATATGCCCAAATTCGGTGTATGATGTGTTTGTTAGACTTGAGATTCAGATGGAAAATTTCATACAAGGATGAAAAACACTGAGCTCTGTTTTTTCTGTGGTCGGACACTAACACCTAGACATAATAGAAAAATCCAGCTGCTGTTTGGAACGGATCACTGACACAATATCGATTACACTAATATAGTAGTACACAAATATCGAGGATAAAATACCTATCTACAAACAGGTAAGTACAAAAATATCGAATCAAAAATATAGTTTAAAAAATATAGTTAGTCAAAATATAAAAAAAATTCAAATGTCTTAAAAATAATTTAAAATTAATGAAATATTCAAAATAATTAGCTAAAATATACTTAAAAATACTTAACCTTAAAATTATTAAATAATTTAAGTTATACATTTTTTTTACAATTCAATTTTTCAACAAAAAAAAAAAAAAATATATATATATATATATATATATATATATATATATATATATATATTAACATAATATTAATAAAAAAAATATACAATATTTTTACCGTAGGATAGCAGGAGGGCAAAA
Source organism: Lissotriton helveticus (assembly GCF_964261635.1). NCBI lineage: Eukaryota > Metazoa > Chordata > Amphibia > Caudata > Salamandridae > Lissotriton > Lissotriton helveticus. The sequence continues at coordinate 890,653,112 of NC_136071.1, read as the reverse complement.
ATTATGATTCCCACTCCAGTGAGTGCAACAGTATGGAAAGCGTTGGATAGCGTAGGGGTAAAAATTACTATTCCCACTTCAGAGAGTGCAACAGTAGGGAAAGCGTTGGATAGCGTAGGGGTAAAAATTACTATTCCCACTCCAAAGAGTGCAACAGTAGGGAAAGCGTTGGATAGCGTAGGGGTACAAGTTAGTATTCCCACTCCAGTGAGTGCAACAGTAGGGAAAGCGTTGGATAGCGTAGGGGTAAAAATTACTATTCCCACTCCAGAGAGTGCAACAGTAGGGAAAGCGTTGAATAGCGTAGGGGTAAAAATTACTATTCTCACTCCAGAGAGTGCAACAGTAGGGAAAGCGTTGGATAGAGTAGGGGTAAAAATTACTATTCCCACTCCAGTGAGTGCAACAGTAGGGAAAGTAAATACTTCATATATTAATAAAAATAAATAAAATATTAATACCAATAAAAAATTAATCAAAAGTAATTACCAATTTAATATAATATAATAATTAACCAATTAAAAATACAAATAAAAATTAATTATTAAAATGCATGACCTATTAATAAAAATTAATTACCAATTAATTAATTAGCAATTAAAAATTAATTAACAGTTAAAAAAATACCAATAAATAAATTACAATATTTAATTAATTATAATTAAATTACTTCCCACCCTATTCTCGCCTATAAACCCACAACCCGTTACGGGAAATAATTTTATAAAATGAACATAATTATCAATTAATCAACTAATAAAAATTAATTACCAATTAAAATTTAATTAATTACCAATAATTGAAGATAAATACCAATAAATACATTAAAATATGTAATTAATTATAATTAAATTACTTCCCAACCTATTCCCCTATAAACCCACAACCCGCTACAGAAAATAAATTAATAAAATTAACATAATTATCAATTAATCAATTAAGTAAAAATAATTGCCAATTAACATTTAATTAACTATCAATTAAAAATTAATTCACAATTAATTAAAAAAAAACACCAATAAATAAATTTAAATATTTAATTAATTATAATTACTTCCCACCCTATTCCCCTATAAACCCACAACCCGCTACCGAATTAAATTACGCAAAAATTAAATAACATAAAATTCATTACTTAAAATAAATGATAAAATAAATATACAATTTTCACACATATACTAACATGCAAAACACTTAAAAAAATCGATATTAAAAATAAGATATATTTAATACCTATATTATATACTTCGATATTTTGACTTTCTATATTTATGAAAATCAATATTAAATTACTTACCTTAAATTCGATATTTTTGTTGACTATATGCTGTCCATTCGATATTTTGTCCATTCTATATTTTCCCTTCAATATTAGTGCAATTCTATATTTTTGATTCAATATTTTGTCTGTATACCGTTTTGAACAGGTAATTCTTATCATATAAGCTGGGACTTGTCGTTTTGAAAACAGAGAGGACACATTCTCACAGAGCAAATGTCCAGAGACGAGAGAGCTCAGCTGACTGAGATATAAAACTACCTCCTATGTATGCCAAGTATGGGGTCCCCCACTAATCCCAGGGATCTATAATATAAAACTGTCTTTCTATAGTGAGGGTAGGCTTAGGAAGATCTCTTTCAATATGATAGAACTTTTTATTGTGTACAGTCTGCTGAATATGATAATCACATTTTGACCTGTATATGTCTTAATTGCAGCACAGTTATTACAAAATCGAGCACAATGGTTTCAATAAATATTGTAAACTCTTTTCATGTCTCTTTTGAGTTTATTGTGGATACGTATGAGTGAGTAAACAAAAGGTAATGGCCTGCTACCACGATCCCTGAGAGGGTCTACAGTGTTGTGTTATGAGGTGCCAATTTACTTGTTTCTCTGGAAAGGTTAGGAGAGCAAGTAAGGCACTAGGAGATACTCTGGATGGGCCCAAAGGTACTGATGTGGTATGGTGTCTCAGTTCCTACATACTGATGTTCTGTAGTCCCAGGGAGAGTTCTGCTTCCAAGTAGAATCACTGCAACAATCTTATACAGAATATACTATCACATCGTTCGACTCCACTGCATGGGCTTAGTAACTGAACTCACATATATAAGAGGTCGAATTGAACTCGGGTCATTCCACTACACAATCTTGGGCTTTCCACCAATACAAAGCTTTTGGGTAAGAGTACATATCAAACTACTTGGGGTTCTGGAGGAAAATATCTGCCTAGTGCCCCCAAGGTGATTATACTTAGATTGAGAAGTTAGAGGGGAGCTGACACAGACTAAGTACCAGATGAGGTTATACAACACGTAATAATGGTTGTACGTAGAGCTATCGCTAAGCAGTGGGGCACACACACAATTCTGTTATGAATACCGGGAAGAGAGGAATGTTCTGGTATATGATTATCGAAAATCAATATACAAAGGAAGCTGATGCTCAAAGAAATTAATAAAAATGTGGAAAGAGAGGGAAGAGGAATCATACGTCTTATTCTTTGACATTAATGAACACATAAGACTGAAAAATGGACAATGATCCAAATCCCCCTTTGTTGAGTGGTGATGAACAATACTGCTTTTTTGTTGAATTGGATTGAGTTCATGGGTATTTGTCAGTTGTCGATATTATACGTTCACTATTACTGTATAATTTGTTTTTAAAAATACAATTGAAAGATAAAAAAATTAAGATTAGACATTTTTTGTAATACTGCAGGGTGGATTTAGAGTTAGAAGGATGAAAGTGGACATTTTGTATAAAAGCCATTGAATACTTGGAACCCAAAAGTACAAATGAGTGGGCAAGCCAAAAAAATATGTGGAACAAAAGATCCCACGGGCAGCTGTGCAAGACACCAAGGGAAAGTAATGGGTATTTACAGGAATGGCTTAGCATTACGTGGGTTTTGTGAGCAATTTTCCAACCATGATGGTAAACGTATATGTTCATATGTATGTCTTGGTATTTCTAAAGCACAAATCAGGTTGGCTAGTAATGGAGCGCTGCACAAAGAGAAAGCACCACTTAGGAACCATCTGGAAGGAGGGACAGAGGGTGGCCATAAAGTTAGTGTAAGTGTGAAAAGTCCCCCAATCTGAGGTAGTGATCCCTGAGAAGGTGAAGTTATATTTATTCCTGAATTATAGGAGGGTTGGTGCATTCTGATTTTGTAGGGGTTGTTGTTGTTCAAGATCCTGGGGTGTAAGGCAAGAAGGCTTATTTTCCTTGTTTCGTACTGTTTAGTTTCTAATCTGATGATGTCAGAGCTCCCCACTTGGCGATATTATCAAAATATTGTTAATTTTTTTAATGTAGACAGGGGCCTTGGTGTAGAGGGCCTTCTAGTGATGCAGCTGATCTTTAAGATGATCTGGGGTTGCAGAGGGGGCTAGTATAGCTTCTTTAGCACGTGGGTGAGTGGTATGAATTCTTCAACACCTTGATAAGTAGTGCTGCTGCCTGAAGGATGCCTTTAAAGGGAGCAAGGGTGGTTTCAGGGACACTGTTGAGCAAGGCGTCGCCACAAAACAAAACGAGAGAGACCCCTAAAAACACCAAAGGGGACAGGGTTGCAAGGACAGAAAAACAATAGAACTACCATATGCAGAAATTAAGAACTATCAAAAGTGCATACCGTCCAAAAATGAGTGCAACATATAGATATACAAATATAATATATTTATAAATTTCGACCATGTAAAAGTCATAAAACATACAAAACGAAGACGCCATTTAAGAATTTTTTTTAGCAAATTATATATTTTTCACAACACTTTCCATCACACATCATGAGATCTTGAATTCATATTAAAAATAAAATATTCCAGAAATCAAGCGTGGCAAGAAAAGTACAAATTATGCTTGTCAGGGCGTTGCCTCTGGCTAAGTGGCAAAGGACCAGGGTTTGAACCGCCACTGCAAAGTATTCTCATAAGAGAAAAGGTTTCACATATTTCAGGACAGTTGGAAGCCGACAGTTTGGTCTTTTTCGCAATGCATTCTTTGAGTGAGAGGTTCGAGGCGAGGGTGCATCAGAGGGATTTGGCTAATCTGGTATATTGTAGTATGAAGTTTGTTAGGATGAAGGAGGAAAGCTAAGAATGAATCAGAAAATGTTTGCTGTTTATCGTAAACAGGAGAAATTCAGCCTGCTTTGGACCAGGGCAGGAGTATACGCCTGCAAGTCGCCCAGCTACATGAGGTGACATCACCCAGGGACATCCAAGACCACCTGTACCTGGAGCACCAGAGTTCCAGGTGCTTGCCAATACCAGTGTGCCCCATGATGATGGGCCAAAGTTGCAAGGAAAGATGGTCCACAAATTCAATACATTACAGTCTAAGCACTTCATTCATAAAAGATAGCACCTTGTAAAGTAAACCTAAAACAAAGGATATAAAACACAAGCTTATCAGAGTGGAAACGTCCTATCAGGAAAGAAAACATCCCTATCCAGAAATATAAGAAAGGTATGGCATTCAATTATGTTAAGAAACAATTATATTTCTCCTGCAAAATGGAACTCCTCTCTTGGAGAATGTGTTAACTCCTTGAACAAGGGGCTAGTTTTGGGTTATGTCTGATTTGGGGTTTAATAAAGAGGGCAAACTGATAGTTTATAGAGTTCAATCCCTTGGGCTTTAATGTGCTGTACATCCAACATTATTGTTAATAGTGCAATACATTTGTTATACGGTACAGAGGACTGAAACAAAAGGGCCCTAGATACAGGACCCAACCATAGTGCTGATCTTGGGAAGAAATTATAAAGCAGGAAGGAATTAGCAGGTGTGCTGATTAGAAAGTGGGCTGAGGGAGGCAGGTCAATGTGCATGGTCCGTTTAAGGGGTCAGTGACGAAGACTGGTGAGCAACGGGTTCTAAATCTGTACGCAAGATTTTCCTTTAACTCATTTTCAACACACATCTTTTTCATATAATTTTTCAGCTGGGAGTAGCATAATTAACCATTCCTTTTTGCTACCATGAAGGAAGGGGAAGTGGAATAACACAAGTGATATTAAGGATGAACGCAATCCTATCAGAGGGATTAGCGGTGTGTTCAATTATCTAGGTCCAATACCAATCGAGGGCTATCCTAAATATAATAAGAAACGAGTGCCTTGTTACTTTACACTACTGGAGCCATATAAAAGGGTGATGACGTCGATGATTGTTTTTAAACCAGCAAGGAAATAGAGTGAGGAAAAGATGAAGATACAACTAGACCAAGCTTGAAGGATAGAGATGAAGAACAATTAGAAGTGGGAAAAGGGATTTGGATGGGTTTAATGGGTGGGGGTGAAAAATTCACGCAGGTGTCACGCCAGGAACTTTATAACAAAGCAGGGTAACCTAAATACTGATTTAGGAACAATTATGTACCATCAATAACAAATTTAAGATATAAATTGATGGATTTGCTGCCCTCATAGTGAAATGAAGGTCATTCTGGCTCTTAACTGGATATTATGTGGATACAACTTACAGGAGAACAAAAATTACTCAAGATGGATGTAAAGGTGGTAAACATGGAAACCGATAGAAACCCACTGAAAATGGAAAATACTACATTCAAATACCTTGAGATTTTTAAAGCAAGAGGAGACAGCTCCATATGATGTACCTTAAGCCATAACATGAAGTACGATAATTTAATTGGATAAAAAGGCTATCTTCAACATTAATATCTACTTGGCCTCTCCTTTGAAAGCAGGCATTAATAGATAAATAGCACATACCGGTAATGGTGCCGGCATCCCGGTACTCCCTGGGATCTGGATCATCTCCTGCTTCGATGGCTTCACTTACATACTGCTCTTCACGAAGGCCCGCGTCACAGGCTAAGACTGCATGGCCATGAAGCTCTGAGGGGGGCACAGTGGTGGCCAAAGTGTCTTCGAGCAAAGCTGTGGCGTCCAGCTTGGCAGGTTTCACCGGAGCGGGCACACTGCCATCAGGGGGAGCAGTGCTGGCGGCTTAGTCCCTGGCACACTGGAATACAGTTCTTCCCGAGCATCAGAGTTTTGTCACCAAATGTATCTGGTAAAGAAAAGAAGGAGTACATCATTATAGCTTCTGCACCTCGTACATTTGGTTTTTAACATCGCAGAATAAGCTCCATTTTGCCTCGACCAAGCTAATGCAAAAACACAAAGTTGAATATCGTTGGCGGCTTAGAGTTTACGATTCTTCATTAAAGATTCTTCTATCTACCAAAAATAACTGCATTAAACTTGTACGGGGTGTCCAACATTGTTTCATAAAAGTGAGATAATACAGCTGTACATCAGCTCAGCTTAGGTATGAGCGGTGACTATTTTCACATCCAACTTGTAGGATGTATCTGCTCGCATCGTGGAATCTCTTTCTGGCCACACTACAAAGATTACCAGACCGCAGTGACATCTAATGGTGGCCATAGTAAATAAACTTGAGGTCTACCCAAACATTGTAATTGTGTGAAATGAATGTTAGGCTTGAAACAGCAGACTCTTAATTGAGCTGCACTAGAGGTTTATATGAAGACAAACTAGATTAACTCACATGAATAATGACAAAACTACGAAACACTTTGGTTATAGGGGAGGAATTCCCCCATGGTAGAGACATTAATAAGTAGAAACAAAACTAACTCTGCACACTTGCATTTAATGAGACCACCGGGTGTTTATTACAGCATTATGTCACTATGCGGAAGTGAAATTGAAGTTCAGAATGACAACAATTGATTGGCAAATAGTTAAAATGACCTACTGCCACTGTGGTGATCAGGGGAGCTGATTGTTTTTAATAAGACTTTCTCGTGGTTAGCTCTAAAATGTATATTCATGAAGCATGCCCTCTTCTGAATGGGCAAGTAGGTGGCAACCAATGCCTAAGCATGTTGAACATACTAACCTTCATTTCACTGTTTCACCAGAGACAAACGAGGGCTAAGATGTTGGGTGCAACCTCGTGAGCTTTAGATAACAAATGTTACAGGACCCATGACAAGAACTCTCCAGGTCTTTCATTACCGATGAAGGGGTAGTCATGGACAGCGCTGAGCCCAGTACTATGGGTCTGCTAAGTGCGAAGCATAGGTTAAGTGTGCAGTGGGGTGTGAATGTGTGGGAAATGTGTTAAACAGTAGGTGTGGGTTGTGCATGTAGTCTGTTTGGATGGGTTTAATGAGTGCAGTGTGCATGCACAGTTAATCTGAGGTGATTAATTTGTCGGTATTTTAAGTCAGCCATTTGAGAAGTGTGAGAGTGTGGCACAATGAGCACAGGTTTTAGTGATATAGCTCATAACAATGGCAACTTTCGTATAAAGTTTCAGATTTTGAGAAGTTTGAATGTATCTGCTAATCATATTTTAAGATACAATATCACAAATCTGTATGTAGCTATAACTCACCCCATGGTGCGCCTGTATTTCTCCAATTTTCCTTTTACATCTTTACTCTAAGCGCTTCTATGTTTCAATCAATTAGTTAGGAAGTAACTTTATTAACTTTGCTAAGAATTTCTGTTTTCTTTATGCTAGTATGCAATTGAGGACAGGTTTTCCTACACTCAGAATTTTAGCACTATTGTGTACATGAAAAGTCAAATAATAAGTTAAGAACTGTTTCCAGATTGTGGTCTGTGAGCTTAAACAGAGAGAGGCTTATACGTGTATACCTTGCAGGACACCTTTGAATTGAATAGACCCAATGCAACTGAAACGCTCCTTTTTGTTGCTTCCACAGCCCGTTTGTGCTAAAAAGGTAATGGATTTTAAGAAAGCAACATTAAAAGATGAAGAAAACAAGGCAAAGGAAAGGCCTCAAAGGTGCGTTGGGCGGGAAGAGCAGAGGCTATGAGGAGCATTGTCGGAGGAGAGAGGGAAACTAAGATGCTGGATTCTGAGATCCATGACGCTACATGACCTGTGTGGAGATACGTTTCGACATATTTTGAAGCTTAGTTTTGGATAAGAAAATGGTCTGTTTAGACTGTTGGACAATGCAGAAAATGTGTCACAGTTTTCCTTAACAAAACATTCTGTGAACTGTATTGTCTATAATAGAGCAAAATCCACTCATGTATATTAAAAACATTATTAAAAACGTATTATAGTAAAAATGTGGCCCCCTGGGTTAATGGAACCTTGCAGTTGTATGACAGAGTTGGTAGGTGTTGCTTTGTATGGAAGGTGTCAATCATATGCCCATTATACGGAGTATTCTGAAAGAATGCCAGGATCCTGCAGGAAGCTCTCTTCCCCCCCCATTGGAATGGAACCTGGATGGCTACGGTGTGACCTGGGATTATAAGACCCCTCTTATCCACTTCTCACTTTACACTTAACTATGATTGGCCTAGCTTCACCCTGATCCCTTTCAAATTAATGACATTCCTGTCCCTGCACTAACCACCATTCCTGAGAAAGGATGAGTCACCACACACAAAGGTCTTCCTGCCAAAAGGCCCATGCCATGATGTGCAGTGTGCATCCGTTCCTAAAGTGTATGTCCGCGCCCCTCCAATTAAAGGTATTGCATTTCTCTTGAGAAGTGCCGGTACTCTCTCTCTCAAAATAAAGGAGTGCCGGTACTCCGTACCGGACAGTACCGGCCCATTTAAAGCACTGAGCTTACCCCTGGTCCTGGGAAGTGTGGGACGGCCACTACGGCCGCAGTAGAGGCGCGGACATATACTTTAGGAACGGATGCACGCTGCAGCTCATGGCATGGGTCGGATGGAACTCTAGCCACCCACCCTCAGAAGGGCGTGAGCGGGGCAGACCCAGATTGACCCTTCCTGAAATGGAATACCTTCCTCGCCTCCCTCGGTGGGAGTGAGAAAAGATGGGGCGGAAACAGACGCTAAATACCCAATTACAACCCCCTTTGTGGACCCATCTGGCTTTTGATATATAACATGCATACAGCTACACAACAAAATAATACAATAAATGCACAGTTAATAGTTCATAGACGCACCTATAGAACGACGCCATTCTAACGTGGATCCTATACATAAGTGTGCAGTTGGGTCTTCAAATATACAGTAGCCGTCTCACCACCACCGCATAATTAGAAACGCGGACAGAAGTTGTTTGGCAGCTTCTTACGTTGCAGACAATGGAGGCATTCTTCCTGCATGCACACTGACAGTTTGACCTTGACTGTGCAGTGCTGGTCCGGAGCCTTTTTCAGTCCGTCAGCACAGGGGACACATTTCAACCTTGACATAAGAACCGGCAGGAACGAATACAGAGAAAGAGCAATTCTTGGGCGTTATAAATATATTATATAGCCAATCAGCCGGAGAGCAGCGAAGCGCCGCAGTTTTCTTTCAGTTGTCTTCTGGGCATCAGCTGCAGCGTAATTCAGCACACAACCCGCGGCAAGTAAAAGACACACAAACGGGGGAAGCAGGGTTTAAACTTCGACAAAGATAGAAAGCTCTGAGCGCGGCAGAAACTGCAACGGTGTGCACAAACCAGCAAATGACAAGTCCTGATACAATGACGACTCTGCTTCGTACCCCGTATTTCCGGTGCACAAATGTAAACAAGCCCCTGAGACCACCGCAATGATCGGCCTGGCTGAGCCTGCGTGACATAATAAAGAAATAAAAGCGGCGCCATGACCCTGTCCCCATGTATTCAAACAACGCAACGTAGTCAGAAGAACATGCAAGAAAAAAGCCTGCCGAGCCGCGGTGTTTTTAAATGTATTCCTCACCAGTGACACGGAGTGATGCGGCCTGGAGGTATCTCCTGTTTCCAAGGAGTCCAACCTGGGCTGGGATAATGAGCTCGTGAAGAAGGACCAGCTCTGCATGTGACCTTCACAGTCATGTGCGTGTATTTCTGTGCTGGCAACATGCTCAGTGAAGCACTGCAACCCCTGGCAGCGATTTTTAAAGGGCCTATGAATAGTTAGTTCCTCGACTTGGGCAATGGGACAGAAAGCTGCACTCTTTAATAGCTGGGATACTTGTGCCGGCACCGTACACAGCTCCGCTCCTTGACAACCACGGGCGAGCAATTTAAAATCCACTGCAAACTTAAATTTCCATGTCTTTATATAAGAGAACTCCATAACACTCGGGCTATTTCTAAGCCCTTCAAGAATTTGGTGGCTATGACATATGATGAACAGGACTTGTGTAGCGCTTCGAGGTAATGGGGCAACAGACACAAAAAAAGGCATGTCACCTGCCCAGCATTCACCTCACCCGCATTTGGAGGTGGGGGATGCAAGTTATCTCAGCATTGGAGCCTCAATCAAAACCCTGCAAAGGGGCATCCAGAAGCTGGCATGGTTTCAGAAGGGTCACCACAAGGGCACACAGTATAGGGTGTCCTTCAAACACTATAGCATCTTTTTCTGTATGGCTACGCATTGCTGGCAAGGTGCAGATGTCAACCAAGCCCATGGTTGACCAGAAGTTAGGGCTGTGTGGGTCTGGTGTTTAAAATAGATCTTCAAAACTACGCAAACAAATGATGGACGGAATGCTGAATATGAATATGGCTGGATCTAAACTGGGGTGGCAAGGTAAGCAAAAGAGCAATGGATTTAATCCATCTCTTGACTGGGGGTGAATGTATGATTTATTCAGCAATCCGTCCATCATTTGCTTGATTAGCACTTTTCACTTTTCATCCAGGCTAGCTTGAATCCAGTGAGCAAGGGACCCACGTCTGGGCACGTGATGGGCACGTCTGGGCATACACATCCCACTTAGGGTGAAAAGTGCTACGCAAACAAATGATGGACGGAATGCTGAATAAATCATACATTCACCCCCAGTCAAGAGATGGGTTAAATCCATTGTTCTTTTGCTCACCATGCCACTCCAGTTTAGACCCAGCCATATGCAAATCAGTCTTGACCCTGTGCCTCATGGGAACAATCCAAACCGAACTGCCAAGCCAGGTCCTCCCTGGACCGGAAACAAGAATCCTGGGACTGGTTTCTGAGTATTACCCTTCATCAGCCAGGCTAGCTTCAATCCAGTAGCACAGTGAGCAAGGGACCCTCATCTGGGCATACCCATCCCACTTAGGGTGAAAAGTGCTAGTTAAACAAATGATGGACGGAATGCTGAATAAATCATACATTCACCCCCAGTCAAGAGATCTGGGTTAAATCCATCGTTCTTTCGCTCACCATGCCACCCCAGTTTAGATCCAGCCATATTCATATTCAGCATTACGTCCATCATTTGTTTGCGTAGCACTTTTCACCCTAAGTGGGATGGGTGTGCCCAGACGTGGGCCCCTTGCTCACCGTGCCACTGGATTCAAGCTAGCCTGGCTGATGAAGGGTAATACCCAGAAACTGGTCCCAAGATGCTTGTTTTCCGGTCCAGGGAGGACCTGGCTTGGCAGTTAGGTCTGGACAATTCCCATGAGGCACGGGGTCAAGACTGATTTGCATATGACTGGGTATAAACTGGGGTGGCATGGTGAGCAAAAGAACGATGGATTTAACCCAGATCAAATGTAAATGCAGATTTTTTTTTTTACCTATGAAGGAGTCCGATTGTAGTGATAAATTGAAGGAGGGGTAGTGTACAACTTTAAACTTGAAGCATGTACATATTTCTCAATATGAGTACAGATTGGCTGTCGGAGTGTATCTTTATTGAGGATGAGAAGATTTAAGAGCCTAGAAGATAAGTTGAGGAAAGGGTGGTTTTGCAGGCAATATGTGGGGTAGCAATAGCACATCAGACTCTGAAACGGAAGACTGTTTTGTTTTAGGAGGGACATCTGCACAATTGAAAGGCGATCATGATATTCATTGGTGGCGAGATGTGTTGAAATGGAATGATCTGAAAACCCTACTTTAACCCCTAACTTGCAAGTTCAACTATAACTCAGACTGACAATAGTCAAAAACGTTAGTAGTATCTGATAAGTGATTACTGGTGTAATTCTAATGGGGTGGTGGTGAGAGTTAAAATGGCAGAACTTAAGGCCTCCACTTAAAAATTCGCAACTCTCATGCCCCAATTCAAAAATCAAGACTTCAATGTGAAGGTAAACAAATCTCTCAAGGAGCTCTCGATCTCGACAGTCTCAATCAATAGACGCCTAGCCGAGTTGGAAGACAGGAACCGTAGGGGAAACATGCGTATCTTCGGAATTCCTGAAGGCGCGGAAGATAAGGATGGCTCTTGTATCACCTTCCTGGAGTCATGGTTTGCACAGGCTACCAATCTCTCCTTCGCTAACCTGTTGGAATTTGACCGAGCTAATAAAGTTCCAGGCCGTCTCACATCAGGTCAAAGGGGTCCTAGGCCGATTGTGTGTAAGCCACTCAGATACCAGCACGTGGAGCAAATCCTATCTTTCATGTGGAAGGCTAACAAAATATTCATTTCTCAAGACTACTGCAAAGAAACGGTAGAAGTGAGGAAAAACTTCCTGGCTCTCTGACCAAGATTGCGTAATCTCAATTATCAGTATGGCTTTGTGGGCCCGGCGCGCTTTAGAGTATACAAAAAAAATTTGTTTTTATGGATATTTGTACCTTTTATATTTGTATTTTTTCATTTGACCTTGTGTGTATGTTTAAGTAGCTGCTCTTTATACACATATGACAGTGTCCGACTTGTATTCTTTTCCACATGGCGGTGGTGTACCCGTATCATGCCGCGTTACTGCCTCCACTTTGCACCAATATGCGCCTAAGCCTGAACTCCTTTGCCCTATACTTCGCAAGTACTTGAGAAATAGAAGAACGCTTAGTTCCCTTAATGCGATGTGCCATCAGATGCACTCTCCCCCATAATATGGCCCCAAGCAATAAGTCCATTAAAATTGTGTCGCTGTACGTCAAAGGTATCAATCACCCTATTAAGAAAAGGAAAATACTTGACTATATATACAAGCAGAAAGGCGATATTATATTACTCCAAGAAACTAAGATTGATTCGCCACAATTTAATTCTATGAAAAACAGAACGTATAGTGAGGCCATTGGTTCTGATGCCCTAGGTAAAAAAAACGGAGTATTGATTTTAATTTAAAAAAAGGCCAAAATAGATGTCCTACAGAGCACTGCTGACACCAAGGGCAGATGGGTCTCGACAAAACTGAAGAAAGATAACAAGGAGTTTTATGTAACTAATGTTTATGCCCCCAATAAGGACGATACTAGTTTTTGTGAAGAGTTAAGCAACCACATCAACACGATTCTGGACGATGCTACGCACATCTTAGGTGGCGACCTTAATCTCCCTTTAGACCCTCTGCTAGATAGAGACTCTCGCTGCCCGTTTTGCTCAAACAGATCGCATAAGGCACTCATTAATCTCTGCACTCGAAACAACTTGATTGATTCCTGGAGATTGTTGAATCCTACAGAGAGAGACTATACCTTCTATTCTCCTCCCCATCAGTCATATTCGCGTATAGATTACATTCTCACTTCTGGCCACTCTTCGGCCGATATTGAGGAAACCACCATTGAACCGCATGTAATCTCTGATCATTCTTGCATCACGATGCCACTGGCAGAACATAATGAGACTAAAAGAGCGAATTTATGGAGATTCAACAACGCGGTTTTGAAGAAAGACGCGAACAGGCTAACCATTGACGCGGCCATAAGAGAGTACCTTACAAATAATAAAAAAGGCGATACCAATGATCTTACCAGGTGGGAGGCCCTTAAAAGTACCTTTAGAGGGGTAATAATCAAGATCCGTTCAGCCCTGAACAAAGACGCCAACAACAACCTAACACGGTTAGAGCAGGAGATTTAAATTCTGAAGAAGAGGCATGTGATTTCCAAAGACCCTCTTACCTTGAATGATATAATGAATACAAAATACGAATATATGTATGTATGTATATAGCTTTATTTCGAAATATTACATTTCATAAAAGCGTTACAATAAAACAATTTCAGGATAAAACAATTGATAAGGTTTAAAATCACAAAAAAGAATCATTTAAAAAGTGCAATATACAACAATACTAAAAATGTCGATTTTAAGACGATCATAGGGACACATGCTTAGTCGACCTTTGGGGAATGAAATGGGACACACAGTAGGTAACTAAACTGCTGAATTCAAGGGAATGAAGCCATTTACTGGAGGATCATCATCCTAGCGGATCTTATCCTCCAGGCCCACCCCAAATATTTCGCCAGACCGCATGCGAACAAGGATTGGGGGTCAGATCTTAACAAATGTAGTGCCTCAACATATGACCGTGTACCCAACCTCAGACAAAGTGGTTTCAACCACCTACGGCGAGGGCTAGAATATGCGGGACACACGAACATTAAGTGGGAGATGGATTCGACACTGCTTGCACAGAAAGGGCAAGTTGATACCGTTTGCCAGGGGGGTTTCCAATTTGCTGTCCATGATCCCAATGGCAGAACACCAACCCTGAATTTGAAGTACAACGCCCTATCCATTGGGTTAGAAATACAAAATACGAATATAACAAAATAGTGAGTGAGAGAGCAGGAATCTTGCTTAAGACCCAAAAGAACTTCAGGCTATGTAACGCTAATAGGGCTGGGAAGAGCCTGGCATCTTATTTGAAATTTAAGTTACAACAGACAGCTATTAAGAGTCTGATATATAAATCTGGAACACCGCACTCGGACGCCACTAAAATTGTTAACATTTTCAAAGACTTTTACAGTGACTTATATAGTAAAAATAAAGGGTTAGACAGCTCCAAAGTAGGGAAGTATTTGAAAGAATGTTCTCTCCCTTCTCTCTCTCCACAAGATCAGGCTGAGCTTAATCTTCCCATCTCCACTGAAGATCTTGAATGCGCAATCAAAACTCTCAAAACCGGGAAAGAACCGGGCCCGGATGGGTTTAGCGCTACGTTCTATAAGAGCTTTTCCTCATCACTGGTCAAAGACCTATACATGGACTTTGCTTCTAGTGGCCAAGTCAACGGTACTCCTGCAGAGGCTATTATTGCGGTAATCCCCAAAGATGAGAAGGATCCGACCTCTCCAAAGAATTACAGACCAATCTCTCTGATCAATCTTGATTGTAAGATCTATGCTATGATTTTGGCCAAAAGGATCCAAAAAGTCCTTCCCAAACGTATCCACCCGTCGCAGGTAGGGTTCCTTAAAAACAGACTATCTAGCGACAACACACGTGCACTTTCACACATAATAGAGAAAGCTAAGCTGTCCGCCTCACCAACTGTTGCAGTTACCTTAGACGCCGAGAAGGCTTTCGATAAGGTTGACTGGTTTTACCTAGAGGCTGCCTTACACAAATTCAAACTGGGAGAGGACTTTATTCGGATGGTGATGGCCTTGTATTCTAACCATTCAGCAAGAGTAAGAGCAGGGGGAAGCCTCTAGTCATCTTTCAAACTAGAACAGGGCACGAGAGAGACAGGGGTGTCACCTCTCCCCCTCCCTTTTCCTTCTCGCTATCGAACCTTTTCTTTTTCATCTGCACGCTAATGAGCAGATCAAAGGTATTGGCTTTGAAGGATACACTGTTAAAATAACGGCTTATGCGGATGACGTCCTAGTAGTGTCTGAAGATGCAGAGTCAGCAATTTCGGCCAGGAGGACTTCTATAGCGGACTTCTCCGAAGTTTCAGGGTACAAGCTAAATAGAGATAAAACGGAGGTGAAGTTCCTCAATAACATAGGTGACAGAAGCATTATGGGTAACCATGGATTGTTCTGGCAGTCCAAAAGCTTTAAATACCTCGGTCTGGAATTTGAAAAGGATCTCATTAGCACCCTCAAAATTAATGAACATGCCCTCTATAAGAAGATAGCATCCGTTCTGGATGGTTGGGCCCCGAAATTCCTCTCGTGGTTGAGGCGGGCAGAAACTCTGAAGATGATGATTACGCCTCTTGTCAATTACCTCATTAGTTAGTATGCTGCCCATGCTGCTCTCGGATGACTTCCTAAAAAAGGTATACAAACTCTTTAACACCTTTCTGTGGCAGGGCAAGAAGCCTAGGATTTCATTACGGAAACTCCAACTCCCGAAGGATAAGGGTGGTATAGGTCTACCTAATTTTAGATGCTACCAGACGGCATATTTATGTAAGCAGGGGGCAAACTGGTTCCAACCTCAATCAGACTACAAACCTGTGTGGGTTCACATTGAGAAGGCGATAATACACAACTTGCCATTAGCTGCAATAACGACAACAGACACCATTGTCTATCCTCACTCCAGGTGCATATTGCTGAATACTAAAAGGGCCCTCCTAACTCTAGAAAGACATTGCAAGGTCAAAATCAGCCGATCCAATCTTACCTCGCTATGGTTTAACCCGAACATGAAAGAGGAAGGTAAGCACCTTTACTGGTAACATTGGTCTAAGAACGGTGTGAACTTAATAGGAGATCTTAACATGGGTTCCTCGCCTCTTTCCTTCGCCACCTTACAATCCCAATTTGTCCTACAACCTATTGACTTATACAGGTTCTTACACCTCAGGTCTTTAATAACTGCACGAGCTATGCCCCCGCATGACCCCACATTATGCGGCAAGCTGTCTCAACTCATGTCATTGGGCCACATGGTTTCCAGGATTTACAAACTCCTTTCCCCTAACCCCCAAAAAACGCACAGGAAGTGCGAACTTCTTTGGGAAAAGGAGTGTAACTCCACTAATATGACATTTGACTGGGCGAAGATACACTTGACCCCTTTCCCTAATAAAATTTCTCCGATTCCTCTCAAAGCAAGCCAATGTTAATCAATAGAACGTATTGGTCACCAGAGAAACTCTTCACACTTCAGCTCCTTGATAGTCCCTTATGTTGGAACTGTAAATCTCAGGTGGGCGACTTAGCACACGTGCTCTTTTACTGCCCGCTGCTCCAAACTTTTTGGGACAAGATTTATAACTATATTCAAGAACTTTCCACTATCGCCCCGTCAGAGAATTGTCTACGTTATGTTGGGGGCCGTGGACCCGAAATTAATAAATGATAATGACCAACACCTAATGGATCTCATGCTTACACTTGCGTGCAAGGTTGTTTTAAGCAAATGGAAGAGCACTTCTGAAGTGTCATTTAAAGTTTGGCAGGAGTGGTTGGCTTCTTTAAGAGGAGCAGATAATGCTACACTTCATTTTTCCCCGTGGAGCAAGACGCATAACAAACTCTGGAGCTCACTCGATCCACTTGAATTTGGCTATGACCCACCATAGGTCCTGACTAAAGTCTTATGCTATACACCCTGATTTTGTTCTAACAGTGTTGTACAAGTATACACCTCTACTTTATTTCAATGTCACTGTCAGATTGCCTCACATGATATGCTAGCTACTACCGTCTATTCTGTGTTTCTCTTTTCTCTTTTCCCCCCTTCTTTTCTCTTTCCTTTCGAATGTCTCCTCATTTCGTGCTCATCATTTCACTTTTATCATTTTGTAACTATGAATCCTCTGCATTGCCGTATGTATGGTTAATCCTATGTGTGACTTGATTGCTATGTTAGTACCATATTTGTCATTCAGATTATTTGTTGATTATGCTGGCCTGTGATTGTCATTATTGTATTTTTTTTCTTATTGTATTGTCATCCCCTGCATTCCTTAATAAAAAAGATTTGAATACAAAAAAAAATGTAAAGAAGCTAAGGGAAGCACCGAACCCAAGAGTGCTGATTTAAAGTATGGCAATATTTAGATTTCCCAGACTGCGTCATGTTTGCGCGGCATAATTGTGGTTTTCTTAGACACACAACTGCAGTTTTTTCTCTCTCTGCACCACATTGTGCCTGTAACATTCACTGCATCTGCAAAAATTACTGGAGCCTAAAAAATGTAAAAGTCGAAGAAAAAAAACTCTCTTGGGAGACAAAGTGCTGCCTAGCCTAATTTTATTTTTACATCAGTTCTGAAAAGGCCCACTTTTGGGTAGAGGTGAAACTTAAAATCCCCACTGCACTTTCCAAGTCTCTGCAGAGGAGGTGGAGATTAAACAGGCACCCAGGCATAGCAGTAGTTCCCCCACACTCTTCCATATTACTTGAATTCTTTGGCTGTGAGAAGACCAATTAATGGCGGGGAGAAAGCGCTGGTGTGGTGACAAAGCCTGAATAGACTGCATTGTGTGGCTTTTGGCACGCCTCTCCGTTTTTGGGGTTGCATGTTCTCAATGCTGATCGTAATTACATATGTGAGTGTGAAACTATATTTGCTGTGTATATATCTAGCCTTGACACGTACAAGGTCTAAAGATTGATAAATCACAATACATGTATCACCATTGATGTATTCTTAAAACACAAGCATTGAAGAATTCTGTGGCACAAGGAAGCAAATACTGAGGCAATTCATAAAAGGCCTTAATTCAGTGAGAGGTACACCCAGAGGGATATGTTGTAATCAATGTTTATCTAATACAGCTCTCATCAACAGTAAGTAAAACTCAGTCCGGTGTTCAGAACGACTAATAAACATGGAAATAATCTGCATTGAAATTCACTGCATGCAAACTTCTCTCATACATATTCATTATGCATTCACTCAAAACCTGACTGGATTCGGTGGTTCAATAAGCTTGGCCCTATTTTCCACCCATTTCTTTTCTTCAAATGCCGATTTTTCAGATTCACCGGTTTGGTTGAATCAAATGCGATTTTTAACTGCCACACAAACCCAATTGATCCCATATTCATCCCACAAGAGTGTTAGCCTTTAACACTATTACACAGCCAGAGCTAAAGTTGTGGTGGGTCTGAGGCAGCAAGGCACAGATGTATGCAAATAGTAAACATGATGGAAAGGAAAGATGGCCGCCCCTGAGCTTTGCAGATATTCGGATTCTGCAAATGCCCCCTAATTTTCTATTCCGAAAAAAATGCGGGTTTAGAGTTTTGATAGGCTTCGTTATTAACGTGCGCAAATCTTTTCCCACGCGAGAGATAGGGCTACACATTAAATCCCTCAAAGTTTTACCAGAGTGGTGTATAAATACCCTCTCTCTGGTGTGTATTACACGCACTTGCTTTGCCTTGAAAGGTTTTCAGGTTGTGTACAGCACAAAAAGACAGACATTAAATCAAAAAGCAGAAACAGAGGCGGGGATTAACAATGCCTGGGGAGTTACATGTGCTGGGCTAATCTGGGAAGGGTTTACAGGAAGAAAGAGATGTTATGGCCCCGCTCCCAAAAAAAGCTTATAATTAGGCATGACGCAGTGCTAATGGAGGAGGGTGGTGTCTGGCTGTCTGGATGGAGGGGCCGACGCCTCTTAATGGACAAAAGCCCACGACAACCGCGCGCGACTCTACAGTCAGCTGTGCACTTTACACATATTGTGAGAAAATGAAGACGCATGCGTCTGTCCAGATGGGAAACTCTGAATACAGCTGAAGCTAGAAGCAGGCTGGGAGAATTATCAGCGTTAAAGGCGTTGGTGCTGTGGTCTCATGGGGCCGTTAGGAGAGCATGACCGGTATGTCACGTGTCCATATTTATATTAAAAAGAAATGATCACTTGATATCCACCCTGTCCTAAATTGACCTGGAGCAAAATTGTACTTCCACTGAGCCATCTCATTACAAAGCAGACAGTCTTACAGTGGCCTCCATCTCATGTGTGACACCAGCCAGTGCCGGCACTAGGAACACATTTCAGCCAAGTGCAGTCAGGGACTCAAAGTTTTGTTTTAACATTTCAAGTACTGGCTCAAATAATCCAGCATGCAGGACACCCTTGGATAACAAGCAGTGGCAGCCACTTGGCAGCTGTGGGAGGTCTTCTTAGTCTGCTATTGATCAGCCGGTTCTCTGAGGCCTCCAAGCGTTAGTGGGCAGTATTACAGCACATGGGTAACATGAGCAGTACACACCTTATCTAAAGAAGAAGTGAGGTTTTTTTTTCTGAGCAATCACATGCCTGGGCTTTATGAGTCCTCAGAGGTTCAGCCAAAGTGAATTCATTCACATAAACCAACTTGCCTACTACAAATCTTTGGCGCCCTCAATTATGACCATGCATGGTGGCAGCTCTCAAGAACGAGGGATCTTGTATGAACATGCTCTATCCATGGGGTGGATTCAGTGCGCAAGATCGTGACTCTTTATGACGTAGCCTACTCAACTGAGGCCAACCGGGTTCTTATAGTATCCCTGAGTTATCATTTCAGAGCTTACAAACCACTGGCCAACATTGGTCACGCAGCTCTTTCACACAGGAAACATATTACTGCGCTAGTCAGAGACACACATTACCTTCCAACAGACCAAAGAATATAGATTAAGATTGCCGAGGGCGGCCATCGACATTGTGAACTGGTACAACGCCACAGCAAGGTTTGAACAGGCGCACACCCACACAAAACCTTTTCCAAAAATGTGGCACCTGCGTGTCTTTTCGGAGCAAAGTTTCTTAGGCTGTCTGTGGGCTGCTTTACATACCCATGACATAATAAGTTATTTCTGAGTACATGGAAAACCAAGAATAAAACTCCAGCAATGTATAATTAGCCTCAAACCCTCATTTTACACCTTTTTCACAAGTAGAAGAGCATGTTTAATCTTGAAATCTTCACCTCATTGATTTAAGGCTCCAATCCTACTTATTAGGGTTTTCTCTTCAGACTTCATTTCTAGGGCCTTTAATTCAATATTGCTTAATTAAGGAACACAACTTTGTTTTCACAACCGAAATTTTGAAACGTGAGCATTCCATATTTACACTGATGATAAATAGGGTACAAAACACAACCATCATTCAGAGTGTATGTCTGTGCAAGGGAGAGAGCATACAAGTAAAATTGGTTGTGATAAATAGGAAGTGATAACAAGAGGGAAAAGAACAAGATAAGGCAGAGTGTAAGGGAGGTTAACGGTAAAAAAAGGGCAAGTAAAAGCAGTTTCCAAGGTAAAGGAGGATTTTAAAGGGATACTATGTGTGCACGTGTTTGTGAGAGGTGCATTTCACTGAGTGTTGAGGCTGTGAAAGTGCATGCGAGTAAGAAAGAACAGAATGATGAAAGGAGCAAATGGGGACAACCAGAGGATTAATGAGTCAAGAGTGGGTAAAGAACATATGTGAAAGGAAATGTGATAAAATAAAGGATGAGATATGACAGTGAGATGACTGTCAGAAAGAGTACTGTGTGTGATGCAACAGAAGCGAGAGGATGGAGAGAGCAGGATATAACAGGGTTGAGAAAAATGGGCATTAATGAAAAGTGTGAGGCGGGTAAAAGGTGAGTACGGGACAGAGAGAAAGGTAGGCATTGGAGAGACAGAGGGAAGTGTGAGGGTCATGCATTTAAGAAGAGGAAGGAGGACGAATAGTAAAAAAAATTAATACATTTAAAAAAAGAGTTTAAGAATAGCTGCAAGAACGGCCAGTGTAAGACACAGGAGACAGCAGGGCCACTTTTTGGTGAAGAGAATACTAGGCACATACCAAAATTGTCAGCAACAGTGGTGTCGTATTACCAGTACAGGTAGAAAATAAGGCACCATTGTTAGAGTGGATGGTACAGAAAACTGTAACATGAAGTAGAACAGAAAAGACACTTGTGATGAAATTGGCGGTGGACAAGGCTATGGTAGTAGTAGAAAAGAGGAAGTAGGTGAGAGCGATGGGGCGAGCGAGTGGGCAAAGTGGTAACATTCTGACAGCAGATATGTGTAAGAGAGAAGGTTGAAAAGCTGAGAGTATCAAAGGCAGGTGTGAATTAAGAATTTGATGGGGTGAGGCTATGAGAAAGCAGCGAAAAACAAATGTAGGTGAAACCAGAAGGAAATTAGAAGAGACTGAGAAGGAAGACAAATGTAAGCTGAAGAGGAGGGCATGAAAGATGGAGAGAAGGAAAGAAAAGGAAGGAAGGGAGATCATATATAGAGGTAGAGAATTGATAGAGCAAGTGTGAGGGTTAAATGAGAAATATCCCATAGACAGGGTGAAATATAAGACAAAAAAGGGAAAGGTTGCAAATTACCATATTTTGTGAGGCATTCCCCCAGATGTTGGCATTCTTGTACTGAACCAGTTTTTGGTTGTCCAAAGGACTCTGCACGCTTTCCTCCTGCCAATCAATATTAAGGTGCTATAGCATATACCTAATTGGCACATTTAATTTACTTATAATTCTCTAGCATATAGTACACATGATTCAGGGTCTGTAAATTATATACTACTAGTGGGTGGCAGCACTGGTGTGCAGTCTGAAACTGTAATTTCAAACCCGGCAAACAAAACTTTTGCAAGGCGTAAACCTTCCATTTTAATACTTATACATCACCCCTAAAATAGGCCCTAAAGTCCCACAAGGCAAGGCGCATGGTAGTTAAAAAGCTGGACATATATATTTAATGTTTTATATGTCCAGGCAGTGAAAAACCTACAAAGTAATTTTTCACTGTGGCAAGGCTGGCTCTCCCACAGGCTAACACTGGTTTAAACTATAAACCATAATAAGTGCTAAATTCAGTTTGCGAGTAACTCGAAAAATAGTTCAGAAAATCATTTTTTTAGTAATTTAAAATCCGACTTAGTGGTCAAGTCAGATTTTATATTACTATTTTCAAAATGACACCTTTAGAAAGTTGTCATTTTCCAGCCTGCGAAACCAGTGGGGGTAGAGAAAATGTTAAATGGTTTAGGGGTAGAAAAAGGTTTGCCCTCCACCCACAGGCTGGCACTCTGCATAAAAGTGGACCCCACAGACATCTCGTCAAACATTTCTGGTCTTGTGTAGACTCAGAAGAAGGACTGCCCTGCTGTCTATAGAACCTGAAGAAAGACTTGGCCAGCTTGCCTTCAACCCAGGAGCCAGGAGGTAACTCCAAGGGTCAGTTGGGTGACCTCCTGTTTGAGCTTCAGGGATACAATAAAATTCAGAGGCCTTTCCCTTCAACTGACCAGTACCAACTGCACCGGCCCTGGACCCTGCTGTTGGCCTCTGTTGGGAGTGATTCCTTACCATCAAATGGTGCCTCCAGAACATAGGCCCTTCCTTGGCTGTGAGTGTACTCCTCTGGTCCCCAAACTGCAAGATGTGGGACTTAGAAACTGTTTGCCAGCTTTATGCTTGGAGAACTGCCGAAGATTGGGATCGCATCAGAGCCTAAGCATAGCCAATTGACCTCAGATTGCTAGTTTTCTTTGCAGAAGGAAATCTGAGTTCCAGAAAAGTTTCTAGGTCGGAACGTAGATGGTTTCGTCAAAAATCACGCAGAACCGCAACCCATCATTTTTCAAGTATTCCTGTGCAAAGATTAAGGACTTTGCCCATTCAGAGCTTTCCCGCCTTTGCTGACAATCACACTGGGAACCCGAAGTTCAGCAACCTGCCATCGTCGAGCTCTGCTTTGGATCCAGTTTGCAGCTCGCTCCCCCAACAAATTATTGGCAACTACTTTTCTTTATAAAAGTGCAAAGGTAAAGTTTCCACCGGGCCAGCCCTGGTCCATGTATCCAACCCACCCTCCATTGCAGTTGGCCTTAAATTTGGGCTTTATCCCAGTCTAGCACAAGATGATAACTGCAGTTGGAGCTTTGTGCATTTTGGCACTTTTTTTAATTCAAACGTTGAGAATTCATACCTCTGGTTCTACTTATTGGATTTTTGTCTTCTATGTGTCATTTTATGAAAATGTGCTCTACTTTTCTAAATTGGCTTGGGGTTTTTTTGTGTTGTGTTTTCACTTTACGGCTGTTTGTGTGCTGCATAAATACTTTACACATTGCCTCCAAGTTAAGCTAGACTGCTTTGTGCGAAGCTGTCAGAGGGTTAAGCACATATTTATTTAGTGGCTCCAGTGATTAACCCGAACAAGGACTGGAACTATTATTTGAGATGGTTCCTCTTACACCCTTCAATTAATACTCCAATTTCTTGAAAAAAAAGAGAGGAGAGAACAAAAGAGAAGCACAAATGTGTATTTTTTGTTAGTCCTATTTTGTCTTTTAATGCCATAGTAGGAAAATGCCTTTCTTTCCATTTCCTTTCACAGCATCAGTATGGCAGATCTTTGTTTTGATATAAAAAAAAGCCCAGTCTATGAGATCTAAGGTTCATTGACGAATGTGCTGTTGGATCTGCAGGCAGGATATGACAACCCCAGTGACAGCAGATCTCAGAGTGACAGCATCAAAACCTTCAGGATGCTAACATGGAATATCACCTAAGGGAGCACAATGTTTCTTCCAGGAGTGCTGTACTTCTTGTGCACTTATAGAACAGACTCCTCTCACTCCCTTTTAAGTATGTTAGCTACCTGGATTGTAACTGTTGTGTGAGAGAACCTTGGGACACTTGTCCTGATCGTGGCACCTGTCCAGATGAACTGCCTATAGCAGCAGTTAAGAAGAGGCAGTATTATTACCCAATTGCATTCGGTGGAATGTTGAGGTTAAACTGGCTGCTGTAGCAGATGCGCTAACTCAATGAGCTATCATACCGATAAACAAAGTGATAATTTCCCAGGGTTCATTGGGCATCCAGTTGGTCAAAGTCTGCAAAGGGTCGTGGTTAGTTTGAATCATTGAACAGGGCTTCCAGAAAGGGGTAGTTGCTCATTATTTCTGTTGAATATATGTCTGTATATGGGGGTGTTTGAAGAGTGCAAGTCTAGCTGAGGAGCAAGGGAGTGCTGCACAATGGGCATGGGATGTGCTGCTGCCGTCCTAGTCACATTTGTGTGGTGATGTGAAGGATGGTATAAATCCTTCCACTATGGGAAATACCAAACGAACGGCAAAGTCAATGCTGGTTTTACTATATGGTGTAAATTAACGAGTGAACCCTCAAAAATATGGGAGCCGAGTTTAGTTCTGGTTTTACACGTGAAACAAGCACAGACTTTTTAGATAGACCACAAAACCTTGTTACATTTTAAAACAGAGCGGCCAAGAGGAGAGGCTCCAAGTCATGTGCGACAACTTCAAACAATTTTGGCTTTTCAACCAACAGCACATTTCATGCTGGGGGTTTGAGTCCATAGTGGAAATGTTAAAAGCAAAATAACAAGCCCAATATTTTGACATGGGCTGGAAATGGCAGATGGTTCGTGCCATGGAGCCACTTCCTACAACTTTGAAATGCAAAATGAAACTCAAGTTTGCTACGGTCTGCTTTTCTTTCTTGCAGGCAATCAGTGGTTAATTAGTTCACTGGTTGAGAGGGTGGAGATAGCCTTTTAAATGCAGATGCCAGCATCTCATTGCTAAAGGCGAACATTAACATTCTCAGGAAAACAAACTGGTATGTAAAAATACTTTATTTACCAGGATAATGAGTGCAGCAACAGCTGATTTTGTCTGAAGAGGCAAGAGAAAGTAAACTTGCTGGGGCCGGCCTTAAGGAACAGACCCTTAGCATAAAGGTTGGTGCGATTAGGTGCAAAATTGTGAAGCACCCTCCTTTGAACAGGCCCAACATGTTGTAGATGCTGCCCCGCAAGGGGCACAGTGAATTGCCTGAATGACGTGCCAGGTTTCCCTGACAAGAATTAGGACAGGCTTCGCCGAGTAGCTTGCGAGCTACTGGTAGATGATCACCAACATTTGAGTTGCTTTCCTGTGCACCGTAGCCTACTAAATTACCATCTTTTACTTGATTGCATTAATAAATTGAGTGTGTGAATTTGAGATGAAAACGGGTGTATATTCACAACTCATTAGCTGATGTTTCAAGAAAAATGGCTCAATTTTCAAAACATATTTAACGCTGATATTTGAGTGTGAAATAATGTGGCTTTGGGAAGACTTATTACTAATATCGCAAACCTCGGTGTCAGGGGTATTTCGGCTATCACTGTTGTACTGAGGTAATCACTGCTAGTAATCTTGCGTATAGTGGCCATTAACGTAATCGTGTCTGGTTTGGTCACTATTACAACACTAATAACAGTAGCTCGGGATGACTTACATTGAACATAAGTAACTCTTGTTACATATAAGGTTGGAGAACCCTGAATTAGAATCTTAAAGTATGGACCTGTGTCATGGATGAATTCAGATGAAGCTTATTCAGTCGTTTATATACGCTTGCATATGCTCCCATTCCTTTGAATGTCTGCTGGATACCAGCACAGGTTGACCATGAGCTGGGCATTGACTGTTTACCTGAATGCAGACCGCTCTGAAGATCTGATTTAAGGAAATATTAACAGTGACAACAAGGGTGGACGCCGAGGGACCCACAACGTGAAAGGGGAATGCCAAACTGAAGGCCAATATGACTGGAGCTCAGAAACATCCAGATCAAGTACTGACTCCGGCACACCGCTTTCTTTCACTCCAGCCTGGCCAGTTCCTTATCTCTCTCACAAACTATGTGGATTGAGATCTTAATAGCAACAAGCATTGGAATAGCCAACAGGTCTCGCCTTTGGGAACTTATGTTGTCACATTTGCTGTAGATTCAGAGACAGAGGTCCAATGTCCGCCACTGTCTTCTAGGGGAGCTTTTACTTTTATTTTATTTTTCCGATTTCTAAGTGTACTGCACACTTTGCCACTGAACTCTACAGCACTCCAGTCTACCTCCACAATACCAATCTATTCAGCAACAACCCACTCTATGCCAAAGGACTCTACATCAGTGCATTCTACTCTGTACTACCCTACTCTACTCAATGCCACTCTAATCTACTCTACAATACGGCACTCCATGCCACTGTACTGCACTTGTGCCTGTGCATTCTATTCTGCACCACTCCACTCTACCCTGCATCACTCCAGTCTACGTCAATTCACTCTACTCTGAAACAATCTAGTCTACGCCATTACACTCTACACCACCGCACTCTATGGTGCACTAGTTCACGCCACTCTACTCTGCACCACTTTACATCACTGCACTCTACATCACTTTACTCAAAATCAATGCACTTCACGCCACTGCACACTATGACAATCTACTCTGCAAAACTGCACTCTACACCACTATACTTTATGCCACTCTATTCTACTTTGCACCACTGCACTCTACACCACTCCGCAACATAGCACTCTATGCCACTGTACTCTACTCTGTACCACTCCACACCAATGCACTGTACGCCACTTAACTCTGCACCACTCGACTCTACACCACTCGACTCTACACCACTCCACTGCAGGCCAATCCACTGTAATCTACTATGCACAACTGCATCCTACAAAACTGTGCTCTATTCCACTGCGCTCTACACCGCTCTGCGCCACTGCACTCTACCCTGCACCACTGCCCTCTACCCTGCACCACTGCACCTCTACCCTGCACCACTGCACCTCTACCCTGCACCACTGCACCTCTACCCTGAAACAATTATACCCCACTGACCTCTATGGCACTGCAATCTATGCTGATCCGCTCTAAACTACTGCACTGTACGCCAATGCACTCTACACCATTTTTCTCAAAAGTAATGAACTAACGTCACTGCATTCTATGCCAATCTACTCTGCACCACTGCACTCTACACCACTATACTCTACTCTGTAATGCTCTACTACACTGCTCTCTATGCCACTCTATCCTACTGTGCACCACCGTACTCTATGCCACTCTACTCTACATCACTATGCTGTATGCCAATCCACTCTGCACAACTCTACACCACTACTCTATGCCAATGCACTCAATGTAGTTACACTCTACACCACTCTACTCTGCATCACTCCACTGTACACTACTGCACTCTACAATACTCGAATCTATTATCCACTACCTCACTATATGCCACTGCACTCTACCCTGCAATACACCAGGCTACTGCACTTCACTCGACTGTGAAACAATCTACTCTTCACCACTGCACTCTGTGCCACCCCACTCTATGCCATTGCAGTCTACATTGCGCCACTCCAACACGTGACTCTACTCTGCGCCACTGCACCATAAGCCACTTTACTCAAAAACAATGCACGCTACGCCACTGCACTCTATGTCAATATATTTGGTATCACTGCACTTTACGCCACTATACTCTACAATACTCTACACCACTGTATTCTACGCTATTGCTCTCTACACCACTCAACTCTACACCACTGCACTCTCTCTGCCACTTAACTCTACTCTGCACCACTCTACGCCACTCCACACCAATGCACCCTTTAGCACTACACTCTACCACGCTGCACTATATGCCAAGCCACTCTATGCCACTCTAATCTACTCTGTGCCAATGCACTCTACCCTGCACCACACCACGTTACTCTGCACCCCAACACTTTAACATACACCACTCCAAACCACTTCACTCTAGACTGAAACTACCTACTCTATGCCACTGCACTGGACACCACTCTACTCCACAATATACCACTGCAATCTACACTGCACCACTCTACTCTGTACCACTCTACTGTGCACCACTCTACGCCACTCTTCGCTACTGCACTCTGTTACTAAACTCTACGCCAATGCACTCTACACTGCGTTAATCAAAACCATTAGAACTCTATGCCACTGCATTCAATGCCATTCTACTCTGCAGTCTATAGCACTATACTATACTCTGGAACACTCTATGCTACTTCACTCTAGGCCACTCTATGACACTCCACCCTACGACCCTACACAATACTCCACTGTGACAATCTACTTCATTAAACTCTACTCTATGACACTCTACTCCACTCTATGCTTTTCTGCTTTACGCCCTCACTCCACTCTACGACACTTTACTCTAGGCCACTCTACGCCAGACCACTCCACTATGACACTTTACACCACTCTATGCCACTCTACCACACTTTACACCACGCTGTGCCACTCTACGACACTTTACCCCACTCTGTGCCCCTCCACTCTACAACACTCTGCTCCACTGTATGCGACTCGAAGACAATCCATGCAACTGTCTCTATGACACTATCATGCTCCACTCTACGCTACCCCAATCTAAGACACTCTACAACATTCCACTCTATGCCATTCTACTCTACTACACTACATCACTGTAGGAAGGTGGACTTCTCTTTGCAGATGTCCCCCCACTTTCTGCCCCCATTTGAACTGCTAGATGCTGGTTGTCAACTCAGACAGTTCACTGAAGCCTGCTAACCAGGCTATAGTGCTAGTGCTCTTTCCCCTAAACTGACATGTTGATTGTAACCCAGTTGGCAAGGACATTATTACCACTGTAGGTCCCGGGTAAATGCTACCTATGGTACCCAATTTTTAAAGACAGTGGTCCTTAGACAAGAGGAAGATTTTAGGAGAATGAATATAGACCAAATGGAACTATATTTTTGTAAGAAGTGTCCAGCCGGACAATTTATTATCTTGATAGAAAAACAAAACAATAAAACACAGAGTGTGATAGAAGAGAAAAGAGCATTACTTAGCCTTAAATCAAACTCTGACATTATTAAGTGTGCAGATAAAGGCGGAGGAATTGTTTTGCAAAGTCTTGATACATATAAAACAGAAATTCTCCGTCAATTGAATAATCCGGCACACTATGTTAAACTTCCAAAAAATCCGATTATTGAGATGCAGAACCTGATACAGTTGGTCACCAAGGAAGGCCTAGATTCTGGCTTTCTCAGTAAAAAAAAGAACATCTTTTTCTCAATGCCAGATCCCCACGCACCCCGGTTATTTACACGCTACCGAAGGTGCACAAGAACACTGAACACCCCCCTGGCAGGCCCATCGTGTCAGGCTGTGGGTCAGTTTTAGAACCTTTGGGTCTCTTTGTGGATTATTTCATTAGGGATTTTGTGCCTGCTACCCAATGTTACATACGTGATAGTATGCACATGATCAACCTGATAGAGGAGTGCCCTTTTGACTCCACGTCCAGCGTACTCTGTACTCGGAGTCCTTGTATACCAATATACCACAGAATGATTCAATGTTGGTTATTCAAGATATTTTGAACAGCCGTCCCAGACCCCATCGTATACCTACAGTGTTCATTTTACAACTTCTGGAAATTTGTCTATCCAAGAATTATTTCTTGTTTGATGGTCAATACTACGGCCAAATCAAAGGTACTTCTATGGGGGCTGTTTTTGCCCCCAACTTGGCTGTATTATACATGGACAGCCTTGAACGTGGACGTATTTTGACCCCGTCTAACCCCTTCCATAGTGGTATAGCCCTATGGAAGCGGTACATTGACAATATTTTTATGATCTGGAATGACTCTGATGATCTGTTACCCCAATTTTTACATTGGCTTATTTGCAATTGTAGTGGTCTCACCTATACCCTAACTACAAGCCACTCTAGCATTCCCTTCTTAGACCTCAATATACAGGATAAAGAGGGCGCACTTATCACCAGCCTCTATAGGAAGCCCACGGAGCGCAACACTCTGTTAAGCTACAAGAGCAACCATCCTAGAGCGCTCCGCGATTCCCTCCCTTATTCGCAATTTTTAAGGTTGAGAAGAAATTGCTACCTCAGAGACGATTACTTTAAGGAAGCACAATTACTTAGCGTTAAACTTAGCGCTAGAGGCTATCCACGTAGATTGATAAGAACTTCACTCAAACGAGCGTGGTTTTGCCCCAGGGAAGTGTTGTTGGAACCCAAACCCAAAAAGCACAGAACCGGCTGGTCTGTGTGACCACTTTTTCACCAGCATCCAATTCTCTTACTAAGAGTATCAAGAAACACTGGCCAGTGTTGAATGCAGGCCAACTCCAACTAGACAAACCCTTGTTTGCCTTCAAGAAGTCTAAGAATCTGAAAGACCATTTGGTGCGCGTAGCATTACCTGCTCCCGAACAAATGGCCACAATTGACACACTTTGGGGTCTCCCAAGACTTACTGGGCATGTTAAGTGCGGCAACTGTTCAATGTGTGACAGTACTATAGAGGGCAAGGAATTCATGCACAATGATATCAAGTATGCGCGTAAGGAATTTTCTAACTGTAACAGCACAAATGCCATCTATGCCATTGTTTGTCCGTGTTCTATGATCTATATAGGTCAGACAACCCAGAAGGCACGCACAAGAATGTGCCAACATAGGAGCAGAATACGATGCAGGACTCCCAATGCTCCCCTTGTGCACCATTTTACTGAACGGTCTCACACTGAAATGGACTTCAAATGGACTATTATTTCTGTGATAAGACTCCCCAGCCGTGGAGGTAATTTGCAGCAGTTGCTAAACAAGGAGGAACTACGTTGGATACTGAAGACACAGAGTCTGCACACTGGCCTGAATCGCACAGAGGATTGGACCTCCTTGATCTAGGCTTCAGCTTTGCCTTGTTTAATGGAACTTGGTTATGACTTTTGATGTAACTGGACTACTTACTTCTGTAAAGTATGTTCTAACTGGTTTATTTGATTCTATTTGTAACTTTCTCCCGTTAATTTCTGCCCCTCGAGCTCACTGTAAAAAGTTTTTTCATGGAAAAAAAAATTGTATTTCGTTATTTTTACATTGTCTATGTGCTGCTTGACCTTGTAAATATGTCACTGTGTGTCTGCACAATGTGGGTATCACGAAACGCACTTCTTGAATTGTAGAAAGGTTATGCAGCGGCATGCTCTTTTCTACCTTGTGGACCCTCTGGCCTAGTACACCTAAGATGGCCACCACACTTTCAATCTGTGCCCGATCCAAGATGGCCGACAGTTTTTGCCATGTCCCTATTGGTCCCCAGCCTCCACGTGATCGCGAATGATTTCCATATCGCGTTTACACTTTTCTCAGTGCAAGTCGTGTTGAATCCTCACGCCTGCAAGGACCCCCATTGCGGACCTGCTCCTTATACTGTCAGGTAAGACTACGCTGATGCATGGCAGGATCACTTATACGATCCTTCCGTACATGCCGGCATTAATGCTCCATATTTACTTTCTGTTCCAACAGAATTCTAAACGAGGGCATCTTCCCTGCTGGTAAGCCCGATTAGCAGAGTTCTTACGTTTAACCATTTATGTGCTCACCGACACTCTACTTACCTTCTCCCTTTCCTCATAGATCCACTCGAGTCTAGATTTGGACTCACCCATTGGTAAGGTTTTTCGCCCATTATTACGGCAACTAACTCAATGGTCAATAGATCGTTTTCACTGATCTAAATTCCCCCTCCTCAGAATACAGTCCTATATCGAGTTTCGTGCTGAACCCCTTTCAGCCTCACTACACCGGTAAGCCACTTCTTGTCACGACGTATCTTGACTTATCTCGTACCGTCCTTCATCACTACACGCCTTTGAGTACCATTTCTTACCGCTGCACTCCTTGACAGCCCTTCACTTTGGTCACAATTCATGACACAGTCCATCTGTATAATTGCGTATTAGCGATCCACTTCACCTTCCTTTCTTATGAAGTCTGAGCCAGTATGAGTCACTATTGGGACATTACGCCACCCACGTCGCTCCTACTTTCCAGCACATTGCCTGTATGTTATGTTAGGTTAGGTTGTCTTGTAAAGCGCATGGCTACCCCAGCAACGGGGTGTCCCAGCGCTGTAGACCACTGGGGAACCCGTCCAGGCTTTCCCTGTGAGATGATCCCTGCTGGGTATCTCCAAGGTGAAACCAGGCATCCCCGGTGTATGTGGGGGGCCGTTGTGGAGATGAGGCAGGCTAATGCCCAGAGTTGCCGAGTGTGATCCCTGGTTAGAGTAGGCACCGAAGCGAGAATCATCGAGTCCGCTGACCCTGGTCCATGACCCTGCCGCGTCGGGAATTGAACCCTGGTCCCGGGCCGTCCTCTGCTTCCGGGTCTGCCGCCTCTAACCAGTGAGCCACACCATGTATCCAGCATGCATCACACTCCGTTGCCGCCGACACCTTGGCATGGTATGAGTCTTGCACTGTATACGCAGTTGTAATAAGGGTCTGATTTACTGACATGTTTTATTCTTTTATGTTTCCCTTTTCTCCTTATTTTTCCTGTCATGGTATGGCATATTGATTCCCACGCAGTGGGGACAACTGTGAATGTTAACTCTTTAGGCAATTATTCTTTGTCCTGAGGATGAACCGATATTGTTTAAGGTTCGAAATGTCGTCGACCTACATGCACTAAATGCATAGCTGACACAAATCTTTCATGCATATGTGTATATTGTGGATTATCTGTTTTATGATTTACGATATCCAGATGACCTGATATTGCCTACTATTTTTCCCTTTTTGTTTGTGTTCCCCTAGTGTGTTAGTCGGACATTGGCTGGTGTCCCGCTTCTATCACACTCTGTGTTTTATTGTTTTGTGATTATTTCTATCAAGATAATAAATTGTCCGGCTGGACACTTCTTACAAAAATATAGTTCCATTTGGTCTATATTCATTC
Organism: Lissotriton helveticus; assembly: GCF_964261635.1. Lineage (NCBI taxonomy): Eukaryota > Metazoa > Chordata > Amphibia > Caudata > Salamandridae > Lissotriton > Lissotriton helveticus. The sequence goes on along the minus strand of NC_136071.1, from coordinate 890,619,893 downwards.
TCCTAAAATCTTCCTCTTGTCTAAGGACCACTGTCTTTAAAAATTAAGTACCTACCCAAGGTCCTTAGCATATTGCGCCCTGGGTTCCCTTGTTTTCTTTAAACCTATGGTACCCAAGGCATGGGCACTAAAGAGGGTCCCTATAGGCTGCAGCATGTATTCTCCCACCCAAAGGGACCCATACCAAAACTGCATGCAGACTACATTTGTAGGATGCATGAAAGTGTGCAAGTCCTTCTGAAAACATGACATTGCACATTATCAGTGTGCAATGCTCAGGTACACTGTATGCCTTATGTTTAAGTCACCCCAACAGCAATCCTTAATGTACTAAGGCACAGTGCATTATATTACAAGTGAGGGCATATCGGCACAAGCAGTTACACCCCTGTGATGTCTAGTTCCATTGCTAAGACATTGCAAGTGATCAGGGAGCCATATTAAGTATACGTACTGGGCACTGGTCATTACGTGTTACCCAGCTACATAAGGGCTTCACTGAAAATAATGGTCATCTCGATAAAGCTATAGTGATACCATTATCAGATTTATTAGGACATTCACCCAGAGGGCACCTTAGAGGTGCACCCTGAAAACCTACTTGTCCTCTAGTGTGTTGGCTGACTGGTATCACCCAGCCTGCCACCACAGACAAGTTTCTGACCCACTGCAGGTGAGAGCCTGCGCTCTCAGAGGCCAGAAACAATGCCCGCTCCAGAGGATGATGGTGACACCCTCTCCAGCAGGATGGCTAGTGATTTAGCATATCAAGGCCAGAGGTTTTAAAGCCTCTGCCAACTTTGGAATGCGACGATGGCTTCTCCCCAGACTCTGGGATTGCCACTCCCTGCCCTGAGCCCCATTTGGCACCAGAGCAGGTGGAAAATTAGATAGCCAGTAGGTGTTTAGCACTTTCAGGCTAGGCACACCCCCAAAGTGGGCCACCTGAAGTGGACAGCCAAGAAAAGTTTTCACCAATTTTAATTTGGTGAAACTAGGAACCATGTGCCAGGATTATGCCCATTCTCCTCAGGAAATGGTCATATAGGGGGTGTAGTCACCCTAGGGGTAAGTAGCCCATTGGCTACTTCCCTACAGTTCCATAAATGTCCCTAAATTCAGTATTTAGGGCTCCCCCTGACACCAGGAACTCAGATTGATCTACCTGGTAATAGAAGAAGGGCAGAGAAGAGCAGTCACCGCGAAAACTGACGGACTTAACCTGAACTTGGCGCCAACCCCTGCCTTGCTGCTGGAACCTCGACAATAGCACCAACAATAGCACCAACCCAGCTCGATCAAAAGCTGTGTATCCTCCTAAGTCTTTGGAGGACTGTTCAGCACTTCACCAACCACAGAGGATCCCCGTTGCGGTGGAGGAGCCATCCCCCAGCATCTGCCGGCAGCGACCACACTTGCCAAGTTCTTTGTTTTGCTGACCATTGGGCCCACAGAGGAAGCATGTCACCAGGAAGAGTTCACTGTGGTTCCAAGAGATCAGTGCCTTCTCTACAACTGTTTTTGAGATGCTAGACCCTCCATGAGCCTCCCTGCACCAATATCATAGGTACCAGATAATTTGCCGCAACCAAGGCTTGTTGAGTGTCCAGCCCAGATACCATTGCCTCCAAAAGCGGACCTGCCTTCGAGGCCCCTCAAGACCGATGAGGACTACACTGAAAGTGGCCTTGATGTCTTGTTTTCTTTCCCACTCCAGTTCCACCCAAGAACCGTGAGAGCATAAAATGCCAGTGGCCAGCCGGCCAAACACCTCTGCACCTGAGACCCCCAGCCTGGGCCATTGGAAACCAACTATGTCCCCTTGCTCCAGAGACCCTCATGAGCCAAACCCCCTTTTGGGTTCTGCCAGACTTATCCCCAAGTCCCCACTTGCAACCTTTTAGATACAGTTACCCTTCCATTGACTAACATGTAGAGCTGAAGGCTACCAACACGACCAGCACCTCTACATCTAGACACACCAAGGCAGGCTAACCCGAACTGCTGGTGGTTCTATGGACCTTGGCCCCTAAGCACTTTAAGTCCTAAAGGGCACCTTCAACAACTGCTTGCAAGTATATGTATGGAGTGTATGTTTCTCCCACAGGATAACATTACTGTGTTTGAGGCTCATCTCTCAAAAACCTTCACTTGAGCATTTTACTGTAACATCTATATCTACGAAAGTACTTACCTGAATCCAATGATCCTGGTGTTTATATTATCTTTAAAATTGTGTCATTTTTCTAAATTGGTCTGAAACTTCATCTTGAGTGTGCGTCTCATTTTTTGACTCTGTGTGTACAACACATGCTCACCACTCCCCTCTGATAAGCCTAAGCTGCTCGACCACACTACCACAAATAGAGTACTTGGGATTATTACAGTAGGTCCCTGTAAACCAATAAAGGCCCGCTGAACTTTTTGAATGGTGTGCCCCTACATTGATAGACTACATAAAAAACCAGCTTCCTGTAACCACTCTATGGCACTCCAATCTAACACAATTAACTCTACTCCACTTATGCCACTCGACTTTACTTTACTCGATTCTATGCCACTCCTCTCTGCTCTACAACACTCCACTCTACAATATTCTTTGCCGCTCCACTCTACGTCTCTCTATGACACTCTACGGCACAATATTCCCTCCATGACACTCCACGCCAATTCCCTCTACTCTATGCCACTCTACGCCACTCCTCACCACTCTTCTGTATGCCACTAACATTTAGCCAATAACAGTGTCCAAGCTGGTGTATAAAATGGGTAAAACACATTGGCAAAGCCAATAGCTCTTGCATAGACAAAACCTATTGGCTTTGTCAATGCCGCTCCATTCTAGGACACAATATTCCCTCCATGACACTCCATGCTGACTCTCTCTACTCTATGCCACTCTACAACACTCCACGGCACTCCACGCCACTCGTCTTTATGCCACTAACATTTAGACAATAACAATGTCCAAGCTGGTGTATAACATGGCTAAAATACATTTGCAAAGCCAATAGCTCTTGCATAGACAAGACCTATTGGCTTTGTCAATGCGTGTTCACTTTTCTTTTAGCAATCAATGGGAGTATATAACTGTCCTTATTCCCATCCGTCTCCACTTATTCCCTCTCACAAACCTACCCCATGCCCTCTATTGAGGCTTAATTACCTGCTTGTCCATTGTTCTCCTGCCCCTCCAGGGCTCGAGTCGGGTTACCACGCAGGTGGACGGCGTCCCCCCACTTATTTTACCGGGGGGGACGCCGTCTCCCCTGCCAAACAGCTGGACTTCACTCTTTGGCCTCTCTGGGACGAGGAGCTTGGCACCTTTCGTGACGTCACTTCCTGTCGTGACGTCACTTCCGGTGACAGCGTCCCCCCTTCTTTTTTTTAAGACTTGTGCCCTGTGCCCCTCCATGTAACATACCTTTTCTTATTTATGTTGTTCTTCAATTTTAAGTACTTTAGCGAGTGCCTGGCAGATGCTCACTTATTTTTCTTTGCCCTGCATTGTACCCCTTCCGTGCTCTTACATTTACCGTATCCCAAAATGGGGTGTCATGATGCATTAACAAGAATCTGCGGTCATCCTGAAATGCGGTTTCTTTATTAGTAAAAGTTTCCAACAACAGCCGCCCATTCGTGCATACGCACATGCATTCATTGTGATGCACTAGTCTATGTTGGCCTGGTTTATGTCATACAGGAAAAATATCCAAGATGGCCACCACTAAGTATACATTCATGCACCTATGCTGTGACACACCTACTGACTTTTTAAATTTTGTCGATGCAAACAAGAATTTGCAAAGAAAATAGAATGCCAAACATCTTTTAAAGTTGACACCTACTGGCTTTGCAAATGCATGTTTGGATTGAGGTGGCTTTGTCACAGCGTGCATGGCAACTGATTATTGAGTGCTGCGGATTACTTGATATATGCCACACGGACTGCCCCTTTATAGAATCCTTAGAGAAAAGCAGAGGGTGAAACAAATCACTCTTGTCTCCTCTCCTTGTTACAATTCTTTTCCTCAATGTTCTCCAATGCTCCCAACCCTCTGCCCATCACACTCATGTGATGATGTCCACCCTTCAACTCCCTCTTCATAAATGTACCCATTGCCCAGGCTCCCCTTGCACCTTCTCTCTCAACCACACAACATCAGAGCAACCGTTTGCCTTTAAAAATTAAAAATAAAAAAGAGTCTAGGGTCCCCACGCAGCCCGAGGGATGTGGCCAAATATAGGCTCAGGGAGAGGGGCAGTGCGGCCCACCCCCTTTTTGTGGAATTTGACCCCAGTGGTTGGTTCCTGGGCCCCAAGGCCAACTCTAGGCTGTGTCTCCTAAAGCTGTGCGCGGTGTGGGCATGGCTGCCTGCTAGGAGGTTGAACGCAGGCCTTGGCTTCATGCCAGGCCCTTTGGCCAACCCCCCAGTGCGTATGGCAGAAGGTTGTGCGCAGCTTGAGTTTGTCTGCCTGCGGATTATTGACCACAGGGCCTGGCTACAGTGGCTACCCCCTGCCATGCACAGCTAAAGGCCATGCTTGGCGGGGGTTGGCTTTACATATGGAAATAAAGTACTACTATGTTTTTTTTAAACCAACAAATCCACTGAAAAAAACAAAGGTTACAGTAACGTTACAGTTAGGTGAAATGTTCAGAAACAAAATAAAGTTTTAAACTCTAAGAACCACAGAAATTCGCCAGTAATCTCAAGTAACTATAACTCCTACCCTAAGGTAACTAACTCACGCCCTCGCCATGCACTGCTAATTAGCCCAAATATTCCATCACTCATGACATCTACGATGACCATTGATAATATCACTGCAACATTTGCAATGAAATTATTGATGAGAAAACTGTACAGCGGGGGTGATACATATCAAACACAAGGAGATGATGGACGGAGAACTGAAACTTTTCAAACACTCACCCCCAGTCACAGATCTGGGTTGACTCCATCATTGTTCTTTAGCTCACTTTGCCACCCAGCCAGATGCAAATCACTATTGACCTTATTCCTCATAGGAACAGTCCAGCCCGAACTGCCAATCCAGATCTTCCCTGGACTAGAAACAAAATCTTGGGACCAGTTTCGGGGTAACACCCCTCATCAGCCAAGATAGCTTGATCCAGTGGCAAAGTGTGCAAGGGACCCACGTCTAGATATACTCTGCCAACTTAAGGCGAACAAAGCAAACACAAGGAAATTATGGACAAAGTGCTGAAATGTTTAAGACACCGACACCCCAGCCACAGATCTGGGTTGAATCCATCATCGTTCTTTAGCTCACTTCACCACCCCAGTTCAGACCCAGCCATATGCAAATCAGCCTTGACCCTATTCCTCACAGGGCTGATACATATACCTCCTGTCTTCCTTGCATATTCAAACAGACCTCTGACAACAAGAGTGTTGCTCAAGATTCCTTTCATTTAAAAATGCTCACACTGATGAGTTACAGCCTTGCTCAGAAGCAAAGGTGCTATTTGTCCTTTCAACATTTAAAGTGCACACTACTTTCTTAGTCAAAGAATGCGACAACAGACTTTACCCGTTTCATTTTGATATCAAATGTGTAAAAAAGCATATTTAAAAATGCTAAGACCTAATTTAAAATTAAATACATTAAAAAAATTATAATTTAAATGGAGCATAACATTTCGATCATAAAGTTTGCCATATAGTCCATACTCATCAAAAGCGTAGTGCACAACCATGTAATCCACTTCAATCGATAATATATATACATTATATATATATATATATATATATATATATATATATATATATATATATATATATATATATATATATATATATATATATATAAAGTTGGCCTCACTGATAGGAAGGCCACTGTGTTGAGAATAGTTTGTCAGTTGGCCACTTTACACCTGTGATGATGAAGAGTGAAATCATGATTTACCTACAAGCTGCAAAGATGGAGCTTGTATCACTTTAAACCAGGAGTTTGCAAAAATAGGTGTTAGGCCAAATTAATATCCGATACATATATGTACACAAAATATCGCTCCAAGTTCATGTTAGTTTTTTATGCCACAAGTAGGTCTGATGTTTAATGCACTTTACAGATGACTTAAAGTCCTACATTCGGCACTTTAAATGCAGAAAGGGCGTTGTTTTTCCTCTTTTTAAACAAAGGCCCATTCTGTGATGCCACGTGCTGTGTTTAAGGCATGTGCAATTTTTGCTCCAGATGAAATTGCAGGCAAGTTCCTCCGCAGGCTTACCTCGGAATTTGGCTTTTGTGCACCCAGAACCCACTTGGGAAGTTATTAACGGTTATTTAACAAGGATTAATACTCGAAACGTCAATTCACCAAATTGCCAGGGGTAGCATAGATGACACCATACCATTTGACCTTTACTTTCACTCACACACACTCACACATACACACTCACCCGCAAGCACGCACATAACCTGCATTTAAAAGCATTTGAATTTATCTCAGCTGATGGAGGGTGGGGATCATATTCCAGCTAACTGTACTCCATTCTTTATTACACTAATAGAGAATAAGGTACCATTATTCCCTATTCGTGTACTAAACAACGGACAGGGAAAAAAGGTAAAGGTAGCCCCAACAGGCTGACATCCATAAGGACGACCTGTCTATGTGGTCCTGCCACTGCCTTTGCTTCTTCTAAGGGAAGGGGTCTCAAAGGCAGTGCCTGGAGTTGCAAGGGGCAAGCCAGAGGTTTCACTTGCGACCCCCTGGCGACCCCTAAAGGACGTCCAAGAGGAATACATGCCAATTTAACTTCAAAAACATTTTGTTTTTCAAGAAAGTGGTCATGCAGTTGGCAGCTGGCTAGAAAACTCCCAGTGCCCAGCGGTCAAACCAGAGTATAACAATGAGGAATACAGCAGAGATATATATTCCCCACAATTTGCTACATGATTGCATGCAATCACCGTTGATCGCATACTGTGTTGCAGGTTGTCTTTATTAGCAAGAGATCGCTTCCTTTTCTAGTAAGATTATAAAAACGTTGCTTTACGTACAGAATAGTCAATGTCAGGGGCCACTGAGACTCATGAGTCAGTTAAGAATGAGTCAGATGCACACAATGTGCCTGGGGGCAGCCAGACATGCTGCTTTCAGTGATGATGACCGCCAAACAAGGAGGCCTTTTTATTCACTCTGGCCAGCAGTCTGCTATTGTTCACTCTGTTCACACAGACCAGTCTCTGTAAATCCTAGTTAAAGGAAAAGGACCCCTGCGTGATGGTCGTGGCATTGAAATATCACTCAGGACTGCGCTGAAGCTCCCATACTTGACCCTTTTCCTATTAGATTGAGAGGGATCTCCCCACATCTGTGGTCTATCATACCTGCAATCCAAGTATACCTTTTTTTCCAATTTCCAGATTACAGTCAAGTTGTGATGTCTCATCATCAGTAAAACGAAAATGGTTTCGCTGCCCAAGGGTAGTAAATTAATACAGCTCAGCTGTGACGTTATAATGCCTATTGCCAGCAGCAATCATTACAGCTGCAGGTTACAAACTTTAAAATCTTATGATCTGTTTTTCTAAAACTAACTATCAGCACAAAGGAGCCACGTATCACGACATCTTTATTTTTTGCAAGATATGGCTCATTACAGGAAATACGTAATCTCTCGGCGTGATGAGCTACAGTCTTTTTTTTGTTTGATGTACAATAACCCGATTTTAATATGGTTTTGCAACAAACTACTAACTGCTTTTTGCTGCATTGATTTTAACGCAACTGTTTGGCCAAGTGCCTCTTTGTTTTGATATTTAGCTTTAGTTTAATCTAAAACCTCCAGCTGGGAATTTTAACTTTACTTGTTGTAATTTCCAAAAGACAAATATGTGAGCTCAGCATCGTGCAAGCGAATGCATGCATTAGGGGAAGGTGTTTCAGGAAAGTACCGTAACCCACTAGTGACTCTCGCCTATGTGCAGTAGCAGACCCATGTTGGTGTGGGAGGGATATCATTTACACAGAGTAGAAATGCTTCAATAAGGTTTAAAGGAGAAACACAACTGACATTCTCTATATTACTTAATTTGTTTTTTAGGAGAAGCCCTATGTACAGCAAACTCTAGTTTTAACAGAGGGGGCAGGAACCATGGCATGGCATAAATGGCCCTTCAATCATCAAACACTTGGCTATTCTATGATTAAAAGCACTCTCTCCGGTGTCACTGCTACAAACAGCAAGGGACCTGCAGATTTTTTGGCATCTAGTTCATATAAGAGAAGATCGCAAGAAAGCATCCACTTTGAGGGATGCATGGGATTAAAAAAAAGTTGGCTAATACAAATATTTTTCTTTGGGGGGGGGGGGGGCTTGTGGGGTATGGTGGAAGACTGTCCTTAGAATGTCAGTGGATTAAAAGGTCCTACCAGGAAGTAAGTTTAGAAGAAAAAAAGCAGCAGGCTACTCGGGATGAACAAGTTGCATGTTCACATTTCAATGAATTGAAGTCCAGGTGCCAATTAGCCACGTTAGAGGCAATCAGTCATTCAGCCTTCTGGAATTGTTCATGTGTCTGTAAGCTAGGGATCTGCTTTCAATGTGCATGGGCTGACAGGAGCAGACTAGGCCCCCACTGCTCCTTTCTAGTTATAGCCCCTCTGCCCCCTGCAGTGTGCAGCAGGTTTAAACATTTTTAGAGGGCCTATTGTGGTTTTCTGCCTGGACCTTGAGGCAACTCATGTAAACAGTTCATGAAGCACAAGACCAGTCTCAAAAGCAAAGCCAGGAAACAGGGGAATACTGTGATGGAATGGGTTAGGGTGACTACATGACACCATCATATCGCTGGGGCAAAGTGCAGTCTTTCCTGGTCATTTATTTAAAATAATTAGAATTTTGAGATGAGTTCCATTTAATTGAGTAACACAGACGATCACGTTTGTAAACAATATTTTGAAAAACTGAACCCAGGCATTGGCTTTCATTTGACAAATGCATTCTGGAAGTTGTAGTGCTGGTTTGCTTCCATTGCACCAATTCAGTTAACACCAGGTAGAACTAATTTGGAATTAAAATGCCCAGGAATTAAAGGATTCTGTCCTGCTGACGTCTAGTGAGGTGGCAACAATAATATTATGGTTTGGCTAAACAGTCTTTCCTCACATTTCCCTGAAAAAGCAAAGCTAAAAATAAAGGGCAAGAAATTAATATTAAAGATAATTTCCAGTGTTTCTAAAACTGGCATCACAACGTGTATGATGACCTAACACACTTCCCAACATGCTACTACTAACAAACGGCCTATATTCCTGTAGTCCTGCATTCAAAGGAATATCTTTGATGGTCTGGCATTCTGACAGTAGTTATTTATTAACTAGGTCTAGAGGTCACGTAGAAGAAATTGGAAACTGAGTTTCCACTACTACATGGCTGTGCTTGCCAGTTCAAAAGTCAATTCTGGCAGGGAATTATGATAGGTTACTAAGACCATGTTGTGTACTAAATTCCCCAAGAACAGACCCTTTAAAAAGCACCCTAGTTATTTGCAATATTTTAGTAACGGTCAGGGAGGACCACTTTAGAGTAGTTAACAGATAGAAACAACACATTGCAAACAGCCTCATGCTCACGTAACTAAGGAGATTCTTTTTAGCAAGTCTCTAGACAACATGAGCCAAATCTTGATCCAAGTAACTTTTGTCGAAGTTGAATTGATACCCTAGTGGCTCCGACGTGAACACTTGTCCTCCTAACTATATCTGTAATATCATTTGGCTCAATCAAAATACCATTTGGTGAACTATAGGCATACTCCTACAGGCAAAACACTTACAAAAAGTTACCAAGTGCAGGGAAAATAATTTTTACTGTCAGTGACACCCCAACTACCTCGCCATATCAAGAAAACACACACTGCGCCTCACACATCAGCATCTGTTGTCCATATATTATGTTTAATCAGCCCTTGATAACGCAGGTCAGAGCCTAGGTTTTCAAGGTTAGATAAACATGAAACATGAAACATTTGAGACAAAACAAAATTTATCATGAAGGGTCCATAACAAAGTTTCTCATGGGTGGGGTCCAGATTTCACCTAGGGGAGATCTTTGATGTAACTTGTCACTGAACTGGTTTACTGAGCCCACTAGTTATCATAGGAAACATCCATTTCAACGTGGTCATTACCATGCATGGCTATTAACACGCATCCTTTTTAACAAACACGCCTTTTCCATGCATGCCCGTTACCACAAATCCTTTAACACAAATATACATGGTAAAGGCAAGTTTGTTGTAAGGATTTGTGGTAAAAGGCAAAATGTGTTCATGATTGTGTTGTTTATGGCTGTTTCGGCTGTTGTCTTTATTTGTTGCTTTACCTTACCATTCCGGCTAGTCCAGCGAGCGTAGTCGCCAGCTCCGAGGGCTGTAGAGGGGTTGCTCCCGGCCTGTATACTCAACTTCGCACTTCATTGTTGGGTGCACCTGTGCCGGCAAAGCTCCTAATGTGGATTTACAGGGGGTGTTGCCTTTTCACCCAAAGAAACAGAAGTGCCCAGAACAACACAGGCCAGCCCTCCCGCCAGCCACCTCTGTGACTCCGGTCTCAAGGCTCCACCCTTCCCTTTCTGAGAACCAGTGGGAACTTGTATGGAGCTCCTCTAGTCAGTCCCCGCTTCACTGTAGGGGCTATGGGGACCGACTATTCAGTCTATCCATCGCACTCCACACAGAGCAAACAAATAGCCGGTCCGGTCCAGAGGCTCCACTCTCCACTCTCCAGCTGCCTGAGAACCAATCGAGCCTTGCGTGGAGCTCCTCCGGTCAGTCCTCACTTCAATGAGTGATGTTGAAACCCAACAAGTAACAGCTGCGTGGTTGTGTGTGTTCAGCTGTGAGTGATTGTATGTGCTTGTGTTAATTTTACCAACCATATGCGTTTACCAAACATGCCTTTATAACAAAATATTCATGGTAAAGGCATGCTTGGTAAAGCCATATGTGTTGTAAAAATTATCGTTGTAAATGCATGCATTGTAATGAGGCAAGAGCTGTACTGATGGCGAAGGAAAGGCTTGCAGGGTAGCTGCATGGTTGTTCTGTCATAAAAACAGTAGCAAAGTGTAGGGTAATCATTAGCAGAACCATGTGGAAGTAAGCGTACATTATTGTAATGCATTATATTTGAGTGCTATGATTAGGATCTGAAAAACCTCAAACCAAAGGGCTAGCCTTGGCCTATCTAGGAGAGCGGACATTTCCCCAGAATGGTTAGAGATGCATTGTCTGCCTGTTCAGGAAAGAATAATAAACAAGACTCTAACCATGAGTTGTACATGCGGCTGCTCCGGATTGTTTGGAAGAGAGACTGTATATGAATGAACCCACTGGACAATGGCAACCAATTTGTAAAACATTGCTGAGACCATACACATTCTAGAAGTCCGGAGCAAGAGCTCGACACTTACAGGTGAGAGAAACATGCTCCTCCGGGGATTGTGCACATGCACCAGCCTCCTCCACTTTAGAAGGGATTTAAAAACCCTTCTTTTGTAATGTTCAAATGAAGCTCAGCTGTGCTGCCTTCTTAGCCCCTTTTCCTTGCACCCGGATACCTTGAATTTGCGATGATGAGGATAATGCAGCACAGGTCTGATGCTTGGCTGGTCCAGTGTTTGTAACACGAGAGATGCAATCACGGGCATGGTTTCACGGCTGGTTTAGTTTCACTGCATTTCTGTCGCAGTTCGGCTGTTTGGTTTTGCTGGATTGTGGGTGGGGCTGAATGGTCTGAGCTTTTTGGTGACGTTTGGCTCCCTGATTCATAGTTCAAACATAGTGATGCCGTGGGCAGACATCTAGAAGTCAACATGATGTTCTGCAAAAAAGTTTTATGCAGATAGAGATAAATGATCTAGTCAGAAGATCCATTTAACGTTTCCCATCAGTTCTACTGGACAGTAGCTGCGTTCAGTTAAAAAAATCAATTTAAAAAAAGTGAATCCATCTGAAGACTGTTCTAGACAACCCATTCTTTCTATTATGACCTTTGACCATTGTACTGGTGCAACCGTTGGTGTTATAGGAAAGCAGGTATAAATCTTATGTCATGTGGTGGTGGGGGGCGGGAGGGGTGTCTGTATGCCATGCCGGCATCATTGACATAGGAAATTAAGGTGTTAAGTATGGTAAGGGGTGTGACAAATGAAAATCTCAAATGCATCTTTCCTCTTCAATTCATGATTAGGGGCAGCCACAGGTTGACGTCAACAAGTCCAAAGGACACTCCTGGTCTCACTCCCAATACAGTTAAACAACAACAAGATCCCTGTACCTGGGGTGATTGTTACATTACCAAGACATGAGTACACATCACTCAGGTTGTATTCTTTGTTTACATACCGGGATGGACTCCTGCTATCTGTCGCAGTGAGGTATCACTACTCTAATATCTCATAATCCCCATCCACTTTATGGTTCCAAACAGTTAATCAAATACTATTGTCTCAGATTGTGCAGTGACCGAGTGTTCAAATACCCTGATGAATCTGCCGAAATTAATGGGGCAGTGAAACATGTCGGTATCAGGTACTGGTAGGCGATACTAAACTACCAACCTTTATTTTAACTCTTCAGCTCACACTGATACGAAGAATAAAGTTATTGAGTGGGTGTGGCTGTCGATTTTATGTCACTCTGTCCTGTATGAGTTAATGTTGTTATACTCTTTATGTTGCACCTTTACACACATTTCAGTTTATGTGGTATTTCTAGTTTGTTTTTTTCTGGATTGGAAGGCAACCGATGATGAGAAAGGGGCATTGAGTTGGTAACATCTGCCAACATCCCCGAGGGTGTTCGCCCGTGAGGTGCCTTCCTTTCCACCACACATTTTTCTTTTCAAAGTGTGCGCACAAGTGGTGAAGTGTGGTTAGATGTGTTGTCAGTACAGATGGCAGACAACTGTTGAACATCATACTGGACACTATGTGAGTTGAGACAATAGTATTTGATTAACTGTTTGGAACCATAAAGTGGATGGGGATTATGAGATATTAGAGTAGTGATACCTCACTGCGACAGATAGCAGGAGTCCATCCCGGTATGTAAACAAAGAATACAACCTGAGTGATGTGTACTCATGTCTTGGTAATGTAACAATCACCCCAGGTACAGGGATCTTGTTGTTGTTTAACTGTTCAGAGTGGAGGGCGATCCCTGATATACCTTTCCATATCCCTCTTGGCTCCTTGTGGTAGTGTGCTCACTCCCAATACAACAGTTCTACCGAAACTAACACCACTACTACAAACTATCACACACAGCCAACCAGGCAAAACAGAGTAGGTGCTTACTCAAACATCCAGAAAGTTCTTTAGGGCCTTATAAGTGATGGGAACATGCTAACCAAATGCTACAAAACAATACAATGCTTTTTATGTCAAGATGCCACTCTTGAAGAGGCAGACATATGTGCCACGCTCAAATGTTTCACAAAAGATACAAGTCTTCCAGGTCTCTAGGCAGATGTGAGGCGCTGTGAGAAGCATACTAAACAGGAGAGCTGCTTTACAGATCACCTGGAGTGCATGTTCTCTGCCATCCATGGAGGTTAGTTCTCATGGCTTTTTCATCATGTGAATGGCAGGAGCTGGCCAGGGCTCTGGGTGATGGCTGCAGTGGGTGATGTGTACTAAAAAAAGAAAATGGGTGAGGTTGTGATCAACTTGGCCAAGTAAGGGACCAGCAAGTCAGATAAGAAGTTATGTTTGGTATTTTAGGTAATGCCAGAACCTGAAGATAGAATTTGTGGGACATGAGGGTTATGGCTTGGTGAGAGGGTGAGTAGTCACTGGTGGGGGAGGAGTGAGAATAGGAGCTAGAGACAAGAGTGAGATCAATTATTTCTGGTGGTAATAGATTCACTGGGAGGGAGAGTTCATGACTGTGCACGAAGACAGATGAGTGGCCATGAGGAGCTGTTGTTGCATGTTTGTGTTCAGACTGAAGTCATCATGGGTGTGAAAAATGACAGGCAGTCTAGGAGGGAATCCTCAAATAAAAAAAATTATCCCAAAGTAGGATGTTTATTAGTACAATGTACCTAAGTGTGATGGTAATGTGTGAGAAAATCTAGGATGGTAAAACTAGGTATGGGGCAAAGATGTAGTGGGGGTATTGTTTATCCTAAGGGATACTCCTCTGTCGAGGTGGGAGACCTTTGTGAGTAAAAGTTGCACAGTCAGAGTATTGGGCTGTACGCTGTGGAAGTGCTGATGAGGTGGATCCTGTCATAATGGCTGTGGAGTGTAGGCGGTTTGTAGTAGTGTAAGGAGTTCAGACACACACTGGTTGGCCTCGTGATATGTATACATTTATTTGGTTCAGGATAACAGTTAAGTAAAAGCTCGGTGGGAAATTCAGGAAGTTCTCGGAGTGCTTCAAGTGATGGTGGCAGGTCCCTTTTTCCGGTTTTCAGAAAGCGACAAGTCTCAGAGTACCCAAAAAAACAACAAAAAAAACCCCAAAAGCAGAGGATTAGCCAAGAGTCACAATGTTACTGGCCGCCAACCATAGTGCCACCTTCACCAGTCAGGGGGTGTTTAAGCGCAGGGGTGATGGGGAGAAAGTCTCCCTGGTAGAACCGCATGGGTCTCCTTTTTTATAAGAAAAAAAGTGCCTCTACTTTGTTGCATCCCACCAAAAGCACAGCACAGCTCCCGGTACTTGCCTCTGCCACGACCCTTGTCCTAGGTCATGGTGTTAGGATCTGAGATGTCAGTATCACCCTCTGGCCCCCGGGGTGGAGGGTGATGCACAGTAAAAGCGGCTTGTCTGGGGTTTCCGCTCTCGTGCCACCTGGGGAGTCAGCTGTTATCTCGGCTGTGTTCAAGACACGTGATGCTTCGGCCGGGAAATTGCCTGTCTTTACGCCTCTCAATGCCGCTGACGCTCCTCTCGGAAATCGAGTCTTCACTTCTCCTTCGTTGGCTTCTTCCAGCCCCTTTTCGTCTTCCCTGCTGATTGCACTGGATTCTAAGTCTTTCTCCTGCGATTACCACAGCGACAAATTCCGGTTCTCCTCACGCTCATTTTGACCTCCCGAAGGGTGTGGCCATTCACCCATGTAATTTCCAGGAAATGCTGGAATCCTGCCAGACTCTAGGACCTGGTCGAGTGGGTCAGCCATGTTGAATTTTCTTCCTTCTTACACGGTTAATAGGAGCTGAAGTATTCAGAGATAAAGGAAGATTTGTTCCATCTTCAAATGGTAGCCAACAGGCAGATTTAGATTGCCTGATAGTTAAGTTCATGTCTAAGGATGCTGAGATTCAAATGGATGTTATTTGAGGAAGAAACTAGAAGAGTGTGAGTGTGGGAGAGACTATTTGAAATGGATGATGGGCAAAGAAGACAGCTGTATGGGGCAATGAACAGTATGACAGAAAATAACTTAAAATGTGGCAGTGGTCATTGAGGACTTTTGTCAGGTGAAGGCGGATACAGGAAAAGGAGTTGGGCGAATTTGAGGGATGCATGCTTAACAGGTTGTAGAAGGAACAGCATGAGGCTTGCTGATTCAAAGCATTGGATCAAAAACTGTACCAATGTATAGGAATATTTTGGGGACACAACTAAAGGGCCTGTATGTAAGGAATCTACAGTGGCTGCTGGGAGACAAATTGTACGTCAGGGTAGTTTCTGTAAAGGGTATGGAACTTGCAGAGTTGGCTTTGCCAAATTTAAGAAGTCTTTTCTTAATGTAGAAAAATGGCAGAGATATTTAGGAATATCAGGTGAAAAAAGTCAGAATGAAGTTTGCGTTTTTGGAGGGGAAAAAACGAACCTTACTGATTGCAGAAGAATTCCCAAGCATAACATCTGTAAAAACGCTTCCATGGGCAATTTCTCCATCATATGAAGTTTTGCAAAGGTAGTTAGCTTTGTCACTTTGAGAAAATACTTAAAGTTACAAAGTTAATAACTTTTATCTGGATCACCAGCAAAATAGCACACATCCTAATCCTAAAAGAAATACTAAATACACTACAGGTTTGTGAGTAACAATAAAAAAATAATAAAACGTTGTATTAATAATGATCTCTTTCAAAACTAAGAACATGACAAACCAAGAGACAAAAAAAGAACAACAGGTTTCCATCTGCTCTAGAGTTTCAACTGCATATTTACAACACAAATAAGTATTACTCCAGCCTTTAACCCAAATAGCAAAAACTATTTGCATTGTTCTTCCCCATACAGGTTGCTGCTGGCTATTTTTCAAATCGTTTTTCCAATTAATGACACAAAGGCTAGAGAAGTGAAGTAAAACCTTTATAGTCAAAGTTTCAGCTATGTAGCAAGAAACAATATGACCCCGTCATCTGTTTAAGTAAGAAGGTAGGATGAATGCTAAACCTATTATCGGATTATACCTTTACTTTCATCTGAGATTCTTAATCCTCTCTTGGGGCTAATAGGATATAGACGCTAGCTGACGACTTGGAGTCACACAGTGCCTTCCACTCTATATGTCATTTTTACACTCCACTTGCCTTTTGACATGCGCTTTTAGCTGCAATAATCAAATATGCGGTAAAAAAAATGTGCATTAAACATTTTTCCAATGTTAATTAAACTTGAAAAATATCCATCCAATCACAAAGTTTTTCAAAAATAGAATCTAGTTAAAAAATATGTTGCAGCAAACCCTACCGTCGAGTGATGTTGTTCTGTCTGTCTGTGTTATTGGCTCAAATAAATATATGCACATCTAAAGTCTCACTAGGTTGCCACTACTCACAAGAAAAATAATGTGAGTCAGCAATGCCCACATTGCTGACTCACATTATTTTCTTCATTTTGTGGAAGCATTGTGATGTAGACACTGGTGTCACTGTGGGTGCTACTCAAAACGTTAATGTATGGAGCAGTAAGCTGACATGAAAAATGCCTTTACTCGGGCATTCAACTTTAATCAAAGGCGGTTAATAATAAGATTCAACTCGTTTGACAGCCATTCCTCTCAGAAGGACTATTTTGGTATGCCTGTACTACAAAAACAGTGCTTTATCGCAATTCATAATCCTAATTCCTCTGATATCTACTGCTTTGTGATATGTACAGGCTATAGGAATAAGGCTATGGACATGTTATGAACCAGAACTGTTAAATGTGAATGTTGCTAGCTATAGGGTAACACCTTACTCTTCTGTAGTACCCGGCTTTTTTAATACCCATCTTAAACCCACATACTTGGGCATCCGTTGATGATTAATATTTTAATTCTATGTAAGAAGAGTAACTCATCAATTCCAAATATCATAGCTGCCAAGAGAATCATATGGCACGTTACCACTGCAAATTCTAGCATTTTAGCCAATGGCACTTCCAACGTTGGGACTTATAGTTCCACTTTTTACATTATATGTAAAGACTTGCATTTCCTCTCACGCAAGGTGCTGTGATATGGAGCCACTTGGCAATCACACAAAATCTCTGCAAGATCAAATTTTTCATGGTTTAATTGGAAGAACGTTACTCGATGGAAAAAGGGTGTAGACATCAAACACTTTTAAATGTAACATTATTTATAAAGGTCAAAGTCAAACAAATAATAAGAATCCGGGTAGAGTTGCAATCCATTCCACAAGGTTACAGACACTGGAGAATGTATAATTACCTTGATTAAAGAGCTGCTGACGATGGAATTCCCCTTTCTTGGCCCAAATGTTAGAATCGTCCAATGCGTTTATCTGTAATTACAAAGAAATAATAGGCTTATTGTTTTATCTTTAACTTTATGACATCTCAATATAGTTCCCAGAGTGAAATATACTGGCACCCAAAAGTGTCTAAAACATATCAGCGCTGGTCAAAAACACACCAATGTGCTTTGACCATTAATTAGAATTAAAAAGCAAAGCAAAGTACACTTGAGATTCGCCATGCTTGCTAAAGCTAAGGAATCTAACAGCTCTTTGTGACAGCTTCAGTATCGAGAGCAGACTTGATGAGAACAGCATCAGGTTTCCAGAGGCTGCTCCTCCGCTAAGGTGGAGGCACATCGCTCACTACTGTCAGAGCAGGAAAAAATAAAAATAACATGATAATAGCCTTATTAGCCAGCCAGTCATGCACCATTTGCATGCTCTCCACCAGGCTGTAATAGGCAGCCTGGTGGGGAACATGCACAGGCTCCCACTGCCTGTCTGATCACCAAACCACGGTGTTCAGACCAATCACCACGCTGCATTGCAGCATTGTGACTGGCTTAAGGGAGGGAGCCTCTGTGCTTCCGGGACCAAATCTTAGGAGAAGGCAGCCGTGAGAAGGGACTGAAGCGGAGGAGAGACGGCGGCTGGCAAAAGGAAAGTGTTTTGTTTTTTTGTCCCCTCTCACTCGCAAACCCCCTTTCCCTGCCAGCGCCACTGCAGGGTCCTTCTGCATGTAGCAATAAGCAGGATGAGTGAAGACTGAGGAGCAAGTGCTGAAGGGGCATGTTTGTTTGTCACTGACAAAGAGCATGTTTCATAGTCCCTCGCTGCCGTGGGATGGTTCTGCAAGAAGTCACCCTGTATAGAAGAGTTCAGAGGTGTGGCGTTTGTGATCTGTGTTGTGTTTTTCAACTGAATTGTTCACAGGGACGCAGCAAAACGAATTACTTCTTCTACACAACCTAATCCTGACCTTCTTACGTCTCTGAAAGTTCCATCTTCAAGGCTGCAAACGTTGAAAAGCACTCACACTGTCAAAAAAAGGAGAGAGGAACCTCCGATGATGTACGTCATTCCCTCCAGACTAATCAACTAAAAACTAGATTGTTGTTAGGTTCACATATTAGTTTTAAAAAAAAATTGCTAGGGTTTGTCCCAAGATATTCATCCACTAATCGTCTTCGCACTATTTCACACTTATTATGGCTACTGCGAAATGATAAAGATGAGAAGTTAATTCGTTCAATAGATGCGGAAAAAGCCTTCAATAGAGTTGAATGGGGTTACTCATTTTGTACCATGGGAAGGATTGGCTTTGGTGAGGAATTTCTCACCCTTACTAGTGGTATGTTCTACTTACCCACTGTTGCAAGTGGTGGGTTTACATCCCCATATTTTAATATTCATCGTGGTACTAGGCAAGGTTGTCCACTTTTCCCCTTGTTTATATTGGCTTTGGAACCCCCTGGCCGTAGCTATTTGACCTAACGCTGACATTAAGGGAATAGTTACTACCGCTGGGGAAATTAAAACCTTTTATTAAGCAAATCACATCCTCCTGAGACTTGTACAACCAAATTCATCTGCAAATGCCTGAATTTCTCAATTAAACATATTTTCAGGTTTCTTTGGTCATAAAATTAATTGGACTAAATGGGAAGCCCTACCATTAGCTATTATTGATAACCGCCCATTTAAATTGCTACACTCAGGACTAAAATACTTATGGATATTCCTTAATAGTGGCCTTAAACATATGATTGTAGATAATTTAAATCCTATAATTGAACAGAGCAAAAGAGATTTCAACGATGGACATTTCTGAATTTATCTCTTTGTGGTAGGGTACAAATTATAAAGATGAACAGGATTCCAAAATTCACTTACATTTTTGGAATGATCCCACTCTCTATTTCAAGATCCTATTTTAAAACACTGATGTCCATTACATCTCGGTTCGTGTGGGGCGCGGATAGACCCTATTTGAGAAGTTCCAAATTACACTCTTCATCTGAGAAAGGGGGCCTGCGGCTCCCCATTTGGAATCTTACTGGATCACACAGCAGTTGGCCGATTCCATCTATGTTACCCACTCACAGGAATACACCACTATGGGCTCTTCTGGAACAATCTATACTTCAATCTGATATGGAATTGACACTCTACTGTACCAAACGAGTGAAGTTTACAAACTCTACTAATCTGATAATTTATTTCTTGAGACTGGCATGGCAGAAAGCACATACATTTATGAACAATCATATTCGTCTTCACTCTATAGCTCCACAATGGAACAAGGCTGATGTCTTGTCCAGGCTTAATTGGCCCCTTTGGTCTAGGCACAAAATCCACTGTGTGATAAATGTATCTATGGCTCATCAATCTTTAAAATCGTTCTCGAGTTTGCAACAAGTATGTGACCTACCTTTGTATAAAATGACTAGACATAATCAACTCTCGTCCACCCTTACTCTAAGTATAGTAAAAACTCGGGACATAACTTCTCACTCCCTAATTGCATGTTATATTCATATTTGGAAGCACTTTAGGGGCATAGTTTCCAGTCTCCATGCTATTCTTATTGACTCCTCATTCTCTATTAAAACCGCCCATAATTTAAGATCTTGGTGGTCCACACGTTTGAAAATGGAATTTACAGATAAGGAGTAGAATGCTATACTAGAAAAATATAATAAAGGACTTAGAGCTTCCCGTCTTTAGTATAACCACTTTAAAATACTGCATCGTTGGCACTGGTCCCCTGCTAAATTACACTCAGCTAAACTTAGGCTTGACTCCCTCTGTTGGCGATGTGAAACGCCTGCCTGTAACATAGTTCATATATTGTGGGAATGCCCTAATGTTCGCAACTTTTGTCTTCAGATTGTCGATTATTTGAAGGCACACTCTACTACTCATCTCTCTCTCACAAAACGATTGTCAATTTTACATGAATTTCCGTCTATACCTATCCATGCCTTTAAATGACTTTCCACTGCTCTCAGCTTAGCAAACATTTGTATTTACGTTTTTAGAGGACCAATGTAATTCTGACACTCGATTTATGGCTGGGAAACATGTTCAATGTGGCTAATTTTGAAAAAATGATTTATAAATTAAATGACAACTTGGCTCAATTTAGTCACATATGAGGTTCTTTTGTAGGATCACAAGGACTGCACATTTGCTGCTCTTGGGTTTACACTTATTTTGTACAATTTGTATACATACATTACTTTGTTCTTTTGTAAGATTATTTTTTACTTTATTTTGTTATATACAAGTGTCTATGAATGGAACTGAGGTATTTGTACTTCTTTGTTGTTTTTGTTTTTCTCTTTCTCATTTTCTTCATATCTCTTAATGTAACCTGGAATTTGTGTGTTTACATGACGTTACTTGATTGTTGATCATTATTTATAGAATTTTTGAAAAATCTAATAAAGAATTGACATATAAAAAAGTTTGCTTGTAATGTTCAAGATTAACTAGAGGGTAGGGTCAGGAGGGAGGAGAGAGTGTGGTGTGTGACAAGAAAAGTGGTTATTATATTTCTATGGATAAGGAAACATATTTATGCTGGAACAGAAAAACAATAATCTGCAACAATCCAAGAGAGGGACCCAGAAGCAAACAAAAGACCAAATGTTTCCGACTTCTGGCGGGAAGAGCAGGGATGGGAAATGGATACAACACACTAAATCAAGGCTATAGTAGGGAGTCCAAAAGGAAAGGCTAAAGGTCTCAAGTCATGTTTTGATCTTTATATTTATCCTGCCTTAAAGTGCAAATATAAAATCAACAGGGACATGTAAGCTGGGCACAATGTAATTGATCCCATAAATATGGGAAACAATGTTTTTAATGTATTATGCTGATCAATATATTCCCAAAAATGCTGAAGTCACGCAATTGGCCAGTAACAAGGGCCAGCCAATGCCTCCTGTTGAGGATGACTAAGGGCCACTAGTAGCCATCCAGGGAAAAAAGAACACAGTTGCTCCAGTAATTCCACTACACAGGACATGCAAACAAGTCCACACTAAATAGATGAAGAGGATTACAATGGTAACACTACATACATTGTGCATTTTGTAATCATTTTACATTGTCAATCGCAAAGTTGCAGCAAGACAACACAAAAAAGAACGGGTGAATGGGGATAGTTTGCGCTGGAAAGAAAAGAGTTATTAACAAGCAACAATATCCGGTAAGCTCAAAAAGGATCAGATTCTGGTCACCCAACCAGGATCAAACAAACTGCGACTCCAAGGGGCCATGTTTATACAATTATAACATGAACATTAGATCCTGAGCTAAAGAGGAGTAAGTCAGTTCAAAATGTCAAGTCCAGATTTATAAGTTTTCTCCGTTTTATTCTTCATTAGTTTTTCAATCTTTGGTAGAATCCAATCTTCACACGTACAAGAGAAACAACCGCTGCCAACACGTGTTTCGTCAAGGTCGTCAAGACCAAACGACTTCGTCAGGGCTGTAAGCATTACAATAAATATAATCATAATTACATTCCACTCAAAAGAGGTTATCAAAAAATAGATAACTTTCTATTTACATTTAAGTAAACAAAGTGGCTTCCGTTCAGACATTAAAGTTGGACTTTTTGTAAAAGTTTTACAACAAAGTTTGAATGGATAGCACAAAGAACATCTCTAAGTTAACTTGAAACATTAAATTTAAAAACCAACGAATCGAAAATATATTTGCCAAATAGGGCAAAATTCAATTAGAATCATAAGAGACATTCCCGAAGAAGTTAGAGAGAAAGGTAAGTCAGATGGATAAAGTAAATATAAGCAGGTGCAGGAGAGCCCAAAAATTTGAAATTTCACCGTGATTAAGTGACCAGACGCGCAACAAGTAAGGTGGCTAGTGTGTTTATAGTCAAAGAGTAAAAAACACCACACAAATACTCGGTATTATAATTGACCTAAAAAATTATTCAGAAAAAAGGGTAGAAGCCACATATCATCGAAAAGTGAAAAGATATAATAATAAGTGAGTATCCAACCTAACAGTGATCACATCAGAAAATAACCTACAGTTATTCTACTGATACGCATATACCAGAAATCGAGCCCCTATTTGTACAGCCAAGTATGTATTAATGTGAAGACAAAAAGGGGGTTTGGCTCACCATTAAAATTTCACGAAACCGTCATATGGGTACACAGAAAGAGTAGTTTTCTAATCCAAAGCCTGCAACAATGCTGTTAGGTTGGATACTCACTTATTATTATATCTTTTCACTTTTCGGTGATATGTGGCTTCTACCCTTTTTTCTGAATAATTTTTGAGGTCAATTATAATACCGAGTATTTGTGTGGTGTTTTTTACTCTTTGACTATAAACACACTAGCCACCTTACTTGTTGCGTGTCTGGTCACTTAATCACGGTGAAATTTCAAATTTTTGGGCTCTCCTGCACCTGCTTATATTTACTTTATCCATCTGACTTACCTTTCTCTCTAACTTCTTCGGGAATGTCTCTTATGATTCTAATTGAATTTTGCCCTATTTGGCAAATATATTTTCGATTCGTTGGTTTTTAAATTTAATGTTTCAAGTTAACTTAGAGATGTTCTTTGTGCTATCCATTCAAACTTTGTTGTAAAACTTTTACAAAAAGTCCAACTTTAATGTCTGAACGGAAGCCACTTTGTTTACTTAAATGTAAATAGAAAGTTATCTATTTTTTGATAACCTCTTTTGAGTGGAATGTAATTATGATTATATTTATTGTAATGCTTACAGCCCTGACGAAGTCGTTTGGTCTTGACGACCTTGACGAAACACGTGTTGGCAGCGGTTGTTTCTCTTGTACGTGTGAAGATTGGATTCTACCAAAGATTGAAAAACTAATGAAGAATAAAACGGAGAAAACTTATAAATCTGGACTTGACATTTTTTTTTTTCACAACTAGTTTATTGGTGAAGATGAGCATATGAAATATAGTGGCAGCCCACAGTCAGGACTACACCACCAAACATTACGATACAATCACAGCACTTAACCAAGTGTCCAAGCAAGAAGATGATGCAAGTAAGGATACCAGAAAACAGTTACCCCACCTTCACCTTATACTGCTACCTACCCACCCAACTCCCCGATCCCACCCGGAACCCACCCGAACCCCATGCATGTGTGTACTAACCGTAACGATGTAAGAGTATGACGTGGGTAACGTGCGTGGACATGGGCCCTGCCAGCCAGTACGGGGCTAGAGGTCCTCCTCTGGCTCCACCGGAGGGTCCAGTGTCAGATCTCTATAGTCTGCCCACCTCTTCCAAATCTTAAAGTGTTTGCGGGGGCATCCTCGCGCCTCAAATATAGGTCTCTCCAGGCCCATACAGAAGTCCATACCAGCCTTCCATGCAGTCAGGGGGGGGGGGCGCACATTCTTCCACGCTCGGGCCAGGTCCCTTTTAGCCACCACCAGCCCCAGTAGGAGCAGGTGCCGCTTATAAATATTGCCACCAACCCCTTCCAGGACGTGCAACAGTCCCAGACGGTGAGTACGGGGGAGGGTCCAGCCCAACACCTCAGACAGACAGCCCCAAACACCCCTCCAGAAGCCAACCAGCCTAGAGCACGACCACAGTGTATGAAGTAGCGTACCCACCTCAGCCCCACACCGCAGACATTCCGGGGACCCAATCAGGCCCGCCTTCCACAGACGCTCTCGGGTATAGTATGCCCTATGGAGAATCTTGAATTGGATGAGTCGGAATCGCATTGCGATAGCCGCCCCCCTCGGGGATTCCAAGGCCTCTCGCCAGTCGTCTTCGTCCAAGGGGCCGAGGTCAACTTCCCAAGTCGCCTTCAGTGAGAGAAGAGTAGGGGAGCAGTGGGTGACCATGGTTTGATAAATGCGCGATACTTTTTTGTCCCCAAGATCACCCATGAAGACCTTCGCCTCGATCGGGCTAAAGTCAGGGAGTGAGTCAAGGTTGGCAATGCTGGGCGTCAGTGCATGTCGGAACTGAAGGTACCGGAAAAATTGAGATTGGGGCATATCAAATTCGGCACTGAGGGCCTGAAAGGATTTGAGCGACGTACCAGACATCACTTGACCCAACTGCGAGATACCTATCGCATCCCAGCCATCGAAGCCTGGCAATTTAGAGAGTTCAGGTAGCATGCCGTTCCGCCATAAAGGTGTTTCAGCGGTCAGTCGGCCCCACCAGCCCACGCGACGCAAGGCCTGTCGCCATATAGCAAACACGAGTCTGGTAACCCTTGGCAGCGAGGCACGCAGTCGGGGTGAGTATAGGATGGTATGGAGCGAGTTATCGCCCATCAAAGCACGCTCTAGGGCATAGGCCGGGTCCCCACCGTCACAGTACCACCATTCGTTCAGAACAAGGAGGTGAGCGGCCTGGTAGTACGACTGCAGATCCGAGGTGGCCAGGCCTCCACAGTAGGTGGACAGAAAGCATGTGCGCAATGCCACCCGGGCAGGGCCTCCCGCCCAGAGAAAGCGGCCCAGCACTGAGTTAACCTGTTTGAACCACCGAGGTGGAATAGGATACGGATGGTTTTGCAACTGGTAGAGTAGGCGCGGGAGCGCAACCATCTTGAAAATGGCAGATCGGCCAAAGATTGACAGGGGCATTCGAGACCAAGTTTTGACGTCTGACTGAACTCGTTCCCAGACGGGCTGCAGGTTACGGTCCCAGGCAGTGTCAACCGAGTCCGAGAGAAACACTCCGAGGTATTTCAGCCCAGTCGTGGCCATTCGCAATCCCGAGGCCCAAGGGTCCGTCACCGGGTCACCTGATAGCACCCACAGGGTGGACTTGTGGAGATTGAGATACAAGCCCGAGGCCTCTCCAAACTGGTGCATGATCTCCAAGACACGTGGGCCCGAGCGTTGCAAATCAGTGAGGAAAAAGAGGACATCATCCGCATATAGCGCGATCTTGTCCGACAGGGTAGTGTTCCATACAAAGCCCCGTATCTGCGCATCCTGGCGCACTCTCGCCGCCAAGGGCTCCATAGCCAGTGCAAAAAGATAGGGGGAGAGCGGGCAGCCCTGCCTGGTCCCACGGCCTATGCGGAATGTCTCTGACACTGCCCCGGCGTGGACTTGACATTTTGAACTGACTTACTCCTCTTTAGCTCAGGATCTAATGTTCATGTTATAATTGTATAAACATGGCCCCTTGGAGTCGCAGTTTGTTTGATCCTGGTTGGGTGACCAGAATCTGATCCTTTTTGAGCTTACCGGTTATTGTTGCTTGTTAATAACTCTTTTCTTTCCAGCGCAAACTATCCCCATTCACCCGTTCTTTTTTGTGTTGTACTGTTAATTTGGGGTTGCTGCAGGGAGGAATCTGGGCATTGGTGCCTTATATACATAGAAAATGTGTTCTCGTAATGACCGTAGCAAAGTGGCGAACAACCTCTTTATGAGTCTTAATGCTGGAACTTCTGTTAACAAAGCAGTGGCTCTGGGTGCATCCAGACCCACTGATGGTCTAAAATCTAAATTTATCAGGTTGGAACGCCTAAAAAAGCAAAAGATTAGTAAATGGTGGGACGGAGCCACATTGAAGGAATACCAGAGGTTAGATAGAGTCCCACGTGGTCTTAGATCACAGCTTTTTCCCCACATATGATGATCTGGAGGAGGATCTCCTCCTGATCTGGGAAAAAGAACTCACTGGTAACTCTATGAGGCTGATGAACCTACTCATTGAAAACTGTGAGAGAAAGGTAACTAAAATTATACAGGAAGTGGACATCTTAGAAAAAGAAATAGTGGACTTACAGAAGGCGGAAGGTACTAAGAAAAACTATGACATTTTGAATGATATTTTGAACAAATATGAAGATGATATCAAACAGAGGAAGGCGCGTAAACTGAAACGGGACGAACAAGATTATATTATGGGCAGGGTTTTTACTTTTGCTAAAAGATTCGATACTCTGGTCATAAATGATACCCTTAATAAAAACAGCAAGACTGTGTCGACTAGCAGCTTAAATACTATATCTTCCAGTAGTGTTTCTGTTAGTGGGGACGAAGGGACTAGTAACACTAACATAGAACAGCTAAATGGAGTACCACCTCCTACCTCTTCCTCTTCTTCTTTTTTAAAGGAGGTACAACGCATAAAAATTGGCAATTCGAAACAGCGGGACCAGAGGGGAGAGGGCGCAGTAGGTCCAAGAGAGGTAAAAGGGGCGGCCGGAAACTCAGGCGTAAGAACCCAATACCAGACCAGATCATGGCAGGCCAATCAGGGGAGGTAGATTTCACTAATGACATTCAGATAATGAATCTGACGGATAGGGACTTGTCACAAGAAACCCTGACTGCACTTAAGAAGGGGCTCAACTTTTGTCCTACTGATGTTTGCAATGTAATTGATGTAAAAATTGATGTGTACAAATTTGTCAGACAATTAAAAATTAAACAGTTCTTTGCAGCAACAGGTGTGAAAACAGATCGATCTTCTAATCAAGTGTGGGGGATGTATCCATTCATGATGTGGAAGCAACAAGATTACTGCTCTCCATTACCGAAAATGAAAACGATCCCGTCACGTTACAACGGGTTCTGCAGGAACTTGATTACTGTACCAACTATAGTGAGGATAGTGGTTTAAAAAATAAATCTAAATGGACCCCCAAATTGGCAAGCAACAACAATATTGATGCATTTTATAAAATCATAATACAGGAACTGAACCTCCTGGAAAAAAAGATAAGGACATCTAAAACCTCGCCATATTTGAATAATCTCACGAGGGGCGAAAGAACAGCCTTAAAAACGTTGGCAGCAGATCCCTCCCTTGTAGTTAAAGAAGCAGACAAGGGAGGAAACGTTGTAATAATGCACAAATCCAACTATGATAATGAAATCATGAGTCAACTAAATAATCAAGCTTGGTATACTGAATTACCCTTCAATCCAATTTTTGGAATTGTAACCAAAATTAATGACTTTTTGAAATCTTGTCATCAAGAAACCATTCTATCAGATAATGAGTACAAATATCTACTAGTAGACCGCCCACGCTTTCCATGCCTATATACCTTACCAAAGGTGCATAAGGATACCACCTGCCCTCCCGGAAGACCAATAGTTTCTGGTATTGGGGGGCCTACTGAGAAACTATCTGAGTTTGTAGATATCTTTTTGAGACCACATGTCACCAGTCTTGCTTCTTACATCAAAGATACGAAGGATGTACTTAATGTATTTAATGACTACAATTGGGAACCAGAAATGTTGATGGTTACTATGGATGTGTCACAACTGTATACTAACATTACACATGATAAGGGTATCTCAGGATTGGAATACTTTTTATTCAAAAGGCCAGTTGAACTACTAGACCACACAAATATGCTTTTGGCCATGTCTAAAATGATTCTGGAGAACAATGTCTTCCTCTTTAATGATAAGTGGTATCGTCAGAAATGCGGGGTAGCCATGGGTTCCAGATTTGCGCCGTCTTTTGCCTGCCTATATATGGGGTGGATGGAGACGACGCATATCTGGGGCCCTGGTGGTGCAGAATGGCATGACTGTATTAACTATTATGGAAGATATATCGACGACCTTTTGTTTATTTGGACAGGTAATGAGACTCAACTTTCAAAATTCTTTGAGTATATGAATAACAACCTGTTTAACATGACCTTCACTATGAATTACAGTTGCTCTGAAATAACTTTTCTGGATCTCAAGTTCTATGTGCACAATGGCAAACTATGTAGTACATTATTTAGAAAAGAGACCACGTGTAACGCTGTGTTACACGGCAGCAGTGCACACCCTAAGTCACAAGTCAACTCAATTCCCTTTGGTGAGTTCTACAGAGCTCGCCGGAATTGTAGTGAGGATACTGATTTTACACTATGTGCTGATGACATAGAAAATAGATTTCTATCCAGGGGATACAGTAAAGCTGTTATCAGTCGAGCTAAAAACAGGGCAACCAAACTCAAAAGAAATGTAACCCTTCAAACCAAATCTAAGGATATTGGAACTAAGAAGCCTGTTAGATTTGTGACTAGCTACAACTTATGGTCTGCACACATCTATGGAATTTTGAAAAAATATTGGTTCATGTTAACTTCAGATCCCGTACTAAAAGAACACATATTGGCCCATCCGTCCGTCACCTTTCGGAGAGGCACTACGATTGGAAACATGATCAGTCCAAGCTACCCTAAAAATATTCACAAAATATCCTGGTTACACTCTCATAATAAGGGCTCTTATAGATGTGGGAACTGTAGCATGTGTAGAATGTCACTACATGGGATAAAATATTTTAACTACAATGACTCGGGTACTTACCATATAAAAACCCACATTGATTGTACAACGACTTATGTTATATATGCCATATTATGCAAATGTGGGAAAGTTTATATTGGGAGTACCATTAGGAAATTGAGAGATCGAGTCAGTGAACATTTTAGAGGTCTAAAAAATAGGGACAGCAGAGTTCCGATAGCTGCTCATGCCATGGACTGCCCAGCGCAAACGGAACATCTTACTATGTCTTTTCATGGCATAGAGACTATGCCCATGGATATAAGGGGTGGCAACCGTGAGCTCAGATTAAGACAACAAGAAGCACGTTGGATAATGCGTGTTCATGCGGTTGAGCGGGGCTTGAACTTTGAGGACGAATTACAATTTTTTCTGGTTTAATCCTATATGTTAATTCAGAGTCTAATTCCCTCTAAATTATGACTGACCTATATATCTAACAGATCACCATTGGATGAACAAAGAAGCTGGATGATGTGTGTAGTTTGTAGGTCTCATCACTGGCAAGTATATGGAAAATACAACTCTCTGGGCTTTTTCTTTTGACATCTCGAACTGTTGATAATTGTAAAAAGTTCATATGTGTGTATAATTCTTTATAAGGTTGAAATATCAATGTTTGGATTGCTCTCAAAATGAAGACTAATCATCCTTCCGATTACCTTCCGGCTTCTTTAGTGTGTGACACTAATATGACTATTTTTCTCACGTGCTATTTGACACCTAATATCTTTGTGACACTCATTCTCCACTTTCCTGATACCACAACGGGTTTCTAAGGGCTCAAACAGTTGTGGGCACCTGTTTATTATCCTTGCGTTAGACGGACTAACTTTGCAGTGGAATACTAACACCGGCATGGATTAGGGTGCTGCTTACACAGTACGTTGTAAATTTGATAAGTTATCTTATATTCTCTAGCCTATTTTCTGATCGTTACAAGATGTCGGTCGCTTTAGTAAAAGGTATTGTGGTCCTACTTTTATTTCTCACATCGCGTGTGAGACGGTGATAAGGAGCTCCAAAACATGGCGCGGTTGTTGCACGCCGCCTAACACTGGGAAACTCTTCCCTGTCCAGTCTCTGCACTCGGAGGTACGTGGGGGTTATTTAATGCTCGATTTTAGATGTATTGATGTCCTGACACATTATCCGTTATTTCAAGTATTGGGCAATGGAGTAAAGGTTTTTCTTCGACATGGGCACATTATTAGTTGGCAGTCCGTCTCAAGCTTTACTTAATTATTTACTGACTTTAATCTATTTATCGTTTTTGGAAATATTGGAGCACGTAATATGTTTAAACTATCGCTTTGGGATGTAGTACCCTCTTTACACTTGAGGGAGATTAACAATTATAGTTATATCGTCTTTGGCCCCTAGGTTAACTACTCAATCGTGAGATTTTAAACTACTCAGTCCCTGGATTTTTGTGGACACGAATTAATCCTTGGAAGGACAGGACGCCCTTTGGATTTGGATATGCTCTTTGAGCTGTATGCTCTGTGGATTTAAGTGAGTGTATCATTTTAATGTCACCGTGTATGATATATTGATTTATGAGACCTTCATTGCTATCTACCATTTGGGATTGGAACAGTGATCCAATATGATCTTTGTTTGCAGCATTGTTGCAGGCTTTGGATTAGAAAACTACTCTTTCTGTGTACCCATATGACGGTTTCGTGAAATTTTAATGGTGAGCCAAACCCCCTTTTTGTCTTCACATTAATACATACTTGGCTGTACAAATAGGGGCTCGGTTTCTGGTATATGCATATCAGTAGAATAACTGTAGGTTATTTTCTGATGTGATCACTGTTAGGTTGGATACTCACTTATTATTATATCTTTTCACTTTTCGGTGATATGTGGCTTCTACCCTTTTTTCTGAATAATTTTTGAGGTCAATTATAATACCGAGTATTTGTGTGGTGTTTTTTTACTCTTTGACTATAAACACACTAGCCACCTTACTTGTTGCGCGTCTGGTCACTTAATCACGGTGAAACTTCTAATTTTTGGGCTCTCCTGCACCTGCTTATATTTACTTTATCCATCTGACTTACCTTTCTCTCTAACTTCTTCGGGAATGTCTCTTATGATTCTAATTGAATTTTGCCCTATTTGGCACATATATTTTCGATTCGTTGGTTTTTAAATTTAATGTTTCAAGTTAACTTAGAGATGTTCTTTGTGCTATCCATTCAAACTTTGTTGTAAAACTTTTACAAAAAGTCCAACTTTAATGTCTGAACGGAAGCCACTTTGTTTACTTAAATGTAAATAGAAAGTTATCTATTTTTTGATAACCTCTTTTGAGTGGAATGTAATTATGATTATATTTATTGTAATGCTTACAGCCCTGACGAAGTCGTTTGGTCTTGACGACCTTGACGAAACACGTGTTGGCAGCGGTTGTTTCTCTTGTACGTGCGAAGATTGGATTCTACCAAAGATTGAAAAACTAATGAAGAATAAAACGGAGAAAACTTATAAATCTGGACTTGACATTTTGAACTGACTTACTCCTCTTTAGCTCAGGATCTAATGTTCATGTTATAAGTTGCAGCAAGAGTCAAAGAAACAAGCAGAAATTGTATTCCTAATTTAATGATTCACAAAGAAGCCCTGAAAATTGTGCTGATTAATTTTTGCTGTCAAGACTAGAGCATTATAACTGTACATAGAAGATTTATTTTACAGTGCCCCTTAATATACTGGAAGGTGGAGTTCATGTGTAGGCGCCAACTCACTCTAAATTCCAAGCCTCGGGACGAACCAGAGATTTTAATTCTATAAGCAAGGCCTGGGTGGTGAGGCTGATTGAAGAAGACCAAGTCTGCTGGCAATACAAGGACCATGGCTTGTGTTGTCCCATGAAATGCCTGCTTCAACACTTAAAAGAAAAATCAAATAGATGGATGATAATTAAGAGACTACAAGTGCTGGGTGAGCTGCAAGATGAGAAGGGTGAATCCAACCACATAGGCAGCCCTTCCTCAGGCTTGCTTGGAGAGGAGTGGGGTTAAAGAAAGTGAAACCTAGGAAGACTGGCTAAAACCACAACAAAACAAGCTGCTGTGCTCCAGTCTATTATGTAAAAGTGAATTGTACTGCTGAAATTCACATAAGCCTTTACTTTTGCTTACTAATCTGTACGGAGGAGAGAAGAGTTAAAAAAATGTATACTGTTTTTTTTTTATTGCACTGTTTTAAGTTCAATACACTTAAGCTAAAAAAAAAATACACTTTTAAAAAGCAAGGTAGTCACTGGATTTTGGTTATGAAGTTACCTTTATTAAGTTGTTTAAGTTTCTGCAAGGGGGTCCTTACCTTTTTGGTAGGAGAACGTTGATAAGTATGACAATACGTTTAAGAGGTTGTGTACTTTGTGCCAATTTAGAAAGGCTTGACAATCCCAGAAGAGA
Source organism: Lissotriton helveticus (assembly GCF_964261635.1). Lineage (NCBI taxonomy): Eukaryota > Metazoa > Chordata > Amphibia > Caudata > Salamandridae > Lissotriton > Lissotriton helveticus. Next base: position 890,587,445 of record NC_136071.1, on the reverse strand, counting down.
TAACCGAGATCTCAAACTGTCCGACGCACACGTGGGGAAGCTTGATCAGTGTGTTTTTCATTTTATTCTGAAACTTAAATTACTACATTTAAAATGATGGAGGCATAACAGCAGGTGCCGGGGTGTGGATAATAAGGGCAGGACAGCATAGGCTTCAAAATGTATTTCTGGGAGTCCTCTAACCCATGATCAGTAACAAGCCTCCAGCGTTTACGTCATTCTTCCCGGCTCATACATCTCCACATCCAGACGTTGACGCGCTGTATCCCTTGTACCACATAACATTTGGAGATCTCACTACCAACACACTCCCACATCACAGCAATCTCTAAATACCGTTCACTCTCTCACTCATTCAACATTCATTCTCGCTTCTCTTGTGCCTGAACACTCTGCAACACCTTTTCTAAGACCAGCCCCATCTACAAAGCTCCCTGCACTAACCTTCTGTGACGATGGAGTGGGAAGACAGTAGAGGCATCTGATGCTTTGAGTGGAGAGACGTTTTGGAGGAGGGATATCTATTATTTATTATGAGACACCAATGACTAGATCTGTTCCTTGGCACCTGCACCTTGATGGATTAAATGGTTGGAGTTCTGACATTCGACTGTTGTTACGTTGGCATCAGGTTATCCAATGGTAATGGTTCAGGTTGACTTGACATATGGGGCATGTTGAGGACCATGATGGTAGCCATGGCCTTAAACAGAGGGAAATGGAACCCTTGCTCAGGCAGATCTGACGATGCAAAATAAATCTTAAGGAAAACAGACATGTGCGATGACAAAGTGAAAGAAAAGGACTTTGACTTGCAAAGAAAATACTGTTTAGCAGATGCAACAACTATGAGGCAGGAGAGTAAAAAACCTGTCCATGGCCCTAGCCAAAGAAGAGCAAGGGTGAGTTCCATTGCTTCATCTTGCGTGTCAGGTTGAGAAGTTGAAATAGGCACCTCTAGGTTGCTTTTTGGGTTAAATATAAATATTTACTTTCGACTCGATATGTTTTGATACCTAGAGTCCAGTTAGAAGTTTGGGCAAGAGGATGTAAAATCCTCCTTCATACTGTTGTGTAGATAAGTTCTTGCTGTCTGTGTGCAGACATTGCCAATATGTAGAAGAGTAGTACCCATCGCGAGAGATACGAGCATAGGACAGTGTGTGCGTGTATTGATGCGAACTGGGGAAAAGAGAGGTACCCTGTTATAGAGGATATATGAGGGAGTACACCGTGGTATGTGAAGTTGGGGAAGTGTTGTACCCCATCATAAAATATTGCATGGAAGGGTACTCCAGTGTGTTCTAAGTTGTGGAAGCTTAGTAAGTACCCTATGGGTGCAATGGGAACAGATAGAAGTACCAAGAGATTGCAAGGGGAAGTATCCGGTTGAGTAAAAATACGGGAAAGTGTTGGACCCTGTGCTCCTATGTTTGAAAACCACAAGTTCCGCCTGAGTGTACTTTGGTTCCAAGTCATCCATACAAGCGGAAAGATACGCAAGGAATGTGGTACAGAAGACCGAGTACATTTGTGTTTGTCTTGCAGTGCATTTTATTCAGTTTGAATATAATGGAATCAGTCGTGTTGTGTTTGAATGGTAGTGTTTGATGACGCTCTAGTATGTTGTAAGTGAGTACTCCTGCTGACGTGATCTGGTGTCAAAGTTTGATTGTTGGGTCAATAACGTTTCAGTACGAGTCTATTGTTGGCTGTCATCATTATGTTCAGGAGACATCAAAAACTTTTTGGGCGCAGTGTCCAGAAGGCATGGTACTGGGTGCAAAGTGAGTGCTTTCTACGGGCTTGCATTTGGTCATGCTGGGTTGGTCAGATAGTGTGACTGAGTGTGGGGAGTGTTGGGTTGCTGAGCTGCTCTTCTATGTGTTAGTGTGTAGTGCAGTTCGTTGTCCTTGTGAAGAGGTGTGTGTTGCTTGTGAAAGATGGTTTTGGAGAGTTTAGCAGGATTTTGGATGAAAATGTAATCTAGACATGTAGATGAATTTATTGTGAGCGATTGTCCTGGCACTGTTTGTGCACAGGAATAAATGCTTTGCTATTGTCAAGAAAAGGACGATTATCCTATTTGTCCACGCTCCCTGTATCCATGAGCTGGGGTTTGAAATGCTAGGAGGGAAGGATATAGTATAAAGCTTTGTGTGAGGGAAGTGGAAGCTGGGAGAGTTCAAGTTGGAAGGAGAATGACGCCCCGACACGACCTACATACTGATGCAGTAACTGGAGGGTCAAACATGAAATTAAGAAGTTACTTCCTACTTGAATGGCTTCATACTTTTGAATGAGGACCCTGCCCACCATCTTCAGTAATGCACTGCTATATATTGTAGTAAAACAAAAACGTAGAAGTCAGTTTTCGTGAGCGACTTTGTTTTTATGTCAGAATGAAGAGCTGAATTTGTGTTAAGTGGACTCTTGTCTAAACACTTAGTTATTTTGGGATCCTTGCCTAATAATGAAACCTTTATTTTAGGTGTAACATCTAGCTAAACTATATCTTTTGGTCAATATTTGTTCTGTTAGGTATTGATGTTTTATTAATTAATCGTTTTATGTACTTCAAGTTTGTTACCACCAGACACATGCTTTTTGATGTGTGGTAAGATTTTGTTTTTGGCACACTAAAAGGTCAGATGTTCAATTTGTATCTGCACTTTTTTCTCCATTTGACTAAGGGAGGGAACTATCCTTATCGACTTGAGTGCTCCATTTTATGTCCTCAAGAAGCCCGCTCAAGTGCTGAACTTACTCTTGAGTGGGAAAGCTTGCAAAGAAAACACACTTTATATTCTGGTCGCCCTGCTGCTACTCCCGGCAGTGTTTTGGGGTCACATGAGCAGCTGAGCTAATTTCCATTCAGCCTAGCAACAGAATGTTTAGGAATGTGTATGTCTCAAACACAGGAAACGCAAGTCGAGCTTCATTTTCCTGATGATTAATTAATGTCCTTTGTTCTTAGTCGTTCTAATCCTAAAACAGCAACTGCAAACCACTAGGGAGGGACACAGACTTCTATGTTTTAATTTATTTCAGCTGTGAGCTAGATACACTGTCGTGGATGCAGAAGGTTTTACCCAATAATAGAGAACTTATTTAAGAATAAAAGTAATAATTGATACACACATTAAAGCACAGATGATTCACCTGTCAAAGGTATCTAGAAAGTAAAAGCGAGAATACAGGTAATACTTGTTTACAGGAGTCGGCTAAGGCCTCTCTACATGTTAGCTGTTAATGCGCATTGATATGGTATCGAGATTTTATGTGTCTCGGAACCGGTATTTTACACATAGGTAGGTGAGCGCTGGTGAAAGAGTACCCCCAGCTGGCGGCACTGCGTTCAGAAGGCGTACACTCTCCCACGACCTCTTACATCCATCCATCCACACAGTAAGGAGAGCAGGTTGAAAACGTGTACAACATCAATAACCGACAGCACTGACCCAGAGGGTGCTCCCTCTTCAACAACCATTCCAAGGGCATGGACAATATAAGATTATCAGGCATTTAGTTTATTTCACTCCTCCTCTGCAGGCCTTCCCTTCTGGCCAAGGAGTAATTATATGATTTCAAGTATGGCACAGCCGGCTCGCCCATTATATTCAATATTGAATAACTGTGTACCAGTGAATTGAATAACACCAGACAGAAAGAAGAAACAAGCACTGGCAAAGTAAAAAAAATCTGGCTAGCATTTTGAGTCTTGACTAAAACAAGAAAATAACAAAAGCAACTGCTTTCTATATGCAATGCATATATGAATAAAACACTGATGTGATGATTCAAAGTTCTTTTGAAATGTAAAATAGTCCATCATGTATATTGTAATACAAGAATTCTTCAGGGATGTTGAAAGATACTCAAAATTACCAACATAAATAGTCAAGAGAAATTCTCTCCTATAGGTGGAGACGGGGCCTATATGTATCTTTGAATAAGCTGGTACAGTAGAGCAGGAAGGTAAGCTGTCAAGCCAGACCTTAAAAGCATGACAGCAATGACTTTGTAAAAACCAAGATTTCACCATGATCTGACTTCAGAACTGCATCCTCTTTGTTTCAGTATTGGGACCTCAAACCAATCCTGCCTTTGCTCATGAAGCCTACGGTTATTTCAGGTCTCTGAAAAGAAACAGCAAAAGCTGCAGTAGTGGAAAAAAGGTAGCTCAGTTCTGACCTGAAAAATGCAATACTGAAACACAGCTTAGACAATGCAGATCATTCCTTTCGAACAGCACCACCAGCTGTTTCAGTACTGCCTCACACACAGATCAACAGAAGCAACTTAGTTCAGTTGTGCAGACCTGCTTCCCCAGGCTACTTCAGCACAGAGACTCCTAAAACACTCGGGCTATAAACCTCAGAACTGATGGGCCTCGTTACAAAGGCATTTTGGGTTACATAAATTAGTACTACGTAGTACTCCTTTACATACTCTTACACACCTTTGTGAATTGCCAGCAAACATCTAAAATGGGAATAAAATTCGCACAAATAGAAGCAACTGTTCCCCTTATGCACTTTTATCTATTGGGAGTTGAAGGTTTCAAAGTCATGTAAGAGTATGTAAAAGAGTACTCGTGTACTACTACTTTCCATACTCACAAATGCTTAGTCTAATTTACAAAAATATTTAGAAATATTAACACATTTAAAAAATCTGCTCTTGTTCATAATATAAGCCCTAATTAACAAATTTGACTTACAATATATGCTTGCTAGAAAAAATGCTATTCACAAAGATGTGCACTAACCTTTGCCTAGTAGTCCCTACATTTGTTCAGTCTTATGCTGTTTTGATAAGAATACTCATATCTAGTGATAGGGAATTTAAAAAAGTTTCGTTTTTTTTTTAGGTTTCCACTTTAAGATACTCGTCCTAGCAGGTTTCCTCTTCCTACAACCACTCAGTGAACACTGGTTTAAAATGCACTTTCAGCAGATCAAGTTTGCAAAATATTTTTATAACGGTTTGTGAATCCTCCCTCAATTCACACTGCGGCAGACAGTGTAGCTTAGTCAGTGAGATTCGGGTGGGGGGGGGGGGGGTGGGAGGTTTGAGGTGAATCTCAAATTTCATAAATAACGAAGCAGTGGCTGCAGGGTTGATGGGTGAGATGACCAAAGTTCAGGATGCACCATTCACATGAGGCACAGGGTCAGTTCTGATTTGTATTCGATGGGCCTCTGTCTAAAGTGGCACAGGGGACGAAGCACAAAGAGTTGGAATACTATGAGCGCTAGCCAGTGGTTAGTTTATTTGCAAGCATTCATCTCATTACCTTTTATGGGTTTTGATTGTGAGTATTTTATCAGGAAGCCTGAGAGTGGTACTTCAAATGTTTGTGAATTCCAAAAAGAAGTACATTTGCACACATTTAAGGAGTACTTTTATGAGTGCAGGTTTACGTTTTTTTTCTAAACCAGACATTTAAGATTCTGCTCCAAACAGTGAACAAGTTAACAGTTCGTAGCACAATAAGAATGAGGAGACAAACCAACACAGGCATAGCAACTCAAACCGGGGAACCAGACACAACTACCAAGTCAATAATGGATTTAGGGGATGTCGCACATCAAACAACCATCTTGCAGACTCCTTAAGCTACACTTTGGCCTGTCCCACATGTCCCTGGTTGTTCTCCCAGGGAACCCATAACTACAGTCATGTACAACACAAAGGACTGGGGTATCTGCCCTGGAAACCCTTATTTTAAATGTATTTTCACTGCACACACTCTGCCTCGTCTCTGCTACGAGAAGCCTTGATGCTAGAGTTGTCAAATTAGTGCATGTTGGGTTCTATGTACTCACCTTTTACATTTCACTTTATCATGGGTCTGGCTAGGTTTTTAGAGTCCAGGCACGAGCCAAGCCACGAAAACTTTAAAAAAAAGTTCATTTCTTTACCATGTGGAAGCGTTTTAACTTAGTACAAAAGATTACATCACCTTATACACAGACATTAATTAAATGGGCACAGCTAGAAAAACCACAGAGATAGCAGACAAAACTCACCCCCCGCAGACGCAACTACCAAGACAAGAATGCATTCTTTAGGGGGGAATCACACCCCAAATATCCCCCTGCATGTATTTACTACAGTTGTTTAGGACTTCCTCACACCTCTTCTGAGGCACCCTTCAGAACGCTCACTTGAGTAAAGTAAATTTAAATCTTCAACTTTTTGGTCTTTAATATCACAACTCATTAACATTCATAAACAATTAGCATAATATTATAAATACCTAACAATATGCATCCTGGTCTTAATTTAAAACAAATTCAATCACCAAACAATATACACTTTCACGAAGCTTGCAATCAAGCTTGCTGTCTAACCCCTTATGGGCATATGTTTACTGCTGCTTTACCAAAAGAACATTAAGAATAAAAAAGGGGGAGGACGTAGAAAGCACTTATGGTGCCAACAACAAAAATGTAAATCCTCCTGCAGACTTCTGACTGTAACTTGCCCTACTAGAGGGATCTTAGCATAGGGAAAGGACTTGAGTCCTACCCTCAGCCCCTAAAAAATATCGTTTTGGGCTAAATATTTATTAGTTTCGTACAATTAGAACATAAAACTAGGAAATTCAATTAATCTTCATAGCCATGTATAGAACAGTGAGAACGCCCCCAGGTATCCCAACAGCTACCAAAATCTTTCGGGGGTTGTGCATTCAACCTAGCCTTGATATATAAATATTTCATCTGAGACGGTCCGTCCCATTCTATTTCTTCCTACCCGTACATATTTCATTTTGAAGATGCATCAGCACAAATTCGGATGCCGGCAGCTCATTTTGCCCCACATTGTGGATTGTTTCCCAAAATAGTCTCAACCTGTTTCAAGTACAGCGTACTACTGAATCAGTAGACTACACAATAGACTGTATGCGTCTACATCTTTTTAATAGTTTTTAAATCAGGCATAGACTATGCATGCTTAGTTCTGTTTCTGGAGTAATCACTTTCAGGCTAATATTAATGTGCCACATACTGTTGTGTGCTATAGTGAGAACAACGTTCCCTATAGGGATATATCCATAGAGTAGGCAAGAGGTTTATCAAAGGCTCTAGCTGCTGGTATAGAAGTGTGAATGTACACCGAACTTTAGGCCTATTAGATTACAATTTCTAGATTAGCCATGTTGTTTTGAAACCACATTAATTATGTACTCCTATGTTACACCAACATGTGCAGGCCGCCTGATTGGTGAGAGAGGAAGCCTTGTTTTTTACCATTCATAAAGGGGGTGGTGATGGATCTAACCCTGATCTCTTGACTGGGTGAGAGTATTCTGCTTAATTCAGAAACTCTGTCCATCACCACCCCTTGTTGTTAAATATTTTGTCCACCCTAAGCGTGGAAGGGTATACTCAGATGTGAGTCCCTTGCTCATTGCACCATCAGGATTCAAGCAAGCCGGGCCGACAACGGCTGAAATGCCAGAAACCGGTCCCCGGAAGCTTGTTTCCTTCCCAGTGTAAGAATTGGCTTGGTAGTTTGGTTTGCCCTGTTCCCATCATGCACTGGGACAGTAACAGACTAATTTGCATATAGCCAGGTTCTGAACTGGGATGGTGCAGTGAGCTAAAAAACGGTGTTGGATCTAACCCTGATCTCTTGACTGGGTGAGAGTATTCTGCTTAATTCAGAAACTCTGTCCATCACCACCCCTTGTTGTTAAATATTGTTGGGTTTCGCCTGCCGAAGGCTGCGCTTTGCGCAGCTTTTCGGCGCAGGCGAAATCCTTTGTTAACTATAAGTGCTTCGGGAACGTCCCCCGGCTCCCATTGGCTAGCTCCATAAATGGAGGCTAGCCATTGGGTGCCGGATCTGTCCGTCAAGGCCGGACCAGATTCGGGGGCGTTACCGCGATTTTTTCCCTCTCCACCCCTTTCCGAACGTCATTGCGGCAGTGGGTGTGTGCATTTTTTTTTTTTTCTCGTCATGTTTACTCCATTTCCACCGTGTCTTTTGCAGGGGTGGGCTGTGCACTGAGGCCGCTGATCAGGTAAGCAGCATTTTTTATATTTATCCCGTTCCCGTTCCCGACCCCCCCTCCCGCTGTCCGTGTGTCTGTTCCGCCCCCTCCCCCTGTGTCCGTTCCGCCCCCCCCCTGTGCCCGTTCCCGCCCCCCTCCCCTTTCACTCCGTTGCTTGTTTCTATTTATTGCTACCCCCACCTTCACCATACATAGTTCCTTGTTGGTCGACGGTTAGAATTTTTTTTTTATGTCCTTCGGTAAAATGCTCTAATCTGTGCCCTATGGAGCTGTTTGGCGACGGACGAGCAGGGAAGGGGAAGAACTCGCCCGCTGCAGCTAGTTACGTCTGAAGGAGGCTTGGCTTCTGCAAGGGTGTAAAGTGTTTTTACTGATGTGCCCACTCTGATGTTGATGCACTGGGACATGTCGGAATGTTTGTATTTTCTGCCCCGACATACTGGGTGCACTAGGCTTGCGAAACGTGGATACATAGTCCTTCGTTGCGTTTCACTACTGCCCTGACATACTGGGTGTATCACGTTGGTGAAACGTAGATACAGAGTCCTTCTTTGCGCTTCATTTATTTGACAATATCCGGGCTCTAACCCACGTGATCGGCAAAACAAGGAAGAGGAGAGAGGTGATTTACGGTGGCGAGAAGACGAGAGCATTATGGCGCCACATTTGGATTCTTAGGTGAGATGGGGCCTGTGTGATATATATCAGGCTGTTGTTGGTTAGTGCGAGTCAAAGAATATAGTAATTAGCCATCATATATATTTGTTTACTATTTTTTGGGGAATGAAAAGAGACTACATCGTGCTCCCAGGAAGGATTACGGGCGCCCCCGCCTTGGTCCCTACGCCCCATTCCCCGTCCCCCAGTTCTCACCTCACGTTAGGGGTCCGCACGGCCCGGGGGTCTGCAGCTCCGGAGCTTGGGGTGTAGGCAGCTCAGGCGGTGGGGTGTGGCACCGGGAGGAAGCCTCAGGCAGCACTGGGGGAGGTGCACTGGGCCCGCGCCGCCCCCTCCCCTCCAAATACCGGCCCCTCATACTCGACAGCGTGACAAAATCCGCGAGGGAGAGCTGGTGCCGCATGAGGTCAGAGCAGGCAGGGCGCAGACAGCAGGCAACAGAGCAGACCGGGCAGACCAGGCACAGGCAGCCAGAGGAGGCAGGGCACAGGCAGCCAGAGGAGGTAGGGCACAGGCAGACAGAGGAGGCAGGGCACAGGCAGACAGAGGTGGCAGGGCACAGACAGACAGAGGAGGCGGGGCACAGGCAGACATGGCACAGGCTGGAAGGGCACAGGCAGACAGAGCCGGCAGGGCACAGAGTGGCAGAAGGGAGTTCAGAGCAGACGGGGCACAAGGAAACAGCAGGCGGGGCACAGGGTGGCAGAGCAGGCAAGGCACAGGAAGGCAGAGCAGGCAGGGCATAGGTAGGCAGGACAGCAGTAGGGCGGGGCACAGACAGACAGCAGGTAGCTCACAGGATAGAGCAGGCAAGCCACAGGCAGGCAGGATGCATGTCACAGTCAAGTAGGGTACAGGAATGCAGGCAGGTAGATAGTTCAAAGGATAGAGGATGCAGGGCACAGGCAGAGCAGGCAGGCCTAAGGGAAGCAGCAGACAACAGCGCTTCCCCACAGTCCTGCGGTGCGTGGACTCCCCTCCCGGCGCCGGCAGGCGGCGGGCCCTTCGCAGAGCCCCGTGGGAGTCTCCCTGTTGCGACACCCCGGGTTTATCACTGACAGGAACTTTGTCACCCCCTCTCAATCTCTTCAACGGTCCCCTTCCTGGAACCTCCCTCCCGCCACCCACACCCCCACCCCCACCACCTCCAGAGCAGGCAAGAATGAAGTGAGGACACGACGAGCAGGGGGGGGGGGGGGGGGCGCCCAGCGAGGAGCCTCGCAGCGCTTCACCCGCTCCAGTATCTAAACCCCATCGATGGCTGCGCCCTAAAGGCGTTTACACACACTAACCAGTTACCCTGATAGAGAAACCCTCGGCTCTGACACTCGATTGTCACCACACAGCAGTAAAAGCATCTGTGCAGAGCTACTCCCCAGTCTCTCTACCCTTATTTGGTATAGTTCTAATCACTCCGTCTACTTCACCTGGCACAGCTCGTTGACATAGGGTATGGAACTTTTTCCTGCTAAATCAGGCACGACTGTGACCCTTTATTCAGTCCTCCAAACCATTCAGGTATTGGTTTCTGGCACAGGAATGAGCTTTACACACTGGATTTGCCCAGGACAACAACCCTCTTTTAATTGTTAATCATTGGTGCCTTGTTGGTTTGTGGTTGATGGAGACTTAAGTTAAATATCCAGTGTTGTTTCCATGGAATGACTTGTGAATAATACAAACCGTCTTAAATTGTGAGTTTTCTTTAATTGGTGTGTTGTGAAGGCATGTGTAGTGTTAGGTGATTGCTGCATTGTGAGCTGTGTGGGCTGTGAGAGCTGTGTGGGCTGTGAGAGCTGTGTGGGCTGTGAGAGCTGTGTGGGCTGTGTGGGCTGTGAGAGCTGTGTGGGCTGTGAGAGCTGTGTGGGCTGTGAGAGCTGTGTGGGCTGTGAGAGCTGTGTGGGCTGTGAGAGCTGTCTGGGCTGTGAGAGCTGTGTGGGCTGTGAGAGCTGTGTGGGCTGTGAGAGCTGTGTGGGCTGTGAGAGCTGTGTGGGCTGTGAGAGCTAGAGCCGTGAGGGCTGTGTGGGATGTGTGGGCTGTGAGAGCTAGAGCTGTGTGGGATGTGTGGGCTGTGAGAGCTGTGTGGGCTGTGAGAGCTGTGTGGGCTGTGAGAGCTGTGTGGGCTGTGAGAGCTAGAGCTGTGTGGGATGTGTGGGCTGTGAGAGCTGAGCGAGCTGTGTGGGCTGAGAGAGCTGTTGGCAATGTAAATAACAATGCCATTTATTTATAAGTAAACAAAAAAAAAATGTCATGAGCAATGCCAATAGCTCTAACTTTTCCAAAGGTGAAACCATTGCATTGTAAATGCTTGTTTTTTACCATGGCACTCGTACATGAGAAAATTAGGATCCTGCTGGCTCAGCAGAGAAGCCTCTGCTGTGTATCTCTGCTCAAGGTCGTTTAGAGCATTTTCCATGAGAACCTCAGATACCCTTCTTAGCTCATCTTCTCTACAGTTTCGTTTTAACCATGTGAGTTCTTCTATGACTATGCAAAGGAAATGTAATGTAAAACAGTAATGAAATTTCTAGATGTATTAGCATTACATGTTTAATAACAATGCGAGGGTGAAGGTACGCTGGTTTCTTTCATGGTTACCAACTTCTTTGCTTTTCCTAATAAACGTGTCACACATGGAGTAGGCTGAGAGTAATTGTATGCAAGAAAGGCGTTCTGCTAGGAGAAGGGACTGCAGTATGGAAGGCGAGGTTTGGAAAGTAAAATGTCTAGTATCATTGTTCAGAGAAAGAGAGAACTCCATTGGAGCATCGTGTTTGAAAGAGAATGCACTTGGAAAGCACTTGGGAAAAATTTAGATCAAAGATTTTTGTGAAATATCTGTATTCCATTTTAGAAGACTAGAACCGTGGTGAAGAAGGGGGCATACTCAAAAATTGTATATTAGAAATATATATTATTATCTTTGTTTTAAAAGGATTCAGATTTTATCAACAAAAGGTGTTTCCTAATTCATTTGCACATATGTAAACTCTACGCAGGGATTGCTGATTATATATTTACGATGTGTACGCCAACTTTTACATGCTTGCTGCTATTGATAACGGCTGGCAGGTGCCTGGTCATCTCAACACTTGTGTGGAAAACAGAATGTCAAAGTAGGGACGATGTGACTGTAAAGTATTTTGAAAACGACCTCTTTTGTAAACCTGCCCTGAATTTTCCATAGCTCTTCTATCTCCTTGTGGCTCTAATTAGGCTAGATACTATATCACCTTACCTTTCTTAGGAATATTTATTAAACGTATAGGCCTGTATATTGTTGACAACAGCATGTTATTAGCCTCAATTAAAGAAAAAACATGTTATCTAAGATTACGGAACACAAGCAACATCTTGATACGGTCGACAATATTGGCCACTTCTGTGGTGCCTCTTTCAAAGGAGGTTATGAATTTAACCTATTATAGAATGTATGTGGTATATCGATCTGCAGACCCCCTACTATAATATATGGTAAACATCCTGTAAATGTAGGCCACGTAACAAATAACTCTTTCTACTCTAAAGATAGGTTTAAAATGTTTATATATGTATATACACATACATAATCGTAAAAGCCAAGCACAATCAAATCATTTAAAAGGAAAATATTAAAAAACTTTTCAGTTGCCTTTAGCAGACTTATTAATGAACACAAATACCTAGAAAATGAGCTGCATGTTTTATAGGCAGTATCTCTTCTCTCTGGGCAATATACATTTATACACAATAATAGCAATATAGCGCCTCTTCATACTATGTAATGCAACAATGAACCTTATTGGATCCACGCCCTTAGGATGCAAAGTCAGGCAACATTCATGACAAAGTGGAGCAGCACTCTATCATATGCAAGTAACCAAATCTACCCAACCTTTTACTTATTTTATTCGTCCGAATCTATATGAGCTGCCTTTAATCATTCAGGGCTTTACAGACGGCAACCATACTTAGGTCACTTAAACCTAGTCTTACGATTCCAAAAGCAAATTCAGGGTATTTATATAGAATGCATATGCTGCTCATCCCGCCTGCAGTGGGGGGGCTCCAGTGATTTCAGCACAGCGATGCTGTGAATGGGACTGGTACGAAGGCTCAGCCTCAGGGGTCTCTGAGCTTCAGTGTCTCCAAGAACCACCTGACCTGTAACCGCATCCCTTTGTGCGGTACCTCAGGTTCCTCTATTCCGCTGATCCCAGGCACCCACTCAGACTAGGCCCCGCCTTATGACACCGCCAGTGCAGGGCGCTAGCTGACCTCTGTAATTCATCCCCAGATAGTCCTTTAGTCTAGGCACAGTCCCCCTCGCCTAGAATCCATGCGAGGGGCCGATATGAGTGCGCGGTTTGATTTTCACCTGAAGAGATGGTCTGCACTGCTTCTGCCCTTGGTGCCACTGTGTGAGAGAAGCATCCACTGATGCGGCTTGTAGGTCACGGTGGCGGTCATTATATATGATAAATCCACTCTATATGGTCCGTATTGGTTCTCTTGGTGATTAAATACACTGCCTTCACAAAAATCACACAACATCAGTGTGAGGACCACAGCTTTTTGAGGTACAATTTACTTAGTGTATTTAGGACTTCAGAGCAAGTGTTTTAAAAAGCATAACAGCAAATAAACTTTCATTTTAGAATTATGACTAACTCCCGCCATCATGACGCCAAGTGTAGTTAGATAATTGCGGGCTATCCCAGAATTTTATTTATTTAATGTGTTTCTATGTAGCCCAAACTTTACCCTAAGGAATCAGAGCGCTTTACAAAAGGACCAGTTACATTACATAAGGACTTCAGAGTACATGAGCTACATAAAAGATACGAACAGAAAAACTCATAACAATGGTAGAGAGTACAAAAGTCTACTACAGATACTACTGGTTAGAGCTACATATATACAAGTTGTAGATTCACTCAAGGTTACATTTTAATAAAAGTTAAAGCGGTTAGGGTTGGGGGAAAAATATACAAATTTACAAAGTATGATCTTCTCGCCATTGCTGGGATGGGGTCTCCTCACCGTTCCTGTATCTGGCGAGTCACGAGCTTGAGGGAAACATGAGGTGGCATTCCTCGAGTCAAGACTCCTCGTCCGGCGCCATGCTTTAGCAGCCAGTGGCACCAGCGGAGCATTCAGGAGATATTGTTTGCATTAAACGCAATAGAAGGATTTCTTGCAGACAATGGTCCAGGCGGGAGCGGGACGGTATTTTGGTGTTGACGGCCCCCTTTCCTCACTGCACCAGTCACCAGACGGACTTCTAGAGCAGCTAGATGGCCTCTCGCCCATCCCACCCAGGGCAACAGTCACCCAGTGGGGTCTGGAGTGTCTAAGAGACCAGCAGTGGATATGAGGGGGTGGGGGGTGAACTCTAGGAGGGTACTGCTGCAGCGTCCAAGGCTCTGCGCGTCACAGCCTCCCTTATCCTTCAGTGGTTGGAAAGGGTCCCTGGCTTCCTCCCTTCGGTCCTGGGCAGTGAGGGGCAGCTGAAGCCAGAGTACTGAAGCTTCCCCAAGCAGGGCTTGAAAAATCCCCATGATGGTACTAGTCCTGCAGGACTAGTACCTTAAAAAATGTCCTCGACCTAACTGCAACCTACTTGACCTCCGTCTCTCAAAGCGGAGCAAATGTGACAAGATAACAAGATTTAAATGCATTTTTATTGCTCATTAACTTTGTGAGCAATAAAAATGCCTTTAAATCTTGTTATCTTGTCACGTTTGCTCCGTTTTCACAGACCGAGGACAAAATTTGGTTTGTTTTCCTACTCGCCAGAAAGGGCGAGTTGGACCAAAAAACATCTCAACCTTGTTAAATTTAGCTCGACTATGCGAGTGGTCGAGTGGAATTTTCGGGCCCTGCCGAGGGTCTGGTCAAGATACAGTGTGGTGGAGCTAGGAGGCCTCCCCGAGAGTTTGAGCAAGCTCCTCTGTCATTGAGCCATGAAGCGAGATCTAAAGGCTTGATGAAGGGGCTTTGCTGGACGCTAGGCATTTACGCCGCAGGCGATCACAGGCTCACAGGAGCCTCTTCATGAACAGTCATCTTGTAGCATTTGCATCGGCGGCGGTCCTTTCTCATTAGTTTCTACCTGCAGGGGCTTCTCCATAGTCTTTCCATGGTCAGGGGATCATTTACTTCTCATCCAGATTGGAGATGGCTTGATTGGGGGGCTTTTATTTCTCAGGATGTACGCCAAATGGCGATCCCTAACCCAGGGGCTCCAGTCAGGAGCTCCTTAACAGGCGTATACCCGGATACCCGTATTGTGCGTGTGCACGAGGTAACTTACCTTGCTGTTTTATACATGTTGTCTGTGCCCCTGTTTAGGGAGCAATGCGTGGCTTCCAGCTGTCTGCAGCTAGAACTGGTAAAGGGGATAAACTGCAAAGAAATATAGGGGCTGATTACGATGGCGGGCTGACTTGCGTCCACCAGCCACCGTATTGGAAACGGGAATGCCCCCCCAACAGTCTGTCGGCGGTCCCGACATAGGTATTACAATGCGACCGCCACCACGGCGGTCTCAATGCCTATGTTTTGCGGAATGAGCTACTGGTTGCAGCACACGCCGCAAGACAAAAAGGAGACACAACACATATCCCTGCAATACGTGGCAGGCAGTGCCTGCCAGGACCCATGTGTGGGGGGCAGGGGGAAAGGGGGGCCCGTAGCCCTTTCTGCCATGAAAAGGCAGGCAGAAAGGGACATTGTAATTCCTATGGCGGTTCCTGGCAGGCACCACTACTATTGTAGGGAATGCAATTCCCTCCAATGCACCGTCAGGCTCAAGGAGCCTGTTGGATGCGTGGCAGTAGGTCTTTCCGACAGCCAGCACACCGCCCGCGATCCTAATGTGGCGGGCGGGGATATTGCTTATGATGGCAGTGAGACCGCCAGCCTAATCAGGTCCATAGATCAGAAGCCACTGTTTTACCTGTTGTGTGGATTTTACTGAAGCTATAAACAACATTTTTAGTAAGCCAAACCAATTGGCAATGCCAGTGGTTGCTTACACGTCTTGTAAGTGAGCTCTGAGGAAGAGGAAGGCACGCAGCCATTGTTTATTAAGACACAGTTTATACAGGGAAAGACGTGTTGCGACATGGAAAAATGACAGCTTTCCAGAAAGCTGCTCTCTCTACAAGCTTCTATGTGTGGAATGTGAAAAGGCCTGGGCAGACTCTGAGAACATCTGCTGCACATTGTGGCACGCTCCTAATAATAGCACAGCTGGTGTTCCCTGCCTGATGATCTCACCAGTGAACCACGTGACCACCCGTCCATTTTATGACATGCCATGGAGGAAGCCGAGCTCAGAGGGAGACGAGGGCGAGGCCAGGGGTTCAGCAGCTCCGCACTCACTCTCACACGGGCTTTGGGAAGAAGGCTTAGGTCACTTTTTGGCACGTTTTGCTCAGACTGCTCAGCTCTTCTTAAACACAGCACTAAAGCTTATAGATCTCACAGGTTAATCAGATATCATTAATTGTGCATCACCGAATTCATTCACTTTACATTACTTTGCACAGGGGCTTGCCAGGAAACACCAATGCATGGCCTCATACTGGTTCTTTCATTAATAAAATGCTAAAACTATGAGTCGAGTTAATCATTCTATTTCTTAATTTCAACTAAATGTGGGGATGAAGGCCTGCATGGCACAACAGACCTCGGTCCGTGCAGTTGGTTTCCAAAATAGGGACTTTTTTCAAAGCAGCCTGTTACCACTAAGGACAGAGGTGTTGCTGTTTAGGAAGACATCAATGGTAGTACCAGTGCTTGCTCCCCAACCTCAAGGCCACGCCGAAAGGGGGAACATGGCCACCTCTCGAGTCAAAGATGGAATTAACTGCTACAAAATCATCTATCCTCCTGGCCAAACTAAGGCTTCAGTTAAACGATTTAAGCATAAGACTATCGAACGTTTCCCTGATTCCCTTTTTGTTGACCGATTTTACAATTGTCGTTCTGGGAGGCGCAAAAATGATTTCATTTTCTTCACTCACGACTCCCCTTCTTGGTCCTCCAGCTTTTCTAATTCCCTTAACGTCACCTCCTCCTCCTCTATCCCTCATGGGAAACAACTAAAGATTTCCCCCTCTGCGTATTTCAACGGCTCCCTCACCATCTCAATCTATAACAATGGTACTGTCTTGATCCAAGGCAAAGACACCTGTCTCTCTCTCTTTGACCACCTCTTCCCCTCTCTACTCCCCTCCTCTGCGACCAGGTTTTCACCCGACTCTCCATCTAAATCCACCCTCTACTCCCTTTCTCCTCCCCTGACCCCCCTTCACTCCAACAGGCTGCACCCTCGGGAGGCTCAGGTCAGCCCCCTTCCCTCCCCCTCCCTTGTGCCCTCCTCTCCCTTTCCTCACACTTCACAGTATGCCATCCCCTTCGTCACGTCAGCCTTACCACTAGGTAACACGCTTCTCATCCAATCTGCACCGTCCCGGTACCCCAATCTCATCTCGTCCCCCCTTTTCCTTTCTGCTACTCCCTTTTTTAGTCCACCCCTCCGCCAACCTCCTCCCCCAGCTAACCTTCCTTATGCTCCCCTCATTCCTCCTTCTCCCCCTCTTCTCTACCCCCTGCTCCCCTCACTTCTTTCCCCGATTTCTTCACTATCCCATTGCATCTCTCTCCTTCCCCCCCACTCCGCTAGCAATGCTGTGCTGCCCCTTTTACCCCCCTGGTAACCCTTTCCATCTCCCCCATCAGGCCCAGCAGAACCATTTCCTGTCGTCAACTTCCCCTTCTCCCAACCCCCCCACCCTACCAGATACCGGTTCCCTCACAGCCACCTCTCCTAGCCTACAGGACCCCTCCAACCACCTCCCCTCTTTTCCCCCCAAACCTCCTACACTCCTATGACACCTCACATTCCCCCCCTCTCCTTCTTCCCCACCGTCTTGTTCCGCTCCCATCCCCCCTAAACATGTCCTAAATTCCTTTCCTTCGTGCAATGCCAACAAGGACAACTCTCCCTTCACCTCTGATACACCAACCCCTGCTCTCAACCTCCACCTTTCCCCACCTGTGAACCCTATACCTCAACTCTCCTCCTGTCCTCCCACCTCTCCCTGCCTCCCACCACCTACACCACCCCCTCCTTTTGCCATCGAGACACTCAACCTTCCGTGCTCTGCCCTACTCTCTCTTGAAAATAAGCTATGCTCTCTTATCACCTCCATCTCCCAGCTTGTAGCTTTCATTTCTCTTTTAAGCTCTAAGATTTCAACTTTCCCATTCGCATCAACTCCTCTGGAAAACTCCCACCCTCCCACGAGATGCACCTCGCCCCCTCACACCATTATAGCCAAGCATAACCTGTCGTCTGCAAACATCGCTCACCCACACAAGCCCTTGAACGCCACCCTTCTTCAACCAGCTTCTCAGAGTAACCCAATTACCTACTCTATTCCAACCATCTCCTCTGTCAGAACCAAGCATCCACCTAAACCCTCCCGTGCACCCCCATATAGATATAATATCCCTATCACCCTTCTTAGCACAAGTGCCCCCGTCACCAAAACAGTCTCGACAGAACTGCGATGCCTGCTCCACAACTGCAGATCTGCAATAAAACACAAACTCGAAATCTCTGATACCATCACCCTTCACAATATTGACCTGTTTTTCCTAACAGAGACCTGGTTCAACGATACCTCTCAATCTATGTTTGATCTCCTTCTACCCACTGGCTACTCTATTTTCAGGAATGACAGACCTATCAAAGTTGGGGGAGGTGTTGCAGTCATCTTTAGAAACTCCCTTCAACTCAAGGCTTTTCCAATCAGCGCCTTACGCACTTTCGAATGTCTATCTCTTGAGCTTCAACTTCACCACCGCTCACCCCTTAGATTCCATGTCATATACCGCCCACCTGGCAGTGGCCCTTCGTTCATGGAGGAACTCACTGACTTCATCAGCGACCAATACGCACAAAGTGACAATCAGACCTTCGTGGGTGACTTCAATCTCCACTGGGGCTCCCTGCAAGACTCTTCCGCGAACTTGCTTGCCTCCTTCCTCTCTACAAACGATCTTACCCAACACTGCACAGAATCAACACACTCTAAGGGCTCAATCCTGGACCTTGTAATTTCTAAAGCAGGCATGCTTTCTATTGCTACCCCTATTCACGTAGACTTGTCTGACCACCTCCTCATTCCATTCTCTCTTCTCCTAGCACACTCTATTACTCTTGGCCAACCTAAGAAGGCTACCTCCTGGTTCCGTGACGCTAAAAATATTGACACTGTTTCCCTCTGTGAATCAGCTTTGCTGTCACTTCCAAGGCTTGACCCGAACCTAGATGTTGACGATCTCACCTCACAATGCCTCTCAGTCCTTGCAGTCGAAATCAATAGCGTCGCTCCTCTCCAAAGCAAAAATAAAAGGCCCATTCCCTCAGCACCCTGGTTCAGCAAATCCCTATATGAAGAAAGGAAGCACCTAAGACGCCTGGAGAAACAATGGAGGCAAGCACCCTCCACCGATAGTTTGGCTACGCTTCGTTCAGCAAGATCCAAGTACCACAAGCACATCTTCCTTGGGAAAGCATCACACTTCAGAACCCTCCTTGACTCAGCCAAAAATAGACCCAAAAAACTATTTGATCTCAACAAGAATTCTAACTTCTCTCCCCCAACCTCCAAATTGGAGGATTCTACAAAGAAAGCAGCTGAGTTTGCGGTGTTCTTTGACGAAAAAGTGAAATCCCTTGTGGTTCAGGTCGCTCATCCTACCCCTCCAGAGGAGCGCAAATCACTAGCCATCTGGCAGAACTTCGACCCCATCTCTGAAGATGTCCTCCTCAAGTGCATCCTCGAAACAAAGCCCTCCAACCACTCGCTTGACCCCATCCCTAGTGCCATTGCCATTGACTTCTACACGATTTCTTTTCCCTATTGGACCACTCTGGTCAACCTCTCCCTCTGTCAAGGCTCCCTTCCTGCTCCCTTCAAAACTGGGCAGGTCACCCATCTGCTTAAAAAACCCACTGCGGATGCGAATGACCTCAACAACTTCCGCCCCATCACTAACCTACCCTTTCTTGCGAAGATCACAGAAAGATGTGTTGCGAAACAACTCTCTCGTCATATCAAGGACAATGATTTTCTTGACAATTTTCAGTCCGGCTTCATCCAAAACTGCAGCACTGAAACTGCCCTGCTGCAAGTGATCGATGACGCGCTGCGAATACTAGACTCGGGGGGGGGGGGGGGGTCTTGTCTTCTAATTCTCCTTGACCTTTCGGCAACCTTTGACACTGTTGATCACAACACCCTCCTCAACACTCTTCAACAGAGTGCTTCTTTCCTTTCTGATAGATCCCAAATGATCAAAATAGCGGACAGTCTTTCACCGCCTTTGGCGGTGGGTCAAGGTGTTCCCCAAGGCTCTATTCTTGCACCCACATTGTTCAATCTCTATTTGGAACCTCTGGGAAATCTCCTAAGTGAATCTGGGGTCAACTATCATCTCTACGCAGACGACACTCAAATCTACCTTAAGGTTGCCTCCACTCACGATCTCTCTGTCCTAAGCTCTACCCTCGACTCCATTCATAACTGGATGTCAACACATCAACTGATTCTGAACCCCTCCAAAACTTAATTCCTCCTCCTCTCCTCCTCACTTTCTCCTCCTCCGGTTCAATCTTGGATGGACCAGATGAATCTGCTGAACAATAAACCCATCATTGTCGACAGTGCAAAATCCCTTGGTGTCATACTCGACAAAAAACTCAATCTAATCTCCCACATCAATTCAATTGCAAAGTCTGCCCGATACCAACTGCGCCTTCTCTGGGGGATTCGTCGCTTCTTCCCGTAGCATGACCTTAAAACCCTGGTCCAATCGCTGGTCCTCTCCAGACTGGACTACTGCAATTCTCTTCTGACTGGCCTCCCCAAATCTCACCTATCCCCCCTTAAGTCTGTTCTACATTCAGCAGCTCGTTTCATCTATGGGGCCAAAAGAAGCGACCACATCACTCCCATGTTATCTTCCCTCCGCTGGCTTCCCATCGAGGCTAGAGCTATCTACAAGACTGCCTGCATCACCCACAAAGCCTTGCACTCCTCTCCTCGCTACCTGGCGAATAAACTGAAACTCTCTGGAGGCTCTAGACCTTCACGAAATGCAGAAAATCTACTGCTTGAACCTCCCACTTTCAAGAAGGAAAGATCGATGGCCCAATCCTTTTCAGGCAGCGAAGTGAGAATCCGGAACTCACTTCCGCCTCAACTCCGGACCACCACCTCCTCCCAGGCCTTCAAAACTGACCTCAAAGTTCTCCTCCTTCAAAGACACTTCCAAATGTAATCCTTGCCCTGTCTATTATCTGAAGGAGCCCTTCAATAATTGAAAAATCTACTTTACATGACTTTTGAAGTGTCTTCCCAGTGTGTTCTTGTGGTTTGAGTCTGCCATTCATTGCGGTATTATCCTTCTACCTGTGTTTTGGACTCTTGCGTAACATGCACATGTCACTTTCTCTTGTAACACACTGTTTTCTACCTCTTACTGTTGTTTTTTTTTATACCTGCACAAGTGCCACCAGTGCCTACGTAACGTTTGTACTTGTGCTTGAGTGTCCTCCATATATTGCAGTATTATACCTCTGTTTATTTTGTATGCTTTTGTAACCTGCACACGTCACTTTTTCCTCCTGCAATGCACCGTTTGCTACCTCTTGTATTTTGTTGGCTCACGATTGTCACTTTTGTAATGCACCGTTTGCTACCTCTTGTATTTTGCTGGCTCACGATTGTCATTTTTGCCTCATGTAATGTAACGTTTGCTTTTGTTTTTTGCTCACTTGTAATGTTCTCATGTATCAGTTCTGTTCCTTTTGTGAAGCGCTCTGACACCTTCGGGTAAAGTCCGCGCTATATAAAAACGCATAAATAAGTAAATAAATAAATAAAGGTGTGCAAGGCAATACCTTTGCAAATCAGTTACAACACAAACTCGACGGTCAGTCACTCATCAGTGGTGTTGCTGATCACTAACCCCTGATACCTTCCTTTATGAATAGGAACTGTGAGTGGGACGCGCCGATCGGACTGCTTCTTATTTGCGATTATCAAAGGATAGCATAAGCACTTCTAGAAGCAGGAAATCATTTTTCAACTCCTAATAGGGCTTTCCTACATTGCCAAAAGCTCCTATCTGGTTTCCAGCCCCGTGACTTTGAGATCCATATGGTTTGCAAACACAAAAGGCCTTTTAACATCTGGCCCTAAATGCCCTTTGCTCATACAGGAGGCATTGACAGACGGCTGATGTATGGGAAACATCGGCTTCAAAATGCTTGCAACCAGAAACATAACTAACTTTAAAATGGCGCGCTTAATTAATCTTACAATGAATAGTAATTATGAAAAAAAGGTAATGGACCTGTAAAATGCCGCAGCCTTGCCTGGCAACATGAGATTCAGGAGCACTACCGGTAAATTACATTGCGAAAGCTTCATTCGTTACGATATGAGGGCCTCTTTTTAAAAAGTTGGACCAACAACAGTAATTAATAGACTACCCTTGCAGGCTTGGCTTTAATGGTTTCGCCCCAAGCTCTCCATATTTAATTAAAGGAGAAGGTCAACCCAAAGGGTTTTCTTGGATATTGGAGCCCATACAAAATACCAAGATCATCTAGTAAATGGTTTTTTTTCCCAGTGTAACTTTGTTACTTTGTGTGGATGTGTGCTCCTCATAAAATAACAAGGACAAATGCCTCTCTACTACGTGAAAAGCATCAGAGAATACCAAGGGAGAAAGATGACAGCTCTTAAGTGTTAACCTTCAGCTGTCAACGTTGGAAAAAGTGGCAGATATTACACTGGTAAAATAAAACGCCTGCATGATTCTGTGGCATTCTCTGTCCGAATCGTTTAGGATGGCACTACTCCTTTAACTTCCCCTTTGAGGAGTGTTCCAAAACAAACCAAATAACAGTTCTAGTCTTAGATTCGACATACTTGCCACATGTTTTTTCTTAACTCAAATGTATTATGCACTGCAGGGTAAAGCAGCTGCAGCCACAACTTCCCTCCAGCCTCATATAATCAGAACCTATGCAGAGGACAGAGTCATAGTTCTTCCCTGGGCCTGAACACTTCCCCAGGTGTCATCCCGGACTGCACGCCAAACTAGATAGCTTGTAGCACACAGCAAGTCACCCCCAGCTAACCCGTCTTCTGTGTGTGTCCTGCAGAGAGGGCATATATAGCAACCAGTCAGCCTCATTGTATCCCCTCTAGAGTCAGCTGATTGGAGGAAGTCATCCTGGGTGAAGGACACACCTGTAGCTCTCCTACTGGTTGAAATACCCAGCCCTTCCTGGCCCCTGCTCTGATCATTGTCCCCAACAACACATCCTGACGACTTAATCCCAAAAAGCACTTTTCCATTCCCTCCATAACCATTGGACTCGGTCCCATATATACTGCACCAGACCTTGATTACTGCTTTCCCATGCCCACCACTCCACATAAATTCACACAAGAGACACAAACCACCTCTCCAACTGCCCCCCCCAGCAGTTGCCCCATCCATCAACCACAGTTGTTGCATCTCAAATGAATTCCACTCGATATGAGCAAATGTAAATGGTACAGTGAATATGACTGAATGTTCTGCCCTGCATAGTCCTACTTGCATAACAAAATTCCTAATCACACAGTCAAGCTGGTTTATATACACATATACCACAGTAGGGGAGGTCTTATTTTCTAATGGCAGCAGCGGCCAGCGAGTTGACAGAGTGGCAGGGGGGGAGGTGGGTGGTAGGGGGGGCACTAATAAAATTAAAAATAAAACACCTGCTGGTCGCATCGCGCTCCTCGCTTCTCCAGGCACAGGCTCCCGTAGTGCACTGCGGCCAATCATGACACTACTTTCATGCTGCTGAAAGCAGGGTCAGGATTGACCTGGGCACCGATGATTTGCACTCCCACATAGACTGGGAGCCTGTGCCTGCTCTCTCCAACCCAGCAATGCAGCTGGGGTTGGAGAGAGCGTCACTGTGCATGTGGGTTTGGCCACCTGAGAACGTCTGCTAAACCCACATGCGCAGTGAAGGCAGTGCCCAGCACTCCCACACCAGCTTGTCACCACCCTGGTCCCACCCCCAAGCCTCAACTTGGTCAGAAAAATCAAATAATAATAATAATCAAGAGTTTATTATCGCTTAATTTTTCATTTTTTCGACTGCTGGAAGGTGGGGCGACGCTCCTCTGCCATAGCAAAGGAGCCGTTGCTGTCTAATGGAAATACTGAGTAACCTGATATATGCCATTAGGTTCTAGGCCTGAAGAGCCGAAAGGAGGCTGGCCAACAGAGAAAGTCAAACTTCATTAATATTTAAACAAACTGAACAGAGTTCAGCTTGAATTTCAATTACTGCTGTTTTTTGCTCATGATTGTAAGTCTGCCTACATAGCTCTACTGGACATTAAGAAATGAACTAGAAAGTCAAACGTTCACGGCTTCACTTCTCGCTTATCGTTATGAACAAGCTTAATTCCCTGTTATTAAACACCTTAGCAGGAAGAAAGTCTAAAAAGATACAAAATACTAACACTCCTCACCTTTTTCTCCTTTATATCCAACCATTTCATCTTCGGTTTTCTTTCTTCTACCACTTCTCTTCTAGCACTCTCTTTTAAACGCACTGTACCCCATCACCTTGCCACATTGTTTTCTTCATCGGCTATCCAGACAACCTTCCCAGTCATTTCTTCCGTTCCTCTACAGGCACTGTTCCTTCTATCAATTCTCAACTGGCTTCCTTCGCCACACTTTCCTCTTTCTACTTTCTACTTTACCTTTTTATTCATCCTTCCATCTCCTTTCCCCATCTTCGAATTTGCCTCGTGTCTTCCTCCTTTCTATTTATTCTTATCACCTTCCTCTCTTCCCACTTCAATTACTCCCACTGCATTTCTGGTCACCCCCAACTATCTTTATTTACCACCTAGTTGTACCATATATTCAACCCTTTTGACCTTCTTCTGATTTCCCAAGTAATAGTAAGAGCGTTTTTAGGTTTAAACAGAGCTATACTACAAACACATCTAGACTATAGACTTTTATTCCTCCAAAGGAGGAATGCTCAATTCGATCAATTTTATTCTGTATTGGTTACTCAGCCTGTCAATTCACTAAGAACAACCCGAAGATCTTGTGCACTCTAAATGTAATGGCTGTGACACAACTATAATGCAATATTAATCAACGTTTTCTTCAGCATACATTTCAAGTAATTCCAATTCAAGTCAATATATAAGACAACGTTATGTGAACACAAGATATCACTAGTACACTTACCCACATTTTTACAATAGTCTTTAATAAACTCAAAGAGAACCGTAGGATAGAATATGTCAACATGTTTCTTAATCCT
The DNA here is from genome assembly GCF_964261635.1 of Lissotriton helveticus. Classification (NCBI taxonomy): domain Eukaryota; kingdom Metazoa; phylum Chordata; class Amphibia; order Caudata; family Salamandridae; genus Lissotriton; species Lissotriton helveticus. Next base: position 890,562,312 of record NC_136071.1, on the reverse strand, counting down.
TCGCAGTTCAGTCTTCACATTCTTAAAACCATACAGACGACAATCGAGAAAAACAGACTTTAAAAAATCTTTTAGACTCTGATACCAATTTCATTCAGGTTGAGAATTGCATGCAGGCCCCGAAAAAAGCTTCTCTAAGATAACATTTCCATAATCCTCTATATTTTCAACCCGCTCTCCTTCCTTACTAAGTGGTTGTGAAATTGAGTGTGTAGCAAAAAACGTTAGTAGAGGGGCAGATGCCCAGAACGTCTGATTTTTTTTTTCTTTTAGATACATCATACATGTTAAAGACATTTTATTTGTGTCATGTTACTTCTACAGAAAAACATGGTGCCTTGAATAAAAGCAGAGGACAATTCTTGATGTATGTGACTTCCACAAAACATTCCAAATTAAAGAAGGGACCATTCAAAGAACAACACTGACAATCTGCAAAATTAAAAAATGCCCTTCAGGAGGAAGAGAATTAAACTTGAAAATCCTCTCTGGCAGAACAGAGTAATGCTAGAAAAAAGCTATCTTAGAAGTCGAGCAAAGCCAAAAACGGATTAAATGAGAAGACATCACCTAAAGTAGCCTTGACTGAATCCATTTATTTCAAGCCCAGTAACAAAATCGTAGCCACTTGCTCTTGAATTGCTTCCAGGAATACCCATTTCTTCAGGCAATTGCACAGGTTAGTTTCTCAGGAACCAGGTACTCATCGTCAGAAAAGGTATCAAGAGATTATGAATATCCCCTCGAACCTGCACTATTAATTCCAGAACCTACAAAGCAACAGAAATGTTGGATCCAAGATAAGTTATGTGAACCATACCACACAATACTAGCTTGGATTTGCTAATGATGCAGGGAATATGCAGTAAGAAATTTCCTCAACCAGTCTAGAAAGCATATCTCCTAAGAACTTGATGCACAGCCTCAGTTACAGTACTGAGCCCTAGCATTGAACACTGAGTTATGCTGCTTCCCTCATAAGATTTCACATTTATGTAAGGCATGTTGCAGTCTACTGAGTAAATCTGTTTCCACATTTATCGCGCCTTGAAAATGTAAAGCGCAGTTCATTGTTGTCCAAGACCACTACACATTCTGAATAGCTAAGCTGCAGAGACTGTGAGATCAAGCTCATTCCAGCTTGTTCAGACCATTCAAGCAATGTTCTGTGACAGCATGATCAACTTTCCCCGGTAGAGTCTAAAGGACCGCAGGCCCAGAGAATGGCATTAATCTCCGGGTGGCAGATATACAGACATCAACTGATATAATCCATAGTCAATGAATATGATAGTTCCAAGAGTGAGCTCCTTGACGATAGTAAGAGAAGTCCAACGTTAAAGTAAAAGAGGGAGGCAGCTGTTTATGAGGGCTCCTTTCATCATGTTGGACGGTAATGTAAGGAAGACAATCATGTTTAAGTGATCTTGCTTTGGGACATATATGCTAATGTTTTTGCCAGGATGGTATTAAACAGGTTAGTGGAACGGTAAGTGGATAAAGAAGTACACCGTGGGAACAAGGCAGGTTCCAGGTGTGTCATATAGCAGACATGCAACAACCACTGCTTTGTTCTGTGGTCGACTGTCGGGCAGTCCATTATTTATGTTTCTCCTGCGTGGATTTTCAGGCACCTTTTGACCAACTAGATCAGGCTACATTATGGACAAAGTAAGCTAAATAGCGTATTCCTTAGCTACTTTTCTATATGTTACAATTGCTTCATAATAGTAACTGGTTCCGGGTTGCAATGGTTGTAGGCGGCCATCATTCTAAGGGAATATCGATCTACAGTGGCCTTAAACATTGCATTTTAGTTGGTTTACAATGTAAACTCAATTGTTTATGGAATTACTTTGAAAAAAGTGGGTTTGTTGTCAATACAGATACAACAAAGACCTTAATCTTTGCGAAAAGCAGGTCTGATCATTCTTGGTGGTTAGGACGATATAGGTTCAGCCCTACCAAGTACCACGCATCAGGCGTTAGACTAAAGCATTTCAGTGTGGTGATCTGCATCATCGCACTGAAATGCAAAGTCACGCATTTATAGCACCTCCTCAGCTGTCTGGAGCGCTCTTTAACACTGTGTTGGTAAAGTGAGCAAGGTAATGGTCTGTTCTTCTTGGGACAGGCTTGGGGGCTGGCTTAGCTGAGATCCTTCTGGCCTAGGCTACAATGTAACCTATTCACCCCACACCAGTGCGGCATGAGCACTGACGTCAGGCGAGTCACTTTTGATTTTTCCCAATAAGAGAGTAAGAACAGACTCGTGTCAATCAGAACCTCACCTATAGGCAGCAGTGCATAAGTTTAAAACTGAGCAGGCAGCTCCTGCCGCTGCTCGCATAGAGCGGTGTATGGTACTACTATTTTCGTATCCACCACAGTGGTGTCTCGACTGATCTGCAGTCAGACAGTGCACAGCCATTATGCCGTAGCGATTGGAGAGTCCTGGCCCTGTTCGTGGCCAGGAAAAGTCCATTGTCACAGCTGGCCGGCCTATGCCCAGTAAGTATGACTCTCTCAAGTAAGTGTGCAGCATCTGCCTCAGTCTCTCCTTTGAGAGTAAAAACAAGGTAAAACACCGGAACTTGCTGTGTATCACTGTGCTGTAGAGAAGGCTTCGTCAATCACTCCGGAGTAGTCCAGTGATTCCTAGCAGAAGCCGAGCATCTGCCTGCCAGACACCCACTTTGGCCCTGCTCGACTTGCAGTCGGTGAGCCTCCGCAGAGACCTGTAACCTAGCGCCCCCATCCTCTCGCTGTACCTGAAGGGGAGGAGGACACACCCCTCACCGTCGCTCTCCTGCTGACCACAAGCTGAACTGCGAGGACAGAGCCACACCGGCTGAGGCAGGGAGCAGGAGGCCTACTCCCGGAAAAGGTGACCTTTATTCATTTACTGAGTGAAAATAACTTTATTCTGAGCGTTGTGCTGTGTGGTGCAGTGGTGGCACAGTCGGAGCATGGCATAGCTGCCAGGTTTATCAACTGGCTTATGTGTCATATTTGACAAGTTTCAGCAAACATGTGAAACACTTAAATCAATGTGTTACGTATGACACTGACACTTTTGCTCTATATTGCTTGATACCCTTCAGCCTGTGATGGCTTTAATACGGAATATTTTATTGTATTGTATTGTAATTGCATTTATATAGCGCTTACTACCCCTGACGAGGCGTTGAAGCGCTTTTTCGGCGGGTAGCACGCTACTCCGGGACCCACAGAGGATTAGTGTTGAATTAGTATAGTGAAACATGCAAGTACATTTTAAGTGGTGGATAGGTTAATCAGTTATTTGGATTTGGAATGATAGCAGAAGGATAGAGTAGGACAAAGGTTTGTATTTATTTATCGCTCGCTTGTTGACGCATGCTATTCAGGGAGCCTATAGAGGATTAGTGCTGAATTAATATGGTGAAATATGAGGTAATTTCAGTGGTGGATATTAGTCTGTTACTTGGAGTGAGAAGGATAGCGGATGGATAAAAGGGGAAGAAAGATTTGCATTCATATAGCACTTGCTACCCCTGATGGGCGTTGAAGCGCTTTTCTGGCGAGTAGCACGCCACTCCGGAACCCATAAAGGATTAGTGTTGAAAATTAGTATAGTATAAATATGAAGAAATTTGAGTAGTAGATATGTTATTCAGTTATTTGGGCAGTATATTAGTATAGTTGAATATGGAATTTGAGAAGTGAAACATGTTAGTCTGTTAATTTTTATTGAAAAAGGATAGTGGAGGGATAAAAGAGTGAGTCTTAGCAGTAGGAAGAGGATTTTGGATGAGTAAAAGGAGTTTTGGAGGGAAGGAGTCAGAGGGGAGAGTTTGTAAAAAGATGTGTCGGATGATGCAAGGAGGGGTAGAGCAGGAGAGAGTCTAGAAAAGGTTATTTTGGCGATCCTAGTAGTGGTATGGGGTTTGGGATAAATGAGAGAGTGGATGTAGAGGATATATTAATAGATCTATAGGATGAGAGATAGGGTAGTGCATTAGAAGGAGCAGTAGAAAGAAGTTTGAGAGGAGTCAGAAGGTTGGGCTAGAAGATATATTGAGTGAAGTATAGGCTGAGAAATAGCCTAGTGCATTGGAAATGCTAAATTAGAAGAAAGAGATAAGTATATAGATCCATAAGTACATTAAAAGTATATAGATACATAAAAAAGTAAGTATATTTAGATTAAATATATTGATAGAGGCACAGGATGAGAGATAGGGTAGTGCATTGGATATGCTTTTGCAGGAGAAAAGTAACAGACACACAGATCCAAGTACATGGAAGGTACATAGATGTACAATGGAAGTATGTACATGTAGACCAAAAATGATTTTTATTTATTGATGATTCTTATTATTATTATTTTTCTTCTTGTAACAACATAATTGTTTTACATGTTTTATAAAGTAATACACAAAGATAGGTACATATCTATAGTGAAAACAAATGCTTATATACAGAGGGACATGCTGTAAATTTCTATTTCCGTATGGTGCTTATGTGGGGAAGAGCCATATCTTGAGTAGTTTTCTGAAGATAAGGTGGTTGCCGGTGGATCTTATGTTGGGGAGTAAAGAGTTCCATAGTTTGGCTGCTTGAACAGAGAAGGATGTGCCACCCATTGTTTTTTTCGTTGTATGGTGGGATTTTGAGGCGAGATGCTCCTTTAGAGCGTAGGTTCCTTTGTTGAATGTGTTTGGTGATTTTATTCCTGATGAAGAGTGGTCCTATTCCATGTATTGCTTTGTGGGTAATACAAAGCAGCTTGAACGTGGATCTTCTGGCAACCGGTAACCAATGCAGGGCTTTCAAGGCAGGGCAGATGTGGTCTCGTGGTTTGATATGCAAGAGTAGTCTGGCAGCCGAGTTCTGAATCCGTTGTAGTTTTTTCATGGTCGTTAAAGGTGATCCGTGGTAGAGGCTATTGGAGTAATCGAGTTTGGATAGAACAAGGGAGATGGTAGCTTGCACCTTGTGTGGAAATCCAAAATGAGGGAAAATTCGTCGCAGCGTTTTTATAGTAGCAAAGCTTGATCTTGCTAGTTTATTTACTTGGACATTCATCGACAGCTTGGAGTCCATGGTCATTCCGAGGTTTCTTACTTCCTTCGATACTTTAGGCAGTGATCCCAGTTCATCAGGCCATGCGGCAAGCGGGTTGTAATTTTTCCAATCGCCACAGGGGAGTATTTCAGTTTTTGAAGCATTCAATTTGAGATGGCTCCAAGTCATCCACTGATCCACGGCTCTGAGACAGCTGAAAATTGGTGATTTTCCAATGTCTTTGGGGCATTCCAGTTGAAGGAGTATTTGCGTGTCATCTGCATATTTGTAGCACGTGAGGTGAAATTTATTGATCAGTACTGGTAAAGACTTCATGTAGATGTTGAAAAGCATGGGCGAGATGATAGAACCTTGAGGGACCCCTGCTTTGGTGGAGTACGGTTTGGACGAGAAAGGTGGGGTATGGATGACATTAGTTCTGTTTCGAAGGTAGGACGCGATCCAGTCTAGAGCAGTTCCCTCTATGCCAGCTTCATAAAGTCTTTGTTTCAGAGTGTCATGGTCAACCGTGTCAAAGGCAGCTGAGAGGTCCAAGAGGAGTAGCGCAGCAACCCCGTTGCGGTCAACTGTATTCTTTAGGTCATCCCAGATGGCAAGGAGGGAAGATTCAGTGCCTCTTCCCGGACGGAATCCTGTTTGGAAATCTGAAAGTATGTCATTCTCTTCAATGAATTGTGACATCTGGGCGAACGCTGCTCTTTCTATCAGTTTGCCCAGGAAAGGTCCATTTGTAATGGGTCTGTAGTTGTCGGGGTTCAGCGGGTCCAAGTTTGTTTTCTTCAGTAAAGGGCGTATGTATGACTTTTTGAGTTCTTCTGGAAATATTCCAGTAGTTAAGGAATCGTTGATGATTCTTCTTACTGGAATGGCAGCAGAGGTTGTTAAAAGAATTGTCTTGAAAGTTTGTGGCGGACAGGGGTCAGAAGGGCTGCCGGCAGGCCTGCTTGCTTTGACCAGGTCCATAAATTTATCGTGTGAGATGTGTTGGAAGGAACGGAGAGGCTTGATTAGAGCATTCTTGGATAGTTGTTTTGTACAAGGGTAGTGCTGGTGCTTTGTTTCTCTTGTAAGTACAAGTCCAACGTGTCTGCTTTGTCCTTGTAATGATTTGCCAGTTTGTCTGTGAAATCTTGAGTAACAGGATGAGTTCCTTCTAGGCAATTTGGTTTTCGAAATTCATTGAGTATTTTATAGAATTCTTTATTTGCACATTTAGCGTTTTGAATTCTGTCTGAATAGTACCTTTTCTTAGCTTTTTTGATAGCCGACATATAATCTGTTAATTTTTGTAGGTGAAGTTTGTCTTGTTTGGCATTTGTTTTGAGCCAGGTACGTTGCAGCTTTCGAATTTGTTGTTTTATGTTTTTTATTTCTATGTTTCCCAAAGGCGCTTTTTTCCTTTTGTTCTGTTGTGTGGTTTTGAGTGGTATCAGGATGTCAAAAGCTTCCTGTAGCCACTCATATAGATTCTGAACAGAATTTATGGTTTCCAGATTTATACTGGATGTTAGTTATGTTTCCAAGTGTTCCAAATTGAGTTTGTTCCACAGCCGATAGGTGGATGTAAGGTAGTTTTAGGTGAGTCGCTTAGTGTTGTTTTATGTTGGAAAGCAAGCAAGTGGTGGTCTGACCATGTGACTGGAGTTATAGTTTGAAAGGTAACTAGTTCAGTATTAGCAAAAATGACATCTAGGATATGTCCAGCGATGTGTGTCGGATTGGGGACAATCTGATGCAGGTTCAATGAGTCTAGGCCAGTGATTATTGTTTTTGGATGGGTCATATTGGTTTTATCAAACCAAATGTTAAGGTCACCCAGAATGCACAGGTTGGAGTGTATTGTTATCAGATTTGAAACTGTGTCTAGAAGTGCGTCTGGGAATGTTGCCTTGCTAGGTGGAGGTCTGTAAAGGAGCAGGAAGTTACAGGTGGAAGACGGTGTAGGATTGCATCTTGTTAGAAGAGCCTCACAATTCTTTATGGAGATGTTGTCAATTTTAGTGATATGTATTGTTTGCCTGAATACAACAGCTAGACCACCTCCTTTTTTGGCTATACGATTTTGGGTGATTATTTGATAGCCTAGAGGAATGGCTTCATGCAGGACTGGAGCCATATCCTCTCCCAACCATGATTCGGTTATGAATAGTATGTCTGGTTTTGCATCGGTGAGAAGGTCGTAGATGTGATGCTTGTTTTTAGAGAGGGATCGAGCATTTATTAGTAGACAGTGTAGATAGTGGCCTTTGGTGATAGTGGGACTTTGTTTTGTAGAAGAGTGATCAGTATTGTGTGGGTGTGTAGCAGGTGTGTTTTTAGTGCTGGTATTAGCTGTATTAGGATAGCAATCGTGTAGCTGTTCTGTATCGTGTTCCTCATCCAGCATGCTAAGAAGGCATTTTGATGGGTCTGCATGTGTATGTGTTGGAGAGGGTGTTTGAGAATGAGTTGGAGTGCTCTGTTGCTTTTGTGGTGTAACATTGTTGTGCGGTAGACTTGGGGAAGCAAAGTTGTGAGGTGTGGCATGTTGCTTATATGTTTTGCGTATGTTGAAGGCGGAAGGTGTATGAGTCAGGGGAGGTTGTGCAGCATGTGGGTCATGTCGTAATGTTTTAAATTGTCCAATGGATGAGAGGCGGTTAGAAGAGAGGTGCTGTATTGCTGTATCTGTGTTAGGTGTGGTGGAAGAGTGAAAGCTTGGCATTGGAGTTTGTTCCTTTGTGTGCTTTGAAAGGTGGGTATATGTATGTATTTTGTGATGGTAAGTATTATGAGGTGTTGTGCTCTGAAGATCTTGTTGTGCTGGTGTGTGTGATATGTTTTGCTTTTGAGGTGTGGTGAAAAGGGGTGCTGATGTATACGTTTCATGCACCTGATTTGGTTGTGTAGTATTGTTTGTGAGAGGAAGGTGTGACGTAGAGGGGGTGGTGATGTGTTTATGTGTAAAGTGTATGTTGTGTGTAGGAGGGAATGAAGTAGAGGTGAGAGTGTTTATCTTAGACTGGTTTGTTATAAGAGTTACAAAGTGTGGTGGCGTGCAGTGTGTGTGTTGTGTGTTAGTGTTATTATGGTAGAAAGGAGAGGAGGGTGTTTGTTGGACAACTGATGGAAGAATCATTATATATTTGTTAGTGATAAAGGGTGGACTGTTAGGTGTAATTACAGCAGGGAGAGTGTGTCTGAGTGGGATGTAGTTATTTATGGTGTTGATTGGCGTTGTGTTAGTGATGAGTGTATGGGTTAGTGGTATAGGATAGAGTTGTGTACTGTTTCTAGGTGATGGTGGATATGTGTGGTAGTTGGGATAGTAGGGTGTGTAGATGTGGTTTGGTTGGGTTTGTAGTGCAGGCTGGTACATCAATCTGTGCATAGTGTTGTGCGTGGTGTATATTTGGTGTGAGTGTATTGCTCTGTTTGTGGTTGTGGATGGTGTGGGCTGGGTATTGTTAAATGAGAAAAAGGGCAGCATTTCTGGCCCTAGTCCCGACCAGGCTCGAACAGGCCCAAACAGGCAACTACCCATGTCCTCTCCGCCCTTAGCCTCGACGCCCGGGCTGAGACGCCCTAAGTTTGGCCTTTTTTGTAGCCCTAGTAATCAGGTGACCCCTTCAGCCAATGGGAACCCTAGCCCTAACACTATCCAATCACAACACTAGCCCTAGCATCTAGAACCAATAGGAGACCAGGACCTTGCAGACGAGGCAGGGGGGGCGGGGGAGGCAGGGGGGGCGGGGGAGGCAGGGGGGCGGGGGGAGGCAGGGGGGCGGGGAGCAGGGGGAGGCAGGGGGGCGGGGGGAGGGGGGGGGAGGGGGAAGGGGGAGGGCGGGGGGCGGGGGCGGGGGGCAGGGAGAGGGGGGAGGCAGGTGGCGGGGGGAGGGGGAGGCAGGGGGGCTGGCCTCACTGGCTTGTGAACACAAAATGGAGGCTGGGGGTGCACTGTTTGAGCACACAGGCCTAAGCACAGAGCAAAGGAGAAATCTGGAGGGAAAACAGATTTGTCACCAAGGAATGAGAGGGACAAACTACAGAGGTAGGACTGCAAATCCCACAATTCAACACACTAAATGAAGGCAATCATGGGCAGGGAAAACCACACATTTAAAACACAACACAGGTGATAAAATATGCAATTACAGGCAGGCTAAAACTACAATTTTTAACTGTAACAACCACAGGCATAGACAGTGAACACAGAAAGTGAAAATCGTTTTTTAAACAACTTTTTGTCTTGGGAAGAGACAGCACTGGTCTGTCTCCTTACCACTTCCTGGGCTCTGCTCACTGCAATCTGGGCCACATGTAGGCTGCAACTCACAAGATGGAGGAGAATGATTTGGGGTGCACCCAGCAAGGCCTTAAGGGGCCTGGGCAGGTGTGAGAGGAGGGCTCAGACTTGCCTGGTAGCTTAATAGCCAATGGTCTGCTGGCCTGGGGGTGGGGTCTGGGCAGCTGCTTGCTCCTGTTCAGAATCTCCTAGGAGACAGACAGGCTCAATCCACAACTTTGGACTTCAGCAGGTAAAGGCTTCACACGCCTCGGAGTAGCTGTGCACAATACATATAGCCTATCATATCATATCACTTTCTGAACATTGACAGAGATGGTACTCCTGAGATATCAGATAAATTAAAAAGCAGAAGACACGCACTCACCTCATGGTGGTTCCCCAGACAAGAGGCCTAACAATAGTCAGCAATTGAAAACTTCTGGACAAAAGCTAAGCACTGCTTAAAACCCAATGCAAACTGCATTCCGAGCAGCAGAAGAAATATTTTTCCAGCAGTTTTCTGCCCTGTTAGGGCTGGACAGGCAGTGATCTACAACGGTCCAACCTCCAAAGAAGCAGCTATTCCTCAGCAATTTCAAATGAATTACGGCACAGAAAATAAGTAATCACTGAATGCTGGTTTTCCACCTCAAGAGACACAAACCAGCAACTGAGAGTAGCTTTGTTAGACCTGTCAGACTAGGGTGGTCTTCCACTCAACCTTATGCCTTCCACCTCCATTTCTCTGATCTAGTTTTTGCTGGCCTTAAGACTCTGCTAACCAGTGCTAAATTGATTGTGGTCACTCCTTAAAACATGGTAACATTGGCTTCTCTTCAATTGGTTAGACACTAGTAAAGTGGAACTACATGTTTCCAGAGTCTGTTAATTAAACGCTATAAGGGGACTGCAGCACTGATTGTGCGACCCACCTAAGTAGCAGTCTAAAACATATCTCATGACTGCCATTGTAACCTGTGTGTGCAGTTTTAAACTGATATATCGATCTGGCCAAGCAAACCCTTTTGCCAGGCCCAAACCTTTCTTCTTATAATTAAGTCACCCCTAGGGGAGACCTTCGACAGCCTAGAGGGCAGGGTGTGATGTATTTAAAAAGTAGGACGTGCCATCTTGACACACGATCTGTACTCTGTATGTCTGTATGTATTTAATGGTTGCAATATAAACAAACACAACAAGGAGAAGTTTCCTTCATGGCCCACATATTTTATACATAACGACATAGTTCACATCCTTATTTTATGTCCTTCAAGATATGCCAGTAACACTTTCTTTGTTTGTATTTTCCAGACTTTTTTTGGGTATATGTATCAAAAACTTTTTTTTTATTTTTTTGCATTTACTTTTTTCAATCGACACTGAGGCGGCTAGGAGCTTGAGGGATGAGGCTCTATGTTTAACTTTACCCTTCTTGGGTGGCAAGTTGAGAGACCCACATAATGCAACCTATAAACAGAAGAGAAAACAATGTAACCTATAAAATCACATAACCCCTGTCAACAACTGATCATCACCAACAATATGAACACCTGTCAGTAACAAGATTTTAAATTTGACAGGAAAACATGTAACGTAACTTTTTAGTGATGTGTCCATCACTGTGTAGTGATGAAGGGGTGGGAGGACAGAAACACTCACTGCTAACAATTAGCCTAAAATCACATAATTCGGATACAAACATTCTCCATCCAACTTCTAGCACAAACAAGATTCTTTAATTTACAATGTTTGAAAATGGACATCACATACTACGGACAAGCAGGTTTAACTATCACCAAATGTTGTTATATAACAAATTTGAATGATTCCAAGTTTAGCAAGCGAGTGTTAAGTTATACTAAATTGAGCAAACACCTTTGCTCATTATTAATGCAGTCCATCTCCTAATTATTAATGTAGCCCCATCTCCAGCATAGTCATGAAATATCGTAAAGCCATATTCACAGTGAATAAAAATAGTATTAAACTCATTGATTAAAGGTGGCATGGTCAGGCAGGGATCGCTCAATATGTGTCTTACCTACCAGCACCCGTATGCCCCAAAACGAACCCCATCCGCAGACGCAAGGACATTAACACTTAGAATTCCACTGTAACTAGAGGCACTGGCTGGGAAAACACCAATAGAGAGAACGCAAGAAGGTAGGGCTCCTTTCCAGGTAACCGACAATAAAATAGCTACTACACAACCGTTTATATAAGATAAGGGGGACAGGCAGATGCCACGTGAATTAGCAGCTAGCAGGAAACCATTATGAACAATGAACAAACATAGGTAGCCTGGAGAGCAGTGTGCATGCTTCATTGGAGTTTTGCCCATTAAAAAACAGCCTGATCAGGCTTAAGCCTACAGGAAGCAACTGGGAGCTGAAGAGACAACAACTCTGATCACAAGGTGGTAATCAAAAGGTGGGCGTAATAACTGAGGTGAGAAAATTGATGGTAACCCTTAATGGACAAACCCAACAAAGAATGCATCCCTACTTTTAATAGCATCCAATTGGAGAATAAGCAGTGCATTATAAAATAACAACCACTATTCGCAGCACACTTGTAAATAATACAATTCAGACTAATCATATATAAACCAGAACCTCACTCACTTAAAAATGGTGCCCTCAAAAACGACTCTGCCTCCTCCAAAAAATACCATGCATTAAAGGTATACTGCACCCACAAAAAGTAGATAAACAACACCAACCAGATAACATAGACATTTCTCAATTTGACAAACATGCCCATGCTATTAACACAGCTCTGCCTGCAACCGCACCCAGGTAGGAAATTCAAACAGTTCTGAATTCTGCAAGGAAATGGTGGTTTTGCAACAGGATTTTAGACAGGCCCTGTCCGACCAAAACCACTTACTCCAAAAGGCAAAGACCAGATTGGATTATGTTGACAACAGGCTGTTAGAGCTGGTGCATGAACACACTGGGCAATCATCCAGACTGGAGACTTGAAATCAAACAGAAATATCTAATCGACAAGTTAGAGGGCTTAGGGAATTGTTCCAATAGGACATTTGAATAAGGGGTAATATCCCAGACTCAGATTTAGAGGCTCATTTGCAGGCCCTAAACATCTTCTTCAATAATCTAAAGGAACACAAATTAGCTAGATCTCATCCACTATTCATTCTCTACAGATTAGAAAAGAAAGAACCAAGGACCCAGCTTGGTAACCCAAGTAAATTTCTTCAAAGAGAAAAAAAGCATTCTCATGGCGCCTGCAAGCAGGATCCTCTAATCATTAAAGGAGACACAATTTAAATCCAAGATGTAACATTGACAAGATTAGCAAATAGGTGACAGTTCAGGGAAGATCCCATTACTCTAGGAGTTTTCCATTCAAACCGCTTTTTTTTCTCAATCGTGCAAGAAGCAAACAACCAGAGATCCAAATTAAGCTAAATAAACTCTGTATCTCAGAACAGAGAACCATCTAACAAATGTTCCGCACCACTGATCTTTGAGAAAGCTGTCAGACTCAAAACAAATCATCAAATTAAGAGCGTAGAGTGACCAGATATACGCGACATCAACAGTAAAGGAAAAAATTTCAAGCATCTTTGGACAAGAGTTGAAAGCAAAACAAACAAGCATTTGCAATGCAATAGGTCTAGCATTAGTGAAAGTTTGAGCTATTGCTGTTGCAAATGTTAATGCTTGTTTGATTGTTGTTTTTGTCAAATACTTTCATAGCAGTAGCATAAGTAATACAAGAAAAACAAATGAAAAGGTATGCTGAGCAGCAATATTTCTTTTTATAATTGCATTAAGGATGCAGTACTTCTTATGGCTAATTGAGGTCCCTGGGGAACTCCAAAGGGACACTTAGTCACAGCCTGTGGTATAGCACCCTTTTCTTGCTTTGTTGTATTTTCTTTTATTACTGATGGTACTGCTGGGATAGTTTTTTATCTAAAAAAAATCTAACAAACATTATTATTTGCAACAGCAATAGCTCAAACTTTCAGTAATGAAAGACCTTTTGCATTGCAAATGCTTGTTCTGATAGGTGGACATGTCTTTTGTCACAGGCCAGCTACTAAGAAATAAGGCACTTTGGTATGGTGGCCAAACTGAAATCTTGGAATACAGGACCAGTTCCCCTTCAGAACTGCTTGGAAGCAACATATGGATGTTTGGCCCCCAATAAATCTATAACTCCTGACTGTAAAAGGCACTGGGCCGGATACATTTAAACTAATGTAAAAAAAAAAATAGACGGTGAATAACATCTCCAGCTTAAAATGCTTGTACTTTTTTTCAATTCACAAACATTTCCAGGAGTGCATGACAAATCTGCCCTAGAAGAAATTATCCAGTAATGTCATGTTCATTTCCTATGGACTCCTATTCTTCCTGTGCAGAAATCTTCATTGTTGATTCTAGCACATGGGGAACATAACTTTTACTTTTGTCACGGATGCATTTGCAGACAAGACAGAGCAGTGACAGGCCACCAAGAGATTTGAAATCTAATTAAATGTTATCTTAACTAGACCAGATGTGGAAGAAGAGAGGCTTATAGTTTTACATCCTCAGAGGGTTTCTGAAGGTGGGTTAGGGAAAGCTACAGTAGGGACAGTTACATTTTTAGTCCATTAGACCTGTGCAAATGGTTATCTAAGTGCGCATTGCTGACATCTGTCAAAAAATTTGAATTCCTGCAGGGCAGGTTCAGTCCTTGATTCTTCCACAATTGATGGATTGAGAGCCATAAATGAGTGAATATCGACACCTAATATTTCTAAGCATGGGAATGGAATTTTTTTTAAACTGATACCCCAAAAAGACATTCTAAATTTTGCAAAACAGTAAGACGGCACCTTGGAAGTTGGAATGATAGATACTGTTTAAACCACATGGAGTTTTTTTGTCAATTCAGATGGGTGAAAGGATGAGTTCTGCTGAAAATCCAACCTCTGAATTGTAGTTTGAATATAAATCTCCTCAGCAGGGGCGACAGTGCAGCGATGCCAAAACACCACGTTTAAAGCATGTTTCTAAACCTCAATCCCTTTACTCAACAGCTTCGACAGAGATCAATTAACAACCCACACCCTTTTCAGCCACGCACTCTGAAAAGCCCCCAGTACCTTGAAGTAAAGTTGGGTGATTTGGGGCCTTGTCAGGGATATGAAGCAGTACAAAAATGCTGCCATACAATTAGTTAGCCCACTAAACTGTGTAACTGCAGAGTATAATGCACATTTCATAGATAATGTTTGCACATATAATTATCAGTAGTCTTTTCCTAATTTGCACTTTACCTCACTATGTTCTTCAGGCCTCATCCATCCACCCATTTTGTCCCACACCTTTCCCACTCTTCCTGCAAATGTTCTCTCCATTGATGTTCTATCTAAAGCAGGAGTTGTCTCTCGCTGGGAGGTTTAGATGGGGCTCATGCCCAGCTCCATTGTCCTACTACCCCAAGCCCTTACACCACAGATGCAGGATGGTGCCGGGCAGCAACAAAGAACAAAAAACACTTTTCTACACACATACATTTTTCTATTACAGGAAATATACGAGCAGACAGATCTGCTTAAATGTTTAGATATGACTATGTCCATGTGTGCATAATTGCACACACACATCCATCAAACAATACCTTTAGTTTTGATGGAGAGCAGCTCCTATATAGAGCATCCTGTAATGCCACCAACATTCTCCTCACCTGAAATGAAAAAGCCTTTTAGTTTTTGGGGGAACGACCCAGAGTTCCCTGCTTCCCTTTTTGCATAATTTATGTGTGCCTATAAACCTGAAAACCACCCATTGTTTTGACTTATACAGAGTGCTCCTGTGTCTGGACAAAGCTACAGCTCTCTGAAGAGCTGTAATGGCAGTGAAACACGTATCAGTGGTTGCTTTTATTAATTTCAGGTGGCTAGGATGGTATTTTATAAACCCAAAGCTGTAATACTGTGTCTGATGTAGTGAAAGGCTTTTGTCTTTTTTCCGCTGAGTATGGATAGCATTATGCTAATCCTATGCTCAAAGACTTTGCTGTTATTATGGCAAATGGCTTTGTCACTTTCTAGCTTGCCATGGATGGCACTGTGCTAATCCTATGGCTAAAAACTCTGTTAGCGAAACAGACATCAAAGGTAAGCAGATTCAAAGTGTTGCTTGTGCAGTAGGGTGCTCCATATAAATTAGCTACTCGCTACCTAAACTTGAGAACTAGCCAGAGTTCTCTGCTTCCTTCTTTGCATAATTTATGCACCACTGCAAGTCTGAAAGGGTTATATATATATATAACTTAAACAAAAACCTTCGTGGTTCCCATCTGCAAGAGGCTTTTGTAAATGCTCTACTTGCAGAGCCTGCAAGTTTGGGATAAACATGACCCATTATTCTACCCCATTCTGTCAGGAAAGCATACCTATCAACGGTAATTACAACTGTAAACTGTAAAACCGATCACGCTGTACATGTCCTGACGTGCACCTGTGGCCTGAATTACATTGGCAGTACCAGGCTGCAGGTGCATGTCAGTATATTGCAGCATCTAAGAGCTATTGTACATTGTGATCCAGCTTACCCTGTTGCTCGACATTTCAAGTCTGTGCACAATAAAGACTTGACTTGCCTCAAATATTATGTAGTTGGAGCTATTCCTCAGCTTAGAAGAGGCGGAGATCGTGATCTCAAATTAAGGCAGTTGGAAACAAAAATGATATTGGAATTTGACAGTCGTTGGCCTAATGGGTTAAACAATACGGAAGAAATGCATCACTATTTGTAACATATTTAATAAATCCACCAAGTGATTGACACCCTGTATGTATACCCACATTTGACCACAACCTATTTCCTGCACTCGATAGCTAGGTTCCCTATTATTGAGTGCACTTTATTGCAAAATCTATACTGTCTAAAATGTCAACATTGAATCATCCACTTGTATATAATACCATTTCTTATCATTCTGTACATATTGCTGATATATTATAAACCTCTTTTGTGTAATTGTTCTTTGTATACATAGATGTTTTTCTATCCTATCTTACCTGGATTTATTCCTCTTTTTCTCTTTTAGGCAATGGGGCACTACTATTCCCTTTTCAATATTAGTATGTCTTTTACTATTTTGATCTTGTGATTATATATATATATATGATGATTTGTTACACATATTTATATATGATGTGTGATATATTTATTACATAACTATTTGATGAAATGTTTTTATATACACTTGGTTTTTATCACTGTCTTTTACTGTTTTTAAGGTTATAATGATGGATTTTTAATGTATGGATTTCAGGGACCTGAGTATCCTATATTGTTTAATCAACTAATTTTTAACCTTTTGCAGTATACTTATCGTCATTGTTTCTTGCTTCCTCTTGCACTATCTTCACACAGTCACTCATGCACTTTTCCAATTTGCTGCTTCTGCATGGCTTTTGCACTAACCATACGATGAAAGAATAGGCTTGTTCTATTGGGAAACCATGGATCATGTATCGAAACGGTATTTATACAGTTATTTTCTTGCATTCCATATGTAATCCCAGACTATTGTTAATAGAACACCGGGATTTATCCCGTTATTTTGCACTATTTGATGGCTATTCATATGTAATGTTGTTTTTGAGTTATAACAAGACAACATCTAAATATGCCTAGATATTTCTTTTACGTCTTTGAACACGTGATTGCTGATGTCACCACTTAGGGTGTTTCAATTTAAAAAGCATATGTATAAAAGCAGTATGTGTTCATATAAACTCCAGCTTGACAAAGGGCGAGTAAGCCCGAAACGCGTTGCTGTTTTCGTGAATAAATCAACATCTTTGCTGTACCTGGCTGCTCCGACTCCTTCCTTTGGTGTCACGCCGCGCGGAGCGGATTATGTGTGTGTATATATATATATATAGTTGTTCGTGGACTCCAAGTATGTATTTGTTCGTGGACTCCAAGAACCAGCATGCCGCCTTGCGGCCATGCCCACTGCAGCAGGTTCTTTTGATTTAGAGCACACGTCACTCATCATTATCAACGGTTGCCATTGATAAAGGGATCGCCATCCCGAAACCGGTCTGGCAGTTACTTACTTGGCGAACGAGTGTCTGCACCTCCAGTTTGCTGCTGATCCTTGAAATGAAATGGATGCAAATATGCCGTTCCTGTGGCATCTTCCACCAGGGCTTAAACTTTGGATTGAATACTTGCGGCTAAAGCCCAGCCGCGGAAGCAATGCCTGCCGCTCTGAGGCGGACCGTGCGATGGGGTCCACTTGGCTCCATCGTAATGCGGGAGACCGACCATCCTGGTGCAGCAGAATATGCCAAAACTGGACTGTACAGCATTCTGTTCACCGGCCCACAGGGGTTTGAATTTGTTTTATTTAACAGTTTTTAATGATGAACTCACTGGAGTATGTATTTGTTCGTGGACTCCAAGAACCAGCATGCCGCCTTGCGGCCACGCCCACTGCAGCAGGTTCTTTTGATTTAGAGCACACGTCACTCATCATTATCAACGGTTGCCATTGATAAAGGGATCACCATCCCGAAACCGGTCTGGCAGTTACTTACTTGGCGAACGAGTGTCTGCACCTCCAGTTTGCTGCTGATCCTTGAAATGAAATGGATGCAAATATGCTGTTCCTGTGGCATCTTCCACCAGGGCTTAAACTTTGGATTGAATACTTGCGGCTAAAGCCCAGCCGCGGAAGCAATGCCTGCCGCTCTGAGGCGGACCGTGCGATGGGGTCCACTTGGCTCCATCGTAATGCGGGGGACCGACCATCCTGGTGCAGCAGAATATGCCAAAACTGGACTGTACAGCATTCTGTTCACCGGCCCACAGGGGTTTGAATTTGTTTTATTTAACAGTTTTTAGTGATGAACTCACTGGAGTATGTATTTGTTCGTGGACTCCAAGAACCAGCATGCCGCCTTGCGGCCACGCCCACGCCCACGCCCACTGCAGCAGGTTCTTTTGATTTAGAGCACACGTCACTCATCATTATCAACGGTTGCCATTGATAAAGGGATCACCATCCCGAAACCGGTCTGGCAGTTACTTACTTGGCGAACGAGTGTCTGCACCTCCAGTTTGCTGCTGATCCTTGAAATGAAATGGATGCAAATATGCCGTTCCTGTGGCATCTTCCACCAGGGCTTAAACTTTGGATTGAAAATATATATATATATATATATATATATATATATATATAATCATTACTTGTCTCCTCCCCCTCCCAGAAAAGACGCAGCGCTCACGGGGGAGAGTCCCTTGATTTTTTGGCAGTCGTCTACCATCGAGGAAGGCGACTGCCGAAACACGTCTGGTGCGTTTAAGAGTCTCAATAAAATCAAGGGACGCTTCACCGTGAGTGCTGCGTCTTTTCTGGGAGGAGACAAGGAGCGATAATATTGGCGGATGCTCCTTCCGCCGTTGCAGCACCCGTTCGGGAGTGCATTAGCATAGTGCAGGAGGAGCGGTGTTATATATATATATATATATACATACACACACCAGTGGCTGGGTAGTTATAGTTAGTGCCACATTCGCATTGGAAAAGCATTGGTTGTTGTCCTAATAACTTTGGCACCGTTTGATAAATATCCACAATACTTTCCAAATAAAAGTCTCATCGACCTCAGCTCCTCCCTGGAAAGTTATAGGTACTTTAAGGCACAAGTTATAGTTACTTGAGATAACTAACTGGTGAATTTCCGTGGTTTTGTTCTTTTAAAACAGTACGTTTTAACTGACATTTTCCCCTAACTATAACGTCCCTTTAACCCACTGTCTTTTCAGTAATTTCTAAAGTTTGTCAAAATATCTAACTATAACTATCACTTTAACCTTTGTTTCTTCAGTGACATATATTATATATAAGGCTCCCAGTTTTCGGTTTTTACAGATTTTTACAGATAAATACAGACAGAAAACAATGTGTTTTCTGTGTGTATTGAATTTTAAAAGTAGAAAAATACGGAAAATGTTGCTTCATGTGGGTGACTTTCCATGCTGTCTTTCGTACTTTCTAGGACAACAACTGAGCAGATACACAGAATGGGAAGTTAAACAAGCATTGGCATAGCCAATAGGTCTCGCTTTTGGGTTTAATGTAGGATATTGTGCTGGATAAGCAAACATTTATACTGTCCCAAAGGAGACACCTATTGGCTATGCATTGGTGAATTGGGGGCCTTATAAGTGTTAAGTTAGAGCTATTGACTTTGGCAAAGTTTCTAAGCTGTTCTGTAGATAACTGTAGCTGCTGTGCAGCATGTTGAGAAGTTGTAATTTAAAAGTGTAAGAAGCACTGAGTAATGCTGTGGTGTTGTTGAGTGATGATGTGCTGGCCCTGAGTTATGCTGTGGTGACGTTGAGTGATGCTGTGCTGGCCCTGACTGATGGTGTGGTGGCCCTGAGTGATGGTGTGGTGGCCCTGAGTGAGGCTGTAGTGGTGCTGACTGATGCTGTTGTGATACTGATTGATGCTATTGCGCTGCAGAGTGATGCTGTGGTAGTGCTTTGTGATGCTGTTGTGGTACTGAGTGATGCTGTTGTGTTCCTGGAGTGATGCTGTGGTGGTGCTGAGTGATGCCGTGGTGGCGGTGAGTGATCCTGTGTTTGCCCTGAGTGATGATGTGGTGGCGCTGAGTGATGCTCTTGTGGCCCTGAGCGATATTGTTGTGTGTTTGAGTGACGCTGTGGTGAAAAATCCGTCTTGATTTGCCCATATTGCATCAAAGAGATTCACTATAAATAACGCGTATCTTCACAATTTTAATCCCTTTACGTTTTGCATTCTGTCTAAAATGTAACTTGTGTTGCGCTGATTTATGACAGATCCGGAACATGCGACCCCGTCTTACTGTATTTTTCGGGCATCTTGTTTTAAGTTGTTGCCCATTTACACAAAAAAGATTCTGGCAGTTGAAAGGGCACACTTTACTCTCATTATACGCCTAGCCTGAGACTTCGTATGACTAACTTCTAGAGCTAAGTTGCAAAAGCGGAAAAAAAAGCCTTTCTTATTCGCACTTGTTTTGAGAAGTCCATAAATTGTGGCAAAATATGATTTTGTGCTACCGGACTGTGCAGATTCTGGCTTTTTTTCCTCACTGTTTTGTTAGTCCTTTATGGAGATCCTTAGAGTTGCAAGAACCACCCAGGTACATATAGGTGGGACTAAATGCTTACTCCACTGTTTTATTTCCTCTTTAATTAACTTGATTTATGTAGCTAAATGAAATTATTTGCAGTATCCGATATTGCGAATGTACGAATTTCTCGTCTCCAGTCAAATTAGATCTTTAATGCAGGACACAATTTACCCCCCAGCTATCCTATTTACTTTTTAAGTGCATGCTGGTACTAGAACAGTGCATGGCTAAACAGGTGCTTATTGTCCCGGTTTTATTAAGTGTTCCCTCAAGGTGCACTTATTAAGAGGTACCTTGTGCACAGTTGATACACTTTGAAAGGCCGGTTACCGATGCGGTAGATGGATTCACCTACTGTACAAAGATTCACCTACTGTACAAAGAAGGGACTGCACCTCTTGGTAGATGAAGGAGGAGGCTGAAGAATAAGCTTTGTGGGTGCTTGGGGTATATCCGAATGTGCAGGGAAGCAAGAATGCACCCAGTCCTGCCACGGGATCCAAAATGGGACCGGATGACAGGCCAACCAGTGCAGCAGACATATGGCGGGGAATACGATTTGTCCAAACAACAAACTTTGTAATTCGAGGCAGGGCACAGCCCACCTTGGCTGTTAGTGGACACCTCAATTGTGGCGCTGAGGTCAGTTGGTCACAATAATGCTGCTCAAAAAAAGTAAGAGCAGCAACTGTTCACAGAGATTCACAGTCCTTTGTCTGCACTATAAATCATATCTGCATAAAAGGTGTTCCAGAGTAGTTGCACTGGTAGTATTGATTTTAAAATTGCATTACCGAGCCACTTGAAATGAAAAGTGAAGTGGTTGCTGAAAGACTGAAGTGCGGTCACACATTCTTCCGCAAAATATCAGGCGCCCCCACATTGCACACAGCTTAGAATTTACTGCACCCACTGAAAAGACGTCTCCAAGACCAGGAGTCGGCGTAACCTAGAAAATTACACCCGCACCGTAAAAACTGTATTTAAAGTTACAGATGATTTGGTGAATCTTTCAGCAATCGCAGTTTGTAACAAGCAACATAAACAATTATATGGAGGCACAAATTACAAGAGCAAATACAGTGAACAGGTTAGGCTGACTAGACAGAAAATAAACAAGTCGTTCCTCGGGTGATGCAGATGCTCCAAGCCATAAACTAATGCTCTTCTGTGATCACCGCCGTCATACACACCCTGCCTTTGCGATCCGATCTGCAGCTCGTGAGCTCCAATTCGGTCAAGTCACGTCACGCTTTCCACCTTCCACAGAGAGTTAAAAAAAAAATACTGTGAAGCCCTATATAACAAGCATCGGCCGGGGCGCAAAGAAATAATTTCAACAACAAAAAAAGCGAGTTCTGCGCACACGCAATGGGAAAAAGTGCTGGGCACGTCGCGCGTTTTAGCAAGCTGGTCGCCTGCGGTGGGTAGCACTTTTGAAACACGCTTTAAGCTTACTAAATGTCTCGCTGACAGCGCATGCGCGCTGTCTCAGCGAGACCTAAAAACAGGTTCAAATTTCCCTGAATACAGGCATGTGTTAGCATATATTTGTATTATAATACTGATATTTACCTGTGGGTGTAAGGTTTGGCTATATTTTGGCTGCTTAGTTTGTTAAAACACGACAAGCAGCGAAGTAAGAGTGCATGTTTATCAGTTAAACTAATGTGGAAATATACTGTGTTATAATATTACACCTGTGGGTGTAAGGTTTGGCTATATTTGGCTGCTTAGTTTGCTAAAACACGACAGGCAGCAAAGTATGAGTGTATGTTTATCAGTTAAATGAATGTGGACATATACTGTGTTATGACTATTTATTCTCAAACACAAAATAAATATGGATAAATACTAATAAGATGGTAAAAAAAACATTTTGTAAATACGGAAATGTTAAAAAAATAAATACCATAAAACCGGGAGCCATAATTATATATATATATATATATATATATATATATATATATATATATATATAACAATGTGTGTGTGCACTCTCTTTCCAGTTGTCTATTGTATGGGGGTCCAAATTGTTTTATCTGGCGGCGATTGTGTATCCGCCCTAAAAATCCCTTGAAGGGATGCCACTCTCTTAAGTACATTTTCTGCAAATCAGCGCAATGAATTCCAATATTCCTTTGGGGGTTTAGAGTCTTTTTAGCGGAGAAATATTTTGGAAGCTTTTGCAAATCTACAAAGAAGCTTGCAAACTACAAGAGTTTTAGGTACAAATGTTCAACTTATGTTCAAATATGCAAGATACCTACAGCTTTATCAGTTCTGACAAATACAAATAAGTAGAACAAACAACTCTGCATGAGGAACTGGTGATTTACATACATACAAATGCTATTCATTACTTTTTAAACAGTGCGTCAACAATGACATTTTTAGTTTGCCCCGCATACTTCCCCAAGAAGGGCAGTGCGTAAGTACTTGCTGCTGAAACAGTGCAAATATATTTTAAATAGGTTAAAAAATAAACAGCGCCCATAAAAAAAAAAAATCTGTTTTATGGCTATTTGGGTCAATGTTAGTGTGCATTTTATTTGTTTACTTTGACTTGTTTTAAAGTGCTGTAATGTTGCTTTTGGAGACACTTTTCAGCACTAGGCCACTTGGTGAACAATGAAGCAGTAAGGTTTCAGGTCGAGAGGCAAGAGTTTTTTCTCCATTGGGTATTGATAGTATAGTAAATTTGAGGTAAAACACACTATGAGAGAAGTAAACGTTACCTGCAGGCAATAGTCGAGACATACATGCACCTAACATAACTTATGCTGGTAGTGTTTAGCTGCAGCTCTTTTGTCTGTTTCATCAAAATACAGAACATACATATTTTTGCTTTGACTGAACCACACACATGTCCCACAGAATTTTTTTTTTCCTCTAAAGCCAAAACTCAATGTGTTTTACCAGAAAGTCTCACCAATAACAAAAACAACCTGAGAGAACTAGAACATCAATGATATTACATTAATATATATGTTATATCAATGAGATAGTGTTAAAATATATAACAATATGAAAAATATGAAAAAAATAATTTCCTTCTCACTGAAATTGAAGGCACTGATGGCCAAGTGTTGAGTCACATTGGAGACATTTAATAACCACTTATGTACATATAAGCCAGTGCATAAATACGATTCCACGTCTGCCAGTGACAGTTATTTCAATACATAGCCCGAATGAAGGGAAAGAACGACCCATCTCAGGTGGCTTTAACTAAGTAGCACTCTTGACAAGAGTCAACTTAATTGTGGGGGAGATTTTACCATTATACTAGATCACATAGATGGCAGGTCTGTCATTTTCTCAAACTCCTCTAATACTCCACTGTTCTACTGGATAGTCAACATGGATCTATAAGAAATATAGAAGACCCAACATGAAAGAGAACAAAGGCTATACATTCTTCTCAAAGATCCATAGAATTCGAAATATGGATTACTTTTTTGCTACTAGATCCTTAAACTCTGTAGTCTTAATATCATCCATTGGCTCTCAAATCCAGTCAGACCATGCACCGGTCTGGTTAACGCTGTCAACGAAACTTCTTCAAAAACCTTAGATGAACAATGAGAAACCCCTTCAGAGATCCCAGACTCTAGGACACCATCAAAGAATAGTTATAAAGATCATTTTTAAGAAAAGAGTTCTGGAAGTAGTGTGGTGCAGCGGGCAGGGTAACTGACTTCGGAACACGGGGGCTCATGGTTCGATCCCTGGCACCAGTGGCAGATCAGCCCAGCACTATGCGACTCTGGGCAATAGCTCGCTAAATCTTCACGATGGCCCCAAGCGCGTTGACACCCTCGGGTAATTGTTCGCGCTTTACAAATACTGGACTTTTCTTTTATGGAGAGGTAATCTAAAGCACAATCTGTGACAGAGCAAAGGCTATAATTAGTCTTGTAAGCTAATAGCCTTGGAAGATGGGCACACACTATCTAAGTGGTTGAGCAGACGCACCTACAACGGGACCAAATGTTGATGAGTTTGTGCATAGGGTTTTGTCTTTCCTATCCGCCACACATATAGAGCTGATGAATGCCGAAGCAGAGATGAGAAGCTCAATAAAGAAGGCCCGAACTCAGAACACAATACAGAGTGGGCTGGCCTGATGGTGCTGGAGAAGCAGCATCCAAACAAGTCTCTGAATCTGAAGCCTTGCACTGGCTCATTTACAGGTTCGGGAATTAAATGGCCATTGACTGGGAAAAAGCTGGGTCAAACACACACCCCAGAAATGCTTTCTCATATAGTGGCTGAGTGTGCTAAATGGACATCAAATTATTATTATTATTATTATTAAAGGGATAAAGAAACTTCTGCCATATATTGTGATGGTGCAAGCCACCAATGAATTCCATAATGTGTAAAGGAGCGAGGCCAAATGTATAGTTCCTATATAATAATAATCGAACTCCAATGTGAGGGGCAATATCCCTTTAACATATAGCATAGGTATTTAAAATACATGTTCATGCCATTACTTTGGCCCAAAAGACTTACATCTTTGGACTATTGCTCCTTTATATGAAAAGGTATGGTTGCATATATGTAAACTAAATGAAAAATCTGTAGTATGAAATTAAACATATTACTATGAATGATAAATGGATGTACCATCATTCCTGGGTTTGCACTACCACTCAGACAGGTTAAAAGAGGGCAGGAAGGACGGGGAATACCATCCTACTTAATCTTACCAGAGAAGGCTTTTACTACGGGCTTTTAAAATGCGAGTAAAATGCTTGAATTAGGGTCCATTTGGACAGGCTTTGCTTGAAAGGAGAAGCAACAAAGTCGTTCATAATAAAATGTCAATGGCTGCAGGCATGGCAAATGTAGCAGCAGGGCCACAGGGACTGTTTACCAAACACTGCGAATTATATTACATGGAGTTGTGACACTAAAACCATTATGTGAAGGTACTCCTCTGGCTCCAAATCCGCTTTTCTTTTCCTCTTTTTAACTGATTTTTAAGCAAGTACAATAAGATCTACAGTCCAGTCGAGGGACTCTCATAACATAAATAAGAATGTTTAACAGAAAGCAAAAATGGCGAACCTAGTTGGGAGAGCATGCCCCCTCGTTCTACAATGTGAGGGGCTTTAAATCAAAAGATTCGAGTCTCTGGGTCTCACAGGGCCACCATTGAGCCTGAGGAAGCACATGCAATGAGATAACAAGCATGCGGGTGCAGAGTGCAGCAACCCACGCAGGAGTATGAAGAAGACCACGCAGCACGGAGGAGCTTGGACTGAAACAACGATAGGATAGGGCTTGCAACTGGGAGATGAATTCTAAATATAACCGGCAGTAGAGAGCCTCTAGGGATGAAGAGCAATTGCTTGCCTGTGAGATAAGAGCCCACTCAAACTGAAATAGTTGTAGCTAAAGCTCCAGGGCATTAGGGGTGAGAATAACCAAAAGAGGGGAAGGACACGTGTCAGCAGCAGTGGAAAACTAGGAAGGTGGATAATCACACATTAAAAAAACCACTGTAGATACAACAACACCGAAAGGTGGTCCACAGGTCCTGGGCAAGGGTAAATAAGTGGATAGAATTAACCAGAAGCAAATGCCAACTAGTTGAAAAAGCCAAGGGGGAGGTATGTAACTGACCGATTACTATCATAAAAGAAGGATGTTGTCTCTGCTCAAGATGGTTTCATACTTATTTTACCCCATTGTTTCATCTTGTTCTCTAATATTGTTGTTAGTGGATATGTGTTCAGTTGAGTAGCACTAGAGATAAAATGCACAATTTCAGCTTTGTGGCGTGGTATAACAACCTTTTTGAGCAACTAGCAATCTTTTAAGGTATACTCATATTTTAAGGTTGTTCAGGTTGTGTGCTCAGCCTTTGAGGGCATTTTCTTTTTATAGCGACACCCCTAACTGATTTGACTAGCTCTGTGTGTCAACAGAGACAGCATACTGTTTGTCAAGTGTCAAAATAGGACAGCATCTATTTGACCACTCCTTCATTGTGTCCATATTAGAGGGAACACTGTTATATAACACCACAAGATAATGTCAAGGATGCTCTATGACAACAAGATAAATTTCTGATACAAACTAATACATGGAAATAAAAAAAACTCAACAATAAATTGAAGAATCTTCAGGAGTTTAATTCTAGTGATCATAAGATTCAATAGAGAATAAGGTACCTCTGCCATACATTATATGGATATTGCAAAGGACAAATGAATTCCGTGACCAGACAGAGGAATGAGGACCAAGGCAAAGTTATTTTATACGGTCATGGATGCGAGATGATTTTTAATGTCCAGGAGATGGTAGTTAATTCCTTACAATAGATGACCGTAATATCACACTTCTTACCAACTGCCTAAATCATTGATGTCTAGCTCTCTTCCTATGAAAAGGATGGCAAGGGTGTACACATGAAAAATAAAAGCACAAGCTCTATTGTGAGATAAAAAAACACCAAAAAGCAGTTAGCAATTTGGTGGGAAAAAATAGAATCAGTTTAATGTAAGGCAAGTTTAAAATGTGGTTGCTTAGAATGCGTGGAAGCAAGCAAAGAGATTTTCTCTTTCCTCTAATTACGTACAGAGAGCAAAAATTAAACATGTTGAACCAGAATTAATGAAACACCACTTCTCTTTAGCATTGTTTAAATTGTAGCTTTGATTATTCTACTTGATGTGTCTTTCCTCTAGCCTGTGCGCCTGGCAGGAGGCTTTTTGACATCACAACTCAATAGTAATAAGTTCTGACAGTTAAGGAGCTATGCCATGTCATTATTGCAGATGCTAATTGACATCAATACCGACCGTAACATAGAAATTATAGACTGGCTTTAATACAGGGTTTGAAGGTTTGCATATACTACAAAGAACCGTTTCAAGATCTTTTTAGTATATTTTTCAAATATGACAGTCACAATAGACACAAGCTACACATGTCCATATGGGTAAAAACGAATATATTTGATGAAAAAAATAATAAACTAGTGGAAACAGACAAACAGTAACGGAAGATGACTTAGGATCAGCGATAAACTCCCCCTGTAAGAATAAACTCATGTTTCCTGATGAGGCTCAAATCAAAGCAAATAAGAACTTCAAGGGTTCACATTTGATCAATATATTATGCAGTATTAGCAATTTCGTTTAGGTGTTCCAACAATTTATCAGCTTTCTGTAGCTTCTGTGTAGTGATGTACCTCTAATTTACACATATATTAACAAAGTTGACAGGATGGAGTGAGGCAGTCAGGCTAATAATTGAAATTCAGTAGTAGTGGGCCTGATCACTGTTGAGGCAAATTGTCTCAAAAATGTATCAGAACATAATATGTCACATGAAATTTTATTGGGTTCCATGATCAATTTAGCACAATGGATGCAGCTTTAAATCGTAGGAGTGAATTTTGAAAGGTGTTTTGTTCCACTAAATTATCACGTGGAGCGACCCGTTGACCCCGTTGCCAGGGCAGTCGCTCCCCACGCCGTGCAGCTCCACCTGACTGTGCCCGCGTTTGTTCCCAGTTGATTGCTGCTGCTGGGAAGGTTCTTCCCTGCTCACTGTTGCACCTGTTACTGTTTGCCTGTCACCTGCTTGTGTACTGTTTTGTACTGTTCTGCCTTTCTGCCCTATTTGTTGGTATTTTGCTTCTATACCCTTGTGCCTTGCTCCCCTCGCTGCCCCTGCCATCCGCTCTCCTGCTGCTGCATCCCCTGCGGCCCGCCCCCTTGCCTTGAGTCTCCTTCGCCGTTTCCCGCCGCTGCGTTCCCTGCGGTCTGCCTCCCTCGCTCCCATTCACCGTTCTCCCACCTCCCAGCTGCTCCTCCCTCCCACCTCCCCTTCTGCGCCACAGGCGCGCCGATGGCAAGCCCATCTGCGCCCGTCCGCGCCTGGACTGCGCCCAGCACCAGAATCCCTGGATCCCACGACCGCCACGATGCCAGACTCCAAAACGACGCCAACATCCTCCACACACTCAACGCCGGGCGAGACCACACCTGCTTCCAGGCCACCCCGAATCGCACCCACGGACCTTTTGTCCTGCCACACCTGCAGCTTCACCTGTGACAGAATCGCCAAACGACCAAAGACCAGACCCAACCACCTACGCTGCATACTCCTAAACACACGCTTCGCACGCAAACACGCCTTAAGAGCTCTGGGACCTGCTTGACACCTCCGCCCCAGACGTTGCCTTCCTGACTGGGACCTGGTGGAATGACTCCTCGGCACCAGACATCGCCATAGCCGTCCCGGACGGCTACAAGATGTCCTGCAGAGACCGTACCAACGGAATTGGAGGAGGAATAGCCATCGTACACAAGTCCACCCTAAAGGTCTCCACCCACGTAGACGACACCATCAGCACCACCAAACACCTGCACTTCCTGGTCCACACCGACCCCAACACCACCTTCAGAGGAACCCTCGTCTACAGACCCCCCGGACCCCGGCCACAGTTCAGCGACTCCATCGCCGACCTCGTCAGCACCCACGCACTCGCCTCCACGGACTACATCCTCCTCGGGGACCTGAACTTCCACCTCGAGAACAACAACGCCAACCCGGCCACCCTGATCGCCAACCGCGCTAACCTCGCCAACCTCGGCCTCAGTCAACTAGTCACCGCTCCCACCCACGCCGCCGCCCACACGCTTGACCTCATCTTCTGCACAAGCCCCCACGTCTCCTTCGACCACACCATCGTACTCCACTGGATAGATCACTGATGCATCCATTTCATCTACAAGAAGCCCACCACGCACCACTGCACCCAACAGCTGCCCCGCTGCTGCTGAAGCAATGACACCGAAGAACAGCTGACCACCAACGTCGCCCAGATCCCACCCACTGACCCCACCGGCCCAGACACCGCCGCATGCAACTTCAGACAATTGATCAACGACTGCACCAACACCCTCGCCCCACTGAAGAAACCCTCCAACAGCCGTACCAGCAAGAAAGCCACCTGGTTCACCGAAGAGCTCCAGACCTCCAAACGAGCATGCCGGAAACTGGAGAACAAATGGCTCCACGAACGAACATCAGACAGCTACGCATCCCACAAAGACGCCACCCGCAGACATCACTACCTCATCAGATTAGCCAAGAGATCTTCTTTCAAAGCCCGCCTGGACAACAAAGCACACGACAGCAAAGAGCTCTTCAGAATCGTGAAGGAACTCTCCAACCCCAGCGCCAACACCAATGACATCCTGCCCTCACAAGAACTGTGCGCCTCGCTGGCCACCTTCTTTCACCGCAAGATCGCTGACATCCACGACAGCTTCAACACCACGACCGCCCCGACTACGCCACACTCCACCCCCCCTCCGAACACCACCCGCTTCAACCGCCTGACCTCCTGGACCAACGTCAACGACGACGAAACACGCGAGATCATGAACTCCATCCACTCAGTATTATTGTATTTCTATCTAGGACCCTAATTTGATATTCCTAATTTATGCCCTTATATGGCTATAATAAATAATATCCTTATAAAGGCATAAGAATCATATCCATATTTAGTCGTAGCCCATGCACTCCACATTAAGCACGGCTACTTCCCCGGACTCCTAGAAAGTACAACGAGTTCTCTAAACAAAACAAACCTCCAGCAACCTGGGAAATCCCCTTTGCTTTTGTTTTGATTCGTCCTAGAACTCCTGTGAGCACTGTAAGAACGGCCAGTTCTTAGTGACATCTTTATTGACGTCTTATGTCCAACCTTACGTCAAACCCGGCACCTTTCAGGTATAAATATACCAACGTTGCCTTAAGCCAACACACTTATTCCTTCCCATGTATTAGGCTTAGGTCAGGTACACCGGGGTAGGCGTATTTAGAAGCACCAGTTAAGTACGTTAGTCAATGTATATATGTTTGTATATATTTTATCTATTTTAAAGTATCATATGGCTAAGAAACCATATCAATGCTTTTACAGTATTATTTCCTAATACTACTTTTACTGTACGCACTTTACTTTATACTAAGTATTGAAATAGTGGCAATTCATTTCTCTTGCATGAGAAAGAAGACTGCTCAATAAATAACACCTTTTATTGAAAACGCCCGTCTCTCTTTTCTCTGCACTCTGGTGAAACTAAGTATGCACAACTGACTGAGTGAAATAGCTGTGATACACTCTTATTCTGAGGGAGCAAAGTTGTCATGTTTTATGGTTGTCAGAAGCTAATCCCTTCTTGTCTATCCAGGGAAGGTTAAACTCCTCCTTGTTTATTCGAGAAAGTTTCTAGTGACCTCTGAGCTAGCTGGCAAACCTTAAGTCTAATATAGTCAGTAGAGACCTAGATGACCTCAGTCCTACGTCTACACTGCTGTTTATATTATTCCAATGCGCAGAGCCTATTGGGAATATAGGAACTACACTACATGGCGCCCAACTTTTGGTAAGGCGATAAATCTAACGCAAGACGTTAGAGTAACTCAGTCGTGCTTTTTCACACAGACCCTTTCCCGTAAAAACTCCAATAGACGTCTGGAGTGGGTAAAAGGTTAAAATCCGCCGGAACTTAGTAGGAAGAGATTCCTATGTATAGTTTTTGGTTTACTCAACGTTGAAGGATACAGTGTTCCAAAATATTGTGCACCTAATCTTTGTTTCCTTGGAAACCTGCTCTGCAAACTTTCATTAAAACAATGTCAACTAACGGCGACAGCAACGAAACCGCTGAAACTGCAGTAGATGCGAATCAACGGGGTTTCGAAGTTACAGGGTTTAATGAAAATGAACCGGGTGCAATTATCATCCCGGCAAATATAAGAAGAACTATAACTCCTAAACTTATAGAAAACGGACTGACATCACTAGTTGGTACAGTCATATTCGTGGTAGAGGCCCATGAATATCGGCAGACAGAGGTATTCTATTCATGGATAAACTTTCCAGCAGCAAACGCTGTATCACACGAATTCCACTATTACAAAATAGAGGAACCTCCGGTTGTATACACTTCTTTCGAGGATGTTGAAAACCCCTTAAATTACCAAGATCACCTGCTCTGGTTTAAAGGCGCCCTAAAACATCAAAATCACATCACCAGGCTCGGTCCACTAGGTAGACCAGGAGCAACGTGGCCGGTTCTAGCCAGCTACACACCACATCCTGACATTAATAAAATGTCAAACAAAGAACTCTTAGTTAAAATAAAAGAATTAACAAAGGCCTATAGAGAATTAGTTCAATTGGCAACGGAGGATATAACTTACCTCCAGAAATTGAAAGAAACAGATATAGCACACCAACCATTTGAACTTGCCAGAATCATAGAAAAATCCTATGAAGAACTAGGCAGAGATAGTTTGGGTGGGTAACCAGTGAAACCCCAACTAACTGAAAATCCTGAAAAGATATTTATTAAAAATAATCTAAACACTCCAAAAAAAGAGTTGGGGTGGTAATAAACAATCCACTCCCAAGGAAAAAAAGATTCCAGTCCAGAGGAATGTCTCCTCAACGAAGAGAAAGATCTCTGGACCGAGGAAACAAGTCTCCCCAGAGGGAGCCCTCTGAGAAAAGATACAACCTTAGAAATAGGGATAATTTGAAAAAACCTGATAGATATCAAGATATTGATACACGTCCCTCTCGATCTTTTCAGACTTCCTCGCAGAAATCGGAAAGAAGAGGACGGTCAGAACACAGGGAAGAGCACGTCAAGTCCAAGGACAAGGAACCTGCTCATCAAAGTAAAAAATTACAATTTCCAAGATAGAAGGTAGCCAGTATTAAAGTAATTAAACATGCCGAGGATTCTGAGGACACAACTGAAAAACGGAGAGTGGGCCCAGACAATGCTAGACAGCGCAGCAGAAGTGACCATAGCTCGCAAAATCTTGATGAATCTTCTGGAGACAGTGGAAACGAATGAATACATTCAGGTGGAAACTGCAGATACCAGAGTTAGCAAACCTCATAAAATATACGAAATAACACTGTGTGCAGAGGGAGATAAGACCAAGAAAGTAAGGGGTCTCTTTTGGGATAACCTTTCAAAGGGCTATGACATCCTTTTAGCTGAGAAAGACTGGCCACCAGAGTTTGTCAGGGAGTGCCCTCATGGCGAAGAAATGATTATGCCTGCCTTCTCAAATCATATTCCAATTCATAGAAAATATACACTTGCAAGAAAATGGGCAGTGGCTCAAGCTCCTTCATTATATAAAAATCATGTAGGATGGGATGAGGACTCTCCTCACAAAATCCAGTTAAAATGTCAACCAACGGCACAAAGGCAGTACCCAATTAAACAAGAAGCTAAAAAGCAAGTCAGGGAGATCTTAGATCAACTTGAATATCAGGGGGTGATTGAAACATGCACCTCACAAATGAACAATCCTTTGTTTCCTGTCTCCAAGCCAGACGATTCATATCGTCTAGTATTGGACTACAGACACCTAAACTCCTGTTGCAAAACATTTGCAGTACAAAATTCACACAGTGCAGCACTAATGAATAACATTGTGCGCAAAAAATACAAAACGACATTAGACATCTCTAATGGATTCTTTTGTCAAAACATTGCACCTGAAAGCAGGTATCTGACCGCTTTCCTCAATAATGGGGTCACAGCAAATTTCTGTCGACTCCCACAAGGATTCAAGAATAGCCCAGGATTATTCTCAGCCAGGGTAACAGAGTTACTACAAATATATGATGATGAGGCATTATCTTATGTCGATGACATCTATCTCACAGATGATGACCTGGAGACACACTTGAAAAGAGTGAACACCATAATACTTGGGTTCGCAGCTGAAGAGTACAGATTCAACTTTAAAAAGTCACGAATTGCCCATCTAACTGTCCTATTTTTAGGATATGAATTATCAAGTGAAGGCAAGAGCCTAGCAGACAACTTCTTAGAAAAGTGTGCTGTACTCCAGGCACCAAAAACGCTGAAGAACTTACAATCCGTACTAGGTTTCCTGAATTTCGGAAGAACTTACATTCTAAATTATGCGGAGAGGGTTAAACCTCTCTATGAATTAATAAAACCTGATTTCAAACCAATCAATGGGACTCAAAAACACACAGAAATTTTGAGATCATTGCAAACAGACATGTTAGCTAAAACGAAATTACAAACTCGCGAAAACATACGCAATCTTGTAATCCGAGTCATCCCAGGAAGATGCGGATTCATGTACCTGACCTCTAATGAGGGAGAGACGGTACCAATAGCTTACAAATCACATTTGTACACAAAAGCTGAAAAAACATTCAGTCTTACAGAAAATATTGTAAATGCGGTTCAAACTGCTGTAGCAAGAGAAAGAGTCCAAGCCCAAGGGAGAAGGATAACTGTTTTAACAGCAGAATCAGCCTTTGCGGCATTGACAAGCCCACGCAATTTGACTGCTGTGGCATTAGATCCAAAATGGATAGAGTGGGAAAATTCTCTTGCTGCAGAATACGTGAAATACTATTTTGACCCGAACATGAAAAAACAAAAAAATCTAAAATATGAAGAAGAATATCCTCTGCCAATCGAAATTCTGCCTCTCCAACAGTACACATGTGTAATCTACATGGACAGATTTGCACAACATTACGATGTGGATAATAAATCCTACAATGCTGCGTGCGCGATTGTTAAAGGTCGCTGGCGCTGTGGTAAATTCAGACCGAAAATAACCAAAACTGAATCACTGAGAAACTGTTCGGCTCAGCGAGCTGAAATCAGATCTTTAAAGATGGCGCTTGAAAATGCCGATCGTGAATTCCCGGCACTAATAGAGTGCGATTCGCATTTTTGCGTCAAGTCTTCCAATAATGACTTACAGAACTGGGTTCAAAACGATTACAAAGATGACACAGGTGCCACAATAAAGCATAGGAAGCTTTGGGAACAGGTAGTTCTTTTACAGAAATAACTACGAAAGACTCACGTGATACATACACTGAGTCATCAACGTGATGGCGTTCACGTTGCAGGGAATTCATTGGCTCAACGAGCCACAGCGGAAGCAGCTCAACCGGCTTCCGTAGCCACAAAAAAGCGTTCAGAAAAATACATAGACGGGAAACCATGCTGGCGGTAAAAACGTCTTCAAAAGGCGACTGTGCAGCATTACCTGTGAACTATCCACTCAATTATACATACATAATAGATGCAAACTCCGTTCCTTTTGCTCGAATCCCTGGAGTGGGGGATAGAGTAATTCCAAACACGAACAGGAGAGTCTTATTAATAGCAGACGCACACATGGGTGAAGGTCTAAGGCACCAGAAGATCAAGGAATCTCAGAAAGAATTACAATCAGAATACTGGTGGCCGGGGATGAGCCTGCAACATCACAAATTTGCAATAAACTGTCCAAACTGCAGCAGAGATCGCAGTGGCGAACCGGCCGGAGTGTTGCCATGGCTCTTCGTTTAGATAGCATAGGGCTATCTATACGCAAAATCCAGCAGGAAAATGCGTCCCATTTATATTTAAGACTAGATTCACTTAAAATTGTAGACCCCAGCGCTCGGCTGACGCCAGAACTGTTATACAAAGATTTGCGAGTCTTTATCGGCACATACGCAATTGGCATGCTACATTCTGACCAGGGTCCTGCTTTTAGCTCTAGGGCTTATAAGGAGGCCATGACCAGCATGGAGAAGTGTGGCTCACTGGTTAGAGGAGGCAGACCCTGAAGCAGAGGTCAGACCCGGGACCAGGGTTCAATTCCCGACGCGGCAGGGTCTTGAGCCCAAATATCCACGGACTCGATAATTCTCGTTTCGGTGCCTACTCGAATCACGGGTTCACACTCTGCAGCTCTGGGCATTAGCCTGCTTAATCTCCACTACGGCCCCCCCGCGGCGGGATGCCTGGCTTTCACCTTGGGGAAGCCAGGACGGGTTCCCAAGGCAAGCGCCGAGATGCCTACGGGTAATCGAGCGCTATACAAGAACGCATAATAATAATAATAATAATAATTGCGGTACTCTTGTCCCTTCCATCCTGAGGGAAATGCGGTAGTGGAAAGAAAAAACCGGGACATAAAGCAATCTATAACGGCGAGTGTATTAGGTTCGGGTGATGGGTGGGTCCAACATTTAACAAGTGTCCAACGTAGTCTTAATAATCTGCCAAGAAATTCTCTAAAATGTTTCAGTCCGTACGAACTATTGTTCGGTACTAGAATGCATATTCAGGACTTAGATAGTCAGACTTCAGTGGTAAAAGAAAAATGCCTTGATATCAAAGACCGTTTGGCTGTTTTACAGGACTTAAATGAAACAAGAAAAAGCCTGAGCAACAAAGTTAAAACAGCAGCCGACAGCCACTGAAGATAAACCACCTGTCCCAGCAAAGCCGGTCTGAATTCCAAAGATTGGGGATCTGGTCAAAGAGAAGATTGCGGTGAAGAAGGAATTTGGGCCTTCTTACAGAAAAGCAGTACCTGTCTTAGCTGTCAGCGGAACAAGATCAGTTGTACTACCGCCCCTTGCTGGTAAAAAGGAGAACAGAGTTGTATCCATCGACCTGGTAAAACCACAATCATGTGGCCAATAATAAGTAGTAGGCCCAGTGGACTCCCAAGAAATAGCAGATTACCCAAATTTGCTACAATCCAAGAGGTTCAAACTGAGAGACTAATCACATTTGATAAACCTGCAGTGAATAAAAAAGGACTATGCAACAAAGCCATGGAACTTGTGCCTCTTGAAACCCAAATTGCAACAGTTCGTCAAGAAACACCAGTCTACAATGATGTAGCCTCAGACTATGCTAATGAGACAAAGAAAATTCCAAAAGCAATTGAAAATCCGGAAGCAATTCCAACAATTGACAGAACTGCATCTGGCTACTTCATCAATTTCGATAACTTTTCTGAAGATCCAAGCGAAGCTGAAGAAACGCCAGCAACAAAAACTTTTAAAGACAAAGTAACTGAACTCTTTCATCAACTCAAAGAAACCTATCTGATTTCTCCATGGATTGAATTTTGGATTGTGTTAGGTGTACGTTTCCTCCTGCTTTGGCTCATCATGGTTCTTTGTTTGGGAAAATTCATTGAAGGAAAATACAGTACAATGGACACAGCAAGCCAGAACATCAACTTGGTCCTAAAACCACACAAGTCATCTCACATCGAGAAAAGAGAACTATCATCAGTGAACGTCACAGCCAATCCAATACCCGGTGGGGTAGCATGGGACAAAACGGATTATGAAATCTATGGCCCGATTGAGCTCTTGAAATATCCACATCAGTTAAAGGTTTCATTAAGTGACTTTGTAAAACCAAGTACATTCTCTGATGATTGGGACTTTGAAAGTATTAATGATATGATGTCAGATTTAGTTATGTCAGCAAAATTTACAGAACATGATTACTTACAGGGTTCATCAAATTATGACGAAATGTATTGTTATAATCACTATGGACATCACTATTTGCATAAATCTGCTCAACCTAGAAATGTTTTTAATTATAATCAATGGGAACATTGTGCAACTCCACCTTAAAGCAGCTCAAAAACATTCTATGAGAAATTCCCATACTTCTCAGGGTTTAACACAAGTGATGCAGAAACGTTTTATTTTAAAATGGTAAATAAGACAGGAATGAAAACAATGCTGACAAATACTAAATTAATCTATTCTGAAACATTTTATGAAAAAATTATTACATTCAGTTTTGATTTCTGGAAAAATAACATTGAAACAAAAACCATCTGGGGTACAAAAGAATGGCAGGTCCAAGGTCTAGAAGCATTATTTAGAGCCTGTATGATCCCAGAACAAATAATATTTTTGAATGACACCATTCAACAGACTACTTGCCTTGGCCTAGCTAAGATAAAAGACTTAAACAAACCGTCTATTCCAAAGCCAACACCTGACAGTAATAGCACTACAGATGTTGAGATAGAGGTATCCCATATTTTAAACCAAAACAGAACACATCCTGATTGGAACAAAAAATGGTTGATCTGGCCCACAGAAACGAATAACTGTCAAGATAGATTCCTGAACAAAATACAGGGGTTCAAAATGACCAGGCCAGACCCTAGATACTCCCACAGACAACATCCAGGGATAGTTACAACATACAGTGTAGGGAAAGTATGCCTCGAATGGCTACGAAAATCCACACTGGCAGAAATTAAGCAACACTTGACTTTACCTAAAGACGGTGCTGACTTGCGTGATTTCCTATTGGGACCACGCAAACAGCGTCAAAAACGTTTCATAGCGGCCGGTATATACGCTGCGTACAACGAAGCTGGGAAAGTAATGCAAATTGAAACAGCAGAAAAAATACGAGAAATTGATCGCATTCATTTGGAAAAATCAATTTCTGTTGTGGACAATGGGTTAATGATTCTGTCCTCCAGAATATATTCACTGGACAGTATTGTATCATCTGCTATTGATATAATAGAGCAGGACTTGCTATTGTTACAACACGGTCAGTCCCAATTACGTTCTATTGTACAGCTTGGCTGGACGTTGCAAAATCTGCGTTCAGGCTACGTACCATGGCGTTTAATCAACACAACGTCATTATTCTCTATCTTTAACCTTACTGATAAACAATTCAGTTTGGCACAAAAAGGAGCAGACTATACGATTCTGAGCATTGAAAAGCTTGAGAGATTACCAATGACAATGTCAGAAAGACCTGTCATTGAATGGATAATACACGGAATAATTACAATTCCGATAACAACTTTCCAATTTAAATACTGCCAAGAGTATATACCAGCGGGCCAGTATGAAAGGTTGGGTAAAGGGTACATCAAGTCAACATGGAAATTACCTTATACACACACATGCTACAGTGAAAAGAAAAAAAATGTATTTCTTAGTGGTGACAATTGTAAAAGATCACTGAGCGGTACACTTCTTTGTGAAGGAATTAACTTGCATGGAGCCTGCCATGGGTCTTCAAATAACCTTTCATGTCACCTGCACGGCACACCTGCAACACAGATAGAGCCATTTTTTAGACAACCTTCTAACGGGAGTTATATTCTAATAACGGACCACAGCTGTTG
The DNA here is from genome assembly GCF_964261635.1 of Lissotriton helveticus. Classification (NCBI taxonomy): domain Eukaryota; kingdom Metazoa; phylum Chordata; class Amphibia; order Caudata; family Salamandridae; genus Lissotriton; species Lissotriton helveticus. The sequence goes on along the minus strand of NC_136071.1, from coordinate 890,523,766 downwards.
TGGCATGGTGCCAGGGAAAGCCTATCTCGTGAGCGTGAGTTCCATGGTCACTTGCTGTATGCAAGTATTGTATCCAAACAGCAATTTGGCCTTCTTTGAATATCTCTTCTATTCGAATTGATACTTTAAGCAGAATGAAGTCTGTTCTTTTACAGACAACTGTGCCTGTAACTTGATCAAAAGAAACGTATGATCTGCAAGTTGCAAGGACAACGGCAGAGATACATTCCCTTTTATCAACAAATTGCCCCATGCATTTCGTAGAAATGCTAAGCCAAATCCTAAACACGTCAGATACCAGTGGCATCGCACATGTATTTAAGACAATTTTTTCGGGACTGTTAACACCCTTCGAAACAGTTCTGGGCATCTTTCCCAATTTTGTCCATTCTGTCTTTGGCAGCCTACCACTACTTTTGGGACTCGTAGCAGGAATTTTATTTTTGATCCTTCTGCTCCGATATGGCAAGCCAAGTCGCAGACAAGACTCCAGCAACGATGGAAGAAACGATCCTAGCTATACGCCATCGGGACCGCATAACTAAAGTCCTAGGATTAGCCCGGCTAAGAGATCTGAATATGACCTGGTTTCTTTCATTCAGACCTATCTGGCAAAATTGCATCTTACCTGTGCTTCGATGTATGCTATGCGCAGAAGAATGCGTGTTGGACATCTGTCTTACACTACCATCAGCAGTACAAATGGATACAGATACTTTGCTAAGTCCTGTAACGGCTCATGCATCGTGTTGTCCCCAGCGGCTACCCATTCTGATGACGGCATTCGTTGAGACTTCACCACTACGAGTATGTGGCAGAGTACGAGATGAGAGCAGCATCACCCAGGTACGACCTTCTGTGAGCATTGCTGATCCTGACATCGATGATAGCAATCATTCTCATGACTGCACTGTTGCGGCATTTTCAAACTTGGTCGAACTTTCACCTGATGCCGTAGACCAATTTTTTGCAAGTCTGTCTGAAATGATGTTCTCCCCTGAACAGAAAGAATAACTTTTTAAGCAACGAGCAAACAGCGTTCCCTGAACTCTGAATTCGGTCTTCAGCTTTGATAAACAAAAGCTACTGAAAACATTTGGAACTATTTTTTCCCTTGAAAGCGAAATTATTTTTTTCCACTTCCAAAATATTTACCTTTTTTCTGGCACATGTACTCTGCTTAAAGTAGAACTATTCTTAGAGAACAGAGCTTCTATTTTTGGAACTCTAGAGACAATATATTACCTCAGCCTCTAGCACAGTACAGAATCTGTATAAATATGTGATGGAATGGTCTCGACCTTCCTTTCTGTATTTAGAGACAGTTCATGTGTAATTTTCGCAATTCATTCAGCTGATATATATGCATTTTTAACTGAATGAAACCACTGCCTGAAAAACGTACAGTACCAATAATCATTTTCGTGTATTTACCATATACCATTTTCAAATACCATTTATGTATTTTGTGTGGGTTGGAAAAACACATGCACCATTATATGTTATCTATTGCTTAGTTTTAAGTAATGATGGACATTAGATTGTGCAGTGGGTATTGTATTTCTATCTAGGACCCTAAATTGATATTCCTAATTTATGCCCTTAAATGGCTATAATAAATGATATCCTTATAAAGGCATAAGAATCATATCCATATTTAGTCGTAGCCCATGCAGTCCACATTAAGCAAGGCTACTTCCCCGGACTCCTAGAAAGTACAACGAGTTCTCTAAACAAACCAAACCTCCAGCAACCTGGGAAATCCCCTTTGCTTTTGTTTTGATTCGTCCTAGAACTCCTGTGAGAACTGTAAGAACGGCCAGTTCTTAGTGACATCTTTATTGACGTCTTATGTCCAACCTTACGTCAAACCCGGCACCTTTCAGGTATAAATATACCAACGTTGCCTTAAGCAAACACACGGTGGTTTGGAGCAGAGGGGCCATCTACTTGCCAGAGAGCCCAGCTGATGCGAGAGCCCGCGGACGCCGCCCCTCCCTTTTGACGCACTGAGAGAGACGCGGTCTTTTCTCCTGCCGAGAAATCCAGCTCCGGTGTTTCCAGATACCCTCGCGGCTTTCTGGGATATCGAGTCCTGAGAGAGAGATACAAGACCTCCTGCTTTCTATTACCCAGGTACGGAGCGGACTAAACCCTTAAAGAGAATTCTTGACTCAGATTCTTGGCAAAACCAACTTAACTTAAACTGCTACTTACTTACTCCTTCCCACGTATTAGGCTTAGGTCAGGTACACCGGGGTAGGCGTATTTAGAAGCACCAGTTGAGTACGTTAGTCAATGTATATATGCATGTACATATTTTATCTATTTTAAAGTATCATATGGCTAAGAAACCATATCAATGCTTTTACAGTATTATTTCCTAATACTACTTTTACTGTACGCACTTTACTTTATGATAAGTATTGCAATAGTGGCAATTCATTTCGCTTGCATGAGAAAGAAGACTGCTCAATAAATAACACCTTTTATTGAAAACGCCTGTCTCTCTTTTCTCTGCACTCTGGTGAAACTAAGTATGCACAACTGACTGAGTGAAATAGCTGTCTATTGTTTTCACACGACTCTAGAGATGCACTCTTATTCTGAGGGAGCAAAGTTGTCATGTTTTATGGTTGTCAGAAGCTAATCCCTTCTTGTCTATTCAGGGAAGGTTAAACTCCTCCTTGTTTATTCGAGAAAGTTTCTAGTGACCTCTGAGCTAGCTGGCAAACCTTAAGTCTAATATAGTCAGTAGAGACCTAGATGACCTCAGTCCTACGTCTACACTGCTGTTTATATTATTCCAATGCGCAGAGCCTATTGGGAATATAGGAACTACACTACAGTATCACCGTCAGACCCCTGCCCACACCACATATTCAACAAAGCAGACGCAGCCATCGCACCCCAACTACGGAAGTTAATCAACACCTCCCTCGAGACAGCCAACTTTTCGGAAAGCTGGGAAGAACGCAGAGATCAAAGCCCTCCTCAAAAAACCCAAGGCGGACCCCAAGGACCTCAAGAATTTCCGGCCCATCTCCCTGCTCCCATTCCCGGAGAAGGTCATCGAGAAAGTCATCAACGCGCAACTGACCCGTTACATCGAGGACAACAACATCCTAGACCCGTCCCAGTCCGGATTCTGACAAAACCACACCACCGAGACAGCCCTCATCGCCGGCACAGATGACATCAGGATCCAACTAGACAACGACGAAACATCTTCCCTCATCCTCCTGGACCTGTCAGCCCCCTACGACACGGTCTGCCACTGCACACTAAAGGCACGCCTCCAAGAAGCCGGAATCCAAGAGAAGGCCCTGGACTGGACCACATCCTTCCTCTCCGGCAGAACACAAAGCGTCCGCCTCCCCCCTTCCACTCAGAAGCCACCGACATCATCTGCGGCGTACCCCAGGGCTCATCCCTCAGCCCGACGCTGTTCAACGTCTATATGGCCCCCCTTGCGTCACCCGCCAGCACGATCTCAACATCATCTCCTACGCCGACGACACCCAGCTCATCCTCTCCCTCACCAAGGACCCGCACACTGCCAAAACCAACCTCCACGAGGGAATGAAGGCCGTCGCCGAATGGATGAGGAACAGCCGACTGAAGCTGAACTCATACAAGACGGAGGTCCTCATACTCGGAACCACCCCCTCCGCCTGAGACGACTCCTGGTGGCCGACCACGTTGGGAACAGCACCAACACCCACCGACCACGCACGCAACCTGGGAATCCTCCCTCTCCATGGCAAAGCAGGTCAACACCGTCTCCTCCTCCTGCTGCAATACCCTCCGCATGCTCCACAGGATCTCCAAGTGGATCCCCATAGAAACAAGAAGAACGGTGACCCAGGCCCTCATCAACAGCAGGTTAGACTACGGCAACGCACTCTACGCAGGTATCCCGGCCACACACCTGCGACGACTTCAACGCATTCAAAACGCCTCCACCCGACTGATCCTCAACGTCCCTCGCCGCAGCCACATCACCACCCCCACCTGAGAGACCTACACTGGCTCCCCGTCGATAAGAGGATCGCCTTCAAACTACTCACCCATGCACACAAAGCACTCCACAACACCGGACCAGCCTACCTCAACATCCGACTCAGCTTCTACACCCCCACTCGCCAGCTCGGCCCAGCCAGCCTCGCACTCGCAGCTGTCCCCCGCATCCAACGAACGACCTCCGGCGGCAGATCCTTCTCCTTCCTCACCGCCAAGACCTGGAACACCCTCAATACCCACCTGCGGCAGACGCAGGACCTGCTCACCTTCAGAAAACTCCTCAAAACCTGGCTCTTCGAGCAGTAGCAGCACCCCCTCCCCACAGTGCCTTGAGACCCTCACGGGTAAGTAGCGTGCTTTATAAGTGTAATGATTGATTGACATTTTACCTTTGAGTATAAATTAAATGGTAAATCCTTCCATAAGCACATCCAAATACTCTTTAACAATTTAACAACCTGTATAGCCAGAGACAGAAGGGCTATAAGGATATTGGAACGTTCCACTCATTGAGGATAGAATGTCCTAAATTAAAGATAAGGAAAAATAAAAACAAACATTGGAATGTTGGTGTGGAATGTGTATACCAGCAATTATTAGCAATGAACCACTCCATTGTCTATAATGGAGCTCCCAAAATTCCAATGTTCTAATACAAAAAAACTATCATGGCTATCATGTCTCTCATGTCTCTGTGCACTAACCAAGGGCACACTTCCTCACACAGCCAACAATAATCAGAATGGAGGCACTATCCAGGAAAATGGAGGCTAATATTTGTCAATTAACTATTACACTACTTCATCCAGCTCATAATGACGTACTCCCAGTCATGGCGTTTAAAAATAGTCAAACAGAGAGGCAACGCCCTGGAAGAAAAAGAACGAAGGTTATTTTACAAACTCTTAAAATATCACATTACCTATTAGTGGCCTGTCAGACAAGACATCAAGCTATCCATATAATAAAATATCAAAGACATACAAGTACTGGAGACAATGCTTATATATTATCACTTTACTAATAAATTGGTAGGTCTTGTCTGTACAGTTAAGGATAATGTGTATGGCTTCCCCCCCCCCCCGATTCGTTTAAAAACAATCTTTTCCTGTGCTGCATGATCTCAACACAGCTTTAACAGTGACTGAAACAACTCTAACATTTATAAACAAATGTATTAAGAAAACAAGCTTCTAGGGCATAGGCACTGCCAAGCTTTTTTATTTTCATTGAGCAGGTTTAACACTACCTGGTAAATTCAAATACTAAAATGTCACAAGGCAGTGTTTCCAAGGTTAGTTATTTAAGGTAGATTTGTATCGTGCCAAAACATTAGTAGAAATACCAGTAGGTCCACTAATTGGCTTCATAACGCCTAGGGACAAGTACATTCAGCTATTAAAGAATGTAGCTCCTCCTACAGTCCCGGGGCAGTGTTAGAGACAGAGTTTCTTTATTCTTTATCACACAGTTGTTCACATACTTATTCAGACCTGTGCTGTGTGTGTGTATAAACACACTCACACACAAAAAAAAACAAAAGTTACAGGGATGTTATAGTTAGATTCAGATTGTACACACACAAAACCATAGACATTCAATGGTTATGGTTCTAGTTTCTATGGTATTGTGTGTAAAATCTGAACCTAACAATACCGCCCCTATAACCTTTAATTATTAATAAAGAACTTTTTTTTGCTTCTATTTTCGAACTATAATGTCCCGGTAACCTTAGGTTTGTTTAGTGAATATCTACATTTTATAATGCTATTTACTAACTATGACGTCCCTGTTTCCGTTGTGTTTTTTTATTGAATTTTTAAGTTTTTAATACTATTTTCTAACTATATTATCCCATTTACCTAGATGTGTGTGTGTGTTTTTGTGTGTGTGTTAGAGTATGTGTGCACAGGTGTGGCATTATCTGGCTGTGAGTGCGTACCAGTGTGTGTGTGTGTGTAACTGCCTGTGTGGGTGTGTGAGTGGTTTTCTGGGTCTCTTAGTGGGTGTGTGGTGACTGTACAGGTGTGCGAGCGGTTGCGTGAGTGTGTATATGGGCATGTCTGTGCCTGTGTAGATCTGTGAGCAGGTGTATAAGTGCAGTTCCGGGTATCTGAGTCGTGTGTGAGGGGCTGCATGGGTGTGTGAGTGATTGATCTGTAAGTGGTTGCGAGTGAGTGGATCTGGGAGTGATGTATTTTATTTTTAATTGGGATATGGATCTGCGGATTAGTTACGGATTCCCTTGGGAGCCGCACTTAGTGCCGTAGTGGGTCCTCACATCCTCGTGCCCCCTCCCCAAAAAACATTTTAGGACAATTCCTTGTCCATGAGGGGTCCCTCAAAGACCCCTCCATCAGTCCCATGGGGTCAGGATACCTCTATCCTGACCCCCTAAAGCTTATTTTCACATTATACCGCTCCACTCCCCCCATCCCTGAACCCCCTGTCGAAACCACCACCCTCCTCCCCCCGCGGGAAAAATGGCGGCTGCAACCTCTCTCTCAGGTTGCCGCCAGCCAATCAGTGCATTGCTGTTGGTGTGTGGAGCCAAGGCTCTAGAAATATGTAAATCTGTTTTCTTTAATAACTGCAAAACTACTGATAAGATTTACACCAAATTACAAAAAGCCCACTCTCTGGACCCTGATCTAGCTTCCTGCCAAATGTGCTGTAAGCCCGTTCAGCAGTTCAAGCTGAGTCGTGTCTAAAAGTTCTTTGGGAAATTGCATGGGGAAAATGTGTTTTGAGGTCCCCCTTTTTCTCAGTCCTTGCTAGACAAATCACCCCGAAACTTTCCAGACAGAAGCTGAAGTGACTGGCCAACTAGTTTTTAAAATGATGTGAAGATTCCTCAAACGGCGCCAAACCTATTTTAAAAAAATGCTTTTCCAACGGAAACTAGGTCCTAACTATAACTACCAACTACCAGTAGGTAAGATATATATATTTATATTTAGATATCTAGGTTTTATTGTTTTCAATTAGGATTGCTAAACTGTACTGGAACCTTCTCAGCATGTATTTTTGAGTTCAAGTTAGGGTTTCAGTTAGGGTTTCAGTTAGGATCAAGTATACATGCCAATAAACCTAATTCAGGCCGTGTTTTGGTTTTCTCCAGCCTGAAATTGCCTCTGCTTCCATAAAAGTCAATGGAAGGAAATACATTCACCCGTTATTTTTTTTTAGCTCCCAGTTTCCTCTTCCAAAATGTTGCCATGTATAGATCTAGACCTGTGTGCTACTAGCAGAATGTTGTATGCAATAATACGGGTGGGAGAGATGGAAACACAAGACAGTACACACCACTGATGGTTACTGAGAGGAGAGTGCCAAAACCCCTTTGCAAGTTTAGCAGTTTGAAATATTAATAAAGTTATTTGTTTTAGGGGAAAATGTGTGCGAAAATGTACTTTTTCACATACACTGATAACTGTAGATGAAAGTTTCAAACAGAAACATTGGACAACTGTTTCATTTCTCAGCTGTGGATAAGGAGTTTACAGCCTGGTTTTGGGTGGCGAGTGAAATGATCAAAAATGATGACTTCAATTAAATCAAAATGTGTTCATTAGATTTAACAGAGTATACAGGAGCAAGTCAGCACAAAAGACTTCAACCATCATACAGTAGTAGGAGGCAATCCTTTAGGGCGGTGTTGAGGTTTTTTCTTAAAAAATCAACATCAACAACAGCAAAGCATGTGGATGATCCGCAAAGCCTGCAAAAGGCAGTCAAGCCTTGGTTAATATGATTTACGAAGAAGGCGACTTCATCAACAAAAAAAAGTAGGTTTCTTTTTCCAATTGGCAGTTGAACCTTTCTATATTGATACGATTACAACAGAAATGAAGACAAAAAAGCAAGAAGGCTTATTAGAGTTGTACTTCCTTCTACTAACTGCAGGTATTTCCTTCAGAGTAGGCCTACTAAATAGGTCTATATGTAAAGTACATGTATGAGAACACAATCAAGCCAACCCTGCAAAAGACTTCTTATTCTGCAAGGAAAAAAGGAAGTGAGAAGCACCCACCAGCTTAGTAACACTATTACATTTACTCAATATGCCTAGAAGGCTGGGTGTGCGTAGGACAACTGCACAATTGCAGTAATGACATGCCCGACAAGACAAACAAGAGAAGGAATGTGAAGGATGTAGAACAGACAATCCTCTTTTAAGTGACAGGCAAAAAAAGGTAAAATCTGGAAAATGTAAGTCATCCAATAAGTTACGCCAAGAGGGTAGCTCAGTGAGACACTTCCTGTAAAAAAGATGCTGCTACTTGCCACCACAACAAGTATGAAGCACGCCTCGGGGTCCCAGACGTAACACCAAAACAGCCAGTTAACAACCATGGAGTAGCTGCTTACTCAACTTACCAGAAAGCACTCAGGGGGTTGGTAGCTCAGTACCCTTTTGATTCCACTTTTTAATTTCTTTTTTCCATTGAAGCAGATGTCCCTCCCCACTTCTCTCTTTTTTCTGCTCTTTTCTTTGGTACTTTTTCTCTTCTTTCCTTCTTTTCTACTTTCTCCTCCAATTGATCGTCTTTTACCCATTAAGCAATACAAGTATATGTTTGACATATTTCTGGGATTTATACTATCTAAATAATTTTGTAACATCATAACATGTCATGATATTTAATTGCTTACTCTTTTTAAATGATGTTATGTTTACCATGCTTTTTATCGTTGTCTAACGATTTTTGCTATGATTTCTTTTTACTCTCAAATTTTTAGAGCTGTTATTTATATTTTAATCTGTATAGTTGTATTGTTAATGCATCATAAATGTGTTTCTCTTTTAATATACAATAAAGACATTTGAACACGAAAAAGAACTCCGTTACATTTATTGCGCATGACTGTCCCCACTGCAGCTCCTAAAGCCTGACTCGAATATTCATTACCCCATAAAAGATTAAATAACCCTCACCACCACTGACATGTCATAGATAACAGAGTACTTCAGTCACTAACTTCACTACTTCCACGTTTATTTCGTTATGGATTGCTTCATGAGCTGACTGTTGACCGGTGCATCAAAGCAGTGATCGTCAGATCACAAGCAGGAGTTCTAGAAAGGCCGATTCAGCGTCTCATCCCCAAATGGTCGATAAAGTGACGAGTGAAGAGGAGCGCAGTTCATTATCTGATGTTATGCTCTCACAGTAGAAGTGAGGCGGGGGGGGGGGTCTTTAGGAGTATATTTGTTTGTAGGTTTCGGCAGTTCATGCTGCTGTGAACTATGTAAAGAAAAATAATAATTAGCAAAGCTAATAGATCTCATATAAGATAAACAAATTGCCTGTGCCAAAGCTTGTTCAGCCTACAGTGCGCACATGAATAGTTATTGCATCACAACAAACCCTACGGCAGAAGTTGGCATTAAAGGCAATGATTCCTAGTCATTCTCGTATGGTTTTATTGAAGAACACAAAATATGCTGGTTTTTGGGCTTCCAGTGAAAAACTAACAATAAAGAAAGCATGTCGGCAAAAGAGTTGCTTTACTTCTTTAGCACTTTGGGTGGCTCAACAAATCTCCTCTATGTGCTAATTGAAATAGGGCTAAAGTGAATATAAAAACCCATAGTGATTAGGTAAATGTTAATACCTGATGCAAAGTAATAATGTGTATAACTGACTATGGGTTATTATATTCACTTTAGGCCCATTTCGATTATTCTAATTTTCTGTAGCTTTTTTGTTTTTTCCAGATTAAGTTAATTAGCGTATAAGCCTACTTACATTGACAAGACTTCAATTGAGGTATACACATCCGTATTCCTCATCGATGGTAAATATTTTCGTTAGTTAATATGACCAGGAATATGACCTGCCTTACATTATGGATCCATTAAACAATCTGTGCTTTATCTATAGACTCCCGTACGCATCCAGTGAGTTTTGGGTGCCCTTATGATCGATTTTCATACGGATCCTGCTTTATGACCATTGCCGCGTAAGCATACATAGTACCTATAGTAATTCAACCCTTTTGATGTAGGGTTCACACCTAGATTTGCATGGTACTAGCAGGCGCACTCCCTCATTTGGATCCCATTCCTCTCCTCACCTTTCTATCTATAGGAGAACTTAAATATGCATGTGCACTATCTTATTACCACTTCTTACACATAGTTCCTGATTTTGGGGTGATGGTATTAGCACTACATCTTTTTCTTTCACTCTTAGTTTTCATCCTAATCATTTTGCTGCTTTATTTAAAAATATGTTTTTCTTTTGGTGAAGGTACGTAGTTGATCGTCTCTAATGTTCAGCCTAAATCTCAGAGTATTTTATTTGGTTTGTAATTAACTTTTTAGGAAATTTTGTGGCTTCCCTGATGAAGGCGCAGTGTGTGCCGAAACGCAAGTAGAAGATCCATCTAACAGCCACTTTTTATCTATCAGTGTATTGTATGTCTTTTGAGATCTGTATTAATTACAAAATATTGGGTTATATTTCCTGTGTATGTAAAAATGTGTGTATTTTGTTTTTTGTTCAACTGTATTCCAGTTTTCAGTGTTTGTATCCTGGTGAGATTTTTTCTAAAACCAATTATCTTTATAAATTATGCCTACATACATTTTTAACCATTTTGAATTAAAGAAATTAATTTTTTTAAATTACCTCTGTCTACACTGAGTTCACTTTATCATGCTGTTAGTTAATATGGTCTGTTGATTGTTATAGACCTTCATTGCCTAGGGGTTTTTCTTAATTCGCTTATTTGCTCTGCCCTAGGAATTTCAAGTTTCTGCAGGGGGTCCTTGTTATTTACATTAATGATGCAAGTTGGTCATTCTTTTTCGTGACCGAATACTCTTGATGGTAATCTCTTCTCTTTTATTTTTCTTTCTATATCCCCCGTACAGGTTTCAGGAAATCAACTTAGGTCGAGTATGACATAGGTCATACCTACACAGTGGTGTCACCCTACCAAGCTTTGTGGTAAGATGGGAGCCCTTTTTAGGTTTCGCCTGGGGCACGGAGCGTTAGCTCCGCCCCCAGAGAAATCTCTAGTCTTCAGTAAGGGACTCTTGGAATACGCACTCTGTTCCATTGGCTAGCTCCATAAATGGAGGCTAGCCATTGGAACAGAGATCTGTCCGTCAAGGCCGGACCAGATTCGGGGGCGTTCCCGAGATTGTTTCCCTGGGTGTTCCCTCTGTGTAGTCATCGGGCGGTGGGCGGAGTTTCGTTTTTTTTTGGGGTGTTTGTGTCCGTCATTATGCCGACCACGGCCGCCGGAAGAAGTCCATGTGAGTGCGTTCCTTTCCCGCCCCCCCCTCCCGCTGTCCGTTTCTTTCCCGCCCCCCCCTCCCGCTGTCCATGCGCCGTTCCCCCCCTCCCCCTCCCGCTGTCCATGCGCCGTTCCCCCCCCTCCCGCTGTCCATGCGCCGTTCCCGCCCGCCCCCCTCACGCTGTCCGTACCCGCCCCCCTCCCCGTGTGCCCGTAGGTGCTTGTTGTCAGAAGTGTCCGGGGCCTTCCACAATGGCGTGCAACGGCTTCTCGGACCTGAAGGCCGAGGTCACCTGCTGCATCTGCCTGGACTTCTTCCGGGACCCGGTGTCCATGGACTGCGGGCACAACTTCTGCCGCTCCTGCGTGGAGGTCTGCGAGCAGGGCCCCGGCGGCTGCCTGCCCTGCCCCCGCTGCCGGCGGGCCTCCTACAAGAGGGACCTGCGGCCCAACTGGGAGCTGGGCAACATCGTGAAGATGGTGAAGCGGCGCTGCGTGTCCGAGGAGGCCCGCTGCGAGCAGCACGGGCAGCCGCTGCAGCTCTTCTGCGAGGAGGACCGGGCGCTGGTCTGCGCCGGGTGCGTGCGGTGCCGGGAGCACCGGTCCCACTGCGTGCGCCCTGTGGGCGAGGCGGCCAGGGTCTACAAGGTAACGAGGGTGGCAGTGTCATGCCAGGGGGGTCCAGTGCAGGCGCGAGAGGGCCGAGGCAGGCCGGGCTCCCCAGAGGAATGCCCTACCGCATTGTTTGTGTAGATTTATCTTGTAAAGAGGTCATGGGAATATGGAATGATCCGTGCATTTAAATAAACCACTGGCCTACGTGCCACAATGACGTGCATGATTGCTCTGCACTAGATGAGGAGTAAAACGTCTAAATATTCTTATTCCTGGTCGCAATCCGCACCGTGGAAGCTTGTTACAGATTAGAACCGCCGACCATCTAAAGAGGGAAAAATGTCCAAGCGTCTACCGGTAGAGCAAAACGAAAATAATCCCATTCTGATATGGCAGCGGCGTCTTCTAGGACATCCGGGTGCGGCCGTCTTGGAACTGGACTAATGTTAATGCACACTCAAACACTGGAACTGGCAGAACAAGATTAAAATCGAGGTTAGCGGACATATTGGGTAGGAGTAATTTAATTTCCATCAAAACGAAAATTGTTTATTCTGTCTGCGGTGAAGCAAAGAACATGGCTAAAAGAGAGGAGCAGGTTCGCCATCTTGAAAGAGTTGAGGCATTACTAGTTAAATGGCTTTTATTTTATTATACGGCAATTGCGTTTAAGACTATCTATAAACACGTTTAACATGCATAAGGGTGTGCTAAAAAATGTAGGAACTACATGAAAAAAGAGAATGAACGTTCTAAGGCCAATATTTAAAATCTATTGTAAACTAAACTGTTGTAAAGTATCGTTCGTTTTTAGGAATATTCTATACACCATAACTTAGTGTTCCTGCTTTTCCACCATTGTTTATCTCATTATACCTTAAAATATTCGCATTTTTCATACCAAGATGGCCACCGGGTTAGCCAAACTGTACTCTAAAAGGGACCAGATTTTTGAAGACTGATCATACAGTTGCCTGACAGAGAGTAATCTTAGACAAGGTAACTCGAAGTTGCCTTTCACCTTCCCTTATGTTCCAGAATAAACAATGTATCGATATAAATTGTGAACTGTGGTTATTGAGACTTTTTTCTTCGTGTCCTCCGTCACAGGCAACCTGTCTACTTGACCGGCTCCAGACATGGCGGCCGCTGCGGTGTTGAGAAAGCTGAGTCGGACGCGGTGGAATGCAGGGTTTTTTCAGGTGTCCAGCGCGGTCTCTCTCGGCGTAAGTCTGTTTCTGTCTTTTTTCCACTTTTGGAGGGAAGAAGAGAGAGTGTCTGTTCTTAGAATTGTGAGATGGCCTTAAAGGGTCATGTTATCATTTTCAATGTCACGGTCTGTTTCTTGGGAGATCGCAGGCAGGGCTTGGATATGGAATTCAGCGACATGGTTCCAAACGATGGCTCAGACAGTTTTCTCAAGGCACCATAGCGCACCATAACATTATTTAAATACATTCTTTCGTTTAGTTTTGCGTGTTTGTCAACGAAAACATTATTATCGATCTACTTTGCTAAGAGACTGAGAAGCAATATGCAAGCTTGACAGTATTTGAAATATGGATGTGTGTTCTCGCTACCCCAGAGTACTTATTTGCTGCTGAGAATTGTTAGTATTAAAAATATTGCACTGGTGTTGAGAAATGCTGGTGCTCTCCCTATCAAATGAAAGAAGCGCAAATACTCAGTACCTGCCTATTTAAAGCACTGTAATGCAGCGTAACTGGCACTTGCGCACAGGAGACACGGCGAGCTGAGTTGTTACAATTTTGCATCTATCAAAAAAGGGCCACTGTTCCTCAGGGAAGACAGAGGGAGTTGTTTTAGAGAGATAAGAGGGAAAGTCAAAGTGACTTTTACTTGGTGCCCTCACACATTCTGTGGGATGTCCTGCTTCATCATAAGGCTGTGCTCCTTGTAGGGCCGGTGCTGCAATGCCCTATGGGACCCCCGAAGGGTCTCTTTGCAGAGATCTTTTTAATTTAACTCCTATAATGATGAGTACAAGGTAGTGCTCGTGAAGTGATAGGTGAGTTAAAAGTGGCTAGAGGGTATCTGTAATGAGCAGGTTTAATGAAAGAGATCCCTCTGCCACAGTTAAGAACAAGCATTTACAATGCAACGGTTTCGCCTTTGGAAAAGTTAGAGCTATTGGCAATGTAAAGGACAATGCCATTTATTTATCTGTTTTCAAAACCAACACATAAATACAAATTTTGTCATTTACAATGCCAATAGCTCAAACTTTTCCAAAGGCGAAACCGTTGCATTATAAATGCTTGTTTCTTTTCTTGTCCTGATGAATGCCGCCGACCCTTTGGGCCACATGGGCAGAAACATGTCGACAAAATTAACCACTACGGTGATGGGGCAATAAGTCCCCCTTTCTCACCATCCTTGTATTTTTAATATCATATAATACCCTATTCTGAATAAAAGCATTCTGGCGATTATACTGATTTTTAGACTCACCCCACGGGCCCCCACTTAGTTATACAAGTGCCTCCCTGTCTCCCGGTGAAGGCCCACTCTCTACCAAACCAAGTTTCTAGAGAGCGAGGACTGCCGATGATGAAGCATGACAACTGGTGGTGTGTGAGGATAGTCCTTCACTTTTTGTGAGATGTCATCACCCTCTCTAACGTAGTACTTTCTAAGTTTCGCTCACTGTATTTGGAGCAGCTTCTGTTGTGTTTTCATGTTAGGTTGTAGGCTAACTTGCTCCAAGCACCCGCGCCTCTTCTACCCCCCACTCCCTCCCGGTACTTGCTAGGGTTAGTGTGTTACATGGTTTGTACAGCGGACGGCTATGGGAACAAATTAAGTGGCACATATGCCGATTTCTCATAACTAGAGATAAATATGTGTGTAACAGCTAATAAACAAAGGTACCTTGTACATAAGGAATTTACCTTCTATCATATTTCCAGATTATCCCAATTCGGAGGGACCTCCTACCCTACACCTGTGAACAATGGACAACAAACTTGCATTCAATGAGGCAACAATCGCAGAGATATTGAGAGCACCATCCCTGCCAGCAGCTGCAGTGGTAGCCCAGACGGTGAAATATTCGGAGGAATTGGAAGCCCTCGTCGCAAATAAGAAAGACCAAATCCGGGCTGCCCTAAATGGTGCATTCATGACTGCATCACAGGAAGAACACAGCACCAAGAGGTTTGATAGTCACTAATGAACCCAGACTTTTTCTGAATAACGGGGAGTTTAGAATCAATTGGTCATGCATCACATGGAAATGTACTAAGGATTGGTTTGTGCTAATCATGAACACAGCAAGACAACTTGCTGATGCCCTAATCGTAGCGATCCAACAGTGTGAGAGCAAACTCAAGACAACAGTGCATATTTCCGTGTTTAAAAAGAAACTTGAGGAGATTAACAATGACCACACAACGCATAAAGAATACCTTACACAATCCAAACTCACCAAACTTAAAAAAGACATACAGAAATTCAGTCGGGAAACGACTTATCCATACACCACAGACTAATACTACGAGAAACCTCCTCCACAACCCAGGGGAATTAGACAACAACAGTTCAGACCCACATCACAGAACTGGACATTCAGTTCAAAAGAAGAGAGGAGTGGCAGCGACAGTAGCAGCGTTGAAAGCACAGGACGTCCCCAAGGAAGACAATTCCTGAATTTCGAACAGCAACCCATGCACCACCGATGCACCCATTTGGCTACTGGCAACAACCCTTTTATCCTCCGGGATTTCCATTTCAACAGGGCCCTGCCTTTTTTATACAGGAGCAGAGGAAGGGGAAGACAAAAACAGAGTAGACAACACGCCAGGGTACACTGGGAGATCAGACATCGAACATGGTGGTCACACAGAGCAAAGGGAAAGAACAGGGACCAACCACGAGCAGGGAACCACCAATATAGTCAACCTGAGCAACCATATGCTATCACCTGAAGATTCTGTTCTATATAAAGGGCTGTGGTTCGTACCCACCCCCCAAGGAATGATCTTTTTGCCCTAAATATTGAACTGGCCTAGTTCCTCAGAAAAATTAAGCTTAAAAGCTACTTTGAAAAATCTGAACCTGAACCAAAGGACCTCGACAAATAATGGACTTAGGAAGAAATCCACTTTTGTGCCACCCACACAGTCCATTCCATGCCACCTGCTGCCTTTGAACAGGCAGTTCTCAATAAAATAAAAACAATCGACTGCCAAAACAACAACGGTTTTCAGATTCTAAAGAGAGGTGAAAGAAAAGCACTCATCGATCTGAGGGAGAACACCGAACTTATCATAAAACCAGCAGACAAAGGCGGGGCTATCGTTGTCATGGACAAAAACATGTAGCATGAAGAAGCCTCCCAGTTGTTATCAGATGGGAACAGCTATGAAGTACACCAGACCGATCCTACACAAGGCTGATTAACACGATCAAGACTATGGTGGATGAGGCCTACATAACGACTGGATTACCGAATATGAAGTGGAGTTCTTGGTGTGGGAAAACCCACACACACCTAGATTCTACACTCTTCCCAAGATCCATAAAAACAGGATGCCCCCAGCAGGAAGACCCATAGTGTCAGGTATAGGCTCAGTTCTTGAGCCTCTATCGCAGTTTTGCGAATGGTTTCTCAGACCCATCGTGCAAACGTCTGCTTCTTACCTCAGAGACACAAAGGATGTCCCATGCCTCCTCAGAGATACAGAGATTAATCCAGCTGAAGATCTATTCATCACAATGGACATCGAGGTGTTATACACTAGTATACCCCAGAGACGTACCGTACCCTCAGCGTGGTGGAACACATTCTACTGGAAAAGGATTGGGAATACATGATCCCAAGACACTTCATTATGGAGTATTCAGATGAGGCACTCACGGAGAACTTTGCTGAATATGAAGATATAATTTATCGCCAGATGAGAGGCACTTCCATGGGGAGCACTTTTGCTCCCAACATGGCTGCCTCTACGTACACCAATTCGAACTGGACCCCATCTTTCATCAGGATAACCCCTATGTAGAGCATATAAATATCTGGTGACGATACATAGACGTCAATCATCTGGCACGGCAGCCCAGAAGAAGCAGAGGACTTTGCACAATGGGCCAACTCAAGAGATGAACACCTTAGGTTCACACACTCAATCAACAAAGAAGAGGCAGTCTTTTTGGATCTGGTAATAGGTATGACTACGGACAGAATAAAAACAAAGGTTCATAACATACGAACGGACAAAAATAGTCTATTGCTCTTGGAGAGCTTCCATCCCAAATCACTCTGACAAATTCTCCCGGTACGCCAATTCCTCAGATATTGAAAGAACTGCTCAAACATCGAAACTTATGACGAACAGGCAGAGGCACTGGAGAACAAACTGCTAACACGTCATTACCCAAAGATAATGGACAGATGGGCAAAGAAAAGAGCCAGGAACAATAATTGGGAGGCTCTACTTGCGACTCAAGAAAAGAAGGAAAACAAGAGAATAGTATGTGTCACCACATACACTCCAATATATAATAAAGTACAGAACATGGCACGGAAATATTGGCCCATTCTCAACGGAGCAAAAAAATCGTGGGAACCGCCCCTCTTTGCTTTGAAACGGAACACAAGTATCCGGGATGAACTGGTCCATGCCAGGCCACCCCCACCTAAGACCAAGAACAAACCACAGTATGGGGCAACCAACGACCTGTAGAACACTACTACCCCTGTGGGGGATGCGTAGCATGCCCCCTCACCAAAATACCTAAAGAGGTGGACATAAAAACCGACAGACCATGGGTTCTTAATACCGATAGCAATAGCAATGCTGAGAATGTCATTTATTTGCTCAAATGCCCCTGCGATCAAAAAAATTTACCAAATAAAAATTGACCAGACACTACCTGGAAAACAATCACAAAGACATGATCTGAGATGGGTAGTACTGGAGGTGATTAAGAGAACAAGCCTAGACATCCCGAAAATCCTACACATCAGAGAACAATAATGGGTCTTTCGCCTACATACATGGGACACAGGACTGAACGACGAAATACCATGGTTGCAGATTGGTAAAGGAGATCCGGAACGCACTCATGCCCGTTAATAATCAGCACTTTTCCACCACCTATGTTGGTACCCCTTACAGATTAATTGAACAAAAAATATGTAGATCCTCTCACCCCAATCCAAATGTACTACAGATATGGAAATAAGTTTGGTGATTTAATTACAAGGAAGATTTAACTTTAACCGCTTCATTCGCGTCATGCTAATTTCCAGTACATGCCACCTATTTCATATAATTTCAGTTCCAAATTGATACGGCATATTAAATAATCCAAAACCTCCACCTTTGTTCCCCTCCAATCAAATCAGAGCTTATGAATATAGATGTGTGGTCTGTTTTTACTTATTGCAGCAAGTCTATTTATGAAGCAGCTGAATTACGCGGGCGGTGGTGCTAGAGCATTTGCACTCCTACGTGGCACCACCACAGCTTCAAATCTGACGGGCGATCCAGGCGCAGTCAGACTACTTGCACAGGGACACAGGGAACTCCCAGGTGTTTGACATGGTGCTCGCGCATGCGCACTTCTATGCGGCATCGCCCACGCTACAGTCTGACGCGTGATCCAGGCGCAGTCAGTATGAGTGATTACATGTGGAATACCATTCCTTTTTCCCCCACCAGGAAAGAACGGATGATAGAAGCTGACCTGGTTTATGCTTTTCTTATTTTTTCTTTCCAAAGTGTGACTACAGGGGTCTCTCCCTCATTCTCCTCCCATGGGGCGTGTAGGAAGCCCAACCAGGGTAAGATAGTGAGCTAGTCTCACATCCAGTGCTAAATGATATATGAGTGTGTTCCACGTTTGCAGTGTTGCATGTTACACAAATAGCCACTATATGTATTATTGATGCATGTAGGTCATTCTTTTTCATGACCGAATACTCTTGATGGCAATATCTTCTTTTTTTCTTTCTAGATCACCCATACAGGTTTCAGGAAATTAACTTGGGCAGAGTATGACCTAGGTCAACCTACACGGTGGTGTCATCCTACCAACCTTTGTGGTAAGATAACAGCCCTTTTTAGGTCGAGGACCGAAAGCTGCGCTTGCGCAGTCTCCGGTGGGAGATTTAATGATTTGTAGTATGGGGCTTGAACCCGCCTCTCTCTTCCATTGACTGGCTCCCTAAACGGAGGCCAGCCATTGGATGAGAGGGGCATCACTCAGTTCAAGCCCCGTCTCTTTCGGATTCGGGGGCGTGTTTTTTGCGTTCTTTCGCCCTGTGTCGTCATCCGTCACTCAGAACGCCAAAAACACACCCCGATTCCGAAGTATTTGGAGCTTTGCGTTTCCTACTGTTTTCTATCCCACCCAAGCCTGTCTCTCTCTCCCGCCTTCCCTCTCTACCTCCCTGCGCCTCTCCTTCCACCGTCTCCTCCCTCTTCTCCCTCCCGTCTCTCCTCCCCCTGTTTCGCCTGCCGCCTGCAGCCCACCTTCCGTCCCCTGCTCGCCTCATCCCTCCGGGCGGGCTGCGTGGATCTCACCGTCGCTTTTAACTTAAAAGGTTGTACTTTGTTTTTTCAAGGGAATTTCACTGCATCCTTTTCAGCATCTCTCACAGTAGTAGCTTGGGGAGCCAAGCGCACTCACATGTGTTTTGGGGCGGTGTCTGCCCCTCCCCCTGTGCCCTCGCGCTGCGAGGCCGCTTCCTGGGCACTAGTGAGTGCCCCGCGGGGGGCGGGTGAGGGGGCTCGCACCCCATGCCGTGAGAGCAGGACCTTCAATCCCAGCGCCAGCATGTAACCAGAACTACAGGGCTGAGTCCGCCCTCATCTCAGCTCTCCTCCCTCCTTCAACACCCCTTCTCTCTCCTCCAACCCCTCAGCCCCCATCCCGCCTCCTCTGCCCCACTTTCCTCTCTTCCTGTGCTGCAGGCAGAGGATCCTGTGCTGCGGGCAGAGAATCCTGTGCTGTTTCTTGGCGGAAAGGTAAAGGTCAGGTGAACCTAACTCTTGATTCGACTCGCGGTTCTGCTCTCGTCTCCTGTCTTTCTCCACCTTCTTCCCTCCAGCCCACCTCTGGTGCTTACTTTCTTCTGTCTTTCTTACTCTCCGCCCCCATTCTTCGTTTTCTGCCTGGAGGCTCATCTTTTACAGTTGCCCGCAAGATGCTATGTTCTCCTCACACAGCCCCTTAAAGGCAGCGGACCCCCAGCCCTCCTTTACTCTTCCCTCCTTTCATACTCATTTTCTGTCCCTGTGCAGTTGAGCCTTCCTTTTAACCCTCCTCCCCTCTCAGTTCTGCCCCCTTCTCTTGTTCACCTCCCATCCCCTTCTCCTGCCGCCCTCAGTTGTCGGGGGAATGGGGTCCCCTGAACCCCAGCTTACTTCAGATGTCTGGAGCTCACGCCTACTCTCTGTGGCCCCGAAGTACCAGTAACCCCAGAGAGCCCGCATCCTTCCGGGTGACCCTGCTGGCTTATCACAAGGGGGACAGGAGCCCCCTCAATGTAGGAGCTCCGAGGCCTTTCCATCCCCCAAGCAGAGCGCATCTCGTTTCAAGACACCTCGGGGAAAATGTACTGTTATTTAACTCACCGCAGCAACCGAAGTGTTCTGTTCCGTTACGTGAAAGGGCGAGAGCGGATAGCATCCTGTCCACATGGATGGGGCACTTCGCTCTCTTCCTGTTTTCGGGTGCACTTTGAGCCTGCATAGCGGCACGCACACACTATTGCACCATGGAATAGTGCAGCGCTGAATGCTACTTTGTTACTTTTGGTGACTTTTCACCTACGAGGTGAAATTTGCCCCCTGCTTCCTAAGCACGCAGCAGACTCACAGGAGACAGCATCTCCTGCATCATCACAGGCCCCCTTCGTCGTCGTCTCATTTGGCAGAGGGTCTCTCCTCGTGACTCAGCAAAGGTGCCGTGGGCCCCAGTGCAAGCACGAATAAATGAGCACCTCTTTGCAGACTACTTTGTAAAAACAGGAGAAACTGGAGTGTTGTGTGCCTCTCAGACCACTCGACCTTGGTGCAACTGCTCTTGCTGCACTATTGATACCTAGGCCCGTGTCTCGTGCCTCTGGCACCGCTTTTCTCAGCACAATGCACCCATGCCTGCCTCTGACACACCATGGCTCTGCTCAGGAGCAACACTTGGGAGACCACAACTGCCCCCCACCCCACCACCCTCGAAGAGGTGGAGTGTCTTGTAGGTAATTCCGGAGAAATCCTGATAGCTCAGGGGCATGGCAACTATGTGCCTCGCTCTACCCCAGCCCTACTGCATTTAGAGTCAAGCCTGCCCCACACACGTTGGACCCAAACTTGTCTATCTGAGCGCTCCGAGGCGAGCGCGGTATCTGACTGATTCTGTCCCAGCCCTTCGTGCCTTTCGGAGCCAATCGTTACAAGACGTATTCTGCCACATGATTCTGCTCCAGCCCTTACCAGCCAGTCAGTCAGGACTAACATAACGTTAGCAAATCCTTCATGATCATTCAGAAGCAAGCCTGACCGGTGAATAGTTCTACCACCGCCCTATGGGCGGCAGGTACTCGTCACGTGACCAATTATTCTCCAACCCTCCCAGCCTTTCACAGATGAGTCAGACATAAGACTGATTCTGGTCCAGCCCAACCGGGCTTTTAGACGTGATCCTCATATGCGACTGATTTTGCTCCCTCTATACCAGCCTTTCAGAGATGTGTCTGACAAGTAATGGATTCTGGTCCAGCCATACCAGCCTTTCAGAGGTGAGCCTGTCATTTGGCTGATTCTGGTCCGGCCCTACCAGCCTTTCTGCGTGGATCTCACCGGAGCTGGTCCCATCGCTGGCACAGTCTGGGGGAGACCGGGGTCGGGTGGCCATAGACACCCTCCCGCTTTGTGTGTGTGTACATGAAGGTAAGAAGCCCCCCTTCTCCCGACCTGGCTTGAATATAGGGGTTGGGGACAGTCACTGCATCCAGAATGGGATGTTTTTGCGGGTGGTCCTGTCGCCTGTCCCGCCCCCTCCCGTCTCCCGCTGCCCCCCATTATTTACGCTGATCCCACTCAGAGCTCGCACAAATCCCTTCTCCGTGTCTCATTACTCTGCGCACTCGGGCTAATCCCCTGATTCTTGCTTCCTTTATCCGTGTCTCTTCCTCTCGCTCGTGTTTTCTCCGCTCACTCTTCTTTCCACTCTTTCCTGGCTTTCCCTCTTCAATCTCCTTTCCCTTCTCTCTCCCCTTCACCCGCGTCTGCTCCCCTTAACCACTGTCTGCTCCCCTTAACCACTGTCTGCTCCCCTTGACCACTGTCTGCTCCCCTTGACCACTGTCTGCTCCCCTTGACCACTGTCTGCTCCCCTTGACCACTGTCTACTCCCCTTGACCACTGTCTGCTCCCTTTGACCACTGTCTGCTGCCTTTAACCACTGTCTGCTCCCTGATGATGACGTGATGAGTGATAGGTAAATCGCTGCATGAGACAAGCAACCCATGTATACTACACGCACTTCCAATTACAAAAGCACAAGTTTGTGCTTTTGCCGTTGGAAGTGCGTGTAGTATACGTCTCATCCCGTGAACCATCATCGGTCTAAACGTCGAAAAAATATATTTGAAGTACTATCTGAAACGGACGACGAATTAACACACCGGGATAGCTTTTTGCATCCTTGGAACACAGATAGAATACTGTGGGTTGCTTGTCTCATGCAGCGATTTACCTATCACTCATCATGTCATCATCCTTTGAAGGGGCTTTTCTCATACTATATTACACAATTTGAACATTTTGTAAGTCTTGCAGGACAATTTTCTGAACTGGCATTATGTGATTTGCTTCCACAACGAAAGCAAGCAAACGACGTTGAATCAAATTTGTTAAATTTAGGCTTTGTAGCATTTTTGAAATTGTGCGTGTTGCCAGAGAATTGTTTTTTTTTGGAACGAAAATCTTTCCCTTTCTTACTTTCCGAAATATTGTTGACAGAAGCAGATTTGGAAGAATCATTCTGTTCAGAAATAGCTGTATTGCTTCTTTCAGACAATTCAGCCTTCTTGACAAGTGTTATAACGTCTTTGAGGCTAGAATCACCTTCAATCCAAAGTCGGTCTTGTATTCCTTTATTTTTAGAACATACCACAACCTGGTATCTTATTAATTCATCGAGGAGAACACCAAATTTGCAAGGTGCAGCAAGTATTTTTAAAGCAGCCACAAACTCTTCAACAGACTCATTTTGCAATTGCTTCCTTTTAAAGAAAGTCCTTCTCGTGACTCCAATGCACACAACAGGAGAATAATGATCAGTGAGATCCATAATAGCAGTTTTAAATACATCTATATCACCAGATCTTTCTTGTTTCTGCATTTGGTTGTAAACTCTCAAACCCTCAGCTCCCAAACAATAAAGTAAAATTCTTTTTTTCCTTTCAGGAGACATTATTCCAATATTATCTTCCTGGGTGGCTATATAATTCATAAAATAGTCTCTCCACTCGAGCCATTTGACACTGGGCTCACCAGGAGAAGAAAGAAATTATTTAGGATTGTTGAGGTTTATTGATGGATTGACATTAGTAGTAGCAGAAGAAGCTGCACTTTCCGTCATAACAAATGCGTCTTTAACAGTATACAATAAACAAACAAAGAAATCGCAAAATGAATACAGCTTTCTTGGATGTTGCAAAATAATAAATCCGGTAATAAGGAAAATAGCCGGTTTGACTTTCTTCAGGCGTAAAGTCAAATCGATTGGTGCTGCTGTTAATTTCACTTCAGTGTGGAAGTTAAAATGGCGTATACAGGGGTCACGTAACGTAACCTCGCGTAATGACGCAGCGCGTCAGCTCAGTGACCAAGCAAAGAGTCACAGAACGAGAGTACGGCAAGAGAAAGCAGCATCTCTGAGAAAAGAATGTCGGAGTAGCACAGGTCACAGAGCGCGCACTGAAGCAGGGAAATGGAGCGAGCCCCTGATTCAAAAAATGCCAGGTACGTTGCAGGACTGTTACAGTGGATGAGGCTCCCACACTGTAACAATCACTGAGAAAGAACTTACATCGATGATTTTCTTGTACAGGAACTCAGCGGCAATCCGATCTTCCAAAAGAAAAGTTTCGAAATTCAATTTGAGGATAAGAAAATTAATTGAAAAATTCTGCTTCTCTTCTTCTTATTATTTTTATATATTTATATTTATATATTGTGAGATAATTCTCTCTATGCTTCCCCACATTTAAATCTGATCAAATTCAGTTTCTAAAGAATAGGTTTCCCTGTGTGCTTTCTTCTATTTTTTGATCTACTTGAGATTCAATCATTGTTATCCTGTGGATACAATAGAGTTAGATTGTTTTCACAACTAACCTGCCTGACTAATGCTTCCAATTTGCTCTTTATTATTTTTTCAAATAGATCCCTTGTAGACAATTTTCTGTTGATACAATATACTGCCCAAGCCTACAAAGGTTTACTGGGTTACCCAATTTCCTTTGACGTACCTACAGTCCAGTCCGCTTTGGTTAACAAGGGATGTACATCAACAGGATTTCACTGACATATTTGGGACAGCATGCATTAATAAAGATGCGTCATCAGTTACTAAGGACAGTGATACTCTGCTCACCTGTAGCCCACGCATGTGTACGGTAGTTGAGCACAAATGAAACATTTTCAGGACTCTTCGCTAGGGTAACAAGCATTTGCAATGCATTTGGTCTCGTCTTTGGGACCTTATATGTATTTAGCTATGAAGCACATTAGCCTGGGTGGTAAAACATCTACTGTTCTTTAACATGGAGGAAAAGTAAGCACTAAACTGCGTGACACGCCATGGAGAGAAATATTGCCTTTCTGTGGGAAACGGTGTAGTTCAAAGTTCTGTTTTTAATATAAAAGCAGGGCCTTCGGTGCGCATACCACTGAAAATACAAGATTTGAAAAAAATATTGTCTACGGGTCCTCGTGGAAGACAATTTCTATGGACTGGAATCTAGAGCATGCTAAAGTGATTCTGGTATTTTACTGACCTCTCCTGGTCATTTCTTAACAAGACAGTTAAATAGAGGCAGTTGGACAGAAAAAAAAGTCCCTAAGCGGAACCAGTCAAGTCCTAGGGCTGATCTCCAGAGCCCACAAAGTACAAACATATATAAGTATATACTAAAGTATATACAAGAGGACTCGAATGCTCGACCTACAAATGGATGCCCAAACATTTCTATAAATCTGTAAGAGGTCACTATGCAGGTTTTACACTCAATTTTGAAAAATTAATGGTGGCTTTTACTCCTTCACTTATTAATCCATATCCCTCTAAGGAGCTGCGCTAACAGACAGGTCCAAAAATTACACTATGAATTTGAAAGCACTTTTTTACTCTTCAATCTCGCACAGGACTCCTTTCCTTTAGAAATCTAATTTCCCTTCCTCGTTGGCAGCATTTTGCACGATCAAAAACGTATGGAATAAAAAAAGCAAGACTTGCTAATCAAATATCTGCTTCCTTAAGTCAACAACAACGTTTATTTCGAATGCAAAAGATTTTTGATGCAAAAGCCATACAACTTGCAAAATAAAAACATATTTAAAACATCACATTTACAATTCCCAATTAATTTCCATCAAATGAACAATAATTCTAAAAATTATTAAAGGAAGCTAAACATTCAAACACTTCGATAAAAATTCCTGCCGACATCAATTTTTAATACTACTTTGTTTTTTCCTTAAGATCTGTATAAGGGTTTTCATGGTACACAGTCTTCAAAGGATGTGTTTCCCTGGGATGCAGAGGGCGTCTTCCAAAGGAAATGGACGAAGTTGTTCTGGGCTTGGTGAGGGGCCAAAGTAAATGAACTTTAATAACATCTCAACAGGGTAACAAAGTACTGAAGAGGCGCACGCAACGCTCTGCTATCCTTTCGGGTTCATTTAGAAAAATATTCAAGGCTGGCCTCTGCTTTAAAAAGAATTATTTGCATAACTACTTAGTCATGCCTGGCTGGCATTACACCGTGGTGCTTCAGGGCAAGCTTTCCTATGCAAAGTGAGTCTGTACCTGTACTGGCGAATAATACTTCCTGCCCCTCTCACCGACTCGGCTTCTTTGAATCTCTTCTAAACTCCTAGATTCTTATGTAAATCCCTTGGTTTCAGGATTATTATTATAATGTAAAAATAATATAAAACTTGGATGAGTAGACAATGACAAAAGCATGGGCATAGAAGGTTTGGGTTGAATATGTTGACATGCATAATGGAAGAGTAGCCTGATACAACAAGCATTGGCAAAGTCCTAATGTTTGGCTTGAATATGTTGACAGACATAATCGAACAGTGGCCATATACAACAAGCACTGGCATAGTCAGAAGGACTGGTTCAATATGTTGACACACATAAAGACAGGCATACACAAGTGTGTATATGTGAAATGCCGTAGCAACAAGAAGCTGGAAGAGGCAAGCTAACAAACCTGTCAGTCAAGCACCTCATTACATGCACTCCATTGTAGGATGAAAGATACTCACAAACAACCAATAACGTTAGGTGAGCAAGTAATACACCTCTGGGCTTAGTCAGGATTTGACAGAGAGATTCAAATCAATGGCTGAAAGATGAAGGTAAAAAAAAAGTTAGTGGTTGAAAGGAGGAACCCAATGCCAACTGTAGGTATATTGGAAATATTAGGAGAGCTTAGAATGCTGTGCTGTCAACCCCAGACCTAAACATGTACATTAAAACATTAATAAAGTGAGGAAGTGAAAGTTAGGACAGGTAAGATTTCATGGGTGGGGCAACAGTGCGAAAGTTTCTGGAAAGCCTTCGATATACACATTATTCAGAAACAAAGTACTCTTTGAAGCAAAATTATGGTCCACTGGAGTCTTAAGGTTGAAGGCATGGAAGACAAGAGAAGAACAGCCTCAGCTTCCTGTGTGCACCTGACTGTGAAAGCACTGGGGGAAAATATGTTAAGTTCTAAATGTTTAGTAATCATCTATCTTGTTTGGGTTTCTCTTTCTGTCTGTATAACCTTTGATTTACTTTGTGTCAAAAGCAAAGCACTTTACCCTGAAAGGTTAACTGTCTGCAGAGTTCCACACATGATAGTTACAGCAAATTATAGTCAACTTCTTGAGAACTTCCAGCTGCGACTTACATATTTCTCTGCACCCAGAAGTGGAACTTGTGTGAGCAAAAAAAGTATTTGTGCCAATAAAGTCAAAGAATTATAATCGGAGAACAATGTTTTCCCCAGATCAGAACCTTAAACCTCGAACGCAGACAATCTGGCAGACTGTCCCTGTAGTAATGCTGTGTATTATTATTATTTAGTTAGTAGAGTGTAGAGTGTTAGTATGTAATAGAGTTCCTATTCTGTAATCCCATTCTGTATTCTGGTGTATGTCATGAGATTCCATGCAACTGTTGTTCCTTAGAATTGTACTCACTTTGAATTGACATGAAGACATGAATGGATGTACTTAATGCTTCTCCAATAAAGGATGCATTATTTAACTTTAATTCGATATGGACCTCGTGATTACTACAGTCCCTAGCATTAATTGAGAAGATAGGAAGAAAAACAAATCCAATTACTGCTGTAAAAATCCAGAGTAAATGGGAAAGGATCAGGGTGGGAAAGGAAAGGAAACACCCTATATTTCCTCAGATGTAGCGTTGCAGTTTCTCCACAGGGAATTGATTGTTCCATGGACATTCAGAGAAAAAGTGTTATGGCAGATTTCTGCTGTACACACGCCTGTGGACATCTGACTTGTCCACTCGAGTATGCAAAGTGGAATAGTAGTAGTCTGTAAATCCTTATACATTTCCATATGTAGGCAAATCACCAGAAAAGCTTGAATTCACGCAAGTCATAGGTGCAAGTCTATGATTAGTAAATGTGTGCATTTTAATGGATCATGTCTTCCCGGCCTGATTAGGGTCTTGTTTCATGTGATTCCTCACTCACTGATGCACCCTTTTCATTCAACTCCAATGTTTAGAATACTAATGTAAAATTCAGTTGGTGCTGGTCTCACCACATCCCTGCTCAGTGAGTCTCTTTCTAGGCTTCCACACCAGACGACTTCCCAAAACGACCCATCTTTAAGCCCCAATCTACAAGACCTCTTAAACCTTCTATGTTCTCTCTTTCCACTCACCAACAAACTCGTCTCCTCACTGCCCAATCCCATGATTAACTCTTTACCGAGAGACGCCCTGGCAAGTACTTTCTCATAAGGTCCCAATAAATACTCTCAGTTCCAAGCCTATTGGTCTTTAGGAACAAATGCATTCTCGCTATTGTCTTGGGACTGTCATCACCTGCCAATATATGTCAGAATTTCAAATGTGCCAAACAGCACTAAAAGAGGCGCAGTATATCCATACACCACAACTGATCTTCAGTGAAGCTGCCCATATAAATATGTTTGAATTTAATTTCATTAGATACAATAAATAAGCAAAAGAAAGTCCGACTTTAAATCGTTTGCTGACCTTCTAACCACCCAGAAAGACTTTCACATTACCTTCTTTTCCAAGGGGGATGTGAAAGCAAGCTTTTGTCAAAGTGTGTACTAAAATATTTTCTTCTGCTATGAGGCTAACTAATTGGTACATATTTCAAAATATTAAAATGAGTTAAACAATATGGATAAACACAGAACTGAAATAAAGTAGTTAAAATACAGTTAGCTGTAGCAAGAGGTATTATAACTCTTTGCAATGTGACCTTCAGAGATATTGTACCCACATACAACCACAAGAGGGAATGGCCAACTGTACAGTTACTATGTCTGATTCTCTGAAAAGGGACCTAATGAGATGTTCATTTCACATATACTAAAGACAATAATCGAACCTACCTGCATTAGTTAGGACAGAATCACTTTCTTGTTCCATCTCAGTGTAAATCATTTAATAGGAATTATGCTGATGTCCTGAATAATCCTTTTTAGAACACTGGAATATTGAGTGCCTCATTGAAGACAATGGAGTGATGATCCATGCTTCTAATAGCTGTTCGAAGCCCGGAGCATCAACATTCCAATATTTGCTCACAGCTGTTGCTGTGAACAAATGCCTCATGGAGCCCGAGGGGATTTCAACCCCCTCGAGCTCTGTGAGGCTTTCTTTTAAAAATTAGAACATTCTGCCCTCTAATAGCATTAGAGCTCTCCGTAGCAGGCTCTACCCACCATTAAAGGCCCGCTCCCTAGTTAAAGGCCCTCACCTTTAGCTCAGGCTTTTGATGCTGGAGTGAGTCTTTTATGGCCAGTAGAGCCCACTATGTCGAGATCAAAAGCTATATAGTTACTACTCTCTCCCTCTCTTTTTCGCCTTTCGATGCAAATAACACAAATGGAGTGTTGTCATACTTAAAGATGCATGTATAACTGTCCAGAAAGATGCATTAAAAAATTGACTATTCTCTCCCTCTCTTTTTGCCTTTCGCTGTTTCGATGTAATACCACCAATGGAGTGGTACTGGCCCATTGGGTGTCTCGCCACTGCCACCTGATGACTATTACTTCAATAGCCTGTTCTTCAGTGGGCATATATAATTCCAGCACTCTTCATTTTCCTGCAATGGAATTTTTATTGGTCCATGGGGCTTTCTTCTCTACATGATCATCCGTTACCAGATGATACTATGTTCACAGCCTGTTTATTACTAGACACACACTGCCAGCACCCTTTATTTGACCCCATTTTCCCTACCGTTGCATACAGCACACTAAATATTATACTCTTTACTATATCCACTTACCTGAACGTTTTCGTTTGCTTGCCCTACGACATGTAAACTCTTGGGCACCTGATTTTTCAGTGTTTTATACTTGAATACTCCTCCGATATATGGTATGATATACATCAATATTAGCTATGCCACCTAAGTTTACACAATCTCTAAGAAACCACATAATGTTTATCTAATTAGATAAACTGTGGTCTCTTTACTTAGAAACACACTATCTCTGAAGTCACTCCCCAACAGTGGTCTCATTCTTATGAAGTATGATGCATTTGAAGATACTTCCTAACTGATGTTCAGAGGCGTTTTAAAAGACCACGCCGCACGGTCCTTTAAAACGAACTAGCGCTGCCTCGTGTTATTACTAATTGAGCTAGAGGACGTTACCCAGTACGTTTTTGCCGGCGTTGGTTACGGTAAGCCGCCTTTCGTGACCCTTTACTGTTTATCCTCTTGCGGGGGCGACTGGGAGGCATTTGCTGGTTCTACATCTAAATGGTCACAATCCCATGAGTGACGATACAGCCCCACTTATACGTGGCCTCAAGTATGTTCTTAGGTCCATGATAATGTTAATGTTATTGTGAATTTATAGAGCGCATTATCACCCAGAGGTCTCTAAGCGCTGTCAGATGAAGCCCTACACCAGATGAAATAATAAGTGGCTTGCTCGGAGAGTCCCTCATGCCTCTAAGAAAAGCACGCTCTTCAACTTCTTTCTGAATGGAAGGAGATTTGTTTCCTTGCATAGATTTTCCGGGAGGCTGTTCCATGCCTGAGGAATTGTGGTCGAGAAAGCTCTTCCACCCGTGGACGAGAGATTAAACCGGGGGCAGACCAAGCGATATGCATCTGCTGACCGAAGTATCCTGCTCGGAGTGTAGTTGGTCAATCGGTCCTTGATTTAACTGGGGGCTAAGCCATAAATGGCTTTATGCACAATACAGAGGCTTTAAAATGTAATTCTCTGTGTAATCGGGAGCCAATGTAGATCCCGAAGTAGGGGCGTGGCATATGTACATCTAGGTTTTTTGAAAATTAATCTGGCCGCGTCGTTCATGACAACCTGGAGCCTGGCCAATAGTTTTTTTGGTAGACCATAGTACAGAGAGTTGCCATAATCCAGACGCAACAGAATCAACGCTTAAACCGCCAGTCTAAGTGTAACAAATGACAAAAGTGGGGACAGTTTTCGCAGCTGTCACATTAGACCAACAGTAGTTCCTACCACAGCCGACACCTGTTGTGTCAAGGATAGCAAGGCATCAATTTTGATGCCAAGACTGGTTCGGGAAAAGGCCCAAGTTCTGAAGGGTAAAACAGATCATTCCAGGGGTTTGAGACTGTGGTAACCGCCAAAACCTCAGTTTTGGCAGGGTTTATTTTTAACGAATTGACCCGACATCCAGTTGACGGTAAATTTCAGAATATCCTGCATTCTTAAGTGAGCCGTAGGTGAATGGTCAATCAAAGAATTTGAGTATCGTCGGCATAGTTGTAAACCCTGCACTCCATCTGGTTCAGTGCTGCAATCAAGGGCTGCAAATAAGCATTAAAAAGCAGAGGTGATGATATGTGATTATGAATTAGAATGGGATATGGTTCTCCTTCCTCACCTTTATTACTTTTACTTATAGGCACAGGAGCCGCTTCACCTTTGAACTGTCACTGGGTCCAGGAGGGTACAGTTGTCCTTTCAGTACCAACACAGTCTACTATTCTTCTACACTCTTTGTAATATTACTTATTATCCTTAGAAGCCCATACTCACTTTTTATAGGTATTTAGTTACTTGGCAACATCATACCTGGGTCAATGGCCATGAACATATTTGTGTGGATCTCGTCACTTGACCCGGTATATATTTTTGCACATATCTGAAGGGTGCTCTATTCTCCCAGAATTTCTTCTTCCTTTTTATAAACTTTACTCTGTTTGCTGGGTCTTCTATTCGCCCCTTTCTTGCTAGATATTATACCTTACATGTTTTTAACCTCACTTCTATACTTATTGAATATATGTCATGTTTTGTCCCTGCTTTTCAGTGGTAAATTGTTAATGTGTTTTGTCATGTATGACCTTTTAAATGTAAATGTCTAGCCATCAGAATCTTCACAGGCAAATATCGCCTGGTGGAGTGTTTATGTGGTGTCTTGTGTATTACTGTCCATTTGTGGTTATTTATGTTGTATTATACACCATACGTTTTATATGTTCCACAGCCCTGATGAAGTCCACACCAGTTGGACGAAACGCATCAGCTGTTTTATTGAATGAGAAGAATAAAATAAATCTTGTATAATATCTACAAAGGAAGGACAGAATCATTATAGTTTGGTGCCAGTGGTGCACTACATATTTGTCTTAAGTTTGACATTGGTCTTGGAGACTTCTTGGCAACGACAGGAGCAGTGGAGATGCACACTTTTTGAGCTATCAGACTTATAATCTTGGACGCTCTTGGGATATTATTTGTGGGGATGTCACAAGCACACAGTGATTTGCCTGTTAGGCTTGCGATTTCAAGTTTGTAAGTGTAGAGTTACTGTATTGAGAATTAGAACGAGGATCCTAGATGTCAACTGTAACCCTTTGTTTCTTTGAACCAATCACTTCAAGCAGCTGCCTTGAGAAAGCCGATAAGGGTACTCCCATTATTCGAAAACACACATTGGTTGAGTTAAAGGACTAGTTTTCTGATGCGAACCGTATTGTAATCTGACATCAACACAAATTACATTTTCAAATGATTTGTATCCTCGCTGTCAGAATTAAAATTTTCAAGTGTTTAATGATAAAAAGCGAAATTATGGATAACCACTATTACTTCGTCCACAACAGCTTTCATAGTAATTATCCGAAGTTAAATTCAATTATCAACAGAGGGTTAATCATTAGCTCTTACTAAACTCAGTAAATTTGTAAAATCAAGGAAATTTCTGATTTTATCTCGTGGAACCCCGGCCATGAGGAACCTACCTCCAAATAAATTAAACTAGTGTTGAATGGTTGTTGTAAATATTGACAGTCAACACATGATGATCAAGGTTAAAATGTCTAGCGAGAGATGTATTGTAGGGTTTGGGTAACTGAGTTTTTTTGATGTGCAATGTTTAAGGTACGTTTACAGAGGGATCTGAATAAAAAAACTTGCAATCCTTTTTGACTAGTTCTTCAATCCTGCCCAGATGACCTACTTACGGTGTGTTTCATCCTCTACCTGCATACATTTGTAATATCAGTTCTGGTAATTATTATTCAAACGTTGGTAAACACACATGAAAATAATATGTAACTTACATGAAAATATTTTTGCATTCGTCAGAAATACGAATCCTGTTTTACAAACAGCCTTACTGTACACTGATGGTAGAAGGTGGAGTACCACCTCCAATCAGTTAACACATTACTTAAACAATCTGCTAATGGCATCATTTTACTTCTATTGCATGCCAGGTTGGCCAAAACTATCACATGGAAGCCCTCAGGTGAAGGTGGCTCCGTCAATGCTTATTTTGGGAAAGCAGATGTCATTGGGGGCACCAGCACTCGTTTTGGGGGCCAGGACTTATTTTTCATCATCAGAATTTGACCCACAGTAAGAAATAGAAATCGAGAAAAAAGAAAGAAGAGGCAGATAGGAAAACAGTGAAAAAAGGGGGAACGCAAGGGCGAAAAGGATTTTTATAGAGTAACATAAATAGACAGGAAGTGTAGGGTAGTTGAAGACCGAGGCATGAGGTGGAATCAAGACCAGGAAACCAACATATTCATCAACACAGACGGCAGGCTCTTGAGAAACACGTTGGGCCCCTGCACTTATTATCTTCTTATATATAAAGTAGGCTTTGAAGTTTGAACTGAACCTAAACAAACCTTTAGGCCACCTGGACAGAAGAGGTGAAACTAGAATTAGACATATTGGGGGCAGAATAGAGCAGCTACAGAGAAAATCCATCTACGTTGTAGCCTTGTCACAACTTGTGTATCTAAAACCCATCCTTATCCGCCTACCGCCGGATCACTCAATGCGAAAGAGTGCTCACATGTCCAATCCCGTAACAGTCAAAATAAAGGCAGAAAGATGCTTCCACTGTAAACAAATCAATCACCTGAATTAAGCAAAAGAGAACAACCCACAGCATACAGACTTATCGCAAAACTATATCCAAAGTGCACTGTTTTAGATAAACCACGTGGTCAAAACTTCGTTTCACAGTAAACTACTACATTGTTGGACTGACTTAATTTATGATTCACTGCTATATAATTTTTATGATTCATTAAAATTAACTCGTCTTAGGCAGAGACTTGATGTCCTGGCATGGGAAGCAAAGGGACTAGCAATGAAGGAATTCACTAATACATACATATAAAGCACAGTATAAACTTAATTGCTTCTAGGAGTAGATCAGAAGAGGTGTTATTACCCAAATGGATGTGATGAAATTTATGTCTGCAATCTTGAGATTAAACAAGTTACTGTAACGGATACAGTGGGCCAGAGAGTTAGCATAATGACAGAACAAAGGGACCATTTCTTAGCGGTTATTAAGCAGCTGGTAGGTCACACTCTCCTATGGGTCCTGGTCAGCTTGAGTCATTGAACATGGCTGCCAAACAGAGGTAGACACTCATTATTTTAGTTGTATGTATCCCTGTATATGGCGATGTTCTTAGAGTGTAAGTATAGCTGAGGAGCAAGGGAGTGCTGCAGAAAGGGCATTAACCCTGAAATATGATTCAAGTTCATTTTCAATCAAACAAGAGACAAATAGTTACCTATTGTGAAAGGTGGGAGTATTCTTTAAAAGATGCATCTTCTATTTCTCCTGAATTACGATAGGGTCATAGCAGTTGTGATGTCACTGGGGATGCTTATCCAAGTGCTGGGTACGCACTTACTTTTTCTATTCATGTGACAAGCACAGGATTAGGGGACTCAAAGTGCCTTACAATATAAAAAACTATGGATCCGAGAGGGAAAGTGGAGAAAGAGGGAGCAGGGAAAGCTTAACAGACAGGCAAAGAGAAACCATATTAAACTTTCAGTAAAGAGACAGGTCTTTAGACTCTTTTGTTGACACTTGCAGCAATGGTTTTCGCTACAGCAAGTTGTGTTCAATATTGAGGAAGGTGGGGCTGAAACTCTGAAGCAATGGAAGAGTGACTACTTCAGTCTTATAAACCAAACAAGAACAATATGTGCCTTCCAATACAAATAAAATTAACACATGAATACTGAAAACAAAGCCATCAGGCTACAATTTTAAATCAACGAGTAGCATCGCAAAGGTGTTTCATTATAATTCAGTAACTAAGGGTCTCATTATGATATTAGTGGGACCGAAACCAACAGCCCATTGGTGGCGGTCCCATAGACAAACAGCCCTTCGGTCTGACAGCTGCACTGTGATGCAGGCGGTCAGACCGCAACCAACCAGGGGGGAGACAGTCGCCTCCGCCAGGGGTGGCGGTTAGAAACTTATCCCTTGAATGGTGGTGTTGCCGAAGCAGGCACTGCCATCAGGATTACAATGTCCCTTTCTGACAGCCTTTTCACAGTGGTCCGACCGCCATGAAAAGGCTGTAGGAAAGGGACCTTGGGCCCCAAATATGGCCCCCATCCCTTGTGGTGTACTGCAAAGTGGCCCTCAGAGCACATGTAGTGCCCCACGCACATTCATGCGTGCATGGATGTCCGTAAAGTGCTCTTTTACACTGCAGCTTGTGCTGTGGCCCTTTTCCAAGGCCGCAGCACAAACCGCCGTGCTAAAAAGCAGTATCTGACCTCCAGCACAGCAGTCCTATCGTAACTGAGCGATCAGACTGCTACCTGCTCGTCGGACGGTCTCCTGACAGCCGTGATAGCGGTCGGTGGTCCAACCGCCCACTATCATAATCTGGGCCTACATGTTTTATTAATTCAACATATGCATGGTCACTCAATTTGGCACATTGTATGTTTTTCCTAAAATTGCATTTGGAACTAATGCTTTAGCCCTGGGCAACACTGATCCAATTTTTGGGGAAAAACTTCCCCCAAGCAGCATGACATTTTGATGCATTTCCAAACTTCCACCCCCCCCCCCCCCCCTATGACGGTGACAACCCCATTGCTCCTGTAAAAATTATTTCAGAGCATTGCACACCAATAGCTTCTCAGTTAAAGTGTATATACTGTGAGAGAACTTTAGAACAAAAGGACACAGGACCACATTATCCTTCCCTTCTCAGTGGGCACGAACTGCACCGCACAGTATTCAGCAGTTTTACATAATAAATACATGACTTCATTTCTTGCATTTTTGTCATAGTAGTATTAATAGCCATGGGGTTGGTCGTAATTAGATTTTCTGATAAAGAATGTACATCAGGAACAAAATTCTCTAAGTGAACGTCAGGGTTGTCAAGTGGCACGGATGCTATCTTGAAGGAGATGGGATTTGAGAATGATTCATGTGAGAGACCAAGGAATGGGGTGGTGGTAACTTTGTGGTGTGGCACCTGCTCACCTGTACCGACTGTGAAGCCTGCCTACTCATACGAATAGGTTAACTGTGCACCTCAGCTCAATGCTGCTTCCAAGGTTGAACAACTGCTTCCCCCAGATTCATGCTACTCTATGTGAATCCCCAGTTTCTTTCTATGACCTGGCATTTGAGTCCCCAATTATGCTAGTGGCTTTCCTGATTTATCAAAATAATCTATTGTTGGACTCTACTTCTGCCATGCTGTGCTCCCTTTGACATACCACCTTTCGTCACCATCACCAGATTCCTTATCTTCTTATTAGGGGGAGGAATGGGGAGACAAGCGGCGGGTGGGCGGAGGTCAGGACAGATGTTTGTTTGCTCACTTTTTATTCATTCACCTTTCATGCCTAATGTATCACTGCTGGAGAATGGCAATTTATTGATCGCTAGACTTTTTGCAAATATGCATACAATTTGACTTGCAAGGTGAATTCCTTTAGATTTTGCATTATTGGCTTTTGTCGTTTACGGCAGTGAATGTTCCATTTGGTGGTGTGCCATATGATGTAAGTGCATTGATATATATTGTACACTTGAAAGTGTAGCTTTATTATGTATTTCAATCGCAATAAAAATCTGCTTAAAATAAAAAATAAAAAATCCCGGATGGTTTAGATCAATTGAGGGCCTCATCCCTTTCTTTGATATGAAATCTAAAACTTAAATCCTGTCTATATGAAAAGGTGACAAGCCCTTTTGTAGCACTTAAATAGAGGAGCATAAACTGGTATACTGCGCCTAAAAGACGTGTTGGTCTGATTTCTCTGCTTGCACTGAGCTGCATGGATCCCAAATAGCATACCACAAATATTTCCATTACCTAAAGACCATTTTAGTATTTACCTATTTTAGCTGTACTATATACAATCTCACAGAGTGCAAACAGAAAGTGGCTCAACTAAACAAACGGAGGAAATAACTGTCTACGGGCTTTCTAACCATCCACAGAATGATGACTTACTTAAACCAATTCACATGACCTGGATAAATATAGCAAATTACAATATTCCCTCCTTCAAAAAAATATTCACATCCGAAACCTGGTTGCCGGAGAACGTCAACATTAAGTACAAGTAACTCTTACATGGAGCCGAACACCAGCAAGGAGCTAAATCACCTCAATTAGCAATTCCACACACAACAAAACTGAAAAAATGGCATTCTACCACAAGTCTGTACATGCGTGCATCACTCCTACTCAACTATCTTTGGTAAATATTTACCACCAACAGACTGCAACTGGGTCTCCTGTCACTTTAGCAACCCCTCGATCCACAGCACACAGATTTAAATGCGGCTTGCTGCATGTCTCACCACACACCATTCAATTCAAGTTACGTTGCTGTGGTTTACACTAAATGACTCCGGAGAAATAATTTTTGAAGACAACTAATAAACAAATAATTTATAGGTTCTGAAAAGGTTATTTGCTTTGAAGCACCTGACTACAATAAAAAGATGGACAAATATTGTTTGGGTTAGCAAAGTGTTTGTTTGGACTTAACAACTTCTCATTACTATAGCAGTTGATATGTCAGCCTGTCATGTAGGAGATAAAGGTTGGAAAACCAGATTTGAGGGAATCCTAGAAGTACTTAATTTTACTTAGGAGTAAACTGTCCAGGTTGAAGGAATACATTGGTACTCTAGTTTGGTAACTTTTTTTGTTGAAATTACTATGGCCTGGGAAGGAAGGCGAAGTGGATGCATTCAGAGTTATCTTTTCTCTCCTGATGGCCAAATGACCAATAACCTAATATTTAGGAAGTCATCCTTTCTATAATTCTGTGAGGTCAATCAGATTATTACTACCATTGAGTTAGGCAGCAATTAATTAACATTTTTAAGTACCATGAAACACACGAGATTGTCTTGTGCGTTATATAACTGGTTATTAATAACATCATTATACACATACATAGACTACAACATGTATATCACACATTGCGGTCCTTACTTTAACTAAAGAAGGGATATACAATATCTCACTGCCGTCACTGCAGACTCACATTGTTAGCCACCCTGCAAGTTGTTGCTACTCCGATAGCTTGGTACAGAGATCACCTTCATGTTTATTCCATTAATTTCTAGCTCTCAGTTTTCACAACCTCTAAATATCCTTAGTAGTATAAAACTGGAATGTTATCTTAAAATAGTAACAAAACTGTAAGACCTGATGCTGATTTTTTTATCCAATAATCCAAAAAGATTGGTTTCAGCCATCAGATCTAAGTTTAAGATTCAGATAAATTGGATACGTAATTTGTCTTTTTGATACCTACTAAGGAAGACACACTTTGAGAACCGATTACTGTACTATTTAGATGTTTATTGAACTAATCTAAGTCTATTTTTGATATGTAAGGTTGCTGGTCTTACCCAGTCAAGGTATACCTTTCTTCCTTACATTATTTCAAACGTAATTCTGTAAACACAAATAGGGACACATTTTTATCAAACTTGTCAATACATTTTTCCCTATTATCGGTAACTCACCAACTTTAATATATTTTGGGTAGATATGATCAGAAAGATTGCTGCCAGTCCAAAACCTGAAAGAATATACAGAATGTGCGCAGCCAAGGCCAAGGAAACGTTCTTTTGCAGCCAATGACAACTTGGAAACATTACTTGGTACGTGCTCTAGACTAAAGTAGTGGAAACGAAGCCAGCATGCACAGTCCAATTAGAAAGCAGCATATAAGAGCGACAATGAAGCCCACAAATGGTAAGCAATGGGCCGGCTTAAAACCCATGGTAGTAAACGATTATCTCTACCAAGCAAGAACTCAGCAGTCACTTGCAGGCCCTAAAGACATCAACCTTGTTGAGAGTAACTGGAAACTTGGTGTCACGGGGCCTCTGATGACGTCGGTGGACAGGGCGAGGACTTTAACAGCTGTTCCTTTCCGCCCTCAGGATACCTACGGCCCCTTTAATGCGGCATGGACGTCACCAGCGGAGGCGGAGCAGACAGTCCTGACATCGCACGCGTCTGCCCAACTAGAGTCAGAGGAGGCGAATTAGGAAGCCCCGCCGGAACCACACAGCGCAAAAGCCGGAGGAAGAACAGGAGAGAAGACGCCTGAGACGAGCAACCTTCGACAGGAGAACCCAGGAGAAGAAGCAGACGGGCAGGCCTGGAGAACTAACACGCCTGGAGGCCACCGACACCACGAGCTGCCCTGTCGCACTTCTGGAGAAGTGTGGCTGGACAAGGTACGGGGCCGTTTAAAGGGACTCTTCTCCTCACAGGGTGGGAAGGGGTAGGGGAGGCTTGAGGGAGGTCACGGGACCACGAGTGTATGTGTGAAATCCTCACCCCGAACACGCTCCCCAGTCGCTACAGTTCGTGTTGGGCGTAACATGTTTATCGGTGTAGGGCCCTGGTGACTCCTTCACTCCCCGTTACCCCCTCCTCCAGATCAGTACTCCGGAACGAAATAGTAATCTCAGGACTGTTTCTTCTTTCTTTTTCACATGGCGTTGCTGTTGCTGGAAGAATCCAAGCCGCACAACTGTATGAAACACTGAATTATTGGAGTCAGGAAGGACTCGAAGACCCCGACGTTTTTCTTGGTTTGATTCTTTGCCATATGAACTATTGATTGGAATTGAGAGGGCTTTCCTCCCTCTAGAGACACGCATTCCTTGGTTTTTTTGAGTGGTGTTACGTTGGAAAGAAATAAAACACCTATTCTGACATACTAAAGTGGTCCTCCATCATTGATACACCAGTAACCGGCTGTTCCCCACCCCCCCTCACACTTGGCCTGCTCAAGGACCCCAGGGCAAAAACAAGCATTTTTTTTTAACAGAATTTGCGTTGGGGGTCGCAAATCCCACCGAAAATTTTTAAAAATGAATCACCGGCTCCCGCACTTAATTTTAATGAGGCCCCCTGGTGGGCCAGGTCCCAGGGGCATTGACATAAAGTAATAGTGGGGGACCACGGGCCCCTGAAGCCCCGGGGACCACCACCTCACCCGGAGCTATGCCAATGATGACCCCCCCCTATGCTGCCCCGGGGACCGCCACGGCCTCCTCCCCAGGCTTTTTGAATTGTATGCGGGGGGCACGTAGCCCCCCCCCCCTCAGCCCAAGGGACTGCCACCTCCCCGGGCTGCATTTATTTTTAAAAATAAGTGTGGGGGGGCAAGAGCCCCCCACACACCCCAGGGACCACCTCCTCCCAGGTGTAATCTTTATTTAAATGCGGGGGCCCACCACATTTAAACGTGGGCCAGAAGCCGTGTTTACAGCGTTGTGTAAAAAGGGGCGTGGCCTCGGAACACCTCCCTGCAACGCAGCTCTGTGGCGCTTACTAGAGGTACCTGGTGGGCTAGTTGGGTCCCAGGGACCCTCAGCATTTAAGGGGACTTAATCCCTTAACTTACAACGAGCCAGGGGGCGCGTTTGCACAGTGGGGCAGGGAGGGGGCGGGCCTGATATAACAAGTTAGCAATCTTGCTGTGTGGGACTTATTGGAGGTAATAAAAGGGGTAGTTGGCCCCAAAGGTTACATTTGGGGGCTAACTACCCCTCCTATTACCTCCAATAAATCCCACACAGTGGGATTGCTAAAAGGTGTTTGGAGGCCACGCTCACCTTTCTCCACTACTCTGAAAACGAGACTGATATGTTACAGTTAGAAGTTAGCATTTAAAAAACCTTAGAAATTCACTGAAAAAACCATAGGTTTCAGGGACGTTATAGTTAGTTGGACATTTCACTCATACAAAAAGAGGGAAATTCCATGGTTATAGTTAGTTCAGCTAACTAAAACTAGCGCCCCCGCAATGCACTGCTGATGACGTCACACATTACATCATTCATGACACAGTCAGTGACATCACGGATGACATCTCATCCAAGTGAAATTCTGATGCACCTCCTCACACCCTGATATAACCTTTGATACACCCACTGTAATACAGACTACCATTTTCGAAACCATCGACACACCAATACCAGTTACTACATACGCACTCACCGATTCCTAGGTCTACACACACATCCACTCTTTCACCCATATAATCACTCATACATGCAGTCACTCATCAATACAAAATTAGCATATACACTCATACACCTATACAGATACTCACAACACCATTCATTCAGAGTTACTCACATACCTAGTCAGTCATGAAAAGAATCAATCACCCTTCCATTAACTCCCATATACATTGTGGGGCACGAGTTATAGTTAGTAACTATAACAGTGGAATTTCTCTGGTTTTGTACGAGTGAAATGTCCAACTAACTAGAACGAACCTGAAACCTATGGTTTTTTCAGTGAATATATTATATATATATATATATATATATATATATATATATATATATATATATATATATATATATATATATATGTATATATATATATATATATATATATATATATATATATATATATATATATATATATATGAAAAACTATGTGTACAGATGGGGCAAAGGAGGCTCGACGAGGCCCTCTTTAGTTAGGCTGAGCAAGGGAGACATAGGAGGAGGATTGATAGCATGTTAAGATAAAGGAAGCAACGACAAGAACAGGCAGCCAACTGGACCAACGTCTCTGAGAGAAGCTGAAAAGCGCACAACTTCCCTAGTGCTAGTGGTGTCCACAAATGAATCACTCATGTATGAGAAGCTACATAATTGCCTCTGATCTGTGAGCAGGTTCTAACCTGACAACACCACCACCAAGACAAATAACTTCGAAAACATTCCCAACCCAGCAAATTCCATTCATTATTTGTCATCAACAAAATAAACATTTCAACACGACTCAACTTGCTAGTTGTGCAGAAACAGGGCGCTCCACACACGCTGTAAATATACTGGGGATTTAAAGTTGGAATGCAAATAATGGGGTCGAAATGTAGGTTTCTGAAAAG
Source organism: Lissotriton helveticus (assembly GCF_964261635.1). Classification (NCBI taxonomy): domain Eukaryota; kingdom Metazoa; phylum Chordata; class Amphibia; order Caudata; family Salamandridae; genus Lissotriton; species Lissotriton helveticus. The sequence continues at coordinate 890,481,668 of NC_136071.1, read as the reverse complement.
GTAAACACTATTTCCAACACACAGCTGCCCGAGTCTGTTTCCAGGAGCCAACTGTGTTCCAGATGTATAGAAACAAAAAAAAGTGTAATATAAATATAAAAACAATTCCGTAACTTCCTTTGGTGGAGACTCGGAAGACTGTTATACTTCTTCCAGTTCATAGATTCTAAGTAGATACAAGGTAGAGAAAGCATTTGAAGTCACCAGCCAGATGTATGTAGACCAAGTACTAAGGGTCAAGGGTCATAGGGTTACTTCCACCTTTAATATAGGGTTGAAGCTCATTGAGTTTCACAAACAATTCCACGAGTATTCCTGTAAATTTGCAATTCTAACATATTTCCAAGAGTACTCCAAAAGCACCAGAATTTACGCATGCACCAGGAGGAAAATTCTGGTAAGCACATATGCCTGCCTTTCAATGGGTGGATTTGCATGTATTTTTGAATTGCCCATGCTTACAAGTTCATGGATGCTCACTGCTATTTGCAGACAACGAGGATGGATAGTCCATATATCAACATGTACTTTACGAGAGTGGAATTCCAACAGTCCTGACAGTGGATAGCAGTGTAGAACTTGCTCTAGCATGTAGTTGTTAAATGCCCTTTAGTAAAAGTTACGCGACCAAAACCTTGAGTGATTCAGGCCAGCTTCAGTAAGCACTTCAAGGCCGACCCTGAAGGCTTGGAAAGTGCAGATTCCCAGATTTTCTAAAACATATTTTACCACCAATATCCATCACCATTACAGGCCACAAAACCACAATCAGAATGGAGAACCTTTTGTCTGCCACTGTTGGGAGAAACTTGAGCTGTTGTGAACTTCAAGAAAATAACATGAATGATTTGTAGGAAGGCATCAAAGACAGGTACCTGGAAAGAGGAAGAACTGCAGTCTATATTCAAAAAATTCTTAGGTTTTAGTTTACATTTCAAAAGTAATGCTGCCAATTGAATTTCTACATCTTAGGCCGGAAACAAGCATCCTGGAACCTGTTTCGGGGTAACACCCCTCTTCAGCCAGGCTAGCTTGAATCCAATGGCAAAGTGAGCAAGAGACCCACGTCTGGGCATACCCTGCCAACTTAGGGCAAACAAAGCCAACACAAGGAAATGATGGATGGTGTGCTGAAACTTTTCAAACACTCGCCCCCAGTCACAAATCAGTCTTGACCCTGCTTGTTTCTGGTCCAAGGAAGACCTGGCTTGGCAGTACGGGGTGGACTGATCCCATGTGGAACATGCTCAAGACTGATTTGCATATGGCTGGGTCTGAACTTGGGTGGCGAAGTGAGCTAAAGAACGATAATGGTTTCAACCCAGATATTATAGTGACTGGGGGTTCAGCGCTCCGCCCATCTTCTTCTTGTGCTTACAGCCCCATCATGTATTCCAAATAGCACAGTATTTTGGTGGGCACAGACTGTGTATACTAATTTTTCAGGATCTGCACACACGTTCATTCGCCTTCGCCACTCCAAAATTGTTGGGGGATGTGGTGTGATCCAGGGGTCAATGTATAGCTTGCAAATTTACTCAATGTGTTATGTATCTTAGCCCAGTACAGACATTGGTAGGGCAGCCCCAAATCATGCGAAAGTGGACCACGCCTTCCACAGAACATCTCGGGAGGGGTTGTCTGGCTTGCGTCCGATGCAACCTAAATTTATTTGGGTCGTAATATACTTAGTGGATGTATTTAACTCGAATTATACGGAGCCTGGTTGATATGGCTAAGCATCTGGCTGCCATTAAATTATTGTTACACTTCATGTGTCAGTGAGCCAACGTCCTGGTGCCAGTGGGACCGGAGATGTTTGAGAGGATCGGGCTCATTAATCACTACTGAACGGTAAGTGGGGGAAATCCCTTTTTCAGCTAGGCTTTCCATTGTAACCTTGGTTTCAAGGGTTTTAAATTCCTTTACGTGTTGTAGTAAAGTAGTATCGTGTGGCAGAGCACGCCGAAGCTGTAAATAACGGGAGAATCATTTTTTTGTAGTAGAAATTCCACAGCCAAATTTTCAAAAGCACTTGATGTAGTTATTGTACCATAAATTTCCTATTTCAGAGATGCCGATGAGGTCCCAAATTCCCGCAATCCAGAGTCCTGGGGGTAACCAAGAACCACCTTATAAGGATATTTTGTTGGTAATGGTCCTGTGCCATTTAATAAACTTGAGGGCCTTATCCCAGCAGGTCAAGAGGGTCTGGGTGGGTTCCGAGTCCCCCTCCCTCCTGGGTAGCGAGAAGCCATACAGGGTTTCTTTGAGGCCCAATGTCTGTAGGGAAGTACACTCTAGATGGTAGGTTGGGTCATCTTGGTCTCGAAATATGCAGTCATTGATTACCACTAGTTGTGATGCCCAGTAATATGACCTCAGGTCTGGGGTCCGCCGCACGCTATCAAAAGGAGCCTGTATACATTTGGCGAGAGAGATCCGTGCTGGCATCCCAGCTCATAGGAATTGTATGAGGAATGTATTTATGTCAATGAAAAGAGAAGGAGGTAAGGTGTGGAGGAGATTTTGAAGGAAATATATAAAATGTGGTAGTGCCACCATTGTAAACAAGGCCCAAGGCTGTGATTGGTAAGCAGCAAGGGGGTGACGTTCAGGTTCCAAGTTTGTTGCTGATCTGTGGCAAAGTGTAGCCCTAAGTATTTGAAGGGTCCTTCTACTACTGAAAGTTGCTGCGTCGCTTTGGCAGTGGGGCAAGGTCCTGCTACAGGTTCAGATATGCAATAGTTCAATCACAGGCCTGAAGCCTCACTATAGATTCATAGGATGTCTAACAATCTAGGGACAGAGTGTTTTGGTTCATGTATATAAACCAATAGATCGTCTGCATTCAGCGAGACGCAATCTTCAAGTGGGTAGCTCCAGTAGATAGCAAAGAACTGGGTATCACATTGAATCCATCCTGCCAGAGGCTCGAATACGAACGCAAAAAAGAAGGGGTAGAGGGGCCAACCATGTCTGGTGCCTCTCTCGATTGGTAACAGAGATGCCAGCACATCATTTACCTGGACCCTTGTCCAAGAATGGCACTAAAGTGTTCTAATCAGTTTTATAAAGTAGGGACCGAAGTACATCCTGCAAAGGATATGGAACATGAAGTGCAAGTGAACTGAAATGAAGGCTTTTTATAAGTCGATATGTGCCAGGCCTGTAGTCGCCTGCAATTCTCCTGCTCTGGCCAGAATTAATTGCATTTGATGAATACAGTGTCTGGTCCCACACTTCAGCTTAAGCTGTTCTTGCTATGTGACTGATGCGAGTTATCAACTCCCTAAGTGGATATCTCACATGAGTTACATAGCAAGAATCTTCACTAGGATTTTCGCCTTTGTATAGATCAGGGGAAATGGGCGGTTGGAGGGGTCTTTCCCCATCTTATGAATAACAACAATAGTTGCTCCTCTTATGTCATGTGTCAAGAGGCCTTTTCCTCTTCTTTCCTCGAATATGGCCAGCAGGTGTGGGCTAGCAGAGAGGAGTACTGCTTAAACAATTCGGCAGAGAACCCATTTGGACCCGGGGTCCTATCGGAGTTCAGGGAGACGACAGAGGTTTGTATCTCCTCAAGCATGAGCACAGCCTTAATTTCCCCCCTCTAGGAAGAATAAAGAGGGCAGAACAGGAGATCTTTGGCTATAGGGACAATTCGTTTTATGGATGGTGGGGTGTGGCTCACATACAATGAGGAATAGTTTTCTGTGAAGGCTTCAGCGATTGTGTGGGAAGCATAGGTCTGCTCACCATTGCCCCGGCACACACATGGAATCACTCTAGAATCCTGGTCTTGGGTTGCCGGTCAGAACAGAAGGCGGCCCGCTTTGTCCCCCCGTCCCCCCCCCCCCCATTTGTAGATACGATGCTGGGAAGCAAACCAGTTGTGCTAGGCCGTATTTCGTTTGATGCATTGGCGGTCTTATGAGTCTGCGGTTAACAGTCGCAGGGTTTCATGTGCTGCCCCAGTAAGTGTGACATGACGCTCTAGGTCTATTAAGTCTGTTTCGAGTGCTTTTGCCTCCCTAGCTTGATCTTTTCTAAAGCCTGTGATAAGTGACTTATTGTGGCTGCGGGCCACCACCTTAAAGGCTTCTCAGATAGCAGCAGCCAAGTCCACTGACCCCACATTATCATAAAAGCAATTTGTTATTGCGTCTCTGAGACCATCAGCGAAACGTTTGTCTCGCAGTCTCCAGATATTAAGGCGCCAGATTGGGCAGCCTCCATCCCTCAAGACGTAGTTCCACTGGAGAGTGGTCCGAGAGACTGCAAGGGAAGATCTTCACTTCTTTCACTCTTGTGAGTCCGGTGGTTGGTACAAAGAAGTGATCAATGAGGGAGAACGAAGAGTGTGAATGGGAGAGAAAAAGTGAATTGTTGAGTATTGGGATGCCTTTACATTCAAATATCACAAAGCCCAATTGAGGTACACCATGTCTTGAACGGGATAGTTCTGACAATCAATCTTCCAATCAGGGTATCTAATGTGGAGAGCATAACTGCATTCTATTTCACCCCCTCCCCCCTATGGGGGGGAGGGGGAGAGCAATGAGGTATGGTGAGTCATCACTGAGGTCAGGGAGAAGTCAATTAGCACCAGGGGGGACAATACTGACAATAGATCATGTGTGTTTTTCTAGTTTAACAGTTAGAGAAATTAATGGGCCTGCTGGGTCTGGGGATACTTTTGTGGGGACCAGTGGGAAGGAATTGCGCAAGAGAATAGCCACACCTCTTGGATCATTAGTATACCCAACATGGTATATCTGTGGAGACCCAGAAATTTAAAATAAGTGCCAATCAAGTGTGTTTTGTGCAACAGGAGAATGTCTGGGTCAAGTCTCTAGACAAGATTCAATACAGCACTGCCCTTGAATTTATTGTTGAGACCATTGATATTCCATGTTATGATAGAAGATTTACTAATTTTTCAGTTGGATCAGGACAGTGTGTGGGTTAGTAAGACCATAGTTGCAACCATATTTGCATGTGGCAATCAGGAGTAAAAAGTCTCAGTCAGGAGGTCTGCAACAGGCATGCCCCTTGTAGCTCCTGGCACCTCTCTCCTTTGCAACCATCATCCCAAAACTGTTTTACCACACCCATAAAGTATCTGTTACCCAAGCTCACAAATTAACTAAACATTCCACTAAAATTAGCCACACAAAAACCGAGTGGTGAGGAGTAAGTCAAGTGTTGGAAAAGCCCGCCTTATGCAAAGTGGGAAAGTCCAGGTGCCAGTTGAATGTTTTATCTGGGTCTATATCTAGAATGTGGTCTGTGAGGGCCTGAGGCGGGGAAGGAGGGCAATGAGTGAGCAGAGCGATGTCTTCTTTGGGTTGTCTTGCTGCGGTGCTAACGTAGCCCTCAGGTCGCTGCACACACCTGAGGCTGCAGGAGGCCAGTGCTTTCGTCCACTTGTTCAAGAAGTTGGTCAGTTCTCCACCCAGCTCCAGGCATCCTCAGGAAGAAGAATGACCTCTTATGAAGAGAACTTTTAGCCAAGGGTGGATATGCAGCATTTATTGGGCAGTCCGCATTTGAAAATTCTTTTTCATTCCAGGCAGGATCTGCACCTCTATTTGACTCTGAGGGTGTACTAAGCAAAGACCATCATGGGGTTTGAGCCACAGTGCAGTTGACCACGTTTAAGAGAGGTGCCCAGAATGAGATCACAGTTAGCATAGTTGAGGATGTGGAAATCATTGGTCTTGACAGAGCCCCACCAACGATCTATGTGCACATTCAATGACTGTGATGATGCCTCTGCCAGTATCCAGGTTTTGAGCCAGTCTCTAATGAAGTAAGTGGGGTGGGTTCTTTCTTTACCCTTCGGTATGCCCACGATCTGGATGTTGTTCCATTTAGAGCAGCCCTCACCATCTTCAACACAGGCGGCATACTATCTACCGTAGTTCCTGGATTGTGGCATGAATTGTACAGATGGAGTCCTCTGCCTTCGATATCTGCCCCTCCGCTTCAGCCCCCCTGTCAACCGCATTACGGGGATCTTGCTAGAGAAGGGATAGGTCTAAGCTGAGCTCTCCTATTTTCCCCACCGGGACGTACTTGTATCTTGTTTGGCTTGAAGGACTGTGGCAATAACCCTTCCCCACCCCCCAAAGTTGTCCCGAATTCAATGTTAGAGAGTCTGGTGTTGTGGCAAGGCTGTTGGGGGATGTGTATTTGTTAATATAGTTCTGCTCAGGATGGGTTAGTCTGTTTGTCTTTTCCTATCGTGAGGGGAGAGGTTCGTGGACAAGAAGAGGGCCACCGTAGTCCCACATACCACCCGCTGAGATCCAAAATGAGGGGGAGCTCCAGCCTGTGGTAGGTCAGTCTGCAGGCTCTACTGCCTTCAGGTGTTGATGTTTTGGCACGACTGCAGGCCTGATCATGCCCCTCGCCCCTCCCCTTCGGGCCTCCCAGTGAAAAAGCTTGGGATCTGGTTTGACGGAAAACTCAGTTTTGTTAACCATATCCGCAAACTGACAGGTATCTTGAAGCCTCTTAGAAAATGTTTGCCCCTGCTGCCTCTCTCCGCCTAAGAAACGGTAGTCTGATTATGCTAATGCATTGTATGTGGATCTTCCAGGTTACCTCATGGATAAGTTGCAGGTTGTTCAGAATGCCGCTGTGCGGCTGCTGCTGGACTTACCCAAACACATTAGTGTTAGACAGCATCTGCGCAACTTGCATTGGCTGCCGATAAAAGCTAGGGTCATATTCAAAACTCTGGTTATGGCCCAGGCAGAGCTCTACGAGTATGGCCCAGCATATTTGAGGAACAGTTTCTCGTTTTATGCCCCTGGCAGACTCTTGCGCTCCTCAAACATGTGCCTGGCTTCCATACCCAGAATTCATCTGAAAAGAAAGGGAGGCAGTTCCCTGGCCTATCTGGCTGTTAAGTCTTGAAACTCTCTTCCCCCGGATCTCTGTTGCCTTCAAAACCCAACTCAGTTTAGGAAAAAACTCAAAACTTTCCTATTCAACTAAGCTTGTTTTCCATTTGCCTCTATTTCCGTACTCCGTTTCTGTTCTCTTTGGGCTTGCACCAGGACACTCTTCGGAGTAGCAGTGCACGTTATAAATTCCTGCTAACATAACATACCAGGTGCCTTTTGCTATGGTGTGGATTAGGCCCCGGTCATGTTTGCGCCATGAGTCTCTAGTCCCCAAGCATGGTGGGTGGAGCCAGGAAATGGCAGAAGGCAAGGATTCTCTTGAGAGCATTCCAGGAGGACCCAGATACACAGGAAGGTCTTGCGGCCACTTAGTCAATCAGTCCCCTGGCCCATACTGTTCAGGAGGGAGAAAGAGGCTTGGATGAAATTGCCCTTATGACACCTGGGCCCCAGGTGCGCAGGTACCGGTCCGACCCCTACAATGATGTTGTGAGTGTGATCTTGATAAGAGGTCCCCTCCACTTACTTGTTGCTGGGTGGCTCATGTATCAGGTGCAATCAGTGCATTAATGAAGCCCCAGCAGTTGTGTTGGGGCCCAAGGTCACAGTATGATTGGGTGATAGATTTTCGCTCGCTTCCCTATGGGCCGCAAGATCCTCTGTCTGTCTGGATTATTTGCTCCCAGTGGGTCTTCCACGGTGGGGCCGCCCCCGCGGGCCAACCTCCACATGGCTACTGCTTCCAGGCCTGTCTGTTGAGAAGTTCTACGCTGGGAGTGGGAGGGGTGTTAGGCCACCTGTTCCATAATATGAGCCCTCGCACGCATATCTTCCGCTGGTTGTCCTGCCCAGGGTCGCTACATAACCAATCTCAAACGCAGTGGTTACCTGTTGTAGCCTTTGGCCTCACCAGTCAGGAACAACTTCAGCTTCCGGTGCTTCTCCACCAGGCAGGACACACATTACCTTGAGTGTCCCAAGAGGGCCTGTGAGGGTCGAGGAAAGGCTGCTCAGTTACAAGATTATTGGAGATACTAAAGGCATGCCATGACGCTTAGAACAATGTGTCTGCCATCTTGGCTGGTAGCCACGCCTCCCAACGGGTGCTATATTTAACCTTAAACTCAAAAAATTTATATCAGGGCAAGTTATTGGAGTTTTGACATTTTATTTATTAAAATGTACTCCATTTTTCTAAATGGGTGTGTCATTTTTCATGTGCTGTGTTTTGACTTGATTACTGTTTTGGTACTGCATAAATACTTTACACATTGTCTCAAAGTTACGCCTGTCTGTTCTGTGCCATAGCTACTAAATGGTTGAGTTCAGGTTAATTTAGTGACTTTAGGGGTTCACCCTAACAAGAGTTGTGGTTATTGCTTAAGGTTGGTCACCACTCACCTTAACCAATACCACAAATTGTCTACAAATGAGAAGCAAAAATATAAATTTACCAGTCCTACTGGTCAATTCTGCTGTGCATAAAAAAGTAAAGACAGAAATTGTAACCTTCTTCATTCAATTTGTTTCCAAGAGGATTGTATTGAAAGGCTGAAGCAAAGGGTACAGACCTAATTAGTCACTTTAAGTGTTCAAACATGTCCTGAGGCAAACAGATACTGAATTACAGCTTATCTGCTGAACTATAATAAATTACCACATAGAATCATTAGGGTTCATAGAGTGCATGTGATGTGGAATGATATTTGGTCCAAAGTGTTAAAATAATAAAATAATAAAGCACACAGAAACGGGATTCCAATCAAAAACATTGCTAATAGTTCCCTATAAGCTATCAACATAAGTGCCTTTGCTGCATAATTAAAGACATTTGAAACAATAAGACACTTTTCAAAAGCCACCCCCTAGAGGACTCCGCATCCTGAACATGCAGACTAATACACTTATTTCCCAGCACTTCTCACTGCTTCTTTATACTCTACTCAGCACACTGTGTTCTCTACGCCTCTCTCTTGCGCTACAGAATGCTGCTCGTTTACTGGGATTGTGTCACATTAGGTCAAAGCATGCAAATTACAAAATAGAGAGACAATTTATAGTGTATCAGTAAAGCATGCAGAAAAGGCTTGTTAAACTAAACAAACGCTTGGATACCAACATAACAAGCTGCAAGCAAGTAAATTAAAGATAATACCACACTGAAAGTTGAAAAAAGCACACAACAACAAAACAGTTCTCAAAAGTGGATATGACAAACACTGAAGAAACAAAAAAAAAAACAATACCACATGTAACTAGCAAAAAATAGCTTTTTGAAGTGGGCTTAGGGTTCATGAGAGCAATGCTATTTTCCTTGTATTACTATGTACAGTTTTTGGGTCCATTTAAAGTGGTCTGCCCCTCAGGTTATCTCTCTCTACACCGCCCTCCATACATTTGCTTCTGACCTCTTCTTATGCCTAACTCCAGCGTGCAACTACTTTTTAAATGCCACCGTCCTCCTGGACGCCTCACATGCCTTTGGTTTGAACGATCGCCTCAATCTAGACACTCAAGCCCACACCTTATTCCTTCCATACAAACCAGTGGCGAACTTGGAAGCTTGTTAATACCTACCTGAAAGAAAATGAAATTCCCTATCTCAAAAATAGTTTTGCACAGTAATGATTCATTCTCTAAAGGATGCTCCCAGCACAATCTTTAATTCTCCTTTAAATCCTCAATACTACTAACTTAATCTCGAATCCCCTCACTATCTAACCATTTTTCCATCCACAAAGTCTATAGACTAACATTTTACTTGACACTCTGGGATATCACAGGATGGAGGGCTCTTCAATGGCCCGATTCAATGTAATGTTGTCTTTTACACCTCGAGTGGTCGTTACGAGGGAAGAGGGTGCTCATATATGGGCTCGGAGTGCAGACTGATGGGTTAACTATGTGCATATCCCTTCTCACATGGGTTGGGAAGTCCCCCTATTAGTTCTTTCACACTCCTGCCCCAAAAGACATATGCTCTGAAATCTTCCTTCATATTATTCTTACAATCATGTTTGCACCCTTTATAGCCCAACCATAAAAAAGCTGCAAAAATGGTCCCAGCAGTTCAACTGAGAGATGAGCGTTGATGCGCTCTCTACTTCAATTGTAACAGTTGTTTATGATGACTTTATTTCCTTCAATCTATGCAGATGACAGTCTTCTGCCAGCATTGTTCAGCGACATTAAACCATAAGTAGCCTGTTCTGATATATAAAAAGGTAAACATAGCATAACAAACATGGGTAGCTTTGCTGATAGAAAAAGGATTACAGAGTGATTTGCTACAGTTCTAGATAACGAAATAAGATCACCACCAGTGGGTCATGGATGAAGATGCTGGCACCAGTTATCCACTTGTATCCAACAAGTTTTGAGCTCCTTGGCTGCCTAAAGTAAGGCATGCAGATTAATAGTGATAAGTTGTGTAACTCAGTAGAAACAGTACAGACAAGAAGCTTAATCTCCTTCTAGGAAAGATATGTCGGCTTCCATCCGTTTATACCTCTGTAGCTTGGGCACCTATTCATAATGTGATCAAAGTTAATCAAGCATACAGAATGTCCAAAACAATATTAATAAAAAAGAGCGACACGGACATTATTGGACCGGTGTCCATCTGAATCTTCAGTGGTAACTGAGAACCAGATGAGGTACTGCCCTGAGAGACTATGACTGAAAACCCATAGTCTACAGATATCACTAGATGAGCCTAAAGGTTTCACGCGCCTTACTATAGTAATTATATCATAACTTGGGAACAAAGACATTTGAGGGATATTGCCAGTGGCTGTGGGGTCATCAGGGCATTCGAGGCATTTCCCACCAACTATTCAACTGCTACAGCAAAACGTAGGTTTATGACCTGAAACCTCAGGTACGAGAGTTTAGAAGAATACTACACGGTTCTGTGGAACTCTTGAACGTTGACACTATCCACATGCACATTCTGGATATAAGAGGGTGTGGGAAGTTAAAAGACCTTAAATTAACCATCACTAATGATGCTGAAGATCCTCCCCACCCCTCATTGACTAATACTCATAAATGGACTGTCATCCTAAACAAATAACAAGAGGAAGGAGGGGCCTCGGCTTAGAGTCTTTTGGCGCCTACCAGCCTCTGCTGCCCTTCTTCCCTTTTCTTCTATGAAACCTCAACTTCCACAGCTCTCTGTCTAGCCCTGGCACCTTGTTGCCATGCTTCTCTCATGCAGCAGAGAATTGTAAAAACGGACTGCTCTATGAACGAGATCAAAATGTTTAGTACTGTATTGGAAATTTGAATCAATGTTAATCAAAGGTTTTGATTTTATCTGCTCTTTTATTAGGTTAGGATGCAGCGATAATAATATAAGCGCCTCCACTCTGCAATTTAAAATTAGAGACAATACAGAGTTGATTTGCAGCTGAAATAATTCAAAGTCTACTGCCCAGCTGCATCATGCAGTGCCTGGATTGTTTGTCTACAGTAGGGGCGATATGACCTGCAATCTGTCTACCTCAACATTAGAATAAGCAGGAACGCTGACCCCTGCCAATACGCCCTATCACATAAAGGCTGGTCACATTGTCTCGGGCTAGCCTTATTGATTCCTGGTAGTTGGGTCTTCTCCTACCGAGCCTCAGCACTGTGAAGATATGACCCACAATCTACCTTTATCAGCATTAGAAGATGCAGAGCACGCTCTATCACATTAAGGCTGGTGGCAATGTCTCAGGCCAGCCTTGCTGTACGCTAGGCAATTGGGCCCATCTTGTTACTCTTCCCATTGTGAAGATCCAACCCGCAATCTGCCTTTACTAGCATTAGAAGATGAAAGTATACCAAGCCCTGCAAGCCAAGAAAATAAACCTACCCCTTTAAAGGCTGGTCGCAGAGCCTTAGGCGAGTCTGGCTGCTTCCTGGCCGTTTGTTACTGTTGTCCTGTCCGACAACATTCAAGAGATGTCACGCACACACTGCCATTATCAACATATAAAATACAATGAGCCCTGACAAGTAGTTACTTTAAGCACTCCAAACTTTGACCAGAAATTTCTTTGTGGCAAGTTGTCAGTTGGTTCAGCTGTCTGGACTTTGCTTGCAGCCAGCACAGGTTTTATGTCGCTAGGATCTTACTGGTCTTCTGTTTTAAGAAAAAACACCCAAAGCTTCATGTGAAGTATTGTGATCAACCAAATTCATTCCTCTCAGACACTTTAACAAGGAAGGAACCACAAAACAACTTGCCAGGGTTTTTCTGGTCTTTTCTCATTAACTGCACTAGAAAGCCACTCGAACAAGAACAAAACCTTTCCTAGGTAACACATTTAGTACATAGGTAATATATCCATTAACTTGTATATATCAACATTGTCCCACAACCAATTATTTTAAAAACATATTTCTTATTTATTATTTGACATGAAAAAATAATATATATACAGTTCCAATATTTACATCTTATAAATATACAACAGCCCCCAAAAAACAAAACATGCTAGAAGCAACCAACCATCCTTACATACATCCAATCAACCATACACAATTACACCACAATTAAATAATTCAAACAAGACATTACAAAAACAAGGAGAATACAAAAAAGTAAACACAGCAATTACAAAAACACAAAAGAGGCGCCGACACGCGTTTCGGAAAGGGCCCGTGTCCACAGTTCCTTCGTCAGGGCGCAGTGAATACAATTCTTGTAAGGCGATGCTTTCTTGAAAATTCAATAATACAGCAACAAATCATATTTGACAAGAGGAGGCTCAATCTTGAGATTTTCCAATAAACATAAGTATATTATCTGTGAGGGACAATGAGACAAAATGTAATTACAAATTCATAAATTATACTATACAATAATAGCCGGAAGCTGCTGGAAGAACCAACCCCAGAAATAACAGAAATTTTAAACTGTGAAGTGCCAGAAAAAGAATTAGTGACAAAGTATCCACAGGGATGTATGACGTTACATCGCAGCCACACTGATCGCGCGCTGTAACATCGCGTCTGTCACATCGCCCCGTCCATTACATCGTGAAGAAAGACATCGCCGACTTTTGCAACGCGACTGCATTGCTTCCCATTGGCCCGAACATCACCCCGCAGAACTTCACGTCGCAGGGCAAAACAACGCATTTTTTTTATTTGCCGCGTGAACCTGCTTGTACCCCAGCGCATTCGGCAGTCTTCAATTCAACAGAAAAGTGAAATCAGGAAAAGTACAGGACGAAACATGGTGCCGCATATCACATTATACTGCATGTATATGCGCTACAATATGACAGTAGTGCTCAAACTGTGATCAGGTTGTGCATTCCTCTAACGATTAGATGAGGTTCCCTTCTTTTTCAGAGTTCCACATGTCTTCTGTTTGGATATTACCTCGTTAGTCCAGTCCCGTATACTTCTAGGGTTGCCCTGGAGGAGCATATGTAGATCCCAATTCTAGCGGTCTATGGCGTAGTGGCCAGAGCTGCCGACTCGGGAGCTTGAAATCCGGGCTCGTGTCTCGGCGCCGGCTCAACATCCTGTGATTCTGGGCAAATCACTTAATCTCCCTCTGCCAATGGACGGGCCTTGGATACTATCACTGGTCTGGCTGAGGGGCCACTGTTTCTTTTTTTTTGTATTAGGGCCTATGGCGTCATTGCTATGCCATAGCTTTTCGTCTGTTACAGGTTAAGGGTGAAAGCAGTGATTGATTGGAGGTGAGGAGAATACCTGTATTTAATTTAAATGATAAGGTGTTACAAATACAATAACAGACGACATTAAATCATGTCGGGTAGCACGATCACATTTCATGTAGTGCACTCCTAATAAAATTGTAAATGGCCTGCCACAATAATGATGCGAAGGCGACAGCTCTTAGACCGACTAATAACATTTTAAATGGCAGATATTGCGTAATCTCTGCTTGTAACATTGTTCCGGTGACATGGGGGTAATTCATGCTGCTGTTTACATTGTACAGGGAAGGCAACCTTTTTAAGGGAGATTAACTGCTTTGCATAAATAAAAGTACATCTGGAGGCTGATTTGGATTTTGGTGGGGTGTACAGCAGGGGAATAAGTGAAATACATGCAAAATGCAGGCCCCGCACTACGGGAGAGGATGTGGCCACACAGATAGCGCTGCCGACTTTGGTGTTGGGAACTAAAGTTCGAGCCTCGCCTAAACCACAAAAAAACAAGAAACTTACAAGTGCTTTTTTTATGTTTCTGATTAAAATGCATAAAAAAACATAAATCAGCAACATAAAAAAGAAGCACTTCAAGTTTCTTTTATTTTAGTGTGTCGTGCGAGGCTCGAACCTTGGTTCCCAGCACCAAAGTCGGCAGCGCTAGCTGTGTGGCCACATCCTCTCCCTTTGTGCGGGGCCTGCATTTTGCACGTATTTTACGTATTCCCCTGTTGTCCAACCACATAAATCAGAAATCAGCAACATAAAAAAGAAACAAGCATCCTAGGAGTGGTTTCAGGCTTTCAGCCCTCATCAGCCAGGATAGCTTGATTCTTAGATCTAAAGCATGGAGTTCTCATTTGCCCAATATTTCATCCGATTATTTAGGGCCCTTTCCAATTTTTGTGTTGTATCATATAATCATATAATCGTGCCCCTCTGCGCTATGTTTCACTCGTTTTTGTGTGCCCATCTGCCCCATGTTCACCTCGGTTTTGTGTGCCTTAATGACCAATGTTTCCATCGTTTTTTGTGCACTTCAGCCCTATGTTTCACTCGTTTTTCGTGCCCCTCTGCGCTATGTTTCACTCGTTTTTGTGTGCCCATCTGCCCTATGTTCACCTCGGTTTTGTGTGCCTTAATGCCCAATGTTTCAAACGTTTTTCGGGCCCCTCTGCGCTATGTTTCACTCGTTTTTGTGTGCCCATCTGCCCTATGTTCCCCTCGTTTTTGTGTGCCATAATGCCCAATGTTTCCCTAGCCAGGGCTGAGCTTCACTTCCCACCGCTGGGCACGCCTCCTGCTCGCCGGTGTGTGACCGACTGGGAGGCAGCACGTGCCCCACCCATCTGCCCCTAGTCGGAAAGCACTTTGCCTACACTCCAGAGGGCGGCGTGATTCATAATGGAAACTGCTCAGAAAGGGCAGGGCGCCTCCGTCCAGCTGAGATATGCGGATTTATATAGCGCGAACATTACCTGAAGGTGTCAAGGCGCTTTACAAAAGTACCAGTTGCAATACAAAAGGACTTTGGATTACCCGAGTTATATTGCGAAACGGCATGTGAGCCCCCACCCATCCACCCCTTCATCCACCAATATCCTTCCATTCATCCATCCATTCATCCACCAATATCCTTCCATTCATCCACCCATCCTTCATGCACGCATCCAGCCACTCATAAACCCACCCATCACCCCATTGCCTAGCAACCACCCAGCCATACATTCAGCCACCATCACCCATCCATTCTGCAACACCCACCATCACCCATCCATTCACTCATCCATCCATCCATGCAGTATGCCACACATCCACCCATCCCCTAGCAACCACCCCTAATAATGTTCCTTGTAGCTCCGCCCATATTAATGCCACCCATCCATCCATTCACCAATATCCTTCCATTCATCCATCCATCCACCAATATCCTTCCACCCATCCATCCATCCTTCATGCACGCATCCAGCCACACCCAGCCATACATTCAGCCACCATCACCCATCCATTCTGCAACATCCACCATCACCCATCCATTCACTCATCCATCCATCCATGCAGTATGCCACACATCCACCCATCCCCTAGCAACCACCCCTAATAATGTTCCTTGTAGCTCCGCCCATGTTAATGCCACCCATCCATCCATTCATCCACCAATATCCTTCCATTCATCCATCCATTCATCCACCAATATCCTTCCATCCATCCATCCTTCATGCACGCATCCAGCCACTCATAAACCCACCCATCCCCTAGCAACCACCCAGCCATACATTCAGCCACCATCACCCATCCATTCTGCAACATCCACCATCACACATCCATTCACTCATCCATCCATGCAGTATGCCACACATCCACCCATCCCCAGCAACCACCCATAATAATGTTCCTTGTAGCTCCGCCCATATTAATGTTCCTTTTTGCTCCATTTTGTTGACACATTTGCCAATTTGTCATGTTTTTCAACATTTGCATCGCACTGTCATTTATTACACATTTTGTGACACAGTTGGCAATGTGTCATGTTTTGCATCGGGCTGTGATTTTTGAAACATTTTCTGACGCATTTGCCAATTTGTCATGTGCAATTTGTCATGTTTTTCACCATTCGCGCTGTGATTTATGAAACATTTTCTGACGCATTTGCCAATTTTTCATGTGCAATTTGTCATGTTTTTCACCATTCGCGCTGTGATTTCTGAAACATTTTCTGACACATTTGCCAAGTTGTCACGTTTTTCACCATTCGCATCGGCAATGTGTCATGTTTTGCATCACGCTGTGATTTATGAATTTCAACATTCGCATCGCATCATTTTCTGACACAGTTGGCAATGTGTCATGTTTTCCACCATGTTTTCCGACATCGCATCGCACTGTCATGTCTAACATCGCATGCGTTGTAGTTGCATGCGATGTTAATGACATCGCGCCGTCGTTGCATGCGATGTGAACGAAGATGCGATGTAAAAATCGCGCTGCGATGGCACCGCGAGGTTTTGACTCCGATGCTGTGGGCGCTTCCCATCCACAGAGATACAAGAAGCGGAGAAGCAAGAAACAAGAAGCGGGGAAGCAAGAAACAAGAAGCGGGGAAGCAAGAAACAAGCAGCAGAGATCAACGTCAGCTGTCACCAAGACGTGCGAAAGTACAGGATACAAGGGACTACCCTACATGCACACAAGTATCAATCTATACCCAAAAAACCTAGCAAAATATCCTAGACGGATAAAGATGCCCGGGCAATATTCTCAATCACTACGGTACAAACAAAGTTCCTAAGGCTCGGGAGCCGAATGTAGAAAAAAGACGAAGTTAGATCCCAGATCTTACATAGTAAAAAAACATTCCCAGAAGCAAACATGCTAGACACTACTGAACTCTGAACTGAAGGCTAATCAGACGGAAATTACATTAAAGAAAGCTAAATCTACTACATAAGCCTAATCCGGAACCTAATATGTGCACTGTAAAGAGGCCAGAACGAGGAACCTTGTAAACATACTCTTCTGCCTACAAAGCAAAACCACAAGAGGTTCAACTTACCCTAGTATGTTTAAAACGATGGCAAAAAAAACTCCCAATGGGGTCCTGGCTATAAGGCGTGACGTGTAACATGCCCCTATGGCGTAATGGTCAGCCAATATTCTCATTCACTAAACAAGTAAGAAAGAAAGGGAAAAGAGATTTACAAGTCACTCGAGCCTGAACATTCCGCAACACAAAATCATTTGTGCATAATCTCAGTGCTGCATTCTCCATCAGGAAAAGTCCTTCTACAATTTAACAAGCATTGGCAAAGCCAATAGATCTGGTGTTGGCTTTCAGCATTTTGACCTAGTCAGTTTTGTAAAGGGGTTTGCAAATCTTTATTGTTGGAGAAGCTGCCGGACACTCAATATTTTTAAAATAAACAGACTGAAATAAAAAAATTAAAAAAACATTTTTTAAATCACACATTGCCATAGTAGTTCACAGCACTTAAGTAATCTGGTTTGTGAGTTGAGGTTCTCCTTGCAAAAGGGCATAATTTCATCACTCACAGTGAAGTTAAGCAATGGCTGACCCTCTCCCCCAAGCTGTATGCTGTAATGGGTTGAAAAAAAGTAGAAAAATGTGAATGAAAGTACCAGACTAATGAATGAAGAGGGGAGGTTGAGAGCCCTGATTATCAAGTATATATGTATGTAGGTATGGTAAAAACACAAGGTCGTGGTTAATTCCAGACCTAAAAACACCCCACTAAATGTTTTAGGATGTACATCCCTGTACAAAAAGTAGCTATGCAAACATGATCAGTTGGCAAGAATCCACATGCACATATAAATATTCCTGATTGCTAGGTTCAAAGGGAGGCCCAATCGTAGGCTCAAATACCAACTCTGTTGTGGGACCTATTTCTATTCATTCTTTTTTTTTTTTTTTTTGTTTTTTAAAACCTTTATTCAGAAAAACAAGGAGATACATGCGCAGGCCCACAACCATCATGGCCGGCCGCAAAAACAGGCAGTCAATAACAGGAGAAATGCACACCAATCGGCAAACAGGATATGTTGAAATACACCAGACACGGTTGTGGGGACTGTCACAAAGGATATAAGGGTTTCATTTTTAAATTTTAAAGAGAAGTAGGGGCTGCCACCATAGGAATATAGCACCTCAACAAAAACCATAAGAGACAAGGGGGACATACCCCAATGGTAAACTGAGGCAGGCGATGACTATAGCGATTAAGTAAGCGAGGCCACCGAGACGATAATACGAGACAACAGGCCACAGTAAGTAAACAACATCCCTAAATATCACCCCCTAAATCCCACCCCAGAGAAGGAAGAGACAGGGCGTAGGAAGCCGCCCGAAAAAGAAATAAGGTGCAAGACCGAGGGACAGCCAGCCCTACGAAAGAGGAAGAACCCTCCAAAAGCCAGAAAAGAGCAAAAGGGACCATAGAACAAAATAAACTAAAATAACAAACCCCCCCCATACCCGCCACCCTGCACCCCTGTAATGGCTACGGCCTAACCCATAAACAGCGTGCCTGTCGCCCCGAAACTGCCCCAAAGAAGGGAAAAAAGTACAATAAGTACAAGAAGTGGAGGAGGAGAGAAAGAAACAACGAAGGCATCCAGGATCAGTGGAGGAGAAAAACAACCAACAGATACATTCCCGGCCGCCCGCTCCCGGCCCCCGCATCCGATACGATACCGATGGTCAATGCAATCAATGTCTCGCTCATACCACAGAGTCCCAGCAATGTAAGGAATAGCGACCCAAATAAACTGTCTCAACCTTGCCCCCTGCGATCAAGATGGTCGATGGAGTCCAACAATCCAGCCGGCGCCGTAGATGAAGGAGGCCCTCGGGACAGGCAGCACAGAATGGGGGGTCGCCCACAAAAGTCCACGCTAACCACCATTGCGAGTCCGACAACGAGACAAACATGAGCAAGGCAGCGCAAGAGTTCGTCAGAAACAGCCGGCCTGAGCGACCACAACAGTTCCAGGAGAGGATGGAAAGTCTCGCCACCAGCACACAAAGGAGATGAAAAACATGGCGCCCGGGGACGATTTACCAGCAAGTGCATGGAACCACGAACTCCAGACCTCCCCCGGACCCTCACGGTCGGCACTTCAGCAGGGTCGGCATCGCGATCTGCCAGCATCACCATAGGCCCCTCGGGAAGGAGAGCAATGTGGACCGGTGCAGAGTGTGGCTTAATAAGTAGCACTGGGGGGCAACCACAGCCCACAGAAGATATAGCAGCAAGACGGCACTCCAGATCTCGGGTGTAAACACGAAGGGCAACTCTAACAGTCTCCAGGGCAAACAGGACAGCACCCGTCCCCGGCGGTGCCTCAGGAAGAAAGTGCGTGTTTTTTGCACCGTCAGGGAGAAAGAGCACAGCAGTGGTCTCCAACCCAGGTTCAAGAACGTGTGGCAGCATAGGAAGCCGTTCGCCATTGGCACTCGTCACCCACAGATCATTCCGCCAACACTCCGCAAAGGACCACTGGGCCAGAGACTCGGGGGCGACTGACGACATCGCAGTATAGGCGGATTCGCTTTCAATCCGTATCTGGACCCACGAGCAAGCTCCAAGGATTCCACTATCAGGCGCTGAGATGCACTGCAGAAAATGGCGTCCGTCTCGGGCCGGGGTAACAAAGAAACGGGCCGGACCACATCCAAGCCGGGCGATGCTACAAAGTGGTTCCAGCAGACACTATGTAACCAGGCGTCTTAAAGCACGGGGCGGGACGAGGCGCCGCAGCGACCAGCACAACGCGGCAGCCTCTCACCAGCCGACCGGCTCCTCCTCCTCCGCGGTGGCCGCTGCTGTCGTGGTCACGTCCGGCCGACTCCGCAAACAAAGACCCGGCCCCACTGCCGCGCCGGGCCGGGAAGGGAGCGAGGACGGTTCAGCACCGATAGCGCATGAAATGCACAGAGAGACACATCAGCATGATCAGGATCGTTTCCCCATTGTAGTCGCTACAGGAAAATTCAGGATAAAGAGCAGGATGATAGGGGAAGGCAGGAGGGTCGGCGGAGCCGAGGTTCTAGGCGGCCATCTCTGTTGCAGGCTAGGCTCCTCCTCCCTTCTATTCATTCTTGAACAGTCCAAACGTATCAACGAGAATTTTACCTGAGGCAGTGCCACCATATTAGAATTAAACATACAAAATATAATTCCATTTCCAACTGAAACTTTTCAAGCACAGTCTAAGCTATCACACGATGAATATAAGCAACTGCCAAATGCTTTCCGGTCTTAAAATCAGGCACATGATAAGTGTACAATTTCCAGTTCCCGCATTAACTCACGACAAGAATAAAGACATTTGCACTGGCCATGTTCTACTGTGCATCTCTATATATAGTTCTTTAATTGTTCCATTAAGTACACTGTGGTTTGGTAGAAATGGTAAGAAATATGTGTTCAGAATTTCCACAGTGCGAAAAAGCACTTTCTTCTTAAGAGTTTGTAAGCTCTTCAAGCAAGTAGCTCACTGTGAGAAAGGGCAAATGCTTGGGATAACGTGAGGTGAAGAAAGAGTACCCTTTGACAGACGGGAGATGGACAAGCGCCTTGACAAATAGACCTGGGTTCCAGGTAGTGGTGGTACCGATCAGACCTTAACAATACAGGGATTAATAGCAGGGTGCGGGTTATGGTGCAGTGCCCTTTAAAGGCTAGAAAGGCCCTATAATATCAAGTGCTTTAGATTGCCTTTCCAGCCTTTAAAGACCAGGCAGGAAGGAACCTCTGGGATAGTATTTAAGGTGCCATGAAGGTTTAAGTCAAAATCCTTTCCATTAACTGAGGATCAAGCACATTACTACAGACTTCACAAGAAAGTCAGACACGACACAAGTTGCACTGTATACAGAGAAGTCTTTATCCACTGCAGCCAAGGAGTGATGAAAAATACAGATTGACAGTACTTGTTTCCCTCTGCAGTGAAATAGGTGGGTTGGAGCGGTCTTGGTTAAGCTTGTGTGGTGTGACAAGGTCTAACAAGTAACTGTGGTTCATATCGTAGTGTGATGTGATGTGAAACTCCTCTTTGTAGAGTTACAGTCTGGGGGTTCTGAAACTGTGATGCTGCTCTGAACCAACCTCTGCTCTTCCCTAACTTTCCAAGCTTCTCACACATATTTCTTATAATCAGCTGATCTTCAACCCTGATGCAAATTTTCTTCTGTCTCACCTTTTATCCAAGTATTTTTCAGCACACACTAAATAAAATGTTCTAACTTCAACTTGTCACTCACAATAATACTGCCTTAACACCCTCGATCTTGAATGTATTAACCATGCTTAATCACATTTTCGTATTCTTTCTTTGACTGGGGTATCTGAAATTGCACTCTCACCAACTGTATATATCACTATTCACCAAGTGCCCTCTGGTTGTCGCATGATTTGCTCTGTACAGTGCTGTTTAACTGTATTGCCATGTGAAAGACCCCTCTTCTAATTGGTGAATAATAAGCTACTAAAACTTTTTCGAGACTCCTTGTTTCTTGTTGATGTAATGCTGATTGCATACATTGTTTAACTGCCCTCTATTGATACCTGTTGGGAATTGTTTCTGTTTATACAATTCCATAGGGGGTCGTATCAGCTACTCACGAGGGGATCTTTTGCTACTCAGATCCTTAAAGAAGACGAACTGTCACTATATGCATAAAGGGGAAAAGGTATTTACCCACTGCGATCTATGTAGCTCGCTGCCGTCCTCCAATGGACAGGACTCCCTACAAATGGCCCTCTTAAACTGTAGGTCTCTCCCTAAACACTCCCTAGAGATTAACCTCTTACTGCAGGATCATAAGTTAGATATCCTGTTCCTCACGGAGACGTGGCTTACACATAATTCAGAGGCCGATATTGTACGCGCCCTTCCCCAAGGCTTCCTAATCCATTTCCAGAACAGGCCCGTTGGTAGAGGGGGTGGCCTGGCCATACTGTGTAGGGACAAATTCGTATGCAGGGCGAAGGATAGTGGCACTGCACATTGTGAAAGCTGTTATTTCTCTTTACAGATATCACCCACAGTTTCCTTTTCTGGTTTACTTGTATATCGCCCACCGGGGTGTCCCAGCCATTTTGCTAGCGCGCTCATTGAAACAGTTACAGTATTGGCATCCTCTGCTCCCAATTTCATGATTTTGGGAGATCTTAATCTCCATTTTAATGACCCTTTGGACTTGGTGGCAACGGACCTCCAACTCGACCTTACATCTTATGAGTTGGGATTGGTCAATACAGGGGCAACGCATAACAAAGGACATCTGCTTGACCCGATTTTTACCAACGTAAGTGCACTTAAAGTCAGGCCACCCTACCCCCTCCCATTGACAGACCACTTCTTGGTCCCTTTTTCCTGGCAAGTCGTGGCTGTGCCACTACAATCCCCCAATACACGTATAGTGGATAGGGTTTGGTCCAAGCTCTCTGTTGAGAATTGGATCTCCAAACTTGAACATTCCTATCCCCCGCCAGTTCTTGATCCTGTGGTTGCAGATACGAACTTTGAAAATTGGCTTACCAGCTCACTTGACTAGATTCTTCCCAAGAAAACTATTCAGAAAAAGGAGAAGAGAGCTGGCTCCGCTCCCTGGTATACGCCCGAGCTGAAACTCCTAAAAAAAAGGGTGTAAGAAGCTCGAGCGTACCTGGAGGAAGGACTGGGAGGAATCCAGCA
The DNA here is from genome assembly GCF_964261635.1 of Lissotriton helveticus. Lineage (NCBI taxonomy): Eukaryota > Metazoa > Chordata > Amphibia > Caudata > Salamandridae > Lissotriton > Lissotriton helveticus. Next base: position 890,458,849 of record NC_136071.1, on the reverse strand, counting down.
AAGAGGAGTATCGCACTGCTATTAGAGCATATAAGGCCGCCCTTCGAAGCACCAAGAGACAATTCTTTGATGAAAGAATTAAAAACTCCTCTAATTCTTCTAGAGAAACCTTCCTAATCGTCAAGGAACTGCTCAAGGTGCCTGAACCACCTCTGGCTCAAGACATCTCAGGAGCCATATGCAATAAATTGGCGACCTATTTTGACGCTAAAATTTATAACATCTTAACCTCCTTGCCTCAAGTTGATCATGGAATAGATGTAAGCAGTCGGCTAGCCACACCAGACATACAGCTTGATGCATTCGGTCCAGTCTCAGTGGATGAGGTTCTCAAAACTTTGGCCGTCATTAAAAGTGGCTCCCCTAATGACCCGGTACCCATGCGGATCCTAAAACAGATAGCGACCACCATTGCTACACCGGTTACAGAACTTATTAATGACTCTCTTTTGCAGGGTGTTGTCCCACCTGGCTGGAAGGGAGCCATTGTGAAAGCACTCCTTAAAAAGCCACACCTAGATCCGGAGGAATTGGCCAATTTCAGGCCGATTTCATTACTCCCTGGACTTAGTAAGATCACAGAAAGGCTAGTTAATCAACAACTTTCTCATTTCCTAGAGTCCAACGGCCTGATTCGGAATTCGCAAACTGGCTTTCGCCCTGGCCGGGGCACGGACACCGCCCTTCTGGCAGTCGTTGAGGAGGCTAGATGCATTTTAGATTCAGGAGGATCAGTGGCAGTGATCCTCCTGGACCTGAGTGCAGCCTTCGACACTGTTAACCATCAGGTCCTAATTCAACGACTGACAGATGTAGGCGTGGTAGGGACAGCTTTGTCTTGGCTCACCTAATTTCATAGCAACCGCACCTTCCAGGTCTGGGAGGGTAACTCACAATCGGCCGCAATTCCCCTCCAGTGTGGGGTACCACAGGGCTCATCCCTAAGCCCCACATTGTTCAATGTGTATATGGCCCCACTGGAGGAGGTGGTTGCTCCGTTTGGGATCAAAATCGTGAGCTACGCAGACGACACCCAACTGTTTCTCTCCTTATCCCAACTTGCCCAATGCCTGGGCATTCTTCACTCCTGCCTATCAAAAATGTACACCTGGATGTGTGAATCCTTTCTTAAACTGAACGGGTCAAAGACCGAAATTATGCTACTAGGGAATAAGGGGTCCACTCTGCCCTCGACCATCTGGCCCACCTGTTTGGGCGAGCTCCCCTGCCCAAAAAACGAGATTAAAAGCATGGGGGTCTGGATGGATCAGGATCTTTCATCCAGGACCCAAGCTAAAAAAATGGCGGGAGCTTGCTTTGGCCTCCTTCGATCGGCCCGCAAAGTTCTGCCACTTCTTCCGCAGTCCTCCAGGAGGCTGCTGATCCAAGGACGGATCCTGTCCAGATTGGATTACACTAACGTTATATTCCTTGGTGCCCCTGAATCTACATTTAACAAACTTCAACAGATCCAGAATGCCGCAGCGAGGCTTCTCACGGGCACTTCAGTCAGAATGTCAGCAAAACCAGAACTTAAGTTGCTGCACTGGCTTCCGATACGCGAAAGGGTTAAATTTAAATCCCTGTGCATCGCACACAAACTTCTGCAGGGTAAAGGGCCCCCCATCTTGAAGAACCTAGTCTTGCCCTACAAAGCTAATAGATCTCTTCGCTCAGATCATGAACGTCTGGTCATCGTGCCCAGAGTAAAAAAGGCACGCACAGGAGGACAACGATTCTCGGTAAATACAGCTAAATTGTGGAACTCCCTCCCCCTGAAACTGCGTGCAGAATCATGTCATCTGCGGTTCCGGAAACTCCTGAAAACCCATCTCTTCCCTTAATGATTTCACGTTACTTCTTTGCTTTTCACCTCGCCCCTTTTTTCTGGTTTAGCGCTGGGATGCTTCCGGGTAACTATGCGCTCTATAAATCTTCACTCACTCACTCACTCACTCCTGGGAATAATCTACATTCTGTGGCCCTCTCATGCCCCACTTGTTTCATAATCTTGTTTTTCACTTTTAATTGGGCCTCTCTTCCCTTCTTAATTTGGTCAGCCCTCTCACCTTGTTTGTCATACCTTGTTAAAGAAACCTTCTATCCGGTGCTTAAACATGTAAAAGAATAAGTGCTTGTACCCAAAGCTCTGCTCAGAAGCCTGCGGCCGGTGCAATTAAACGTCAGCAAGCCCAATACCAAGGCTGAATAGTCTTTAATTCACCTCAGGCCTCTTTAATCCAATACCAAACACTCTGTCCTTTTATCTCACTCTCACAGGTCCCTGCTTTCTCCCTTTGTGACAGTGTTTGACTGTCTTCTATCGTCTGTCCGCTTCGATTTTTCTCTCTCTTGCTCTCAGGAAAAGTCTAATGAGAAAAAGAAGTACCAGTGGCCCCCAACGATAAGCACCAGCTCAAATTAAACACTGCTTCTATCTTTCTTCTGGTCCTCAACGGTCTACCTTGGGTGCTTAGAGATAACTGCATCATGCGTCCCCCAAACATGCCAGTCACAGGAACCCAGCAGTAGACTTAATTTATGTGACTCAGGCAATCCGAGAGGCCAGATTGCCAGAGGGTCATATAACCAGTTTCATACTTAGGAAACACTGCAGCCTGCTCTCTGCTGTTACTGTGAATTGTCTTTTAAGGTCCATGAAATGCAAAGCTTTCTCAATTAGGATACTAAGAGAATATATCGGTTTCATTTCTTCCTTCTCACCCACAGCTTTTCTTGAGCTGTTTATCAAGACGTTATCACACTGCTATCAGTGGAGTCCGATTTTACTAGAGAACCTACTCACTTTAGTTCTGTGTTATTTGTAAAAAATTACACATTTCTTTGGAACCTGACGCTGACAATTGCTGTGGTTGCCAAATACCAAGGAAGGGTAGCATTGATTGAATATCATGTTGTTTTCTTCCATCAAGAAAAATAAAAAATGGACAGGTGGAGTGCCCGAAGTAATCGCAGCCACTGGAAACTACTATGGGCCGCATTCTAGTCCATCATAGTTACCCACTATGCCACTCCAGAAAGACGATAAGCCATAAGGAAATGCACAAATCAGCCTTGGTCCAGCTCCAATAGGAACAGCCCAGCCCGAACTGCCAGGTCGAAAACCCCTTCAGATCGGAACAAAAACAACTCCAGTCTGGTTGTGGCCAATTCATGTCCTCATTCATCATTGAGGTGTAGCTTTGACTGCTATGGCTATGGCACAGCGAGCAAAGGACCCACAACAGCAAACCCCTTCACATGTTTCTCAGCCACATTCCAGCACATTGTGTTTTTGGGCCACTGCAGACAGAGCTGCAATTCAGCCTTGGTTCTGCTCCAATATTTGTTTACATTTTTTTTTCAAGAAAAGAAGACGGATATAAGTATTTGGTGAGTGAGAATAACCAGGAAGAAGAGGCATAAAACATTCAACAATTGTTTTGACAGTACACTGGAAATGGGATAGATAACTCATAATGAATCTTATTCACACTAATCAAATGAGTGCGGACAGGATTAAGGAAAATGGCAAAAGAATGATTAGTGATGAGAGAAAAAAGGGTATGGATTAGTTTAAGATCTTCCCCAAAATAGCTGCCTCTCGTTTTACCCTTTTGAATGCTACTATATTGACTCTGCCTCATGGTACCCACAGCATCTTTCTGCAGTTCATCAGTTCACTCATGCACATTACACTAGGATATGAACTGGCTCTGCAAGAGTAATGATATGCTCCTTTGTGATGTTGAGGAACTTGACACTAGTTCTGGCGAATTAACCCCTTCAATGCTGGTGACGACCCCAGCCGTCACGCTCCGCGGCGCTCGTGTGCGGATGACGGCTGGGGTTCGTCACGGCCCCGCCCTGTTCGTTTGTTTACCGCACAGCGGCGGAAACGGGCCTGCATCGAAGGGGTTAAACAGCCACTAGTGATACCTAGGGTGTGGCTTAGTTCACAAATTCGAATCCTGTCAAGGCTATCTCAGTGTTTCGTCTTTTTCATTTTGGTAAAGTGATATAACAACTGTGTTGAAGCCCCCGCACACAGACGTGCACCCCTACCCTGAGTGCCAAGTAATACCAACATCGAAACCCCTGGTAAAGAGTTTTGGTCATGGGCGGGCATGGTTCCTGGTAGTGACCCATGATCTAGGCCTGTCTCATGGTAAGGTGGTCCTACTAGACTGCGAGGGGCGCACCAAGTGCTACCCTTTTAATGGTAGAGGGCTCCTGTCTTTCCGAGGAGTTATGCAACACGATCATTGTGATGAACGCATACCCGTTTTCAATTTCATAGTGATCAGTAGTGTGTACAAGGCTTTATACCGGTATCACTGGAGTGGTGCAGACTGGTCCACTCATGTAAAGTTCAGTGGCTGTGTACCTAACTCACCCTTGACTTGCATACATTGTGCGTAGCGCCGGACAGCACATGAAACTTGCATGCGCTGGGATGTGTGTGCCCCAGACTAGCGGGTACAGAGATTCAAGGTAGCATGCATTTCATAGTCTAAGGGCCTCTCAGTCTGATTGCAACACTCACACTCGGGTCCAAAGGTGACGGCCAAAAGCAGGGTATTCAGGCAGCGGCATGGAAAGATGATACTGCTGCTTTTATAGGTAGGAGGAGACACAGGTAATTGAAACAGTGAACTGTGCTTCAGCTGCATGAGGTTCAGAGAAAAGACACCCTGTGAGGGCCCTGAAGGCGGGTGAATCTATCCCGCCTGAAAAGGGAGGGCTACTTGTCTTCCCAGCAGTTAATACGACCATTGAAAGACACCACGACAACGCACTTCTCCTAATATTTCGATTTCAGACCCTCGTGCTATACAAAATAATCATCACAAAAATGCGAATAAGATCTGTAAATTGAGCCAAATAAAAGACTACAGAGTCAAAATGTGTACCTCCCCTTCTTTGGCCTGGTTTATTCCATACACATATTGCACACTTACAAGTCAGCACTGAGTATCATTTTCCACTGAAGACAGACCATTAAGCGTACTTGGTTACAATTAGTTTCCGAAATCTTCACCAAAACAAAACTTGTTACATGTAGATAAGGAGTGTCAGCTTCCAATCATCGTTTAAAAAACAGATAACAAACGAGCGGTTTCGACGGGGAACCAAGCCCTGTAATGAGAACCAGGCACAGCATGGATGATCCGAATTCATCGCATATTATACGATTTACAAAACAAGTCAGAAAAAGACCCACGCACAACAAAGTGAAATGGCTACCCAACTTTCTCTTGGGAACTGTAGCCAATACATTTCTACTTTTTTTCAAAACTGTTGCACCCCTGATTTTTCAAGAAACTATTTAATGAATAGACATTTATAGACTAAATCTAAGCTTAGTTCTTCCTACAAAGTTGTTTGTTGTCATTTCTTATACCTTTAAAAAGGTAAGACTACCGTGTTACCGTGTCAGACAATTATAGCCCACTTTGGGTTTTGTTTCGGGTTATTCCCATTAGCCCACTCTTTTCAATTTGTGTTTAAGTAACTAATGTTGACACCGCCGTCTACTCTATGCATAGCTATAACTACATTTGGCTGATTTATACCCAAATTATGCCTGTAAACGTAAGACTCTAGGGTCGTAATTAGAATATGTATCTTCACCTCCTCTTGTAAGGGGGTATGCCTACTAGCAACCATGATAGACTAACTCTTTGTGAATTGCATTTAGGTGGAGATTCACAACCAGGCATAGACATAAATCTATTCTCAGCGCACATAGATTCATCTTCGCGGATTGACAGAAAATGTCAGTAGCAGTTAAAGGTTTGTAACATTTGCTAATTAGCATAGCCTTTGAAAATCATTCACATAAAACTAATGCTAGTTTTTCTATGGTGGCATCTCTTATAGCACAGAATTTCTTAGCAGCCTGTCTAACTCCTTCATTCTGCCGTAGGACTCCAGATTCGTATGCATCAGTTGGTTTGTTTTTCTTCTGTAATGAGGTCAACAATCTCTTGCGGTCTTTCATGAAGCAGAACAGATATTGATCGTCTTCTGCTGACGCCTTGAGCCTTGGTCTAAACAAAATTCCCCACTTAAACTCCAGTTTGCTCCAATTCTCTCTCGATCTCCCCAAAATGTCTGTCTTTCTACAGTCTTCTGTGATGTCAAAGACAGCATGCCAACTCTACTCTCTCTTACCTCCTGTCTCTGCACCTGTAATTTTCCCTTGACCGGGACACTGGTCTTGCTGTAAGGTGCTCCAGCCCACCTCTCTCTCTTCCAATCATCGAACAAAGGACTTTACCACTGAGTTACTATAGTCTATACCCTCGAGACAAGACTAATTCAGTAGCAGCAACCTCTGTTTACACACTATAAAATGTCAATAATTGGAAAAGCTCAAAAGCCCCAATGCCACTGAAAACACTGTCATTAAAGTTTCTTTTACAATACTTCGCAGCATATTGTGTCACCCTCAAAGGGAGCTCTCACTGGGCATGCATATTCTCTCAGGTTACTCCAAAGAGCATTTGCATTACTTTAAACTCTTGCATGCTCCTATAGCTCCCTCTGTGTTAGAGCTCCCATTCAGTTGCATGGTCCTCATTAGTATTCGGTGGAATGGAATCAAGTTCTATGTGATTTTGCAAGCACCATAAGACGAATGGTTAAAGTTGTAATATTATGTATAGAATGCGTGTAACCAGCAACAGCTCCTTCCAGTCCCAGTCAGCTTTCCTCCAACCACCTTCTCAAGAACCCCAGAGTAATAGTGGTCAAAAGAAAATCTTGTGTTGCCAAACAAAATTGGATAACCCAAAATTCCACACTAAAATGGCCACCAATACAATAAGCCCTGAATACTAATGCAAGAGCATATCTCAGTCCCATTTCAGGACGGCTACCAATCAAATGACACCAGGTAAGACAAGCACAGCTCCCAGCATATGTAGTGCTTTACATCGCCGCAATAGCTGAGCAGATTCTGTACTCTGGGCCGCTTAGAGACACCAGCTGCCTTTGTGTGCTTCAAAGGCCCAGATTTGAAAGCTGCAGCAGGGAGAGACACACGGGATCCGCGGTCAATGCTAGGCCGTCTGGCCTGGACGCATGGACAGTATGCCACCCGGGGTGGACTGTGACTGAGCAGACGCGATCAGGAGTGACTCCCCCTGGGGCATCATGCAGAGTCAAAGGCAGCTTGCCTGGTGGTAGGGCCATGTGGGGCCCAGATACGATGGGCACATGGTAAGGGCAGGCACCCAAACTCCGGGGCACCTGAGGATTTCTGTGGTGTCGGAAGCCACCCAAGGCCTAGGGAAGGTGATCGCCACCAGAGCCTTTGTACGCCATCCTTGGGATTGGCAGGATAGGAGAGGACCAAGAGTGAGACCAGTGCCGTGTGGCTCCAGCGATCACAGCAGAGAGCCGCACAGTGATACATGAAATGTGTGACTACTGGGAGTGTGTTGGCCGCGCTCTCGTCTTCCCTTCCTGCCCCCCCTCTTTTTTTCTCTGCCACGACTTGAAGGGCAGTACGCTTAAGTGGTGACTGAGGCCTGCCTGGGTGCTGAATGAAGAGGCAGAGCGAGTAACTGGCGAGGGGAGGCTCCAGTACTAGCCCTTGGAAAAGAAGACGCAGTGAGGCCTAACCCAAGAGGGCTCTTGGTGGGGAGGAGTCGCTGAAGAGGACCTGAGCAGCTGGAGGAGTTCGTCTCCAGGCTCGAGTGGCCACGGCAGCTCAGAGTACAAGTCTCGACTTCCTCCCCGGGAGACTCCCTTTTTCTCCCACCCTGCCTCCTGTTGGGGCCTGTGTGAGGCTGAAGTAGGTCGAGAACTGCTTGGATGCCCCCTGACTGAGTTGTCAGTTTTGCCAGCGAGGTCAGTCCGGAGAGTGGGCACAGCCCATGGTGTAGAAAGGGGGGGCCCCCCTTCTTTGAGTGCCTGGGGGGTTGAGGTTTGGCCTGCCTCTCTGAGGAAGACCTGAAGATTTGAGACAAATGCCCGGCTATAGAGGGGGTGATGAACCTGCGGGGACCACCACCCAGCCTCTCATACACCGCGGATACTGACTGCGGTGTGCTGTGGTCCCAGGGAGGGGGTGCAGACCCCATCCTCCTTTTCCCCTGGACCTCTCAACTACCTCTTGTATTCGCTGCGCTGTGCGTCTCCTCCATGGAACACAGACGTCTGGACTGGTGCAAAGCAGGGGTGGTTCCAGGTGGAGCGGATGCCTGGGCCTCCCTCTCTGCCCTCCCCCCTCTCCCTGACCTGGGGGCCCTGCTTATATCCCTGTTGAAGGAACCAAGTGTGAGACCTGGACGGCACTCTGAGCTACTGCTTTGGCCACTAACTTCCCTTATGAGAGCTCTACTGTGTTGAGATACACCTGTGTAGAGTGACCGGGCTTGGCAAATTGCTAAAGACAAAGAACCTAAACCCACTCATCAGGGGAGATTGGACCGGTACACGAACATGGTGACCCCACCTCCCTTTGCCCCAACAGAGGTAGCTTCGTAGCCCATGCCTGACCATGCTGCCCTCCTCCTGGCAATACAGTCCTCCAGGGAGGCTCTGGAGACGAGAGTGGGTGAAGTACAGTCAGAGGTCTCATTGCTGTGCCAAGATCTCCGCAATGTGGTGGAGAAAGTCTTTTCCACGGAGTCCAGGATCTCCGAACTCAAAGATACAGTCACAGGCCTCCGCAAGGAGGTAACGGAGGCCCGGGTCACTTCCAAAGACATGCCAGCGAAATATCCTATCCTTTGTGGGGTTTCCTGAGGGGATCGAGGGTCCTGACATGGCAATTCTCGACCAATGGAAACAGGCTAAATTGCTTCCCCTTCTTAAAAAACCTTCTCTGGACCCGGCGGTCGCCGCTAATTACCGGCCGATTTCGCTACTATCAGCCCTGGCCAATGTCTGTGAAAAAGTGGCTTTTCGGCAGCTTGAGACTTTTGTGGAATCCTCAGGTGCTTTGCATCCAGCTCGGGGTTCAGATCCGCCTATAGCACGGAGACTGCCCTAGTGGAGATGTTGGAGGCGATTAGGGAGTGTCTTGACGTAGGGCGGCCCTGATTTTACTCGATCTCTCTGCCGCCTTCGATACCGTGCCCCACCAGCTGCTTCTGGCCCGGCTATCTGCTATTGGTGTTTCTGGCCTGGTCTGGGAGTGGGTTAAATCTTTTTTGGAATTCCGCACGCAGCAGGTCTGCATGGCCTCCTGCTCTTCCTCCGTCAGGAACCTTGCTTGGTTCCACTTTGAGTCCCCTTCTATTCAATATCTACTTAACCCCTCTGGTCTATCTAGCAGAGAAGCTTGGTGCAAAAGTGATAGCCTATGCTGACGATACTCAGCTGCTATTCACATGGAAGGGCCCGGATCTGGACACTAACACCGCCCAGTCGTGCCTAGCATCGGTATTCTGCTGGTTAGCCCAGGCCTCTCTGAAGTGCAACGAGGACAAGTCTGAGGTTCTCCTGTATGGTTAGTTTCCCTCGGACTTCAGACAATCTCTATGGCCGCCTCAATTTCCTTGCCCGCGTTTTGAGGACGGACCTGTAAAAAATTTAGGGGTGTGGTTTAGCAAGAACCTTCGGTTTATCGACCACGTCAAAAAACTGACTGAGGTCTGCTTTGGCACCCTCAAAACACTCAGAGCGAGCTTCCCCCTGCTCCCGAGAGTGGCCAAAGAGGCAGTTGCTCGTGCTCTAATCCTCTCGCGGCTAGACTATGCCAATGCTTTGTGCATAGGTCTACCTGGCTACCTGTTGCAAAAACTTCAAACAATACAGAATGCCACGGCTAGACTCTTGTACAATGCCGCGAGTAGATCCAGTGCTAGGCAATATCTACGGGATCTGCACTGGTTGCCGGTGGCGCAGCGAGTAGAGTTTAAAGCCATCACCCTGCCCTTACATGGACATGGTCCTATCTATCTTAGGAAGCGCTTTGCCTTCTATGTGCCGAACCGACCTCTGCGATCTGCCTCATTCCGCTGGATGATTGTCCCGCGCGTTTGCAGAGTCTGTATGGGAGGCCAGTCACTGCCTGTTAAAGCCGCAGCAGCCTGGAATTCGCTCCCTATGGATCTTCAGTTCATCCAAGAGTTCCATCTTTTTAAAAAACGCCTGAAAACACATTTGTTTAGTCTGACCAGCTAACTGACTCACCCTTCTGCCCCAGCCCACCCACGCCAGGACACTAGAGTATTCGTGCGCGATATAAATCCTCTATATCATATCATATAAGTCCTGGAAAAGTGGTTGCGAAGCACCCTCCCTCAAGACAAGTTCTCCTCATGCTTCATCATAGAAAGGGTACACCCTGCACTGGGGGCAGGTGCCCCCACCTGTGATCCCCACCCCTAGAACTGTGATAGCAAGTTTTCTGAACTTTCAGGATCAAGATATGATCCTCACAGGCGTAGTTGGAGAAGTGTGCCATGAGAACTCAGGAATCCTTACATCCAGTGACTACATCAGAGAGGTCCAGAGGCAGCAGCGTACCTTTGATTCAGTGAAGGCCAGGCTGAGGGATCTCCGGTTGCAATATATGCTTTTATTCCCTGCCAAACTGAAAGTCCTGTTCCAGGGAAAGTCCTCCTTTTATCAGTAACCGTAGGAGGTCTGGACCTGGCTGGAAGAGCACTCTAGGCTGTCAAGCAAGGGGAAAAGGAGCCTGGTTTTTGCCCCAAGCGATGGATGGTGCCTGGCCAAAGGACAGACAATGGCCTAGATGTAGAGGTCTGCTGCAACTGCAGAGGGGAACAGATACACTGTGGTGCAGGAAAGGATTAGAAGGGAGCCAAGAAGTCTCCTCAGACTCAGAAGGTTCAGTGGACACTGAAAAGAGCAAGAAAGATGACCTGGGGTCCGGTACAGAGACACCTCACCCTCTGGCAGTGGCCATAGATGCTCCTGAATGTGGCCCCCTTAGACGACACAGCTTCAGAAATGACAGCAGCGTCATAGAGGTTGGTTTGCCAAGATATCTGGGTTCAGGCTGTTGTGGAACTACTAATTTTACTCTCCCCCATAGGCAGCTTCTGGAACCCGGAAATGACTTTTTTGTAAAGAGTCAAATTTTACAGGGCTCGTTGGCTCAGATGTTGTTTACAAAGATAGTGGAAGGGGGCTGTGGGCTTTACACCTCTTGGTCTACCCTGTTTAGTTTAAGTTATGAGGGCATATACTCACAAGGGTCCTTGTGGGTTGGGATGGGTACCTGGTTTGGGGTTTAGGGTTTGTTCTGTTAGGGGGGATGCAGATACATCAGCCATTTATTGAGCAGGATCAGGAACATATACACTATACTACCCAGTTACTAGTGACATGGGTGACACATCCTCCTTAATATGACATCATCCTGTAGAAAGAGCCTCACTGCGTACACCAATACTGGACACTAGAGTTCTTAAGGTTCTTTCCTCGAATGTCAGCAGCTTGGGGGACAAAGTCATAAGGGGACTGGTGGCCCAATATATTAAGAGAATACAACCGGATGTGGTGCTCCCTCAGGAAACCCATCTTCGGGGATGCAATGTAGATTCCTGGGAAGGGGCACCTACAGTACGGGGTGGCGACAGACATCAGGTAATGTGCAATGTGTGGTTCTTTGTTAAGGGGGTCTAACTTTATAGAATTCGTAGTAGTAGTGGGTGGAAGCCTGTGTGATGGAATTGTCGGTCTCGCAACAGTATCCCTCCGGCCCTACCACCTGCAGGACGCATCTGGCCTCTGCTTCCTTCCTATCCAACCATACTTCTTAGTCTCCCCTGTTGTTTAGTTTAAGTTATGAGGGCATATACTCACAAGGGTCCTGGTGGGATGGGTGCCTAGTTTGGGGTTTAGGGTTTGTGATGTTAGGGGGGGATGCAGATACATCAGCCATTTACACCTACATCACTCTCTCCCACACAAGCTATACGTCAAGGTCCTGGGGAGTATCCATAGGGATAAAGGTTAACTCCGAACTTGACTTTAATGAGAAAGAAAGGCTCAGTTGCGTCTGCGGTGACATTGTGGGAGGCTTATAAGACACTCCGCTGGGACAGCGCCCAAAACAGGATAACCCGAAAGAGATGGGACAGTGGTGGGGCCCTGGAAAGTTAGAGCTCAACTTTCTAGAACTTGAAGGAAACCCAGGTCCAGAGGTGGAGCTCCCCCACGCTTAGACAGCTGGAACTCCTGCACCCCGGGAGGTGGCATAAAATCGAGATTTCACCCCCATTCAATTTAAATTCCTCCACAGGGTTTACTATGAGGCCGGCGGCTGCATGCCATGGAGAAAGCACAAGACCCACACTGTTTGAGGTGGCAGGGTGGGGTCGGTTCACTTTTTTCACACTGGTTGGGGTTGTTCAGTGATCCAAACCTACAGGATGGGGTTGATTTGAAGAGCTTGGCAAGGTTCTCGCAAGGCCGATTCCACTGGATCCCAAATTTGAACTTTTATGGATCCCTAACAATGTTGGTCTGCCAAGAGCTAAATTGCTGTTCCGTGGCCTAGGACTAGTAGTGGCCAAGATAGACATAGCCAGACACTTGGGGGTGGGGGACAGTCCGACGCTCCAAGAAAGAAAAAAGGGGCATGGATATGTGTATGTGGCAGGAAAGGTCACATACACTAGCAGGGGTTGACCCCATACGTTTTTTAAGGTCTGGAGTGGGTGGAGGCGTTAATAAACATTAGGAGAAATTAAACATTACTTGATTAACGCCTTAACCGTGGCGGTTTACGCCGCGGTGCGGGCGTTCTAAAGGGTGGGCGGGGCCGCGTCGGCCGTTGGACGTGCGCAGCACCAGGGAGGTAGCAACGAAGGGGTTAAAGACCGCTCTCCAGGAAAATATTTTATGGATTAGGCTTATTCATTCTGGTAATTAGGCATACGTTTGCTGTAATGACAATATGTAAATACTGAATTTCATGACATTTTCCATATGCATTTGTGCATCACCAGAGAGGATAGTTAGGAGGTGTACTCTTTCAGAGGCTTTTCATTCAGTGACATGCCAGAGGTTAATATCAAGCTATGAGCTTGTTGGAAGGCTCAGAGCAGCATCTGCCCTGGTCACAACTAAGAAATGATCAAATATGAAATCCACCAAAAGAGCATTGCTCTATGCATTTTTCACAGGATTCTCATCTATTCTGTCACAGAGAATGAAGTATTAACTTATAATTTAGCACGAAGAGCAGCCTTTAAGTGTGATCATGCTTATAGATTATTGATACGCAATCCCGAAGCGGAAACTCAGCAGGCGTGGTGCGAGCCCAAGTGAGCAGGGAGCGGAATCTGGCAGGCAGCAGCCACTGACTTTTTGGGACATGGTCATTGTGCAGACAGCCCGGGGCGGGCAGCAGATAGTCGGGATGGAAGTTGCCTAGACCCCACTAGCCTTCCTGCAGCCTACAACTGCGACTTGTAGGTTACTGAGAAGGGCGGAGGTATCTGGACTTTTATGCTGCAGCTGCCAAAGCCCAATCTTGGTGATGGCACGTGCCTCACAAATGGCTACCCCCAAAAGACATTACAGGGTACAAGTTTAGGTAGTGGGTGGAGGACTGTGCCTTCTTAGATTTGTGTTTTATAGGAGGAATAATTTCCCAAGGCCATTAGTAGGTGTGGGGAGGAGGAGCAGGAGAACCCTTCCACCGCGGAACAAACCCAGACTTCCTGGTTGCCACCAAACACGAATCCGGAAGTGTGCGGCAGCGCTCTGGCATTCAACTGGCTGAAAGGGGAGGAGTTGCGTCAACAAGCGGAAGAGAATGGAGCAGAGGCGAGGATAAGAGGTAGAGGCGGAGAACGAACGGTGTGCGGTGACAGCGAGGAGAAAGCGGAGCACCTGGAGGAGGAGGACCGAAGAGCGAGAGGAGACCGGAGGAGGACCGGAGAGTGGAGAGCGAGAGGAGAGCAGAGGAGGACCGAAGAGCGGAGAGCGAGAGGAGAGCGGAGGAGGAGCGGAGAGCGGAGGAGGACCGAGGAGCAGAGAGTGGCGAGGTCAAAGCGGAGAGACAACACGGGACGGAGCGGGACGGCACCAGGACCTAAGACAAGCAGAGGGCGAGCCCAGACAGCGTTCTGTATACCGCTTCCAGACCCGGTGGGCTGAAGGAGGGAGAAGACGCCACGGGTCCCTACGCTGCGGTCTGAGAGGCGGGCCGTAGCCCAAGGCAAGTGCTGTTGCAGGGGGCATTCTGGTGGGTGTGTGGAGAGGGGGGAGGTAGAACGTCAAAGGGAGGTGGGAGGTTGGGCACGTCCGGAGGTGAAAACCCGATAAAAAGCCTTGCACAATAAAAACCCTTTTTTTCCCCACACACCTTGGTGACGGTAGCACAGCTGCATTGAGACCAGCACAGTTAATAATCCCCGGTTTTCTTTTCCCTTCTGAGGCTCAAAGACCCCGGGAACACCAAGAGAAGCAAGACGGAGGCTTGATCAAACCTGGACGATTGGACAAGGCTAACTTAATCGCCTAAGACTTTGATTTTGATAGTTGGTACTACCCAATAAAACAATCCCAAAGGTTGAATTACCGTGGTCTCGTGCTCTGTACCCCACTACCCTCTGACAGTAGGTTTCCAACATGTTGTGTTTATTCATATCCTCATGCAAAGAACAGAAACAACCGACACATGTTTCGCCCTTATGGTCCATCGGCCAAGAAGCTAGTCTTTGTTCCTGGGACCACAGAGACAGCTTCACTTCACTAAGAACGAACACGATCAACAGTCACGACCTTCTGCCTTGAAAAAGCCCTTGGCCGATGGGCCATACGGGCGAAACACGTGTTGGCTGTTTCTGTTCTATGAATGAGAAAATGAATAAACACAACGTGTTGGAAACCTACTAACGGACTTGGGAAATTATTCCTCCTACAAAACACAAATCTAAGAAGGCACAGTCCTCCGCCCCTACCTAAACGACAACTGAAACTTGGTTGGTTAAAGATAATTGTTTCCTTGTAGTACATGGGTTTTCACAATGCTCAGCAATATAAATCTTGAAAGATGTTTATAAACTTTGACAGTGATAGACTGAAAAAGCTCTTTTGCTGCCTTTCACCATTTGTGTGACCTCTTTTTGTTCCTGAGCCATCCTCATGTAATTGAGTTGGATAGAAAATATCTTTCGGGAGCTAAAAAGTGATGAAAAAGACCCTGCGAACATCCATGGTAATTCTAATAATTTGCACTATTCTAATGTCAATGTTATGTCTAGTAACCCATTATTTTTTTATATTCTGTCTCTATACTGTAGTACCAGACTTTGTTCCAACAATATTTTCACTTCGTATACACTGGCATACTCTAAGCTAGTTTCTATATTTCAAAGTCACAATCAGTAACTCCAACAGCTTATAAAGGTTCGGTCTGATTTCTGGTAAACGTGCCTTCCTGATTTATCTCAAACGTTATAGAAAATCATACATTGCCTTGTTTTTGGTACCTAGGAAGGATCATATCAAGTTAGTAGCAGTGAGTAGCTAGAATTAAATGTTATTCACTTGATGCTTCGTGCGCTTTTGAAGTTACTTCTTGTACACAAATATACGTCTAGTGTACAAGATGTAAATACTAGATACAACTTGTATCTTGGCTCTAACACATGTTGGCTCCATTTGTATAGTGTCTCTTGGCATATTTGTGCTATTATACAACTATTTGTACGTAAGGGCATAACATTTTTCATGAACTTAAGATGGACAGCATTTCCAGTATTTTCAGCAAAGATACCATGTTCCACACTCTTGAGGCTACAAAAGGCAATGTGAAGCCTCACATGTAATTGCTATGTGATGGGGAGGCTAATAAAAGCAGAGAACCAGGACAGCAAGAAAATAAACATGGACTGTGGATAAAGGAAATGTGCACACAGGTTGTATAAACAATCTACTTTGTTCGGTGGGAGAGAGTGTATGCAGACTAGAGTAGCTTAATGCGGCATTTCAGGCTCTTCTCAGTTTTCACCCTGATTGGGAGTGATTTGTGTCTCCAGACCCTCTGCAACAGTGAGAAATACAAGTGGACCAAGATCCCATATACCGATTTGAGTCGACCAAGAACCCGGGTTTATAGTAGACTGAGGTTGTTGCTTCAAAAATTAAAACAGTAATTCACACCCATTTGGGATTCTATAGTTTGACAACAGGATTTCAACAGGGAATCCTTTGAGCCTCGACACCTGTCAAACCTTAGGGAGATATAGGTTTCACAAGCTTATACGTTAAGGATTATAAACAGCTCACAACTATCAAAATGAAGAGGAGGCTGTGTAGATCTATGAGGGACCTTGCAGAATTGAAACTTTAGAATAGGGATGAGAAGCCTGTGTTCTACCTATTACAAATATTGCAGTGAATCAAAGATTCTACTCGCAAGACCCGATTCTTTGATACTAATTAGAAGTGTGTGATCATTAATGATATCAAATGAAGGAGGGAGTTCCGGGAGAATCATGGCATTCATGTGTCCTCATCAGCCACCAGCCTGAGAAGATTCAAGATGGAACCACAAACAGCTTCTGTGCCTCTTACACGGAAAATGTCTCTCTCTGTCACATTTAGAGTGGCTAATTGGCTTAAAAATCCTGAATCAACTAGGTCATTACACATACTAGAAGTTTGGAAATGAACTGCAAGTTGGGCACTAGCAGAAATATGCTCAAACAGAAGGGTCCAATAATGGCTTCTTGGGATTTGTATATCACTCCTTAGTTCGGTAAAAGATGGTTCACCCAAAGGGGACAGAATCACTGATCATAACCAATATATATGAATATTTTCGATGGTATGGATTGCATCAGGATTGTCAACTCTACTTTGTGAGATGGGAGAATCAGGCGAAAGATGAGAGTTGCTGGAAATCCTGTATACGGTTTCATAAACTTCTCCTGCTGTGATAACTTAAAAGCCATTTTCTTCCACACTTTGTTAGAGAAGCAAGTGCATGTGACTTTCATGCATGTCATTATTTAGTGTTATATCAACAATCATCGGCTTCGCCAGTTGTGCACCTTTCTGATTTATCCTCCCTTCTCTCTAAGTTCAACCGTTGATCTTGTTGGTGGTGTGGTGTTGTTGATATTTGCAAAGAACACATTTTACCATTGGCATGGTCTGCTATACAACTATGAAGTCTAAGTACCTTTCTGATGGGCTAATCGCAGATTGGAGAGGGATTCGCTTGTGATGACGAGTTACCAGTATTTTTTCTTAGTCTGTTCCCCAGTTAGGTTGCTGGGCCATGTATATTATCTTAGGAGCCTGAAGACAGAGGTCATTAGAAGTTACTTGGGGCGTGGCTAGACACCCAAGGAAGATGGTGGCAACTGGCTGAGGCTCCGGAGACGGGTGAGAAAAACTTGCATCTCCGTCGAGGAGTTTCTCCTGACAGTGGTTTTTCAAGAAAGGGAATGAAGCCTAACATCACTTAGGGTTTTCAACGCAACCTTCATTATACATTTTGGAAATTTTAGAGCACTATATTCCACCTGCGCTCCTCTTCCACATGACGCCTGCTATTTTGTATGGCTGTTGCACATCATCTGAATGAATGAATAACAATCCTATTTATTAGAAAACTCTGGTTTCACCAGCTTCTACAAAATAATACTTTTATACCTTTTCAGCAAGCATAACTTCTAATTAGTCTACCAACTTCCTCCCAAAATAAATTTCATTTGTTACCAACAATCATATCTGAAAAGCACACACAGCTCCCATCTCTTACGCCGCATATTATAACTCCGGATACCCATTTATCAGACATTATGCATACTGCACCCAAAGCGTCTATTTACAGTCTTCACAAACCAAACCCCACTGACAGAAGAAAGAGATCACTGAATAAGAATAGGAATGGGACCTGGGAGTAATGTGGCATGTCTCCCTATGGAAGAAAATATGTACTAAACTCCGTTAATCCTAACGGGCAGCAAACACTACACAAACACAGTTTTATATTTATAAAAGACTATTTTTTACCTACCCCGCCACCCCCAACATTGCATATGAATTATCCAAAACACTCATGTTTGGTGGTTGTGTAAAGCACAGCACACTCTGTTCAAGATTGTTGGCTTAAAGTTTGAACTCTGATTATTATCATTATATTTTTGGGAAGTCTAGCCAAAGAATGGGAAAATAATTCCCAAAATAATAGACTAGTCACTGGCAGTTGCTTTTCAACAAATAACGAACAATTGGAAAGATCACACTCAGTTATCCTTTAAAGATTGGTCATATGCAATATGTTATAATGACAGATTGGACTTAGCGTACTTGTATACTATATCTCGAGTATATAAACATACCGCTCTGTGATCCTCAATTACGACTTTTTTAGATAAATCCGTGCAACTCTCCTTTGCTCGCCCTCCGTTTTGCAGAAGTATTCCAACTCCTTGACTTATTCCAACATTATCCATATTATCCATTTAGATATTTATACCAGTTGTCTATTTTCTATTCTAGACTGCTTTTTAGTACACCATTTGTATTTCTATAATTATGCTCATCTTATGTTTTATTTTTTCTCTCTGATCCACTTTTCTTTTTTCTACTCTTTCCCTTATTATGTACTGCCATTTTTTAGTTGCAGTTTATATTCTTATATTTTAATTATTTACCTCAATAATCTTATCCCTTTAAACTTAAAAAAACAGAAATTGCTTATGAATCTTCTAGGTCGTTGGGAGTTACTTATGACTGATGTGTTCTCAATGAATCCAAACGTACGTAGAGCAAACTGAAGCAAATGCACTCTTATACATCCCAAAATATAAAACCTTTAAATACAAATGCAAATAAATACACAATTCCTCTCAGCCTTGGTGTTTGATAGCATAACTAAAACTCTAATAAAGTATACAGATTTCTCCCAGATATCTCATAATGGAGAGTTAGGATAGGTGTGATGGTTGGTGAATAGCTCACAATGTTATAAATCATATAATTCCTTAAGAACACGTTAAGAGCATGAAGTGTTTTAGAAATTAACTTTAAGTGGCATGTGTTCATGTCGCTCAAACAAGAGATCTACAGAAAGCCCAGCTGCAATCAATCTATAAACTGACGCACAATCTTAGTCAGTATGTTTATTTTGCTTCCCTTTCAATGATATGATCAAATGGTTTTGTTGTTACCAGTTCTAGGTAAGATTGCAGATCGCTTATTTTATAGGGGAGGGCAACTACTTTAAGGCAATACCATACTTTTAAGGCTTCTGCCGATGCAGTGTAGAAACACAAAAGATCTGAAAAGATCTCAGCAAAGGTCTCATCAGGGAGAGTGAAGTCAGTGAGAATGAGCACAAGGGGGTCACGGCACACTTTTACTAAATTATTAAACTCTTAGGGCTAAAGGCAGATGGTGTGTCTAGATATTCGCAAAACCAAAGGGGATGATGGACGGAGTGTTGGACATTGCAAGCACTCACCCCCAGTCAACTGATCTGGGTTTAATCCATCATCATTCTTTAGCTCAGTCCGCCACCCCAGTTCAGACAAGGCCATATACAAATCAGTCTGACCCTGTGCCTCATGGGAACAGTCCAGCCCAAACTGCCAAGCCATGGCTTCTCTGGACCGGAAACAAGCATCATGGGACCGGTTTCTGGCTAATCAGCCGCCATCAGCCAGGCTAGCTTGAATCCAGAGGCAAAGTGAGCAAGGGGCCCACATCTGGGCATACCCTGCCAACTTAGGGCGAACAAAGCAAAACCATGTATAAATACCATAAATAAAAAATTAAAATTAAAAAAGGGGGGTCAGACTGATTTGCATATGGCAATGTCTGAACTGGGGTGGCGGAGTGAGATAAAGAATGGTGATGGATTAAACCCAGATCAGTTGACTGGGGATGAGTGCTTGCAATGTTCAACACTCCGTCCATCATCCCCTTTTGTTTTGCTGTGTCTAGATATTCAACAAGCATATGCAATGCAACAGGTCTCGCGAGTTTAAGTTGCCGGCATTGTAAATGATAATGCCTTTTATTTATGTTTTAAAAACCAAGACATAAATAAAAGGCATTGTCATTACAATGCCAAGAGCTCAAACTGTTGCAAATGCGAGACCTATTGCATTGCTGTAACAGGAATGATGCAATTAAAACATTTAGCCTTTTTTAGTGTACATATGGGAACTATTTAGGAAAAAATGCAGACTCCAACCTAAAGCAACCCAGCTCGGGTCACAAAGAAATATGCCAGACTATGGAATGACACAAATAGCAATCTGCGTTCATACCACTGCAAGGACACCATGGTTTTAAAGGGAAACAGTGTGTGAATACTTCTCAACGAACACCATTAGGTGACTGACATAGATATTGCGTGTTCATAATACTGTATCATAAGTATGCAAACTGTTTTATCACTGATCGAGCACCACACCATAACACCAATGTATTGCTATGCATTTCAACACAATAGTCTCCTACTCAGCTTTTATTTGAATACCTTCCAAAAAGTTGCAGAAGTCCCTAACTGCACCCACTGTTACACCCTTGGGCGAAAGAGCTGCCATCACCCGGCTCTTCTTTTCAATAACACCTATGAACTCAAAAGGTCAATTCGCCTTTACTGCAACCCAAGATAGAGGGCTCTGCCACCAAGTATATCATAAACCCTCTCTTGACTGCACATTGTGCGGTATAGCTGCTGGGTTCATCTCATATACATCACTATTTACCAAAACAATGGTGGTCTGATTCAGATCACTCTGTAAGGAGGACCCATTCAGATCACTAATCAGTAACTAACAACCATCAATTTGATCACCAATGTTCAACTCTTCGCTGACTGCCTCCTTATAAGAAACACACGTGTATTTCCAACATGGCTATCAACCTAAACAACTCAATGCATAACATATCAACAATGAAGACACTACACAAGCGTTAAGAGGCCACTTACTCCTCTGGCTAGAAAGGCACATAATGCAACTGGCCTCTGGAACAATCTTGCACTAAAGTTGCAAATACCATTTGGAAGAATTGGCAGTTGGATTAGGCCAACTCGGGTCTAAAATAAA
This sequence comes from Lissotriton helveticus, assembly GCF_964261635.1. NCBI lineage: Eukaryota > Metazoa > Chordata > Amphibia > Caudata > Salamandridae > Lissotriton > Lissotriton helveticus. Next base: position 890,437,829 of record NC_136071.1, on the reverse strand, counting down.
CATTTTCAAACCTTTCTTTGGATAACTCTTTAATGTACAAATGGCAAAAGTATCTCTCCCCCGTGAACTACATCCCTGCTCTCCCTCCTTTCGTGATATCCCTCACTTTAACAGCTAGACCTTCCTTCAGAGGACGCGTGTCGGGCATCGATTCGATCATCGGAGTGAGAGGTCAGACAGCAGGCGCGGTTTCACTTCAGGTCGCACTCGAGCTAAGCCAGGCACTGATGTAGCTTAATTCATGCATATGTATAAATGAACTGTAGGTAGACATGTGCTCGATCCGTATAAAGGGATCATTAAAAATTCCAACGCACATCACTCCATTTAGACCGAGGCCTCGATACAACGATCTCTCTGCACCCAGGCCACATGTCAGGTGCTACTCACTCTCTGAAGCAGTCTTAGCTATTTAGTGGTCGGTATCGCTGCACTGACTAAGTATCAGCCAAATAAAGGACAAACAAGGGTTGGTAAACAAATCTTCTTACCCAAGAGGAAGAACTTAGTTACCCCTCAGCCCATGATCTACATTATCTGACGCGCCTCCTCGCAATGACTGAACAAAGACCAAAGAACAAACCCCGCCAGTGGATAGTGTGGTCCCAAGTCTGGGATCCTAGTGTACATGGGGCGATAAACCTAGAAGTTGGTACTGCACATTACAAAATTATCATAAATCAATTATTCGTAAGAGACATTTTCATACTTCAATCATACTATCATTCTTTCAATTTTTCAAACCTAATCCTACCTAAAGATCAAACATTCCACTCATTTGATCTTTAGGTAGGATTAGGTTTGAAAAATTGAAAGAATGATAGTATGATTGAAGTATGAAAATGTTACTGGGTAGGTTCGAAATGAGTATGTAATTTTGTAAATTTTTATTTGCTTTCAAATTGATCATGTGTATTATATTTATAAAATAATTATGTGTTATGGATGTACATAAATGCTTTCTACACTAAAATAAAAATACTTATATATTTGCTAAAATCTGTCTCTTACGAATAATTGATTTATGATAATTTTGTAATGTGCAGTACCAACTTCTAGGTTTATCGCCCCATGTACACTAGGATCCCAGACTTGGGACCACACTATCCACTGGCGGGGTTTGTTCTTTGGTCTTTGTTCAGTCTTTCTTCCCCCCTCAACCCGCCAACATCCAATAAGAAGCCCATTGGGGAACCCCCTTCTTGCGCCTCCTCGCAATGTCCGGCCTGTCCACGGCCCCCTCTGCAACACCACCATGCTACTAACCCGTGAGGGAACTATGGTGCTGCAGGTTGCTGCCTTGCTTCCTCCGGGACATGCTGGGCTTCCAATGTCCCAACACCACCTCCTTTCACTGTGCACACGATCACCATGTTCAAGGTAGCACAAGCGAGAGGGTGGGCTCCGGCCCTGGCTATGTGGGGGGCGGGCGGAGAATTGAATTAAGGATGCTGAATCCACAGCAAAATGAGACATTGCCTTTAATGGAAGCGGGCGTGCTTGACGGGTAATAGAAAAAAAATAATTAGCAGCAACAGGCAGAAAGTGACAGAGAGTAAAGCGACGGGTGGAAAGCAAAGTTAAAATAAAAAAGCTGTCGCCACGCCAAATGGAAAAAAGACACGCTGTGCGTGTGCACTTCTCCTGTCCGGGCAGGCATGGCAAGCATGAGACAGGGAGAGAACAAAACATGCCTCCCTTCCAATGAAAAGCACGCATTGTGGACCCGCGCCAATCAGAAGCATGGGTGGAGCTTCCACCTCGCTTCTAAAGCAAATCGGCGATAATAGAGCTCGCATGCGTTGCGTCGCTAGGCAAAACCTAAAAGGAGGAACCTCAAACAAGACAAGGGACATATTTTAGATCCACTCCAAGATCTGTTTTATGAGTTATGATGTGTAACAATTACTTAGTATTCTCATATTTGACTTTAGTTCTCAAACTGTAACATACTGCAAGTCATGTCCACGTGTTCAAATGCCCCAGTTGGTTAATACGTCAAAACACATGGACAAATGATGAATTCAGAACAGCAGCGTCTCAGTCAATACCATAGAAATAAAGGGATTGCAAAATTAGCTAAACAAGATGCACTGAGACAAGACTGTCCCATAAGAGTATGGAGTGTGTGCCCAAAGATAACTAGCAGCTTGGTCACAATTGTATCTGTGAATTCATACAAAGGCACCACTGCAGCTGGAATGATTATTTTTATATACCTATTTTTATTTAATTGTATTTGTAAGCAACAAACATTACTGACAAGCATATACACTATCTGGCAGATTGCAAAGTTAAATTAGCTGTAGTTCCAGAGATTGGTACGCAGGAGCGTAGCTTGGTCAGTAAGATTGGGGGGTGAGCTTCAGATTTCACAACCTTCAAACAAGCACATAATGTTAAAATACATTATACAACCAGCAGGTCCCATTATTTTGTTAAAGTACCAACATTTTTTAATTGTTACCAGACAGAGATGGAGAGAGTGTGTAAAAATTCCTGGTGAAATCCAACAGAACCTCACCATACCCGAATGAAAACACCAGCACCCAACTATTTATCACAAAATACATTTATTAGGGGGGTATAACACCCCAAACACCCCCCCTCCCGAAGCTACACCCCTGTGGATCCGTTCTTTCTTTGTCAATGATACACAACGTGAGACTTAAAACCTTTATGTTGTAAACAGTTGAAAATGATCCCACCATGGTCTCCTCACTGCCTTATGTTTCTTGAAGCAACTGCTAGTTTGGTACATTGGTTTCTCTATTTCAGGCGCACCAGTTCCTATCACCCAATCATCTTTCACGTGTAGGCACAGTTTCGGATCTCCAACACTGCTGTGTCTCTTTTAGGCTATGTGCAGAGGAATCCAGGATCCACCTGAACCTCCTCAACCCCCCCCTTACCCCCCCCCTCCAGCTGGCAATGTCTTCTGTAATACAGAGTACAGTTGTTTTAGGTGAAAAATAAATGGTTCTCCATAAACGTGTGAGCAGTGTATGTACAGCCTTAAGTAAAAATATCTTGATAATAAATCATGCCCAATACAGGCGCAACCTTGCACCCGACATGTCGTACAATTTCCTGTCATTCTGAGACTCTTGAAAAAGAAGTTGGAATGGCCATTTCTAAGCACAAAAAAAGCTGAAGAAAACTTCTAGAAGATGTATGAAGTGGGAGCACACACCAAAGGCAGTCTTGAGGTTGGACATAAATGTAATCAGGCAAGTAAAAAAGAAGGGAATCGGAACGCTACTTGGTGCCTTTATAGTCCAATAGTATCCATGAAAGCACAAACATACATATAAATACATATTAATAGAATGCAATGCATAAAACAAGAGGTTAAAAAATCCTATGCATTAGCACCATTAATCAATACATCCTAGTCATTAGTGCAAACTTATTCAGTGAGCATAGAGCTACGTGTCTGAAAAGTAATTCTCAAAAAACACCTACATGAAAAGCTATATCCACAAGTTGAAACAAAAAATTAAAAGCTACCCTAAAATCACTAATACTGCCTTTGATAAGCGAAAGTAGGAAGTGCTTTGTATAAATGGTATAAAAGCCACACACAAATATAAAATGCAGAATGGACTGACCTGATCTCCCTCACAAGGACAGGGAATTGAGTAATGTTTATTTAAATAGTAATCAGTGGCAGCTCCTCCACTAAGGCGGAGGAGCGTCGCCCAATTATTCAAAAGAAGAAATAAAATGATAATAACGTCTTGTTATTATCATTTTATTTTCCCTATTGCAGTCAGTGAAGGGGCGAGTGGGGTTGGCCAGGGCAGGGGAGGAGCTGTGTGCACATGAAGTGTTTGGCCGGCCCTTTTGGGCTGACCAAACAGTTCATGCGCACTTTGCATGTTCTTACCAGGCTGTATTACACAGCCTGGTAAGGAACATGCACAGGCTCTGTTCCAGTCTAGGCGCCGATCCACAGAGCTCAGATCAATCACAACGCTGCACAGCAGCGTTGTGATTGGTTCAGGAGAGCCTGTCTGCACAGGTGCATCCTGCTGCCGCCAGCCGGCACAGGAAGGGGATGAGGACGGAGGAGAGTCGAGGTGGCTGCCGGCCATTAAAGGTAAGTCCTTTTCTTTTTTTATATTTTTTTCCCCTTCCCCTTTTTTTTTTATTGGATTCCTCCTCCCTTGGGGCGGGGGAATGGGCCGCTCACCACCCCGTCCGGTAGCAGCCGCTACTTACAGTAATTAATATTTCATAGTACCGGCCCTAAAACAGAACAGCAGGCTACATTCCCAGTGCCCCACTGTGTTAGTAAGGTATCTTGTGGGTCTGACTTATGACATTAAAATATATGGCTAGTGAGTAGAGAGGCAAACTGAGGAAAAGAGGGACAGCATGGAGGTGGCCATGGATATGGTGTTGCCTTACCTAGTACCCCAGGCTTCTGTTGCAGATTGTTTATTGGAGGATGAATGCAGGCTGGGTGAGCGGTAACAACGGCTGGGAGCAAAGCATAGAGAGCAGCAGACAAGCAGCAAACAGGGATGCATGGAGCAGCAGCATCATATCACATATGAGCTGTTACTTGCAGCCTCTGGACTCCCCACAATAGCTCTTGCAAGAGGACGGCAGCACAGAATGAGGTAGTGACCCACAGCCGGCCAGTTAGCTTCGAACCTGGATCATAGGGAACACCAGCTCTGAGGGCCCATGCTGGGCACACTGCCAAGTGTATTAGGATTGTTTTACAGCTCTCACATAACCTGTACGTTTTTTCAACTGTTCTTAAGCCACCCACATCGTCTTGTGCACTTAGCAAAAAGGGAACAAGCATCTCTGTACCAGCTTAATTGCAAAGGAGGCCTGGCACCTTGTTACCTCACTAGTGTAATCTGATGAGAGAAAAAAACACAGCTAGTGATGGCACTGGGCACCTTACACAATGATGCGTTAATGCACCCGAGACTGGCAATTGATAAATGGAGGCATGAGCTCCTGAAGGCCTCCTGATTTGTAGAAGATTTCAGGGTAAAAAAGTAGTGTGGGTAAAACAAGAGTCTGTTTTCTACACTGTTCTCCTCCTTCCCTGCCTTAGAGTATTTTATTTTGGGCAGCATTCTGTTCAAGATTGCTCGGGCCTCACCCATAAAGTCTAATCTCAGAGTATGTTGGGCCCATCCTCCAGGGGTTTCTAATGGAGGAAACGTAAGTCTCAAATATGGTGAGATTAAAGCTTAGAAAAGGATCCAGTAGGACAAGATGCTCTCCAGACCTTTAGCCAAGATCACGGAATCATTAAGGGCAATATGCATTAAGGTGAATCGCAAACGCTGAAATTCGCAGAATTTCAGCGTTTGCGATTGCAATTTGGCCTAGTGCTTTGTATGAAAGCACAACTGTCTCGCAAATTAAGGAATCGTAAAATTTGCGATTCCTTATTTTGCAAATGCATTTAAGGAATCGCAAATTGCGATTCCTTAAATGGAATGTATGAAGCACCCAAGTTGTGCGAATATGGCATAAGGAATCGCAAATCACCACCAATTACAGGTTGGTGGTTTTTTGCAATTTCTTTTAAAAATGCAAATTTTTGCATTTTTCAAAGTGGCATGTGGTGCACACACTTGTGTGCCACATGTGCACCCAGGCTCATTTCAGGGGTGCAATAGGGTGTCCTTTTGACACCCTGGCACACTTGAAATTGCATTCTCAATTTGCGAATCTCTAATTGGAAATCACAAATTGAGAATGTCTTCCCATTCATTCCTATAGGAAGGTATTCATTAATTGCGAATCACAATTTGCGATTCGCTATTAAGGAATATGTAGAATTCACAAAATGTATTGCAAATCCTACATACTAACGGCCACATGCATCAATGTTCCCGTTTGCGAATCCTTAATTGCGAAAATTAAGGAATCGCAATTAAGGATTCGCAAACGGCAATGCATGAATAATTCGCTTTTTTCTTAGCGATTCAGGAATTTCCCTTAATTGCGATTCTCTAATTGAGAATCGCAATTAAGGAATTTCTACACATTCATTCCTATGGGCCTAGAGGCCCATAGGAATGAATGAGATGGCATTCTCAATTTGCAATTCATCATTGTGAATTCGCAAATTGAGAATGCAATTTCAAGGGTGCAGGGGTGTCCAAAAGACACCCTGTTGCACCCCTGAAATTTGCTATTGGATACATCTTACACACACACATGCCCCAAGGGCACGTGTGTGTGTAACATGTAACAAAGAAAAATGCATTTAAAAGCATTTTTCTATATTTTCGCAAATTACCATGAAGGTCTACTTCATGGTAATTTGCATTTCTAATTTAAAAATTCGCAATTTATAAAAGTATGATGAATTGCATTTAAGGAATCTCTAATTGAGAATCTCTAATTGAGATTCCTTAAATGCTTTCGCAATTTAAGAAATCGCAATTGTGCACTTTCTTAAATTGCGAATTTCTGAAAAGGGTTGGTGCATCCCAAATCAGGAAATTGCATTCGCAAACAGCCGAAAAATGCGATTCGCACCGTTTCCGACTGCAATTTACCTTGATGCATGTGGCCGATAGTGTTTTGCGGTTCTCAAAAATTCACATTTTTACGATTCGCAAAACTTAACATTGATACATATGGCCCTAAGTGATTTATTCTGGAAACTTCCAAGAATACACTTGACTTAATATGCAATGGGAGGAATGATTATGTATTACTATTTATACAGCACTCACTGCCCTACCCCTTGTGAGACCCAAAGAGCTAACTTGTAACTGGGAGAAACGACTCATCTTGTTATAGATGCATGTAGGGGCGTTGGCTGTAGCTTTGCTTAAGGAAGGCATGCTCTGGTGCCATGCATGAGGGTTGAAATTGTGCTCCAAGCATGTTGTAGCAGGCATGTTGCGGCACACCATTGTGTGAGAAATGTAGTATCGTAGTGTGGACGCAGCTTGCATATATAGACCAGAAGCTTTTGTGGACTTACATTTGAGGAAACAGCCAGGTTCTTAGTGCCCTTCTAAAGTCTAGACTATTTAGGAGTATACACATTTTATTCAGGAACGTGTGCTGTAGCTTGCATATTTGCACAGAGAATGGCTGCCAGCCCCAGTGTGGGATTTTGAAAGGAGTGCTGTTCAATATTGGGGTAATTCACCACCTGCGGCTGCTATTTAGGCTGCAGAGAATGAGTTTATACCTAGGCCCCGTCCTAAGAATCGTCTGGTGGCTGATGCAGAATGCTTTAATTGAGAGGCTTCTAGTACTGGAGAGCCAGTGCAAGGCCTTTAGAACAGGGGCAATGGATTCACATGTGCTCAAACTTAGCACTTGTCTAGCTGCAGCTTTCAGGATTGGAATCCTAGAGTAAAGCCCTATTCCATAGCTGATGCATAACAAGACTGATGTCAGGACTTTGTGGAGAGTTCCAGGTCAGGTGAAATCCTGTGTAGGTTTCTCATGATGAAAGCGCCTTTGATCCCTGAAGACCTTTGGTTGAAGAGAGGTGTTAGAGCTATAAGTTCTAAATATCTACAGCCCGGTTTACGCTCATGGAGTCCAGACAAGCCTGGTTTTGATGATTTTACATCTTTCTTGTTATCTGGGTTTCATCAACATAGGTTTAGCTCGCAAGCGTGGAAGGTTTACTGAGCTATAGAAGTCATGACAGATAAACAAGAAAAACTAATTAAGTGATTAGTTATCCATGAGGGACCCCTACTTGAGCGCTGCTGAAAGAATCAAACAGGAAGAGTTGGATTCTTTCTGAAACGTAAAACGTAATCCAATTAAGAACAGTTCTATGGATTTCAGGGTCACTTGGCCTTAGGAGCAGGGTTAAAAGGAATAATTAAGGGATAAAGCAGAGTGTTTCTCCTACGATTTCTTTTTTTTTATCCTCTAGAATTACAGTTATGTTACCCGATCTTTGTTTTTATTCTAATTTTGCAGCTGGCTTAAATAATTTACTCACATTGCCTTGATTTGCTCCTGTTAATTTCTACTAATTTCTGCATCTATCATCTTCCAGGCCTCTCTGGAAGTGTATTTTGAGCCCATGATAATTTTTGTCTAAGCCGGATACTGATTATATGGATTACTTCCTGATCAGCAGAGAAGCAATCGCATTGCATTCCTGATCCATTCAAGTCCAGGAACTGAATTTTTCCTTTATGACATATGAATCTGGTTCACTGACCTTAATTCTAAGACTCTTCTAGCAACCTGGCAATCCATTTGGGAGCCGAGTGTAGCAATGTACATCACCTGAAGAAGTTCAAAATAAAAATAAAAATAAAAAGTCCAACGATGAGTTAAGGCTAATCTTGACAGGACGCCACAGAGAAATAAATGGCGACCATGAGTCCAGTTCTGTGCAGAGTCAGTTTTTTAGTTTCCTGTTCCATTTTCCTCCTTTCCCCCTTAATCACTCTGCATAACAAATGTGTCAATTGTAGTCTGGCTGATCTGCCAAACGCTAATCAAGCTTTGAGCTTAGGAAGCAATAAAGAAAACATCCTCAACGTTAACCTATGTACCATACCATAAAATCGAAATCATCCTTTCTTTTTCTCTCTTGCACTTTGATAGAACTTTCCTCTACATCCTGTACACAGCATGCTAATGTACACTGCATATTTTTTTAACCTTTTAATTGCAAAAACCCTAACTCACTATATATCATGAAAGTATTCCAAACCCTAACTCACTATATATCATGGCAGTATTCCCATACATGATGATGGACCTCTTGGGGTATGGAGGTCAACTTGACAGTTGCAATGTACAGTGGCCCAGCTAGCCCGTAATAAATAATAATACAAGTAGAATGTGCCCTCTCACCGGCCTGCACTTGTGCATTCTTGCTGCTGTACCTACTCACTGGCTCATAAGGGTAATTTAGTGGTAACCGCCTGACACTGTGCTTGACCCTTTAATTGGCTGTAAGCACTTAAGAGTCCAAGGAGAGCCCTAACTCTATTTTAGTAGGCAGATCAATTTCCCTTAACTCACTCGTCTAATCTCACAGCTAATAAAGGGCCAACATTATCACTATTGACGAGAGTAGAGGTCAGACCACATTGAAAGAATAAAAAACATCTACGTTTAGATTTGTGGACAAATATCCCTTGCGGCCGTAGCAATGTAAATATTGATCTTAGTGGATCATCAATATACAGGTCCATGAATCTGTTTACCAACATCACATGCAACAGAGGCCCATGGCAAAAAGACAATGTCGAAACTAAACAAACCCTGCAAACAAAGATGAAACATTTCTATTTTACAATATTGCAAGCCTGATAAAAACCGTTTCTTCAAAGGACGGCGCCCATCAGTTGTAACTATCAGTTTAAATCCTAAGTGATTATTATAAAAGCATTCAGTAGTCGTACATATCAGATGTGGAGGGCCTCCAGACAATATTTCAGAAGCCCTCCTTAACAGACTAAACTAGTGATGAATAAGCTGATGACAGCTCATAGACGCCTCCTGGTAAAAATGGTCTATTTTTCCATGGTAAGTAAGTGGAGCCAAACGTACAATGGAAAACTAAATAATCACTGCTCATCAACAGGTCAAGCCAAAACGCTACTACACCAACAGACTTTAAAAATTCCCCTCACACCACCAAAGCTTTTCCGTACCTTAACTCGAGAGACAGCAAGCAATCAAAGCAAAATTTAAACTATATAGAGTTGCACCCTACCCTCTCAGACATTCGTGTGCAACCTGAAGCAAACCTATCCAATATTGTGCAATGGTTGAACTATGTAATGTCTGATACAAATCATTCTATGTAAATCACAATAAGGAACAGCCTGGAACACTCTGAGCCTGAACATCAAGCATTTTCCGTGTACACACCTCATTAAAAAGTAACAAACTGTAAGTGTGTCACCTCGCCTCCTGCCCCTAACCTTGTAACTCATAGTAAACATCAGGCTGGCTAGTAGCTCTGCCTTCTATAAAGTAATTGGTGAGAACCTAAAAGAGACCGTTAACAACGGGTAGCGTGCTAGCTTGCCTGATGCAAACAGTTACTAGTCAGGGTTAGAAACAGCTACTCTTGGTCAAATGCACAGATAGAAATTTCAAACCACTTCCCTTCTCCTTATAAATAAATCGGAGGCAACTGTAACTGAGCACTTTCATAACAATGCAGAATAAAACGTTCTGGTTCGCTGGGCTTTTGTCTGTGTTGTGGGGTGTTAGAAATTTGATTTCCAGTTGGCTGAGGCTTGCGCCAAAGCCAGGCAGAAACCACCACTCTAGTCAGGGCAAGGGAGTTACACGCCAAAGATAACCCCTGCTCACCCTCTAGGCAACTTGACGCGAGCAGTAAGGCTTGTCCCGGAGGCAATGTAAGTTAAGTATTTGCGCACGCACCCCCAGCAACAACATCCCAGGCCCCCCACAAAAGGAACTCCACACAAGGTTATATATAAAAATAGCCTTTGTATTATACCAAACACATTAGATAAAAACACACACTTTACAATGTGCCAACAGTCACGGGCAGAATTTACAGGGGATATATGTTCAGGACAGGGCCACATGGACCACTGTCAGGAATAAGCACTTTTAGAACTAGGATACTTGTTAGAATTAGCACTTAGAACATATAATAACTGTAGCATAAAATAGAAAATAGAGCACACAACCAGTAACCACTGGTAAGAGGTAAGTACCACTTACGCAATCCTAACTGCCTTAGGAAAATATCACGCAGGGAATCATGAACTCACTAGCATAACCTTATACTAGGAAAAACAACCTCCTAAGCATCACATACATTCAGAGGTATAAAGCATTACACATGATGCAGCAATGACACTAGGTAGGTATCACAATTGCGCAAAGAGCACATAGGGCCAAAAACATGTACCCCACGCAAGGGAACAATACAGGAACTGTCCCGAGGCCACCTGGCCTCTCAGGGGCTGAAACGCCCTGTGTCCAAAATGTCAGGGCAGGCTGCGCAGGCAGCAACCAGAAGAAATGCGCAAAGGAACAGGCTTAAACGGAGCAGCTACCCACTAAGTGTTGGGCAGCTGTAATAGGGAGCCTGGCACCAGCGTGCCTCCTGGCTCTCTGTGGGGCTCTTAAACAAACAATGGGGCCCAACAAAACGTGGGAGCCTCGTGGCTCTATAAACAATGGGGCCCTCACGAGCCTCGTGGGCTCTTGAACAACAATGGGCCCGGGGGTCTCGGGGGCTGTGAACAACAATGTGCCCCGTCGTTGGAGTCCCCCCTCTGGGGACTCGGAATCAACAAATGCCCCCTGAGCCTCTCGTGGGCTCTCCACAACAGTGTGCCTTCGTTGGAGTCCCGCTCGGGGGACTCGAGATGCGAAGGCACACTGCTATTAAATGTTTACCTTTAGGACAATCATTTTACAATTACATGATAACACTCAAATGTACTCAGAATTAATGGAAACATAGAGCTTTCTATCTAAAGTTACACGTTGTGCTTCCACGCAGTGAAATTATAGGTATTCAAAAGGCTCCAGTCAGTAAAAATCGCCATACCCAATACAAAGTAGTATCATATCCAATAAAGGATGGTCACTGTGCCAGACAAGCAACCTGAAGAGAAGGAGAGAGTAAGCACCACCGAAGGCGATCCCTGGAGCTTACGCCCATACTTTACTTCTAAATTAAGGGTTGCAAAGGCAGAGATCGAAGATAAGGGGGCGCGTGTATGGCAGAACAAGATTTGGATTTAGAGGCTCCTGTAAAGGTGAAAGTAAAGTACAAAAACATTAAAGAATATGATTATTATAATCGCGCACTAACCTGAACAGTGCTCAAAATGGAAGAGATGAAAGAAGTGGGGATTAGGAACTGCACACAATTTCAACGCCATGTTTTTGGGAGAAGACAAGTTGTCACGCTTTTCCAGCTAACGCCTGTTCTTTAGTTCCACTCCTCATACTCCTCCCCTACAAGGGTCCTCCTGGTGGCTCTAAAAGGGATTCCATGTTTTGTCCTCCTCGTCTTCGTCTCCAGTCCCCATGCTCTCCAGATCCGTTTCATTCAGGCCTTTTCGACTGTGCAAATAACTCCCTCTTGGGATATCCTCAAGCAGGTTGCACCAACACAGTACCTAGCGAGCACCTTACATGCTAACTGATATGAACAAGCATTGGCAAAGTCAATAAGTCTCACCTATCCAGGGTTATTATTTTGTTTTTGGTTATTATTCCTGTACATGATTATTGTATTTACTCCCCTTAAGTCATTATGTTCCATCATCTAGCCCATTCTTCGTTCACCCAGGTGTATAAATGATCTGTTAGATGTTCACCACTTGATTCATGCCTACTAGACTGCCCATTTGACTCATGTTTTGATTATTGTTTTGGTATTGGTTATTATCCCTGCATATGATTATTGTACTTACTCCCCTTATGTCACTATGCTCCATCGTATAGCCCATTCCTTGTCCCTCAGGTTTATAAATGAGCTGTTGTGTGCACTATTTGATTCAATGCCTATTAGATTCCCCATGTTAGACTCATGTTTTGATTTGTTACCTTTCCCTCAAATTGTAAAGCGCTCTGATATCCTTCGGGATCAAGTTCGCGCTATATAAAACTTTATAAATAAATAAATGAATTAAATGAGACGTTCATTTGGAACACTCCTTATGACGCCAACATATCAGACCTGTTTCTAGTTGAGCGAGCAAACTAGTGATAACCAGAACTTCAGACCCTTTAGTACTGCACTGAGAACTGAGAGAGAGAGAAACTCAACATGCCATCTGAATACCGCCAGACCATCTACTACAGAAACTGAACTCTGGCTGTACAGCAAACCGGGTAGTAGTTTGATACTGTTAAAACTTTGCTGTGTGAAAAACACCAAAAAATGGAATCCTAGAAAACTGAAAACAAATTTATATTGTTAAAGCACCAGAGAGAAGCACCTTAAAGAGCATCAGACTTTGTGGAAATATGGATGGAGACCACAGAAGTACTATCTCGACCAATGACTTGAACTATAGTGTCACAATGCCAACATCAAAGTGCAGTGGACCAACACTTCCACAATTTACCATACATTTTTAGATGGAGTTATGCGAAGAAATTGCTGCTGTGACCAATCGTATTCCTAATCCATTTCAGATATTCCAAAATGAGGAACTACTACTGGCCAGGTGTAATGATCAGCACATTAAAAAGGATTTATAATTATTTAGCAATTGACACAGGACAAACACAGCCACTTTGTAAAGTGCCAATATGACCCTTTCCCAGCATTCGCATACAAGTAAAGATATTCAAGCTCAAAGTTTATTACAATGGCTTCTCAAACGAGTCGCTCGTGAGCTAATGGTAGCTCTCCAGCTACCTGTAAGTAGATCTCCTGTGTGCTGCCCAGCCTAATAAAACAGAAACTTTTGCTTGGATGAATTAACGTATGTGTCCCACAATTGGAAAGCATGTATTTGAGATGACAATGTGTGTATTTTCAGAACTCATAAGCTGATGGTCAAAGAAAAATGTGTAGATTTTGAAACATATATTGAAGGTGATATGTGAGTGATAAATCATGAGAGCATGTGGAAATGTATGATTAAAATATAACCTCTACCGATGTATTATGACCTACCTCCTAATCAATTGTGGAACGTGATTATCCTTGTGCTGTATCGTACTACTGGATTGTACTCTTGTTTAAAAACCCAATAAAATTGTTTATCAAAAAATATATATAACTACTGTGCCAGGGGCATCACAGCTAAGGCTGTCAGGTGCTAACCATGTAGAGGTGGTATTCTAAATTGAAAAAAGACTTCTCCACATTACTGCTGGCATCCCTGCCTGATGCGCTGAAGTGATGACTGCTGGCAATTTGGCATGACGTGGCTACTAATGTAATCCTGTGTGATGTGTTCGCTATTCACGTACAAATAATATTAGTAGCTCGGTATGATTTTCATTAAAAACTAGTAGCTCTCATTACAGAAAAGGTTGGAGACCCATGAAGCAACACTATCAGCACCTTTTGTAAAGCCACACTTTCACGGATGCCTATCTAAACGCTGGGAGACAAACACTACAATGAGCTTCAGTACAATCCCAGGAGCTAGCCATTGTGCTATTCTCCTCAATCAGCAGTTGCTAAAAATAAAACAATGAGTCTGAGAGGAATGTTTTGTTTGCTGCCAATAAATATTGCCCTCTCATTATTGTGCATAACACAATGTGGTTGAAAAATCCTAATAAAGAGCTCACGGATTCAGTTCACTGTATCTCTTAACGATCAAGGCATGGTTTACATTTGTCTTTGATATAAGCATGTTGTAAAATTAGGCACGGGCAGAAATACACTGACTAAGTGGAAAATGCAGCGCCATTTTCTTTCTAGAGCCAGTCAGAACAACTGTATCACAAAATATTTTAAACTAACAGCAAATCTGCTGAAATCGTCGAAAGCTAAATGTTTCAAGTTAATAGGATGAAGTGACAGCTGTATAGTAGTTTGGAAAACCAAAGTACAGCTGCAGCAAATACGTGCTGTCTTTATCCTTCTGCTCCAACAACTCCCATCAGGTTCCAAATCAAAGATCTAGAACCTTAGTGACACAGCAGGTGGAACGAAGGAGACTTGCAAATATACACAATACTAGCAGGAAATGCAAAGTAAGGTTGCAGAGATAATTTGTAAGGAATAACATTATACAACGCAACACATCTTCCCCTCCAAAACAAAAAAAATGGAACTAGCTCATGTCACACTCAAAACCAGACTTCCATTTTGGCCTAGCGTATACTCTTCTATTATGACCTTCCAACTCTACTCCCTTCTTAGGCACACAATCATCCAAACTCTTCTTGCCAGTAATATCGTTTTCACACAATGGAGCATTACTAGCACCCAAGTCTATACCTACTCCAGTCACACTGTCATTGCTACTGAAATCACAATCCAACACTAGCATCAAAAATCTGTTACATTCTCATACATGTTCACCACAACTCCACTATCACACTCCACCTCCATATCACCAGTACACTCCATCTCGCCAGCCACATCTGAAAACGACTCTACACTTAAATTCTCATAACCTCCATCATACACATGATGCTCTCCTTTAAGAACAGCAATTCTTCTGAGATTCCACACCTTTCTATCACTGAGACGTACAGCATTAGGTAGAACATTAATAACTTGCAGGGGGCCAGAAAATTGTCTATCACCTTTCTTAACCATCCATGGAAGTTTCACCCTCACCCAGTCACCCTTACCAATGTTAGCACTCGTTGATCTCCTCTTTCAATCAAATGCTTCTTTAAATCTTTTAGGCCTACTCACAATTCTTCTTCTCACCTCCTCCATAGGCACCTTAAAAGCAGAGCTCTTTAAAAACCACTCAGGGTTGCACTTGTTCTATCATTCTGTCCTCTCATCACCTCAAAAGGAGATACCTCCAATGCCTCATGAATGGTGGTCCTATAAGTCCAACCCGTCTTGTGGACCCGATTCTCCCAATCAAACAATTGCCATTTGTATGGCAGTTTTCAACTCTTTGTTGAACCTCCCGATTATACCATTCCCACTAGGATTACATAGGGAAGCAGTCCCATGCTTCACCCCCCCCCTCCACCTTCTCAAAATAATTATTTGCCAAATGAGACATGAATTGGATGCCATTATCACTGATTAACTGAACAAGTAAACCTTTGTTCACAAATGTTTTGTCTATAAATCATAGTACTTCCACAGAATCCATTATTTCCACAACTTTTATAACTAGCAAACTAGAGAAAACATTGATCGTGGAGCTTTTATATTTGGGAGGTGAGCCAACAATGCCCATGATATCCACCGCAATCATATGCCAGGGTGTCTTAGGTATGAAAGGTTCACATATGTTGGGTCTTCAAGTACTCAATGTTTTATCAGAATTAACACACCACAGGCAGTACCTCACTAACCTCTCCGCACACATATCCATCCCAGGCCACCAGTACCACTTTTTGGCTCTCTATTTAGTCTTCACAATACCAAAGTGGCCTTCGTCAGTATACATTCCCTGAACGCAGATGAGGAAATATCTCACACCCCTAAGCACTGTACCATGCCTTACCGATAACCTATCCCGGATTTCACAAAAATTCCTTAAACCTTCATCCACACTGGACTTCTGAGGCCAACCATGCTCTACCCAATCAATGAATGAGTGCAATTTGCAAATCCTCCCATTAATTTTTAATCACACTCCTGCATATCTGTAGGCATTCAAGAAAATACATCCGCCCAAAAATTGCTTTTACCTGCCACATACACCACCTTGTAAATAAAATTCTGCAAACGCATCGACATCCTTGCAATTCTTGCAGATGCGTTAAAAAGACCTTCCGTAGTAAACAATTTCACAAACGGTTTATGATCTCTACGCACTGTACACTATTTACCTCATACAAACGATCAGAAGTGTTCCAAAGCCCACACACAGGCAAAAGTTTCCTTTTGAATAACGGAGAATGTCTCTGCCACTGGAGATAATGCGCACGAAGCATATGCTATTATGCACTCCTTACCGTCCCCATCCAACTGCGAAAGAAACACCCCCAACCCCTTATTACTAGCATCCACAGTGACAATATTATCAAGTTCTGCGTCAAAATCTTTCAACACAGGAGCTTCAGCAATGGCTTTCTTTATATCAGCAAATTCCACTTTGCAATCCTCAGACCACACACATTTCACTTTTTTCTTCAATAGTTGTCTGATGTTGTACACTTTACCAGAGAAACCTTTAAAAATGTTGCATAAAATTCCACAATGCCCAAAAATGATCTAAGTTCATCCTTATTTGATGGTTGTGGAGCATTCTGAGCAGCTTCCACCAACTATGGCTTAGTGGCAACACCCTTACCACACATAACAAGACCCAAATAAGTCACAGAACAAACAGAAAATTAGCATTTTGAATGTTCAACAGTATGCCCATTCACTTCTAAAACACTTCCACCACAGCATTATCGTGCTCCTGCTTATCCCTGTCGAAAAAAAAGGATCTCATCCTGAAAGTATTTTACTTTCAAATGTTTACCAAATAGCCGGAAATGGCCGCAGCTGATGCCTATCCGAAACAAACACGGTTACAGCAAGATTCCAGAGTCCGACAAGTCAGCAGACTACGAGCAGAGGTAACATCGAGAACGGAGACGTGCCTTCATCTGTGATGTCAGCTTTCCTGATATAACTGGAATGCGTGCAGGCCAGCACAAACCATCCAAAAGATGCTAATTTTAAAGATTCAGGCAAGTAGTAACTACTAAAACTACTACCTGTAAAGTGGTAATCCTTTGCTCCATGTGACTTCACAAATCTCTCTGAGACCAAAAACGAGAGATGAATAAATCCAATCCAAACTGTCAAAAAGGACACATTACAATGTTTCCAGCAGAACTGCACTGTACACTCCAGATGAGAAAAAACATCAAATTTTGTGGTAATATCCTTCTTCTCTTTCCTTTGTAGTTCTGTATATTCTAGGTCTTTGTATGTCGTAGTTTCATTGACATCACTTAGAATGTTTAGTATGTAATGTAGCACTAATATGTTGGAGAGCTAGGTTCTAGACCAGAGAAGAGGTTGGAGCTGATCTGCCTAGACGAATAGGCTTGTGCACCAGTGGGTCATTTGATACCTTTAAATAAATATAAATTTTAACTTAAAAGCGCTTCCTCCGCTCTTTACAATAGCGACGAGGATTATTTAAATAATTATTGACCCACTGCGTTGCTGAGCGTCTTTTAACTTGAATTTTGGGAAGAATATTTGGCTGACTTACTTTAATTCATCTGAAGTTCTTTACGGCATTACAAGCTGGAATTTGAGGTACTGTGGACATTATTATTTTCGAGGATTTGAGGCCGTTGGTAGTTTTATGCTGCTCGCGCCTCTATCGTCTGTTGAAGCTGCTCGCGCCTCTATCGTCTGTTGAAGCTGCTCGCGCCTCTGACTTGCGCGCTCCTTGCTGTTACGTCAGCACTTGGCAACAGTTGGCTGAAACGCATAGTGGATGCTGGAACGCATCGCGATTTCATCACGTTGTGGCTACAAGCAACGTCGCGGCCATTTTGGGAGTCTTTCCAGTCGGTCAGCTGGTTTGTACGGAGTACTACGGCGAAAGTATCAGCAATGTTTATTTTCACGAGCTGAATTGCAAGTTCGTTCTACTAATTATTTTTCACAAATTCAGTGATTCGCACACTAGTAAAGTGTTTATATTGATGAGCTGATTTATAAACTTTTCGAGTCTCTCAGCTGTTTTGCGCATTTTTACTGTGAATATTTGGAAAGTACTGAGTAAGTTAAACACAGCAAGAAATGTTGATGTTCCTATTATTTTACATTCTACAGTGATTTGCACACTGGATTCTCTTAGTGCATGTTTAAACAACAAAGGAATGACTGTTAGTAAAGAAAAGTGTAAATTTTTGGTTTATAAAATTAACTATTTAGGTCACAAGATCACTCCTGATGGTATTTTTCCTAAAGAGGACATCATTAGTAACCTGGAAAGTGCTAGTAAGCCACAAGATAAGGAAGCATTACGCTCATTTCTTGGTTTGAGTGAGTATTATGCCAAATTCGTCAAGGGCTATGCTTTTGTTGTTGAGCCACTCAGACAACTCCTCAAGAAAGGATCAAGGTTTGTATGGACGGATGTTCATGATGAAGCTTTTGCTAATGTGATTAAACTCATTGCTAAGGCACCTGGCCTTAATACTTTTGATCCTGAAGGGAAATCATTTCTTACTGTTGATGCAAGCACTATTGGACTGGGTGCAGTTTTCACGCAAATTGTTGATGGAAAATAAAGGGTAATTTCTTTTATCTCTAGCGGTATTAGAGGGGCTGAAGTTCACTATAGTACAATTGAGAAGGAGGCTCTGGCCTGTGTGTGGGCTGTAGAAAAGTTTAAGAATTTTTGTGGGGAAGACCTTTTGTCTTGGTGACGGACCATAAACCTCTTGTTTACATGATGGATGGGGTCAGAAGTGGTAAGGCTTCATCTAGATTGGTTAGGTTAATTGCTAGGCTGCAGGAGTTTAATTTTGAGATCCAGCATATTCCAGGAGGGAAAAATTTTACTGCAGACTGTTTGTCTAGATTACCTCCAGTCAATGATTCTTGTGAGGAAGTTGTGGATCAACATGAATGTGTAGTAGCTTCTATTGATGCTGTGGAGTCTTGTAATTTTGGTATTGATGAGAAAGAATGTAATGATCATACCATTAAAGACAGTTTGTTGGCCAAAGTCAAATTTCATGTTATTAATGGTTGGCCTTCAATAAAAAATGTAGAATTACCTCTGAGAAGTTTTGCGCAGATTGCTGAGGAACTATCTATTGAGAATGACATTTTATTATGACAAGACTTGTTTGTTCCACCAGCTAGTCTTAGAGATAAGATCATTGATCATTAGTTTGGCACATTCAGGACATCCAGGTGTGTCTGGAACAAAGAAATTATTCAAGTGTCATTATTGGTGGCCTGGTTTGGATGCTTCTGTTGAAAGGTTTATTGATAATTGTTCAGTGTGCGTTAAGTCAGACAAACACTGGAAAGTGTCTACTGAACCGTTGTCTATTGGGGATGGCCCTGCAGGTCCTTGGGAAAAGCTTTCTATTGATTGTTCAGGACCTTATGAGTGTCTTGGCAGAGAAAAAATGTTTTTAATGGTCCTTGTTGATGATTTTTCTAAGTGGTTATACTATTCTTTTGTTGAGCATCCTACACTGATGAGGTCATATGTTTCCTGGATAGGATTTTCAGGATTGAAGGGGCACCTGTCTCTATTATGTCTGACAATGGTGTTCAGTTCATTTCAAATAAGATGCAAATATTTTGGGAAAATGTGGTGTGTCGGCACAAAGAGCTCCTCTTTATAGTCCTCGCTCTAATGGTCAAATTTAGAGAGCAAACAGATTTTTCAAAGAAGGTATTCAAGCTGCTTTTGAAAGCAAACTTGATGTTTTTGAATTTTTAAAGGAGAAGATATGGAGTTATCACTTAACTCCTAACTCCTGTACAGGAGTTTCTCCTTGTTTTTTAATGAGAGGTAGACAAGCGAGATCTTTGTTTATGCCTCTATTGAACAAAGGAAATAATTTAAGAGATAATTTTGAAACTCCTGTTATTAAAGCCAGAAACAACATAGCTGCTGCTCGCAGGTATGGAAAGACTTATCATGAGGATTCTCACCATTGTAAAAACAAGAGTATTAAAGTTGGTGATTGGGTAAGAATTATTAAACCTTCTTAAACACCCAAAGGTATGTCAAAATTTACTGTACCTTTTCAAGTTGAAGATGTCACTGAGTCCACTGTCTTGCTTAAGGGCAAAGGGTGGTGGAGCAAAAATTCAGTGGTTATCCTCAAGCCCGGTCAAGAACGTTTTTTTAAAAAAAAATGGAAGATGGGAATGATATTTGGCTTGATGATGTGTTCTGTAGTCCATTACAGACTGAGCAGGTTGCTCATTCAAGTGATGATCTTGAGAATACTGTTCATTCAAATGTTGATCCTGATTTGGATTCTTCTGCTTCTGATTGTAATGTTGGTATAAGTTAATCTGTACATGGTTGCAACGCCCGGAAATTCCTAGCCCTTTTTGGACTCAAAGTGACTATAATCTACTATCATTTCAGTCTTAGCAATCTTCCCGTTCATTAATAGGGCTCAACTATGTGCTTTGACAGGGTTTAGTGCCTTTTTACCGTTAGTTAGGCCTGTAGGCCCAAAAGCCAGAGAGCAGCCATTATGGATGGCTGTCTCATCCATTTTAGATAGTTGCCTCTGCTGACCGAGGTGCTTGGAGGATAAAGGGCATATTTAGAAAATATAGTGTTGTTCGCTAGTTAGAAACCGGTCGAGACCGGCCCTTATCGAAGGAATGTATTTTGCTCACTGGTGGTAGACGCAATACGCAGGTGGCCACTGCTGACAGCGTGGGACGCCAGGGGCTGGTACAGGAATTTGGTGGGAGTCGGCCTACGATTGGAAATTTCCATAGAGAAAGGGAGAGATATATTATCAAA
Organism: Lissotriton helveticus; assembly: GCF_964261635.1. NCBI lineage: Eukaryota > Metazoa > Chordata > Amphibia > Caudata > Salamandridae > Lissotriton > Lissotriton helveticus. Next base: position 890,416,764 of record NC_136071.1, on the reverse strand, counting down.
GAGCAAGTAGCAGACAGAGAGAGAGCTACGTGCGGAGCAGACAGATGAAGTTGTCCTGAGAGCTGGTGATTAATTACTAGCTGCTAACGAAGAGGAAGAAGAGATCAGGAATCCTGTGAGGTCAACATGCAGGAGTGGTAGAAACCGAGACGAAATCCAGACGAGGGTTCGAGCACAGAACCAAGGCAGCGTAGACGAGGTGTAGCGGTGCAGACGTGTATCCGTGAGCCATAGTGGGAGAGCAGAGTCCCGAGCGAGTGAAGACCCGAGATACAGAGAGGGATCAGCTCCACTGCTGAGATGGAAAGACGCACGTATAAGGTGAGGCGTTCTGAGTTAGTGTAGAATACATAGAACTAATAATCTACTTTTCCTCCCTTTTTAGGTTGTAAAGGGCAACTACTTGTAACTGTGATTAACTTTCTATGAATATGTTTAATAAAGATATAAGGTTCAATACATATATTTGAGTGTTGTTTCCGAGACAGGACTGACCTTTCTTTTCAACCAGATACTGGCAGGTTAGCAGGTGATTGGACCCTTCTAGCAGGTAACTGAGAAATGGAAGATAGTGTAGCCTATGGCTGGAAGGAACTCCCAAATGTTCTAATCTGATAACTCTTCTAAATTGAGAATAGTAAATATCGTCGGCGCACCTTAGATAGATAGAACCCCCTGCCGGGAGACACAAGGTATACCGTCAGGAAGCCTAGATAGTATTGGTCCCAAGAGTTAGGGAAATAGTCTGGCGACTTTAAATCAGGTAAGTAAACAGTCTGGCGACTTTAAATCAGGTAAGTAAACAGTCTGGCGACTTTAAATCAGGTAAGTAAACAGTCTGGCGACTTTAAATCAGGTAAGTAAACAGTCTGGCGACTATAAATTAGGTGAGTAAATATTAGATAGGGGATCCCCTAGATGTTAGTTATTCCTACTTGTACAGGCTTGTAAATAGCTACTAATCGCCTTCTCAGGTGAGTTCTCTAAACATCTTGTAAATAGTCTCCTGAGAAGGGTGTATTTACGTGACGGCTGAGGCAGCCATTATTGATAGGCCACCCGTTCTAAAAAAAAAAAACCAGTCGTTACACTTGGCGTCACGAACCGTTTTCGATTTGTTGGTGCGGGAATGCCTTTGTGATTTCATGAGAGGATCCGTGGGTTCTCGCCGTGTTTGATTTTGTATATATTTGATTTATTGTACAGTTTTTTGATCGATTTTAATTTGTTTTGAATTTATAAGAAAGAAATATGTTTTCGAAGAAAGTGAAACCTACTTTTCAATTGCCTGCGGATATTCCTGGTTGGGAGGCTACTGCTTATGAAGCGCTTGCGCGTGAATGGGCTAATTCCACGGGTTTGAGTGAGAACTGGACTTCATGCTTGGAGCGTGCCGAGCCAGCTCAGGTGGTTGCGTGCTTGCAGAAAGTCCCGATTTTGAAAGATTCTGAGCTTCCTCTCGTTGGTCGGAGAGGTTGGATTTTTTTGCATGAAAATAATACTAGATTACAAACTGAGTTTAAGACCTTAGAAGGACAATTTGTTCAAGTTCAACATGATTTTACTCTTTTGCGATGTCAAAATAAATTGCTGACTGACAAACTTGACACTTATCAGGCTGTAGCCGAAAGGGCTGCTGTCCGCATTGCGAAGTACAAATATAGACACCAACGTGGAAGGGTTAACACCAGAAAAGTGCGTATGGTTGTTGCGAAGGCAGGACTTGATTGGAATCCCGATGAATGGGATGGTGATATTTGGAATTCTTCTGATGCTTTGTCTTCTACTGATGAGACTGCTGTGCATGCGCATTCTAGTGATACGTGTCGAGATCCTTATAGGGGTCCTACCGATGTGTCTGCTCATCCGATTCATCGACGTAAGTTGCAGGGCAATCCTCAGAATCCCAATGGTATTCCGCTTGACAGCTTGGAAGATTACATACAATAAGAATTAAATGACATTTTGGATCGCTTCCGGCAGAAGTCGGGTGAATCCTTATTGACTTGGATGGTCCGTCTTTTTGACACAGGTGCTTCTGGCATTTCATTAGATCACGGTGATGCGATGAAGTTTTGTACGTTGAGTGTTGATTCTACTATTCAGGAGTCTTTTCGCCATTTTAATAACAATAATCAGACTAATCTTTTGCAGTTGGCTGTTGACGGCTGTAATCGTAAATACCCTACTGAATCTGATTGGCCTCTGAATGACAAGCCATGGTATACTTTGAGGGATGCTTCTCAGCGTTTGAAAGAGGAATGTATGAAAACCGCTATCTTTTTAGGTACGGCTCATCGCTTGATGGATGGTATCCTTAATACTTCTGTGAGGAACAGAATAATTTGTACGTCTCCTCCTGCTTACAAACAAGTTATGATGACTTTGTTGATTAATCAGACTGGTAACAGTTTGTCTGAAGTGATTGAGGCTGTGCGCGAACTTGGTGAGTTGGGTGAATGGATTAAACCTGAACAACTGTCCCGACCGGAAAACCGCACTAATGATTTTAAATTCACTAGATGTGGTATATCGGATCTAGGTTTGACTGGACATAGCAATAACAGATAGCTCAATAAATAAGAGTCAAGATTCGAGGTAGTAGGAGTTTGCAGGTTTAATACAGCATAAAGGACAGGAACAGGACAACCTGCACAGGAATAGGATGGCAGAGCCCTGCAGGGGGGACAGGGAATGAGCGCGCTAACTTTAATAACAGTACACAAGCATATATACTAAAACAGTTGCATTACAATACATACGATAGGCGGAGCAGTGGGTGTGGTCAATAGCAGTCGCGAAAGATAAGGGTGAAAGTGGGTGTAACAGGAGGCGTATACATGGACATGTGATGTAAACGTAACAGAATATGTCATAAATGGGGCGGAAACATGGAGGGGGCTACCTAAGGAGCCGGGACTTCTGACCTAGAGGTGCGCGCAAACTGACAATGACGTGTTACTAGGAGAAGCTGGGGGCTATGAACTCTGTGCTAGGAGTAGAGACTGAAGTCTGGAGAGTCAGGGCGACATGTACCTAAACCCTATCTAGTATCTAATGTTTAGAGGACATGTTGATATAAACTAAGAGTCAGGAGGGGAGAGGCTAACAGACTCTAAGACTGGAGCATGCATTATTCTACATGTAGTGCGTGCTGAGGAATATTAAATGACCATTAAATACAGTATTTCCCTTACATGGAGACGTAAAGGCTAGACAATGACGGAAACTATTGATGCGATTCAGTAGCTTAGGAATGCAGAGAAGGAGGGTTGGACTGATAACTAGAATCATAACATACTCTTGGCAGACTAACAGGCAGAGCCAGGCCGAGCCGGGCACTGTGGGGCAGGAAGTAAGTGAAGGGTCGAGGATACAGGTGGGGGCTGTATCGCTCCTCAGCGAGGGTTCAGGAGACAGAAGCTGAATCTGGTGTCCGGGCCCTTTTGAGGACTAGAAACGGGGACTTTACAATGAAATAACGTGCACACTGAGAAACGTGGCAACGTAACTTTACATAGGCCTAATATTCGTAGTATTCACGAGAACTGGAAACTGACATACTAGAGATGGACACAACTGTAATTGCGTCTTTAATCGATCATGGGGAATACATATGCATATTAATCATGCACACATAACATAGGATGGGGAACACGTAGGGACACAGAACATGGCAAAATTTACTTTTCCACATTCCCTCCTTGTCACTACGTTTTCCATCTGGAAACATCAATATTCATGATACCATCTATCATTTCATACAGTATCATTTGCTCGTCTCAAATTTTCTTGGAACGGGGTCTAGGACGGGACTTGGGACTAGGAATACAAGAGGTAGCACAAATGCCACAAATCGCAGGGCCACATTGTATACAGAGGCAGCAACTGAATATGATCGCTACTGCAATACCTAGAAAGGACAACACTTTCCATCCCCAGGCGGAAATTATATTCCAGAACCAACCGGACCATGTCCAGGTGCCTGGATTTTGGTGTAACATATGGGCAATTTTATGGAGTCTGGTTATAGCTGAATAAACAGACGGCGCGTTATTAGGAATGAAAATGCAGCAACTAGATCCGATGACTCTACATGCCCCGCCCCTATCGGCCAGTATGACGTCAAGGACGAGACGATTCTGGAGCACGACAATTCTCATAAAGGATTGCTCTTCGGTTAAGTTACCTAGAGCAGAGGTAGTCTCAATCACTACTGCTTCAAGTGTTCTGGTTAATCTACGTATCAGTTTACTATTCACAACGGTACCTAAATAGGGAAATACACCTTTATTGATATCTATGTATTGTTCTAGAGCAGTTTCAGTATAATCGACAATCGGGAGGTCTCTCTTGTGTCTAGTATGTACTAGGTGGGAGTTCCTATGGTAGTCAGGTGGGGCTAGAAAAACTGGTGGCAGTAGGAAGGCAATGTAACAGGTACCATCCCAATCAAGGGGCAGACGAACATATGCGGTCTGACCACAAACAAAATAAGAATGACGTGAAGCTTTGAAAATAGATTTCCTACTGTCACTATACTTGACAATAGTAGTACAATCACTATGTCCTACATGTACGGAACCATTCTTTCGGACACATAATTCGCCTTTAACTGGTAGTACTGACATAGCAGGTAAGTCTGGAGTAGTATCAGACTGAACATTCAGGACCATGAAATTCGAAGAATAATTACCTAAATTGTAAACTTCATTTTCTAGATCTAACCCTGTTCTGTGGGGAAGACCTTGCTTGTCTGGGAAACATGTACTGTTAAGAAAAGACATATCTGTTAAGGATGACGTTAACGTGGACCATGCTCCACACGAACCGTTATGTGAAAATGGATAAGGAAAGAGTGGCAGAACTCCCTTCGGTGTCTGGAAAGGGGGGAGTCGACCACACACCCAACAATTTGTGGCATTGCTGGTCTGGTGTGAGTAATGTAACATGCGGATAAAGGAATTATTACGCATAGCAAGACGATAAGATAGTTCATGAGGAGGCAGATCACTAAACGTGTGCTCTACTGTAACATTAGAAGACTTATTTACCTGAGAAACTGGAAAATACAAATAAAATGCATAACCTGTGCAGATAATCATAAGGCTGAGATATAGCAGAAAACATAAAATAATAGTGCAACTTTTAGAGTTCTCACTAACTCTCTCTCTGTGGGGGTCTATTTTATACATGTCAGGAACCGGTCTAACCGTTTCACCTAGGGGAGGACTTAGACAATCAAACTGGCTGACTTATTTTACTAGACCTTAATTTTAGCTTGTACTCCTGCTGCGGAGTTTTCTCTAACAGGGAGGGATCTGTATCATTGTCTTTTGCGGGACAGTCCTTGAGAATAGTACTTTGGCAATCCTTAAAATCCTCGGAAATGTTCTTGGAAACAGTTTTTAATCCATAAAACTTTTTCACATGTGACAGGTGGACCCAGCCCTTCCTGCCTTCCAGCTTGACGGCAGTACGGGTGGCCAGGAGGACCTGCTTGGGCTCCTTCCAGCGGGGCTCCAGCGGACTTGAACGATCAAAATTCCGGACAAGAACCATGCATCCGGGAACGATTTCATGCGGTGCCACCTCGGTATTGTCTGGAAATGCGGCGGCAACCTGTGAACGACAAGAGTGTAGGGCAGACATCAAGGAAGCTAGGTAATCTGTCAGCATATTACTGGAAACATCGGTAATACTTCGGGGTCTAGGTGTACCCCACATGTTAGGGGGGCGGCCGAATACGACCTCGTACGGGGACAGACCTGATCTGGAATGTGCGACCATGCGCATATAAAACAGAGCGACTGGCAGAGCTACTAGCCAGTCCACACCTTTCTCTTTACATATTTTGGCAATGCGGATTTTCAGGGTCTGATTATGTCTCTCTACGAGACCGGCTGCTTCAGGATGGCGTACACAATGGAACTTCCACTGGTACCCTAACAAAAGGGAAACATGTTTCATGAGTTCAGATGAGAATGGCTGGCCGTTATCAGAATATACGACCCTAGGGAGTCCGTAGCGGGGGAAGAATTCACGAACCAACTGCTTGGCAGTGGTCGTGGCTGTGTAATCTGGGACTGGATATGCTTCTGTCCACCTGGACAAAGCGCATACAACTACAAGGACATACTTGAAACCTCGACATCGCTCCATCTGAATATAATCCATCTGGAGGACTTCAAAAGGGTGGTCAGGGGGCTGGAATCCACCTTGTTCCACCGGGACACTTTTACCTGGATTAAACTGGCAACATATCATACAAGTACGGACTTTCTGCTTGGCTGCAGCTCGTAAATGCTTGTTAAACCAAATGTTCTGGATACTGTCTAACATGGCTTTTTCTCCTAAATGTGCTGGACTATGTGCGGTATTGATAATGACTTGAACCATAGAGTCGGGGAGAAACCATGTTGCTTTTCCCTTCGTTACCCATCCCTGATCTGTCTGGACCCCTCCTTGTTCGGACCATTTCTTGATTTCATCGGGAGTAGCATGTAACTGGATATCTATGACATCTTGAGTGGGGTCCTTAACTGTCATACAGGCAGTCGGATCTGGAGTATGTGTCTGTGTCGGATTAACTGGAATGTCTGGAGTCTGTGCTGTAAGCTTGGCTGTGCGATCTGCTAGATCATTACCTTGAGAAATAGTGTCAGTAACTTTCGTATGTGCTTTGCATTTCATGATAGCAATAGATGTCGGTAAGTGTATGGCATCTAACAGAGCTTGAATAAGGAACCCATGCTGAATCTTGGTTCCATGAGAAGTCATGAAACCTCTCTCCTGCCAGAGCACTCCGAAGTCGTGTACGACTCCGAATGCGTAGCGTGAATCTGTATAAACATTAACTTTCAGGTTCTTGGCGTGTATGCAGGCTTGTGTCAGAGCAACTAGCTCTGCTGCTTGAGCAGACAGGGTGTCAATACGGTGTGTTTCTATAACGTCAGTGTCAGTAGTCACTGCATACGCGGCTACTAGTTCTCCTGTACTTGTTCTCATACATGAACCATCCACATAAAGTGTCAGGTCGGGATCTGGTAATGGAATATCTGTCAGATCTTGTCTTGGCTTAGTCATAATATTAACTACTTCCACACAGTCGTGTGTGGCAGGATTCGAATTAACTGACGGTAACAGTGTAGCAGGATTTAGAACGTTGCAGCGTCTGATTTCTATGTGTGGCTGGAACAGTGTCAGTTCATAACCTGTTAAACGTGCAATTGTCAAGTGCTGAGTCTGTGTTCGGTTTAAAAGAACTTCCACAGAGTGTGGAACTTGTACTGTCAAGGAATGTCCTAATACTATGGAATCACTTTGTCTGATAGCTAGTGCTGTGGCTGCAACTGACTTGAGGCACGCAGGCAGAGCCTGGGCTACAGGATCCAATGTGCTCGAAAAATAAGCACAGGGCTTGTATTGTCCTGCTTGATCTTGTGTGAGAACAGATAATGCTGTACCTTCGCGTTCTGTGACGAAAAGTGTAAAAGGCTTACTGTAGTTCGGTGTAGCTAGAACTGGAGCTTGGCATAAGGCTTTCTTCAACTCATTGAAACTAAGTGTATGTTCAGATGTCCAAGGGAGGACAGTCGATAGGGCTGCCTCCTGTGTCGTTAACTGTATCAGTGGTTTAGCTAGAAATGCATACTGAGGAATCCATTGTCTGCAGTAAGAAGTAAGGCCGATAAAAGCACGTACCTCCTTCTGGGTCTTGGGCTGAGGAAGACTCGTTATTAACTGGATACGGTCTGGTGTCAACTGCCTACCCCACTTGGACAGTAAGTGGCCTAAGTAGATCACTTGCTGGACACAGAATTGAAGCTTCGAAGGGGACACCTTGTGCCCCATCTCGGCAAGGAAATACAAAACTGTAAGTGATGCTTGCTCGCAAGCACGTTCAGAACGGGCTGTGATCAGTAGATCATCGACATACTGGAGCAGGGCAGTATCTGTTGGCATGTGAATGTTGTCTAGTTGTCTCTTAAGTGCTTGACTGTAAATGCTAGGACTTTCTGTGAAACCTTGAGGAGCTCGTGTGAACATATAGCTCGTTCCATTTAAACAAAATCCGAAAAGAAACTGGCTGTCTGGATGAATGGGGACACTGAAAAACGCGTTCTTGAGGTCTATGACTGTAAAAAATGAGGCTTCGGAATCAATGGCTGTCAATAGGGAAGAGATATCTGGGACAACTGGGTACTGGGGAATAATACATTTATTGAGTTCTCGAAGGTCAATCACTAATCGATATACTGGGGGTGCATTTGGATCAGTACGTTTCATGACTGGAATGATCGGAGAATTACATACATTGGAAGTAGTTTCTACAACTACTCCTTGAGCCATGAGCTCGTCAATAATTTTGGATAAGGCTGCTACAGCCTCAGGTGGCAATCTGTACTGTCTGATTCGTGGTAACACTACACCTGGCTTGAGAGTCACACGATGGGGTGTGATTTGCATAAGACCTACATCAGTTGGACCTTGCGCCCATAGATGCTGCGGAACATTAGACAATCTTGGATCAAAATCTCGTAATACATAGTGACCCTTGAAGTCACGTAGAAACAGTCGTATTCCCTCTGGGGAGCAGCAAATAACTGCACCTAATTCTTTCAGTGTCTTAATACCTAACAAGTTTTCTGGACATGACTTCGTAAGTAACAGATCAGTAGTGCGGGACAATGGACCTACTTCTAGAGTAACTGGCTTAGATATCTCGTTTACAATAGGCTTTCCTGAAAATCCAAGGGAAACATTTCTAGAGCCTGAGAGCGGAGCCCCTGGAACTTCGGCGTGACTGATGGTCGTCCTACTTGCCCCTGTATCAATCAGAAACTTTCTGTCTTTCCCTAGTACTTGACTATGAACATAGGGACCTTCTTGATCTACAGGAATCTCGATGAGAGGCAAGCCTACCTCCCTCTCTAGGCTGTTTCATGAGTACTGCTGATACTCTGGATACTCAGACTGTGCATACTGGTACATCTGCTGTGTAACATGCTGTGTTGCAGCAATAGGCTGCGGTGCTGGAACTGTCTGTTGTGCATTCTGTGGCTGAGAAGTCTGTGAAACTTGTTCTTGTCTAGGCGGACGTGGTCTTTCTTTAGTCTTACCAGTAGCTATATTGTGTTTCAGGACTGCACACTCGTTTATAAAATGACCTGGCTGTTTACAATAATTGCATGTCCCTTTAACGGGAGCTGCAGGATGACTGGCTTGATTCGGACCCCTCTTCTGACTGTCTTGAGGAACAGATTGTGCAACTAGTACTTTCATTTTCGTGTCTTTCATACGTTTCCTTTCATAATCTTGCTCTTCTCTGATTCTATTCTGGTGATACTGAAGCATCTGTAACATCTGGGACGGGGTACTAGCTTGCCATGTACTTTCGACTTTCAAAACTCGATTCTTAACTTGTGGACTTGAATTCTCGACTAATTTAGTAACAAAAAGATGAGGGTACGACTCGCTACTCGTCTTCAAGCCACTGTTTATAATAAAGCATTTCTCAAATCTAGAATAAAAATCACTAGTGTCTTCGTCTTGTTTCTGTTTACAGGCTGAGATTGCATCCCAGTCTTCCTTTTTAGTGGCTAATAATCTTGGCAAAACTTGTATCAATAATTCAGGTAATTCTTTACATTTCTCTCCAAGACCGGTACCTGGTACTCGTATCTTATCTTCGGCTTCTAGAACTGCCCAATCGATCTTTTTCTCTCCCACCTCCCAATCCTTTTCCTTGAGTTTCTCGTATACCCCTGCGGGCAATAGGACTTTTAGCATTTTAATAATATCTGGATAAGTGTATTCTCCCATACGGAGCATGTCTTTTAATTCTCGGTGGAACCCTGCTGGATCTTTGTCATGACAGGGAATTAATTTCTTCATTTCTAAGAGTTCCATCTTTGTAATCGGGGTGTAAACAAATACTCTTTGCATTTCACCATCCGCTGTCCTGACTGGGTGTACTTCTCGTAGCGGGTTCTGTCTATCTATGTAAAACGGTTTACTTTCTGGAGGTGAGACATGAACAAAATGCGGGTTCAGGAACGTTCTATATTTGTGGCGCTGTTCTAGAATGACACTAATTAAATCGGTACCTAAACCTTTCCATCTATACTGGAGTAACTCGTTCAGGACATCATGTAACGGACCTGGATCAGAATGTTGACCCTCATACAGAGTAATGAGGTGTTGGATCATATACATACCCACCAGTCGTTGCTCGGCTGGGGGCAGTTTCAGAAACATTTGTGCCACTATTTCGTCTGGAAAAGTGGTAGAATCAGTAATCCATCGGACTGCTGATCGGGCTAGTTCTTGTTCATGCATAGTACTTAATTCACTATAACCGATTCGTGATTTCAGAATTTGATCGGTAGCTTGAAATACTTGTTCTAGAGAACCTTGTTCTGGTGCTGGGTGATGAAAAACTGACTTGTGTTCTAGGCGTAAATGGCGGTCTGGAAATCTAGATTTTCCTACATACGCTATTCTGGCGGGATTCTCGTCGTCTACCTCTTCAGTAGAAGAGTCATTCTCTTTCTCGCTTACTTGTGCTGCTTTACGTTGTTCGTGTAACTTTATTATTTCCTTACGAATTCTCTTGTACATACTCTCTATACTACTGATAGTTCTGTGTTTACCCTCGGCTATATTATCACTCCACCTTGTCAGGATTCTCATTTCGGCCGGATCTTTGGACGGGTAATCTTGTTCTCTTATTAAACAATTAATCAGAAACTTTAATAACATGAGCTGGATCTCAGCTTTCCTTTGAGCCATGGCTTCGCCAATACTTTCTGGATCATCCCCTGTACGGATGAAACGATATATTCTGTCTAGATCTTCTTTCATATTCGGTAGGGTATCCAAATACCCGGTCACCCGTCTTACACGTATGGAATATATAACCGTACTATCATCACCTGCGACTGGATCATAGCGGCATTCAGTAAGAGCTCGTCGGATATCTGCAACGGACTTATATTTGGGCGTACGCTGTAACGCACATTCATGTAACTCGACTAACGTTAAACGTTGGTGTGGTGGCGGGGTACCAGGAGGACCTCCTCCTGCGGCCCCTATACTGGAATCATCGACTGATACTCTTCGTGCTGGCAGAGTGGCGGGAAGTTGTAATGTAGGCTGGACCGGGGGTACCGTAGCAGGTACTGCAAAGGGTGCCCCGGTGTCTGGAGGAGCAAGAATGGCATTATTTACAGGAGCTGGCGGAACAGGATTTGCATATTCTGGAACCGTGTCGTCCAAGTAGGACGAGATGAAAATATCAGCTGCGGTCGGTTTGTGACGTAGCTTGGTCGGAACTAATGGTGGCGGAAAATTACTGGATGCCTCCGGGGTTGCTTTTGGCAAGCCCTCGGCAAGAAGAGGATACATACCCTTAATAAGGGCATTCCTCTGTCTGTCTGACTGTTCGGTTTTAACTCGTTCACCTATCTCGATTAGTTCCCTTTCTTGGGCTCGTTCTAAGGATTCTCTACTTAATTCTGACTTTCTGATTTCTTTTTCGGTTCTTTTATGAGATTCTTTGCGCCATAACTCGATGGCATCTTTCTGTGACTGTCTGGCTTTCTTTTTCCATAATGCTTCTTCTACTCGCATGATGCACTCGGCATCCCATGTGCCTGATACAGGCCATCTATACTTTTCTTCTAACTCTTTGGTGTACTCCACCCATAAATCTAGATATAATATGGCACTTATGCCATGCTTCTGATACATAAAATGACCTGGACTGTCCCTAGGCGGGACAGGAACTGCTGCTTCTAACAGACCTTTTCTAGTTTTTAACTGACGTAATTTAGAAAATAAGGGCATGACTGAACTGTAATCTAGACACAATACAATACAAAATGAACACGATAATTACACCACTTTCATACCACGACATTAAAATACATGAAGAACATTTAAAATAACAGTTCGAACAGAATACTACCTGGAATACGGAAAACAGAATACATGAATTTCTCGAGAACAGAACTGACTAGAACAGAGACTAGATGCACTGCTGAAACAGTACGAAACTTACCGGTCTCATAAAGAGACACGTCAGGACCCGCATCCACCGAAGTGGACACTTCGTTTTGGGTCTGTGTACCACCAAAACCCACGGACCAGAGACAATTAGATTGACCCTGTCTAGATACTACCCCAGCAACGGTACTCACCGGGCAGCAAGAACGGAAGGCCTCGGACTGGACTGGACTGCTTCGACGCCGGACGGACGAACTTCGGACTTCTGTTACGGGTGGGCCTCCGGATACCTCGGACCTTGGACTCTCGGCTTGGGCTCTGGTCGGGACTCGCCGCGTTCCTCCACCGCCTCGTCTGGATGCTGGACCGCAACCTCCGTGGGCCTGAGGGATACTTGAAGCAGAAATATCTGCACGTGGCCGGTATGGTTCCGTCACGGCTGCAGAGGGTCAGGGGGCATACGTGGCTTCACCGGCGCGTGGGGAAAGGGCAAGTCCCTATTCGGGCGCCATTATGTGGTATATAAATAAATAATACCGGATCTAGGTTTGACTGGACATAGCAATAACAGATAGCTCAATAAATAAGAGTCAAGATTCGAGGTAGTAGGAGTTTGCAGGTTTAATACAGCATAAAGGACAGGAACAGGACAACCTGCACAGGAATAGGATGGCAGAGCCCTGCAGGGGGGACAGGGAATGAGCGCGCTAACTTTAATAACAGTACACAAGCATATATACTAAAACAGTTGCATTACAATACATACGATAGGCGGAGCACTGGGTGTGGTCAATAGCAGTCGCGAAAGATAAGGGTGAAAGTGGGTGTAACAGGAGGCGTATACATGGACATGTGATGTAAACGTAACAGAATATGTCATAAATGGGGCGGAAACATGGAGGGGGCTACCTAAGGAGCCGGGACTTCTGACCTAGAGGTGCGCGCAAACTGACAATGACGTGTTACTAGGAGAAGCTGGGGGCTATGAACTCTGTGCTAGGAGTAGAGACTGAAGTCTGGAGAGTCAGGGCGACATGTACCTAAACCCTATCTAGTATCTAATGTTTAGAGGACATGTTGATATAAACTAAGAGTCAGGAGGGGAGAGGCTAACAGACTCTAAGACTGGAGCATGCATTATTCTACATGTAGTGCGTGCTGAGGAATATTAAATGACCATTAAATACAGTATTTCCCTTACATGGAGACGTAAAGGCTAGACAATGACGGAAACTATTGATGCGATTCAGTAGCTTAGGAATGCAGAGAAGGAGGGTTGGACTGATAACTAGAATCATAACATACTCTTGGCAGACTAACAGGCAGAGCCAGGCCGAGCCGGGCACTGTGGGGCAGGAAGTAAGTGAAGGGTCGAGGATACAGGTGGGGGCTGTATCGCTCCTCAGCGAGGGTTCAGGAGACAGAAGCTGAATCTGGTGTCCGGGCCCTTTTGAGGCCTAGAAACGGGGACTTTACAATGAAATAACGTGCACACTGAGAAACGTGGCAACGTAACTTTACATAGGCCTAATATTCGTAGTATTCACGAGAACTGGAAACTGACATACTAGAGATGGACACAACTGTAATTGCGTCTTTAATCGATCATGGGGAATACATATGCATATTAATCATGCACACATAACATAGGATGGGGAACACGTAGGGACACAGAACATGGCAAAATTTACTTTTCCACATAGACGTGATATGTACACGGCTCTGCTTAAGGATGGTGTCCGTGAGAAGGACATTCAAGGTCAGCCTAATAATGTGCTATGGGCCGTGTTTCGTGAGCGCGGCTTGGATAGAAAGGAGGGTGCTCGGAGGGTTCGTAAACAGGACCTGGGCCATAACCCTTCTGATGACAGTGATCACGATTCTGGATCGCATCGTGAGAGAGAGACGGAGAGAGAGAGAGGGAGAGAAAGAGAGTGGGATAGAACACGAGATGAATCGTCTCACCCCAGGAGAGAAAGAGATCAGTCTGTACGAGAGAGAGAGCGATCTCCAGAGGTGCGGATGAGAGATACAAGATCACGATCTCTTGAGAGAGGATCACAATATTTCATGAATGACAAAAATCCTTTTCATGAAGATACAAGATATGAACGAGATGCAACACTACCCAAACGATATGAGAGTCTTTACCCTGATTTGTCTTGGGCGCGAGAACACAGTAAACGAGAATAGGAAGTAGGTCAAGCTCCAGTGCGAAATTGGTCTCGCAAAGACCATAGGCCTAATGTAGATATTGAAATATATTGGAGACATCGAAACATACAGAGGGCCCGAGCATTGGTGGATACTGGAGCGGAGGCCACTCTAATTTCTGGAAATCCTAAAAAGTTTAAAGGACAGGGTTACACGATTACTGGACTAGGTGGTAAAGAGACCCCCGCCGTACAAACTAAACTGGAGTTAAAAATTGGAAGAAATCCCCGAAAAGAGTACCATGTATTGGTGGTACCTCTTGATGAATATATAATTGGCATTGATATTTTAAAAGGTATGACACTGCACTTGGATGATGGATGTTATAAATTTGGACATAGTTATTATATATCAACAAAAAGTGTGAGAGTTGGGCGTTTAATAATGCCTCCGATTAAGATTCCTCAAGCCACAAAAGTGGTTTCAATGAAACAGTACCGCATTCCCGGTGGGCACGATGAGATTAGTGCTACCATTCAAGATTTAATGGACGCAGGAGTAGTAATTCCTGTCACTTCGGCTTGGAACAATCCTGTTTGGCCGGTCCGTAAGAGTGATAATTCTTGGCGCATGACAGTTGATTATCGAGAATTGAATAAACATACACCTTCTTTGACTGTTGCAGTCCCTGATGTTATTACTTTGATTGAGAGAATTCAGAAACATCCAGGAACATGGTATGCAACCATTGATATGGCTAATGCTTTCTTTTCAATCCCAATTGCACCCGAATGTCAGGAACAATTCAGCTTTACATGGAATGGGCGTCAAATGACGTTCAGAAGTCTTCCCCAGGGCTACTTGCATAGTCCGACAATCTGTCATCGAATAGTGGCAGAGCATTTAGATGAGGTGACTGTTGATGCCAAAGTTCAGGTGTGTCATTATATTGATGACATATTAATCCAAGGTGAGACTCAAGATCAGGTGCGAACACAATTTGAACAAATCATTGCACATTTACAAAGTAAAGGCTGGGAGATTAATCCTGATAAATTGCAGGGTCCAGCGCAACATGTGAAATTTTTAGGAATTCACTGGCATGAGGGAAACAGAGAAGTAATTCCTCAAGTGAAGCAGAAAATTGCAGAATTCGCAGTCCCGAAAAATAGAACAGAAGCCCAAAAATTCATTGGTTTATTTGGCTTTTGGCGCCAACATATCCCGCATTTGAGTCAGATTCTGGCCCCTTTGTACAAAGTTACTCGTAAAAAGAATGCGTTTGAATGGAGTAAAGCGCAGCAAGATGCATTTGATTTGACGAAAGAAGCGATTCAGCATGCTTTGGATTTGTGGCCAGTGCGCGATGGTGATGTGGATCTGAATGTATCTGTACGAAACATGTATGCAAATTGGAGCTTGTGGCAGAAGCAAGGCAATACTAAAGTACCTTTAGGTTTCTGGACCAAAACATTACCCGACGCTGGTGAGCATTATACACCTTTTGAGAAACAGTTGCTTGCATGTTACTGGGCTTTAGTAGACACTGAGCAATTGACCCTGGGACATGATATGATTTTGAGACCGGAGATTCCTATTATGCAATGGGTTTTAAGCTCACCAAAAACCCATAGAATTGGACATGCTCAAGAAACGAGTATCATACAATGGAAATGGTATATACAAGATCGGGCTCGTGTGGGTCCAAAAGGAGTGGCAATGTTGCATGAGAAAGTGGTGAAGGCGCCAATGGGAGAGAGAGAGAATGAGTGCTCCGTACCTGTAGTACAGGAATCGCCTGTTAAATGGGGTAGGCCATTCGATGATCTGTCCGTGGAGGATAGAAAACACGTTTGGTTTACGGATGGTTCAGCCAGGTACATAGGAGAGAAGAGACACTGGAAAGATGTTTCCTACAACCCCATAACCCAAAAGTTACTGAGTACTACTGGTGAAGGGCAGAGTAGCCAGTTTGCAGAGCTATATGCTGTATATCAAGTCCTGAAACAAGAATTGCCTGGAAAATGCCATATTTTCACTGATTCATGGTCCACTGCGAATGGACTAGTAATGTGGTTGCCCACGTGGAAATTCCATAACTGGAAGATCCACGGCAAAGAGATCTGGGGCAAAGAGTTGTGGTAGGAGATTTGGGAATTCCTTCCTCAAAGTGATGTGACAGTTTTTCATGTTGATGCTCATACACCCATTGACTCTTTAGATAAATTATTTAATAATATTGCAGATGAACATTCTAAAATCGTTAAGGCAGTGGTGGACCAACGAAATTCTGATCTGGCAGGCTTGGCGAAATGGGCTCACCAAAAAGCAGGACATTATGGCGAGAAAATTACTAGCAGGTGGGCTGCTGAGAGAGGCATTTATATTCCCTTTGATTTGATTAAGACTGCCATACTCCACTGTCCTATATGTCAACATTCCCAACACAGAGAGGTGCCCTGAATAGTTAAAGGCCAATTACATGGTGGAAAATCCCCTGCACAGGTCTGGCAGATCGACTATATTGGTCCGTTACCCATGAGCCGTACATGCCAATATGTTTGTACTGTTGTTGATACTTTCAGCGTTTTTTTAATAGCCTTCCCTTGTAAGAATGCTACCCAAGTCAATACTATGAAAACATTAGATTTGATTACATTGTACTATGGTGCTCCACTTCAGGTGCAATCTGACAACGCATCACATTTCAAAGGAAGATTAGTGCAAAATTACTGTGCAGAAAACAATATCGAGTGGGTGTTTCATATACCCTATTACCCACAAGCATCCGGCCTGATTGAGCGGATGAACGGATTACTGAAAGACCAGTTACGTAAATTATCAGACGGTACCTTAAAGAATTGGAGAGATCATTTATCTGATGCATTATTGATTTTGAATAACCGACCATATCTGTATGCTAATTCTCCTTTAATGCGTTTATTCCCTCCAGCAGTTGAGGTTAAACCTAATACGATTAAAAGTACAGTTTCCTATTGGGAAATCACTCCCGGAGCCTTAGCTCCATGTCGAGCTACCCCTGGATCTGCAGGCTACGACCTGCATTCTTTAAAAGGAACCATTTTACGAATTAATGTGGTCACTATGATTGAAACAGGGATAGGTGTCCAAATACCTTCAGAACATTTCGGCTTGATTGCCCCAAGATCTGGTTTAGCTTTAAAAGGTATCCAGGTGCTTGGAGGCGTAATTGACAGTGACTACCAAGGAGAAATTAAAGTTATCCTGTTGAACAATGGCGATTCTGAAGTTACAATTAACGAAAATGATAGAATTGCCCAATTGGTCATTATGCCTGTATTCAGTGGTGTGATTCAGAAAGGTGCAGCTCCGACTCTGTTAACAATGCGTGGTGTAGGTGGCTTTGGTTCTACCGACAATCCTGGAGCTAGAGTATGGGTGCAATCACCAAATAATCCCCCTGAACAGGCTGAAATTATTGCAACAGGATCCTATAACACTATACTAGTGATGAGGCCAGGACAGGAAGGCTGGGATATAGTCCCGGCGGACAAATGTTATTTACGAGAATAAATGATACGCGTTCTTTGAATTGCAGATCATTACCTGGATTGCTGCTGCCGGATGTGTCGTCGTTGGACTCCCGTGGGTCTACTGCGACGAGAGTCAAGACATCGTCCGGGACCGGACTAACAACGTGGACAGTGACAATCGACCCGATGCTGCATGGGATGTGAAAACGAACTTTTGGGTCAGCCTGGCCCAATCAGTCATCAACTCTTCCCATTTTTGTTTGACTTCTATGAAGTCTGTTACTGACCTCCTTGCCACTTGTCTTGTGGCTGTCCCCATTTCCACTGCTTCCCTTTTGCATTTCTTTAATGTTACTAAAGCTCACTCAGATTTCATCTATCCAGATTTCACACCATACACTTACTGTGCCTCGTGTACGGTCCTAACTGACCCTGAGCCCCCGCGTACTTTTCAAATCTTAACATTTAACATTACTGATGGGGATACGTGTTATAATTTGACATGTGACCCTAGATTTATTGGCAAATGTGCCCAATTGAGACTGAAACATTCAACATCATATACAATTCATGAGACAATTTTGTGTCGAACTAGAACTGCACAATCATGTGCGTCTTTTGATAACAACATGAAATGTAAACGTATAATACTAACTGAAAGTCATTATTATCATGTATCATTACCAACTGGATGGCTCTTTTCCTGCGGAAACAGGTCTTGGTCTCATATCCCAGCGAACAATTCAGGTGGCCCCTGTGCCCTAACAAGATTGAGTCTTTTGCTATTTTACCCTGATGGAATAATTTCGTCCCGTGTGACACGAGATGTCATGCTGTCCAGTGACTGTGATGCTTCAATCCATCTAAGTCTGAATACCTTAGTTTAGCAATTTCTATTATAGGTGTTCCTGCTTTATCTGTGCATAACGCTAAAATTATTAGTAAGATCGCTTGCTGGATGGTAAAATCCATCAATAGTACTTCTACAATTTTGACTGACCTGTTACTAGATAATCAAGGAGAACGCCGTGCCATCTTACAGAACAGGGCCGCTATTGATTATTTATTATTGAAACATGATCATGGCTGCTCAGATTTTGAGGGTATGTGTTGTTTTAATTTATCAGACCATTCACAATCTATTAGATCCCATCTTAACAAATTACATGAACTGACCGAAGAAATACAAGAACATGTAAACGGAGGGTGGTTTGATTGGCTGTTCAGCTGGTTACCAGATTTACATTTCTTACGACAAATATTAGGTAGTGTTGTTTTAGTAATTTGCATTTTAATTGCCAATTGTTGCTGTATCCAATGTATACCATCCTTTTTCCAGATGTTCCGCCCAAAAGTTATAAATCGCTCATTTAGTATTGTATCTTACTATTCATCAAGTGACTTCCCCACAGTGTGAGATTATTCCCCCTAGATTAGTTATTTTTCTAATCCTTCAATGCTAGTAAATATAGTCGGGAGTGGAGTGTAACGCCCGGGAAATTCCTAGCCCTTTTTGGACTCAAAGTGACTATAATCTACTATCATTTCAGTCTTAGCAATCGTCCCATTCATTAATAGGGCTCAACTATGTGCTTTGACAGGGTTTAGTGCCTTTTTACCGTTAGTTAGGCCTGTAGGCCCAAAAGCCAGAGAGCAGCCATTATGGATGGCTGTCTCATCCATTTTAGATAGTTGCCTCTGCTGACCGAGGTGCTTGGAGGATAAAGGGCATATTTAGAAAATATAGTGTTGTTCGCTAGTTAGAAACCGGTCGAGACCGGCCCTTATCGAAGGAATGTATTTTGCTCACTGGTGGTAGACGCAATATGCAGGTGGCCACTGCTGACGGCGTGGAACGCCAGGGGCTGGTACAGGAATTCGGTGGGAGTCGGCCTACGATTTGAAATTTCCATAGAGAAAGGGAGAGATATATTATCAAAGAGCAAGTAGCAGACAGAGAGAGAGCTACGTGAGGAGCAGACAGATGAAGTTGTCCTGAGAGCTGGTGATTAATTACTAGCTGCTAACGAAGAGGAAGAAGAGATCAGGAATCCTGTGAGGTCAACATGCAGGAGTGGTAGAAACCGAGACGAAATCCAGACGAGGGTTCGAGCACAGAACCAAGGCAGCGTAGACGAGGTGTAGCAGTGCAGACGTGTATCCGTGAGCCATAGTGGGAGAGCAGAGTCCCGAGCGAGTGAAGACCTGAGATACAGAGAGGGATCAGCTCCACTGCTGAGATGGAAAGACGCACGTATAAGGTGAGGCGTTCTGAGTTAGTGTAGAATACATAGAACTAATAATCTACTTTTCCTCCCTTTTTAGGTTGTAAAGGGCAACTACTTGTAACTGTGATTAACTTTCTATGAATATGTTTAATAAAGATATAAGGTTCAATACATATATTTGAGTGTTGTTTCCGAGACAGGACTAACCTTTCTTTTCAACCAGATACTGGCAGGTTAGCAGGTGATTGGAACCTTCTAGCAGGTAACTGAGAAATGGAAGATAGTGTAGCCTATGGCTGGAAGGAACTCCCAAATGTTCTAATCTGATAACTCTTCTAAATTGAGAATAGTAAATATCGTCGGCGCACCTTAGGTGTGCCGCCGACCCTGATAGAACCCCCTGCCGGGAGACACAAGGTATACCATCAGGAAGCCTAGATAGTATTGGTCCCAAGAGTTAGGGAAATAGTCTGGCGACTTTAAATCAGGTAAGTAAACAGTCTGGCGACTTTAAATCAGGTAAGTAAACAGTCTGGCGACTATAAATCAGGTGAGTAAATATTAGATAGGGGATCCCCTAGATGTTAGTTATTCCTACTTGTACAGGCTTGTAAATAGCTACTAATCGCCTTCTCAGGTGAGTTCTCTAAACATCTTGTAAATAGTCTCCTGAGAAGGGTGTATTTACGTGACGGCTGAGGCAGCCATTATTGATAGGCCACCCGTTCTAAAAAAAAAACAGTCGTTACAATGGTTTACATGATTCACTTAAAAGAAGTGTAAGGATGCCAAAGAAGTTGGAAGACTATATTTTAGATTAATTTTATTCTGTTTTGTTTTTATTTGTTGTGAAAAAGATACATGTGGTAATATCTTTCTTCTCTTTCCTTTGTAGTTCAGTATATTCTAGGTCTTTGCATGTTGTAGTTTCATTGACTTTGCAAAAAACACAGTTGATGGACAGAATGTAGAACAATGTCATACATTCACCCCAGTACAAGGATCTGGGCCTAAATCCATCGTTTTTTTGCACTCCACACCACCCTGGGTTAGACACTGGCTATATGCAAATCAGCTCTGACCCTGTGCCTCATGGGAACAGTCCAGTCCGAACTACCAAGCCATGTCTTTCCCAGACCGGAATCAAGCATCCAAGGACCGGTTTCTGGCTATCAGCCTTCATCAGCCTGGATAGCTTGACTCCAGTGGTGTGGAGAGCCTGGGACTCACGTCTGAGCATCCCCAGCCCACTCGGGGTGAAATTGCAAAAAACACAGTTGATGGACAGAATGTAGAACAATGTCATACATTCACCCCAGTACAAGGATCTGGGCCTAAATCCATCGTTTTTTTGCACTCCACACCACCCTGGGTTAGACACTGGCTATATGCAAATCAGCTCTGACCCTGTGCCTCATGGGAACAGTCCAGTCCGAACTACCAAGCCATGTCTTTCCCAGACCGGAATCAAGCATCCAAGGACCGGTTTCTGGCTATCAGCCTTCATCAGCCTGGATAGCTTGACTCCAGTGGTGTGGAGAGCCTGGGACTCACGTCTGAGCATCCCCAGCCCACTCGGGGTGAAATTGCAAAAAACACAGTTGATGGACAGAATGTAGAACAATGTCATACATTCACCCCAGTACAAGGATCTGGGCCTAAATCCATCGTTTTTTTGCACTCCACACCACCCTGGGTTAGACACTGGCTATATGCAAATCAGCTCTGACCCTGTGCCTCATCGGAACAGTCCAGTCCGAACTACCAAGCCATGTCTTTCCCAGACCGGAATCAAGCATCCAAGGACCGGTTTTTTGCAATTTTCACCCCGAGTGGGCTGGGTATGCTCAGACGTGAGTCCCAGGCTCTCCACACCACTGGAGTCAAGCTATCCAGGCTGATGAAGGCTGATAGCCAGAAACCGGTCCTTGGATGCTTGATTCCGGTCTGAGAAAGACATGGCTTGGTAGTTCGGACTGGACTGTTCCCATGAGGCACAGGGTCAGAGCTGATTTGCATATAGCCAGTGTCTAACCCAGGGTGGTGTGGAGTGCAAAAAAACGATGGATTTAGGCCCAGATCCTTGTACTGGGGTGAATGTATGACATTGTTCTACATTCTGTCCATCAACTGTGTTTTTTGTAGTTTCATTGACATCACATAGAATGTTTATTATGTAATGTAGAACTAATTGGTTGGAGAGCTAGGTTCTAGACCAGAGTAGAGGTTGGAGCTGATCTGCCTAGACGCATAGGCTTGTGCACCAGTGGGTCATTTGATACCTTTAAATAAATATAAATTTTAACTTAAAACCGCTTCCTCCGTTCTTTACAAATTTGCAAAAAAAATACTCCAGATGTTGTGAAAAAGGGTTCCATGGAGTTCCAACAACTCGTTGCCAAATTTGTAATGATAGATGCAACAATCCAGGAAAGTAAAGTAGTATTTATGGTAGTTTGGAACACCAAAGTACAGCTGCAGCAAATACGTCCTGTCTTTATCCTTCAGCCCTAGCAACTCCCACCAGGTTCCAAATCAAAGATCTAGAACACTAGTGACACAGCAGGTCGAACGAAGGACACTTACAAACATAAACAATACTAGCAGGAAATACAAAGCAAGGTTACAAAAATAATTTGCACAACAGTACCCAGAGCAAAGACCCACACTGGTCAAAATTCTACTGGCAACATTCATGGGTGGCGACGCCCATCAAGAACCGGAAAAAAAACGTTCTATTTTGGAAGCATAGTGACTATACACAGAGTTCCAGGCTTCTGGTTACTGGTATGACCCGCTGGAAAAAAAAGAGATTCTAAATGTGTTGTCAGTAACCATTTGATGTTTTATCTGTTTATATCATAAACAACCACCAGAAGGTCATTCACTTGCCGCATTAGTATTTGCTTGTTTTCAAAAGTGATAGCATGCAACTCACTGTGTTTTAACTGTACACACAAGTGTTTTATACAAATATTAACTACTGAGTAGGGGAACCAATTCTGAATCATGATTCTACATTAGATTGACAGTTGTCCCAGTGCTGAGTTTCATATCTGTTCTCCTGTGAGTCAGGTCCAAGTAGTCCAGGACTCATGTAATCCTACAAGTTATTATTCAGGGTCTTCTCTGTGGGTAGTGAGGGTCTATGCAAGCCCCTAGGAAGAATGAACCCGACTGCCATTAATAATGGCACATGCTGCTCACAAGTGTGAGCACTACTTGTGAGCACTACTTCGTAGGAAACGTTTGTCGAGACAGGGAAATTCTAACACCTGGGGGTACGGCAGCAGCTTTTTTTCTATTACCTCTGCCTTGATCTATAGGGATGGCCTCTTCTTCAAAAGAAGGGTTACTTATAATTCCTTGGACAGTAGCAGGAGGCCTTCGGGCTCAGAATCTATTACACTTCCCCACTGAAGGCTACCACTACACACATATATCAGACAGTATCAGTTGCTTGGGGCTTCTGTCACTTTGTTTGAGTCAGCCAGTGTAGCATTCCCTTTGTTTGTCACAAGAAATGCATGACTTCCTTCTTTACCACTCAGTCGCCTGGGTATACTTGGGTATCAGACTAGGGATCATTCAATAAAAACTGTACTGTGCCTTTGGGTGTAGGCCTATTAACTTAATTTGGATGTTTCCGCCTAGAGGTATTTGGTTACTGTTTGTTTTGGTGCATGACATTTGCGCGGCTGCCTCTGCAGCCCCCTTTGGGAGTTCCTGATAAATCTTCATTTAACTACAGGTTCATAGATACTGGGTTCCTTAGAGCACATCCTGCCCTGTGACACCCCTCTAGTAATGGGGAGAGGTCTGACTTTTTCCTGACGCACTCCTCTCTTATTCGGAACAGGATAAAGAAGGAAGGCGGAAGGCAGTGTTTGGAAGGCTACCAGTGAAGTTCCATGATGAACACAAGGTTCAGCGTCAGTCGCACGTACATTACGTAACAACATCACAGAGTGTTACCACACCAGTTGTGTTGGCTGGTATTGAATGGACCTTGTATGTTGTGTCACTTAACACAAATATGTTGCTTAACACATTGACGTGTGCCTTCCCTTTCGATTGTATTTTAGAACTCAGTATGTTTTTTGGGTGGTTTGTAGCTAGGTGATAGGCTAAAGCAGTCATACTCAGTTTCAGAAAGACCTTAAAAAGAAAGCCTGGGCAACAGCTGTCCCTCGGGGTTGATTGCCCTTCTCTTTTAGAAAGGACTGCAAGGGAAGATGGAATGCAATCCATCAATTATCAACACAAATAGGAGGCAGAGAGCTGTATGCATCTTTATCTGTAGGTCATGTTACAAATACAGCGTTAACAAAATACGAACCATCACTAGGAGCAGCTACTACTATCAGGACTGAGAGAAAGCGCTCCCACGAAGGCCGAACTGATATAACACTCAAAATGTGACACTCTGTTAGTCTTCTATTCGCAAAAGACAGATGGATGCTTGCAACCAAAAGCCCTGCTTTTATCCAAGGGCAGTGGCTTTAATTTTGATGAAGAATCATTAGCAGTAGCAGTCTGTTTTCCTGCTAACCAGAAGGCCTAAACATAATCCACAATTCATTTTCAATTATTGGCTTTGCTCATTAACAATTAGTCCTTATGGTGACCCAAACCCAACGACGAGTCAAAACGCTGTTGACACCCATGACAACTGGACCTACTTGCAATTAATTTTATCGCTTTACTGGAAGAAAGGACTTTCAGTGAATCAACAGCAAACTAAAATTCATCACTTGTCTATTGCCTATTCTTTATATTATACACACCTGTATGTTTCCTTGCATGTCACTAGCTGCATGATTACTTTGAGCACAGGTTAATTGTACTAGTTAAAAGAAAATGTTACAACAATATAATGTTTTGATGATGGCTACTGTCAAGGTCTCACTTTGATTTTGTGTTACATTTATTTTGATTTGTAATCCAATGTATTATTCCACTAGGAACCACTTTTCTCAATGTGTCTATAGTCCCTGGTTCCAGGTGGTATAAGGGCTGCCCCTGTCTTTTACTACTACTCGCAGATAACAGCATCAAAAGATTCACCAATATGCTAATGATACACATCTCTACTTGAAAGTCCCCTCTGCTTCAGACATCAAATGCAATAAACCCGGCTTACACATCAACCAGACCTTAATGTCCAGGGCCTACCTGAAGCTCAACCCCAAAAAGACAGAATTTCTATTCTTTTTCTAGATCAACAATCAAGATACAGTACAAACCTGACAATGACTTGAAACTTGACAGCTTAGAACCCCAACTCCCACCGAATGCCCAATCTCTTTGATTCATCCTTGAAACCAACCATTCCATCAATGAACACATTGCCAAAAATACAAAGATGGCCTGATACCAGTTCTCTTTTGTGAATAAAGTCAAACCATTTTTTTCTACAACTGCTGTTCAAGACCAGCACTCCTGCTTATCTCGCATAAAGCCTCACCATCTCTGGTGGGTGGTTCTTGGCACACACGCAGTCAGGGCATTGGATTGCAGGCTAAGAAGTGTAAAAAATATGTTTTCCGCATAAGAACCAAGGATCTGGAACAACATCCCCCATATCCATCAGGACTGCTTTACCGCTGCTCCAATTGAGAAAAGAACATTACAACACAGTGCATTAACAGTCCACATCTCAGCTTCCGCTCCTATTACTTTTTTGCCTTTGACCAAGTATAGCCCGCCGCTGCCTTTTGGCTAGGTTTGCGATATGAAAATAGCACATTATGTGTGGTATTGTCTGAAAATGAAAAAACTTGACTGTGCTTCCATGGGGAACGCACCGAGTTGAAACATTGAGTTTTAGCAAGCAGACAATCCACTCTTGAACAAGGCCTGCAGTCCAGGCGCCCTCTCAGACAATGTCAGTCTGAGGGTCACATGAGGCAAAGCTCATTTTCTTGGGAAACATCACATTTAATGATGGTGCAGGGCTCTCTGCTGGACTTTACTGCACAGGTAAAGTGACAGAGGGAGGTCCTACTTCCTTAAAGCAACAACACACTTTCATACTACTGGCAAAGGTAAATTATGCTCTGTCTTGACGCAGAATTTAGCTTCGTATTCCCTCATAAGAACGAAAAAGAAACAAGAGGGTAGCCAACCCCCACATCACACGGCTGTAATCATACTTACTCGGCCTTCCTCCCCTTGCTATGGAACTTAAAACGTGCCCTTCCACTCTTAATCATATTGTCGCGTAAGTAAGAAGTGGGGCTTATGGGTGATGTTTTCCACTCGACCATAGGAGAGCCACTCTTTTTATTCGAGAAACAGACGGCAGTACTTGTTATGTCACCATAGTAGAGACCCAATTTATCAGTTCAGCAGTCAGAAGGCACCATTACGAGGGGGGTTATCTGGATTGCGCAAAACAAGTGTCTGAAGATCCGACCGGAATTCACAAGGAAGAACTGCATCAAGGAACATAAGACTAATTATAAGGTCACGAGTAAAAAATGCACTACAGACTGTTAATACACGTATTAACAAATGTTCACCAGCAAGAACAGTTATGACTCTTTTCTTGGAAATGGGTATGATTGGCCCTATCCACATGAATATTTTCATACACTGTGCTTCCCAAATTTGCATAGTGTTCTGGTACCCTAGCTGAAGTTCAAGACAGTGCGACATAAAAAAACACAAAGATAATACAAGAGAAACACTAACTTGTGAGCAGAATTAAACGCATCCAGATCTAATCTAAAAGATAATGACAACAAACCTTTCAGGAAGCAGCCGCAACCAGACAGTGAAATACAAAACCGCTCCAGGCAAGCCCGGGAAAGGACTTTGCAACAGACGACACGTGCAGCCACTACCGGCTTACTCTCGGTTTGGTGTTACTGCGCCCTTCTACTCCCACCACCTCGGTAATTATTGTGGGACTGCTTGCTTAATCGCGCCCAGCGTTAGAGACACGTCACGCTTGCCGTACTTTCATGACGTACTCGTTATATAGAAGGAAAGTAAACTCGTGTTACTATAGAAATCGAAACGGAAATACTACAGCTGTAACGAGCACACACCATCAGGAAGCACTGTTTTCATTTGCTGGGTCACTAGAGGATGTGCAACTGTTTGTGTTGCTAGAGAGTATAATATGGTAAACAGGCCCCTTTTGTGTCACTTGCAAGTTGGTTTTTTAAAGAACGTGCGTTTGTATTTCGCAAACACGCTGCCTCCTGTCGCGTTAGCAGCGTGGGGCCAGAGCCCAAGCTGCTTTCCTCCTGGCCCCCCACCAAGAGTATTAGGCAAGGCAGAGAGCATTAAAACAATTAAAAAGAATTCAGGACTCGAGATAAGCCCGCAGGAGGCAAAACTGGAGTGTAGAAGAAGATACTGAAAAAAAGCAAAATGTGAAAAAAATTACAGGAAAAGGATTTAAGGGGGAATGAGAGAAAATGGAAAATTTAAAAGGGAACGAGAAGACGAAAGAAGAGAAGATGAAAATGACAATGATTAAATGGGACAATTTCACCATACATATATTCAATCTGAGTTAATGCATCCCAAAGACCGAATCCTCGTGTCAGGGTCCCTCCTTGTGGTCGACTGACTGCTCATTCTCTTCTCTATCACTAACTATCAATCAATCGATCAATCGAAGCATTTATATAGCGCACTACTCACCCGGAGGGTCTCAAGGCGCTAGGGGAGGGGGGGTCCGCTACTGCTCGAACAGCCAGGTCTTGAGCTGCTTCCTGAAGGCAAGGTGGTCCTGGGTCAGGCGGAGGTGGGTCGGGAGGGAGTTCCAGGTCTTGGCGGCCAGGTAGGAGAAGGATCTTCCTCCTGTGGTGGCTCTTTGGATGCGGGGGACGGAGGCGAGGGCGTGGCCGGTCGATCGAAGCTGGCGTGTGGGGGTGTAGAAGTTGAGGCGGCTGTTGAGGTATCCTGGGCCTTGGTTGTGTAGGGCTTTGTGTGCGTGGGTGAGGAGACGGAAGGTGATTCTCTTGTTGACCGGGAGCCAGTGCAGATCTCTCAGGTGTCCGGAGATGTGGCTGCGTCGGGGGATGTCCAGGATGAGTCGTGCAGAGGCGTTCTGAATCGGCTGGAGTCTCTTCTGGAGTTTGGCGGTGGTTCCGGCGTAGAGGGAGTTGTCGTAGTCCAGACGGCTGGTGACGAGGGCCTGGGTGACCGTCTTCCTGGTCTCGGTGGGGATCCACCGGAAGATCTTACGTAGCATGCGCAGGATGTTGAAGCACGACGAGGAGACGGCGTTGACTTGTCTGGTCATGGAGAGGGAGGAGTCCAGGATGAAGCCCAGGTTGCGTGCGTGGTCTGTTGGTTTGGGTGCGCTGCCCAGGGCGGGGGGCCACCAGGAGTCCTCCCAGGCGGAGGACTTCCGTCTTGTCCGAATTCAGTTTCAGGCGGCTGTTCATCATCCACTTGGCTACGTCTGTCATCCCTTCGTGTAGGTTGGCTCTGGCGGTGGCGGGGTCGTTGGTGAGGGAGAGGATCAGCTGGGTGTCGTCGGCGTAGGAGATGATGTTGAGGTTGTGTTGGCGTGCGATGGCTGCGAGGGGGCTCATGTAGACGTTGAAGAGGGTTGGGCTGAGCGAGGAGCCTTGGGGAACGCCGCAGATGACTTCGGTGGCTTCTGATCTGAACGGGGGGAGGCGGACTCTCTGTGTCCTTCCGGCGTAGAACGAGATGATCCATTCCAGTGCCTTCTCCTGGATTCCGAAGTTGCTGAGGCGCCGCACTAGGGTACGGTGGCAGACAGTGTCGAAGGCCGCGGAGAGGTCTAGGAGGATGAGGGCCGCTGTTTCTCCGTTGTCGAGCAGGGCTCGGATGTCATCGGTGGCTGCGATCAGGGTGGTCTCGGTGCTGTGGTTGGCCCGGAAGCCAGACTGCGAGAGGTCGAAGGATCCGTTCGTCTCGAGGAAGGCGGCCAGCTTCTTGTTGACGGTCTTCTCGATGACTTTTGCAGTATTCGGGAGCAGCGAGATGGGGCGGTAGTTTTTGAGGTCGGTGGGGTCGGCTGATGGCTTCTTTAGTAGAGCGCTGAGTTCGGCGTGCTTCCAGCTCTCCGGGAAGGTAGCGGTGTCGAAGGAGGTGTTGATGATGTCCCGCAGGTGGGGTGCGATGACAGCGTCGGCCTTGTTGAAGATGTGGTGAGGGCAGGGGTCGGTCGGGGATCCGGAGTGGATGGAGTTCATCGTGCGGATGGTGTCTTCGGTGCTGATCGGGGTCCAGGAGCGGAGGGTGGTGGTGGGGGGCGGTGGTTCCGTCGTGGCGTGCGTCGGTTGAGTGCTGAAGCTGTTGTGTATGTCCGCGATCTTGTTGTGGAAGTAGGAGGCTAGGGAGTTGCAGAGGTCTTGCGAAGGGGTGATGTCGTTATTTCCGGCGTTGGGGTTGGAGAGCTCTTTAACGATGTTGAAGAGTTCCTTGCTGTTGTGTGCGTTGTTGTCCAGTCGTTCCTTGAATGCAGTTTTCTTGGTGGCGTGGATCAGTTGGTGGTGTTTTCGGGTGGCGAGCTTGAGGGCAGTCATGTTGTTCGGTGTTGAGTCTCTGCGCCAGGATTTCTCGAGTGCTCTGCAGTTCTTCTTGGAGCTCTTGAGTTCGTCGGTGAACCATGGGGCTTTCTTGCTGCCGGGTCTGCTAGGCGGGGTCTTCAGAGGGGCGAGGTCGTCTGCGCAGTTGCTGATCCACTTCGTGAGGTTGGTGGTCGCCTGGCATGGGTTAGTTGCGCTGGTGGGAGGGTTCATGCTCAGGGAGGTCGCGAGCTGGTCGGCTGTGATCTTGTTCCAGCTTCTGCGTGCAACCTGTTGTTGGTGGTGGTGGATCGTGGTCCTTCTGAAGCTGAAGTGGATGCAGCTGTGGTCCGTCCAGTGGAGTCCGGTGGCGTGGCTGAAGGTGATGTCCTTGCTGGATGAGGACACTGGGTCGAGTGTGTGTCCGGCGTAGTGGGTGGGGGTGGTCACCAGCTGCTTGAGACCGAGGTTGGCGAGGTTGTCCAGCAGGGTGGTGGTGTTGCGGTCGTTGTTGTTCTCCAGGTGGAAGTTGAGGTCTCCGAGGAGGATGTAGTCAGCGGAGAGGAGGGCGTGCGAGCTGATGACGTCGGCGATGTCTTCGCTGAATTGGGTGCGTGGTCCTGGGGGTCTGTAGATGAGGGTGCCTCTGAGGGTGGTCTTGCGGTTGATGTGGATCTGGAAGTGCAGGTGTTCGGCGGGTGCGAGGGTGTCGTCGGTGTTGTTCGTGATGCGGATGGTGTTCCTGTGGATGATGGTGATGCCTCCTCCTGTTTGGTTGACGCGGTCCCTCCGGATGATCTTGTAGCCGTCCGGGATGGCGATGGCGATGTCGGGCGCTGAGGAGGCGTTCATCCAGGTTTCCGTGAGGAAGGCGACGTCTGGGGCTGTGGTGTCGAGCAGGTTCCAGAGCTCGAAGGCGTGTCTGTGGATGGAGCGGGTGTTGAGCAGGATGCACTTGAGGTGGTTGCTGCTGGTGCTCGGCTTGGTCGGTGCTGGTGTAGTGCAGGTCCGGGTGCAGGTGAACTTGCAGGAGTGGCAGCAGAAGGGTCCGTGGGTGCGTCTCGGGGTGGCTCGATAGCAGCCCGGGATTCGGCCGGCGTTGAGTGCGTAGAGTTCGGTGGCGTCGTAGGTCCGGCGGGTGGGCTGGTGTCTGCGGGAGACACGGGTCCTGGCACTGGGCGCGGTCCAGGCGCGGACGGGCGCAGACAGGCGCAGACAGGCTTACCTTTGGCGCACCTTCGGCGCTCATTCGGCGCTCCCGCTGCGCGCGGTCGCTCAGGGGGCGTCATAAGTAGGGGGACGGGAGGGCGGGTCAGCTGGGTTGGCGGGAGCGGGGCGGCCAATGGGCTGGTGGTGGGTGGGGCCGCAGGGGGTCAGCGGCGGGAAAAACTGGCAGCCGTGCGGCTCAGCAGAGGCTGGGTTGCTCGGGTGCAGGGAGGGCAGCGGCGGCAGGAGCAGGCGGGCGGGAGTCCCAGCAGGATCGGCAGGAGCAGGTAGCGGCTGGAACAAGGGGGGTGACCCGGCCTACTGAAAGGCGCAGTGGTCACACACGCGGTTGCCTTTGTGCTGAAAGGTCATATACTTGTGACTGATTTCACTTCCTTACTTATGAACTGTTCTGTACTGTTTTGTTGACTGTTTGACCCACACAAATCCTCGCATATTGTTCGAGTAAGCTTATTCACATAAGACATAACATGTAAAGCATGCTGATACCTTCGGGTCTACTAGCGCTATATGAAACTATAAATAAAGTTTAAAATTACGCTTTGGTTAGAGGTTGAATTAAGAGAAAACCTAACGTTAAAAAAATTCAGACATTCATCAGTTATAGTTCACTGAGCTAACTATAACTTGCACTCCTACCATACACTGCTTATGACCTCACATATTATATTACTCATGATATGGTAAATGACATCACTGATGCCATCTCCAATTAGATCACAGAAAGCGTCATAATCACATATCGCATAGGGGCACTGAGTGTGCATAGTGGGTCCAGAGCATGGAAATGGGGTAAGCCCTGGAGGAAAGTCTGATTGTGCTTGTTGAAAATGATCTGGTGCTCTGTTTACAAATCACTAAAGGTTGGGGGCAAGTTAGAGGATGACGTTGGAAATTGGCAGACCTTCAAGACAGATCAGGAAAAACTCTCAGAAGACTTCCAGAGGAAACTGGAAGATTTTGAAAATCGCCAGCGACAGAATAACATCAGACTGTTGGGTGTGGCAGAGGGGATTGAAGGGCAGGACATGAGACGTTTTGTGGTGAACTTTCTGAAGGGGGCCTTTCCTGAGTCTGAGTGGCAGTGGGAGAAGGAGGTACAACGGGCACATAGGTTTCCCTTTACAGTGAAGCAGGGGGTGAGAAAGGATGGTCAGGGCTCTTTTCCCAGAGCGATTTTAGTGAATGTGGGGAATTTCTTGTTAAGGGAGGAAATCATCGCCAAAGCTAGACCAGATAGCAAGAGATCGTTTGAGGGTACCACCTTTTTCGCCAGGCCTGATTTTTGCCATGTAACGGTGGAGAGAAGGTGGAGGCTCAGGCAGATGATCGCACCATTTCAGGCACTAGGCTCAGAAGCGTACCTCCTTCTCCCTGCTAAGCTAAAAGTGATAACAAAAGGGAAAACAAGAATGTTTAACTCAGAGATTAAAGCTCAGCAGTTTCTGGAAGAACTCAAAAGTAAGAAAGGGGGTTAATATATTTTATATGTTGTAGTGAAATTGGATTGAAATGGGTGTCTATTATAATTTTATGACGAAGTTTGCTCAGGTCAGGGGGCATCTCAGCATCCAGATTTGTAGGCTGAGGGGGGATGCGATTGACGCAATCCATAAGCGGCCACACATAGGTCATTTTTGACCTATTTGCCTGTAATGGGGGGTGGGTGGGGTTGGGAGGGGAGGGTAAGGGTGGTAAGGGGGGATAAGAGGGGGGGGCGAAAAACACAAATATTGGTATTTATGGTTTGATTCAGCACATTGTCACAAGGTGGAGGCTTAGAGATATACGGTACATAAAAGTAGCTGGTTTTTTCATAAGTTTACTGATGTATTTTGATGACCTGTAAAATCGCCTCGATTAATGTCTGTGGGTTGAATGAGGTTAATAAGAGACTGAGAGTGGCGGCATTGTTAAGATCCTTACACTTGGACCTGATATGTCTACAAGAGACCCATATAGAAGGAACAAGGTCTTACTTATTGGAACAGCTGGGGTTTACAGTGTTAGCAAAAACTAGGCAGGGGACAAAAACTAGAGGAGTTGCAGTACTGGGTAGAAACAGAGATGTAGTAGTAAGAAGAAAGAAGGGGGACCAATGGGGTAGATGGGTGATTCTCGAAATTTGTTTTAAAGGGGAAACTCTAACTTTGGTTACAATATACGGCTCCACGGAGGATGATCCGATGTCTTGCAATTTTTGGATGTAGAACTAGCTCAATGGCCAGAGCCTATTGTATGCTGTGGGGACCTTAATATTCATGATCCGGATAGCTCTTTTATGCAGGTAGGAGGAAAGTATGGGGGGAGGAAAAAGAAAGTGTATCGAGCGCTTGTAGATATGGTGTTTCACAACTCTCTGGTAGACCCCTGGATTAAGATACATCCACATCTAGATGGCAGCACGTTTTTTTCAGCTCCACACAAAACTCTGGTCAGGTTGGATTATTTCTTAATCTCTAACTCTCTGATTCTGGGCTCGCAGATAGAGAAGCAACCCCGGATAGTGTCAGACCATAGCCCTTTGATATTGACCTTGAGATTGGGCCAGGTACAAAGAAGCAGCACGCAGTGGACATTTGAAAGAGCCTTATTAAAAGATCCAACATATAGGGAATATATGGAGGGATGGATTACATTTTTTGGGGAGATTAATAGAGGGACTCCACCCCCGGGGGTGGTGTGGGACGCCTTTAAGGCTGGAATACGGGGCGAGACTCTGAGCTTCGTTTTAGCAAGGCAGAATAAAGAGAGAGTAAAGATGGAGGAAGTAAGGCAGAACTTGATAAAAGAGGAAGAAGAATTGGCCTCAGCTATACTACAGAACCGCTCCTTAGAAATACATCTTCTTAGAATCATAGCGCTTAAAGCGGAAGCTATAGAAGGTATTGCCAAGAAAGCAGCAAATAACTACCAGACTAAGAAAGAAAATGCGTACGAATTGAGCGAAAGGGTAGGGCATATTCTGGCTGTATGTACTAGGCAGAGATTAGCTACATCTGATATTAAAGAGATTAAGGATTCACAGGGTAATTTGGTTGGGGAGGCTGATTTAGTTAGTGAAGTATTTAGGAATTACTATACAGATTTGTATACTCCCGAAGAAGTGAGGAGTGCTGAGGGTATAGCAAGCTATCTCAGGGAAATCCCTCCCCAACCTTGTCGGATGAGGAAAGTGAAGTTTTAGAAGACACATTACAGCTGGACGAACTCATTGTTGCTCTGAGTAGCTTACCCTCGGGGAAGGCAGCAGGGCCGGATCAGATTCCGGTAGAGTTTTATCAAGTATTTAAAGGAACACTGCTGGTTGATATGTTTAACATCATGGTTCAGGCACAAACGGGGGGCTCGACCCCGGAGTCATGGGGCGGGGCTGATATTATTGTAATTCTGAAAAAGGGGAAGACTCCTACAGCCCCGGGGTCATACAGGCCGATTACATTGATGAATGCCAATGTAAAACTCTATTCTAAAATCCTAGCAAAGAGACTGTCGGGGATTATTGTGAACTTGGTAAGCCCTGCACAACACGGATTTATACCTGGTAAAGGGTCAACACAACATATCAGGACGGTGGTTACAATGTTGGATGCGGCAGGTGTCCTGGGAGACCCCATGGCAGCGCTCTTTTTAGACGCAGAAAAGGCGTTAGACAGGGTCTCCTGGGACTACCTATGGCAGACTCTGAGGTGGTGTGGTATCGGAGAAGGCTTTATAAAGGCCTTACAGGCTTTATACAATGAACCTACCGCCAAGATCAGAGTTAACAGGGGGCACTCGGCAGCAGTTAAGATCTGAACTGTTTGGCCAGGTTTCCGGATATAGTCTCAATAGATCCAAGACGCAGATTGTAGAAAATGCGTACTCCAGCTGTAACGATGTAAGGGTGGTTAATTCAGCAGTATATCTGGGGGTGGCAATTTCGGCAGACTTGGATATAGTTGTAGAGAATAATATCTCCCCACTAATTTCTAGGGCAAAGGCTGATTTGGAAAGATTGAATAATTTACATCTGTCCCTGGTGGGCACTACAAATGTTATTAAAATGCTGATCCTGCTCAAGTTTCTCTACCTTTTTAGATCTATTCCACTATTTTTTTAAACCAAATGGTTTAATTCATTAGAGATTATATTGAATAGATTTATTTGGGCGCAGGGTAAGACCCGGAGGGCCTATAGGTTTATGTCCTTATCTAGAGAGAGAGGGGGGTGGGGGGTGCCGGATTTTAGACTGTATTATTTCGCTGCTGCTATACAGTATATGCAGGGTCTGATAGGAGGGGGTGGCAGTGAGCAAAAAGTGACAACTATGTCTACGGAAGTGTACGCAGCAGTTCTAGGAGAAGAGGCAGAAAATTGTTTCTTAAACTGCACTGAGTATGGATATTATAAGAGGACCAGATTCAAAACGCTTAATGCAGCAATCAGGATCTGGAATGCCATTCTAAAAAAATCAGGACTGGGAAGATATAATAGATATACCAGGTTCTATAAGAATAGATCCTTCCCTGCGGCAGTCTTTGCTGACTCAACAATGGCTAGATGGGCTGAAAAGGGGATTGTACAGATTGGTGATTTGAGGGATTCAGTAGGGATAGCCCAGTTTTCAGATCTTATAGTTAAATATGGCATTGATAGAAGGGATTTTTTTAAATACCTGCAGGTTAGGAGTTTCCTGAGCAACAAACAAGGAGGGTCAGTAGGGATAGCACAGTTTTCAGATCTTATAGTTAAATATGGCATTGATAGAAGGGATTTTTTTAAATACCTGCAGGTTAGGAGTTTCCTGAGCAACAAACAAGGAGGGCCCGCAGGGTATGATAGTAATGAAATTATAGAAAAAATAAAAGGTATGTGCGGACTGCACAATTAGATCTTTCTATGCATGCCTGGGAAAGGGGAGAATCGATGACATCGATAAGCATAGTAATAAGTGGGCCGAGAAGTTAGGTGGAGTACCAGAAAGGTTTCAGGAGTCACTAGAATTGGGTCGCACTGTTTTGCGCTCAGCTCCCCTTCAATCCCAGCATTATAAAACCTTGTATTCATTATATTTCACCCCAGCGAGAATAGCAAAGTGGGGAGGTACCTCGGGTATCACCTGTCCGCGTTGCAACTCTTCTGAGGCAGATATTGTACATATCTTTGCCACTTGCCCTCAACTGCATACTTTGATTAAAAAACGATAGAAGGTTTTTTAGATAGGTCATTAGATATTCAAATAACTTTAACACCTCCTTGGTTACTGTTGGGGGTAGGCCCAGATGGGGTAAACATACAGAGAGAATTTATTTTTATGGCCACTGCAGTATATAGATTAACTATAGCCAGGGCATGGCTGGATAGAAACCCACCGGTTATGCAAAATTGGCTGGCTAACTTGTAAGCCGCTTATAATCTGGAGAAACCTATATATGCCCGGAAAGGTATGAGGGGTAAGATGCGAGGACTAAAAATATGGGAGCCCATAGCTAGCTGGAAAGACGCTCTGGGCTTGCACTAAAGTGTGTTCATATATGATTGTCGCTAATAGTGTATAGTTTTGTTGTTTGTTTATGTCTTCCTCTTACCCTCATTTTTTTTTTCTTGTTTTCTCTCTCTTGGCTTTGAGTTTTTTTATTTCCCGAATTTAAGAGGCATTTTTGGAGGAATTTGGAATTTGTACTGTATATATATATAAAGATATTTTGTAGCGCTTGAAATGACATGAAATGCTTAAATGTACAATGTGCATAAACTGGGGGGAAAATAAAAAGATATTTAAAAAAAAAAAAAGGTTGGGGTTCATGCGTTATTCTAAGTTAAACAAGGTAATGAGTGAGCGCATCTGTGGTAAGTTGCACAAGTATGTTTGGAAGAAGGTGGAGACTTAAATCCAAAACCTGCTCCAAATAATATGTGATAAAGGCCAACGCTTCTGGTGACAATATGCTATCCACCAGTGGATATCTGGGCACCAGCCCATGTTAAATTGTTTTAATGCAGTGTTATATACAAAATCTAAGTTGAAGTTGAAATTAAAATACTTGTTAAGCGCACGGCTACCAGGCGGTTTCTTGGCGCTGGGGATGCGGACCCGGAGGGAGCGAGGCATGGAGGTTAAGGCGAGAAGGGTTGTGAGAAAAGGAAGGTCTTCAACGCTTTATGAAACTCAAGGTAAGAGGCGGAAGACCTAATGGGAGATGGAAGGGTATTCCAAAAGGAGGGGGCAAGGACAGCGAACTTTGTGCCACCAGCTTTTCTTTTCCTAAAACGGGGTACAAAGAGAAGGGACTGGGAAGAAGACCGCAGCTCTCTACTAGGGATATATGCTTTAATTTCATAGTTGATGAAAGCTGGGGCAGTTCCGGCGCGGGCCTTAAAGGTGGTACATGCAGCAATTGCATTTCTAAGGTGTGATGTTTATCTCTAAAACTTCGATGAAGATTTTGAGGCATTACAAATGTATGTAGAATTTACTGATCCCGGCTTAGAGGTAGGCGGTTTATCTAAAACTGGCATTGTAAGCATGGCTCTAAAGCTGTATGCCATTGGGCCTAATTTAGTAATATATGTAGTACACTTAAATAAACTATAGATGATTAAACATAGGGTCTGATAGAAGGAGTAGTAAATGTATACCTGTCAATCTCCTGACTTAAGACTGTGGGTGAAATCTTGAAAAGGGTAATGTCATTAAGGTGAACAGAAAATTGCCCAGATGTGTAGCATGTTGAAATAATTCAAGTCCTATTGGATGGTATTACAGTGACTGCATTATGTCATCAGTGATGTAATTTATCATGGTCTGAGTGATATAAAATGTAAGGTCATAAGCTGTGCATTGTTGGTGCGGGAGTAATAGTTAGCTCAGTCAACTATAACTTTAGTGTTTTTCAACATAGCTTTTATCTCATTTCATCACCTAACTATAACATCACTTGAGCGTTTGGTTTTGTTTTGCTGATATTTTGGGGTGTTTTTTTAAAACAAAGCGAAGAACTTAGTACCTACTATAATTTCACTATAATCTTTGTTTTTTTCAGTGAATGGATTTCTGAGGTTCTATTTTTTTTAATCATTTTCAGCCAACTCTCTCACTGTGCACGGCCTTTTGACTGTAAGCAGCAGGGGGTTGGCATGAGGGCGTCAGCAAACCCCCATCCATGCACAGTCCTGCACCCAATGCGCAGCCTGCAACCAACTCCTGGCTTCACATGGTCATGTGCGACCAATGCCCCCATGGACAGCATTTAGCTGTGCACCCAACGCCTGCACCCAACACCCTCCAGTTCAGCCACCCCCTGGTGCACACCAAACCCATATTTTGATTTATAAAAATCAAACCCTCACTTTTATCAACGGTACCATGGTACTCCCACAGTACCAGCACTGAAAATGCAACCCCATTGGTACAGTGGTAGCAAGATTCACCTGGTGAAGCGTGCAGAGTACTATGGTACCATGGTGGCGAAGCTTTAGCAGTGGCTCCCGCAGAAGTAATGCAGTACCGCAGGGGTGTGCCATGCTGAGTCCCACAGGAATACTGCAGTTCTTCCAGCACACAAAAAATAAATTGTTGGCCTCTAGGGGTGTTGGGGGGGGTCAGGGGATGTGGGTGCTTCTGAGTCCTCCCGCAAGGGCTATTGTGTCAGGATAATCCTACCCTACCCCCTTGCACTTTTTTTTGCAACTTTAGGACACAGGAACTGCCACTTTGTAATGAATATACAAAACTACACTTGACCCATACACACTGGAAGTGATTTATTCAATTACATAGTGAAAAAAAAGAATCCCCATTTTTGGAGTCTGAGAAATGTAACAGTCTGGTTCCTCAATTTACCCGCACCCATAGCAAAGCATGTTTGCCGCTATTGGGAAAATATATATTTCTCTTTGGTCGCTGCCCCCATTTTAAAAATTATTTCAAGAGACACCACTGACTGCCTTTCTCCACTGAAAGAGCAATGACTCCACCCCGCTGGGTTTATTTGTCTATGTCTTGAGATTAAACTCATGATACACTAGGGAGCAATCCGCACTAATCATTGGAGGGTGATGACGCAAGTGTTAGTAAGAACTAAAAAGAAAAATGCTACAAAATAATAAACACAATAGGAGCATTTAGTTTCATGGTATGTCAACAACTACCATGTTAACAGAAACGAAGCGGTAGGATAAAAATAGTGCTAACCAACAAAACAACGCTATCAGTGGTGATTTTTAAAAGTTTCAAAAGGAAGGAATCAGAGTTAAAGAAAAGTTGCACGCTCTGGAAATTGCGACTTGGATAAGGTACATCTGCATTAAGTAAGGCCATGTGTGTCAAGCAGGATGGTACTATTTTTTTTTTTCTTTCAAGAAAGTAGGCATGATGTGAGGAAAGGCAGCATGTTTAGGGGAGGCCAGTGAGGCAATGGGGCAGATTTAGGAGAAATGGGACAAGGCAGCGGGCTTCAGGAGACTGTGGCCCATAACAGCTTGTTTATGGAGGCCCTGGGCGAGACTAGGTAAGGTAGCCTATTTAGGGAGGTTTCAATGCAGGGTGTTTAGAAAGGCAGCACATATGTTTAGAAAATTGTTAACCCACAATCTATCTGGAAAATATCGATTATGACTCTGCCTCTTTCTTCCAGGTTTCAAAGGACTGCCATTCCTCGCCTCAAATATACATTACACTGACAGATCATGTATGTCTAACTATGTCTATAATTTCTCTTCGGCATTTTGGAACAATGAGGTAACCAAGCATACTTGGTACAATGTTGGGTTGAGAAAACTTCTGTTGAGACAATGGATTAATAAAAACAGGTATACTCTTCACCTCATGCACAGTTTTAAAACATTGGATTGCCATCAGAGTTAAAAAATAATAATTGGTTTTAGCTACAGTATTTGTTTAGAACCAAATGCATTTGTTACTTTAATGTTTTTTTTTTGTTTAGTGGCTATTTTGTATTAATCTTGTACAATAAAGTTTTCCCCTTTGAAACAAGGGACCTGGAGAGCCAAGACAGCTATTCAGCGTGGGAGGTCAATGTTGAGGAAAGATGTTCATGTTCTCTAAGAGATGCATTGAATTAGGCTAGGCAGCATAGTTTGGGAGCGGGGGCCAGAGAGGGGCGCGGTGGCATTTTTAAAAGCTGAGTTCCTACCGAGGTCAGAAAGAATGTTTAAGAAACGGTGCACTC
Source organism: Lissotriton helveticus (assembly GCF_964261635.1). Taxonomy (NCBI): domain Eukaryota; kingdom Metazoa; phylum Chordata; class Amphibia; order Caudata; family Salamandridae; genus Lissotriton; species Lissotriton helveticus. Next base: position 890,376,955 of record NC_136071.1, on the reverse strand, counting down.
AGTGAGGCAAAGCAACTGAAGGGCGAGCCGCCTCCTCCGTTCACACCACTAAGCAGCATGTTTGAGACAGGGAGTGGTAGAGCTACAAGTGCCTTTTGGAGGAAGGCCCGGAGAGAAAGAAGGAAGTGTGTTTGGGGAGTCCCAGAAGAGGCAAAATTGAATGTTCAGGGAGACAGCTGAGTCATGGCATGGTATGTTCACTAAGGAATCCCATGTAGGGCACCAGATGACTCCACGCCACTGGAACACAGTTTCCAGTATCGGAGTTTCCTTTTACAAATTATTATTTTCCCACTCAGACTATCCCAGTCAGGAGTGTCCAGTGCAGGCCCAGGAGGATGAAACCCATGTTAAAGTTCAGGATAAATACTGACTCTTTCGATTCTACAAAGCCATGTTTCAAACAGGCCCTTTCACAAGCGAAGTAATACTACAAGAGTATTATTTACGGATCTTAGATGCCTCTGTGAATCAGCCTCAAAGGGCCAACTCAGTATTAGAAAAGTGCAAATAGGGCACACTGCATTCTATCTGAACTAATCATATATGAATATTTCCATTTTAGATATTGTAGGGCCAATTCCCAAAGTCATATAGCAGTACTTAAAGGGTACTGTAAAAATGCCTTTGTGAATAGGCCCCTTAGCATGTAAATGTATCTTGTGGGGATATCCTGAAAAATTGGGCAAACCTGCAAAATTGGTTCACTTGAAAATGGTATGGAGTTTGGTACACTCCGTTTTATCCTGCCTATGTACTATGTTACTCCTATCTTAACTAGCTCCTAGCTGCTCAGGCATTGTGAGTGTTCTGAGTGTAATGTTGGTGTGATAGAGATGAATGGAATGTTTGGGTGCCTGTGGGGTGAGGTGTGACAGTTAAAGATGGGCCGAGCAGCAGGTAGGCTGCTCCTGGCGGGGCTGCTTTACATGGAAACCAGCTTGTAACTTAAGACTTAATAAAGAATCTACAAATATACAACTCGGCTACATCTGGTATATTACAACACACTCATTTGTCAAATATAACCCTGCACTGGAGACTCGAAATCCCAGTGTCACCTAATAAGCCAGGTCTGGAACAGCTGAGATGTGCCACATATAACTTATTTCCTTCAATCAGCCCTTTATCTAATAGAATTCTAGGACTTTTCGTTAGCCGTTGCCAAGCAAGGGCCTAAAGTGCCCTGGTATGCAAACTGTTGTGGGTCAAAGCAAAAAGGCTGAGTGATGGGGGGGGTCTAAAATGACATGGGATTACTTGACAAAGCAAACACCAGCAGACAATAAACGATCGCTGAAACTTTTCAGACACTCACCCCAGTCTCAGATCTGGGTTGAATCCATCATCGTTCTTTATCTCACTTCGCCACCCCAGTTCAGACCCAGCCATATGCAAATCAGTCTTGACCCTGTTCCTCGTGGGAACAGTCCAACCCAAACTGCCAAGCCAGGTCTTCCTTGGACCGGAAACAAGCATTCTAGGACCGGTTTCGGGGTAACACCACTCATCAGCCAGGCTTGCTTGAATCCAGTGGCAAAGTGAGTAAGGGACACACGTCTGGGCATACCCTGCCAACAAGAGTTAATACTTAACACCTTATCCTGTATGTACTAAGCCACGGTGGTTATTTCAGGACGGGTCTTGCTAGCATGCCTAAGGGTTAAGGTCCATAGTAAGACAGAGAAAAGTTTCGGGAGGGGGCCCTCGAGGTACATAAAACAGATGTGAATGGCCACGTTAAGCTAAAAGGTATCATTAGAGGCAGTGGATAAATTAAACTAGGCAGCACCGTAGCGCAACACCTAGAAGTTTGTTTTCAAACTCTTTTCTGTCATCTGATCGAGGGAAGCTGCCAAGCAGCACAGTCATGATATATTTATTGCAAGGGATTTCTGCGTTTTCAGCACTCCGTCAATCAGCGTCTTGTGTTTGCGTTTTCATTCAGTGCACACAAAAGCAAGAATCACGTGATCAACAAGCACATGTATTTGCAAACATGATAAAACACGGTTGTTTAACAAATATGAGTGACTTACCGAATGTAAGAACGGCAAAGCGCCCTCCTCTTCTAGAAGGTGCCAAGGGTGGGGGAGCAGGGGTGTGTGTAGTAATTCCGGGAGGGTTACAGTAATTCCGTGAGTGCCCGGGGAAGGGTGAGAGGGGGCCAGGGCTGGCGTGGTAGAGCTCGTGCTGGGTGTAAACTGTGGGTTCCGGTGCTGATGTGGGGCGCTCCTGTAATGGGTGGGGTTTGCGCTGCTGGGTGTAAACAGTGCCTGGTCCTGGGCTGGTGTGCAGATGGCGGGGACTCCTCGGCGTTGCTCGGCAGGAGGGCTCCCAGTCTCCAGGTTATGCGGATGTGTGAGTCCGGGTCAGGAGCACTCATGGGCTGACAGTCGCAGCAGAGTAGAGTCACAGCACAGGCTGCGGGCGCTGGCTGCGTCTCCTCTGCCGGGGCTCCCCTGCCGCCCGTTACATCTCAGGGTGGCACTGGCAGCGTTGATGGTGCCCAGACCTGGCAGCAGGCTCTTGGCAGGGTAGCGGTGACCTTCTGCTGGGGATTGCGCGGGGAGACGCTCCGGTGACTCCTGATCCCCGCTCGCCAGAGCCAACCCGCTTACTGCCCCGCCGCGGTATTATCAATAAAGCGGACAGTAGCCGAGGGCGGGGAGCGGCGCTGGGGAGGGGGGTGGCAGGGACCCGGCGTTGGCGTTAGGGTGCAGCTCCGCGCCCTCCCAGGCCTCTCTTTCCGCTGCCGCTGCTGCGGGTTGTCCTCGAGCCTCCCCGGCGGCAGTGACGTCACTCGGCGGCGGCAGGCGGAGGGCCCAGGATGCCGACCGCGCTGCAGGCGGGGTAGCCAGGCAACCGCAGCAACAGCCACCACATCCGCTCACACCACTGACAGCCGCAGACTGACAGAAGGGGCAGCTCGGGAGGTTAATGCTCACTCGGCAGAGACCCAAGTGTAAACTGAAAGTCACGCATGTCCTCTCGCACTTTCTACCTTAAGAGGATATCGTACTAGTAAATGTGTCAGTGAGTTAAAGCTCTTGCTGCCGAGACCTCACATTTCACAGACTCCTGCGTGAAATTATACTCCAGTCCAGGTTTTTTCTTTTCCATTCAAGAAACTGTAGTCCAGAATGTATAATAGAATAATCAGTACAACAAGTACCATAATGCAATGTATAAAGAAAAATAGATATTTTCAGACCCAAATAATGTTATACTCAAACTGCCTTTAATTATCCGTGCCCGCAATTGTCCGATAAACCTCATATTCAACTTAAAAAGCAACAACGTGTTTTTATTTTTTAATTTAAACATGACACTATGTTGTAAATATATTCTTATGTCATCGGATTCTGTTATTAGCGGAACCTTCTCTCTCAAGGTTCTGTGTGTTGTTTTGAACGTGAACGTTTCTTGTTGGCCAGTTGCTGTTGTCCAGCTGAAGGGAGGTCAGTTCTTCGTTGAGCTCCAGGCTCGTAAAGGTTTCCTTCTTACCTGAAGTCTGCAGATCGTATATTTCCTTTACAACAAGATTTTGGCGACCATTTACCTTCAGCTGGTCCAGATATGTGTCCCTTGGTGCAACATAGAGGACAAAAGAGACTCGCAAACCCACAGATATGCCACTACCACGCATCCTCAATCGGGACGTTGGTTGTAAGGCACAACAGTGTCATGTCCTTTAAGCTAGTCCTCTCATGCATATCTCTTTTTAAATACATTTGTGTCATCCACACGACAATAAAGATTCTAAACAGGTCACATTGTACCTAGTAGTTTGCTCCTGTTCTTCGACACCAGGCTCTTGGTAGTCTATCATAATTCTTGTACCTGATGTACATAAACATGTTCTCAGGCACGGTATAATTATTCGGTATAAGGGTCACCACTTTTGTCATCTTTGGCCAACAGCCAGCTGTGCTTGCTTGCATTTGTTTAGAAAAACATTCATGATTGTTTTCAAAACATTTTTGGTTGTTTTCAAAACATATCAATTCTAGAAGAAACCCTGGAGTGACCACTCTAGTATGTTAGACTTTTATTCCCCCTTGCAAATTAGAGAAGAAGTCACAGGGTCCTGCATGCTGAATCTTCGACATGCAGCAGTCTGACATCCATTGCGGGGTGTCATCCTCAAAGCAGAGACGGAGTCCTTCGTTTTCAACCATCAGGTGAGGGGGCTGGTTCTCCCCTAGGGGGTTCTTGGATACATACATATATACATCTACAAGCATATACATGCTACACATACAGATCTATGCTAGGTACTTTTAGGCAAATTACTTATGGTGCGCATTTTAGGAATATGCAAGTGCTACTGTTTTTAACTGAACTGCTCATATTCATCTTAATAGCACTATAGTAGACAAGTATCTACTATTTACTGTATTGGTACACGCAATCTCCTTCGTATGCTTCTGTCTCCTGATTGTAACAGCAAATATGTTTTACACAAGACTGATGCTGGACCAATAAATACTTATTGAATCGTTCTAATCACCTTCCTGTGTATTCTCTGAGAGTAAGTGAACACGAGTGACTGACCGAAAAGTACTGTACTGTTTTCCACGATCCCTGTTCAGTGGTTGCCAGAAACTACCTACACCACTGTAAGATACAGGGGAGTGGTAGTGACACTGTAGAGCTAGCTGGGCTAAAGGCAACCATATCCTGTGTGGCTGTCCAGAAACAGTTGGGATACCAAGCCCTCAGTGTAGGTCATCCAAAATGCACAGATCCTAGGTATTCCTAGCAACTACACAACATGGTGCCCAACGTTGGTTTGGTTCTAATATTAAAAGTGAACATCTGAGTAGTTCAGTCATGCTTTCCCCGAAAGCTCTACTCACACTTTTTCAGAGATGTCTGAAATTGGAAGGGAACCCCGCCTCAGCTGAGCAGATATACTCTGTGTATTGGCTGAAGGTTTAAACAAGCTTGTAAGGAAAAAGGTTCCCATATTGTGCGAAAACCGTAACATTTGTAAAAACATTTGTTCTTCTCCATTTGAGAATCCCTGAGTCCACAAGAAGTGGTTCAGGCACGGGGAAGAAGAATTTGCTAATGCGCTTAACATCACAGAGAATTTTAGAAATGCAGTAACTATTAAATTGATAGAACACGGCATACCTGCAACAGGTGTCTGTGTTACCTTCGTGATTGAGGCACACAAGGTGTTCAGATAAGAGGTATTCTATTCTTGGGTTAGGTTCCGACCTGCAGATCAACAGACTAAATTGTTCCACACATACATTTAGTTGAACCATCGGAAGAATACATTCCATTAGAAGACATTGAAGTCCCGTTAACTTACCAGCAACACAGAAACTGGTTTAAAGGCGCCCTCCCACACACAACATCTGTCGTGAGAATCGGTCCGCTCAGTATAGAAGGAGCGACCTGGCCCGTCTTAGCGACATACACTCCACATCCAGAAGTAGATACACTACCAGTGGATGAAGTCCGTACAATATACAAAGATATAGTCAGGCTATACAGGCACATTGTCCAGTTTGTCATGTGAACATTAACAGGCCAACCTGTGAGAAATGCTCCATTTGGTCCACATCAGACCACACCTACAATTAACCCACAGACACTGAAATCAGTAATAGGAACAATTCCATACAAGCAGGAGCAAATTTTGTTCTGAATAGCACAAAAAATAGCACAACTGGAAGCAGTATTTCCTCATATGGGTCCGCAGTAAAAACATAGAATGCTAACCATTTGCTTGCCAATGGGGATGGTTCCCTCAATTGAGGATTGTACTTGGGGAACAATCTTTGCTGCTGTTTACATCAGAATACACGGTACCCCTTCCATAGCAGTCATTCCAGAGGCATTGATACAAATACAGAATGAGTACAGGGCCGGTCCTGCCCTGGTCTTGGGAATGAAATTGATGGGTAATTCTGCCCAAGTCTGTGAAATAATGCTGAGCATTATAAAGGGGGTGGCAGCAGCAGTGGCAGTGGTACACAGCCGCCTAAGGGAAATAGCTCCTATAAATAAGGAGCAAGAATTACCAAATATTATTGAAGAATTGTGGCTCACTGGTTAGAGGAGGCAGACCTGGAAGCAGAGGTCAGTCCGGGACCAGGGTTCAATTCCCGGCTCGGCGGGGTCTTGAGTCCTAAAAAAAAAAATGTCCATGGACTCGACAATTCTCGCTCCGGTGCCTACTCGATTCACGGGTTCACACTCTGCGACTCGGGGCAATAGCTTGCTTAATCTCCACAACGGCCCCTCGCGGCGGGATGCCTGGCTTTCACCTTGCGGATACCCTGCCGGGGTTATCTCACCGGGGAATACCAGGACGGGTTCCCTAAGCAAGCGCTTAGAAACCGCTTGGTGATTTGCGCTATATAAATTCCTGTACATTTACATTTACATTTACATTTAATCTTATGCTGCATTAGGTATAGATAATTTGGGAACCAAAGCAGGGAAGCCACAAATGGTGGGTAGTCCCGACAATGACAACTCAAAGCAAGCACCTGCTTCTTCTAATAAAGAAATGGGAGAACAAACAATCTAAAAATAACAATACAGAAAAGAATTCACGATCAAAGGGTGGGTCTCCCCAACGGGAGTTTTCTGAGAAACGGTATAACAATAGGAATCGTGATAACATTAGGCAACCTGACAAGTATCAGGACACCAATACACGTTCATTTTGTTCCTTTCCGGGTTCATCAAAGAACTTGGAGAGGGACAGGCGATCAGAACAAAAGCAAGAAGATTGACCAAAGACAAAAATGGAAACACATCGAAATTCAGATTACATTATCAAACAAGAAGACCAACCTAAAACAAAACCTCAATTCAGAAAGAAGAAAGTAGCTGGCTTGAAAATTAGACATGCCCAGGTGACTGAGGACTCAGCTTCTGAACAGGGAATGGGCACTGATAATGCTAGACAGCAAAAGTAACAATAGCTTGCCAGAACCTGAAGCATTTTCTGGTGACAGCAGTATTGAATGACCACATCATGGTGGAAACACCTGATACAAGAGTTAGTGTCCCACATCGAGTACAGGAAATTACACTCCAAATAGAGGGGGACATCTCAAGAAAAAGGTTAAAGGTCTCTTTTGGGAGAACTTAACATATGAATATGACTTACTGCTAGCAGAAAAAGATTGGTCGCCTGAGTTTGTGATGGATTGGCCAAAGGGGGAAAGCGTCATTTTGCATGCTTTCATCAACCTCGTTCCAGAATCTCTAAAACATTCATATGCGCAGGAGTGGGCACTAGTGCTAGCTCCAGCATTATACAGTAACCATGTAGGGTGGGAAGTGGAGTCTACTCACCACGAAATCCCATTAAAATCTACTCCAAATCCACAAAGACAGTATCCTATAAAAACAATACAAAAAGACAGGTCAAAGGAATCTTAGACCAACTTGAATACCAAGGTGTGCTTGAGACTTGCACCTCCCCAATGAACAATCCTTTGTTTCCAGTAATGAAACCTGACAACACATATCGTCTAGTTTTAGATTACAGACATTTAAACACAAGTACACAAACATTTGCAGTTCAAAATGTACATAGTGCCGCATTAATGAATAACATTGTGCGGAAGAAATACAACACAACATTAGATATCTCAAATGGATTCTTCTACCAACATATAGCTCCAGACAGCAGATATTTGACAGCATTTTCTGCCCTTGGCACTCAGCGTCACTTACTTAATTTGTCTCAAGGGTATAAAAACAGCCCGGGGCTATTCTCGACAAGAGTGTCAGAAATATTACAAACATGTGATGAGGAGGCTGTGCCCTATGTAGATATCTATTTGACGGACGATGAATTACTTGAACACTTGTGCAGGGTGAACAACATAATTGTGGGATTCTCCAATTTGGGCTACACATTTAATTTCAAGAAATCTAAAATTGCCCATCTCAATGTCCTATTTTTAGGATATGAGCTGTCAAGTGAAGGCAAAAGCCTGGCAGCCAACTTTTTAGAAAAGTGTCCACTGCTCCAACCTCCAAAGACTCTCAAAAGTTTGCAATCCATTTTAGGATTTCTACATTTTGACAGAACACACATTCTAGATTACGCAGAAAAAGTAAAACCTTTCTATGACTTAATCAGACCTGATTTCACAGCACATCAGTGGACATAGCAACACACAGATACTCTCTGTTCAATTCAGGCTGACATGATAGCATCCAGACATTTGCACACACATGTGGATTCTACAAAGTTGGTGATCCAGATGGTCCTGGGTTTATCAGGATATAAATACATCACTTTCAATGAAGATGAGACAGTCCCAATTGCATACAAGTCATATTTATACACAAATGCTGAAATGCTATTTGTAGAAACTGAAAAAATATTGGCCACAGTACAGACTGCTGTAGTGACAGAAAGAGCATTAGCACAGGCGAAACGCATTACTGTTCTAACCCCGGTACCAACTTTAGAAGCTGTTACAAAAGTGAGCATTCCAAATGCAAAAACACTGCATCTGCTATGGATACCATGGGTGAATTCTCTCACTGCAACAGATATAGATTACAAATACGATTCTACACTGAAAACACAAGCGTTCCTGCAGTACGAACAAGAATACCCTCTCCCGAAGGAAATCTTGGCTCTAGAAATATATGAATACATAATTTATACTGATGGTTTTGCTCAGCCTGCCATAAGAAGTAAACAACAGTATAGCGTGGCATGTGCTATAGTAAAGGGACCTATGCAGGACGGTAAGTTCCATCCCAGCAATACGACTACGTAATCTCTAGGAGATTGTACAGCACAGTTGGCAGAGCTAAAAGTCCTGATACTAGCACTAGTATATACGGATCGGGAATTCCCCACACTGATAGTGTGCGATTCATTTTTATTGTGTGCAGACCTATAATGAATATCTTCATTACTGGGGCCAGAATGGGTTTAGAGATTCCAAGGGTTGCACAATTAAACATAAATTGTTATGGGAACAAGTGGCAAAGCTGAAAGCATGCCTGCCACGGGCTCAAGTTATTCACACCTTGAGTCATCAGCGTGTTTGTGTACACATTGAAGGGAATTCACTGGCAGATGAAACCGCCAAGGCGACAGTGCAAACTGCTGCCGATGCTGCAATCTCTCATTCTAGCACGAGGATAGACGGAGACATACTGATAGCTGTTAACGCATTAAAGAACAGCTCTGCCATTCCGAAAGGATTTCCACCCAAATATTCCTATAAATTAGATGCGCAAAACACACCCTGTGCTCAAATTCAAGGAGTGGAGGATAGAGTAATACCAAACATGGATCGTAGGTTAGGTTTAATTCAAGCTGCACACGAGGGTCTTGGCTCTGCACACCCAGGAGTCACAGCTACAGTTTTGTTACTGATGCGGCAATTCTGGTGGCCAAGTTTGTCTAAACAAACAAAGACTTATGTCTTAAAGCGCGACATCTGCCTGCAGATGAAATGTTCCACCGTAGCACGGCCACCACAAACACAATTACTCATTTCAGACAGACCTCTCGCATGTGTGTATTTGGATCACTGGGACCCCTTAAATTCAGACGGGACATACAAATACATCTTGGTGGCAGTGGATTCATGCTCTAGATTTCTATGGATTTGGTTTCAGCGCTCGGCTGGCGCTCTAACTATTATAAAGGATTTGCGAGTCTTCATCGGGATATAAGCAATTGGCACGTTACATTCTAACCGGGTCCTGCATTTAGCTCTCAGGCTTACAAGGAAGCCATGGAAAGTATTGGCGGGGACTTGCAGTACTCCTCCCCCTACCATTCCGAGGGAAATTTGATGGTGGAGAGGAAAAACTGGAAGCTTAAGCAATCCTTAACAGCAAGGGTATTAGGTGCGGGCGGTAGTTGGGTCAATCGCCTATATGGGGTACGAAGGGCACTAAACAACATGCCAAGAAAATCCTTGGGAGTATATACCCCCTAAAATATCCTGTTTGGGACAAGAATGTGGGTACCTGACCTCCATTGTGCAAGCACAGTGTTGGATGTAAAACCATTTGAATTGAATGATCGTTTTACTGTTTTACAGGAACTCAATGAATTCTGGGCATTACAAAGCCTCGTCCAAGTAAAACGCACCACCACTGGGGAAGTGAAACAAGTTCTGGCAAGACGTGTCTGGGTCCCGAAGATTGGGGACCTGGTCAGAGTAAAGATCGTGGACAAGAAGCTGTTTGGGCCATCCTACGGAACACCTGTACCTGTCCTGGTGGTTCAAGGAACAAGAACAGAACTTCTTCCGCCTCTTGCTGGCAAAAAAAGAAAAAGATTTGTTTCTGTTGATCTGATCAAACCACACTATGTGACCGATTCTCAAAAGTATGCCACGAGGAATCCTGGGTAGCCCCAGATCTTCTCTCGCTAGTATACAGGAGGATCAGATGGAAAAACGAATAACATTTCAAGACTCCTCTGTGCAAGATGCCGGAGTAGTCCATAACAGAGTACGAATTACACCTGTTGCTACAGAACAACATCCAAATGAAACTGAAACGCAAATCGCAATTCAGCCCAATAATGAAGTTTACATCAATGTGCCTTCACAAGAAGCAACTGAAGAACCGGGTTATTTAATACCCAGCAGCGCCAGGGGCACGCCCAAAGTCTTCGGGTTCCACCTGTCTTAGAATACAGAGACACGGAAACTTTTTGGTGGCGTCAAAGATCAAATTTATTGGCTGCAGCCAGTAACAGAAGTCCTAGAAATCATCACGGTATGAGTTCTCAGGAGACTGCTCAATTTTACACAGCAAGTTGTCCCTTTTTATGCCAAAAATCACATTCCAGACAAATACCTAATATTTACAAACTGTCCAATCACATGTATTCACACCAAAGGTATCGCATGACAGTAAAACCCACTTTTCAGTTGCCCAGCCCATGATCAATCATCGGTCAAACCCAACATTCTTCTTTAGACAGGTCGAACGAACCCATAATAAAAAAAGGCCACAACCCAATCATAAATAGACCATAAAGAAAGGAGCAGAAACAGGTGAGAGTAGGATAAGGCATATTTGTGTGCAATAAAACTTTACAATGTCCTGTGCTCTGATCCTTAATCTTGATCAGCTAAAGGGCAGGAACTGGTTTAACAAGGTCAGCTTCAGGCAACAGGGTCAGTTCACTCAGGTCAAACAGAAGTCAGCACGAACTGGAGCTAAGGTGTACATGTCCTTAAAAAGACTAGTTCAGCCACAGTCATCGGCCTATGTTAGGGCAACCACAAAATGGCTGCCATACACAAAATGGAACCCAAGGGTTCAGAACGAAATCCCTAAATACGTAGTGAATCCATCGGTCTAACGTGATGAAAACACTCATACTTGCCGCACTAAGTAGTTACGGTTCGCTAATATCAAATTCGTAACGAAACCATGACCTTTATGAAACGGGTTCAGAATTCACGGAACCTCACAACTTGCCAGTTCTACAAACACTTCTGAGCTCCCAAAGATAGATCGAACTGTGTCTGGCAACTTCATCATCTTCAATGACTTTTTCTTCAAAGCCAAGTGTACCTGAGCAAACGTCATCTATTTCTTAAAAAAGAAAAATTCAGACAATTCTATATCTGACTGAAAAAGACTTACTTTGTGTCCCATTGGCTGCATCTTTGGTTTGCATTAGCAATCCTGTTCCTGTTAATTTGGATTGGCTTAGTAACTGTCGTGAACGTAGAGACTTGTCCCTAGTGAATAATACAGCAGTTCCAGTACCGGACGGTATAGTTTGAGATAGGGTTTCATATGACGTATTTTGTCATACTGAACATTTGAAAATGCCACACGTATTTAAAATGTAATTGAATGATTTCATTACCCAGAGTACACTCTCTGATGATTGGGACATTGTGGCTGCAAATACTATGGGCTCAGATTTAAAACTATCTGCTGCAGTTATTTACAGGGAATTGTATGAAGATAAACCTGACTTCGGCAGTATGTATGGTTACCAGCATTATGGTCATCACTTTTTGCAGAAAGCTAGCGTCCGACGCACTGTTAACACTTGCCATCAATCGGAACATTGCCAAACACCTCCAAAAGGTAGTTCTGCCACATTTGCACAGAAATGTGCATACTTTTCAGTGTTCAATACATCAGACCTAATGACATTCTACTATAAAATAGTACAAATGAATGCAACTGCGAAGAAAGTGATGCTGACAAACACCAAGCTCATATATTCAACACCTTTTATCTCCCAAGTGTCTATACAAGGTTTCGACTATTGGAGGGGTACAATAGACACAAAATCCATCTGGGGGACAAAAGAATGGCAAGTTCAGGTATCTGAGGCTTTATTTAGAGCTTGCCTCATACCATTACAGATAATTTCCCTGAACAGAACAGTGCAACAGACCACCTGCTACATGTTTGCAAAATAAAAGACCTGGAAACACCATGCATCCACCTGCCCACACCTATTGAAGGTATATTAAATGACACACTTATGAGTGAGGAGATGCTGGGTACAATAATACAGAATGATCCATACAATTCATCAGCTCCTAATTGGAAGGAATGGTTGGTTTGACTTATCAACACAAATAGGTGTCAGTCAAGATTCAAGGGTACCACCGGAGGATTTAGTATCCATAGACCTGACCCACGCTATGTACAAACAGACGACTTAGGGGTAGTAACTTATTTTAGTGTTTGTAAGTAGTGCCTAGAATGGCTAAAAACCTCAACACTACAACATGTGAAACAAAACTTGTCCCTTCTGTTAGACAATATGGATCTTAGGGATTTCTTGCTAGGTCCCAAGAAACCGCGTAAGAAACGCTTCTTATTTGTCATCTACAATGAAATGTCAAAAGTCTCTCATTAAAATGCTGCTGAGAGATTACGTGAGATTGATAGGGTTAACCTAGAAAAGGCCTTGGATGTGGTAGACAATTGTATGACCACACTTTCTTTGCGTATTAATTCACTGGGCAACATTGTGTCCTCAGCAATCGACATAATTGAATAAGATTTGTCTATTTTACAAATGGGCAATATCAATTGCGCTCCATTTTGCTTTTAAGCTAGACGCTACAATCACTGTGTTTTGGCCATGTACCATGGTGATACATTGACGGCTCAACTCTGTTTTCGGCTTATAATCTTTTTTTTTTATATTTCTTTTTATTAATAATAAATCGACAAAATACAAACACAACAATTGTATTGGGAATAAGTCGACATTAATACAAAGTGCTAGGAGCAGAGGACGTCTCGCAAACAGGATAGAAAACAGTATGGTAAAAGCTTGGGATCAAGGGGAATCCAGAGCGTCCGAGTCAGTTCGCCTGGCTGGGGGAACGCAAATATCTCCCCGATAGACATTCCACGGCCCCCATATCTTCGTCCATTTCTCGGGGCAGCCCCTCGCTACATACACCGCCCGCTCCCTGAACATACACCAGTCGAGATCCTGGGCTCATTTGGCACGTCGAGGCGATTGAGCGGCACCCCACAATTGCGCTATGTTGCGCTTGGCAACTATACAGGCCAGTGTAACCCACTGCTTTAGATACTGATTAAGGTCTGTGGGCTCCCAAACGTTTAAAAGACACCTAAGTGCTTCCAAGCGCACTTCACAACCCAGAACATTCCGCAGAATCTCATGTATGTCTCGCCAATAGGCCTGGATGCTATCGCAATGCCACAAAATGTGAAGGAATGTAGCAATCTCTCCACAGCTCCTCTTGCATTCACCATTCGTACTCCATCCCATCTTCACCAGCCCAGGACCAGTTACGTAAGACCTATGCAAAATCTTCAACTGTACCAAGTGCAATCTCATCTGCACCGCAACTACCTTGGGGGAGGAGACCGCCTCAACCCAGTCCTCATCATCCATCTCTAACCCATCTGCAATCCAAGCCTCCCTGAGAGACCTCAGTGGGTCATCCATGTGATTAATCAGCTTACGATAAATCAGGGAAATGGTTTTAACAGGTAAATGCCCATCCAACACACGATCTTCAAGGGGAGAGGCATCGGCGAGGGAATCTCCCAACGAGACATGGGACAAAAGGGCATGCCTGACTTGTAAATAGCGGAAGTGTTCCTTGGCGTGAAGGTGGTGACTCCCCTGAAGTGCCTCAAAAGTCAGTACCTCCCCCTTCCCCCAAACATCTTTTATTTGACTAAGTCCAATCAACTCCCACTTGTCAAAACCTTTGGTGGTCCACAGGTTACCCAGTTTGGCTGAGCTAAAGAGAGGGGTTGCGAGGGTCAGTCTCCTTTCCCAGACCAGGTTCCTATTAACCGCATGCCAAACTCTTATTGCGTGCGAGGTAGGACCCGTAAGAGAAAATCGCCGCGGCCGATTATACATAGCTCGAAGAAGGTCTCCCCCAGGGGACTGGCTACGATCCATAGCGTACCCGGGGTCTCCCGGTAGGCCATAAACTATCTGGTTAATAGCTGCTAACTGGGAGGCCCAATGATATTTTCTCAAATCGGGAAGACCAATACCGCCGTCATACCAGGCCAGAGTGAGCTTAGCATAAGCAATACAGGTTCTACCTCCCCAGAGGAGGAGTCTCTGGAGCGCCTCAACTTCCTTAAAGTACTTGGCAGGCACTGGGTCCATGGCATTTTGGAGAACGTACAAAAAGCGTGGAAGAGCTAACATTTTCAAAAGAACCGATCTGCCCAAGAGCGACAAGGGCAACGCCCTCCAACGCTCAACATCAGCGCGCAATCTAACCAGCTGTGGTAGCAAATTCTCAGCATACCTCGTCTTGGCGTCCAAAGAAATATAGATACCCAGATACACAAAACCTTTGGTAGTCACCTGAAGGGGGCAGTTCTGCGGGACCACCGGCGGGTCACCGGACAATACAAACATCACTGACTTAGACCAGTTAATAGCAAAGCCCGAGAACTCACAGAACACTCTGAGAATATCAAGAAAGACATCCAACGAGGACCTAGGCGTGGAGAGATAGAGAAGCACATCATCAGCATAAAGAGAAATCTTATCCTCCCATTCAGGGGACCACCGCAAGCCCTGTAGTCATAGTCATTGTCATAGTCTCTTGTATAGCGCACAAATCACAAAAGTCTCAAGGCGCTTAGCAACAAACGACAACCAAGTATGAGAGGGAGCGAAGGAGAAGAGATTAATTCGGAAAGAGACAGGTTTTTAAGCCCTTACGAAAAGCCTGATGATTGTAAAGGGACTGCAGATGTGTAGGTAGTTTATTCCATAGTTGAGGGGCTAGGTAAGAAAAGGCTCTACAGCCCATCCTCGACATTCTAGCCCTAGGCTGTACCAGAAGGATTTTAGTACTGGACCTTAAGGCTCTGGAGGGTTTATATCTGGCCACATTCTCGACAAGATAAGAAGGTCCTGTCCCATATAAAAGTTTATGCGTGAGGCTAAGGATCTTAAACTGGCTTCTTTGTCGCACTGGGAGCCAGTGCAATTGTCTAAGACAGGGCAAGGAGGGGGACCTGGGGGGGAGACCTAGCACCAAGCGTGCAGCAGCATTTTGAAGAGTTTGTAGCTTGGTTAACAGGCCCTCATTGATAGAGGTATGCATTGCGTTGCCATAATCCAGGCGGCTAACAACCAATCCTTGGACTAAAGGTTTCCTGGATTCGATAGGTAGCCACCTGAAAATCTTCCGCAGTTTTCGTAGTATACCATAACAGATACCAGATACTTGGGTAATCTGAGCCTTCATAGAAAGGGCACATTCGAGCATTATTCCCAGGTCACGAACCGCCTCTTTGGGCTCCGGACATGGTCCCAATTCTGTAGGCCACCAGTCATGAGACCACTGTGTCTTCGCCTTGCCAAATAGCATAATTTCAGTTTTACTGAAATTAAGCTGGAGTTTGTTTTCATTCATCCATTCGCTGATATGGATCATACATCTCTTAAATCTGGTACAGGTATCAAGAACGTCTGGACTACAGGTAATAAGAACCTGCGTATCGTCCGCGTAGGACACTGTGGTGAAACCGTAAGATTGTATGATTCTGGCCAGGGGGGTAAGGTAAATGTTAAATAACAATGGGCTCAAAATGGACCCTTGAGGTACCCCCACAGTAAGAGGCATCCTACTGGATTCCAAAGAGTTGATCCTGATGTAAGTATGCCGGTCGGCATGAAACTCTTGAACCAGGCCAGAGCCTTGCCTCTGACACCAATCTCCCACAGCCGTTGATGAAGGATGCTGTGGGAGATGGTGTCAAAGGCTGCTGAAAGATCTAATAAGATCGGAAATGCGGAATCACCTTTGTCCAGTGTGAGACAAATGTTGTCCACCACTTCCATCACTGCCGTTTCAGTGCCATGGGCAGCACGGAAGCCCGATTGCGAGGGATCTAAAAGTGAATGTGTTTCTACAAAACTGGGACACGTTTGTTAACAAGATGTTCCTGTACCTTTCCGAAGTAGGGTAATAAAGATATGGGCCTGTAATTGGAGGCAATAGAGGGGTCGCTGGTGGGCTTTTTAAGGATTGGTTTTACCTGGGCCACCTTCCAGCTGCTAGGCATAGATGCCAGCTCGAAAGAGGTATTATAGATTTTAGAGAGAGAGCAGGCCAAGCGAGGAAATATTTCATTGCACTTACGAGGGGCTAGCGAATCAGTGGGAGAACCCGATTTCACTTTCTCCAGTGCAACTAACACTTCTGCAGCCATGGTGGGCTCAAATTCCATAAGCAAAGAGCCCTCTATATGGTGAGGAGTCAAAGGGTTGCAGGATGATACCTCACCCGTTAAGGTGTCATTAGATCCGGAGGTTGTAAACATCGAATAGATGGACTTAATTTTATTATGAAAATGTGCGGGCAATGCATTAACCCACTCCAAGGTGGGGGTGAAAGATGATTGTTCCACCTGGGGAGCGGTAAACTCATTTAGTATTTTAAATAATTCTTTCGAGGAGTGAGAGGCTTTATTAATTCTTTGAGTAAGATTGCTAGATTTAGCTTCCTTGATTTTTCCCAAGTAAAGAAAATGAATCTGTTTATAACTTTTCCGATCTTCACTAGTTTTTGTTTTTCTCCACCCTTTCTGCTGCTCTACTAGCAGTTTTCTTTATTTTCAATTCCTCTGTGAACCAAGGGGAGGCAATAGATTTTACTTTAACTCTCATTTCAGGAATGACCTTATCCAGTGCGGTCTTCACACACTCTTCCAGCTGGTTGGCCATAAGGTCAATGTTGTTAAGTGTGTCACCGGGAGGGTTGAAATAAATCTCAAAGGCCTCCTGTGTTAGTTTATGCCAAGGACGTATGAGCATTAAGTCTGCACACTTAGAAATCTTGGGCTTATTGAGACCAGGAAAACTGAATTTCACTAAAAAATGGTCCGTCCAGGTCATAGGCAGAGGGGTTTCGCAGGTAAAACTGGGCATATTAGTAAAAATTAGATCCAGAGTGTGCCCTGCCTGGTGAGTAGGTCCTAGAACCCTTTGTGTTAATGATAAGGTTTCCATACTGGTCTTTAAATGACAGGAATCGGTATCAAGAATACGTTCCATGTGGTAATTAAAATCTCCTATTAAAATAAAGTGATCAGTGGCCAATACATGTGAGGCGATAGTATCTAGGAGAGCATTAACAAATTTTGATTTATCGCCAGGACGCCTATAGACCAAAGCTTACTCTTCCTATCATCATTTTAAAATACAGAAGATTAACTTTTAAAATTTCAAACAGGGGGTTAGAAAAGGATTCCAACAAGGAGATACCAAGTGGGGCCTTTGCTGCCACTGCAACTCCGCCACCTCTCCTCCCCTCTCTGTCTTGTCTTATAACATGGTATTCAGATGGAAACGCAGTTGCCACATCAGGTGATGCTTGACTGTGAAGCCATGTTTCAGTAAGAAAGCATATATCAGGCTGCTCATTGTCAAGTAGACTCCATAATTCCAAAGCGTGCTTGGGGATGGACCTAGTATTTATATAGAGGGCAGAGAAAGATTTAGAGACTTCGTTGGTGGTAAATGTAATTGTTTTCCCTGGGTTTGTTTCAGATATAGAGGGCGCATAGATGGGCACCGATGCTAGTGAAGTGGCAATGGTATCGGAGTTATTAATACGGAGGCAAGGCAAGAGTTGAGGATGAACGCTAATAGTTGCACTCTTTGGCTTTAAAGATATAAGTTCTTGCCTAGAGTAGCGAATCATATCTTGCCACAGTAGCGATCCACTCTACGTCTGTGTTAGACCCGTCTGCTTCTGAGAGTCCCCTCACCACTATGATTTCTTTTGTTCCCCTGTACCTCCCAAAATTTGTCGCTTTTTATTTTGTCTACCAGGACTTTTTATGTGTTGTTTCATGGGGTTAGATGGTCCTTGACGCCCAGTTGCTCACAAGGTTTGTGGCACCTATTTACAAGGCGCCTGGCCCAAACCTGTGGCATTACAAGCTGGGGTTGTCAACCTGTGTAAATGAACTTAAAATGGTGGACACCCTTTTTCCTCATGTGAAGTGACTCCCATTGGAGCCTTCCTGAACCCTGGCCTTTTGAGGTTTTGGCGCCCTCTGGTTGGCACGCATTTCTGACAGGAATTCCTTTATTTTCCTCAGATACACAAAATGGCTGCTCTAGAACCCCAGTACGGTGGCTGTGAGTGTCCTAAATACCTCTCAAGAGTGCCATGCCATTGTCACAGCCAGAGAAGGTTCTAGAATGTAAATGTAAATGTATTTCGATTTATATAGCGCACGAATCACCCGAAGGTCTCAAGGCGCTTGCTTAGGGAACCCGTCCTGGTATTCCCCTGTGAGATACCACGGCAGGGTATCCACAAGGTGAAAGCCAGGCATCCCGCCGCGAGGGGCCGTAGTGGAGATTAAGCAAGCTATTGCCCAGAGTCGCAGAGTGTGACCCCGTGAGTCGAGTAGGCACCGGAGCGAGAATTATCGAGTCCGTGGAATTTTGAGCCCGAGACCCGCCGAGGCAGGGAATCGAACCCTGGTCCACGGCCGATCTCAGCTTCCGGGTCTGCCGCCTCTAACCACTGAGCCACGCTTCTCCACAACCTTCTGGCTCGTGCCAGTACCCCAGGGCACTGGCTATATAAGGCCCAGTCCCTGGCGGCCATTTTAGATGAAGATGATGATGAAGTTCAGATTAGAGAAGAGATTCCAGACTTGACACCAGATTGACACCTGCCCTGTTGACCCCTGAGGTGGCTGGTAGCGCAGGCAGTAGAGCAGCAAAGGGTTGCTGGCGTTGTGTCTGACTGGCGTTCCAGTCAGCTACGTGAGAAGTGATCTAGCGCCTACAGCGCCTGCCCAGCGAGTACCTCATTGCCTCCAAAGACTGTGGCCCGATTCGTGTGCCTCTCTGCCCCCCCGGTGGTGAACTGTGATCGACTTATCGAGTCGCGAGGCGAGAGCAAGTTCGCCGCGACCGCGATCGTCAGCTGTGCCCCCTTCGCGTCAGGTGCCTCTAGAGGGGAGCTCGGACGTCTCCGAGCCCCACCAGCGTAGAGCGCTTCCTGCGCAGATAGAAGGTGAGGTGGTGCGCCGGGGCGGGGAAAGGCCGGCCTTCGTTGGGCGGGACTAGCGTCTCTGCCACTCCCTAGTGACCCGGGAGCTGTAGCTGTGGGCGGAAACCCCCTGTATGCGGAAGTCGGAGGGAGGTCCGTGGAGCCCCTGAGAGCCCCGTCGCTAACGAGAGGAGTGCTGTGCCCGACTGAATCGTATCTTGACTGCAGCCGATGTGAGGTGGGCCCGTTTCCTCATAGTGAATGCAGCGTTGTGAAGGAACTGTGAACCAGCATTTATTTGACTGTGCGCGAAGGTTGTGTGACCTCTCCAGCAGCCCGTTCGTCAGTCTAATGACTTTGAACTGGTGCCGCCTGTGCTCAAGTGGTGCTAAAGCCCGTAGGCGCGCATAGACTTCACCGGCAAAGCAGAGATCCTATCCCGGTGACCGCCGAGTGCAAATGATGTATTTACTGTGTTTCCTTGCCTTCTAGATATACGCGCATACGCCTTGAGTGATTATTAAAGAGTCCCAACCCTTATTTTGTGCTCAGAGAAGCCGTATACCTGGTCATTGAAAACAGCATAAACTGTAAGAGTTATCTTTCCCATTTGAAACGTATTGCAGATGTAATGATTCGAAAGTATTTAATTGGTGGCAGCGATACCAGAAGAAACATGTGGTTGTTTATTTAAATGAACCAATATTTATTCTGATATTTATTCTGATATTTATTCTGATATTTATTGTGATACTCATTCCTGAAGTTATTCTATTTATTAATACTATTTATTACCAGAACTGTATGACCAAAAGAAATGTATATGTGCTTTCCCAGTCAACCCTATTTACAACAAAGAACTTTTATATAAAGGAATCGTATTTTTCTACAGCAGTGGTGTGGTGTCCTTCTTTTTGGTGTGGATGTACAAGGAGTTATTATTGGGTCAGAGCCGGCTTAACACTACAGCCTTCACTTGCCTTGTCACTTGAGCCAAGCTACCCCCTTTGTGCTGGGCTTGCCCATTGCAGGTCCAACATAAAATTGGTGCTCAGCGGGTGGGATTGCGAGCCGTGCTTGTTTTGAACCCCATAATAATTCAGTATGCAACACAGGTACACACCCGGAGTTTTCTCCTAGCGGCCCTCAAATTCAACGTTTTGCTTTTTCCAAATTCTTTCCTGGAGGTAGGTGGAAGTGACCCTCAAAGTTCTTATCCTGGTCACCTACTTCGAAGTGGTGGTCCACACTTTTCACTGACAAGATGGAATTCGAAATGTCAGAGCTGGAGACCTATACTGCGGCACAGCTCAAGGATTTCTGTCAGGAGAGGGGAGTGTTTGTCAGGCGAGGGGCCAAAAGAGAGGAGCTCCGTACTAGTCTGCGAGCATGGGTGGAAGCACACACGGAGGGAATGGTGGAGGAGGAGGAATCGGACAGAGGTACTGTCATTGATAGGACTGCGGAATGTCTCCCGGGGGTGGGTGAGATGTCAATCAGCCCCAAGGCAACCTCACGGGAGGGCAGCAGTGTGTCATCGAGAGGGTTGTCAGAAACCGAGTTAGCTGACAGGAGAGAGGAAAGACTGTTAAGGTGGGAAATAGCAAAAATGGAGTTGGAAGAAAGAAGGGAGGGGAGGAGGTTGGAACATGAGTCCAAGCTGGAGATGGAAAGGAAAAGGATGGAACACGAGTTCAAGCTACGAGAACTCGACTTCCAGGCCCATAACATCACTCCGAAGGGTGTCGAGTCAAAGGAATTTGCCAGGGAGCCCAGGCCCCATTTACCCAAGGACGTAGTCGCCAGTTATACCGCTGGAGATGACATAGCCAAGTGGCTGGCAGCCTATGAGGTCTCCTTAAGAGCCCATGGGATCCATGAGAAGCATTGGGGTGGTGGATTATACCGGTACATGCCTCCGACAGGTAGGGATGCCCTATTGGCCCTAGACCGGGAGGAACAGGTTAATTACCCCGCCATGAAGGTGGCGCTCATCAGGAAGTTTGGGTTGACCCCCGAGAAATACCGGCAAAGGTTTAGGGGCAGCCCAAGCTGAGCTCACAGAATTGGGTTGACTTCCTGGATTTTGCCAAGAAAGCCCTGGATGGGTGGGTCCAAGGCAGGGCTTAATTTGAGCCGGAGCTTGCCGGTGCTCAGCACCGGCACTTAATTATGGGGGCCGGGTCTATCACTCGGCATTAAAGTGCACCTGTTCTCTGCCTCATTTTCATTTTTTAGACTCGTGGCTGTCTCTGTCTGCGTGCGCACTGACTGGTGCGTGGTGATGACTCTCTGGCAGGCACAGAGTGTGGCGCTGCTGTGTATTACTGTCAGGCAGTGGCACTGAGTTACTTAAAGAAAAGAAGTAAGATTCAGAAGAACAAATTAATTCCACTTCCCCAGGCGCGGCGCGGATCAGGGCCCCAGTGGGCGCCGCCTGGGCGGGAGAGTCCGGGACTTGCCGTTGTAAATTGTAACTTTTGTTACAGCCTTGCAGGGGCCAGGGGCAGGCACTGGGCAGGGCTTTGCTGCGGGGGTTGGGGCTGTGCGCGCCAGAGGAAGTGACGCGTGCGCAGATTGCATGCAAATGCATTGCACGCGCATTTTCTCTGCTGCCCGCCCCTGCATAACCGCACGTCCGCACTCCGCACCTCTTCCCTCGCCCGCCCAAACTCCAAAGTTGCTGGTGGGGGAGTCGGGGACTGAGACTCGACTCGGAGTTGGGAGCGGCCGGCGACTGCGGAGCCTCTTTAGTGGTAAGAAAGCGCCATACAAATGCTGCAATGCCTTCAATAAATAAGCTGCTAGTGCGATATTACCAAGAAAAACACTGCAGGGGTGTGCGTGACGGGTATATCTCTGTGGCAGCACAGGTAGCCCTCGTGGTGCATGACACCCGGTACAGACTGGCATAGAAGGCACCCCTGGCCTCCCCCCCCACCCCCACCTGCTCCTCCACCCCCACTCCTCCCCCACCCCCTTGCTATGACCTAGTGTCTGGAACCGCTTCGGGCATTGATTAAAAAGGCAATGTAATTAGGAGCGCTGAGACCTGCTGCCTCAGATAAGCCACTGATGCCCCCACCCCCCCCTCGTAGGAGCCGTGAGTCGACCAGCGGCGGCATCCCACAGCCAACACCCCCCTAGAAACCCCTGCTACTACCAACACAAACTGCATGGATGCAATCCCCATTCCCCTATTTAAACTCATGCTACTGCCTGCACAAACTGCATGGATGTAACTCCTTTCCCCCTCTCCCCCGTAGGAACCCCTGTCGCTACCAAAACAAACTGCATGGATGTAACCCCCTCTAGAAATCCCTGCTCCTACCAACACAAACTGCATGGATGTAATCCCCACTCCCCATTGACCCTAATGCTACTGTCTGCACAAACTGCATGGATGTAACCCCTGCCCCCTGTAGAAACCCCTGCCACTGCCAACACAAACAGCCTGGATATAACCCCTGCGAGTGCTCACAGTCACTGCTCAGCAGGTGAGGGCGACCTGGGTGCGAGGCGAGCGAGGCAGGGCAGGGCCAGAGGCCTGGCAGTGGGGTGAGATTGCTTATTTAAATCCTCATATCTTTGCGAAAATGTGTATGTCTCTAGAAATCTCAGAGCTAGCCCAGAGGAACGCAGCATTTCACTGTTGGAGAGTTTCATAAACTTAATGTGTCTTTTAAGAAAATTAAATAAGACAAAAATAATGCAGGTAGAGCATAAACGAGGGATAACATGAGAGCGGAGGCACTCGTGCTCTGACGCCCTTATTATAGATTATACTAATGGCTCGAATTTAAAAAATGGCACTAGAGAAGCTACATTCATGCTGACTGAAAGAAGACACCAGCTAGGAAATTACGTACTGAATCTTGCCAACACTGATTCTTATGGAGCCAAAATACAGGATTATTTTTCCCACATGCTGAAATTTGGTCGATGAAAAATATGGAATGTTTATGATTAACACTGCCAGCTTCAAAACTTATCGCTAATGTAAATTAGATTTTAGTTTTCGTTCCTCGTTATGCTCTTTTGTAAGCTAGAAATAAATATACTTTAATTGTTTCGTGAGTAAATGCAGATTTGAATACTCTTGAGTAACACAAAGTACAAATAATTATGCATATTTTCATTGGTGTATATTGTTAGTCTCAACGCTTATATGCAAAATTATACATTATACCCGCATTGATATTTCGATCCGTTTGTCTTTATAGAACAGCATTCTTAAAGTCCATAAACAAATAGCGAGACATGTGTGGTGAGTTTATGTATCTTGCAAGGCATACCGTTGATTCTTCAAAGTGATTAGGGTAAGCAGGCGGCCTCCCGAGAGCACATCTGAACTGTTTAAGATTCCCTTCATCCAACGGCACAGCTTGCTACCTGTCAGGAATTGGAATTGTCAGACAACAGCTGGTAGAAAGCCCATGGATGCTCCAATTTTCACTCTCTCATCAAACATGCTTTGGGATGCAGCCACAAACAGCTTTATTCAGGTGTGATGTTGTACACTTTGTGAGGAGTGTTGTTCTCGATTGTTAAAAATCACATGCTCCAGCCTATTGAACCGTGGTCCGTGGCGTGAAGTGAGCGTGATTAATTTACTGGTGGTGGCCAGACCAGTGAGTCGGGTTTTTTAACACTGTGATTGGTCGACCCGACCGACCGACTCTACCTACCACTGCTACAGCAGCGCTGGCGCTGCCCTGGAGGCAGGGACAAGATGGCCTGGGGCGGTGGGGCCTGGCCCTGGGGGTAGGCCGGCGCCGGCCGAATTTGAAATAAGGCAGGCAGCTGAGGCGGCAGGTGAGTGAGGTGAGGCGAGGCGAGGCAGGGCTGGCAGGGCCTGGGGGCGGCGGGGGCCGCAGGCGCAGGATTACGTGTTTTTTTTAATTATCATTAATTTACTGGTGGTGGCCAGACCAGTGAAAATGTGGGTGGAGCCAATATAGTAAGTGGGTGGAGCCAGTGGATGAAGTGGGCGGAGCCAGAGAAAAGTAGGTGTGGCCTCTGGCAAACATTTGAGCACCTGCACTTCATTTTTTACAAATTAAGCACTGGTTTTGAGGTGGAGGACTATCGAGGGTTGTACGACCTGATACTCAAGGAACATCTACTCGAGAAATGTCTTCCCGAGCTGAGGCAACACCTGGTAGACAGCAAACTTACTTGCCCCCGTAAGCTTGCTGAGGAGGCGGACATTTGGGCAAGTACCCGAGTGTCCACGAAGGGGACGGGAGGAGATTCTCAGAAGTCCGGACAGGGCGCTCCCCAGAAGAAAGAGGGGGGAGATAACAAGAAGCAGGAGTTCTCCAAAGGCCCCCAAAATACCTTTAAGGGGAAAAGTTTCTTCTCCACTTCTAAGGCTAACCCGCAGAAGAACCCTAATCCTGGCCAGAGTCAGCAGCCAAGGGTTATCCATTGCTATGAGTGCGGTGGTATTGGACATTATAAGGGAGACGTGAAATGCCCAAAGAGACCACCCCCTCCCACTGGAGGAAAGGCCCGGGAGTCGCTAGTGTAGCGCTCGGGGAGGAGATGCCCTTAGTTAAGGGGGGGAGTGGGCGGGTGTCACCTTAGTGTCCCTGGGTGATCGGAAGGTGGTTCCAAAGATCCAGGTGCCCTCAAATACTACCAAGTATGGGCAATGGGACACCATCAACGGCCATAGAGGGGAAGCTCTGAGAGATACAGGAGCCAGTATGACTATGGTAAGGAGTCATCTGGTGTCCTCAGAGCAGGTGATTCCAAGCGTACTTCATCCAGCCGCGATGGCTGATGGCAGAATGGGCCACTATCCTGTGGCCGAGGTTCCCTTTGAGTGGGGAGGGGTTGCAGGTTCACTTCGAGTTGCCGTAAGCCCCGCCGTGCCCGTCGATTGTCTGCTGGGCAATGATATGGAGCACAATGCTTGGAAGGAGGTGGAATACCGGACTCATACTGAGATGCTGGGTACACCTGATTGGGCCTGTGTGAGTACCAGGTCTGCGGCTGCTCGGGAGGAGAAGTCGCGTGGGTTGGAGCCTGGAACAATGGCCCACCCAGCTGCTGATGAGGGAACATTTCGAGGACAGGAGGAGCCTGCCTCGATGTCCATGCCCCGTGAGACGGATAGGCCATCTGTAGAGGTGGACCCGGAGTCCGCGGAGGAGGACATGGTTCCGTTGGAGGACTTGCCTATCCCCGCTGAGTGGCGAGTGGAAGGAGGACCATCCAGGGAGGAACTGAGCAAGGGACAAAGGGAATGTCCCACCCTCGAGGGTCTGAGGCAACAGGCTGAAGCCCAGGCAGCAGGTAACGAGTCTGGGAACTATCGTGTTTACTGGGAGGATGGTCTTCTCTACAGTGAACCCAGGGCGCCAGTGCACGGATTGTCACGGGCCCTGGTAGTCCCACAGTGTTACCGAGCCTTCCTATTAGAGTTGGCTCATGAGATTCCCTTGGCAGGACACTTGGGTCAGGACAAGACCTTTGCCCGGCTTGTCCCCCACTTTTATTGGCCTCGAATGAGGGTGGCGTCCGACACATACTGTCGGTCGTGCGTGTCATGCCAAGCCAGTGGGAAAACAGGGACGAAGCTGAAGGCTCCCCTGGAACCACTTCCCGTCGTTGGCACCCCCTTTGAAAGGGTGGGAATCGACATTGCTGGGCCCCTAGATCCACCTACATCATCTGGTCACAGGTTTATCCTGGTCCTGGTGGATCACGCCACAAGGTATCCAGAGGCAATTCCTCTGAGAACCATTACTGCACCAGTAGTGGCCAAGGCCCTGATGGGGATCTTTACCCGAGTGGGATTCCCCAATAAGTTGTGTCCGACAGGGGGACCAACTTCCTGTCAGCATATATGCGGGCCATGTGGAAGGAGTGTGGAGTGACTTACAGGTTCACCACTCCTTATCACCCACACACCAATGGTCTTGTGGAAAGGTTCAACCAAACCTTGAAGGGTATGATCAGAAGTCTACCCGAAAGCCTGCGGAGGAAATGGGACGTCCTCCTACCCTGTTTGCTCTTTTCCTACAGGGAAGTGCCGCAAAAGGGAGTGGGCTTCAGCCCTTTCGAGCTTTTGTACGGGCACCCTGTACGTGGACCTCTCAGCCTGGTGAGGGACTCCTGGGAAAGGTCTCCGCGGAAAGTTCCCCAGGATGTGGTGAGCTACATGCTGGCCTTCCGAAGCCAAATGGCTAAGTTGTGCAAGCAAGCTTCTGACAACTTGGAAGCCAGTCAGGCAGTTATGAAAGCGTGGTATGACCACAATGCTCACCCAGTGGAGTTGGAGCCTGGCCAGAAGGTGTGGGTGATGGAGCCTGGAGAGCTGAGTGCCCTCCAGGATCGTTGGACAGGCCCCTACGAGGTATTGGAGAAGAAGGGCAAGTCTACCTATCTGGTGGACGTAAAGACCCCTCGGCATCCGCATCGGGTGTTACATGCCAATCGCCTCAAGCCCCACTACGAGAGGCCCGAAGTCATTTTGGTTATGGTGACTGACGGATCGGAGGAAGAGGACACGGAGCCTCTCCCCGACCTTTTTGCGTCTCAAGAAAAGGATGGGTCAGTGGACGGAGTGAAACTCTCGCCAACCCTGACTCCTGAGCAGCAGGAGGAATTTCGCCAGGTCTTGGGGTCATTCGCTCCTCTGTTCTCCCTTGTCCCGGGTAAGACCCACTTGTGTACCCATGACGTGGACACAGGGGACAGCCCACCTGTGAAGTCAAAGTCTTACCGGCTGTCTGACAAGGTGAAGGCCAGTATCCAAAGCGAAGTAGCTAAGATGCTGGAGCTAGGAGTCATCGAACCTTCAAGTAGCCCTTGGTCTAGCCCGGTGGTGATAGTTCCTAAAGCTGCCCCACCTGGTACCACACCAGAATTGAGATTCTGTGTAGACTACCGAGGACTAAATTCGGTAACCAAAACGGATGCTCATCTGATCCCTCGGGCGGATGAATTGATTGAGCGGTTGGGAGCTGCCCAATATCTCAGTACCATTGACCTCACTGCAGGGTACTGGCAGATTCCCATGTCTAATGGAGCCAAGGAAAGGTCAGCCTTCTCCACACCTGATGGACACTACCAGTTTTGCGTCATGCCCTTTGGGCTCAAGAACGCTCCTGCCACTTTTCAGCGGCTGGTGAACACGATCCTCACCGGGATGGAGTCATTCTCTGCTGCTTACTTGGATGACATAGCTGTCTTCAGTAGCAGCTGGGAGGATCACTTGCAGCACTTGCAAGCCGTTCTCCAGGCCCTGGAACGGGCTGGCTTGACGATCAAGGCCAGCAAATGTCAGATTGGACAGGGGTCGGTAGTGTACTTAGGACACTTGGTGGGCCGGGGAACGGTGCAGCCCCTTCAGGCGAAGATTGAGGCAATCATGACCTGGAAACCCCCCAAGACCCAGACTGAGGTCCGAGCCTTCCTGGGCCTCACAGGTTACTACAGACGATTCGTGAAGGGGTATGGCACTATCGTGGCACCCCTTACAGAACTCACGGCCAAAAAGCAACCCAGGAGAGTCATTTGGACGGAGGCTTGCCAGCGAGCCTTCGACACTCTGAAACAAGCATTGTGTAGAGCTTCAGTCCTGAAGGCTCCAGATTTTTCAAAAGAGTTCATTGTCCAGACAGATGCATCCGACATTGGCATTGGGGCGGTGCTATCGCAACTCAATGAAGAGGGTCTGGATCAGCCCGTGGTCTTTCTGTCACGAAGACTGCTTCCCCGGAAACAGAGGTGGAGTACCATCGAGCGGGAAGCCTTTGCGGTGGTCTGGGCACTGAAGAAGCTGCGACCATATTTGTTTGGTTCACACTTCCTTGTTCAGACAGACCACCGACCCCTTCGTTGGCTCATGCAAATGAAGGGGGAAAATCCCAAACTGTTGAGGTGGTCTATCTCCCTACAGGGAATGGACTTTCGGGTGGAACACCGGCCCGGAGTTGACCACGCCAATGCAGACGGTCTCTCCAGGTATTTCCGCCTTAGTGTTGAGGACTCCCAAGGGGTTGGGTAGCTCTCCCCACTTTCAGCTGGGGGGGACGCGTGTTAGACCCGTCTGCTTCTGAGAGTCCCCTCACCACTATGATTTCTTTTGTTCCCCTGTACCTCCCAAAATTTGTCGCTTTTTATTTTGTCTACCAGGACTTTTTATGTGTTGTTTCATGGGGTTAGATGGTCCTTGACGCCCAGTTGCTCACAACGTTTGTGGCACCTATTTACAAGGCGCCTGGCACAAACCTGTGGCATTACAAGCTGGGGTGGTCAACCTGTGTAAATGAACTTAAAATGGTGGACACCCTTTTTCCTCATGTGAAGTGACTCCCATTGGAGCCTTCATGAACCCTGGCCTTTTGAGGTTTTGGCGCCCTTTGGTTGGCGCGCATTTCTGACAGGAATTCCTTTATTTTCCTCAGGTACACAAAATGGCTGCTCTAGAACCCCAGTACGGTGGCTGTGAGTGTCCTAAATACCCCTCGAGAGTGCTATGCCATTGTCACAGCCAGAGAAGGTTCTAGAACCTTCTGGCTCGTGCCAGTACCCCAGGGCACTGGCTATATAAGGCCCAGTCCCTGGCGGCCATTTTAGATGAAGATGATGATGAAGTTCAGATTAGAGAAGAGATTCCAGACTTGACACCAGATTGACACCTGCCCTGTTGACCCCTGAGGTGGCTGGTAGCGCAGGCAGTAGAGCAGCAAAGGGTTGCTGGCGTTGTGTCTGACTGGCGTTCCAGTCAGCTACGTGAGAAGTGATCTAGCGCCTACAGCGCCTGCCCAGCGAGTACCTCATTGCCCCCAAAGACTGTGGCCCGATTCGTGTGCCTCTCTGCCCCCCCGGTGGTGAACTGTGATCGACTTATCGAGTCGCGAGGCGAGAGCAAGTTCGCCGCGACCGCGATCGTCAGCTGTGCCCCCTTCGCATCAGGTGCCTCTAGAGGGGAGCTTGGACGTCTCCGAGCCCCACCAGCGTAGAGCGCTTCCTGCGCAGATAGAAGGTGAGGTGGTGCGCCGGGGCGGGGAAAGGCCAGCCATCGTTGGGCGGGACTAGCGTCTCTGCCACTCCCCAGTGACCCGGGAGCTGTAGCTGTGGGCGGGAACCCCCCTGTATGCGGAAGTCGGAGGGAGGTCCATGGAGCCCCTGAGAGCCCCGTCGCTAACGAGAGGAGTGCTGTGCCCGACTGAATTGTATCTTGACTGCAGCCGATGTGAGGTGGGCCCGTTTCCTCATAGTGAATGCAGCGTTGTGAAGGAACTGTGAACCGGCATTTATTTGACTGTGCGCGAAGGTTGTGTGACCTCTCCGGCAGCCCGTTCGTCAGTCTAATGACTTTGAACTGGTGCCGCCTGTGCTCAAGTGGTGCTAAAGCCCGTAGGCGCGCATAGACTTCACCGGCAAAGCAGAGATCCTATCCCGGTGACCGCCGAGTGCAAATGATGCATTTACTGTGTTTCCTTGCCTTCTAGATATACGCGCATACGCCTTGAGTGATTATTAAAGAGTCCCAACCCTTATTTTGTGCTCAGAGAAGCCGTATACCTGGTCATTGAAAACAGCATAAACTGTAAGAGTTGTCTTTCCCATTTGAAGCGCATTGCAGATGTAATGATTCGAAAGTATTTAATTGGTGGCAGCGATACCAGAAGAAACATGTGGTTGTTTATTTAAATGAACCAATATTTATTCTGATATTTATTCTGATATTTATTCTGATACTCATTCCTGAAGTTATTCTATTTATTAATACTATTTATTACCAGAACTGTATGACCAAAAGAAATGTATATGTGCTTTCCCAGTCAACCCTATTTACAACAAAGAACTTTTATATAAAGGAATCGTATTTTTCTACAGCAGTGGTGTGGTGTCCTTCTTTTTGGTGTGGATGTACAAGGAGTTATTATTGGGTCAGAGCCGGCTTACCACTACAGCCTTCACTTGCCTTGTCACTTGAGCCAAGCTACCCCCTTTGTGCTGGGCTTGCCCATCGCAGGTCCAACAGTCTGCCACTCACGTACCATCCTATCCCACCTGATCCAAGCCGCCAGAGGCTCTAGCGCCAACGCAAACAGAAGGGGTGACAGTGGACATCCCTGCCGCGTCCCCCTCTCGAATTCAAAATCACAGGATTGACAATTGTTCACTATCACGCGGGCCAAAGGAGTAGCATAGAGCAAACGTATCCATCCAATAAATTCGGGCCTGAAGCCCAGTTTTTCCAACACGGCAAATAGATACGACCATTCAATTCGGTCAAAGGCCATGGTGGCATCGAGAGACACCAATACGGCGGGTTGCGACAGGTCGCGGGCTCTACCTAAAATGCCATGCAAACGTCGAAGATTGAGTTCGGTGTTACGGCGTGGCATAAAGCCCGACTGATCCGGGTGTACCAAAGTAGAGATCACCTTGACTAACCTGATCGCCAGCAATTTGGCCAATATCTTGGGCTCTGCATTGAGCAGGGAAATAGGTCAATAAGAAGAAGGGGAGGCACGGGGCTTACGCGGCTTATGAATCACAACAATATTGGCGATACGCTGATCATAAGGGAGGATGACGACTTCCCTACTTTTAAGAAACATGGCTCTCAAATGCGGTGCTATTTTCTGAGCATTCAAATTATAGAGTTCAATGGGAATACCATTGGGACCCGTAGCTTTCCCTGAATTAATGCTCCTAATGGCTCCCCCAATTTCGTCATCAGTAATCGCGGAATCCATATATTTCCGGTCATCATCAGACAATTTAGGCATAATTATATCTCGAATCATCTCAGCGTGCTCAAGATCATCGCGTACATCCGACGAAGAATAAACATTCTTGTAATAGGAACCAAAGGAGTCAGCAATCAACTGAGGGTCAGTCAAAGTCTCAGGACCATCACCCTCCAGCACAGGGACCAACTGAGACGCGCGGGCTCCCCTCTCCAGCCAAGCTATAAGCTTACCGGCCCTATCGCCATGTTCGTAGATTCTACTCTGGGGGAAACAACCTTTACAACGCAACTTTTACAACGCACTACCATTACAACGAAACTTTTACAACGCAAAAACCATTACAACGCATGTATTTACAACGCATGTTTTTACAACGTAGGTACCTTTACAACGCATACCATTACAACGTAAGTATTGGTAAGTATATAATTATATTTAAAATGTTATATGTTTGGGTTTTTTTAAGGGGTATTTTTAGGGTTCAGGGTCAGTTTTGGGTATTTGGGTAAAGGGGTATTTTTAGGGTTCAGGGTCAGTTTTGGGTTTTTGGGTAAAGGGGTATTTTTAGGGTTCAGGGTCAGTTTTGGGTTTTTGGGTAAAGGGGTATTTTTAGGGTTCAGGGTCAGTTTTGGTTTTTTGGGTAAAGGGGTATTTTTAGGGTTCAGGGTCAGTTTGGGGTTTTTGGGTAAAGGGGTATTTTTAGGGTTCAGGGTCAGTTTTGGGTTTTTGGGTAAAGGGGTATTTTTAGGGTTCAGGGTCAGTTTTGGGTTTTTGGGTAAAATGGTATTTTTAGGGTTCAGGGTCAGTTTGGGGTTTTTGGGTAAAGGGGTATTTTTAGGGTTCAGGGTCAGTTTTGGGTTTTTGGGTAAAGGGGTATTTTTAGGGTTCAGGGTCAGTTTTGGGTTTTTGGGTAAAGGGGTATTTTTAGGGTTCAGGGTCAGTTTGGGGTATTTGGATAAAGGGGTATTTTTAGGGTTCAGGGTCAGTTTTGGGTTTTTGGGTAAAGGGGTTTTTTAAGGGTTCAGGGTCAGTTTTGGGTTTTTGGGTAAAGGGGTATTTTTAGGGTTCAGGGTCAGTTTTGGGTTTTTGGGTAAAAGGGTATTTTTAGGGTTCAGGGTCAGTTTTGGGTTTTTGAGTAAAGGGGTATTTTTAGGGTTCAGGGTCAGTTTTGGGTTTTTGGGTAAAGGGATATTTTTAGGGTTCAGGGTCAATTTTAGGTTTTTGGGGTACAGGGGTACAGGGTAAAAATAAAGTAAAATTAAATTTAAATTAAATTAATTAAATGAAATGAAATTAAATTAAATTAAATTATATTCATTTCAAACAATTTACATTAAAAAAATTAATATATACTTACCAATACTTACGTTGTAATGGTATGCGTTGTAAAGGTACCTGCGTTGTAAAAACATGCGTTGTAAATACATGCGTTGTAATGGTTTTTGCGTTGTAAAAATTTCGTTGTAAAGGTATGCGTTGTAAAAGTATGCGTTGTAACGTCATACATCCCTACTCTGGACCTCATTATGTTGCGTTACAGCCGACTCCCTAGACAACCCATGATACTCATCTTGTTTAAGACGCAGCTGATGCCGGAGCTCAACCGTTGCGTCAGCCGCGGCTCGCTTTTCCAAACGGATGATCTCCGTTTCAGCAGCGGTGATGTCCGCCAAACCCCTTTTTTTCTTACCAGCAATGAGAGACAACGCCTCACCACGCAGGACCACCCTATAAGCCTCCCACAAAGTCTGGGCCGAGTCCACTGTTCCCCGATTGTACTGGAAATAACGCTCGGGAGCACCACACAATTCCTTCTTAATAACAGGGTCCCGAAGGCCATAGGCTGCCCCATCTCCACTCGGACCCTAACTGGGGAATGATCGGATATACCCCTACCCAAGTGGCGTGCCTCCGGCACAGTATCAACCATCGCAGCGTTCAACATGATGTAGTCAAGACGTGACATAGAACCGTGTGCAGCCGAGAGATGGGTATAACTCCTAAGTATAGGATTTAAAAGATGCCAAACATCGACCAGACCCAGAGAGTCCAAAAACTCCGAAAGCCCGACCATAGATGATGTAATGAAGGCCCTTGCCCAGGTACAGGTGACGGTGGGGTCAATATCAACGGAAATCACTCTAATAAGAGCGGACTTCCATAAGATGTCAGAGAAAGTGCAATCGATGGAAGTAGTGACCAAATCGTTAGTGGAGGATGTCGCGGAACTACAAACAAGCATGGAACGGATCACGAAGGAGAACAAGGCCCTACGCGACAAGCTGGATGATCAAGAAGGGCGCTCAAGACGTAACAACATACGTATCATCGGGGTTCCGGAGTCGGAGGGCACGAGAGCTATGGACCTGTACGTAGAGGAACTCATCAAACAACACCTGCAACCAAAAGGACTCTCTACCTTTTTCACAGTAGAAAGAGCACACCGGGTTCCCGGAGGCCACCCGAAACAGGGAGCTAACCCAAGGCCGATCATCGCTCGCCTCTTCAACTTCAGAGACAGGGATGCGATCCTACAAACGGCTAGGAACTCCCCGCCGGTCCGGATCCATAACTCTACATTGGCATTTTTTCCGGACTATACAGCGGAAGTTGCACGGAGAAGGAGAACTTTTTTTGAAGTAAAGAAAGAACTTAGGGCCAGAGAAATTCCCTATTCAATGCTATTCCCAGCTAAGCTCAGGATAGTAGCGGACAATAAAACGTGGTTCTTTGACTCTCCAGAGACAGCACAGGAATGGCTTGAGGGGTCGAGATAAGCGACCCGCCCCCGCCGTTCTAACAGGACAACCATGCACAGCAACGATGAAGCCCGTCCGAGTTCCCAAGCATCCGGGGGGGAAAAGGACCTCCACTCACCTCTGCACGACGTTCCGGAAACGGAAGATACGGAAGAATAAAGACTTCTCAC
The DNA here is from genome assembly GCF_964261635.1 of Lissotriton helveticus. NCBI lineage: Eukaryota > Metazoa > Chordata > Amphibia > Caudata > Salamandridae > Lissotriton > Lissotriton helveticus. Next base: position 890,342,807 of record NC_136071.1, on the reverse strand, counting down.
AACCACAATTGCAGATCACATGCTACGCTGGCCGGGCGTGCCGCCATGGACACTGGACGAAGGGCCCCCGGGACTGAGGAAGGGGGTCGCTGACTGCGGAGGGTCCTTCACCCCAGCGTGCAAGTACTATGTTTGGGGAAGGGTTCAAGCACTCTGCTGAGTTGGGGGGGCGGGCAGTTCTGAGTCCGTTAAGCAGGGGGGCAGGGTGGGGGGGAGTTGGGGGGGGGAGGTTTTCCGTTCTCAGGATGGTTGCACTGATAAAGATTGGAACTACATGGCATATACATATCGCTTAGCAGGCATTAGGCAACACAATCGAGCTCCATCGGAGCACCGCGATGATAAATTCACGAACGGAATCTATGGCAGGACTAACTCAAGATGAGACCGAGAGGGTGGACACGGGAAGGAGGCGACTATCGCAGTTAGGCATTATGTCATGGAACGTACGAGGATTAGGGGACAAAGTCAAACGGGGGCTAGCACTGCAGAGTATAAGACGCTTTAGTCCAGCTTTGGTCCTATTGCAGGAAACACACCTAACGGGCACAGCTACACGGGCCCTAGACAGGAAAGGTTACCGTATGATTACCCATGCAGAGTTCACTAGGGGGTCCCGGGGCACAGAAATCCTCATGCACCGCTCCTCGGAGTTCATAGATCAATCCACGAAAACAGACACGCAGGGTTGTTTTGCGGCCGCACATGGTCAATGGGAAGGGAGGCCATTGAATGTAGTCTCGGTCTATATTCCGCCGGCACTGCACGCAGTTGCACTCCCTGATTTAGGAAAATTTCTGTTGGAGCTGCCTGAGGGTGATCTAGTCTTGGGAGGGGACTTTAATGCAGTGGCACATAATACACGTGATAGGTTCCCGATGCGAACACACGACCCTGGGCCCTCCCGCTTGCATGGCTTCCTGGAGGCACAAGGACTGGTGGACCTTTGGAGGCACTTTCATCCGGAGACTCAACAGTATACATATCATTCGGCAGTCCATGACAGCCTGTCGCGGATTGACTATCTCCTAACACTAGGAGACGGCCTCCTCACTATTACTGACGTACAAATTAGACCTAGTGGAGTTTCAGACCATTCACCATTAACACTAACTGTCTCTAACCCTGAACGGACCAGAACACGCGTTTTCCCGATCTTCCCGGGATACCTTAAAGTACCTCTGATAACCAAAAAACTGAGGGAGGGTACGAGAACCTACTTTACTGAAAACGAGGGATCAGTGGAGTCTCCCACCACCCTATGGGAGGCCTATAAAATGGTCCTTCGGGGGCAGGCCATCTCTATGATAGCGAGTCATAAACGTACACAAAAGCAAGAACTTGTAGACCTAGAAAATGAATTGGACAAAGCCAATACTGCCCATGAGTCTAACCCGACCACGGACACACGACACGCACTACAATTATGCCAACAGCGTCACACTGACCATCTACGCAGCAGGGTGATAGATAGTTTAACGACCACACAACAAAGGATATACGATGTGGGCGACAAGGCCGGCAGACTCCTTGCCTGGTTAGATAGGAAGAAAGACGGACAAAGGGTCATTTTACAGCTGAAAGATAGCGCGGGTATATTACAAACCCACCCATCTCTAATAGTCGAACTTCTGGCTGATCACTTCCAGACAGTTTACACCCCCGACACCGAGGTTACCCAGGAGATGGCGGAGACGTCTCTCATGGGGATACCCACCCGCACGCTGTCACAGGCCAACAAAGATGAACTAGAGGTGGAATTGACCACTGAGGAGATTCATGTAGCTATAACTGCCCTGCACTCGGGGAAGGCTCTGGGTCCCAACGGGATACCGATAGAATGGTACAAGACAATGTCGGACACGCTCTCCACACCCCTACTCAATATGTTTCAGGACAGTTTGGAACGGGGACAACTGCCGCCCGACCAACGAGCAGCAACTATAGTGACAATACCAAAACCAGGCAAGCCACCTGAGGATTGCGGTTCATACCGCCCGATTTCTCTCTTAAACGCCGAGAATAAAATCTTGGCAAAATTATTGGCCAATCGGCTAATGCCACATCTGGGGCATCTAATACACCCTGACCAGGCAGGATTTATGCCACATAGAAGCACAGCGATGAACCTAAGGCGGCTGCATGGGGTGATGGCACGGGCATCACTGTTAACAGAACCGGCGGCGATCCTCTCGCTGGACGCCAAGATGGCGTTTGATCTGGTAGAATGGCGATACCTGTTTGCGGTACTGGAACACATGGGCTTTGGCCCGAAATTTGTAGCATGGATCAAACTATTATACCAAGACCCGGTGGCGCGAGTGATGGCAAATGGCCGTCTCTCCAGAGAAATATCATTGAAGAGAGGTACGAGACAAGGTTGCCCGCTCTCGCCGTTACTATTTGCCCTGGTCCTAGAACCTCTGGCTACTGTCATTAGGACGACCCGGTTGCTAAGAGGAGTGCAATGGGGAGACGGATGGGAAGACAGGGTGTCATTGTATGCGGATGACATGCTAATATACTTGATGGACTTACCGGAGAGTATACCGGCATTACTAGTGCTGTGCGAGAGGCATGGGACGACGTCGGGTTATAAAATAAACTGGACGAAATCAGTACTATACATGTTAAGTGGCACACCGCCGGACCTGAGCACAAGCTGTCCATTGCTACTGGAGGAAGTCTCCTTCAGATATCTAGGGATCCATATTGCGCGAGCACATGATACTTTCAGGACCCTAAATCTTCGACCACTGCTCGAAAGATTGAAATCAGACGTGCGACATTGGAGCACCCTCCCCTTGACGTTACTAGGCAGGGCAGCGCTATTCAAGATGATGGCGCTGCCCCGTTTTCTCTATGTCCTGGAAAATACACCGGCGATAGTCCCAGCACAGTTTTTCAGACAAGTCTCTAATCAACTATCGGGCCTGCTATGGGGGAACAAACCAGCGAGAGTGGCGCATTTAAAATTGATCAGGGATTGGTACAGTGGAGGGATAGCCCTCCCAAACCTGGAACTGTATTACTGGGCAGCACAACTTAAGATAATTAACCGATGGTTACATGGCCCGCAGGACGACCCGGCGTTGATGGCGGATAGGAAGCAACTAGGCGCTGCCACCCTTCTGGCCCCACTCTATGACAATGGACTACTTAGGAAACTGATAGGGCCCACTAGGCACACTGTGACACTGTGGCATAAAGCTCAGAAACGATTGAAATGGGAGGGTGTGATCACACGCATGACACCGTTATGGGACTCCAAGGCCTTGAGTAGTCTAAGACACAGCAAGGGATTTGACCAATGGGACAACATAGGGATCTCAACAGTTGGGGACCTGTGGGCGGGAGGAGGAGTGATACCATTTGAAACACTCAGGGAACAGTACGACATGAGGGTAACTGAAACTTACCGCTACATACAGATCCGGCACGCGTTGATGACAGCATTAGAACCTGATACCACGGTCCCAGAGTCGGCTCCCCTGGAAGGCCGACTATTGACAGACTACATGGAGAATAAAGCTACTTCTCTCACTTACCGTAAACTAATAAACAACTTGCCAGACCCATTACAGAAACTAAAAGACACCTGGGAGGAAGAGCTTGGGGAGCTAGATGAAGATTGTTGGAATGCCGCACTGGCATCCCCCAGGGAGGCCGGAATATCAGCAAGATTTAGACTGGTGCAGTTTAAGATACTACACCGAGTCTACTATACACGTACTATGCTTCACAAAATACATAGAGCTGAACATCCGCACTGCCTGCGCCAATGCGGAGCACAAGGCACCCTGTTCCATACTCTTTGGGAGTGCCCTCAAATCATGATATACTGGCGAAGAATAACACGCACTATGGCTCAAACTCTACAACTGACCATTACACCTGACCCCAGGCTTTGCATACTCAATATATGGGGCCCAAATGATTTGACGACATATGGGAGGCGATGGGTGGGGATCGGCATGATGTTGGCGAAGCGCGACATAGCGCAAAAGTGGGGAGCAGAGGAAACACCTACCATGGCCCAATGGTGTAAGAACATGGACGTACTTATGGTGACGGAGAGGGCGGTGTATAAACAAAGGTCAAACCCACGCAAATGGAATAAATTATGGCTACCCTGGAATACCTATAGGGGGGATATATGCGCGCCTCTGCCAGAAGAAACAGATATAGATAGCTCGGGAGAGGAGGAAGATGAGGACTGAGGTTGAAGGGAGGAAGATAGGATCGGGACAATGGGTAAGCTATACCAATAGGTGTTCACCGGACGGGGCTACGGTTCATGAAAATCATAGAACGTTCAGAATATACTACTGCTTAGCTCGTACACAATGTAATGATGATTGTAAGAATTGATGCCAAGTATCCAATCAGTGGCGTACTTAGTTACTAGTTATAAAAACAGAAAATGTAAGTTGCTATAATGATTGAGTATGGCTGAATGTTGAAGCCACACTACTAAATGTCGATACACATAACAATGACTATTACAATGCAACAATAAAAAAATATATAAAAAAAAAAAACTCCGAAAGCCACTGACGGGCCGGAGGAAGCATCCTCGGCGGGACACGGTCTAAGTTGCCATCCAACACAGTATTGAAGTCACCCCCCAAGATCAGAAGGCCAAGTGGGAGTGAGAGGAAGATATTAGCAAGATCCTTAAAGGTATCAGATTGCAGGGCCGGGGAACATAAATAGAAAGGAAAGTAACCACTTTACCCCCGATCCTCCCAGACACTCCCACATATCTACCCCTCTGGTCCGACCACGTAGCCTGTACATCAAACAGAAGGGCCCTCCTCACCAAGATCCCAACACCCCGTGAACCTGTCGTAAACCCGGAATGTGCAATTAATTTATAGCCCCCTCTATGAAGGGCCATACAGCGATTGCCTACGAGGTGAGTCTCCTGGAGAAGTACCACATCCGGTGAGTGACGCCTGATAAATTGGCTGACCATGCCCCTTTTGATTTTGTCTCCCAAACCATTTACGTTCCAACTCAGCACCCGATCCCCGATCCCAGAGTAGAGCTAGACATTCACCCCACTCCATCACGCACGCGCACATCATTCAACACCCAATGCAATAAGAAACAAAACTGAAAACAAAAGCCAATCAACAACCCTCCTCCCCAACTCAGAAGACCTCCCCCCTCCCTGCAACCCTGCATCAGGACTACGCCCCAACCCCAACTCGCAGTGTGCCTGTCGCCCCGCCCAACAATGGTTACTAAAAGTAGGAAGAGGAGGTGCCTACCGTGCAGCCCATAACCCAACCCCCAGACATAGTCGTCTCAAGGAACAAACTATACAATCCAAATCAATACAAATACACGTTAAAGGAAGGCCACTCCCCCCACACCCCCCCATAAGCAAAAATCAAGTGAACAATCAAAATAGAAGTCTCTCATTCTGGGCCCTGCCGACCATCCTCAGTGTCTTGTTGTTGTTCTCCAGTGTTATCATGTCTAACAGTGTCCAACCAGTCCGACGCCACCTCCGCATTGTCAAAAAACCAAGTTCGCTCGTTCGCTTTGACTCGCAGCTTAGCAGGATATAACATAGAATATTTAATCCCTTTGTCTCTCAACCTCCGCTTGACTTGGAGGAAGCTCTGGCGCATCTTCTGTACCGCTTGCGTGAAGTCCGGGAAGAAGGACACAGTGACGTTTTCTTATCGTAGCGGGCCATCTGTCCGCGAGGCCTGCAGAATGGCATCTCGGTCCCGAAAGTTCAAAACTCTCGCAATCATGGGCCTAGGCAGCGCACCCACTTTCGGCGGTCCGCCTGGCACTCTATGCGCTCTTTCCACCGTGAAGAACTTGCTGAGGCCCTTAGGTTTCAGATGATTGAGAATTAGGTCCTCCACGAACAGATCAGGCGTGCGCGATTCCGCATTTTCGGGAACACCCAAAATGCGAACGTTGTTGCGACGATTGCGACCCTCATAATCGTCAAAGAGCCTTCTGGTTTCCTCCCGCGCCGCCTGTAGTGCCCGGACATCTCTCTGTAGCTCGGCGGTATCATCAACCAGGCTCGAAGTTCGGATGTCGAGGGATTTAACTTTTTCGCTAGTCTTAGCGTGATCCGTGCGTAAAAGGTTAAAGTCGATCTTAACCGAGTCCAATTTGGTGTCGAGCGCTTCCATTCTAGTCACCATAGATGTCTCAATTCTGGTGACAACCTCCATTATGTCCTGTAAAGAAGGCTCGGAGCCGGCACTCGGCGAGGTGGTCCCGGTAACTGGAAGTCGTTTCTGGTCGCCTGGGGACCCTTTGGGGAGAGTATACCTGTCCAATTTATTGGACTGAACCGATCTCTGGACCCTGCCTCCCCTGACAGAAGATTTCTCTGAGTCCACTCTAGCCGCCATGATGAGCGACCTCCGTAGACTCAGGCGACTAGGCAATCGATGTGCTAGGATACACCTCCGACTACTCTTCACACGTCCACGTAGCCCTAGGGACCGAGCCACGAGCAGTCGTATTAGGCTGAGGAAAGTCACATCAGAGGCGCCCAGCCGCTAAAGACCAGCCCGAGGAGTGGGTCCAGGAGGGGGCACCACTTCCGGTAGACACTGCCGCTGTTGTCGCATTAGGTCCCAGCCACCTCTGACACCGGAGTCCGCAGCCTAAGCGACGGGAAGGCCCAAAACTTTGGACGATGAATTGAGGGGGTAGAAATGCACCCTTCAAGCCGCAATTTCACCAGGACGCAGCAATACTATTCCCCCATCGAAAACTGTCCTCGGGTATCAGGATATGTAACAGGATAGACGAACGGAGGAGCGGGTCTCACGGAGCTACACGATCACGCGGCCATCTCGGTCCCGTGCTAGGCTCCTCCTCGGCTTATAATCTTAACGACAGACAGTTGACCAAGGCTCGCAGAGATGCAAAGTACACCATGCTGCTCATTGAAAAATTAGAGACGTTACCTTTTATAGTAGCAGAGTCACCATCTACGGAATGGTCAATTCATGGCTACATCATACTGCCAATCACAACATTCCAGTTCCAATGCTACCTTAGATAATTCCAAGCAGGCTGGTATGAAGCGTTGGGTCAAGGGTACATACAGGAAACCTGGGAGTTACCATACAGATGTAGGTGTAGAAATAAGGACACTGACATTTTCTGAAGTGGAACAGACTTTGAGAAGGCTTTAAGTGGATCTTTTGTGTGTAAGGAGGTTTTGCTTCTCGGAGTGTGTAATGCTCCGAAGGTGAATTTATCATGCTACTTGAAAGGGTCCCCTGCTGCAGTGATTCATCCAGTTTTTGAGTTACTTTCGTATGAGAGTTATTTGATGCTGAATGATCAAGGCTGTTGAGGTATAGCACCAGGCATCACATATCTAGTCACAGTAAACCTCAGGGTTGTTTGTTGTAAGCAAATATTGTTTCCCCCGGCTCGTCTAGTTAGTGAGACACCACGGTGGCCTTCATTGAATGTTTCCAGTATAAGGTTTGATTCACTGAGCAGACTGAAAGTCATGTTGTTTCAACAAAATGTGGCCTTAACTTCAGCCCGAGAGACTTTTGATCTCCAGTTTACAAGGTCTTCAGCAGAGGTACAGGCCCTGGTCTGTACAAACTTCCCGATACATTTCAGAGAAATGGTTCATCCTATCTTTAACATGTCTGATACAAGTGTGATTGTACACTAATTTAAGCACCTTGGATCAGGTCTCTTAACCATCTTTCAGACCATCTTCGGAGTAATTCCACCTTTCATACACTCCGTACTTGGAAGCATTTTTGGAGGCTTCCTTTGATCCTGCTACCAGTTGCGGGCGTCCTGATTTTAATCCCATTGTTTCGCCATGGACGACACAATCCCTCAAGACATATAGAGAACAATGCTGAAACAACGCTGTTGTGAGCGTATGGTGTTCTACCTGACTACGCCTCGGCTTCGAGAGCTGAGTGAGCATTGGTTCCTGTCTTTTAGATCGATCTGGCTAGACTGTGTCCTGCCATTGTTCCGTTGCCTCTTCTGCAGATTTGGCTGCGTGTTGGACCTGTGTCTGACATGTAGGCTAGTCCTCTCATGTATACCCCTTTCTACATATGTGTGTCCCATCCATACAACAATAACAATTCTAAACAGGTAACCTTTTACCTAGTAGCTTGCTCCTGTCTCTTCGACACCAGGCTCTTGGTATTCTATTATAATCCCTGTACCTGATGTACATAAACATGTCATCAGGCACGTATAATTATTCTGTATAAGGGTCACCACTGTTTTCATCATTAGACAACAGCCGGCTGTGCATGATTGCATATGTTTGGAAAAACATTCATGATTGTGTTCAAAACATTTATGGTTGTTTTCTAAACATATTGATTCTATAATATACCCTGGAGTGACAACTCTAGTATATAAGACCTTTATTCACCTCTGCAAATTAGAGGAGAACTCCCTCCAACCTGACACGGGGTCCTGCATGCTAAATCTTCAACATGCATTGGTCTGACATCCTTGAAGCAGAGATGGGGTCCTTTGTTCTCTTGTTCTCCATCATCTGGTGAGGGGGCTGGTTCTTCCCTAGGGGTTTCTTGGATATATATATATATATATATTCACGCTCCAAGGTTGTCCACCATGTGAGTAGCACGCGAGCAGCAGCTTTATTTATGTGTAGGTGAGGACGGGGATCCGCTTGTAGACGCCGCTCCGTAATGGATCTGCCCGACGCGTTTCGAAGCTCCATCTGCTTCTCTTCAGGGGCTTTAACGGAAGCGGTGTGCGCACCCGCTACACTTCTCCAATTATATAACTCGCCCGTCGATGGGAGGCTCCAGTGAGACTTCTGGGAAGTGTAGTACGGAAAGCACACAATCAAGTCCTGAAGAGAAGCAGATGGAGCTTCGAAACGCGTCGGGCAGATCCATTACGGAGCGGCGTCTACGAGCGGATCCCCGTCCTCACCTACACATAAATAAAGCTGCTGCTCGCGTGCTACTCATAAGGTGGACAACCTTGGAGCGTGAATATATATATATATATATATATATATATATATATATATATATATATATATATATATATATGCTGCACAAACAGATCTAGGCTAGGTACTTTTAGGCAAAATGCTTAGAGTGCGCATTTTTGGAATATGCAAGTGCTACTGTTTTTATCTGAACTGCTTATGTTCATCTTATTAGCACTATGGTAGAAATGTGTCTACTAATGACTATATTTTTACCAACAATCTCTTTAGTATGCTTCTGTCTCCCGATTGTCACAGCGAATATGTCTTACACAAGACTGATACTGGACCAATAAATACTTAATGAAACGTCCTGTGAATTTTCTGAGAGTAAGTGAGCACGAGTGACTGAGCGAAAAGTACTGTACTGTTTTTCATGATCCCTGAGTAATCAGGGTTGTCATGTTCAGTGGTTGCCAGAAACTAACTACACCACTTTAAGATACAGGGGGGTGGTAGTGACACTGTAGAACTAGCTGGTCTAACGGCTGACATATCCTGTGGGGGTGTCCGGATGTGGTTGGGACACCAAGCCCTCAGTTTTGGTCATCAAAAAAGCACATGTCCTGGCGATTCATAGGAACTACACGACAACGATTGTCATGTGTAATCGGAACTTGCGACCTTTGATTTCCGAAAAGTGAGTCGTGTTGATTTCATCTCATCCTTCAGACAACCCTTTCCTCCGTGATGTCTGCGGCACACTGCTGCAACGCTGTGCGTGCCAATCAACATCATTGCTAGGCACCGTTCAGTTTACCAAGCGAATGCAGTATCAGCGTTACCACGCAGCACGACCTTATGCTCCCCAGAATACGAGGTCACCTTGGTGCAGTCGCAGTGAATCTCTCTGCCAGTATTGCTGAGTTCGGCTGAAGCGACTTGTCAAATAGAGGCCAGGCGAGCAGTTGGTTCATCATTCATTGATTACCACACTCCGTAGACATCCCGTTATTCTTGGCGAGTCTGGTATTTACTTGTGGAACAGCGTTTGTGATTATATTGATCCTGGTTCATTCTGACATGGAGCCCAATTGTCTGTATGTAAGGTTTGCAAAACAGAATGGAGGTACAAGGGGAGCTCCCAGGCAGCAATTTTACTCCCTAATATTTCCCTATCCACTGAATCAAAAGCTGTCCAGAAATTAACAAAAAAACAACAGAGTCTCCGGTTCACTTCCAGGGCCTTCCAAATGATGTCCCGGGGAGCAAAACAGTGGTATGTGGTTGAATGGCCCACCCTCAATCACCCCTGCTCAATTGGAATAACCTTATGTTCAAAACCTGCGTAGAGCCCTGTTACACCCATTTCCAGGTCGGAGGTTTCTCCTGGGAACTTTCCTACGGTCATGGAGGGAAGTCTGATGCCAGTAGAAACATCCTTGCATATTGCCCCTCCATGCAAGGACACTTGTGGAGTGGTGTGGCTCACTGGTTAGAGGCGGCAGACCCGGAAGCAGAGAACGGCCCGGGACCAGGGTTCAATTCCCGACGCGGTAGGGTCGTGGACCAGGGTCAGCGGACTTGACAATTCTCGCCTCGGTGCCTACTCTAACCAGGGATCACACTCGGCAACTTTGGGCATTAAGCTTGCCTCATCTCTACAACGGCCCCCCACAGACACCGGAGATGCCTGGTTTCACCTTGGAGATACCCAGAAGGGACCATCTCACAGGGAAAGCCAGGACGGGTTCCCCAGCGGTCTCCAGCGCCGGGACGCTTACGGGCAGCTGTGCGCTTTACAAGTCCAACACATTTACATTTACATTTACTGAAGATCCTTTACTGTTCCAAACCTTCATCACACAGTACCAATTGCATTTTCTGACCCAATCCCAAGACTTTACATCAGGCATAGCCGAAGTTATGTTATGTTATGTTATGTTAATAACATTTCTATAGTGCACAGATGCCCCAGCCAAGGGGCGTCCCGGCGCTTCTGGTAAGATACTCAAACACAACACAGCAGAACAATGGAGGAGGCACGCAGATGAGGATCCTAAGAGGGATGAGGGAACAAATGTGTTTTGATGGCTTTCCTGAATTTCAACAGCTCATCAATTTCTCGAATGTGGGAAGGTAGAGAATTCCACAGCTTATAAGCCAAGACTCGAAAGGAGCGTCCTCCCGCTCTACTCAGTCTAAATCGTGGGACCACAGCCAAGTTTTGGCCCAAGGATCTCAAAGGGCGCGAAGGAACATAGAGCTTCAGAAGATTGTCAAGAATCGGAGGTGAGGCCATCCTGAGGATCTTGAATGACAGACAGAGGGTCTTAAAATAGATCCTCTGTGTAACCGGTAGCCAGTGTAGCGAGCGGATGGTGTTCTCAGCAGAACAGAACCTCGGAAGCCCCACGAGGGCTCTGGCTGCTGCATTCTGGATACGTTGCATCCGCGTGATTTCAGCCTGGTTGGCCCCCAAGAGTAATGAGCTGGCATAATCAAGCTGTGATAATATAGATGATTGAATAACCAGCTGCCTGGTTGAGGCATCAAAGAACCTCAAGATAGGTCTCAGCCCCCGAAGAATACCAAAACAAGTGGCCGCTACTTTCTTCGTATGGCCACGAAAGCTGAGGGCAGGGTCAAGCCAAACCCCCAGGTTCTTCGCCTCTGTCACTGGAATAGGTGTTACACCCAACTCAGGGGGCCACCACTTAACACCCCAAAGATCCGCTCGTTTACCCACTATCATGACCTCCGTTTTTTTGGCATTGAGCTGGAGACAGTTGGTATTCATCCAGCTGGCCACTGCCAGGAGTCCTTCCCGAAATCTAGGGGCGTCATGGTCTGAGTCCCCACTCAAGGTGACCGCCAACTGCATGTCGTCAGCGTATGAGGCCATAGTCAGACCCCAATGTTTGACGACAGCAGCCAGCGGCCTCACATAAAGATTGAATAATGTGGGGCTCAATGACGAACCATGAGGCACACCCAGATCAAGGGGATGGAGTTTGGACTCAAACGGAGGAGTGGCAACCTTGAAGGTCCGATCATATAGGAAGGAGTGGAACCAATCGAGTGCAGTGCCCTCAACCCCTACCTCTCGTAGACGTTGAAGTAAGATTCTGTGCGAGACCGTGTCAAACGCGGCACTAAGATCGAGAAGTATCAGTGCCGCAGTCTGACCGGAATCGAGCACAGAACGAAGATGTTCCGTCATAGAGAGTAGGGCGGTTTCCGTGCTATGACCCGCACGGAACCCATTCTGGGAGGAATCCAGAATGCACTCCCTTGCAAGATGTTCAGTCAATACCTCGTTCACATGGGCTTCCACAATTTTCGCGGCCCATGGAAGGAGGGAGATGGGGCGATAGCTCTCAAGTTTAAGGGGGTCTAGGGTAGCCTTCTTGAGAATGGGTGTCACAACAGCCTGTTTCCATTTTAACGGGACAATGCCCGAAGTGAGAGAGAGATTAATGAGATGGCATACTGGGGGGAGGCAAACCGCAGCAGATTCTCTGAACTGGACAGACTTCAAAGGGTCCTCTGGTGAGCCAGATTTAATTTTAAAGGCCAATTTGTAAAATACCTCCATCGATAAACTAGGTAGAGAGGATAAGACCTCACCTATAGTAGAAACAGGACTAGAAGGCTCGTCTCCCTGATTAATAATAGGAAAGACACGATAAATAGCCAGAACCTTTTCCTTGAAAAAAGCAGCCAGATTTTCACAATGGTCCACAGAGCAGACTTCTGCTTCCATGGCTCTTTTGGCCGTCAGGTCCTTAAGGACTTTAAAAACTAGCTTAGATGGATTAGGGCTATTTCTGAGTTCCTGGGCATAATAGGCCGCACGAGCTCTGCATACCGTTCTATAATATAGTTTAATTTTAGCGAGATAGGCAGTTTTTTTCCCAGCCTCATAAGATTTTCGCCATTCCCTTTCTGCCTGTTTACAGGTTTTTTTTAACAGAGCCAGGGAACTGTCGTACCATGGGCTGGGTGCTCTAGAACGGCATTTAGTCCAGGCAGCAGGGATCAGAGCATCTAAGGCACCGGAAACCCAATCACAGAAGGCGTCATACCCAGCTTCAACACTAAAGTGACAGCCTAATGGGTTGACCTCCAGAAGATGATGGAAATCCTCCAGTTTGAGTTTCTTCCAGTGACGTTTCATCACTACTTTATCTTGGGGCTTAAACGGATGCTCGTTAATCACAAAAGAAATTTTCACCAAAAAATGGTCAGTCCAGGCTACAGTACTAAGTCTGGTTACCTTGACCCCGATTAAATTAGTAAAAAAAGGATCAAGAATATGGCCCCCCAAATGAGTGGGGGAGGTGACCAGTTGACTAAGCTGAAGGGCCTCCAAATCAGCAAAGATACTACTGATAATGGGCATATGGGTGCAGTCAAAATGAAAATTAAGGTCTCCAAGAATGCAGAAGTTAGCGCATCCCAATGCCAGAGAACTGACACAGTTAGGGAGAGACATTCGAAAAGCAGCATCACATCCAGGAGGGCGATAAATTAGGAGACCAGATAGAGTGAACTGATGGCTAATAGAAATCCTAAAAAAAGCACATTCACACCCCACTAGGTCCACTACCCTCCATTCACATGGATAGCAAGCTTTTACTACTACAGCAATGCCACCACCCCGAGAGGGCCGATTATGCGTAAAAATGGAGTAATCAGAGGGGAGTGCAAGATTAATAGCAGCCACATCCGCATCTTGAAGCCATGTTTCCGTCATAAAAAATACATCTGGCAGTTCTTCACTAATAAGATCATTACGTTCTGCATAATGCTTCGGAAGAGATCTGATGTTCAGATTCCAGACCATTATGTCTTGGGGACCCAAAGGCCTACTGGCGGGGGGCTTAGCCGGGACAAGCTCTCTAATGGCACGAATCGGAGCGGGGGCGATGAGGGACCATGTCCCACAACTACAGGTGTGCGGGCCACAGAGGGGACTGATCGGCTCATGATGGCAGCGAGGAGTGGAATGGCTAATGCCGAGCAAATCAGCCCGGGAGTAAACATACCTTGGCAGCATTTACAGATGGAACCCTCAAGCAGAGTGCTGACACACCTAGCGCCGCCTTACCGCGGACGGGCGCAGACGGGCAGGACTCTGGCACGACTCAGGCGCAGCGAAGGAGCGCCCGCTGCGCGATACCGCTGCGCTCTGAGAACTGGCTAAAGTAGGGCTGCCACGTGTAGGCAGCACAACTAGACCGCACCAGATGGCGCGCTAAAGAGCAGGGAAAAATAGAAAAATAAAATAACAGAGATACAAAACGGGTATTAAAATACGAAGCGCGTCTACAACACAGCGCTAGCATGCGCGAGTCCGTAATGCAGTAAAAGTAAGTGTACAAGTTACAGTTGGGCTATCATACTTAGCTAAGCTCCATTAGCAGCGTTACCGTAGGCTGCGCCCTACGCTGGGCTTTGTCTTCAGGACTTTTTAAAACTTTTACTCTGTTTGTTTTACAATACCTTGACTTCGCTGTTATCCCTCATCGCGCCACACGCCTCCCGCTCCGACCCCGGTCCACCGCAGCTGATAGCTGTTTGAGTGGAGGGCCGACTGGGTAGAGCGAAACACGCCCCCTCTGGATTTCATCACATTTAAGGGTGGCAGCCTCTGCAGCGTGCGACCTAAGCTCCATTAGCAGCGTTACCGTTGTTAGATTCCACCTCAGAATGCCCACAACACTGCAGGAACGACGTATATCCCAATCCGCTACCCCTGCCCATATGCCGCTCACCAGATAGCACACGATGAGAAAGCAGATGAACACCGGGAGATGGTGGGAGAGGGTGAAAAGGAAAACAAGGAAGAGAGACAAGGGAACCGCTTCTACTTCTGTTGGACCCTCCACATGTCTGCACCTGCGAAACAAGGCACAACATTACTACTCTGCACTAAAATACATCAAACCCCTCCCACTTTTAACCATGACCATGCCATACCTATTTACAACACCAATGACTTCCTTACCAGAGCTGTATGCAAAGGATGTCCTGTGGGGGCCGTGGTCCTTTCTTACATCAAAGCCTTGCTCTCTGTTTAAGTCCAGGAAGTCGAAACCAACAAAAAGCCCAACCCTTCTCTTAGGAATCACTAGGGGGAAAAAGTCAAGTAATGACAGAACAAAAACCCTATTTCAGGTAAGAGGATTCATGAATCTCAAAAAGAGGGAAATAGGAAAAATATACAAACATAGGGGAGCGGAGCACCAAAGCACCTTCTCTGCTCCGTTCTGAATCCACAGACGCCGAAAGCGCCCAAAATCGGCACAACAATGTCGATTGATTGCAAAAGATGCGGAAGCTGGACACGCTGGCCAAACGCACAGCCGTGCGTTAATCCGGTATGTTACGAAGCGTCTCTCAAGCCCCGCAAAGTGGCAGTCCTCCAAACGCGAAGCCCAAATGAGGGTACTGGAGCCCCAGAACCCCCAACAAGTACTAGGCTCTGGCCCAGAAGTGAAAAATGTCCCGAACAATCCACACGAGGAAGTGCAGGTATCCAAAAAGGGTCCAAGGGAAAAGTAAGGGAGGAAGAGAGGAAAAACGAGGCAAAAAGGCACGGGGCAAGGAGCAGGGGAAGAAATAATCAAGAGTGCTTATGAGCCCAGAAGCACAAAAATCTCCAGAACCAGACTATAAAACACCCAGGACCTGGAACCAAACCTAGAAAAGATACCAAGCAAAAAGGAAGGGGCGTACACAGCTTAAATCCCCCAATCAGGTAAGTCATGTGATGGATAGTGCATGGTCATAGAAAGGGGACTGGACACGAATCCTAACAACCGTAGGCTGCGCCCTACGCTGTGGTTTGTCTTCAGGACTTTTTAAAACTTTTACTCTGTTTGTCTTACAATACCTCGACTTCGCTGTTGTCCCTCATCGTGCCGCACACCTCCCGCTCTGACACCGGTCCACCGCAGCTGATAGCTGTTTGAGTGGAGGGCGGACCGAGTAGAGCGAGACACGCCCCCTCTGGATTTCATCACATTTAAGGGTGGCAGCCTCTGCAGCGCGAGACCTAAGCTCCTTTAGCAGTGTTACCGTAGGCTGCGCCCTACGCTGTGCTTTGTCTTCAGGACTTTTTAAAACTTTTACTCTGTTTGTTTTACAATACCTTGACTTCGCTGTTGTCCCTCATCACGCCGCACCCCTCCCGCTCCGACCCCGGTCCACCGCAGCTGATAGTTGTTTGAGTGGAGGGCGGACGTGGTAGAGCGAGACACACCCCTTCCTACCTGTCAGATATAAGCAGGCCATGGTTGGAACGCGCGGAGCCGAAGGCGCGCCAAAGGCAAGCCCCTCTGCGCCCGTCTGCGCCGGACGGGGCCTGGGGCCCAGGGACCCTGGTCAAATCATCAGATATGCCCCGGATGAGCTATGGGCACTAAGACCTTCCGCGAGCGTGTGCCCCCCCCTGGATCCTATCACTCGTAACCGTATCTTAGTTAACGGTATCCTTTTATCTCAGCCAGAGAAAGCTCTTCCCCCTCACTCCCGTGTTGCTAGTGAGATCATGGCAACCAAGCAAACCACCTTACGCTTCCTCTACCTCAGCACTCGCTCCCTACTCAAACACCAGCTTGACATTTTCCTGCTGCTCATTTCGGAGAAACC
The DNA here is from genome assembly GCF_964261635.1 of Lissotriton helveticus. Lineage (NCBI taxonomy): Eukaryota > Metazoa > Chordata > Amphibia > Caudata > Salamandridae > Lissotriton > Lissotriton helveticus. The sequence continues at coordinate 890,326,195 of NC_136071.1, read as the reverse complement.
AGATGTACTCCTTATCACCGAAACCTGGCTCACCCAAGACTCCTTGCCCGACATTCTAGCCGCCCCCGACTATTACATCTTGTCAGAAAACAGGGCCGCTGGGAAGGCGGGAGGAGGAGTTGCGACCGTAGTTACCAAAAATTATAAATTTTCCTCCATGACCTCTCTCAACCTCCCCGAAGCTGAGAACTTGGTCATAAAACTTGATATGGACTCAGGTTCTTTGGTACTGGTTCTCATTTACCGCCCCCGCAGGCAATGCCTTCCTTCCCTACTTCTCTCAGTGAACAAATGGCCACTCTAGTGATAAACTACGCTAAGGTACTTTTGATTGGGGAATTGAACTATTGGTATGATGAGGCCTCAGGGGGACCTCACGCCACTGAACTAGCTGAACTATTATCCAATCTCAACCTAGTTCAACATGTACACTCCCCCACCCATGAAAAAGGACACATCTTGGACCACATCTGGTCTCACAACATTTCACTCTCCACTCCTTCAATTTCCCCATGCATTTGGTCGGATCATCATTTAATACAATTTACTATCACCTCCAATGGTGTCAAAAAATCTACCCCCTTGGTGGGGGGGAGTTACCAGGAAATGGAATTCACTAAATAAAGTGGACTTCATTAACACCCTGGAGAACTCCGTACCAACTTTCAGCCAGGACGTTAACTCCATGGAGGGAGAGCTCAACGAGTGGCTACTATCAGTCAGCAACACTTACGCCCCTATGGTCAAATTCTCTCGTGCTCGCCACTCAGATGCACACAAATGGTTCACGAAGGACCTTAAAAAACAAAAACTTGAGCTACGTCAAATTGAGAGGAAATGGAGATCAAAATACTCTATAGACAGGGAACTATTCTTGACGGCTCGCCACAAATATAAGAAAACCATCTTAACCACTAAAATGGCCTACTTCCCTGGAAAACTACTCAATGCCCATAATAAAACTAAAGAAATCTTCCAAGTAGTGAACGATTTATGCAACTATGCCAGATCCTCGCCTAGCCAGATCCCTACACAGGACCTCTGTAACACCTTGAACGACTACTTTCTAAACAAAGTCTCTTCCATCAGAGCTAGTCTCCCCTGCACCATCAACTGGGAGCCTCTTGATGACACCCTCAGCAATCAATGTCTGCTAGACACGTTCCCATCCATAGGTTTTAATACACTATCAGAACTCATGACTCGTGTCAAATCCGGCTCCCCACAGGACTGCTGCCCTCCGCACGTCTTGAAAGACATCTTCACCTCTTTACCTCACAGTGTGCTGCCGCTCCTCAACGAGTCGCTCGCCAAGGGCAAGGTCCCCAGTGCCTTTAAGCATGCTACGGTTGTTCCCCTCATAAAAAAATCTGGGACCTACCCTAGTAATCCAGCCAACTATCGCCGCATTTCCCTCCTCCCTTTCTTGTCAAAACTATTAGAGGCTCCCGTAGCCGGGTGGGTGTCCAGCTTTATCGAACGCTCGAATTACTTAGAGCCAAAACAGGCTGGCTTCCGCCCGGCACACTCCACAGAAGCTGTGATCCTTGCAATCTTGGATAAGCTTAGAGCAACTGCAGACAGGGGTGACCATCAAGCACTTGTGCTTCTGGATTTGTCGGCCACGTTCGACACGGTTGACCATACCATTCTGTTGAACCGTGTCGAGCAAGCGGGTCTACGGGGTCCGGTACATGGTTGGGTCAAATCTTTTCTTGCCGACCGTACCCAAGCAGTAAGGTTGGGGAACTTTACCGCTCCAAAACTCGCCCCTGCCTGCGTGGTCCCACAGGGTTCCTCCCTGTCCTCACTGCTGTTCAACCTATACCTAAGACCTCTGATCTATTCATTAAAAGAAAGAAACGTCACCGTCTTCAATTATGCGGATGACCTCCAACTCATTTTCCCACTCCGCTCCCCTAACGCCGTAGCGGAGTTCCAGTCAACTATGCTCCACATCCAGCGCTGGATGGACATGAACCATCTCAAGCTCAACCTGGGCAAAACAGAGTTGATTTTCCCGGGGAAAAGTGAGAACAGTTGGAGCACTAACTTTTGGCCGGCGGAATTAGGTTCTCCCCCTGTTCCCACCCCTTCGGTGAAAAGTCTGGGGGTGATCATTAATGCCGACCTTTCGCTCCGTGGACAGGTGGGAGACGTAATCTCCTCAAGTGTCTATCAACTCCGAAAAGTTAGGAAAGTTGCCCACCTGTTGACTCATTCTGCCCTAATACAGGTGGTGCTAGCCCTCATCCTTTCACAGCTAGATTTTTCCAACTCCATCTATCTGGGACTGCCAATTGGTCTACAAAAAAGTCTTCAAATGGTACAGAACCAGGCAGCAAGACTGATTGGAAAACAACCCAAATGGATATCCGCCAGACTAGTTCTGAGGAAACGGCACTGGCTTCCGATAGCCCAGCATGTAGCCTTTAAAACGGGTTGCCTAGCCTTTAAGGCTCTGCAGGGCAACAGCCCTAAATTCATCAGCAGCATGATCACCAAGCATACCCCTATGCGCAACCTTCGCTCTGCCCATCTCAGCCTGTTCACTATTCCGACTTTTAAACGGAAGCGACTGGGAGGCTGCCGCTTCTCTTGTCTGGCCCCTAGACTCTGGAACTCCTTCCCCCTGACACTCAGAAACTGCGACAACCTCCTAAGCTTCAGGAAGGCTTTAAAAACATGGCTGTTCGAGCAAGCCTACATCTAGAAACCTCTCAATTGTAGTTTTTGGTCCTCAGCGCCATGAAACTCCAGGGTGTACGTGCGCTACATAAGCATCTATTAACATAACATACTTAACAAAGGAGGTATTCATTTGGGTTCTTCCCCTCATAAAGTATCAGAGACCCTGGGCTTCTAATCACGCTCAGTTTAAGACCGAGTTGAGAGACATTTTTGGTTAAAGACAAAATACTCAAACTGCTCATTCAGGGTTGCTCACCTTTAGATGGGGCAGAAAGAATTCCTTGCATACTTACAGCAATTGGTGGCAGAGATGGGATGGACAGAGAAAGCTGCCACAACAGTATTTTACAAAGGCTTACAAGGGGAATTGAAGGGCGCTCTGCTTCTGGCTCTCAGCTGAACTACAATAGTCACAGTATTTACTGATCTCACCTTTCAGACTGATGTTCAGCAATGAGCTAGGTGTTTGGAAAGATGAAGCTGGGCGTGGCGCCCTGTTTGTTCCTTCCCTTTCTGTGAGAACAGTGGTAGCACCAATGAAGTTTCTTTTTTTTTTTGAAAAAACTTTATTATAAAGTGCAAATATGGTTACAAATATGGGCCTACAACCAATCGGGCCGGCCGCTAAAGCATGTAAGATAGCATATGCGAATCAGGAAACAGCGGCCAGGTACCAAGAGGTCTGGCTAAAGACAGGATCCAGCTCGTAGCACACATGACGTAGTCAGGATACAGCCATTTTTGTTATATAAGAAAGAACAAAAACCAAAGGAAACAAAACAAATCTCAAGGCGAAGGTATAACGGACAAAATCGTGCTCCAACGGGGGGGGACCATCAATACAGAAGAGATACCAAGTGAGTAATGGAGATTGTCAGGGTGGGGGAGACATCGTGGGGAAGACACAAATCAGAAAAAATAGTAGAGTCATCCAGGAATGTCGGGTCAGGGGGATAAGGAAGTATCCCGGGCTTCTGCAAGCGGGGGGGCACAGATGTTCCCTCGATATGCGTTCCATTGACCCCATACTTTGGACCACGCCCTCGGCTTACCCCTAGCCGAATACACCGTCTTCTCTCTAAACATACACCAGTCCATATTCTCCTTCCATACTGACACGGTGGGGGGCCGTTGGGAACCCCACAGCTGCGCAATATCCCGCTTTGCGATCATGTTCCCAAGGGCCGCCCACCGGGCCTGAGCAACGTTGTAATCATTCGGTTCCCACACATTCAACAAACATCTCCGAGCCTCGGGCAGCAAAGCGACCCCAGTGACACTCCCCATTACAGCATGTACACGCGTCCAATATGCAGCCACCTCCCGGCATTCCCAGACAATATGGAGGAAGGTAGCACTTGAACCACATCCACGCCTGCATAACCCATCCGAAGAGAAGCCCATAGCGACCAAACGAGGACCAGTAACATACACCCGGTGTAGAATTTTGAGCTGGACGAGACGGAGACGGGCAGGAATGGCGACCTCCTTCGGGGAAGACAATGCTGACTGCCAATCTTCGTCGTCCAATTCCAGCCCATCTCCGGTCCAGGCCTCCCTGAGGCGCACAAGGAGGTCCGCCCGGCTGTTGATTAATTTCTTCTATATTAAGGAAATCGTGCTATCGGGCAGATGACCATCAAGTATACGATCCTCGAGCGGGGAGGACTCGGGAACAGTGGTGTTGGCAGTGAAGACCGACGTCAAGGCGTGGCGGACCTGTGAATACCTGAAAAACTCTCTTTCACTCAACTCATATTCACGCTGAAGTACCTCAAAGGTCTTAACCGCTCCTCTCGCCCAAAGGTCACCCACTTTACTTATACCAATCATATCCCACCTCTCAAACCCTTTCGTTGTCCAGAGACATCCCAATCTTTCCGAAGAATACAGAGGGGTCGCTAGTGTCAATCGATCACTCCATCCGGTGGCCGCATTTGCAGCCTTCCACACATTCACCGCAATCCTGGTGGGTCCTGTCAAATTCTTCCCGGCCGCCCGGGAGTAGAGCGCTCTGTTATAGTCACCGCCCGGCAGCTGGAACTTGTCCATCACAAAAGCTGGGTTCGGGCTGGGTGAATACATTGCGTGATTGATTGCGGACAACTGGGAGGCCCAATAATACCGCCTGATATCCGGGAGCGCCATGCCCCCGTCATACCAGGGGAGAGTGAGTTTCGCAAGAGCAATTCGCGAACGGCCGTCCCAGACGAGCCGCCTCTGTAGACTTTCCACCTCCCGAAAGTAGCTTGCCGGAATGACGTCAAACGAGTTCTGGAGTGCGTATAAAAACCGGGGCAGAGACATCATTTTAAAGAGTGCGGCCCGGCCGAGCGGAGACAACGGCAATTTACGCCACCGAACCACGTCTAATTTCAACCTGCGGAGAGGAGGAAGGAGATTGTGCTCAAAGCGGGCGGCCGGATCCAATGATATAAAAATCCCCAAGTATTTAAAGCCGGAGTGGGAAATTTGAATGGGGAATCTGCTTGGCAATGGGGGAAGACCGCCCGAGATAACATACACACAGGACTTAGACCAATTTATAACCAGACCAGAATTCTTGCCGAATGAGGTGAGAACATCAAATAGGACGTTAAGGGATTTACGAGGGGAGGTAAGGTACAAAAGAATATCGTCGGCATACAACGAGACGCGGTCCTCAAAATCGGGGGCCCACTGAATGCCCTTTATCGATGGCTCCCATCGAAGCCAGGCAGCAAGCGGCTCCAGTGCAAGAGCAAAGAGCAGGGGGGACAGCGGGCACCCCTGTCTGGTACCCCTCTGTAAAAAGGGGCTCGAGTGGGGGCGCGGCAGGAATATTATTGACAGCAAATGGTCAGTACAGCTCTTTCGACTTGAGGGGAGCCTTCGTGGCGATCTGCTGCGGCTCCTCCTACGTCTAGGGGCCTTCTCCTTCTTCCTGTGTCCTTCAGGGGTTCTTGGGGGTGGCCCTTCCTCGGAGTCCGTCGCGGCTGGCTCTGACACCTCCCCGGTGGTGGAAACAGAAAAGAAACAGGAACCGAGTGTGAGTACTGTACACTCGTGAGCAACAACAAAGGGGAAGGGAGTGAGGGAGTATTCACCGGTGCTCTACTATTTACAGTGTCCTACGTGATTGGAGGGGTAGTGCACAGGAATAGGTTTACCGGGACTTAGGTCTCCCCTGCTTCGGTACCTAATGTACTTTTACCGCTAACCCAGCCCCGCAAGCGATCACGCACCTGAACGAGCCACGCACCTCCCCTGGGTGAGTGGCTGGGCGGCTCACAGGAACGGTGGCCTCCTGGCTTTCTGCCGTCCTCAGCTGGCGCCGACTCAGCTTCCCTCTGTGGTTTCTCCACTCGTACTCCCCCGGCCTCTGATGGTATTCGCCGTCCTCCGTCGCCTTCTGTCTCCCGTGTTGTTCCTTCCGCTATCCGTCGTCTCCCGCCTCCTCCTTCCTCTGTCTCGCTCTCCGTCTTCTCCCACTTGCTACTCCGCTCGTTCCGCTCCTCCGACCTCCTCTCCTCCGACCTCCAGGTGTACAAGCACACCTGTGTTTCCGGGGCCCGACCTTTTGTCGGAAACGCGTAGTCAGCAGGCTCCTCCCCACCTTGCAGCGTCCAAGAATTAAACGGCCAGTCCTCCTCTGCCGTCTTTGACGGGTTCCAGTCCATGTCCTGCGAGGAGGAGAGAGAGATAGTAGGGGGTGAAGGCAACACAGCATCAACCCCTTCCCTGCTAGGTGCGGTGTCCCGACGGGTTGTGGGAGCCGTAGGCTGTGAAGAGCTGTCATACGCATGGTCCCTCCTATACACCCCGTTACACCCTCCCAAGGGTGAAGGATTTGGACACTCGACCGTTTACCACCACCTGGGCCAGAGGCTCCTTATATAACAGTTTCACCCACCCGACAAATTCCAAATCAAAACCAAATTTCGCGAGGGCGGCCCAGAGATAAGGCCACTCTATCGTATCAAAGGCCATCGAGGCGTCCAATGAGGCCAAAATGGCCGGCTCCGAGAGAGACCCCGCCCTCGCGAGAACACCATGCAGGCGTCGAAGGTTAAGAGCTGTGTTACGATGCGGGATAAAACCGGATTGATCCGGATGGATCAAGTCTTGGATCACCGTAAGCAAACGATTGGCAAGAACCTTGGCAAGAACCTTAGGTTCAGCGTTAAGCAGGGAGATGAGCCTATACGATGCGCAGCGGTCCCGAGGCTTGCCCTCCTTGGGAATCACCACGATCGTTGCCAAACGCTGGTCACAGGGGAGGGCGCCGAGGTCACGCGACTCCTTGAACATGTCGCGGAGATACGGCGCAACCTTATCCGGGCGCAGTTTGTACAGCTCAATAGGCAAGCCGTTCGGGCCCATAGCCTTACCCGAACGGAGAGAACGAATCGCAGTCGCAATCTCGTCTGCAGACAACGGGGCCTCCATACACACCCGATCCTCGTCAGAAAGGCAGGGAAGCGCAATGTCGCGCAGCAAAAAATGGGAATCGCCCTCATGCCTTTCCGACACCAGGGAGTAGACCGCACTAAAATAATCAGCGAAACATTCCACAATTTCAGTCGGGTCAGTCACACTCTCACCATCCGAAGTCTGAATGACAGGGACCACACGACTAGCTCTCTCTTTCTTGTCCAGCCATGCGATCAATTTACCCGCCTTATCCCCAACATCGTACAGTCTACCCTGCTGTTCCCAGTATAACGCCTTGGCAGCATCCGTAACAAGGGATTTATAGTCAAGCTGCTTCAGACCGAGGGCATGAAGCCTGTCAGGGGTAACACCCGATACTAGGTCGGACTCCAGGTCTGATATTTCGGCCTCCAGACTCGCCACCTCCTGATTCCTGGCCTTCTTAGTCTCAGCAATTAAGGATAGGGCCTGCCCACGGATGACAGTCTTGAAAGCCTCCCACAAGGACACCGAGGAGGAAACCGACCCCTCATTCTCCAGGAAATAATGGTCTAGGGATTTGATCAAGTGGTTGCGGGTTATGGGATTACGCAAGTGCCAGGGGTTAATAGGGGCGACCCGCCCCGCAGCGTCCACCCCCGTGGCGATGCAGAGTCAAAGTGGTGAGTGATCCGAGATGCCCCGGGCCAGGTGTCTGATTTCCCTAATCGAGGAAGATTGGACAGCGGGCGTGAGGAAATAATCAAGTCTAGAGAGACTCCCATGAGCCCCGGAGTGAAAGGTGTATTGACTCTGTGTCGGATGCATCAGCCTCCAGCAGTCCACCAGACCAAAGGTGTCCAAGAAACCACTGAGCCATGACTGGGAAGGAAGAAGATCCCTGGGGGGGTGACGATCCATCGTGCCAGAGAACACAGAATTAAAATCTCCACCCATAAGAAGAGTGCAATCAGGGAGCTCCAGCAGCACACGACCAATATCAGAGAACGTAGAGGTCTGGAGACCCGGGGGAACATACACAGAAAGCAATGAAAGAGTCTTACCCTCCCACCTACCCATGAGTGCGGCGTAGCGCCCCCTATCGTCCAGGATTATGTCATCAATCTCCAGGGGAAGAGAAGACCGGACCAAAATACCCACCCCTCTAGAGCCCGTGGTGAACCCGGAGTGTGCAACAAGTCGGTATCCCCACCTATTCATAGCATGACACATGTTTCCCACTAAATGCGTCTCCTGCAAAAGTACCACATCAGGAGACAAGCGTCGCAAATACTGCAAAACCACACCTTGTTTTATACGATCCCCCAAACTGTTGACATTCCAAGATATTAACCTCAACCCACTACCCCCATCCCAACAAGTAATGCAGAAGACACCCCACTTAGAGCAGGACACTAGAAATCGGTCGGGTTGTTCCGGCCAGGCAGGGAACAGTGGCGTAACGAAACTTGAGGGGGCCCCCTGCAAACTACATGAAGGGGGCCTCCCTCCCATCCTCTGTGCCAGTCTAGAGCACTCAGTCCAGCGACCCGCCATACTGCAGGGGATGCAGGCCTATTGTTACGCCACTGTCACCAATCCAGCCGTTATAAGTAACACTGGATGGTGGAGTCAAAGGTTGGGCTTAGTCTGCCAGCAGGCTGTCATAGGTGGTGGTTCATTCATTACGGGGTCCCTGCCATCAGTAGACCGGGGAAGTTTGCCCAATTTTAGCTGGGTTTCCTGATGCAGACTCCTGTCACGATATACAACATCGGACCCACTCATCGTTCAGTTTTGACAAAACTGCATCCACTGCTCCTTCTCCTTTCCATTTTAAAACATTAGACAATGCGACAATGCAGTAGTCAAAAAAGTCAAAAGTCAAAAAGTACTTTATTCGGTTAAAAAGTAATAACCATAAAAGTTCACAACATGATTTACAATTTACACAGGGAAATATCTTTTTGTTTAAAAAGCCATATCTTCAAATTTCATTAAAATCAATTGTTTTCCGTAATTTAAAAACAAGTTTAAAAAAGCCTAAAACTACATCAACAGTTAAAACAGTGTCCATTCTTTGAAGTTCTAAAAATGCTGGGCGACATCTATTTAAATGAATTTCTTTAAGAATTGGGATATGGAATTTTCTGCGAGGTAAAATATAAAATTTACAAAAAATAAAATGTGAATGTCAGATTGGCACGACAGATCATCACATGGACACATAGGCAAATTTTGAGACCATGAGTTCATTACTGGGAAGGACAAGAGTCTAAAAAGAATATTTATTTATTATTATTATTTTTTTTTTAAACCTTTATTGAGGAATAGAAGGAGATACATGCGCAGGCCCACAACCATCAAGGCCGGCCGCAAAGACATCATTAGAATCAGGAGAATCGCCAACATTAGACCAACCTTCAAACAGGAAATTTCAAAGTGCTCTATACAGGAGTACGGGGCGCGCGACGTAGGATAGGAGGTTTTCGTTTTAAATTTTAGAAGAAAGGAGGGGGCTGCAGCAACAAGGACTGTATACCATACAAAAGGAACACAAAAAAGACAGGGGGGACGTATCACAGATATGAACATAAAGAGGCAAATCCATAGCAACTATACCAGTGAAGCAACCGTAACGACAAAACGGAATGATAAACAACGGTACAGAAATCAACATTTCCAAATCTGATCCCCGCGAACCACCCCCCAGGAACTGGAACAAGAGGCGCATTCAAATCCCGGAAAAAGAAAAAAAAGGTACAAGACCCATGGACAGTCAGCCCCAAAGAAACAGAGAAGGGAAGGAAAGCCAAAAAGAAGAAAAAAGGAAGGCCCATAGAAACTGAAACGGACAAAAATAAAGAACCCCATCCCCCTACCCCCACCCTACACGCATGCAGAGGCTACGGCCTACCCCCCCCCTAGCAGTGTGTCTGTCGCCCTAAAAGATTACCCGAAATACAGATAAAGAAAAAGGGAAAAAGGAAGAAAGGTTATCACAAAAGTGCGGAGGAGGGCAATATACGTAAGCTCAAAACAGTCAGTATGGAAATCCTCGGCCGCCCATCCCCGGATCCCGACCCAAAGCAACAATATTCAACTCCACCGTCTATCTCCCGCAGCCCCAGTAGTATAAGCTACCGCAGTCAATGATAAGGGAGCAGCCTCAACCCTGGCCCCTTCGAACGGGGGTATCGACGTAGTCCAGCCGCACGGTCGCCATCTTGAACAGCACAATTAAACGGAGCAGCCCCAGCAAAGAAGGATACTGTCCAACAAAGTCTGTCCATCTCAATGCCATGCATGCGACGATGATAGAAGGGGGGGCAATGTTCTGTAACGGACCACCAAAGTCCGCCGGCCAAAGCGGTGGCATCCGAGTCAGGAGAAAGTCGTAAGCATTGCCAGTAGAACACAAGGGCATAGCCAGGCATAGCTTCCAAGGACGATTCTTCGGCCATTTCACAAACCCACCTTCTTCAAACCACTCCGCCAACTTTTCCATCCACACGGAAGCATCAGCGGGTGCACGCACCCGCAACGCCCCCGAGATCGCCCGGGCAGGCACTCCACTGCAGTCGGGAATCGGATGTGGCGCATTGTCCTGCATTCGAAAGACAACTCTTCCCACCAGGGGCATGTAGGGGAAAATAGAGTCCAGCCGGTCCCCTAAGTCTCGGGCAGCATCTTGTAGATCAGATCTCAAAGTACCCAAGGCGCAGAGGATGTCTCCAATCCCCAGTGGTGCGGCAGAAGGAAGAGGGGCAGCCGGTCCCCGCACACGGGATCCTCGAAGGCGCTGTGGGTCCAGGGGCAGGTCTCCATCGTAAGAGCCGCATAGCCGGTCGCCCAATCCGGGTTCCGAATAACATGGCCTGGCTGAGGGTACAGGAGTAGCACAAACCATGCCTACACCATGCACGGTACCAGAGCAATCTGGGCGGTCAGACATCTCACCGGCAGCAACCTGGAGGAATCACAGGAGTCGGGGACACAGCCAACGATATGGCGTCCACCGCAATGCTGGAAAGGATAAGCGATCAGTCAGTGCCTGTCGCGGATCGGAGCGGAGACACAATGTTGCACTTCAAACACAACAGTCCCCAAGCGCGAAAATGAGCAAAGCCAGGCAAATCTCAGCAGTAGTTAACACAGCATAGTAGCCGTTCTCGCTGGTCGTCTCCGCCCCGCTTCAGTATCAGATGAGATTGCAAATATGGCCGGCCATTACGAAACAAAGACCCGATCAGCTTCAGCCAGCGCCGGACAGGGAGTGAGGGCGCCCCGGCACTTCCACCGCATGGGGCACGCAAAGAGACACACCGGCGGAGTCAGAATCACCTCCCGGTCCCGAGAAGTCAACTTAGAAACAGGATCAGTGACATAAGGAGGTGCGGGCCGGGAGGAAAACGGAAAGGTCGGCGGAGCCGAGAGATCAAGCGGCCATCATGGATCTCCGTTAAGCCCCTCCTCTCTAAAAAGAATATTTAGTCTAAAACGGGTCAAGAGAAAACGGTCATAGTTAGACAACGGTAGCGTTAAATACGGCTGTATCTTATCACCAGTGATTACTAGGAGATGCGAGGTAACAGTCTTTTTTTTCATTTCATCTCGCTTTCTCCTCTCCTCTAGGTATTCCATGCATTGTTTACTCAACAGTTTCCTAGATATGTGGACCATAGTGAGTGGATCGTCATAATATTGTTGGTGACCAATTTCAACAAGGAAACGTTTTACATACTCTAGCCACTCAAACCTACCCACATTTTCCAATTTTAACATATCCTGGAACATAGCCCGGTTCATAACACACTCATTCGTTGTCCACACCCTATCCCACAAAAGGATGGGTTGTGTTCTAATTATGTCCGATATATGAGGTTGTCCTAGCTCGGTGTGGCAGATATAGGTCGCCACACTTTGTGGTACTGCTAGTACATCCCTCATAAACTTATTTTCGGCTTTTTGAATTGAGTTTATGTTCGCATATCCCCATAGGGCCGAGCCATACAAAGCTACCGATCTACACGTGGCATTATATATTGTTAAAGTTTCTCTTATCGGCTTTTTACCCAGTTTTTTAATAAAATTCTTTAAGGCCATTATGGTTTTTAAGAACAATAATGTTCTGGCCTTAACTGCACTTGTCCAACCCCCTAATTCATGAAACAATATGCCAAGATAAGGGAAAGAAGTGGTATTTTCCAAGGGAATATTTTTTATATACATTCTTCTCATTTGCTTTCCAGTTCTTATACCACAGTTCATGGAGAAGGTTTTACTACAATTTATTTTCAAGTCCAAACTCATCATGAACTTTTCGAAAGCTATTATCAGCTTTTGGAGGGCCAAGGGGGACCGAGCCATCAGGACTGCATCGTCCGCATACAAGAGTGCAGGGATTGGCCTCTGGCCGACCCTAGGCACATCCCTGCACCCCCGAAGCAGACTAAGCTCAAGTCCATTAATGTAAACCAGAAATAGAAAAGGAGCCAGGACACACCCCTGGCGTACTCCTCGCTCAACACCAAAATTTCTGGTACATTCGCCCCCCTTTCCATAGCGAACCGAGGCCGTAGCTCCCGCATATAATTCTCTTAAAAAGCAAATTATTGGGGGTTCCACACCCAAAGCTTTTAAAATTTCCCAGAGTTTCACATGTGACACACAATCGAATGCTGACGTAAGGTCAACAAACGTAAGATACAAGCGTTCGCCCTTTACCCTTGTATATTTTTGTTGGACAATCATTAAATTTAAACATTGTTCTATTGTCCCTATGCCCTTCTGAAATCCAAACTGTAGAGCACTCCTTATCTCATTCTCTTCAGCCCAGCTTTGTAGTCTTGCCAGGATGACTCTGCCAAGGATTTTTATGGAGGAGTCCAAGAGCGAGATTGGTCTGTAGCAAGCACAATCTTGCCTATCTCCCTTCTTGTAAATCGGTACAATGACCGAAATAAACCAAGACGGGTTCAGTCCCTTTACTAGTGCCGCGTTAAAGAGTTGTACCAGCATAGGGCCCCAGATCTCGCAGTTGGCTTTGTATAGATCTGCTGGGATCCCATCAGGACCCGCTGCCTTGCCTCCTTTAGTTGCTTTCAGGGCCGACATAACTTCCTCCAATGTTATCACCAGTTTCTCAGCCCCTGGCACTGTATTATCCATTTTAGTTGGATCTATTATAGGACGGTCATCTTGGCACCTATAAAGGTTTGAGAAATGTTTCACCCAGTCCTCCTCAGCAATAGCAATCTCTATTCGTGCATTGCAATTGTCATAAAGAAGAGGAGCATTTACGGCCCTCCAAAAAGCAGATACATCTTTTGATTGTGATGCTGCGCATAGCGCTTCTAGGGCCTCCTTCTTTATAACGTCTTTCCTTTTCTTTAGGGCCTCATTATATGTTTTCCTAAGGGCTCTTATTCGTAGGGGATCTCGGGGTGTGCTATGAATAGCATGTTTCAAATCAGTTAGTGCCCTTGTACATGCTTTATCGAACCAGCTTTTATTACCCTTCACCTTGTTTTTTGCCTCCACCCACAGGCATTTTCTAATTGTGGTAGCTATAATGTTGAAATGCTTCATAATCTGTTCGCTATTAGACTGCTCATTCAAGCATATTACAAAGCTATTCGAACAGGCATTCAACAGTTTTTCTAGGAGCGTTTCTGGGACCACCTTTCCCCAATTTCGAGTATACCCATTTTGTCTCCCAAGAACTAAATCTGGAATTATACACGGAGGATGCATAGCATCATGCTGCTCCAGAAACGGGTTTCCAACCTCCATTATTTGCGGCAAATGGTCACTTAAGGGTACCTCCATGATCTTTAGCCCCTTAATATTATGACTATAGCTATTTGAGGCAATAATAAAATCAATTATAGTCAAAGCTCCTCTACCTATAGGGTGCAAAAGGGGTTGGTTTTTGGGCAATTTCATTAGCATATCCCATATTATACATAAACAGTATTTCATTTAAACTATCCCCTAGCAAAGAGTGATCAAAATGCGTTAAGTTAATATCCTGTTCTAGCATTAGTCCACAGATGCCCTGTTTGCCCTTTTCACAGAGTGGACAATTAAAATCCCCCCCCCCCATAAGATTGTTACTTCCCTGTCCTTTTTGTCAAGTTCATGTTGTATATCATCCCTCAGCATTTTTAAGGTGCTGATGATATCATTTTTGGGGATATTATTATAACTATTTATCAGTACCAAGTTAATTCCCTTATTGTTTAATCTGATTACTTGATAATAACTGAATTTGGACGTAAAGTGTACCTGCTCATACTTAAGCCGATTTGAAAGGAACGTGATTAAACCACCCTTTGCTCTCCCAAATTGACCCCTTATGGCCGGAGTAAAAAATGTTCTATACCCATTTAGAAATACTGGATCAGTAGTCCAGGTTTCTTGTAAAGCCAGGATGTCTGATCCATTTATAACGCTTTCCCAGGTTGGGTTACTAATTTTCTGCCTCAATCCTGCCACATTCCAAAATAAAAATGTACATGATTTTTTATTCTCTTTTACTGGGCGATCACCCACTAGTGCATTAGTCAAATCCCTGCCTCCTATCGAGTGGCAAGCTGTTCTGCACTTCCCCCCATCTTTTAAATCTTGGTTAGTGGATATCATACATCCTTCCTCCTCAATATGACCATGAATCACAGTGGGTACTGTGGCAGGTTGAATAATATTTTCGTCGCCCTCCCTTGCCTCCTGAAGTCTTCTCTTCTCCTTAGATTTACCACTATTCTCCCCTAATCCTAATACATTGGTGGGAGAAATGCCCTGTTTTTGTCAATCCACATAGTCAAGACCCGAGAATACATCAAACTGATTGTGGACAGGAATGTTATAAACACACGGAGCTATGCCTCTGTTATCCCGCAAATGATTGTTCCTAATATTAAGCTTAGGAGTTAGTGGATAATGCTCCCTGGGATAGAAATTGGGTAATCTCTGAGGTTGGAAGGACAGATTCTGAGAGTATCCAGGATAATTGAAACCAAACCTTTTTGTAAACTGTCTTTTTGATTCATGAGTTTTTGGATATTGGGCTGAAACGTATGGATAGAAGTAGCTAAGATAGTGTGTAGAAATAGAATCGCTACTTCTTGACTCATACCAATCCCCAATATGCCTGACAGCTCTGTGATCTTTAAAGTTTATAATGATTACATCTCCATTCCTATCTTTTGGTCGAGAGCCCACCCATATTGACCGCCTGACATTTAGGATTTCCCCATTGATATGGGCAGGCAAAGGTCTGTTGTTACGTAACCAATGGGTAACTTTATTTCTTAAGGCTCCATGACCTTCCTTAGTGACTATAGGGAGCTCAGGGACACCCGCCATGACAATCACATAAGGCGCAGCTTCAGGCGGTAGATCAACTATTCTACGTGTTTGCCAGTTTGTATTATGGATGTTCCTATCCCCATTATCCTTAATAGCCTTACTTTGCGGGAGTTCTACCTTGTCTTTTGTAATCAGATTATTCTCCCCGGTCGGCATCTAGTCACTCGCTATGATTGTGGATTGGGCTGTACTTTCTGACTTCTTCTTTGGTAGAAGGAGAGGCTGCACCTTTTTAGGGGGGACACTAGATGATTTTCCACCGGGGCAAGCTTTTATAGGAAGGGTAGATTGTACTGGGACTTGTTCTGCTTGTGGCAACGTTTTCCCGGGCTTTACTATGGTGTTTACATTTGTCAGCCCCTTCATCAGATCTGACAGTAAATTGGTATTTCGTTCTACTTTTTTATCGATTAAGTCTAGGTGTGTGTTAATCATCCTAGTCTTTTCTAGTAGAGGGTGGATAAGTGTTTTTTATCAGAGTTTCAATTTTTTCCAGGAGGCCATCCTCCCCAGAATGACAATTTGTTGTAACTAAGGGGGACTTGTTTGGGGTCAATAAATCAACCACATTCAGCGATGTTAGGGTCAACGCCTTCTTTTGTATTTTAGCATCCCTAGTTTTTAAGGATCCACCCCCTCTTTTTTTAGTTTTCATCTTGAGCGGTGTAATCTCACTGGTATTGAGAGGTGATGGAGATGGAGTGGAAAATCTCGGGGAGTTTGATAGGCCTTCATCATCAATGCTATTGGATGAGCATAGAGGGGACAAATCGGGAATAGTGGGCGAACACAACAGAGGAACATCAATGTTAGATTTAGAAAACATTTCTACTCTACCCTCCAAGTCTCCAGAATTCACCAGCCCACTTTGTCCCCCTACATGATTTGTAGAATTTGGCGACATCATAGTCCCTATTTGCCCCAAGGATGATTTTTTCCCAGTCATAAATTTAAGAGCAGGTCTCTTCTTTGGTTCAACTACATCTACTTTTTTCTTACAGTACTTCCCCCCCATCTCACACGTGCTTTCCTATATTTTCTCACTGATTTAGGTGCTGGCGAAGTATGCTCAAGAGTTTTAGTAACAATCTCAGGGTGATCTTGCTGCCTCTCAGTGTGCTACAATCGTCATGACCTTCTTTACTCCAATTTCAAGTTTAGGAGGCGTAACTTTATCCATCACTATGAGGGGAGTATCTTCTTGTACCATAATAGGACTCCCTCGACCTAATGATGCCCTTCTACCGTGATTGATCTGATTTACCTTTTTAATTAGGTAATTATCCACAGTGCCTGAACCAAGAGCAATATTGTCATTTTTAGGCCGAGACATCTAAAAGTTTTGTGGATACAATTAATGTGTCTTCAAATATAGGGGTAAAAAACCAGATCATACAAATACGCTAATGCACTGACATCATATGTAAGATAAGTTCTCACTTGAGGATATGTGGTTCTCCCCACCAGGATCAAAGTCTCTGGCCCAGTCCAGTCTCCTCAGGCCTCTGATGGGCCACAGAGGGCCCGCCCTTTGCCCAGGCTTAGCCCGGCGCAGACCCGCGCGCGATCCCGCGCCGCGGGGAGTTCGCACAATTTCAAGCGCCTCCGTTGGCGGGAAATGACGATGGCGGCTCCTGCCGCAATGCCCCCAGGGAGTTGTAGTTCTCCTCGCTGCGGCCGCTGAGATGGTGCGCGGTGGCGAGGGAACCACCGGCAACGATGGCAAACTCTGCGGCGTCTCAGGCAGCAGGACCACGGGCTCCAAGATTCCGCCCCAAAAAGCAAGGTGAGCAGGCTTACACCCGCTCCACCGGGAGTGCGTGTAATTTCAAGCGCCTCCGGTGGCGGGAAATGACTATGGCGGCTCCTGCCGCAATGCCCCCAGGGAGTTGTAGTTCTCCTCGCTGCGGCCGCTGAGATGGTGCGCGGCGGCGAGGGGAACCACCGGCAACGATGGCAACTCTGCGGCGTCTCAGGCAGCAGGACCACGGGCTCCAAGATTCCGCCCCTAAAAGCAAGGTGAGCAGGCTTACACCCGCTCCACCGGGAGTGCGTGTAATTTCAAGCGCCTCCGGTGGCGGGAAATGACTATGGCGGCTCCTGCCGCAATGCCCCCAGGGAGTTGTAGTTCTCCTCGCTGCGGCCGCTGAGATGGTGCGCGGCGGCGAGGGAACCACCGGCAACGATGGCAACTCTGCGGCGTCTCAGGCAGCAGGACCACGGGCTCCAAGATTCCGCCCCAAAAAGCAAGGTGAGCAGGTAATGCAGTATTTCAAAAGCAGATGTAACTACAAAGAGCACATTTGGATAATACATTTTTATTAGTAGACAATAGCAATCTTAAGAGCCATTGCATAGCTTCATACACACTGTGACCCCAATTCCATCACAGTCTCTCTCTGTCTCAGTCAGTCAATCTCTCTCTTTCAGTCAGTCAGTCTCTCTCTCTGTCATTCAGTCTCTCTGTCAGTCAGTCTCTCTCGTCAGTCAGTCTGTAAGTCAGTCAGTCTGTCAGTCTCTCTCTCTCTCTCTGTCAGTCATTCTCTCTCTCTCTGTCAGTCTCTCTATCTCTCTCTTTTTGTCAGTCGTAAGCCTCTCTCTCTCAGTCAGTCAGTCTCTCTCTCTCCGTCAGTTTCTCAGCCAGTCAGTCAGTATTCAGTCACTGAGTCAGTCACTCTACTCTCTCTCCACTCTCTCTCTCTCTCTCTCCATTCTCTCTCTCAACTCTGTCAACTCTATCTCCACTGTCACTCACACCACTCTCTCTCCACTGTCTCTCTCTCTCTATGCTCTCCCTACTTTCTCACTCTCCCTCTCTCTCTCCACTCTCTCTCCACTGTCTCCATCCACTGTCTCCCTCCACTCTCTCTTCACACTCTCTCTCCACTCTCTCTCTCCCTTCTCTCTCTTCTCTCTCTCCACTCTCTCTCCACTGTCTCCCTCCACTGTCTCCCTCCACTCTCTCTCCACTCTCTCTCCACTCTCTCTCTCTTCACTCTCTCTCTCTCTCTTCTCTCTCTCTCTCTCTCTACTCTCTCTCTCTCCAATCTCTCCACTCTCTCCACGCTCGCCACTCTCTCTCTCTCTCTCCACTCTCTCTCCACTCTCTCTCCACTCTCTCTCTCTCTCTCTCTCTCTACTCTCTCTCTCTCCAATCTCTCCACTCTCTCTCCACGCTCGCCACTCTCTCTCTCTCTCTCCACTCTCTCTCTCCACTCTCTCTCCACTCTCTCTCCACTGTCTCTCTCCACTCTCTCTCTACTCTCTCTCTCTCTTTCTCTCCACTCACTCTCCACTCACTCTCCACTGTCTCTCCACTGTCTCCACTCACTCTCCACTCACTCTCCACTCTCTCTCCACTCTCTCTCCACTGTCTCTCTCCACTCTCTCTCTCTCGCTCACACTCTCCACTGTCTCTCCACTATCTCTCCACTCTCTCTCTCTCCACTGTCTATCTCCACTCTCTCTCCACTCTCTCTCTACTCTCTCTCTCTCTCTCCACTGTCTCTCTCCACTCACTCTCCACTCACTCTTCACTGTCTCTCCACTGTCACTCCACTCTCTCTCCACTCACTCTCCACTCTCTCTCTCCCTTCTCTCTCTTCTCTCTCTCCACTCTCTCTCCACTGTCTCCCTCCACTGTCTCCCTCCACTCTCTCTCCACTCTCTCTCTCCACTCTCTCTCTCTTCACTCTCTCTCTCTTCTCTCTCTCTCTCTCTACTCTCTCTCTCTCCAATCTCTCCACTCTCTCTCCACGCTCGCCACTCTCTCTCTCTCTCTCCACTCTCTCTCTCCACTCTCTCTCCACTCTCTCTCCACTGTCTCTCTCCACTCTCTCTCACTCACTCTCTCCACTGTCTCTCCACTATCTCTCCACTCTCTCTCTCTACTGTCTCTCCACTATCTCTCCACTCTCTCTCTCTCCACTGTCTATCTCCACTCTCTCTCTACTCTCTCTCTCTCTTTCTCTCCACTCACTCTCCACTCACTCTCCACTGTCTCTCCACTGTCTCCACTCACTCTCCACTCACTCTCCACTCACTCTCCACTCTCTCTCCACTCTCTCTCCACTGTCTCTCTCCACTCTCTCTCGCTCACACTCTCCACTGTCTCTCCACTATCTCTCCACTCTCTCTCTCTCCACTGTCTATCTCCACTCTCTCTCCACTCTCTCTCTACTCTCTCTCTCTCTCTCTCTACTGTCTCTCTCCACTCACTCTCCACTCACTCTTCACTGTCTCTCCACTGTCACTCCACTCTCTCTCCACTCACTCTCCACTCTCTCTCCACTCTCTCTCCACCGTCTCTCCACTGTCTCTCCACTTTCTTTCTCCACTGTCTCTCTCCACTCTCTATCCACTCTCTATCCTCTCTCCCTCCACTCTCTCTCTGCTTTCTCTCCACTCTCTCTCCACTGTCTCTCTCTCCACTCTCTCTCTCTCCACTCTCTCCACTCTCTCTCCACTGTCTCCCTACACACTCTCTCCACTGTCTCTCTCTCCACTCTCTCTCTCTCCACCCTCTCTCTCTACTCTCTCTCTCTTTCTCCACTCTCTCTCCACTCTCTCTCCACTGTCTCCCTACACACTCTCTCCACTGTCTCTCTCTCCACTCTCTCTCTCCACCCTCTCTCTTTACTCTCTCTTTCCCCACTGTCTCTCTCCACTGTCTCTCTCCACTCTCTCTCTCCACTCTCTCACTCCACTCTCACTCTCACTCCACTCTCACTCCTATCTCTCTCCACTCTCTCTCTCCACTCGCTCCCACTCTCTCTCTCACAAAGTAGGTGTGCGTTGCCATGGGCGTCCGCAGAAATATTTTCGGGGGGGGGGGCACATTTTTAACTTCATCACCATCCCCATGCACCCTTTTCCCCTCTGCCTTGCACCCTTCTCACCCTCGACCTCCCCCTTGCACCCTTCTCCCCCTCCCCCTTGCACCCTTCTCCCCCTCCCCCTTGCACCCTTCTCCCCCTCTGCCTTGCACCCTTTTCTACCTTGCACCATTCTCCCCTCTGCCTTGCACCATTCTCCCCTCTGCCTTGCACCCTTCTCCCCTCTGCCTTGCACCCTTCTCCCCTCCCCTTGCACTCTTCTCCCCTCCACCCTGCACCCTTCTCCCCTCTACCTTGCACCCTTCTCCCCTCTGTCTTGCAGCCTTCTCTCCTCCGCCTTGCACCCTTCTCCCCTCCGCCTTGCACCCTTCTCCTCTCTGCCTTGCAGCCTTCTCCCCTCTGCCTTGTACCCTTCTCCCCTCCACCTTGCACTCTTCTCCCCTCTGTCTTGCACCCTTCTCCCCTCCACCTTGCGCCCTTCTCTCCTCTGCCTTGCACCCTTCTCCCCTCTGCCTTGCACCCCTCTCCCCTCTGCCTTGCACCCTTCTCCTCTCTGCCTTGCACTCTTCTCCTCTCAGCCTTGCACCCTTCTCCTCTCCGCCTTGCACCCTTCTCCTCTCTACCTTACACCGTTCTCTCCTCCGCCTTGCCCCCTTCTCCCCTCTGCCTTGCACCCTTCTCCTCTCAGCCATGCACCCTTCTCCTCTCAGCCTTGCACCCTTCTCCTCTGCGCCTTGCACCCTTCTCCCCTCCGCCTTGCACCCTTCTCCCATCCGCCTTGCACTCTTCTCCCATCCGCCTTGCACTCTTCTCCCCTCTGCCTTGCACCCTTCTCCCCTCCACCTTGCACCCATCTCCTCTCTACCTTGAACCCTTCTCCTCTCTACCACGCCTACTTCTCCTCTCTACCTTGCACCCTTCTCCTCTCTGCTTTGCACCCTTCTCCTCTCTGCCTTGCACCCTTCTCCGCTCTACCTTGCACCCTTCTCCCCTCTGCCTTGCACCCTTCTCCCCTCCGCCTTGCACCCTTCTCTACCTTGCACCCTTCTCCCCTCCGCCTTGCACCCTTCTCTACCTTGCACCCTTCTCCCCTCCGCCTTGCACCCTTCTCCCCTCTGCCTTGCACCCTTCTCCCCTCCGCCTTGCACCCTTCTCCCCTCTGCCTTGGACCCTTCTCCTCTCTGCCTTGCACCCTTCTCCCCTCTACCTTGCACCCTTCTCCTCTGTACCTTGCACCCTTCTCCTCTCTACCTTGCACCCTTCTCCCCTCTGCCTTGCACCTTTCTCCCCTCCGCTTGCACCCTTCTCTACCTTGCACCCTTCTCCCCTCCGCCTTGCACCCTTCTTCTCTCTGCTTTGCACTGTTCTCCTCTCTGCCTTGCACCCTACTCCACCTCCGCCTTGTACCGTTCTCCCCTCTGCCTTGTACCCTTCTTCCCTCCCCCTTGTACCCTTCTCCCCTCCGCCTTGCACTCTTCTCCCCTCCGCTTTGCACTCTTCTCCCATCTGCCTTGCACCCTTCTCCCCTCTGCCTTGTAACTTTCTCCCCTCTGCCTTGCACTCTTCTCCCCTCCGCCTTGCACTCTTCTCTACCTTGCACCCTTCTCCCCTCCGCCTTGCACACTTCTTCTCTCTGCTTTGCACTCTTCTCTCTGCCTTGCACCCGTCTTCTCTCTACCTTGCACGCTTCTCCCCTCTACCTTGCACCCTTCTCTTCTGTACCTTGCACCCTTCTCCTCTCTACCTTGCACCCTTCTCCCCTCTGCCTTGCACCTTTCTCCCCTCCGCTTGCACCCTTCTCTACCTTGCACCCTTCTCCCCTCCGCCTTGCACCCTTCTCTACCTTGCACCCTTCTCCCCTCCGCCTTGCACCCTTCTCCTCTCTGCCTTGCACCCTTCTCCTCTCAGCCTTTCACCCTTCTCCTCTCCGCCTTGCACCCTTCTCCTCTCTACCTTACACCGTTCTCTCCTCCGCCTTGCCCCCTTCTCCCCTCTGCCTTGCACCCTTCTCCTCTCAGCCATGCACCCTTCTCCTCTCAGCCTTGCACCCTTCTCCTCTCCGCCTTGCACCCTTCTCCCCTCCGCCTTGCACCCTTCTCCCATCCGCCTTGCACTCTTCTCCCATCCGCCTTGCACTCTTCTCCCCTCTGCCTTGCACTCTTCTCCCCTCCGCCTTGCACTCTTCTCTACCTTGCACCCTTCTCCCCTCTGCCTTGCACTCTTCTCCCCTCCGCCTTGCACTCTTCTCTACCTTGCACCCTTCTCCCCTCCGCCTTGCACACTTCTTCTCTCTGCTTTGCACTCTTCTCTCTGCCTTGCACCCGTCTTCTCTCTACCTTGCACGCTTCCCCCCTCTACCTTGCACCCTTCTCTTCTGTACCTTGCACCCTTCTCCTCTCTACCTTGCACCCTTCTCCCCTCTGCCTTGCACCTTTCTCCCCTCCGCTTGCACCCTTCTCTACCTTGCACCCTTCTCCCCTCCGCCTTGCACCCTTCTCTACCTTGCACCCTTCTCCCCTCCGCCTTGCACCCTTCTCCTCTCTGCCTTGCACCCTTCTCCTCTCAGCCTTTCACCCTTCTCCTCTCCGCCTTGCACCCTTCTCCTCTCTACCTTACACCGTTCTCTCCTCCGCCTTGCCCCCTTCTCCCCTCTGCCTTGCACCTTTCTCCTCTCAGCCATGCACCCTTCTCCTCTCAGCCTTGCACCCTTCTCCTCTCCGCCTTGCACCCTTCTCCCCTCCGCCTTGCACCCTTCTCCCATCTGCCTTGCACTCTTCTCCCATCCGCCTTGCACTCTTCTCCCCTCTGCCTTGCACCCTTCTCCCCTCCGCCTTGCACCCATCTCCTCTCTACCTTGAACCCTTCTCCTCTCTACCACGCCTACTTCTCCTCTCTACCTTGCACCCTTCTCCTCTCTGCTTTGCACCCTTCTCCTCTCTGCCTTGCACCCTTCTCCGCTCTACTTTGCACCCTTCTCCCCTCTGCCTTGCACCCATCTCCTCTCTACCTTGCACCCTTCTCACGTCTACCTTGCACCCTTCTCGCATCTACCTTGCACCCTTCTCCCTTCTGCCTTGCACCCTTCTCCCCTCCGCCTTGCACTCTTCTCCCATCTGCCTTGCACCCTTCTCCGGTCTACCTTGCACCCTTCTACCCTCTGCCTTGCACCCTTCTCGGCGCCCCCTTGCCCCCCATGCGGTCGCCCACATGGTGCGTTCTAACAAGAGTGCTTACCTGAGGGCACCATTTTGCTGCCTCATCCCTTCTCATATGAGCTTTGCCCTTGAGAATGCTCTCACTGGGGGCCCCCACTCCCAAAGGTGATACTGACTCAAGACATACTCCACCTTTCTCACAGTTTAAATTCAGAGAAACGATATACTGATGTTATAGAGGCAAATTCACTAAAGAATACAAACTTTCCACACCACCCTCATCAGAAAGCTCGAAAATATCCAAGCCAAAGATTTCCTATAGGAATCAAGCTATTGTTTAAAATACTTCACGGTGGAGAGCTACAGCTAAAGGTGCGGTGTTACATGACAACTAAAGTTGTGAAATAGTACTACAATATTTGACAACATTGATAAGATAGAATCTTGCAAATGTAACATGGTGAAAACATATTTAAGGCCCTGTAATTACACAACAAAAGTTGCCAAATTGCACTACAATATTTAGCAACATTGAGAAGATAGGATCTTGAAACCATTAATTCAAAACATAGTCTTGCAAGTGTGTAGGACAGCGTGTTACCCGTCTGCCCATTCTTGGTTAGGAAATGGCAACAAGTTCATGAATAACATGCATTTTTGCATCCATACTCTTGTCATGAGTGTGGTATGTGCCTTCAAAACCTGCGGAAGAACGCCATCTCCATTTCCCCTCTCACAACTAGGTAGACCTGACCTCATGACTTGTTCTGCGTCCTAATTGTGAACTCCACAGAATTGTTGACTCCACACTCAAACCTTGTCAGGGTCCTGAGCGGTTTGTCTGTGCTGCCTTCTGTGCTGCCTCCTGCTCTCTGGGGCCCCCACCTCATCCTCTTTCCGGGCCTCCCGCTCTCTGACTGAAGAGAAACAATGTATGTTGAAACATTGTTTCTCTTCAGTCAGAAGGAGGGGGTGCGGGGCTCAGAGCAGGCTGCAGTCAGCCTGCACCTGCTTCAGACACAGAGGGAGAGAGGCTGGCTTCAGCACAAGCCTCTCTCACAGCTCTCACTGAAGAGCTGAGGGGGCCCGGGCCCCCTTCATTTCCTGAAGAGAGGAGGCCCCCCCGCAACGCGGGGGCTGCGGGGGCGTTTGTTACGCCCCTGACAGGGAATCCAGCCAGTCACTCACATTCTCAGGCCGATCGAAAAAGAATGTCCGTTCCTTATACTCCACACGAAGCCTGGTAGGGAAAAGCATGGCATACTTCAATCCTAAGTCACGTAGACGTCTCTTGACTCCACGAAAGCCCATCCTCTGTCTCTGGACAAGCTGAGTAAAGTCCGGGTAAAAGTTAACAGTGAAATTTTCGAATTTCACCGGGCCGCTAACCCTCGATGCCTGCAGGATAGCATCACGGTCCCTGAAATGGAAAAGTTTGGAGACGATAGGACGCGGCGGTGCGCCCGGCTTAGGCTTCCCACCCGGGACACGGTGGGCGCATTCCACTGCAAAGAACTTGGACAATCCAGAAGGGGCAAGATAGTTCTGGACAAGGTCTTAAACCAGGAGATCAACAGAATGAGCCTCAGGATTCTCCGGAACACCTGTGATGCGGATGTTATTGCGTCTTGCCCTGCTTCGAAATCCTCCAGCCGATGGGACAAAGGAGCATTCGCCGATTTGAGATCACCAAGTTCGGTCTGAAGTTCCGACACATCAGTCGTGAGGCTAGAAGTCTTGAGATCCAACGACTTCACCTTCTCGTTGGTCTTAGACAGGTCGGCTCTAATCAGGGTGACATCGATGGCCACAATGTCGATTTTATGAGCGAGAGCCTCATATTGCTGACCGATGGTCTCCTTCATGTTGGTAATGGCGCCCATGATGTCTTGCAGGGACAAGTCCGTAGGGGAGATAAAGTCCTCCTTCGCGTCCCCCTGGGTATGGCCGGCGATTCCAGGGGATCCTTTAGGCTGGGTATACCGGTCCATAACATTGGACTGGACCGGTCCCCCACGAAGGGGCGCCTTAATCTTCCGTTTCTCAGCGTCTCCCCTGGCAGTCATGTTGGAAGATATGCCCCGAAGGGGCCCGCGAGACATGGTGAAAATGGCCGCTCGCGGGACGGGCACCAACAGTCGACCGATGCAAAGTTGTGCGGCCAAAACAGAGACACGACCTGACCCAATCCGTGTAGGTGGTAAAGTCTCACTCACGCTGCAAAGAGGCTGGACAGGTCCCCCGCCAAGCGGAGCCTTCTCACAATCCGTTCGTGCCAGAAGCGGAAACGAAACCGAAAGTTGGAGTGGGGCAACTGGGGAAGCCCCTCAGCCGTTGTTGTTCAACTCGATCCCGGCCTCACATGCCACCAAGTCCCCGGCGCGATGCAGGGTGGGCCTGGAAAGTTCAAATCGACGTAATTTCGGGTCCCCGGGTCCAAATCAAATTCTGAAGCGAGTAAAGAGATCAGCCCAGGTTCCTCATCAATGATCCGTCCAAGAATTCAGGATATTATATGGATAAGTAGCAAAGAGCGGCGGGGGTCCGGAGAGCTGTGTGCTCACGCGGCCATCTAGGGTGCCCGCGTAGCTCCTGTTGCACCAATGAAGTTTCGATGCAGGATGACCAAGTAAGAGGGCCCCTGGCCTCTAGGCGAAAAAGAACAATGAAGGAAGGAGGACTTGTGTCTTTGCTATGGAAAGAAAAGACACTTTGTAAAACAATGTCCTAAGAAGACGAGAAACGAGGTAGCCTGTATGTGATTGACAGACCACGAGCGCGTCCATCTATGATTTCAACGTCTGTCATAAACAACGCTCTTTTTTTAAATATCAGGCATCCATCTAAGATTTCAACGTCTGTCATACACAACGCTCTTTTTTTATATCAAGGTCAAAATAAAGCTCCTGCAAGGCGCTTGGAAATTACCCACTGTTAATGAGTTTGACGCAAAAGACACCCAATTGATGGACGGAATGCAGAACAAATCAAAACATTCACCCCTAGTCAAGAGATCTGGGTTAAACCCATCATTTTGTGGGAAGTTTTATATAGCGCGAACTAGACCCGATAAATCGGGTATCAAAGCGCTTTACATAGCACTAGTTTTGTTACACAAGGACACATTCATTTTTTCTTAGGCACGGGGAGATTAAGTGATTTGCCCAGAATCACAGGATGTTGAGCGGCGTAGCTGAGACTCGAACCCGCTTCCCCAGCTTCGACGTCGGCCGCTCTAGTCGCAAGGCTACAAGCCACCCCAGTTTAGACCTGGCCATTTGCAAATCAGTCTTGAACCTTTGCGTCATGGGAACAGTCCAGACTGAACTGCCAAGCCAGGTCCTTCTTGGAACGGAAACAAGCATCCTAGGACCGGTTTCAGGGTTTCTTCCCTCATCAGCCAAGATAGCTTGATTGGCACAGTGAGCCCGGAACCCACGTCTGGGCATACTTAGGGCATACCTGGGCGCACTTAGGGCGAGGAAGAAAAAGACACACAATTGATGGAATGAATGCAGAACAAATCAAAACAATCACCCCAGTCAAGAGATCTGCATTACATCCACCATTCTTTTGCTCACCATGCCACCCCAGTGTAGACCTGGCCATATGCAAATCAGTCTTGACCTTGTGCCTCACTACACCACTGGATTCAAGCTAGCTTGGCTGTTGAAATGTGATGCCCTGGAACTGGTCCCAGGATTCTTGTTTCCGGTGCAGGGAGGACCTAGCTTGGCAGTTTGGGCCGGACTGTTCTCACAAGGAACTGTGTCAAGACCGATGTGCATATGGCTGGGTCCAAACTGGGGTGGTGTGGTGAGCACAAGAATGATAGATTTAACTCAGATCTTTGTGACTGGGGGCGAATGCTTGCATTGTCCAGCATTCCGTCCAATTGTTTCTTTTGCATATGTCGCCCTAAGTGGGAAAGGTATTCCCAGATGTGGGTTCCATGCTCACTACACCACTGGATTCAAGTTAGCCTGGCTGATGAAGGCTGATGCCCGGAAACCGGTCCCAGGATGCTTTTTTCAGGTCCAGGGGGGACCTGGCTTGGCTGCTCGGGCTGGACTGTTCCCACAAGGACAGGGTCAAGACTGATTTACATATGGCTGAGTCCAAACTGGGTTGGTGTGGTGAGCAAATGAATGATGGATTTAACCCAGATCCTTTTGGCTGGGGGTGAAGGCTTGCATTGTCCAGCATTCCGTCCATCAATTGTTTCTTTTGCATATGTCGCCCTAAGTGGGAAGGGTATGCCCAGACGTGACTCCTGAGCTCACTACACCACTGGATTCAAGCTAACCTGGCTGATAAAGGGTGATTCCCTGAAACCTGTCCCAGAATTCTTGTTTCCATTTCAGGGAGGACGTAGCCTGGCAATTTGGGCTGGACTGGTCCCACAAAGAATAGAGTCAGGACTGATTTGCATATGGCTGGGTCCAAACTGGGGTGGTGTGATGAGCAAAATAATGATGGATTTAACCCAGATCCTTGTGACTGGGGGTGAATGCTTAGATTGTCCAGCATTCTGTCC
Source organism: Lissotriton helveticus (assembly GCF_964261635.1). NCBI lineage: Eukaryota > Metazoa > Chordata > Amphibia > Caudata > Salamandridae > Lissotriton > Lissotriton helveticus. The sequence goes on along the minus strand of NC_136071.1, from coordinate 890,298,212 downwards.
ATCAATTGTTTCTTTTGCAGTTAATGAGTTTGAGGCATTGAGATGCTTTGTGGATCAACAATGTCAAGATAATTTACACGTTTCAGTTTAAAGTAAAAATAAACATGAAGCCCATGAAAAGACCTCCTTCATCTTCTGGGGTGGTAAACTGGGAAAACAAGTTATTGGTTATCACCAAGGAGACGGGCATTTAGAAGAAATCCAGTTCAATATTATTGTAGTCCCAGATTGTATAATTGTGCTCAAAACTACCTGGTTAAGATGACACAATCCCACAGTTGATTGGAAAATGACCTTTACAACGTGGCTTGAGCCACATGTGCCATTTCCCAGCAAGCAGAGCCATGCTTTCCTTAACCACCTGGAGCAGAGTGTGGGCTAGATGCTGGGATGGGCAGGCACAAGAAGAAGAAGGATCGAGAGAGGACATGGGCTGGTAAGTGGGGCTGTGGCTGGGTTCTGAGGGTGTGGGGGTAGTTTTTTAAGGGTTGGGGTAGTTTTAGGGCTCAGGGTTGGGGTAGTTTTAGGGCTCAGGGTTGGGGGTAGTTTTTAGGGCCCGGGGGTCAGGGTTGATTTCAGGGCTCAGGGGGGTCAGATTGTTTTTTGGGCTTAGGGTAGTTTTTAGGGCTTGGGATACTTTTTATGGCTGGGGTAATTTTTAGGGCTTGTGGGGTCAGGTAGTGTTTAGGGCTCAGGGGGGTCAAGGTAGATTTTGGGGCTCAGTATAGTAGGGTAGCATTGTGGGCTTGTGGGGGGTCAGGATAGTTTTCAGGGCTCAGGCGAGAGTCAGGGTAGTTTTTAGGGCTCAGAGCACAGGAGCTGGGTTGTGATCTTTTTCACACGTATCCCTTCACCAGGCATGGCTTTACCACAAAATTGTGTGGTAAAGGAATTCGTTGTTCATATGCTTTCATTGTTCAGACAGTGTTTTAGAGGCACGCATGGTTTAGCCACTTTGTAGAAAGTCCAGACGCCCTTCATTGGCTTACTGGGCATCAATTAATAATAATAATAATAATTAATAATGTGGTAATGTAGGCGAGCAGGTTAGGCTTACCAGAGCGTAGTGTTAAGCATTTGTTGTAAACAAAGAGTAAATAAATGAGAGATACTCTCGAGAAGAAACTCAAGAACAATTTACAATAAAGTAATACATTTTATATCATTTTAAACACCAAGATCATCGGAATCAGGTAAGTACTTTAGACGTTATAGATTTTTACGGGGAAAACAGTAGAAAATCACAGATGTCAGATTTGAGAGATGCCTTGAACACTGCAATGTTATCCTATGGGAGAAACATTCACTGCATAGGTATACTTACAAACTACTTACAGAACTGTGCTTCTGGACATAATGTAAGTAGGGGCCAAGGTCCAAGAAAGCACCAGCAGTTCAAGTTTATCTTCCCTGGGGTGTCCGGGTGCAGAGCTGATGTATGCAGTGGTAGCCTGTAAGAAATGGGCTGCAAGTGGGGACTTGGGTACCAGAACCCAGGGGGGCTTGTCTCTTGATGGTCTCATGACTACAGAGACACCGTCAGTTTTCTTGCGCCCGGGCTGGGGAGCACTGGTGTTTTGTCCTGTGGGTAGGTAAGTTAGAGGCTCTCACGGTTCTTGGTGTACCTGCAGAAGAGAGAAGAAAAAAAACACAGCAGGGACACTCTCGGGTGGAGTTTGCATCTCTTGAAGTCCTTCAATGTGCAAGTAAGTTTTGGCGGTGGTGGCTCTAGTGCCCCAGGTATTGGTGCAGGGGTGTTCCTGGATTGTGTAGCTGCTAGTACTCTCTGGGGAGCTGGGACCGACTTCTAGGAGCCACAATGTCCTTCTTCTGGGGCGCTGCTCCCTCAGTGGGCCCATGGATTGACAGAATGTTGTACTGGGCATATGTGGTTGGTGTCTGCTGGTGCACTGGCTTCCCCCCTCCGAGAGAGATGTTGCTAGGTCAATGAAGTGCTGGGCCAACCTCCAGGGGTTAGGGAGGCTGTTTCACTTCTGGAAGAGTCGGTCTTTGTGATTGTTGGAACAGCAGCAGCTAGGAAGGATTTTACGCCACGTTCAGTGCTGGTCCACAGTTCTCACGTCTTTGTCCTTCTTCTTTCAGGCAGATGAATCTGAGTTCCAGATGCCAGGGGCCACTAACTACTAAACTTAGGGGCACTAAGGGGAGTGAAGGGTAGTAGCCAATGAGCTACTTACCACTGGGCCACTACACCCCATATTGTCATGTGGTCACATTTAGGCCTGAGTAGGTACACCCCCATTTCACATACTCATGTTTTAAAGTTGCCATCTTTTCTTAAAAACTGACATTTGACACACATTCGCTTGCGTGCCTGTGCAGGATAATGTTCACTGAGATGGCTTTGCTTACATTTATACTTCTTCATTGGTATATTATCGAGTGCCTTGAACATTATGTAAAAGGGCTGAGTTCACTAGGCAAAATGCTGTTTGTTATTGTCCGCTCGGTGACTGAGCTATCACGAAAGAATCAACAATAGCGGACTGACTAGGGCTTCAGCATAATTACATGAATGGAGTTTATTATATAACAACATCACTCCTTTGTTAAGACAAAGGATAATTTTGTTGACACTGCTGAGGTTGCCTCATGCCAGAATTCCAGCTTAGCTGATTTCTGTTTACCTCCTGCGAGGGATGATGCTGAGCTCTCCAAGACAGTCTCCCTGATGACCCTTACCCATAGGTAATGGGGGTGTTAAATCACCTTATAGGGATTCATGCAGATTCGCCCACACTAGACAAACTAGGATAGGTAACGGTAGGTAGGGACACAAAATATGACAGTACTCATTTTGTTGTGTTTCTATCTAGGACCCTAATTCGATATTCCCGATTTATGCCCTTATATGGTTATAATAAATCGTATCCTTATAAAGGCATAAGAATCATAGCCATATTTAGTAATAGCCCATGCAGTCCAAATACGGCAAGGCTACTCCCTTAGACTCCTAGAAAGTACAACGCGTTCTTTAAACAAACCAAGCCTCCAGCAGCCCGGGGATTCCCCCTGCTTTTGTTTTGATTTGCACAAGAACTCCTGGAGTCCAGAAAGAACTGTTAGTTCTTAGTGACGTCTTATGTCCAACCTTACGTCAAACCCGGCCCCTTTCAGGTATAAATATACCAACGTTGCCTTAAGCAAACACACGGTGGTTTGGAGCAGAGCGGCTATCTACTTACCCGAAGCCCAGCTGATGCGAGAGCCGAAGGAAGCCGCCCCTCCCTTTTGACGCACTGAGAAAGACGCTGTCTTTTTCTCCAGCCGAGAAAATCCAGCTCCGGTGTTTCCAGTCACCCTTGCGGGTTGCTGGGAGATCGAGTCCTGAGAGAGAGATACAAGACCTCCTACATTCTATTACCAAGGTACGGAGCTGACTAAACCCTTGAGAGAATTCTTGATTCAGATTCCTTGGCAAAAACCAACTTAACTTAAACTGCAACTTACTTACTCCTTCCCACGTATTAGGCTTAGGTCAGGTACACCGGGGTAGGCGTATCTTAGAAGCACCAGTTGAGCAATGTTTTTATGTATGTATATATGATGTTATCCGTTTTAAAGTATCATATGGCTAAGAAACCATATCAATGCTTTTACAGTATTATTTCATAATACTCCTTTTACTGTACGCACTTTACTTCATGTTAAGTATTGCAATTGTGGCAATTCATTTCTCTTGCATGAGAAAGAAGACTGCTCAATAAATAACACCTTTTATTGAAAACGCCCGTCTCTCTATTTCTCTGCACTCTGGTGAAACTAAGTACGCACGATTGACTGAGTGAAATAACCGTCTATTGTTTTCACACGACTCTAGAGATACACTCTTTATTCTGAGGGAGCAAAGTTGTCATGTTTATGCGGTTGTCAGAAACGTATCCTTTCTTGTCTAAATCAGGAGAGTTAACTCTTTCCTGAACATTCGAGAAAGTTTCTAGTGACCTCTGAGCTAGCTGGCAAAACTAATTAAGTCTAATATAGTCAGTAGAGACCTAGATGACCTCAGTCCTACATCTACACTGCTGATTATATTATTCCAATGCTCAGAGCCTATTGGGAATATAGGAACTACACTACATGGCGCCCAACGTTTGGTAAGGCGATAATCTAACGCAAGACATTAGAGTAACTCAGTCGTGCTTTTTCACACAGACCCCTTTTCCCGTAAAAACTCCAAAAGACGTCTGGAGTAGGTAAAAGGTTAAAATCCACCGGAACATAGTAGGAAGAGATTCCTATGTATTAGTTTTTGGTTTAGTCAACGTTGAAGGATACAGTGTTCCAAAATATTGTGCACCTAATCTTTGTTTCCTTGAAACTTGCTCTGCAACAAAACTTTCTGTCAGTAAAATGGGAGAAAGTGAAGACGAAAGGGAGAGAGCTAGAATTGCAGCTCAACTCCTAGCGGATGACACAAGTCTCCGAGAAGAAGACCCGAATGCTATAATCATTCCGGTAAATGTAAGAAGAACTATAACTAAAAAACTTATGGAAAATGGAGTATCATCACGAGGTGGTACAGTCATATTTGTGGTAGAGGCCCATGAATATCGGCAGACAGAGGTATTCTATTCATGGATACAATTTCCAGCAGCACATGCTATAACACAGAAATTCCACTATTACAAAAAAGAGGAACCCCTGGATGAATAAGCTCCTTTCGAGGACGTTGAAATCCCACTAACTTTCCAAGAGCACCTGCTCTGGTTTAATGGTGCCCTAAAACATCAAAATCACATCACCAGGCTCGGTCCACTAGGTAGACCAGGAGCCACGTGGCCGGTTCTAGACAGCTACACACCACAATCAGACATAGAAAAAATGTCAACCGAAGAACTTTTAGTTAAAATAAATGAATTAACAAAGGCATATAGAGAATTAGTTCAATTGGCAGTGGACGACATAACATACCTGCAGAAATTGAAAGAAACAGATATAGCAGAACAACCATTTGAACTTGCCAGAATTATAGAAAAATCCTATGAAGAACTAGGTAAAGATAGTTTGGGTGGGAAAACAATAAAACCCCAACTAACTTTAAATCCTGAAAAAACCTTTATTAAAAATAATCTAAACACTCCAAAAAAGAGTTGGGATGGTAATAAACAATCCACTCCCAGAGAAAAACGATTCCAGTCCAGAGGAAGGTCTCCTCAACGGAGAGATAGATCTCCAGACCGAGGAGGCAAGTCTCCCCAGAGGGAGCCCTCTGAGAAAAGATACAACCTTAGAGATAGGGATAAATTGAGAAAACCTGACAGATATCAAGATATTGATACACGTCCCTCTCAATCTTTTCAGACTTCCTCACAGAAATCGGAAAGAAGAGGACGGTCAGAACGCAAAGAAGAGCACGTCAAGTCCAAAGACAAGGAACCTGCTCATCAAAGTAAAAAGTTACAATTTCCAAAAAAGAAGGTAGCAAGTATTAGAATAAAACATGCCGAGGATACTGAGGACACAGCTGAAAAACGGAGAGTGGGCCCAGACAATGCTAGACAGCGCAGCAGAAGTAACAATAGCTCGCAAGATCCTGATGAATCTTCTGGAGACAGTGGACATGAAGCAATACATTCAGGTGGAAACTGCAGACACCAGAGTTAGCAAACCTCATAAATTATACGAAATAACATTGCGTATAGAGGGGGACAAAACTAGGAAAGTAAAGGGTCTCTTTTGGGGATAACCTTTCGAAAGGCTATGACATCCTGTTAGCTGAGAAAGACTGGCCACCAGAGTTTGTCAGGGAGTGCCCTCGTGGCGAAGAAATGATTATGCCTGCCTTCTCAAATCATATTCCAATTCATAAAAAATACACATTTGCAAGAAAATGGGCAGTGGCCCAAGCTCCTGCATTATATAAAAATCATGTAGGATGGGATGAGGATTCTCCTCCTCACAAAATCCAGTTAAAAAATCAACCCACTGCACAAAGGCAGTACCCAGTTAAACAAGAAGCTAAAAAGCAAGTCAGGGAGATCTTAGATCAACTTGAATATCAGGGGGTGATTGAAACATGCACCTCACAAATGAACAATCCTTTGTTTCCTGTCTCCAAGCCAGATGATTCATATCGTCTAGTTTTGGACTACAGACACCTAAACTCCTGTTGCAAAACATTTCCAGTACAAAACTCACACAGTGCAGCACTAATGTCACTCATTCAAAATACTTTATTTCGATAAATCAATATCATAAAAAGACAATAGCACTATACAAAAGTTCTCACACAAAAAATACATAATTAATACAAGATAAAATCATGATTAATTTCCACAATCTATATATTTACAAATTTATTTATTTATTTATTTGCGGGTTTATAACGCGCTAGGATCACCTCCCAGAGGAGTATCTCCGCGCCTTTGCAAACCTTCCAGCTTATGACAGTAGGTATACAGGTAGCACTAGTTTTGAAATAGAAAGGTTTTTAACTGTTTTCTAAACGGGAGGTATTCCTGACAGAGTCTCAAAGAGAGAGGGAGGCTGTTCCACAGCGTTGGACCGGCAATTGAAAGGGCTCTGCCACCCTGTCTGGCCTTTCTGGCTCTCGGGACCTGTAATAGAGCTTGTTCACTAGATCTCAAGGATCTTACAGGTTTATAGGGGGAAAATCTGTTATTTAAGTACACTGGGCCTTTATTCTGAAGACTTTTATGTATAATACAACCTATCTTATACTTCACCCTTTGTTTAATCGGAAGCCAATACAGGGTATTCAGGAGAGGTTTAGATGGAGTACGAGGAGGCTGATTTAGGACGAGACGGGCCGCAGTGTTCTGGACTACCTGCAATCTTGCAATAACTCCCTCGTTTGCTGACAGGAGCATCCCGTTGCAGTAGTCCAGACGGCTCAATATTAGGGCCTGCACTAACGTCCTCCTAGTTGAGTCAGGGAGCATAGGGAAGACTTTCCTCAGCATGGCGATGACATGGAAGCATGAGCTCACCACTTGGTTGCTGTATTGCTTCAGGGAAAGCTCCTGGTCCAAACGCACACCGAGATTTTTAACCACCTGCTTTGGCTCTGGGACTGGGCCAAGATCTTGCGGCCACCAGTCTGGGGACCATAGGAGTTTTGCCTCACCGAACAGCATCACTTCTGTTTTTGCAACATTACATTGCAAGAAGTTGGATGCCATCCAGTGGGCCACTGCCTTCATCCCCAGGGAGAAGGAGTTCCTGACCTTATCCGTGAGATGTTTAAAAGGAAAGAGGAGTTGGGTGTCATCCGCATATGACATAGGGATGAACCCATGGGATCTCATGATGTTCGCTAGGGGGGCCACATAGATATTAAAAAGGGTAGGGCTTAAACAAGAGCCCTGTGGCACCCCCTTCGATATCCCCAACTCCTCTGACCGATAAGCACCCAAGGAGACTGTCTGGGTGCGATCTGTCAGGAAGCTCCTTAACCATGCCAGAGCTCCACCTTCCAGACCGATGTTCACAAGCCTGGTGGTCATGATGTCATGTGACACGGTGTCAAACGCCGCAGACAGATCCAACAGAACCAGGATAACAGAATAGCCCCCATCCTGGAACATGTGTACATCGTCTGCGACTGACAGCAAGGTGGTCTTGGTGCTATGTCTCGGCCTGAAACCCGACCGGGATGGATCCAGTCCATGTGTCTCCTCGATGTATCTGGACAGGTGGCTGTTAACAAATTTCTCTATCATTTTACCCATAAAGGGAAGAAGAGAAATAGGTCGTAGGTTGGTAAGATCCGTCCAAGGAATGGTGGTATTTTTCCTCAATGGTCTTACTAATGCCCTTTTCCAGTCCCTCGGAACCTCTCCCGTACTTAGTGACAGGTTAATTAATTTCTGAATTTCTGGGCCAAGGATTTCGGCCAGCATGGGCATAATACGGGCGGGGACAATGTCCTGAGGGCTACCACTCTTGATCACATTTATTAAGGCAATGACTTCCTCTAAGGAAATAGGGGGAAATTTTTTTAAGCAATTAGCTTGCGTATTCTGCTGTATACTATTGTGAGAGGAGTTATTAGGATCGGCTACCTCGGTTGTTTTTGTGGCCAATATTTTTGCATAGATCGTGTCAATTTTCTTCATGAAGAAGTGTGAGATCCCATCACATAGTTCTTGAGAAGCAACCTCTGCCGTCTCACATGCTGCAGGCTTAATAAAAGTTTGCAGGATTTGGAAAAGAACTTTAGAGTCCTTTCCGGCCTCTGTAAGTTGCATAGCAATGTGACTTTTACGAGCTGTCCTTATTGCTTTATGATATGACCTGAGGGATGTTAAATAGTTTTGTTTATCCTCCAACCTTCGAGACTGTCTCCATACTTTTTCCAGCTTTCTGGACTTTTGTTTCATCTGTCTCAGATCTTCGGAATACCAAATTTCTTGTCTGCCTGCTTGGCGGGGTTTGTATGTTTTCTGCGGAATGATGCCATCAATTGCTTCGCTCACTGCTTTTTCGAACCGATTGAGTTCAATAGGCATTATTCCCCTATGATCATTAATCATAGGAGCTTGATAAGCTTCTCGAAAGGTGTCCAGTGTTAATTTGTGCCATGGTCTCCTTTTGGTTGGCAAGGCAGTCGGTGCACTTAATTTGCCCATAGCCTCAGTGTGAAATTTTAAGATAAAGTGATCTGTCCATTCTACCTGAGTGGGGGGTGTACACATATTTAAAGATGAGTTGGAAAACACCAAATCCAACGTATGGCCTGCCTCATGTGTGGGTCCCTGATTCATCTAACAGCCCCTCTAGGAAACTGGCAACATGGAACATAATCCTTGGGGTCTGCAATAGCTGTAAAAACAGGAGAGCTGGCTTAACCTGAATAAACCCTGCCTCTTTTAAAATGGGGATCAGGTATTTCATTCTTACTGCCGTGTAGTGTCCACAGAACATCAAAAAATGCAATGTGTTCTGGGTAGAAAAATTATCACAGGTACACAGCATTGCATTATCTGGGGTGCTCCAGGTTGGAAAATGTCCGAGGTTCAAATGAATCAAATTAAAACAAAAACGGGTTAAAAGAAAACGGTGATAAGGTTTATTCACAGTCGTTAAATACAATTCAGGGCCAGCTTGAGTGCTCATAATAATGCTAGCCCTCACCGTTGGTTTCTCTAGTTCCATTTGTTCCCTCTCCAAACTTAGCAGTTCTCCCATCATACCTTTAATCAGAGCAATGTCCTTAGTTGTTATGGAGGCCGGGGAAAAGAAGAGCTCTGGTCTCCCTAGCTTTACAAGACTGTCTTTGATGTAGGCTAGCCACGGGATTTTATTCACTCTATCTAGCTGCAAGCAGTCTTTTAATATACTGTGGTTAAGGGGGATTTCTTGGTTCCACCAGGTCTTTAACCATGCTAAAACAGGGCCCACTTTAATCAAATCTGTAATATATCCTACTCCTAATTCAGTGTGGATTGTATATGTTGGAGTGGACTGTGGGACTGAGAGAACAGCTCTTAAAAATTTATTCTCAGTGGTCTGAATACTGTCCGGGGAACAGTATCCCCAAATTGCACTCCCATATGTGGCCACAGCAAGACATTTCGCTTTATACATTTTTATTAATGTTGCTATTGGCCTAGCTCCCAGTTTTTTCGCAAAACCCTGTAGTGCTGAGGCTGATCTTGCAAGGGAAATGTTTCTATTTTTTAACTGGGGACCCCAAGTGCCTCTCTCGTCAAATGTGATCCCCAGGTATTGAAAGGTGGCTACTCTACATAGCTCTTGCTTGCCACATGTAAATGTTTTTAAAAACTTATTCTTATTTCCCTTGCCCATTATCATAATTTGAGACTTCCATACATTTATCTTTAGGCCCAAAGAACCCATGAAGTCTTCAAAAGCATCCAGTTTCCAAAAAAGAAGGTAGCAAGTATTAGAATAAAACATGCCGAGGATACTGAGGACACAGCTGAAAAACGGAGAGTGGGCCCAGACAATGCTAGACAGCGCAGCAGAAGTAACAATAGCTCGCAAGATCCTGATGAATCTTCTGGAGACAGTGGACACGAATGAATACATTCAGGTGGAAACTGCAGACACCAGAGTTAGCAAACCTCATAAATTATACGAAATAACATTTCCGTATAGAGGGGACAAAACTAGGAAAGTAAAGGGTCTCTTTTGGGGATAACCTTTCGAAAGGCTATGACATCCTGTTAGCTGAGAAAGACTGGCCACCAGAGTTTGTCAGGGAGTGCCCTTATGGCGAAGAAATGATTATGCCTGCCTTCTCAAATCATATTCCAATTCATAAAAAATACACATTTGCAAGAAAATGGGCAGTGGCGCAAGCTCCTGCATTATATAAAAATCATGTAGGATGGGATGAGGATTCTCCTCCTCACAAAATCCAGTTACAAAATCAACCCACTGCACAAAGGCAGTACCCAGTTAAACAAGAAGCTAAAAAGCAAGTCAGGGAGATCTTAGATCAACTTGAATATCAGGGGGTGATTGAAACATGCACCTCACAAATGAACAATCCTTTCTTTCCTGTCTCCAAGCCAGACGATTCATATCGTCTAGTTTTGGACTACAGACACCTAAACTCCTGTTTCAAAACATTTGCAGTACAAAACTCACACAGTGCAGCACTAATGAATAACATCGTGCGCAAAAAATATAAAACGACATTCTTTTGTCAAAACATTGCACCTGAAAGCAGGTACTTGACCGCTTTCTCAATAATGGGGTCACAAAAACAATTCTGTCGACTCCCACAGGGATTCAAGAACAGCCCAGGATTATTCCCAGCAAGGGTAACAGAGTTACTACAAATATATGATGATGAGGCATTATCTTATGTCGATGACATCTATCTCACAGATGATGACCTGGAGACACACTTGAAAAGAGTGAACACCATAATACTTGGGTTCGCAGCTGAGGGTTACAAATTCAACTTTAAAAAGTCACGAATTGCCCATCTAACTGTCCTGTTTTTAGGATATGAATTATCAAGTGAAGGCAAAAGCTTTGCAGACAACTTCTTAGAGAAATGTGCTGTACTCCAAGCACCAAAAACGCTGAAGAACTTACAATCAATAATAGGTTTGCTGAATTTCGGAAGAACATACATTCTAAATTATGCAGAAAGGGTTAAACCTCTCTATGAATTAATAAAACCTGATTTCAAACCAATAAATTGGACTCAGAAACACACAGAAATTTTAAGATCATTGCAAACAGACATGTTAGCTAAAACAAAATTGCAAACTCGCGAAAACGTACGCAACCTTGTAATCCGAGTCAGCCCAGGAAGATGCGGATTCACGTACCTGACCTCTAATGAGGGAGAAACGGTACCAATAGCTTACAAATCACACTTGTACACACAAGCTGAAATGAAATTCAGTTCTACTGAAAAAATTCTAACTGCGGTTCAAACTGCTGTAGCAAAAGAGAGAGCCCTAGCACAAGGTAAACAAATAATAATCGTTACACCAATAACTGCCCTAGAAGCAGTAACAAAAGCAAGCATTCCAAATGCTAAAGCACTACATCCGAAATGGATACAATGGGTAATTCTCTTGCTGCAACAGGCGTAATATACGAATTTGATCCTAATTTAAAAACACAAGAATTTCTCCAATATGAATATGAATTTCCTCTGCCGACCGAAATCCTGCCTCTAGAACATTACGGCTGTATTATATATACAGACGGATCAGCACAACCCGCAGTTGGGGGTAAACAAGCTTAGAGTGCTGTGTGCGCGATTGTTAAAGGTCGTTGGCACGAAGGAAAATTTAGACCACTGGTCACTAAAACCCAATCTCTAGGAGATTGTACAGCTCAGCGAGCTGAACTACTAGCATTTAAGATGGCGCTTGAAAATACTGATCGTGAATTCCCTGCACTAATAGTGTGCGATTCATGTTACTGCGTTCAGTCTTATAATGAATACTTGCAGAACTGGGTTCAAAACAGCTTCAAAGATGCAAAAGGTGGCACAATCAAGCATAAAACGCTTTGGGAACAAGTAGTTCTTTTACAGAAAGAACTACAAAAGACTCACGTGATACATACACTGAGTCATCAACGTGATAGCGTTCACGTTGCGGAGAATTCATTGGATGATGAAGCTGCGAAGGCAGCTGTGCAAACGGCTTCCGTAGCTGCTATCACCCGGTCAAAAACAAAAATAGACAGCGATATAATGCAAGTTGTCAGTGCCAAACATGGAACACAGGTTAGGACTAATTTTAGCGGCACACGAAGGGCTCGCTTCTGCACATGCTGGTGTTTCTGCCACAATATCGTTATTAAAACAGAGATATTGGTTGCCGCACATGAGAAAACAAACTAGGAACTATATTCTAGAATGTGAAATATGCCAAAGAATGAAAGTATCAACAGTGAAACGACCAGCACAGACGCCCCTTCTAATCTCAGATAAACCATTATCGTGTGTTTACCTGGACCATTGTGGTCCCTTACAAAGGGATGGCAACTATAAATATATCATGGTCGCAGTGGATTTCTGCACGAGATTCATTTGGATGTGGCCCCCAGCGCTCGGCTGACGCCAGAACTGTTATAAAAGATTTGCGAGTCTCTATCGGCACATACGCAATTGGCATGCTACATTTTGACCAGGGTTCTGCGTTTAGCTCTCGGGCTTACAAGGAGGCCATGGCCAGCATGGGAATTGCATTGCGGTACTCTTCTCCCTTCCATCCTGAGGGAAATGCTGTAGTGGAAAGAAAAAACCGGGACATAAAGCAATCTATAACAGCGAGGGTATTAGCTTCGGGTGATGGTTATGTCAAACATTTAACAAGTGTCCAATGTAGTCTTAACAATCTGCCAAGAAATTCTCTAAAAGGTCTCACTCCCTACGAACTATTGTTCGGTACTAGAATGCACATTCAGGACTTAGATAGTCACACTTCAGTGGTAGAAGAAAAAGCCTTTGATATCAAAGACCGTGTGGCTGTTTTACAGGACTTAAATGAAACAAGAAGAAGTCTGAGTAATATAAAGTTAAAGCCAACAGCCACTGAACAAAAACCACCTGTCCCAGCAAGACCTGTCTGGATTCCAAAGATTGGGGATCTGGTCAGAGAAAAGATTGCGGTGAAGAAGGAATTTGGGCCTTCTTACAGAAAAGCAGTACCTGTCTTAGCTGTCAGCGGAACAAGATCAGTAGTACTACCGCCCCTTGCTGGTAAAAAGGAGAACCAATTTGTATCCATCGACCCGGTAAAACCACAATCATGTGGCCAATAATAAGTAGTAGGCCCAGTGGACTCCCAAGAAATAGCAGAAGACCAAATTTTGCTACAATCCAAGAGGTTCAAACTGAAAGATTAATCACATTTGATAAACCTGCAGTGAATAAAAAAGGACTATGCAACAAAGCCATGGAACTTGTGCCTCTTGAATCCCAAATTGCAACAGTTCGTCAAGAAACACCTGTCTACAATGATGTAGCATCAGACTATGCTAACGAAACAAAGAAAAATCCAAAAGCAAATGAAAATCCAAAAGCAAATGAAAATCCGGAAGCAATTCCAACAATTGACAGAACTGCATCTGGCTACTTCATCAATTTCGATGACTTTTCTGAAGATCCAAGCGAGCCTGAAGAAACGCCAGCAACAAAAACTTTCAAAGACAAAGTAACTGAACTTTTTCACCAACTAAAAGAAACATATCTGATTTCACCATGGATTGAATTTTGGATTGTGTTAGGTGTACTTTTCCTCCTACTTTGGCTCATCATGGTTCTATGTTTGGGAAAATTCATTGATGGAAAATATAGTACAATGGACACAGCAAGTCAGAACATCAACTTGGTCCTAAAGCCTCACACATCCTCTCACATCGAGAAAAGAGAACTGTCATCAGTGAACATCACAGCCAATCCAATACCTGGTGGGGTAGCATGGGACAAAACGGATTATGAAATCTATGGCCCGATTGAGCTATTGAAATATCCACACCAGTTTAAGGCTTCCTTAAGTGACTTTGTGACACCAAGTACTTTTTCTGATGATTGGGACTTTGAAAACATTAATAATATGTCACGGGGCGGGGCGCCACAGTGTTGACATTGATGCTGATGTAGACTGGTGGTCGGCTGTTCCCCCCTTTACACCCCTTTCTGTTTCCGAAACACAGCCTGCCTCCTCCTGGCCGGAGGAGTGGCCTCGGATGGACAATGACACCCACTGGGGAGACGAAGACCTGAAGGTACACGGACCCTTTAAATCCCACGGCGAGGATAACGAGGCTCCGCCCCACTGGTTCGTCACGGAGTCAAAAGGAGGTATGACCCGGAAGTCGTCGGACGGCGTTTCCCGAGGAGGAAGAGAAGACGTGAGAGACCGGAGAGCGGAGACGGAGTACGGCGGGGAAGAGATCCTGACGAGCCCAGCTGTGGACTGCAAGCCAGGAGGCCAACGGACCGGCGATTTGCCCTGCCATGTTCCCGCGGGAGGAGCGTGGCTTACAAAGGTACGGGGCAGAGTGGCGGGCTGGGTTGCACGTAGTGGCCAATCGAACGTGTAGACAACCAGTGTATATAGTGTACAGTCTCCTCAACCCCTTCCCTCACGAGCACGAAAGGCACAGGACTGACCGTGTGTACAAACCACTTCAGCACTTGGTGTCCCTCACTTCCCTGCCCCCCGCCCCCCAAAGAGCAGTACGAGAAACATCAGAATAATTACTCTTTCTCCTTTTTCTTTTGCATCCCTGCCCTGGGAGGAATACCCTGGCCCCGACGATCACCGCAGAACCACCGGTCTGGCGGGCTCCTACACCCGGCGTGGCAGAAGCACCCTGGAAGAACCTGTATTCCCCAGAGGCGTAAAGACGGAGCCGGACGAGTTTGCCCGGTTGAGACTCTCCAGTAGACGACGAAGAGCCTACTTAAAAATAAAGCCGTCTTTAAAATCTCTACTTCAGGTGTCCGACTCGCTCCCTTCTGCCTCCCCTGTTCCCGATCCCGTACATAATATGATGTCAGATTTAGTAATGTCAGCAAAATTCACAGAACATGATTATTTACAGGGTTCATCGAATTATGAAGAGTTATATTGTTATAATCATTTTGGTCATCGCTATTTGCATAAATCTGCACAACCTAGAAATGTTTTAACTTATAACCAATGGGAACATTGTCCAACTCCGCCAAAAGGCAGCTCGAAAACATTTTATGAGAAATCCCAATACTTCTCAGGGTTTAACAACAGTGATCCAGAAACGTTTTATTTTAAAATGTTAAATAAGACAGGAATGAAAACAATGTTGACAAATACTAAATTGATTTATTCTGAAAAGTTTTATGACAAAATGTCTACATTTGGTTTTGAATTTTGGAAAAACAAAATTGAAACAAAAACCATCTGGGGTTCAAAAAACTGGCAGGTACAATGTCTAGAAGCACTATTTAGAGCCTGCATGATCCCAGAACAGATAATATTCCTGAATGACACAATTCAGCAAACAACCTGTCTTGGTTTAGCCAAGATAAAAGACTTAAATAAACCGTCTATTCCGAAGCCGATACCTGATAGTAATAGCACTACAGATGTGGAGAAAGACGTAGCCCATATTTTACACCAAAACAGAACAAATCCTGATTGGAAAAAATGGTTGATCTGGCCCACAGACACAAATAACTGTCAAGATAGATTCCTGAACAAAATACAGGGGTTAAAACAAAACAGGCCAGACCCAAGATACTCCCAGAGACAACATCCAGGGATAGTTACAACATACAGTGTAGGGAAACTATGCCTCGAATGGCTACAGAAATCCACACTGGCTGAAATAAAGCAACACTTGACTTTACTTAAAGACGGTGCTGACTTGCGTGATTTCATACTGGGACCACGCAAACAGTGTAAAAAATGTTTCATATACGCCTGTATATACGCTGCTTACAACGAAGATTGGAAAGTAACACAAATTGAAGCAGCTGTAAAAATACGAGAAATTGATCGTATAAATTTGGAAAAATCACTTTCTGTAGTGGACAATGGGTTAACGACTCTGTCCTCCAGAGTATATTCACTGGACAGCATTGTATCATCTGCTATTGATATAATAGAGCAGGACTTACTAATGTTACAACATGGTCAGTCCCAATTGCGTTGTATTGTACAGCTTGGCTGGACGTTGCAAAATCTGCATTCAGGCTACGTGCCATGGTGTCTAATCAACATAACGTCATTATTCTCTTTCTTTGACCTTACTGATAAACAAATCAGTTTGGCACAAAAAGGAGCAGACTATACGATTCTGAGCATTGAAAAACTTGAGAGATTACCATTGACAATGTCAGAGAGACCTGTCATTGAATGGATAATACACGGAACAATTACAATTCCGATAACAACTTTCCAGTTTAAGTATTGCCAAAAATATATACCAGCAGGCCTGTATGAAAGGTTGGGTAAAGGATACTTCAAGTCAACATGGAGCTTACCTTATGCACACAAATGTTATAGTGAAGGAAAAAAGGAGGTATTCCTTAGTGGTAACAATTGTAAAAAATCACTAAGCGGTACACATCTGTGTCAAGGTATTAACTTGCATGGAGCCTGCGAAGGGTCTTCAAATAACCTTTCATGTCACCTGCATGACACTCCTGCAACACAGATAGAGCCATTTTTCAGACAACTTTCCAACGGCAGTTATGTTGTAATAAGTGACCACAGCTGTTGTGGCATGGTGCCAGGAAAAGCCTATCTCGTGAGCGTTAGTTCCATGGTCACTTCCTGTATGCAAGTATTGTATCCAAACAGCAATCCAGACATGGAGGCGGCAATATGGCCTTCTTTGAATATCTCTTCTATTCGAATTGATACTTTAAGCAGAATGAAGTCTATTCTTTTACAGACAACTGTGCCTTTAACCTCGTCCAAAGAGACGTATGATCTGCAAGTTGCAAGGAAAGCAGCAGAGATACATTCCCTATTATCAACAAATTGCCCCGTGCATTTCGTAGAAATGTTAGGTCAAATCTTAAACATGTCTGATACCAGGGGCATCGCACATGTATTTAAGACAATTTTTTCGGGACTGTTAGCACCCTTTGAAACAGTTCTGGGCATTTTCCTGAATTTTGTCCATTCCTTTTTCGGCAGCCTGCCTCTTCTTTTGGGTCTCGTAGCAGGAATTTTATTTTTGATCCTTCTGCTCCGATATGGCAAGCCAAGCCACAGACAAAACTCCAGCTACAATGGAAGAGACGATCCTAGCAATACGCTACCGGGACTGAATCACTAAAGTCCTCGGATTAGCCCGGCTAAGAGATCTGAGTGCAATCTGGTTTCTTTCATTCAGACCAATCTGGCAAGATTGCATCTTACCTGTGCTTTGATGTCTGCTATGCGGAGAAGAATGCGTGTTGGACATCTGTCTTACACTACCATCAGCAGTACCAATGGATATCGATACTTTGCTAGGTCCGGTAACCACTCATGCAACGTGTTGTCCCCAGCGGCTACCTATTCTGATGACGGCATTCGTTGAGACTTCACCACTACGAGTAGGTGGTGGTGAAGTACGAGAGGAAAGCAGCACCAAACAGGTACAACCTTCTGTGAGCATTGCTGATCCAAACATCGATGATAGCAATCATTCTCACATATGCACAATTTCAGCATTTTCGAACTTGGTCGAACTTTCACCTGATGTTGTAGACCAATTGTTTGCAAGCCTGTCTGATATGATGTTTTCCCCTGAACAACAAGAATAACTTTTTAAAAACAACGAGCACACAGCGTTCCTTGAACTCTGAATTTGGCCTTCAGTTTTTGATAAACACAGCTACTGAAAACATTTGGAACTATTTTTTCCCCTGAAAGCGAAATAATTTTTTTTCACTTCCAAAATATTTACCTTTTTTCTGGCACATGGTACTCTTTTCTTAGAGAACAGAGCTTCTATTTTTAGGAACTCTAGAGACAATATTTTACCTCAGCCTCTAGCACATGTACAGTATTGTATAAATATGTGATGAAATGGTCTCGACCTTCTTTTCTGTATTCAGAGCCATTTCATGTGTAATTTTTGCAATTCATTCAGCTAATATATATACGCATTTAACTGAATTATACCACTGCTTGAAAAACGTACAGTACCAATACTCATTTTTTCCTGTATTTACCATATACCATTTCAAATGCGAATTATGTATTTTGGGGTGGTTTGTAAAACACACATGCATCGTTATATGTTTAATATTGCTTAGTTTTTAGTAATGATGGACATTGTTGTGTTTCTATCTAGGACCCTAATTCGACATTCCCGATTTATGCCCTTATATGGTTATAATAAATAGTATCCTTATAAAGGCATAAGAATCATATCCATATTTAGTAATGCCCATGCAGTCCAAATACGGCAAGGCTACTCCCCTAGACTCCTAGAAAGTACAACGCGTTCTTTAAACAGACCAAGCCTCCAGCAGCCCGGGAATTCCCCCTGCTTTTGTTTTAATTTGCACAAGAACTCCTGGAGTCCAGAAAGAACTGTTAGTTCTTAGTGACGTCTTATGTCCAACCTTACGTCAAACCCGGCACCTTTCAGGTATAAATATACCAACGTTGCCTTAAGCAAACACACGGTGGTTTGGAGCAGAGCGGCTATCTACTTACCCGAAGCCCAGCTGATGCGAGAGCCGAAGGAAGCCGCCCCTCCCTTTTGACGCACTGAGAAAGACGCTGTCTTTTTCTCAAGCCGAGAAAATCCAGCTCCGGTGTTTCCAGTCACCCTTGCGGGTTGCTGGGAGATCGAGTCCTGAGAGAGAGAGATACAAGACCTCCTACATTCTATTACCAAGGTACGGAGCTGACTAAACCCTTGAGAGAATTCTTGATTCAGATTCCTTGGCAAAAACCAACTTAACTTAAACTGCAACTTACTTACTCCTTCCCAAGTATTATGCTTAGGTCAGGTACACCGGGGTAGGCGTATCTTAGAAGCACCAGTTGAGCACGTTAGTCAATGTTTTTTATGTATGTATATATTTTATCCGTTTTAAAGTATCATATGGCTAAGAAACCATATCAATGCTTTTACAGTATTATTTTATAATACTCCTTTTACTGTACGCACTTTACTTCATGATAAGTATTGCAATTGTGACAATTCATTTCTCTTGCATGAGAAAGAAGACTGCTCAATAAATAACACCTTTTATTGAAAACGCCCGTCTCTCTATTTCTCTGCACTCTGGTGAAACTAAGTACGCACGATTGACTGGGTGAAATAACCGTCTATTCTTTTCACACGACTCTAGAGATACACTCTTTATTCTGAGGGAGCAAAGTTGTCATGTTTATGCAGTTGTCAGAAACTAATCCCTTCTTGTCTAAATCAGGAGAGTTAACTCTTTCCTGAACAGTCGAGAAAGTTTCTAGTGACCTCTGAGCTAGCTGGCAAAACTAATTAAGTCTAATATAGTCAGTAGAGACCTAGATGACCTCAGTCCTACGTCTACACTGCTGATTATATTATTCCAATGCGCAGAGCCTATTGGGAATATAGGAACTACACTACAATTTGCAAACATATATCCTATGTAGCAGGACAATGTTTGAATTGTTTATTTTCTTTACCATTTTCGTAATGCTGATTACACTGTTTTATTCCCTTCTATTAATAAGTGCAGCACCAGTTTTTTACACAAGAATCATAATGCTTGAATAAATATTAAAACACCATGTTGTGCATTTCTTGTGGATCTCTTTGGGTATGCATAAGTTATCAAACTAAAGGGTTCTAGATCTGTTTCCACAAATTCCTTGGGGAGTCAGGGTTGTCATGTTTTGAGGTTGTACATGCCACCTGTCACCTTGTTAGGTTAGTGGTACAGATGGTGTACTGTGAGCTAGCAGGACTAACGCCAACATATCCTGATGGTTTACGTAGAATCAGTCTTGCTTGTTTTTTTTGTTTTTTAAAACACATTTTATTTGTCTAGTTTCACAATAAGTTGCAGGGCTCTGCACTCAAGAGGCTACTGCACACATCAAATACACAATAATAATGACTTTGACTTTTATGAAGATTAGCATACCACATTAGAACAACCCCCCCCCAACTCCCCTCTCTCCCCAGATTGCGCCCATGTCACATAAGTCCATCCAATTTGTAACTGCACACCCGGGAATCACAGCCTCTCCGGGTCGTCTCGCCCCGTCACCATTTAAACATGGAAACAGCAAATTAATCAGTCCGGCAAGCATGCCTCCACCTCCTGGTAGGTCCAGTTCAAGACCCCGGTCGTCCGCCCACCTCTTCCATATCTTGTAGTGTTTACGCGGGCACCCCCTGGCAAGGAAAACAGGTTGTTTGAGCTCCATACAGAAATCTAGCCCACTTTTCCATGCGGCAACCGACGGAGCCCGGCACGCTTTCCAGTCCCTGGCAATATCCCTTTTGGCTAGCATGAGGCCTAATAGCAGGAGGTGCTGTTTATAAAGATTGCCCCCACCTCCCTCCATAACAAGCAGCAGGGCCAAGCGCGGCGTACAGGGGAGCTGCCCACCCAACACCTCTGAAAGGCAGGAGTATATCCCCCTCCAGAAGCTATGCAGTGAGAGGCAGCTCCAGACTGTATGTAGGAGCGTACCCTCCTCCCGTTGAAAACGGAGGCACTCGGGAGATGCGATCATTCGCGCCCTCCACAGGCGCTCTCTGGTGAAGTACACTCTGTGTAGATATTTAAATTGTACTAGCCGCAGGCGCGTTGCTATTGTCGCCCCTCGCGGGCTCGCTAGAGCCTCAGTCCAGTACTCCTCCTCAAACTCACCCACATCCGCCTCCCATGCGTTCTTAAGTCTCTGCAAACTGGGGGAACAGTGAATGACCAACGTTTGGTATATGCGGGAGATCTTGTGGTCCGGTAGATCCCCCATGAAGACCTTCGCTTCTATGTGGCTTAAGTCGGGGAGAGACTCCAGGCCCTCCAGGCTGTGGGGTGAGGGCCTGCCTAAATTGTAAATACTGGTGGAACTGGGATTGCAGCATCTCATACCCTTCCTGCAGGTCTTGAAATGATTGGAGTATCAGGTCCTTCATAACATCCCCCAGGACCGAGATGCCTATTGCATCCCATCCCCGGAAGCCCTGCAGTGCTGTCAACTGAGATAGGTGCCCATTGTCACAGAGGGGTGTCTCACAAAAAACATTCCACCACCCCATCCTACATAGAGCCTGCCTCCAGATGAAGAATACTACCCGTGTGGCTGGCGGCAAAGACCTTTGAAGCGGTGCGGAGTGTAATAGCGTATGTAGGGGATAGCTTCCCATAAGCTGCCGCTCAACCGCATAAGCCGGGTCTCCCCTGTCCCCATACCACCACTCATTAAGGACCAGTAGATGTGAGGCCTGATAGTAAGAGAGAACATCTGATGAATCGAGACCCCCGGAGTAGGTAGACAAGAAACAAGTGCGCAGGGCC
The DNA here is from genome assembly GCF_964261635.1 of Lissotriton helveticus. Taxonomy (NCBI): domain Eukaryota; kingdom Metazoa; phylum Chordata; class Amphibia; order Caudata; family Salamandridae; genus Lissotriton; species Lissotriton helveticus. The sequence goes on along the minus strand of NC_136071.1, from coordinate 890,276,767 downwards.
ACCCTCACCATGCCCCCCTCTCACAGAAACTGTCTCAGCGCCGAGTTCACTTGCCGGAACCATCGGGGTGGGGTTTGGTATGGGTGGTTCTGCAACTGATAGAGGAGGCGGGGAAGTGCCACCATCTTAAAGATTGCCTACCTACCATATATGGACAGGGGCATTCGGGAGCACACCTTAAGATCTTCCCGGGTACGGTCCCACACCGGTATCAGATTGCGTTCCCAGGACACTGCCGACACATCAGACAGGAAGACCCCCAAATACTTCAGCCCCCCCCCCCACCACTAATGGAACTGATACAGCCCATGCTCCTACTCTCCGTCGACCCCCCAGGACCCACAGTGTAGATTTGCATGGGTTCATATACAATCCTGAGGTTTCCTCAAAGATCTATAGTATACACAGCAATCGTGGCCCGACCTGTCCAGAGCGGTAAGAAAAAACTGGACATCGTCTGCGTACAGTGTTATTCTTTCTGAGAGACCTGGCACCCACTCAAACCCCCGAAGCTTTGTATGAATGCGCACCCAGGCCGTCAGCGGCTCCATGGCGAGCGCAGTCTTGCTTGGTTTTGATGTTTATGTTGTCCAATAAAGCAGAGTTTCACTGAGAAAGTATCGACGTACAACATGACGCCACCATCGTTCTAGCTTGGGTTCTTGTTTAATGGATCGCCCTAGTAGTTTTCATTGTGTGCCCAAAGCCCTTACTCATTGTAAGACTGGACACAATAATATGAATCACACACAAGGAGTTTGAGGAATCCAAGATCCATATTTTCAAGTGCTAGAAAGAGATTTTACTTCAGCCAGCTGGGCAGTGCATCACCAAGTGACTGCATATAAGTTTGATGAGGTTGGATTTCTCCATTCTGCATTCTACCCTTTACTGCTGCGCAAGCAGCAGAGTATTGGTGCTGAGCCAAACCATCAGTGTAGATTATGTAATCATAATGATATAGAGGCGTCACTTAATTGGGCACAGGATATTCATGTTCATACTGGAGATATTCTTGTGTTTGTAATGTAGAGTCAAGTATTTAATCTACATCTGTCACTGTGAGTGAGTTGGATCATCGTATCCATCTCAGATGTAAAGCTTTCGCGTTTGGAATGCTGGTCTTTGTAAGAGCCTCTAACGCCGTAACGGAAGAAACAACAATGTTTTGTTTTCCCTGAGTCAATGATCTTTCTTTTACTACAGCAGTCTGCACTACTGTCAGGATTTACTCTGTCAGTGCAAAACGCATTTCTGTGTTTCTATATAAATGTGATTTACATGCGTTGGGGACAGTGTCTTCTTTATTGAGTGTGATACAGGTATACCCTGATGTACCCAGAATTATACCGATCACCAGGTTTGTGGTGTTTACACGTTTGTGTAAATGATGTAAAGCTAACATGTCAGCTTGTACTGAACATACAATTTGTGTGTGTTCAGCTGTCCAATGTGAACCTGAAAAGTCTGGATGATTCAAGTCGTCGAACGGTTTTTCCCGTTGTGCATAATCTGACATGTAAGTTCTGCTAAAATGTAGAAAACCCAATATTTAATTGGAGTTTCTTCAATGTGTTGGATGATTGTAACAGTACACATCTCTGTAGGAAATGTGTCACAAGGCTGCTGCCTTCACTTGACAGCTCGTATCCCAAGAACAGGCCACTGAGATAGGCAATTTTAAATTTTTTGTAATGAAATTTGTAGCCCATGTGAGCAAATCCCAAAAGTATGCTGTGGAAAGCTGGCTTAGTATATGGTGCACACTTATGTAAGTGGGCAGCCTGCACTAAATGAGACAAACCTTATGTGATTTTAGTGGTCTTAGACAACCTTAGAAAGCTCTGTAAGTGGTATCTGTGGAGAGCAGCCTTCAGGCTTAGTCCAGAAGGAGTGTAAAGCAACTTGTTTTACCATTACATAATATTATTGGTATAGATTAAGTGAAAAAGAACGACACTGTGTATTTATAAAAATATGTATTTATTATAAGACACTCACTAACACATACATATATCTCCTAGCTGGAGATAGCCACAATTCACACAATACATTTCAATAGAAACAGGTAGGTAGCATGAATACACAGTGGTCGCCAGGGGGAGACCAAATCCTATACCAAAATAGAGGTATGCGAGCCACGACTCGAGTCAAGACTATACACAGAAGACATAGAAGTGCCGGGGACCCAAGGAACCACCCGAGGTAAGTAACCAGGAACCCCACGGAGGCCGTGTGCAGAGTGGGAACATGACTGCGGGCTCAATACAAGTCAATGGGTAAGTCGCGGTTGGAATTTTAAAGAAAAAGGACCCTTCCTAGTGGACCCTGAAGAAACCCAGTGGAAGACTGAAGGATGGAGAGCCACACCACCCATGGATACCCTAGGAAACAGGATACCTACACCAGGGAAGTCGGGTGCATGGGTGCGAAGTGACGTCGGAAGCCGCCGTCAAACTCAATGGGAGGCTTCAGGAAGATGCCGCTGCTTGAGAAGGTGAAAGTGGCCAGTGGAACCCAAAGGTGCATTCAAGGTGAGCAGTACTTGCAAGCAGAGGGGAAAGAGTCTATGCCACTCAGGAGTGACCAGGAGGCACGGAAGACGAATGCCCACCGATGTCGGGTTCACAGGAGAGATGACGGTGAACTTGGAGCTGCAGCTGTGAGGACCAGGCGACGCTGTTGGAAGAAGGAGTTATTCATGAGCTGTCCCATGCCGGAGGTCGAGAGTTGAGAAGTTGGTGTCTGTCGGGACAGTCAAGTCTTGAAAACTGCAAACAACGTGGAAAGCGAAGATTGTGCTGTGTCGGGACCAGCAAGGTCCAGGTGATTCACCACAAGCATGGGAGTCAGGGCAGGCCCTGAGCAGTCGGGGTAGCTCACAGAAATCAAAGATGACCCTCAAGAGGACCCATAGGCCGGAGGCACTGGAGTTGCGAGAGGACCTTGAGCAGCTCACCAAAGATGCAGGCCCCGGTGCAAGTGATGTGGTGAGGATGAAGATCTTGGGAACAGGAGATGCTTGAGGGGGGAGCTACTTGGAGCATGAATATCTTGGAGGAATGAAGCCAACAAGCCTTTGCAACAGCAAGTCGACACAGTGCACAGGGGTTCAGTTCCTGTGGCTCCGATGAGGGATATTGGCCTCAAACTTGGTGAGAGGACAAGGAAGGCCTTGCGAGATGTGAAGAACCACCACCTGTGTTGCTGAGCCATTTGGAGTCCTTGGGAGCTTGGGATCAGCAGACCAGTCAGCTTCATTGCGGTGCCTGCAGATGCAGGGAAGTGACTCCTTCACTTCAAGGGAGATTCCTTCAGGTGTCTTGGATGTCCACAGGCCTTGGAAGGTTCCTGTATGGAGCACAGGCATGGATGTTGCAGCAGACAATCAGGGTGATGAGACCAGAAGCAGCAGGAGTCTTCCAGTGAAGTCCAGAGTGCCCAGACAGTCGAAGAAGAAGTGGTGTCTTGAAATGAATCTTGTCCCACGACGAATCTAGGGACCCACCTACAGGTAAGCCCTTAAGTACCCAAAGGGAAGTGTTGGGACAATTCAGGTTCCCCCCCCCAGGGAAGGGGTTGGACCGTAGGGAAGATACTCCCATCTCCTTAGTCCAGTTTCGCTCCAGAGCGGGAGCCAACGGCTACCTGAGCTGGTTTGAAGTGGACTATGCAAAGTGCCAAATGTGCCCTCTCAAGCAGACTGAGTGGCAGTGGCAAATGCTCCCACCTGGCCCCAATACACTAAACCCTGTCTGGAAGGTGGTCACGCCTCCCTGTGACAGGCTACCTATTGTTCTGCCTTCCCTTGCTCGAGCTTGGCTCAGCAGCAGGAGGGCAGAATCATGTCTCTGGTCGGCAGCACCCATGTTGTGCTGTTCGGGTCTAGAAGACTGGTACCAGGAGCAGTGAGGGCCCCCCAGAGCAGCTTTACAGTGCAAGGAATCATACTTCCCACACCGTTTACGGTATGGGAGGTATGATTCCAACATGTTTGATACCAAACATGACAGGGTTCGTTACAGCAAGTTTAGAGATGGTCAATGTGTAATGATGCATGCCACTCTATGTATCGTAATGGCTGATGCATTTACAACCCGGGTGAATGGAATCCAAAAGCTGTAGAGGTGTCCTGCTCATGCAGGGGCACCCTCACACTTAGAACCGAGCACCCTGTCTTTAGGGTTGGAAGGCCTACTTTAGGGGTGACGTATAGGTTTTAAGTGCAGTGACCTGTCGTAAGAGGTACTAGCATCAGCTTAGAAGGCTGCAATGCAGGCCTGTGGTTACAGTTTGAGTGATCCCCATAGGTGGCATAATGCATGCTTCAGACCATAGGGTACCCCTGGTGTACCTATGCCCTGGGTACCTTAGTACCCTATACTAGGGACTGATAAGGGTGCCACATAATCCAATCTGAGATTTACCTAAGTACTTACCATTTCAATCTAGGGGAGAAAGCACAGACACTGGGGTCCGGATTAGCAGGATCCCAGTCAGACTAGTCAGAAATAGCATAGCACCAGGCAAAAAGTGGGGGTAACCATAAAAGCAGATCCTACTTTCCTACAAATGCGATCTACTCTAGCCATGTGAGTTCACAGGTCATCATCCGTCAAGTACATGTCATGGACATTGGACAATGCCTGATCATCAAAGTCTTTTAACAGTTCCGTAACACGGGTTGAAAACAGCCCTGGGCTGTTCTTATACCCATCTGAAAATAGACAGAGCTGTTTTTGATAACCTGGGGTCAGATGTAGGCATCCAAATACCGGTCGGTAACGGCCAAAAATACTGATTTTCGTCCGTTACCCACCGGTATTTGGATACCGAGATGTAGGGCATCTTAAAATACAGAATCAGTAAATTTACCGAATAGGTATATTTACCGAATCGGTAAATTTACCAATTCGGTAAAATTACCGAATCTATATTTTAAGATGTAGGTGGCACTGTAAACAGTGTCACATGGCTTTAAGGATTCGTTATTTACCACCAACTATTAGTTGGTGGTAAATAACGAATACCTGTGTATATGCAAATCTGTGCATGTACACCTGTGCCATGTGCCCTTAGGGCATGTATGTGTGCCACATGGCACACAAGCCCTAATCAGGGGTGCAACAGGGTGTCAAAGTGACACCCTGCCACCCTTGAATTATTCGGTAATTACCAAATCGGTAATTACCGATTCGGTAATTGCCATTCATTCCTATGGGCCTGGAGGGCCATAGGAATGAATGGCAATTACCAAATCGGTAATTACCGATTCGGTAATTACCGATTTACCGATTTACCGATTCTAAAATACCGAATCGGTAAAATTCGGTATTTTAGAATCGGTAAAAATTATTTACCTACATCGAGCCCCTAGAGTGTTGAATACAGTCGCTTTCTGGTGCTATATTTTGTCAGAAAAATCCATTTGATATGTCTGATTTGGTTTTGTACTTTTTACGCAGTATATAATTCAGTTATGCCACACAACGTGCGTTTTGTACTGCGAATGTGCGTGTAGCAGTGTTCAAGTGTCTGTAGCCTAAAATTAAACAATATGAATTGTCTAGTTTCATTACTGGAAACAAAGGATCATTCATTGGTGACGTGCAACTTTCTATTAAACCTTAGTATTCAAGTTGGGTGAGTATTTCTCTAACTTGTTTTTTAGTCTCATGTTCAATGGGGTATTGTCATTGTGATTGCGGGCTTGACCTTGCAGGTACAATGTGATAAGCAGATCTGTCATCCCAGCCCACATGGTTGCGGTATAATGCCGGTGCTTGCACTAAGGCCCACTCCTTGGCATATGTATGTTTAACTGAATCTGTAATGAGGTCAGAAAAGGTAGGTAAAATTACATATTCCCCTTTGGGGCAATCCATAACAAACTCCGGTGTCCAATTCTTTTCAGCCAAGAGAATGTCATAGCCAAATGACAAATTCTCCCAAAAGAGAACATTTATGGTACGTGGTATATTCCCCTCCATCTGGTGTTGCAATTTTCATATAATTCACAAGATGCACTCAGTCTCCGATTGGGTGTTTCCACCTGGACATCGTCATTCATTGTTACTGCCGCCAGACACTCCATAAGATTCCGGCGAACTACTGTGACTCCTGCCGAGCTGACCAGCATGGTCAGAGCCCACTCCCCATTCAGAAGCAGTGTCCTCAATATCCGGGGCATGCTTGACTTTTAATGCCAACTACCTTCTTTTTAAATTGAGGATTTGACTGTGTAGGTCTGTCTTACTTTTTTATTATGAAGTCAGAAGAGCGTTGTGAGGCATTCTTCGGTTTCACATACTCCTCTAATTTGTGTTCTGATCGTCCTCCACTCTCCAAGCCTTTTTTGTTTTTTGGATGACTCCTTAACAGAACGAGAAGGATCTTTATAGTATGCTGATAACTATCAGGCGTTTAAGTTGTATTGTAGCGCTTGACTGAGGACTCCTGTTGAGGAGATCCATTCTGTGTTTTAGTCTTTTCTTTATTTTACTTAGTAGCCCATGTCTTCCCAGAAGACTGGGATTCCTGCTTTGAGTTATCCTTTTCAGAATTACCCTTAATCTGAGGTTTACTAGGTCTGGCTCCCAAATTATCTCTACCTATTGGTGCATAGGTTTCCTCAATAATTTTAGGTAATTTGCACTCTTGGTCTCCCGTAGCAACCTGTGTGAGTTGCAGGCATATAGCCAACACTGCCGCTTTTCCTTTTATATTACTTAGCATTATTGTGGATACTGCAACAAAATTTCCCATCAGTTTCATCCCCAAATCCAGGGGAGGGGCTGCCCTGTATTCATTTTGGATCTGTTTATGGACCTCTGGCATAAGTGTGTACCATGTGTTCTGGTATATACTGTATCAAAGACTGTGCCCCAAGGGGCGCAGTCTTCCACTGGGAGAGCCATCTGCATTGGCTAGCATATTGTGAGAATTCTGTTTTTCTTGGTGTCCCATTTGGGGAAATACTGCTTCAAGCTGATTTGTTTTTTGGGCAATACAGAACGGAATCTGTTCCGTTGTATGGTAACCTTACCCATGACTGTATTGATGGCCACTGGACTAATTCCAGGCATAGACAGTAGTGGTTGTGCAGCTTGAACAGCCCTTGCGGGATTTATTGTCATTGTTCACATCATGTACAGGGTCAAAAATCTATATATTCTGACCAGACCTTTGTACAGTATATGTAGCTCTGCTGCTGTCAAATTTGCTTATTATTGGGAGGGGTGTGTAACCCACTAAGACCTGAGGGGACCTAGTCTAACATTGTTTCTTATATGTGGTAGGGTGCCTTCAAACCAATTTTGGTGTTCTTGCAATGTTAATGGCATTTCTAATGCTTTTTGAGCTGTGTAGTTGTTAGAAACTGCAGCTACAGGGTACGCATGAAAATGTCTTGATTGTGCATTTACTGCTGGGAAAGTGACTCATGAATAAAATACCTCTGTCCTGTATGCTTCATGGGCCTCTACCATGAAGGTCATGTCTCCTACTATAAGGGGGAGCCATGTTGTCGTAACATATGTCTGACTATATATCTGCACTTTACCAATGTGTTAAGCGCTGCTGCATTAACCATTTGAATAGATGAAATTCAGAGAGGGTACATCTGTAGGGTGTTCCCTTTAAAGGTTCAAGCTTGAACAACATACAACCAATACACAGGAGTCCGCTACTCAGTCGAGGAGCCAGAATGGATTCAGAGATTCCAAAGGGTACACAATAAAGTACAAGATGCCTTGGTGACAAGGGGTCAAATGAAAAGCATGTTTGCCTCAGACTCATGTGATTCACACACTAGGTCATCAGAGTTTAGGAATACATGTTGCAGGGAATTCAATGGCTGACAAAGCCGCAAAAGCCACAGTGCAAACTGCTGCAGTTGCTGCGACTGCTCGTTCTAGTACAAGGATTGATTGAGACATCATGAGGGCTGTCAACGCTGTGTGCGATGGCACCCTCTTGCTGAAAGGTTTTCCAACTAAATACTCCAACTAGTTCAGTGTGCAGAACATTCCATCAGCTCATATTACCAGAGCAGGGGATGGACAAATACCCAATTCAGATCACAGGTTGGGATTGATCCTAACAGCATATTAGGGTCTAGCATCTGCTCACGCAGGGGTGCCGGCTACAATTTCACCATTGCAGCAACTGTAATGGTAGCCAGGTTTATACAAACAGACCAAGGACTTTGGGCCAGATGTAGGTAATCCCAATTTACCGATTCTAAAATACCGAATTTTACCGAATCAGTATTTTAGAATCGGTAAATGGGATGTAGATAAAAAAAACTGTAAATAATACAGATTAGGTAAAAATCGGAATCGGACAATCGGTATTATCCGAATCGGTATTTTCGAATCGGTATTTACCGAATCGGTATTCCCCATTCATTCCTATGGGCCATTTCGCCCATAGGAATGAATGGGAAATTCCGAATTGGTAAATACTGAATCGGTAAATACTGAATCGGTAAATACCGAATCGGAAAGCAAACAAAAGTGAAACTTAAGTAGGCAGCCAATCAGGTGCTATCACCCTCCCCCTCCCAACCAAGAAGTGGCTACACAGGCAGCTGCAACTAATTAGAAGCTTCTGGAGAGGCAGTTGGAGCTGAGCAGAGTCCCTGAGCAGCAGAAAGGGTTTTGTGCACTTTTAAAACTGCAAAATGGCAAGCAGCAAAGACACAGAGCAGCCAGAGAAGAGGAGGAAAATAAAATTCAGCAGCATGGAGATGCAGGTCCTTGTTGAGGAGGTGGTGAAGGTGCACCAGAAACTGTTTGGCAGGCAGTCCCTCACTGTGGCAGAATCTGAAAAAAGGAAACACTGGCTGGACATACGTGACAAAGTGAATGCAGTCGGAGTGACAACCAGAGACACAGAGGACCTGAAAAAAAGATTCTACGACCTCAGGAGCCAAACAAAAAAAAATTGGCAGAACTCCACAAGCAGGCAACCAAAACTGGAGGAGGCAAGAACCCAGCACCCCCCTTTACTGACCTGGAGGAGATGGTGGCCTCAACCATTGAACCTGACAGCGTCTGCGGACTGGGAGAAGCAGACAGCTCAGCCAGAGCTGCAAGCAGAAAAGGTAAGACGCATGCACTGCGTTCCTCCCAATTCCATCATCCTTACCTTTACCCATTGTGGTCAAGTGAACCCCAGTCCAGTACTGCTAGCACTATACAGGAGCAATGCATCATGGTACATGTAGTTAGGAAATGTAAGACCATGTCATAAAGCACAGCAACCAGCAAGTTAGGGAAATGATTGCAGAGAGAATAAAGCTGTGACTGTGAGACAGTAGCGCTTAGCTAATGTACGCTCATATGTCCATAGGTGACACATCTCACAGGCGTTCCCAGGAGACTGAAGGCACAGTACCAGAGAGGGAGGAGAGTCAGGATCCAGGTCCAAGTACACGGAACGTCTCACAGGACACAGTTGCACCAAGTAACCAGCCTCCTGCACAAGACGCAGAAATGGCTCCAGAGTTGCAGGCGTCCCCTGACCAATCACAATCCCCTCTGTTGCTGTCATCCCCAGAAATGCCAACATCACTGCATGAGACAACACCTGCATCACAACCAAGCAGGAGGCATGTCGTGGTCCCACTTACAGAAATGGAGTCATCATCAGGTGACATGGAGGGGGAAGAAACACACACCTTGCCTGTTGATGGTTGCACTGCCACACTGCAGACCAGTGCAGAGGTGGCCATACTGGTGCAAGACGCCGCAGAGTCCAAGACAGCAGTGCATCTGCACGTGTGGAGGGTCCAAGTGTGTTCCGTGGCCTGGAGGGGAGCATGGTAAGAATCCAGAGGATGCAGGGAAAAGCCATCATGTCTTTCCAACGCCAAATTAGGTCCCTGAACAACAACATGGGAGACATAGGAAAGGGCATCAGGGAACTAGTAGATGTCAACAAAGACGTGTGCAGGGATTCGCGAAATGACCCAATCGGTGCAGCTGCTATTGTCAGGTTTTAGACAGCGCGCCTGCCTAAGACTACAATTCCCAGCATCCTCTAGCGAAGAACTACTTTTCCCAGACTACCTCGGGAGTAGCAGGATATCACTGGGTGGAGTCCGACGATCGGTGCTAGTGATTCCTGTTCTGTCTTAGGATTCGGTCGCTTGCCTGCACCTTGGGCTTCGTTTGGTTTTCTACTTCCAATCGGATCCAGCGGGGAAGTGGAAGCCGACATTGGTAACGTTTTGGAACGCGCTGGCTAGCGCGTTCATCCGGATGTACTTTGTTTGTTGTTTGGTTTTTGCGCAAAGAAAACAAGCGTGATTACCTTTTGCCTCGCGGCTGCGAGGGTTCTGTGCCACCAAAAAGGATTGTCATTATATTGCTTTTCCACACGTCGCGGACGTGTAACTTTCTTGTTCTGGCATTAGTGGCGGAGTGCAGGGGGGCGGTGTTTTGGTTTTCCTCCGCACTGCCGTCACGAAGGCTTGGTTTGGATACCTACTCGAGTGTATGGACTTAAAACACCAAAGCGGAGGGTAGTGGTGGTGAATAGAACCACGCTCTGCCGTGTTTGGTTTAAATCTCATTGAGTGCCAAAGGACATTGCTCACCAAAGCGGAGGGCAGTGAACTTGGTCCTACTTTCTCATAGGAGCGGTTTCCTTTGCATCATTCTAGCACGGGTGTGCTCTAACTATTGTTTATCTACCATATACCAGAAACCACATATAAGCTCCTTGTTCGTATTTTGGGGTATGTGTATGTTAGCAAGGCTGGTTCATAGTAGTAAGACGAGGAGTGCCTGACTTCATGCTAATCCCTTGTTTGTTTTGTGCAGGAGCGAAGGAAGAAGGGGGATCCAGCAATAGGGTGTTTAGTGCCTATATTTTACAGGTGATTGCAGGGGTTATTTTTTAGTAAGAATTTATGAGAGTAGGATTGTATATGGTATTAACCTATGCACTTTTTTCTTTCAGTTTCTTTTTCCCTGCTGCCCCTTCCTTTCTCCCCCTTTTATTCTTTGTTGGGTTTTTTCCCCTTTATGGGGTTTTTCCCTCGCCGTATCGTCTGAACACCCTTTGTTTAATATTCAGGGTGTTCGGAGGGTCCGGAGGTGGAGCATTGTTGCTGCATGCGGATCCTGCGGAGTGTCAACCTGACAGAATCACTAGCCCACGATTTCCACTCCGCCCGATTCGTAGGTAGCAACAATGGCGTCTATGGAGGATGTGTTGCATGCCCTGGTCCTGGTCCAGCAGGAGTTGGCCTCTTCAAAAGCCGAAACTGCTGCCTTACGGGAAAAGGTAGAGAGGATGAGTAGTAATCCTTTTAATGCTTCAGCTTCCGCCTCAAACGTTCAGGTCACAGTGCCTCCTCCCATTCCACTGGCTACCCCGGAAAGGTTTTCAGGGGACCCCCGTAAGGTACATGTATTTATGACCCAGGTCCTTATGCATTTTTCTTGTAAGCCTTCTTCTTTCCCCACAAATCATTCGAGGGTGGCCTTTTTGATTTCCTATTTGTCAGGGGATGCCGCCGATTGGGTGGTTCCGTTGGTAAAAAGGGATGACGCCCTTCTGTCCGATTGGGCAGAGTTTAAAAAAGAATTTGAGAGGGTTTTCGACCGAAGAGCCACTACCTTTAGTGCTGATCGAGAGTTGTTGACATTGAGACAAGGCAAGGGTGAATTGATAACATATCTTACAGCTTTTAACAGATTAGTAGCAGAAGCAGAATGGCCTGAGGAGAAAAGGTTGTCCCTGTTTTATCAAGGGTTACATGATGATTTGAAAGATGTTGTGGCTCAGGTGGATCCTCAGCCTACGTCTTTTGTGGACATGGTAAACTTGGTGCTGAGACTGGACAGTCGTCTCACGGATAGGGGGAATAACAGGAGACGATGGGAAAAAGGAGCCTATGGAGGTGAGAGAATCTCGCGGAAGGTATCCGGGGGTGTCGACATCCCGTCGGAGCCTATGGAGATTGGAGCCCTTAGAGCACCTTTGTCGAAAGAAGAGCGAGAAACTAGGCAAGTACAGGGACTTTGCATGTACTGTGGTAAGAAAGGGCATTATGTCAGGGAATGTCCCTCTAAACCCAAGTCTACAGGATTGGTCAGTAGGTTCAAAAAGGTAGCAGTGTCCAATACAGTACAGGAAAAGGGGCCAAAAGAAGAGAAGGTGTCGAGTTTAGAAGGGGTACATGAGTGGAAACTTACTTCACTGTCCTCTCCTGGAAATGAAGAAACAGAGTCACATTTGGTGGTACTGATGTCACTGGAATACGAACTAGAAAGATGGCAGGTGATGGTAATGTTAGATTCTGGAGCTACAGGTAATTTTGTGGATGAAGGGTTGGTGAGGCGTCTGGCATTACCTCGTGTTGCTAGGGAAATTCCTGAGAATGTGTTGGCTGTAGATGGACAGCCTTTGACGTCTGGTCAGATAACCGAACGTACTGGTGAGTTGGGGTTGTCAGTGGTAACACAAGGATATGTGCATTCTGAGGTTCTGTCGTTAAATATCATTGACGCCCCTCAGTACGAAATTATATTGGGGATGCCATGGTTACATAAACACAATCCTGTGGTAGATTGGCAATCAAAAACATTTCAGTTTCTCTCTGAGGTTTGTAAGGACCATGTAACTCCATGTGTATCTGCTAATGTCACGGTGTTAGCCACCCCTTTTGTGGCAGCTACAGCTGCTGAAAAAGAAGTCCAGCTACCAGTTGAGTACTTGGCCTATAGTGACGTGTTCAGTGAGGTTAAAGCAGAAGCCTTACCCCCTCACAGGGAGTATGACTGTCGGATTGATTTAGTGGAAGGAGCTACCATACCATCTTGTAGAGTGTACGCTCTGTCGGTGCCCGAGACAAAACATCTGAAAGCATACATAGAGCAGTACACACGTTTGGGGTTCATCAGGCCTTCCCGCTCTCCGGCAGCCTCTCCTCTTTTTTTTATAGCGAAGGCCAACGGGGACTTAAGGGCGTGTGTAGACTATCGCGTTTTGAATAAAAATACCATCCGTAATCGCTACCCTCTTCCACTCATCTCAGTGTTACTAGACCAGGTTAGAGAGGCCACAATATATACTCGTTTGGATCTCCGTGGGGCATATCACTTGGTCAGAGTAAGAGAAGGGGATGAGTGGAAGACGGCATTCAAAACGCGATTCGGTTTATACGAGTATTTAGTGATGCCTTTTGGGCTTTGTAATGCTCCTGCAGCGTTTCAGTTTTTTATAAACGATGTACTAAAGGAATACGTGGATCATTTCGTGGTTATGTACATCGATGACATTTTGATTTACTCCCAGAATGTGTCATGCCATAAGAATCATGTATGTAAAGTGTTGGATAAACTGAGGGAACACCGTTTGTTCGTGAAGCTGAGCAAATGCGAGTTTGGGGTGCGAGAGGTGGAATTCCTTGGTGTGAACCTTACACCCAGTGGGTTGCAGATGTCTGAGAGAAAGGTTCAGGCGGTGAGAGATTGGCCTGCCCCTAAGAACGTGAAGGAGGTACAGAGCTTCTTGGGGTTCGCCAATTATTACCGGAGGTTCATCCTGCATTTTTCCCAGACTGCTGTTCCCATCACCCGGTTATTAAGGAAAGGAAAACCATTTGAGTGGACTGGGGAGGCTGAGGAGGCGTTTGGTGCTCTAAAGAGGGCTTTTACCACGGCACCAGTACTAGCACATCCTGTCTTGGAACATCCGTTCATCGTCGAGGCTGATGCTTCAGATGAGGCCATAGGGGCAGTACTGTCACAGAGAGACGTGCACACAGGTCAGCTCCATCCGGTGGCCTATCTTTCGAAAAAGTTGAGCTCGGCTGAGATCAACTATTCCATAGCGGAAAAAGAGCTCCTGGCAATAAAAAAGGCCTTTCAGGAGTGGAGGCCATACCTGTGGGGAGCCAGTCAAGCAGTGACAGTGTATACTGATCACAGGAACCTCCAATACATGTCCTCCGCCCGACATCTGACACAAAGGCAGATGCGTTGGATGCTTTTTTTTTCTGAATATAACTTTGTAGTGACCTTTCGCCCTGGCTCGGAGAACAGAAAGGCTGATGCTTTATCCAGACAGGTAATCCCCCTGAAACAGTACGAAGAGGAACAGGCCATCATCCCTGCTGAGAAGGTGGTGTGTGTGATCAGGGCCGAAACATTTCTGAACGAAATCAAGGACTCCAGGTCGTTGGGGTTTTGGGTCCAATGGGCGGCTGCCAAACAAGGTCGGAGGGTGAGACAGGGCTTGCCTTTTCAGGGGGAGTGCTTGTTTCTGCCGAATGTGGAGATCAGAAAAAAAGCCTTCAGTTGGTGTCATGACGCACCGACGGCTGGACATCCTGGGATAACCAAGACGGTGGAGCTCATGAGGAGGTATTTCTGGTGGGAGTCGTTGGTCAGAGATGTGACTCAGTGGGTAGGTAGATGTGAGGTCTGTGCTAGAGCAAAAGGAGAATCGACAAAGAAGAAAGGTTTGTTGATGCCCATGCCCACACCTGATAGACCATGGCAGAACATAAGTTTGGATTTCATTACGGGTCTCCCGTCTGACCAGGGAAACACAGCAGTGTTGGTGGTAGTGGATAATTTGACCAAAATGGGTCACTTTATACCGTGTGCAAACCTTCCCACTGCTAGTCAAACGGCCCAGTTACTGGCATCACAGGTCATCCGTTTGCATGGAATTCCCAGAGTCATTGTGTCTGATAGAGGACCGCAATTCATCGCTCGTTTCTGGCGTATGTGGTGCAATGCTTTGGGTATAGAATCAGCGTTGTCTACCAGCTTCCATCCCCAAACAGACGGCCAGACAGAACGTCTGAATCAGTCGTTAAAGAAATATCTGCGTTGTTACGCCAAGGAGGCACATGAGTCATGGGTGGACTTATTGTGGATGGCGGAGCTGGCCTACAACAATCTGTGGCATAGTTCCACAGGTATGTCACCTTTCAAAGCCAACTTTGGGTATGATGTATATACATTACCGATCAGTATCCCCGACGATTTGGGTAACCAACCCTCGGTGAGGGAGAGAGTAGTGACAATGAGGAGGGTGCATAAAGCGGTGCAACGACATCTGCTGAAGGCCAAAGCAGTATACAAAAGGTGGGAGGATAGGCATCGTTCTCCCGGTCCTCAGTTCAGGGTTGGGGATAAAGTATGGCTGTCGACCAAGTACCTTCGATTTAAATTAAGAAGTGTATTCCATCCGCGATTCATTGGACCCTATTCCGTGGTGCGTCAGGTCAATCCTGTAGCCTACAAGTTGAAGCTACCTAACACTTTGAGAATACATCCTGTGTTCCACGTGCAGCTGCTTAAAAGAGCCCTTACATCACGCAGATCTGCGCCTCCTGTACTTGCTAGTGATGGTAATCTTGAGTACGAGGTGAGGGCTATCAGAGACTCCAAGGTGCGCAGAGGGGTGCTTTGGTATTTGGTCTCATGGAAGGGTTACGGGGCTGAGGAGGATTCATGGGAACCTGACCATCACATCCATGCTCCTAGGGCGGTGAGAGCTTTCCATGTCCGTTTTCCTGCAAAACCTGGGCCTAGGAGGCGCTTGGGAGGAGGGCGTACTGTCAGGTTTTAGACAGCGCGCCTGCCTAAGACTACAATTCCCAGCATCCTCTAGCGAAGAACTACTTTTCCCAGACTACCTCGGGAGTAGCAGGATATCACTGGGTGGAGTCCGACGATCGGTGCTAGTGATTCCTGTTCTGTCTTAGGATTCGGTCGCTTGCCTGCACCTTGGGCTTCGTTTGGTTTTCTACTTCCAATCGGATCCAGCGGGGAAGTGGAAGCCGACATTGGTAACGTTTTGGAACGCGCTGGCTAGCGCGTTCATCCGGATGTACTTTGTTTGTTGTTTGGTTTTTGCGCAAAGAAAACAAGCGTGATTACCTTTTGCCTCGCGGCTGCGAGGGTTCTGTGCCACCAAAAAGGATTGTCATTATATTGCTTTTCCACACGTCGCGGACGTGTAACTTTCTTGTTCTGGCATTAGTGGCGGAGTGCAGGGGGGCGGTGTTTTGGTTTTCCTCCGCACTGCCGTCACGAAGGCTTGGTTTGGATACCTACTCGAGTGTATGGACTTAAAACACCAAAGCGGAGGGTAGTGGTGGTGAATAGAACCACGCTCTGCCGTGTTTGGTTTAAATCTCATTGAGTGCCAAAGGACATTGCTCACCAAAGCGGAGGGCAGTAGTGACAGGAACTACGCTCTGCCGTATTTGGATAAACACATGTGTATATTGGAACTAAGTGAACTTGGTGCTACTTTCTCATAGGAGCGGTTTCCTTTGCATCATTCTAGCACGGGTGTGCTCTAACTATTGTTTATCTACCATATACCAGAAACCACATATAAGCTCCTTGTTCGTATTTTGGGGTATGTGTATGTTAGCAAGGCTGGTTCATAGTAGTAAGACGAGGAGTGCCTGACTTCATGCTAATCCCTTGTTTGTTTTGTGCAGGAGCGAAGGAAGAAGGGGGATCCAGCAATAGGGTGTTTAGTGCCTATATTTTACAGGTGATTGCAGGGGTTATTTTTTAGTAAGAATTTATGAGAGTAGGATTGTATATGGTATTAACCTATGCACTTTTTTCTTTCAGTTTCTTTTTCCCTGCTGCCCCTTCCTTTCTCCCCCTTTTATTCTTTGTTGGGTTTTTTCCCCTTTATGGGGTTTTTCCCTCGCCGTATCGTCTGAACACCCTGTGTTTAATATTCAGGGTGTTCGGAGGGTCCGGAGGTGGAGCATTGTTGCTGCATTCGGATCCTGCGGAGTGTCAACCTGACAGCTATTCACCAAACTGGACAACGAATTAGCATCAAGGCGCAAGGAAAGGCAGCGTGTACATGAACAAAACAAAGAAATCAACCGCCTGGCCACAGCCACAACCCTGCTATGCAGGCGAAGCATCAACATGCAGTAGGCAGTAACCCAAAACAGCAATGAGGTCACTAGGGGCATGGGCAGGATGACCAGTGCTCTGGAGGCGCTGTTAAATACCCAAACAGCACAAACAAGCTGCTCTGGATGTGCCCGAGAGTGAAGAGAGCACAAGCAGGAGCAGCATGGCAAGCTCCCTTGTGCAAGAGACAAGGAGGAGCAGCAGGCGCCATGCTGAGGCCACAGGCCAGCAAGAAAGTGAGCACAGTGAGCACCATACAACTGGCACTGGGAAGCGAGGACGCAAATGACTATTACAGTTCATGGGGAAGTGAACCAGGACTCACATCATCACAGTTAAATAATTATTGTTGCACATTTGTGCTTGAGAAACCTACGTCATGACACAATTAAACTACGTTGGGTGCATACTCCACCTGTCTGTGTCTCTTTACTTACTTAAAAAAAGTTGCGTGTGATCTCTTCCCATCTGTGTCTGCCATCAGTTGGTGTTGCAACTCGAGATGTGTGTGGTTCAGGCACAGCTTTCTCGTCATCATGGTCCTCATAATCAGAGATATCCACTTCTGTGCCCTTCTTAACCGCAAGGTTGTGCAGCATTGCACAGGCTGCAATTATCTTGCAGCAGGTGATTGGTGTGTACTGGCGGGCCTCTCCACTTTTATGTAGGCAGCGAAACTTGCTCTTCCACAGACCAAAGGTGCTCTCCACAATGTTTCGGATACATTTGTGTGCCCTGTTGTATCTCCTCTGGCTGGGTGCTGAAGGGTTGAGGTAGGGTGTGAGGATGAAGGACCCGAGGGCATATGCACTGTCCCCTATTAGTAACAAGAAAAAACATTACTCACATGCACACAAACACATCCATCTGCAATATGTATCAAGGGAGTTTCACACAGTGTGTTACCTAGCAAGTATCCTTCGCCAAATTCCCCCGCTGTCAGGTGTGCGTAGATCCCACTGTTTTGTAGGATGTAAAAGTCGTGGGTACTCCCGGGAAATTTGGCTACTATGTCCGTGATGATGTACTTGGCATCACAGATCACCTGTACATTTATGGTGTGGGTGGGCTTCCTGTTCCTGTAAATGTATTCTGAGGCCGCAGGTGGACATATCGGTATGTGGGTGCCATCAATACAGCCAATGATGTTGGGAAAATGCGCCATCTGATAAAAGTCAGTCTTGGTCCTGAGCAGTTCTGCATGCGTTGCAGGGAAGCTGATGTAATAATGCATTCTCTGCAACATGGCGTCTAGGAATTTCTTGAAAAACCAGGACAGGCAGCTCTGGGACATTCCACCTACCGCAGCAACCACACTCTGGTAACTCCCAGATGCAAGCAGGTGTAGGCTGCACAGCACCTGCACATGGGGTGGGATGGCATGCACCCTTGGGGTTGGGTGGTCCGACAGTGGGTGGAGGTCCCTGATAAGGTCGTGGATGGTTACAGGATCTAGCCTGTACCTTTGTAGGATCTCTGGTTCTGTTAGTTGGAATAGGGTGATCCTCTGCCTGTAGACCTGCTCCTCCCTTCTCCAGACCCTCTCTCCTTTTGCCTGTATCCGTAGCCGCCTCGCAATCACATAGAATGCCGCCATTCTGGTGAAACTGTTGCATTTTGCGCCCTTTTTTATAGCCTACACCTGGTTACCACCTGATTTGAATCCATGGTAAATACCGACTCTTAAATACCGAATTTCAGTCAAATTCGGTATTTAAGAGGTTACCTACATCTCAATAGTCATTTTTACCATTTCTTAATTTCCGATTCGGAAACTTTACCGAATCGATAAATTTACCGATTCGGAAACTTTACCAATTCGGGAAATTTACCGAATCTGTAAGGTTTACGAATTGGTAAATTTACCGATTCTGTAAATTTACCGAATCTGTAAGGTTTCCGAGTCTGTAAATTTACCGATTTGGACGTTTTTGTGTCCCCTACATCTCAAAAGCCAAATACCGGTCGGTAAAGGCCGAAATTCAGTATTTTCAGCTTTTACCGACCGGTATTTGGTTACCTACATCTGGCACTTTGTCCTTAAATGTGACATCTGCCAGCAGAAGAAAGTTTCCACCATAACCCGCCCACCATAGACACCTCTATTGATCTCTGACAAGCATCTGGCTTGTTTCTATTTGAACCACTGCGGACCCTTACACTCAGACAGGTCTTACACGTATATCATGGTAGCAGTGGATTACTGTTCTTGATTCCCATGGGTATGGCCATAGCGATCTACTGTTGCTCAAACTGTTAAAAAGGACTTGCAAGTCTTTATCGGGACATATACAGTAGCCCCATTCCAATCGGGCCAGAGTCCGGTGTTCACCTCCAGGGCTTACAGAGATACCATGGAAAAATTGGGTGTGACTGTGCAGTACTCCTCCTGAGAGGAACGCGGTATTGGAGAGTAAAAACTGGTACTTAAAGCAGTCTTTAACAGCTAAAGTACTAGGTTCAGGTCACAGGCCTACAAAATCTCTGGGTGGTCGGACTCCCAGTGAGATCCTGTTCAGGGTTAAGATGTGGGTTCCAGACCTTGAAAGTTTAAGTACAGTGGCAGTGGAAACGTCTTTTAATATCAGTGAATGTTTGGATGTTTTACAGGACCTGAACATATTCAGAGAAGCTCAAAGCAACATCCAAGTGAAATGTTCTGCCACTGGTGAAGTGAAGGCTCACCAGCAACTCCTGGCTGAATTTCAAAGATTGGTGATCTTGTCCATGAGAAAATTGTGGACAAAAAGTAATTTAGGCCATCCTACATAATGCCTGTACCCGACCTAGCTGTTGAAGGTACCAGAAATGTACTCCCCCCCCCTTGCTAGGTTTGTATCTATAGATCTCATCAAACCACATCATGTGGCAGGTTCTACATAGTAGACCGAAAAGGTTCCTGGGTAGTTACCTGTCTCCTCTCAATACCCTACAGGAAGTCCCACTGCAAGCTTTGATCGATGATTTAGTTTCTTCTCGCTGGACGGGGACAGCTCTCACTGAAGTATCTCTTCTTCCTGATGCATCAACAAATGCAATACAATCATCATGTATGGAAGAACAGATTTTTCTTTTTTTTTTCTTTTTTTTTTTCTTTCTTTATTCGGCACTTAAAAAGACACCATAAAAGTACATAGGCAATTACACATATATATAAAAAAGGATTTAAAATAAGTTAAAACAAGCTAAAATTCATTACATGTGCAAAGAAGAAGGGGGGATTTCCATAATAAGTCTCTGTTTATGGGGCATTGCAGTCGGTTATTCCTCTTGTGTTCCTTAACCTCATTGCCGCCCTAATAAAACTTACTATACAAAACAATGTATGAGCATCTGAGGCTTCCTGCAGAAACTTTAGGGCCGCTTTTGCTTGTCTAAATTTAGTTTCTTTCAGGATCCCTACTAAAAATGTACGTCTGGGAACAGAATAAAAGGGACATAGTAAAACAAAGTGAAGGGTATCCTGCGGAGACCTACCGTCGCAGCCGCAGGTACCCTTCGCCTCCAGTGTTAGAGTAAATCCAGAGGGGACAAAGAGTAGATGATGTAACATGTTGAGTCTAAACCGAGTCATATAAAATCGGTCCTGGGCATTATGCATCACAGTGAGGTATGGTTCCATTCCTTGTTTCTTTGTCAGTAAACAGTAGGATAAAACAGTAGGTTTCACCTTTGCACGTCGGCCCTATTCGTGAGTGTCCATTCTGTAAAAAGTTTTTTTACCGTTGTTTTATTCTGGCTGTTTAAAGATTCAGATGCAGTGTAGAAGTTTTTACAACCGATTGCCTCAAGAGAGTCCTTTACATATTTCAACCATGGAATGTGGCCCCCTCTATCACGTTTCAAACAGTCTTTAAGAATTTGTCTGGTGAGGTGCGCTTCTGGATTAGTCCAGATTTTAATCCAGGCGAGAAGTGGTCTGATTTTGATTCGATCTTCAATATAGGGCTCCCCTAGTTCCTCATGGATGATATAGGCTGGGGTACTCTGCGGCAATTTCAAAATTCTTTTAAAGAACTTGTTTTCTTCCACCTGGATCTGCTGCAGTTGTTTGTTTGTAAAACCCCATACTCCTGCTCCGTAAGCTACTTTAGCACAACAAATTGATCTATACAAGTTTAGCATTTGCTCCGGGGACCATCTGCCAAGTCTTCTCCCGTAGCCCATTATGGCCCCTGATGACGCCACCAGTTTCGCTGCGTGTTTATCCATCAAGGGTTTAAAGTTTAAATGTTCATCAAACAGTACACTTAGATACGAGAAAGACTTGACCTGGCCTATCTTGTGTGGCCCAATTTTATAGGTGAAGTTCCTTTTTTCTCTGCCTCCCGCTGCCATGACATAGGATTTTTTCAGGTTGGCACATAGATCAAGTTTAGCCATAAAATTGACAAATTCATCAATCAGCTTCTGGAGCCCCAGCGGTGTTCTAGCTAACAACACCGCGTCGTCCGCATAAAGTAATACGGGCATCGCTCGATGTCCTATTTGGGGTGAATCCACACACAGTTTGAGTAGTTCATTATCCAGGAGATTGATATATATAGAAAACAAAAAAGGCGCTAAAATACAACCCTGCCTCACTCCACTCGTACATAAAAATTGCTCAGTCCTACTTCCCTCTTGATTGTATCGAACAGTTGCAGAGGTGTTCCAATGTAGGGCTTTTAGGAGGTCTACTAGTTTTTGTTCCACTCCTAGGTTTAACAATAGGGCCCATAGTTTTTCTCTGTTTACACGGTCGAAGGCCGCGGAGAGGTCCATGAACCCCATGTATATAGCCCCCTTGCCGGCGATGGTATATTTGGCTGTCAAGAGGTAAAGATTCAAGCATTGGTCGTGGTAGATCTGCCCTCCCTGAACCCATATTGTATATCTGTGAGGACTTGGTTCTCATCCGCCCATTCCTGTAGACGATTTAGAATGACACGGCCCAGCACCTTAGCCGTCACATCTATAAGGGATATAGGGCGGTAACATTGTGGGTCATCGCGATTCCCTTTTTTGTAGATTGGGACAATAGTTGCCGTTGACCAGGAACGAGGTAGCCCTGCCACCGCTGCCTCGTTCAGAACCCTTGTGAGTAGTGGAGCCCACAACTCTGTATTGCTCAGGTAGAGGTCAGGGGGTATGCCGTCCGGGCCGGGTGCTTTATTTTTGCTTAATCCTGCTATTGCCAGTTCCACTTTTGCCAGGGAAAAGTCTAATCGCGTAGTTGGATTTAGCCTTATTAGTTGTCCTGTGATATTATAAAGGCTCTGGAAATGGGTATACCATTGCTCTGGTAAAATGGTGTTTATTATTTTAGGCACAGAGAAAATCAAAAAAGGGGATGGAAGAGGTGGTGCTGGTAGGCACCGAGGTGGGCACGTCCTCCTCTTGTCAAAGTTTTAGTAATCACAAAGGTCCACCTCGGAGAGGTTTATTGTGCATCCTGTTGGTGTTGGAATACACATGATGTGTTAAAATACCCCTCACACACCAAAAGGGCCCTTGGTGTCATGCTTCATCATCGGGGTCTTCCCGCTCGTCTACCGAACGGGGCAGTGCTGCGACAAGCGACTACGCTGGAGCACCTTTTGAGTGAAGGTGCTATGTGAGTGAGTGGGAGTGAGTGTCAGTAGGGTCAGGGGTGATATGGTGATATTTAAAAAATACCTGGCCTAGTGTAAAGAAAAAGTATTTATTAAGCACTGGCTGGTATTATTAAAAAACGTGATGTCGGAAAGATTAAGCTGGTTAGTGTGCTAGCTTTCCTGTGCGGGTCAACATGTTTCGGGGCACCATCCCCCTTCGTCAGGACCGGGGTCAGATCCCCCTGTCACTCACTAGATGTTTTGCCACAGTGCGTGTACGTACCCTAAACTGTAAGCTAGTAATTTTTATCAATGTGTATTTATATTTTATACACCCTAGCTAGTACTGGTATGCTTGGTTGTATGCCTGAAAAAACAAGAACCAGGAGTTACTAGTGCGCGGATCCCAAAGCGCTTCGCTTAAAGGTACCTGTGAAAAGAAATGGTGGAAAAAAGAAGCTCATACACATAGTTCATACAGATACTGCTGGATGTCCTATGGGAGATGAATGGTTATCCATTGAATCTGTAGATAAAATTAGCTAGGCACGCAGTCACAGCTAAGTTCAACACACAATTACACACATAATCAAGTACAGCATGGGAAAGAATGTGCATAGCGGTATATACATACTAGGTTGGTAGGGGATCAATGCCCCATGAGCCAAAACTGAACAGATGGGTAATTGGAGGTCCAACTGCAGTGGGGGAGTAAAAGAGGGGGAGAGAGAAACAAAAGAGTCTGTAGGTATTTACACCTTCGTTTTGCAATGAGTATGGACAGCAGAGATCTGGTGCCTATCCTAGATCGGCTATGCCGTACTTACTAAACCTCCAGCCTCGTGGTGCTTCCTCCTCTGTTCGCAGCTTCCGTGATTGTGAGGAAGGGAGCTGGGGCGGAGGTTTTTATAGTCGGAGGAAGGTCATGAATTGCTGAACTTAATTGAATAATGACCATTAACTCGGGACATGTGTATTTGTAAAAATGAGGGCGGCTCGGAAGGAAAATATGGCGGCCATTGGTTAGTATCCGAAACTGGAGCGCTAGGTGGGGGGTATAGTTTCAAGGAAGATCGCTATTGATTAGAAATGCCTCCAAAAGCCTTTATTCTGTTCGAGGCGATGTTGTCGGTAAACGGGTGGGAATCGGTGGCTCCAAAGGTAGTGGAGGTGTGCGCAGCGCTGAGCGCGCATGCGCGAAGGAAGTGTCCCTTTTACGCGCATGCGCGGTAAGCGCAACTGACTCCTAGGAGGCCGGGTTAATCCGCGCATGCGCGGGGGCGTCATGTCCGCGCATGCGCATGGGTGTTAGAATCAAGGAGGCGGAATTGCGCGAATAGCGCTGTCTAGTATAGTGGAGATGAAAGAAACCTTTCTGATATTGACATAACATTTGCAAGGGAATCGAAATGCGACCCCCCACTGAGGTTGAACAAAAAAATATAATATAATAATATAGAAATAAAGACATCGTTCAATTGCAGATGCAAACACCTTTAGGTTCTTCTTAGGATCTTGGAGTTCTGGACTTTTTGGTTCCGTCCAGAGGTGTCAGGGATAACACCCGAAGACCCCGGAGTTCCACCTGTCTCGGTGCACAAACAAACAAAAACACGGGCTTCTCGATGGTGGCGTCAAAGACCAAAGGTTTATTACTGCAGGGACACAGAAGTCACAGAAACTACACATGGGCAGTATCTAGGAGCCTGTTCGATTTGTACAAAGAGGGTTGCTCCTTATATACTAAATATTGGGCTTCAGGCAAATTCTTTACATGTTACCACAGTTCTAAACATTCGTGTCTTAAACAATAAATATTTGGCGTTGCACAGGGATCGTCAACAGTATCTGATGTCAAAACATTACAAATGAGGGGTTCCCACTAGTCCATCATAATCCCATGTCAATTCTTCATTCAAGACCCGGACCGCCTCATCGTAAATTTCGTTACCTCCCCCTAATAAAGGCCCAGAAGGAAAGGAGCAGAGCCAGGTGCAGAAGATAGAAAGACAGGATAAGAAATGTTTGTGGGTCGTAAATGGGCACGGTTACCAGCTTCGGCCGCCTAATCATGATCAGGCCAACGAACACAAGAACCAGTATAGCAGGACTGGCCTCAGGCTGGGGAGGCGGTTCTTGCCGAGTCATGCTGCCACAGCGTTGCTGGCCTAAGGTGCACGTGTCACTCGCAAGGTGAATCGCCGGTTAAGGCCTACGTGTCCTTAAATAAAAAGAAGTCATTGCATGTACATTGACTATGTGAGGGCAAGGAATACAAAATGGCTTCCGTGTTCTAAGATGGATGCCCTGGGTAGATCACAAATGTGTTGGTAACAGGAGTGCTCTTGCTCGTAGCATCGCGAAAATACCAGGGTATACTAAATGGATCATTTGCGGTTCACTGATACCAAAATTATGTATTTACGACAATGTTTAAAACACGAGTAAAATCGTCACGGAACCTCAGACCCTCCTTTTGCCCTTACATAGGCAATTACTCAGTCTATATCAGAGTCAGAGTCTAATTCTATGCTCATTAGGTCAGTGACATGTTGTTGTATCATCATCCTGTCTCGTGCCTTTTCTCCTAATGCAGGTGGTTTTCTGAAACAGGTTGCAGCACAGAGGCTACACAGAGCGGGACCACATTGGATAATAAGACAGCACGAGAACAGAAATACTAGGATGACACCAATGACCATCAGAACCTTCCATCCCCACGCTGATACCAGAGTCCAAAACCACTCCATGAAGGACCAGTTTCCCTTATCTACGTGTATAGAGTCGGAAATCTTATGTAGCTTAGAGATTGCTTCATAGACTGTTGGAGCATTATTTGGAATAAAGACACAGCAGCTCGATTGGATCATTCTGCATACCCCACCTCGATCTGCAAGTATTACGTCTAGAACCATACGGTTCTGCAACGTCATGAGACGATCCGCCTGAAGCTCAGCTGTTAAGTTACTAAGGGCACCAGCAGTTTCTGTAATAGTAGATTCAACTACCCGTGTTAGTTGACGAAGATTTCTACTGTTGGCCATAGGCCCCCAAAACGGAAGGAAACCTTTGAAGAAGTCTCCAGCTTCTTGACCAGCGGTACACACCTCTTGCTACTCTGGTTTTGTGATAATCTGAAGAAGCAGTGTATGTCGGGGGTAACAATCGAGCAATATAACATGAACCTGAAAAGTCAGCAGGCAGCCATGTATATGCTCTGTCCTGACAAATGAAGTAGGTACCCCTAGCAGTCAGAAAGGCAGGGGAGGAGTTAGACGGAAATACGTAAGTCTCAACGCATTCACTCCTCCCTAGCTGAGTTCTCGCATTTCTCCCATTTCCTTGCAAACAGACCTGACCTCGGTGAGGCACGACCCAAACTGAAGTGGAGCTTTTACGCTTGCTTTCTCCCAAACTAAGGCGATACTCTGTAGAGTTCCAACTCAAATACACCAGTAATTCATCTCCAGGATAAGATGGAGTATTATTGACGTCTTTAATCATATCAATAATTCCCTGGACTAAAGCTTTGTTGGCTGAGTTGTATTTAGTGGACCGTGGTGGACGCGGAGGATAGGTCTCAAGGGCATATGAAAAAATGGTCTGAAAGGCATGAAATGATCCATTATAGCTGAAAGGCAAGACTAGATAGGGAATGCCTTTATCCATAGTGTGAGGTATCAAGCCACACACCCAGCAGTCTGTAGTATTAACTATCAGTTGGTGTTGATGCAAGAGCTGTACAAATGTATTGTTAATAAATTCTGAGCGTCGAGCTTGTTCGTGTTCAGGAAATGAGTGAAAAGAATGCATAGAAGAAACCGTAGAAGTAGTAGGATCAAGGGAAGGTACTGTAGTTACTGGCATAAAAATCAAATGTACACCAAAGACGATTCCACCCACCAACGTTATCAAAACAATTAAAAATGTAACTGCACATTGCATTAGAAAGCATTTGCTGTGTAGTATTCTGTACAGTCTATTTCTGCGAGCATAAATTACATTTTCTCGTTGTAGCTCAGGAAGCTCCATCTTCTACGACCGTTCGCGACCACTGATGATGTGTACGTAGATGAAAATGCCTCTATCAGCCCTGGGAGTTCCCAGAACTAACAGAAAGATCGACCTTGTGTCTGACCCCCGCAGATTCAACTAGGCACACAGCCACGACCCTACGGCTACCCAGACGGCAAGGCAATTTTAAAACAAAAAGAAACAATACAAAGTATTAGCAAACTTCCTGGCTGGAGGCAATGTATAGCAAATTCAAATCTGAAAATAGGCAGTTTCCTGCTTTATTTGTCCATATTGCGAGAACGTAAGTTGTATCTCAGTTTTGCAGGAGCTGTCTGATCTGGAAACAATGTATTTTCAGCTGACGTTGTAATGTTCACGTTCGCAGATGGCAAATGTTCTTTTGGTGCAGATGGCAAATGTTCATTGGGTGTGGATGACAAATGTTCAGGGTTCAAAAGAGCAGTTTCAGGAGGAGAGTCAGAATTTGGTGAATCCGTGATTAGTTCTGCATCGCTGAAAGGTATGAACCTGGGGACTTGTTCCGTTTCAGAGGCACCGATTCCTTTCTTTACCCAGTTGTCGTAAGGAAGTGGCAGAGGCACACGTTTAGCATGTGTCGTATGGATCCAGTTTTTTCTTCCGGCCACACGAATAGCAGTTCTCGTTGCTAGCAGGACTTGGAAAGGGCCAATGAATCTGGGCTGAAGATTTTTTGTTCTTGCAAAATTTCTGATGACCACCTGATCACCCGGTTTCAGCTGATGGCCTGGACTCTCCGGTGGCTTTGGCAATGCATCGAAAACCTGTTGGTGAATAAGACTCAATTTAGCAGTCAAGTCGAAAAGGTAATCAATTAACATTGGGTATTCCAGCTGCTTAAATTCTTTCGGTCTAGGTACCCCCCAAACATTTGCAGGACGGCCAAAAACTATTTCGTAAGGACTAAGCCCTACTCTAGAATGTACAGTTGCTCTTGTTGATAGCAAAGCCAAAGGCAATGCGTCTGGCCAGGACAAACCCGTGGATGCTTGTATCTTAGCGAGTTTCAGTTTAAGGGTGCCATTGTAACCCTCGACTAAACCCGCGGACTGGGGATGATTCGCACTATGAAATTTCTGTCTAATCCCTAGGCCGGCACACACACTCTGCATAACTTTCCCTACGAACTCACTTCCGTTATCTGACCATACAATCCGTGGCATTCCGTATCTGGGGAAGTATTCTTTAAGAAGAATTTTGGCAGTGGATAAGGCAGTATTGTCCTTCAGTGGGTATGCTTCGATCCATCTGGAGAAAGCACAAACTACCACTAGGACGTATTTCAGATTATTGCAACGATCCATGTGAATGAAGTCTAGCTGGATCACCTCAAAGGGGCAGGAAGGAGGAGCGAAGTGACCTGCAGGTGTGGGGATTCCCTTGCCAGGATTATGCATCAAGCATACCATACAATTCCTCACCACTCTCTCTGCACACTTACTAATCCCGTCGTTCTTCCAGACCGGAGCCAACATCTTACAAATCCCTTTTGAACTGATGTGCGCTGTTCCATGTGCCATCGTTACTACTGCAAGCACATACGCATCAGGCAACATCCAACGCTGTTGTTCCGACAAGTCAATCCAACACCCACTCGAGTCCAATTTACCCGTGCTCTCTCTCCATGCAAGTTTTTCCTCCTCAGTCGCCTCTTTCTGAATTTCCTTCACGCTTTCCACTGTGTTCTCACACATTCCAGACTCAGAAATCCATCTTGCAGACGTTGCAACATACATTCTACTCATCATATTTCTAGCTGTCTGTTTTGCAATCTCATCAGCAAAAGCATTCCCACGACCAACATCATCCGTGATTGCTTTATGAGCACTGCATTTCACAATCGCAACTTCAGTCGGCAAGGTTAGAGATTCCAACAAGTCATTAACTAGCTGACCATGTTGAATCTTAGTCCCATGGGACGTAATGAAACCTCTTTCTTTCCACAAACGGCCAAAACTATGGGCCACGCCGAACGCGTACTGACTATCTGTGAACACATTCACTCTCTTTCCCTTAGCTAAAACGCACGCTCTTGTTAGCGCGATCAATTCTGCAGCCTGGGCAGAATTCTGACTCACTCTTGCAGTCTCCACAATCGTACTCAAAGTCGTTACTGCATAAGCAGCAGTCACATCACCATTCTCCAATTTGAAGCAAGACCCGTCAACATACAACGTGCCATCTGGATCTGACAACGGAGTGTCTTTTAGATCGATTCGTCCTTTTGTTTCTTCCTCAGTTTTGAAACAACAGTCGTGTGGTTCGGAATCACTCGACTCTTGGCTAGTCGGCAACAATGTTGCTGGATTCAATACATTGCATCTTTTGATCTGAATATGACTAGCTAACAGTGTCAGTTCATAACCTGATAATCTAGCACTGGTAAGGTGTTGCGTCTTGGTTCGGTTCATGAGTGTATCCACAGCATGAGGAACCATAACTACTAGCATGTTGTTCATTACTAAACCAGCAGATTGTCGAATGGAAGCTGCAGCTGCGGCTGTAGCTCTCAAGCAACTAGGCAATGCTCTAGCTACTGGATCTAATGTTGATGAAAAATACGCACAAGGGCGTTGTTTATCACCAAATTTCTGCGTCAAAACACTCAATGCACAACCTTCTCTCTCGTGGACATAGAGCGTGAATGGCTTACTGTAGTCGGGTGTACCCAATACAGGTGCTGAACACAGTGCATTTCGTAACTCAGAAAAACTCTGCTGACATTCAGCAGACCATGGTACCGGACTCGGAACACCTTTCCCAGTCAAGGCTACCAATGGTTTTGCTAGAAGAGAAAAATTTGGGATCCATTGCCTACAATATGAGGTAATACCCAAAAAGGCACGTACTTCTCTCTGCGTGCTAGGAACGTTCATCTGTGTAATTGCTTTTATTCTCTCTGGGGTCAACTTCCTTCCCTCCTTTGACAAGAGATGACCTAGGTAGGTCACTTCTTGGCAGCAGTATTGCATTTTTGAAGGTGACACCTTGTGATTCAAATCTGACAAGTGATGCAATAAAGAAATCGTAGCTGTTTTGCAAGTTTCCTTGTCATCGGCAGCCACTAGAAGATCATCGACATACTGTACTAAAGCAGAACCACGAGGAAGTACGAAGGAATCTAACTGGCTTTTTAATGCTTGACTGTAAATGGATGGGCTTTCACAATAACCTTGTGGAGCGCGTTTAAATCTAAAACTTCGTCCTCCTAGAGAGAAACCGAAGATATCTCTGCTTTCCTCGGCTATCGGAATGCTGAAAAAGGCATTTTTCAAGTCGACAACTGAAAACCATGCTGCTGTAGCAGGAATCAACGTCAACAATGCAGTAATGTCTGGAACCACAGGAAACTGTGGGATCACAATTTTATTAACCTCTCTAAGATCAATTACAAACCTATATACTGGAGGCTTTGTAGGGTCAGTTCGTTTCAAAATAGGCAGTACAGGACTATTACAGACATTACCTCTAGTCTCTTCTATAACATCTTTCTTGATCAGGTCTTGTACTATCAGTAGGAGCGCACGCTCTCCTTCACTAGAGATTCTGTATTGTGGAATTCGTGGAAGTTTGACATTTGCTTTCAAAGTTACTACATAGGGTGGAATTTCCAATAGACCTACATCATTAGGACCAGTCGCCCAAAGAGTATCAGGGAGTGAACGCAGCTCTGGTGGGAGCGCATCCATCGACAAGTACATCGGGGATATTATTCTTTTACCCAACGTAAGCTGTACTCCTGCTGGAGAACAGTACAATGTCGCGTACAGGCGTTTTAACAAGTCTAAACCAAGCAGATTTTCGTTACAACCTGTCGTCAAAATCAGGGGTGCTTTCAATTGACGGGGTCCAACTGAAATAGACAAAGGACCAGAAACAGGGTTGTGAACAGGGGCGCCCGAAAAACCTACTGAAACGTTTGTTGAGCCAGACAAAGGTGCGCCAGGGAGTTTCGCATGTATGATAGAACTTTTTGCTGCACCAGTATCCAACAGAAACGGTTCGACTATACCTGATGTTGCTACTGCGACATAAGGCCCACTCTGATCTACTGGAACTGATACTACTCCCTCTCTTTGTCCATGGCTGTCCTAGTACTCACTTTGCTGAATTTCCTCACTAGTTTCATAATAGTCTTCGACATGATACTGTGGAGACCTATTCTGTTGGGCAGATTGTCCATTTCGCTGGTCGAAATAATTAGAGGGGCGATCACTCGTCTGCGGAGGCATAGCACCTCGTCCTCGACCTCTAGAGTTTTGCATAGAACTACCACGACCTCTCTGAGCTGCCGCAGCATTATTTTGCGTTCGAACTGGACATTCACTTTTGTAATGACCTTCCTTTTTGCAATAAGCACATTGATTCCATTGGTATTGTGGCCTTTGAAAATTATAATCCGTTCTTTGATATGACCCTTGCTGCATATTAGTTTGATTCATGCGAGGCGGATAAGCTTGCTGTAAAAGTACTTTAGTTTTTAAATCTTTCGTCTTTTTATCTGATTTTTCCTTCTCTTCTTTATCCCTATTTTCATAGTACTGAGCAGTCGCAAGTATTTGCGCAGTCGTAGAGACAGCCCACGCACTTTCAGAATTCTTTAATTTACCACTAAGTTCTGGCAACAGATTATGCACAAATTTATCAACAAATAATCTCTGGCCTCCTTCTGTGCTCATATCCTGACCACTATGATCCACGAAAGTCTCTTCGAATCTTGTGAAAAAGTCGGAGACGCTTTCGTCTTTCTTCTGTTTGCACGCGGACAATTTGTCCCAGTTAACGCGCAATGCTGGCATCAAGGTTTTCATTAAATCGATTATTCTACCAGGCAAATTAGCAATTAAAGGTTCAGGTTTGGAACCACCTATTTGTTGACCATCCGCTGCAATTATAGCTGCCCAGTCACCACCTAGGGCAACTGGATGATTCTCTTTACGAATTTTAGCCCAAATTGGTTGCGGTACTACATTACCAAATAGCAGATCTATGTCAGCAAGATTCAATACACAAGCGTCAACTGTTTGAGCCAACTCTTTGTAGTACCCTGCAGGATTTTTACGCGGATCTGGCAAAGCCTGTTTCACTGCTAATACTTCAGCTCGCTTCCATGGAATATGTATCCAGACTCTCTGGAATTGGGCCGGAGCGGCTGCAATACCAAGGTTTGCATTAGCTTGCACAGCTTCACGCCAAATTGGTGGAACCTCTCTCATTGGATATTGACGATTTTGTTTCGTACTACGTTTCTCTAATTCTCTCGGTGAACGAAGGGATGGGTCATTCCTATAACTTAAAATCAGTTCCATCGCTTCTTTTATATTTTGTCCAACTATCATACCTGCAGCAAACTCTTTCTGAACATTAATTAATTCTCCTAGATTTGATTCAGGGTCATCCTCTTCCAATTCCTCACGTAGAAGGAAACATATTTCATCAAACACATATCGTTGTGTCGGTTTGTTCCATTGCATAAATGTATCTAATACATTTTGTACATTATATCTTCCAACTTTCGAAACCCATCTAAGAGCAGTGGAATCTAATATTCCTCTTTCTTCAGTACTGGGAAGCTGACTACGTCTCTGCACAGAGTCAGAGGTAGGAGTCTTAATCAGAGTTTTATAGAAGGGAGATAGAATATTAGAGACAGAATCAGTGATTCTTCGACGGACAGAAAGCGGAGTCATAATATTAGCAGAGGCAGTGAATAGAGTAGTAGTTGGAACAGATAGATCAGGAACAGTAGGAGTAGCAGGAAAAATAGCTTGCGAAGTAGCAGGTGTGAGCGACACAGGCATAGGTAAAGAAGCCGGCAACCCTAGAAGAGGGGTTGTCGAAGGAACATTAATATTGACCACAGGAGGTACAGGAACTTGATTCAGGGGAGCGGGAACAGGGACACCAGGTTGTCCAGCAACCGGTAATTGAACATTCGGTATAGGTGGAGCCGTAGCACCCTGTGCATACGGTGGGGGTGATCGTAACAAGTAAGACAACAGGGGATCCTTTTCAGGGTCCTCTACTATCTTAGCCGTACTCGATGGCAAAGCAGGATAGCACTTGTCTATCGCTAAATTACGCTCTCTATCGGCCACCTCCATCGCTTTCTCAGACTCGTTGAGTTGCAGCTGCCTAGCAGACTGTTCTAAAGTCAACTCTTGCTCTTTCTGTTCTTTCTTCAACTTTTTAATTTCTCTCTGTTTAGATTCTTTTCGCCAATAACGGAAAGAATCAAACATTGCCGGCCGGGCTTTCTTCTTAAACAACCTTCTTTCTAGATTATCGAGAACTTCAGGTTCAAAACTACCATGTAGTGGCCAACTAAGGACACCATCTTTCTCTGTGTAGTGGATCCATATCTCGTTATAAGAGATAGGGCCCACACCAAACTTGCAATAAAGATCATAAAGGGGAGTTCCAATCGGAGGAACCAAACACGAGTCCTCCAACTGGGAATCACTGTTGCAACTAAAACAAGACAACATACAATTTTTCCGACTTACCATTTTATAATCCGGAACACAAAACAAACAAGACACAAACAGAAAAGATGCGCACTCGAACCAAGAACTTAGGCCTACCAGAACTGACAAATGTATCGATACCTGAACTGAACAGAATGATTATCGTAACCAGAATAACCAGTGATAATCTTACAGAACTGAACTGAACTGAGAACTAAAAGGATTATCCAAATAGGAGCAACCCTTACAAAATAACCAACTAGCAACCACTGAATACTTAACTGAGGCACTGAAGACGTCACCAAGGAGAAACCCGTCACGTTTCGCCGTACTGAGGACTGCACCTCGGGTCCAAGACAGGGCGACGGTCAAGGCAACGGACCACTGCAGCCGTCTGAACGGGAACCCTCGTGGAAGAGAACGTCGGGGCCACTTTTGCGATATGCCGGGATCGATGAAGTGGGGCGCCTCCCTCTGAAATCTTCACACGAAGCTCCTCGAACTCTTCAGGCTTTTGGACCGGTACCGACTGACGTCGCCCCACGTTGGGCGCCAATTGGAGTTCTGGACTTTTTGGTTCCGTCCAGAGGTGTCAGGGATAACACCCGAAGACCCCGGAGTTCCACCTGTCTCGGTGCACAAACAAACAAAAACACGGGCTTCTCGATGGTGGCGTCAAAGACCAAAGGTTTATTACTGCAGGGACACAGAAGTCACAGAAACTACACATGGGCAGTATCTAGGAGCCTGTTCGATTTGTACAAAGAGGGTTGCTCCTTATATACTAAATATTGGGCTTCAGGCAAATTCTTTACATGTTACCACAGTTCTAAACATTCGTGTCTTAAACAATAAATATTTGGCGTTGCACAGGGATCGTCAACAGTATCTGATGTCAAAACATTACAAATGAGGGGTTCCCACTAGTCCATCATAATCCCATGTCAATTCTTCATTCAAGACCCGGACCGCCTCATCGTAAATTTCGTTACCTCCCCCTAATAAAGGCCCAGAAGGAAAGGAGCAGAGCCAGGTGCAGAAGATAGAAAGACAGGATAAGAAATGTTTGTGGGTCGTAAATGGGCACGGTTACCAGCTTCGGCCGCCTAATCATGATCAGGCCAACGAACACAAGAACCAGTATAGCAGGACTGGCCTCAGGCTGGGGAGGCGGTTCTTGCCGAGTCATGCTGCCACAGCGTTGCTGGCCTAAGGTGCACGTGTCACTCGCAAGGTGAATCGCCGGTTAAGGCCTACGTGTCCTTAAATAAAAAGAAGTCATTGCATGTACATTGACTATGTGAGGGCAAGGAATACAAAATGGCTTCCGTGTTCTAAGATGGATGCCCTGGGTAGATCACAAATGTGTTGGTAACAGGAGTGCTCTTGCTCGTAGCATCGCGAAAATACCAGGGTATACTAAATGGATCATTTGCGGTTCACTGATACCAAAATTATGTATTTACGACAATGTTTAAAACACGAGTAAAATCGTCACGGAACCTCAATCTAATTAGGATCTATAGGTTAAAGGTGTCATCATATTATTTTCACATACAAGGTTCTTGGTTCTCATGTTGTAAGGGGGCTTAGTGAGTTGTTGGATTAAGTTAACAGGTTTTCTTAATTAAGTTGCGACCATGGTATGTCGTCATTGAGGCGCGCTGCTGCGGGATGTCACTTCCAGTCTTGGGGCAAGGGCTGCTGGGAAAGGTAGTTCGTGAGCCCTCTCACTCTCCCCTACTCGGCAGCTGCTGATGTAGTGCAGCGGCGAGGGGAGAGTGGAACACTAGCACTAGTCCTCCCTCGGGCAAGCTGTAGACGTGCTGTGAACAGGTGAAGCGTCAGCAGGTAAAGCAAAGCAAAGTGATTTAAATTCTGCAAACAGATAATGATAGTGTCTACCTAAACGTACCACCATTAGAGTCATCTACCAGTTCTTCACAGTTCCACGTGCCTCTGAACTTTATACAAACAACCTCCGGCTACTTTGTCAACTTTGATGACCTCTCTACGGATTTGTCAGATCCATATCCACACTCTTAAACCCTTACATGCGCATGACGGAACACGCCATCATGAGCCACGGGCGGCGTGTGCTCATGACGGCGTGGTTCCGTCATGCTGTGGCTGCTCTGCTCAGGTGGCACTGATTCCCCGCCTGTGCGGGTGAATTAGTGAGCTGGCGGAGCTGTGACGTAACCACGCTGTCATGAGCACACGCCGCCCCTGACTCATGCCGGCGTTGTTTCGTCACAAGCATGGAAGTGCCGCGCTCACCCCCCATCCCCAAGCGCCACGGTGGAATTCGCGCCGTGGGCAAGGGATTAAAGGGGACCACATGAATTTTACATTGGGCTCAAAAAGACATACTTTATCCTTCCATTGATATACATTTGGATTTCAATTTTGTTACTTTTCCTCATCCTTTGGTTTTGTGACAGTATTTTTGTTGCTTATGAAGGGACACTATCTGCCAGATCAATCTCCTGTTGAACTGGTAAACTAGGTTTTGAAACCCAACTCTTCATCACACAAAGTGCAAAGAAACCTTTCCCTGGTGACCAGTTCAGCTGTTCCAGTTCCCAATGGAACTGTTTGGGATAAGGTATCATATGATATTTGGACCGACTGAAACTTTACAAATACCTTATGGATTTCTTTAAATAATGTCATTACACCTGGAACTATCTCTGATGATTAGGACATTCACACCCTACATGAAATGTTTGCTGATTTAGAGCATTCTACTTTTTTCAATAGTGAAGAATTGTTCTGTTTTCACTATTTTGGTCACCATTATTTACATAAAGCAAGTACTCCTCGAGCAGCATTTAATTATACACAATGGCAACACTGCCCTACACCATCACAGGGAAGCTTGAAAACATTTGAACAGAAATGTGCATACTTTTCTGGTCACGAATCAGCAAACTCAGAGTTGTATCATTATAATTGAATACCTTCTTCAGCGAATAAACTTATGCTGACTGATACAATGTTGATCTATTCGGCATCTTTTATTTCCCAGTTATCAACATAAGGGTATACATTTTAAGAGACACTATTGCTTTAAAATCTATATGGGAACATCCTGTCTCAGCCTAGCCAAGATAAAACAAGCATTCTCAAAGCAATCTCGCCTTTGGGACCTTATATGTATTTAGCTATGCAACACAGTAGCCTGGGTGCTGAAACATCTACTGTTCTTTAACATGTAGGGAAAGTAAGCACCAAACAGTGTGACACGCCAGGTATGGGAACACATGGAGAGAAATATTACCTTTCAGCGGGAAATGGTATAGCCCAAAGCTCTGTTTTTCATATAAAAGCAGGGCCTTCGATGGCCATATCACTGAAAATACAAGATTTAAAAAATATATTATTTTCTACGGGTGCTTGTCGAGGACAATGTCTATAGACTGGAATAAAGAGGATGCTAAAGTGATTCCGGTATTGTACTGACCTCTGCTGGTCGTTTTCTATCTAGACAGTTAAATAGAGGCAGTTGAACAGAAAAAAAGTCCCTAAGCGGAAGCAGACAACTCCTAGGGCTGATCTCCAGAGCCCACAAAGAACATACACATATAAGTATATACTAAAGTATATACTAGCGTATATAAAAGAGGTCTCGAAAGTTCGACCTAAAAAGAGCTCTTTCAAGTGATATCGTAGCTCTCCTCTCTTTCCAGCAATATAGTGAGTAATCATTCTCAAGCTTTCTGTGACACATTAGATTCTAACTTTCAGGACAAGGTGGAACAAATCTATTCTAACTTGAAAGACTCATAACCCTGCAGCTGCTCTTGCAGCTGGCCCCCAGGCTCATTCAAGTCCTCCCTCTTTCTCAGAATTCGTTCTGGTTACTGGAGATCAGATTATTACCATGATTATGCTCAGGAGGTCTGGCTCCCCCAGGACTCTTGTCCTCCTTCGGTTCTCAAACTGGTCTCTGAAATCATAAGAATCAGTCTCTCTCGATCGTTAACATTATGTTTAACACCAGGATTTTCACAGTTATCTGGAAAATACCTTGGTTTTACTTCTCCTAAAGAAACAATAGTGATCCAGCAGATCCAAAAAGCTACCGGCCAATTTCCACCACCCTCTTCCAGCCAAGAAAGTGGAGAAGATGATGAATACTCAGCCAAATATCTCCAGGATAATCACCTTCTTGATGAAACTCAATTTGGTTTCAGGTCAGGGCACAGCATCTATACTGCCTTGATTAAAGAAACAGAGGTTATCAAAGCCGTAGATAATGGGGGGCAGTAAAATACTTGCAAGAGAACTTGGAAAAAGACTTTATAAGACATTGTACCTCACCCGCAGGAACCCTATCTTCTTCATACACTAGACTTTAGGTGAATCGCGTCCTTGTTTTGATTACCTCGGGTTGAATAAAAACACGAGCAAGAACCACATCACTCTCCCCTCATTTCTATGTTGTTGGACCAGTTTGAGAAAGACAAGATTTTCCCAGATTAGGCCTAAGTGAGCCTACAATTTGGTTCTTATATGTGAGGGGAACGATTGGAAGACAGCATTTAATACAAGCTATGGGCATTATAAATCGCTGGTATTGCCATTCAGCTTCTTTAATGCTCATTCTGCATTTCATTACCAACATTTCAAAGTTCTACTAGACACTTTCATTGCTGTTTATCTGGACAACACATTGTTCTTTTAACCCGTTCCATGCTCCCGTCGGCCAACGGCCGACGTGAGCTCCTTGCCAGGTGCCAACGGCCGTCGCAGCTCCGCCCACTCTTTAGAACGCCCGCACCATGGCGGAATTGTCCCCGCGTGTAAGGCGTTAAGAAAGTGTAGAATAACATGAAGAACAATTCAGAGATGTTTTATGCCAATTAAGAAAATATGTGTTATTGTCAGGAACAGTTGCCAGGATCCACAGGAGCGAAGATAAATCCCCCAACTTCCAAAAAGCAGCCCTCAAAGGAGAACCTTGAAACTCACTCCGAGTCACTGCTCTCATAAAGTATGGGGGAATAAAACCAAGGAGTGTCCACCACTCTCCCCATAGGATGAGGATTGGGGTCGTGTAGAATGGCAGCCAGAGAACGTAGATGCTAGAAGGAAAGAACAATAACCACCCTTAATCTCTATGCAATTTCTAGAACATTCTAAACATTGAGCTGTGTTTATTATCGTCTCACACTCACCAGTGCTTGTTTGGAAGACTCCTTGAAGAGGAGGACCTTCAAACATCCAAGTACCTCCTTGTAAATAGCTGGAATGAGGGTAGGTTATCGGTATTCTTTCAAGAGGTCTAAAAAGGAGTAACCTTAGCACTCATTCAGTTACCATTCATACAACAGACACTGTGGGAGATGGTAAAGTGTGCTAAATGAAAGGGACAGGGGTCTGAGGTGTTCTGACCGGCCAGTTAGTCCTAACGTGGCGGAGCAGATACACACTCAATAAGGTGTGCCGTCCGGCTCCACAGGAGAATATGGAGCGGAACAGCGACTCCCTCACATACAGGAACGGGATCCGAGGTGTTCCGCCCGGCCCTGACAACCACAGCAGGGCGGAGCAGAGACACACTCGCCGAGGTGTGCAGTCCGGCTTCACGGGGACAATATGAAGCGAAACAGCGACTCCCTCGCAGGGAACAACAGAAAGGTAAAGGTAAGAAATGAAGTCTGAGTAGTACTGAGACTGAGACAGACTTCACAGTCCTTAATACGGTACCATAATTGTGGCAAGAAACAACAAGGAGGGTCGGAGAGGGAAATGCAGCGAAGGGGGAAGCTGCCAATAAATAAATACCGCTACACCTCAGGAAGAATCCGACTCCAAGGGGAGCAGAGCCGAGTACCAGGGCAGCGGTAACCGAATCACAAAGACGCCAAAGGAGCAGCGTCGAGACTGGAACAACACGGAAGTAGAAGGGGCGTGGTCACGGAACGAGTCAGTAAGCCAAGCGTCAGACTACGCGCGAGGCGTTCCTTTAGAGGGCTAAGGGAGTGTGTGTAAAGAGCGCCTCCCAAGTCCGTGATTCGACCCTAAACACAGCTCAAGGTCTCTGTCATGCCTGTCGGGTTCATGGAAGCAATATGGGGTTGGCAATGGTTGGCAAAAAGGAATACACGGGCTTTGGAGCATGCGTAGTAGCCACGCATGCGCGGTAGAGTAGTGTTGTAGCCTTAAGCCCGCCCCAAACTCACAGGAAACGCTTTGCATTTAGCCAGTGTGAGTCCATTGTCGTTCCGGGTCTTGGGTTGGCGTCCGAGGAGCTAGTGGTTCGCGTTTGCGGTCTACGTCCGTTGGGCTATTGAGAGCCCGTTTCTGAAGTTCGTAAGTTTGTAGGAGCGGCTTGCTTCTATTTTTGGATTGTTTTCTTTTGTGTTCGAGTTTACCGTGTGGACTTGGATTTATGCCGTGGACCTTAGCGGTAGTCCTAGTTAATGAGTAGTCTCTTGTCGGAGCTTGTCCTAAAGCTGATTGCCACGTATAAGTGTGGTGTCTTTTGAGTTCTAAGCTTGTTATTAGGTTAAGGAGATTTGTTTTAGCGTTGACACACGATCGAACTGATACATTGGCTTGTATCAAACCAGTCATACCTTCAATATTCCAGAACATTTCCTATGTTTCCCGTGTTTTTTATTTTTATTTGTTTTTATTGTTGCATCATAGAACATGGGTACAGTGTGAATCATCTGCTGGCGCGGCGTCAACATTCAGCCACGGTCAGCCAGGCGCGCAACGTTTTTTTACATAACTGGTATAATTAGGTACTTCCTCCACTAAACAGCACAGATCAATCAAATAGGTCTTCAGGCTGGGATACGGTAAACGTGCTCCGTAAGGGGGACGGAGAATAACAGGGGGTATGTGAGTTCCCGCCTCGAGGGCGTAAGATCGGGGTCTGTACAGTTTGCATAGCGGTGCTACCAGATAACGGGGGGGGACGAAACTGCGGGGGGGAAGCGTAGGGGCGCTAGCAGGGTCATGGTAGAGGGATACTGGTGTCGGGCATCGGGGGGCAAGGGGTTCCCCAGTTTGCACTCACAGTGATGTAGAACGGTCAGGGGGTGGATGTATCCCACACATGTGAGTAGTGGGACGGGTGATACGGCAGTGGGGCGTTGACGAGGAAGTGTGGAGCACCGGGATTCGACCCTGGGATGACTGGCACTAGTCAGAGACTATGGGCCCTCTTGGGCAGGGGAGGGTGGGGGTGTAGGCGGGTCGTCTGTGTGCAAGGACTGCCGGAAGCTGTGAAGGAGCATGGCCCATTCCATGGAGATGGGAATTTTACTCGCGCCTCTGGCTTCCTCCTCCCTAAGAGCATCCTCCTCCGCCGCCGCCCACTTACAGACCGCCCCTTTCCATGCTGCTATGGGGGGGCCCTCCGGGGACCGCCAGTGCATGGCTATGCATCTTTTCGCCAGTAGTAGCGCTAAGGACACAAAGCCATGTGGCCCATAGGGTCGTCAGGGGAGTGTGCGAGAGTTCCCGGATAGATTTGTATAGCCAGGTGACCAAGTGGCGTCCCACTCCCATAAGTAGGATAGTATGTATTACTGGATGCATGTCCGGCTCGCCGGTTCGGAGATTATAGTAGGGACGGAATCCTTCGAGCAACTGTCGGTATCTGAGGAATTGACCTGGGGGGAGTTCGAACTCAGCGACCAGTCGGTCGAGTGGTTTCAGCTGACCTTCTTCAAAGTGCGACTCCATGTCCGTGATGCCACAGTGCGACCATTCAGCTAGCATTGGAGCCGTGAAATAAGAGTCCTGTCTGGGGCAGACTATCAGTGGTAGTAGCGGGGAGTAAGGCTGTCTACTGGGGGACATCCGGTGGATCCGCATCATGCACTGGCGCGCTATCGCTACCTGGAGGGGGTATGTTCGCCGGGGCTTGGTGCCCGGGAGGAGAAGACGGGTGAGTTCCGGGGTTGTGACTCTGCCAGTCTGGGTAAAAGTCTCTTGGGTGTAACGGTCCGCCGTCCAATATGACAGCCATTGGAGCTGCGCCGCCAGGAAATAAGATTCGAAGGAGGGAGCACCGAGCCCGCCTTGTGTTGTGGGAAGTTGGAGGGTTTTCAGGGCAACCCTGTGTCGGCCTGCGCCCCAAATAAGGGTACCTAGGAGGGAGTCGAGGTCCCGGAAGAAGGACCTGGGCGGCACT
The DNA here is from genome assembly GCF_964261635.1 of Lissotriton helveticus. Lineage (NCBI taxonomy): Eukaryota > Metazoa > Chordata > Amphibia > Caudata > Salamandridae > Lissotriton > Lissotriton helveticus. The sequence goes on along the minus strand of NC_136071.1, from coordinate 890,235,588 downwards.
ACCGGTAAATTTGTGAAGTGGTAGAGGAGTCGGGGTAGCATCACCATTTTAGCCAGGGCTATCCGTCCTATTGGGGCTAGTGGGAGCTTATTCCAGAAGGCAACAGTCGGGCGTAGGCCAGCAAGTGTTTTACGGTGGTTACCCTCAAAGATGTCTGCCGGAGAGTGGTACAGGCGGACTCCAAGGTACCGGGGGGCTTCCGCGGACCATGAGAGTTTATGGGGTCCGAGCTCAACGTCCCGGGGGGTAGACTCGGGTGGAAGGGGTAGACTGTGGACTTGTCCCAGTTCACCTGGAGTCCTGAGGCGTCTGCAAATTCAGCCAGCGTTACCCCTATGGGGGCCAGGTCAGTCTAGATGTCTCGGACGTATATGAGGAGGTCGTCCGCGTACATAGAGACGCAATGCGTACCGTCCGCGAGCGGGATGCCCCAGTGCACACCCTCCTGGCGTAGACGAACCGCCAGCGGTTCGACGGCCAGGGCGAATAAGAGTGGTGACAGGGGGCACCCCTGTCTCGTGCCTCGCTGAACTTCAAACGCAGATGAGATGTGTTTCCCGATACGTACACGCGTTGTCAGATCGGTGTACAGAAGGCGTGTGTATGCCATGAGCGTCGGGCCGATGTTGAGGCGACGCAGGACTGAGAATAGAAATGGCCAGGTGAGGGTGTCGAACGCCTTCTCCAGGTCCATAATTAGGCAGGCGGTGCGGGGGAATCTGTCCCGTACCTGATCTTGGACATGGAAGACTCTGCGGAGGTTTTGTGAAGTGTTCCTTCCCGGAACGAAGCCACATTGGTCGGGGTGGATTAGCGGGCGTATGACCTGTGCATATCTGTCAGCGAGGATTTTCCCAAGAATCTTACAGTCAGCCGACAGGAGCGTGATGGGGCGGTACGATCCCATGTGGAGTGGATCCCTGTGGGGTTTGGGAAAGGTGACAATCACGGATTCTCGCAGTGACTGGGGTAGCTTCCCCAGATGAAGGGACGCCCCGAACATCCGAGTCAATCGGGGAACCACCAGGGGAGAAAATGTCAAGTAGTAGTCTAGTGGGAAGCCGTCTAGTCCCGGTGCTTTATTCCGAGACATGGCACGTATCGCCTGGGTGATATCTGAGGGTGCTATCTTGGCGTCAAGCGTGCGTTTATCAGCATCCGATATCGTGGGTAACGTCAGTGGATCTAAGAAACGATCCACAGAAGACGGGGAGTACCGGGTCGGGGCTCCGTATACTTGTGCATAATAGCGTTGGAACGACAGGAGGATCTCGATTTGCGATCGCACCAGCACGCCATCCGGGTTGATAATATCCGTGATCGGTTTGATTTCGGAGTCCTGCCTCGCCATCCAGGCTAGCAGTGCACCCGTTTTGTCTCTGTCTTTATGAACTCTAGAGGCATAGGCCCTGAAATTGTATTTCCGGAGATCAGCACAGGCAGTCTGATATATTGTCTTAGCCTCGGCCGTGAGCACGGCGTGTTCCTCCGAGTCATCGGGCTGTTTAGTGAGTGCAGCTAAACGCCGTTCTGAGGTTAGGAGTGTCTGTTCCAATGTGCGGCGAACCCCTGCTATCTGTTTGATGCACTCCCCCCTTGCCACTACTTTAAATGCATCCCACTCCACCAGTGTCGACGATGCCGTGTTCGTGTTGTGTGAAAAGTAAATGCTGCCCAGGAGAATCCCTTGTCCGTCTAATATTCCCTCCATAAGTGCATATCTGCCCTCTCTGTCCACCACCCGTCGGAGCACTCGGAAGGGAGTGCCTGGTCTAACCCAAATTAAGGCGCTGCGCGCAAATGCTGAGTATTGCGTGGCACAAAAGGTCCCTCGCCACTTGGCCTGTAATCGGCTTAGTTCGGTAGCGTTAATGTGCGTCTCTTGCAGAAGTGCAATACTAGCTGACATACGCTTAATGTAGGAGTAAACAGAGTAGCGTTTGCTGGGTGTGTGTAGGCCCCGTACATTCAGTGTCAGGACATTAACGTCCGACTGTGGGACTGCCATTACTAAGGTGTCGTGTTTGGGGAAGGGGCCCCCCTGCAGTTCCCCAGGGCCACCGGGTCTTGTGTTTCGTGTGTGCTCCTGCGCACCAAGCTTCCACGGGTGTGGGGGGGGGACTGATGGGGTTAACAACAGGTAGAACTTTGAATGGGTAACAGTCCCAATACTGAGGATATATCACTGGGGGCGGCATATCCAAACTATTGTCCCACTAGGGGAGAAATACAACAGGATTCTGCGGGGGTGGCAGCATGTGTCACTGCCAGGCCTGTGCACGGATCGGGCTCTTGCAGGAGAGATGTCTATCGCACGCTAGCGCATACGGTTAGCTGGTTATGTAATCTTGGCTCCTAGACATCGCGCAGTATATTAGGCAACCATGAGAAGGATATAGCAGTTGACTGTCCATCCATCATGAAGAGGCGTTAGGTTGGCTGGCCAGGGTAGCATCCAAAGTGTGTGCTGCAACGAGGGGGGAAGAGATTGGGCCAAACCCCGACATTGTGCCATCACTGTCCCGGTCTTTCTCAGGGGTGAACAGGTGCGGTTGAAATTCCAGATCTGATGCAGGGGGTAATGTGTGCAGTTCAGTCACCGCTCGTAGGGCGTCACGCCTCTCCTGCATGATTTGCGTGAGGTCGGGTGAGCCCGTGGGGGAGGATGCTTGGCTTTTGGGGGGGCCTGCCTGGGTACGGTTCGTGCCTCGTTTTCTGGATCGTCTTGAGTCGTTGTTGCGTGTCCTCTGGGGTCCGGGTTTAGGGATTAACAGGCAATGATACTCAGTCCAATCCTGTGCCTCCTCCGCCGTGTTGAAGAATATGGCTTTCCCTTTATGGAGCACTTTGAGGCGAGCCGGGAACAACAAGGAGTACTGGAGATCATTTGTGCGGAGGCGCCTTTTAACGTCCAGAAAGGTAGATCGTTGCTGCTGGACTTCTCGGGCATAATCCGGGAACACCATGACCTGTTGGTCTTCCACTTGTAGAGGGCCCGCCGTCCGGGCCGCGCGGAGTACCGCATCGCGGTCTTGGAAGTGCAGGAATTTAGCCAACATGGGACGCGGAGGAAGGCCTGGCTTGGGTTTCCGGGCAGGGACCCTGTGGGCTCTTTCAATGGAGAAGTATGCTGAGCGTTCCGACTCGGGGGTAAACGATCTGGTCCAAGATTCCATATAGGTCAGAGGGTCCGAGTTTTCAATCCCCTCCGGTAGACCCAGGACGCGGATGTTACACCGTCTCGAGCGTCCCTCCAAATCCACTGTGCGATCTTCGAGGGCCGCCACGCGGCGCAGGACCTCCTTCATGTCTGCCTCCTGCGTTTTCACCGCGGGTTGTAGCGTGGCCACGATCCGTTCCCCCTCCTTCTCTCTGTCCGCCAGTTTGCGATGGTCGTCGCGAATTAGGCTGATGTCCGTCGTCAGGACCCCCAATCGTTCCTCCATTGAGAGTCGGGACAGTTCAATTGCCGCCAACACCTGGTCCAGTTTCGCCGATAGAGTGGGGTCAGTATGCGGCGTGTTGGCTTGTGTCCAGGTCCTTGTGTGTGGCATCCTCTCGATGGCCGTTTCAGGGACAGCCGTCACCTGCGAGCCCTTCAGTTTCCCCATGGGCTTTGGTAAGGGGGCGCCGCTCTCCTGTAGATTCCGGGATCGGTGGACCGCCGCTTCACAGTTCACCGGGGTAGGTGGTAGCCCAGTGTAGGTTGGTCACTCAGTCCTCATTGGTCCTGAGGCAGTCACTGGGTCATCCTGGGGCCCCACAGGTCCAGAGCGCACCGGTGGCCCGCAGCCGCCGGTGATTTTAGTGAAGCGGCGGACGGCCGCGCGAGTGTCCATGGGTGTGCACCACCGGAGGGGTCCTCCCCCACTATCCGAGTTCTGCAAGAAAAGGGGGGCACCCCGAGGGTGGCCGAGTCCTGCCCCCGCCCCCTTCGGCGTACGATGTAGTCTCTATGCCGGTAGTTGGGGTCGGGGTCAGGTAGTAGGGACCTGGGGGTCTGTGGTAGTGGTATATCGTCACTGGTGTGGCGCGTGGCCGCCGTAAATGTGGGAGAGCACTCCCGCTCCTCAAGTGAGATCCGCAGTGATTACGGCGCCCGGGTCTCCGTGGGCGCCATTTTGGGGTCAGGCACTCGGGTCTGCAGACTGTCTCGGTCCCTCCGGCCGGGGGACGATATGGTGGGTGTCTCCTTGTGGGTCCCAGAGGGGGTAGAGGGGCGCCGGGGTGCCGGTGTTGGGGTCCCCGGACGGGGGAGGGGGGTAAAGGCATGCACTCACCGCCCCAAGCTGAGGTCACAGATGTCCAAAGGGCGCTGCGTTGCTCTCGGATGCCCACGAGCTGCGGCGGTAGGCTAGGCTGGTGTTGAGGTCGGATCAGGCTCCGGTCCGGTCCCGAGCACCGGTGCAGCGGAGCTCCGGGGTGACGGCCGCCATCTTGTGTGTTGGAGTGCGGCCGTGGGTGAAAGTCCGGTGCGAGGCACACCCCCGTGCGTTGGTCTCACGGTTCCCTGGGGATCTCTCGCTGTCGCCGACTGCCCGCGTCTCCTGGGGTCTCCGCTCAAGTTGCTGGTCCCCGGTGGTGCAGGAATCCGTGGACCGGAGCCGCGCCCGCCATTTTGGGATCCGGCGCCCGGCTCCGGTGGGAGACATTTCGGCGTGTGCCGCTCGCCAACAGTCCTTGCGGCTCACCTGGGGGATGCCTTAAAGCAGGGGGGCATCACAGGTGATTTTGTCGAGGAATGAGGCTCCCGGCGATCTCAGGGACTGGGCAGGATTCTAGCCCGATCGCGGAGCCTCAGCAGGACACAGCCGCCATCGTGGCTTGCTAAGCCATGCCCCTCCTATGTTTCCTGTGTTATAGGCATTCTCCACATTTCAAAAGTACATCTACCTGAAGAGAAAACCTCATCTGAGCAGAAGAGGAGTGTGGAGCGCCATATTTTCTTTTCCTTTCTTACCCTTGTTTTGTTCCCCTGTGTTCCCCTTGGTTACTTGTCGGGTGTTAGTGCCTCTTCCTGACGCCCGGGGGGTGACGAGGGGGAGACAGGGTGTTAAGCATCGTGGATTCAGGATATTTCTGAGACAAAAAGGTGCGTGCATTACAGTCTCCTTCTTCTCCCTCGAACCCTAACAGTATCCCCCCGCAAAGGCCTCCTCCCGGGGCATGGTTTGTTAGGATGGAGGGCATGAAACCTCCTGATTAATCGAGGAGCATGAACGTTTTCTACAGGTTCCCAGGTTCTGTCCTCCGGGGAATAACCAACCCAATCTATGAGATATTGGAGTCTCCCTCTGTGTCTCCTTGAATCCAATACTTTATGGACTTCATATTCTTCTTCTCCGTTTATCATGAGTGGGGGAGGAGGATTTTCAGGGTGCAGAGGAGGGACGTATTTCCTTAGCAGGGAACAGTGAAACACGGGGTGAATTTTCATCTGAGGCGGGAGTATTAATTTTAAGGTAAAAGGGGAAACAAGTCTTTGAATCTAGAAGGGACCAATAAACCGAGGTTGCAACTTTTTGGGGCCCTCTAATCTTAGGTTTCTGGTGGATAACCACACTTTATCGCCCACTACATATGTATGTTCTGTCTTCCTATGTTGGTCTGCTTGTTCTTTCATGGCTTCCTTGGCCTTGGTTAGTTCTGTTTTGGCTTCTTCCCATACCCTTTTGATATGATTATGGTGCTCTTCCAGGGCAGGAATATTCTGGAGCGTAAAATGCAGAGGAATAGGTAACATGCGTGGATGATAGGCGTAATTAAAAAAGAAAGGAGAAACCTTGATGGAAGAATGTGTGCTGTTGTTGTAAGCAAATTCAGGCAAGGGGAGGACTTTTACCCAGTCTGTTGGAATCCCTGTCAGAAGACACCTTAGGTATTGTTCCAGGGTTTGATTGGTTCTTTCTGTTTGGCCATCGGTCTGGGGATGATAGGCTGTAGACAAACGATGGTCAATACTTAACACCTTGCACATGCCTTGCCAAAATTTCGAAACAATTGAGGGCCTCTGTCTGACATGATAACAGAGGGTAAGCCATGTAAACGCACGATCTGGTCTACGAATACTTGTACTAACTCCTTAGCAGATGGTATTTTCTTGAGGGGGACAAAATGTGCCATTTTAGATAACATGTCTATCACAACGAAAATTGTGGTAAACCCTTGGCTAGGAGGCAGTTCAGTGATAAAATCCATGCTAAGAGAATGCCATGGTTCAGGTGGGATGGCTATGGTTTTAAGTAGCCCAGTAGGTGCACAATGCAGCACTTTCTGTCTGGCACAGGTAGTGCAGGCTTAAATATACTTTCTGATATCTTGAGTTATTGTTTCCCACCAAAACCAACGTTGGCATGTGTCTATTGTCTTGTTCATCCCTGGATGACCTGCTAAGGAATTGTTGTGACACCATTCCATCACCTTCTCCTGTAACGGCCCCTGGGTTATATACAACTTGTTGTTATGATAAAAAACAACACTGGTTGACACTGTTTACTGGGTCTGCTGTCCATTGAGCGTCAGGGATCTCTTTATATTGAGTCTGTAATTCTAAGAGAAAGTCAGGAGGGGAGTGGACTTCTGCTCCTATGATCTTATGGGCAGGGATTAACATTTGTGGTTCTTCCTTTTCTAATGAAGTGGAATACCCCAGTCTTGACAGCGCATCTGCTTTCCCATGTTGAGGGCCAGGGCGGTACGTGATGATTAAATCGTATTCACTAAAAAAAGACACCCATCGCATTTGTCGGGGAGTGAGGGCTCGTGCGGATCTAAAAAACTGAAGGTTTTTGTGATCAGAATATATGGTAACCACGTGAAGAGACCCCAGCAGATAATGCCTCCATTCTTGGAATGCTAATTTTATAGCCAATAGTTCTCGTTCCCCAACTGTGTAGTTTCGCTTGGCAGGTAGCAAGGTCTTTGAAAAGTATGCTATAGGGTGTAGTTGTCCAGAGTCACGGTCTCGTTGTGATAATACCCCACCTACCGCGTATTGGGAAGCATCTGCTTCCACGAAATATGGTAAGGCGTTATCTGCGTGTTTGACAAGGGGGGCTGATGTGAATTTCTTCTTTAATGCGCAGAAGGCTTGCTCAGCCTCTGCTGTCCACTCAAAGACGACTCCCTTCTTCAACAATTTCGTTATGGGCGTGATGGTTTCTGAGAAATTGCTGATAAATCGGCGATAAAAGTTCGCAAAGCCAAGGAAGGACTGTACTTCCTTAACGGAACCGGGACTAGGCCAGTGAATGAGAGGGTCAATTTTCTTAGGATCCATTTGGATGCCTTCGGGGGTAATGATGAACCCTAGGAAATCAATATGGGTGGTGTGAAATGTACTCTTATCAAGTTTGGCAAACAGCTGATGTTCTTGCAGTTTGTTCAGGATTTTCTTGACATGGCCAATGTGTTCTTGTTCTGTTTGAGAATATATCAAGATGTCATCTATATACACGATGACGAATATATCCAAATATTCTCTGAAGATGTCATTAATAAAATACTGGAAGGCGGCGGGCGCATTGCATAAGCCGAAAGCCATTACGCAATACTCGTATAGCCCAATTTTTTTTCTAAAAGCCGTCTTCCATTCGTCCCCCTGTTTTACTCGGATCAAATGATAAGCCCCTCACAAATCTATCTTCGTGAAGATCTTCGCCCCTCTTACTTGGTCCAAAAGAACAGAAATGAGAGGGAGGGGGTACTTGTTCTTAACAGTGGCTTTGTTCAAGGCTCGATAATCTAGGCAAGCTCTTAAGCCACCTTCCCGTTTGTCTATAAAAAACAAAGGCGAGGATACAGGGGAGGTGGAATGCCTAATGAAACCTTTGGCCAACATGTCGTCCAGGTATGTTTTTAGATATTCCGTTTCCGGAGGGGTAAGAGCATAGATTCTACTGCAAGGGGGAGGGGAGAAAAAACCACATAGGGAAATTGGGGCAGCAAATTTGGCTGCCACAACGGATGGATTAAGGGTTGTTTGGAGGGGGGTGGATAATAGGGGTGTCTTGGGTACCGTGATTAAGAAACATCCTGCATTAATCTCGGATTGTCTAGATATTGACAGCTGCGGGGGTAACTTGATTAAATCATTTGGTGAACTCTGCTTCGCAATAAAAAGCGAGATTTCCAAGCCAACATCAAGGAAAGTTGAGGAAGCCCCAAAAGGGTTTGATGCCTCTTGCTCGAAGGCAAATCGGGATCTAAGGGCTGCTCTCATGGCCAAACCACGGGATATTCCCCAGGTAAGGCTCTTGAGAACAAGGTAAAAATCCACCCTGCGTATTAGATCCAATGAACTAGTTAAAGATCATTGGGAATCCCTTGTACGTACAGCCGCCCTAAAAGACACTCCAGGGTTCTGGAGGGAGGTAAAGAACTTAAGATCACTTGGCTCAAATATAACATCAATTAACTGTAACATCTTGGGACCTGTGTGGGTGGAGCACTTCTCAAAGATTTATGCTGTATCTGATCACCCTGTAGTAAACCTTCCTCCCCCAACTCCTTTAAACATTACATTGCTTGAGGTAGAGGATGCTATTGCCGAATCTGCCAGTAATAAAGCACCTGGCCCAGATGGTCTTTCCATCGACCAATTAAAATGTGAAATCAATTTCTGGGCACCGATACTATGCAAATTATTTAATAACCTAACACACGAATCCATCCCTGAAACATGGTCAAACAGTACTATCGTCCCCATTTTTAAAAAAGGCGACAGGCTGGATCCCGGGTGTTACCGCCCAATATCATTAATTGATAACACCCTGAAAGTTTTGGGTAGGGTAATTTTTAAAAGAATTAGAACTTGGGCGGAGGAAAGTTCCATTTTACATTCAAGCCAGCTAGGGTTCCGCAGTAAGGTGGGCACGGTAGAACAGTGTTTAAACCTAAATTTGATAATGGCCAAATATACAATTGCCAAAAAATCCCCCTTATATTTTGGTTTTATGGATTTGAGTTCTGCTTTTGATTTTGTAAACCGCTCCCGTTTATGGACCGTCCTTCTTAATTATGGTTTAGATGAAAATTTGGTGCATTTTTTATCTTATCTTCATAGAAACCTAAGAGCTCGTGTGCGTATTAACTCCACTGGCGAAGTATCAAGTAACATTTTAATTGGCAGGGGGGTCAGACAGGGTTGCGTCCTGGCCCCTCTGCTTTTTATTTTATACATTAATGAATTGAGTAGCTCATTAAGTACCCTAACCAAATATTTACCGTATATCAACGGCATGCCGATACCCACCCTACTTTACGCTGATGACGCGGTCCTAATGGGCCGCACTCCAAAGGCACTGCGTATTTTAATCTCAGGTTTTGTTAGTTTTATGGCTGATTTGGGCTTAAGTACAAATTTCAAAAAATCCCTTATTATGTCCTGTGGCCCAAAAAAGCATAAAATTACAAGGATAACCTCAGGGGAGGACGTTTTACAAAGCACATGCACTTTCCCATATTTGGGGCTGTTGTTCTCAAACAGCGGTTCCTGGCAACCGCATGTTTCTCATGCAAGAAACAAATTGGGTAAAGCTATTAACTCAATAATCTCTCTACGCCAACCCAACCATGCGGATGTGATAACACCATTAATTAAGATTTATCAAACACAATGCATCCCTACCGGCACTTATGGTGCAGAGGTATGGGGATACACAAATTGTCTCCATATCCAGACGGAAGAAAACAGATTTTGCCGAAAGGTGTTGAGTGGAGTTATCTGTGCTTCAAATTACATATGTCATAGTGAATTAAACATCCCCTATATTGAGGACTTTGTTAGATCAAGGCCTGCCCTTTTTTGGTTAAAGATATGGACGAACCCGGCAGCCATATTGACCCAAGATATAATATCAGACTGCTTAAAATGTGATAGGGCACATTATATACCATGGCTGAAAGCAGTAAATGAAAGTCTAACAAATGTAGGGCATGGTCATTTGTTTACATCCCCTAACCTTATAGATCGTTCTCATAAGAAGTGTATTAAAAGGGCTTTGTACAACTTGTACAGAGAAAAACGGGAAAGGATACATTTCCCAAAATGTACGGTAGCAAAATATATGGGCCATTTAGAGCTCAATTCTAGTTACTCTGCCCCGCCCCAGAAATACCTACGTTTAAATCTTGGTAGGTGGAATAGAAGTTTGTTATTCCGTTTCCGGGACGGGAGCATAGTAAATCTGTTAAATTTTCCACTGGGTTATAACAAACATTTGGAAACTTTAGGTTGTCCATGTAACCCGACTATGAAACAAAGCCTTATGCATTTCATGTTTTTCTGTGATTTCTATAAATCGTTTACTGTGCACTTTTTAATGCCATATTGCAGGAAACACGATCTCCTAGATTTTAAGATTGCAATGAGGAATTTGCTGATGTTAGGTACTGATGAAATAATATTTAGAGTGAGCTGTTTTCTCAAAGCTGCTGTTCGCTCACGAGCTACTTTGCACATTGATTGATAAGAACCCACAATTTGCATATTGCACTTTATATCATCTCTTTTTTGCACATTGTAATTTGCACACATATACTTGTTCGGATAGTTGTCGCTGTTTTTAAGAATTTTTAAAAAATACTGTATATATTGTCTTGTCTTTTTAACATGTTTCTGCATTTTTGCACATCAGACAGATTATATTTTTTGGTTGTTCATTCTTGTATTGTACTGTATGCCATTGCATTTGTTGTGTACTTTTATGGATTTATTTTTTCCGAATAAAGATCTTTGACTGACTGACTACTGCAAGGTAGTTCGGCCCCAGGAATTAAATCTATTCTGCAATCGTAACTGCGGTGGGGTGGCAGTTTAGTGACCTCTACTTCGTTGAACACAGACTGAAACTCAGTATAACTGGCAGGGAGAGTCTCTGCTGCAACACAATACAATGGATAAATGTCTTCTCTGGCTTCTTGATAACATTGTCTCATACAATATGAGGATTTCAGGGTTACGGTTCTGGCACTCCAATCTATTTGGGTATTATGGAGCTGAAGCCATGGCACCCCGAGAATGGCTCCAAAAGTCTGGGCATCAATCAGATCAAAGACAATCTACTCGGAATGCCCGTTGTCAAACACTAAAGTCAACGGAGTGGTGTGGTACGAGATGAGCCCCGAGGTTAATTCAGAGCCATCGACTGCTCTGATCAATTCGGGATGTTCTTTGGCAATAACAGGCAATCCTAGCCTTTTTGCCAGACAAATATCAAAGAAATTCCCAGTAACCCCGGAATCTAAAAGAAGAGACATGGTGTGTCTCCCAGTAGCGGAACAGATTAATGTAACAGTTAATGTGAAGTGTTTTATCACTTTTGGTACAACGGGTCTGGCTTTGGAGATCTTAGAAGACTGTACCCTTGAAGATTCGATCTCACCCATCTTCAAGGCTTCTAGTTTTCCGGATGTACAGACCCACATGCGACTGTTCTCTTTGATTCACTAGGGCGAACGGGACATTCTTTGGCATAATGCCCTCCTTTCCCGCAGTATAAACACAAGTTGTTTTTTCTGCATTTCTCTTTTTCTTCAAGAGAGAGAGGTCCTCTTAATCCTCCTATTTGCATGGGTTCGGAAGTATCTTTATTGTCTTTCTTCTCTGAGCGTATTACAAGATATTTGGGAACGATTGAACGAGTTTTTTCTCCTTTCCGTTCATGTAATCTGTGATCGATTTTGACAGTTAACTCAATAAAGGAGGCGCAATCTTCCGGAGGATTCACAATTTGGGATAACAGGTCTTTAAGTTCCTCTCATAATCCGCGATAGAATAACAACGTCCTTTTGTCTTCTGGCCAATGAGTCTCTGCCACTAATCTGTTGAAACTGGTAATGTAGGAGAGGAGATCTTTGGACCCTTGTTTTAGATTAAGAAGGGCATTGTCGCTTGCCTGCATGTATGTGTGTCTTGCAAATAGACTCCGCATTTTCTCCTGGAACAGCGTGAAATTATACAATAAGGGGTCATTATTCTCTACTAAGGGGACAGCCCATTCAGCGGCATTGCCCGCTAGGTAAGATATTATAAACGCTACTTTGACAGCATCATCAGGGAAAGCAGAGGCTTTACATAAAAACTGGAGTTGGCATTGGTTCTGTCAGGCTCCGTTCCTATACTCCTCGGGGCCGTGAAGAAAGTCCTATACCCTCACCCACACGACGACCCTGAAGTCTGGGAATAAAACACAGACCACAGAAAAGTCCCGTGAGCGCGGGAAAGGAAGGGAACAGCGGGGAAGGAGATCTGAAACGACAAAAACAGATGTTTAGAACAACCCCCACTATTGTCTTTACAAAGATAGACCTAGCTCTATTCCTCTATGCTCGCATGAGTGTAGTTCTATTCCTATACCTGAAAGGAAAAGTATAAGGTCTTTAAATACAGGAGCACAGGCACAGGGGAATACCAGGGGATGCCACCAGCTAGAAGAAAACAAGGAACAACACACTATGAACCTGTATTTCGTTTTTTGAGAGAGATGTATGCACTGATAAACATGGCTTACATACCACAATATTTCTGTGTGCTAATCTTGGTCACAAGCTCCCTCTGATCAAGTACCCCCTGTTGAGTCTCTCCTAAACTGAAGGATATAATGTAATAACTTTGTGCAAGCAAATCATATGAGAATACGTGAGGTTAATTCACCATACCACAGCTCCTTCCATAAACAAAAGAAAATAGTTCACATATGGAAACATGTATTAGTCTTTGTACTTCTTGATGCAACCTGCGAGAAACTCGCCCAACGATTTGAGCCCAAACCGCCAATGGAATCCAAAAGGCAAAAGAAGTAAGACTTTAAGTAATAGGACTAATCAATAGTCCATATCCCGATGTTGTTTGGCCTGGAATTTTGCGTTTTCCTCCTGCAATGAGAAAGCGAGTCTTTCTCTTCCAACAGGGGAAAACAAACGCTACGCTGCAGAGCAGGGAATCCAAACAGACCAAAGTACTACACGCAGCCGCGTGTACTCTGAAAGCAGGCAGTTTGACACACACTCGTCCACTCCGAGAGCGCGTGCCAACAAGAAAACAGTGTCTGTACTCATGATTTATCCTGCTAAGCCTCGTCTTACCGACCATACCAAAGAACACAGCAAGAATTATCGGCACCGTCTTTCCTATGCCGCCGGTATTTAGTTCCTGCATTAGTGTAGCTCACGTCATTACGTTGCGTTACCGCTAAAGATCTTGGGTAACGTAGTCTTTGGGTTTTGTGAGCTATTATGTACCACGCATCTCGCGGACAGCGGCACCACCTTGCGCCGATCCTGACAGGTTCATAAAAATGCTGTATTTCGAACTGTCTCCCGTGAATCACTCGGGCATGGCTAGCCGGACGGGACTGGGTGTGTGCACTGTCACTTGTAGTGGAAGGGGTATTTCAGGGTTTTCTCTAGGGAGGGAGTGTAAAGAGGAAGAAGGCAGGGAAAACCTGGCAGGTTTGATGTAATTCTTTCGTGTCTTAGGAATAGTGCCTGTCTCTCTGCCCTGCGTACTCTCTTGCGCTGTTAAATGGAGCACTTCTTCTTGTAGTCTTTGGTTCTCATGTCTCAATCTCCCTACTTCTGCCTGCAAATCCATTAACATTGTGGATAGCTCTTCTACTCTAGGTGCCTGAGCGCCAGAATGGAAATCCTGTTCCATACTTGCGCTTTCACTATTCATCTTCGCTCGGGTGAAAATAAATACGTGGGCTTGGCTTTCTGTCAAGAACAGTTGCCAGGATCCACAGGAGCGAAGATAAATCCCCCAACTTCCAAAAAGCAGCCCTCAAAGGAGAACCTTGAAACTCACTCCGAGACACTGCTCTCAAAAAGTATGGGGGAATAAAACCAAGGAGTGTCCGCCACTCTCCCCATAGGATGAGGATTGGGGTCGTGTAGAATGGCAGCCAGAGAAGGTAGATGCTAGAAGGAAAGAACAATAACCACCCTTAATCTCTATGCAATTTCTAGAACATTCTAAACATTGAGCTGTGTTTATTATCGTCTCACACTCACCAGTGCTTGTTTGGAAGACTCCTTGAAGAGGAGGACCTTCAAACATCCAAGTACCTCCTTGTAAATAGCTTGAATGAGGGTAGGTTATCTGTATTCTTTCAAGAGGTCTAAAAAGGAGTAACCTTAACACTCATTCAGTTACCATTCATACAACAGACACTGTGGGGGATGGTAAAGTGTGCTAAATGAAAGGGACAGGGGTCTGAGGTGTTCCGATCGGCCAGTTAGTCCTAACGTGGCGGAGCAGATACACACTCACTAAGGTGTGCCATCCGGCTCCACGGGGGAAAATGGAGCGGAACAGCGACTCCCTCACATACAGGAACGGGATCCGAGGTGTTCCGCCCGGCCCTGACAACCACAGCAGGGCGGAGCAGAGACACATTCGCCGAGGTGTGCAGTCCGGCTTCACGGGGACAATATGAAGCGGAACAGCGACTCCCTCGCAGGGAACAACAGAAAGGTAAAGGTAAGAAACTAAGTCTGAGTAGTACTGAGACCGAGACAGACTTCACAGTCCTTAATATGGTACCCTTAATTGTGGCAAGAAACAACAAGGAGGGTCGGAGAGGGAAATGCAACGAAGGGGAAGCTGCCAAGAAATAAATACCGCTACACCTCAGGAAGAATCCGACTCCAAGGGGAGCAGAGCCGAGTACCAGGGCAGCTGTAACCGAATCACGAAGACGCCAAAGGAGCAGCATCGAGACTGGAACAACGCGGAAGTAGAAGGGGGCGTGGTCACGGAACGAGTCAGTAAGCCAAGCGTCAGGCTACGCGCGAGGCCTTCCTTTAGAGGGCTAAGGGAGTGTGTGTAAAGAGCGCCTCCCAAGTCCGTGATTCGACCCTAAACACAGCTCAAGGTCTCCTTCTTCTCCCTCGAACCCTAACAGTTATATGGTAAAAGAGAAAAATGTGTCTTTGAACTGTCCCAAGTCACCTTCTTGAGATTTCTAATCTCAGTAGAAGGTATTAACATGTGCAAAAGAATCAATTCATGGACGGAATGCTGACCAATGCCAACATTCACCCCCAGTCACAAGGATCTGGGTTTAATCCATTATTCTTTTACTCACTACGCCACCCCAGTTTGGACCCAGCAATATGCAAATCAGTCTCCTTATGGGAACAGCCTAACCCGAACTGCAAAGCCAGGTATTCCCTGGACTAGAAACAAGCATCTTTGGACAAGTTTCGGGGCATCACCCCTCATAAGCCAGGCTATCTTGAATCCAGTGGCACAGTGAGCAGGGGACCCACATCTGGGCATGCATCCCCTTTCCACTTAGTTTGACAAATGCACTCAATGCAACTGGAGTCAAGCTATCCTGGCTGATGAGGGGTGAAACCCCATAACCGGTCCTAGGATGCTTGTTTCCAGTCCAGGGAGAACCTGGCCTGGCAGTTCGGACTGGATTGTTTCCATTGGCCGCAGGGTCAAGACTGATTTGCATCTGGCTGGGTTCAAACAGGAATGGCATGGGGTGCAAAAAAACTATGGATTTAGGCCCAGATCTCTGTACTGGGGTTTATGTATGACATTGTTCTGCATTCTGTCCATCAATTGTTCTTTCTGCATTTGTCACCCTGAGTAGGATGGGTATGCCCAGACGAGGGTACCGTGCTCTCCATGTCACTGGAGTCAAGCCATCCTGGCTGATGAAGGGTCAAACTCCGAAACCGTTCCTAGGATGCTTGTTTCCAGTCCAGGCAAGAATTGGCCTGGCAGTTCGGGCTGGACTATTCTCATTGGCCATAGGGTCAAGCCTGATTTGCATATGTCTGGGTTCAAACAGGAATGGCATGGGGAGCAACACAACCGATGGATTTACGCCCAGATCCCTGTACTGGGGTGAATGTATGACATTCTGTCCATCAATTGTCCTTTTTGCAAATGTATTAACATGAACACTAAAAATGTCAAAGCAGAACTGGATTGTCCGAGAACTTTCATTATAAACAACATTCAGAGATTCCTTGATTTTGCCATTTTTTATCAGAGTTCTATATAGGATTTTTCAACTTTAGTGACTCCCATCACCCATTTGACCAAAAAAGACAACCCATGCTATAGTGAGAAGAACAGGAGCACGCTTTTCTAACTCTTAAAACCTCCTTCATGTCAGCTCGTATTGTAAGACACTCCTATGTGCAGTTACAGCTCATCAACAAGAGAGATGCTTCTTGCTATGAAATAGGAATAGTATTCTTCCAAAGACATCCAGACTCTGAACATCTCCATCCCGTAGCTTTTTACTCTAGAACTCTGAGAAGGACATAGAAAAACGACATCAAGTATGACATGAGCTGGGAGGAGCCTAGCTCGAGGACGTGATGGCCGCCTTTTAGCTCGGCTCCGTCAGCCCTCCGGCTAACCTCGACTATCCTGCAATATATCCTGCACTGCGACGCCACTTCAATACAGAACTTGAACTTTAAAGACCCACTCTTACTCACCGTCTGGTCCGGAGGTTCCTGTGTGCTGTGGGTCCACAGCTGTGCCCTCGGTGAGATTGGGGCCTCCGGGCACTTGAGACCGGGACCTCGCTTGCGGGACCCGACCGGCAGAGAAGAGATTCCTGTGGGACCCGACCGGCGGAGAAGAGATTGCCGGCCCCGGCCGCGAAAGTGAGCCACTGGTGGGAACCGTTGTGCGTGTGCCCCGGAGATCCTGAACCGGCCCCGATGACTGGGCCATGCGGCTGGAGGGGGACGAGATGTGTTGGGGGCTGACCGTGTGAAGGGGTCCCTTCGCCTTTGTCCTGTCCGGCGACCCTGAACCCCGCGCCTGGCTCTCGCCTGTGGGGCCTGCCACTGTTTGGAGGGGATCCCCCCCCCTCATCGGGCGCTCGCCCATGCTGTGCCGGTGAGGCCGTTGTTGTGAGCCTCCGGGGATCTGTAAAGTCCTACATTTGGGAACTGTTTGGGGGCCCACGGTGGAGTGTGGGGCGGCAAAACTCACAAGATGGCTACCGACAACGTGGGGGGTGCTCCGCTCTGCACCGACGCTCCATACCGGCCGAACTGTGCGGAGGCATGGGTGTGTACTCGAGCGCCCACGCCCGGAGATGTCCTGGACGCCTTGATGTCATTGTACGCTGTCTTGGCCCCCGGTGCCTCTGCCGACCCCGTGCGGCTTGCCGCCATTTTGGGCCGCCGCTCTTTCATGCACCCCTATCGTCCTGATGCCGCCATTGCTTCGCCCCCTTCGGCTGCGCCTGGAGTTGCTGTTGTTGTTCTTCGGCCGCTTGATGGGCCGGTGACTTATGACCCTTTGCTTCCTCGTCGCCTGGATTTCGAGGACTTCCACACGACGCGGAGATCTGCTCCTTCCCGGGCACCTGGGACTTATGGTGGGCCGCTGTTTGCTCCCGCTTCTTTGGATTCGAACTTTTGTTCTGGAGGGGTACCTTTGTATCGTCGACTTGCGCACCTGGACTCCGGCTTGCCCTTGCTTGCCCTGTCGTTATTGCTACAATTGACTTGCTTTATTGACTTTTTGTATTCCCTCTGTACGAAGGCTCTCTCTGATTTATATCACTGCCGTGACTCTGGACAACATTACGATTATTTTGTGCTGGGTGGTCCGCTCCGCATTATCCTTTATTGGGTTGGTTTCGTGGTCAGGAAGGGTTGGGGGTGAATTGCACGACATGATAGTTTGCTGGTTTACCTGCCCGTTGAATTGATGTTTGTACTCCCGACACGGTGAAACATTACAATCTCTCCCTCCTCCCCCTCCCTGTGGTTATTGCTGTATGTGAAGGTGTAGTATTGATTTGATACTTATTCATTTGTTGGTCGGGGGAGGGTCGTAGCCGAATGTGTTTGCTCATGTCCTCTGGCTCCTCCCTCACATTTTATTTTTGTTTTGTATTTCTTCTCCTCCTCTTTTTGTCTTCTTCCTCTACTTCTTTTTTTCACTATATTTCGGGTTTCGGATTAGGGCGACAGGCACGCTGTTTGGAGGGTAGGCCGTAGCCTTCTGCAGGGGTGCGGGGTGGGACGGGTGGGCGGGGTCTTTCAGATGTTTTCTTTTGGTTCTATGGCCCTTTTCTATCCCTTTATAGCGGTGCCGCTTCTGTCCTCGCTTCTCAGGCATGAGTGGGTTGGGGTCTGTAGCTATGCCACTTTTATCGGTTTCGATGCTTCGTCACGACTTCGTCACGACTGCCATACCCTTCTTTTCGCCAGCTTCCACTTTCTTCTGTACTATTAGCCGCGGGTTGCCTGGCCCGGGGTGGCGCCCATCTTGCACGATTGTGTTCTTCCTTTTATTTTTATTTTACTTTGCTCCTTTCCCCTCCTTTCCCCCCCTTTCTGTTCCTTTTTGGTTTCTTCCCCCTTGTTTCCTCCCTATTTTTCCCCCTTTCCCTTCCCCTTTCCCCTTCCCCCCTCCCCCCCTTTCCCCCCCCTCCCCCTTTTTCCCAGGCTCGTATTGTGAGAAGTGGGTTTGATTCGTACAGTTTATTCGCTCCCCTTGCCTCCGTTAGCGTGTTAATGGGTGGGGGACACGAGATCTTGGTAGCACTTGTATGCTTCTCCACTATATTTTGCGTTTGTTCTGTGCTGCGGTCGACTCGTGCCCTTACATCCTCCTCCCCCCCACCCCTCCTCTCGTTTTGGCATGGGTGTATTCCTGTTTCTGGGTTTTTCCGTATTTGTGAGTCAGCCGTGAGCCTTGTCCCCTTATTATAAAATAGACCTCATTGATCCTGATATTGGGCCGTTATTGCCGCTTATCCTATCTTCAGCATTGTTAAATTATGTTTGCTTGCCTGCCAACTGGCCTTGTGTCACTTATTTTGATTCTTGACTGTTTTTGAATTGTGGCCGGCCGGATTGGTTGTAGGCCCACACATGTTTATCCTACTGATGCAAATAAAGGTCTTCAAAATTTTTTTTTTAAAAAAGAACTTTTTTTTTACATGAGCTCCTTACCATCAAGGAAGCATTCTCCAACTGACAGCGATATTTTGAAGGAGCAGTATATGAAAGACCCATTTGAACTGACCTCAAGAATCTTCTTCACCTCACATCTATGAAGTGCGCCGATGTGAGACATGTGAAATGGCCACTGTTTAATTTTCTTCTTCTTCTTGAAGCGGCACGCTCCTCCGATGTTGCGAGATGTCTCGACTCCATGCAACAGCTGCAGCGGTAACACCCTTGTTCAGTGATGCGACAACAGCGGCTTTGGCGGCGACACTCTTCTCCTACGTTGCGAGATGCTTCCGCTTGATGCAAAAGCTACAGCGGCGGCACCCTCGTTCAGTGATGCGAAGACGCTTTTCCGTGGATGTGAGGCGCTTCTGCAATGCAATGCAACAGCGGCAACATCTCTGTGACGCGACGGCAGCAGCTGCGATGGTGATGCGCTTCTTCTTCGTGAGTGGCACTTCCAGCTCCTTGCAACACGCAGTCCCTCCAAAACAGCTGCAGGCACTTCCATAGGACTCTTGGGGAGCTGGTGGTTGAAGTCTGTTGACCCTGAGTCTTCAGCAGGAGGCAAGGTCTTCTCTCAAGCCCTTGGAGATCCTTCACAAGTTGAATAAAGCACACAAAGTTCCTTTCTCCTTTCTTTGGCAGTCAGGCAACCACTGCAGGCCAATGCTCCAAGCAGCACTTCAGCTTAGGGATAGTCTCTCTGGTTCCACTCCTCAGCAAAGGTTTCTTGTTGTTGTCCAAAAGTGATGTAAAGTTCCTGGGTTTGGGTCCCAATATTTATACTACTTTTCTTTTTGTTCTCTGAAGGCCGGGAGGCCTTTGCCTAGTCCAAACCAGTTCTGGTCAGTCCTGGAGCACTCTGTTTACATGACTCCTTCTTTCCTTTCACAGTGCATGGCAGAAACATCAGACGCATCACAGGGGGTGGAGCTGGCATTGTGGAGGGAAGGCACAGCCCTACTCAGGTCCCAGGTGCAACTCCTCCCTCCCATCTAGATGCAGATCTCTCTATTCAGCACTGGTCTGACTCACCCTGTCTCCTGGAATCTCCCAGCCCCTGTCACTCAAACTCCAGACAAGGAATACACAACCTAGCAGAGGCAGGCTTGAATAGTTAGACAAGAAAAAACCTACTTTCTAAAAGTGGTATTTTCAAACACAGAATGTTAAAACCAACTTCACTAAAAGATGCATTTTATCATTCTGAGTTCAGACACACTAAACTCGAATTTCTACCTAGTTCCCTGAGTCACTTAGGATTATAAAATGTAATAATCTAACTGCCCATTCTGGCCTATGGGGAATAGGTAGCCTTGCAGTAGTGAAAAACGAAAATGGCTGTAATTCACTATTAGGACATGCCACACACATCAGGGCTTGTCCTACCTTATGCTTACAATGCACCCTGCCCTTGGGCCCACCATAGGGGTGTCTGATATGAAGAAAAGGGAAGGTGTGGGGACTGGCAAGTGCCCAGTCAACATGGCAGTACCAGACTGTACACAGGCTCTGCAATGGCAGTCATGAGACACACTTTGACAGGCTGCTTCTGTAGGTGGCACAACCAGTGCTGCAAGCCCACTAGCAGCATTCGGTTTACAAGCCCAGGGCACACTTAGTGCACTGTACTAGGGTCTGACAAGTAAACCAAATCAGCCAATCATGGAGTCACTAATCCATACATCAATTTACCATAGGGAGAGCATATGCACTTTAGCACTGATGAGCAGTGGTAAAGTGCCCTGAGTCAAAAAAGAGCCAACAACAGGTCAGAAAACATATAGGAGGAAGGAAAAAAGTTCAGGGATGACCCTGCAAAAAGGGCCAAGTCCAACAATACCCAATTCTGTGGTTTTCAGAAGTTTGGCAATTGTAGCTCTGTCGGTGATGGGCTCATCACAACAGCTTATGCCACAAACTGTTTGTGTCCAAGTGTCTAGATTCCTAGTTAGTCATGTATTTTGTTGTGTGTTCAGTTCCAAGCTGCTTTTAAATCCATTGTGCCTGCTGCCTCCTTACTGAAGTTTCAAAGCAGATGACAATCACCTCTGTCTCTCTAACTTTTTCCTCTTCCTCTTTTCCACTCTGGCTCTCTGTTTGATCTGCATATACTCATTCCGATCAAAACGGAGGGAGCAGGGCATTTGGAGTCTTATTAAAACTTAAATCCATCCTGCAAAGCTTGACAGTTGTGTTAACACCTTGAATGGGAAGAGAAGACACTTCTGAACTTCATGGAATATGCAGGGTGTGAGCTGTCAGCATGTTTTTTGACTATTCAGTGTCAAAACCTGCTTGAGTGCCAATCCAGCTCGACAGGTCTGATAGCTTTACATGTAACACTTTGGGACACATTTGAAGGGCAGAGAACAAGATGGATAGACAGTTCTTGTGTATTCATTGTCTGGTGGCTGAAGGACCCTGCTGTGTCCTACTAGACCTTTGTCTCTGGGATTTACATTTAACACTGGGGGCACATTTGAAAGGACAGATACAGGGTGTCAAAACATGTATGTAGCCACTATCTGGTTGCTGGAAAACCCCGCTTTTGTTCTACCATACTTCTATTTCTGGCATTAATGGAGTAAAGTGGCTGCTTCAAACTGGGTTTTGTTGTTAGATGTGGGAAGACACTATGATTACCATAGTACACTTCCCACACACATACACTGTTTAGGTGTGCTCCACTACTAGGCAACGTGGATGTGGAAAGATGAAGGAAACTTCAGACACAGCCCTTCTGTTGGACATGGAGTCTGACCTGTGGAGGTGCTCTTCAGGTGGATGCAAGGCATAATACCTTCTGAACCAGCTATTGAATGGGTCATAATCATGCACTGAATATAATAATGATTGTAGCAATGTATATATTTTTAAGTTGAACTTTAGGGGCAAGGATGTGGCCTAATGGGTAGAGGGGTTGACCTCAAAGCTGGGGAACCAAGTTTGAGTCTCGGCAGGGACGCTCAACATCCTGTGATTGTGTGCAAATCAGTTAATCCCCCCGTGCCTAATAAAGACATGAATGTGTCCATCTGTAACACAACAGGTGCTCATGTAATGTGCTCTGATACCTTCGGGTCGAGTTTGCTCTACATTAAACTCCGAACCCCAGCCCCCACCCCTCAAAAAACCCACTGTGGGTGTTTACATAACATGTTTTATATGCCATGTATATTTTATGTATGTTGCATATGATTTGCATAAGCTGTAATGATACTTTATAGTATTGAATATACTGCTGTAGTAGGTATGTAAAAGCGGTCTGCTGGGGTTTGTTCTCAAATTGTGATTACAGATTACCAAATATGCTTATTTGTTGAACTGCTTGACAGTAAAGGGGTCTCTACAAGCAGTGGGCTTCCTTTTTCACTGTGGTAAGTACTTGTGTCACCTCTTAAGTGCCTAATGGGTAGAGGGGTTGACCTCAAAGCTGGGGAACCAAGTTTGAGTCTCGGCAGGGACGCTCAACATCCTGTGATTGTGTGCAAATCAATTAATCCCCCCCGTGCCTAATAAAGACATGAATGTGTCCATCTGTAACACAACAGGTGCTCATGTAATGTGCTCTGATACCTTCGGGTCGAGTTTGCTCTACATTAAACTCCGAACCCCAGCCCCCACCCCTCAAAAAACCCACTGTGGGTGTTTACATAACATGTTTTATATGCCATGTATATTTTATGTATGTTGCATATGATTTGCATAAGCTGTAATGATACTTTATAGTATTGAATATACTGCTGTAGTAGGTATGTAAAAGCGGTCTGCTGGGGTTTGTTCTCAAATTGTGATTACAGATTACCAAATATGCTTATTTGTTGAACTGCTTGACAGTAAAGGGGTCTCTACAAGCAGTGGGCTTCCTTTTTCACTGTGGTAAGTACTTGTGTCACCTCTTAAGTGCCTTTAGAAAGAATGTGTAAGCTACATTCCTTAGGAGCAGAAGTTAAAACTATTTCTTTCAACGGGTTTGCATCCACAAATTACATGCAAAAAATCTCAACCTGCTTTATTCCTTAAAATCCTGCATGAAAAATGTACCTTCAATGAAACTTTTACTTACATCCTTTATCTTTTTTAATATACCTCTGCTTCCCTTCTACCTTCTCCCCGCCTCTTGTGTAAATATATTGTTTTAAATCTTATGCTTATCTGTCTTAAGCTCTGTTGGAAGTCATAAAAATAAATATCTATTCATTATAGCCAGCAATTGCTTCTAACATAGCCCCCCTAATGATCACATCTATGTCAATAAAGTACCACTAGGAAACTGGAGAGAATGCATGCTCCAATACCAAACTGAGTGACCACTAACTTTGGACTTCCGGGTAGTATGCTACTCGTCGTAAAGCACTTCAAATCTCATCCGGGGTAGTAATCGCTACAATTTAGACACAGCCTTCAGAGCCCCAGTTTAGTGTGGCTAAAGATGTTCACCATCGTGAAATGCCCAAAGTGGGAAGAGCTGGCCCCAGGAACATTTGCCCTATTAGTTAGGGTCCCCAGGAGTCATTCCCACGTACTAGCACGTGCCAGGCATTAATGTGGCATATCCAGGCACCCACTTCAGAACACTTGCTGGACCTGCTGAAGAACAGAAGGGGATTTGACTTGCATTTTGTGACCTGAGAGAAGCCCTTAAGCACAGATCTGCTCCTTCTTGTATCCAGGACAAAGAAGTAGAATCTAAGGGTCTTAAAGCTGACCTCCTGTTCAAGCTAAAGGGATACAACAAGTTAGAAGAGGCCTTTCCTGAAACTGCCCTTCTGACCGATGGCATCTGGACCTGGACTGGACCCTGCTGTTGGCCTCTTTCTGACACACTGTGAGTCTCTTTGTGCCTCCCCTGACATCCTAGGGGGCTTCATAAGTGTACTCCTGTTGTGAATTGGGACTTAAAGGACTAAAGACCAGATTTATATCTGGTGGAGAGGGAACTGTCACAACAGTGACATAGTTCCCTCCTTGCCAAGACTATGGTCCACCTGACCGATTTAAATACAGTCAGGCCACAGTTGTCCAAACTTCTCTGATGGCCTGACGGAGGTTTTTCAATGACCGTCATGGGCATAAGGGGCATTGAAAAGTGCTCAATGTCCCCCTTGTCATGGGAGAAAACTCCCATGAAGAAAGGTACTTTTGTTTTTATTTTCCAAAAGAAAATCCCACTTTGGGATTTTCTTTTTTTAAATAAAAAAAATGCAACTTTGACGTATGGCTCCATCATTTTTGACAGAGCCGTCCGGCAAAGTTACAATACGTTGGCAGGACCTGCTGTGACAGCAGATCCTGTCATTATTGAAATATCTGCCGGGCCGGGGAGCTTTTCAAAATGTGGCCATCTGCACCTCTGTCAGGGTGACGAAGTAATTTACTCCATCTCCCTGGCAGAGTATGGGCCGTACGCCAAAAACTAAATTGAGCCCTGAGTCAGAAGGCCACATCTTTGCTCAATACAGACCTGGATAGTGTATCTGACCTATCATAAACAGCCTCCAATTCCATCTAGGATCCATCTATCACAACCATTGACTGTCATTGTGACTTTATGCGTCTTGGTGTTATTCCTCCTAAAAACTTTAAAAATTCATATCTCCAGTTCCCCTTATTGGATATTAGTCACTTTAGTGTAATTTTGTTTATTAAAATGTACTCTATTTTTCTAAATCAGTTTTGGATTTTTATTTTTTTGCATTTTGACTTTATTACTCTTTTTGTTCTGCATAAATGCTTTACACATTGCCATAACTTTTTGTTCTGTGCCATAGCTACTAGGGAGCTGAGCTCAGGCTAATTTACTGACTTTAAGGGTTCACCTTGACAAGGGTTATTATTATTCCTTGAGGTGGGTAGTTACCTATCTCAAATAATAATTATATTTGTTAAACTAAGGGCTCCAAACAAACAACAGAGATGAGCATACAGCAAATAAAATTAGCACACTATTTACCTTCTCCATATTCTGCTGTATAGCCATTTTGACCCAACACCATCCCAAATGCGACAGAGAAGTGATAAGGAGGTAGGGCAAAAAAGATAGCCAACGCCTATCTTTACCAGGGAGCATACTAAGTTTCTATTTCAGAAGATTCCCTCAGTCTCCACCCATCAGCCACAATATCCAGAGCTGTACCATCATGCAAATGCTCATGTCTAGTGTGACATTACTATGTTAATCCGCTATACACTTATGTTATCTATGTAGTCTGAACATTGTGTGTTGTGGCACCTCGGGGCTGCCCTGAGCGATGACAACAGGCGTGGGCGTGGGCGTGTGTGTGGGCGGGGGTACTGTCCCCTCAAAGAGACTAACAGACACCGGTACTCTGGGCAACGCAGGCTTTATTAGCTTAAAAGTGTGTTTACGATGTATGGTTTTGCGATAGTAAGGAAGTGCTGTCTCGGCCTCTTCAGTGAGTCTTTGAAGGCGTTTCTCTGACGCTGTTCTCCTCTCGTCCCGGTGTCTTCTGGGACTGGGGGTCCGATCCTTTTCCTCCACGGTGTCGTGCCGTCTCGTCCGTGTAGGAAGAAAAGACGACAGCGTTTTAGTCTACTGGTCAGACCGATAACACAGGGGAAAAGGAGTGAGGAATCACACGTGCACAACTCTCCGTCTCGGCTCTATGGTGCTGGGTAGTGAGGGGGGGGTAGTGCTTAGAGTGTGAGTGCGGTATTTCTACGGGGGTTTCGCCCACTTAAAGCCCGCCCAGCCCGCAAGCCGTGACCGTACCTCTGGTGGCCACACTTCCCTCGATGAAGTGTTGCTGGGCGAAGAGCCTTCTTGTTGGCCTCCTGGCTTTCCCCGTCGTCCTCTCTCCGCCGGTCTCGTCTCCTCTCCCGTCTCCGTCTCCTGCCTCCGATGGTCTCTCGTCTCCTCTCCCGTCTCCGTCTCCTGCCTCCGATGTTCCGCTCCTCCTTCTCCTTCTCTCCTCTGCTCCCGCCTCTCCGTCTCCACTCTTGATCTCCGCTCTTCCTCCTCTTCACTTCGCTCGCCGTCGCTCTCACCTCTGTCTCCTCCGAGTGCATAACACACCTGTGAGTGTTCCTGGGCGGCATTTACCTGAGTCGAGGGGGCGTGTCCGGTGACGATATCGCTGTCCAGCTCCGCCCAATTAAAGAAACAGGGACCTCCAATATCGTCCGTATCCGTGTCGTCCTGGTCTTCTGCTCCTCTCCAGGCCCCTGCATGCTGGTCAAAGAGAGGTGAGACAGGTAAGCCAGGCGGACCCGAGTCCTCCCCGTCACACACCTCCCCCCTACGATTCTCCCGATCGGGGAGAGGAAACCTGGATAGAAAGTCAGCACTAGCGTTGTCTTTCCCTTTTCTGTGCAAGACTTGGAAGGAAAAGGGCTGCAATGATAAGAACCACCTCATGACTCTTGGGTTATTGGATGCGTTGCGGCTCATCCATTGGAGAGGGGCATGATCGGTGTACAGTTTAAATGTGTGACCCTCCAGGTAATACCGCAGTTTATCCACCGCCCACTTGATCGCCAGGCACTCTTTTTCGATCGTGGGGTATCTCACCTCCCTAGGGAACAATTTCCGGCTTATGTACAGAATGGGGTGCTCAAGCCCCTCCTCTGTCACCTGTGACAACACTGCCCCGATCCCGAAATCGGAGGCGTCGTGTGTAAAATGAAGGGTTTGGTAAAGTCGGGAGATGTGAGCACCGGGCGGGAGGTTATCGTTTTTTTGAGGGACAGAAAGGCCCTCCTCATCTCAGGGGTGGGATTCTGAAACTCGGTTTTCGGGGTTTGTTTCTTCAAGGTATCGGTGAGGGGGCGCTGCAATGTCTGAAAAGGAGGGTATGAATCTTCGGTAGTACCCTACCAACCCCAAGAAGGCCCTCATGTCCCGGAGGTTGGTGGGGAACGGGGTGTCTGCGATGGCCCGGACCTTCTCGTCTTGGGTCTCAATGAGTCCGCGACCCAACACGTATCCCAGGTATTTTACCTTTTGGAATCCGATCCTCGATTTTTTTGAATTGACGTGGAGGTCAGCTTTGGTTAACTGAATCAGTATGGTTTCTAGGTGTCTGAGGTGTGTCTCCCAGTCGGGGCTGAAGATGATGATGTCGTCCAAATAAGCTGAACTGTAGG
Organism: Lissotriton helveticus; assembly: GCF_964261635.1. Taxonomy (NCBI): domain Eukaryota; kingdom Metazoa; phylum Chordata; class Amphibia; order Caudata; family Salamandridae; genus Lissotriton; species Lissotriton helveticus. Next base: position 890,208,522 of record NC_136071.1, on the reverse strand, counting down.
CCTGGTGTTCCCGGAGCACCTCATTCATCAGCCTCTGGAACGTTGCAGGGGCTCCATGCAGTCCGAAGGGGAGTACGGTAAATTCGTATAACCCGTCAGGGGTTGAGAAAGCGGTTTTCTTGCGGTCTTCTTCGCGTAATGGCACCTGCCAGTATCCCTTGGTGAGATCCAGGGTACTGATGAATCTAGCTTCCCCCAACTTCTCGATCAACTCATCGATCCTGGGAATGGGGTAGGCATCGAAGGATGAGACCGCGTTCAGGGCCCTGAAGTCCATGCAGAACCTGCTGCTCCCGTCTGGTTTAGGCACCATCACAATGGGCGACGACCATTCGCTTTTTGATGGACGTACGACTCCTAGGCGGATCATTTCTCTCACCTCCCTGCTTATGGCTTCTCTTTTGGCAGCTGGTATCCGATAGGGTCGTTGTTTGACGATGGTCCCTTTAGGGGTCTCGATTCTGTGTTCGGCCAGGTTCGTGGATCCGGGGAGGTCTGAGAAGATGCCCGCGCATCTTTGTAGGACTCTTTGCAATCCTTCTCGTTGTTCTTGGTATAGCTCTTCATTGATGACCAGGTTTTGTACCGTGCTTTCTTTCTTGTATTCCTTGTCGGGGATTGTATAGGCTGTGAGGGGAGGGGTCCCTAGCCACTTCTTCAGGACATTGATGTGGAATATTTGACTCTTCCTTCCTGGTAATCGTAGCCGGTAGGTGGTGTTAACGATGGTTTCTAGGACTTGGTAAGGCCCCTGCCACTCTGTTTGAAACCTCTTCGTGGTTGAGGGTAGCAACACCAAGGCCCAATCGTTGATCTCTAGCTTTCTCCACTTCTTCCCCTTATCATAGTGGGTTTTTTGCTTGGTTTGACTTTTCTCCAGTTGAGAATAGGCCAGTTCCCTTATTTTTCCTATCTGATTTTTGAGGGTTTGGCTATATTCGAGTAGCGTTTTCGTGCCTCTTGTGGGTTCGGCCTCCCAATACTCCTTGGTCATTTCAAGAAGGCTCCTGGGCTGTCTTCCATACAACATTTCAAAGGAAGAGCAGCCAAGACTGCTCTGTGTTTGCCCTCGGATAACATATAGTGCCAGGGGAAGCAAACGGTCCCAATCGGTCTGGTTGGCTGCAAGCATCTTCTTTAAAATGCTTTTCAATGTCCCATTATAACGCTCCACAAGACCGTCCGTTTGGGGATGGTAAATCGATGTCTTAATTTGATGGAGGTCTAACATGAGGCACACCTCTTTCATTACACGTGACATAAAGGGAGTGCCCTGGTCAGTGAGTATCTCCTTTGGGAATCCCACCCGAGTAAACAGTTCCAGGAACTTTTCCGCAATATTCTTGGAGGTGGGTGATTTTAGTGGAAAAGCCTCGGGGTATCTGGTGGCGTAATCCACTATGACCAGGGCATATTGGTTTCCTCTACCGGTCTTGGGGAGAGGGCCGATGAGGTCCATCGCCACCCTCTCAAATGGGGTCCCTATGATCTGTAGTGGCTGCAATGGTGCGGCCGGGGGTCTGTGTACGTTTTTGCGTTGACACACATCACAGGTCTGGCAGTGGGTCTTGATATCTTGGTAGACACCTGGCCAGTAGAAATTCCTTAAGATGTTCTGAGTGGTTTTCTCACTGCCTGTGTGTCCTGCTAGGATCTGGGTGTGGGCATAGAACATAACCTGTTCTCTAAAGCATACTGGGACAAGGAGCTGTTTGGGTTCATCCTGCTACGCCTGCCTGTATAGTAAGTCCTCCTGTATCAGGAATCGAGGATATCTGGGATTTGGGTTATCCTGTTCTGCATGGGCCTGTTCCCAGGCATTGAACAATGTAGAGTCATTGGCTTGGGCGAATTGAAATCTACGGTCGCCCTCCCAGGGTTCAGGGGCTATGAGCACTGTCTTTGGGTTCGCCCTCCCTCTTTTCAGGGTCTCGGAAAACAGGTCCAGGAAGTGAGGGTTATCGGTCCCTAATAAGAGCTCCTCTGGTAGGCTGTCCAACATCCCTACCTTCACCACTATCCGCCGCCCTCCTTCTAACTCTAGAGGGACACAAGCGACCCGGTAGCTCTTCACGTCCCCATGGACGCATTTAATATGTACTAGGGAGTCTGGTATTACCTGGGAATCACACACAAACTTACCCTGCATCACCGATTGTTTGCACCCCGAGTCCAACAGAGCCTTGACGTTCCTACCGTTCACCTGGACACTCACGTGGTATGCCCCTCCCAGCTCCGCTGACAACATCACTGCTCATGGTAGATAGCCAACCTCCATGGGCTCCTCCTGTATCCTCTTCTTTGGGCAAAATCTAGCAATATGTCCCCATGAGCCGCAATCGAAGCATTGAGGGCCTCTCATAGGGGCCAAGTCAGGATTCAGAGGTCTGGGTACAGGTAGCCCGGGAGGGGGTCGGGGTTTCCGGTCTACACGAAGTGGAACTTTTACGTTTTTTTCGGGTTCCATAGGGTGTAGCCGGGGTTGAGCCCTTGAAAACGTTGAGGCCATTTCTATGGCTTGTGCGGTGGTCAGGTTGGAGTGCTGCCTTAACCAACGTTGTGTTCCGAATGGCAGAGCCTCCAGATATTGCTCTAGGTAAATTTTGTCCATTATGGCCTCCTTGGTACTCTGGGCGGGGGTCAGCCACTTATCGGCTGCTGCCTTCAGGCGGAAGAACAATGTCTTAGGGTTATCGCCTGGGGTCCCTCTTTCCTTGCGGAAGCGTACGCGATATGCTTCCGCATCTAACCCTAGGTGGTCCAGTATAATGACTTTTATCTGTGCATAAGGCGTCTGCCCGTTCCCATTGGCCACCTGGTAAGCGGCCTGGGCTTCTCCTGTCAACAGAGGGGCCAGAAAGAACGGCCATTTCTCTAACGGCCATCCGCACGCAAGGGCAACTCTCTCGAAATTTACGAGGAAGGCGTCTGGGTCTTCTCCTGCAATATACTTTTGCAGGGATATGCCGGATGGGGTGGGGTGGGGTTGTCTCACTTCCCGCACTGGGTTGCCGGCCTGATCAATCCTTACCGGTTGCAGCTCCCCCAGGCTCTTCACCACAGAGTCTCTGAGAGCGTCTCTGTCTGCTTGGGCGGTGGCTATCTGCTGTTCTATGGCCCACCCCAACTGCTCCTGCCCTTTCACTAGACGTTGCAGCAATTCTTCCATCTTCGGTTCCCAGATGGCTATCGTGTTGCCCGCATTCTCCACCACTTGTGGCACCTCGGGGCTGCCCTGAGCGATGACAACAGGCGTGGGCGTGGGCGTGTGTGTGGGCGGGGGTACTGTCCCCTCAAAGAGACTAACAGACACCGGTACTCTGGGCAACGCAGGCTTTATTAGCTTAAAAGTGCGTTTACGATGTATGGTTTTGCGATAGTAAGGAAGTGCTGTCTCGGCCTCTTCAGTGAGTCTTTGAAGGCGTTTCTCTGACGCTGTTCTCCTCTCGTCCCGGTGTCTTCTGGGACTGGGGGTCCGATCCTTTTCCTCCACGGTGTCGTGCCGTCTCGTCCGTGTAGGAAGAAAAGACGACAGCGTTTTAGTCTACTGGTCAGACCAATAACACAGGGGAAAAGGAGTGAGGAATCACACGTGCACAACTCTCCGTCTCGGCTCTATGGTGCTGGGTAGTGAGGGGGGGGGTAGTGCTTAGAGTGTGAGTGCGGTATTTCTACGGGGGTTTCGCCCACTTAAAGCCCGCCCAGCCCGCAAGCCGTGACCGTACCTCTGGTAGCCACACTTCCCTCGATGAAGTGTGGCTGGGCGAAGAGCTTTCTTGTTGGCCTCCTGGCTTTCCCCGTCGTCCTCTCTCCGCCGGTCTCGTCTCCTCTCCCGTCTCCGTCTCCTGCCTCCGATGGTCTCTCGTCTCCTCTCCCGTCTCCGTCTCCTGCCTCCGATGTTCCGCTCCTCCTTCTCCTTCTCTCCTCTGCTCCCGCCTCTCCGTCTCCACTCTTGATCTCTGCTCTTCCTCCTCTTCACTTCGCTCGCCGTCGCTCTCACCTCTGTCTCCTCCGAGTGCATAACACACCTGTGAGTGTTCCTGGGCGGCATTTACCTGAGTCGAGGGGGCGTGTCCGGTGACGATATCGCTGTCCAGCTCCGCCCAATTAAAGAAACAGGGACCTCCAATATCGTCCGTATCCGTGTCGTCCTGGTCTTCTGCTCCTCTCCAGGCCCCTGCATGCTGGTCAAAGAGAGGTGAGACAGGTAAGCCAGGCGGACCCGAGTCCTCCCCGTCACATGTGTGTAATTGTTTCCATCATTCTATTGTAGAACGTTCTTCTTAGGAATGTGTTCCTGGTGTTCTAGCCTGACAGTTGGAAGCAGGCAGTTTGTGGATGAGGTCTAATAAATCCCACCTGCTTACCTGTGGCAGACCTGTAAGCAGAGAACGGCCCGGGACCAGGGTTCAATTCCCGACGCGGCAGGGTCTTGGACCAGGGTCAACGGACTTGATAATTCTCGCATCAGTGCCTACTCTAACCAGGGAACACACTCGGTAACTCTGGGCATTAAGCTTGCCTCATCTCTGCAACGGCCCCCCACAGACGCCGGGGATGCCTGGTTTCACCCTGGAGATACCCAGAAAAGGGACCATCTCACAGGGAAAACCAGGACGGGTTCCCCAGCGGTCTACAGCGCCAGGACACTCGGGTAGAGTAACAGTGTGCTTTACAAGTATCCCACATTTACATTTACATTTACAAGGTATTTCACCACACTTGATTTGGCCTCTGCCTACCATCAGGTAGAGTTAGATGAATCATCCCAAGAGCTGACTGCTTTTGTGACTCCCATGGGCACTTTTAAGTTTCGTAGGATGCCTTTTGGTCTTATTTCCGCGGCCTCTGTATTTCGGCGCATCATGTCGAAAATTCTTAAAGATTTAAAGGGGGTTAAATGCTATCAAGATGATCTTTTGATATATGGAAATTCAATGCGTGAACATAATACTCGTGTTTGTGCTGTGTTAGAACGACTCAGACAGTCTGGTTTGTCTCTTAGAAGAGACAAGCGCAGGTTTGGTTTGGAGGAAGTAAATTATCTTGGCCATGGCATTACTGGAACTCGGTTTTACCGAAGAAGGAATTAGTGGATTCTATCTCTAATATCTCTGAACCTGTCAACAAAGAGGAACTTCTCTCTTTTCTTGGCATGGTCGAGTTTTACAATAAATTCATTCCTGATTATGCAGATAAACTTGTAATTTGAGAAAGCTTACTGTGAAAAATGTCGTTTTTAAATGGTCTAGTGAGTGCACGAGAGAGTTTGTTTCCATCAAAGATGAGTTAAAAAAAGCACCATGTCTTCATGCTTTTGTGCCTGGTGATCCTACGTACATTTTTACTGATGCAAGTGATAAGGGACTTGAGGCTGTTCTTTTTCACAAAAAAAATGGAAAGGAGTCTCTAATTGCTTATGCTTCAAGGTGCCTTAGAGGATCGGAGTTAAATTACTCTGTTATAGAGAAAGAGCCTCTAGCGATATATTGGGCTTTGAGGAAATTAAAAAAAATTGATTTGGGGAACTAAGTTTAGTGTCTTATCGGTTCATAAACCCCTTAAAGAAGTCTTTGCAAAGAAAGTGCTTGATGCAATATCATCCAGGATTAGGAGATGGATTATTTCCCTACCAGAATTCAACTTTGATGTTGATTACATTCCTGGAGTTAATAATAATTTTGCAGATTGTCTTTCAAGACTTGTGAAGGTAGACGTGAATGTTGAAGAAGATGTGTCGCAGGAAAATTATGAAGTCATCAATGTGTGTGAAATCACTGATGGAGCGATTAGTGAGAATGATTGGAAATCAGAATTGGAAAAAGATGAAGAAGTAAGGAACGTTTGAATATACCTTGGTCTCTTGTTAGTGAATAACTCTCTGTTGTGGATGGCATGCTGGCTCTTGATATGAGATTGGTACCTCCTATAGCCATTAGGAATAAACTCTTAAGTCTTGCTCATTCTCGACATCTGGGAATTGTAAAGACAAAAGAATTGACGAGGTTACAATTTTGGTGGCCTGGTATGGACATAGAGATAGAGAGAATGGTAAGAGAATGCATAGAATGCTGTGCCAGTGACAAAATTCTTAAAGTCAGACAAATGCCAATGGTTTGTCGGAAATTGCCTAATCATCCTTGGGATGAAATTGCAATTGACATTCTTGGTCCACTCCATGGTATAAGTGATTCTCCATATCTTATAGTGGTTGTGGATTTGTATTCAAGATGGATAGAAGTTCAGGCTGTAATAGATATTTCCTCGGAAGCAGTAATAAAATTCTTGGAAGAGATTTTCAAAAGAGAGAGTTTTCCTAAAAGCATTCTCTCTGACAATGTGCCACAGTTCTGTTCAAATTTATTTGAAGAATTCTTAGAGAAATGTGGTATTCATCATAAAAAAAAGTGCCATCTATCACCCAGAAACTAATGGGGCTGTTGAGAGGGTTAATAAAACGCTCAAAGAATGCATACAGCTCGCAAGAGCTAATGGGTTAAATTGGAAGGATACCCTGCAAGAAAGGATTATTTCCTATCGTATGTCTCCACATTCCACCACTGGGAGGCCTCCTTTTGAATTGTTTAAAGGGAGAATTCCTAATACCAAATTGTGTCCGGCATGGATGAAATTGAACAAAGGTTTGGTTGATAATCGCATTGGGGAGTGGAGAAGGAGAGAATTAAAAAAACAAGATGATAGGAAAACTTATTTTGAAGATAAAAAAAAGTTCAATTTCAGGACGTGAAGATAGGTGATCTTGTTAAGATTAAAGCTCCAGTGGGTTTTCGTCCTTTGTCAAAGTATACTGAGATCAGACCTGTAGTCAAAATGTTTTAAAAATGCTGTTAAAACGAAAGATGGAAGAATTTGGAACAAAAGTCATATTGTGGTGGTAAATCCAAACTTGTTATTTTCAGATAACTTTTGTAGGAATGTAAATCAGTATAGAGAGTCATCTAATACTTTAAATGCTTCTGAAAATTCTTCTAGAGTTCATCCTGGAACTCGGGAAAAAGTCAGAGAATACGCAGACTTCCTGTGTATAGGAAAGATTATACTTGATTATACTTGTTAGTACACTTACTATTGTCCTTGTTTTTATAAATGTCTGGTTTATACTGGTATTATTTTCCTTTTGTTAAGAAGGAAGATGTGTGACATTACTATGTTAATTCGCTATACACTTATGTTATCTATGTAGTCTGAACATTGTGTGTGTAATTGTTTCAATCATTCTATTGTATAACGTTCTTCTTAGGAATGTATTCCTGGTGTTCTAGCCTGACAGTTGGAAGCAGGCAGTTTGTGGATGAGGTCTAATAAATCCCACTTGCTTACCTTATCTACATGGATTCATCTCTTATTTAAATTTGGAGAACACCACATCCAGTCTAAAGCAACAATACGTAGTTTGTAGAAGTTTGCTTTGAGCTGCTCAGGGTGCTGGTCTGTGGATGCTGTGCCCCTTCAATAAATCTTCAATTTTCCTAAATTCAATCTGGATTGATGCATCTTAACATTGGGGATGAGGACCAGGAGTGGAGAAGTGTGGCTCACTGGTTAGAGGAGGCAGACCCTGAACCAGAGGTCAGACCAGGACCAGGGTTCAATTCCCGACACGGCAGGGTCTTGAGCTCAAAATGCTCACGGTCTCGATAATTCTCGCTTTGGTGCCTACTCAAATCAGGGGTTCACACTCTGCAACTCTGGGCAATAGCTTGCTCAATCTCCACTACGGCCCCCCCGCAGCGGGATGCCTGGCTTTCACCTTGGGGATGCCCAGTTGGGGCTATCTCACAGGGAAAAACCAGGACGGGTTCCCAAAGCAAGCGCCTTGAGACCCTTTGGGGTGATTAGTGCGCTATATAAGAAGCCACATTACATTATTACCTGTCATCTTTTAACTGACAAAGGAATGATATAACTTCTGATGGACCCTATTTTTATCAAATTGTTTTAGACTGCTGTACTTAAATCTCAGGGATTCTACTATATACATGCCATTTTCCTGCTTATGGATTGGATTAACCTTTGGTTGTGAGTAGGGTTTGCCTTGCTTATTGACTTATTTACCCAGCGACATTTTAATCCTGGCTATGCTCTTATAACTTGACTCCCTAGAGTTCTATTGTAATTCCTGTATTTGCACATGAGATTTCCCTTTGAGATTCTTTTACTGCGTCTTTTGAATTTACCCTATTGAGCTTCTGGATATTGATCCATGTGCACTGTCTTCTCTCGTGATTCTGATATGGCTGCTTGGAGATTGAAATGAGCCTCGTACCTGGTTGTTGTACTGTTCCACTGATCGGTACACTGTTACGTTTGCAGCTATTGGATTTTTTATGTTGTTACGACCTATTGAGGCATGCTATACGCTCTGTGATTGGGTGTTCCCTCCTGGAGTTTTTGTCTTCATGGGATCTCGTCAAGCATCGTCAAGATCATATACAGGCTATTTCTAGTGGATTACTGAGAGGGGGCAAGGAGTGTTATTATTTAGTTTCACTATTTTTGTTCAGTTCTTTCAAACTGATCCTACATGTCTGTTCTTTCGGTAAGGGTTACGTCAATAATAATATTATCTTACTTATTTTGAAACTTCATAAAGAAAGTGTAGGCAAATCAGTCTACAGTTTGAACGTTCAGTTAATTTTCTACAAAATAAAGGTGAACCCCTTTTTCCCTGGATGAAGTGGAAGGAAGGATTTATTATTTATATATTTATATTTATATATATATATATATATATATATATATATATATATATATATATATATATATATATATATACGTATATATATATTCACTGAAAAAACCATAGGTTATAGACCATATATAGTTAGGAATTAGCATTTACAAAACCTTGAAAATTCACTGAAAAAACCATAGGTTATAGACCATATATAGTTAGGAATTAGCATTTACAAAACCTTGAAAATTCACTGAAAAAACCATAGGTTATATAGACCATATATAGTTAGGAATTAGCATTTAAAAAACCTTATTTTACTCACACAAAACCATTGAAATTCCATATATAGTTAGTTGCACTAACTATATATCGCGCACCCGCAATCCACTGCTGATGATGTCACATATTACATCATTCATGACATGGTCAGTGACATCACTGATGACATCACTGATGACATCTCAAATGACATCACTGATGACATCACTGATGACATCATCCAGTGACTGTGTGTTTCTGTAAAGTTTAAATATGTTTTACATATTCAAGAATGAGTAGATGTAGAAGTGTCTGGATGAAGGATTTAGTAGGTGCGTGACTGACTGTATGAGTGAGTGATTAAATGTGTCTCACTGAGTGCATGGGTTAGTGACTAAACTGTCTTAATTTGTGCATCATTATGTCTGTTGTTCTGTAAACTGCTGCATGTGTTGATCAGTAGCTATATGAGTAACTATATGGGTTATTGATTGATTGCCCAAGTATTTGTATGGGAGACTGAGTGTGTGTGTGGCTGGCTGGGAGGTGTGTGACTCTGTGCAGATCAATGTGTACTTGTATCAATGATTGTATAAGAGAGTAATTATGTGTTAGTATATGTTTCAAAATGTAAGGTGCTCTATGTTTAACTGTATAGATTAGAAAATGGAAGTGTGATTGATTCTTTACAGGACTGACTAGGTGTGTGAGTAACTCCATGGATGAGTGACAGAGTGTGAGAGTCTGTATAGGTGTATGAGTGCATATGATAGTGTTGTAAAGATGAGTGATTGTATGTATGAATGATTGTATGGGTAAATGAGTGAATGTGTGTGTAAACATAGGAATCACTGAGTGCGTATGTAGTAACTAGTATTGGTGTGTCAATGGTTTCAAAAATTATACTCTGTATTTAACACTGGGTGTAACAGAGGTTATATTAAAGTGTGAGGAGATGCATTGTATTGTCACATGAATGATATCATCAGTGATGTGGTCATTGATGTCAAATGAGATGTCATCAGTGATGTCATCAGTGATGTCATTTGAGATGTCATCAGTGATGTCATCAGTGATGTCACTGACCATGTCATGAATGATGTAATATGTGACATCATCAGCAGTGGATTGCGGGTGCGCGATATATATATGGAATTTCAATGGTTTTGTGTGAGTAAAATAAGGTTTTTTAAATGCTAATTCCTAACTATATATGGTCTATAACCTATGGTTTTTTCAGTGAATTTTCAAGGTTTTGTAAATGCTAATTCCTAACTATATATGGTCTATAACCTATGGTTTTTTCAGTGAATTTTCAAGGTTTTGTAAATGCTAATTCCTAACTATATATGGTCTATAACCTATGGTTTTTTCAGTGAATTTCAATGGTTTTTTAATAGCAAATATCATAAGCTGTCGAATGTCAAGTACGTGGTAAGAATTTTTTTTTTCGTGTTTATGCACACTGATCTGCTTTGATTGCTGCCCCCCACCCCTCATTTCTATTAGGAGTACTCTCTCTTTGCAGATAGTGAAGGGTAGTTAACGCAGCCCTTTCCCCCTTTGTAATCCGTCGTGCCTGCTTCTCTCTCCATTTGATTGATTGTTCTCTTTGGTTCATTCTCTATTTACAAACAAGCACAGAGTCGCAATACTCTGTTTAGTCTTTGCAGATAGCGAAAAATCGTGTAAAAAAACAAAAGGAATCGAGCAAAATCAGTAGGCCACTAATGGGATCTCTTTTGACCTCGCTAAAATAGAAACATTAGGAACAACCTGTTGAAAATAGCAATGCGTATGTATATAAGCGGCGTTCATTTGTGTTCACAGTACCCCTTGTTGATTGTTTCAATCGAGCATTGAATTGTTCGAAGTTAATTCTCTTAAGGATCTTCTCTACCTGCAAACGAGGAAGAATAGGAATATTCTATCTCCCTTTGCAGATAGTGAAGGGTAGGTAACGCAAGCCTTTAACACGTCGTACCTATTTCATTCCTCATTGATTGATTGATTGTCCGAACATTGACTGTTTGGGAATTAGTTCTTTTTGGAGGTATTCCCTGTTTGCAAATAAACGTAGGAAAATCTTTGCAAGTAGTGAAAGGGTACGTAATGCGGACCGTTCTCCCCCGTTGTAATCTGTCATGCCTATCTACTCCCCACTGATTGATGCACCTTTTTCACCCGGACCATTTACTAGAGATACGTCATCTGGCCCGACCAGAGAGCACCCCTAGTGAAAAGGACATATGCAATAATAACGAAGTGATCACTGTATCCTGTTAACAGAAACTTTACCATGAAACAACCTGGAAAGAAAAAAATAGGAAAACGAAAATCAGTAGGCCACTGATGAACATGAACTTTTATTAAACAACGAACAAAGAAACGATAACATAACGTAATGATAAAACCTATTAATGTCCTAGAAACAAGAAAACGTTAAAATATGCCAGTGGTGAGAGACCAGAAAAACAGTAAGAGAAACCAAATCACCCCTCGCTGTCCCACCGCCTGCCACGCCAAAAAAATCGATAGACTAGGGAAAATGCAAGTCAGTAGAACATCCACCCCCACTCTGGAAACTTCCAAGGTGGGGCAGGGTTCCGGCTACGCCCAGCCGGGAGCAGCCCATATAAGGCAGGTCCTGCTGCCACGCCTCGGCCAGGAGATCCTAACGTAGGGTGTAGCCGAAGGAGAGGCCGAGGCCAGCGGGACCCGGCCAGGGGATTGCCTTTACAACGCTGAACAGTTGCAGGGGGGGGGAATGTCTCCTCGACCCTCCCCTCTCTCTCCCAGTCCGGCCGCGGTGGCCCTTGAGAGTTGCAGGTAGTCCCGCCACATGCTCTTCCGGTCCGACCACCAACGGTCGGGGGGCCGAGGCCGACGGGATCCGGCTGCAGCCGATAAACCAAGAAACCCGTTCATGGGGCCAGAGCCAGGGGCGTCCGGCCGACATCCACCGGAAGCCCGGCCCGAAGACGGACAGGACACTTCTTTCTTTTATAATGGCTGCGACAACACTGGGGGGGGATGTCTTGCACATGCCTCCGACCCCCCCCTCGTCCTCATCGCCTGGTCCGGCCATAACAAATCTCAAGCGAGACGCCGTGGGGTGCACTGGGAGGGAAAGACGGTGCGAACAGGCCTCTCCCGCCTCCCCAGGTGGAGGCTTCCCAGCTGCACCCTCAGCGCTCCAGGCGCCCGGAAAAGGGTTCTTCCACTGTGGCCATGCTGCAACGTCTCGCCCGGCAGGGTGGAGCCCGTCCGCTCATGTGACCCCGCGATCGCCGGTAGCTGCCGAACTCTCAAAATGGCGGTCGACCTGGCAAGAGCGGGCCCAACATAAAGAAATGGCCCGGTCACTGGTTGACTCCACCACCGTAGTCCTCCACGACCTTGAAGATTCTAGAGGAGCCGCGGGAGTCTCCGACCCCCGATGGGGAATGACTGCCATGATCGCCCGTGGAGTGACGAAACTGTATCCGCGGGACGTCGGCGCTCCCATGCTGGCGCCAGCCTCACTTTGAATTACTAGAATCCTGCAGACCTCACTTCCGGTGAAAGCACAGTGTGACCCGGTAGGAAAAATTATTGCACCCCCTCCCCTTTTTGACTGATAGTTCAAACCACCGATCCTTTCCTTTGCCCTTTTAACGGAACTTTGGACTGCCTCCCCCTCTTTTACATTTTCTAGAGAAAACAAAACATTAACCACTACATTAGCATAGCAGTTGACACCAGAACTGTTTTCAAATTGAAAACCAACAACATCTTCAACAGAATCCTTTTTGTTTCTGCTGTGACCCTGCTACAGCACAGGCATTGTCCCCAGCAGTAATTCTGCAATGCCGGTAAGAATAGCTGTGGTGCCTACTGGACTCACTCACCCCCGCGGCGCCCCACGCCGTTTTTTGCTGGGCGGCAACTTACTAGACATCACTTTCGTGCCATCTAGATTTCAGCGCGTTCTGCTGCCTTGGAACTATTCGCACAACAGACCGCTACTGACAAGAATATTTCATTATTGGTGCTGTCAATTTCAATAAATCTATTGGATAATTAAAAAGAAATTGCCACGGTCTCTTCGTTGTTTAAATGTTTTTACTGTTTTTGTTTTGTTGTATATATTTATATGTTATTAAAGTTTTATATTCCTACTACTTTGTTGGAGTGCTATATATTTTTAATGTGACACATAATTGTAAAAACTTTGATGTACAAAGAGTCATTCCTGGAATCTTCCGCTTCAGGCTCGGTCCCCTCCCCAATCACAATACAGGATGGTTTTCAGATAGTAGGAACACGTGTGGTGTGACGGATCTCATCGAGTGTGGGCCTTGATCTACTATAACTCCTTTGAAGAGGGGTGATTCTTTACAGCTGGGGCCATAAACTACATCTGCAGGGCTAGCTGATAGCCTGGACAATCGGACACAGAGAAAGAGGAGTGTCAGAGGGTGCGGTAGTGAATAGGGCGAAAGGGAGGTGTCGGGCGGGCACAGAGTGTGATTCTCAGGGAAGAGCAGCGCAGATGGGGGGAGGTTTATTGCCCATGCATAAGACAGAGAGCGGTGGTGACCAGTGCCTAGGGAAGATGCTTGCGTGGGTGAGGAGCCATGCTACGAATCGACAGCGTGCAGAGAGTGGGTCTGGTCAAGACATCTAAAATGGCTGCCGTGCACGACAAAAGTGTGGCATTTCAAAAAAGGCAAGATGGCGCAGACAATGTTTTTCAACACTTCCTCATTTCCTTCGAATCGAACGTTAACAGACGTTGGGGCATATTACCAAAGTTAAGCGATATTTATCGCTAACGATGCTTACCAACCAATTTTTTACCACTAAGCATCGTCAGAAATTATCGAAGATAAACCTTACTATTATCAAGGTTTATCGCTAATGCGATAATAAACGGCCGCAATGCATGAATATCGCTAAAAACTCAGCGATATTCATGCATTACCGAGCTAATACTCTTAGCCATGTTATCCACCTCCCATTGGATAACATGGCTAAGAACTGCTCAGGGCAGGTGTTACTTTTTGGAGATATTCGCGCTTAGCGCGAATATCTCCAAAAGTTGGTAATAGGAGATAGATATCTTGCATGTTGTAATGCAAGTTATTGTGGTATATGGAACTCATACCATAATCTCTCAGGAAAGCAGAAACTGATCCTTTTGGGACCGCCTAAAAAGGCCTAGGGGGTGAGGAGTACTCTACTTTGCCCCCTTTTCACGTTCCGAACTATTTTATTTTACTCTCTTCTGTAATTACACAAAATACCAGCGATAAGATGCATCGGAGACACACAGTGAGAGAAAGGAGGCCGGAGATGAAGAAGACATGTCAAATACACATTGGAGATAATATAGTGGCAGAAGGGAAGTAAATATGAGTAAACTTACCATGTAACATAAAAATGTTGCACTCTATACTATAAGTCTCATTTTATACTACAATCACTTCGCTACAACCTCATAAATTAAAAATAAAAATGAATAATGTCTCAAACAATTTTTGATTTCTAAATATAAATTTATTCTTCAGAATTTTCTAAATTTGAAAGAACTAGTAACATGTCCTCATCAGCAATGTCCTCATTAAAAGTCTCCAATGATGATTCTTGTAACTCTATGGTCTCCAAACACTCGATAAATTCGCCATCAAGAGATTGATCAAAAAAATCATTCAAGTCATCTCCTCCTTGTGACAATATTTCATTATTGGTGCTGTCAATTTCAATCAATGTAGTGGAATCATTCAAGTCATCTCCTCGTGACAATATTTCATTATTGGTGCTCTCAATTTCAATCAATGTAGTGGAATCATTCAAGTCATCTCCTCCTTGTGACAATATTTCATTATTGGTGCTGTCCATTTCAATCAATCTAATGGAATCATACAAGCCATCTCCTCCTTGTGACAATATTTCATTATTGGTGCTCTCAATTTCAATCAATGTAGTGGAATCATTCAAGTCATCTCCTTGTGACAATATTTCATTCTTGGTGCTGTCCATTTCAATCAATCTAATGGAATCATACAAGTCATGTCCTCCTTGTGACAATATTTCATTATTGGTGCTCTCAATTTCAATCAATGTGTTGGACAATTCAAAAGAAATTGCCACGGTCTCTTCATTGTGAGCCATTTTATTTTGAAATTGCTTGCTGTAAATTGCAGAAAAAAATAATCACTTTCATTTATCGTCTTTAGTAATACATAATATAAAACTAACTTTATCAAGTATTTAGTATAACAGAAGGACTGCAAATAAATAACAGAAAACATTTTTCAAATTATCTTCAAGTGTACAACATAGTTCCCCTTACAAATTAACAACTCACCTTTTTAAAAGTAGCAGAAGTGTTAGTACTGTGTAAATCAAACACCAGAAATTCACCACCAAAAATTCCTCACAAATGTACCTCAGACAGTAGTATCACAAAATGGCTGTGGTTTCCTCTCATTTGACATATATACATAACCAATTAACTTTCATCACACACAAATACAAAACCAAAGTAACATTTTAATTGGTTCTAAATTTCAACACTTTCAAATGTGTTTTCCCCATGCAATTTTCCATAGGACATTTACATACGTCTACAGCCTGAATGGCTGAACGGAATTACACCAAACTTGGCAAAATGGTACATCAAACCTAAGAGGTCAGGAAGGATCTACTATGCCCCCTTATGGTCATTTCCCCCTTCGCTTTGGCCTCCTCTTGTCTCTCAATCCTACCGAGGGACAAGATGGCGGCCGCTACGGACTGTTTGGAATGTTGACAGACGCCGGAGAACCAATCAGCTTCGCAAAGCTCCGTAACGCGAAAAGTACGCGAAGCGGAGCGCTGTTACAGATATATATCTTTTTTTGAACGTTAATTTCTCAAAATCCACTGGAGCACATATATTGAGACCTAGCAAAGGCACATCGGGCTACCAGTCCCTAATATTTTGCCAAGTTTCGTGCAAATCCATTCAGCCGTTCGATTATTATTATTTTGTTTTTTTTTTGCCCCGCGGGGCCCTTTTAAAACCTCCACATCAAACCTAGGGGGTCAGCGAGGATCTACTATGCCCCCTTATAGTTATTTCCCCCTTTGTTTTGACCTCCTCTTGTCTCTCGATCCTACCGAGAGACAAGATGGCGGCCGCTACGGACTGTTTGGAATGTTGACAGACGCCGGAGAACCAATCAGCTTCGCTTCACAAAGCTCCGTTGCGCGAAAAGTCCGCGAACCAGAGCGCTGCCCGGTCCGCTGTTACAGATATATATAATTAATATTTTAAACGTTAATTTCTCAAAATCCACTGGAGCACATATATTGAGACCTACAAAAGGCACATCGGGCTACCAGTCCCTACAATTTTGCCAAGTTTCGTGCAAATCCATTCAGCCGTTCGGGCTAAAAGTGAGGCCAACCGCCCTATGGAAAACTCAATGTTAAAAACACGTTTTGGGACCCCCCTTTTTTCTCGGCCCCCCCTTGACGAACCCCCCCCAAATTTTCAAGGGCTGCTCAGAAACAAAATGTGCCATTTTCCTGAAAATTTCAGCCAATTCCGTCCACAAACGCCAAAGTTATTAGACATAGAATTTTCAAAAAACCCATAGAGAAAAAATCCTAACTATATATACCTACTGGCGACCGCCAGTAGGTAATATATATATATGTATATATATATTCACTGAAAAAACCATAGGTTATAGACCATATATAGTTAGGAATTAGCATTTAAAAAACCTTATTTTACTCACACAAAACCATTGAAATTCCATATATAGTTAGTTGCACTAACTATATATCGCGCACCTGCAATCCACTGCTGATCATGTCACATATTACATCATTCATGACATGGTCAGTGACATCACTGATGACATCACTGATGACATCTCAAATGACATCACTGATGACATCACTGATGACATCTCATTTGACATCATTCTTGTGCTAATACGATAAACCTCTTCAGACTCTAATATAACCTTAGATACACTCAGTGTATACAGACACACACACTTCCACTCATCCATGGAGTTACTCACACACCCAGTCAGTCATGCAAAGAAACAATCTCATCTCCATTTCTTCAACTATACAGTTAAACACACCTTACTTATTGAAACATATACTAACACATATTTACTCTCTTATACAATCCCTGATACAAGTTCACAATGATCGATACAACCACTCACTCATTCGGTGGCTCTCATGCACAGTTATTTATATATGCCAACTCTCACATGTACTGTGTTTTACATATGTACTTACTATGACATGTAGCATTGAGATATCCATTCACTCATCAATACACTCATGCACACAGTCAACTGCCCATGTAGCTGTTTCCACATGCACTCTTGAACTCATACACCTAGTGAATAAACTGTTCACACATCTATGCATAGAGTCACACACCTTCCAGCCACCCCCACACAAACTCAATCTCCCATAGAAATACTTGGGCAAGCAATTAATAACACATATAGCCTCTCGTATAGCTAATGATCAACACATGCAGCAGTTTACAGAACAACAGACATAATGATGCACAAATTAAGACAGTTTAGTCACTAACCCATGCATTCAGTGAGACACATTTAATCACTCACTCATACAGTCAGTCACGCACCTACTAAATCCTTCATCCAGACACTTATACATCCACTCATTCTTCAATATGTAAGATATATTTTAACTTTACAGAAACATACAGTCACTGGATGTTGTCATCAGTGATGTCATCAGTGATGTCATTTGAGATGTCATCAGTGATGTCATCAGTGATGTCACTGACCATGTCATGAATGATGTAATATGTGACATGATCAGCAGTGGATTGCAGGTGCGCGATATATAGTTAGTGCAACTAACTATATATGGAATTTCAATGGTTTTGTGTGAGTAAAATAAGGTTTTTTAAATGCTAATTCCTAACTATATATGGTCTATAACCTATGGTTTTTTCAGTGAATTTTCAAGGTTTTGTAAATGCTAATTCCTAACTATATATGGTCTATAACCTATGGTTTTTTCAGTGAATTTCAATGGTTTTTTAATAGCAAATATCATAAGCTGTCGAATGTCAAGTACGTGGTAAGTGAAAACATTTTCGTGTTTATGCACACTGATCTGCTTTGAATGGTGCCCCCCCCCCCTCATTTCTATTAGGAGTACTCTCTCTTTGCAGATAGTGAAAGGTAGTTAACGCAGGCCTTTGCCCCCGTTGTAATCCGTCGTGCCTGCTTCTCTCTCCATTTGATTGATTGTTATCCAAGTATTTACTGTTTTAGAATTAGTTCTCTTTGGTTCATTCTCTATTTACAAACAAACACAGAGTCGCAATACTCTGTTTAGTCTTTGCAGATAACGAAAAATCGTGTAAAAAAAAAGAAAAGGAATCGAGCAAAATCAGTAGGCCACTAATGGGATCTCTTTTTGACCTCGCTAAAATAGAAACATTAGGAACAACCCCTCATGACAAATACAAAACTAGTGAGATGAACTGAACTCCACACAATGATGGCTGCAAAACAGCTCGGCTCCGCCACCCACCCCGCCCAAAATAACGATAAAGAGCGGCTGCCATGATTGGTTGCGGAATGGCCACGACGGAGCTACGAAATGATGCTGCTCTCATGCTAACCCCAGCTTCAGTCTGAAACATCCAGAAACACTGTAGACTACCAATTCGATCAGTTCCGGTAGCGCCCCAATGTAACCCGGTAGAGAAGAACTAGCCCTCCCCTCTTTCACTGATGGTTCTTGTTGCCTGTCCCTTCTGTTCTCATTTAACAGAACTATTTAGCCTGCTGAAAGGGGTTGTGTTCCGACCGCTGGTTGGTGGAGACATTTTGACTATATTCTGGACCTGCGTTGTCGCGTAATGCGTCATATGACGCGCCGCGTTAGCGCATCCGGAAGTCATCCGGGGCGCGCAGCGCGTAACGTAAGCATAACAAGTCATGTGACTTGTTAATAAAACTTTTCATTGGTTCATTTTACTTTTCTTATTGTAATGATGAAAGGCTTGCTCATATGACCTAAAAATTACGCTTTTCATTACTTCCGAACATTATTTTTTCTTAAATATATGTTATAATGTTCCAGGCTAATGTACTTTCCCGGAAATTTTACAACTGTCCTGCAAGTAAAATATATTCTTTTTTCGAGAAAAAGAGCGATTCTTCGTCCCATGATGGAGCCGTTGAGCAAAAGAGGGTCGACCTGCTGTCTTAGTCGCCGATACGCCTGAATATGAGATTCTTATCGATCACTTTATGTTGCAGGAATAGAAAACACAACAGCCCTTGACCATTTATCTTTACTGCGTTCCTTCGTATTATACCTTTTACCCCCTTCATGTAATTGGTCTGCTTTATTTCACTTGCCTTTTAATGATTCTAAAACAGTGACTATTATTACAAACTTTACCAATGTATATACTACTACCATGTTTTCTTTTAAAAACCTTTATTGTGAAAATTTCATTATACAAATACGAGCCTATAACCACGTGGGCCGGCCACGGAGCAAACTGTAATCGTATGTGATGAGTAGACATTTACACTGTAGAGGAACGTAACGGGCGGGCCATTAGGTTGCAAGAACTAAGGTGTCTAACAGTTACGGAATCGGTGGACGTACATTTTATAATTAAAATACGACAGGGCCAGTTACAATAAAATTATCTAGATATACATTTGCGGGCAAGTACCATGGGTGACGTTAATTCGAACTTTCAACAGTACAGTAATCAATAACACATCAGAACTTAATATCAATAGGGATGTCGAAATATTCAATCAATTCTCGTCCCCGCCCGCCATGTGCTTCAAAACTGCATACGTATCTCGTGATTTCAAGGTTCTGCAACCAGTACACAACAAGGAGTTACGAGTCCCATTTATTCCGGCGCCATTTTGGGCGAGGACGGGCAGGTCCAGGATATAGTCAAAATGTCTCTACCAACCATCGACTATGATGATGTTCATATGCTGTATTTATTAGAGTAACACTCATCTGCCCACATGAAATTAATTTACCACAATCTAAACATGTCATTTTAATCTTTCCAAAGTTCTTCTAAATATTTGGGACCGTTTCCCTTGCCTCTGAAGCTCTCAGTGCCACTTCTTTGATGAATGTACTAGCAGGTCAGGGGTTCTCCTCCAAATCTCTCTTTTATGCAGCACTATAATTAATTGGTGCCACCTCTCCATATGACGATGCATGGTATAGTTACCACAACTATATATTTTTTCGGTTCCTCTGGAGAGTTCATCGTGGCAGATGAAGCGTGTAACATACCGGGCATTTACCTTTTTTTGAATGTACAGGAAAGGAAAAAAAAATCGAGCGTTCGAGTTCTTAGGTGTCCCAGGGCCATTTTAGTGGACCAGGCCCAAATCCAAAGAACAGCTATCTCACAGGCTAATGGGGCGACCCACGCCGAGTTTCAGCATTGTAGGATGACCACACAAGTACAGCAACTTGCTAGACATCACCTCGGTGCCATCCGGATCTCGGCGCCCCACTGCAGATGAAGTGCCTCTCAACTATGAAACCACCAGAAAACGCTTGAGTCAGCTTTGTGTGAAGCCGCCATTTTGATTCAATCAATAGCGTCCCCCTGCACACATTCAGGGACCTGGTCGTGTCTTCAGGTCAAACGAATTTGGGACAAGATGCAGAAAGGAAAAGGAAAAAAGTTCCGCCGGACCCCGGGAGGTGGCCGCCTATGTCATGGGCGATCTTAGGCCACACCAGGGCAATAGTGAAGCTGCAGCAGGTGCAAATAAGCTTCAGACAGTGTTACAAGCGCTGCTCAGAACTCTCAACTATGACACCACCTCGGTGCCATCCGGATCTTGGCGCCTTGTGCTGGTTCCGGCCTATTCACACATCGGTCCGCTACTGACGCCACCTCACAGGCCAACGGGGCACCCCACGCCGACTTTCGGCGCAGCATTGTAGGATGGCCACACCAGTGCGGCAAATTGCTGGACACCACCTCGGTGCCATCCAGATCTCGGCGCGTTGTGCTGCCTTCGGCCTATTCGCCACAAGTGCGCACGCAACTCAGCTGCATAGCGAGTGAAACACCAAGGGGCGCCCCACTGCAGCCGAGGAACCTCCATCTTGGGGGCGACGCACAGCATCACATTGCTTTCCAATGCAGTCAGATCCTCAAACAGCCCCCACTGACTGACGCGAACTCACAGGCCAACGGGGCGCCCCACGCCGACTTTCGGCGCAGCATTGTAGGATGGCCACACCAGTGCGGCAAGTTGCTGGACACCACCTCGGTGCCATCCGGATCTTGGCGCGTTGTGCTGCCTTTGGCCCCATTCGCACATCAGTCCGCTACTGACGCCATCTCACAGGCTAATGGGGCGCCCCACGCCGACTTTCAGCATTGTAGGATGACCACACCAGTACAGCAACTTGCTAGACATCACCTCGGTGCCATCCGGATCTCGGCGCCCCACTGCAGATGAAGTGCCTCTCAACTATGAAACCACCACTGTGACATCCGGATCTTGGCGCGTTGTGCTGCCTTCGGCCTATTCGCACATCGGTCCGCTACTGACGCCATCTCACAGGCTAATGGGGCGACCCACGCCGAGTTTCAGCATTGTAGGATGACCACACCAGTGCAGCAACTTGCTAGACATCACCTCGGTGCCATCCGAATCTTGGCATCTCAACGCCTAGTGGTATCTTCCATACAGAAAATATTGTTACGCTACCTTTGGCCCCATTCGCACATCAGTCCGCAACTTAGACATCACCTCGGTGCCATCCGGATCTTGGCATCTCAGCGCCTTGTGGTGTCTTCTCGTCAGAAAATATTGTTGCGCTGCCTTTGGCCCCATTCGCACATCAGTCCGCTACTGACACCATCTCACAGGCCAACAGGGCGCCCCACGCCGACTTTCAGCATTGTAGGATGGCCACACCAGTGCGGCAACTTACTAGACACCACCTCGGTGCCATCCGGATCTTGGCGCGTTGTGCTGCCTTCGGCCTATTCGCACATCGGTCCGCTACTGACGCAAACTCACAGGCCAACGGGGCGCCCCACGCCGACTTTCAACATTGTAGGATGGCCACACCAGTGCTGCAACTTGCTGGACACCACCTCGGTGCCATCCGGATCTTGGCGCGCTGTGTTGCCTTCGGCCTATTCGCACATCGGTCCGCTACTGACGCCGCCTCACGTGCCAACGTATTTTCTCCGCATTTTATACCCTATGCCGCATAACAGGTCATGTGACTTGTTTATAAAACTTTTCATTGGTTCATTTTACTTTTGGTTTCCTAATGATGGAAGGCTTGATCATATGACCTAAAAACAACACTTTTCATTGGATGAAAACTTTTTTTTTTTTCCAAACGATGAAAGCCCCACCTTGTTTCTGGATGTTTCAGACTGAAGCTGGCGTCAGCATGAGAGCACCACCATCTCGTAGCTCCGTCGTGGTCATTCCGCGAGCAATCATGGCAGCCGCTCCCCACCAGAAGCCTGCAGGAGTCGGGGCCCCCAAAACTTTTGATGAATTCTCAAGGCGGAGGGGACGCTTTCGAGAATGGGGTCCAAGACCTAGCAGACAAGCGTCCGATTTCCAAGGTGTCCCAGGGCCATTTCAGTGGACCAGGCCCAAAAAGGAAAGAGCCTGCCGCCATTTTGAGAGTCCTGTGACAGCCGCCTATCGCTGCACCGCAAGAGTGAGCGCAACTCAGCTGAATTGCGGCTTTTGACACAGTGGACCAAAAACGGACGGAATGGCAACTGAAACGGTAAAGGGGCGCCCCACTACAACAGATGACACTCCACCTGGAGAGGCCCGTTCACGCCGCCTCCCCCGGGGCGCTCCACGCCGTTATTCGGAGCAGCATTGTTGGATACCAAAACCAGTGCGGCAACTTACTGGACATCACCTTGGTGCCATCGTTCTGCTGCCTTGGAACTATTCGCACAACAGTTTGCTACTGAAGACCCACCCCCCGCGACGCCCCACGCCGTTATTTGCTGGGTGGCAACTTACTAGACATCACTTTCGTGTCATGTAGATTTCAGCGCGTTCTGCTGCCTTGGAACTATTCGCACAACAGTTTGCTACTGATGACCCGCCCCACGCCGGAAATCTGGACGTTGTGCTGCGTTGGGACTATTCGCACAGCCGACCGCTACTTCGTTGTTTTTCCCTAAAAATGTTTATATGTTATTACTATTTTTGTTTTCTTGTATATATTTATAAATTATTAAAGTTTTATAATCTTACTACTTTGTCGGAGTGCTATATATTTTTAATGTGACACATAATTGTAAAAACTTTGATGTACAAAGAGTCATCCCTGGAATCTTCCGCTTCACGCTCGGTCCCCTCCCCAATCACAATACAGGATGGTTTTCAGATAATAGCAACGCTTCTGCTGTGACGGATCTCATCGAGTGTGGGCCTTGATCTACTATAACTCCTTTGAAGAGGGGTGAATCTTTACAGCTGTGGCCATAAACTACATCTGCAGGGCTAGCTGATACCCTAGGACCAGCCTGGACAATCGGACACAGAGGAAAAGGAGTGTCAGAGGGTGCAGTAGTGAATAGGGCGAAAGGGAGGTGTCGGGCGGGCACAGGGTGTGATTCTCAGGAAAGAGCAGCGCAGATGGGGGGAGGTTTATTACCCATGCATAAGACAGAGAGCGGGGGTGACCACTGCCTGGGGGAGATGCTTGCGAGGGTGGGGAGCCATGCTAAGGATCGACAGCGTGCACAGAGTGGGTCTGGTCAAGGCATCTAAAATGGCTGCCGTGCACGACAAAAGTGTGGCATTTGAAAAAAGACAAGATGGCGCAGACAATGTTTTTCAACACTTCCTGATTTCCTTCGAATCGAACGTTAACAGACGTTGGGGCATATTACCAAAGTTAAGCGATATTTATCCCTAACGATGCATTGCAAAGATTTTTTTACCGTCAGAAATTATCGCAGATAAACGTTGCTATTATCAAAGTTTATCGCAAATACGATAAAAACCGACCGCAATGCATTAATATCGCTGAAAACTCAGCGATATTCATGCATTACCGAGCTAATCCTCTTAGCCATGTTATCCACCTCCCATAGGATAACATGGCTAAGAACTGCTCAGGGCAGCTGTTACTTTTTGGAGATATTCGCGCTTATCTCGAATATTTCCAAAAGTTGATAATAGGAGATAGCGATGTTAGCGACTGTTTCCAGTCGCTAACATCTTGGCATGCCCACTTTGCATGTCATTAGTGATAAATATCACTCACATGCAAAGTGGGGCCCAAGATGGTCGCTATCTCCTACTAGCCGTCGCTAACTGGTGTTAGCAACAGCTAGGTAATACAGATATAATTTTATCTCCGCGAAGCGGAGCGCTGTTACAGATATATATCTTGTTTTTGAACGTTAATTTCTCAAAATGCACTGAAGCACATATATTGAGACCTAGCAAAGGCACATCGGGCTACCAGTCCCTAATATTTTACCAAGTTTCGTGCAAATCCATTCAGCCGTTCGATTATTATTATTATTTATTTTTTTTGCCCCGCGGGGCCCTTTTAAAACCTCCACATCAAACCTAGGGGATCAGCGAGGATCTACTATGCCCCCTTATGGTCATTTGCCCCTTCGCTTTGGCCTCCTCTTGTCTCTCGATCCTACCGAGAGACAAGATGGCGGCCGCTACGGACTGTTTGGAATGTTTACAGACACCGGAGAGCCAATCAGCTTCGCTTCGCAAAGCTCCGTAATGCGAAAAGTACGCGAAGCGGTCCGCTGTTACAGATATATATCTTTTTTTGAACGTTAATTTCTCAAAATCCACTGAAGCACATATATTGAGACCTAGCAAAGGCACATCGGGCTACCAGTCCCTACAATTTTGCCAAGTTTCGTGCAAATCCATTCAGCCGTAAGATTATTATTATAATTTTTTTTTTTTGCCCCGCGGGGCCCTTTTAAAACCTCCACATCAAACCTAGGGGGTCAGCGAGGATCTACTATTCCCCCTTATGGTCATTTGCCCCTTCGCTTTGGCCTCCTCTTGTCTCTCGATCCTACCGAGAGACAAGATGGCGGCCGCTACGGACTTTTTGGAATGTTGACAGACGCCAGAGAACCAATCAGCTTCGCTTCACAAAGCTCCGTTGCGCGAAAAGTCCGCGAACCAGTGCGCTAACTGGTCCGCTGTTACAGATATATATCTTTTTTTAAACGTTAATTTCTCAAAATCCACTGGAGCACATATATTGAGACCTACAAAAGGCACATCGGGCTACCAGTCCCTACAATTTTGCCAAGTTTCGTGCAAATCCATTCAGCCGTTCGGGCTAAAAGTGAGGCCAACCGCCCTATGGAAAACTCAATGTTAAAAACACGTTTTGGGACCCCCCTTTTTTCTCGGCCCCCACCGGACGAACCCCCCCCAAATTTTCAAGGGCTGCTCAGAAACAAAATGTGCCATTTTCCTGAAAATTTCAGCCAATTCCGTCCACAAACGCCAAAGTTATTAGACATAGAATTTTCAAAAAACCCATAGAGAAAAAATCCTAACTATATATACCTACTGGCGACCGCCAGTAGGTAATATATATATATATATATATAAAGTCATTGATGGAAAACACATGAATGCAGAAAAGTAAGGTAATTTGCTTCACTGCTTGGGATGAGAGGGTCAATTGTATTAGAACTTTGCTGCAAGTTGCACCACAAGATCAAGATGGACAAGGAGACATTGATATGTATGAGGAAGCCTTATTGAACATAGACTATGAATATAAACCTACTACTAGTATAGTGATGAACAGCTTTAAGTTTCACACTAGGTCCTGAAAGGATGAGGAGTCCTTTGATGAATTTCTTACAGCATTAAGAGCCCTTTCTATGACATACAATTTTTTGGCTCATGACTGACTAAATGATTAGGGATCAGATTATGGTACATGTAAAGAGGAAGAAGATACAAGTGCAGTTATGTGTCATAGTTGACCCCAAGTTGCAGGATGCTATTGCAGAGGCAAAAGCGTTAGAACAATCTGAGAGGCGAATATCTTCTGTGCTGAACAAAAATACCAGTGGGGAGATGAAATGTGTGGGGTAAACTGCTTTGACCTCGCAGTGTGTAGTTTGAGTGGGGTTTTCTCTTACAAATCCAGTTCCTGTAAAAGAGGAGAGAGGACCACTGTGTGCTATAGATGTGGCAGTGCCAACCATATTGCTAAATTGCTCAGTGCCATGCTATTGGGAAATAATATAAAAATGTGGCTGTGTTGGACCTTTTGCTCTGGTGTGTAAGAATCTTAAGAAGAATGCCACACCCCAAAGAACGAAAGTGTCTTAGGTGGGTGATGGCAAGGAGCAAAACAAGATGTGTGGTTGTGGTAAAACAGAAGGATACAGTAAGGTCATAGTATTGTCCATCAGAAATTGTGGTACTGATGATGTGTGGCTGGAAATTAAGAGCCCACCTAAGTATGTTCTTAAAATTTTGAATGTTGAGTTGGAACTTGTGGGTGATTCTGGGTCTCAAAATTCAGTGATATATTGGACCTGAGCCACCTATAAGAATCAGACATTATAGCTGTGAGTTTTGATAGATAAGCCATTGATATTGTAGGTTATCAGACTGTGGAATTCAAGTCTAAGGGGAAATTGGCTCAAATCAAGGTGTATGTGGCTGAGAGAGGTGTGAATGTGCTAGAATGGAGGGATCAATGGAAGTTGGGAGTAATTCTCAATCAGAAAAGTTAAGAACCTGTGTTGCTGGTTGCAGACAGAAGGGATGAAGGGGGGTGATTGCTCAGTTTTCTAGTGTGTTTGCTGATAAATTAGGAAAATTAGCGACAGCCACCCACCACCCGTTCTCCCATGGTGAGACACAGGTTCTGCTAATACAGCATCTATATCAGTATCTACCGTTCACTCCATTACGGATCCTTTCCAGCCTTCTAGCTCCTGTTAAATCTTATGGTGAAGGCGTCCCATTTTCTCAAATTTCCTCATGCACCCTCTCTTTTGTAAACTTTCTTTTCCATTATTCTACATAATTCTATTCCCAATTCCCAGTTTTTGGTGTGTAGGGGGAAGCCCAGAGCCGCATCTCTGTGCAACATCCCACTTTGCCACCATACAACCAAGGTTTACTAATGGTTTGTGGTAGTGTGAATGGTCTGCTGGGCCCCACACTCCCAGTATTACCAACTTGGTATGCAGTTCCAAGAATAGCCCAGTTGCTTCCTTTAATGTATTCCCTACCGCTTCCCAGAATGTTCGAATGCGGTGGAGCTCCAAAGTGTGTGTATAAAAGTGACCTCTAAGATGCAGGCTTTAAGGCAGTTCGCATCTCCTGTACTGCCAATCCTGCAGAGAAGGGAGCGTTTGTACTATACCCTATGCATGATCTCCAGCTGGATCAGTCTAAAACTTTCTTTTATTGCCACTGCCATAGGGAAGGCCAATGATTCCCGCCAGTCATCCTCATCTAACTCCCCCATGTCCTGTTCCCATGTACCGTGCAGCACCAGCAGGGGGACCTATGTGTTTCTCATCACTATACTATATGTCAGTGAGATCAGTTTCTTGTTAACAAACCCATCCAGGAGTCTGTTTTCTAACAGAGAATCTTCTTGCGTTTCTTCCCTGAGTGTGTGTCGTAGCCGGCCCTAGTGTAGTCACTGTGTTTCCGACATCTGATATTCTTGCCAAAAATAGGAGAAAGGGACTAGCACATTTGTATCCCACTCATCTGCCAATGTAGATAGGCCGATGGCGTCCCATCCCTCAAACCCTAACAGTGCTACTACAGACCGCAGTCTGGAGCTCTCCCATAGTGATGAGTTTAAAGTCAGTCCACGGCTCCATCCCATTTGCCTGGTCAATTTCCTCCAAGTTTCCACTACTGTCCTTATCGCCGGGTGATAAATGACCCCTGTATAGTGTGTGTGGGTAGTTTTTTGCCCCCATTCCTGCCTTGTCTTGTTTGAATGCCAGGTTGTCCCAGTCTACATACAGCCAATCATTCACCACACTTACTTGTGCCGCCTCATAATACCCCCTTCATATTTTTACTTTTGAAGGACTCTCAAGGCTATCCAAGGTAGTCTTCATGCCCAAAGCAGTGTCCGTTCTATTGAGTCTAACCTAGTGAATGAACTCCGTGGTATTTTATAGGGGCTGTTCTGGAGTATACACAGAAATCTCAGAAGTGCCGCCATTTTAAACATTACTTTTTTCCCTAATATATAGAGCGGTGGTGATTGTTAGAGTTTTATATCCTGCTCCAGACGTTTGAGTTGGGGTTCCAGGTTTGCTTCGTAGTATGAATCTAGACTTTTCTTTATCTAGATCGCCATATATTTAAACTTTGATTTCTCTATCGGTAGCTGCAGGGTGAGTGTTTCACCCTGCATACACCCCCCTATCAGGAACAGCAGTGATTTGTACCAATTTATTGCAAAGCCAGAATGATCCCCAAATATGCAGAAAATATCCTGCAGTCTGTCTAGGGATTGGGCCACTTTGGTCAAATATATTAATATATTGACGGCATATAGTGAGATGCATTCATCTTCACCACCACCGCTGGGCTATGCCCCCACCTGTGCCTCCACACTCACTCAAACTGCCAAGACCTTTAAGGCCAGGGCAAACAACATTGGCGGTTTTGAACACCCTTGCCATGTGCCCCTTTATATGCTGAACTCCTGAATGTGTGGCCATTAATCCGCAATCTTACCTTAGGTCGGACGTATACCAATCTAATCCACCTACTGTATTTAGGACCAAACCCCATCTTAGTCATGACCCTGAAAAGGTAGGCCCATTCAATCAAGTCAAAGGCCTTATTCCCGTCATGGGAAGCAAACGCCTTCCCCACCGGTGAGTCCCAGGCTGCCGCCAAATTATATTGCGGTACAAAAGGGGGTGGTGATGGACGGAGCATCTGAACCAATCAAACACTTACACCCAGTCAAAAGATCTGGGTTTAATCCATCATCGTTCTTTAGCCCACTCTGCCACCCCAGTTCAGATATGGCCAGATGCCAATCAGTCTGACCCTGTGCCTCATGGGAACAGTCCTGCCCGAACTGCCAAGCCATGCCTTCCCTGGACCGGAATCAAGCTTCCTAGGACCGGTTCTGGCATTCCAGCCGTCTTCAGCCAGGCTTGCTTGAATCCAGTGGCAAAGTGAGCAAGGGACTCACGTCTGAGCATACCCTGCCAACTTATGGAGAACAAAGCGGTACAAAAGGGGGTGGTGATGGACGGAGCATCTGAACCAATCAAACACTCACACCCAGTCAAATGATCTGGGTTTAATCCATCACCGTTCTTTAGCCCATGGATTTAGGCCCAGATCTCTGTACTGGGGTGAATGTATGACATTGTTCTGCATTCTGTCCATCAACTGTTGTTTTTGCAAATTATATTGCAGCCGTCTTAAATTCAGCACGGTCGCCAAATGTTTAGCCAAGATCTTGATATACGTGTTCAAAAGTGATATGGATCGGTATGAGTCGCATCTATCTGGGGATCAGTACAGCCGTTGCGGCACACATGTCGTCTGGAAGTTTCCCATTTCGGAAAGCCCTCATGTATGCCGCATGGAATGGGGCAATCGTCCAACTCTGCAGCTTCCTAAACATTGCAATCGGAAATCCGTTTGACCCTAGGGCTTTCCCCTGTTGCATTTGACCTACAGCTGAGTATACTTCCTCCACTATAATATCTACCTCTGGGTCTTTCAGGCGGTGCCCCCTAACCTTCTCATGGGACAGTCGTTAATAAAGTGAACTCTTCCTTTTCAGGGGTACACAATTGGGAATCATAGAAGAGCTCCAAAGGGCTCTGCAATTTCTCTTTGCTACCAAGACACGTAAGCAGGTTGCCTGTTTTGTTCCTTCCTTCATAGGTTTGTTTCTGCTTCTGCAAGAAGCCAACAGCCGACCCAACAGACCTGAAAAACTACTGGCCCATCTCTCTCCTCTCCTTCGCGGCCAAAGTCACCGAGAGACTCGTAAATGCCCAGCTGACCGCCTTCATCGAAGAGAACTCCAACCTCAATGCCTCACAATCTGGATTCCGCAGCAACCACAGCTCTGAGACCGCCATGCTTGCCGCCACAGGTGGCATCCGCATTCTACTCAACCAGGGACACACAACAGCCCTCATCCTCCTAGACCTCTCTGCAGCCTTTGACACAGTCTCTCATCTATCAGACTCACAGCTAGACTTTACGACGTGGGATTACAAGGAGCCGCCCTCGACTGGATCCAATCCTTCCTCTCAGGCAGAACCCAGAGGATCAGACTCCCTCCCTTCCTCTCCGAACCCACTAACATCAACTGTGGAGTACCCCAAGGATCTTCACTCAGCCCAACGCTTTTCAACATCTACATGGCCCCCCTCGCCACCATCGTCAGACAGCATGGACTCAGCATAGTATCCTACGTCGACGACACTCAGCTTATCCTCACCAATAACCCCGAAGACACTAGACTCTGCTTCCACAAAGGAATGAAGGACATCTCAGCCTCGATGAAAGACAGTTGCTTGAAGGTCAACTCAGATAAAACCGAGGCCCTCTTCCTCGGCCCTTCCATGTCGGCCTGGGAAAACACCTGGTGGGCCTCCACCCTCTGGAAGCCACCCACCCCTACAGACCACGCACGAAACCTCAGCATCATCCTCAACTCCTCCCTCTCCATGAACCGCCAGATCAATGCTGTCGCCTCCACCAGTTTCAACTACCTGTGCATCCTCCGCAAGAGCTTCAAATGGATCCCCCGACTGTAGAAGGACTGTCACCCACGCACTCATCACCAGCAGACTGGACTACGGCAACGCCAGCATCAACAGAACTCTTCTACACAGACTCCAGATCATCCAGAATGCCGCAGCCAGACTTGTCCTTGGAACACCACGTCACAAGCACATGACCCAACACCTACGAGACCTCCAATGGCTCCCCGTTGAGAAAAGGGTCACTTTCAAGCTCCTCATCCACACCTACGAATCCCTCAACAACACCGGACCCAAATACCTCAATGAGTGAGTCTCCTTCCACGCACCCAAGAGGAACCGCCACTCCACCGACCTTGCCCTAGGAGAGGTCCCCCGCATCCGCAGACACAGAGCAGGCGGGAGAGCCTTCTACTACATCACAGCCAAGACCTGGAACGAGCTCCCGGTGAACATCAGACGCTCCCCTACCCTGCACACATTCATGAAGGACCTCAAGACCTGGCTCTTCGACTGATCCGGAGCTGCCCCTCCCCCCAGTGCCTTGAGACACTCCTGGGTGAGTAGTGTGCTTTATAAGCCCACTGATTGATTGATTGATAGGATGTTCTTGCCTTGTGTTTGGCTAGTGTCTGGTACTCTGCCATCTTTAAGTCCATGGCCGTTTTACCTGGGGGTTCAGATTCTCCATGTATTCCCACTCTAACTGTGTCAACTCTAAGTGTGTGCGGTACACTCTGCTCCGCTGGCGGAGTTTGCGGAGTCTTATTACTCCGTGCTCTGATTGAAACTCTAGGTTTCTGCAAAAATTCCGCCGTGTGGTGGAGCGAAGTGTACCACCCACCTAAACTTCTGTAGCTGAGTTCCCTTGTGGAGTGGAGTCCTGCTAGGGCTGATGCATGTTGCCATTGGCCGCGCCCGCTGTAGGTGCTCTCCTATCTTTGGTAGTGTGGCAAGTTCAGTGCTCTATTTACAGCTCCGTCCCTACTGCACCGGCCCCTTCCCGTCATGCTGCGGTTGTACTTGTAATTTGAAACAGTACATGAAGACAGGAAATGAGGGACAGAGAAACGCAGACAACCAAGAGTTGAACAGGAACCCTGGCCGGGCCTCATCTCACGGGAACCCTTTGCACCTCATTTAGGAGAACGAAAGTCGCAGTCCTGTTTAATAAACTTCTACTTGTAAGTTGTTACAACAAATACAACCGCTGCTGTTTCTTAGCGCCTTCAGGGCCACATGCATCAAGCATTTTACCGGTCGCAAATGGGCGCTTCGCAGAAGCGGCCCTTTTGCGACTGTTAAAATGCCATTTCGGATGCATCAAAACGAATGCAGTCGCAAAATAGGTAATCACAATTTATTGCGATTACTTAATTTGGGAATGCACATAGGGAATCGCAAATTGCGATTCCCTATTTGAGAGGCATCAAGCATTTCCTAAATGTGACTTCACATTTAGGAAACGCTAATTACCATCAACTTCAAGTTGATGTTAATTTGCAAAAACGTTGGAAAATTCACTAAAGTGCATTTTTCAAAGTGCCATGTGGCGCACACACATGTCCTTAGGGCATGTGTGTGCGCCACCTGTGCCCACTTACCTTTTTTGGGGGTGCATCAGGGGGACCTTAGGCCCTCTAGCACCTTTGAAATTGCATTCGCAGTTTGCGATTACCTATTTGGTAATCGCAAATTGCGAATACTTTCCCATTCATTCCTATGGGCCTCTAGGCCCATAGGAATGAATGGGAATGCAATCCCTAATAGCGAAATGCAATTTGCGTTCGCTAGTAGGGAATGTGTAGGAACCGCTATTTTTTTGCGATTCCTAAAAGCATTAGGAATTGCGACTCCTAAATAGCGATTCCTTAAAAATCGCTATTAAGGAATCGCAATTCCTTATCTTGATGCATGTGCCCCTTAGTTGTTTATTATGTGGCATATGTCTCTGATATAGGGGACCGACTGCAGTCCTGCACGAGTATCATAAATATGTTCATTGGGCCTCATTAGGAATAGGATCGCGGGCACCCACTCCTGAACGGGAACCACGCAGGGCCCCCACCATGCATAAAGACATTTTTTGACAAGTGGCATCTGTCCAGCCCTCTTGCATGCCATTTTATTGCTCTGCCCTTTAATCTTAATTGTTGGGGATATATCTGTATCGCTGCAGCACTCTCCCCTCTTGTCAGTTTGTGTAACCAATTAACTTGGTAGGTTTGTAAAAGGGAGCCCTTGGTTGGGAGAGATGTTATCTGATGTGATCTGATTTTACACACAAGGCATAAGTCCCGCTAGACTTTTCATCACCTTTCCTGCTGCAGCATTGTTCTGTTGTATTATAGCAGAATGTAATGCCTTGGGTCGGAATTACGCCCGATCACTGAACTCCGTGGAATCTCACAGAGTTTTTCAGTAACTCAGTGAAATTCCAAGCTCCACCCAGGCTTAGTCACCTCTCCCTCTAAAGTGATTAATCTAGCGCCTCTCTCCTGTCTATCTTCTATCTCCCCGGTGATGATGACACCCCTAATCATGGCCTTGTATGCCTCCCACAATATTACTGGGCAAGATCTGAGTTTAATCCATCACCGTTCTTTAGCCCACTCTGCCACCCCAGTTCAGACATGGCTATATGCAAATCAGACTGACCCTGTGCCTCATGGGAACAGTCCAGCCCGAACTGCCAAGCCATGTCTTCCCTGGACCGGAAACAAGCTTACGAGGACCGGTTTCTGGCATTCCAGCCGTCTTCAGCCCGGCTTGCTTGAATCCAGTGGCAAAGTGAGCAAGGGACTCACGTCTGAGCATACCCTGCCACACTTATGGCGGCCAAAAGCGGTACAAAAGGGGGTGGTGATGGACGGAGAATCTGAATCAATCAAACACTCACACCCAGTCAAAAGATCTGGGTTTAATCCATCACAGTTCTTTAGCCCACTCTGCCACCCCAGTTCAGACATGGCTATATGCGAATCAGTCTGACCCTGTGCCTCATGGGAACAGTCCAGCCCGAACTGCCAAGCCATGTCTTCCCTGGACCGGAAACAAGCTTTCGAGGACCGGTTTCTGGCATTCCAGCCGTCTTCAGCCCGGCTTGCTTGAATCCAGTGGCAAAGTGAGCAAGGGACTCACGTCTGAGCATACCCTGCCTCACTTATGGCGGCCAAAAGCGGTACAAAAGGGGAATGCCAGAAACCGGTCCTCGGAAGCTTGTAGCAAAAGGTGTGATGTGTTTCTTTAACTGGTGATGTGCTTTCCTCCAATCATTAATTATCAAGTAAGTCCATTTAAGTGCTGTGTATATTTGACTTGGTATTCTGGCTCTTTTGGACCTTCTCACTGATGGTCCTTCACCATCTCTGTCACTCTGTTCAGACTGGCTAAAAATCTCTGTGGATGTGGTATCTTTTGCTCTGATAAGATCCATCTTAACTTTTCTTCTCTTCTGGGCCAACGGTCTCCGGGTACCACTCACATTTCAGGTGTACTAGTCCTTTCGATGGGGTCAAAATATTGCCTAGTGAGCCCCTTCTCTTGTGACCCTTTGGTACCTACAAGGACCGACTCTCTGAGACCCCCCACAGGCCAAATACATGGAATCACACTAGTTTGTGTGTCCTCAACAGCCTGGCTGACCTGAGTCATTTGTCACTTTGCAGCCACTGCCATATCCGAAACAGGTGCTGTATCATCAAGAGGACATGGGAATCTGTGGGTATGAGCAGCATGCACCCACTTTGGTAGACCACCACATTTAACAGCAGTTGTGGTTACCAGAATCACCTGAAATGGCCCACATCCATGAGGTTCCAAGCAGCACTTGAATACATGCTTCTTCATTAAGACCCATTCTCCTGTACTGTGGGGCGAGTCGCGGCAGTTTATCTGGAGTACTTCTCAAACTCACCAACACAAGAGGCAATGCATCAGGCCATCTCAGAGAAGTTGAAACACATACTTTTGCCAACCTGGATTTCAATGTTTCACTGATTTGCTCCACAAATCCAGAAGCCTCTGGGCGATAAGAAAAATGCAGTTTCTGGTCAATTTGTAATGCAACACGTAAAATCTTCAAGACCTCATTATTAAAATGAGTTCCTCAGTCTGACTCCAAAGTCAGAAATAAAAAACATGGTATCAACTTACTTAACTTAACAACTTTGCTACAGTAAGGCTATAATTTCATCTTGTGGGATAAGCTTTCACCGACCATGAAAAATACAATCACAAGATCATATCTCAATCCATTACACATAGGCATTTCAATCAAGTCGATTTGCATTTGGTTAAAATGACCTCCTGACCTTGCTACATGACTCATTGCGACTGGAGTTCTTTTACCTGTATTTTGTTGTTGACATACATACAGCAATGGCAAAGAGTCTCTGCTATGGACCTAAACCTTGGGTTAACCATGTATGATGAAAGAGATGCATCATAGCATCCCTCCTAAAGTGCGCAGGGCCATGATAGCATTGCACCATAGGAGGCAGCAAACTATTTGGTAACACAGGTCTTCCATCCGTATTTACCCAAACATCATCTTTCTGTCTCCTATTGCAACCTGCTTTTATCCACCCTTGTCTCTCAGCTTCTGACACTCCATCTTGCAATGCTTTTACCTCATCCCGGGAATCTACAGTGAATAACAACAGTCTGAAATCTGTGACATCAGAGTTCTCTCCCATCGGATCTCCATTGAAGGTGTAAGAAGTTTGGACCAATATTGCGCAGCCTCATCTGCAAAGTGGTTGCCGACTGTAACATAATCATTGCCCTGCCAATGGGCAGCACATATCACCATGACAATTTGATTAGGCATTAGTAGTGACCGCAAAAGGTTTCGCACACTTTCTCCATTCCGGATGGGAGAACCAGAAGAAGTCATGAACGCACGCTGTGACCACATTTGCCTAAAGTCATGTACAACAGCAAATCTGTACTGACTGTCGATG
This sequence comes from Lissotriton helveticus, assembly GCF_964261635.1. Lineage (NCBI taxonomy): Eukaryota > Metazoa > Chordata > Amphibia > Caudata > Salamandridae > Lissotriton > Lissotriton helveticus. The sequence goes on along the minus strand of NC_136071.1, from coordinate 890,172,800 downwards.
AAGATGGTGACTTACATTTGGTCAGAGATGCAACAAGTTCGCATCAAGGCTACCAACTCGGTCACTTGTGCAGAAAACACTCCTTGCAACCATGAAGTTTCAACTACTCCAGCAACCATACAAATAGCATATGCAGCATTCAGATTTCCTTCCACGTCTCGTAAACAAGATCCATCAACAAATAGTACATGATCTGATTCAGGTAAAAGGATATCAAGTACGTTAGGATGTGGTTTTGTACATAATTCAGGCACACCCAGACAATCATGATCAGCCTCATAAACCACAATCTCATTTCCAGGAAGGGGCATCAAAGTTGCAGGATTTAGACTCGTGCATCTCATAAGAGTAACATTCTCCACTCCCAAGATAATCTGTTCATATTTCGTGAGGTGGCTGCTGGTAAGATGCTGTGTTTGAGTAAGCAACACCTCCACTGAATGGGGCACATTTACTTTCAATGGATGTGTCATGAAAATGCTCTCACTCTGTTTCAAACTTGCACATGTTGCAGAAACAGCTTTCAGATAATGCGGCGGCTAAAGGGTCAAGATTAGCTGAAAAATAGGCCACAGGTCTACGTGCAGTGCAATGCATTTCAGCTAGCGCTGACAACCTACAACTACCGCGCTCACTGCAAAACAAAGTAAAGCTCTTGTTATAGTCAGGCATTCCCAACGCTGGAGCTCGACAAAATCTCTCTGGCAGTTTAGTAAAAGATTGCATGCAATCGTCATCCCAAGGTCCCGGATCTGACACATCCTTGTGTGTCAGTCTCAGAAGAGGCTGTGCTGTCAGAGAAAAGTTGGGAATCCATTGACAGTAGCCAACCATTTCCAGAAACATGCGGACTTCCTTCTGTGTAGTGGGCAGACTCATGTTTAGAATTGCCGTGATTCTATTATGGGACACTTTCCTTAGTCCCTTCTCAAGGAAATTGTCCAAGATAATTTCAGTTTAGACGGAGACACTTTAAGTCCATTTCCAGCCAAATGGTTCTGTAAAGTAATGGTATCATGAGTGCAAGCCTCGTGTGTACTAGACACTACAAACAGGTCGTCAATGTACTGTACAAGTACCAAATGAATTGGCATCACAAGAGACTATAGATTTTTCTTCAAAATCTGATTAAATATAGTGGATCTTTCCATATTCCCTTGTGGGGCTCTGCACCATGGCAAGCCACGACTGCTGAACAGGAAAGCAAAAATAAACTGAATATTTTAATGCAAAGGAATGGAAAAGAAGGCTTGACACAAATCAATGACAGAGAATAATATCATAGCTGGACTTGGTATACTGTCATGTATTCCTATAGGTTCTGAATCGATCCCCCTATTCCTGACCCTATTCTAGTTAAACAAACCAACAAGTTAACTAGCAGTCAGCCCATGAGGCAGAAAACCCCCATGATGCAGATACCGTTATCTGACGCAGTCACACTACGGCACAGGAACGTGTTATCTGATTAGGTCATAACGCTTGCGATCTAATTAGACAAGCGATATTCCTCCAGCCCCTGATAAGGCATACGGAGTTCTCATAACAAATCAAACCTATGACAACCTGGGCAAAACCCTGCGGCCATTGTTTTGATTTCACCGAGAACTTTAGTAAAAGAATGTGCTAACGAGCAAATCGTATGACATCTTTATTGACGTATCTATGTCCATCCTTACGTCAATCTCGGCACCTTAAAGGTATAAATATTACCGATCTTGCCATATGCAAACACACGCGTGGTGACGAGACGGAGCAGCCATACTTGCCGAAGCGAAGAGCAGAGCAGACCCCGCTGGCAGCAGCCCCGCCTTTCTGACGCGCTGAGAGACGCGCTGCTTTCTCCTGCCGAGAATCCAGCACCGGCGTTTCTGGGCAGCCCTCGCAGGCAGCCTGGAATATCGAGACCAGAGAGAGAGATACCATTCCTCATTCATCCTAACTTCCAGGTACAGAACTGAATAACCCCTCACAGAGAATTCTTTAGTTATTCACTTGGCAAAAACAAACTTAACTTAAACTGTAACTATCTATTCCCGCCCACGTATTAGACTTAGGTCAGGTACACGGGGTAGGCGTATCTAGAAACACCAGTTGAGTACGTTTAGTCAAATGTATATGTGTATGTAATATATTTTATTCATTTTAAAACATCTTATGGCTTAGAAACCATATCAATGTTTTTACAGTATTATTTTATACTATTGCTTTTAATGTATGCACTCTACTTAGCTATAAGTATTGCAATAATATCGATCCATTTCTCTTGTATGAGAAAAGAGACTGATCAATAAATAACACCTTTTTATTGAACACGCCCGTCTCTTCCTTTTCTCTACATTCTGATGAGACTAAGAATGCACGTACTGACTGAGTAAAATAATTTGCCTTTTGTTCACACGACTCTCGAGATTGACTCTTGATTAGGGGAGAGCAAAGTTGTCATGTTCTATGGTTGTCAGAAACTAAATCCCTTCTTGTCTAATCAGGGAAGTTAATTCCTCCTTGAACATTCGAGAAAGTTTCTAGTGAACTCTGAGCTAAGCTGGCAAACCCAAAACTTTAAGTCTAGTATCGACAGTAGTAGACCTAGTTAACGTCTGGCCTAGGCCTTTACTTCTGTAGGTATTATTCCAATGCGCAGAGCCTATTGGGAAGATAGGAACTACACTACAATACCATGGGACAACATGAAACCACAATTTGATTAATCCGGCGCAAATCCTGAACAATGTGGTATTTACTGCTAGGTTTCTGCAAACCCATAATAGGAGAGTTACATGGACTTCCCATTATTTCTTTTAAGATTGCATGTTCAATCATCGAATTAATCAAGGGAGTAATCCCTGCAGTGGTTTCTGGACTCAAATTAAGATGCAAGATTTTTAGAAATTCAGCAATAGGTTTCACAGTGATTTTAAGTGGAGCAACACCTTTAATCAGATCAAAATCTTTTCCAGTAAAGACACTGGCAACACAGTGTCTCTCAATTCTAAAGGCAGGTCATCTCTAGCTAGCAAAGGAAATAATCGTTCAGCTTTTGATTTTTGTTTGGCCAATTTGAAAATGACATCCTCATCATCTGTATGAAATTCAATTCCTTAAGGTGTACAGTAATTGGAACAATTGAGTTTGCACTGCAAATCTCATCCCAATAAATTATCTGGATATGAATTATACACAAATTTATATAAGTCCTCGAATGATCCTATTTTGACAGATACAGGTTCTGTTAGCGGGTGTGACATTTGTCTGTTTGCCTCTCCTACAACTTGGATTCTTTCTCTTGAGAGGGATAGGGTAGAACCATTGTCAACAGGAAATGAGCTAGTAGTCCCATGTACTCTGCCGTCCACATAGGGACCACTTTGGCCTAAATTTAAGGATGTGCCAAGCACAGATTCTTACTCCCCTCTCGTGCACCGTTATTGTGACATGTCAGAGTCTGCATCATCTAACTGAATCAAGGAGTATCATTTTTTTTTAACTTTATTTTTTCAGCAAAATGAACATCAGAATCCCCCCCCAAATTGGCATCGTAGAAAGAAAAATACAAGTGTACACATGTCATAGCCCCAGTGCAGTTCCAGCAGGTGCAGATATAACAGAGGATACGAAATCCAAATCCTTGGGATGCAAAGCAATCATATACAGTACAACTGTCATTAAGGAATCTTGTGCGTGGTCCTCAGGGCTTTACGCCAACACCAGCCTTCCCTCCCCACCTCCCACCTCCCCATCCTCAGGTCCCGATCCGGCTGAGGAGTACAATTCAGCACTAGTTGCCTCGGAATCGCTGCCACCTGACCCCACAGCGCACATCATTCTCCATGCGAGCAAGTCCTTTTGCAGCGGCTCATCTTTACGCGTATGCTGCATGTGTGTTTCCTCAGCTAATGTCCATTCCCCAACATCCCGGAGCCACAATAACATGTCCGGTGCCCTCTGTCCCATCCAAGTAATAGCCACCCGTCTCCTAGCCAGCACCAATAGCAGCTGCAACATTTTATAGGAAAGGTTCTTCTTCCTAGGCTTGGGGACTAGGGCCAACAGGCAGTGAAGTGGGGTTAGTTCAATGTGTAGGCATGTGATCTTCCTGATGCGGACTACCACTGCCTTCCAGAAGTCTCCGACCAGCGGGCATTCCCAAGCCAAATGGAGAAATCCGGCTCTGACTGCACCACAACTAGGACAGGCATCCAAATTATCCGCCGCAATGCGGTGTAAAGCAACTGGGGTTATGTAAGTACGATGTACAAAATTGAAATGTAGCAGTTTGAAACGTGCGTTACACGACACCTTCTTGGTAAGTGTCCCTATTCGCTTGCGTTGTCCCGGGTCTAAGGCGACCCCCAGATCCGCTTCCCATGCTGCCCAGGACGGGGCGATCAGGGGGTGGAATCACATCTCATCGCCGTGTATAACAGTGTTATCAGTCGCCGTCCCCTGCCACACGACAACAGGATATTCAAAGTATGGGACATCGGGGGCGCCTCCGGATATTGCGGCCAGGCCGTCCTCACCATATCCTGCAGGGCTCTATAATGGAGATACTGTCCCCCAGTGAGACCAAAGGCCTCCGTAGCCCTTTCCAGGGTCACGAATGAGTCGTCGGGATACAGATCCGCTAAAGTGTCACAGCCGCTGTCGTGCCATTCCCGGAACGACATGTGTTCCTCCATCAACGTCACCGGTGCCAATATTCACACCGGGAGGTCCCTATGAAATGGGGCCCGCCGCAGCACTCTCTCTACAATCTATGGTAGGGAAGGATCCGCTCCCCTACCACGCATCAGGGCCACCTGTAGGGACCTCTCATCTGCTCTGCCCGCCAGTAGTTGCAACTCCCAATTATCCGTACCGGCAAACAGCTGGGCCGCATAGTAGTAGAGGTCGAACCTCGGGGCCTCTAGGCCTCCTTCCTCCCAGCGCCTGACCACCGTGCGCAATGCAACTCTGCTGCGTCCACCCGCCCAAAGTAAGGAGGTGAGTAGCGTATCAAGGGTGCGGAATATACGAGGAGGGAGAGGGCACAGGGAATTCTGTAAGATATACAACACTCTGGGCAACATCACCATCTTCGAGATGGCCAATCGCCCCATGAGGGAAAGTGGGAGTGTATTCCAAAAGGACACGGACTGTCGTAGGGAACTGAGGACTCGGTCGGCGTTTCGTGCCAGCAACTGCTCATCCGATACGGCCACTTGAATTCCCAGGTATCGAAAGGCCTCCGTTTCCCACCTAAGTCCCAGGGGTGGGAAACCCACTCTAGGGTCCTCACTACATCCCGCAAGTGGGAAGATCAAGGACTTCTCCGGATTAAGGCATAGACCAGAGGCCGCACCAAAGCGATCCAAGTGCTGCAATAGGAGTGGCAGCGACTCCCGGGGGGGGGGGCAAGGTAGAACAGCGCGTCATCGGCGTATAACGAAACCAAGTGCACTGCGTCTCCCACTCATATCTCCCAGGGGGCCATCTCCGCTCAAAGTGACATCGCCAGGGGCTCAATCGCTAGTGCGAATAGAAGCGGCGACAGGGGGCACCACTGGCGGGTGCCCCTGCCCAGTCGCCATTCTTCCGATCGGGCCGCTCCGAGTTTGACTCTGGCTGTAGGCGCACTATAAAGGAGCTGGATCCAAGCGCAGAAAAGGGGTCCCACCCCAGCCATATGAAGCACCTCCAAAAGGTACCCCCAGCTGACAGTATCAAAGGCCTTAGCAAGGTCTATCGACACCAGTACCTGAGGAACCTCCCTATCACGCACCTCATGGAGGACGTGGTTCAATCGCCGAAGGTTCATGGCGGTGTTGAGGCCCGGGATAAACCCGCACTGGTCCTGGTGGACTAAATGCACCATATGCGGTGCCAGCCTCGTGGCCAAGACCTTAGCGAGGACCTTGGCATCGGTGTTAATTAGAGTGATAGGCGGATAGGCCGCGGGATCACAGCTATCGCCGCCCGGCTTTAGAATCATGCAAACCTCACCCTGTTGCATGGTGGGAGGGAGCGTGCCATTCTCCAGCGCCTCATGGTAAGTCTGGAGGAGACAGGGAGCGAAGGTATCCACAAATGCTCGATAAAATTCCGGGGGAAAACCGTCCCCACCGGGTGTCTTAGCCGATGGTAGGGCAGCCAACGCCATCTTGACCTCCTGGAGCGTCAATGCAGCGTCCAGTTCCTCTGCGTCTGCCCGAGTTAGGGTCTGGAGAGTCAAACCTCGAAGGTATCACTGATACGATGCCTCCGTTACTAGGGGGTCCGCGGTATATACCGTCTGTAGATGCGTGCGAAGCACCGCGAGGAGGTCCCTCTCCGAGTGCACCAGGTCCCCAGCGGAGTCCCTCAACGCCACGATCCGCGCAGGTGCCGATTCCCTCCGGAGGATCCAGGCCAATAGTCGGCCCGATTTGTCCCCCTCACGGTGGAGTCGCTGGCGATATCGGCCGAGAGTAAACTTATCCAGCTGGGTAAGGATATCGTGAACGTCCTCACGGGCCGTCCTTTCAGAGTCCAGATCCGACACATCCGGTTCCGACAAGGATTGACAGTGGCGGAGGCGCTCCTCAGCGCACTCGAGCTCACGGAGCAGCTGTCTCCGGACTCCATAAGTTAGGCCCATACATGCGCCCCGCACAATCGCTTTAAGAGCGTCCCATTTGGTCGCATAAGGTAAGTTGCCATCTCCCCAATTCAGATCTAAATAAGAATGTATGGTCTTCTCCAGATGGTCCTGTCCTACCGGATCTTGCAGGAGATCTCCCGGCATCCTCCAGGTCCATGGACGGGAGGACCGGTCTGCCCATTTCAGAACGCATGTCACGGGCGAGTGATCGGACAAAAACCTAGCTTGATGGGTGACCGTCAAGACAAGGGATGGATCGACATTGGCAGCAAGGACTCTATCGAGCCTACTATGTGTATTGTGTGTGGGGGAATAACAAGTGTACAGTTTCAGTCCCGGATTACCGAGACGCCATACATCGACCGCACCCAGGTTATCCATCACCTCCCGGAGACGTGCCGTCATCCGTGGTTTCGTGCCCGCGCGGGAAGGATGCCTGTCCAGGAGTGGATCCAGTACACAATTAAAATCACCAAACCATAGGAAGGGGGCATCTAAATCTGACACTAGAAGCTCCTGTAAGGTGGAGAAGAAACTTGGATCATCTACATTGGGTGCATAAGAATTCACCAGCAGGAAATCCCTCCCATCCAGCTTCACCCGCAACAATATATACCTGCCCTCAATATCCGCTTCAACAAACTGGACCGCCAGGGGAACCCCGGGTGCCACCCAGACAAGGACCCCCCTAGCATAGGTAGAGAAGGAGGAATGGAACATCTGACCCCTCCACTTCTTGGCCAATTTAAGGGCAACTTCTTCACTTAGATGCGTTTCCTGCAAGCACGCCACAGAAACCCCATGGTGGCGGAGAAAGGACAGTACTCTATGGCGCTTAGTGCAAGTGCCCAAACCACGCATGTTCCAAGTTAAAAATTTGTATCCCATAAGCAGTGGCCACGCCCATCCGGGCAACCAATTCCTGCGTCCGCAAGCAACCTCCTAGGGGCACGAACAATGGTACACACGATGCCAAAAACAGTTTCCCCACAGAACCCCTTCCAACCCCACAATTCCCCAAACCACTCAAACTTTAAAGACCCCCCCCCTCCCACGAGCAGGAGTAGCGCAACAACAAGACATGCCACCCCGCCCTCCCCCTGCCAGTGCCGGGACGTACACAGCCACCCCATTCACCCCACACCACACACACACTCAACCACTCCAATCATGCCCCCCCCAGCCCCCTACCGGACCCAACAAAGAGTAGTCGTACCTTCCCCGCGCTAACAGTGCAACGTAAGTATCGTTCCAACAGGTAAGCAACCCCCCCCTCCCAATCTCTCCACAGACCACCTATATAGAACAGAAACAAAGGAGGCCCTTCAAGGCAGGTATGCAGCAGACGTCTAACGGTGCCAACAGCAGTTCTCAAGCAGGAGTGCGGCCCATACCCAGGCTAGCAGGTCAAAGATATAGAACAGCCTGGAGTCATATCACCTCAGGATGAAAGCGGTACCTGCAACAACTCAGTTCCTCCGGTTTCCGGGACCACAGAGGTAGAGTGTAGCGTATTCTGTACCGTGTCTTGCAAGGTGTCAGGGACCAGGACCTCCTCGGGGTCCACCTGATGCGGGTCCCCCAAGTCAAGCGCACCTGGCAACGGCTCCAGAAGCATAGCACCGTCCCTGCCCACCGTAATCCTAGGTTCCACTGCGTCAGCCGACTCAGATCCTCGCCTCCATCTGTTGTAAATAAAACAGCGGTAATATTAAGCATTAGCCGAAGCCATAATGCATTAGTCCAAATATCTAGTATACGGATTCCATTTTGTATTTCGAGTCTGCCATTTTTCATGTCCTACATTGCCATGTGCTCTATGTTCTGATTGTCCTACCTCTCTGCCAGTTACACTGCGGATTCTACCTAGCAACAGTTATTATTAGTCCTTCTTGAGAGTGTAGCGCATGCGCAGCAGAAGTAACAGCTGTTCCTTATTAGCATAGCCCTCCCATGTTCTAGAAATACTGTTAGCTCCACCCACTGATATATTTGGAAATGTCCTTACGTGGTTGTAACCTCTGTCTAAACTGTAAACTGAACCCCTTCCATTGTGTATAAAAGGGGCCATGTGCTTGTATACAGTGTGCTACTCTGTACAATGCTGTAGAAGTGTTGTGGAGGTTGTAGCACCACCTTTAAAGGTTTATTAAACTATGTTTTTGTATTTCCAGTTTCCTTGCCAACTTCATTTGTAAGTCTAAGGACTTTGTACACAGAAGGGCGAACCCTTTCGGTACCTTTGGGCCTTGCTGAGGTCTGAACTCATCAATTGGCGCCCGTCACGTGGGGCTCATCGGCGACTCGGAGGCTCGAAGGACTGGTCGTGACGAAAGGAATGGAACTCTGCCGGGGAAGTGATCACTGCCAGCGGCATCTTTAGTCCTGGCATCCTGAGGTATTTCTTCCTTCCTTCTGATCTGACCATCTGGGTGGCGCCGGTCCTCGACTGAGACCTCTTCTGTCGGTTTGCTGTGGATAAGCTGTTTGAGCAAATTGTGGAACTTGGTAGGTGGAATCTGGACGCTCGTGCTTGGTAAGGACCGTTGTATGGTAATTACTGTGAGTGTTTATGGTTGCCAGTGATTAGCAAGGCAGTTTTAGGATACGCTTGCTGTGGCTTATGGATATGGATATGGATATGGAGATGTTTGGATGATCGATCATATTATGATTATGAAAATGGGTATATATGCGTTGCAACACATATAGGTAGGTAATGTGGAGATTTTTCTCCAACATATGGTTGTGAGCGGCGCAACGATTAAGCGCTATTTTTTCTGTATAATATTGCGTTTTTCGCACTATTTCTAGCATGCCTGCTTTTAGCGCACTACGTAAGTGGTGCTGCTGTGGAAACCGGTTAAGTCTTGAAGAATCGCAGCCGGCTCCCCCAGAAGGGACGCCGAATAGGGATATGTACATCAAGTTTGGTCTTTCTCCTATAATGTACAGCACATTATGGAGGAAGTATACCAAGAAGGATCCTGAGTTGAGATGGCCTTTGTATGGTTCGTTTGATTTGCGCAAAATTGAGTATGTGGAACAGTGCCTGTGTAAGCGCCGAGCGAGACAAGACATGTTTGAGAGTGTGCGAATGTGGGTGAAAGAAGTACGTGAGCGTGAGAAACGTGAACATGCGCTGATTGAGAAAGAGCAGAGGAAGAATGTGCGTGAGAAGGCGCAAGAAAGGAGACAACGTGAACAAAAAGAAGCGGAAGAGAAACGGGAAAAAGAACGTAGATTGCAGATATCTGGCCAATATCCTATTCGACGGCCTCTTTATCCTGTCCTTAATAATTCTGATGATGACTTTTTATTACTAGATCGTTCTCCGCCTCCGTATGCTGGCCCGTCTGCTCTGAAAGGGGAAGATGAGGATTCTGGATCACTTAAAGATAAGGTAGACACGCGGTCTAAGTTAACATCTGATCGTATGGCGGAGCTCCGACAAATTTCTTATCGTATTCTTAAGGGTAAAATTCCTCTTGCTGAAATATTGTTGTCTCTTGAACAATGGCCGGACAGGGAAAAAATTTATTTTCTTGAAACCTTTTCTGATGAAGTAGTCGGGGCTTTTTGAAAATATTCACCTGTTCTTGAACCTGATGACATAGTACAGGATAAGAAAGAATTGCGTAAAGGTCTCTTTTCTCCTTCTCAGGCAGCTGATGCAGTTCGACGGTTATTCGCATTGCGGGATGAGACGTCTCGGTTACGAGAAGAAAAACGACGAGAGACGGCGGATGACAAAGAGACGGGTTTGAGTGGCGACGGGAAACAATCACCTATCTCTTCTTCAGATAAGGTCGAGATTGTGCATGTTAAACCTATGCGAGAGGCAGCGCCTTTGTATGTTCCTCCTAAAGGAGCGGGTACTAGTTCAGATAAAAATTCAGCTGATGCCCGAGGGTATTTTATCTATAATTGGGTATATACTCCTTGGAATAGAGCGGATGTTATGGCCTTAAAGAAAGCGTTACCTGACCCACGGAAAAATCCTGCTGCCTTTTATGAGGAAGTTGAGGGGGCTTTGAATTCTTGTACTATGACATTAGCTGATATTGATTTATTCTTTGGTCTTATATTACCCCCTGACATGTGGAGATCAGTACGGAAAATTGACGATTTAGTAACGTTTAAAGCTAAATGGGAAGACATTGAGGAGGAGGACAGAGCTAGGAAACCTGCGCAGAAACCACCCCAGCTCATTCTAGGCCTCCCTGCTGCCATTTTGACTAAATTGAAGACGATTATCCCCCCTAAAAAGATTGACTGGACTATGTTAGCATCTTGCCAGCAAAAGACAGATGAATCAGTTTCTGACTTCTTTACGCGATTTGAAGAAACTTTTCACGATTTCAGTGGTCAGTCTCTGACGGATGACACGGGTCGACATCTGTTTGTAGACAAATATGTCTCGAATTTATTACCGGGAGTAGCAGCTCGGTTGAAAGCGAGTGAAAGCTCCTGGACGACTTCGACTCCGGCATCTCTCCTGACAATGGCTCAGTATTACGAGCGTCAGGAATTAGAAGCAAAACGTAATGAAGATAAGAAATCTAAGGATTTGAAAACAAAAGTTATGCTAGCACAAGTGTATGGACCACCCCAGAGAGGAAATAATAGAGGTGGTCGGGGTTTTTATGATTCTACATATAACCGCACAGACTTGGCTAAAGATCAATGTGCATATTGTAAGCAACGAGGCCACTGGGCCAATGAGTGTCCTTTAGCGTGAGAACACAGGGCTATGGGACGGGGTAGAGGTTTTGGGAGAAATCGTGGGGATTTCTCTGGACCACGAGGTAACCTAAATGACAGGGCTAGATTTGAATCCAAGGAGCAACAACAAGGAGGGTCTAATACCTTTGATAGACGAAATCAGTACCAGATGTCTGACTATGTGCACCCCGAAAGTCATGATTCCCAATATGCATAGGATTGCGTAGGATGGGGGGAGGAATCAGTTGAAGTACCAGTAGATCAGAGGGGTCCTTATGTTACAGCACATGTTTTGGGTTCTACTGATCAGTTTCTGGTTGATACAGGGGCTACTCGTAGCGCTTTGTCTAAACAATTGGTTCCGAGGGCTCCCCTGTCTGGCTTAACGATCACATCTGTAGGGTTCGATGGAACACCTTCTCTTAGCCCATTATCCCAACCCCTTGCATTTCATGTCGATAAATTTACAGCACCATGTCCATTCTTGCTTTCCTCAAACACGCCTGACAACATTGTGGGTCTAGATATGTTGAAACATTTTCGAGCCACAATCCGCTGCTCCCCTGAAGGAGTACGCGTGATTTTAAATGACAATTACCCTGCAAAAGAGAGAGTGTGTATGGACGCTGAAAGTACTGCATTAGCCTCTTTACCTCAAACGTTGTGGGCTACTTCAGACACTGATGTGGGACAGATGGTCATTCCTCCGGTTCACATTAGTGTGAAGGAGGGAGCTGTGTTGCCACGCCTGCCTCAATATAGGATTTCACAGGAGGGTGAAGAGGCGCTCATACAGATTGTGCAGGATCTCATCCAAGTGGGGGTGGTGGAAGAAGTCCCATACAATGTTTGTAACAGTCCTATTCTACCAATCTTGAAGAAAGACACTGATACTAGGGTATATCGATTCATTATTGATTTGAGGGAGGTGAACAAGATAGTGGTGCCCCAATATCCTGTTGTTTCTGACATTACGACACTCCTTACCTTGGTCCCACCAACAGCGACAACGTTCTCGGTTGTCGACCTGAAGAACGCCTTCTTTTCGATCCCTATTCACCCTGATAGCCGTTACCTTTTCGGCTTCACTTTGAATAATCGATCGTATAGATTTTGTAGAATTCCACAGGGCTATACTGAGAGCCCTAGTATCTACAGTCAGGCATTGAAAAGACAGTTGGATTCCTTTGTCTTGCTTGAGGGGGTAGTGCTTATTCAATATGTCGATGACATTTTGTTGGCTGCTGACACCCCTGAGCAATGTGAGACTTGTACGTTGTCCTTGCTTTCCTTTTTGGCTTCCCACAATCATAAGGTATCTAAGAAGAAATTGCAATTCTGTAGACCTAAGGTGACCTACCTAGGCCACCTTTTGTCTAAGGAGGGGCGTGCACTTACATCAGATCGTATCCAAGCCATCCTGGACACACCAATACCTTCTACACAGAAAGATGTTCGAGGATTTTTGGGTCTTACGTCCTTTTGTAGGCAGTGGATACTGGGGTTTTCACACATAGTCAAACCACTGTTAGCGCTATTGACAAAAGACACTCCAATTCCCCTTCCTTGGACAGATGAATGTGAAAACGCTTTCCAACAGTTACGTCAGGCCCTTTGTTCAGCACCAGTGTTGGGCACTCCTGATTACACGAAACTTTTCACATTATATGTACACGAGAGAGATGGATGTGCGTCATCTGTGTTAGTACAGATGCACGGGGACAGGCAGCGTCCGTGTGCATACTTCTCGGCATTGCTCGATCCTGTTGCTCGGGCATTGCCGGGGTGTTTTCGTTCGGTCGCAGCGACAGCTGTGTCAATACGTCAGAGTGAGGGAATATTGTTATCTCACAAGCTGTTAGTGTTGGTTCCCCATGCTGTTGACGCCCTTTTGAATCAAACAAAGACGCAGAATTTAACAAGTGCCGGTCTGACCAGATATGAACTAACGTTGCTGGCTCCCCATATCACATTGAGGAGATGTGCTACGTTAAATCCAGCAACATTGTTACCATTCCCGACGACTCAGCCTGAGGCACAAGAAGCACATGATTGTATTTTTGTGACTGAGGAACAGACAAAGGGTCGTATCGATCTCCAGGATACGCCTTTCTTAGATGTAGATGGAGAATTATGGGTGGATGGCTCCTGCCTGAAGCTACCGGATGGTACGACTTCGGCAGCATATGCCATCACTACTTTGTATACTATCGTGGAAACAGCACGCATACCACAGAAATCAGCCCAGGCAGCGGAGCTGATAGCATTGACACAAGCATGTCTCCGGTGACTTCGTCCTCATCAAGGCGTTCGAAAGTACGAGTGGCCTGGAGCCCCGATGGTGCGGTCCCGAGCATGTTCTGCTCGCAACAAGAACGGCTGTCAGAGTGACCAACCGGAAAAACTGGATCCACTCCCTTCACTGTCGCAGAGTGCAACCCGGATTGGTGGAGCCTGCCGTGTTGACTGACCATCGAGAAATCCTGACTACAGAGAAAGGCCCTGCTGTGGTACCTGATGAGCAAGAGGAGTTCTTCCCGGACCCGACGACTTCTGGAGTAAGAAAATACAACCTTCGACCCAGGAAGAAGTTTGCTGCTGTTTAGACTGTTGTCAGAACGGCCCCTCGGTTGGTGCAACGGAGAGCCGATGAGGCAAGGGGGGGGATCAGCCTTGCATTAAAGTAGTGACACCCGTCTTGGCCCGTTGGTGAAGAAAACAACGGCCGCCTTGGGGGAAGAGTTCTGACAACCTTTTTTTTTAGTTTCAGGAAGATTTGCGAGACATTTGTTCAACATGGAGAGAAAGAAAGTGATCTGCGCTTTTGGATTCATTGCTATTGTGGCAGTTGTTGCCATTATCACGTGGTTTGTTGAGGATGTAATTCCTGCCCGTGATCTATATGTGATTTCTACACCGGTGCCAGAGGAGCATTTCTTTTATACGCTCCCCTATCAGGAATCAAAACACCGCTTGTCCTTTGTAAATAACACCTTCATTCAAATGCTACAGCATACCCACACTGCTACAAATGAAACAAATTGCTGGATATGTGGTATGATGCCAGCGCACCAGAAGAAGGGGGAACACCGTTTATACCTCTCCCTTTCTCTCATAATGGTTCTTGTCGTGCCTGGTATACTCTTCTATTTGCCACAAGAAAGCCTGCTGTTGGAAGATTACTTTTTAGACTAAACAAAGAATGTCACCAGAATAAAGAAGGCTATCCACAAGCCAATGGAACTATATGGGTGTGGGAAGAATATCGACCAGACAATGAGTCTACTCCCTACATTTTTACGAACACTAGAGACACTGTCGAAAGTGAAAAATTTGTGATTTCAGTTGCACAAGCACAAGCGGATTTATGTGTGCAAAGTGTTGGGTACATCCCTGTAGGTGTTAGTGATTGTATTAAAGTCTTAAATACAGATGGCCTGAATAATAGCACATTTTTAGCATCCCATAATACATATTTTGTATGCGGTAATAGAGGATATTATCGATTACCAGCTGGCTGGTCAGGAGTATGCTATGTATCGTTTTTATTACCACCAGTGTTTTTAGCACCTGCCACATATCATAAAGACTTGAGATTGTTGAATAATGCCACTGTGAATAGATACAAACGTACTCTATCTATCGATGATGTGGACCAGACCGACACTAGTTTGCAGCAATATGTAGATTTTAACCTAGGTTTATTCTTCTTTGTTGGAGCTGCCCTAAACAGTAGAAAGATAAGAAGACTAACTAGAGTTGTAGAGGCAGTGACCAACCAAACTGCTGCAGCACTAGGAAACGTAACTGAAGAGTTGCAAATTACTAGAATTGTTGCCCTGCAGAACAGAATGGTGTTAGATGTCATATTAGCAGAAAAGGGAGGAGCTTGTAGAATTATTGGAAGTAGCTGTTGTGTCTTCATCCCAGACCACTCGCCTTCTGTTTATAATGCCATAAATAAACTGCATAAAATAGCTGCCGACATACATGTAGATAATGGTACATGGACCTTCTCTAGTTGGTTTTGGACCTTATTTACTACGTGGGTTGGAAGATCCTCACTGGCCTTTGTATAATAGTAGCAATTCTCTTCACTTGCTGTATGTGTATTCAATGTGGTCCTATGATATGTTCTCTTTGTATTACCTCTTGTATACCCAATAAGAAAGCTGTTTCCGAAGCTGCTTATCAAAAAAGTCTAACTAAAGAAATTTCTAACATTATGAGCATTGACATTCAAGATGAGTATGATGACTACCCTATAAAATGGAATGGCTTCAGCTAATACTGAAAGGGTCGTCTGTTGTAAATAAAACAGCGGTATTATTAAGCATTAGCCGAAGCCATAATGCATTAGTCCAAATATCTAGTATACGGATTCCATTTTGTATTTCGAGTCTGCCATTTTTCATGTCCTACATTGCCATGTGCTCTATGTTCTGATTGTCCTACCTCTCTGCCAGTTACACTGTGGATTCTACCTAGCAACAGTTATTATTAGTCCTTCTTGAGAGTGTAGCGCATGCTCAGCAGAAGTAACAGCTGTTCCTTATTAGCATAGCCCTCCCATGTTCTAGAAATACTGTTAGCTCCACCCACTGATATATTTGGAAATGTCCTTACGTGGTTGTAACCTCTGTCTAAACTGTAAACTGAACCCCTTCCACTGTGTATAAAAGGGGGCATGTGCTTGTATCCAGTGTGCTACTCTGTACAATGCTGTAGAAGTGTTGTGGAGGTTGTATCACCGCCTTTAAAGGTTTATTAAACTATGTTTTTGTATTTCCAGTTTCCTTGCGAACTTCATTTGTAAGTCTAAGGACTTTGTACACAGAAGGGCGAACCCTTTCGGTACCTTTGGGCCTTGCTGAGGTCTGAACTCATCACGTCTGCCACGTCGTCTTCGTGAAGGTCGTGTTCCCCAGGTCTCCCGGGGTCCCCCCCGCTCTCCGGGCGGCAGGTTGTCTCCCCGGATTTCCAGCCATTCCCAAACCTCCGCAGGGGAGTCAAAAAAGTGCACCTTCCCCTGCGAGAGCACCTTGAGTTTTGCGGGGTACAATAGCATATATTGCAGCTGCATCTCGCGGAGTTTCCTTTTCACTCCCAAATAGGATTTCCTCTGCTCCTGGACTTGTTGCGTGTAATCAGGGTAGATGGACACCCGGCTATTCTCGATGGTGAGATCCGCTGTTTCCCGTGCCGGCCGCAGTATACAATCTCGGTCCTTATAGTTCAGTATTTTGGCGATCAAAGCTCGCGGGGGCTCCCTGGGGCACGGTGGCGGGACCAGAGCACGGTGCGCTCGCTCGATCACAAAGACGTCTGAGAGGCCAACCGGGCACAGCTTTGCACGGATCCATGTCTCCAGAAAGCTTTTGGCGTTCCCCGCCCGCCTCCAGCCGTTCCGGAACCCCAAGAACCCGAATATTACTGCGGTGGGCCCTCCCTTCCGCATCTTCAGCCCTCCGTTCCAGAGCTCGGGTCGCAGCCGTGAGGTGCGTGACTGTCTTCTTGAGAGTGGCCACCTCTCCCTGTAGCTCCACAATGTTCCCTTCAGCATCAGTGACCTTATCGGCAACCTTTCGAAGGTCAGTGCGAAGCAGGTTGACGTCAATGGAGACCGTTTCGATCTGCCTCTCCAGCGCAGTATGTGAGCCCTGTATGGCCTTCAACAATTCCGCCCGTGTTGGCTCCGCAGGGCCTTCCGCACCCTCATCCTGGCCCGACTGGCGTGTAATTCGCTGGGAGGGCAGCCGCTGCGTGGTGTATTGGGTGATGGTGTTGGGCTGTGTGGCACGCGCCATTCTGTCTTTACGCATGTCCAGGGCTACACGGGGCCCCCCTCAGGTAAAAACAGCGCCGGGCACTCTCCAAACCGATGGACCAGTCGATACTCAGCCAACAGGCACAGGGATGTAGCGGGCCCCTAGGCACCGAGCGTGGAATGAGACAAAGTCCAGGCCCCAGCAGCCGCAGTCCGGAGGAGCGGAGCCATACCACACACCAGTCCCCCTTGAAATGCCAGCTCCCAGAACAGGTAAGTCGCGGAGGGGGGGAGGGTTAGGATGCAGAATGTCACTCACCAGAGCGCCCCCCGGTCTCTCAATTCTCACGCAATAGGGTGGACATGTCCATGGGTCAGCTCCACTCCCAGGAGTACCAGGTCTTCTCTGGCAGTAGTGTCCAGGCGACCCCCGCAGGCAGCCTCCGTACCACCGGGCACCCAGAGGACGGGGTCGCCCGGCCGACAAGGACCTCTCGTAGTCTCCACCGGCGTCACCCACAGCCTCCTCTCAGTCTGCAATGCTGCGCTGGGGGAAAGGCCCTTCAGGGCGGCTACCTCGGAGTGGCGTTCTCGCGGCAGGAATCAACAGGCAGCAGGGCTCTCCACAGGGGTCCAGAGGGCAGCAGGGTCTGGTGCGGGCAGGAGGGCGCCGGGTCTCGGAGGAGCCACCGGGGATCAGGACCGCGCCACTCTCAGGGTCCGCGACTAGGCCCTAGACCCCGGGCCCCACGCAGGTAAAGTTCCGGGATTCAAGCCAGGCACGTCCGAGGCAGCAATCAGGAGGCCCCATGGCCCGCCACAGGGGCCGTAGGCAGCAGCAGGTTGTGGCGTGGGCCAAGGCGCCAGGCCCCGCAGGAGCCCCAGGGGCACAGGATCGCACCACCTCCGGCAAGTCCGGCTAGGCCACAGACCCCGGCCTCGCGTAGTCAGAGGCCCGGGGCACGATCAAGACTCTCGGCCGGAGGCAGCCAGCAGGTCGTAGGGCTCGCGCCAGGAGCCGTAGATGAAGACAGGCTCCGGTGCGGGACGAAGGCGGCTGTTCACGCAGGAGCCACAGGCAATCGGGCCGCTCTACCCCCGGCGCGGGTAGCTCGGCTGTAGACCCCGGCCTCGTGGAGCCAGAGGCCCGGGGCTCACCTCGAACAAGCTGCGGGTCGGCTGAGGGGTCCGGCGTTCCTCGACGCCGCTCGCAGGGGGGGTCTCTAGCAGGAGGGGGACCTCCGACCACCACCGAAACTTCCTCTTTGCCTGATCAACTACAAGGAATGGGCTTCTTTGTGTAATCAAGAGAATATGAGTACCCTCTACTGAATTAAAAGTTTAGTTTTTGAAGTTATATCATGATTTATCTATTTCAGGTCATTGAGGCGCACACACCACTAGTAAGTGGGTTGTTGTCGACTTTACCTTAAAAAAGATGTTAAGCATTGTGTAGCATCTTGCTCTGTATGTACGCAATCCAAGATGTGTACATCAACTACCAGCCAGGTTATTACAACGTTTAGAGATTCCAGTTGAACCTATGTCTTGTTTATCCACAGATGTATTGTAGAGTTACTGAAGTCCGATGGATGCACAGTGATCATGGTAACAGTGGATATGTACAGAAAGATTGCACATTTTAGTCCATTGTCAGGGTTACCTACTGCTCCAGAGATGGCACAAGTCGTCCTTAAAAATATCTTTTGTCTGCACATGATCATTTCTGATAAGGGTGCTCATTAGATCTCAATGTGCAAAGGTTTAGGTATACAACCAACATTGCCTGCAGGTTATTAAACTCAGTCAAAATGTCAGACTGGGCATGTCAATCAGATACTGAAGCACAACCTGCAATGCTTTGTTAATGGCAGAAAAGGAAAATGGAAGATATTATTGCCTTCAACAGAATTTGCATGTTACAATGCTGTTCATACTGCCACTGGATTTCTCCTATTTTTCCCTCTATATCGTATGTATCCTCTGATTTTACCCTTGGATTATGTAGATAATAAATTGGCACCTGTAGTAACTGATCTTCTTTCCACCTTACAGCAAATTTGTCAGGATCAAACAATTAATCTTCAAAAGGCTCAAGAAGATATGCAAAGATCAGCAAACAGAAGCAGGGTAGTTACTGAAGATAATATAAGAGATAATTTGTGGTTATCTACTCAACTTTTACCAACTAAAGGCATTCCTAGGAAGCGTTGCCTACATTTTGTAGGTACTTTTAACATTAGAAGTTTGAAGTTGCTCAAATTTGTGCATTTCAAGGGTCCCAAGGGCTTTTTTGGTTCCCTGGAAAAGACATGTCAGCGATCGCACTTCAGAACCAAATCATCATTTTCATGCTCCAAATCTTTTTTAAAGTCTCACCCTAAAGCTTTGAAGAATCCTTTTGCCAGATCTTTTATACAATACTTAGCAGGATTTACAGATCTTTTGCAGGGGATATACTGTTATGGCTCACTGAATGGAAACCGCAAGGCTTTACAGATCATATTTAATGAGAACTGGAACCCCAAGCATTCACAGACCTCACTTAGTTGCCTTGATCAGTGGGTCCTGCATGCCTCCTAGATATATTGTTAATGTATGCAAGACGTTGGGAAAAGAGGTATCCCCACCTGGAGTCGACACTCCTTCTTGGAGCCACAATTCTTTGAACGAGGTAAAATGGGCTGGAGTTTTACAACAGCTGTATTTCTAAGGTCTGGAGTCTGGAGTAACCAGCAGGCAAAACAACATGATACTTTGATCACTATAAAGCCAGCCGACAAGGGTGGATCTATTGTGATTCAAGATACTGATGCATATAGAACTGAGTGTCTACGCCAGCTCAATGACACTACTTCCTATGAATCTTTATCCACAGATCCGACTGATAGACTGAGGAATGAAATCAAGATCTTAGTAGAAGAGGCCCTCAATGAGGGATGGATCACGAACCATGAGGCAAAATTTTTACAGACCCAATATCCAACTATGCCGTATTTTTATACGTTGCCCAAAGTGCATAAGGTTCAAAGACCATCACCTGGTAGACTGATAATATCTGATCAAGGTTCGATTCTGGAGCCTTTATCCGCTTTCGTGGACTACTTCCTGAGGCCTATTGTCCACACCATGCCCACGTACCTAAAGGACACGAACTATGTCCTACGGTTAATTCCAGAAATTGATTTCAATGGTGAGACAGATTATCTAGTCTCATTCAATGTTGAGTCCCTTTACACCTCAATCTCCCAGGATGAGTGTAATGGTATCCAGGCAGGTTCCGCAGGAGCGTCAGGAATCCGAAGACAACTCCACAGCCTTCCCCTACGGCCTTCCGACTCTATCAAACACTAGAGTATCGAGAGGCTCGCCAGGGGAAAACAGGGAGACAAAACAAGGAAAGGTTGGGACGAAACAAAAGAAGACTTGACTGTAATCTTCTACGTGATTTGGACAACCCGCTGTGAGGAATTCAGGAGAACGTCGGGCTGAAAGAAATATATGTTATCTAACAACAGCTTCTACTATACATAAGCCTTATGTTTCTCTATATCAATATGACATACCACCAATGTTTTGACTGATGTTCAGGACAGGTGTACAGGATGGATAGAAATTCGTCTTGAGCTAAAACTAGAGTAATGGAACAAGATTGAGTGATAACTCTCTTCCAACAATAAACATATACTGTAAGTTCTTAAGCAAAACACTCTCACTTGTTTTGATGCACAAGACTGTCCAACGTATGCGGTACTCAACAGTACACTTGACAAGCATTCAATGCCAACACCAGCACAGGGCAATGGAAATCTACAGAACAAAACACATGAATGAGAACCAAGAATTATCAAATATCTTGAATAACAAATAGGCGGTGCACAGCGCTGTTACCGTGATTCTTTGATGAGTATGTGATATCTTGCACCTCAATTTGAATCCACGCAAGCATCCCCAAGCACAGAAGATAGCTGGCCCAGATGATGGATGATGAAGGGCCAGCTGTGATCCAGTCAAGTACGGAATGGAAGGGACAAAATGGAATTGCCTAATGGCGGAGGAAAGCCCAGCCTAAAGGCGTACGTGGTGCAAAAATAACCTAAATACCTAAATAGTGGGAAATTCCCAGGCCACCCGGCCCGACAGCGGAGACCAAGCCCGGCCGTCTGGCGGAGTAGCAGTGAGGAGACAAACGAAGGAAAGAAGCAATTGCTCGACCCGACAGCGGAGACTAAGCCCGGCCGTCAGGTGAAGCAGCAAACAAACAGGTAAATGAGGGCAGGGATTCGTAGCCCGGCCGGACGGCGGAGACCAAGCCTGGCCGTCGGGCGGAGCAACTAACGGGATTGCGAGCAGAGCAACAGTGCCCGGCCGGACGGCGGAGGCTAAGCCCGGCCGTCGGGCGGAGCATAGAAAGGGAAGAAGAGGTTAACGAGCTCCAACAGAGAGGCAAGGGGGAGCCTAGTAAACACCTCCAGAACACGAAGGATAGAACACTTCCTTCTGAATACACCAAACGGAAGAGGACAAAAACCGGAAGTCAGGCACAAGAAACAGGACGGAACAGGAACACGGAGCTAGACGCAAGAACGTAAAGCGTCGCTCCCAGTGCTCGTTTCTGATTTATAGGGGCTGGGTCTTAAAGGGACAGTACATGTATTTCTCGGGGCATGATTCTCGGGGCATGACAATGAGCCTCTAGATACCATCAGATCCATCCTAGGGACGACTCAACTCGATTCCATTACACCAGTTCAATTTATAATGGCTCTTGCCAGACTCGCTATGAAAGACAACTTCTTTAGGTATGAAGAAACCATCTACCTACAGACATCGGGGACCAGCATGGGCAGTATTTTTGCGCCGAGCCTGGCGAATCTCTACATTCACACTTTTGAACAAAAATACGTCCTGACAGCCACCAATCCTTTTTTTCCATCTATCAAATGGTGGAAACGATACATAGACAACATCCTTGTCGTGTGGAGAGGAGACTCGATCTTGCAATTTCACCATTGGTTGAACACCCAGAACCGTTATCTACGATTTACTGTGGAGATTAGTAAGGAGAGAATTTCGTTTTTGGATCTCTCAATTTATGTAACACCTACAGGACTGGAGAGTGAACTATTCCGTAAACCTATGGCTAGAAACTCCCTCCTGCTGTATGAGAGCCAGCACCCGAAAGCATTTCGGGACAACCTGCCGTACGGGCAGTTTCTCCGCATTCGGCGGAACTGCTCTACCCAGAAGACCTTCACTAAACATGCAGAGAATTTGTCCGGTGAACTTCGTGCCAGACACTACCCCAACAGTTTGATAAAACGTTCATGGAAATGAGCAACTAACAACCATCGGGAAGCACTTCTAGAGTTACCCGCTGCAAACCCCCCGTTGGATCGGCTTACATTTGTAAGCACTTTCAACACTGAATCCAACCACATTCAACGCATTGTCCGACGCCATTGGCGGGTTTTGAACTGTAGCAATAATAAGATCGAGCCTCCTCTGTTTGCTTTTAAGCGATTGAGCAGTCTGCGCGACCGCCTAATACACACTAGACCGAAAGAAAGTGCGAGAAGAGCTATTGGCACTTTATGGGATCTGCCTGCTGTTACAGGACACCACCCTCGTGGAAATTGTTCGGTCTGCTCACAGACGTCACAAACATCACAGATAGACATAGGCACAGATTTTCCCTGGGAGCAGAAACAGTTCACCAACTGTAATAGCTCGCACGTTATTTACCAACTGACTTGTCCATGTGAAGCGAAATATATTGGCATGACAACTCGAAAAGTTCGCACACGTACAAAAGTGTGTTTAGATGTAAGAAAACAATATCTAAACTCACCAAACATTTCGTAGAGCGGAACCATTCAGAAAGAGATTTCAGCTGGACCGTATTGGAGAAACCATATATACCCTCATATATTGGGGATGTTTCCAAATATTTGTTCATGAAAGAACAAAAGTGGATATATAAACTTTCCACAGATACCGGTGGCTTAAATGATGAAATACCGTGGACCACCTTATAGAGTGTTGTTTTCTACACCTGAGTGAGTCCTTTCTCTTCTACCTATGTTGTTGAATATTACATAATTACTGTGTTGGTCCCTATACCTTGTCTGAACAATAGATGGTTCAACTGTACCACTAGCATTCCTTACAACGATAGTTAAGGGCGGGCCCGCCTTTTTACTATATCCTCTTTACAATATTTGTTAGTGTTACTACCTCAGCTTCTTGCGCACCAAGCTTAACAATAAATACAGAATGAGTTACAGCTACCACTGGTTTTTGCTCGTTGAGGGGTATTTTGTTGTTATGTCCCCTTTTCCTCTCGTTTTCCTTTGTAAGGTCAACGTATACACCGATTATTTTGAATTTAGCTGAAATCAATAATATACTCATTAATAAGCGTGTGCTATTTGCTTATAAATCAAGCAGGGTTGTGGCAAGTTTTCCGCATTATTTCAGGGTTTCTAAGTAATGGTAGTTGACAATAAGCAACGCTGAACATAGAGGGGGACACAACTTTTAATATTAGGCACTAATAGCTTTCAGAACTTATGGTTACTACCGAGTGCAACTCAGGGCAGTTCTAGGTCTGCCGGTTTTCGAGACTACAAATCATCAGACGATGACGTCATCGAGTAGTTTTGCTGAGATCTTGTCACAAAGCAAGGCAGATTGACTAACCTCGCAATCCAGATACAGCAGGAGCGATGTCGTTGCTCTATTCGTCCCTCCCTGAATGAGGTACCTCCAGTGAGTAGAAGTAAAAACACTCCCCTATGAGGACCCCACACAGGGAAGGGGAAAAAGTGGAGAAATAAAATATAAAGGCTGACAGCCAGAAACCATCTACAGCAAGTGATGACACGCTAGGCACCTTCCATAGATCTATGATAAAGTTTCATGAAAAGACTGCCACAATTATCCAAGAAAAGAGTCATGTGAAAAAAGATCAAAATAAAGCAAGAAAAAAGAAAGCAAAAAGAATACCCATGAATTATAGTTTTGGTAGGCTATGAATTATAGCCATTCACAGGTAACTAGTCATTCGAGTATTAGCCAACCGGCTTTCAATTCATAATCCTTCCCACTTGTAGCTCAGTTCAGGTTTGGGATTCCAATACGTGATATAGGAGCAATAACTCTAGCTTTGTGGTTCTCACGTAACAACAAGTCAATCAGCGTCACTGCACAACACAGTGCTCGACCGGAACCTCCGTTCCGAATTCCAAATGTCAAGTACCGAATTACGAAAGAGCAGCTAAATACGAGAAAAGCGTCTCTCACCAGCTTTTCACTAGCTCAGCTCCTTCTCACGATACCTCCAGAAAGCGCTCCAAGCGCTAATAAATCAAAAAAGTTCCACCAGGAAAGGCGCGGCTCCTTCACAGCGCGGCTTCTTCACATCGCGGCTCCTTGGAAGGGGTCAAAGTTCACAGCACGCCGTGCTCGTCAAAACCGAGACAGCCACTTTTGCTTACTTCGGAAACCGCCACTATCCATCCGTAACTGAGACACAAAGCAGACTAGAATACACCACAGGTGACAAGCACCGGATGCATGGTGGGAAGGAGTAGATATAGGACACAGGAGCAGTATAGGAGAAAGGAAAGACAGACCTCATAGTTGAGGATTCTGGGAAACGTAGTGTTCTGGCAATTGAGCCTAATTCATGACAGATCTCGCGAGACTAGGCGATACGAAAGACAATTTACAGGGAGTGCTTATTGTTTACAATGCCTATTTCTCGATGAAGCTTTTTCCATTACTTATTTATCTAGAGGGAAACTTCTCCTAAGTAAGTGATCTCATATCCTTTTTTAGATAGAGAAGCGCCAACACGAGTAGTGCTTTTGAGCCTATTATCGTAAGCAATTTTGTCCTAAGGTCTGGTCCTCCTTTCTCTTTCTTGTTCTCATTCTTTTTCTTTTAAAAACGTCCATCCTGTGCCGGTCATTCCCACTCCCCCTCGACTCAGAATCCGCCAGAGGCAACGACGGACACGTGGGTTTAGATGCATTGAGAGCACTCATAGAGAGCTCTAATATCCAGTTCAGTTGCCTTCTACTTACTGGCATTCGGTACACTCATACAACTAGGGGATTTAAGCTTTTGAATCCAGGCTAGTTTTTGCGCGCCAAGCCAGCTATACAGAGTGTGTGTAGTCTGAGTTTATAGGTGAGCCTTTACTATTTGTACACAGAAGAACCTTTGTTTACTGTGAGAGATTGAAATGTGAGGGATACACACATGGTACTAGGTAGAACAGACGCTTCTGGTCTCTCTCTTGGTTCTAAGTATCCCATTCCTTACTTTCACAGAGCGGGGCCTCCTTCTTCCTGAGCTTGGTCCAGGAGAGGTGAGGTCCTATCCCCGATCACACTGGGTGAGTGAAATACCAATTCAATTTATGGAATAAAATGTTGGAAGTAACAATGAGTTTTCTGTAGACCACAGACTTCATTATGTTTGTTTATATTTGTTTGTTTTATAGATGTTAGACACACCATGTTGACATGGAGGAATAGAAAATGAGATTATTTATATATATCCTTTTTTGAAATTTGATTGATTCCCTTATTTCTAAGTTTACTGTTTGGGTGTGATATTTTCACGCAGTAGCAAAAAGTTTAGAACAGAGGCCCTGAAGAAAGCCACTGGATCTTTTCCCTTTCGGTTGAAACATGTCGGCCCGATGCAGCTATTGGTTGAAACTGCTTTTTAGCACTGTTCTTGTTTTTAATTAGGGAGAGGTCAATATTCATTAAAATTATCTTTTTGCCCTCTATCTTATTTTAAGTCACCACTTTCTCTTCTTTTGTTTACTGCACTGCACATGTTCCCATCAATTATCATACTCTCATGGACGTAAAGTGATTGTGGGTCTGACCCAGTTGACTTTGGGAATGGATTAGTCTCAATGATCAAGAGACATACCATCCCATTGTTGGACGACCAAGTAAGAAAATTGATCACTACAAGACTTTGATGGGAATCCAATGTTTTTTATGAGTCTCACCAACAATCATCTGTCGTTCTGTGGTGTCTGAATATTTTTTTGTTTCTTTAACTTTAGAGACTAGATAAGAATTTTTCGCTTTCACTCGCCTATGATGGAGTACTAGTCAGTTTGGAGTTCCTTATAGCTCTTTCTGGACCCCCAGGTTTCTATGTTATGAATATCTGTCTGTTAGGGGATATTAACCTGGGCAGGTCCTTAAAATTCCCTAAGACCCTCTCCTTGCCTGTATTTTTTGTTTGTTTGTTTGAAAACAACATGATTCTCAGTAATAGGAAATATAATGTTGTTCTATGTGTCTGGCAGCTACAAGATGGCAGTATTCTGTTTACTGGCTCATTGGAAGAGGTGTTAACACTGGTTTCCTACAAAAAGGCACCAAGTCTAATCCTCCATGTGTCTCAATGTTTAAGGATCCATTTTCGTTATGCTTCTGTGCCAACTGTACCTCAGTCTCTTGTTTCTGATATCTGTGTTCTAGTTAGGATTCTTGTTTTAGGAATTTTGGGAGTCTTTTCTTCAGACTTCCTCTTAGATTTCTTGTGTTAGGATTGTGATTATTTATTTTGTTCTATAATTGCTTTTGTATTGTTTCAAATACTTTTTCTATAACTTATTTGTTTTTTCCTCTCTGAGGTACCTCTATGTTACCTCCACCATTTGACGCTACTTTCTATGCCTTGCTTGACATCTCTTCACCTTCCTCTCAGTGAATCTGGAGAACAGGGATGAAACTTTTGACGGAGGTCGTCATTATCTTCAAATATTGCTTTAAATATTGCTTTATTCGGTAATATAAGAAATTATGAATATAACATAACAGGTGTATTTGTAAAGCGCACGTTTGCCCCTGCAATGGGGCATCTTGGGGCTGAAATAACAGATGTATATTGTTACCCAACTCAATGGTGCTCATTTTATCAACCTCAAATGGAAGAAAGGCTGAGTGGACCCACCGGGATTTGAACCTGTGACCCTGAGGTTGAACACAGGCCCCTGCAGTGGACGCATTAGTACACTGAGCCATCAGACCCAGCTAGAGCTTTAGAGCACAGAAAAACAACACATACAATGCCAATCATATGACACATCAGACATACATATTTAAAAGCACACTAGATGTCTTTAAAAACAAATTATACAATAAATAAATACAATTCATAAAATCCAGTAGGTCTAGTGTGGGAAGAGCGACAGGGACTAGGCCAATGCTTTAGTCCCAATTGTTAAACTCCACTGGAGATACTTGGCTACTGCACACACCACAGATTCCCTTGTTTCATTGCTTAGAAGCCTCAGCATTGAGTGAAACTACCTACAGCATAACATCCTACATATTGGAATAATTAAATTTTTCCTGGGTTGGCTGTAACCAGGGCAGAAGAAAATTAAATGTGACAAAGACTCTTCCGCCTGTAGACATACTGGGTACACATTAATTCCAACCTCTTTTGGAGGACACATTGAAGTGAATGTTAAAAGTGAGAGAGTCCCATGTATAAACTTTAAAAACAAGTTTTTGCCCCCAGGGGCTGCCAGGTAGTCAAGGAAGGCACGAAATCTGTATAGGGTTTGGCTTCTAAGATGTTATCTGTAAGGGAGCCGTAGTCGACCATTTGCATATCTTTCCCCAACTTATGCTTCATAAGAGCATCCTTCAGTGGATCCTTAGAGAGAACTGGTGAACCCTCACACCGAAAGTCACTAAAGTTCAGTTCTGCCAGCATGTCTTTCACATAGGATAACCATTTAATTCTATGTAATTTATCTAGTGTCACAACCTCTTTTAGAGCTTTATACTATTCAGAGAAGCTGGGGTATATTTTAGTCTATGACAAAAAAGTAAAGGTTGGAAATGTGCCTTTGAAGTGATGAGTTCAACCTTCATCTCTTACAACAGAGGGAGTAAGGGCATACTTTTGGGTAGATTTACTAAGGCTCTCAGGAAGGTATTTTCAGCTATGGTTAGTTTGGAGACATTTGTATAACCCCAGATCTCGGGCCTGTAAAGTGCGCTGGACTCTGCCTTGGCCTTATAGACCTTTAGAGCAGGTGAAACATGCTTAAGCATGAAAGAGTTGTAAGGTCTAAGGATTGCTGCGGCCTGATGGGTGAGATTTAGGGCACTTTTCTTCACCTGAGAGAGCCAATACATGTTCTTAGTTAGCACAATTCCTAGAGAAGTGTAGTCCAAGACCGTATCTAATGTTGAGCCATCAAGGAGTATCGAGCTCGTAAAGGACTTGTGCAGGCTAATACTCATATATTTTGCTTTAGTGTGATTGAACACAAGCCCTCTATCCATACAGAACTCCCCAAATCTAGAAATAGGAGGAGGGGGATCTTCCTACCCATAAGCCTTGGTGTGTTGCTCATATAGTCTTGTAAATAGGGACCCACTCCATTGAGATATAAGGAAAACAAGGTGGGAGCAAGGATTCACCCCTGCTAGATGCCCTTAAAGATTCCTATCCGGTCTGTAAATTCCCCCCTTGGGCCCCAGCTAACCTGAGCATAGGCGTCATTGTGCAGGCGCCTAATGATATCAAAGAGGTTGGAGGGTATCTCAATTTCATTTGAAACCTCCCATAATTTGTAGCTGGGGGCCTGTTTGAATGCTGATTTCAGGTCAAGAAAGACCAGGTATAGACGGGATTTCTCAATGAGCACGGTCTTCCAATAGATGGGCACAAACCCGAAGACCGGGTCTATGGTACTCGTCTTACTTCAAAACCCCCGCTAGTAGGTAAGGCAAGTCTCCATCTCCTTCTATCCAGTGGTCTGTTTGGAACAGGATCTGCCTACAAAAGACTTTTTGCATAATGTCAATAAGACTAATAGCTCTTTGGCCCTTTTTGTAGATGGTTATAATCTCTGCCACTTTCCAACTCTCTGGAATTTCGGGTTTATATATTTAGCCCCGTTCTGAGTGTCAGACAGCTAGAAGTCTCCCAGAAATCCGTCTGGCCCAGATCTATTTTGGGGGCTATAGATTTAATTGCACTCACTGTCTCATTCCGCCCTATGGTAAGGGTGGAGAGCGGTCTGAAAAAAAGTTAGGGGGAGTTATATCATCCGCACTTGTTTCTTCAGTGCAGCCATACAGGTCTGAAAAAAGGGTATACCAAGTGTCTGGGTGGATTGACTCTGCAGGACAGGTTTCTGGACAATTGCCTTTGTTAGGTACCAGTCTCCAGAATTGCCTAGAGTCTTTAGTAGATGATGCATCAAATAAATTCTCCTAGAACAGGGCATTCCATTCTTCATTGTCCTTTAGTTGGATCTGTTTGTAATTTTTATTACAGGCTCTGGTAGCCCTGGCGTCTTGTAGTTCCTGTTTGACCCTGCTGCAGTCTTTATTATACCATGTGTGATGTGGCTCCCCAGGCCTATTCTTGCTGTTATAATGTGATGTGAAACACTCCCTTAGTGTACTAAATACTTTTTTGCGTGTCGCTAACATGGCCTGTGGGCTCCTCTCAGTGGGTATAAAAAGGTCGAGCTCCATGGTGACCTGGAGCACCTATTAATTTTATCTCTAAGGTCTGCGGGAGGAGCACATTTGGATCAATGTATCCTTCTCCTGCTGTTTGAGGATACAAGATCTGCCACAAGGGGAACACAAGTCTGCTCTGGCACCTTAAAAAGATTAGTGAGGAAACAATGCAAAGCATTGTGGTTGCTGTCTATTCTAGTGAGAACCCTCATGTCCAATAGAGCGCGATATAAGCGGATGGCAATCAGAATGTAGTCTATCCTGCTAGTGGCACCAATATGGTTGCAGGTATGGGCATCATTACAGTCAGATGGAGTACGACTGTAAATGCCCTCAGCCAAAATGTTAATGAAAAAGATTATAGCTGATAAGCTACAACTGTGAAACGTTTTACCGGGGCAACCTCCTTGGAGGGGATGCCCCATGCCTCATCCTTTGATTCAAAAAGTGCAGAGCTATTATTGTCAAGAGGGTCATATGTAGTATTGAAATCCCCTGCGATAATGAGCGGTCATGCTCTGTATAGTCATTTTTATGAGCGGTAAACTGGTGAAGGGTCTGGGATTCGCCCCACTCCTATGGTTGTTCACGACTGAAGTATGGACAAGAATCGACCCCAGTAACCTTAAGTCTAAAATGTTGTGAGTTGGAATACTTCAGTTAGCATGTAACCATTAACATTTAACATTTTTCTGAATGTTAGTGCTCAGACAGATTTTTAGGGTAATCACAACATTAATCAAGCACTGAAAGGTGGTGAGGCCTCATGCAGGCCAAATAGCAGAACTGTAAAGTGATACAGTTGGAGTAAACAAGGCTGTTTTTTCCTGATCTGCCAAATAAATGGGAATCAGCCGGTGGAGGTATCTTTAACCTTGGCTAGCTTTCAATCATCTCATCGATGTATAGCATAGCATAACTGTCTAACTGTGGTATTTGGCTGATTCTACTGAGATTGATACAAAAGCTAATGCTTCCATTTGCTTTTGGCACCAAGATGTGGTTGATTGAATTCCTCTCCCTTCTACAGGGTTCAATAACACCCATCCCTTACTTATTCTGTATCTCTTCTTGTATTGCTTCTCCAATACCCCCAGGAATTCTTTCAAGTCTCTGTTTGATTATTTCTGGGGTTCAGAAAAAAAATGATGCTATATCCGTGTGATTCAAACTGGTTCCTCTGAGAATAAGCTTACAAAGATTCTGAGATGTCATGCAATGTCATCACGTTCCTAATAAGTTATCTCTGATAGGGTCCCAGATACAGGGATTCATTGTCGCTGGTATTTAGAAATGTTTGAGTTTGAATTAAGTTTTGTGCTTGTTTGTTTGGTCCATCCTAGCATTTTAAAAGACAGTACATTTGTCATGGCATATTTGTCTTTCCTTTCTGTTTTCTGAAAGTTCTGTTTGATACGTTGCTTCCTCTATTCTTCTATGATTCTACTGGGACCTTGCAATCAAGCCAAGTGGTGGGTTTAGAGATTAAATAACCACATTGGTGAACCTAATAATGACATCCGATGTACAACACTATCTCAGACATTAATTAACATTACCAGTTGAGTTGGTCAGCCTCTCAAATACCCCCAACAGATTATACATATGGGAGTGTGATGCATCCTCCTTGTTTTTACTATCTGATTTGAAGGGCTATTGCCAAATGTTCAAAAGAAAACTCCTTCTTTACTGTGTTTCACAAATTTTGGGTACCTGATGAAAGCTCTTTTACCTCAAATATTGGCTGCAATGAAAATTGGGGCAGATTTATATATAGACGGATGGCCCACCATGGGGACATTGTACGTTACTCGGTCCCCAAGTTAGGAGGGTCACCAGTCAAATTTATAAATAATTGCCAAGTAGGCGGCCATGAGTAAAGCATTGGCAGGAACCACCATAATGGCTGTTTTTGTCAATGCAGCTCGCTTTTTGGTGCACTAATCAGTTTTTTCCATAAAAGAAAATCCCAATATGAGATTAAAAAAAAGAAAAAAAGTAATGCTCTTCTTATTATGGGAGTCATATCTCATGGTGGGGGAGTATTATTTGGTTTTTCCTGTCCCTAACTGCCAGGGTTTGCTTGGCAGTGACGGACAGTAAGAAAACAGGCTGCATGTCCCCGATTCCTGTTTGGGTGGGCGGACAAATAATAATTTCTACTACGGCCCTTACTCTGTTGGCCTGTCAGTGAGATTTGCCTATGGCACTGAAGGAGTAGTCACAGCCGTAGCCAAACCAAAGGTACTCCTGCATCAATCAGGCGGGCGGACCTTCATGTTGGAGGAATATTTACTCTGTCACTGTTGCGATGGAATATACATACTGCCAACATTCAAATCAGGCCCCAGGTGACATCACGGCTTCCGGCCAGACCACTGGCATCACACTCAAATTAGGCAGCCACTAATTGTCCTGTGACAACATAAAATGTAGTATGCAGGCAAAAGAAGCATATGGGTCGGACGACACTTCCCATCTATGGCTCACAGTGTGTGTGTGCGTATGACGTTACATGCATGCTGCATTATGATCCTGAAGAATGCCCTGCAGGAGTAACTGAGTGTCTCCTCAGCCTGGCTGGACCTTGAATGATTGTAGTGGACCACATAGGTAAGTAGGTGCAGAGCTGCTAATTGTTTATTGAAGTTGGAGCCTCTGTGTGCTATAGCTGGAAGCTTGGTCCTAACAAGACTGAGAGACTAATGTCCTAAAGTTTGGAGTTTTGACCGCTTGCATTGTGTGCAATATTGCTGGGCCAGGCACACATGGTGTACAGCACTCCATGGCAACTTTACCAATTTCTGACTGCATTCCTTGGCATTGGGGTTAAATAGACGAGGGCATCATTTTATTTTTTTAAACTGCGCTTGAGCCTTTGTAACATATAGAATGGGCACCCCCACTGTGACCATACCATTACAATCATTTGCCCATGCCATTTAAATAGGATAGCATGGCACACATATAATGATTTCCACTGCTTTGATTGCTTAACTGATTATTAAATACATCTATATGGAGACTCATTAACGGAGACAAGGTTATGTTTGTGATACTTATATATCTAAAGTTGTTTAAAATTTTTATTGCATTGGGATACGTGTCCATAGCCCAGCTTCCTCTTGACCAACAAGCTTGAGTAGAGGCTTAAGACCAAGCCTAGCATACATTTTCACCATTGACAATTTCACATTGATCACAAGGGTTTGCATTGATCACTCTTTTTTTCTCACAATCACTGAGTGTTGCTCACAGTATATGTTACCAAGTCCTCACATCCACAAACAGTCATACTGAGGACTGTACACATGATTATATCTTGCCCTTTACATTTGTTTTATTGCTGTTCATATTTTACATGTCTGTACTTTAGTGGGCATATTCCCACTCCTGACCACTGGTTGTCCTTTTTTCACTTTGTTGCATCACATTAGTTTGAAAAGTCACTAGACTGGGCCTGAAGAATACCTCAATACATTCTTTAAGGGTACAGAATAGGCAGAAACATGTTCACGTCTTACTAACTATTAGGTGGAATTATTCTCCTCTTAGTTTTAGTCCTATCTATTGGGGATACAAATCAAAAATTGTCTAACTCCACCAATAGGTAGTTTTATTTATATCCTGTTTCACTCCATATTCTGCCCTCATACCCACACCTTCTGTCCAACATAGGACCATCTCCCTTACACCATTCTCTTGAGTGCTCCTTCCCATTATGTAGAGAATTATAGCCAACGCGACAAGTTTATGCAAGGGGTGTGAGGAGAGACTCTATGCTAAAGTATGCCGCTTTAGGGTGGGTGAGGGTTTTTGTCCTTAACAAATGTACACATTGATTATTAGTGATAGATTAGCAGGCTTCTGGGGCACAACATGAAGCTTTCTTCACACACCCACATTTAATGGGTATTTTTGTGATTGTGTTATTTTGAGCTTTATTCATTTTTCCTGCATGATGTGTATAATCTTTAATACATATTCTCTTACCTGAAAAACATACAGTAGTTGTGGTTTCTCTGTTAGTCTCATTCTTCCAGTGCTCTACCTGATTTCTCATGGCAAATATGGCCCAAGGAAACATTGTATTCAGTTTTTTCCCATTCATATAAAGTTTTCTTCACTATGATTATTACAGTTTCATTCTAGCTTGGTCATCACATTGAAAAGGGAGTAAGGAAAGTCTCCAAAGAACGTGTTTCTGCAGTGTTGAAGATGAATTCTCCAACCACCCAGAGGGAGCTGACTGTGAAGCCTCTATTAAGGCTAAAGAATTCAGTAAAATCTGGGGACAAATGAATGAAGACCGTCTGAGAATTAAGAGAATATTTCTGTAGAGCACCTGCCCTTGGAACATCTGATCATAGTAAGGAATTTTTCAATTTTTGTCATTAGAAGAATTGATCCTCATTTTAAATGTGTAAGTATATGCTTCCACAAATGTACCCAAAATCATGGAGGGATGATGAGGCTTGTTGCTTATTTTTCTGCAGTGTCTGATCCAGTAGCTGTAGCTGTTCCTGAATGTCTGATTGAGCAAAGTGAAGGAATTATTCATACACTTATTGTGTCTGTCATTCAGAACTCAGCATATGACAAACAGCTGCCTCACAACATAAGAGCAGAAAATATGAGTGCTTGAAAACATTTCAGTTAGAAAGTGCAATTCCTTTGACTCTGCAACTCCTTTACCTGTTTCAGACAGCACTGAAGATTTAGATATTGATGACAATCCAGACCATGATTGTAATAAGGTGACAGAATTGGGTACCAAGCCAAGACCAGATATCAAAAGTATTCCTCATGAAATAGCAGACCTGGCTTGGTTTGTAGATGGTTCTTGTTTGAGAGGTCATCACGGAGCATTAAAAGTTACGCAAGCAGTCTTTTCCATTTATGAAATTATTGAAACATCATACTTGTCTGACACAACTACAGCACACGTGAGTGGTACATCATTTTGGGCAGTTATGCTGGAGATGACATAGTCATAGTAGGTAAGAAGCATGATGACCATGTAGCACGGTACTATGCCCTTGATAATGCAACTGTAAAATGGAATGAACGAATCACAGTGCAAGAACTAGAACAGAGTATGAAAACTGCAGAAAATGTAAAATATGTAAATTGTTTCTTGTTGATCCAATACAGACCAAATTGAGGGACCTCCAGGAAGAAGTACCAGAGGTAGAAATGGGAATTGACCGGTTACAGGAAATACTTTATGGGTCACTCCTGACCACCAGTATGTACTTCCAGACTCCATGTTGTATTCTATGGCCCATGTGTTTGCATGGCAATAACCATGTGGGAAGGGATGGCATGATCAGATCTTTTAGAAAGTACTGGCATAATATAAAATTACGAAGTGTGACATAAGATTTGTGTCAGTGGTATGCCACTTGTCAGAGATATAATCAGTTTTGTAGACCCCAAGCAGACTTTTTGAAATGTCCATTTATAATGGACTCAAATATATATTTGT
The DNA here is from genome assembly GCF_964261635.1 of Lissotriton helveticus. Lineage (NCBI taxonomy): Eukaryota > Metazoa > Chordata > Amphibia > Caudata > Salamandridae > Lissotriton > Lissotriton helveticus. The sequence goes on along the minus strand of NC_136071.1, from coordinate 890,137,665 downwards.
ATTTGTCTGCTTATTATTATTCTCAAAATGGGTGAAAACTTATTCAACCAGGAGTTATGACAGTTGCCAAGCTCCTGTTGCGAGATTTAGTTCCAAGATTTGGCCTACCTACCTCTATTGAGACTGATTATTTTAAAAAAGAGATTCTGAAACTATTATGTATTGGTTTTCACACTGAGCAGAAGTTTCGCTGTAGTTTTCATCCTCAATTATCTGGGATTCTGGAGAAAATGTATATCACTATCAAAAGTAAGCTTGCCAAAATATGTGTTTTCACAAATTCCAAGTGGCCTGATGCTCTTCCTCTTGTTCTCATGAGTATTATAAGTACTCCAGACAAAAAGACTGGTCTCTCGCCCCATGAAGATTTAATGGGCAGAGCTATGAGGATTGCCCCTTCAGCAACATTTGTGTCAATAACTGGTGACATCTTATTAGCTTACTGCAAAGGTCTGGCTGATGAGCTGAAATCTATTTCTCATCAGGTGAATTTGGCAACAGCACTGAAAAAAACCCAGGGCAATCCACTACAACCAGGGGACTGGATCCTGGTTAAGAAGCAAGTCCGCAAAAGCTGCTTCAAGCCCAGGTGGAAAGGGCCACATCAAGACAGGATTGTGACTAACCGCTGATAATTCTACGGTTATGGGAGTCCACAGACATGTTTTCAGGGGGGAGGGGGCAAAATGTTAACATCATCCATACTCCTGCATGGTGTGTGCCGGAGGGTGCACAACAAACACTTGGGCGCAGGAGGAGCAATGGGGTGGAGGAAGCAGGCCCCATATGTTACCTTACACCATAGGTTTGTTGTGCCACAGTCATCTCTTTCTTTTGTGGCCTTTGGTAGATATCACACCTTCTAACAGTTGGCAAAGAAAAAAACAGAGCTGCAGGCAGGAGTGGTTCCTGGCCAAAGGTGAAAAAGTACAGGCATGCAAAGGGTTGAGAAACCTGATCAAAAGCTTAATAGAAGGATCAAGCTGCCATTGTATGATTAGCAATTTCTAATCTGTGTTTATGTCACCACTATTGAATGCACCACATTATTCATACACGCATGATCAAGGCACTATAACAGAATTATATTAAAAAACGTAGAATCTGCATTTGGTGTTAACGTGCCCATTGAATGACAGTTAAAATATATGACAAATGTATTTATTTTGGAAATGAATTACCTTAAATATATTAAAATAAATAAAATTAAATGTATTAATTTAAATAAAATAACACCTGTTCTTAACCAAATTGGAAAATAAAACACAAACGTAACCTGGATAACAGTCGAAGGTTAGGAACTGCTTAAAGCGCTCTGATATCCTTCGGGATCAAGTTTGCGCTATATAAAACTTTATAAATAAATAAACATCTACACTCTTGCTGAAAATTAACAATCACATTTTTGAATGAGTAATTTATTCAGTTTTTGTTCACTGGTTAGTGATGTCGAAAAAGGAACTGTAAACGCCTGTAGTCTTCTGCAAATTTATCAATTACTGTTTTAATCAGCTGTCGTGCTCGATGTAAGCTCATCATGCACAAACACGATAGTGATCCTCTGCCATTGTCGACTTCAACCAGGTTTTCACCCTTCTCATTATGCTGAAGGACTTTTCCACTGTGCAAGTGGCCACACGTAATGTGAAAGCAATGAGAATTGCTTGCTGGACCGATGGAAATAAATCTGTATGATTTAGCAAATCCAGAAATCCATTGTCAAACTGCTATCCTTCTTTGACCAGATCTCAAACCATGTGACTGCTTCAGCTTCTAGGTTTTCAATGTCATAAATTTCTCTGATGTTTGCAAAATGGCATTTGTATTGCTCAAGTGTCATTTTTGCTTTGTGTTTTGGGTAAAGTGAGAACAGACTAAAAATATTCTTGTTTTCATTGTCAAACCAGCTTTCTAATGATGCGATGATGGAGTACATGTATGGCACATAGTTAGACTGGCAATAGTATTCTTCCACAGAAGAGGAACCAACATTTGAAGAAAATACTTGCCAACAAACTGTTTGGGGACACAAAGTTGGTTGTTCAATTTTTCAGCCATTGTTTGAATGTTTAAAAACATTTCCTTAAATTGCTCTTCTGTGATCCCAGAACACAGTCAGAAGGTCTTACATATGATTACACACCTTGAGGATATCAAGCTGAACAGATTGGAGAGCCTGGTTCACAGATTCCAATCTTGATGAGTAATCTAAAATTACGGAAAAGCAAAAGAGAAAGCTCCCTGTGCTTGAAGAACATTGCAACTGATATGCATCCTGCAGTGTTTTCCCTGATGTTGTAGTAACCAGTAAGCTTAAGTGCTTAAAAATCTCCTCAAAGTTTGAGCACATTTTTGTTTTATGTTCTAGTATTTTGCTGTCCATCTTGTTGCACTCAGAAATGGCACATTGGGAATAAGAGATCTTCTTTTTGGACTCTCACGGAAAAACTTGCTGTTAGCCTTATCTGTGCCACTAGAATTCCATTTATCAGGAACAACATTTAGCTCATTAACAACAAAATTAATTGTATGTGTTGCACAGTGAGCAAAAGCATGTTTAGGATATTTTCTCTGTATTATGGCTTGTACGCCACCTTCCTTTTCTGCCATAGTAGATCATCTATCATTTCCTTAGCCATGGAGTTTATTTAAGTTTATTACAAATTTAGAACATGTATCCATAATCATTTTTGCAATTGAGATAGCATCCATTTCTTTTAAGGTTGCAAATCCAAGGGAGTCTTCTCTTATGACAGCTACGGTGCTACTTGTGTCTACTCCAAGTAACATCTGTTCTTTTCCGGATATGGCAACTCTTTTAATAGCAATGATTGAAAATCCATTTGACATATGGCTAAGGATACTAGATCTTCGCTTAATGTTGCTTCACATAATGAATTCAATGTATGTTCAACTCAAAGGATGTATAACATGCATTAACTGGTGCAATTTCCAGATGGTTCTTTAGTATAATTCGCCAGCTTCAATGCGAAATTGGTACATACTTTGCACGTATGCGGTTGTAGTTTTTTTCTCCGCAAAGCAATGTCGTGTGTGCCACAAAATAGGATAGTGGACAAAATTGGAAATAACTTTTTCTGATTTTCATCAACATGCCTTTTCACAGCTCTGTCCATTTGGCAAGCAATACTTGTTTCTGTTTTTTTTCTGACCGCCAAGAAGTGAGTTGCATCCACTTGTGAGTTTGTATGCCAAGACGATAAAATGTGGTGGCATGCACTTTCATCGAAGTGTTCAAATTTAGTGAAAGGTGTAGTTATGCATGCTCCTTGTGTCCCACAATGAACTTGCTATGGAAAAGCTGTGCAATACATGCACATCGCACCTTTCAGTTGTGGAGAGTAGCTAAGCCATGGTGAATATTGATTCATCCACACATGACAGCATGGTCCACCTGAATCCTCTTGCAGTCATACTTTTCTAGTGGGGTAAAGGTATTTATTAGTACAATTGCATTTAAAATCATCTGACATGAATTTAAATACAATCCAATAACATTTACTGGAACATCAACATCATGGCTACATTCTGTTGGAGCTGAAACTGGACCTGGAGAACTGCTTGTGCTTGGCTCTTCTGACTCCTGCTCACCATGTCTAGATTATTTTCTTGCTTCCTTAATATCAAATTCTAAATCATCCAATTTTAGTTTTGAAAAGAAGTGTGGATGTCCATTTCTGAAAAGAAATGGGGATCATTAAATTCTCTTCTCATCAATAGGTTGGCTGTATTTAATAAACTGTAAGTTGTACATGAGCTTCAGGGAGCTGAAAATCCCTTTACATTTCTCTGCAAGGAGAACTAAGCTTTCATTGCATTATGCATAGTTATATTGGTAAGATGAGATTTGTGAGCGTCAAAAAATACAGCCCTTTATGCAGTAATAGAAACTTAAAAAAGGAAAAGTGTATGTGTGTGTGGGTATAGAGACCTATGGAATAATAAGAAAAAAACAATCAGAACCGAGCTGCATGCCGATATTTTAATTGAATACTGCAAGAACGGAATAACACCTAGAGGTTTGCAAGTTAAGAATGAACTGGGAATTTTTATCAAAAACACTAAGTTTAATGAAAATTGGACATCTATTGCCAATAGATGTAGTAGGGACTGGATGTTATTGATCATAGAGACAGCCCATGAAGTATTAATCATTTAAAGAAGGGAAATTGAAGAAATGGAAGTGAAATTAAGGGAAAATACCTCTTTGGAGGATGCCAAAAAGAAACTAGAAGAAATACAAAATGATATATCTGGGTACAGAGATTACCTTCTAAATAAAAAATCTAACAAATTTAGAAAAGGCGTGACAAAATATAACCTTGAACATGTTTATCCTGATCTACAGAAAGATTATTACGATAGACCTAGAGAAGAAAATTACAATAGAAACAATTGACAACAACCAAGGAGGAATTTCCCCCCCAAAAAAGTGACATTTTTAGATACTTCATACACAAGGTCTGAATCAGAGAATGAAAATCCACATGATACCCGAAAAGAAAGCGAACCAACTCCTGGCACTAGCAGGGAAAGCCTTTCTTTTTTAGAACAGCACCAATTCCACTCTGGCCAAAGTCGCGGCAGGGGGAGGGCGAGAGGGAACTTCTACTCTCAGAACCCACCACAGAAACGTCCCTATATGAAGACCAGGAGCCAAGCGGAAAGGGATTAGAGAAGAAGGCCCCTATCATTAACCTCTCTGGCAGAACATTAACCAAAGAAGAAATATCCTTATTAGAAAAGGGTTAGGCTATGCAGTATGCACTCCAATGACAAATTTAATCTAGAAAGGGATCTGCAAATTTCTTTTAGAAAAATGTGTCTAAATGTCTTTTTTAAAGATAAGGAACAGGATGGCATACCAAGTACCAACAAGTCTGGTTTAAAACCAAAATCTTCCTGGACGCCCTCTATAAACCTTGTTAGTAAAAATATAGACTTATTTGAAAAAGTCATAGGAAAAAGTATTGACGACCTTTTCACCAAAAATATTTGGTGGCAGAACAATCTCACTTTACAAGAAAAAACAGCTCTAAAAAAATTAGAACAATGTAGTGAATTAACTATTAAGCCAGGTGACAAGAGAGGTAGTATTGTAGTGATGGAAACCAGGGATTACAACAATAGGATGCTTACCCTTTTAAATAATCCTGTCCACTACCAGAAATCTAGCAAGGATGAATGGCAGGCTCTAATAAACAAAGTGACAAGATTATTAAATCATGCCAAAGATGATGATATTTTGTGCATGAAGAATATAACTTTCTGAAAAATACTAACCCCATACTTCCAGAAATCTATGGGTTACCAAAGGTACATAAAGACCTTTTAAATCCCCCCATGAGACCAATTGTCTCCAGCATAGATTCACTTACGGAACCACTAAGTAAGTATGTAGATACATTTCTCCAACCGCTGGTTGTTCGTCAGAGAGCCTATATCAAAGACACAACAGCCATGATAAAGAAAGTTGAGAATTTACCGTTTGATGTGAGAACTCAATGGCTAGTCACCGTGGATATAGAGGCCCTCTATACAAACATAGAACAGGATGACACCTTTTGTATGTTAGAGGGCCTCTTAACAGGCGAGTCGGGTGACCTATCTACATATGCCACATTCATATTGGACTGTGTGGAGATCATCTTTAAGAATAATATTTTCCTATTTAGACATGATTATTTTAAACAAATCAAGGGGACCAGCATGGGAGCTATCTGTGCTCCAAGTCTGGCCTGCCTGTATGAGGCGGCATTTGAGGAGAAACAGATATACAATGTGGCGGCACCATTCTATGAAAATATTTTGTGTTGGTCCCGCTACATCGATGATGTTTTCTTCTTATGGGAAGGCTGAAAAGAATCTCTTACTGAATGTATAGAATGACTCAATCTGGGAGATACAAACTTAAAGCTCAAATCTACTAGCAACAAAGAGAGTTGTGACTTTTTAGACATCAGAATAAAACATTGCATTGGGACATTACAAGTTGAACTTTTTACTAAACCAACAGATCGCAATACCATGCTCCATTATCAGAGCAATCATCCGGCATGCCAAAAGAACAATATCCCCTTTGGACAATTTTTGAGTATTAAACGGAATTGCACAAGTATAGAGGATTTTAACCAACATGCAGATGGGCTGACAAAAAAACTATTATACAGGGGTTACCCCAGAAGATTGACTAAACAAGCATACAAGAGAGCAAAATATTATGATAGAGACTCTCTCTTCAAACCCAAAGATGATAATAAGATTACACAAAATCTTCCCCTAATTTTTGTCACTAACTTCAGCAGCGTTAGTAATAAGGTTAAAAACATTATTAATAGGAACTGGAATTTGCTTAATGGAAAGGACAATACTAAACTCCCTAAACCGATGTTTTCCTTTAGACGGAATCTTACCATTCACAATCATTTGGTACATACCAATAGAACAGATGCAACATGTAAACAACACAGTATCATTGATGCCCCTTTCCCTGTAGGAAATTTCCCATGCAATTCCTGAAAGAACTGCAGTAACATCATTAGGGGAAGCATGATTACTTACAATGGAATAAAACACAACGTAAAACATTTTATCAACTGCCGGACGCAAAATATGGTCTATCTAAAGTATGCCCCTGTAACAAGGGATACATTGGAGAGACATCGCGTGAAATCAGACTAAGAATTACGGAACATAAATCGGCAATCAGGACAAAGAAAAAAACAGCCCCTTTGGTTGAACACTGGATGGAGTTCAACCATAAAATTGAGGACCTGAAATGGTGTGGCCTTGAGGTCATCCAGATCAATGCACGCGGCGGTGATCTTTTGATCAAAAGAAAAAAACTTGAACAATTCTATATGTCCCGCCTTAACACTTGTAAAAGTGGCCTCAATAATATGGAGGAATGGGAAAGACTGATTTAGTTATTTCCAACCTTTACTTTTAACCATTGGATCAGAATTAGGAATAATGTAATCTAGGGATAATATAAACAATCTTTGTTTTGCTTAGAGGAGATTAAATAATAAAATAAAAAACTACAATAAACCAGCACAATAAAATCTACCATTTTATCTCTGTTTTGTTTAAATATTATGGCGGCTCACAATAGACATCCCGCAAAAATGGTATTGAAATTATTGTCAAAATTAAAATGATCATTAAGATTTTAATATATTTTAGTTCCCGTTTCTAAATAGAAAGGGTGTATGGACCTGAATATCTGGCCCTAGTAATACTCTTCATATAATAGAGCAAGAAAGTTTATAATGTTGGACTATTTTTTGTCGTATTGTTCTAAATCAAATAAATAAAAAAAGAAATGTTATTTAAATACATTTTTATATACCAAACAATAGCTGTCGGACACTTCTCGCAACAAACACAGTATTGGAAGATGGCCGACTAAGTCCTTATGGGCGTTTTGGTTTAACTGTGAAAAGTGGACTAAAACAAAGCTTTGAATAATAGATCTAAAGCAATGCTTTGAACCAAATAATTAATTTGAGCTGTAGTGGGTTTCTATATATGAACAGATGTGTAAAACGCCCCGTATTTTAACTCTGTAAACTAAGCTACATCGTAGTTGTTAGGAGGATTACACAATAGTATAAGATAGCCGACGTGTTTCCTTGAGCAAAAAGGCGGGTTGGTGTAACATAAATAAGACCATAACCCGCAAGAAGTTTAGAGGCATGAAGTCCGGAAGTCCGTTAGAACAGGGAGGCCGCTATTTGAAAATCGGGTGAGTTTAACACGGAACTCTGTTTGTTAGTTAAGTTAGTTTGGCGCTTTGATAATACATTTTAGCTTTGGTGCGAGCAGATAATGTTTAAAAGAACTTGAATAGTGCACTGATAATATAATAGTAACCGCATCTGACCCGAGCCGCCATGATACAAAGTTGTAGTTTTGTCATTCGGCAACTACCGTAAACTCAGCGGTAGCACCTTTAGGTATCCGGTAGTGTGTGCTCTAGTTAGAATAACGTTTCTTTTCAAACAAATGAGAATAGTTAGCTACTGTGCTGCCCTAGCGATAATTACATGTCTTTAAAAAAAATGAGAACAGGCAGTTATTTTGCTGCCTTCCTGACAAGGATTAAACAATTGGCATATAAACGTGTGTTTCAATAAAAGAGAACAGGCAGTCATTTCGCTGCTCTTTTGCCTATGAATAAACAACCGGCATACAAGCGTTCACTCGACCATTTAGATGACAGAGAGCGCTTATGACTTTGTAGTACATATCTAAATGAGATGCGATAGAAAGAGTGGAATGGTGTATTCATAATAATTAGAACGTTTAAGTTGTGACCTTAAAACTTATATATTCACAGATTTTAACCTCTTTGGTCAGTGGTAAATCGACCCTGACAGAGAATACGAAGCTGCAAAAAGTGTCACCGCCAGTAATTGAATAACTGCGCGGTTTATAGAACACGGTTAAAAACCTGCTGCTGTCGGATAAGCGCCAAAGAGCTGTTGATATAATTAAATTTATTTGAATATAAATAAAATGTACTGAATACAGGGTACAACAGATAATATTTAACTCTGTTGTGTTTGCTTTCCACATAGGAACAAAAACTGTCACTCTACTCCGCATAAATTCGGTAGGGGGCACAATATAGCACTACATGGTTTTAATCAGAGATATAGTGAGAAGATTGGTAAGAGAAGAAGTAACCAATAAATAATTATGAACTCTTACTTATAGATGTTTGTCTTTGTGATCTGTTTGTGGGATATTATATACCCCTACCAATGGCATTAGAACATATCCTAAGCCAACTTAAGGTATGATATTCTTGTATATATATATTATTAACAACTCAGGGGGCAACAAGTATAGAAGAGATGTAGCCTGTTAACGAGTTAGCATTTTATGTATTTAAATTAGAAAATAGCAAAATAGGTACAGCCCATGTTTAAAGGTTTTGAGAAGCAGCAATGTGCAAAATACGAAAGTTTCTCAACTGAATAATTGAATAATTAGTGCAACACACTGTATGACTACCTTCGTTTGCTCGGGTCGAAACTTGGAAACAAAGATTTGACTTGGTAGGTGTAATTATGTTACTGTATACAATGGAGGGTTGAATTGAAATATGAGGATTACATTATATCTACAAGGATTTGCTTAATTGTTATTTTCTGTTCGGGTGACTAGGGAATGTTTTTTTTTCTAGTCCAAATGTTTATCTCCTTTTCCAATAACTACATTTGATGCCCAATTCTCCTATCTTGAGATGGCGTATGTTCAACTATTAGGTTTTAGTGGACAAATGAGTAATTATTGTGATATTACTAACAAGCAAGAATTTAGCTAGTCACAAGTAGTGTGCAATGATAAAAGTGATTGGTGTTAACTTTGTTAACAAATGTGAACCATTTGTGGAGGTTGAGTATGAAGAGTGGGAGTATTCTCACTCTTCCATAACAAGTCAAGCTCTTCTGGTTTTAGCAATGTTATTAATTGTAGGTGCATAATTATTTATATGTGTATTTATTTATGTGTATTTCATTACATTGTATTATACATGTGTTTTTAAATGTGTTTTACAGTCCTGATGAACTTCTTAGTATAGAACGAAACGCGTTGACTGTTTGGCTGTTTGGTGTACATTTTTCAATATTGAAAAGAAGAATAAAGGACTTTGACTATTTTCAACATTGGATGGACATTTGAACAGTTATTTTTTGTGAACATCTTAATAAGGTGATGCAACCTACAGTTGGTGACGTGTATTTTGGTTGTTCTAACCGCCCCAGAGGAACGGCAGGGGCAGTGGAGTTGCACACAGTGGGAGCATAAGGCTCTGTTTTTGGTTCACATAAGGAGGGATATTGTATAAAGAGGGAGGTGCTTCACAAAAACTTGTTTTTGTATAGGTTGGCTATTCCCTTGTTGCTTTGTAATTTATTTAAACCTTGTTGCACTCCCCTAGTTCCCTATATTATTTTAATCTATAAGAGAAGGAATGGCAACATTTAAAGACAAGAGGGAGGAGTTTGCTTCAAACTTATTTTCCTCACAGAAACTAATCAGTAATACAACCGATGAACCCAATATGGTGGGGGGATTAAAATCCCAATTCCAACACTTGAGAGGTTGAAAAAACAAGAACTTGCAAGGTGGTGGGATGGCATCACTTTGCAAGAATACCTGGACAATAGTAGGGTTCCTCGAGGTCTGAGGATTTTAATCTTCCCGACCTTTGAAGACCTAGATGAGCATCTTCTAAAAGAATGGGAGGATAACTTATCCCATTCATCTGTAACTATGATGAAAATTCTAATATAACATGCAGAAAAGAAAGCAGCATCCTTACTAGCAGAGATAGATAAATTGGAAAAGGAGATAGAGGCTAACCCACTTACTGAAGTGGTAAAAAAAAAACACGAAATTCTTGAGAAAGTGATGGACGAATATCAGATCTACCAGAGAGATTAAAAGGCAAAAAATATACAAGGGGATGAGAAAGACTACAGCGAAAGCAGAATATATACCTTTGAGAAGAAGTATGACACGGTTAAGAACACAGAGTCAACAAAGAAGAGTAGAGAGGATATTTCCGAATCCAGATCAATCAGTAGTAGTTTGTTCACCTCTACAGAGAGTATTCAGTCAGTGAGTGATAAAAATGACATATTAGTACCACCGTAAAAAAGCAATTTTTTATTGGCGTTGGAAAGGCTACGCCTCAACAGCATACAATCAAAAAGATATGCAAGACAAGGCGGAGAGGCAGGGCCTGGTGTAAAAACAAAAAAAGATTTGCCAAAATTAGCGGTGGACCTACTTTCATCCAAAAATAAATAAATACTGTTACAATGTAAGATCCAATTGGGGATAGGTTAAATACTCTGGTGCCCAATATATGTAATTTGTCGATTTGTTAAACTCTCAAATCACTGCCTTAGTGATGAAGAACGCAATGTACTGTAAAATGGTCTTGGCATCTGTCCAACACAAGCATGCAAAATTTTTGATGTAATTGTTGATCTCCATAAGTTCACAAGGATTTTTAAATTTAAAAAAAATTCCACACAAATTTGAAATGTAATTTGCCTGATGTTCCTAAGACTGTAACTTCTGATTACACAGTGGGGGAGGTGGATACAATACACTTATTGATGTCATTAAATGATGATAGCCCAATTTCCCGGGAAGAACTCAATATGGAACTTGGAGTTCATCCCAAATCTGATATAGACAGTGGATAAAAAATACTACTCTAAATACACACCTCAGGTATCTCACTCTAAAATTGACCTTTTCAATGCACCTGTGTCAGAGGATCTTGACAAACTATTGAACTCTGACAAGTATAGGGATAGAGGTCCATTTAATTTAACTTTGGCGGAACAACAGGCCCTACAGACCCTAAGAGCCTGTGAAGATTTGATAATACGGGAAGGTGACAAGGGCGGGAACGTTGTTATTATGAATACTGTTGATAATATGGGAAAGATAGCAAGACAATTTATGGATGGTGCCTACTATGAGACAATTCAATCTAACCATATGCCTGACCTGACTATTTTTTATTAATATGCAATTGCAGGACTGGAGTGAAAAGGGTCTCCTGACTGATGGAGAACTCAGATACTTGAGGGTCACTAAAGCTAGCTATCCCTGCATTTATGTTCTCCTGAAAATCCATAAGGGAGGAGCATATCCCCGTGGGAGACCTATAATTGCAGGGATAGACTCACCGACAGAGCGTTTGTCGGAATATGTGGACTCATACTTGTAACCACTAGTGAAAAACCTACCTGCTTATATACAGGATAGTAAAGACATTCTCAATAAATTTGAGGATGTTGTGTGGACTGAAGGTTTACATCTGGTTACATTTGATGTGGCTAGTTTGTATACCTGTTTTAGGAAAGATCTGGGTCTACATGCTTTAGGACATTTTCTCAAAAACAGAACAGCTGAGTGGTTTGAACAAAATGAAATGCTTCTAGAAATGATGGACTTGATACTCTAAAAAAAAAAAGTCTTCATGGTACCCGGTGGCACCACCAACTTCAAGGTACGGGGATGGGAGCAAAATTTGCTCTATCATACGCAGGATTGTTTATGGGTTGGTGGGAAAGAGAACAGGCATGGGGTAGATATGCCTCCCCCTGGATAAATAACATAATCTTTTGGGGGAGGTTTAGCGATGATATTATCCTTTTGTGGAATGGATCCATTAGAGAACTGGAGGAATATCATTTTTTTCTGAATAAAAATCCATTTAATGTGGCACTCACAATGATCCATGCCACAGATCAGATAGATTTTTTGGATATTACTTTTTATGTAGAGGGGAACAAAATTCATAGCAAATTATACCGCAAACCTACTGAGCGTAACAGTGTATTACACGCCACTAGTGCGCATCCAAAGGCAACTATTGATAATATTCCATATGGAGAAATGGTGAGGGTGCTCGGGAATTGTAGTCTGTATGGAAAATCTAAAAACAACCAAGAAAAGGTTTGAGAAAAGAGGTTACAAGCAAAATGTACTGGATAGTGCAGAAAAGAAACTGATGCAGTAATCTAGGGAATCAACACTACAAGAGCAGGGTATTGTAGATGCCAGTCAAAACCCTAAGAGGGAGTGCCATGGAGGAAGACCGAAAGTATGGTTTCATAGTATAGATCACACCCCCATGAGAGCGAGAGGGGGGACAGGGAGCTGTCCCTTCGTCAAAATGAGGCGGGTGGATATGGCGGTTGCGTAGTAACAAGCTGGGACATAACACCGATGATGAACTGCATTACTTTATGTGACCTCTAGGTAGAGCTTGAACATCTGTATTTCTAAAGTAAAGAGATATACTAGTGATGACAGTACTATCATTAGAATGTGAAAGTTGCTAAGGGCCATCTGGTAATACAATGAGACTAATCTCCCTTGCATATTTGTCTTGAATATTGGGACGCAACATGCTTTTGTCAAAATAGCACATTGTACATCAAGATTTTGCTGTGCTGTAAAGTTTGACTATGTGGCCTAATGGGAAAAGAGATTACCAAAGATTGTAAATATAGAAAAAGTCTGGTCATATGTGACCATTTGTCTTGAGGGGTCCTTATGGATCTAAAAGGTACTCATGACTAATGTGGATTTTATGTACATGTACAATAACTTTTAGTGTATCCACTATGATAAAAATGTGAATGTGGGTAATTGTATGGGCGATATCATTGTGACCTAAGCAGAAGATAAACTATATGACTTAATATTAATTAACTGTTTATTTATGATTTGTATATTAGTATATGTATGTTATAAGATGGAACTTAAATGGGACCAACTTGCTTGAGAGGTCGGAGAACTATTATAGTAATCAGTGCACCCTTTCCAAATACACCAACAATATATGTTGAGATATGTGCTCACATTGCCTGAAGAGAATTGGACCTATTTTAGAGCTATTGGCCTCCGCCTTTTGTTATTTAAGAAATGCTTTGGTGGTGTGAGGTTTGACCGCTAGAAGTAGGCGTACATGTAGTTGTGTCAACGGGCGCGCGTTATTCAAAACACTTGAATGCGCGTACTGAACCGTATTCTTCATATATGTTTCTGCATTTATCGTCTTCCCTTAGTGACTTAAGTGATGCAATAGCAATTTGTTGATTCTCCCTTAGTTTGGGTGGTCTTACCCGTGGTCATGTCGGTTGACGTCGACGCTATTCGACGTAACCGACTGCTTAAATAAGAGGAGTAAGGCCGGGTGCTTTTCTTGCACACCGGAAAAGTTTTACGTTACGTAACTCAAGATGAAGATATTTTGGTGAGTGTGCACTTCAAATAGATCTATACTTTTTCACCATACTGGGGACGCAATAATTAGGCCATTGGCTCCTGTTATTGAGGTAGCTTGACAGGACAATTAACAGATCGAAGTATGTGCCGGGAATAAATTGTTCAGCGTTCGAGTGAATGTATGCTATGGGGAGGGCCGTTAACAGTGCCGAATGTAGAGACAATTTGAAGGAATTTTGAAATAGGGGCTCACCAGCCGTAACTGTTTAAGTACACGTTGTGTAGCAGTGCTGTGTAGGCGCTTATAATAGAGTGGATATTCACGGGGACAACAGTGCTTCCAGGATTGGGTGTGCAGGTTGGTTCCGTGACATATTCTAATTATAAGCCACTATATCATAATATGTGTCAGTATCAAAATGGTTCGGCACTCAGGGTTTCAATAATCTTGGGGGGCCGAGAATAAAAACCGACTCAAGAATTCATGTGACATTTACGCGTTGCATATATATATCTATATTCATAAACTATACTGGGGCTGTTATAATTGGGTTATTGGCTCCTGGTATTGATGCAGAATTACGGGAGGATTAACAAATCTGAAATATGCGCCGGGATGAAATTGCTTGGCCTAGTAGTGAAAGCACTTTATGTGGCGGGATGGCAATCATGCTGTCTGCAGAAGCCCCCTGAATGTTTTTTCTTTTTTGAATGGGGTATATACGCGGCAATTACTCGAGCACACATGTCGCATGGAAATTTACAATCTATTGGATATAGAGTATATATGGTATAAAGTGAAGTCGGGAAGAAACCATACATAGTATTTTTTTAATTAAATGTTTATTATTTACAATTATACTTTAGGCACTTCAGCTTTTTACACTGTATGCTTTTGGAGTTTGGGTTGTAGCCTGATCAAGCATTCTTTATAGGTAAGATGGTGCTTATTATACCGGGTTTAGGGACAAGTTGGCGTGGATGGGGTCTGTTGGGGCTATATTAAAGGGACTAAACATATGAACCTTGAACCCTGACAGGCTCTATGAAGCGCATGAACATTTTTGTTGAAATGATTGTAAACACTATATTAAAGTGTATCTATGGCTTCAACGGTTTGATTATTATTCGCTTATACTTTTTTTTTTTTACTTTTTTTTCCCAGTTTTATTATACAGGCACTGTGGTGATGGCATGATACAGATCATAACACTGACATGAACAAAGTATAAGCATTACAAAGCAATCAAGATACATTCACTTACAAGGAGGAATAAGCGAGGCGAACCATGGTCATACATTGGAGACAAATAGTACACTCAGTGCCCCACACAACCTCGCAAATCATGGCAGGGGGTACAGCAGTAGAATAGCAGCCAAAAGAACAGCCTGGCAGCCGTGAAGGAACCATGGCCATATTCAGCAATAGACACCAACCCCAACATGCAGACAAGAGTGGACACCTGAGGCGTGGTGAAGGGAGATTAAGCGACATAGAAAGGGGACGATATAGGCCAGAACCTTGCAATCATTTAAAGAATTTACGCAAAGGAATATTGGAGTGAACGTTGAACTAATGAGGTGGCTTCCCTTGGACACATTTGGATGTCTGTACTGTTTATGCTGGGAACACACTAATCACACATCGAAATTGATCAACAATTTAGTCTCATTACTTGCCCTGAAGAAGTCCTTTGGACGAAACGCGCTGGCTACGTTGTATAAGAAGATAAAGAATAAAAGACAAATTTTAAGACCTACTGAACGGATTCGTCAAATTTGTACTTGTACATCACTATTTATTGTGGGGAGTGCTGAACCATTGTGTTTGTTTAAGAGTGGACACCTAACCCACCCCCTCTGGGACTATTCCTCTGGCCACCTGAGACCCTTGTGTTGCCCTGCGCCTGGCGATGTAGTCTCTATATGGCCCCCATATATCCACTGGTCTGGACTAGCTAGGTATCAATGTGCAAAACTCTTCACAATTTACATTAAGGAAGGCCAGACTCCTGAGCCACGCATGCAGTGTGGGAACTCTCCTGCTACCCCACAACAACGCGATTTCCCGTTTGGCCAAAAGGAAGCCCAAGGCGGCCAGCTTTCTGAACTTCCGAGAGAAATTGAATGCATAACCCAACAGTGTAATCTCAGGAGTGGGTAAGAGCTGATTGTTCGCTTATACTTTGCAGGCATAGGAGACATAATCTGTCTCTGCCTGCTGTCGCCATAACCAAGGTGGTAAGCTGCAGTGAATAATTAGTGCAACACACTGGATGACTAACTTTGTTTGCTCGGGTCGAAACTTGGAAACAAAGATTTGACTTAGTAGGTGTAATTATGTTACTGTATACAATGGAGGGTTGAATTGCAATATGAGGGTTGCATTATAGCTACAAGGATTTGATTAATTGTTATATTCTGTTTGGGTGACTAGGGAATGGGGATTTTTCTAGTCCAAATGTTTATCTCCTTTTCCAATATCTATATGTGATGTCCAATTCTCCTATCTTGAGATGGTGTATGTCCAACTTTTGGGTTATAATGTTATTAAGAATCATTTCTTCTGTAATGATGGATTCATACAAGGACCAGGTTTTAGTGGACACATGAGTAATTATTGTGATATTACTAACAAGCAAGAATTTGGCTAGTCACAAGTGTAGTGAATGAGCCACTTTAGTGGTCTGATGATCTGTGATGACCCTCGATCACCACCATTGTGTACTGATTTTAGTGTGCTATGTTATTTTAGCCTTAATGTAGGATGGTCTTGCATTACAATAATCTTGCCAAAGAACAGAAGGTAGGGGATGTCAAGGTGCAGAGTTGTTGGTGATGGTGCACACATGTGCTCCATAGTGGGTACTGAGGGATTAAGTGCATAGTGTTATTTGAGTTAGGTGAATTATGACTTTAGCCTATTGGCTTTGACATGGTAAAATAGCATTCTGCTTTCCAAGTAGTAGAGGCCTATGCTTGAGCAACTCCATATTCTAAACTGCAGCCATCTTCTGAGCCTCTGTAGGTGAGAGGTGATATTTGAGATTACATGTGTTGTTCACCGGCAGTGAACCAGAGCAGACCAGTTCTTATCAGGAGGAATGTGCCTTATTCGCATTGGCGCCAGAACAAAAGCTTGGCCAGCTGCTGTTGGGTGCTTGTGTGGAAAAGTACAGGAATCTTGTGAGAAAGGTAGGCGGGTTCTTCCAGAAGCTGCGATAGAGGATAGAGTTCTATATTAGAGAAAGGGGGTCCGAGAGAGAGGCAGAGAGAGTTTCTGAGAGGCAGAGAGCTTCTGAGATGCTGAGAGATGCTGATATGCTGAGCTGAGATGCTGGTCTGGTGTTTTGGCGGTCTGATGATACATCACGTTGCAGACGTGCAGTCGTGTGTGTCACAGAGAGTCCGGACACAACCAAAGAGAGAGGGAAAGAGAGACGGACCCTTCTTCAGATGACAAGATGCCTAATATTATGGTGAGGTGTTCTATGTATATCTAACTTTATCTAACTACGCTTTTATTTTCAGGCCCTATGTATATCTATGTGCTGATGATTGCTGCTAATGATTACTGTGATGTTTAGTTATTTCTTTCTTTTGTCATCCTATTATCATGTAATAAAGAAACCCTAGAGCATATAATTTGTTTGCATTCCTTGTGAGGGAAGGTTGAGACCCTTTTTTACCAAGTACTTACAGAGGGATGGGCGACTCCCCCTCTAATGGGTAATTGTTGATACGGAAGGGAAAGTGCCTCCCATCAGGGATGTCTAAATTACATTGCCAGGAGGAGCATGCGTTGTTTACCCTCTCGGAAAGGGAGGTGTTGTGACTTGTTGTTATTTGCGAGCTCCTCAGCAATGGTCTTATATGTTGTCAGTGTTTATTCCTTTCTTGGGTAAGTATTGTGGAATGTGGTGTCTTTCTGGAACTGAGAAAGGATGTGGTAAGTAATGACCTGGTGACAGACAGACGCACCAAAATATACAAAGAAGTTTGTCATTACACACAAGTAGTGTGCAATACATAAAAGTGATTGGTGTTAACTTTGTTAACAAATGTGAACAATTTGTGGGGGTTGAGTATGAAGAGTGGGAGTATTCTCACTCCCATAAAAAGTCAGGCTCTCCTGTTTTTAGCAATGTTATTAATTGTAGGTGCATAATTAATTATATGTGTATTTATTTATATGTATTTCATTACATCATATTATACATGTGTTTTCAAATGTGTTTTACAGCCCTAATGAAGTTCTTCGTATAGAACGAAACGCGTTGGCTGTTTGGTGTACATTTTTCGATATTGAAAAGAAGAATAAAGGTCTTTGACTATTTTCAACATTGGATGGACATTTGTACAGTTATTTTTTGTGGACTTCTTAATAAGGTGGTGCAACCTACAGTTGGTGAAGTGTATTTTGGTTGTTCTAACCGCCCAGAGGAACGGCAGGGTCAGTGAAGTTGCACGCAGTGTGAGCACAAGGCTCTGTTTTTCGTTCCAATAAGAAGGGATATTGTATAAAGAGGGAGGGGCATCACTGTAGTGTAGTTCCTATTATCCCAATAGGCTCTGCGCATTGGAATAATACCTTCAATAGTAAAGGCCTAGACCAGACGTTAACTAGGTCTACTACTGACGATATTAGACTTAAAGTTTTGGGTTTGCCAGCTAGCTCAGAGTTCACTAGAAACTTTCTCGAATGTTCAGGAAGGAATTAACTTCCCTGATTAGACAAGAAGGGATTTAGTTTCTGACAACCATAGAACATGACAACTTTGCTCTCCCCTAACCAAGAGTGTATCTCGAGAGTCGTGTGAACAAAAGGCAATTTATTTTACTCAGTCAGTGCGTGCATTCTTAGTCTCATCAGAATGTAGAGAAAAGGAAGAGACAGGCGTGTTCAATAAAAAGGTGTTATTTATTGATCAGTCTCTTTTCTCATACAAGAGAAATGGATCGATATTATTGCAATACTTATAGTTAGTAAAGTGCATACATTAAAAGCAATAGTATGAAATAATACTGTAAAAACATTGATATGGTTTCTAAGCCATAAGATGTTTTAAAATGAATAAAATATATTACATACACATATACATTTGACTAAACGTACTCAACTGGTGTTTCTAAATACGCCTACCCCGTGTACCTGACCTAAGCCTAATACGTGGTCGGGAATAGAAAGTTACAGTTTAAGTTAAGTTTGTTTTTGCCAAGTGAATAACTAAAGAATTCTCTGCGAGGGGTTGTTCAGTTCTGTACCTGGAATTAAGGATGAATGAGGGATGGTATCTCTCTCTCTGGTCTCGATATTCCAGGCTGCCTGCGAGGGCTACCCGGAAGCGCCGGTGCTGGATTTCTCGGCAGGAGAAAGCAGCGCGTCTCGTTCTCAGCGCGTCAGGAAGGCGGGGCTGCGCCAGCGGGGTCTGCTCTGCTCTGGGCTTCGGCAAGTATGGCTGCTCCGTCTCGTCACCACCGCGTGTGTTTGCATAGGGCAATATCGGTAATATTTATACCTTTAAGGTGCCGAGATTGACGTAAGGATGGACATAGATACGTCAATAAGGATGTCATACGACTTGCTCGTTAGCACATTCTTTTGCTGAAGTTCTCGGTGAAATCAAAACAATGGCCGCAGGGTTTTGCCCAGGTTGTCATAGGTTTGATTTGTTATGAGAACTCCGTATGCCTTATCAGGGGCTGGAGGAATATCGCTTGTCTAATCAGATCGCAAGCGTTATGACCTAATCAGATAACACGTTCCTGTGCCGTAGTGTGACTGCGTCAGATAACGGTATCTGCATCATGGGGGTTTTCTGCCTCATGGGCTGACTGCTAGTTAACTTGTTGGTTTGTTTAACCAGAATAGGGTCAGGAATAGGGGGATCGATTCAGAACCTATAGGAATACATCACACCCACTCCACGCTAACTATGGACATATTTACTAATCTATGCATAGTAAAACATACTATAGAGTATAGTGTATACCTTACCACCCCAAAATACATAAATGCATTTTGAAATTTTTCAAATATACGGAAGAATTGCAGTCATATGTATTGTATGCACTCAAGCTGTAGAATAATGCCAAAGTAATCACGCATTTGTATACATTATTGCTATTTGGTATATGAGAATTTACACATGAAATGGCTCTTAATACAGAAAAAAAGTTCGAGACCATTCCATCACACAATAAAATATCTATGAACATATCAGCGGGCAGCTAATATCTATAAGCTATCTAAAATTTAGAAACCTTAGTTCTCTAAGAATAGTTCTTACTTTAAGCAGAAGATAGTGTCCCGAAAAATATGTAAAAATATTTTTGGGCTGCTGAAAAATTGCTGTCCGTGAACTGGAGGTAAAAATTGTTCATGTGACTTTATTTTTAAAGTTGAAGGCCGAATTCAGGGAACGCCGTGTGCGAGCTTGCTCAAAAGTCTCTATTTCTGCTCTGGTGAGAACATCATATCATTTAGGCTTTCGAAAAAACTGTCAACAGCTTCCTGGGAAAGTTCCACTAACTCGGAAAAAGGTGTAACCATGCATTCGTGCGCATGATTTTCTCCATTGACATTCTGATTCGCATTGCTGACAGAAGGTCGTACCTGTTCGATGCTGCTTTCATCTTGAACTTCACTACCCCTTAATCGTAGTGGTGAAGCTTCCACGAATGCCGTCATCAGGATTGGTAGCCTTTGAGGGCAGCACAAAGCGTGAACCTTGATCGGGCTCAACAATGTTTCTGCATCCATTGGCGCATCCGATTGTAGCGTCAGACAGGTGTCTAACACGCATTCTTCTCCGCATAGCAGACACCTCAATACAGGTAAAACACATCTTTGCCACATTGGTCGAAATGATAGAAACCAAGTCATGTTCAGGTCTCTAAGCCGGGAGAGTCCCAGGATTTTTGATATCCGGTCCCGGTATTCAATGGCTAGGATTGTTTCTTCCCTTGTCGCAAGAGTTTTGTCTGTGACATGGGTTGCCATAACGAAAAATTAAGGACTAAGAATAGGATTCCTGCAATTAGTCCCAAGATCAGGGGAAGTCCGCCAAAAATCGAATGGACGAAATCTGGAAAAATACCCAGTATGGCTTTGAATGGTGTTAATGCCATCGAAAATACTGTCTTAAATACCTTTGAGACCCCATTGGTATCAGAAATATTTAAGATTTCATTCAGGATTTCTGCGAAATGTATGGGGGAATTAGTTGATAACAATGAATGTATCTCTGCAGTCGTCCTTGCGACTTGTAGATCATACGTTTCTTTTGATGACGTGAGCCTTGTAAGCGTCTGAAGAAGCACTGTTTTCATTCTGCTTAAAGTATTTATTCGAATAGAAGTAATTTTCAAATTGGGCCATGCCCTTGCCTCCCTGTCTGGAAAGGAGCTGGGGAACAATGAGCGTCCACAGCACTTGACCTTCGCAGTCGTAGTTACGAGATAAGGAGTCCCGGGCATAAGACTACAACATCTGCGATCTACAATTAGAATGTAACTCCCATTGTAGAGTCTTTGAAAGAATGGTTCTATCTCTGTTGCAGGTGCGCCTTGCTGGTGACATGAAAGGTTGTATGAATTCCCTTCACAGGCTCCATGCAAACTAATTCCGTTACACAGAAGCGTGCCGCTTAGTGACATCGCACAATTATTGCCACTAAGAAACACTTTCTGTCCTTTATTACTGACACATGCATGTGAATAGGGCAGGTTCCATGTTGTTTTGATGTACCCCTTTCCCAATTTCTCGTACATGCCAGCCTGTATATATTTTTGGCAGTATTGAAACCCGAAGGTTGAGATTGGAATATTTATTATCCCATGTATTATCCATTCACTGACAGGTCGTTCTGACATTGTCACTGGTAATCTTTCGAGTTTTTCAATGCTCAAGATTGTATAATCAGCACCCTTTTGTGCCATACTGATTTGTCTATCAGTAAGGTTAAAGATTTGGAATAGTGACGTTGTGTTGATTAAACGCCAAGGCACATAGCCTGAACGCAGATTTTGTAACGTCCAGCCAAGCTGTACAATAGAACGCAATTGAGACTGACCGTGTTGTAATAACAGTAAGTCTTGCGATAATATGTCGATTGCTGAAGACACAATGCTGTCCAAAGAAAAAATTCTGGAGGACAGAGTCATTAACCCATTGTCCACTACAGAAAGTGATTTTTCCAAATTAATACGGTCAATTTCCCGTATTCTCTCTGCTGTTTCAATTTGAGTAACCTTCCAGGCCTCATTGTATGCTGCATATACAGAGGCTGCTATGAAACGTTTTTGACGCTGTTTGCGCGGTCCCATAATGAAATCACGCAAGTCAGCACCATCAGTAAGTAAAGTTAGGTGTTGCTTAATTTCTGCCAGTGTGGAAGTTTGTAGCCATTGAAGGCATAATTTGCCCACACTGTAGGTGGTTATTATCCCTGGGTGATGTCTTTGAGGATATCTAGGGTCTGGCCTGGTCATTTTGAACCCCTGTGTTTTGTTCAGGAATCTGTCTTGACAGTTATTAGTATCTGTGGGCCAGATCAACCACTGTTTCCAATCTGGATGTGTTCTGTTTTGGTTTAATACATAATTTACGTCTATCTCTTCATCTATAGAGCTATTGCCGTACATTGTTGGTTTTGGAATAGACGGTTTATTTAAGTCTTTAATTTTGGCTAGGCCAAGACAGGTAGTTTGTTGAACAGTGTCATTTAAAAATATCATTTGTTCTGGGATCATGCAGGCTCTAAACAAAGATTCTATACCCTGTACTTGCCATTCTTTTGTACCCCAAACACTTTTCAATTCAACATTTTTGTCCCAATAATCAAAACCAAAAGTATTCATTTTTTCAAAGAATGAGTCCGAATATATCAATTTTGTGTTTGTTATCATGGTCTTTGTCCCTGTCTTATTTGACAATTTGAAATAAAATGTTTCAGCATTACTTATGTTAAAACCTGAAAAGTATGAATATTTGTCGTAAACGGTTCTTGAGCTCCCTTTTGGAGGGGTTGCACAATGCTCCCATTGATTATAATTTAAAACATTTCTAGGTTGTGCAGATCTATGTAAAAAATGGTTACCATAGTGGTTATAACAGTACATACTATCATAATTTGTAGAACCCTGCAAATAATCATGTTTGGTAAATTTAGCAGACATTACTAAGTCAGACATCATATTATTAATGCTTTCGAAGTCCCAATCATCAGCAAATGAGCTTGGTTTTACAAAGTCACTCAATGAGATCTTAATTTGGTGTGGATATTTCAGGATTTCGACCGGACCATAAATTTCATAGTCTGTGTTGTCCCATGCTACCCCACCCGGTATAGGATTGGCTGTGAAGTTGACTGAAGAAAGTTCTCTTTTCTCGACGTGTGACGATGTGTGTGGTTTGAGGATCAAGTTGATTTTCTGACTTGCTGTGTCCATTTTAGCATATTTTCCCTCAATGAAGCGTCCCAAAGTAAGTACCATGATGAGCCAAAGTATGAGGATAAATGCACCAAAACCCACCCAAAATTCGATCCATGGAGAAATCAGATATGTTTCTTTCAGTTGTTTCAAAAGTTCTTTAGCTTTATCTTTAAAGGTTTTTGATGATGTCTGTGTCTTTGATTCACTGAAGCCTTCAGAGGAATCATCGAAGTTTATGAAGTAGCCGGATGCAGTTCTGTCAATTGTTCCAATTGGTTCAGGATCACTGTTTCTTGCATTTGCACTTGGTACTTCATTGTAGATTGGTGTGTCTCTGCTAAAAGTTTTTATTTGGGTTTTCAGAGGTCTGAGTTCTATTGCATTGTTGCATAGTCCTTGTTGTTCTTCTGTAGGCGTTACGAATGTGATGAGCCTCTTCGTTAGGACCTCTGTACTGGTAGCAAACCTTGGTGTTCGGCTACTTATTGGGAGTCCACTTGGCCTACTGTTTGTTATCGGCCACATGATTGTGGTTTTACCAGGTCGATGGATACAACTCGGTTCTCCTTTTTACCAGCAAGTGGCGGTAGTACAACTGATCTTGTCCCGTTGATAGACAAGACAGGAACTGCTTTTCTGTAAGAAGGCCCAAATTCCTTCTTTACCGCGATCTTTTCCCTGACTAGATCCCCGACTTTTGGAATCCAGACAGGTCTTGCTGGGACAGGTGGTGGTTCTTCAGTGGTTGTTGGCTGTTGTTTAAACTTTATGTTGCTCAGGTCTTTTCTTGTTTTGTTTAAGTCCTGCAAAATAGCCAAACGGTCTTTGATATCAAAGCTTTTTTCTTTCACCACTGAAGTCTGACTATCAATGTCAGAGATCAACATCCTAGTTCCAAATAATAATTCGTACGCACTGAATCCCTTCAGAGAATTTCTTGGCAAGTTATTTAGACTACGTTGGACACTTATTAGATGTTTGACCCACCCAGCTCCCGAACCTAATATCCTTTCCGTTATAGATTGATTTATGCCTTGGTTTTTTCTTTACACCATCCCGTATCCCTCAGGAAGGAAGTGAGAAGATTCCCGCTGTGCTATGCTCATTTGGCCATGTTTCCCATCAGGCTGGAGGGCTAGAGTGAAAACAATGGTCAAACGTAGCATGCTCTTAGCGTATATGCCATTTAGACTCGCAAATCTTTGTATAACAGTCCAGACGTCAGCCGAGTGCTGGTGATCTACATTATAAGTGGAAACTAGCCTGTATATGTTAATCGCAAGCCTTCATTTTTACTCTTGATTTTTTCTGGAGTAAAACGACGAGGTATTAAACTGTTTCTCTCCCCACTGCGATCTCTGTTGCAGTTTGGGCAGTTTTTTACAAACATGGTGTGACGCAGGCTCATGCCTGGCCACCAGTACCGTGATTGTAATTCTTCCAGAGAATCTTTTAGTTTGAGGTGTCTGAGACCCTCGCCCATATGTGCGTCTGTGATTAACAAGTTTCTCCTGTCCATGTTTGGAATCACTCTATCCCCCACTCCAGGGATTCGAGCAAAAGGGACGGAGTTTGCATCGATTATGTATGTATAATTGAGTGGATAGTTGATCGGTAGCGCTGAGCAGTCGCCTTTTGATGACGTTTTCACCGCCAGCACTGTTTCACCGTCAATGTATTTTAATGTACGCTTTTTTCGAACTACGGGAGCCGATTTAGTGGCTGCCGCTGCGGCTGTGTCAGCCAATGAATTCCCTGCAACGTGAACGCCATCACGCTGATGACTCAGTGAGTGTGTCACGTGAGTCTTTGGTAGCTCTTTTTGTAAAAGAGCTATTTGTTCCCAGAGCAGTTTCTGCTTTATTGGTGCATCTGTGTCATCTTTGTAACCGTTCCGAATCCATGTCTGCAAATCCTTATTATATGATTTGACGCAGTAATATGAATCTGACACTATAAGTGTCGGGAATTCGCGATCCGCATTATCTAGCGCCATTTTCAATGCTAGTATTTCAGTTTGTTGTTCTGAATTAGTTTCTACTGAGTGTGTTTTTGTTAATAGAGGTTTTAGTTTACCTCCGCGCCACACTTCTTTTGTAATCCCACATGTGGGGTTGTATGCCTGTTCTCCCCAAACGGGGGGTTGAGCATGTCCGTCTGTATAAATTACACAGGCGTAATGTCGTAAAGGCAGAATGTCGATTGGCAGAGGGAATGTTTTTTCATATTCTAAATTTTCCATTTCTTCTAGTTCCGGATCAAAGTAATAGTATACTTTGTCCGTTGTGATTGAATTCACCCATTGTATCCATTCCGGATTCAATGTTGTTGTTGGTAAATTACACGGTGTTGTTAGTGCCTCAAAGGCTGATTCTGCTGTTCTGACTGTGACATGTCTACCGTCAGCTTGATCTTTTTCTCTAGCTATTGCGGTTTGAACAGCATGAACAATTTTTTCTTTGTTGCTGAATTTCTGTTCAGCTTCTGTGTACAAGTGTGATTTGAATGCAATTGGTACCTTTTCTCCCTCATTAGAGGTCAGGTATGTGAATCCGCATCTCCCTGGGATGACTCGAATCACAAGATTGCGTGTGTTATCACGTGTTTCTAATTTTGTTTTAATTAGCATGTCTGTTTGTAAGGATCTCAAAATTTCTGTGTGTATTTGAGTCCAATTGGATTTTTTAAAATCTGGTTTTATCAGATCATATAGGGGTTTGACCCTTTCTGCGTAATTTGCAATGTATGTTCTTCCGAAATTTAGGAAGCCTAGAATCGACTGTAGGTTTTTTAGTGTTCTAGGTGCTTGGATTACGGCACATTTCTCTAGGAAATTGTCAGCCAGGCTTTTGACTTCACTTGATAATTCATATCCTAAGAACAGGACTGTCAGATGGGCAATTCTGGATTTTTTAAAGTTGAATTTGTAACCCTCTGCTGCGAACCCAAGTATTATGGTGTTCACTCTCTTCAAGTGAGTCTCCAAGTCATCATCTGTTAAGTAAATGTCGTCGACATAAGATAATGCTTCATCATCATATATTTGTAGTAATTCTGTTACTCTCGCTGAGAATACTCCCGGGCTGTTCTTGTACCCCTGGGCTAACCGACAGAATTGTTTTTGAGTGCCATTTATTGAGAACGCAGACAAATATCTGCTCTCTGGTGCTATGTTTTGACAAAAGAATCCATTAGAGATGTCTAATGTTGTTTTGTATTTTTTGCGCACTATGTTATTCATTAGTGCAGCACTATGCGAATTTTGCGCTGCAAAAGTTTTGCAACATGTGTTAAGGTGTCGGTAATCCAAAACTAGACGATATGAATTGTCTGGTTTGGAGACCGGAAACAAAGGGTTGTTCATTTGTGAGGTGCAAGTTTCAATCACCCCCTGGTATTCTAGCTGATCTAGTATTTCTTTTACCTGTTTTTTAGCTTCTTGCTTAATTGGGTACTGCCTTTGTGCAGTAGGTTGTGATTTTAACTGGATTTTGTGAGGAGGAGAGTCCTCATCCCATCCCACGTGATTTTTATATAAAGCAGGAGCTAGAGCCACTGCCCACTTTCTAGCAAGTGTGTATTTTTTATGAATTGGGATATGATTTGAGAAGGCAGGCATAATTACTTCTTCGCCATGAGGGCAATCCCTGACAAACTCTGGTGGCCAGTCTTTTTCAGCTAGAAGGATATCATAGCCCTTGGAGAGATTATCCCAAAATAGTCCCCTTATTTTTCTAGTCTTATCACCCTCTATACGTAATGTTATTTCGTATATTTTGTGAGGTTTGCTAACTCTGGTGTCTGCAGTTTCCACTTGAAGATATTCATTCGTGTCCACTGTCTCCAGATGATTCATAAGGACTTTGCGAGCTATGCTCACTTCTGCTGCGCTGTCTAGCATTGTCTGAGCCCATTCCCTGTTTTTCAGTTGTGTCCTCAGAATTCTCGGCATTGTTAACTGTTTTAATGCTGGCTACCTTCTTCTTTGGAAATTGTAATTTCTTTTTTAGCTGAGCAGGTTCCTTGTCTTTGGACTTGGCGTGCTCTTCTCTTTGTTCTGATCGTCCTCTTCTTTCCGATTTCTGCGAGGAAGTCTGAAAAGATTGAGAGGGACGTGTATCAATATCTTGATATCTATCAGGCTTTTTTATATTATCCCTATTTCTAAGGTTATATCTTTTCCCAGAGGGGTCACTCTGGGGTGACCTGTGTCTTTGGTTCGGAGATTTCTCTCTTCGCCTAGGAGACCTTCCTCTGGACTGGAATTTCTTTTCTTTGGGATTGGATTGTTTGTTTCCATCCCAGCTCTTTTTCTGTGATGTTGAATTATTATTAAAAAATGTTTTTTCAGGACTTTCAATTAGTTGTGGTTTTACTGGTATTCCACCTAAACTATCTCTACCTAGTTCCTCATAGGATTTTTCTATGATTCTGGCAATTTCAGCTGGTTGGTCTGCTATATCTGTTTCCTTTAACCTCTGGCGGATCGCCACGTTTGCTGCTTCTCCCTTTATGTTGGCTAATAATATAGTCGAGACCTGCTTGAAGTCTTTTAGTAATTTCATACCAAGAGTTAAAGCGGGTTCTGGACCGTATTCATCTTGAATTTGTTTTAGCACATCTGGTATTACCGAAATGGATGGAACACCGTGCGTTTTTGTGTAGATGGAAGCAAAGACTGTACCCCAAGTGTCACAGTCCTCAATGTGTGGTGCGATTCCCATTGGAAGACAGATAGTCAGAATCCTGTGCTTTTCTAGCGGGGTGGTGTCTGGAAACACCGCCTCTATTTGGGTGATTTTCTGCGCTAGCCAGAATGGTATTTGTTCCCGTTTAGCCGGTACTTTACCTAGGCAGGACTGGATGTTCTGTGGTGTAATTTTATTTGTGTTCCCCTGGTGAGGGGTCAGCTGTGGGAGTTTAATCGCTGGCTGAATTGTTGAAGTCCGCATCACATACTGGACTAATTGTCTATGTATTTTTATTAATTGTTTTAGCTGTGTTAACCGGTTGGCTGCAGACATCCCGTCGATGTCTGGATGTGGTGTGTATCCGGCTAGGACCGGCCACGTTGCTCCTGGTCTACCTAAAGGACCGAGCCTGGTGATGTGATTATTATGTTTTAGGGCGCCATCAAATAAGAGCAAATGCTCTTGAAATTTGAGTGGTACTTCCACCTCCTCGAAAGGAGTGTACGTTTCAGGAGGTTCCTCTATTTTGTAATAGTGGAAGTACTTTGTTACAGGATTTGCTGCTGGAAAATTTATCCATGAATAGTATACCTCTGTCTGCCGATATTCGTGTGCCTCAATTACGAATATGACTGTACCACCTCTAGGTGTCAGTCCATTTTCTATAAGTTTTATGGTTATAGATTTCCTTTTAATGACCGGGATGAGTATTATATCCTGGTCTGCTTCCTGCATGGTAGCATCAGCTGCTGCGAGTTCAGTTGCTAATCTAACTGCCTCTCTTTCTTCATCACTGTCTACCATTTTACCGACAGGATGGTTATTTCTTTTGTTTGCAGATCAGGTTTCTTATGGAAACAAAGATTAGATGCACAATATTTTGGAACAGTGTATCCTTCAACGTTGACTATACCAAGAACCATACATAGGAGTTCCCTCCTGCGAGGTCTGGCGGATATAACCTTTTACCCACTCCAGACGTCTTTGGAGTATTATGGGAGAAAGGGGTCTGAGTGAGAAAGCACGACTGAGTTACTTTAAATGTCTTACGTTAGTTTTATCGCCCTTTCCAAACACGTTGGGCGCCATGTAGTGTAGTTCCTATTATCCCAATAGGCTCTGCGCATTGGAATAATACCTTCAATAGTAAAGGCCTAGACCAGACGTTAACTAGGTCTACTACTGACGATATTAGACTTAAAGTTTTGGGTTTGCCAGCTAGCTCAGAGTTCACTAGAAACTTTCTCGAATGTTCAGGAAGGAATTAACTTCCCTGATTAGACAAGAAGGGATTTAGTTTCTGACAACCATAGAACATGACAACTTTGCTCTCCCCTAACCAAGAGTGTATCTCGAGAGTCGTGTGAACAAAAGGCAATTTATTTTACTCAGTCAGTACGTGCATTCTTAGTCTCATCAGAATGTAGAGAAAAGGAAGAGACAGGCGTGTTCAATAAAAAGGTGTTATTTATTGATCAGTCTCTTTTCTCATACAAGAGAAATGGATCGATATTATTGCAATACTTATAGTTAAGTAAAGTGCATACATTAAAAGCAATAGTATGAAATAATACTGTAAAAACATTGATATGGTTTCTAAGCCATAAGATGTTTGAAAATGAATAAAATATATTACATACACATATACATTTGACTAAACGTACTCAACTGGTGTTTCTAAATACGCCTACCCCGTGTACCTGACCTAAGCCTAATACGTGGTCGGGAATAGAAAGTTACAGTTTAAGTTAAGTTTGTTTTTGCCAAGTGAATAACTAAAGAATTCTCTGCGAGGGGTTGTTCAGTTCTGTACCTGGAATTAAGGATGAATGAGGGATGGTATCTCTCTCTCTGGTCTCGATATTCCAGGCTGCCTGCGAGGGCTACCCGGAAGCGCCGGTGCTGGATTTCTCGGCAGGAGAAAGCAGCGCGTCTCGTTCTCAGTGCGTCAGGAAGGCGGGGCTGCGCCAGCGGGGTCTGCTCTGCTCTGGGCTTCGGCAAGTATGGCTGCTCCGTCTCGTCACCACCGCGTGTGTTTGCATAGGGCAATATCGGTAATATTTATACCTTCAAGGTGCCGAGATTGACGTAAGGATGGACATAGATACGTCAATAAGGATGTCATACGACTTGCTCGTTAGCACATTCTTTTGCTGAAGTTCTCGGTGAAATCAAAACAATGGCCGCAGGGTTTTGCCCAGGTTGTCATAGGTTTGATTTGTTATGAGAACTCCGTATGCCTTATCAGGGGCTGGAGGAATATCGCTTGTCTAATCAGATCGCAAGCGTTATGACCTAATCAGATAACACGTTCCTGTGCCGTAGTGTGACTGCGTCAGATAACGGTATCTGCATCATGGGGGTTTTCTGCCTCATGGGCTGACTGCTAGTTAACTTGTTGGTTTGTTTAACCAGAATAGGGTCAGGAATAGGGGGATCGATTCAGAACCTATAGGAATACATCACACCCACTCCACGCTAACTATGGACATATTTACTAATCTATGCATAGTAAAACATACTATAGAGTATAGTGTATACCTTACCACCCCAAAATACATAAATGCATTTTGACATTTTTCAAATATACGGAAGAATTGCAGTCATATGTATTGTATGCACTCAAGCTGTAGAATAATGCCAAAGTAATCACGCATTTGTATACATTATTGCTATTTGGTATATGAGAATTTACACATGAAATGGCTCTTAATACAGAAAAAAAGTTCGAGACCATTCCATCACACAATAAAATATCTATGAACATATCAGCGGGCAGCTAATATCTATAAGCTATCTAAAATTTAGAAACCTTAGTTCTCTAAGAATAGTTCTTACTTTAAGCAGAAGATAGTGTCCCGAAAAATATGTAAAAATATTTTTGGGCTGCTGAAAAATTGCTGTCCGTGAACTGGAGGTAAAAATTGTTCATGTGACTTTATTTTTAAAGTTGAAGGCCGAATTCAGGGAACGCCGTGTGCGAGCTTGCTCAAAAGTCTCTATTTCTGCTCTGGTGAGAACATCATATCATTTAGGCTTTCGAAAAAACTGTCAACAGCTTCCTGGGAAAGTTCCACTAACTCGGAAAAAGGTGTAACCATGCATTCGTGCGCATGATTTTCTCCATTGACATTCTGATTCGCATTGCTGACAGAAGGTCGTACCTGTTCGATGCTGCTTTCATCTTGAACTTCACTACCCCTTAATCGTAGTGGTGAAGCTTCCACGAATGCCGTCATCAGGATTGGTAGCCTTTGAGGGCAGCACAAAGCGTGAACCTTGATCGGGCTCAACAATGTTTCTGCATCCATTGGCGCATCCGATTGTAGCGTCAGACAGGTGTCTAACACGCATTCTTCTCCGCATAGCAGACACCTCAATACAGGTAAAACACATCTTGGCCACATTGGTCGAAATGATAGAAACCAAGTCATGTTCAGGTCTCTAAGCCGGGAGAGTCCCAGGATTTTTGATATCCGGTCCCGGTATCCAATGGCTAGGATTGTTTCTTCCCTTGTCGCAAGAGTTTTGTCTGTGACATGGGTTGCCATAACGAAAAATAAGGACTAAGAATAGGATTCCTGCAATTAGTCCCAAGATCAGGGGAAGTCCGCCAAAAATCGAATGGACGAAATCTGGAAAAATACCCAGTATGGCTTTGAATGGTGTTAATGCCATCGAAAATACTGTCTTAAATACCTTTGAGACCCCATTGGTATCAGAAATATTTAAGATTTCATTCAGGATTTCTGCGAAATGTATGGGGGAATTAGTTGATAATAATGAATGTATCTCTGCAGTCGTCGTTGCGACTTGTAGATCATACGTTTCTTTTGATGACGTGAGCCTTGTAAGCGTCTGAAGAAGCACTGTTTTCATTCTGCTTAAAGTATCTATTCGAATAGAAGTAATTTTCAAATTGGGCCATGCCCTTGCCTCCCTGTCTGGAAAGGAGCTGGGGAACAATGAGCGTCCACAGCACTTGACCTTCGCAGTCGTAGTTACGAGATAAGGAGTCCCGGGCATAAGACTACAACATCTGCGATCTACAATTAGAATGTAACTCCCATTGTAGAGTCTTTGAAAGAATGGTTCTATCTCTGTTGCAGGTGCGCCTTGCTGGTGACATGAAAGGTTGTATGAATTCCCTTCACAGGCTCCATGCAAACTAATTCCGTTACACAGAAGCGTGCCGCTTAGTGACATCGCACAATTATTGCCACTAAGAAACACTTTCTGTCCTTTATTACTGACACATGCATGTGAATAGGGCAGGTTCCATGTTGTTTTGATGTACCCCTTTCCCAATTTCTCGTACATGCCAGCCTGTATATATTTTTGGCAGTATTGAAACCCGAAGGTTGAGATTGGAATATTTATTATCCCATGTATTATCCATTCACTGACAGGTCGTTCTGACATTGTCACTGGTAATCTTTCGAGTTTTTCAATGCTCAAGATTGTATAATCAGCACCCTTTTGTGCCATACTGATTTGTCTATCAGTAAGGTTAAAGATTTGGAATAGTGACGTTGTGTTGATTAAACGCCAAGGCACATAGCCTGAACGCAGATTTTGTAACGTCCAGCCAAACTGTACAATAGAACGCAATTGAGACTGACCGTGTTGTAATAACAGTAAGTCTTGCGATAATATGTCGATTGCTGAAGACACAATGCTGTCCAAAGAAAAAATTCTGGAGGACAGAGTCATTAACCCATTGTCCACTACAGAAAGTGATTTTTCCAAATTAATACGGTCAATTTCCCGTATTCTCTCTGCTGTTTCAATTTGAGTAACCTTCCAGGCCTCATTGTATGCTGCATATACAGAGGCTGCTATGAAACGTTTTTGACGCTGTTTGCGCGGTCCCATAATGAAATCACGCAAGTCAGCACCATCAGTAAGTAAAGTTAGGTGTTGCTTAATTTCTGCCAGTGTGGAAGTTTGTAGCCATTGAAGGCATAATTTGCCCACACTGTAGGTGGTTATTATCCCTGGGTGATGTCTTTGAGGATATCTAGGGTCTGGCCTGGTCATTTTGAACCCCTGTGTTTTGTTTAGGAATCTGTCTTGACAGTTATTAGTATCTGTGGGCCAGATCAACCACTGTTTCCAATCTGGATGTGTTCTGTTTTGGTTTAATACATAATTTACGTCTATCTCTTCATCTATAGAGCTATTGCCGTACATTGTTGGTTTTGGAATAGACGGTTTATTTAAGTCTTTAATTTTGGCTAGGCCAAGACAGGTAGTTTGTTGAACAGTGTCATTTAAAAATATCATTTGTTCTGGGATCATGCAGGCTCTAAACAAAGATTCTATACCCTGTACTTGCCATTCTTTTGTACCCCAAACACTTTTCAATTCAACATTTTTGTCCCAATAATCAAAACCAAAAGTATTCATTTTTTCAAAGAATGAGTCCGAATATATCAATTTTGTGTTTGTTATCATGGTCTTTGTCCCTGTCTTATTTGACAATTTGAAATAAAATGTTTCAGCATTACTTATGTTAAAACCTGAAAAGTATGAATATTTGTCGTAAACGGTTCTTGAGCTCCCTTTTGGAGGGGTTGCACAATGCTCCCATTGATTATAATTTAAAACATTTCTAGGTTGTGCAGATCTATGTAAAAAATGGTTACCATAGTGGTTATAACAGTACATACTATCATAATTTGTAGAACCCTGCAAATAATCATGTTTGGTAAATTTAGCAGACATTACTAAGTCAGACATCATATTATTAATGCTTTCGAAGTCCCAATCATCAGCAAATGAGCTTGGTTTTACAAAGTCACTCAATGAGATCTTAATTTGGTGTGGATATTTCAGGATTTCGACCGGACCATAAATTTCATAGTCTGTGTTGTCCCATGCTACCCCACCCGGTATAGGATTGGCTGTGAAGTTGACTGAAGAAAGTTCTCTTTTCTCGACGTGTGACGATGTGTGTGGTTTGAGGATCAAGTTGATTTTCTGACTTGCTGTGTCCATTTTAGCATATTTTCCCTCAATGAAGCGTCCCAAAGTAAGTACCATGATGAGCCAAAGTATGAGGATAAATGCACCAAAACCCACCCAAAATTCGATCCATGGAGAAATCAGATATGTTTCTTTCAGTTGTTTCAAAAGTTCTTTAGCTTTATCTTTAAAGGTTTTTGATGATGTCTGTGTCTTTGATTCACTGAAGCCTTCAGAGGAATCATCGAAGTTTATGAAGTAGCCGGATGCAGTTCTGTCAATTGTTCCAATTGGTTCAGGATCACTGTTTCTTGCATTTGCACTTGGTACTTCATTGTAGATTGGTGTGTCTCTGCTAAAAGTTTTTATTTGGGTTTTCAGAGGTCTGAGTTCTATTGCATTGTTGCATAGTCCTTGTTGTTCTTCTGTAGGCGTTTCGAATGTGATGAGCCTCTTCGTTAGGACCTCTGTACTGGTAGCAAACCTTGGTGTTCGGCTACTTATTGGGAGTCCACTTGGCCTACTGTTTGTTATCGGCCACATGATTGTGGTTTTACCAGGTCGATGGATACAACTCGGTTCTCCTTTTTACCAGCAAGTGGCGGTAGTACAACTGATCTTGTCCCGTTGATAGACAAGACAGGAACTGCTTTTCTGTAAGAAGGCCCAAATTCCTTCTTTACCGCGATCTTTTCCCTGACTAGATCCCCGACTTTTGGAATCCAGACAGGTCTTGCTGGGACAGGTGGTGGTTCTTCAGTGGTTGTTGGCTGTTGTTTAAACTTTATGTTGCTCAGGTCTTTTCTTGTTTTGTTTAAGTCCTGCAAAATAGCCAAACGGTCTTTGATATCAAAGCTTTTTTCTTTCACCACTGAAGTCTGACTATCAATGTCAGAGATCAACATCCTAGTTCCAAATAATAATTTGTACGCACTGAATCCCTTCAGAGAATTTCTTGGCAAGTTATTTAGACTACGTTGGACACTTATTAGATGTTTGACCCACCCAGCTCCCGAACCTAATATCCTTTCCGTTATAGATTGATTTATGCCTTGGTTTTTTCTTTACACCATCCCGTATCCCTCAGGAAGGAAGTGAGAAGATTCCCGCTGTGCTATGCTCATTTGGCCATGTTTCCCATCAGGCTGGAGGGCTAGAGTGAAAACAATGGTCAAACGTAGCATGCTCTTAGCGTATATGCCATTTAGACTCGCAAATCTTTGTATAACAGTCCAGACGTCAGCCGAGTGCTGGTGATCTACATTATAAGTGGAAACTAGCCTGTATATGTTAATCGCAAGCCTTCATTTTTACTCTTGATTTTTTCTGGAGTAAAACGACGAGGTATTAAACTGTTTCTCTCCCCACTGCGATCTCTGTTGCAGTTTGGGCAGTTTTTTACAAACATGGTGTGACGCAGGCTCATGCCTGGCCACCAGTACCGTGATTGTAATTCTTCCAGAGAATCTTTTAGTTTGAGGTGTCTGAGACCCTCGCCCATATGTGCATCTGTGATTAACAAGTTTCTCCTGTCCATGTTTGGAATCACTCTATCCCCCACTCCAGGGATTCGAGCAAAAGGGACGGAGTTTGCATCGATTATGTATGTATAATTGAGTGGATAGTTGATCGGTAGCGCTGAGCAGTCGCCTTTTGATGACGTTTTCACCGCCAGCACTGTTTCACCGTCAATGTATTTTAATGTACGCTTTTTTCGAACTACGGGAGCCGATTTAGTGGCTGCCGCTGCGGCTGTGTCAGCCAATGAATTCCCTGCAACGTGAACGCCATCACGCTGATGACTCAGTGAGTGTGTCACGTGAGTCTTTGGTAGCTCTTTTTGTAAAAGAGCTATTTGTTCCCAGAGCAGTTTCTGCTTTATTGGTGCATCTGTGTCATCTTTGTAACCGTTCCGAATCCATGTCTGCGAATCCTTATTATATGATTTGACGCAGTAATATGAATCTGACACTATAAGTGTCGGGAATTCGCGATCCGCATTATCTAGCGCCATTTTCAATGCTAGTATTTCAGTTTGTTGTTCTGAATTAGTTTCTACTGAGTGTGTTTTTGTTAATAGAGGTTTTAGTTTACCTCTGCGCCACACTTCTTTTGTAATCCCACATGTGGGGTTGTATGCCTGTTCTCCCCAAACGGGGGGTTGAGCATGTCCGTCTGTATAAATTACACAGGCGTAATGTCGTAAAGGCAGAATGTCGATTGGCAGAGGGAATGTTTTTTCATATTCTAAATTTTCCATTTCTTCTAGTTCCGGATCACAGTAATAGTATACTTTGTCCGTTGTGATTGAATTCACCCATTGTATCCATTCCGGATTCAATGTTGTTGTTGGTAAATTACACGGTGTTGTTAGTGCCTCAAAGGCTGATTCTGCTGTTCTGACTGTGACATGTCTACCGTCAGCTTGATCTTTTTCTCTAGCTATTGCGGTTTGAACAGCATGAACAATTTTTTCTTTGTTGCTGAATTTCTGTTCAGCTTCTGTGTACAAGTGTGATTTGAATGCAATTGGTACCTTTTCTCCCTCATTAGAGGTCAGGTATGTGAATCCGCATCTCCCTGGGATGACTCGAATCACAAGATTGCGTGTGTTATCACGTGTTTCTAATTTTGTTTTAATTAGCATGTCTGTTTGTAAGGATCTCAAAATTTATGTGTGTATTTGAGTCCAATTGGATCTTTTAAAATCTGGTTTTATCAGATCATATAGGGGTTTGACCCTTTCTGCGTAATTTGCAATGTATGTTCTTCCGAAATTTAGGAAGCCTAGAATCGACTGTAGGTTTTTTAGTGTTCTAGGTGCTTGGATTACGGCACATTTCTCTAGGAAATTGTCAGCCAGGCTTTTGCCTTCACTTGATAATTCATATCCTAAGAACAGGACTGTCAGATGGGCAATTCTGGACTTTTTAAAGTTGAATTTGTAACCCTCTGCTGCGAACCCAAGTATTATGGTGTTCACTCTCTTCAAGTGAGTCTCCAAGTCATCATCTGTTAAGTAAATGTCGTCGACATAAGATAATGCTTCATCATCATATATTTGTAGTAATTCTGTTACTCTCGCTGAGAATACTCCCGGGCTGTTCTTGTACCCCTGGGCTAACCGACAGAATTGTTTTTGAGTGCCATTTATTGAGAACGCAGACAAATATCTGCTCTCTGGTGCTATGTTTTGACAAAAGAATCCATTAGAGATGTCTAATGTTGTTTTGTATTTTTTGCGCACTATGTTATTCATTAGTGCAGCACTATGCGTATTTTGCACTGCAAAAGTTTTGCAACATGTGTTAAGGTGTCGGTAATCCAAAACTAGACGATATGAATTGTCTGGTTTGGAGACCGGAAACAAAGGGTTGTTCATTTGTGAGGTGCAAGTTTCAATCACCCCCTGGTATTCTAGCTGATCTAGTATTTCTTTTACCTGTTTTTTAGCTTCTTGCTTAATTGGGTACTGCCTTTGTGCAGTAGGTTGTGATTTTAACTGGATTTTGTGAGGAGGAGAGTCCTCATCCCATCCCACGTGATTTTTATATAAAGCAGGAGCTAGAGCCACTGCCCACTTTCTAGCAAGTGTGTATTTTTTATGAATTGGGATATGATTTGAGAAGGCAGGCATAATTACTTCTTCGCCATGAGGGCAATCCCTGACAAACTCTGGTGGCCAGTCTTTTTCAGCTAGAAGGATATCATAGCCCTTGGAGAGATTATCCCAAAATAGTCCCCTTATTTTTCTAGTCTTATCACCCTCTATACGTAATGTTATTTCGTATATTTTGTGAGGTTTACTAACTCTGGTGTCTGCAGTTTCCACTTGAAGATATTCATTCGTGTCCACTGTCTCCAGATGATTCATAAGGACTTTGCGAGCTATGCTCACTTCTGCTGCGCTGTCTAGCATTGTCTGAGCCCATTCCCCGTTTTTCAGTTGTGTCCTCAGAATTCTCGGCATTGTTAACTATTTTAATGCTGGCTACCTTCTTCTTTGGAAATTGTAATTTCTTTTTTAGCTGAGCAGGTTCCTTGTCTTTGGACTTGGCGTGCTCTTCTCTTTGTTCTGATCGTCCTCTTCTTTCCGATTTCTGCGAGGAAGTCTGAAAAGATTGAGAGGGACGTGTATCAATATCTTGATATCTATCAGGCTTTTTTATATTATCCCTATTTCTAAGGTTATATCTTTTCCCAGAGGGGTCACTCTGGGGTGACCTGTGTCTTTGGTTCGGAGATTTCTCTCTTCGCCTAGGAGACCTTCCTCTGGACTGGAATTTCTTTTCTTTGGGATTGGATTGTTTGTTTCCATCCCAGCTCTTTTTCTGTGATGTTGAATTATTATTAAAAAATGTTTTTTCAGGACTTTCAATTAGTTGTGGTTTTACTGGTATTCCACCTAAACTATCTCTACCTAGTTCCTCATAGGATTTTTCTATGATTCTGGCAATTTCAGCTGGTTGGTCTGCTATATCTGTTTCCTTTAACCTCTGGCGGATCGCCACGTTTGCTGCTTCTCCCTTTATGTTGGCTAATAATATAGCCGAGACCTGCTTGAAGTCTTTTAGTAATTTCATACCAAGAGTTAAAGCGGGTTCTGGACCGTATTCATCTTGAATTTGTTTTAGCACATCTGGTATTACCGAAATGGATGGAACACCGTGCGTTTTTGTGTAGATGGAAGCAAAGACTGTACCCCAAGTGTCACAGTCCTCAATGTGTGGTGCGATTCCCATTGGAAGACAGATAGTCAGAATCCTGTGCTTTTCTAGCGGGGTGGTGTCTGGAAACACCGCCTCTATTTGGGTGATTTTCTGCGCTAGCCAGAATGGTATTTGTTCCCGTTTAGCCGGTACTTTACCTAGGCAGGACTGGATGTTCTGTGGTGTAATTTTATTTGTGTTCCCCTGGTGAGGGGTCAGCTGTGGGAGTTTAATCGCTGGCTGAATTGTTGAAGTCCGCATCACATACTGGACTAATTGTCTATGTATTTTTATTAATTGTTTTAGCTGTGTTAACCGGTTGGCTGCAGACATCCCGTCGATGTCTGGATGTGGTGTGTATCCGGCTAGGACCGGCCACGTTGCTCCTGGTCTACCTAAAGGACCGAGCCTGGTGATGTGATTATTATGTTTTAGGGCGCCATCAAATAAGAGCAAATGCTCTTGAAATTTGAGTGGTACTTCCACCTCCTCGAAAGGAGTGTACGTTTCAGGAGGTTCCTCTATTTTGTAATAGTGGAAGTACTTTGTTACAGGATTTGCTGCTGGAAAATTTATCCATGAATAGTATACCTCTGTCTGCCGATATTCGTGTGCCTCAATTACGAATATGACTGTACCACCTCTAGGTGTCAGTCCATTTTCTATAAGTTTTATGGTTATAGATTTCCTTTTAATGACCGGGATGAGTATTATATCCTGGTCTGCTTCCTGCATGGTAGCATCAGCTGCTGCGAGTTCAGTTGCTAATCTAACTGCCTCTCTTTCTTCATCACTGTCTACCATTTTACCGACAGGATGGTTATTTCTTTTGTTTGCAGATCAGGTTTCTTATGGAAACAAAGATTAGATGCACAATATTTTGGAACAGTGTATCCTTCAACGTTGACTATACCAAGAACCATACATAGGAGTTCCCTCCTGCGAGGTCTGGCGGATATAACCTTTTACCCACTCCAGACGTCTTTGGAGTATTATGGGAGAAAGGGGTCTGAGTGAGAAAGCACGACTGAGTTACTTTAAATGTCTTACGTTAGTTTTATCGCCCTTTCCAAACACGTTGGGCGCCATGTAGTGTAGTTCCTATTATCCCAATAGGCTCTGCGCATTGGAATAATACCTTCAATAGTAAAGGCCTAGACCAGACGTTAACTAGGTCTACTACTGACGATATTAGACTTAAAGTTTTGGGTTTGCCAGCTAGCTCAGAGTTCACTAGAAACTTTCTCGAATGTTCAGGAAGGAATTAACTTCCCTGATTAGACAAGAAGGGATTTAGTTTCTGACAACCATAGAACATGACAACTTTGCTCTCCCCTAACCAAGAGTGTATCTCGAGAGTCGTGTGAACAAAAGGCAATTTATTTTACTCAGTCAGTACGTGCATTCTTAGTCTCATCAGAATGTAGAGAAAAGGAAGAGACAGGCGTGTTCAATAAAAAGGTGTTATTTATTGATCAGTCTCTTTTCTCATACAAGAGAAATGGATCGATATTATTGCAATACTTATAGTTAAGTAAAGTGCATACATTAAAAGCAATAGTATGAAATAATACTGTAAAAACATTGATATGGTTTCTAAGCCATAAGATGTTTTAAAATGAATAAAATATATTACATACACATATACATTTGACTAAACGTACTCAACTGGTGTTTCTAAATACGCCTACCCCGTGTACCTGACCTAAGCCTAATACGTGGTCGGGAATAGAAAGTTACAGTTTAAGTTAAGTTTGTTTTTGCCAAGTGAATAACTAAAGAATTCTCTGCGAGGGGTTGTTCAGTTCTGTACCTGGAATTAAGGATGAATGAGGGATGGTATCTCTCTCTCTGGTCTCGATATTCCAGGCTGCCTGCGAGGGCTACCCGGAAGCGCCGGTGCTGGATTTCTCGGCAGGAGAAAGCAGCGCGTCTCGTTCTCAGCGCGTCAGGAAGGCGGGGCTGCGCCAGCGGGGTCTGCTCTGCTCTGGGCTTCGGCAAGTATGGCTGCTCCGTCTCGTCACCACCGCGTGTGTTTGCATAGGGCAATATCGGTAATATTTATACCTTTAAGGTGCCGAGATTGACGTAAGGATAGACATAGATACGTCAATAAGGATGTCATACGACTTGCTCGTTAGCACATTCTTTTGCTGAAGTTCTCGGTGAAATCAAAACAATGGCCGCAGGGTTTTGCCCAGGTTGTCATAGGTTTGATTTGTTATGAGAACTCCGTATGCCTTATCAGGGGCTGGAGGAATATCGCTTGTCTAATCAGATCGCAAGCGTTATGACCTAATCAGATAACACGTTCCTGTGCCGTAGTGTGACTGCGTCAGATAACGGTATCTGCATCATGGGGGTTTTCTGCCTCATGGGCTGACTGCTAGTTAACTTGTTGGTTTGTTTAACCAGAATAGGGTCAGGAATAGGGGGATCGATTCAGAACCTATAGGAATACATCACATCACAAAAACTTGTTTTTGTATAGGTTGGCTATTCCCTTGTTGCTTTGTAAAATACGAAAAGTTGAATCATGCCGTATTATGCTTAATGTTTACATATGTGTTAATCAGGTATAGACAATTTATGAAATGATAAATTCATAAAAAGAGTAGGGACCAAGTGTCAGATATTGTTTGCTTCTGTTATAATCTTTTGGGGTTCAGCACAAGTGCTTAGACTAGGACAAAAATAACAGGTCTATGCGGAATAATGACAATGAAACTGTGGAATATGCCTAGCAGGTAGACAAGTATATTGTTTAAACTTTTATCATTTAGATTTTTAAACTCTGTTAGTCCTGAAGAAGGTGGAAGCATCAAGATGTCACCGATACGCTGCGTCAACAGTCTTTTTAAATAAAGTTTTTAATAGAATTTTTCTAGATTGTAACCTCCAGTGGGGGGAGTATTATGATGTTGCACTACAGCTACATACAACTTATAATGTATGTTTTTTTAATATATTTGAATAAATAATAAATTGCTTTGAGAATTTTTTTAAAAGAATTTTATGTTCTTTGTCACATGCTAGATTATGTGGTAGTATTTATAAAGAAACCTGTGCAATAAGATATCCAATACTGACAAACATTTGGTCCTAGGTTTTGGAGCTTCTTTTGATAAGAGATCATAGGGACTTTTATTTTTGCTGTTCTGTGTGTGTATATGTACACACACACACACACACACGCATACATACAGTACCATATTTCACTTGCCACAGCACCTGACTTCATGCGCAGCAGTTGCCACAACACTAGATTGCACCCAAAACACATGCCACAGCACCAGCTTTAAACCCAGAGCAGTTGCCTTGGCAATGGAAGGCATCCACATCATTGTTCAGATATAATCCCATATCACCAGATAATCATGTAACACCCCAAACTCCATGGTGGCACAAAATATATCTCATGCTTTTGCCTAATTTATTAATGTTTTTTCTCCCTCTCCCCCTTTTTTTGAATGCTTTTGCCTTGATTTTTTCCAATCTCTCTGTTTTTTGGAGTGCTTTCTCCTGCTTTTGTTTCTTTTTTTACTGCTTTTTCCTTTTTCTCTCTCATTTTTTTCTGAGTGCTTTCTCATTCATTGGCCTCCTTTTCTCTGCTTTCTCCTTCCACTCGCCCATTTTTCTGAGTGCTTTTTCCTGCTTTTTCCCCTTTTTTCACTGCTTTCTCCTCTCCCCCATTTTTCTGAGTGCCTTCTGCTTTTGCCTTGTTTTACACTGCTTTTTCCTTCCTCTTCCCCATTTTTCTGAGTGCTTTCTCAGGCTATTGCCCAATTTTTTACTGCTTTCTCCTTCCTCACCCCCATTTTTCTGAGTGCTTTTTTTAGGCTTTTGCCTTGGTTTTTTTCAGCTCTCTCCTTCCACTGCCCTGGTTTATCTGAGTGCTTTCTCATGCTTTTGCCTCATTTTTGCCTGCTTTCTAATTCCACTCCCCTGTTTTTCTGAGTGCTTTCTCCTGCTTTTGACCCGTTTTTTTAAAAATTCTTTCTCATTACTCTCCAGAATTTCTTTGAGTGTTTTCTCCTGCAATTGCCCCATTTTCTACTGGTTTCTCCTTACTCTACCCGATTTTTCTGTGCTTTCGTATGCTTTTGCCTCATTTTCTATTGTTTCCTCCTTCCTCTCCCCCATTTTTCTGAGTGCTTTCTCCTGCTTTTGCCTTTTTTTACAGATTTTTCCTTCCTCACCCCCATTTTTCTGAGTGCTTTTTCATGCTTTTGCCTTGTTTTTTACATCTCTCTCCTTCAACTCCCCTCATTTTGCCTAGTTTTACACTGCTTTTTCCTTCCTCTTCCCCATTTTTCTGAGTGCTTTCTCAGGCTATTGCCCAATTTTTTACTGCTTTCACCTTTCTCTCCCCCATTTTTCTGAGTGCTTTCTCCTGCTTTTGGCCTGTTTTTTACTGCTTTCTTCTTCCTCTCACCCGTTTTTCTGAGTGCTTTCTACTGCTTTCACCTCATTTTTACTGCTTCCTCCTTCCTCGTCCCCATTTTTCTGAGGCTTTCTTGTGCATTTGCTGTGGTTTTTTTCAGCTCTCTCCTTCCACTCCTCTCATGTTTCTTAG
The DNA here is from genome assembly GCF_964261635.1 of Lissotriton helveticus. Classification (NCBI taxonomy): domain Eukaryota; kingdom Metazoa; phylum Chordata; class Amphibia; order Caudata; family Salamandridae; genus Lissotriton; species Lissotriton helveticus. Next base: position 890,094,490 of record NC_136071.1, on the reverse strand, counting down.
TGCTTTCCCTGGATTTTGCTTTTTTTATGCTGCTTTCTCCTTCCCATTTTTTGAGTGCTTTCTCATGCTTTTGCCTAATATATTACTGCTTTCTCCTTCCTCACTCCATTTTTTGAGTGCTTTCTCGTGCATTTGCCTTGTTTTTTTACTGCTTTTTCCTTCCTCTCCCCCATTTTTCGGAGTGATTTCTCCTGCTTTTGCCCCATTTTTACCGCTTTCTCCTTCCTCGCTCCCTTTTTCTGAGTGCTTTCTCATGCTTTTATTTCATATTGAAGAACCGGGTTATTTAAGACCCAGCGGTGCCAGGGACACACCCAAAGTCTTCGGATTCACCTGTCTCGGACTACAGAAACACGGAAACTTCTTGGTGACGTCAAAGATCGTATTTATTGGCTGCAACCAGAAACAGAGGTCCACGAAGTACAACACAGCGTATATTCATAGGAGACTGCTCAACTTTACAAAGCGAGTCATCCCTTTTTATACCAAATATTATGCTTCAGGCAAACATTCCTTATTTACAGTTCAACCAACCACATGTTGCCACAACTAACGTATTGCATGACGACAAACCCACCTTTCAATTTTCCCAGCCCACCATTATTTCTTACAATGGTCAAACGACACCCATAATAAAAAGACCACAACCCGTGTCATAAAAGAGGCCATAAAGGAAGAACAGAAACAGATATAGAGCAGGATAAGGGAGGTGTGTGTGCATATCAAACTTTACAATGTCCTGTACTCTGATCCTAAATCTTGATCAGCTCTAGGGCAAGGAACTCGTTCAACCAGGTCAGCTTTAGGCAGCGAGGTCAGTTCGCTCAGGTCATTCAGAAGTCAGCTAAAGTTACGTGTACTAAAGACTCGCTCGGCCACAGTCATCGGCCTATGTGAGGGCAACCACACAAAATGGCTGCCACACACAAAATGGAACCCAGGGTTCGGAACGAAATCCCCACATATATGATGATTCTGTAGGTCTAGCATGGCAAAATCACTCGTACTTGCCGAACTCACCAGTTACGGTTCGCTACTATCAAATTCGTAACTAAACCATGCTATTTATAAAACGGGTTCAGAATTCACGGAACCACAGACCCTCCTTTTGCCCTTACATAGGCAATCACTCAGTCTGTGTCTGAATCGATGTCAATATTCATCAGATCATCAAGATGTTGCTGGAGCATCATCCTATTACTCAGGACTTCTCTCGAAACCGATCCTCTCACACACGTATTAGCACAGAGGCCACATATGGCAGGGCCACACTGTACACAAAGACAACATGAGAAGAGAATCGCTAAAACCATCCCGATGATCATCAAAATCTTCCATCCCGAAGTCGAAAACAATCCCCAAAACCATTCAATCAACGACCAATCTCCTTTATCCACATGTATAGACTCCGAGATCTTATGTAACTTGGAAATGGCCTGGTATACCGTAGGAGCATTGTCTGGTATGAAAACGCAGCAACTCGATTGGATCACTTTACATACCCCACCTCGATCTGCGAGTATGACGTCTAAAACCATACGATTTTGTAACATCATAAGGCGATCCGCCTGAAGCTCAGCAGTCAAATTACTAAGGGCACCAGCAGTCTCATTTATGGTGGATTCAACCACTCGCGTCATTAGCCGCAGGTTTCTACTGTTCGCCATAGGTCCCCAAAACGGTAGGAAACCCTTGAAAAAGTCTCCCACTTCTTGTCCTGCAGTATCTTCCTTACTGAAGACACCTCTAACAACTCTCGTTCTGTGGTAATCTACGGCAGCAGTATACGTAGGGGGCAACAGGTATGCAAAATAACCAGTTCCCGAAAAATCAGGGGGCAACCATGTGTATGCTCTATCGTAACAGACAAAATACCTGCCCTTAGCTGCTAAAAATGGTGGGGAAGTTTGAGACGCAAAGACATACGTCTGAGTACAAACACTCTTCCCCAACTGAGCTCTCGAATTCCTGCCCTTCCCTTGCAGACAAAAATGACCACGATGGGGTACGATCCAAATCAGAGGTGACCTTTTTCGTCTCTGCTTTTCACTCAGACTAACACTATATCCTGTCACGTTCCATCCGATATAAGCTAACACCTCATCTTTGGGAATAGTCTCATATGTATCGATATTTCTAATCATATCTGTTATTCCCTTCACTAAGGCACTATTGCTCGAATTGTCTTTCATGGAACGCAGGGGATAGACTTCGTTGGCATATATAAACATCGTCTGATATGCCCATACGGACCCATTATAACTGAACGGCAAAACCAGATAAGGAATACCTCTATCCATAGTATGTGGCATAAGACCACACACCCAACAATTAGTGGTGTTCACTACTAACTGGTGTTGATGGAGGAGTTGCACAAACGAGTTATTAACGAACTCTGACCGTCTAATCAATTCATGTTCAGGTAAAGGGTGAAACGAATGTAAAGAAACAGTAGTAGGAAAAGACATAGGTTGTGAAGTAGGTGCAAACGGCTGTTGTGTGGCATAGAAAACCAAACCCACACAGGCTAACACAATACTCAAAAACATTAGAACACACATTGTTAAAAAACATTTGCTACGAACCAATGTACATATTCGAACATTGGAGTCCATTCTCCTAACATTCTGGGCAGCATCAAAAAACTCCATCCTCTAACCGTGCTGTTCGCGGCAGTTGGTTTTCTTCTGCTAAGGTATGCGCCTGTCAGTCTAGGGAACTCCCTTGAACCAACCCGAACTGCCGACCTTGTGTCTACACAGTTTGCAATCCCAAGTCTTTATACCGCGACCCTACAGCTGAACTTGGATGGAGGTTCGAAAAACAAAAATAAAAAAGTTTCTTGATCTGCCAAAATGTAAATTCACTATATAAAAAAAATTATTTATTTGTCCATATGTATAGTTTTTCTCGGTCTCAAATCATTGCGTTCTCTGTCAGGTACAGTCTGGTCTTTAAACAAAGGATTCGGATTGGTGGTGTCAATCTTCAGATGAGGCGGCACAGCAGCTTGCAGAACGTCGTCATCCTCGCGTTCAGACCGTGTCCATGTCAAATGAGCATCACTAAACGGGATGAATCTAGGGACCTTCTCACAATCTAAATCGGCAATACCATCCCTTACCCACTGATCATATGGTAAAGGCAAAGGAACTTTCTTACAATGGGTGGCATGCACCCAGTTCATTTTGCCAGCTACTCTAACAGCGGTTCTAGTAACCAGCAAAATCAGATAGGGGCCTGTCCATCTAGGCTGCAGATTCTTCGTACGCTGGAAATTCTTTACCAAAACGTAGTTTCCAGGTTCATGTATGTGGCCTGGATCTGTTGTAGCTGTCGGCAAAATGTCATAGACCTGTTGGTGGAGAACACGTAATTTAGCAGTCAAGTCATGTAAGTAGTCCACCAACATAGGGTATTCAATACTGCTGTACTCTTTCGGACGAGGTACTCCCCAAACATTCGCCGGACGACCAAACACTATCTCATATGGACTAAGTCCCACTCGAGAATGCACAGTCGTCCTAGTTGACAAAAGAGCCAACGGCAAGGCATCTGGCCATGTAAGACCAGTACTCGCTTGTACCTTAGCTAATTTGAGCTTAAGCGTACCATTGTAACATTCAACAAGTCCAGCAGACTGGGGGTGATTCGCTGTGTGAAATTTTTGGTTGATCCCTAATCCAACACACACTTTCTTCATAATCTGACCCACAAATTCACTCCCATTGTCCGACCACACAATTATCGGCATTCCATACCTAGAAAAATACTCTTTCAACAAAACCTTGGCTGTAGACTAGGCAGTATTATCTTTTAGGGGGTAAGCCTCTATCCATCTTGAAAAGGCGCAAACAACCACAAGAACGTATTTCAAATTGTTGCACCTCTCCATATGAATATAGTCTAACTGTATCACCTCAAACGGATACGTCGGAGGAGTAAAATGACCAGCTGGAGTTGGAATTCCCTTCCCAGGATTATATTGCAGACAAATCATACAATGTTTCACCACGTTCTCTGCACATTTCGGAATTCCAGCATTCTGCCAAACTAGAGCCAACAACTTGCATATTCCTTTCGAACTTATATGAGCCGTTGTAAACACTGGGAGCACATACGCATCTGGCAACAACCATCGCTGATGTTCCGACAACTCAATCCAACAACCTGTAGAATCCAACATACCCGTACTCTCTCTCCAAACATTCATTTCCTTTTCTGTAGCTTCAGCCTGAATCGTCTTCACACTTTCTATCGTGTCTTCACACATTCCACCAGCCATAACCCATCTTGCTGGTCCTGCAACATACATACGGCTCATCATATCCTTCGCTGTTTCCTTCGCAACTTCATCCGCGAATGCATTCCCTCGACCAACATCGTCCACAGCTCTCTTATGCGCACTACATTTCACAATTGCAATCTGCTTTGGGAGAGTGAGAGATTCCAAAAGTTCATTCACTAACTGCCCATGCTGGATTTTCGCTCCATGGGAAGTAAGGAACCCACGCTCTCTCCACAAACGCCCAAAACTATGAGCAACACCAAACGCATACTGACTATCGGTATAAACATTCACTCGTTTTCCTTCCGACAACACACACGCTCTAGTCAGTGCAATCAATTCTGCTGCTTGCGCAGAATTCTGTGGTATGCGTGCTGTCTCAACAACTGTATTTAAAGTTGTGATAGCATACGCTGCAGTCGTCTCACCATTCGGAAGCTTAAAACACGAACCATCAACCCACAGCGTACCATCCACATTCTCAAAAGGAGTGTCTCTTAAATCCACTCTCGCTTTTGTTTCTTCCTCAGTACGAAGAAAACAATCATGCTGTTCTTGAGCATCCGTCTCTGTAGAGATCGGCAATAACGCAGCTGGATTCAATACGTTACATCTCTTGATGTGAACATGGCTAGCCAACAGTCCCAACTCATAGCCTGAAAGAAGTTTACTAGTAAGGTGCTGTGTCTTAGTCCTGTTTAATAAGGTATCCACTGCATGCGGAACCATCACAATCAGAGTATTATCCAACACCAAACCATCAGACTGTCAAATAGAAACGGCAGCTGCGGCTGTAGCTCTCAAACAACTCGGCAATGCTTTAGCAACTGGATCTAACGTTGCGGAGAAATACGAGCATGGACGCTGCTTGTCCCCAAAAGATTGTGTCAACACTGACAACGCACATCCCTCTCTCTCGTGGACATACAACGTAAAAGGCTTGCTATAGTCTGGAGTACCCAACACAGGAGCCGAACACAATGCATCACGTAATTCCGAAAAACTTCTCTGACATTCCTCAGACCAAGGAAGAGGATACGGAGTATCTTTCACAGTCAATGCTAACAGAGGCTTCGCCAACAAAGAAAAATTAGGGATCCATTGCCTACAATACGATGTAATACCCAAAAAGGCACGAACTTCTCTCTGTGTCGTTGGCACACTCATTTGCGCAATCGCTTGAATTCTTTCTGGGGTCAATTTCCTTCCCTCCTTCGACAAGAGATGACCTAAGTAGGTTACCTCTTGGCGGCAATATTGCAACTTTGAAGGCGATACTTTATGATGCAGGTCAGACAAATATTGCAACAACGAAAAAGTAGCCTCTTTACAAATCTTTTCGTCATCAGCCGTAATCAACAAATCATCGACATACTGATTAATAGTAGAACCAACTGGTAACACAAACCCGTCAAGCTAAGTTTTCAACGCTTGACTATAGATTGAAGGACTTTCACAATATCCTTGTGGAGCTCTCTTAAACCGGAAGCTTAGTCCTCCTAATGAGAAGCCAAAAATATCCCTACTCTCCTCAGCAATAGGAATACTGAAGAAAGAATTCTTCAAGTCGATGACAGAAAACCAAGCTGCCGAAGCAGGAATCAGAGTCAATAATGCAGTGATATCAGGTACCACAGGAAACTGTGGCACGACAATCTTGTTGACCTCTCGAAGGTCGATCACAAACCGGTACACAGGTGACTGAGAAGCATCTGTACGCTTAAGAACAGGCAAAACCGGACTATTGCACACGTTACCTCTCGTTTCCTCAACCACACCCTTCTTAACCAGATCATAGACAATCGCTAAAAGAGCTCTCTCACCATCGCTCGATATTTTATATTGTGGTATACGAGGCAACTTAGCATTCGATTTTAGCGTAACAACATACGGTGGAATCTGCAAAAGACCAACATCATTCGGACCTGTAGCCCAAAGCGTTTCAGGAAGCAAACATAATTCCAGTGGCAAACAATCTTTAGACAAATACATTGGAGAAATCACTTTCTTACCAAGAGTAAGTTGTACTCCCGAAGGAGAACAATGCAATGTCGCATACAATCTTTTCAGCAAATCCAAACCCAACAGATTCTCACCACAACCAGTCGTTAGAATAAGTGGAGCTTTCAATTCACAAGGGCCAATGGAAAGAGACAAAGGACTAGAAACCGGATTACGAACTGGGGCGCCTGAAAATCCTACAGAAACATTGGTCAAGCCAGACAAAGGCTCGCCAGGGAGTTTAGAATGCATAATAGAACACTTTGTCGCACCAGTATCCAAAAGAAAAGGCTCTACTACACCTGATGTAGTCACTTCAACATACGGTCCACTCTGATCTACTGGAACTGACACTACTCCCTTACTTTGTCCATGGCTGTCCTAGCTATCATAACCAGCACTCTCACCTTCGACATAGTAATCCTCAACATAATACTGAGGTGACTGACCACTCGGAACATTCTGCCTATCAAAATAATTCGCAGAATTCTGTAGGGAAGAGGAACGCTCATTCTGAGGAATCACACCACGACCTCTTCCTCTAGGCGCTTGCTGAAAACCACCATGACCTCTCTGACCAGGTGCACCATTCACACGCTGTAACAAAGCCGGGTAATTACTCTTGAAATGACCTTCCTCTCTACAGTAGGCACACTGATTCGGGCTAGGAAAGAATCGCTGAACATAAGGCTCAGGCTTCTGTAACAATCTCTGAAATTGCGGAGGTTACTGAAACAGAGGCTGATTCTGACGAGGCGGATAAGCCTGCTGCAAAAGAACTTTCGTCTTTAAATCTTTCGTTTTCTTCTCCACTTTATCCTTCTCATCCTTATCCCTATTCTCGTAATATTGGGCAGTAGCCAATATTTGGGCTGACGAAGAAACAGCCCATGAACTCTCAGAATCCTTCAACTTATTAGATAGTTCGGGAAGAAAATTAAAAACAAATTTATCCACGAACAACCTTTGACCACCTTCCGTACTCATATCCTGACCACTGTGATCAATAAACGTCTCTTCAAACCTCGTGAAGAAGTCAGACACACTCTTGTCTTTCTTCTGCTTGCATGCTGCTAACTTATCCCAATTCACTCGTAAAGCAGGCATCATCGTCTTCATTAGAGCAATAATTCTACCGGGTAAATCTGCAACTAAAGGTTCAGGTTTAGCACCTCCCTCTTGTCTACCATCTGCAGCACCAATATTCGCCCAAGTATCTCCTAACTCTACTGCATGAATCTTCGCCCACAGAGGTTGCGGAACTACATTACCCAGTAACATATCGATGTCGGCTAAATTCATTATACACGCATCTACTGTCTGAGACAACTCTTTATAGTAACCAGCAGGATTCTTACGAGGGTCAGGTAAGGTCTGCTTAAGAGCCAAGACCTCTGCTCTCTTCCAAGGGACATGTACCCATATTCGCTGAAAATGTGCCGGTGCAGCAACAATATGGAGAGCGGCATCAGCCTGAACTGCTTCCTTCCATACAGGAGGAACCTCTCTCATAGGATAATGTCTCACTTTCCTCCTAACAGAGGAATCAGGTTCATACAACATCTGAGACGGAAGTCTAGATCTAAAAGCCAGTATCGTCTCTACAGCTTCGGTAACATCAGTGTCCACTATCATCCCTTTAGCAAAATCTGACTGAACATCGAGCACATCCTGCGAAATCGGACCCAACTCATTATCTAACCATTCTTGATGCAAGAAAGTACACATCACATCGAAAACATACCTTTGTTTAGGCGGTTCCCACTGAAAGAAAACATCCATAACTGCTGGCAAATCATACCTTGAAGCATTCGAAATCCACCTACGAGCCAACAAATCCAACGCAGTCCGTTCCTCGGAACTAGGAAGCTGACTACGACTCTGCCTACGTTCCGAAACAGGGGTCATACTCAGTGACCCAAACAATGGAGACAATAGATTAACAACAGTTTCAGTCATTCGTTTTCGAACAGAAGGAGAAGAAGTAGACATAAGAACAGGAGAACAAGTATTCTGAGGCAAAGAAAGTGTAGGCATAAGAACAGTCGGAGTCGAAGAAACAGAAGTAGAAGGCAAAGGAGTTTGAGGCAAAGCTGGTAGCAAAGATGGCGACCCTAGAGCGGGTTGCACAGGAGAAGGCAAAACCACCTGTGAAGCACCGGGTGGCTGAACAACAGCAGGAGGTTGAACAACAAAGGGTAGAACAACCGGTGGTAATGGAGGCGCAGTAGCACCTTGTACATAAGGAGGTGGCGATCTCAATAAATGAGAGAGTAAAGAATCTTTTTCAAGATCCTCTACCGTTTTCGGAGGAGAAGACGGCAAGACCGGATAACATTTATCTATGGCCATGCAACGTTGTCTATCTAGAACTTCATTAGCGCGCTCCTCTCCATCATCCCTATACTGTCTAGCAGCTTGTAATACTGACATACTCTTCTCTTTCCTATCTCTTTTCGCTTGCTTAATTTCTCTCTGTTTGGCTTTCTTTCGCCAAAGGCGGAAAGAGTCAAACATCGCCGGCCGGGCTTTCTTCTTAAATAGCGCTACTTCCAAATTATCTAGAATATTTGATTCAAAACTACCATATTCGGGCCATCTTAAGACACCATCTTTCCTAGTGTAGTGGATCCAGACTTCATTATAAGTAATAGGACCCACACCATGTTTCGAATAGAGCTCATAAGTCGGAGTTCCACCCGGAGGTATCTGACATGAATCCTCCAATCGGGAATTCCTGTTGCAACTACAGCTGAACCATTTTCTAATCTTGCTAAGACCAGGCATCTTATAGCTCACTAATCTAGCTTCCAACTTCAAGGGGTTATCGACTATCGATATACTCGCAAATGTACGAGCCCCTCGGCTTCGATTGCTGCAGCAGCCGAATTAACCAAGACCAAGGACCAAAACTAAGAACCAATACCAAGAACCAAACAAAGAACCAAACCAAGAACCAAACAAATTTGTGGGAGCGACCCACTTATACTTAACCAAATATCTGTCACGCCACCAGAAGACGTCTATCGTCTCGCTCTACAAAGGATCTATCGAGGGACCAAGACAGGACGACAGTCAGGGCAGCAGTCCTTCGTAGCCGTTGGGAAGCGGGAAGCCTCGCAGAAAACACCTTTGGTCTACGTCGACATACAGGGGTCGATGAAGTGGCGGCCTTCCTCCAGAATTTCCTCACGTGGCTCCTCACGAACCTCAGGCTTGGACCGGTACCGCTGAAGTCGCCCCATGTTGGGCGCCAACTGAAGAACCGGGTTATTTAAGACCCAGGGTGCCAGGGACACACCCAAAGTCTTCGGATTCACCTGTCTCGGACTACAGAAACACGGAAACTTCTTGGTGACGTCAAAGATCGTATTTATTGGCTGCAACCAGAAACAGAGGTCCACGAAGTACAACACAGCGTATATTCGTAGGAGACTGCTCAACTTTACAAAGCGAGTCATCCCTTTTTATACCAAATATTATGCTTCAGGCAAACATTCCTTATTTACAGTTCAACCAACCACATGTTGCCACAACTAACGTATTGCATGACAACAAACCCACCTTTCAATTTGCCCAGCCCACCATTAATTATACAGGAAAGCCCAACATTCTTTCTTACAATGGTCAAACGACACCCATAATAAAAAGACCACAACCCGTGTCATAAAAGAGGCCATAAAGGAAGAACGGAAACAGATATAGAGCAGGATAAGGCAGGTGTGTGTGCATATCAAACTTTACAATGTCCTGTACTCTGATCCTAAATCTTGATCAGCTCTAGGGCAAGGAACTCGTTCAACCAGGTCAGCTTTAGGCAGCGAGGTCAGTTCGCTCAGGTCATTCAGAAGTCAGCTAAAGTTACGTGTACTAAAGACTCGCTCGGCCACAGTCATCGGCCTATGTAAGGGCAACCACACAGAATGGCTGCCACACACAAAATGGAACCCAGGGTTCGGAACGAAATCCCCACATACATGATGATTCTGTAGGTCTAGCATGACGAAATCACTCGTACTTGCCGAACTCACCAGTTACGGTTCGCTACTATCAAATTCGTAAGGAAACCATGCTATTTATAAAACGGGTTCAGAATTCACGGAACCACAATATTTTACTGCTCTCTCCTTCCTCTTCCCACATCTTTTCCGAGTGCTTTCTCCTACTTTTGCCTTGTTATTTTACTGCTTTTTGCTTCCCCTTCCCCTCTTTTTCTGAGTGCTTTATCATGTTTTTGCCTTATTTTTTATGCTTTCTCCTCCCTCTCCCTCATTTTTCTGAGTGCTTTCTCCGGCTGTTGCCTTTTTTTTACTGCTTTTTCCTTCCTCTCCCCAAAAAGTCCTTTCTTCTGCTTTTGACCCGTTTTTTTTTTTTACTTCTTTCTCATTCTTCCCCTGAATTTCTTTGAGTATTTTCTCCTGCAATTGCCCCACTTTTTACTGCTTTCTCCTTACTCTACCCGATTTTTCTGTGCTTTCTCATGCTTTTGCCTTGTTTTTTACTGATTTTTCCTTCCTCTCCCCCATTTTTCTGAGTGCTTTCTCATGCTTTTACCAATTTTTTTTACTGATTTCTCCTTCCTCTTCTCCATTTTACTGGGGCTTTCTTGTGCATTTGCCGTGGTTTTTTTCAGCTCTCTCCTTCCACTCCTCTCATGTTTCTGAGTGCTTTCCCTGGATTTAGCTTTGTTTTATGCTGCTTTCTCCTTCCTCCTTCCCATTTTTTGAGTGCTTTCTCATGCTTTTGCCTGATTTATTACTGCTTTCCTCTTCCTCACCCCATTTTTGGCTTGTTTTTTCTGCTCTCTCCTTCCACTCGTCCCATGTTTCTGAGTGCTTTCTCCTGCTTTTGCCATGTTTTTTACTGCTTTTTCCTTCCTCTCTCCCATTTTTCTGAGTGATTTCTCGTGCTTTTGCCTTATTTTTTTTCTGCCCTCTCGTTCCAATCCCCTGTTTTTCTGAGTGCTTTCTCCTGCCTTTACCCCATTTTTACCGCTTTCTCCTTCCTCGCTCCCTTTTGAGTGCTTTCTCATGCTTTTATTTCATATTTTCCTGGTATCTCCTTCCTCTTCCCACATCTTTTCCGAGTGCTATCTCCTACTTTTGCCTTTTTTTTTACTGCTTTTTGCTTCCCCTTCCCCTTTTTTTCTGAGTGCTTTATCATGCTTTTGCCTTATTTTTTATGCTTTCTCCTTCCTCTCCCTCATTTTTCTGAGTGCTTTGTCGGGCTGTTGCTTTTTTTTACAGCTTTTTCCTTCCTCTCCCTAATTTTTCTGAGTCCTTTCTCCTGCTTTTGCCTTCTTTTTTTTTAACTGTGTTTTGCTTCCTCTCCCCCATTTTTCTGAGTGCTTTCTCATGCCTTTACCTCTTTTTTTCTGCTCTCTTGTTCCACTCCCGTTTTTCTGAGTGTTTTCGCCAGCTTTTTCCCAATTTTTCAGTGCTTTCTCCATCCTCTCCCCTATTTTTCTTTTTTTTTAATTTTTTTTTTATTTGATTTTACAACAGAAAGACAATACAACATATAACAGACCCCATCCCTCCCTCCCCGGTCGAGCAGATCAGAAAAACACAAAATTGGCCACTTGAAAGCCATTGAAAGCTATACAAAACAATACTGAAAAGGAAAATTTATAAGTTAAGTTAATGCATTAACATTCAATTTCGTGAAATTGCAAAGTTGAGTTGCGGTTTAAGCGAAACAAACTGGTTACTACTGTATATATCATTGCATTTTAGACCATTCTATTAAGGGAGACCAGATTTTTTGTCCTTTAATCTGACTCTTCCTGCCTTTGTTTTTGTATATCGCCATCTCTAAATTAAAAATAGCTAACAATCTTGCAAACCATTGTTGATATGATGGGGCTATAGGATCTAACCAAGCCGAGGCTATACATATTCTCATTACGGCCATCGAGATAAAAATCAATTCGCGACCGGCTTTGTGGTTAGCAGGATTTGTAACACCCAGAACTACAGTTTCATCTGATAGATTAATCGTTATTCCAAGGATCAGAGTCAGAAAACGTGCAATGTTTGTTTTAAGTGGAGTTAAAACGGGACAGGAAGAAAAAATATGTATACAGTCCGCATTTTGTAGATTGCATCGAAAACAACATGTACCTCTCCCACTGCCCCATTTGGATATTTTGTCCGGGGGTGTAATACATAAAAAAACATATTTTATAGAATTGGGTTTGAAGTTTAGTGGACATGAAGACCGTTTGAGATAACCCAAATGAGTGTTCAAATTCCTCAGAGGAGATCGAGATTTTGCTTTGCCACTTCTGGATAATTTTTTGAATATCATCCGTAAGATATCTCAGTAATAGAGAATATACCTCCCCGATCTTAAACTTTTTCTGTGAGTGGCCTAAAATGTCGGCTATGTCTATTTTACACATGATACCCTTACTCATTGTATGTCTTGACAAAAAGTCTCTAATCTGTAGATACTTAAAGAAGTCTTTCCATTCCAGATGAAACTTATCTCTCATGGTTCCAATGGAGTGTAGCCCCTCTGAGGAGAAAAAACATCCCAGATGAGTGATCCCAGCCGCATTCCACCTATTAATACAGCTATTTCTAAAGATTTCCGGTAGGGAAGGATTATTATAAGTTGGTGTATAATAGGATAAATGACCTAAACCTACCATCTTCCTCACAGATTTCCATACCTTAAACGCTCCTATAAGCGTTTTTAATCTCACTTTTTTGTGATAGCTATCGAATAGATATCTCCACAGATAGCCTGTGCTGTTATCCCCCAGTATTATCCGGTGAATTGATGGGGTCTCATTAACTTCCCCTACCTCTATCCCCTCGAGATGGAAGAGTTCCTGATTATATAACAAGACTGTTGCCCAGTAGTATGTTTTAAGATTTGGGAGCGCTAAACCTCCTCTTTCTTTGGGAAGCATCAGCAGTTTGTATGGACGGCGGGGTTGTTTGTATGACCAGATAAAGTTTGTAAAGATACGCTCCATTGTCTTAAACCAACGGTCTGAAATTTCAAGATTAATAGCTCTAAATATATACAGTAGCTTTGGAAAGTAGACCATTTTTAGTGCGTTGACCCTTCCAATCAATGAGAGGTGTAAATTGTTAATACGGTGGAGATCTTTCTGCATTTTATTCAATGCGGGTTTCAGATTTAAGTCGACAAGTTTTTCTAAGTCAGATGTGATGGTCACCCCTAGGTAGGTAGCAGATTCTGTTATACGCGAGTCCGTCATATCACAGTTATTATTAATAATAATCTGGGTTTTTCCCTGGTTTAGTGCATACCCTGAGATTTTTCCGAATATTTTGGCCTCTAACTCAATAGTAGGCATAGCCAAGTTTGGATTGGAAGTAGTGATTGCAATGTCATCGGCGTATGCGAGGGTTTTTGTTAGGTAGCCTTGTGTCGATATTGGGGCTATGTTCCTACTGCCTTCCAGTCTTCGAATAAACGGATCAATATAGATGGCAAACAACAATGGGGAACAAGGACATCCCTGCCTAGTTCCTCTCGTAATTATCAATTCTTTAGAGAGGCAGCCATTAACCATTACCATGGCCCGTGGATTATTATATAACTTTTGGATTGCCTGTATAAAAACCTGTTTGAATCCCACCCGGGACATGGCCTGCCAGAGGAATTGCCAGGAGACCCTGTCAAAAGCCTTCTCGGCATCGAGTAATATTAACGCCATAGGGTCTCCTGCCACCTGAGTACTGTCGAATAAGCTGATTACCCGTTGTGTATGATTTGTGGTTTCTCTCCCGGGAATAAAGCCATGTTGGATATTGGATATGAATTTATGGATAATTATTGAAATACGATTAGCCAGTAGTTTGGAATACATTTTTGAATCAGCATTTATTAAAGTAATAGGGCGATAGGAGCCCATCTGGTCCGGGGGCTTGTTTTTTTTCGGAAATATCAAAATTTTTGCCCTGGACCATGAATTTGGAGGCTGTCCTCCTCCAAATACATGTAGGCATAGATCTAGCATTATTTCTTGAAGTGGGTCCAGAAATGCTATATAAAATTCTAATGGGATTGCATCTAGTCCCGCTGCCTTCCCACGGGAGAGATCCTTTACTGTTTTTATTATTTCATCAAGAGTGGGGGGCTCGTCTAGACTTTCCTGATCTTCTACGTTTAATTGCTTACAGGTATCTGCTTCTAAATATTCGGTAGTCATATCTTGGTCTATTTCTCCCTCCTCTGTATACAGTACACTGTAAAAGCGCCAGAATGCTTCTCTGATCTTCCCTGAGTCAGTTACCCTACCTTCTGTCGGGTCATCGATCTCGAGTATAACATTCTGTGTGGTCTGCTGTCTCATCTGTATAGCTAGCTGCTGCCCCATTGTTTCGCTAACTTCATACATTATTTCGCGATGGGCTGTAGCTTTTTTTACTGCCTTAATGGTGTATTCATTTGTGATTGACGCTCTGGCTATTGCAACCTGTTGCTGGATATTATCTATTTCCTCTATATTGGAAGGACCACTTGTCACCCTTATAAGATCTTCTTCCACCCTCTTTAATTCATCCTGTAACAGTCTTAGAGATTCTCTAGCACGTTTGTTAATCCTAGAGGAATATTGTATAGTTTCTCCCCTAATTCCTGCTTTTAGGGCATCCCATACAAAGTTTACCGTTGTGCTTCCTTTATTTATTGCTAGGACCTCAAGAATCCAGCTTCTCATGTGATTGCAGTATTCGTTCTCAAGTAGCAGAGATCTATCAAATGTCCAGACGTGTTGTTTCTGGGTTAAAGAAGCTGTATCAACTGTACATACCAGGGGGTTATGATCCGAGAGGACACGAGGTAACTTTTCTAGTTTAAATAACGATTTTAATGAGTTGGAAATTAAAAAATAATCCAGCCGGGCATGTGTCTGGTGAGGGTTAGAATAAAAAGTATAGCCAGGATCATTAGAATTATGCTTCGAAATCTGCCACCCATCTACCAACCCATGAGTGATACATAACTGTCTGATAGCTCTAAAGATCCTTGGTTTTCGGCCCCGATATTGCCAATCGTCTTTAGTTGACCAGTTATGTGGAAGATTTATATTGAGGTCACCACATATTATGACTGGTAGCGGCCAATTGGTAAGCTCATTAGATAAATAATTGATTACTGAAGGGTCATCATTATTATTTCCTATTTTTCAAAGAGCTTTCTGTTGCTTTTGCCTCATTTTTTCCTGCTCTCTCCTTCCACTTCCCCCATTTTTCTGAATGCTTTCTCCAGCTTTTTCCCAATTTTTCAGTGCTTTCTCCATCCTCTCCCCTATTTTTCAAAGAGCTTTCTGTTGCTTTTGCCTTCTTTTTTTACTGCTTTTTGCTTCCTCTCTCCCATTTTTCTGAGTGCTTTCTCATGCCTTTGTCTCTTTTTTTCTGCTCTCTTGTTCCACTCCCCTGTTTTTCTGAGTGTTTTCGCATGCTTTTGCCTAATTTTTTCCTGCTCTCTCCTTCCACTTCCCCCATTTTTCTGAATGCTTTCTCCAGCTTTTTCCCAATTTTTCAGTGCTTTCTCCATCCTCTCCCCCATTTTTCTGAATGCTTTCTCCCTTTTCCCAACTTTTCAGTGCTTTCTCCATCTTCTCCCCTATTTTTCTAATTGCTTTCGCATGCCTTTGTCTTGTTTTCTTTACTGCCTTTTCCTTTCTCTTTCCCATTTTCTCATGCTTTTGCCTCCTTTTTTCTGCTCTCTCCATACACCCCCCCATTTTTCTGTGTTTTCTCCTGCTTTTGCCTTGTTTTTTTTTTTAACTTTATTTGTCATTTTCACAAGCATTGTACAAAAACCATCATCAGTGTAAAGAGCACATAACCACCGTGTACTGAAATATACCAAGTCTGTCACTCCATAGCACAGCAATAAAAATAAAGAGGGAGGGGGATAGCCATCGCAGTGGTCCACAGACACATAGTAGCACAAGCTCAATAACATCCCCATACGTCTCATGTATTTAGTACATTATTAACATTGTAAAGAGTTCAGTAATACCGTGGGTTAACCCACCCCTTCTGGGTACAGTTGATTGTCTAATTGTGCTTGACGTTCCGCGGTAAGTTTGGCAATATAAGTGCGGTATGGTCCCCATATGTCCAAGGGACGAGATGGAGTGGGAATGGTGGAAGAATATTCGACACAGTTAACATTGCAGGAGGCCAAGCTTTTTAGCCAGGATTTCACACTTGGACTTCTTTTGGAGCACCAAAGCAGGGCCACCTCCCTCTTGGCCAACAAAAACCCCAGTGCTGCGAGTCTGCGGACGGCTTGTGGAAATTTTGACACATAGCCCAGCAAGGCAATTTTCAGGGGAGGGGGTCATGAAACACCCAGTATCTCACCAAATGTAGTGTGTACCTGTAACCAGTAGTCACTCAGTCGAGGGCATGTCCACGATAAATGTGCAAAATCAGCGTCCACAGCCTTACATTTCGGGCAGGTAGGAGAGCGGGAGGGGTCTATCTTATGGGCCAATGCAGGGGTGTGATACAAGCGCCTCAAGAATTTAAAGTGAATGAGTTTGTGTCTGCTGTTGAGCGATACCCGTTTGGTTACTGTGCAGCATTGTGCCCATTCTTCGTCCGTTATGGGTTTCCCTAGATCTCTTTCCCATGCCAGTCGGAGCTTTACGTCAGCATCGGGGGTGGCCGCGACGCTAAGTCTGTAAAGTTTGGTAACCATATGCGCCCCTGAGGGGTGTTGAATGACAGTCGTCAAAGGTAGTGCCTCCTCTGGGGCCAGTGGGAAGGTAGGGAACGTGGCCCGCATCATGGATCGGATTCTGGACAGGACAAAGGAGTCCATAAAGTTGCGATCCAGGACACGGGGGTCCTCCGTCAGACTAAAGGCATGCCCGTCCGGGAAGAGGTCGCCCAATGTATTTAAGCCGAATTCGGAAAGTGTGGTACGGACCACCTCTTCACCAGTGCTAGGGAGCCAATGCGCATTAGGGAGTGGAAGGAGTGGTGAATAAAGAATATCTAACTTCAATAGCCTCCGGAGCTTTTCCCACGCCCAGCATGTGGAAGATACGGTCTGAATATCTTGGGGGTCTCTCTGGAACCCCTTAGGGAGAAGCGTATCCAACGAGTGCGGTAGCGCCAAGTCTGCCTCCGGTTTCAGGTACAGTATCTGGGTGAAACCAGGCATAAGCAAAGGAACACTGTGCTGCTAAAAAATACAGATAAAAATCAGGTACACCCAGGCCGCCGCATTCATAAGGCAGGGTCAGTGTCTGCCACGTGACCCGAGAATTCTTGTTTCCCCAGATCAACCGTAGCAGCAGTGTTCTCAGCTGGGTGAAAAATATCTTAGTCAAGGGAATTGGAATGTTGTTCAATAAATACAAAAACCGGGGAAGAACCACCATCTTTACTATGGCAACGCGCCCCACCATAGACAGCGGTAAGCGCAGCCATCGGTCTATGCTATCTTCCAGGAAATCCAGCGCTCTGCCATAATTGAGCCTAATAATGTCTACAGTGTTAATATGGACGTGTATTCCCAAGTACTTGACTGACTCCGAACACCATTCCAACGGGTATTCGCAGTCCCATTGCGTAGTGGCGGGGGTCAGTGGGAAAATAAGGGATTTGTGCCAATTCATGCGTAGCCCAGAGAATTTGCCAAACCGTGTGATTTCCGCCAACAGCGGTGCCAGGTTGAGGGAAGGCGCCCGGACATAGAGTATTAAATCATCTGCGTATAGCGATGCCAGCAGAGGACCGGTGCGAAACTGTAGGCCCCGAAAAAGGTGCTTTTCCTGAAAGTGTCGGACCAGTGGGTCCATAGCTAAAATGAATAATAATGGGGACAATGGGCACCCCTGTCTTGTGCCTCGGGACAGGGAAAACGCCTCTGTGATGGTGCCATTTAATCAAATTCTAGCCGTGGGTTTCGTGTACAACAATGCCACCGTGGAGACAAAACACTCCGGCATACCCATGCGTCTCATAATTGATAGAAAAAAGGGCCACTCAAGGGAATCGAACGCCTTCTCCACGTCCAAAAGCACGGCGGCCGCAAGGGTGCCGGGTGTCATGCCTGTCGAGATCAAAGTGGTACACTCGGGAAGAGTTAGTGCCGAGATCGGATTGTTGTTGTTGTTAGTGTCAGGTATCCTAGCGACACATAGGAATGGTTGGTAATACGTACTCGGATTATGACGCATGCGCGATGAAGAGCGCATGCGCGGCAGTGCAGTGTTCCTCGCCTTAAGCCCGCCTCTAACATACAGGAAACGCTTCGCGTTTAGCCAGTGTTTGGACCTTGTCGTTCCGGGTTGGTGTTGGCGTGGCGTCCGAGGAGTTAGAGAATCGAGTGGGAGGTCGAGGAGTCGGTTGTTGTGAGCCTGTTTCGGAAGTTGTGAGTGATTAGGAGCGTCTTGCTTCTAATTCCTGTAAACTAGTTTGTCCTTGATTAATTTTCTATGTCACCGCTGTGCTGTTTTAACAGTGGGTGATAATTCTTGTTTATACGTTAGTTCAGTCAGTTCAGGAGCCTTGTGTACCACTCGTCTTTTCGTGGTGTTTAGGTCCTGGAATAAACCTATGATATTACTTAGGTTGGAGTTTCCATTTGACACGATCTCATTTAATAGACCTGGTGAGTTGCTCAGTACAAAGTGAATAACGTCTCTATGGTATGGTAGTGATTAATGAGTTGCTCTCTATTTAGGTCCCTGTTACTACATAGGTACCTTACATCATTCAAGAAATTCACAGTCCCACGTTACATATTTTCGTGTATGTTTCCTCCACATTTGCATAGGTAAATACACATTGCAGTACACTACATTTATTGAGAACAGAAGGGAGGGGATTAGAGTTACGTACTGTTCTTATGTTTTACAGCTGTTCCGTCACCAGAGGAGAATACATCATCTGAGTGAAGAGGAGTGTGGAGCGCCATTTTTCTTTCCCTTTCTTACCCTTGTTTTGTTCCCCTGTGTTCCCCTTGGTTACTTGTCGGGTGCTGGTGTGTATTCCTGGCATCCGGGGGGTGACGAGGGGGAGACAGGGTGTTAAGCATCGTGACTCCTGGACACTTCCGAGACAAACAAGGTGCGTGCATTACACCGGGGTCTACACGGTGAATAACCGAGAACAAAGTTCGCAGATTTAATGAGGTGGATCTATGTGGTACAAATCCGGACTGCGCGGGAGATATGATGTATTCCATTAAGAGGGCAAGGCGAGTGGCCACTACTTTGGCTAATATTTTATAGTCTGTGTTCAACAGTGAGAGGGGCCTGTAAGAGCCACAAAGGGTAGGGTCTTTTCCGGGTTTCGGGAGCAATATGATCACTGCTTCTCTAAACGTGGGGGGCAGGTAACCCTTCTCCTAAGCATCCGCATGGACCTCTATCAGCACTGGAACCAGTTCTTCCTTGTACGCCTTATAAAAATCGGCCAAGAAGCCATCCAAGCCAGAAGCAGCCGAGCCCCGTAAGGCGTCAATAGCCTCCACGACCGAGTCAACCGTTATTGGGTGGGAGAGGAACTCCTGCATGTGTTTGTCCAAGAAGACCAATGCTATTTCGTCTAAGTAAGAGCATTGCTCGCGAAGATCAGTGTTGGCGGACGAGGTATAGAGGTCAGTATAGTATGACAAGAAGGTGTGGCAGAGCTCTGGGGTGGTGTGGAGCAGCCTACCATTCGGGGCAGCGATTGCTGTTATGTATTGTGTTTGACGTGGAGGGCGGAGCAGTTGTGCAAGCAGCTTTCCGGGCCTGTCTACCTCTCTGTACTGCCGCGATGTGTGTTGAGTGGTCAAAAAGCGCAATTCCCTGTCCGCCTCTTCACGAAACTCCATCAGTAGTGTAAGGCGACACGTCTGGTTTGCCTCAGAGGGGTTTCGAAGCAAGTCATCTTCCAACGCTCGGATATCATTTTCAATGCGGGTGAGGGTGGATCTGATGGAGCGCAGGACCCCCACATGCGTAGCTATGCACACCCCTCTGATAGTGGCCTTGAATCCCTCCCACAAGGCAGCGTGAGTCTCCACCGACCCTGTATTAAGCTCAAAATAGTCGGTGATGGCAGTTCGGAGTGTTTCGGCAAACACTGTGTAAATGAGGGCCCTTCCGGGGAATAGCCATTGTCGCTCAAATCTGCCCGGTCTGGGGATCCCCAAGCGTAATGCCACCGGGGAGTGGTCCGACAGTGTACGTGAAAGTGTAGTTTGAGATGTTACCCACCCAGCCACCCCAGGGGAGAGCAGCCAGTAATCCAGTCTCGTCCACGTGTTATGGAAGCTGGAATGGTGTGTGCATTCCGGGGCCCCACCGTGTAGCCTAGCCTCGATGTCAATGAGGGAATAATGGACACATATGTCAGCTAGGACTGGTCTGGATTGCTTTCTGGTATCTAAAGCGGCAGAAGTCCCGTCACGTGAGGGGTTAAGGAGTAAATTAAAATCCCCACATACAATCAACTGGCCTGTATCCATGGAGAGTAGTTTCGCCTGAAGGTCCTGAAAGAAGGCAGGGGTGTCAGTATTAGGGCCATACACGTTTAGCAGGGTAACTGTCTGATGCAAGAGAGAGCCTGTTACCATCAAATATCGACCTTCTGGATCCCCTATAGTGTAGTGTAGTATGAAGGGTACTCCTTTGTGCACGATGATGGCCACTCCCCTGGAGTACCTGCTATAATCAGAGAAGAAGCGGTGTGAACCCCAGCTTCTGGCGAGAAGCCGGGACCCTGCAGGGCATAAGTGTGTTTCCTGCAGAAACACAATGTCCACGTTATGTCTGCCTAAATAATTAAAGACCTGCCTGCGCTTCCTCGTGTCGTTCAGACCCCTAACATTCCAGGACATCAGTGATGGAGTCAACATGTGTAGTCTGTCTAGCCATCAGTGTAGGAACTTGCGTGCCTAATCTGGAGTGTGTCTAAGTCTAAGGTGACGTACAATGCGATGTGGTGTATGACTGCTATCCGTGTTCGGATTGATACAAAACTAAACAAAACCTCCTCCCCACCTCCTCCCCCCACCCAGCCTCCAAACAGCCCTGGGAGGCATAACCCCATTAACCATGCAGCGAACTGAGCAAACCACTTAGTTACAAAGCGCAATTTCAAACAGTAGAACAACTGCAAGAAAAAAATTATAGGCAAGTCAACATTGGCATCCGCCATGGGGGGTGGCAACGCCACGCCGGTTGGGAAGTAGACACCACTGGAAAGTCGGAGCATGTGTAACCACAACGAACTGGGTACAAGAGGAACATCCAAAGCTAATCAGAAGCCCAAAGTGACTGGTCACATCCGTCAGCCACTGCCTGTCTCAGCAAATAGATCAGCGCTGGCCTGCGAGGCGTTTCTGACCGGAGAAGCCGGAGCCGGGGCATCAGACCGGGCCGGGCTTCTGTCCCTCCGCCTGTAATGTTGGCAGAAGTCTTGGGCTTCAGACGGTGTCTCGAAGATGCGGGGTCTGCCATCAATGTCCACCTTGAGTCTAGCGGGGTAGAGCATGCCATATCGAAGGCCGAGGTTTCGGAGTGCAGCCTTAACCCCTGTGAATTTCTTGCGTGCTTCTTGGACAGTGAAGGTGAAATCCGGGAAGAAGGATAGAGTATTGCCTTGCCATGTCACCACTCCACGGTCCCGAGCCACCCCGAGGACAGCATCACGGTCTCTGAAGTTCATAAGGCGAGCAATAATGGGACGTGGTGGGAGACCGGTTCTGGGCCGAGGTCCCAGCGATCTGTGGGCACGCTCCACCACGAACCCCTGAGTGAAGGTGTCGCGGCCAAACAGTTCAATCAGCAGCTGCTCGACAAAAGTGTCCATCCGGCCAGTTTGCGTGGTCTCTGCTACGCCGGTGATGCGCACGTTGTTTCTTCTCCCCCATGCCTCAAGGTCCTCATTTTTAATGGCGACCTCTTTAAGGATTCTCTCCACCCTCTCCAGCCTCTTCAGGGATTTCGTTGCACCATCCTCTGCATCAGATACTCTGGATTCCACTAGGTCCAGCCTTCGGTCGTGCGCCTGAATTTTGGAGCCCATGTCCGCCATGCGGCGCTCCAGCATGTCAAATCGCCCATCTAGCGCTTTAAAACCGGCCCTCATCTCGGTCATCATGGCAGTCATGAGAGAAGTGGCATCCTCCGGGTCCGCTCCTCCAGCCGCCCCAGTCAGGACATCCTGTGGAGGGTCAGTGACGGGGAGGGAAGCCCCCGCAAAGTTAAGCTTGCGCTGATTGGGGTCGCGCTTAACCATTGTGTCCGTGCAGCGGGGCCACCGGATCCAAGCCTCTATATCCTCCGCGATGACGTGGCAGTAGTAATGTCCCAGGCCCCAGGCAATTGACTGAACCACTCAGGAGCACCTCAAATAGGGCAATGGGTCAGCAGCAGGGTAATGATCTTGCACACCATGGGACGTTGCGTGGGTCCCAGCCCAGCCCGGAACCCCAATCAGGAGGGGGGGGCACCAATTGTACAATGGGCGTGGCGACCACGTGTAGGCCCGCTCGGGCACCGCAGACGTCCGGCAGGTCAAGCGGGGCGATGAAACTCCCCTCACAGGTGCACAGGTAGATAGGGAGAGGCCAGAAGCACCGCGGGGCCCGAAGCAGGGTGGCGCAGATACCTGTGGCGCCCAGCGCGGCCCCTAGGCCACCCCCACAGCAACCGGCTCCCAGAGCCACGCCCGCGCCCTTGCCGCGGCCAAAATTGAGATCCCGGCTTCCCCCACCGCACCGGGCCTCAAGGCCCAAGTAGGCGCCTAGTGCCCCAACGCCGCACGAGGGGAGCCGGGTCCCGAAAGGCCAGCCACGGAGCCGAGCCCAAAGCCCCGAGAGCTCAGACATCGCCGCGGGGGGACCCCACCGGCCGCCACTGCGCCCCAGGCGCAGCGCTCCCTACCTCCACTCCACGGCACCGAGGCCTCCCCTTCTGAACCCCAGCCGCTGGTGTCGCCGCCGTATCTCCGGGTCCGCTGCCGCTAGTGCCTCCAAAATTTCACCCGTCGGGCTGTGCAGGATGTGGATCAGGATCGCAGGTTTGGGTGTCGGGAATAGCGCGGGTTACATCATTTATCAGGCGCCGACTCCCCGATCCGGCGGAGCTTCAGTAAGAGGCGGCCATCTTGGTTCCCTCCTCGGCCACGCCCCCTTTTGCCTTGTTTTTTACTGCTTTTTCCTCCTCTCCTTAATTTTTTTGAGTTCTTTCTCATGCTTTTGCCTCATTTAATATTACTTCTTTCTTCCTCTCCCCCATTTTTTTGTGTGTTTTCTCCTGCTTTTGCCTTGTCTTTTATTGCTTTTTCCTTCCTCTCGCCATTTTTCTGAGTGCTTTCTCATGCTTTTATTTAATTTTTTCCTGCTCCCTCCTTCCACTTCCCACATTTCTCTGAGTGCTTTATCATGCTTGTATATGCTTCTTCTACCTCTCCCCCATTTTTTGAGTGTTTTCTCCTGCTTTTGACTTGATTTTTACTGCTTTTTCCTTCCTCTCCCCAACAATTTTACTGACTGTTTTCTCCTGCTTTTTCCTTATTTTTTTTACTGCTTTTTGCTTCCTCTCCCCCATTTTTGGGGGTTCCTTATCATGCTTTTGCCTCATTTTTGCAGCTCTTTCATTCCAACTCCCCCATTTTTCTGAATCCTTTCTCCAGCTTTTCCCCTATTTTTCAGTGCTTTCTCCATCCTCTCCCCCATTTTTCTGAATGCTTTCTCCTTTTTTCCCAATTTTTCAGTGCTTTCTCCATCTTCTCCCCTATTTTTCTAATTGCTTTCGCATTCCTTTGCCTTGTTTTTTTACTGCTTTTTCCTTTCTCTTTCCCATTGTTCTGAGTGCTTTCTCATGCTTTTGCCTCGTTTTTTCTGCTCTCTCCATACACTCCCCCATTTTTCTGTGTTTTCTCCTGCTTTTGCCTTGTTTTTTACCGCTTTTTCCTTTCTCTCCTTAATTTTTTTGAGTTCTTTCTCATGCTTTTGGCTCATTTAATATTGCTTCATTCTTCCTCTCCCCTATTTTACTGAGTGCTTTCTCCTGCTTTTGCCTTGTCTTTTATTGCTTTTTCCTTCCTCTCCCCATTTTTCTGAGTGCTTTCTCGGGCTTTATTTAATTTTTTCCTGCTCCCTCCTTCCGCTTCCCACATTTCTCTGAGTGCTTTATCATGCTTTTTTATGCTTTATTCTACCTCTCCCCCATTTTCGAGTGTTTTCTCCTGCTTTTGCCTTGTTTTTTACTGCTTTTTCCTTCCTCTCCTTTGGGGTTCCTTCTCGTGCTTTTGCCTCTTTTTCTGCTCTCTCATTCCACTCCCCCAGTTTGAGTGTTTTCTCCTGCTTTTGCCTCATTTTTTCTGCTCTTTCGTTCCACTTCCCCCATTTTCTGAATGCTTTCTCCAGCTTTTTCCCAATTTTTCAGTGTTTTCTCCATCCCCTCCCCCATTTTTCTGAATGCTCTCTCCTGCTATTTCTCAATTTTTCAGTGCTTTTTCTTTCCCTTCCCCTTTTTTCTGAGTGCATTCTCTTGCTTCTGCCTCATTTATTCTGCTCTTTCCTTCCAATTCCCCCATTTTTTTAATGCTTTCTCCAGCTTTTTCCCTATTTTTCAGTGCTTTCTCCATCCTCTCCCCCATTTTTCTGAATGTTCTCTCCGGCTATTTCTCAATTTTTCAGTGCTTTCTTCTTCCCCTTCCCTATTTTTCTGAGTGCTTTCGCATGTTTTAGCCTTGTTTTTTTACTGCTTTTTTCTTGCTCTTTCCAATTTTTCTGAGTGCTTTCTCGTGCTTTGGCCTCCTTTTTTCTGCTCTCTCATACACTCACCCAGTTTTTCTGAGTGCTTTCTCATGCTTTTGCCTATTTTTTTCTGTTTTCTCCTTCCTCTTCTCCATATTTCTGAGTGCTTTCTTCTGTTTTTTGCCCCATTTTTCCTGCTTTCTTCTTCCTCTCTCCCATTTTTCTGAGTGTTTTATCTTGCTTTTATCTAATTTTGTCCTGCTCTCTCCTTCCACTCCCCCATTTTTCTGGTGCTTTCTCCTTTTTTTCCTTGTTTTTTTCCTGCTTTTTGCTTCGTCTTTTCCCCTATTCTGCGTGCTTTCTCATGCTTTTGCCTCTTTTTTTATGTTTTCTCCGTCCTCTTCACCATTTTTCAGAGTACTTTCTCCTGCTTTTGCCTTGTTTTTTTACTGCTTTTTCCATCCTTTCTCATGCTTTTGCTGCCTTTTTCTGCTCTCTCTCCTTTTACTCCCCTCGTTTTTCGGAGTGCTTTATCCTGCTTTTGACTCTTTTTACTACTTTCTTCTTCCTCTCCCCCATTTTTCTGAGTGCTTGCTCATGCTTTTGCCTCTTTCTCTGCTCTCTCGTTCCACTCCCCCTGGTTTTCTGAGTGCTTTTTCCTGCTTTTATCCCATTTTTTTACTGCTTTCTCCTTCTTCTCCCCTATATTTCTGAGTGCTTTCCCATGCTTCTGCCTCATTTTTTCTGCTCTTTCCTTCCATTTCCCCCAATTTTCTGAATGCTTTCTCCAGCTTTTTCCCAATTTTTCAGTGCTTTCTCTATCTTCTCTTCCATTTTTCTGAATGGTCTCACTGGCTATTTCTCAATTTGTCAGTGCTTTCTCCATCGCCTCCCCTATTTTTCTGAGTGCTTTCGCATGCTCTTGCCTTGTTTTTTTACTGCTTTTTCCTTGCTCTTTCCCATTTTATTTAGTGCTTTCTCATGCTTTTGCCTCCTTTTTCTGCTCTCTCATACACTCCCCCTGGTTTTCTGAGTGCTTTCTCATGCTTTTGCCTAGTTTTTTTTTACTGTTTTCTCCGTCCTCTTCTTCATATTTCTGAGTGCCTTTTCCTGCTTTTGCCCCATTTTTACTGCTTTCTTCTTCCTCTCTCCCATTTTTCTGAGTGCTTTATCATGCTTTTATCTAAAAAAAATCCTGCTCTCTCCTTCCACTTCCCCCATTTTTCTGAGTGCTTTTTCCTTTTTTCCTTATTTTTTTATTGCATTTTGCTTCCTCTTCCCCTCTTTTTCGGAGTGCTTTCTCATGCTTTTGCCTCTTTTTTGTTTTCTCCATCCTCTCCCCATTTTCAGAGTACTTCCTCCTGCTTTTGCCTTGTTGTTTTACTGCTTTTTGCTTCCTCTTTCCCATGCTTTTGTAGCTGTTTTCTGCTCTCTCTCCTTTCACTCCCCTCACTTTTGCCTCTTTTTTCTGCACTCTCGTTATATTCCCAGTGTTTTTCGGAGTGATTTTTCCTGCTTTTGCCCAATTTTCAGTGCATTCTCCATCATCTCTCCCATTTTTCCAAATGCTTTCTTCTGCTTGTTCCCATTTTTTCAGTGCTTTCTCCATCCTCTCCCTTATTTTTCTGAGTGCTTTGGCATGCTTTTGCCTTTTTTTTAAAACTGTTTTTCCTTCCTCTGCCCCATTTTCCTGAGTGCTTTCTCATGCTTTTGACTTTTTTTCTGCTATCTCCATACACGCCCCCAGTTTTTTTGAGTGCTTTCGTATGCTTCTGCTACATTTTTCAGTGCTTTTTCCATCATTTCCCACCAGTTTTCTGAGTGCTTTCTTATGCGTTTTCCTTTTTTCTGCTCTCTCCTTCTACTCCCCCAATGTTTCTGAGTGCATTCTCCTGCTTTGGTCTTTTTTTACTGCTTTTTCCATCCTCTCCCCCATTTTTCTGAGTGCTTTCTCTTACTTTGGCTCTATTGTTGGTCTCCTTCAACTCCCCCCATTTTTCTCAGTGCTATCTCCTGTTTGTGCCTTTTTGACTGTTTTTTTACTTCCTCTTCCGCATTTGTCTGAGTACTTTCACATGCTTGTGCCTCTTTTTTTCTGCAGTGGACCGTGCTGCACACACGAGAAGTGTGAATACAGCAGATGAAGAATTGTTGACAACAACCACTGATTCACAGTGAAGCTCAAGTTCACCGCATTGATCCAGAGGGTTGAATTTGGAAAGGTGAATCCTGAAACTGGTTAAGTGTTGATGCTGGTGAAAGTGAACGTGAAGGTGAAGATCCTGGGGAAGGTACCAGTAGCCAGTTTCAATTTGAGAATCAGAGTGAAACACTTTTGCAAAGCCAGAAGTCGCAGTAAGGCACAGTCTCTGACACAGCTCATGAAAAGTTCCAGCTGAGAATTTGTTTCTTTAGATCCTCTAAGGGAAAGAAGCTATATGCAGTGAGAGGAGATTCTGATCAAAGTACAGACTCAACTGTGAGTGCAGAAGGCTGAGAAGTAGTCACAAGTGAAGCAACAACAATTGAGAGAGCCTCAAGGTGACAAGTGGCCTAAGTCAGATAAGATAACGTGCAAGAAGAGACACTGGGAGAGTGAAAAATCAGGGTCAATCAGAGAATAAACTGAAATAATGTAAATCGATTCACAGAACAGGGACATTGAATCACCTGTTGCCAAAAGACCAGCAAGAAAGAGAGTCCCAATGAGAAAATACACATCTCCTGAATGGGCACATCTGTGTCTAAAGAAGATGAACGAAGAGGAAGAAAAAGAAGAGTCAGATACAGAAGTCTATAATACAAGAAACTGTTGGCAAAGATAGATAGACAGACAGATAGAAGCAAAATGTTAAATTTAAAGCTTAAAAACATATATAAATGTCAAGGAATTTGACTGGACAGCTACAAAATAAGTTGGTATCCTTGTCTTGATATTTGGAAGCAGCGCAACAACAGCAAACTGACTATAGCATGGGCAATGGGTGATCTCAATTGAAGTGTCAATGAAAGCATGCATGCATTAAGAGCAAAAAAGACAACATTATATGCTAGAGTGTAGCATATTGCTCATTTATTTTAGAATTAAAAATTACATTTAGAAAAGCCTCAAACTTCACAGTAAAATTTAAATTTTAAATGTTTCTATATTTGTTAGTGAATTAAATATAACACCATGTGAGGATCTATTTGATGTATACATGTTTCTGAATTTTTGTGTGTTGTTTCAAAGTTCAAATCACAGTATCCTTATTCTGTATTTATGTGTGTTCTTTTGAGAAACTGCCTTGGCTGGGATTCCCGCTTCTAGTACTGACTCTATGGCAGTCCCCGGATGCCAATATTGGTTCAATGGGGGTCCCCGGAATTGAAAAAGATATTCATAAGGGGTCCACAGAAATCAAAACGTCAATAACAACTGTCCAGAAGAAGAGTCATATTACATTTTTGCAAACTTTGATAGTGGTGAAATGTTTTTAAAACTGAAATGTATCTAGACGAAGAAACAGAGTTTTGAGTTATGAACTGAGCAAGCAAACTGATAAATATAACTTTGTTGTCGGATTTTTGTTTTGATTTTTGTTAAAAATAAAAGAAGAAAAAAGGATGTATTATTGGTTTGAAAAAAATGTAAAATGTCTAAAGAATTAATTTGAGACCCCATTTCTTTTAATGTTTGCTTTTGATCTCCATAAAAATGCTATACTGCAAATGCTGCAAAATTGTTAATATGATTCCACTAATAGTGATAGCTTTCATTGGCCTCCATTGTGTCTAATGTTTTCCATTGGATATATTTCACTACAGTCTGAAGTGACTACAGTCTATAATGAGATTGAACATAACACAGTGAAAGATAGTTAAAGATTAGTTTGTAGCTTTAAGGATAACATTTAGACAAATCTGTAAGACGAATATGTGGACATAATGGGGGTTAAGAACTACATGGTGTGTACTTTACTTCCTTCTTCTGCAGGTAAAGGTTCTACCTACTACCAACTGATAATTTTATATAGCCTTTCCTTAAATGTTTCTGTTAGTATATTTAATATGCATGAGTTTCTAAGGTATACTTGTCGGACTTCAACACTTTGCTAGAAGACCTTGCTGTTTCTGAAGATTCTTGGAATCCAATAATTTACAGTAAATATTTTAATACAATTGCACAAACTAACCATAATACTAAACATTCTAAAGGGGAGTAGGTGTGTAGTTTGAGTAAAGAGTGTGCATTTTGGTAAGGAGTATAATGAGAAGAGAGTGAAAATTTTGAGCAACTAGAAGGGTGAGAGGAAAACATCGAGAACAGATTAAGGTTGAAGACGAATTTTGGTTCAAATTTGCATCCATTAAGAAGAATGTGAGAGAAAGGGTGAATTGTGTATGCTGCTTTATAAACCTACAGGAGCACAATAGAGTTTCTGGGAACAAATGTGTGTGAAACATGTTATGTTGTTAGTGGTGAGTTTGAAGAACCAATACTTAGAGGAGTTTCTTATGTGATGGTAAAACGGATTATTTCAAACTATCTCGTAAGTGGGTGGATTTTTGCTATCTTGATTTGGTATTCCTTGTTTTTTGTATGGGAATGAGATGAGTGATTATGTTGGTTTGAAGAGAGTAAAACATGGTTGAGTGCAAATTGTACTAAATGTATTAGGGACTATGGGCAAGATGTATCAAGCATTTTCCTGTTCGCAAATGGGCCGATTCGCAGTATTGGTAAGTTTGTGAGCGGTAAAAAGCCTTTTGGGATGTATCATCCCAAAAGGCGTTCGCAAAATAGGTAATCTCAATTTTTTTGATTACCTATTTTGTGAATGCATTTACAGAATTGCGATTTGTCATGCTTTAAATGCAATGCAGGAAATTGCAACCTGGCTTTAAGGAATCGCAAATCACCACCAACTTATTTCCAAATTCCTTTAAAAATGCACTTTTTAGCATTTTTCTAAGTGGCATGTGGAACACATACATGCCCAAAGGGCATGTATGTGTCCCACATGTGCACACATGCATATTTCAGGGGTGCACAGGGTGTCCTTTTGGAACCCCTGCACCCTTGAAATTGCATGTGCAATTTGCGAGTACCTATAGGCCCATAGGAATTCGCTATTAAGGAATACGTAGGATTCTCATTTTTTTTTGTAAATCCTACATACATTGAATTTTGCAATTCTTAAGTAGCGAATTGGTAAAGTTTGTTATTCAAGAATCGCCAAAGCAATTCTAGATACATCTGGCCCTAAGATTCCAACTATTGGTGTGGCTATTAATGACGTCAAAATTGTAAGGTTATCTATGCTTGTTGATCAGATTACTTCTAACACTGCTGGCCCACTAACACGGATAAATAACAAGCAAATTGCCATACTTGCGATGATTATGCACAACTACTTAGTGCTAGATATCACTCTCATGAAGGAAGAAGGTGTTTGCAAGGTTATGAAGGTGAGCGAGTGCTGCATCTTCATTCCGGTTAACATAAAAGCATATTGGGGAATTTGTTGCTAATTTAACTAATATTCCTGATAAAGTAAAAGCTTTTGTGAGATATTGCTTATGGGTAGCATGAGGATCCTATGTTAGTGAGACTGGAAAGGATTTTAGTAAGGTTTCCGAATGGTTTGATAGTTTGAGAGTGGGTATGTTTAGGTTTATAATACCATCTGTGATTATTGTGTTAATTTGTGTACTTTTTAGGGCTCGCCTGCTGATGCGCATGCGCATAGCTGGCGAGCTCTATTGTGGCTTAACTAGAGTTTAACCACTGGCGATTTGATGCAGTGCACGTGAGCATGTGCACAATGCCACCAGCTTTCCTCCCACAAGCTTGCCCCAGGCCGTGTCTGCATTTGTCCTCCCCTAATTATTCACGCGCGCTCGCCTTTCTGTAGTGCCTCGCTTTCCCCATATGCTTGAAGGCAATCTGCTTCCCCGCACCCCTGGTGTTTATGGCTTTTCTCGCTTCTCTATTTGATTAAGCACTCTGTGATAGTGGATACGTTTTCCAGCTGTCTCCTTTGTGTGCTTGTCTTCGTCCTGTGCTTCAGGTTGCTCTATGGAATTATGCATGTTTGCTACTTTTTAAGTGAGTTCTTCTCGTTTTTGCGTTTAAACTTTATGCCTCAAAGACTTGTTTTAACTAGTGTTACCGTACTTTTATTTGAATATAACACACTTTTATCATTTCAGGGGGCTTTCTGTAACTTTACATGGCTGTGAGCATTTGCAGGCGTATTTTCACTCAGCGTCCTAATTTGCCTAATACTTTCTAACTAGTAAGCTTTTTTTCTGCATGCATTTCAAGCATGGTGGCAAGTTGCATACTTTTATCTTGAAACAATGTGTGGGATGCAACCGATGCACCCACCACACAGCTCCACCGAGGCACCCACCACACAGCTCCACAGATGCACCCACCATACAGCTCCACAGATGCACCCACCACACAGCTCCACAGATGCACCCATCACCCAGCTCCACCGATGCACCCACCACACAGCTCCACCGATGCACCCACCACCCAGCTCCACCGATGCACCCACCACCCAGCTCCACCAACATAGCTCCACCGATGCACCCACCACCCAGCTCCACTGATGCAACCACCACACAGCTCCACCGACACAGCTCCACCGATGCACCCAACACACAGCTCCACTGATGCACCCACCACAGAGCTCTACCGATGCACCCACCACAGAGCTCCACCTATGCCCCACCACAGAGCTCCACCGAGGCACCCACCACACAGCTCCACAGATGCACCCACCACCCAGCTCCACCGATGCACCCACCACACAGCTCCACTGATGCACCCAGCTCCACCGATGCACCCACCACACAGCTCCACCAACACAGCTCCACCGATGCACCCACCACCCAGCTCCACTGATGCAACCACCACACAGCTCCACCGACACAGCTCCACCGATGCACCCAACACACAGCTCCACTGATGCACCCACCACAGAGCTCCACCGATGCACCCACCACAGAGCTCCACCTATGCCCCCACCACAGAGCTCCACCGATGCACCCACCACAGAGCTCCACAAATGCCCCACCATACAGCTCCACCGAGGCACCCACCACACAGCTCCACCGAGGCACCCACCACACAGCTTCACTGAGGCACCTACCACACAGCTCCACCGAGGCGCCTACCACACAGCTCCACCGATGCACCCACCACACAGCTCCACCTATGCACCCACCACACAGCTCCACCGAGGCACCCACTACACAGCTCCACCGATGCACCCACCACACAGCTACACTGATGCACCCACCACAGAGCTCCACCGATGCACCCACCACAGATCTCCACCTATGCCCCACCACAGAGCTCCACCAATACAGCCACCACACAGCTCCACCGACACAGCTCCACCGATGCACCCACCACACAGCTCCACCGATGCACCCACCAACCAGCTCCACTGATGCAACCACCACACAGCTCCACCGACACAGCTCCACCGATGCACCCACCACACAGCTCCACCGATGCACCCACCACACAGCTCCACCGATGCAACCACCACAGAGCTCCACCGATGCACCCACCACAGTGCTCCACCTATGCCCCCACCACAGAGCTCCACAAATGCCCCCACCACAGAGCTCCACAAATGCCCCCACCACAGAGCTCCACCGAGGCACCTACCACACAGCTCCACTGATGCACCCACCACACAGCTCCACCTATGCACCCACCACACAGCTCCACCGAGGCACCCACCATACCGCTCCACCGAGGCACCCACCACACCGCTCCACCGATGCACCCACCACACAGCTCCACTGATGCACCCACCACACAGCTCTACTGATGCACCCACCACAGAGATCCACCTATGCCCCCACCACAGAGCTCCGCCGATGCAGCCACCACACAGCTCCACCGATGCACCCACCACCCAGCTCCACTGATGCAACCACCACACAGCTCCACCGACACAGCTCCACCGATGCACCCATCTCACAGCTCCACCGAGGCACCCACCACACAGCTCCACCGAGGCACCCACCACACAGCTCCACCGATGCACCCATCTCACAGCTCCACCGAGGCACCCACCACACAGCTCCACCGAGGCACCCACCACACAGCTCCACCGATGCACCCACCACACAGCTCCACCGATGCACCCACCACACAGCTCCACCGATGCAGCCACCACACAGCTCCACCGACACAGCTCAACCGATGCACCCACCACACAGCTCCACCGAGGCACCCACCACAGAGCTCCACCGAGGCACCCACCACACAGCTCCACCGATGCACCCACCACACAGCTCCACCAATGCACCCACCACACAGCTCCACAGACACAGCTCCACCGATGCACCCACCACACAGCTCCACCGATGCACCCACCACACAGCTCCACCGATGCACCCACCACACAGCTCCACCGATGCACCCACCACACAGCTCCACCGATGCACCCACCACACAGCTCCACCGAGGCACCCACCATACAGCTCCACCGAGGCACCCACCACACAGCTCCACCGATGCACCCACCACACAGCTCCACCAAGGCACCCACCATACAGCTCCACCTACACAGCTCCACCGATGCACCCACCACACAGCTCCACTGATGCACCCACCACACAGCTCCACCGAGGCACCCACCACACAGCTCCACCGATGCACCCACCACACAGCTCCACCGATGCACCCACCACACAGCTCCACCGATGCAGCCACCACACAGCTCCACCGACACAGCTCCACCGATGCAGCCACCACGCAGCTCCACTGATGCACCCACCACCCAGCTCCACTGATGCAACCACCACACAGCTCCACTGACACAGCTCCACTGATGCACCCACCACACAGCTCCACCGATGCACCCACCACCCAGCTCCACTGATGCAACCACCACACAGCTCCACCGACACAGCTCCACCGATGCACCCACCACACAGCTCCACCGAGGTACCCACCATACAGCTCCACCGATGCACCCACCACACAGCTCCACCGATGCACCAACCATACAGCTCCACCGATGCACCCACCACACAGCTCCACCGATGCAGCCACCACACAGCTCCACCGATGCACCCACCACACAGCTCCACCGATGCACCCACCACACAGCTCCACCGATGCAGCCACCACACAGCTCCACCGACACAACTCCACCGATGCACCCACCACACAGCTCCACCGATGCACCCACCACACAGCTCCACCGATGCACACAGCTCCACCGATACACCTACCACACAGCTCCACCGAAACAGCTCCACCAATGCACCCACCACACAGCTCCACCGATGCACCCACCACACAGCTCCACCGATGCACCCACCACACAGCTCCACCGATGCACCCACCACACAGCTCCACCGATGCACCCACCACACAGCTCCACCGAGGCACCCACCACACAGCTCCACCGAGGCACCCACCACACAGTTCCACCGAGGCACGCACCACATAGCTCCGCCGATGCACCCACCACACAGCTCCACCGAGGCACCCACCATACAGCTCCACCGATGCACCCACCACTCAGCTCCACTGATGCACCCACCACACAGCTCCACCGATGCACCCACCACACAGCTCCACCGACACAGCTCCATGAATGCACCCACCACACTGCTCCACCGATGCACCCACCACACAGCTCCACCGAGGCACCCACCATACAGCTCCACCGATGCACCCACCACACAGCTCCACCGACACAGCTCCACCGATGCACCCACCACACAGCTCCACCGATGCACCCACCACACAGCTCCACCGATGCACCCACCACACAGCTCCACTGATGCAGCCACCACACAGCTCCACCGACACAGCTCCACCGATGCACCCACCACACAGCTCCACCAATGCACCCACCACACAGCTCCACCGAGGCACCCACCATACAGCTCCACCGAGGCACCCACCACACAGCTCCACCGATGAACCCACCACACAGCTCCACCGAGGCACCCACCATACAGCTCCACCTACACAGCTCCACCGATGCACCCACCACACAGCTCTACCGATGCACCCACCACACAGCTCCACCGAGGCACCCACCACACAGCTCCACCGATGCACCCACCACACAGCTCCACCGATGCACCCACCCACCACACAGCTCCACCGATGCACCCACCACACAGCTCCACCGATGCAGCCACCACACAGCTCCACCGACACAGCTCCACCGATGCACCCACCACACAGCTCCACCGATGCACCCACCACCCAGCTCCACTGATGCAACCACCACACAGCTCCACCGACACAGCTCCACTGATGCACCCACCACACAGCTCCACCGATGCACCCACCACCCAGCTCCACTGATGCAACCACCACACAGCTCCACCGACACAGCTCCACCGATGCACCCACCACACATCTCCACCGAGGCACCCACCATACAGCTCCACCGATGCACCCACCACACAGCTCCACCGATGCACCCACCACACAGCTCCACCGATGCAGCCACCACACAGCTCCACCGATGCAGCCACCACACACCTCCACCGATGCACCCACCACACAGCTCCACCGATGCAGCCACCACACAGCTCCACCGACACAGCTCCACCGATGCACCCACCACACAGCTCCACCGATGGACCCACCACACAGCTCCACCGATGCAGCCACACATTCATTTGATGATGGTCTCTGTAGTAGTCGTTTCTAATTTTATCTCCCTCGTTCTTCTCAAAGATACTCTACCACCCCCACATTGTAATCACTTTCTCTCCCCTCCCACCGGGAGCCCCATTCACTCTAGCCCTCTTTCAACCTCACGCTGGCTCTTGTGTTTCCACCTCCCCCGAGTGCTGCAGGCCTAACCTAGAGGCCTCTGTCTGGGGCTTCCAGTATGACAGCAGCCTTCCTCCGATGCCAGCATAGATTCTGCCACCTGGCAGGCCCATGCAACGTGCAGCCAGCGGCAAGAAAGGGGCATTTTTTGGCAGCATTCATGACGCTCTCAGGTGTCTTCAGTCAAGCCGTTGTGTGACCCAGAGCTATGCATTGTTGTCACGGTGCCAGGCCAATCTATCTCTGTGCCAGTGTGAGGGGCAGTAGGGCTTAGGGGATGTCTGCCACATTGCCATGTCAACACGAGTTATTGTGCAAAGACGCATGGCACCCTCTGTCTCTATGCCAGGGCACATGGCATCTTGTGCCTCTATGCCAGGGCACAAGGCACAACCACGCGCATTGTGCCCAGCTTTCATTTCCCACCAGACACTTCTTGCGCGCGCACCACCTCTGCTGGCAAACGCATGGAGTTCACCAGGGTGCACACCCCCCTCCCCCCCATATGCTCGATCGCAAATCTCCCTCCCACCCTTCCTTCCATGTCCGCTTTCCTTTGAAGTTTCAGCCCGAGCTTTCACCGGCTCCTCTCCACCCCCTTCCTTTAATGGCCCACCCCCTTCCTTTAATGGCCCTCCCCCTCCCCCAGCTCAGAGCGCGCAACGCTTGTTATTTTCTATGCTTTGCTCCTTCGTTCACTTTGTCTCTCTTTCTTCCCTTCCCTCTTACACCCGTCCCCATTTACCTGGGCAATTGCCTTTATTTTCTTGTTTTCCTCACATTCATTTGATGATGGTCTCTGTAGTAGTCGTTTCTAATTTTATCTCCCTCGTTCTTCTCAAAGATACTCTACCACCCCCACATTGTAGTCGCTTTCTCTCCCCTCCCATCGTGAGCCCCATTCACTCTAGCCCTCTTTCCACCTCACGCTGGCTCTTGTGTTTCCACCTCCCCAGAGTGCTGCAGGCTCTGCCGTGTCTCCTCGCCTACCCCAGCCTAACCTAGAGGCCTTTGTCTGGGGCTTCCAGTATGACAGAAGCCTTCCACCGATGCCAGCATAGATTCTGCCACCTGGCAGGCCCATGCAACAGGCAGCCAGCTGGCAAGAAAGGGGCATTTTTCGGCAGCATTTATAACGCTCTCAGGTGTCTGCAGTCAAGCCGTTGTGTGACCCAGAGCTATGCATTGTTGTCACGGTGCCAGGCCAATCTATCTCTGTGCCAGTGTGAGGGGCAGTAGGGCTTAGGTGATGTCTGCCACATTGCCATGTCAATACGAGTCATTGTGCAAAGACGCATGGCACCCTCTGTCTTTATGCTGAACACCAAGTACTTCGCAAAATAAAAGGGATGGGTGAGGGGTTGTAGCCGTCCGGCGAGTACATCACAATCCCACAGCTCCAGGCGGTCAAGGCTGCTTTTTTGTGGTCTTGCAGGATTGATAATCATTAGTTTCCTTGTTTGGTTGTCGTATGAGAATAGGTCACCAGAGACAAGTAAACTTAATCCTTGCGCTGCAACCGTTCCTTAAAGAATCCTGAGACGTTTGAGTCCCTTGCACGCATTGGCCACGCAATATCAGTGATCTTCACCATCATTACGTATGCTTTTTTCATTTTCTCACTCCTTGATCTTATTATCAAACACGATAATGTGAAACTGATTATCACCTTATACAGAAAGGAAATACTTTGCTCAAATAATGTAATGTAATGTAAAGGACACTTCTATAGCGCTCCTATCACTCCAAGGAGTATCTTGGCGCTCACCCAACCCAGATGAAGGGGTTGGAGGGAAAAAGATGACCTGCACGCACAAACCACACAAACCCTGATAAAAGGCTACCCTGTGGGTAGTTTAACAGGCCTCAACTCAGTTGCATAAACATTTTTCAGTTTTACATTATGTCTTCTTGGTTATAAATAAGGTAACAAAAATGCTTTTAACACTTTTTTATTATAACTTTATGGCATGCCTCACAGCAGCCAAGCTGCTCTTGAACATAGCTTACATACATTGCCAAAGCCAATAGCTCTGGCAAAAACGTACCATTGCCATTATAAATTACAATCACTTTTATTTAAGTATTAATTATTTTAAAAAATTAAAAGCTATTGTTATTTGTAATATCAATACATCTAAGTCAAGTCAATACAAAACATGTGGCATTACAAATGCTAAAAGTGTCACATTTGCTAAAGTTAAAAGTATTGGCATTGTAAATCACAAAACATAAATATAAAATGTCATTTACAAAACCAATAGCTCCAACTTTCCTACTGCGAGACCTATTGGCAACGCCAGGGCTTGTTCTTGCTTGTTCCCCATTGCTGCAGACCCTGTGAACCAAGCATTTGTGTGGTACAAGTATGACATTATTTGTCTAAAGTCCTATTGAAGAAGACAATTTCTCTATGTTGTAAATTCACCTTTTCCCTTTCTTAGAAGGCAAATATATGCTGGATTTCGAGCAGAACGTTATTGAGTTCTTGTATGTTCTGATTTATATGCTTCATTGAATTATGGCCAAGCTTATGTATTTCTGTACTTTTATTTTTTATTAATCTTCTAAACGTTAGCCCTTGTCTGTCATTCTTAATAAGAATGTTTACAGCTCGTTTCTAATGTATGATATTTAATTGACTAGAGAGGGGTCCATTGGGGGACACCAAATTACGTTACGGACTACCCCACTCTTGGTCCATGCACGCCATCGGTGAGCATTGGGTAAGTAAATGAGACACAGGTTTGTGCGCCAACACCAAGGAAGCTTAAAATATGGCTGAGCTTCCTGTGATTCAGACAGTGGCCAGCATCAAAGGCCCCAATTCCTACACTGCATTTGGCTCTATGATCATCAACCTTGCCATGGCACTGGTGTCAGAGCACACCGCTGTGCTGTTGCTGAGTGAGCCTGAGAGTCTGAATCGTGCCCGACGGCCGTCACTCGTTTGTAAAGTGAGTCACTGGGTGGAGTGAGGTACCTCTCATTCTGCTGCTGCGTTTAAGAACACTCTGCTTTCGATAAGTTACAATAGCGCTTAGCAGTAGTTAATTTTCAGCTGCCAGCCTCTGCCCTGCTATCTTGTCACGAACTCACTGTCTCCGTCTGTCCGGTAAACATTTGGGCCGGTCAGGGGGAGCTGTTGCGATTGACTCTGTGGTGCCTGGCTGCCGGTCCAACAGACTACTTAAACAGCACCACAGCGGTGACAATTGGCAGAGCCCGTTTAGCACTATGACAGTCTGCTTGTGTGATTTTTGACACGAGACTGTCTGGCTGCCGAGTGCGCGCTGACCCAGGCGGACCGCTCGTAGTTATTATCATTGGAGTTGAGCAGTTTTGACATAATACATCACCCTGGCTGGCTGTAAACTATGCGAGCCAGCTGGGGAATTCTCGGGTTTGATGTTTTGTTTTTGTGTTTATTTAATATTAGTGAAATGCATGAAACATGCCGCAGCCAAGTGTGTGATACATTGGGAGGGAGGGGTGGGGGAAGGTGAGCAGACCAAGAGACCAGATAGTGTGTGAAAAAGGCCGCTTTAATGAAACAGGTGCACATTTACAACAACAACACCTCGGCAAATGCCTAACAATCTAAACCTTTACCAAATGATTGTCTTGTTTTTCAACCCCCAAAACACCCGCCCCTCACCCTTCATCAAACCCGCCCCCACCCGTACATACCCCATCACATATTAAAACCATACAACAGCCCCATTAAAACATTATAACTTCAACAGGCCCCAAAACCATATCTCAAAACCCAATTACAGCCCAAACCAGTCCAGATCCCCCAGCCTATGCCTCCAAACCCGAAATCAACCTGCACAACTTCCCCTGACAAAACCGAATTCAAAACTATCAACTCCCATCATGCCCAAAACTGGCAAATCAAAATAATCCGCACCGCACCTGTCTCAAGCGACAAAGAATAACAATATAAAGAAAATCCCATGTCCACCTGTTACAACCAGCTGCACCCATAGAGAAAAAGAATAAATTGTCAAAAGGAGAGGAGCATAAAAAGGCCTAAAAAGGCATAACAAATTCATAAAGGGCGGGAGGGAGGGAAAAAAGCTAACTGCAAATATCCACCCGGCCACCAGGTCACCTAAGCCTAAAATGGTGGCCGGGGGAAAGAGCCCAACCCACTTATAGGTTGGGCTCTGAAGGCTACCAAAAAGAAGCCCAAAAAACGCCCAAACAAAGCCTGCTCCCAAGGGTCGGCTGCCCCCCCCCAAGCCCCCCTTGGGAGGGAGGGGTGGGGGAAGGTGTGCAGACCAAGAGACCAGATAGTGTGTGAAAAAGGCCGCTTTAATGAAACAGGTGCACATTTACAACAACAACACCTCGGCAAATGCCTAACAATCTAAACCTTTACCAAATGATTGTCTTGTTTTTCAACCCCCAAAACACCCGCCCCCGCCCCTCACCCTTCATCAAACCATACCGCCCCCACCCGTACATACCCCATCACATATTAAAACCATACAACAGCCCCATTAAAACATTATAACTTCAACAGGCCCCAAAACCATATCTCAAAACCCCAATTACAGCCCAAACCAGTCCAGATCCCCCAGCCTATGCCTCCAAACCCGAAATCAACCTGCACAACTTCCCCTGACAAAACCGAATTCAAAACTATCAACTCCCATCATGCCCAAAACTGGCAAATCAAAATAATCCGCCACCCAGAAAGCAGTGGGGGAAAGAACACGAGACCCCACCTTTCTGCCCCCCAAACAACGAATAAGAAATGGGGGGGGGGGTTGCAACCAAAGCAGAAAATTCGGAACGAGGACCAGCCACGGAACCTGAAAGAAAAAGAAGTATCAGATAGGCAAAACAGGAGAAGACGCAGGCGCCTCCCTAACCTCACGTCTGACATAGCGCTGAAAGCAGTTTGAAGTCCAGCGCCCCAAACGCATTATGTCTTCCCTCGACCAACCCCTGTTAAAAGCCTCTGTCGCAGCTCCAATTCTAAAAGAATGTGTGCCATAAAGTGACTCATCAAAGCCAAGCTGACGCAGCGCGTTCCGCAACACCATGCGCAATTGATAAGTAGTAACCACAGAACCATCCAAGTGTTGAAAAACATAATGCTCCAAAACCCCACCCGAAAACTCCCACCAGCGTCGCGCCCAGCGCAAAGGGCAAGTCTCCAAGGAGGAAACAGCTTCTTACCAAATACCTTTGCCTTTTTTCCTCTGATCTGTCTTTGAATGAGAAAGCCAGATATGAACTCCACTAACCGACAAACGAACATCCCCCCACAAAACACCTTTTCTAAACTTGTTACCCAACAACTCAGACACCCTAAAAGCTCCAAAAAACATCCTAACCATCAAAGTGGCAAAAAGGCAAGCTTCCGACCTATCCCTGCAAACCACCGGCAAGACCGACACTATACTTGCCAACTTCTGCCACGACAAAGGAGACCTCACCGCCTGAACACCTCCCCGCTCCCGAGCCCACCCTTCCAACATTCTCCTACCCAACTCCCCCGCAGACGGCGAGTAACCCCAAAACAACTTACCCATAAAGGAAACGCCCGCTAACTTCCCAGCAATAGTAACCCTATATAAACCCTTATCCATTAAACACAAAATAAACTGAACCACATCCTCTGACCTCTGCCAAAGCAGTTCTCTCCTACTAGCTCCAGAAGACAAAAACTCTTTCCACGCCAACTCATAAGCTGTTCTAGTAGAAGGAGCCAATGAACCTACCACCAGCTGAAAGACCCTGTGTTGCCTACCGTCCATAGATGCTCCGGCATGGGATTCGGCGTCTCGTCTGCCTCCAAAGCTAGCCCACGGAATCTCTCCCACTGTGAACGAGACAAAGCATCCGCAATGTCATTGTCCACACCAGGAATGTGCAGGGCCCTAAAGCAAATGTCAAATTTAAGGCAACCCAACACAAAGACCCTGAGCAATTTCAGAACTTGCACATCCCTCGCAGATTGTCTATTGATTACCTGCACCACAGCCAGATTATCAATCCTGAAAAGAACCTTCTTGTGAGCCAAATCCCGGCCCCACAAAGTAACTGCCACAACAACTGGAAACAGTTCCAAAAAGGCAATGCTCCTGCCACCATTCGTCCAACTCTCAGGCCACCATTGCGCACACCATTTTCCTTGCCAGTACAAGCCAAAACCCTCGCTGCCAGCCGCATCAGAAAAAATCTGAACATCCCAGCTCCAATCAACCTCCCTGTATAGCGGAACACCATTGAAGGAATGCAAAAAGGTGACCCACATACGCAAATCCTCCTTGACTCCCGCTGACAGACGAACCCGGTGATGTGGCAAGTAATGACCAGACAGAGCCCTGCCCAATCGCCTACAGAAAGTTCTGCCCGCCCTGACCACCCTACATGCAAAATTAAGGTGACCTAGCAAAACTTGAACCTCCCGCACCATAACTTTTTCTTTAGGTAACATCTTCTCCACCAACTCCAACATATTCCTTTTCTTGTCAAGGGGTAAACGAGCTTGCATGGACTGAGAGTCAATTTCTATTCCCAAAAAAGACATGGTCGCGCAAGGACCCATGGTCTTCTCCGGAGCCAATGGCACACCCAAATGAACCATAAGTTTTTGTAATGTAACCAAAGCATTCTGGCAGTCTGAAGAATCAGCAGCACCCACAAAGAAGAAATCATCCAGATAGTGCGTGACCAAAGTGTGACCAGATTTTTGAGTGAAGAACCATTGCAAAAACGTACTGAATGTTTCAAACAACGCACATGACATGGAGCAGCCCATTGGCAATGCTTTGTCCACGTACCACTTCCCAAGGAAATGGATACCCAGAAGATTCCAATCTTCAGGATGGACTGGAAGCAGTCTAAATGCGGATTTAATATCGCATTTTGCCATTAAAGCAGAAGGGCCCGCAGCCACTACCAATGACATGGCCACATCAACAGAAGAGTAGGAAACAGAAGCAGCTTCATCGTCAATAAAGTCATTCACTGACCCACCCTCTGGCCATGACAAATGTTGGATGAGCCTGAACTGCCCTGGTTCTTTTTTGGGGACCACCCCAATGGGTGAAATTATTAAGTTCTCCAAAGGCCAATCATCAAACGGACCTGCCATTCTGCCCTCACACACTTCTTTATTTAATTTCTCTTGGACCACAGCCTTATGCTCACCTGCCGATTTGAGATTCT
Organism: Lissotriton helveticus; assembly: GCF_964261635.1. Taxonomy (NCBI): domain Eukaryota; kingdom Metazoa; phylum Chordata; class Amphibia; order Caudata; family Salamandridae; genus Lissotriton; species Lissotriton helveticus. The sequence goes on along the minus strand of NC_136071.1, from coordinate 890,051,480 downwards.
TAGACCAACGCCTCTCACGAGGCCCTTCATAACCTAGATGAAAACCGTCTCTAAAACCTGACAACAAAAATTCTCGCAACTCAGCAGACCCATAACCATGCAAAGCTTCAGCCAAACAAAATACCTTAACCGGTGTATGAGCCTTTGGGCCCAACCCCAGACGAAGGTTTCCCTCCCCTGGAACCTTGAGAGGACTGTGGTGTGGCGTGTGTTCCCGAACCCTGCTGCGACCACTGTTGCCCACCCGCAGGCCTAGGGCCCCAGCATCTTGCCAAAGGGTGATTTTTCTTCCCACATTGGGAACATTCATGTCGGAACTTACAAAACTCTCTATTGCACGCCCCTTTATTGAAATCCCAGCAGGTCCCGAAACTAGACTGTGCTGAGGGAAGGGCACCCACCCCTCCCCGGGTGGGTCGCAGCTGAAAGGGGCGATAAACTACAGGTAAACCACTGGCTGTAAAGATAGTTTTACCACTAGCTGAAGCACCCATAGTATGTTGCCAAAGGTCCGTGTCCATTTCGCCCCATTTTGCCTCAGGATCCCAGGCCATGCGCGCCCTAAACTCTTCATCATATTGTGCCCATGCAAAGTCATTCCTTGTGATTTGCGCTTTTCTAATCACATCCATGTATTTAAACAGTGAGACGCAGCGCTCAGGGAACTTCTCACAGTAAACGCTGGCGTAAATCAAAAAGGCTGCTGTCCAGTTTTCAATGTTCAACGGGACTTTGGGGCGCTTAGCTAATTCGTATTCCTCTTCTTTGGAACCCTCCTTAGCACGGACCTCCCTATGGAGTAACTTTAACAGCTCCACATACTCACCATTCCATATCCTCTCCTTCGTGCTCAACATTAAATGAGCCCCCAAAGGCTTAGTGACTCCCATATAGGGCAACTTTTTAATTTTTAGCTCCTTACTATGTAAGGCCTTTCCCGTTGCCACCCCGACTGCAGAAGTCCCACGTTCAACTTTGGCACCCACCACATCATCAACCCCCTCAGTACCTACACTCTGGTCCTTCATATAACGACCCTTGTATAACTTACCCTCAGACCCCCCAGATACTAAATCCTCCCCAATCCCAACAGATACCATTTTAGGCTGTGCCCGAGGCACCACATTCTCACCTGGACATAACAAAGGAGGCTGACTCGGCTCCGCTCTCCATGCAACACGTGAAACGTCATCCGCCCTCCGAGGAGCCCTCACTGAGGGGCCGAGCTCTCGTGGTCTGGACAATGCCGCTCGAGCGTGCACCACCGGTGCCTGTGAAGAACTAAGAGATACATGAAAATGCCCCCCCCCCAGACACCGTGTCACGTACTTCACCCTCCTCTGGGCTATCCTCATCATAGTCCAGAATTAACGATTCATCCAACTGGGGAGGGGCAGGCAACACCACATCCTTACGGACCAGTTCCAGGGTATGCGAACGATCACGGACCTTACCAACCCTTAACTGCGAGCGTGGCGGGGAGGCCGACTGAACTCGCCGGTGCACACCACCACTGTTACCACTCACAAAACCTTTTTCAACTGGCGAAACCACTTGGTGAAATTGAAGAACCTGCGGAACAAGAGAAGTCGCTCCGGACCTGCCCTTGGAAACTGCGCTGTAATCCCTCGATGGGGCCAGCGAGGTCGCGCTTGACCTACTTACGCTGAGTGTGTTGACTTCCCTCGATGAGGTCAGCGAGGTCGCGCTTGACCCACTTACGCTGACCGTGTTGACTTCCCTCGTTGGGGCCACCGAGGTCGCACCGAACCTGCTTTTGCTGGCCACGACGGGATCCCTCGTTGGTACGGGACGTGCCGCGCAAGGCTCCACCCTCACTTCACCTTGGCGCAAATGGGCTGCCTTCCGCCCTACCAAGTCTGCTGCTCCAGACCGCTCCCTATCCTGAAAAGAAAAAGGCCGGACTGATGTGCCGGGACCCTTACTACAGAAATCACCAGCACCTGAAAACTCACCTACTGTTGCCCTACCAAAACCTTGACCACCTACCTGCCAATCAACCGAACAAACAGGATCCTTCCCCGAAACAACAGTGCCCGACTGATGGGGTGGGGGGGAAGGCCCACACACCTCCTCATCACTACTCCAGTCTAACATTGCCTGAACAATAGCAGACTTCGGACCCTGCACCTGAGAACCCTGACCCCCACCCTCCTGACGCACCACAGTCAAATCACCCGACACCCTCTTACGACCCCCAACCTGTAAACCTGGAAAATGCACCACACCAGACCTTGAAACGTCATCCTCATGACTGCCCCCTTTCTGACACTTTTGGGCGTCACTCAAACCTTCAGTCCAAGAAGGAAAAATATCAAGACCCCCCCCCAAGACCGAACTCTAACCCCCGGGTGAGCCCCAAGCAAATGCCCCACCACAGGAGAAGACCCCACCACTCCCTTGTCCACAGCTCCAGAAAAAGCAGGAACCTGAAAAGAGCCCAAAGCCTCATCCCCAAGACCTGATTGTAAAAGAAAAGACCCCTCATGACCCCCCACCTGTGCCCACTCGCCCTCACCCACAGAACCACTGCACACAGAAACCACTTCACCCCTAACCGACACCGGAGGGGAAAACAATAATGGGCTAAAAGGAACCACAGCTGAGCTAGACTCCACAACCCCCCCTGCCGAAACAACAACCTCTTGATCCATTGAAAAAGAAACTCCATGTGGGCGAGACGGTGTAACTAGTGATGGAGCGAGATATAAAACAAAATTTTGTTTAAACTCGTGAAGTCACATTTCCATAACATGAATAATAATATTAATGTTTTGTGATTTATCATGTTAATACAACTTAGATTAAACTTTACACATGGGGGGACTAACATGTGTGCTCATAAACGTGCATAATTGTTGCATCTTTTTGTTCGTGCAAAATAATAAAATAATTTATTGTTTTCGTTTTTGTCATTACTAACTGCTGCAAACTTAAAAGAAGCATGTGCTTGTTTTGCTTTTCCTTGTCTGTGTGATGTCATTTCTACTATTCTAGGTGCATATAAGTCTCATGGAGTAACGGAGACTGGTAGATATAAACGCTGCTTTATTTGTTTGCATTGGCTAGGTAACATTTTGATTAATCGGGTGGGTTAATTAATTAGTAAATCCTGGGGTGGATACAGAATCTACATTATTTCTTACATTAATACTTTTCTTGTGTTTGTTTTATATTAGAAAACTTAGGTTGTCTGCTTTTGGGCCTTGTCTGCCCGAACTACAATATGCTGAATTTTACTTCTGCAAAAGTGCTGAGACGCCCATTCTGAAATAAATTATTCGTCAAAAGCTGCGTTCACAAAGCAAAAACTAACGCGCTATCGTCATTCTGTCGGACATGGCCAAGGTCGAAAAAGAACATTTTGTCAGTCCTTAACTTGGCATCCGCGGAAATCAATTGGAAGTCAATGGACGCTGCGAGAATGACTTTATACAATTGTTGCAATACAAGGAAGCTCCTGGTTGCACTCGGAAGGGACAATGGTCTCTAAGAAATGTGACTTAATGGAAGTTTTGAAAAGTGGGTGACATGTCACTTGTCACTCTCAGCCAATGGGACGTCGAAGATTTCTGAAAACTTTCCTTTGCGTAGTCTAGTTAGCGTAGAAAGGTATAAAAAGTCATGCCCCTAGGGATGGGCTGGCTGCTGCTTTCTGACTTTCCGATGAGGGTGATGTGCTGTCGGACTTTGCGTGGAGCACGTAAGAATCCTCAAATGAACTTTACTTTAAATTCTATCTATTTAGCTTAGTTAGGGAATTAGGTTTTAGAAATGCTAAACTTTATATATTTACTTTAAATTTGATTCACTTACTTAAATTGTATTTTCTCACATTTCTTTACAATCATGCTTGTTTTATTGCTAATAAAATTCATTTATAAAACTATCAACTTATATACCATAATTTAGTAAATAAAATCTTACTTTTGACAAACAAGCTGGTCTTGGTTATTCAGGAGTATAGGTTACTATTAGCTAGATCATGTCGCCATTGGTGGTCGTTTAAAAGGTCAAGTTTTATTCTAATGACAAAATTCTTTCCGCAGATGTATAAATATGTATATAGTTTGTAGATAATGTGTATATAGATTTAATCTGACCACCTGATTCAGTAGGCCCAAAATATGTCAGGTTTATAAATGGGTCCAAATTTTGGTATAGAATTTTGTTTATAGGTTATGAAGTTGGGTAGCGTTGTTTATGATATATTTTCTATAGGCCGCTGGATCAATTCTCTGGTAGCAGAAATTGATGGTTGCTAAGGGTAACCAAGGTAATATGTTGGTTGCTAAGGATTACTAAAGTGTTATGGTATGGAAATAGGATCGATGTTTTAACACATGTTGAGTTCGTTTTTCGTGCTATCTGTAAGCTATACCGGTATAGATTGTGTGGCGAGAAATTAGTCACGCAAGCCATCTGTTCTGTTTGTAGTGATATCGCCGAGTATCACAAGAGGTATCGCCGTGTACCATAGTGTTGTCGCCGAGCAGCACAGTTTTAGGGCTAGGTCTGAATCTTGTAAAGTGAGGGTTTTCTAAGAAATTTAAGCAGCATGAGAATAGGGACAAAGCGCCTTCCATAAAACTCACTGTGATAAGAGTATTAGTTATATCCGAGCTTGAGTGAAGGGTAAATTAGCGTCGGTGCATGATTATCTATAAACAGGTTAGAGTCCTGTACGGGTACATGTTTCATATCTATAAACAGGTGAGAGCCCTGTACGGATAACGTCGTTATTTTGCTAACGGTGCATGATCTCTATAAACAGGTGAGAGTCCTGTACGGATTTCATGTGTGTCTGAAAATTAAGGAAATTTCAGTGTGAAAGTGCGAGTTTGAATTGTATTTTATGTTCAAGTGGAACTCTTAGAACTTTCACTTCGCGGTGGGTTCAGAGCAAAGCGAGTTCATAATTATACGTGTTAGAAGGGTGGGGTAAGAGTTACTCTACTGACAATTGAATATTATCCTTAGTGTGAATAGCGCCGTCTATTCCGAAGTGTGGATACTTGAATGTATGTAAACTATCCTAAATAGTGAAACGAACAGATGTTGTCCTTATAGTCATCGTTAAGAATTAATTTACACTGAAAAGTGTTCTTAAAATGGCGCTGTGAAAAGATTTTGTGAAGGAGGGGTAAGCGCCAGTAGTGAGAAACGAGAAACCGCAGCTGCTGTGTACGTCACAGAGCCGCGCTGGGATTGGGTGACCTACGTCACAAGCTATATTCTGATTGGCTCTTGAGTCTCTGACGACCTGTGAGCTGATTGATCCTTCAGAAAAACACCAATCTTATTGGTTGAGCAGAAAAGTGACGTAGCTCAACTGTCATTGGCTTGTTGGTGTGTTTCGCGCACGGATTGGTTGTTTTACGGAACATCCCGGAAATATTTTACGAACGATTTTGTGAATTAGATTTAACTCTTAAAAATGAGTTATCATTTTAAACATGTTGAGAAAAAGCCAACATTATTTCAGAAGTTTAAGAATTTATTTTCACCTGACAAGAAAATCGAAACGCGAGGTGGTAAACTACTTCATAAGTATAAAACACCTGCAGCGTATATGGAAGGTGAATATGGATATCATACTGTCTTATGGTTCGATAGTTGGAAACGCTATACTAAGAACAACGGTGTTTTAACTTGGCCTGATGATGGTTCATTTAATGTAAAGGTTTTAAGAAATTTACGAGAGAAAATGAATGCTCTTGTTCCGAAACCGAGACCAACTCAATTTGAAGCTTTAGTTGAGTGGGAAGACGAGATGTATCAGTTACAAAGAGAAGCTAGTGGAATTAAAAGACCTTCTAAAAATCCACCTTGGAGAAGAGAAACTCATGAAGATAGATTGCGAATGTGGAGACAGGGAAACATGAGTGAAGGATTGTATTTAATTCATGAAATGGTAATGGGTACTCCTACAGGGAAATCTATGGAAAGTGAATCTGAGGATGCAGTTATGGAAGAAATATATACAACTGCTAGAAAGAATCAGCCTTTGAGACCTCCTAGATCATGGTCTACTCCAGTGGTTTCTACTGAAACTTCACCGAGTGCACCTCCAATTAATGAAGCTCCTAAACTTTATCCTAATAATTGTGAAATCATTGAAACTCCTAGAAGACCAGAATTCGAGAATGCTCGAAATGAAGGTAGACATTTTACAATGGCTCCAAGAGCAAGAGAACCTCCAAAAGATTATACAAGAGAGGCAAGAAATGTTGAAGATGTTGATTATAATGAATATTTAAGATCAAAAGAAGAATTAATAAAAAGAATGACAAAAGGCATGGAAGCTGTGACAGTTCCAGTAACAATTGGTCCTGTTCAGCCCGTATTTGACCAAAAGGAAACAAACAAAACTGGATTAACTATTCCTTTAAATACAGAAATTCAAAAGGCTGCTGAAAAATTTTATTCAGACTTATCTGAAATAAACTCTTCTAAATCGAGAATGTCTGATTTAACCTTTAATGAGGATTTATCTCCAAAAACACCAATGGGTGCTATATCAGATATAGGGAGTCCTGAAGTCAGGGTAACCTCACCAAAACTTGATGTGGCCAAATTAAAAGCGAATATCGAAGAATTAATAATTGGAACAATTGGTCCAGATAGTTTAAATTACTATCGAGATGATGAACTACTGTTCATTTGCAAAAGCATACAATGGAAAACAAAAAATAAATATGATCAACTAGAGGATCTAGCAGCAGAACTTGAAATCGATGTGAGTAAACAAAAGAATTTTGCGAAACATTACAGATTAGACTTTTCAGAAAGTGACATTGAGAGTTTAAACTCAATGGGAAGAATAGTTCATATTAAAGATTTGATTGTCTATATCAAAAAGCTAGGAGAACTGAATAAATGGAGAGTAAAATGGACGAAAAAGAAGGAAGATGAAAGATTGGAAAAATTGTCAAAACAATTTCCAATGAGAGAAATTGCAGGTGGAGGATATGTTCATGTCCCTTGGTCGAGACAGGACATTCTGTTATTTACAAATGACTTTCCAAAATTGAGGGAAAAACCAGTTGAGTGGTACAGGCAAGTCGATAGATTCATCAAAGTGTCAAAGGTTCTGTGGATTGATTTAGATGGATTTTTTGATATTGTCGTTCCATCTGATCTTTGGACAGAATGTAAAATATCGATTAGTTGGCCAAAAACAGAACCTGAGCGAATTAAAGAAACAGGTGCTCCAAATCCACTTGTAATGGATTTTTATGAAAAAGTAATTGTTTGGATGAAAAACAAAATTCCACCTAAAGAAGTTGATTGGGTTAAAATAGAAAGGACAGAACAGGAAACAAAAGAATCAGTTCATTCTTTTTATGAAAGACTACTGTTAATCTTTAAACAATACAGTGGTTATGAAAAATTAGATGAAAAAGACATGAGCCATTTTGTCTATAGATTTGTTTATGGACTAAAACCTGAAATTGGAGAAATGATCAGAAATAGTATTGTCGGATGGCAATCACTATCTGTAGATGATATTCTAAGAAAAGCTAAGTATTGTAGCGATGAAATAGAAGTAAAACAGAAGAAGCTGAAGGAGAAAGCCATGTGGGCTCAGGTAAAAGTGGCTGAGCAACAGATTGCCAGCATGGGTAATAAGAACACTAATTTTGTTCAAACTGGAAATACAAACCAGATACAAGGAAAGTTTAAAAGTAATAATTTCCCAAAGAAATTTAGCCCAAAGATTGAGGAGTTGAAACAAAGATTACCTTGTTTTAATTGTGGCGAAATTGGACATTGGAGAGACGAGTGTCCTCATCCTCCTAAAAACTTAAAGAATCCCTTATTGAATCCACAGATGCAGAATGGTGTTGACCTGCAGCGACAGCTACAGATGCAACAGGGGTTAAACGAATTAAATATTCAGCGACAGTTACAGCAACAACAACAACAACAGGTGAATAATCGTCAAGACCAATTACCACAACCACCTTTTCCGAATTGTGGGGGAGTTCAAAAATATAATCCAAACGTGGGATTTCAGGGAAGTGAACAGGTAATAAAACCACAAAAACAGCAAAAGCAGCAAAAGGTTCAAATGCAAAATGCTTCACAACAATTTTTATTAGCAGAAAGTCAAGACAGCGATTCTGATGATTATTGTTGACGGTGCCCGAGAGAGGAGGAAGAGTGTGTTGTTGGAGCCACTCTCGAGGTTGACCAGTCTGGTCCTTTTGTAAACGGGAAAGTTAATGATGTAGACATCACTTTTCTAGTGGACACTGGTGCTACCCGTTCTACTGTTAGATCAGTGGAAATTGAAAACCTACCTCTCTCTGGGGATACCATCCAAGTTGTCGGAGTAAGTAATCAACAAATTAAAACTGATTTAACTGATCCAGTACCAGTTGAAATTGGAAATTACAGAGACAAACACAGATTTGTGGTTTGTAATAGTAGTCCAGTGAATTTATTGGGCAGAGACATCCTATGTAAAATGAATTGTAGAATATATTGCTCTCCTGATGGAGTTGAGTTACAAACAATGGAGGAAGATGGTTTATACAGAATGACAATGATGATGATGGAAGCAGAAGAAACAAAATGGTTTCCTGCCTTTGAAGAAAAAGATTTACCTGAAGAACTTAAAGAAACAGTGAAATCTGAAATATGGGATTTTACTGGAAATGAGATGGGTCTGATGAAAAACGTAGATCCAGTAAAAATTACATTGAAACAGGGAATAGAATTTCCAAACATTCCACAATATAAAATGAAAACAGAAACAATTGAAGGTATTACACCTATAATTGAAAAATTAATCAAGCAAGGTGTATTAAAGGAAATGGAGAGTAGCTCTTGTAATTCACCAATTATGGGAGTTAAAAAGTCTAATGGAACATTTAGAATCGTACAAGATTTGAGAAAGATTAATCAAATTGTCGTTCCATGTTGTCCTGTGGTTCCAAATCCAGCAGTAATTCTATTCCAGATTCCACATGATGCTGAATGGTATACAGTCATTGACCTTTGCAATGCATTCTTTACTGTTCCATTACATCCAGACAGTTATGAAATTTTTGCTTTCAGATTCCAAGGTAAGACCCTCGGATGGTCAAGAATCCCTCAGGGCTATACAGAAAGTCCTTCAATCTTTAACGAATTGTTAAAAAGATCATTAGAAGACCTAGACTTACCTGGCAGGTCTACACTAGTGCAGTATATTGATGATTTGTTAATAGCTGCAAAGACAAGAGAAAATTGTGTAACAGACACAATAATTCTGTTAAATCGCCTTGCAGAAGAAGGACATAAAGTGTCCCCAGCAAAACTACAGTTTTGCAAACAAGAAGTAAAATATCTTGGTCACAGAATTGCAAAGGGAAAAAGACAAGTAACAATAGAGAGAATAAAAATGATTCAAGCAATGTTACCACCAAGAACACAAAGACAGGTAAGAATGTTCTTGGGAATGGTTGGTTACTGTCGACAATGGATAAGTGGATTTTCAGTAATTGCAAAACCACTACAAAGACTGACAAAGTCAGATATAAAAGATCCAATTATTCTCAATGATGCTGAGATGGATTCTTTTGAGAACTTGAAAAAGAGCTTATGGCAAGCTCCAGCTTTAGGTATGCCAAATTATGAGAAAGATTTTGAACTATATTGCAGTGAGAGAGAAGGATGTGCATTATCTGTGTTAATTCAGAGACATGGAAATTCAAAGAAACCTATTGCATACTTCTCTGCAGTTCTTGATCCAATTGCAAAGGCATTACCAGGTTGTTTGAAAGCAGTTGCAGCTACAAGTATCAGCCTCGAACAAAGTGAGGGGATCATTATGGGATTTCCTGTGAAAGTTTTTGTGCCTCATTCAGTTGAAATATTACTGACAAGAGGTAAGACTCAACATTTAACAAGTAGCAGATTGACAAAGTATGAGAAAATCATACTGGGAGCAGATAATGTTTCGATTTCAAGATGTTTAAATCTGAATCCTTCTACATTATTGCCTGATTCTGAAATTGTTGATGACATTGAAACAGAACATGAATGTTTAGATGTCATGGAATTCTGCACAAAACCAAGAAAAGACATCAAAGACAGACCTTTGCCTGAATCGGATTTTGTCTACTTTGTAGATGGCTCATGCTTAAGATCCGAAGGAGGTGTCTTAAAAGCTTCATATTCAGTTTGTACAGTCACAGATGTCGAAGAAGCATCATGTCTTGAAGGAGTTCGTTCAGCACAAGTGGCTGAATTGATTGCTTTAATTCGTGCATGTGAAATATCAAAGGATATAAGAGTTACCATTATTACTGATAGTCAGTATGGATACGGAGTTGTACATGATTATGGACAACTCTGGTCACAGAAAGGATACATGACATCAGCAGGATCACCAATTAAAAATGCAGTTTTCATTAGGAGATTAATTGAAGCAATACAATTGCCAAAAGAAATCGCCATTGTTAAGTGTGCAGCGCACACTAGAGGAACTGATTATATTTCCAAAGGAAATGCCTTCGCAGATGAAACAGCTAAATACTGCGCAAGGAAAAATTATTCATACAATCGGGAGAGGAGTAAAGAAACTGATTCAAATTCATTAATGCTAACAACTGTTGTAGAAACATGGCATGAGATTAGAGATTTACAAAATGAAGCAGAAGATGAAGAAAAAGACTTATGGTTAAGATCAGATTGTAGACCACGTGAAGAAGATGGAGTGTGGATTTACAAAGATGGCAGAGTAGTCTTACCAAATTGCTTGATTGCTGACATGGCCAGATTATATCATGGTCCAGCACATCTGGGAAGAGATTCTATGGTTAGACTTTTCAGAGAAACATGGTTCAATACCAAGTTTAGAACTATTGCTGAATCTTTTTGTCAAAGGTGTTTATCATGCCAACAAATGAATCCAAACAGAAAATCAGTGGTGGGGACAGGAATAATTGGTCGAGAGGGTGGTCCCTTTACCAGATTACAAATGGATTTCATTGAAATGCCCTTACACAATTGTTTGAAATATGTACTTGTAATTGTGTGCTTATTTTCAAGATGGGTAGAGGCTTTCCCTACACGACATTGTGATTCAATTACAGTAGCAAAACTAATGCTTAGAGAAATCATCCCAAGGTACGGTTTTCCAGTCACTATTGAGAGTGATGGAGGAAGCCATTTTGATAACAAACTGATGAAGTTAATTTGCGAAGCTTTGAGCATTGAGCAGAAAATACACTGTGCATACAGACCAGAGGCATCAGGAGTGGTTGAACAAATAAATGGAACAATTAAAAACAGAATTGGAAAAATGTGTCTTGAAACAGGTATAAAGTGGACTGATGCTCTTCCACTTGTTTTGATGTCATTAAGAAGTACACCAGATAAAAAGACAGGTTTAAGTCCTCATGAAATTTTAATGGGAAGAGTTATGAGGCAAGCTTTTGTACCTGTAGGTAAACTGTTGAGCATAAATGACAGTGCAATTTTGGATTACTGTAAAAGGTTATCTGATATGGTAACTTCTGTGTCTAATCAGGTGGGAACTGAAGCTCAATCAGATGAAAAGGTTTTGACACATGATCTGAGACCTGGCGATTGGGTCAGAACGAAAGTACATCGGAGAAGGAATTGTCTAGCTCCTAGATGGCAGAAACCTAGGCAGATAATTTTGATCACTACTAATGCTGTAAAGTGCAGAGGATTGAAACGTTGGATTCATCCTAGTCATACTATTCCAGTACCAACTCCTGAGAGTTCTGATGTTGAAAGTGATACAACAGACGATTCTGATTCTGAGGCAGAAGGCGAAACAGAAGGTGAAATAATTCCAGATTCTGAAGATCGACAAGAAAGTCGACATCTGGAAACTGTGCCAGTGAATGGAAATTTGACAAGAAAAGACTTGGAAATAATTGAAATAGATTCTGAAGGTGAAGAGAATCTGTTAAAAGGAAAGATAACTGAGGATTCGGTTGTCTCCATTGAAGACAAAGAAGCAGAACAAAAAGAAGTTTCAGACCAGGAGAGTATCGAAAGGCAGAGAACAAACTCTGAAGTAAGGAACAAAAATCCGAAATCTGGGAAGTTGGGGGTAATTGAGGAAGAGGAGGAAGACGAATTACCGAGTACCAGTGATGGAAGACAAAGTGAAGTTCCTAAAGGAGTGAAATTGCCGAATAGAGAAGTTCCTGAGTCAATTGAAATTTCAGACTACGAAACTGAAGAAAGTGACGTGGAAGGTGAAAGTGAAAATAGAAAGAAAAGGACTTGGAAGTCAGAATCAAATAATTCTGAACCAAAGAAGAAGTACGTGAGAAAAGCAGACTACTGGCCAGGTGGAAGATTGAGAGTCAGATTGATCAAAAAGCCAAAAGAACAAGTTGAAGAAATCAGTAGTCAAAAGAGTCCTGGAAAAGAAGTTGGAGTTGGAAGAAAAATTGAAGTGATATCGAGAAAAGGGAAGAGAATAATAAGACCAAACCAAAAATACAAGTCTCCTGAGTGGACTTACTTAGTAATTCCACCTGTTATTGACATATATGATAGTAGTGAAGAAGAAAACGAAATCCAAGAAATTAGTGACAATGATTGAAGTACAGATATATTAAATTGGCAAAAGGCTGAAGAAAATTTGTTAGTTGACACAAGGTCGAAGAAAAACTGTTTAGTTGAAGAAAACTTATGTATGACATAAGGTCGAAAAAATCTTGTTTAGGGTTTTAAAAAAAAATATATATATATTTTAAAAGGGGGGTGTAAATATAAATTTAGAATTTTAAAATTTATTTTTATTTTTTTTTTAGGCTAAACTAACCAAAAATGCCTTATGTTAAGGAGAGCACTTCAAAGTGTTCTGTTTTTAAAAGATGCTGTAAGATGACTCTGGTGTGTCTGCTCATTTTAGTTCTGCTCTGGTTGGTTCTAGCTGTGATTATTCCTTTGGAGATGAATAGAGAATTACACAAAGTTAACATAACAAGCAAAGCTCTGGTTAGCCAAACTAAACATAGTGCGTCTGCAAAAGTTATTGATCATCAGCCTAACATTCATCAAGATAAATCAATTGGTGATTTTTCAAGTAATACATTCACAAAGCTATTGAGTGAATATGTTAAGGTAATGGATGCAAAAGACTGCTACGTCTGCGTTAAGTTACCTGCTTCTGTTTCTGAGGGAGTAACATATAATATGCTTCCTCTCACTTATGCTGTAACATGTAGCGTATTAACTAGTTTATTTTATCAAACTGGACGTTTAGAATATTACTATTCAAATTATGATGAAATTTTTGCAAATATTAAGATTGATAATGCTTTAAATAAGCATAAGAAAGCAAAGCAAATGAGAGAATTTTTCATTGTTACTAATGAACTCACTTACGAGTATGCTTATAAGAATAATCTAACATGCAAATTAAGTGCTGAAGGAAAGAAATTTTTAAATATGGTTGAAGAAAGAAGAGCAATTTATAAGAGGAATGAATTAGTCATGCAGACTAAGTCAAGTTTCTGGCAGAAAGAGGATGAGAAATTAAATGGCAAAATGCTTGAAAATATTGCAATTCACATAGACAAACCAATTAGTGGAAAACTTTGTATTAGAAGAGATAATACACTTTTTGATAATTACTTTGTAGGTGCAAGTAACTGTGAAGATACTTATCAAATTTTGGGAGGTTGGGGATTTAAAGGTGGAAAAGATCCTATCTTTCCTGGGATTTATTTTGTTTGTGGTGACAAAGCCTATTACAACCTTCCAGACCACTGGTATGGAACTTGTTATGTGGGAATTGTTTTTCCTAAAGTGTTTCATGTTGACAGAGATTCAGAAGGATTGTTTAAAATTCATAATTATGTAAATAGAGTTAAAAGAGAAACTTTTACTGAAGTTCTGGGAGATATTTTTCAAGCTGTAATACCTTTTGTTGGTATAACTTTAAATGCAGGGAGAATCAGAAAATTGTCCACTATAGTTGATAGATTATCAACTGACACAGCTGATGGGTTTCAATTAGTGAATGTTGAAGTTATTGCAATTAGATCCATGGTAATTCAAGACCGCCTTGCTTTAGACATACTCCTAGCAAAAGAGGGAGGAGTCTGTGGCATTTTACATGTACAACATTGTTGTACATATATACCTGATGAAAGTAAGAATATTGAAATGTATATTAAGAATATTACACAAATGCATTCAGAGATAATTCCTTTAGAAGAAGATGATTTTACAGGGAAACTTTCAAAAAGGTTTCAAGCAATTAAAAACTGGTTTCATAATATCGGAAGTTCAATTCTTGGCAAGATTTTGGCACCTTTGATTATAATAGTATTCATTTTTATTTTGACCAAATTAGGTTGTTTGTTACATAAAAGAAAGAAACAGTTGAAAGAAAAGAAAAGAATCTATAAACTCAGAAAAGAAGAAGAAAGAGAGATCGAATTACAGGAGTTACATAGAGAGCGTTATGCTAATTCCAAAGATTATGTAGAAACAGACTTTTAGGTTTACTGATACAAATGAATTTGAATCGATTTCTTAGAAATTTAAATTATCAAAATTTTGAGTGCTGGTGTGGTGATTTGTTAATCACCAGATGAGGGAGTTGATGGAGCGAGATATAAAACAAAATTTTGTTTAAACTCGTGAAGTCACATTTCCATAACATGAATAATAATATTAATGTTTTGTGATTTATCATGTTAATACAACTTAGATTAAACTTTACACATGGGGGGACTAACATGTGTGCTCATAAACGTGCATAATTGTTGCATCTTTTTGTTCGTGCAAAATAATAAAATAATTTATTGTTTTCGTTTTTGTCATTACTAACTGCTGCAAACTTAAAAGAAGCATGTGCTTGTTTTGCTTTTCCTTGTCTGTGTGATGTCATTTCTACTATTCTAGGTGCATATAAGTCTCATGGAGTAACGGAGACTGGTAGATATAAACGCTGCTTTATTTGTTTGCATTGGCTAGGTAACATTTTGATTAATCGGGTGGGTTAATTAATTAGTAAATCCTGGGGTGGATACAGAATCTACATTATTTCTTACATTAATACTTTTCTTGTGTTTGTTTTATATTAGAAAACTTAAGTTGTCTGCTTTTGGGCCTTGTCTGCCCGAACTACAATATGCTGAATTTTACTTCTGCAAAAGTGCTGAGACGCCCATTCTGAAATAAATTATTCGTCAAAAGCTGCGTTCACAAAGCAAAAACTAACGCGCTATCGTCATTCTGTCGGACATGGCCAAGGTCGAAAAAGAACATTTTGTCAGTCCTTAACTTGGCATCCGCGGAAATCAATTGGAAGTCAATGGACGCTGCGAGAATGACTTTATACAATTGTTGCAATACAAGGAAGCTCCTGGTTGCACTCGGAAGGGACAATGGTCTCTAAGAAATGTGACTTAATGGAAGTTTTGAAAAGTGGGTGACATGTCACTTGTCACTCTCAGCCAATGGGACGTCGAAGATTTCTGAAAACGTTCCTTTGCGTAGTCTAGTTAGCGTAGAAAGGTATAAAAAGTCATGCCCCTAGGGATGGGCTGGCTGCTGCTTTCTGACTTTCCGATGAGGGTGATGTGCTGTCGGACTTTGCGTGGAGCACGTAAGAATCCTCAAATGAACTTTACTTTAAATTCTATCTATTTAGCTTAGTTAGGGAATTAGGTTTTAGAAATGCTAAACTTTATATATTTACTTTAAATTTGATTCACTTACTTAAATTGTATTTTCTCACATTTCTTTACAATCATG
Organism: Lissotriton helveticus; assembly: GCF_964261635.1. Taxonomy (NCBI): domain Eukaryota; kingdom Metazoa; phylum Chordata; class Amphibia; order Caudata; family Salamandridae; genus Lissotriton; species Lissotriton helveticus. The sequence goes on along the minus strand of NC_136071.1, from coordinate 890,035,709 downwards.
CTTGTTTTATTGCTAATAAAATTCATTTATAAAACTATCAACTTATATACCATAATTTAGTAAATAAAATCTTACTTTTGACAAACAAGCTGGTCTTGGTTATTCAGGAGTATAGGTTACTATTAGCTAGATCATGTCGCCATTGGTGGTCGTTTAAAAGGTCAAGTTTTATTCTAATGACAAAATTCTTTCCGCAGATGTATAAATATGTATATAGTTTGTAGATAATGTGTATATAGATTTAATCTGACCACCTGATTCAGTAGGCCCAAAATATGTCAGGTTTATAAATGGGTCCAAATTTTGGTATAGAATTTTGTTTATAGGTTATGAAGTTGGGTAGCGTTGTTTATGATATATTTTCTATAGGCCGCTGGATCACTAGCAACTCTCCCCTTATCTCCCTAGGCGCCTGTAAAACAGCCTGACTAGGAATATCCTGAAGAGAAACTAACACCTCAGACGCAGGCTCCACATGCCCCCTATGAACCGGCATAGAAACCGCCGTCACGCACTCAGACACGGCCTCCGCCCCTCCCCCTCCAGTGACGTCACTAACCGTCACTGCGGAGGCCGAGACAGAGCGCCGTCTTCCCCCACGCTGAGATAGTGTACGACGACCACGTCGCACTGGAGCCGAAGCGGCTCGCTCGTGCACCGCCGCCACCGGTATCTCAAACGGCGCCTGCATGTCCCCCACACCTGCCGACCCGCCCGCAGAAAATGCCTCATAACACACAGGCTCCGCGAGCCCTGCAGCACTCCCACGCTGAGCCTTCACGCCCGGGGCCACTCTCCTAGTACGAGAGCGGCCCCGATCACTTACCGCCTCCTGCCGACGGCGCTTCGGTGAGCAACACGCGGCCACCACAGCCGCTATGCCTGCCGACGCCATACGTTGGGGACGCGGAGGCCCGACCTGACCCCGCTCCCCAATCACCAGGTCCAAGCGGCCCGCCTCACTAAGGAGACGGATCGCTTCTAGTACTCGATAATCCTCACCAGCCATAGTACTTTCTTAAGCGAAATCACCACCAAAGAATACAAATAACCACCTGAAAAAAGCTAACTGCAAATATCCACCCGGCCACCAGGTCACCTAAGCCTAAAATGGTGGCCGGGGGAAAGAGCCCAACCCACTTATAGGTTGGGCTCTGAAGGCTACCAAAAAGAAGCCCAAAAAACGCCCAAACAAAGCCTGCTCTAAAATGGCCCCTACCCACCCCTCCCACACAGCCCGGGGAGGGGGACCTCCCAGGGGTCGGCTGCCCCCCCCCTAAGCCCCCCTTTAAAAGTGAAGACCGCATTCAGCCTCACACTGAACTCGCAGTTGTGTGGTAATGTACCTATCAGCTTTTAGACATTTACTGTATTATAGTGCTAGGAGGCCCCAGCCAGCGACAGAAAGCACTGTTGCACATTGTTTTAAACTGGAATTGCATAGAGTATAAGATAGGCTGGTGCAAAATTTAGAAACTTGGTGTTCGTTATAAACCTAGTCTTAACTTTCCATTTGAGTGGTTTTGTAGAAGTTTTACATAGTTTTAAGAGCTTATCATTGCTCAAAATGGTTTAATTTATGACATTATCTCCTTCCAAGCACTTCATTGTTTGGATTTACTCGTGAGAAAGTGTCACTCATAGTCGTTGAAATGTCACTCATCCTTACACTGAAATTATGAAAATGTCATACATAGCAATCTGAAACCTTGGCAGCTATGATCAGTTGTTCTGAAAGAATATTAAATGACTGCACTTTTTTCCCTTCTACCTCCTTAAGCTGATTTTATGTTCTTAAAATCTATTTGGCAGCTAACGAACGTTCGTTTGTCGGAGACCAAAAGCAAGTAACTGTATTTGAAACTGGTTCTTGTGCCTGTGTGTCTCGCTCATATTGCAGTATTATACCTCAAACTATACCTTGTTTTCTCTTATATCCTGCACACTTGTCACTTTTTCCTCTTGTGCACTCCTTACTACCTCATGTATTTTTTGGTTGCTCACAATTTTTACTACCTCATGTGTTTTATTTGCTCACAATTGTCACTTTTACCTTATGTAACGTAACGTCTACTTTTGTAATCGGTTCCTGTGTAATGTTCTCATCATGTTCTCATCATGTATCATTTGTGTTCCTATTGTGAAGCGCTCTGACGCCTTCGGGTAAAGTCCGCGCTATATAAATGCATAAATAAAATAAAATAAATTGGGTGGCCGGGCAGACACTAGCATCTGCGCGGTGGTACCTCTCTCTCCTCTACGCCCTGCTCTTGCTCGGGAAGGGAAAGAAGGAGCGGACGGTCAGGTTTTCAGCTGGACTAAAATGTAATGAGTGTTTTGTCTCTAAACTTTCTCCTGTTACCGGAAAACTGAGAAACTACCCATTTAATCAAGATGGCCGCAACGTTAAGGGTTTCAAAAGCTCCGCGCTGTGCTTTTACGTTTGTATATGCTGGGCGTGTCTTCAGTTACAGCTCGCTTCCGGAGTCTACCTCGTGTATCTTCGTTACTTAGCAACACAAGGATGGCTCAACATGTAGGGGTGTTTTGAAACAGGACGCGGTTCTGATTACTTTATAGGAATATCAAATGTACTTCTTTTGGCAAAAAATAAACGAGCACGCTAAAGAAAAATCTTTGCTGAATTTAGGCTGATCTATTGTGTATTTAGTTTAGCTTGGTTCCCCTTCTGTCGACAGCATGTCCCCTGCTGTCATTGAGGTGGGTGGTGTGGTCCACTGTAGCTTCCGGTGATACTGGCAGCGGCAGGTAACGCGGGTGTTTTGCAGGGCATGTTGTTGATGTCTGTTCGTTGGTGGCTACAGGTGTGGAGTTGGTGACTTCCAGGGTAAGAGCCCAGTGCAAGTGGCCCTGTGAATAATCACCTCCTGCCTCTCTGTCGCCTTTGTATTTTCAAAAAGCATTTCTCCTTTGCTCACGTCTCTAGTCTGTGTTGTGGGCGCAGAGAGTGAATTCACAGTTCTGTTTCAGCAGTTATAAGATGTGGGAATGTCTGGGGGGGACCAAGTTTTGGGGAAATTAGTAAATGTGTTGAGTTTTTTTCTTTCTTTCAGTTTGTCTTGTATTATTGCAAAACAAGTGTATTATAATGTATGTTTAATACTTTGCATTTATAACAACAGTTTCTCTTGTTTTTGGTTGGAAGCATCACATTATATTTGTATTCAGTGCAAGTTAAATTGATAAAACAGCACCGAGTTTGATTGCTTACTTGCTGATAAAAATGTATTTATGAATAATAATGATAGAATTGATAATGTGGACCACATGGAGTCAAATTCTATTAAGAAGGTGGTGCCTTCACCATTTACAAATGTAGCATTGGCAATTTGGTGGCAACTGCAATATCTAGTTGTTTGACCACGCCAACGGGGGCAAAAACTTGATGAAAATATGCACATGACAGTGCTTGGCAATTAACTGGGATATTAACATAATGAGCTTGGTGGTGGTTCAATTCTGCAATAGGATATGGACTTAAAGTTCCTGTGGCAGGATTCAGATATATATGCTTTATTTTCATAATTAGATATCATTAGGGGATTTATGTGATGCAGATGCCATGTACTTGGATGAAGTGTATTGCAATGGCACTTATTATGCTGACCCTCCTGTGGCTAAGAAGGTAAAAGCTGATACACTTAGACAGTGATTTTGGATTCAGAGGGTAATCCAGTGTTTGACCCAGGGTTGCTACAGGACCCACATTCTGCGGGTGGTTTCCTTCACACTTTATGTATGACTATGTGAAATCAAAGTTTAACACGCATTTGCAATGCATTTGGTATCGCATTTGTGAAAGTTAGTGCTATTGACATTGTAAATGATAAACTTTTTAACTTATTTTTTTTTTGTCTGCAGTGGAGTGATTATTTGGTAAACAACAGATAGAGCTATTGGCGTTGTAAATGTAAATATTTGTACTTATGTTGTAGTTATGTGGTATTAAGTGTATTGTAATTATGTGGAGGGGATTGTGTGTTATGGAGAGAAATTATGTAGTATGGTATTTTGTGTTGTGGAATGTTATGTAGTGGAGTTTAATTACGTTGCATGCTTTTGAATTTTGTGGTGTGGATTGTATGCATGGTAGTGTTATGTAATTGTGTTTTGTATAATGCGGTTTCTTTTTGAATTATGTGGTGTGGAATGGAAACGTTTTAAGTTGAATTGTGTGGAACTATGTGGCATGAAGTGTAATGCTGATTGAAATTATTTAGTGTGGTGTATGTTTATGTGGTATTGATTGGTTTTATGTGGGGTGTATTTATGAGAGAGAAATATAGGCTGGGTGAAGAGATACAAGAAGAGAGAGAGGGCTTGAGCAAAGAGCGAGTAGGAGGGGAAGTAATATGCCCAGTGCTTCCTAGAGAAGGGCCTGTTCTTATAGTTAGCGAGATTTACAAGTTATAGTCTGACTTTATTTTTACTCTGTTCCAAGTCCTGTGGGGGGAGGGAAAGAAAGCACTGTATGAAAAAAAGACAACCATATAGGAGAGAGACACCCAGCACTGTGAAAGAGTGATTCTAGCACTGCATGATTGGGTGCAAAGCATAAACGAAAGAGATGAGGATGCAGGAGAGTGTCAGCACTGCACGAGTGGCCTATGCAACCAATTAAACCAGAGCAGGTTTACTGGCACGTTTCCCTTTGTTGCCAATTTCTTTGTGGCAGAGATTTACAAAAAATATGTATAAGTTGTCAGTCAGACTGCTTTACATGACTCATTCTCGGAACTCCTTCCTGAAACACCTTGACCCCCAATTTATGGGTTCCCTGAGAAAAATATTTCCAAATCCAGCACTGGTGACGCCCATCCTATAGGACTCCAAATTACCTTGTCTCTAATTCCTCAATGTAATATATAGGAACAAAGCAGCATAGCATAGCAGATCTGAACAGTACAAGTTGGCATCTAGTTATACGGCATTGTGTAGCATAGCATTATAACGAATAGTAGCATAGCATTACGAAACACCATCAGCAAAACGTTACCCAGGATCACACTATGAGCCCAAGAGAGGTGGGCAGACGGGATGGAAGAGGAAGCGCACATGAAAGTTAGGAGGGAGTGTGAGGGAAAGAGAGAGACCCAAAGGAAGTGAGAGCAGATAGCTAGATGGAAGAGAAATGTGTGAGGGAAAGGACAGCAGGGAAGGGGGGAATAAGGAAGGAGGGAGGGAGTGACACAGAGGGAGGGGCAGAGACGAACCGATAAGGAGAGGATTTTCACGCATATATAGAGATTTTACAGACAAGCATTGAGGCGGGTTTCCTCTGAGCGGTTGTTAATGACCAAAAGAAGTAAAAAAGCTCGATAGCAAGCATCATAGCACTGTTTTTTGTTATTGTGGAAGGGGGCTTGGCAATAGGGATGGGTGGTGGCAAGGAGACAGTGGGAGGAGGAAGGGAGAGGGCAAGGAAACATGGTAGAGGAAGATGGAGGGAGTATGCGAGCCACTCTGAGAAGGGAGGGCAGGTGGGGGCCGCCGTATTTGATGAAAGCGGTCACCGTGCTGAAAAGTGAAGCGCGGCGCCCTTGTAAGTTTTAGTGCATGCACTAAAAGCGCCGGCCTTCTGAAGCTGCTGCAGAGTAATACAGCATTGGGGAGTGGGAGGGGCTGGAATGTATCTTTCAGGATGTGTTTTTAATATTATGCACAATGGCAGGAGAGAATTAAAATCAACCTTATGAAAGTAGCCCTTGTGCATAATCTTTAAAAAAAAAAGGTCTGAAATACTCGATGGGTGGGAGGTGGTTGGGGGTAGGGGACAGGATGGGAGCCGAAGATAAACCACATGAGAGAGCGAGAAGGAAATAAACAACAAGCAGGAGGGAGGAACAGAAGGCAGCTGCAGCTCGAAAAGAGTGAGCCAGTGTGGCCGCGAGCGAGTTCCTGAACAAGCAATAATAAAGAAAGAGTGCTTTCAATGTAATAACTAACATGCACAGTGTTGGACCTGCGATGGGCAAGCCCAGCACAAAGGGGGTAGCTTGGCTCAAGTGACAAGGCAAGTGAAGGCTGTAGTGTTAAGCCAGCTCTGACCCAATATTAACTCCTTGTACATCCACACCAAAAAGAAGGATACCACACCACTGCTGTAGAAAAATACGATTCCTTTATATAAAAGTTCTTTGTTGTAAATAGGGTTGACTGGGAAAGCACATATACATTTCTTTTGGTCATACAGTTCTGGTAATAAATAGTATTAATAAATAGAATAACTTCAGGAATGAGTATCACAATAAATATCAGAATAAATATCAGAATAAATATTGGTTCATTTAAATAAACAACCACATGTTTCTTCTGGTATCGCTGCCACCAATTAAATACTTTAGAATCATTACATCTGCAATACGTTTCAAATGGGAAAGATAACTCTTACAGTTTATGCTGTTTTCAATGACCAGGTATACGGCTTCTCTGAGCACAAAATAAGGTTTGGGACTCTTTAATAATCACTCAAGGCGTATGCGCGTATATCTAGAAGGCAAGGGAACACATTAAATACATCATTTGCACTCGGCGGTCACCGGGATAGGATCTCTGCTTTGCCAGTGAAGTCTATGCGCGCCTACGGGCTTTAGCACCACTTGAGCACAGGCGGCACCAGTTCAAAGTCATTAGACTGACGAACGGGCTGCCGGAGAGGTCACACAACCTTCGCGCACAGTCAGGTAAATGCCGGTTCACAGTTCCTTCACAACGCTGCATTCACTATGAGGAAACGGGCCCACCTCACATCGGCTGCAATCAAGATACGATTCAGTTGGGCACAGCACTCCTCGCGTTAGCGACGGGGCTCTCAGGGGCTCCACGGACCTCCCTCCGACTTCCGCATACAGGGTGGTTCCCGCCCACAGCTACAGCTCCCGGGTCACTGGGGAGTGACAGAGACGCTAGTCCCGCCCAACGAAGGCCGGCCTTTCCCCGCCCCGGCGCACCACCTCACCTTCAATCTGCGCAGGAAGCGCTCTACGCTGGTGGGGCTCGGAGACGTCCGAGCTCCCCTCTAGAGGCACCTGTCGCGAAGGGGGCACAGCTGACGATCGCGGCGAACTTGCTCTCGCCTCGCGACTCGATAAATCGATCACAGTTCACCACCAGGGGAGGCGGGGAGGCACACGAATCTGGCCACAGTCTTTGGGGACAATGAGGTACTTGCTGGGCAGGCGCTGTAGGCGCTAGATCACTTCTCACGTAGCTGACTGGAACGCCAGTCAGACACAACGCCAGCAACCCTTTGCTGCTCTACTGCCTGCGCTACCAGCCACCTCAGGGGTCAACAGGGCAGGTGTCAATCTGGTGTCAAGTCTGGAATCTCTTAATCTCCTTCTCTAGTCTGAACTTCATCATCATCTTCTAATCTAAAATGGCCGCCAGGGACTGGGCCTTATATAGCCAGTGCCCTGGGGTACTGGCCCGAGCCAGAAGGTTCTAGAACCTTCTCTGGCTGTGACAATGACAAGGCACTCTTGAGGGGTATTTAGGACACTCACAGCCACCGTACTGGGGTTCTAGAGCAGCCATTTTGTGTACCTGAGGAAAATAAAGGAATTCCTGTCAGAAATGCGCGCCAAACAAAGGGCGCCAAAACCTCAAAAGGCCAGGGTTCATGAAGGCTCCAATGGGAGTCACTTCACATGAGGAAAAAGGGTGTCCACCATTTTAGGTTCATTTATACAGGTTGACAACCCCAGTTTGTAATGCCACAGGTTTGGGCCAGGCGCCTTGTAAATAGGTGCCACAAACCTTGTGAGCAACTGGGCGTCAAGGAACATCTAACCCCATGAGACAACACATAAAAAGACCTGGTAGACAAAAATAAAAAGCAAAAAATTTTGGGAGGTACAGGGGAACAAAAGAAATCATAGTGGTGAGGGGACTCTCAGAAGCAGACGGGTCTAACACGCGTCCCCCCCCAGCTGAAAGTGGGGAGAGCTACCCAACCCCTTGGGAGTCCTCAACACTAAGGCGGAAATACCTGGAGAGACCGTCTGCATTGGCGTAGTCAACTCCGGGCTGGTGTTCCACCCGAACGTCCATTCCCTGTAGGGAGATAGACCACCTCAACAGTTTGGGATTTTCCCCCTTCATTTGCATGAGCCAACGAAGGGGTCGGTGGTCTGTCTGAACAAGGAAGTGTGAACCAAACAAATATGGTCGCAGCTTCTTCAGTGCCCAGACCACCGCAAAGGCTTCCCGCTCGATGGTACTCCACCTCTGTTCCCGGGGAAGCAGTCTCCGTGACAGAAAGACCACGGGTTGATCCAGACCCTCTTCATTGAGTTGCGATAGCACCGCCCCAATGCCAATTTCGGATGCATCTGTCTGGACAATGAACTCTTTTGAAAAATCTGGAGCCTTCAGGACTGGAGCTTTACACAATGCTTGTTTCAGAGTGTCGAAGGCTCGCTGGCAAGCCTCCGTCCAAATGACTCTCCTGGGTTGCTTTTTGGCCGTGAGTTCTGTAAGGGGTGCCACGATAGTGCCATACCCCTTCACGAATCGTCTGTAGTAACCTGTGAGGCCCAGGAAGGCTCAGACCTCAGTCTGGGTCTTGGGGGGTTTCCAGGCCATGATTGCCTCAATCTTCGCCTGAAGGGGCTGCACCGTTCCCCGGCCCACCAAGTGTCCTAAGTACACTACCGACCCCTGTCCAATCTGACATTTGCTGGCCTTGATCGTCAAACCAGACCGTTCCAGGGCCTGGAGAACGGCTTGCAAGTGCTGCAAGTGATCCTCCCAGCTGCTACTGAAGACAGCTATGTCATCCAAGTAAGCAGCAGAGAATGACTCCATCCCGGTGAGGATCGTGTTCACCAGCCGCTGAAAAGTGGCAGGAGCGTTCTTGAGCCCAAAGGGCATGACGCAAAACTGGTAGTGTCCATCAGGTGTGGAGAAGGCTGACCTTTCCTTGGCTCCATTAGACATGGGAATCTGCCAGTACCCTGCAGTGAGGTCAATGGTACTGAGATATTGGGCAGCTCCCAACCGCTCAATCAATTCATCCGCCCGAGGGATCGGATGAGCATCCGTTTTGGTTACCGAATTTAGTCCTCGGTAGTCCACACAGAATCTCAATTCTGGTGTGGTGCCAGGTGGGGCAGCTTTAGGAACTAACACCACCGGGCTAGACCAAGGGCTACTTGAAGGTTCGATGACTCCTAGCTCCAGCATCTTAGCTACTTCGCTTTGGATACTGGCCTTCACCTTGTCAGACAGCCGGTAAGACTTTGACTTCACAGGTGGGCTGTCCCCTGTGTCCACGTTATGTGTACACAGGTGGGTCTTACCCGGGACAAGGGAGAACAGAGGAGCGAATGACCCCAAGACCTGGCGACATTCCTCCTGCTGCTCAGGAGTCAGGGTTGGCGAGAGTTTCACTCCCTCCACTGACCCATCCTTTTCTTGAGACGCAAAAAGGTCGGGGAGAGGCTCCGTGTCCTCTTCCTCCGATCCGTCAGTCACCATAACCAACATGACTTCGGGCCTCTCGTAGTGGGGCTTGAGGCGATTGGCATGTAACACCCAATGCGGATGCAGAGGGGTCTTTACGTCCACCAGATAGGTAGACTTGCCCTTCTTCTCCAATACCTCATAGGGGCCTGTCCAACGGTCCTGGAGGGCACTCAGCTCTCCAGTCTCCATCACCCACACCTTCTGGCCAGGCTCCAACTCCACTGGGTGAGCGTTGTGGTCATACCACGCTTTCATGACTGCCTGACTGGCTTCCAAGTTGTCAGAAGCTTGCTTCCACAACTTAGCCATTTGGCTTCGGAAGGCCAGCATGTAGCTCACCACATCCTGGGGAACTTTCCGGGGAGACTTTTCCCAGGAGTCCCTCACCAGGCTGAGAGGTCCACGTACAGGGTGCCCGTACAAAAGCTCGAAGGGGCTGAAGCCCACTCCCTTTTGCGGCACTTCCCTGTAGGAAAAGAGCAAACAGGGTAGGAGGACGTCCCATTTCCTCCGCAGGCTTTCGGGTAGACTTCTGATCATACCCTTCAAGGTTTGGTTGAACCTTTCCACAAGACCATTGGTGTGTGGGTGATAAGGAGTGGTGAACCTGTAAGTCACTCCACACTCCTTCCACATGGCCCGCATATATGCTGACAGGAAGTTGGTCCCCCTGTCAGACACAACTTCCTTGGGGAATCCCACTCGGGTAAAGATCCCCATCAGGGCCTTGGCCACTACTGGTGCAGTAATGGTTCTCAGAGGAATTGCCTCTGGATACCTTGTGGCGTGATCCACCAGGACCAGGATAAACCTGTGACCGGATGATGTAGGTGGATCTAGGGGCCCAGCAATGTCGATGCCCACCCTTTCAAAGAGGGTGCCAACGACGGGAAGTGGTTCCAGGGGAGCCTTCAGCTTCGTCCCTGTTTTCCCACTGGCTTGGCATGACACGCACGACCGACAGTATGTGTCGGACGCCACCCTCATTCGAAGCCAATGAAAGTGGGGGACAAGCCGGGCAAAGGTCTTGTCCTGACCCAAGTGTCCTGCCAAGGGAATCTCATGAGCCAACTCTAATAGGAAGGCTCGGTAACACTGTGGGACTACCAGGGCCCGTGACAATCCGTGCACTGGCGCCCTGGGTTCACTGTAGAAGAGACCATCCTCCCAGTAAACACGATGGTTCCCAGACTCGTTACCTGCTGCCTGGGCCTCAGCCTGTTGCCTCAGACCCTCGAGGGTGGGACATTCCCTTTGTCCCTTGCTCAGTTCCTCCCTGGATGGTCCTCCTTTCACTCGCCACTCAGCGGGGATAGGCAAGTCCTCCAACGGAACCATGTCCTCTTCCGCGGACTCCGGGTCCACCTCCACAGGTGGCCTATCCGTCTCACGGGGCATGGACATCGAGGCAGGCTCCTCCTGTCCTCGAAATGTTCCCTCATTAGCAGCTGGGTGGGCCATTGTTCCAGGCTCCAACCCACGCGACTTTTCCTCCCGAGCAGCCGCAGACCTGGTACTCACACAGGCCCAATCAGGTGTACCCAGCATCTCAGTATGAGTCCGGTATTCCACCTCCTTCCAAGCATTGTGCTCCATATCATTGCCCAGCAGACAATCGACTGGCACAGCGGGGCTTACGGCAACTCAAAGTGAACCTGCAACCCCTCCCCACTCAAAGGGAACCTCGGCCACAGGATAGTGGCCCATTCTGCCGTCCGCCATCGCGGCTGGATGAAATACGCCTGGAATCACCTGCTCTGAGGACACCAGATGACTCCTTACCATAGTCATACTGGCTCCTGTATCTCTCAGAGCTTCCCCTCTATGGCCATTGATGGTGACCCATTGCCCATACTTGGTAGTATTTGAGGGCACCTGGATCTTTGGAACCATCTCCCGATCACCCAGGGACACTAAGGTGACACCCGCCCACTCCCCCCCCTTAAATAAGGGCATCTCCTCCCTGAGCGCTACACTAGCGACTCCCGGGGCCTTTCCTCCAGTGGGAGGGGGTGGTCTCTTTGGGCATTTCACGTCTCCCTTATAATGTCCAATACCACCGCACTCATAGCAATGGATAACCCTTGGCTGCTGACTCTGGCGAGGATTAGGGCTCTTCTGCGGGTTAGCCTTAGAAGTGGAGAAGAAACTTTTCCCCTTAAAGGTATTTTGGGGGCCTTTGGAGAACTCCTGCTTCTTGGTATCTCCCCCCTCTGTCTTCTGGGGAGCGCCCTGTCCGGACTTCTGAGAATCTCCTCCCGTCCCCTTCGTGGACACTCGGGTACTTGCCCAAATGTCCGCCTCCTCAGCAAGCTTACGGGGGCAAGTAAGTTTGCTGTCTACCAGGTGTTGCCTCAGCTCGGGAACACATTTCTCGAGTAGATGTTCCTTGAGTATCAGGTCGTACAACCCTCGATAGTCCTCCACCTCATTACCTTGGACCCACCCATCCAGGGCTTTCTTGGCAAAATCCAGGAAGTCAACCCAATTCTGTGAGCTCAGCTTGTGGCTGCCCCTAAACCTTTGCCGGTATTTCTCGGGGGTCAACCCAAACTTCCTGATGAGCGCCACCTTCATGGCGGGGTAATTAACCTGTTCCTCCCGGTCTAGGGCCAATAGGGCATCCCTACCTGTCGGAGGCATGTACCGGTATAATCCACCACCCCAATGCTTCTCATGGATCCCATGGGCTCTTAAGGAGACCTCATAGGCTGCCAGCCACTTGGCTATGTCGTCTCCAGCGGTATAACTGGCGACTGCGTCTTTGGGTAAATGGGGCCTGGGCTCCCTGGCAAATTCCTTTGACTCGACACCCTTCGGAGTGATGTTAGGGGCCTGGAATTCGAGTTCTCGTAGCTTGAACTCGTGTTCCATACTTTTCCTTTCCATCTCCAGCTTGGACTCATGTTCCAACCTCCTCCCCTCCCTCCTTTCTTCCAACTCCATTTTTGCTATTTCCCACCTTAACAGTCTTTCCTCTCTCCTGTCAGCTAACTCGGTTTCTGATAACCCTCTCGATGACACACTGCTGCCCTCCCGTGAGTTTGCCTTGGGGCTGATTGACATCTCACCCACCCCCGGGGGACATTCCGCAGTCCTATCAATGACAGTACCTCTGTTCGATTCCTCCTCCTCCACCGTTCCCTCCGTGTGTGCTTCCACCCATGCTCGCAGACTAGTACGGAGCTCCTCTCTTTTGGCCCCTCGCCTGACAAACACTCCCCTCTCCTGACAGAAATCCTTGAGCTGTGCCACAGTATAGGTCTCCAGCTCTGACATTTGGCATTCCATCTTGTCAGTGAAAAGTGTGGACAACCACCCCGAAGTAGGTGACCAGGATAAGAACTTTGAGGGTCACTTCCACCCACCTCCAGGAAAGAATTTGGAAAAAACAAAACGTTGAATTGGAGGGCCGCTAGGAGAAAACCCCGGGTGTGTACCTGTGGTGCACACTGAATTATTATGGGGTTCAAAACAAGCACGGCTCGCAATCCCACCCGCTGAGCACCAATTTTATGTTGGACCTGCGATGGGCAAGCCCAGCACAAAGGGGGTAGCTTGGCTCAAGTGACAAGGCAAGTGAAGGCTGTAGTGTTAAGCCGGCTCTGACCCAATAATAACTCCTTGTACATCCACACCAAAAAGAAGGACACCACACCACTGCTGTAGAAAAATACGATTCCTTTATATAAAAGTTCTTTGTTGTAAATAGGGTTGACTGGGAAAGCACATATACATTTCTTTTGGTCATACAGTTCTGGTAATAAATAGTATTAATAAATAGAATAACTTCAGGAATGAGTATCACAATAAATATCAGAATAAATATCAGAATAAATATTGGTTCATTTAAATAAACAACCACATGTTTCTTCTGGTATCGCTGCCACCAATTAAATACTTTAGAATCATTACATCTGCAATACGTTTCAAATGGGAAAGATAACTCTTACAGTTTATGCTGTTTTCAATGACCAGGTATACGGCTTCTCTGAGCACAAAATAAGGTTTGGGACTCTTTAATAATCACTCAAGGCGTATGCGCGTATATCTAGAAGGCAAGGGAACACAGTAAATACATCATTTGCACTCGGCGGTCACCGGGATAGGATCTCTGCTTTGCCGGTGAAGTCTATGCGCGCCTACGGGCTTTAGCACCACTTGAGCACAGGCGGCACCAGTTCAAAGTCATTAGACTGACGAACGGGCTGCCGGAGAGGTCACACAACCTTCGCGCACAGTCAGGTAAATGCCGGTTCACAGTTCCTTCACAACGCTGCATTCACTATGAGGAAACGGGCCCACCTCACATCGGCTGCAATCAAGATACGATTCAGTCGGGCACAGCACTCCTCTCGTTAGCGACGGGGCTCTCAGGGGCTCCACGGACCTCCCTCCGACTTCCGCATACAGGGTGGTTCCCGCCCACAGCTACAGCTCCCGGGTCACTGGGGAGTGACAGAGACGCTAGTCCCGCCCAACGAAGGCCGGCCTTTCCCCGCCCCGGCGCACCACCTCACCTTCAATCTGCGCAGGAAGCGTTCTACGCTGGTGGGGCTCGGAGACGTCCGAGCTCCCCTCTAGAGGCACCTGTCGCGAAGGGGGCACAGCTGACGATCGCGGTCGCGGCGAACTTGCTCTCGCCTCGCGACTCGATAAATCGATCACAGTTCACCACCGTGGGGGCGGGGAGGCACATGAATCTGGCCACAGTCTTTGGGGGCAATGTGGTACTCGCTGGGCAGGCGCTGTAGGTTCTAGATCACTTCTCACGTAGCTGACTGGAACGCCAGTCAGACACAACGCCAGCAACCCTTTGCTGCTCTACTGCCTGCGCTACCAGCCACCTCAGGGGTCAGCAGGGCAGGTGTCAATCTGGTGTCAAGTCTGGAATCTCTTAATCTCCTTCTCTAGTCTGAACTTCATCATCATCTTCTAATCTAAAATGGCCACCAGGGACTGGGCCTTATATAGCCAGTGCCCTGGGGTACTGGCACGAGCCAGAAGGTTCTAGAACCTTCTCTGGCTGTGACAATGACAAGGCACTCTTGAGGGGTATTTAGGACACTCACAGCCACCGTACTGGGGTTCTAGAGCAGCCATTTTGTGTACCTGAGGAAAATAAAGGAATTCCTGTCAGAAATGCGCGCCAAACAAAGGGCGCCAAAACCTCAAAAGGCCAGGGTTCATGAAGGCTCCAATTGGAGTCACTTCACATGAGGAAAAAGGGTGTCCACCATTTTAGGTTCATTTATACAGGTTGACAACCCTAGTTTGTAATGCCACAGGTTTGGGCCAGGCGCCTTGTAAATAGGTGCCACAAACCTTGTGAGCAACTGGGCGTCAAGGAACATCTAACCCCATGAGACAACACATAAAAAGACCTGGTAGACAAAAATAAAAAGCGACAAATTTTGGAAGGTACAGGGGAACAAAAGAAATCATAGTGGTGAGGGGACTCTCAGAAGCAGACGGGTCTAACAACCAGTAACAGCACGTGTAAGAGGGCCAGTCCTCATGGGAGGTTACAAAAGTAGAAAAGTAGGGACTACTGAGTGTATTCCCCAAAGAAAAGCAGTAATTTATGAAGGGCCATAAAAGGAGCAAATTAGAAAGGTGGGCGCTGCTTAAGGCTCCTATTCCAGGTGCACCATGTCTCGAAGAGACTGGGCAAGCGCTGCCTAGGTGAGTCCTAAAAGTCCTATTGACCACACCGCCACGGCTAAAGTGATGTTGGAGTGCCCTAGGCCTACAATTTCAGATAAAGCAGCCTCAAACCCCAGCCACTGGTTCACAGTGTGTAACCTTTTGTAGCAGAAGGGGAAGGGACCCCACCCAGAAGGGGTGTAAACCGATCCTAGGTTTCCTGCCAGGACAGCTAATATGCGAAAGTGGGTACGCCATTTCTATCAAGAGAAAAGTTCAAAAGCTGCCCCGGGGTAGATGGAGGTGATCTGCTCCCTTAGGAGCAAGGGCCCTCGCACACCCCAAGGGGTGTCACGCTTCATCATCGGGCAGCTCCTTGTTGGGCCGGTGCTGCAATGCCCAACGGGCCCAGCATGGGGCACTTTGCCGGAGTTCTTTTGTTTTTTGCCGATGTGAAAAGTGAGGTGTGTTGGTGTGTTAAAAACATGAATTCTAGCATGAGCTAGATGCAATTGTCCAATCCAGCACAAGGTGATATTTATAAAAAAATGTCATTGTGTTTCATGCTCTATTACTGTGATAAAGATTCATTTTCCACTTACCACTGAAACATTTTCAGACATTCTATCTTTTCAATTGTTTGTTGCTGCCTAAATTAAAAACACATAAAATTGGAATCTGCTGACATTGATTTATTTGGCACGTTTGTAATGTGTGATTCATGTTTATTTGAGTCTGATAGCAAGCAGATGTTTATCATTATCCAACTCAGTGCTGCTTATTTATTCTGTTCAGAAGGATGAATGACTGACTAGACAGGTCCAGAATTTGTCCATAGTTAAGTGAAGGCCCTTGTAGTGGATGCACTGGTCCACTGCATAACAAGACCAGCATGTTTGGAGATAGAAGTGCGTAATATTTACCAGTGTCCACAAAGTAATGCAACTGTAGAACAGGTCATTCCATAGGAGTGCCAAGTATTTCAGTTTTCTTTATCGCATATCTAGTTTACAATTCAGTTACTATCTTTTGGTCCTCAATAAATGTAAGTTTATTAGCTACAAAATATTCTTTCTAACAGGGAATGAAAAATGGGGTTGGTGGATTTTGCTGCAAGGCAATTGTGACATGGCAGGTTCCCATGCTAACAGAGGATGTATTTAGTCTACTGGGAAGTGATAAAGTCCTGTGTACACTAACTGTACACATATGAGGAGTGGCTAAAATCGTTTTTAGGTCGAGCCTAGCTGGAAGACCTCTTGTAGTAGGAAAAAACTGGAAAGGACTTATGGCCCACCTGCTTCTTTCCAATTGGGTTTTTGCATTGTTGCTCCTCTTTGCTGCCTCCGTAATGGTTAAACGGAGTGATAGCTCACTTTTATTTAACGAAGAGCAGCACATACCTACTACAGTTACTCTCCGCCTGCATTGGTCATCTGTTCCTCAGAAGTACTCTTTTTTTTTTTGCTAAAGCGCGGATGCTTTACACACCACTTTTCATAAAAAAACGTTTTTGCACTTTGGTTTAATTTTAGTTACAACTCCGATCAGTAACTAAAAAAAAAAAAAATATTTGCAGCATCTGCGCTTTATCTTTAAACATGCTAAGCTAAAACACAGGTGGCACGATTTCTCCAAAAGAAATAGCAAAAACATATATTTTTTTCTATTGCTTTATCTTTGCAACAATCACGGGACCCGTGCTTCAGCTCACCATCTTGAAAGGTAAAGCATGGGTGCGGGGATTCTAACAAAGGTAAACAAATAGATAGAAAAAAATGGCGGCTGCATGCTTTTTGTTTATTTGTTTACTCTTGTTACAATTGCGGCACTCGCGCTTTACCTTTAAACATGTTAAGATAAAGAGTGGGTGCCGCCATTGCTGCAGAAGTAAAGAAATGGAAAAAAATGTCTTTCTTTACTTTTTCAGCAATCACGGCACCAGCGATTTATCTTAACATGTTTAAAGGTAAAGCGCAAGTGCCGTCAATAACTTTTTTTCTTTTTAATTACTGATCCAAGTTGAAACTAAAATGAAACTAAAGTGCAAAAACGTTTTTTTTTAACGAAAACTGGTGTGGGGGAAGCAACAAGGGGTGAGGACGGATGGCTACTGTAGAACATCTTCCAAACCTCATAAATTATACGCAGGCGAACATACTTTGGAAATGCTGTTTCAGAAATGGTGACTGGAAAGAATCCCAAGGCAAAGTCTGCGGCGTTGTTTAAATAATCCTATGTCTGTACCGTATGCTTTCACTTCCAAACATTTCACATTCACGGAACTGAATGAAATGGAGCACCTTCCCCTAGGCAAGAGCAAGCGGAGAGGAGAAGCGTGCAGTGCACAGTAAGCCTATCATTCTACAAATACAAACAGCCTGCATGCGATCTGTGGTGCATTCTCTCACTGCCACAAACCCTTCACCTTATGCAAATACGACGGCCCGAGGTGTAGCTCCAGTGAGTGGCATGCCCACAGTGCATCTAAAAGTAATATAGCAATTTGATTGGGCCTGTCACATTCTAGAGGAAACAGGTCATTCGAAAATCTGTTTTATTCTTGCTGACTCAGGAGCTAATTTTCTCGTTCTGAAATTGCTCTTTGAATATTTCTTCTTTTGATGAAATCGAACGGAATGCCTACAAGTTCCTGATTTTTCTTTATTGCTAATTTGGTTTACGAATGAGCCCTTGACAGAGGATTTATTGTCTATTTAAACATGATTTAATTGTGATTCTTAATTGTCAGCCTCTGTTTCAATGTGCACATCTAAGGGAAAGCCGCACTTCCAGAAAAAACACTTGATCCACTTATTAGGTTTCGCCTGGCGATCCGCTGCGCAGCAGCGTTTGCGGAGGCGAAATCTTTTGAGAACAGTCTGGGGCTTTGTCCCGCCTCTCTGTTCCATTGGCTAGCTCCATAAATGGAGGATAGCCATTGGAACAGAGATGTGTCAGTCATTGCACGAGCAGATTCGTGGGCGTTCCGGCGATTTTTACTCATCCCGCCCCTTTGCGATCGTCAATGCGGCGGTGGGTGTTGTCTTATTTTTTTTTTCCCAGGATGTTTGCGGCCGCCATTTTTTTCTAGGAGATAGGAGCATTACGTGAACCCACACGCTCGCCCTATCTCGTCAGGAACCTCCTACAGCCTCTCCCTGCCCTGCCAGAGCAGAGGACACGCAGCCGCGGCATTTCTTCCCGTTCCTTCCACCCCCCTCCCAGTCCGATGCCTTCTCGCTGATCTCGCAGCCGCGGCATTTCTCCCTGCTCCTTCCACCCCCCTCCCAGTCCGATGCCTTCTCGCTGATCTTTTGTCATCAGGTAAGTGCAAAAATGTGTGCTGCGATTGCCCGTCTTGCCACGAAGGACTAGGAAAAGAGCTGAAGCCGGCGCCGTGCCTGACGGTGGGCGGGGCCGGCCGGGACAGAGAGAAGAGCCACGCAGGCTCCATTTCCCCCTCCCCCGGCTGGGAGGAAGCTATTGGACTAGAGAAAGGCAGGAAGTCCACGGGAGCCTACCCCGTGCTCCTCCACCACCGGAGTGTAGCCAGCGTCTCTCCCCGAGGCTCCCCCAGCGAGAGGCCGGTGAAGGAAGCAGACCGGCAGCCAGAGAGTCCCGCATGCCGGCAGCAAAGTGACCCGAGCGAGGCGGGACCGGAGCAAGGAGAGAGGATTCCCCCCCCCACAGGAGCCGGTGAGTCGAAGCCGGCTGCGGGGGAAAGGGAGTGAGGTGGCACTCCGCCGGTGCCTTCACCCCGAGCAGCCCCACTTGATAGCGGGCCGCTCCCACGGTTGCGGGGCATTCTTGTTTCTAGAGCCCCGAGAGGCTCAGCGCCGCAGTTGTTTCTTCGGGTCCTTCAGCGCGAGCGGGACTCCAACGAGCGGAAGCATTTGTGCCGGACCCACGAGGGTACCGGGGGGCATTTTTATTACCGAGCCCAAGAGGCTCCTGGCCCACATTTGTTGCGA
The DNA here is from genome assembly GCF_964261635.1 of Lissotriton helveticus. Lineage (NCBI taxonomy): Eukaryota > Metazoa > Chordata > Amphibia > Caudata > Salamandridae > Lissotriton > Lissotriton helveticus. Next base: position 890,016,600 of record NC_136071.1, on the reverse strand, counting down.
GAGCCCATGAGAGGCTCAAGGGGCATAATTGAGTGAGAGCCTGAGGCTCCCAGGGGCATTTCTGATTTAAAGCCCACAAGGGCTCCACCTGGGCATGGTTGGTACCGAGTCCCCCGAGGAGGAGGGCATCCTGAGGTTCTTTACTCCTCCCTTCGGTACATAGGTGATGATGATGTTTTTACAGTCATTAACCAGTGACTGGGTGATGGTCACTTTAATTGCGACATGGAATATTTTATTTTTAGTATTTTACTTTTAGTTCCCTGCCCCCTCGCTGTGCTTGCTTCCCTGCCCCCTCGCTGTGCTTGCTCTCCTGATTGTGTGTGTGTGGCTCTGGGTGGGTGTGTGTGGCTCTTGGTGTGTGTGTGTGGCTCTGGGTGTGTGGCTCTGAGTGTGTGTGTGTGTGTGGATCTGGGTGTGTGTGTGTGTGGCTGGCTCTGGGTGTGTGTGTGTGGCTCTGGGTGTGTGTGTGTGGCTCTGGGTGTGTGTGTGTGTGGCTCTGGGTGTGTGTGTGTGGCTCTGGGTGTGTGTGTGTGGTAGTAATTGCTGTCTGCTGAGCTCGTCCGTAGGGTACAATAGGTCTCACATTTGCGAGAGATTAAGCTAATGGCAATGTAAATGACAATGCCATTTATTTATCTGTTTTCAAAACCAATACATAAACACAATTTTTGTCATTTACAATGCCAATAGCTCTAACTTTTCCAAAGGCGAAACCATTGCATTGTAAATGCTTGTTTTTAGCAGCTGAAATTATGGTAAATATTAAAGTCGGTCATATCATACCGTATATGCACCACAATACAATTTTGTACGTCCTCTATAAACATTCACTGTGCGATGGACATTTCAGTTAAATTGTCCCTGAGCCTACGAGCTAATATTTTTGATCAGACCAATCGTTACATTGGCTATTGCTTTGTTACAGTGAGCATTAAGCACTGGCAGTTATTTTAACAGGGCAGAAGTGTCCCATGTCAACAAGCCAATTCTGGCCACAGCGTGAAATGTGTTTGAGTTTGGATCATCCCTCAGTGTGATTAATAGGTGTTTATTATTCCCAACTCAGTGGTACTCATTTTATCTTCTTCAGGAGGATTAACGCTTGCCGGTTGCAGTCCTATACCAAAATAAGTCTGGCCTGCAGGAAGCAGACTTGACACCAAAAGACCTGCCCCTAAACAATGTGAATACAACCATGTATTTTTACTGTCTATTCAACAGTTGGTATATACAAACCTTACTGTATCAATGTGCTCATGATAGTCACCGGTTTGCAGCTAAAGGCAAGTGTGTGATAGGACCGCTGAAACAACCAAATGCCATCCCTCTACCTTTCCCAAGTAAAAAGAGGGAGGGGGAGTTGGCATAGCCTCACGGGAGCAACACCCGGGGAGGGATTAACAGACTGGTACTCGCCTGTATCCTCTCGTTCTCATCATCAGCATCTGCCAACTTACAACATAAAGGGAATAAAAACTGTGCAGAAAAAAACCCATATAAGTGCTCTGTGTGAATGACCCAATGTGGATTGCCAAACTGTATCATCAAAATCTGGTCCCACCACCGTTTAAAAAGAGCTAGGCAACACTGGCTAAACTAATTTATTCCATGCTGTGTGCCCACTCTACTAAAAATCAACATGTTTCATTGTCTAGTTATATTTACCGGCAATTTAATCAGGTTTTGGGTCTGCGCTATCTCTGCACGTATTGATTCTCCATATATTGTACCAGGTGGCTGCTGTACTTATGCCTACCAGTGCCCCAGTAGAAGAATCTGGGTAATCAAGAACCTGTTGCTTCGTTACAGGTTCTCAAGACTGCCCGCGGTCAGTTCCCCCATTGCCGATTCCGAACCCGCTACTCTCTTAGCGGGTTCGGAATCGGCAATGGGGGAACTGACCGCGGGCAGTCTTGAGAACCTGTAACGAAGCAACAGGTTCTTGATTACCCCGCTACTCTCTTAGAGTAGCGGGTTTGTGAGGTTGTTTCAGCAGTCCTATCACACACTTGCTTTTAGCTGCAAACCGGTGACTATAATGAGCACATTGATACAGTACGGTTTATATATACCAACTGTTGAATAGACTGTAAAAATACATGGTTGTATTCACATTGTTTAGGGGCAGGTCTTATGGTGTCAAGAGGATATAGAGTGGGGGGCGACCTGTTTATACCTCAATATTCCCCCTTAGGCTCCTATTAGTTTTGACTGCAGGAAGCAGAGGCAACACAGTTAAACAAGCCACTAATGTTATGGCCAGCTTTGGTGGGGAAATCCAACGCTGGGGTTCCATAAATAACACCGCCCGCCTGCTAGAAACAACAAGCATTTGCAATGCAATAGGTCTTGTATTTACACGAGTTTAACCCCTTGCGTGCTACCGTTGGCCAACGGCCGACGCGGCCCCGCCCATTTTGCGGAAGTGCAGCACTGCCGCGAAATCGCGGCCGTGGCAAAGGGGTTAAGCTATTGGCATTGTAATTGACAATGCCTTTTATTTATTTTTTAAAAACCAAAACATAAAGAAAAGGCATTGTCATTTACAATGCCAATACCTTAAACTCGCGTAAATGCGAGACCTATTGCATTGCGAATGCTTGTTTATTTGGCTTTTACAAAGGAGGGATTTATGGTTTGATAGCATGGAAAGACTGCATAAAATGTTATCTGTTTTCAATATACTATCCGTTCATGATGTGTAATTTTTAACCAGCAGAGGGGGCTATCGCTTCACAATACAGACATCGAAAGCAGAACAATCGGGTAAAAATGTAATCCGTATGACGTGTTAGTTTACTTTCGATAAATCTTCGGGATGCTCGATGGCAGCGCTACATAGAGATGACCTTACAGGCACACATACGCTAAAATAAAGTATATAAATATCAGAATGCAGGCTTTGGTTCCCTTCAGAAAAAAACAGATGTATGAGGTAGGTGGTGGTTGCCCCCAAATCCATGCATAACCACATTACGATGTAAGTGACAGGCCTGCAGTTGGCTAAGGCATCTCATTGCTTTGTCTCCACTCTTGCGGGTCAAGAATGGACGGAGGAATCAGCACTTTTGTGTCTCGCAAGTGATGGTTTTTAATCACACTTGAGGCTTGTGATTATTATCGCTCTCCTTTAGGGTCTCTTATTGCTTCAGTCCAGCGCTGGTCATTGATGCAGTGTTCAGATGGACTTCTTTTTCTAATTCCTTATTTCTTGTTCCGTGAACTTGCATTGTGTAATAAAGTACACTCGATGCAGTTACATAAGAAGAGCTCAGAGGTTTTATTACTGCCCAATCCACAGCTCCAGGCTAACCGTACACCACACTCAAATCATTCCAGTGTTCCAAAACCTAGACCCAGAACACTGCTGTGCTCGTGTTAAGAGACCACCCTTTATATAGGCACCTCATATCTTTCCCCTTTAAACAGAAAAACCATACATAAATGAATAATGAACAGTTGGGACATACATACTAGTGCACCTAAATTTTTTTATAATTTTTCTTTTTTTTTGTATATAGTCTTTATTACCTTTCTGCCAAAATATACAATTCAAGTTCAGCACAGTTCTTTTTGTCACATAGATTTTTCTTGAGAAACGTGCAACTTTTCACCCAATTCCCCCTACCCACCCTTCTACTCTTGTCATCACTCAGGCACTTTGGCTGGACCTTGCCACTGAAGTCCTCAACCATCATGTCATATGGTTATTGCCATAACGCTATAGTATGATATCAAGACTTCCTGTGGGATATTTTGTAAGGACACAACAGGCACCTATAGTAACCCTGGGGTGTGGTGAACTCCGCTCCGCTCGCAGAGTTTGCGGAGTTTCCTGCACGCCGCGTTACGCGAAGTTCTGAAAAACACCACTTCGTGCAGAGGAGCAGAGTTTTTTTCCTCGCTTGCGTTCACCAACATCAAGTTGGCGAGCGCGAGCGAGGAAAATACAACTGCTGGTGAGATTTTTTCTCATTCGCAATCTTCAACATCAAGTTGGCAAGCGTGGAAAATAAACCTCCCGGCGAGATTTCTCGGGGTGGGGGGTCAGGTTTCTCATTGCGAGTGGTCGCGTTTGCTCGCGACCGCTCTCATTGAGAAACTGTCCGTTCGCGTTGAGAGAGCTGCTGCTCGAGTAAAAACTCTACTCACGGCAGTAAAGGTAAGCTTGTGCCGTGCATGGTGCTGTTCGCAATGATTGCACAGTGCAGACAATCATGCGGCACTGTGCACTCACTGCAAACAGCATTTTTCTATCATACTCTGCCGCTTGCGGAGCTCCGCGTAGTGCGGCGGAGTTTTTTTGCACTTCGCGTAGTGCAACTCCGTGAACTCCGCCCAAGGTTAACCTATAGTTATGGTCCTTCCTCCCTTCCAAACCGGGCAGTAAGCACGATCTGCCAATTTGCACCCCATGCAGTCCACTCTTTCCCTACCACGCTCAATGCACTTGAGAGTCAGGGAAGGGGGGCGGTGTCCCTCAGCACTATCAACATAGCCACCTAAGCTCGTATATCGTCCTCCACCATGTCATCCCTCCTAGTGTGCTTCATGTCTATTTCCGTGGACATCGCCCACTCTGAAATGTCTCTAACCAAGTTCCTTTAACTTGGGGGTCCAGGAGTCAGTCATCTAATGGACTACATGAAGTTTAGCAAACATTACACATATTATGTATGTAGCAAAATTATAGGTATAAAATCACAATAATAAATATTTCACTAAAAATGATACTATACTAGCTGCACCTACATGTTCTCACATAGTCGAGGAGAGAATTGGGTATCTTGCAGAACCTTTTTGACGTAACCTAATCGGACATTACAGCTCTTCCACATGAAGAATTATAATAATTTCCATTGGATGAACTACCAATCCTTTTTGTGATGTTCTTGAATCTTTCAGAAATAGTGTCTGACACAACATATTAGAACATTGGAACGTTTGAAGCTCCATTGAAAACAAATGAGTGCTCCAGGCTTATAATGGCTGGTATAAGCCCAGAGCTCCAACATTCCAATGCTTCTTTGTGGTTGTGAACAAAGGCTTCAGGCAGCCTGAGGGGATTTCAATCCCCTCGCTCTCCCTGAAACCTTTGTTTAATTTGTTAGAACATTCTGCCCTCTAGTGGCGGAATGTTCTAATAGTCTTATAGCCCTTCGTAGCAGGGCTATACCGGCTATTAAAGTCCTTCGCCTTCGGCTTGGCCTGTAACATTGCAGCGGGCCTTTACTAGTAGTATAGCCCGCTACAGCGGGCTATAAGGCTATAGTGAGTCTCCCATTCCGTTAAAAGAGCCAGTATACTAAGGGTCCACATTTTGACATCCTCCGTTTTGATGGCATTCTTGAACAGTTTAGTAACCTTTAATGGTGCAGTACATTTTGATCCAGGTTGAGCTTCCACTGGAGCTTTTTGCACCCAGTCACCCACCTTTACATTCAATTCTCTCACAACATTTCTAGCATAAAAATTTAGTTTCCATTTAACCATCTTCTCACGCTCCTTTAATCCTCCAACCACCACTTATAGAGACTTATCACCCAATCTTTATTCCAATTCATCCTGGTACCAATTTAGAATTGGGGTTTCTCCCTTTAAAAAGTTTAAACTGGGACCTGTCGTCTTGTGAGGGGAAAGATGATAGAAAACCAAACCATTCTTTTGCTCTTTTTTATTAATCCAGATCATTATTTTTAGCTAACAGATATCCCTCTTTTAGTGTCCTATTGACTGTTTCTACCATTTCATTTTACTCTGGATGGTATAAAGCTGACTTCTTGTGTTTCACACCATACGACACCAAGAAATCCTCAAATTATCTGGAGCAAAATTGTTACTCATTGTCAGTCAGTATACTGCTCGTTACCCCTTCGCTCTGAAAAGCTTTTCCAAAAAGGAATAACAGCTCCTGAAGTTGTATCAGACACCCACACCACTTAAGGCAGAGGTCTTCAAACGTTTTTACTCCGGTTTAAGTTTTATGTAATGAAGGTACTCCCAGACATATCCTAGCTTATTAGTAATACCGCTGGAAATTCATTTGCAAAATCAGCACATCCTCTTACAATTTGCCTACCTCCTACTAGAGGCTACGTAATTGGATCAAGACAATTCCAGACCTTCACCAACACATGCCTGAGGAAAATCCTACAAATCCGCTAGGCTAATTCCTTCAGTAACAGCAATCTATGCCAGTAGAGTTTTCAACTCCATGCTCATGAAGAAACCATGAAAAGACACTAGGGTTGGATAGGTCACATCCTCCACAAGCTCGCATCAAACACCACCGGACAAGCCTTCATCTAAAACCCTCACTGGAAAAGGAAAAGAGGAAGGCCAAGAAACACCTGGAGTCGAGGCCTCTAGAGTGACTGCAAAGAGATGGGTTACACATGGAGTCAGATTAAAAGAAAAGCCCATGGCAGAGATGGCTGATGAGTCCTGGTCGATGGCCTATACCCAAGGAGGGGTTGTAGGCATAAGTAAGGAAGAGCTTAATAGGTGACACCAGCCACAACCAACATACAAACCTTTATCAAGCGGGATCAACAGTGCCACATACCATGCCATAGAAAATATTACAATCCAGAAAGCAGACAAATATCTAGTTCACCTTCACAAAAATTCTTCAATACATTAACAGAATCAAGACAATCTAGTACACCCCTTTTATGCAACCTAAAAAAAGATTACAACAGAAAAACAGTCTCCATCTATTTAATCCTTTCAAGAAATTGCAACCTCCGAATTTGAGAAACTGTTCAAAGCCAGTAGTCTATCTGCCAATTAGGTACCTGCCCTCCACTGATTTTCAGAAATATGCTCATCTTCATCTCTCCCAGCCAGACCTGTTATCAATAACTCCTTTGACACAGAATGTTTCCTAGGTGAATTAATTAAAGCATAAATATGCCGATTTCTGAAGGATGACTTGGATCCAACTGAGACCAATCTCCTATGGACAGGTCCTTGGGGAAACTGAATGAGAGAGCAGCGTTTCTCTAGATCTCGCAATTCATATATGAAAACTAACTACTCTGAGGCTGGCAAACAGGATTGTGCCCAGAAGAGGGACTGATTCAGCCTGAAACTCGATTTGAGGCAACATAAAAAAACACAGTCAATAAAAATTGTGTAGATGCATTACTACTCCAAGACCTTACAGTAGCTTCTGGCTCAGTACATCATGATACCTTAATTCTAAGATTCAAAGAATTCTGCTTATATGGCTTCATTCTTACATAGGTTTACTCTTACCTAAACAGCAGATCCTTCCTGATTCTTATACCCCCTTTTCATAATATCCTTACAGCTTAAAAACAGGACTTCTACTAGGATCTCTCATCTCACCTCTATGTTTCAGCAGCTACCTAAAACTACTGCCAGACTTTATCACCTACTACACATACATGAACGACACAGATAATTCTCAAATTGGAAAACCCTAAGGACATAGGAAAATCAAAAATCAACACCTGTCTCATAGCCGTAGGTCAATGGATTACGTGAAATCACTTGCAGTAAAATGCTTCCAAATAAAAAATACTGGTTTGCTGTGAATAGAAAAGATAAGAACCCCTGCCATTCCTGGTGGATGACCAGGGCCCTCTCCCAAAAATAGCTAAAGAGATATGAAATCGTAAAGTTATATCTGACCCTGCACTTTCTTTGAACTTTCAAGAGTACAAGCTATGTGAATCAACTTTATGCATGATGAAAACATTTCAATACTTTCTATCCACTTCTTTGATTTCCTGAAAATGTGTTAGCAACAGCATCATTTGCCTCTCTAAACTGGATTATGCTAATGGACTATACCATGGCGTTCCAATCCCAACTATGAGAAGGTGGCAATAAATTCCAGCTTATTGGAAGAAAACCGTTGGTAGCACCACTTCTTCCTTTCAGCCACCATATTATTCAATTTCCTACCTGCAAAGCTTAAAGCCATTGAGAATTATTTGGATGTTATTGGGAATAACCTAGTTTTAACCATTCTTCTGAACTCTTATCAGCGAACGTTTAGCTTTTCGCTCACGGAGACGAGCACCCACACAAATCCTGCTGCTCTGGTTACAGACAGATGCCACTGCACTACCCCTCATGATCTAGGGAGAAACAAAACACACAAATCAACATACCAACATTCATCAATGCCTCTGTTTCAAACAATAACAGAATGATCAATACAAATCGCAGACTGTTAGAAATGGGGATCTATATTTGGCAATGGTTTGCACCTTAGTCCAAGTAGGGACCCTTCCTTCTAGTCAGTATAAGGGAGTTACACTCCTAAAATAACCCCTGCTCGCCTCTTTGGTAGCTTGGCACGAACAGCCAGGCTTATCTTAGAGGCAGTGTGTAAAGCATTTGCACATAACCAACAGTAATACAATGTAAGCACTACAAAAGGACACCACACCAGTTTAGAAAAATATCCAATATTTTTATATACTTGAGACAAGACCAAAAACTATAAAAATCCACAATACAGTAATTAGAAATCTTCAGTAGTCAAAATAAACTTGAAATAAAGTTCCTTGAAGTCGATAGCGCCGTCTGGGGCTATCATGCTGTAGTGATCAACAAATCCAACCCGTTCTGGCTGGCCGCGGTGTTGCGGGCCAGCTAAGGTGTCGGAAGACCAGCAAAACAGTACCTTTAGAAATACAGGGTGTTGGCGACCTCTCGTTGAGCTCCGAAAGCATGGTGTCCGCAGGCGTCGGTTCCAGAGGTTGGTGCAGGAGTCATCGGGCCCTTGAAGTCACAGGTGTTGCAGATCGAACTCCTTGCAGTTGAAGTCAGAAGCGGCGTCGTCGTCAGGCGTTGGGTGCTGTGATGCACAGTGCAGCAGCGCCGCGTACGGTGCGCTCATGTTGCGGCGCAGGCAGCAACTCGTGACTGTCGTCCAGCGGCGTCGGTGAAACCAAGGCTGTGGTGCAAAGTGATGCAGTGCTCGTCACTGTGCTGGCAGGTCACGGTGCAAGCAGTGGCATCGTTGCTGAAGCACTGTCGTCGGCTGACGTACTGAAGTTGATGGCACCGGTGTCGATAGGCCAAGGCTGCAATGTGGGATGAGAACGGTGCATCGTGTAGCTTACGAGCAGTGCCATCGAACCACAGTGCAGGCAGCAGTATCGGTGTGGAGCAGTGTCGTCGGGTATACCAAGGTGGCGTTGTGAAGCAAGACAGTGACTAGTGCGGTTCCCCATAGGTCGCGCTGAAAGCAGCAGCTCGGTGGTCGCGTCAGATGACATTGTTGGGGACACCAGGGTTGCAGTGCGGCATTGCAGCGGGGCCCTCTGCAGTGCCTTCAGGACACGGAGTCGGCAGCATCGTCGTAGACAGCGTTGGTTGCTTTTCTTCTGTTGCAGCACAAAACACACAGTCCCCAGTGCTGAGGGCAGAAGGGCTTGAAGTCTTTGCTGTTCCTGTGAGTTCTTGAACAGGGGGCAAGCTCTACCTCAAGCCCTTGGAGAATCTCAATAAAGAAGTTGTAGAAAGTTCAGTCCTGTCCTTTCACTGCCCAAGACAGAAGCAGCTACTGCCTTCCAACACAGCAAAGCACACAGCAAAGTAGTAGTCTCTCCTCACAGGTTCCCCAGCTCATATTCTTGGCAGTCTTCTTGGTTCCAAAAGAGTTCTAAAGATCAGGGGTTTGGGCCCCACTTTTTATAGCCCAAAATCCTTTGTTCTCTGGGGCAGAGATTGTCTGTGCCCAGCCAGAACCAGATCTGTCCTCTCTGGTGCAGCTTCCTGGCAGGAGGTGGAGACAGCATTGTTAGAGGCAGACCAGGCCCATTCCGGCAAAAGGAAATCTCCTCCTCCTACTCTAAATACAGCCCAGGTCTATTCAGCCCATTCCTAGACTCTCTGAAGCCACTGCTCCTTCCCATCCCCTGTCATCCCAACACCAGACAGTCAGTCCACAAACCCAGCAGAGGTACACTGGATGGCTGAGCAAGAAAATACCTACTTTCTAAAAGTGGTATTTTCAAACACAGAATGTAAAAATCACCTTCCCTAAAAGATGCATCTTTAGATTATGAGTTCAGGCATACTAAACTGTATATATACCTTGTTCCCAGGGGTAGTTATGTTTATAAAATGTTATAAGCAAACTCCCCATCCGGTCCTATGGGAACAGGTAGCCTTGCAATAGTAAAAAAACAAAATTGGCAGTTATTCACTATCAGAACATGCCACACACACACACACACACACACCAGGGCATGTCCTACCTTTCACATACACTGCACCCTGCCCACAGGGGTAACTTGGGCCTACCTTAGGGGTGTCTGATATGTAAGAAAAGGGAATGTTAGGTCCTGGCAAGTGGGTACCCTTGCCAGGTCGACATGGCAGTACCAGACTGCACACAGGTTCTGCATTGGCAGGCCAGAGTTACATTTATAGGCTGCTTGGCACAACCTGGGCTGCAAGCCCGCTAGCAGCATTTGATTTACAGGCCCAGGGGACACATGGTGCACTGTACTAGGGACTGACTAGTAAATCAGCCAATGATGGAAACACCAATCCATAACAAAATTTACAACAGGCGCACTTGCACTTTAACACTGAACAGCAGTGAGAAAGTGCGCACCAGTGAAAAACGAGTCAAAACTGGGAGGTCAGAAAGCAAAAAGACAGGGGAAACACGGCAAAAGATGCCAAGTCTGACACAGACAATGTCCACTCTTCTAAATCTTACTTATCATAAAGACAGCTATTCAGACATACCACATACAAAGGCACCTTATGTTAAAAACAGTAGAGTACAAAGTTGAGAAGAACAGGTCTAATCCTTGTTAATGTTTCCTATAAGAATGGCTCTAATCTTTGTTGTTATGGTTTCCCATCAAAGAACGAAATTCAATACTATTGACAGCCAAATCGAATACCAAAGATGCTTCATTAAATAGCACCTGCTTGTATGAAACGCCCATCTGTTCTTACCTTGTCTCATTGACACCCACCTTCAGAAAGTTTCTCGTACCAACACCCATATTTCCAACATCTGAGAGGTGCTTGACTTTAGCAACACTGGCACCCCACAATGTGCAAAAGAAACGGCAACTTACTCATGTGCTACTGTTCAACGTCTAACAAAAATTGACAAAGCCGGTAGATCTCACCCCACCTCCACATACACCCCTGGAAGGCATGTTCACTTGCTTCACTTGTTTAGTATGATCCTGAGACGGGGTGGGGGTGGGGGAGGGGAATGGTTTGTCTAAGATCAAACAACATTGTCATTGCCAAGCTATTCCTGGTACCATATTTGTATTATAGGAAACACATTTTAATAAAAGGAATGCATTACATCCTTTGACATAAACAATGAAAACTAAACCTGGCCCAGAATGGCGGAATGTTTACAGTTCGAAAATCGCAGCAGAAATGCAATGTATATAGCCATGAGTCTCCCCTAATCGTCCATTGGACCTCCTGCTTTCTCAGCTTTGAACGGAAGCTACCTTGCAGCACCCTGCCCATCCATATGCAAACTAATTTTTCTGAAAGACTGTGACCTCTTTTGGTTTGCACACGCTCTAAACTCTGCGATCGCTTGTAAAAGATCAGCACAACATATCGATGTGGGCTTTTCACCATTGTAATATGCTCTGAAACAAGACAAGTCAATTTTCGTACTGCGGTGACAAATGTTTCTGCTGGGGTCTTATCACGCAAGAAAATATTCATCAGAGATCTTATGTTGCTGCAAATTGAGGAAGGCCTGTGAGATTATTCAAAATGGTGCACATGAGACAGGGCTCTGTGTGTATCACACTTATTTCCAATTAGATGGAAGTTACTAGTGTTTGCCCAGAATCACACAATGTCTAAATGTGGACGCCGGGATTAGAATCAATGTATTCCGGTTCCAATCAAAGGCAGGGCAGCGAGAGTTTATTTCTTTCATGTGCTTTCTTGAAAGTATTTGTGAAGCGGATGCCTAGCCCCCATATCATTAAAACATGCATGCAGGGCTCATGCTGAAGGTTGGCCAAGTATCTCAAGAGGCTCTCTGCGCGTGCAAGTGCCGGTTTCAAGGGTACTGTAGTCATATGATTTGCGTGTGAAGAGACCCCTGAGATCATATAACGCAGCGTAACTCGTGACTCCGTTGCAGTGGGAGGATTGAACTGATTCAGACATCTCTCAAATATCAGCAAATGGAGCTGCCATATTGGGCTGGTATTTGCTTTGGGAAACAGCCATTACAACACAGCTGTTTCCCCGCATGCCATTACAACGCAGGGACTTTACTATGCATTTTTTTTCCTGCGCATATGCTTTTACCACTCCTGCCTTTGCAAATGGATTTCGCTGTAGTAGTAGTATGTACGGTAAAGGCATATCTAAAGTACAAAAATATATGCATAAGCTTGAAAACAGCCGTGTTGGTAGACGATCAATGTCGTTAGAGGAAACAGAGAGACTGTTCCGCTTCCTCACAACAATGTACACTACCTCTCAGGCGAGCTGCCTGCATGAACCACGAGGAGAGAAGTAAGGGGGATTAGGCCTGGAGTAGGTGGGGGGCTACTATTTTTAGGGTCTGGAGGGCATGGGAGGTCATGCAGGGGTATGGTTTTAGGGTATAGGGTAGAGTAAGGGCTGGGAGGGAAGTAAGTGGCACACACAGAAACCAATTAAAAGCAAGGGGTGGGATGTAAGCCTCTTTTAAGATCTATATTAACAATACATTTTACAATCACAGTGCAAGCGCTTTGCATATGAAAATGAAAGATGGTTTCCTTTCTAATTGTGTGAGTTCCGTTGTTTCCACTGTACCCTCTCCTGTGAGACAATGCTTCCACTTTAGGATTGGTATCCTAAAGCATTATGTTTCTCTCCATATCAAGTCTCAAGGTGCGTTTCTTGGGGAGCGTTGTCACAGGGATTAATAGCACAGTGTTCTTGAAAGTGGTGCTGTCACTGACTCTCTCTTTACCACAGGATGTTACATTTCACTAGTGAGGAAGGGAAATAACTTGTCTCCAAACTACCCCCTTTAAAGCACATGTCGTTTTTTATTACAGTATAAAATAATTTTGTTAAACCAGATATTAAGCACTCACAAATTTAGAGGAGTAAGCCATTGAATACTAACGAGAATTTATATCATGCAAACGTCCCAAGAAGACTAGCCAAGCTATATAAGAAAAAAAATAGGATTGACATTTTAGCTAGATCAAGTTATTTACTTCTATTTTGCATGCTGCTGTTAGACTGCGGGGGAAATTTACATTTCTGCTTATTATTCCCAGGTTCTTACTTTAATGAAGCTATACTTGCTGGCATATTATGAACCTGGGCACTGGGTAACTGCTAAACACATCACAGTACATGTTCTCTCCCACTTAAACACTATAAGTGGAGTGGAGTGGTGTGGCTCACTGGTTAGAGGCGGCAGACCCGGGAGCAGAAGTCGGCCCGGGACCAGGGTTCAATTCCCGACGTGGCAGGGTCGTGGACCAGGGTAAGCGGACTCGACAATTCTCGCCTCGGTGCCTACTCTAACCTAGGGTCCCACTCGGCAACTCTGGGCATTAGCTTGCCTAATCTCCACAACGGCCCCATCAATGCCGGGGATGCCTGGCTCCACCTTGGGGATTCCCAGTAGGGACCATCCCACAGGGAAAGCCAGAACGGGTTCCCCAGCGGTATACAGAGCCGGGACGCCCCTTTGCTGGGGCAGCTGTGCGCTTTACAAGTATATGACATTTAACATTTAACATAAATAACTGTTTAACTTCAGTTGACATATCTGACTTGTAAATAAGGATACAATAAAATGTTGCTGAAATTGCACAGGTGCTGTTAAAGTCAGATGCAACCCTGAAAAGCAGATGCAGCATCAACCGTATATTGAAGATTTTCAATGTTTAAGTGACTCTTTTACGTGAGGTATGTCTCATGTAAATAGTGTGCTAGGGCGCACAATGCCTAGGTGCTTTGGGTTGAAGCAAGACATGCCAAGCATGGAATAGGCATGTCTCTGCAGTAGCAAGATTGCAAGTGCTATTTACTGTATAGGTTGAAACAGCCCTTCCATTTTGGTAAAGACCTTTTCTTTAGTATAAAAATAATGTTTACTGAAGTTGTCTTAGGAAAGGAATGGAAAAATCTTATTTGCCGCATTCTGTTATTTAAAATCGAAATCATTGGTAATCACAGATCTTCATGACACGGAGATGATTTCTTTAATAGTTCTACATCTCAGCCTAAGCCTGAACTGTCTCCAAACTTAGTCTGCCAGGCTCTCACCTCCTACAGGGGTCATAATTGGCAGTAGAAGTGACTGACAGAAGGGGGGGAATGGCTGCCATCAGGGTTTCTGGCAGGTAGAAAGGAGGTGGGAGAGTCCATCACAGGAGCATCCACCTATAGTTATTAAGAATTGTGAGGGGAATGGAGAGAAAAGATAACACCCACTGCCAGCAAACAGGCCTTGGAATCTCTAAAAGTAGCCTGTTTATATCAAACAATTATCTTGTACGCGAATGCTTTTAGTGCAGGCTTTTCTCATAGCAGGTCATACCAGCGGGTGACCTAGGCACACTGTCAGTGTTGATAGATTTTCTGTTCAAAATGAAAGGGAGCTACCTCGTTTTAATAGACCAGCCCCTGGGAGGACAGACGAAACTCCAACAGTGTAAGTTGGTTTTTGCCATCCTGCTATTGGCTTACACTAGTTAAAGAAACACTGTAGCGTGTGGGTTGGAAAAGGTCCCCAGGAGGAACATATCAGGGATAAACTGACCTCTTGACCAGCAACTGCTATTTTATGAGGCTCCATCTACCATGAATCAGAACACAACTGAATTTGGAATAAAACAAGAAGAGGAAGGCTTCTCCTATCTTCCTGGGAGTGAACAAAGACATAAAAACGTGCTTATTCTTGTATTCAAGCTTTGGAAGTGCTTCTCCAGAGTCCCATTCAACCTCCTATAATTTCAAGAAGATGCGGGAGTAGAAAGGTATCTTTGGTGAAGAACTAGAAGACCAATGGGAACGGAGACCTGGCTAAAGAGAGTGATTGTGTGATTTAGCCTGGCTAATCACTGCTAAATATGTCCTGGTATACTGGAGGCTGTCCCTAGTAGTTTGGGAGTTTTAGGACTAACCAGGAAGAACTTGTGCAACTTTTGACAGTGATGGATTGGAAGTTTACCTGTGGCCCTGACGTGGAGTTTTAAAGACATCTGTCTTCCCCTAGAAACTGGGACCAGGGTCCTTCTCAATAGAGCTTCTTAAAGTTTAGGAGAATTTGAGTATACCAGCCTTTGAGGTAACTGATCTAACGTCCCAGCCTGTGTGAGGCAAAGCAAGTTGATGGTAACTGTTTACATTTTTTTTCAAGAGTGGTCCATGTTGGATGCTTTTGGTAATGCATATGGACTTCCGTTGACTATCACCTTTTTAATGCTTTTAACGGAAATATAAAAAATTGCAGGTTCTAAATTTCAAGTGCTGAATGCTAAAAAGGCAGGACTAGCTAAAGTTGTCACATAACATGGAGATCTTGGCAGTTCTGAACACTTGTCATTTTGTTTATTGCTAATGATGCAGAAGAAGGGTAGATGGTCACATCTTTAAACTCTGGTCATCTCAATGTTTAGGTTCAGCTAGGACCTGTATCACTCAAATTAACTGTAATGTCCAGGCAGCATTATTTTTGTTTTATAAATGAAAATATTGCTGTATTTATTATCCATTTAATAATTCTAGTGCTAAGGCAAAAAACAATGGTACCCGGTCCCTAACCTAGCCTGGCATGACCAATTCTTCTGAAGTTCAGGCATGGCGCTATTTTGGGTTGTTCCTTATAGTACAGTGGCTTCTCGATACATATGGTTCAATTGTGTATCAAGTGCTTGATTACGTTTTACTGAAGGAATGTTTAGTAAGATACCAGCTAGTCTTTCACTGGCATATGACTATATATATAGACCTCCAGATCCATGTTCGCTACCGAATTTGCATTGTCAATAGAACCCTATTTAACCAATACAACTGTCGCCATTATGGGGGATTTCAATTTACATTTAGAAGAGACCAGGAGTGCAGATTCCAGAGCCCTTATTGACACCATGGTATTTTAAATAACTTTTTATTGCAGTAGACAAGTACATGACTGCTTTATCCATTACTCTAACATTCAGAATAACAAAGTACATCGTATTGATCGTAAAACATGGTCACCACCACCCTTGTGGTTTCAAGCTCGTATCACTTTCCATTCTATCTTGTGGTGCAGAAATCCCCATCTATGCTTTCAGTCTTCCTCTAATTGAGCATGTCTACTAACAGGAGCACAGAGCATCCCCCTACTTACATTCAGCTCCCCCAGATCTTGTTCCATTTCTGGGGGCATCGTCTACCCTCATTTGTCACCTTTTCTGCTTGCGTGCACCAATCCATATATGCCTGCCAGTACCATGTCATCTCTTGATCTCCAGTAACTGGTCAAATCCCCAGACACTCAGCAGGACACATTCTAGATTGGATCTTCTCCAACGATGCCAGGCTATTGGTTCAAGGCGTAATACCCCTGATATGGTCTGATCATCAGGCGGAAGCCTTCACATTCGATGTCTTTTCCACCAGGACCATAGATAACTCTGTCTCCAAAACAACATTCCTAAGAAACTGGAAGGGAGTCTCCGCAGAATCTCTTTGGAATGCCCTCAGACGGATACCTTGTACTGGATATCTGGGACTGTGGTTGCAGGAGTTGCAGAATTTGCACTTTGGCTAAGCTCTGCTGCTGATGTGGTCAAGCCTGTCAATTAAATCAAAACTCTACAGAAGCTGCCCACAGCTCCATGGTTCACTGCTAGGCTAAGATTATTGAGACAGGCCCGTTGTCGAAAAGAATACAATTGGAAGTAAGTAGACTCACAGCAAGATAAAACTCTATATAAGAATGCTATGAGAGAGTATAAAAATGTCACCAGAGAAGAAAAATCATTCTTCTACAATAACAGTATTGACTTTGTATGCTCCTCAAAAGCTTACGTCACTTCCAGCTCCCTCCGAAATTGAGAGCTCTGTAATACGTTGATAGGATTCTTGCTATCTAAGGGCACCAATTTTTACAAAAAGTTCCAACCTGCTATTCAAGAGAAGCAGACAGACTGCTGCCCCTCTACCTTTGTGCAGGATGACTGTTCTGCCATTACGGAGGTTGAGAAGAGACCCCCCCCTTATATCTTTGTCCTGGTTCCCTTCTTTGACTCATGCCCAAACAGAGACCTATCTCCTGAAACTAAAATCAAGATCTCCACTGGAACCGTGCCCACCTAAGGTCCACCAAATGGCCACTATCAGTATAGCCCATCACCTAACTGACATCATGAACAGAGCAATTGACTCCTGCTGCTATCCAATGCTGTGGAAAGAGGCTGTGGTTAGACCTTTTCTTAAACAAACCCACTCTTATTTGGAAGGATTTGAAGAACTATTGCTCCCTCTCACTGCTCTCCACTCTGGCCAAGATCAAGGAGAAGCACCTTAACTATAATTTGATGACATACGTGAAGTAAAAAATGTTGCACACAGTTCGGCTTCCAACCGTATCATGGCACAGAAGCCACCCTTGTATCCGCAGATGATAGGAACAGGCGTCTAGTTGATGAAGGGCAGGCCATGGTCCAGATCCTTTTAGACCTATCAGCAGCCTTTGATACCATCTCTCCTACCTTCCTCGCTGAACGCCTGCAGTCTTTGGATGGTGGCGATCTGGCCTTAAAATTGTTCACGTCCTTTCTTACTGACAGGACACAGATGGTGATCTTAGGGTAACACAAATCTGACCCTTTTTTCTTACTGTGTGACTTACCTCAGGAATCGCCCCTGAGCCCCATGTTATTGAACTTGTACACCATGCCATTGGCTATATTGATCCACGTCTATGGTCTTCAGGTTGTGTTGTATGCTAAAGATACACAGTTCATTGTATCCATCTCTAAAGGTATTGAAGCAACAGTGTCCAGCTTAAGCAACTGCATGAAGGCAATGGCCGCAAGGATGAGCAAGAACTGTCTCAAGTTTAATGGAGAAAAACAGAGTTAATGTTTGGAACTCACGCTGCTATATGGAACCCAAATTGGTGGCCTGACAGATTGGGGCACTGCCCATCTTACCTACTCAGCCAAAAATGTAGGAATCATATTGGATGTGTCCTCTCTTTGTATCTTCAGGTTAAATCGTGCAATGTTGTCCTGCTTCTGGATCATTCTATATGTGTGGAAGATCTTCCCATGCACGGAAACAGGTGGCCCTGGCATTAATCCGATCTAGGATTGATTACTACAATGCACTTTATTTGAACACCTACATGATTACTCTTGCCAAATTACAATTGGTGCAAAATGCAGTGACCAGACTAACACTAGACATGCCTAAATACATGTCAGTCTCTAAAGGACTGCACGAACTTCACTGGCTCCCTGTACAGAAGTGGATCACCTTCAAGGCCAGGTTTATAGTTCCCAAAGCACTTTAAAGTGTTAGCCCGGGAGGAATTAAATGCAAGTTTCAGTGGTGTTCTCCAAGAAAACTTCTACGATCGGCAAGTAACGATTTATTGGTCACCCCAGAGTGCGCACAAAGAGATGAGGAGGTAGCTCTTTTTCGTTAGCGGCGGTCAAGCTCTGGAGCACCCTACCCCTCCATCTGACTAGTATGAAGCTCCATATGCCATTTAGGAAGCTTACAAACCTGGCTCTTCTCCTTGTGATTGACCCCGTCATCTGGTCATGTTCAGGTATACCGTTGGGATTGGTAAGAAGCACCTTGACGCCTGTAGGTAACCGTTGCGCTATACAAATCTATATCATTTTAAGTGGACTGTTAGAAAGACTTATATGATTGACCCGTCTATAATGGTGCAAGAGCATAATGCAGTCGAATTGAATGTTGAAATAGTAGCGGTTATGAATTAATGGTGAATCACTTTTTTCTCGATTAGAATAGTCTTATGGAATTATAAAGCCAAACTTTTTACTTGTCCACCCACTCTTTTGCTGACGCATTGTCACCTAAATTGCCCACTTTTTCAAAACGAAATGGGTTAGTAGAAGGAAGACGTTTTAGTTTCAGCTGAGATGTTTGCTTTTTTATGTGATGACGATATTTATGCACTTATTGAATTTCGTTACCCTGGCGTTTAATTTATGTCGGTATCATGTTGGATTGTACTACATACTTAAATGCATCTGCTCACCTCTTTTGTCCTGGGCCTCAATTAAAAAGAGAGCAAGGAGTAACTGATCTCTTATTCTGTCGGACTGAATGCCTGCCTTAATTATAAACCTCTCTTCCCTTTCCACACGTATGCACCGCAGCTGACAAGAATCCTCACATAATATTAAATGTTTAAAAATCAGTTTGGCCACGAAAACCTCATGTTTGTGTTCTTTGCCTTTTTCTGCAGGGATTCTATGCCAATGTTTTAGATTTCAACAATCTTTATATTTCAAAGTTTGAAGATGGAGAACTTTATTTTGTATGAAGAAATTGGTAGAGGAAGCAAGTCGGTTGTGTATAAAGGCAGAAGAAAAGGCACAATTAATTTTGTAGCAATACTCTGTATCGATAAATGCAAAAGAGGCGAAATAACCAACTGGGTAAGCATGTATTTTTACCTATTTTATGTATTGCTGCTGTGTGTGAGTCAAGATATTGCAATTTGAACTTCAGTTGATAAATCTCCACACATCTTTCATTTTGTTATATTAACATGTTTAACTTCTTGCAGTTTGGGCACCTAGACATTAGTATTTGGTGAGGTCTTTATTGGAAAATAAGTAATGGGATTTGCAGGACACAAATTGCAAATACATTTTGCTTGGAGTGTGGCCTCCATGGGCTCTCAGGCCTCACCTTTGGGACCTGTTTGCCTATTAAATGTCATTTGGTCATGCTGAACAGCATGGGCAAAAGAGGAAGAAACAAAAATGTGAAGGGAAGTGACTGAATCATCAAATGGGCACATGACTAAATGATGCGATTGCCGATGTTTTCTTTACCGATCTGAGATGGATTGGAAAGTAAAACAATATATATATGAAAATGAAGGAGTGCAACAGTGCTTTAATAAAAAATGTAGAGGGGCCGGCAGCAGTTTCCTTCCAATCCCTTCCAAAAAAATAAATACAAATATATATGTGTGTGTGTGTTTATATATAGAGAAAGAGATGTCTATGTATTTATAATCTGTGTGTGTGTTTGTGTGTATGTATATATATATATATATATATTATTACCTACTGGCGGTCGCCAGTAGGTATATATAGTTAGGATTTTTTCTCTATGGGATTTTTACGTGTTTTTAACATTGAGTTTTCCATAGGGCGGTTGGCCTCACTTTTAGCCCGAACGGCTGAATGGATTTGCACGAAACTTGGCAAAATTGTAGGGACTGGTAGCCCGATGTGCCTTTTGTAGGTCTCAATATATGTGCTTCAGTGGATTTTGAGAAATTAACGTTAAAAAAAAGATATATATCTGTAACAGCGGACCGGGCAGCGCTCCAGTTCGCGTACTTTTCGCGCAACGGAGCTTTGTGAAGCGAAGCTGATTGGTTCTCCGGCGTCTGTAAACATTCCAAACAGTCCGTAGCGGCCGCCATCTTGTCTCTCGGTAGGATCGAGAGACAAGAGGAGGCCAAAGCGAAGGGGCAAATGACCATAAGGGGGCATAGTAGATCCTCGCTGACCCCCTAGGTTTGATGTGGAGGTTTTAAAAGGGCCCCGCGGGGCAAAAAAAAAAATAATAATAATAATCGAACGGCTGAATGGATTTGCACGAAACTTGGTAAAATATTAGGGACTGGTAGCCCGATGTGCCTTTGCTAGGTCTCAATATATGTGCTCCAGTGGATTTTGAGAAATTAACGTTCAAAAAAAGATATATATCTGTAACAGCGCTCCGCTTCGCGTAACGGAGGTTTGCGAAGCTGATTGGTTCTCCGGCGTCTGTAAACATTGCAAACAGTCCGTAGCGGCCGCCATCTTGTCTCTCGGTAGGATCGAGAGACAAGAGGAGGCCAAAGCGAAGGGGCAAATGACCATAAGGGGGCATAGTAGATCCTCGCTGACCCCCTAGGTTTGATGTGGAGGTTTTAAAAGGGCCCCGCGAGGCAAAAAAAAATAATAATAATAATAATCGAACGGCTGAATGGATTTGCACGAAACTTGGTAAAATATTAGGGACTGGTAGCCCGATGTGCCTTTGCTAGGTCTCAATATATGTGCTCCAGTGGATTTTGAGAAATTAACGTTCAAAAAAAGATATATATCTGTAACAGCGCTCCGCTTCGCGTAACGGAGGTTTGCGAAGCTGATTGGTTCTCCGGCGTCTGTAAACATTGCAAACAGTCCGTAGCGGCCGCCATCTTGTCTCTCGGTAGGATCGAGAGACAAGAGGAGGCCAAAGCGAAGGGACAAATGACCATAAGGGGGCATAGTAGATCCTCCTTGACCTCTTAGGTTTGATGTGGAGGTTTTAAAAGGGCCCCGCGAGGCAAAAAAAAATAAAATAATAATAATCGAACGGCTGAATGGATTTGCACGAAACTTGGCAAAATTGTAGGGACTGGTAGTCCGATGTGCCTTTGCTAGGTCTCAATATATGTGCTCCAGTGGATTTTGAGAAATTAACGTTCAAAAAAAGATATATATCTGTAACAGCGCTCCGCTTCGCGGAGATAAAATTATATCTGTATTACCTAGCTGTTGCTAACACCAGTTAGCGACGGCTAGTAGGAGATAGCGACCATCTTGGGCCCCACTTTGCATGTGAGTGATATTTATCACTAATGACATGCAAAGTGGGCATGCCAAGATGTTAGCGACTGGAAACAGTCGCTAACATCGCTATCTCCTATTATCAACTTTTGGAAATATTCGCGATAAGCGCGAATATCTCCAAAAGCTAGCACCTGCCCTGAGCAGTTCTAAGGCATGTTATCCAATGGGAGGTGGATAACATGGCTAAGAGCATTAGCTCGGTAATGCATGAATATCGCTGAGTTTTCAGCGATATTAATGCATTGCGGTCGTTTTTTATCGTATTTGCGATAAACCTTGATAATAGCAAGGTTTATCTGCGATAATTTCTGACGATGCTTAGCGGTAAAAAAATCGTTGCTAAGCATCGTTAGGGATAAATATCGCTTAACTTTGGTAATATGCCCCAACGTCTGTTAACGTTCGATTCGAAGGAAATCAGGAAGTGTTGAAAAACATTGTCTGCGCCATCTTGCCTTTTTAGGTCTCGCCTGTCGATGCGCATGCGCATCGAGCAAGGCGAGAGTATTGGGACTTATCCGCTCTTTATCCACACTGCAAGGAATCGTGGCGATTCCTTGCAGTGCCCGTGACTTTTAAGCTCAATGCGCATGCGCATTGAGCTTAAAAGCGCGTGCACGTCCGTCTTTGTTTACCCGCTCCGCCCCCTCCCCTTCCCGCCGTCTCGCATTTCCCCTGTCGCACTTCTACTCCCCCCTCCCCTCTCTTCCCTCCGTCTTGTTTATTGTACCCGCTCCGCCCCCTCCCCTTCCCGCCGTGTCGCATTTCTCCTCCCCCCTCCCCTCTCTTCCCTCCGTCTTGTTTTCTTCCTTTGTGACTGTTTTTCTATCTATATCTTCCTCGGTCTTTCTTCGTTTTCTGTCTTTCTCTGTTTAGCTCTGGGTCACCATCGAGTGTGCGGGCCCACCACCACAGGCACAATTTAAACACACCTTAGCTGTTAAGAAAATGTTACTTCCAATTCCGCTAAAAGGCAAATGTATCAGTGGAATAAAAAAAGATTCCCGATTTGTTGTACATTAAAGCACAGCTGCTGTGAACTGCCATGGTTTTCTGTATAATGGAAAATATTGCCGGTAACTTGAAGTTTGGATCAAATCTTTAACAAAATTATGTTACATGTCTGTATGCAGCGTGAAAAAAAATAAGTATTGAAATGGAAAAAAATGAAAATAAGTGGGCAATTTCCTCAGCTGCTGTATAAATCTAAAGATTTCCAGTTTATTTTTCATGGAATTTTGCACAAGCTCTATTTTTCAGTACTTAAAATTACAGCTCTTACCGTCAAACCATTAAGTCGAACCGTTTTTAAAAACATTTTTTATGCTGTTACGGTAGATAGAACACTGCCTAAAGTAGCTGACATCTTTCCGAATGTCCCTGCCTACCATATAGTTTCTAGTTTGCTACAGAGGCGTGGCAGGATCGGCATCTATAGCATGCCTACGAACCCTTACCCTCCCCCTTTTGTTTCAAGTTTGTCTTGCCACTTGCCCCATTCTGCGTGTATTTTGCTTCATTTCCCCATTCTTGGTTGTGTTAATCCTTATCGCTCGCGCATTTATATCTTAAATGACCTGACGATTTTCAAAATCTCCTTTAGCAACACTACCCCCCCTCCCCCCCACCACCACCATATCTCCTCCCTGACTCCCTAATATGCACTTCAAAATTTGACCTAGAGTGTTAGAGAGCTGTTATTATGTGAACCTGCGTGAGATCGAATGAGTGGGTGCCATCCCTTGCATACCACTGTGTATCACCTCGGGTGGTCTTCTAGGCGCCCTGGTCCTGCTTCAGACGTCTGTCGAGTTAGCTCGAGCGGTTTGCATTATAACAAACGCTCATGTGCCGTCCGCTTCGTAATCTTTACCTGCAGAAGAGACTTGAATCATCGAAGATAGATTGAGTTAGCCTGGCAGAATTTCCATGCCTGCTTTAAGTGCGTCACAGCATTCTGCTCTCGCCTGGTCATGCTGTTTTCCCTGGAATGACTGTTTTGCTAAGCAGATCCCTCTGTCATTGTTCCAGCATGCTGCTTCACGGGCTACATTACGGAATGCAGCACTGTCTTAATTATTTGCATTTGGCACGCGACCTTCTAAATCTGCATCCTGTCAGGCAGTTCCATTTTCGGTGCGCCTTGCACCTTTTCCTGGAGTCTCCTGCGTGCATTGAAATGTACTTTATCCGTATTCTCTGAAGTTATCCAAGTTCTGGCAAGCACCATGCAGGAGTCCTGCAACACCGCCGCTGCTGCCGTGAGCAATTCACGGATTTCCGGCTATTTGCGCGTCCCCAACACTGTACGCAGAACAAGAACATCTGGGGGCGCCGCCATGCTTTCAATAATCTCCAAATTCTCCACGGACCACCCTCCGGCGTTTTTCACAAAGCTGCTCCTATTTCACACTCCCCAGTCTCACGTGGTACACCCCTCCTACCAGCCTTAGTGGTACTCAACCCATACCAACCCCAGAGATCTTCTTGCCATTCCAGCTTCGCGCGGGTTCTCTGTCCTGCCACTGTCCCAGTGCGTTTCTACCCTGGGAATGCCCCACCGTGCGCCGGTCACAATATCTCACACAGTTCGCACCTTGCTGTCTCGCTGTGGTGCTCTCTCTGCCCTGCAAATCTCTGGCCGTTTTCCCGCTCTATCAACTCCCAGTGGTATTTATGCTATAGCCCCCTCCTGTGGTATTTCTGCCCCCCATAGCTTTGCGGTCCCTCACTCACCCTCAACCCCTCACCCTCACTCACCCTCACCCTCACTCACCCTCAACCCCTCACTCACCCTCAACCCCTCACTCACCCTCAACCCCTCACTCACCCTCACCCACCCTCACCCTCACTCACCCTCAACCCCTCACCCTCACTCACCCTCACTCACCCTCACCCTCACTCACCCTCACCCTCACTCACCCTCAACCCATCACCCTCACTCACCCTCACCCTCACTCACCCTCACCCTCACTCACCCTCAACCCCTCACCCTCAACCCCTCACCCTCACCCTCACTCACCCTCAACCCCTCACTCACCCTCACTCTCACTCACCCTCAACCCCTCACCCTCACTCACCCTCACCCTCACTCACCCTCAACCCCTCACTCACCCTCAACCCCTCACCCTCAACATCAACCCCTCACCCTCACTCACCCTCACCCTCACTCACCCTCACTCACACTCACCCTCACTCACCCTCACCCTCACCCTCACCCTTACTCACCCTCACTCACCCTCACCCTCACTCTCACTCACCCTCAACCCCTCACCCTCACTCACCCTCACCCACCCTCACTCACCCTCACTCACCCTCAACCCCTCACCCTCACACAGTGGAATAGGTCTCGGAGCATTTGAGTTAGAGCTTCTAGAAATGTTTATGTTTTTTTTTTTTTATTCTTTAGCATTGGCTACAGGAAACAAAAATGCTAAAGATTTACAAAAAAACCCATAAACAATTCTAAAAGCACTAACTCTAATGCTGCGAGACCTATTGCATTTCCAATGCTTGTTTCAAATGCCACACTTTTGTCGTGCACGGCAGTCATTTTAGATGCCTTGACCAGACCCACTCTGTGCACGCTGTCGATCCTTAGCATGACTCCCCACCCTCGCAAGCATCTCCCCCAGGCAGTGGTCACCCCCGCTCTCTGTCTTATGCATGGGTAATAAACCACCCCACATCTGCGCTGCTCTTCCCTGAGAATCACACCCTGTGCCCGCCCGACACCTCCCTTTCGCCCTATTCACTACCGCACCCTCTGACACTCCTTTTCCTCTGTGTCCGATTGTCCAGGCCGGTCCTAGGGTATCAGCTAGCCCTGCAGATGTAGTTTATGGCCCCAGTTGTAAAGAATCACCCCTCTTCAAAGGAGTTATAGTAGATCAAGGCCCACACTCGATGAGATCCGTCACAGCAGACGCGTTCCTATTATCTGAAAACCATCCTGTATTGTGATTGGGGAGGGGACCGAGCCTGAAGCGGAAGATTCCAGGGATGACTCTTTGTACATCAAAGTTTTACAATTATGTGTCCCATTAAAAATATATAGCACTCCAACAAAGTAGTAAGATTATAAAACTTTAATAACTTATAAATATATACAAGAAAACAAAAACAGTAATAACATATAAACATTTTTAGGGAAAAACAACGAAGTAGCGGTCGGCTGTGCGAATAGTCCCAACGCAGCACAACGTCCAGATTTCTGGCGTGGGGCGTCGCGGGGGGTGGGTCATCAGTAGCAAACTGTTGTGCGAATAGTTCCAAGGCAGCAGAACGATGGCACCAAGGTGATGTCCAGTAAGTTGCCGCACTGGTATTGGTATCCTACAATGCTGCTCCGAATAACGGCGTGGGGCGCCCCGGGGGAGGCGGCGTGAACGGGCCTCTCCAGGTGGAGTGTCATCTGTTGTAGTGGGGCGCCCCTTTACCGTTTCAGTTGCCATTCCGTCCGTTTTTGGTCCACTGTGTCAAAAGCCGCAATTCAGCTGAGTTGCGCCCACTCTTGCGGTGCAGCGATAGGCGGCTGTCACAGGACTCTCAAAATGGCGGCAGGCTCTTTCCTTTTTGGGCCTGGTCCACTGAAATGGCCCTGGGACACCTTGGAAATCGGACGCTTGTCTGCTAGGTCTTGGACCCCATTCTCGAAAGCGTCCCCTCCGCCTTGAGGATTTATAAAAAGTTTTGGGGGCCCCCGACTCCTGTAGGCTTCTGGTGGGGAGCGGTTGCCATGATTGCTCGCGGAATGACCACGACGGAGCTACGAGATGGTGGTGCTCTCATGCTGAAGCCAGCTTCAGTCTGAAACATCCAGAAACAAGGTGGGGCTTTCATCGTTTGGGAAAAAAAAAAGTTTTCATCCAATGAAAAGTGTTGTTTTTAGGTCATATGATCAAGCCTTCCATCATTAGGAAACCAAAAGTAAAATGAACCAATGAAAAGTTTTATAAACAAGTCACATGACCTGTTATGCGGCATAGGGTATAAAATGCGGAGAAAATACGTTGGCACGTGAGGCGGCGTCAGTAGCGGACCGATGTGCGAATAGGCCGAAGGCAATACAACGCGCCAAGATCCGGATGGCACCGAGGTGGTGTCCAGCAAGTTGCAGCACTGGTGTGGCCATCCTACAATGCTGAAAGTCGGCGTGGGGCGCCCCGTTGGCCTGTGAGATGGCGGCAGTAGCGGACCGATGTGCGAATGGGGCCAAAGGCAGCGCAACAATATTTTCGGAATAGAAGACACCACAAGGCGCTGAGATGCCAAGATCCGGATGGCACCGAGGTGGTGTCTAGCAAGTTGTGGCACTGGTGTGGCCATCCTACAATGGTAAAAGTCGGCGTGGGGCGCCCTGTTGGCCTGTGAGATGGTGTCAGTAGCGGACTGATGTGCGAATGGGGCCAAAGGCAGCGCAACAATATTTTCTGACTGACACCGCAAGGCGCTGAGATGCCAAGATCCGGATGGCACCGAGGTGATGTCTAAGTTGCGGACCGATGTGCGAATGGGGTCAAAGGCAGCGCAACAATATTTTCTGTATGGAAGATACCACTAGGCGTTGAGATGCCAAGATCCGGATGGCACCGAGGTGATGTCTAGCAAGTTGCTGTACTGGTGTGGCCATCCTACAATGGTAAAAGTCGGCGTGGGGCGCCCTGTTGGCTTGTGAGATGGTGTCAGTTGCAGACCGATGTGCGAATGGGGCCAAAGGCAGCGCAACAATATTTTCTGTATGGAAGATACCACTAGGCGTTGAGATGCCAAGATCCGGATGGCACCGAGGTGATGTCTAGCAAGTTGCTGTACTGGTGTGGTCATCCTACAATTCTGAAACTCGGCGTGGGGCGCCCTATTAGCCTGTGAGATGGCGTCAGTAGCGGACCGATGTGTGAATGGGGCAAAGGTAGCGCAAGAATATTTTCTGAATAGAAGACACCACAAGGCGCTGAGATGCCAAGATCCGGATGGCACCGAGGTGGTGTCTAGTAAGGTGCACTGGTGTGGTCATCCTACAATGCTGAAACTCGGCGTGGGGCGCCCCATTAGCCTGTGAGATGGCGTCAGTAGCGGACCGATGTGCTAATAGGTCGAAGGCAGCACAACGCGCCAAGATCCGGATGTCACCGTGGTGGTTTCATAGTTGAGAGGCACTTCATCTGCAGTGGGGCGCCGAGATCCGGATGGCACCAAGGTGATGTCTAGCAAGTTGCTGTACTGGTGTGGTCATCCTACAATGCTGAAACTCGGCGTGGGGTGCCCCATTAGCCTGTGAGATGGCGTCAGTAGCGGACCGATGTGCGAATAGGTCGAAGGCAGCACAACGCGCCAAGATCCGGATGTCACCGTGGTGGTTTCATAGTTGAGAGGCACTTCATCTGCAGTGGGGCGCCGAGATCCGGATGGCACCGAGGTGATGTCTAGCAAGTTGCTGTACTGGTGTGGTCATCCTACAATGCTGAAACTCGGCGTGGGGCGCCCCATTAGCCTGTGAGATGGCGTCAGTAGCGGACCGATGTGCGAATAGGCCGAAGGCAGCACAACGCGCCAAGATCCGGATGTCACCGTGGTGGTTTCATAGTTGAGAGGCACTTCATCTGCAGTGGGGCGCCGAGATCCGGATGGCACCGAGGTGATGTCTAGCAAGTTGCTGTACTGGTGTGGTCATCCTACAATGCTGAAACTCGGCGTGGGGCGCCCCATTAGCCTGTGAGATGGCGTCAGTAGCGGACCGATGTGCGAATGGGGCCAAAAGGCAGCGCAACAATATTTTCTGAAGAGAAGACACCAAAAGGCGCTGAGATTCCAAGATCCGGATGGCACCGAGGTGGTGTCTAGCAAGCTATGCAGTTGAGTTGTGTGCGCACTTGCGGCGAATAGGTCGAAGGCAGCATAACAATGTTTTCTGAATAGAAGACACCACAAGGCGTTGAGATTCGGTTACCACCGAGGTGATGTCTAGCAAGTTGCCGCACTGGTGTGGCCATCCTACAATACTGCTCCGAATAACGGCGTGGGGTGCCCGAAGGGGGGGGGGGGGGGAGGCGGCGTGAACGGGCCTTCCTAGGTGGAGGCTCGTCTGCTGTAGTGGGGCGCCCCTTTACCGTTTCAGTTGCCATTCAGCTGAGTTTCGGCTGCTCTTGATGCTACAGCGACAGGCGGCTGCAACAGGACTCTCAAAATGGCGGCCTGTTCTTTGGATTTGGGCCTGGTCCACTAAAATGGCCCTGGGACACCTTAGAACTCGGACGCTCGATTTTTTTTTCCTTTCCTGTACATGCAAAAAAAGGTAAATGCCCGGTACGTTACACGCTTCATCTGCCACGATGAACTCTCCAGAGGAACCGAAAAAAAATATAGTTATGGTAACTATACCATGCATCGTCATATGGAGAGGTGGCACCAATTAATTATAGTGCTGCATAAAAGAGAGATTTGGAGGAGAACCCCTGACCTGCTAGTACATTCATCAAAGAAGTGGCACTGACCCCATCAGAGGCAAGGGAAACGGTCCCAAATATTTAGAAGAACTTTGGAAAGATTAAAATGACATGTTTAGATTGTGGCAAATTAATTTCATGTGGACAGATGAGTGTTACTCTAATAAATACAGCATATGAACATCATCATAGTCGATGGTTGGTAGAGACATTTTGACTATATCCTGGACCTGCCCGTCCTCGCCCAAAATGGCGCCGGAATAAATGGGACTCGTAACTCCTTGTTGTGTACTGGTTGCAGAACCTTGAAATCACGAGATACGTATGCAGTTTTGAAGCACATGGCGGGCGGGGACGAGAATTGATTGAATATTTCGACATCCCTATTGATATTAAGTTCTGATGTGTTATTGATTACTGTACTATTGAAAGTTCGAATTAACGTCACCCATGGTACTTGCCCGCAAATGTATATCTAGATAATTTTATTGTAACTGGCCCTGTCGTATTTTAATTATAAAATGTACGTCCACCGATTCCGTAACTGTTAGACACCTTAGTTCTTGCAACCTAATGGCCCGCCCGTTACGTTCCTCTACAGTGTAAATGTCTACTCATCATATACGATTACAGTTTGCTCCGTGGCCGGCCCACGTGGTTATAGGCTCGTATTTGTATAATGAAATTTTCACAATAAAGGTTTTTAAAAGAAAACATGGTAGTAGTATATACATTGGTAAAGTTTTTAATAATAGTCACTGTTTTAGAATCATTAAAAGGCAAGTGAAATAAAGCAGACCAATTACATGAAGGGTAAAAGGTATAATACGAAGGAACGCAGTAAAGATAAATGGTCAAGGGCTGTTGTGTTTTCTACTCCTGCAACATAAAGTGATCGATAAGAATCTCATATTCAGGCGTATCGGCGACTAAGACAGCAGGTCGACCCTCTTTTGCTCAACGGCTCCGTCATGGGACGAAGAAACGCTCTTTTTCTCGAAAAAAGAATATATTTTACTTGCAGGACAGTTGTAAATTTTCCGGGAAAGTACATTAGCCTGGAACATTATAACATATATTTAAGAAAAAATAATGTTCGGAAGTAATAAAAAGCGTAATTTTTAGGTCATATGACCAAGCCTTTCATCATTAGAATAAGAAAAGTAAAATGAACCAATGAAAAGTTTTATTAACAAGTCACATGACTTGTTATGCTTATGTTACGCGCTGCGCGCCCCGGATGACTTCCGGATGCGCTAACGCGGCGCGTCATATGACGCATTACGCGACAACGTAGGTCCAGAATATAGTCAAAATGTCTCCACCAACCAGCGGTCGGAACACAACCCCTTTCAGCAGGCTAAATAGTTCTGTTAAATGACAACAGAAGGGACAGGCAACAAGAAACATCAGTCAAAGAGGGGAGGGCTAGTTCTTCTCTACCGGGTTACATTGGGGCGCTACCGGAACTGATCGAATTGGTAGTCTACAGTGTTTCTGGATGTTTCAGACTGAAGCTGGGGTTAGCATGAGAGCAGTACCATTTCGTAGCTCCGTCGTGGCCATTCCGCAACCAATCATGGCAGCCGCTCTTTATCGTTATTTTGGGCGGGGTGGGTGGCGGAGCCGAGCTGTTTTGCAGCCATCATTGTGTGGAGTTCAGTTCATTTCACTAGTTTTGTATTTGTCATGAGGGGTTGTTCCTAATGTTTCTATTTTAGCGAGGTCAAAAAGAGATCCCGTTAGTGGCCTACTGATTTTGCTCGATTCCTTTTCTTTTTTTTTTTACACGATTTTTCGTTATCTGCAAAGACTAAACAGAGTATTGCGACTCTGTGTTTGTTTGTAAATAGAGAATGAACCAAAGAGAACCAATTCTAAAACAGTAAATACTTGGATAACAATCAATCAAATGGAGAGAGAAGCAGGCACGACGTATTACAACGGGGGCAAAGGCCTGCGTTAACTACCCTTCACTATGTGCAAAGAGAGAGTACTCCTAATAGAAATGAGGGGGGGGGGGGCACCATTCAAAGCAGATCAGTGTGCATAAACACGAAAATGTTTTCACTTACCACGTACTTGACATTCGACAGCTTATGATATTTGCTATTAAAAAACCATTGAAATTCACTGAAAAAACCATAGCTTATAGACCATATATAGTTAGGAATTAGCATTTACAAAACCTTGAAAATTCACTGAAAAAACCATAGGTTATAGACCATATATAGTTAGGAATTAGCATTTGCAAAAAACCTTATTTTACTCGCACAAAACCATTGAAATTCCATATATAGTTAGTTGCACTAACTATATATCGCGCACCTGCAATCCACTGCTGATGATGTCACATATTACATCATTCATGACATGGTCAGTGACATCACTGATGACATCTCAAATGACATCACTGATGACATCACTGATGACATCTCATTTGACATCAATGACCACATCACTGATGATATCATTCATGTGACAATACAATGCATCTCCTCACATTTTAATATAACCTCTGTTTCACCCAGTGTTAAATACAGAGTATAATTTTTGAAACCATTGACACACCAATACTAGTTACTACATATGTACTCACTGATTCCTACGTCTACACACACATTCACTCATTCACCCATACAATCATTCATACATACAATCACTCATCTTTACAACACTATCATATGCACTCATACACCTATACAGACACTCACACTCTGCCACTCATCCATGGAGTTACTCACACACCTAGTCAGTCCTGTAAAGAATCAATCACACTTCCATTTTCTTGTCTATACAGTTAAACATAGAGCACCTTACATTTTCAAACATATACTAACACATACTTACCTTTTTATACAATCATTGATATAAGTACACATTGATCTGCACAGAGTCACACACCTCCCAGCCAGCCACACACACACACTCAGTCTCCCATACAAATACTTGGACAATCAATCAGTAACCCATATAGTTAATCATATAGCTACTGATCAACACATGCAGCAGTTTACAGAACAACAGACATAATGATGCACAAATTAAGACACTTTAGTCACTAACCCATGCACTCAGTGAGACACATTTAATCACTCACTCATACATTCAGTCATGCACCTACTAAATCCTTTGTCCAGACACTTATACTTCCACTCATTCTTCAATATGTAAGACACATTTTAACTTTACAGAAACATACAGTCACTGGATGTTGTCATCAGTGATGTCATCAGTGATGTCATTTGAGATGTCATCAGTGATGTCATCAGTGATGTCACTGACCATGTCATGAATGATGTAATATGTGACATCATCAGCAGTGGATTGCAGGTGTGCGATATATAGTTAGTGCAACTAACTATATATGGAATTTCAATGGTTTTGTGTGAGTAAAATAAGGTTTTTTAAATGCTAATTCCTAACTATATATGGTCTATAACCTATGGTTTTTTCAGTGAATTTTCAAGGTTTTGTAAATGCTAATTCCTAACTATATATGGTCTATAACCTATGGTTTTTTCAGTGAATATATATATATATATATATTACCTACTGGCAGTCGCCAGTAGGTATATATAGTTAGGATTTTTTTGAATAGGGATTTCTGAAAATTCTATGTTGAATAACTTTGGCGTTGATGGACGGAATTGGCTGAAATTTTCAGGAAAATGGCACATTTTGTTTCTGAGCGTCCCCTGAAAGTTTAGGGGGGTTTCGTCAAGCGGGGGCCGAGAAAAAAGGGGGGTCCCAAAAAGTGTTTTTAACATTGAGTTTTCCATAGGGCGGTTGGACTCACTTTTAGCTCGAACGGCTGAATGGATTTCCACAAAACTTGGCAAAATTGTAGGGACTGGTAGCCCGATGTGCCTTTGCTATGTCTCAAGATATATGCTCCAGTGGTTTTTACGAAAATTAACTTTGAAAAATATATATTGGCTACATTGGGCTATATATATGTTAGAGCCCAAATGTAGCCCAATGTAGCCCAATGTAGCCCAATGTAGCCCAAAGATGGCCACCAGAGACAAAAAAAAACAAATGTAGCCCAAATATCAGCCAGATGCAGCCCAACTATAGCCCAATGACAGAATGTCCCAGAGTGTTCTAAAGAACAACTAGAACGCTAACAGTCTTACTTATGACAAAAGTATGGCACACCTGAAGTCATCTTGATTGGAATAAAGTGGTAACACTTAATACATTTAATTTGAAAAGGAACAAAATGAGGGGTTTCATTTTGCCATAGAAATGTTATATATATATATATATATATATATATATATATATATATATATATATATATTCACTGAAAAAACCATAGGTTATAGACCATATATAGTTAGGAATTAGCATTTAAAAAACCTTATTTTACTCACACAAAACCATTGAAATTCCATATATAGTTAGTTGCACTAACTATGTATCGCGCACCCGCAATCCACTGCTGATCATGTCACATATTACATCATTCATGACATGGTCAGTGACATCACTGATGACATCACTGATGACATCTCAAATGACATCACTGATGACATCACTGATGACAACATCCAGTGACTATGTTTCTGTAAAGTTAAAATATGTCTTACATATTGAAGAATGAGTGGATGTATAAGTGTCTGGATGAAGGATTTAGTAGGTGCATGCCTGACTGTATGAGTGAGTGATTAAATGTGTCTCACTGAGTGCATGGGTTAGTGACTAAACTGTCTTAATTTGTGCATCATTATGTCTGTTGTTCTGTAAACTGCTGCATGTGTTGATCAGTAGCTATATGAGTAACTATATAGGTTATTGATTGGTTGCCCAAGTATTTGTATGGGAGACTGAGTGTGTGTGTGGGTGGCTGGGAGGTGTATGACTCTGTGCATAGATGTGTGAGCAGTTGATTCACTAGATGTATGGGTTCAAAAGTGCATGTGGAAACAGCTGTATGGGCGGTTGACTGTGTGCATGAGTGTATTGGTGAGTGAATGGATATCTCAGTGCTGCATGTCAAAGTAAGTACATATGTAAAACACAGTACATGTGAGAGTTGACATATATAAATAACTGTGCATAAGAGCCAGTGAATGTGTGACTGGCTGTATGGATCACTGTGAACTTGTATCAGGGATTGTATAATAGAGTAAATATGTGTTAGTATATGTTTGAATAAGTAAGGTGTGTATAACTGTATAGTTGAGGAAATGGAGGTGTGATTGATTCTTTGCATGACTAACTAGGTGTGTGAGTAACTCCATGGATGAGTGACAGTCTGTGAGTGTCTGTTTACACTGAGTGTATCTAAGGTTATATTAGAGTCTGAAGAGGTTCATCGTATTATCACATGAATGATGTCATCAGTGATGTGATCAGTAATGTCAAATGAGATGTCATCAGTGATGTCATCAGTGATGTCATTTGAGATGTCATCAGTGATGTCATTTGAGATGTCATCAGTGATGTCATCAGTGATGTCATTTGAGATGTCATCAGTGATGTCATCAGTGATGTCATTTGAGATGTCATCAGTGATGTCATCAGTGATGTCACTGACCATGTCATGAATGATGTAATATGTGACATGATCAGCAGTGGATTGCGGGTGCGCGATATATAGTTAGTGCAACTAACTATATATGGAATTTCAATGGTTTTGTGTGAGTAAAATAAGGTTTTTTAAATGCTAATTCCTAACTATATATGGTCTATAACCTATGGTTTTTTCAGTGAATTTTCAAGGTTTTGTAAATGCTAATTCCTAACTATATATGGTCTATAACCTATGGTTTTTTCAGTGAATTTCAATGGTTTTTTAATAGCAAATATCATAAGCTGTCGAATGTCAAGTACGTGGTAAGTGAAAACATTTTCGTGTTTATGCACACTGATCTGCTTTGAATGGTGCCCCCCCCCCTCATTTCTATTAGGAGTACTCTCTCTTTGCAGATAGTGAAAGGTAGTTAACGCAGGCCTTTGCCCCCGTTGTAATCCGTCGTGCCTGCTTCTCTCTCCATTTGATTGATTGTTATCCAAGTATTTACTGTTTTAGAATTAGTTCTCTTTGGTTCATTCTCTATTTACAAACAAACACAGAGTCGCAATACTCTGTTTAGTCTTTGCAGATAACGAAAAATCGTGTAAAAAAAAAGAAAAGGAATCGAGTAAAATCAGTAGGCCACTAATGGGATCTCTTTTTGACCTCGCTAAAATAGAAACATTAGGAACAACCCCTCATGACAAATACAAAACTAGTGAGATGAACTGAACTCCACACAATGATGGCTGCAAAACAGCTCGGCTCCGCCACCCACCCCGCCCAAAATAACGATAAAGAGCGGCTGCCATGATTGGTTGCGGAATGGCCACAACGGAGCTACGAAATGGTGCTGCTCTCATGCTAACCCCAGCTTCAGTCTGAAACATTCAGAAACACTGTAGACTACCAATTCGATCAGTTCCGGTAGCGCCCCAATGTAACCCGGTAGAGAAGAACTAGCCCTCCCCTCTTTGACTGATGGTTCTTGTTGCCTGTCCCTTCTGTTGTCATTTAACAGAACTATTTAGCCTGCTGAAAGGGGTTGTGTTCCGACCGCTGGTTGGTGGAGACATTTTGACTATATTCTGGACCTGCGTTGTCGCGTAATGCGTCATATGACGCGCCGCGTTAGCGCATCCGGAAGTCATCCGGGGCGCGCAGCGCGTAACGTAAGCATAACAAGTCATGTGACTTGTTAATAAAACTTTTCATTGGTTCATTTTACTTTTCTTATTGTAATGATGAAAGGCTTGGTCATATCACCTAAAAATTACGCTTTTCATTACTTCCGAACATTATTTTTTCTTAAATATATGTTATAATGTTCCAGGCTAATGTACTTTCCCGGAAATTTTACAACTGTCCTGCAAGTAAAATATATTCTTTTTTCGAGAAAAAGAGCGTTTCTTCGTCCCATGACGGAGCCGTTGAGCAAAAGAGGGTCGACCTGCTGTCTTAGTCGCCGATACGCCTGAATATGAGATTCTTATCGATCACTTTATGTTGCAGGAATAGAAAACACAACAGCCCTTGACCATTTATCTTTACTGCGTTCCTTCGTATTATACCTTTTACCCTTCATGTAATTGGTCTGCTTTATTTCACTTGCCTTTTAATGATTCTAAAACAGTGACTATTATTAAAAACTTTACCAATGTATATACTACTACCATGTTTTCTTTTAAAAACCTTTATTGTGAAAATTTCATTATACAAATACGAGCCTATAACCACGTGGGCCTGCCACGGAGCAAACTGTAATCGTATATGATGAATAGACATTTACACTGTAGAGGAACGTAACGGGCGGGCCATTAGGTTGCAAGAACTAAGGTGTCTAACAGTTACGGAATCGGTGGACGTACATTTTATAATTAAAATACGACAGGGCCAGTTACAATAAAATTATCTAGATATACATTTGCGGGCAAGTACCATGGGTGACGTTAATTCGAACTTTCAACAGTACAGTAATCAATAACACATCAGAACTTAATATCAATAGGGATGTCGAAATATTCAATCAATTCTCGGCCCCGCCCGCCATGTGCTTCAAAACTGCATACGTATCTCGTGATTTCAAGGTTCTGCAACCAGTACACAACAAGGAGTTACGAGTCCCATTTATTCCGGCGCCATTTTGGGCGAGGACGGGCAGGTCCAGGATATAGTCAAAATGTCTCTACCAACCATCGACTATGATGATGTTCATATGCTGTATTTATTAGAGTAACACTCATCTGTCCACATGAAATTAATTTACCACAATCTAAACATGTCATTTTAATCTTTCCAAAGTTCTTCTAAATATTTGGGACCGTTTCCCTTGCCTCTGAAGCTCTCAGTGCCACTTCTTTGATGAATGTACTAGCAGGTCAGGGGTTCTCCTCCAAATCTCTCTTTTATGCAGCACTATAATTAATTGGTGCCACCTCTCCATATGACGATGCATGGTATAGTTACCACAACTATATTTTTTTTCGGTTCCTCTGGAGAGTTCATCGTGGCAGATGAAGCGTGTAACGTACCGGGCATTTACCTTTTTTTGCATGTACAGGAAAGGAAAAAAAAATCGTGCGTCCGAGTTCTAAGGTGTCCCAGGGCCATTTTAGTGGACCAGGCCCAAATCCAAAGAACAGGCCGCCATTTTGAGAGTCCTCTTGCAGCCGCCTGTCGCTGTAGCATCAACAGCAGCCGAAACTCAGCTGAATGGCAACTGAAACGGTAAAGGGGCGCCCCACTACAGCAGACGAGCCTCCACCTAGGAAGGCCCATTCACGCCGGCTCCCCCTCCCCCCACCCCCCCTTCGGGCACCCCACGCCGTTATTCGGAGCAGTATTGTAGGATGGCCACACCAGTGCGGCAACTTGCTAGACATCACCCCGGTGGTAACCGAATCTCAACGCCTTGTGGTGTCTTCTATTCAGAAAACATTGTTATGCTGCCTTCGACCTATTCGCCGCAAGTGCGCACACAACTCAACTGCATAGCTTGCTAGACACCACCTCGGTGCCATCCGGATCTTGGAATGTCAGCGCCTTTTGGTGTCTTCTCTTCAGAAAATATTGTTGCGCTGCCTTTGGCCCCATTCGCACATCGGTCCGCAACTTAGACATCACCTCGGTGCCATCCGGATCTTGGCATCTCAGCGCCTTGTGGTGTCAGTCAGAAAATATTGTTGCGCTGCCTTTGGCCCCATTCGCACATCAGTCCGCTACTGACACCATCTCACAGGCCAACAGGGCGCCCCACGCCGACTTTTACCATTGTAGGATGGCCACACCAGTGCCACAACTTGCTAGACACCACCTCGGTGCCATCTGGAACTTGGCATCTCAGCGCCTTGTGGTGTCTTCAATTCAGAATATATTGTTGCGCTGCCTTTGGCCCCATTCGCACATCGGTCCGCTACTGACGCCATCTCACAGGCCAACGGGGCGCCCCACGCCGACTATCAGCATTGTAGGATAGCCACACCAGTACAGCAACTCGCTAGACATCACCTCGGTGCCATCCGGATCTCGGCGCCCCACTGCAGATGAAGTGCCTCTCAACTATGAAACCACCACGGTGACATCCGGATCTTGGCGCGTTGTGCTGCCTTCGGCCTATTCGCACATCGGTCCGCTACTGACGCCATCTCACAGGCTAATGGGGCGACCCACGCCGAGTTTCAGCATTGTAGGATGACCACACCAGTACAGCAACTTGCTAGACATCACCTCGGTGCCATCCGAATCTTGGCATCTCAACGCCTACTGGTATCTTCCATACAGAAAATATTGTTACGCTGCCTTTGGCCCCATTCGCACATCGGTCCGCAACTTAGACATCACCTCGGTGCCATCCGGATCTTGGCATCTCAGCGCCTTGTGGTGTATTCTCTTCAGAAAATATTGTTGCGCTGCCTTTGGCCCCATTCGCACATCGGTCCGCAACTTAGAGATCACCTCGGTGCCATCCGGATCTTGGCATCTCAGCGCCTTGTGGTGTCTTCTACTCCGAAAATATTGTAGAAAATATTGTTGCGCTGCCTTTGGCCCCATTCGCACATCAGTCCGCTACTGACACCATCTCACAGGCCAACAGGGCGCCCCACGCCGACTTTTACCATTGTAGGATGGCCACACCAGTGCCACAACTTGCTAGACACCACCTCGGTGCCATCCGGATCTTGGCATCTCAGCGCCTTGTGGTGTCTTCAAATCAGAAAATATTGTTGCGCTGCCTTTGGCCCCATTCGCACATCGGTCCGCTACTGACGCCATCTCACAGGCCAACGGGGCGCCCCACGCCGACTTTCAACATTGTAGGATGGCCACAGAAGTGCGACAACTTACTAGACACCACCTCGGTGCCATCCGGATCTTGGCGCGTTGTGCTGCCTTCGGCCTATTCGCACATCGGCCCGCTACTGACGCAAACTCACAGGCCAACGGGGCGCCCCACGCCGACTTTCAGCATTGTAGGATGGCCACACCAGTGCGGCAACTTGCTACACACCACCTCGGTGCCATCCGGATCTTGGCATCTCAGCGCCTAGTGGTGTCTTCTATTCCGAAAATATTGTTGCGCTGCCTTCGGCCCCATTCACACATCGGTCCGCTACTGACGCCATCTCACAGGCCAACGGGGCGCCCCACGCCGACTTTCAGCATTGTAGGATGGCCACACCAGTGCGGCAACTTACTAGACACCACCTCGGTGCCATCCGGATCTTGGCGCGTTGTGCTGCCTTCGGCCTATTCGCACATCGGTCCGCTACTGACGCAAACTCACAGGCCAACGGGGCGCCCCACGCCGACTTTCAGCATTGTTGGATGGCCACACCAGTGCGGCAACTTACTAGACACCACCTCGGTGCCATCCGGATCTTGGCGCGTTGTGCTGCCTTCGGCCTATTCGCACATCGGTCCGCTACTGACGCAAACTCACAGGCCAACGGGGCGCCCCACGCCGACTTTCAGCATTGTAGGATGGCCACACCAGTGCACCTTACTAGACACCACCTCGGTGCCATCCGGATCTTGGCGCGTAGTGAAGCTGCAGCAGCTGCAAATAAGCTTCAGACAGTGTTACAACCGCTGCTCAGAACTCTCAACTATGACACCACCTCGGTGCCATCCGGATCTTGGCGCGTTGTATTGCCTTCGGCCTATTCGCACATCGGTCCGCTACTGACGCCACCTCACGTGCCAACGTATTTTCTCCGCATTTTATACCCTATGCCGCATAACAGGTCATGTGACTTGTTTATAAAACCTTTCATTGGTTCATTTTACTTTTGGTTTCCTAATGATGGAAGGCTTGATCATATGACCTAAAAACAACACTTTTCATTGGATGAAAACTTTTTTTTTTCCCAAACGATGAAAGCCCCACCTTGTTTCTGGATGTTTCAGACTGAAGCTGGCGTCAGCATGAGAGCACCACCATCTCGTAGCTCAGTCGTGGTCATTCCGCGAGCAATCATGGCAGCCGCTCCCCACCAGAAGCCTGCAGGAGTCGGGGCCCCCAAAACTTTTGATGAATTCTCAAGGCGGAGGGGACGCTTTCGAGAATGGGGTCCAAGACCTAGCAGACAAGCGTCCGATTTCCAAGGTGTCCCAGGGCCATTTCAGTGGACCAGGCCCAAAAAGGAAACAGCCTGCCGCCATTTTGAGAGTCCTGTGACAGCCGCCTATCGCTGCACCGCAAGAGTGGGCGCAACTCAGCTGAATTGCGGCTTTTGACACAGTGGACCAAAAACGGACGGAATGGCAACTGAAACGGTAAAGGGGCGCCCCACTACAACAGATGACACTCCACCTGGAGAGGCCCGTTCACGCCGCCTCCCCCGGGGCGCCCCACGCCGTTATTCGGAGCAGCATTGTAGGATACCAAAACCAGTGCGGCAACTTACTGGACATCACCTTGGTGCCATCGTTCTGCTGCCTTGGAACTATTCGCACAACAGTTTGCTACTGATGACCCACCCCCCGCGACGCCCCACGCCGGAAATCTGGACGTTGTGCTGCGTTGGGACTATTCGCACAGCCGACCGCTACTTCGTTGTTTTTCCCTAAAATTTTTTATATGTTATTACTATTTTTGTTTTCTTGTATATATTTATAAATTATTAAAGTTTTATAATCTTACTACTTTGTCGGAGTGCTATATATTTTTAATGTGACACATAATTGTAAAAACTTTGATGTACAAAGAGTCATCCCTGGAATCTTCCGCTTCAGGCTCGGTCCCCTCCCCAATCACAATACAGGATGGTTTTCAGATAATAGCAACGCTTCTGCTGTGACGGATCTCATTGAGTGTGGGCCTTGATCTACTATAACTCCTTTGAAGAGGGGTGATTCTTTACAGCTGTGGCCATAAACTACATCTGCAGGGCTAGCTGATACCCTAGGACCAGCCTGGACAATCGGACACAGAGGAAAAGGAGTGTCGGAGGGTGCGGTAGTGAATAGGGCGAAAGGGAGGTGTCGGGCGGGCACAGGGTGTGATTCTCAGGGAAGAGCAGCGCAGATGGGGGGAGGTTTATTACCCATGCATAAGACAGAGAGCGTGGGTGACCACTGCCTGGGGGAGATGCTTGCGAGGGTGGGGAGCCATGCTAAGGATCGACAGCGTGCACAGAGTGGGTCTGGTCAAGGCATCTAAAATGGCTGCCGTGCACGACAAAAGTGTGGCATTTGAAAAAAGACAAGATGGCGCAGACAATGTTTTTCAACACTTCCTGATTTCCTTCGAATCGAACGTTAACAGACGTTGGGGCATATTACCAAAGTTAAGCGATATTTATCCCTAACGATGCTTAGCAACGATTTTTTTTACCGTCAGAAATTATCGCAGATAAACCTTGCTATTATCAAGGTTTATCGCAAATACGATAAAAAACGACCGCAATGCATTAATATCGCTGAAAACTCAGCGATATTCATGCATTACCGAGCTAATGCTCTTAGCCATGTTATCCACCTCCCATTGGATAACATGGCTAAGAACTGCTCAGGTCAGGTGGTAGCTTTTGGAGATATTCGCGCTTATCTCGAATATTTCCAAAAGTTGATAATAGGAGATAGCGATGTTAGCGACTGTTTCCAGTCGCTAACATCTTGGCATGCCCACTTTGCATGTCATTAGTGATAAATATCACTCACATGCAAAGTGGGGCCCAAGATGGTCGCTATCTTCTACTAGCCGTCGCTAACTGGTGTTAGCAACAGCTAGGTAATACACATATAATTTTATCTCCGCGAAGCGGAGCGCTGTTACAGATATATATCTTGTTTTTGAACGTTAATTTCTCAAAATGCACTGAAGCACATATATTGAGACCTAGCAAAGGCACATCGGGCTACCAGTCCCTACAATTTTGCCAAGTTTCGTGCAAATCCATTCAGCTGTTCGATTATTATTATTTATTTATTTTTTTGCCCCGCGGGGCCCTTTTAAAACCTCCACATCAAACCTAAACGGTCAGGGAGGATCTACTATGCCCCCTTATGGTCATTTGCCCCTTCGGTTTGGCCTCCGCTTGTCTCTCGATCCTACCGAGAGACAAGATGGCGGCCGCTACGGACTGTTTGGAATGTTTACAGACGCCGGAGAACCAATCAGCTTCGCTTCACAAAGCTCCGTTGCGCGAAAAGTACGCGTCCTGGAGCGCTGCCCGGTCCGCTGTTACAGATATATATCTTTTTTTAAACGTTAATTTCTCAAAATCCACTGTAGCACATATATTGAGACCTACAAAAGGCACATCGGGCTACCAGTCCCTACAATTTTGCCAAGTTTCGTGCAAATCCATTCAGCCGTTCGGGCTAAAAGTGAGGCCAACCGCCCTATGGAAAACTCAATGTTAAAAACACGTTTTGGGACCCCCTTTTTTCTCGGCCCCCCCTTGACGAACCCCCCCAAAATTTTCAAGGGCTACTCAGAAACAAAATGTGCCATTTTCCTGAAAATTTCAGCCAATTCCGTCCACAAACGCCAAAGTTATTAGACATAGAATTTTCAAAAATCCCATAGAGAAAAATCCTAACTATATATACCTACTGGCGACCGCCAGTAGGTAATATATATATATATATATATATATATATATATATATATATATTAATTACCTACTGGCGGTCGCCAGTAGGTATATATAGTTAAGATTTTTTTGAATAGGGATTTCTGAAAATTCTATGTTGAATAACTTTGGCGTTGATGGACGGAATTGGCTGAAATTTTCAGGAAAATGGCACATTTTGTTTCTGAGCGTCCCCTGAAAGTTTGGGGGGGGTTTCGTCAAGCGGGGGCCGAGAAAAAAGGGGGGTCCCAAAACGTGTTTTTAACATTGAGTTTTCCGAAGGGCGGTTGGACTCACTTTTAGCTCGAACGGCTGAATGGATTTCTATGAAACTTGGCAAAATTGTAGAGACTGTTTGCCCGATGTGCCTTTGCTAGGTCTCAAGATATGTGCTCCAGTGGATTTTGAGAAATTAACGTTAAAAAAAATATATATATCTGTGACAGTGTCCCGGTGGTTGTGTTGTGTGGGTGATGCAAGTACCAACATGTAGGTACCAATGAAGAGTCTAAAATTCAATGTACACCGTCTCCTCTGTAGATATTTTGTATGTTCTAATATGGGTTATTTAAATGTAAATGTGTGGAAAAGCACTTCATGCTTTAAAGCAATTGTATTTTTGAACTGATTGTTCTTTCCTCTTAGTCCTCCTCTTTGTTTTTTTTCCCCCACACTCTTCTCCAGCATGATAGTTGATAAATTCGTTCCCTCAAAAAATGTATATACATAAAAAAATTATATTAAATACATATAAAATATATTTTTCCTATAAAAGAAGAATACATTTTACAGCTTTTGATATTTGCTATTAAAAAACCATTGAAATTCACTGAAAAAACCATAGGTTATAGACCATATACAGTTAGGAATTAGCATTTACAAAACCTTGAAAATTCACTGAAAAAACCATAGGTTATAGACCATATATAGTTAGGAATTAGCATTTACAAAACCTTATTTTACTCACACAAAACCATTGAAATTCGCATATATAGTTAGTTGCACTAACTATATATCGCGCACCCGCAATCCACTGCTGATCATGTCACATATTACATCATTCATGACATGGTCAGTGACATCACTGATGACATCACTGATGACATCTCAAATGACGTCACTGATGACAACATCCAGTGACTGTATGTTTCTGTAAAGTTAAAATATGTCTTACATATTGAAGAATGAGTGGATGTATAAGTGTCTGGATGAAGGATTTAGTAGGTGCATGACTGACTGTATGAGTGAGTGATTAAATGTGTCTCACTGAGTGCATGGGTTAGTGACTAAACTGTCTTAATTTGTGCATCATTATGTCTGTTGTTCTGTAAACTGCTGCATGTGTTGATCAGTAGCTATATGAGTAACTATATGGGTTATTGATTGGTTGCCCAAGTATTTGTATGGGAGACTGAGTGTGTGTGTGGGTGGCTGGGAGGTGTAAATATTAAAATCTTTTTGTGATTTGTAATGAAGCATGAAAGCTTGAAAAGAGCTTGAAACATTGAAAGAACATATTTGAACCAGTGATGCTATGGTTGGGCTGAGTGATGCTGTGGTTGCGCTGAGTGATGCTGTGGTTGCGCTGAGTGATGCTGTGGTGGTGCTGAGTGATGCTGTGGTTGCGCTGAGTGATGCTGTGGTTGCGCTGAGTGATGCTGTGGTTGCGCTGAGTGATGCTGTGGTTGCGCTGAGTGATGCTGTGGTTACGCTGAGTGGTGTGTGCATCGGTGGAGCATAGT
Source organism: Lissotriton helveticus (assembly GCF_964261635.1). Lineage (NCBI taxonomy): Eukaryota > Metazoa > Chordata > Amphibia > Caudata > Salamandridae > Lissotriton > Lissotriton helveticus. Next base: position 889,971,981 of record NC_136071.1, on the reverse strand, counting down.
GGGTGCATTGGTGGAGCTGTGTGGTGGGTGCATTGGTGGAGTTTAGTTGGAGCATCGGTGGAGCATAGTGGGTGCATCGGTGGAGCTGTGTGGTGGGTGCATCGGTGGAGCTGTGTGGTGGGTGCATCGGCGGAGCTGTGTGGTGGGTGCCTCGGCGGAGCTGTGTGGTGGGTGCCTCGGCGGAGCTGGGTGCATCGGTGGAGCTGGGTGGTGGGTGCATCGGTGGAGCTGTGTGGTGGGTGCTTCTGTGGAGCTGTGTGGTGGGTTCATCTGTGGAGCTGTGTGGTGGGTGCATCTGTGGAGCTGTGTGGTGGGTGCATCGGGGGAGCTGTGTGGTGGGTGCATCGGTGGAGCTGTGTGGTGGGTGCATCATTGGAGCTGTGTGGTGGGTGCATCGGTGGAGCTGTGTGGTGGGTGCCTTGGTGGAGCTGTGTGGTGGGTGCCTCGGAGGAGCTGTGTCGGTGGAGCTATGTGGTGGGTGCATCGGTGGAGCTGTGTCGGTGGAGCTATGTGGTGGGTGCATCGGTGAAGCTGTGTGGTGGGTGCATTGGTGGAGCTGGGTGGTGGGTGTGTCGGTGGAGCTGTGTGGTGGCTGCATCAGTGGAGCTGTGTGGTGGGTGCATCGGTGGAGCTGTGTGGTGGGTGCATCGGTGGAGCTGTGTGGTGGGTCGTCCGGTGGAGCTGTGTGGTGGGTGCATCGGTGGAGCTGTGTGGTGGGTGCATCGGTGGAGCTGTGTGGTGGGTGCATTGGTGGAACTGTGTGGTCGGTGCATTGGTGGAGCTGTGTAGGTGGAGCTGTGTGGTGGGTGCATCGGTGGAGCTGTGTGGTGGGTGCATTGGTGGAGCTGTGGAGCTGTATGGTGGGTGCCTTGGTGGAGCTGTATCGGTGGAGCTGTGTGGTGGGTGCATCGGTGGAGCTGTGTGGTGGGTGCATCGGTGGAGCTGTGTGGTGGGTGCATCGGTGGAGCTGTGTGGTGGGTGCATCGGTGGAGCTGTGTCGGTGGAGCTGTGTGGTGGCTGCATCGGTGGAGCTGTGTGGTGGGTGCCTCGGTGGAGCAGTGTGGTGGGTGCCTCGGTGGAGCTGTGTAGGTGGAGCTGTGTGGTGGGTGCATCGGTGGAGCTGGGTGGTGGGTGCATCGGTGGAGCTGTGTAGGTGGAGCTGTGTGGTGGGTGCATCTGTTGAGCTGTGTGGTGGGTGCCTCTGTGGAGTTGTGTGGTGGGTGCATAGGTGGAGCTGTGTGTTGGGTGCATTGGTGGAGCTGTGTGGTGGGTGCATTGGTGGAGCTGGGTGGTGGGTGCATCGGTGGAGCTGTGTCGGTGGAGCTGTGTGGTGGCTGAATCGGTGGAGCTGTGTGGTGGGTCGTTCGGTGGAGCTGTGTGGTGGGTGCATCGGTGGAGCTGTGTAGGTGGAGCTGTGTGGTGGGTGCATCGGTGGAGCTGTGTGGTGGGTGCATCGGTGGAGCTGTGTGGTGGGTGCATCGGTGGAGCTGTGTGGTGGGTGCATCGGTGGAGCTGTGTGGTGGGTGCATCGGTGGAGCTGTGTGGTGGGTGCATCGGTGGAGCTGTGTGCTGGGTGCATCGGTGAAGCTGTGTGGTGGGTGCATAGGTGGAGCTTAGTTGGTGCATTGGTGGAGCTGTGTGGTGGGTGCATTGGTGGAGCTTAGTTGGAGCATCGGTGGAGCTGTGTGGTGGGTGCATCAGTGGAGCTGTGTGGTGGGTGTATCGGTGGAGCTGTGTCGGTGGAGCTGTGTGCATCGGTGGAGCTGGGTGGTGGGTGCATCGGTGGAGCTGTGTGGTGGGTGCATCGGTGGAGCTGTGTAGGTGGAGCTGTGTGGTGGGTGCATCTGTTGAGCTGTGTGGTGGGTGCCTCTGTGGAGTTGTGTGGTGGGTGCATAGGTGGAGCTGTGTGGTGGGTGCATCGGTGGAGCTGTGTGGTGGGTGCCTCTGTGGAGCTGTGTGGTGGGTGCCTCTGTGGAGCTGTGTGGTGGGTGCCTCTGTGGAGCTGTGTGGTGGGTGCCTCTGTGGAGCTGTGTGGTGGGTTCCTCTGTGGAGCTGTGTGGTGGGTGCCTCTGTGGAGCTGTGTGGTGGGTGCCTCTGTGGAGCTGTGTGGTGGGTGCCTTGGTGGAGCTGTGTGGTGGGTGCCTCTGTGGAGCTGTGTGGTGGGGGCGTCTGTGGAGCTGTGTGCCTATTGCTATATTTTGGATATTAACATGGTCCTAATGAGGTGCAACCAATGCCCAGACAGTGTTACCAGTTTAAAATTACGAAATAATGAAGTAATACTGTTACAAAATATGGCACATTATGCTGCATTATTTGCCTTTTCTTGCCGTATAATATACTCACCCCTACCGCATAATTTGGCCCTCTCCTGCCGCATAATTCCAGTGGCCCTGAGTATAGTGCACTTCTTGGGTGAGTTGCATGGGTTAGAATGACACAATAAAAGCAAGGTGTGGCTAGTGCTGCTTCACATAAGCATTTGGTGTAGTGGAGAATGGACATTGTGCGTGCAATCGATTATCAACTTGTTGCATAAAAATAAAAAAAATCACACAACGAGCTACGTAGTGCCCACCCATTGAAGGCAATGTTAAATCTCCTTAGGAAATACTGTGCAGAGGGACAGAGCACTTTTGCCATAGCAGCGATTTGTGGAGGAACCTTGTTGTTTGAATAGTGCACGTTGTGTGGTACTCATTTTGTCAACCTTGGAAGGATGAAAGGCTAAGTGGTTCAAACAGGATTTAAATCTGGGAACGCGGCATTAAACACAGATCCGTGGATACATTAGCCCGCTGTGCTACCATAACCGGCTGTTCTGGTCTCTGCGTTGTTCCCTGCAGTTTAATCGTTTTTTATCAAACAAAAATACATCTTAATTTTTGCAGCAGTTGCTGTGGCAGTTGTTGTCATTTTTAGCACTAAAAATTACAAATTTCCATAAATTCCATGATACCTATGTGATCACTCTGAGGAGGAAATTTTGAGACGCACAACCTGGGATTTAGATTTAGGGGTTACTGATAGATCACTGCAGTCAGAACAAAACTAGCAAACAGACACAATCATATGCACTAATGAGAACAAGAGAATTGAATTGAAAGTGAAATGAGAATTCACCACATCATGCATTGTTTTATGACCCTCTTGAAAAAACGAAGTACAAAAGACAAACTCCTATCAACATTTCTTTTCTAATGTCATATTCCTTGTTTACTTTCAAAGACAAACATGTTTTTCACTTGTTTCTGTAACATCAAAGTGTTGATTTATTTACAATCCCACGAGAGCTTGTATTTCTGTCTTTGGTAGGACACGGCTGCAGGGCACCCGTGCCGTTTTGATGGTTTTGTCCTCTCCCTTACACATGGTTATCTTACACGAGACAGACCAGGTCGAGTGTGGCGCAGGGGGCACAGAAAGCAAAGGCACAATAGACGTGGGAGGATTACTGCACGTGAGACTGACCTCCAGTCTGGCAGCCCAGCTGACGAGGGGGAAGGGGCGGGGCCAAAGCCCTTTTGAAAAGTTCAATGGTTGTTGCGCCCCTTGGTGTAATTAATGTAAATACTTCCGAATACTGCAAGTGGGAAGTTGACCCTTGACCTTTCAGGTGGGAAGGGTTTACTGGCGCATGCGGAGTACTGATGTCATTTAAACGTGAAGGAGTGCGGAAAAGCCGCATTCCTGTGCTTGGAATGTAGCTCTGCCGGTTCCAGTCGAAGTACGGAATTTTACAAGCGCTCTTACATAGCAACGGGGCGTTCAAATAATAAATCTGCACAAAGCGAAATGCGGGGCCAAATAAACTAAAAAACATTTCAACATCATTTGACGTAGTGAGCAATTGCAAGCATCATGCGATACCTAAAATATACCTGTAGTAACCGTGCGCACAACTGCCACAAACCGCTGCGATGCCATGCCAATGGCAGTGTGTGTGCTATAAGAGTGCTAGTTAACGAGAACAATAAACAAGCATCAAAGGGCATAAAAGGAGACACGGCCGGCGGCCGTGAAACTGAAAGTACGGCCGGCCGGCCGTGAATAATTAGAGAAGCTGTGGGAGGGAGGCTGGCTGCCTTTGTTGTGGTAATTCGAGGCAGGCAGGCAGGAGGCTGATGGCATTGTGCACGCGCTTTTTAGGGCTTGCGCAATGACCTAAAAAGCACATGCACTTCATGGAATCGCCAGTTGAATCGCCAGTAGTTAAACTGTGTTTAAGCCGCTATAGAGCTTCGCCAGCTATGCGCATGCGCATTAGCAGGCGAGCCCTAAAAAGCCTTTCAGCAAACAGGCCATGGGGACTCGAGAGAGCAAACCAAAGATTTCTTAAAATAACCCTTTATTGGGGTAGATGCAGTGTTGCTGCTGCACAAACAGCAATTTTTTTTGAGAAAAAAAGGATACATTATTTACATGTACCTACAGAAAGAATACATTTGATTTGTGAGAATGTATGATAAGAATCATGAGAAGGCTAATAATCTCTGGACCCATTTGACTTCAGAGGGGTCCAATATAAAACAAATGAACGTTTGTAGCGGCAGCAGTGCAGCAAGATTATTTACTCAAGGGACCCAGGATGCCTAGTGGCGCACAGGTCAGCGGTCCCAGGCTAAGTCATTTGCCTAGTGTTTTTATCTTTCTACAGTGCGTGCTGGTGCTGGCACTTTAGCTTCGGGTCGGGATCAGGTACCTCTGTTGTTTTCCAGAATAGTATTCCTCCTGGATTGGGTGGTTCATCTATGCTGAGGTGAGGTTTTCACAGTGCATAAAGATGTCCAGGCTTCTGCCTTTCTCAGTCTGGTCACTAATACACCTAGCTCAAACTTAAACATATGCCTCCTGGCTGCCTCCCCAAGTTCACTGCTTCTGAATCTGTCCGCAGTTAGAGCCCAGGAGAAAAGCTACAACCCGGCATCTCGGTTTTCAGGAGTGTCGAGACTGAGCTGCAGTCTGTGAGCCCTCTTGGTTCTCACTACTGCCAGATCATAGAGAAAGCAGGCCTCCTTCAGCAGACAAGCAAAGCAGCAGGCTTCGTGAAATCGGTAGGTCCATTTCGGCTAGTCCGAGTTTAAACAGCCTGGAATTCTGGACGCTGCGTTCAGGCTGCCGTTGTTTTAGGAATCAAAGAGATTTCATGTTCTAGAACTGCTCAGTGCTTCAGCGGGCTCCTGTAATACACAAAATGAGTGAGGGGAGGGTTTCTACTGGTTAAGCTTACATCCTAAACCTAATCATTAGTTACCTATCCTAAAACAAACTTACTTGGAGTTTACAGCAGGCGTCATATTTTTGTATAGCTCATGAAACTGTCATGTTTGGCTTCTTGCGATTCCAACGTGGAGTGAAACACAAACTTTTAATTTATTGCTTTTTCTCAATTAGCTGGGACTGTACAGCAATTCTTCCGAGAGGTTCAGGGAAAGAGGTGGGAGCCCCCTGGCGAGTCTGTCGCGACCAGGCCCGCCTTCTCACATGTACCAAGGAATATCTCCCCACCTGATTGTGGCAAATGCCTGTGCAAGAACAGGACCACCTGGAGTTAAACTCCACCGAGCTTCATTAGGGAGTTTAATTCATATCTATATTAACTCCTAGGTAGTTTAAACGTTATAACAAGAAATGAAAAGGAGTTTCAGTGTGCATTGTAGATAACCAGGGCCATGTGGTTAGGCTGGGGCGGCGTTTTCACATAATTACGAAGTTGACGCATTTGCCACAATCCAATATCTGCTGCATAATCTGCAGATTTTAACAATAAGACAGAACAATTTAACTGACCACCTTTATGTTGCTTATTGCTATATTTCAGTGTTAAACCTGTACCATTGAGGTGCCACCTATGACCAGACAGTGGTACCAAATGAAAAATGAATTAGCTAATACTATCGTAGAATGTGATGCATTATGCCGCATAATTTACCTTTTTTGCCGCATACATTAGCCAACACTGACACATAATTTGGCCCTCCCCTGCCACATAATTCCAGTGGCCCTGCAGATAACTTGCAATTGCCTTTTCCCTCTGTTGGCGGTTGTTTGTTTTGAAATGTTTTTAGTATGAATGTGTTGTCTGAGGATCTGCCGACCCTCACCAATATAAAAGAAAAACATTAGCTAAAAGAAAAACTATAGATTTGGGCCCAAAGAGCACACATTGCCATAGTAGTCTTGGAACGGAAGTGATCTACATTGTGTGTGGATGTGCTCCTTGTGAAATAGCAGAGTACTGTTACTCACAGTTAATTTAGACAGGAGCTGAAGTTGGCTGACCCTAGTTCTATGCAGTAGTGGGCGGACAAACAACATGAGTGGCAGAATCACAGACCAATGAATAAAGAGGGTTGTCTGAAAGTCTATCTATCTATCTATCAAGGTTTTGGCTACTGCTGTACCTAAATATGTCCTTGGGAAGAAATGGTTGTTCATTCCAATGCACATGGGAAAGTAGAGTAAAAGGCAACGTTCTTGCTAGTTGTTTTGCATGTATGGAATTTATTTTAAGTCCTTATGTGTAATTCATTAGTTGTGATCTGCATTATAACCCAGTCTTATGTTTCTATTGTGGTGTGTATATAGGGGAAGTGGTTACTATGTTGTCAGATGCACACAAGCTGCACAATTTAATCAAGTTAAAATATTTAGGAGTTATAGAAAGTCGGATGGAAAAATATAAGTTTTTTCATAGTAATGTTCTTTGATACATAAAAAGGTAGACACAAGGGAATTTTCAGTAAGCCAAAGCTTTCAGCATGCCAAGTAGGGCATGGGCGTAGTCAGTCATCTGTTGGGTGTTTTTCATTTAGGCCAGTGGCTCTTATCCTTTTGACTTCTGAGGATCCCCACTTAATCATTACTGGAATTTAGGGACCTCTACTGATTCATTATTGGAATTTGGGGACCCCTACTGAGTCATTATTGGAATCTGGGGAACCCGGCCTAAAAAATGTTGATAATTTGAACCTCAAAACAATATGGAAAGGTGTATTTATCAAACAAATACACAAATTGATGAAAGAATTAATTTGATTCTTATACAAATATATACACATTTTAATTTTAATTTGAAGGATGGAGCTCTTCTAAATTCAAATGAGGCTATCCATTGTCCATACACTAATCTATTTGATGCATTTGCACTGCTCACATGAATGAATCTGTAAATAACAACTTCATTTTTTTACTCCAATTTTAAATGAATACAAATTTACAGAACGTTGTAACATTTTCAACTTTACATTATGCTTTTTTGTTTGTATCCACTTTATTAGTTTTGTAATATTATTTAATTTTTTAAGCATCAATGGACCTTCTGAGAAGTTATTGTGGACTCCCTGGGGTCCTCCGACCACAGGTTTACAACCGCTAGTTTAGGCCATTCCTCGTAAGAGTATGTCTCAATTCTTTCCAAACTTGCTTCTCCAGCATGGTTTTATCCATAGCCTAATATTTTGCAAATCTCCTAATGTGTGAAAGAAGATTCCAACACAAACTTTGTTTTGGTATTCCCTCTAAAATGTGTTGTTTATTATACATTTTTTTTAAATAACTCGTTATTGATTATTGCAGGTGTTGTATCGACAAATTTCCTGTGTACGTTATTACAGTAATCGTCTACAAAGAAATGTGCAGAACACAACAGTAACATTTGCATATTACAACATAGAAAAGAAAAGAACAACAATGCTAAATACATAACCAAGCAAACATCAGCGGTTTCATTATTATAGATGAGGATATGCTTTTTTTATGAGGCGAATATCATGTTGCTAATGCCGAAGTTCTTTTAACACTCTATGGGTCACATGTATGACTGCTTCATTTTATGAGTTCCCAATTGCCACTTCTTGCGACTCACAATTAGGAAGGCAAAATGCGATTTACTAATGTGTCTCCAATACATTCAGCGAATCCTAATGGTGTTGCAATTGACCTATCTTGTCAAACTTCATGAGGTAGGTCGCATTTTACGACCCATTGTGAATCGTTAAAAACACAGAGATGGTGCCTTGCTCAGGACAGCAGACCACCATGTCTGTGTTAGACTTTAAATAAAGCAACTTTTTTAAAAATTTTGTTTAAATGCAGCCTGTTTTCCTTAAAGGAAAACGGGATGCGTTTCAAAAAGAAAATTGAAATGTTTCAGTTTTATTTTTTAAGAACAGACAGTGGTCCATGGGACTGCATGCTCTTAAAAAACTTTTCACAACCATTCACAAAGGGTAAAGGGCCCCCTGGGGACCCCTTCCTGTTTGCGACTGGCTTACCTGCTACTTCAAGTAGGCAGTAAACTGCAAAGGTTTTGAGACCACATTCCGGGTGCAAAACATTCATACATCCCTGTGCGACTCGCAATTAGGAAGGGAAGCCCTTGGCCAGCCTCTTCCTTATACCGACTCACAAAACCTATTATGCGAGTCGGTAATAGACTCACAAAATAGGGTTACTACATGTCAAAACCTATTTAGCGGTTGCAAACGGCCTGATTCTCCGTTTGCTACTGCTAAAACATTATGTACATGTGGCATTATTTTTGCTAGTTAGACTGAGGTGTATAGAACTTTAATATAAACTTATAGCCCGCCGTAGTGGGCTATACCAGCTATTAAAGGTCCGCTCCAGCTTTTTGGCTCAGGCCTTTAACAAGGGAGCGGGACCGATATAGCCCTGCTACGAAGAGCTATAAGGCTATTAGAACATTTTGGCACTAGAGGGCAGAATGTTTAAACAAATAAAACAAAGGCCTCTTGGAGCCCGAGGGGTTTTAAATTCCCTCAGTCTCCGAGAGGCCTTTAAATCAACATTGGAATGTTGCTTTCCGGGCTTTTACCGGCCCATAGAAGCTCTGAGCACTCCATTGTATTAAATGGAGTGCTCCACATTCCAGTGTTCTAATATATTATATATAAGTGGTTGACGTATATACCTGGAAAAGAGTGAATTAGGACCAGGGAAAGAGCAAAAGGAGAAATGTCTGGAGGTCCCTGTGGGCGTGTACATTCCTCCAGCCTGGTTGCATTCTTGCCCCCATGTTCGAACCTTGCCTCAGAATTAAAGAACTTTCTTAAGTGGTGGATGATTCAACCTCCTTGATCATGGCGATGATCATCCGATTACAATACAAGGTTCAGAAGTGCCACACCCATCCATTTTTCTGACATTTGCGTTCTCCCTGACTTCTAAGATGGGTTGTGGCTTTCTCAGACTCCTCAGTTGCCAATTTAAGTAATTCCATCTTCTGGGTGGAGATTTGGTGAAGAAAAGCATACCAGCAGTTTATAGTGATTTCTCTTTTGCCAATAAATATGCAGTATGATTTATCGTCCTTAGAGACTGGCATTAATCCTAACAGGCATAGCTGTGAATCATTTCTTACGTTTACCATTTACTGTGGTCAGTTCCTCTGTCACTCCATCCCAAAATGTACTGATATTAAGACCTAACACTACCATTTGAAAGAAGTCCGCTCCAACCATGCCACATCTTGAGCAACTTTTGGACAATTTAAGATAACTATGTAGGCCTTTGGGTATGAAATAACTGATGCATGTAATTATATTTTGTCATTACAAGTGTCCATTTCTGATCTGAGAGATCATTGCCTAGATCAGTCACCCAATGCAGTCTCAAGCAACACAGATCAATTGTTGATTCAGTACTTATAGCTTTTTTTTTTTAATGTGTCACCTCATTTTTAATGTTTCACATTGTGAACGTGGCCTGGGCCACTTTATGTGTAGGAGGCTGTTGTAATCTTCTTTCTGATATAATGCATCCTTGCCATTATTCTCTGCCTTGCTGCTCAGCAAGAGTTGAGGTCATCAGAACGCTTGGATTATTTGTGCTGGGACAAAAGTCAGTTGGAGTGTATGGGCTGAGCAGCAAGGAGGCTGCTCCCGGTGAGGCATTACATGGAACCTGTAACTCAAAATTTAAGAATAAACGTATATCCTTTTCCTAAATTATTTGACTACATGGCATACTTTGTTTTAACAGCTGCTGTACCGTATCTTGTTCTCAAGTCATCTTGTCAGCACTTAGAATCATAACATGAGTCGTTAAGGTCCCTTTTGGCACATTATTTTCACTCCTCAGTTCAGTGAAGTCCAATACCTGAATATTTAAATCCACAACGCATTTGATGCCTGCCTCCTGCCAGGCAGCCTGGTGGCACACCTATAGCATCACACTGTGGCAGACACCACAGCGGAATTCCAGGAGGATCTGGAATCTTAGTGTATGTTTTCCTTAGACAATTAGATCAATAGTGCCTTGCTGCTTTTATCAGTTAAGATGCTAATGCCTCACTGTATCAACAAGAAAGCCTCTGCTGTATACGCACAACCTAGTGTACCACAAACAGGATTTCTCCTGCGTGCCATCTGTGGATAATGGTATTTCAACAAAATGATATTAACATTTCTTTAACTACATTGCCTCCTAGTATGCCTTCATTACTGTGATACATCTGTACACCTAGATGTCCCAAGATGCTAGCGACCCATTTCATGTCAAAGTTACCTATGTACTTCGACCGATTGTGATTATCATGGAAAAATACCCCATTTTCTCCTGTTGACCACTAGCCTTGCCTTTGCACTGAATTTGTCCAACTTCTATACCATCAGCTTTAGCTAATTTTCTATGTTTTGCACATGTGTCTCCTTGCCTCATGTAATTTGAAAGGGGGGCTGTAGCAGGCTAAACAGTAATAGTGGCGGGAACTTCCCTGCTGGGTGCCTGTTCAAGTCAGGTAGTAGATATCAACCCCCTGTTAACACTTACACTGTTGACTCCTTATACAATGGGTGCAAGCGTGTGTGCACCTGCCAAAGTTCATGTTTGTTAGTACTTGAAACAGAAAATCCCAGCCCATCATGTCAAATGCTTTGCCTAGGTCTATCGATGATACTGCACCGAGCATCTCTTTTGGAATGTCATCCAGATATAGAATAGCCTGTCAAAGTTGGTGGTGGGACTCCTGCCTCATACAATTCCATTTTGGTCCAGTTGTACAAGGGTGGTGAGAATTCTATCCAGGTTCATAACTTCTGAGTTGCCTAGTATCTGAGGACAACCATGAAGGTGCATTGTGCAAAAGAGCTTATACGGTCTTGTGTGGGCATCATAGACTGAGTTGTAGAAATATTCCCTGACATTAGGATGCACCTCCCTACAGACATTTGTTAAATTCCAAGTCTCTTGTCGGGCCACAGGTTAGCTGCAGATCTCACAACGGACGTATTACAATGTGGAAACCTGGATTGATCTCTGGATGCATTGACTACATAGTTGAAATCTCCCCTTACATGTACAGACAGATAAACCACTGCTGTCAGGTGTAGTATCAAGCTGCACCATGTTGGGTGCTTTAATATTGAGGATTACCATAGGATTAGCTTCTATGCACCTTTGTCAAGGTACAAAGCCTCCTTCAAATCTTAATATTCCTCCATTTCAGTACAAAGAGAAGCCCTGGTCAATCCATCAAAATAAGGTGAGATGTGCCTTCCTCTTTCTTAGGTACCCATATGCTCTATCACTCAGAAGAACCATCAAAACCCCCTACTATTTCAAGTCCCAAAATGTTTAGCTGTCCGTGTCATAGTGCCCTATTCACATGCAACTCACCCTGCTCCCTCACCTCCTTTCCACACAACCACTGAGCTAAATAAATCAGGAGGTTTCAGTTAACCAGGCACTCAGCCTGCAGGCCTAAGATGGTACATCCCTTAGGTAGCTGATTCGCATGTTGAATGTTTTTAGTCGTAGCTATACTGTTGACCCTAACCATCCACCTCTTGACCCCCAGACCAACACAAAACCCACCCAAGCCCAGAACAAATGAAACGGCATTTTGAAAAGAACCTGTTTCCTTCATGGGTCAATGTTTTTACTATTTGTGAAAAAAGTGGGCGAGGGGCTTAAGTAAAAATCGCTTCCCTGCTGGCAGCTCCGTCAGTTCACATAGATATGACCTGCATACTCCTCACATTGCCCTACAACCATACAGAACAACGCAGCATACAATGTGGGCATAATGTCACTTCTCACCAGTCCTCTTTGACATATAATATCTTTTGCAGATCTTGGTGTAGGTGGAGGCAGTGGTGATGAGCTGGAAACCTACTCCACTGAATCCACGTTAGTCCCAGTCATAGTGGTTTCTGTGACCATCAACACAGAGGTGACTTGTCTCATTTCCCGGCTGGTTACTGTGCTAGTGCTGCCAGCCCCTTCACCTCTCTCTCCTCCGCCACAGACATGATGTTCTGCCTTTGCCTACGCCTGCCTCTCCGACCAAGGCACTTCTCCTTCTATTAGAATTCCTGGGTGGTGTCCTGTCCTGCTGATGCAACCCAGCGATCCTTCCAATCCCATGCATCTTTGGGGTCTGTAAAGAAGCATGTTTTATTTTCATCTATTAGATTTGCAGGCAATAGCAATATATAACGAAAACCTGACACATACAGTTTTGCCTTGACCTCACTAAAAGGGTCCTTTGTTGTGATAGTGCTGTGGTACAATCAGGGAATTGGAAAACTCTTGCACTTCCCACTTCAAAAGGACCAGTTTGTTCATGCCATTTGTAGCAGCAGATCACAACCTCTGTAGTTGAGATGCCTCACTGCTTGTGGCCTGGGGTGATCATGGTGCCCGGGGAATAACAGGCAATCTGTGTGCTTGTTCCACTGTAAAAAAAATGGACATAGTCTATATTAGAAAATGTATTTATCATCTAGTCTATCTCTTTCTGCATGCTTTTATGATGGAGTAACTAAAAAATGTCTTTTCTTGATCATGGTTTTTGTGAATGTGTAGTTGGTGTACGTTTATTACTTTTTCTCAAAGTGTCATGTTCAGTTTTACTTGTCCTTAAAATGTAGATGTAATTTCCGCTCTGACACTCTTGAGTGCCTCGAGTTTGCTAAACCAATCCTCCAGGAATAGCTTTATTGGCAGTCCTTCCTCCCTCTCGGGCAGTCCCACCTGTTCTGTATTATTCCTTCTGTGGCAACCTTTAGCATCCTGTGTGTGGTATTCCTAGAAACAAATCCTTTCAGTCAGGTCTCTAACTTGTGTATGAGTTTCCTTATGTTTGGGTTTCAGGGACTAAAGTTTGCCTTCACATTCTGTTACTCTCTCTGCCAATTTCATGTGATCCACTCTCAATATGGCGAGATAATGGGCTCGCTGTACGTCTTTTATTCAAGAGCCTTCCATGTTGCTTAATGGCAGATAACATTGCATCCAATTTGGCCTGTGGTACCTGCCAGGGTTTAATCTGGACAGGTCCCCTCTGTGCCAGTGCTGCAGTGATTAATGATCAATTTTTGTGACAAGATTGTCTCCTGCTCAGGAAAGTATTTTCTTTGATTAAGTTTGCCAATATGTATCAGATTGTGGTGAGTCTCTAAAAGGTAGCCCCAGCTGTGATCTACGCCACAGCTTAAAAGCCAACCTGCAACCTTCCAGTTATTTCTGTTCATCACAGTGCTATTGGATAACTGTTGTCAGTCCTGAGACAAAGGAAGTGCCCTTTAAATTAGGGTACCCACCCTGGCCTAGGGGATACCTTTGGTCTCTGAGGCCATCAGTAGGACACTAGAGGTATTGTAGCTAAGCAATGTGAGCGTGTTTATCGTCACATTTTATTGCATCAAAATGCACTCCAGGACGAGTGGGGGAGAAGGGTGGGAATTGACAGAGGTCACCCCTGTGCTCAGTATAAGCAGCAGGAATAGTAGAAATTGCAAAACACCTGTAAAGGTGGTCCCCAAGGAAGCCCAGGCTCCAGATCACTAGTTTGTTTCAGTACACTCACCTCAGTTCACCACTCAGAATAACAGGCCAAGCAGTTTGCCCAGTGTTGATAACAATGTTTACACTCTGTGTTCCATAGATATTCCAGGTGGCATCCCGTAGTTCAGATGCCCTCTTCTCAGGTGCTCTCATTTCAGGACTCCTGTCATCCCTGTGGGCTGTAAAATCAGCACAGGTCACTTATAATTCCTTGGCCAATAACAGCCCAGTGATCACTGTATCCCCCTTAGTAGAACATGGCATGGGCCTTCAGAACGGACAACCTTCATCCCACAGCTTTCCCCACATTCTCCTTGTTTGTTCTCTGATGTGAACTGTGAAGCTTGGTCCCATCGCAAGATGATGCAAACTCGCCAACCCCTCAGTAACATTGTTTAACCCCTTATCTTTTATGTTGCGGCTCTGCCACCCGAGCCCTCAGTTTCAGATCTAGCACATGACCTCCTACTCAAGCCGCACCTTAGCTTTGATGCTGAACCCTGCAGGCTGGGTCGGTGTCCCGTCCCTCTTCACGGCAACGAGCCGCAACATCAGTGAGCGCCAGTGGTCACCATATTGCTTTTGATTTGGGCCAATCTCACAGACTTTAATTGGCCGTGTCAGAGGCTCCTAGCAAGGCTATACCTCACTACATTGCAGCTAGTGCTGGTCTCCACACTTCATTTAGGTTTCCTTGGTATTGGTGTAACCTTCATACAGTACACACCCTACACTATTTGTTGCTTCCATGCCCTTTATTGCTTGCTGTCAATATTCTTCATTTCGCTATTATTCATGCTTAGTTCACTTGCCATTGCTGCAACACTGGAATCAGTTGACTCATCCATCTTATCGAGTAATGCATTGGGAGACAGTTTACTATTTTTATATTCCAGAGTGATGCAAAAAAATATTTTGTCATACACCATTTCATCTGGATTCATTAAGGTCTATCTTGACACTACTTACTGGACCTTTGTGTAGGATACTATTTGCTGCTTTTAATGCTCACCTAGACTATTCTAATGCTCCACATGCTAGTTTTCTTATAACTGTTCTACTTCAGCTTCACTTAACCTAGAATAAGGTGAGGCAGTCCACCAGGTGCTAGGCCTCCATAAAAAAAGTATCATTAGGCAGGAGATGCTTGTATTGGTTACCAATCAAGAATCTAGTTTTCTTTAAAATCTTTCACCTGACCTTCACAAAACAAAAGAATGCCTTCTTCTCAGATATCTTACACTTTACTTTTTCCATGACTTGAATCCTAGAGGAAGAGACTTTTGTTTGTCTGAACAGATGTCCTAAAAAACGCATCCCTCTTTATAAAGGCTATCACAATCTGTTGCAGGACTAAGACATCTCTGAAGACTTTTCTCATCTAAACGTATGCAGGCCACGCAATGTCCAGTGCTCAGAGGCCCTCTGGGGGGTTATACCCAATACAAATGTGATCTTTAGTAATAATAATAATAGTAGTAGTTTATTGGGATTTAACATTATTTTCTTATTCCTGGATAGTGTGAGCAAATACAGAGATATTAGAACAGTGGAATTTAAAATCCATTTTTTCCTTGGCCTTAGTTCAATTTCCCATCCCAATGATAATTTTTAGGTCTTGCTAGCGTAGACTGCGCAGTCTCGCTTGCGAGATTTTATGTTTTTTAGGAGCTTTTACTAGCGGGCTTTAAGCCCCGCCCCTCTTTCCCATTGGCCGGCGTCACCATGGCCAGCCATTGGGAAAGAGGTTAGTGTGACCTACACTTTTCTCTGTGTCGGACGGCCCACTTGGACGGGCTCGTCCGACTTCCTTCTGCCGTAAAAGGATTCTTATCTTTATGGTGCCATGTGTTTCAAACACATGGCCCCTTAAAGACAAGAGATCAAGGCTTGTTTTCCCTTTTGCAGCTTCTTAACCCCACTCTCTCTTGTCCCTCCCCCTCTCTTCCAAGTGCCAAGATTAAACTCATGCACCCGCAGTGTTGGGCGGAGCGTGTTTTTTTTAAGTCAGCTCTTGGGGGAAAAGTGCTGGTGTTTTGAAAAGTAACGGCATTCTTTAGCCACTTCATGTAGCCTTGGTAGATGCTTTCTGTGAAGTAGCATCTCACCACACTCTTCAAAACCTAAACCAAGTTATTTTCCGTGCTCCGGGTATCCCTGTGTATCACACCCCCTCCCCCTGTAGTGGGTGTCCGGGTGACACCGCCTTTGCCCCTCCTCTTCGGCCCTATACCTACCGATCGCCGCCCGCGAAGGCTGTGCCCGAATATGGCGTGTTGCCCTCCAAGGGAGTCGGCTGCCCGCAGGCTTCTCCCCCCCGCCCGCCCCCAGCGCGGCATTCCGAGCCTGTACCGGGCGTGCGGGTGACTGACACCCCCGGGGGTCGTTTTGCATAGTGCAGAGGGAGAGTTTGATGCAGCGGGTGAGCGCCGTGATTATCGGGTGCAGCCTAAGACTAGGGTGAGTTGCGGATGGACCTGTGATGAGGCGGTGTTAGGGCCATAGATGGAGGGAGGTTTATTTAATATAGGGGTCTCCAGGGAGTGCGTCGTTGTGAGCCTCGGACTGGGTTCCTGGCAGGGGGTGATATCGAGTGGGTCAGTCCTTTGTTCCCGGCTCTCGGGCGTCTCTCCAGTGCGTGCAGACTGACAGCAAGCTCAGCCAATCAGAGGCCTGTCAGTCCAACCCCGCAGTTAGAAGCCAGCATTGCAAGACAGCAACTCTTGTCAAACTAAGGGGCCACGCGATGCTATCATACAAATACAACACCACTGGAAATCGTGCTACCACCCTTGCTGCTAATCATGCAAGCGGGCCACTACATCTCTCTTGCCTCAATAATTTCGAACAGCCCCGTATATTGTACAAAATTACAAGTGATATCTTCATCTGAAAAAAACCCTCTGTGCACTGCACCAGCTGCCTATTAGTAACCCCCATTTCAGATGGTGCCAGTAGCCACTACACCACCCTCTGTTGAAACAGATACCTGCTAAACAATGCACCGTTGCAGACGGTGCTAGTAGCCTAATTTTCAAATGGTGCCAGCCTACCCTGTATACCCCAACGCTGTAAATGGCAACAGCCCCTGCACATACCGCAGCTGTAAACTATGCTAGCAGCTCATACATACCTCACTGAATCAAATTGTTAGCAGTCCCCACACATTCCGCTGCTGCAGATGGTGCTAGCAGTTCCCACGTATCCCTTTGATGCAATTAGTGATAGCTGTCACTATTACACTTCCCGTCATATTGTTAATATCTGTTTCACCAGCCTTAGCAGAAGGAAGTGGGGCTACTAAGTCCCAGCTCCCCCCATACCAGGGTGTGAGAAGAACATAGAGCATGCGCATTGCTGCTGAGCCGAGACCACTACCATTCTGGGTGAGTGTGGCAGGGGTCTGTGAAGTGATTCTAGCCTTCAATACATCTTTTCTGGAGAGTGATGGTCGTGCAGCTTGTTAGTGATGTGCGTTCAGTGCAGCTCATTAAATAATATACGTGTTCTTTGGTGACGCTTCCCGGTGTGTGCGAGTTGGTGCAGGATTATCTGAGCGCCTCAAAGTCTTGGCCTGAAACTATGATGGGTCAGTAGTTGCCCGTCTGTATGCCTCTTGAATTAATCTGTACACAGGAACAACCTATGATTTAGCAATTAGAATATCCTGGATAAGTGTATGCTCTACGATGTCGCTTAATTGGTGAGCTCAGTTAGTTAGAGCTTAGTGCTATGAATGCGAGGCTCGCAGGTTCGATCCCCATACTGACCATTGTTTTTCATCATTAAATTAGAAAAGTTGTGTATTACAGAACAAGGCTTTTAAAAACACGGTATAGGGTTGTTGTCTCTTCTGGTAATTTACTGATCTCTGGTGGCTGATATTTGTACCAGAACCAAGGTAGGTATTGCTAGTGCCATGTAAGGGGCACTGCGGGCTAACACCCGCCCCTCTTTCTGTGATATCCTCTTTCTGTTTGAACCTGGGACGCTTCATTAAAGGTGACACTTTCTCTCCCAGAGTGGCGGTTCCTGTGCTTCTCGGCGGGATGTCCAGAGGTGACGATAGGTGAAGGACAAGCATTTGCAATGCAATAGGTCTCGCAGTTACACGAGTTAAAGCTATTGGCTTTGTAAGTGACAATGCCTTTTATTTATGTTTTTAAAACGAAAAAAAATATAAAAGGCATTGTTATTTGCAATGTCAATAGCTCAAACTCGCGTAAATGCGAGACCTATTGCATTGCAAATGCTTGTTCTAGTAGCTTTCTTGATTTTTCTCTACAGGCAGCACATTGGATCGGTAAACTGATCCACAGCTTTGAATGTCACAGAGTCCGTGTGGTACCACATAATCTTGCAGATTGAGCCACAAGATGCTCCTGGAAATATGTATACCAGGTACACAAGATTGCCACAGTTGGTGACCCAGTTCCTTTTTTTCCACACTTCTATGAACGCTGGATTCTGAGCTGCCACACTTCTCATTTATTGTCAGATACTACTATGGGGATAATTTCCCCACCAAACCACCATAGTCTTTGGGCCTTAAACATTGTTCCAAATGCCGTAGTGGTATGTCTTTCACGATCCACTCTTTGAGTGCTTATGGTGTCTGGGCAATCCTCACAGCACCTTTTATTGTTCCTTGTGTGCTGTTGTGCGCAAGATGGCAGTTCTGGAGAGGGAAGAATAGGTCATGGTGGCTTGCGTAGGGATTAAGTCTAGATCCCATTCAAGGGAAAGGGCGAGCACCCACTTTTGATCTCCACCCTGCCCCAAAAATCGTCCGCTAAGAACATTGAGATATTTTGGTTTAGAGCCTTTGCTTAGGCCAGCCTTCCCATCTGCCAGCTCGATTGTAGGTTTTTAAACCGGCTATGCTGAACGTTTTTGGCATGCCCCCTCTGGAACATCTGTTTTGGTCATTACAATATCTTTAACTTGGTCAGAGAATGTTGTGATGCTGGCAAATCTGCCTCCATTACAAAATTTGGCTCTGGCTTTTCCCCAGCCACTCCTCTGGCTTCAAAATCTGTTGTGATGCCTTCGGAAAAAAGGTGTAAAATGTGTGGTGTCAATGGGAGTTGGTGCAGAGTCGCTTTCAATAATTGTGACGTTCGGTTAGGCACTGGCTCCTGTTTCTAAAACAATGGGCATCATTTTTAGTGCAAAATTCAAGTCTGAGGTGTATCTATGGACTGTTAGAAAGGCGGTCCCTGGGAGGCAGAAGATGTCTGACTGACCACCCCGAGACCCACCTCTCCTTCTGGAGTTGGCCGAGCGCCGTCGAGAGGCCTCCTGGGTGAGGTTCCTCTCCTAGAATCGTAACAGCCGAGCAATCACACCACTACAAATGGACATCACACAAGAGGATAGATTTTTGTAGTTTTTATCAACAATCAAGACAGGTTCTCTCTGCAATATATATACAACGGATCGAGGGATCCTTAATGTCTCGGTAACTGGGGGAATGGGGTAGCGGGACAGTCTTAGTACCAGCCTGGCACCGGAATACCCTACGCTCCGCTCTCAATCCTCGAGCTGGGGGGCTCCGCAGGGTCGAGCCGCGACGTCAGCAGGGATCTGAAGATGGTCCAGCGAGGTCGGCTGCGGCAGCGCCAGCAGGGCTCCGAAGATGGTTTCAGTGAGGTCGGGCCGCGGCAGCGCCAGCAGGGCTCCGAAGACGGTTTCAATGAGGTCGGGCCGCGGCAGCGCCAGCAGGGCTCCGAAGATGGTTTCAATGAGGTCGGGCCGCAGCAGCGCCAGCAGGGCTCCGAGGATAGTTTCGGTGAGGTCGGGCCGCGGCAGCGCCAGCAGGGCCCCGAGGATGGTTTCAATGAGGTCGGGCCGCGGCAGCGCCAGCAGGGCTCCGAAGATGGTTTCGGTGAGGTCGGACCGCGACAGCGTCAGCAGGGCTCCGAGGTTCCAGGGTTCAGGGTAGCACGTTCTTCTCAGGGTCAACCGCGATTCCTTCTGCAGGGCTCCCGACTCCAGGATACAACTCCCGACCCATTCCAGAGCTGCCCCAGATATAGGTCTGGAGTCCCTTGATGTCCGGACCTTCGCGCCTGGGGGTCAGAGGGGCCGGGATGAGAGTGTCCAGACACCCAGCAGAGGGGTGGAGCCAGCGCCCATGGAGGCCGGAGGGCGATCGAAACCAGGCGTCCGGGGGCGGCTGGAGGGCCATCGAAACTCCCCTCCTCCTTGATCCGTCAAGTGGTCGCTTTACCACCTGGTCGGATCTTGGTGCCTCGATGTCGGGGCTTCGCTGGGGCTGCGGCCGAGGCCACGTGGCCCGGACGTGGAGGGCCCAAGATGGGGTCGGGGCCTGAGATGGCGGCCCAGGGTAGGGGCCGGACCCGCAGAGCGGGGCGAGTAGGGGTCGCCGTGTTCCTGAGGGGGAGAGCCGGGGGTCGCCCGGAGTGGCGGCTCTCGTTTGAAGTCTGGAGAGGGTAGCTTCAGGGAGGAGGTCAGGGGTCGATGCCGTCCAGGGCCCGCCATGCGGGAGGAGTGGGACCACGCCACGAGGCCGGGTCCAACACACGTCCCCCCTCAGCTGAAGGCAGGGAGAGTCACCCATCTTCTTGGGGGTTCTCCTCGCCGAGGCGGAAGAAGCGGGACAGGCCGTCGGCGTTGGCGTGGTCGTTGCCGGGGCGATGTTCCACAGTGAAGTCCATCCCTTGGAGGGAGATGGACCATCGCAGCAACTTTGGGTTCTCTCCTCGCATCTGCATTAGCCACCGCAAGGGCCGGTGGTCAGTTTGCACCCGGAAGTGGGTGCCGAAGAGATAGGGTCGGAGTTTCTTGAGGGTCCACACCACGGCGAAGGCCTCTCGTTCAATGGTGCTCCAGCGTTGCTCTCGGGCCAGCAGACGCCGGCTGATGAAGGCCACAGGTTGATCAACTCCTTCGGTGTTGACTTGGGAAAGGACTGCCCCGACACCGTGCTCCGAGGCATCAGTTTGGACTATGAATTCCCAGCTGTAGTTGGGGGCTTGGAGCACGGGGCGGTACACATCGCTGTCTTCAGAGTCTCAAAGGCGGCCTGACACTCGGGTGTCCAGTGCACCTTCTGTGGCTGCTTCTTGGAAGTGAGTTCGGTGAGGGGGCCACAATTCTCCCATAATTCTTCACGAAGCGCCGGTAATACCCAGTGAGCCCTAGGAAGGCTCGGACTGCTGTTTGGGTCACCGGGGGCTCCCAGGCCATGATGGCGTCGATCTTTGGTTGATGGGGAGCCACATGGCCGCTCCCCACTTGGTGTCCAAGATAGGTCACGGACCCTTGGCCGATCTGGCACTTGCTTGCTTTTATGGTCAGTCCGGCCCGTCTGAGGGCCGTCAGGACCTCCCAGAGGTGCTTGAGGTTCTCGGCCCAGTGGAGGCTGTACACCGCAATATCGTCCAGATAGGCGGCGCTGAACTCTTCTAGCCCTGCCAGAACCTTATTCACCAGCCTCTGGAAGATTGCGGGGGCGTTCTTCATCCCGAAGGGCATCACCCTGAAGTGGTAGTGGCCATCGGGGGTTGAGAAGGCGGAGCGCTCTTGTGCGCCCGGGGTGAGTCCGATCTGCCAGTAGCCGGAGGTTAGGTCGAAGGTGCTCAGGTAGCGGGCCGCCCCCAGGCGGTCGATCAGTTCATCGGCCCGGGGAATGGGGGGGGGCATCGGTCCGGGTGACGGTGTTCAGCCCCCAGTAGTCTACACAAAATCGCAGTTCAGGAGGGGCGCCAGGGGCGGCGGCTTTTGGGACCAGGACGACGGGACTGGCCCATGGACTGTCAGAGGGTTCGACCACCCCCAGGGCCAGCATCTTGGAGACCTCCGATTGAATGCAGGTCCGAACTCGGTGGGGAACTCGGTAGGCCCGGTGTCGCACAGGCGGGCTGTCCCCGGTGTCGACATCGTGGACGCACCACTGGGTGACTCCGGGGGTGAGAGAAAACAAGTCTGTGACTGCCCCAACAGCTTTTGGCAGTCCTGGCGCTGTTCGGGGGTCAGGGCGGAGGAGAGGGTGACCCCCTCTACGGAGCCGTCTTTCTCTGAGGTGCTCAGGAGGTCCGGTAGGGGCTCGGAGTCTTCTTCGGCCCCGCCATCAGTAGCCATCAGCAGGCTAAGTTCCGTTCGGACAAAGTGAGGCTTGAGCCTGTTGGTGTGGAGGACCCTGAGGGGGTTCCTGGGGGACTCCATGTCCACCAGGTAGGTGACAGGGCTCTTGCGCTCCACCACTTTGAAGGGCCCCGTCCACTTGTCCTGGAGGGCACAGGGTTCGACCGGGGACATGACCCAGACCTGTTGGCCCGGCTCGAACTCAATGGAAGAGGCGTTCTGGTCATACCAGCGTTTCATCTCCTCTTGGCTGGCCTCGAGGTTGGCCTCGGCAAGTTCCCGGAACTTCCGAGTCTGGTTTCGGAGGGTCAGGAGGTACCGGTAGATGTCGGGGGGAGCATCTCGGACTGCACCCTCCCAGCCTTCTTTGACCAGGCTGAGGGGACCCCAGACGGGGTGTCCGTACAATAGTTCGAAGGGGCTGAACCCCAGGGACTTCTGAGGGACCTCCCGATAGGCGAAGAGGAGGCAGGGCAGCAACACGTCCCATTGGCGTCGCAAGGGCTCTTCCAGGCCCATGATCATCCCCTTGAGTGTTCGATTGAAACGTTCCACCAGTCCATTCTCTTGGGGGTGGTAGGGGGTCGTAAACTTGTACGTGACCCCGCACTGTTGCCACAGGGACTTCATGTATCGGGAAATGAAGTTCGTACCTCGGTCACTGACGACCTCTCGGGGGAAGCCTACCCGGGAGAAGATCCCCATCAGCGCCCGGCCCACCACGGGGGCCATCACGGTACGGAGTGGGATGGCTTCGGGATAGCGGGTGGCATGGTCCACCAGGACGAGAATGAAACAGTGACCTTGCGAGGTTCGAGGCTCCAGATGCCACACAATGTCGATCCCCACTCGCTCGAATGGGGTGTTGACGACTGGGAAGGGTTGGAGGGGGGCCTTGTGCTTCCCTCCGCTCTTCCCGCTGGCTTGGCAGGTTGGGCACGTCCGGCAGTGATTGTTCACATCATTTCTCATCTTTGGCCAGTAGAAATGGGTCACCAGGCGGCTGTAAGTTTTGTCCTGCCCCAGGTGCCCGGCGAGGGGCACATCTTGTGCCAGGTTCAGGAGGAAGTTTCTGAATCGGAGGGGGACCACCAGCACCCGGCTGGCCCCTAGCTCGGCAATCTTCTGTTCGCTGTAGAGGAGATCGTTGTCCCAATAGACCCAGTGGGACCCCGATGGGTCTCCGGCGCGTTGAGTGGCGGCTTGCTGTCTGGTTCCCTCGAGGGAGGGACACGCTTTCTGTTCTTGACGGAACTGCTCTCGTGTGGGGCCACCTTCTTGGCGCCATTGGGCTAGTTCCGGGAGGTCGCCCAGCTCGGCGATTTCTTCACGGGTGGGCCCCAGTGGGCCGGGCTCAGGGTCGGCGTCTTCGGGGACTGAGGGCGGCGGAGGCGCGGGCCACTCCGGTTCCTCGGTCGATGTGGATTCAGTCGGGGCGGTGGCCCGGGTGGCCATGGATCGGGTGGTCGCACAGACCCACTCGGGAAGGCCTAGCATCCCCAGATGCTCTCTCCGCTCGAGGTGGGCCCAGGGGGAACTTTCCAGGTCGTTCCCGAGGAGGCAGTCCACGGGGGCATCGTCCCGGACGGTCACCTTCAGCATGCCCGACACCCCCCCCCCCCACTCGAAGGGGATGCGGGCCATCTGGCACAGGCTCTCGGAGTTGTCCGCCGACCGCACTGGGCACAGCACATTGGCCAGGATCTGGTCGGGGGCCACCAAGTGGCAACGGACGGCCGTCACGCTGGCTCCGGTGTCGCGGAGGGCTTCGGCCCGGCGCCCATTAATGGTGACCCACTGGCGGTACTTCTGAGTGTTGCCCGGGGGATCATGTCTCTCTCGCCTAGACATACCAGGGACATGGCGGCGGGCTCCCACTCGGCCTGGTCTTCGTCATAGTTCTCTTCTTCGCCCCTTTCATCTCCTAGGGCGGCGGCAGCGATCTGGCGCTTTGGAGGACCGGCGGTGCCGGGTCGTTGGTTCATCGGGCAGTGGGGGTCACTGGCATAGTGACCGGGCCGCTGGCATCTGTGGCAGGTAACGTTCGCGCGGGGCCCCGGCCGTGCTGGGGGGGGCCCCTCTTCTGGCCAGGGATGGCGAAGTGTGGGTCGGGGGCGGCCCCCGGGGTGGGCTCCGGGGCGGCACCGCGAGGGAGTCTCGGTTCCGGTTCTGGCCTCCTCCGCCGCCTCGCGGGCGGTGGGGCCCCTGAGGAGCTCGGCCGTAGTCGCCCATCGAGTTCCGGGGGACCCGGGTGCTCACCCATCGATCGGCCTCGATGGCGAGTTTACGGGGCTCGGTCAGCTTGCTGTCGAGGAGATGCTGTCTGAGTTCGACAAAACAGTTGTTGGAGAGGTGCTCCCATACAATGAGGTTGAACAGCTGCTCGTAGGTGGTGACCTGGCTGCCTTTGATCCACCCCTCTAGGGCTCTACTATAGAAGTTCACGTACTCCACCCATGTAGTACCGGGATTTTTCTTACAGTCTCAGAATCGCTGCCGGTACATCTCGGGGGTGAGTCCATAGCGAGTAAGGAGGGCGGCTTTCATATGTTCGTAAGAGGTCACCTCGGCGTCTGGGAGCTCTAGCAGGGCGTCTCTCCCTTCGCTGACGAACTTCCCCCACAAGCCGGCACCCCAGTCTTTTTGGGGTCTCGATGAGAGGCCATGGCTACTTCGTAGGCCTTAAACCATTGTTGGATGTCGTCGTTTTTATAGTATTCTTTGACAACATCTTTGGGGATGTGGACCTTCGGGTCCGCAGGAGGAGGCGGGCTCTGGTTCCCGGGGGCGCTGGTCTCACCATTTTTGGCCTTGATCTCAAGTTCTTTTAAGCCATGCTCGTGCTTGAACGTGAGTTTCTTCTCCTCTAAGTCCCTCTGTCTTCGTTTCTCCTCCAGGTCTCCTTGCAGCCGTAGTTGCTCAAGGGCTATTTTTTTCTCGGCCAGCTGTAGTTCTCCGTCCAGACGGAGTCGGGCGAGCTCCAATTCGTGGAGCCGGATTCTTTCTCGCTCTCGGGCGTCTTCATGGGAGAGGCCCGTGTTTCCGTTGGTATGTCTTTCCTCCGCTGGGGTTGCGAGGTTTTCCGGTTGCATGTCTAGGACCGTGTCATCTTCGATCTGGGGTGGCGTCGCTCCTGCCTCCACCCATGTTTGTAGGGCCTGCTTGAAATCGTCCTTGGTGCTTAGTCCAGTGGTAGCGATGCCCAGGTCCTTGCAGAATTGTTTCAATTCTTTGTGGTTATATTCTTCCAACCGTTCCTTCTGGAACTCTGCGGTCGGTCTGGTTTCTTTGGTACTCATGGTTGTGGTGTGTTTCTGTCAGTAGTGGGTGAGTCACTCTCTGTACGATTTGCGTCGGCTCGGATCGCACCGCCTGCCACCAATGTTAGAAAGGCGGTCCCTGGGGAGGCAGAAGATGTCTGACTGACCACCCCGAGACCCACCTCTCCTTCTGGAGTTGGCCGAGCGCCGTCGAGAGGCCTCCTGGGTGAGGTTCCTCTCCTAGAATCGTAACAGCCGAGCAATCACACCACTACAAATGGACATCACACAAGAGGATAGATTTTTGTAGTCTTTATCAACAATCAAGACAGGTTCTCTCGGCAATATATATACAACGGATCGAGGGATCCTTAATGTCTCGGTAACTGGGATAATGGGGTAGCGGGACAGTCTTAGTACCAGCCTGGCACCGGGATACCCTACGCTCCGCTCTCAATCCTCGAGCTGGGGGGGTTCCGCAGGGTCGAGCCGCGACGTCGTCAGCAGGGCTCCGAAGATGGTCCAGCGAGGTCGGGCCGCGGCAGCGCCAGCAGGGCTCCGAAGATGGTTTCAGGGAGGTCGGCCCGCGGCAGCGCCAGCAGGGCTCCGAAGATGGTTTCAATGAGGTCGGGCCGCGGCAGCGCCAGCAGGGCTCCGAAGATGGTTTCAATGAGGTCGGGCCGCGGCAGCGCCAGCAGGGCTCCGAGGATAGTTTCGGTGAGGTCGGGCCGCGGCAGCGCCAGCAGGGCTCCGAAGATGGTTTCAGTGAGGTCGGACCGCGACAGCGTCAGCAGGGCTCCGAGGTTCCAGGGTTCAGGGTAGCACGTTCTTCTCAGGGTCAACCGCGATTCCTTCTGCAGGGCTCCCGACTCCAGGATACAACTCCCGACCCATTCCAGATCTGCCCCAGATATAGGTCTGGAGTCCCTTGATGTCCGGACCCTCGCACCTGGGGGTCAGAGGGGCCGGGATGAGAGTGTCCAGACACCCAGCATGGGGGTGGAGCCAGCGCCCATGGAGGCCGGAGGGCGATCGAAACCAGGCGTCCGGGGGCGGCTGGAGGGCCATCGAAACTCCCTTCCTCCTTGATCCGTCAAGTGGTCGCTTTACCACCTGGTCGGATCTTGGTGCCTCGATGTCGGGGCTTCGCTGGGGCTGCGGCCGAGGTCGGGCCGAGGCCACGTGGCCCGGACGTGGAGGGCCCAAGATGGGGTCGGGGCCTGAGATGGCGGCCCGGGGTAGGGGCCGGACCCGCAGAGCGGGGCGAGTAGGGGTCGCCGTGTTCCTGAGGGGGAGAGCCGGGGGTCGCCCGGAGTGGCGGCTCTCGTTTGAAGTCTGGAGAGGGTAGCTTCAGGGAGGAGGTCAGGGGGCGATGCCGTCCAGGGCCCGCCATGCGGGAGGAGTGGGACCACACCACGCCACGACGCCGGGTCCAACATGGACGTCTTCTGATCCCAACATTTCTAAATTATTTACCAAAAAGTCCATGCTAAGGATGCACGGTTTGGCTGACTCAGAATCACATCCTAGCCAGATGCTGTCTTGCCCGTGGCAAAGGGAGGAGGATGATGATAGGCACATAACTTGCTGAATTGAGACTGAGAACGACTGCAGAATTGCCCTGTCATTTGTCCAAAGACCCTGCTTTGACAGATAGGGTGAAGTTCTCAGGGGGCATTAAAAATGCTGTTTAGTATCTTGCCATTCAGATCCATAAGGTTGATTCAAAATGTTAGTACTTCTTGGAGATTGTAACTGGTAAGCTACTGTCTTATTGTATTGTTTCCTTCAAAGAAGCTCTTTGGAGCAGGTTGCTCTTTCATGTCCTAAGCTCCTCTCAAATGTGACTGTTTTGAGAGTTATTCTTTAGAACTACAAAGCTTTACTACGATATTCTCCATGTTTAGCTTCATCTACAATGCCTGAAATGTTGGTGATACAGGCGTCCGCTTTTAAAATGAAGCCAAGCATTTTTCCTCTTAAACCACCAAACAGGGTATCCAAAAGATCAGTTGGGCAGTTTTAAAGTCCTATTATACTAGTTGCTGTCTTTTTCAGGGTATTTTCATACTTAGTGTGAGATGGCAGCACTGGCTGTCCTTAGCCTACCTGAACATATGAGTATGTGTGTAAGCTGTGCAAGGATGGTACTTTGGTTCCCATGCACTTATAACTGTCTGGTCTGCACACTTGAGTCTTTAGCTGGTGCTGTCTATATTGCTAGGCATTCTTGGAGGCACACAACTGGTTTCCTCTCTCGGCAACTAGATATGCCATTCCACCAGGAAACGTTCCTGGGGGAAAAGGCTGATGCTTCCTTTATATTTGAAGCTCTAGAAAGGAAAATGTTGTTATAGTTTGCCATTATAGTATACTGTCAGCCCCTCCTTCCCAGAGAATGTGGACGTGGAAAGTGTACAAGTCTGTGCTCCTCTTTGGTTTTGCAGAATCAGAGTTTCATGCCGTACATCTCTTCAACATTAATCATGATGGGACTCATCAGATTCTTAGGCAAAACAGAAGCTAGTTATTACACTTTCTGTGTCAGCCCCTCTTACAATTTCCTATTATCCCACACTGCCCAGAGGCTTCTTGGAATTCTGCAGAAATTTCCCTTGATGTTTCAACTACATTTTTAGTGGAAATGTCAATAAAAATGTGTTTCCATTCCATGGAGAATTCCCACACATCTGTTAACGTTTCCACAGAATGAGTGACCAAAATGTCCTTGGAAATTATCTAGAATTGCACAGGCAAAGGGGTTTTTCAACGTACTGAAACTTTCAGCTTAAATGTCCATGGTGTTAAATGCCAGTATTTCTGCGGAATTTTCAGAATCAAAGAGAATTCCGAGGCCATTTTGAGTGAATCAAGCAACTTCTAGGTATTCCACAAACTACTGGAAAAAAAAAAAAAAAACTTTTACCTTCCACTTTAATTGACACAGTGCGGGAAATGCACTTTATAACAAAGCAGAAAGCAGCTAGTTAGCGAAGACTTACAGGCAACAACATTCGTATTTTAAAATACTTAGGATTTCAAAGGAGGTTGTGTATTCCTGTTTGTGAGACTGGTGACCTTCTTTTGAAGACAAACAACTGCTTTGGAAAGGAGACAACAAATATGTAAAATTATGTTTATAAAGTATTTAAAGTATGGATCACTGTGCCATTTCTAAGACTTCTAGGCAGGTTATGATTCTCAAATACCTCTCAGAATGTCATTCCTTTAAATGGCATCCATATTATATATAGTGATTGGAGGGTCCTATTCTATATCGTATTTTGAAGATAAACGACAATCAAGAAATGAATGCAAGACTAACAATGGGTATGTTTGATTCAGGGTCCTTTATCCTTTACACAACATGGCACAGAGAATCGAGTGGACTACTGCTGTGATGCCACTAACCCAACAAAATGCCGGTTTATCTCTTCTCTGGGTGCTTAAGGGAATACTGAGTCTGCCCGCATGATTGACTTGGGAACAGCTTGGGCCCAGCAAAAAACATGAGGTGGTTCTGAGGGACATTGTACAGCCTGACACCTCCACCAGTAATGAGTGACTTCATGGAAGGCTGTGGGAGGAGCAGCGTGGGCATACAGTGCCCAGACACGAAGGTGCAGCCAGAGGGAACTGGAGGGACCAGGCATGATTTGCACTGCATGACACTTAAGCCTCAACAGAGGAGTGGTTTCAGGTGCAGGTCCCAGCAACTGCTGGGAAATGAAATAAAAGCAAGTGGTACATTGTTAGCAGTGGTCCAGTACTGCACACGTACATAAAATAGCTGCGTACAGGAGAAGAGAGTATGATAAAGTGTGACTATCGAGGAGTCAACATTGGTTGCCTTGGAGTCTGTCTATTGAAACTGGGGAAGTCTTTGAAAAGTCTGATGCTGAATATAAATGTCTCTGAGGAGTTTCACCAAGGGGATGACAAGTGCCTGTGGACTGAGGTATGCAGTTTTATGGTCAGCCCTGGGTTCCCTTTGGTGGCAAGGAGAACAAGCATTTACAATGCAACGGTTTCGCCTTTGGAGAAGTTAGAGCTATTGGCATTGTAAAAGACAAAATTTGTATTTATGTGTTGGTTTTGAAAACAGATAAATAAATGGCATTGTCATTTACATTGCCAATAGCTTAATCTCTCGCAAATGTGAGAACTATTGTACCCTACAGACGAGCTCAGCAGACAGCAATTACTACCACACACACACACACACACACCCAGAGCCACACACACACACCCAGAGCCAGCCCCACACCCAGAGCCAGCCACACACACCCAGTGCCAGTCACACCCAGAGCCACACACACACACACACACACACACACACACAGAGCCCCCCCCCCACACACACACAACCAGAGCAGTCACATACACACACCCATTGGAGCAGTCACACACACACACACACACACTGGAGCAGTCACACACACACACACTGGAGCAGTCACATACACACACACACACTGGAGCAGTCACATACACACACACACACACACACACACACTCTGGAGCAGTCACATACACACACACACACACACACTCTGGAGCTGTCACATACACACACACACACTCTGGAGCTGTCACATACACACACACCCTGGAGCAGTCACATACACACCCAGGAGCAGACACACACACACTCTGGAGCAGTCACACACACACACACTGGAGCAGTCACATACACACACACACTGGAGCAGTCACATACACACACACACTCTGGAGCAGTCACATACACACACACACACACACACACACACACTCTGGAGCAGTCACATACACACACACACACTCTGGAGCTGTCACATACACACACACACACACACACACACTCTGGAGCTGTCACATACACACACACACACTCTGGAGCAGTCACATACACACACACACACTCTGGAGCAGTCACATACACACACACCCTGGAACAGTCACACACACACACCCAGAAGCAGTCACACACACACTCTGGAGCAGTCACATGCACACACACACTGGAGTAGTCACACACGCACACACTGTGGAGCAGTGCGCACATGCGCGGCTCTTAACCATATGTCAGACAGCAGGCGGCAGCTTGTCATGCACCCCCCCTACTCCGCACAGCGCGCCCCTCCAGTAACCCACCGAGCTAATGAAGGTCAGTGGAGTGACGCTGACCGCCCCTCGTTACCACATTGTAAAGTTGTATCCGGCCTCATTGAAGCCGGGGCGTCTACAGTACAGTGTGAGAAACAATCTACTGACTGACACAGAAGACAAAGGATGTTAGGTGAGAAAATTCGGGATTTCCCCTCCAACCCACAGGGTCAGCGGACAGAAGGGAACAAAGGACATTGGCACTGCAGCGGGCTAAATATGGTTCAGATAGAACAAAGAGGGAAAGCGTGATGGGTTGAGATGCTTAAGTTATTAACCTGAACAGGGTACATCTAAGGTTGAGGACTTTTTCGGCAACAGCAAAAAGTTCGTCTCGTCTATTTTTAACTAGCTCAATATTAAAATCCAATTAAATCTGTTACTTGAAAGATAGATTTATGAGCGCCGTTCCTTGCCAATTTCCATGAGGCTCAGTGACGGAGGCAGCCTCCCGCAGACTGTCGGCTGCGTCAGCCACTGCTTGAGCAGCAAGAGGCGATGATCGTGGATTTCTTTAGTTTGCCTTTTAATGGTCGGACAGGTGAATTGTTTCTGTTAATGTACTGACTGTACTTGCATAGTGTGCACAGCTTTCGCCACAAGCAGCGTTGCTAGGGGGCCATGGGTCCCAACTTAAGTAATGAAAATGCCCCTACCTGTTAATTCGGTAGAAAACACAGCATTAATCGGTGTTCAATGGCCCCCTCAGGCCTCTGGGCCCCGGGCATTGCACCGGCTGCTTCACAGGCAGTAGCCCCCTGGCCACAATGCGCACCATTGAATATCTGGGCGTGAGAGAACTTTTTCTATACCATACCGTTTTGGCCAGATATTTATTTGAAATCCTGGTACGTATTGTGTTGCTTTGTTTGTTACACTCCGCTTTCAAGTGTGTGCATTGAGATCTTTTTCGTTTTGTGTAGCGGCCGTTGTTGTGTTGAAGTTCTTTTTGTTGATATACATCACTCCCTGAAAATCGGCATTGGTGAATGTAAAATGCGGCATCCTTTGCAGGATGCAAGCGACAAGACACTCGAGCTGAATATTCTGTGCGGCAAAACACCCATTTTCTTTTGCATTAAAATAAGAAATCATACTTTGCAGGCGAAAGCCTTCCTTGCGGCTCTTGCATTATTGAAGCCCGAGATACTGTGATGTTGTAAATCTCTGGCGGTGGTTTTCAAAGGATTGACAAGTCTGTGTGAGGTACGAGCCTCTGCCTGCAGACTAGACCGGGTTTAGGGGTTTGATTTCTGCGACGGTGTCTACTAAACCAGAGCTTTCATTGACGGGTTCTGAGAGCTCTCTTTTGTGTTTTGCAAATACAAAGCGTTTCTTTTCTTTTTGGAATACATAGCGCCTGGACACCCCCACGAGTGATTAGAGCGCTATAAAAACACCAATGACATAACATAAAAGGGAGAACCAGCTAATACGCCTTGGGACAATTATGGGACTCTTCCCAAACCCCAGCATGACTGGGGGAACATTTTGGTGAAATAAGTGAGCGTGTGAACAGTTTTGAGGCTGCCTCCCCCAGGGTTGTCACTTTGTTGACTTTATTTATGCTTCGCTCTCGTGCAGCCGTCTTCATCTTTCTCGAAAACAAACGGCATTTAGTGGTTGACGGATACAGATGACTTTATCGTGCTGCTCACTCTGCATTGCAGTTGTGCCTTGAGGACACCCGGCCGGGTCACCTGAAGTTCAGTCGTACAGTAGATAGCTCCGCCCACTCCTCATGCAATCCTGTTGTCTTTCATCCATCACCAAATGTACAGCGACGCCTCCGCTGTGCGTGCTGGTGGGGTGATTGATGGCTATTTTGTCAACATGATACCGGCCCTGTGAAGCTGGGCTTGGAATGTCCCCTAGCAGTAACAACAGCAAAAATAATAGAATGGAAGCTTCCCTGCCCAGGCCCCGGATGGAGGCGGGTGTTACACCCACCAAACACACCTGCATGTACATTTTTCAAAACTTGTGAGAGATTCTTTAAGAGTTAGAGCCGAAGGCGAATCAAAGGTCTGGTTAATAATGTCTGCCTGTGAGAGGAATCTGATAAACAAGTCTTAACTTTCAGGTCCCGGCTACACCCCAGAGAAACCTCGCATTA
Organism: Lissotriton helveticus; assembly: GCF_964261635.1. NCBI lineage: Eukaryota > Metazoa > Chordata > Amphibia > Caudata > Salamandridae > Lissotriton > Lissotriton helveticus. Next base: position 889,939,536 of record NC_136071.1, on the reverse strand, counting down.
TTTCTGTCACACGTCCCCTCGATGGACTACAGTAAGCAGATCAGCTTTGTTAGAGGCCCTGCCTCATTGTTGTGTTGGTAAAGTGCCCTGTTGTTCCCTGGGCTTATGATGGGCTTCTTTTAATGAGGAAATAACCCTCAACCTTCAACCGCCTTGTGTGACCTTCGGCAAATCACTCCTGTGCGATTTCAGCCCCAGGCGTGCAGAATAAACGTGACTTTGCATTTTACGATTACACGTAGAGAGGACAGTGGGTTGAGCACCTGCAACAAGACAATCCGTTTGTTACACGTTGACAGGGCGAGTCAGCCTTTCATCTTTCTGAGGTGCGAACATGAATTTCACCTAGTTGGGGATCAGAAACAATTGCTATTTAAGAGCCTTTAAATAGATTATTTCATATAAGTTGCTATATATTTTTTATAGCGCCTGTCAGAAAACATGCGGAGCACATTTGCTTTAAAAATGTGATTACCCGGACAATTAATAATACATTTATTTAAATATCTCTCTAATTATATTGGTTTCTTGTGGTGTCATTAAGGCCGAAGGCAAGATTTTTTTGTATAGTTATTTTTTTCCCCAAAGCAAAAGCATTTTCATTTTAATAAGAACAAGCATGAAACCGCTTTCACGTCGCTTTCATGGGTTAGACCCTCGCATCATGACCTCATCCAAAGACGAAAGACGGAAGACGGAGACGACAGCCACGAGCCAAGCACGACATAACACGGAGACCACAGGCAACCAAATGACAAAAACATCGCTTGAAAAAGAAAAGAAAAAAAACACCGCCCACCGCCGCATGACGTAGGGAAAGGGGCGGGATGAGTACAAATCGCGGGAACGCCCCCGAATCTGGTCCGGCCTTGACGGACAGATCCGGCTTCCAATGGCTAGCCTCCATTTATGGAGCTAGCCAATGGGAGCCGGGGGACGTTCCCATATCCCATATAGTAAACATTAGATTTTGCCTGCGCGAACTGCTTGCGCAGTAACGCCAGGTCGAAACCTAAAAACAAACTGTTCAATAGTTACAGCAGCAGTTCTCTGCTGGGAGGCTTCAGTCAAGTAAGTGCGGATGATACTCTCTGCAATGGTGAATCAGGATCAGTGGTGTCTCTGCAGATGAAGAAAGAGCAACCTTGGAAGCAGGCTCTTCCTTTGTTCACCCTTGGTTTTGCTACCAGGAGAAACAGGCGATCCCATGGAAAGGAAAACTTAGATTTCATGAGGATTTTGCCATCCTTCTTGAGCTCCCGTCTCCATTCGGGAAGCTTTCTTTGATCACCTGTTTTATGGAGGCCAATTGAGAACTAGAGTGAGCCCTTTCTCTTTTTCCATGCAACTCTTCTGCTGAGTTTGCTTAGTTCATGGATCCTTCATAAAACTAGGGACTTTCGTAGAGCTGTAATCCATTCACTGAGATCATTTGTGGATGGACGTGCTCCGATGTTCGTGAAATGGGTGCAAAGTGAATGTGAAGCCTTTGGATCCATTTTGCATACAGTTAGTAGACTCTTCACTTTCTCTCAACCAAGCTTTGTCTTGTGGAGGAGGGAGGAATCCCAAGTTAATGGTGACAACAGCAGCCTGTGAGCCACTGCCTTATCTGAAGGTCAGAGTATTGTGACTGTCAATTCTTATGACAATGTAGTTAATTAATAAGCAAGTACACTGAGACTGACATGCATAGAGGCAAAAATAACAATGTAATTATTATACAACGCATTCTAGAACTATCTCAATTAAAATGTAAATTATTTTTATTGCAATAATTGAATACTGTCTAAACCGATCACTATTTCAATCTGTTTCAGTACATTACAAAGTAATAACCCTGTAGTAATTCTAATATTGAGCTTTTTTCTGTCACTATTTTTGTTTAGATTGTTTACATCAAAATGCATTCCTTTTTATTGTATTAAATTGATTCTTAAGGTAAATTATCTATAAAAAAATTGTAACCCTCACCGCAATGCTAACCTTATTTTACTAAATATATTTATTTTTCATTTATTTTTATACAATAAATTATAACACTAGCCATATATCATTGAATTCTTTTATTTTAAATATAATTAAACTAATAAGAAATTCTGTTCTAATACTAACCTTAATAATTCATTCTAATAATATTTTCCTGTTATTTACAGTAATACAACTCAGTTTTAACAAGAATTACATTTAGTTAGAAATAATTTATTTAATAGTTTATTACATGCTTGCGTGACAAAAGGATGCTATAGAGTTCAAAAAGGAGGATTCTAAGAAGTTGGGCTTATGCCATTTAGGAGGACACACTTGAAGGAAGAAATGGTTCTCCTCATTCCTCCATAATAGAATCCAAAGCTTCATGGTGAACGAGTCCTTTTCTCATCCTTCTCCGGTCACTCTGGGGGTTCCACGGGGATCCGCGCTCTCACCCACTCTCTTCAACCTGTTCATGGAGCCTTTAACAGACATTCTGACATCATCCAGCATTCACTATCACATGTACGCAGATGATGCCCAACTATACCTGAGAATCTCCTCTCCTGAGGACATCCGGTCCCTCAACTCCGTCTTCCTGAAAACACAAAGCTGGTTGACACATAACCACCTGAAGTTAAACGCTCTTAATGGCACATAAAGCCATTCATTTCAATACCCCAATGTACCTCGCTCAAAAACTGGAGCTCTCGGGTGGTTCGAGAGCCTCTATGTCAGCACTTTACTGCTCAGAGCACAAAAATTCAATAAAAAAAACTACAATCGAGCCTTCTCAAGTATCGCCCTGAGAATATGGAACGCCTTGCCCCCTGAACTCAGGTTGCATCCCTCTACTGTCCTTTTCTGGTTTGAGTCTACAAACTCTGTTTTGCGGACCTGTTGGTCCTTTCTGACCTCCGCTTCTTTCTTTGCTAATGTTATACTGAATTGTGCCATGACACCCCTATGGCCTTGTTCGCTACATTGTGATTCCCTCCACTACCTTTTCAAGGAAGCAAACGTTACAGATGAAGAATCCTCTGCCTTAGAGTCCTAGCTTCCAAGGCTCCCTAGGGTTCCCAACTCTACAAGAAAGTTAACTTTGTTTTTCGTTTGGTTGTTCTGTTTTTACCTCTTGTATCCTTCTTGATGTATAAACTGTAATGTGCTCTGATACCCTCGGTGGTCATGTTCGCGCTATAGAAAACTTTTAAAATAAAAGAGATGATTTTGAAAGGATCGGATGTTGAGGAGATTGTGGAGATGCAATAGGAGGGAGTTCCAAAGTGAAGAGACAGTTTTTCCTCAAACTGTTCGAGTATAGACAGGAGGTGTGCAAAATAGCTGATGGAGGTGACCGTAGGCATTCGGCCCGCCAATATAGATTGAAGAATTTGGAGAGGGACCCGGAGCTGTGCCACACAATGACTTGTTTACCAGGCACTGAGATTTAAAGTGTTTTAAAACCCAATTTGTAAATTACACTTTTTGATGTTTTGGGGCAAAGTAATGGTGTAACACAGTGAATACAAAGCAAAGATTTTGTCGTAGTGTTGGTATGGGGAACAAAGTCAAATGAAGTAAATGGTGAAATAAAAATGTTGAATTTTTTGCTGGTTGTGTTTTGAAAAACCTGGAGTAATCTCTTTTGTAATTTTAATTATTTATATGAAAATTTAAGGTATCTCAGCACTAATTACACAGGCATCCGCCTGCCGATTATGTCAGGTAACCAGAAATGGGGTAGTAACTACAGTTTAGAACATGTATACATATTTAAACAAGCATTTAAAATGCAACGGTTTCGCCTTTGGAAAAGTTACAGCTATTGGCATTGTAAATGACAACATTTTTATTTATGTGTTGGCTTTGACAACATAAATAAATGGCATTGTCATTTACAAAGCCAATAGCCTAATCTCTCACAAATGCGACACCTATTGCATTTGCACCCACACACACACACACACAAAACCGGGTCACAAGCAGGCAACAGAGGCACACACAAAACCGGGTCACAAGCAGACAACAGAGGCAAGGACCAACCTCCTTTAAGCTTAGGATGTCAAGATGAAATAGGAAACATCCCACACGTAAACAACGATTTTTCAGTATCTATGAACGTATAGAAAACAACCAGGAAGAAGAAATAGGACTACAAGTTATACATTTTTCTTCATTGCATCATCCGGGTTTCTCACTGAATAGAAAGACATAAAAATACTTTTAGGAGCTATTATAGACGCAAGAAACTAGAATATTGCTTAGTCTGGAGAGGATGTCCTCATTACAGAAAAACCTCCATCTGAGCCAAACATCACAGTCTCTGATAGCGTTGGATGTGATGACCTCCCACATTCATCTACCTCTGAACGTCAGATTGCATATTCTTTTATTTATTGCAGCATTTGTATAGTGCATCTGTGAAGGTCTAGAACAATAGAGTTGTATTTTTGACACATGGTCTGGCTGCTAATTGTAAGGCAGCTCTGAGCGAGGCCGATTATGTAAATGGGACAGTAGCCAGCATAGCGTTCCTAGAGTCCCCGCCTAAGATGGTAAGTGTATGTACAGCAGTTTTAGGTTGGTCGGGTGAGATGAGTTTACTGCATATGAGATCACTGCAGGAGGGTTGCACAAGAAAGGGCCACAGGCGTGTGAGGTGAGGCCAGGGATCAGTTTCTCGTTTGTTTGCTCCACAGAAATTAGCCAGTTTCCCAGCCCCAAATGGCCACCATGACAGATTCCCTTTTGATAGGTTAGGGAATGTACTTGATAGCGCTGATGGCATAAACAAACGAGCATTTGCAATGCAATAGGTCTCGCATTAGGCAAGTTAGAGCTATTGGCATTGTAAATGACAATTTTTTTATTTATGTGTTGCTTTTGAAAATAGATACATTAATAGAATTGTCATTTACAATGCCAATAGCTTAAACTTTCGCAAATGTGACACCTATTGCATTTGTAATACAATATGTGTTGAGAGTGAGTGAGTGAGTCAGTTAGTGAGAGAGAGAGTGGGCGAGTCGGTCAGTGAGAGTCTGTTAGTGACAGTGAGTGAGTGAGTGTGTGAGAGAGGGAGAGTCTGTCAGTGTGAGTGAGAGAGTCAGTGTGAGTGAGAGAGTCAGTGTGAGTGAGAGAGTCAGTGTGAGTGAGAGAGTCAGTGTGAGTGAGAGAGTCAGTGTGAGTGAGAGAGCCAGTGTGAGTGAGAGAGCCAGTGTGAGTGAGAGAGCCAGTGTGAGTGAGAGAGCCAGTGTGAGTGAGAGAGCCAGTGTGAGTGAGAGAGCCAGTGTGAGTGAGAGAGCCAGTGTGAGTGAGAGAGTCAGTGTGAGTGAGAGAGTCAGTGTGAGTGAGAGAGTCAGTGTGAGTGAGAGAGTCAGTGTGAGTGAGAGTCAGTGTGAGTGAGAGTCAGTGTGAGTGAGAGTCAGTGTGAGTGAGAGTCAGTGTGAGTGAGAGTCAGTGTGAGTGAGAGTCAGTGTGAGTGAGAGTCAGTGTGAGTGAGAGTCAGTGTGAGTGAGAGTCAGTGTGAGTGAGAGAGTCAGTGTGAGTGAGAGAGTCAGTGTGAGTGAGAGAGTCAGTGTGAGTGAGAGTGAGAGAGTGAGAGTCTGTGAGAGTGTCAGTGTCAGTGAGAGTGTGATAGTGAGAGTCTGTGAGAGTGTCAGTGTCAGTGAGAGTGTGATAGTGAGAGTGAGTCAGCCATTAATGCAAGGCATTTGCAAGTAGGGTGAGTACTCTAAAGCTCAACTTTCATTGTGAAAATGGTTCGAATATACTGCCATTGCCACTGTGTGTTGTACTCATGTCAACATAATCCTGCATCAAATGGCGTTGGCGTTCAGGGATATTTGTGCGATTTTAAACGTCATAAAAGCAGTGCTTACAAGGAGAGTGCGTTTTTTAAATTTTTTTATTTGCAGTTTTAAAGATCATTAAAGCAGTGCTTACAAAGGGTGTGTGTGCTAAAAACATTTTTTGCTATGTTTACTATTCAAGAAATAAATAAACTTAATATCCTCCTGTGATTGTTAGCTTAGGGGGGTCTGAGCACATACTTATAACTCTGTTAAAGATTATTAAACAAGTGCTTACAAAGGGTGTGTGCGATAATAAAAAAGTTTGCACACTTCTTGTATTACATATATTTGTAGATTGCTTTCATAATATAACTTCCCTTGCAAAGTCACCAAATAATAACTTTTGAAAGATGAAAGAGGAGAACACCGACATCATGCCAAGAACAGCCTCGAACTGTGTCTGTTAAAAAGTACAACGTGAAAATAACAATAAAAAGCTCATGTTTTCCACCCACGCCGTGCATCAAAAGGGTCACAACAGAGCGTGGCAGACGTTTTTTGCGAACTGGAAATAGAGTTTGGAGAACAGCTACGCGAGACCTATTGCATTTCAAATGCTTCTTAAGCTACGCGTCGAAATATCTGAATCTTCTGCTGTGCCTTATTGTATGAAGTAAAGCATATACCCAGCATTTCGGGGTGCTAAATGGAGCATTATTAACTATAATGACTTCAAAGAGATTGTTTAAGGCAAAAGTTGGTGGCAGCAGACGCTAATGATGTGCACATCATGCCCCCAACTCAGGTAAAATGTTTAATTTTAAAAGTCTTACATGCGTGGTGGTCCAGTAACTTGAAGAAGCAAGAGCTTGTTATTAAGAAAAGTGCACATTCCCATGTATTTGAGTGATTTGCATGGAAATGTACGCAATTTTAAATGTGTTGTCATCCTTCTATGAAATGAGTACAACTGCTTAAAGTTTGACCACCATAGAAGCCAGGACCCCTGCCAACTTTAGCGTTCAGCCGATGGTTTCTTCTAATGCTGTGGACTGCAGATTACTTGGAATAGTCTACACATGCAACTGTTTAAGTTGCTAAGCAGAACTAATTCTGTATGGAATTGTAAGACGCCTTGATAAAGGCATCTGTAGGATTAGGCATCAACATTACAAGGTAATCACTTGGCAAACTACTTAAGGGAAAGCGCTGCTGGCATGGTGTGGAGCAGTGTGCCCTGCTGCCCCATGTCTCAGCCAGCCACATAAGAAGCATGGCTTTAGAGAAGCCAGGTAATAGTGCCTTGTTTGAATGCCACCTCTTTTGTAAAGGTCTCTGCTAGGGGGAGATTAAGGAACTACCGTGTGATAAGTTTATTATCATGTATTAAACATTTCTATTGCCAGTCACTCCTGCTTGTGATGATAGAAATTCTGAGAAGGGAAAAGGCCATTTTGGATGCTTTAGAACGGGCCAAGATAAAAAATCTGACTGCATCACAGAGTAGATGTACAGTTTTTCGGTTAAGTAGACCTCCTGCTTTCATGCTCTCCTGAGCAGCATATCTACCTCGGGAATCTTCAGATCCGTTTCGTTAAAGGAATCCTAGCTCATTTGCGGCCATGTGTACAACTCTGTTTCTAGTGGATCCAGTCTGTGCCTTGTGATGCTCAAGTTGGTGTGTCCCTAGGCAATTAAGTAGAGCTAATAAAACGACCCTAGAACACGTAGCTACAGAAATATCTCTCATAAATGTGGCTGTTGGAGAAGCGCTGTCACAGGAAGCTGTTTATCACGTTAAGGTGTTGGAGGGTAGAGCAGGTCGCGGACTGCGTTGCTGGCCCATTGCTGAGTCGGAGGTATGCGCTCACTAAGCAAGGCACATTCAGGATTTAGAAAAAGAAATCAATGTGCAAGGAATGGTCAACATTCTCACCGTCACCTGCAGGAGGGTCCGGCTGGGAGCTGGGAAAGAGGCTAAAAGGGCTGAAAGGGAGGGGAGAATGCACGTAGCACGCAGCGGGGTGGGGAGCAGGCATATGGTGTTTCAGTGAGCAGCCTATGATGTGCGAGCGAGTGGGAGGGAACAGCAGGGGGCGGAGAAGCAGATTGCCTTCAAGGCAGGAGGCAGGCAGAAGGCTCGGGCAAGCTCGTGCACGAGAGCACATGCACTCGTGAAAAACCTCTTTTTTGGGCTCATGGTGAAACTCTTGGTTTCACTGCTATAGACTCGTCCTATTCCATTCCTGCGGAATGGAAATAGTCCGAGACCTAAAAAGGCGAATCTAGCGCCCCGAAGATAAAAAGTATTGGTAAGTACTAAACCATACACACTCGCACACCCAACACACGAGGGCACCACACACACACACACTCACGCACACGCATATCGCCACGCACGCACACCTCTCTCTGCTGTTTTGCAGAATCCCTCGCGTGTGATTAAACATGTACTGCTGGCCTAACGTTCACTTGTACTAATGCTCTCCACACATGTTCACATTTGAATTGCCCACATGCACACGTGTGTTTCCAGGGCAGCTGCAGCAGACACTGTGCACAGCCACCCTGCGTCCACGCAGCGAGGACGCGCGTCGTGCGCTCACATGTATGCGTGCAGCGCCTAGACACGGAAAGTGCTCCTGACAGGCGGTGACACAGGCGCACTGAAGACCTCCCCGGTGCAGCGCGTGCACAGCATCCTCTGCCTCTTCTTTCTAGAGCACGCGAGCACACGTGAGGGGGTTTCATTTGTAGGAGGGCAGACCTCCGTCTCTTTATAATGCGCATTAATCCGAAGATGGTGCATCGAAGTGTCTCTGGAGCCCTGGGTGCATGCGCCCCCCCACACCCCCACACCCCTCCAACTTCGAAACTGACCCCCCTCCTCAATGCACCCCTGTCGAGGCCCTGGGCTGGGCAGCCCTGTACACCGGCGTGCAGAGACAGGCAGCAGCTTTGTGCCACACACACCAGTCTGAAACTGCATGCTGGAACGGCGTGTGTGTGTTTATGTGCACCACGGTGTGATGCTGCGGTGCACACAGGGCGGGTGGTGATGCGGCGGTGCACACAGGCACAGGAGGGCCTGCTCTTAAGGCCCGAGACCTCCGGCCACAGCCCTGAGCACACAACGAAGCCTGACTCCTTGAATGCAGTGTGGAGGACTGGGGCACGGGGGGTATGTGTTTACATGCATCACCACGGTGGTGGTGCCGCGGTGCACACAGGCTCAGGGGGTCCTCGAGCCCTGAGCGCAGAACCAGCCCTGCCACCTTGAATCCGGTGTCGAGGGCTGGGGCACGGTGTGAGGGGGGTTTTGTTGTCACACAATCCTTCACACGATCCGGGAAGCACGTGCATTCCCGGTTTCCCTCTTAACTCCACAGTGAGCCCCGGACGACGATTCCCAGAGCAAAAAAACAAAAAGAAAGAAAAATGAAAAACAAAAAAAAACACCCGTGGGGGCCGCCGCCCCTCCCGGAGCCTGTTTGTGGGACTTGTTGACGCACGGATCGCATCGGAGAAGCCCCCCCCCGACAATGTACGGGGGGGGGTGGGGGGGCGGCCGCTGCTGGCAGCCACCTATGTCTGTCTGTCTGTGTGTGTGTCTGTATGCGGGGGGCTGATTCTCACGGGTGCAGTGTCTCTGGGCTCCCCCGACGGAGAGTCCTGGCAGGAGGGGCTGGTGTGAGAGGCCAGTGCTGGGGGCCGGATGTGTGACTTTACTCCTTGTACATTTACATTTTTTTCTGTTTGTATCTGGTTCTTATGTAAAGCGCTCTGACACCTTCGGGTAAAGTTCGCGCTATATAAAATCGCATAAAATAAAATAAATAAAAAATAAAATGTAGCTGGTGTGAGGTGGAGAGAGCGACAGTGCTGGAGGTGGGGGAGGGTCGAGTCCTGCTGTTTGACACCCTCCTTTCCCCCCTCCCCCATCTCCGTTTTGGGGTGAAAGACCAGCGTCCATAAGTTGATTGAGTTTGCTTACCCCTGTGGAGGGGGGGGGGGGGCTGTACCTTCACCTCGGTACAAAGGAGCCTGGAAGTCCATTTTCCACTTCAGTGCGCTGTGGCTGCCGCTGACCCCTCCCTGTGCTCTTGCTGCTGGTAGCGGAGCGAGCCTGCGGTGGAAGGCGCTGCACCCCCACTCACACCCCCTCGGAAAGCCCGCATAACAATCCCATCACGGCGTCATTTCTGGCCTAAAAAATACGCTGTTCTCAGAAGGGCTGGATGAGGACGGCCGTCGGGCGCGTGCGCCACCCCCGTGTCCTTTCTTGATCCCATGGGCTGTATTGGCAGTAGTGCATTTTCACACTTCTGTACTGCATCCCTTGCACAATGCAATAGTGAACCAATGCTTCTGGAGTAGATAACGTGCACGGGGGAACTTTAGCACAACTATTTCGGGGTCGCAGTGAATGCAGAGGAGTCATTTTGCGCGGATACTTGTGCATCACACAGGTGAATGTTGGGACAGATATTTCGAAATTGCACAGACCGCACCGACCTTTGCGCAAACAGTGGCAGCGACCAGTCGGGGCAACATGTAATGTTGGCGCTGCCAGCTCCTGTACATGATAGGTTAGGGAATGTACTTGATAGCGCTGATGGCATAAACAAAAAAGACAGGGAAAGGCACGGACAGCGGGAGGGGGGCAGGAAAGGCACGGACAGCGGGAGGGGGCGGGAAAGGCACGGACAGCGGGAGGGGGGACGGGAAAGGCACGGACAGCGGGAGGGGGGACGGGGAAGGCACAGACAGCGGGAGGGGGGGCGGGAACGGCAAACGGCAAGAAAGGCAAAGCAGAAGGCAGCACTCACCTGGACTTCCAGCGGCGGTCGGCCTGCAATGACCAAAACAAACCTTCCCCAAAAAAAAAAAATAGGAACCACCCACCACCGCAATGACGTTGTCAAAGGGGCAGGATGAGTAAAAATGGCCGGAACGCCCACGAATCTGCTCCGGCCATGACGGACAGATCTCTGTTCCAGTGGCTAGCCTCCATTTATGGAGCTAGCCAATGGAACAGAGGGGCGGGACATGAGTACACATCTCTAGACATAAGATTTCGCCCTGCGCGAAAGTCTGCTTGCGCAGCTTTCGGCGAGGCGAAACCTAAAAATTTATATTATGTCCACATTTCATTCAAGATTGAACATTCGTGTGACAATGTGTTTTTTTTTTTTTACAGTAATATAATTAGAAAGTAAAAAGAGAGGAAGCATTGTGTCACTTACAAACTTTAGGACTTGTAAATCCTTGACATGAAATGTTAAAGGGATGCGCAATTATTAAAACATGTATTTCTTATTCAACAGGTTCGTCTTACTCATGGTATCAAACACAAGAACATTGTCACCTTTCATGAATGGTATGAAACCAGTAACCACCTATGGCTGGTAGTAGAACTGTGTACAGGTAAGTGGTAAAGAGTAGTGAATACCTCTCAATTGCGTTGAACTCATAAACCCACGCACACCTCGCTCAACCCGTTTGTGAAATATTCAGGTGCACATTACATCGCCCCGTTTGTTAGGGGAATCACATGTCCGAATGTTCATTTAAAAGGCAACGTGTGCAATCATTCTTGATCAGAACTCTGCCCTTTCTTAATGTCTTGTTGTCTCGTGGCTCAGCAAATAGAAGTCAGAGACATATTGTAGTGGTCTATGATGAAAGTGGCACAGGAGGCCAAAAATTATAACATTATCCATTCTTGTCACTTCCGGCACCCTCCTGCAAGTAATTGTTGATGATGTATTTCCTTTCTTATTGTCCATATGATGGGTACTGCTCCATGATTTACTCTATGCAAATAAATGCCTCGTCGTGTGGGAGCATTTCACTTCAGGGAGTTAGGGGCAGGTTTTTGGGGGAATCATTGTACAGCTGGATCTGAGGGTCACTGTGAGGCAATGTAGCCACTCTGAGCCTCCTCAAGCTGAAAGAAACAAAGTCCTAACCTCTAACACTGTGCCCCTGTGCAAGCACCGTAGTTGTGCCGTTGGGTGGAGTTAGACATTGTACAGGCAACATACTTGGTGCACTGGCAGTGCTTGAAAGCAGGCAGGTTTTATGCTGAACTCGGGGAGTGCCAGCACCAGTTGTAGTCCTGAGAACCCCTTCCTCAAGCTCTATGCTTGTCTGGCCTCCTCCCCAGTATGGTGACCACTCTGTACCTGTCCCAGTTCAATTGTGTCTCGAGGTTCCCACCCACCATTCTTACATGCTAATTATTTACTGCTCTAGCAGTAGAGAAAGAGATGGAGACTGGCGGACTGAAAGTCAGAGGTATATGAATTAGACATACCTTCATCCTCTTCTGCATGCGAGATGTCAGATGTAAATGTAGCATAGCAATCCATTTTAGTCTATGGCCTGCCACATTTACCTTTAAAAAAACATAATTATTGATTATTTTAAGATCTCAGAGTGAGTAGCTGAAAGTTGCCTCAGTGCTATTACTAGCTGCAGGATGTGGAAGGACTCAGACGATAAACCCCATAAGATTAAAAAGTGTGCAGAGCGTTACTGTTTGAATATATTTAAGGCATTTTTCCATGAAGACTTTTATATCCCAGCCCCATCCATCCATTCCCTACTGTTTTGTCTGGCTACTTGCCAACTCCTCTCCCCCTCTGCCCTCACTCAATCAGGTGGCTCTCTGTGCATCCTTCCACTGGACCACATACCTAGTAGTATGAGAGAGAGTCACACAATTATCAGTTTAAGGATGACCCTTGGCCTTGCCCTTCTCTGCCATTACTCCAGTGTCCTACATAAGAATTAGCCACCTTCCAGAGGGCTGCAAGACACAGCCATGATATTGACCTTTACGCATAGTGTTAAAACGAAGAATGAAGGCGCAGACATGTCTTGTAGATGGTAATTGTAGATTTATTCTTGTGGTAATCTTACAGGTTCTCAGTTACAGGAAGATGTCCAGATCCATGGTAATGCCCCACCAGGAGCAGGCTCCTCCCTGCTCAGCCCTTCACACCAACTGATTCTCTCCTACAACAAACCAACCCAACATTCCATGTGACCTCACCACAGGCTGAGCAGAAAGGCAGAGAACCACAGTGGGGAGACTGCATTGGTAATAAGCACATTACAACACATAGCTGTTGGCAGGTGGCCATCTCAAGTGGTGTCTCTCTGGCTCCCAGCAATACAGGAAACACCAACGGGAAAATAAAGCAGCTACAGCTGAACATCTTCTTACTCTCCGTAGCTGAAGAGATACCATGTCACTGGTTCTGTCATGTCCTGAGCTGGCAATGCCTCAACAGATTGGGAAGCTGGGGCCCCCACTGATGCTGGAGGCCTTGATGACGTACATAACCCTCCATTACATTCTTTGTTTCCCATCTAGCTGAGGCAGTAGCCCATGTCAACCCTCTAACACCCTTGTGCCTCCGCTGCTTACAATAAAGTATACCGTATTGCTTTTTAGGTCTCGGCTAAGCGCGCGGAAGCGCGTTCTTGCCAGAGACCTTTTGTCGGCGTGTCTGCTTTCCAGGAGACAATCCTGGCCGCGCGCATCTCCTTGGAGGCGATTTGAAACTGGCACGCGCACAAGTACGAGCGCTCAATTGACTTTGTTGCAAGTTTCTTGCAATGCGCGTTTAGAGTGCGGCAATGCACGTTTAGAGTGCGGTTAAACGTGTAACTTTCAGTTTCTTTTAAGCAGCGTGTTTCATGGCATGATCAAAAATGCTCCATATCGTAAGGTGTTCCGAATTCAGTTTCTTTTAAGCAGCGTGTTTCATGGCATGATCGAAAATGCTCCATATAGTAAGGTGTTCGGAAAGCAGCGTGTTTCAGGACATCAGCGACGTTGTTTAAGGAAATGCTGCGTGTTTGCCTAAAGGGTCTGTTCTTTAATAAAAAGCAGCGTGTTTAATGGCATGATCGAAAATGCTCTATATCGTAAGGTGTTCCGAAAGCAGCTAAATGGCATGATCGAAAATGCTCCATATCGTAAGGTGTTCCGAAAGCAGCGTGTTTCAGGACATGAGCGACGTTGTTTAAGGAAATGCTGCGTGTTTGCCTAAAGGGTCTGTTCTTTAATAAAAAGCAGCGTGTTTCATGGCATGATCGAAAATGCTCTATATCGTAAGGTGTTCCGAAAGCAGCTAAATGGCGACGTCGTATAAAGACGTAGTTATATAGTGTGACGTTATTTGAGAAAATGCTGCGTGTTTGCTTTAAAAACACGTGCTTTAATGTGTGCAGAGGCAGAGAAGAGAGATGTGCTTTAAGATGACACGTTGTTTAATAAAATGCAGAAGCAGAAGCAGAGAACATAGAGACATGCATTGAATAGCGGCACAAGTCATGCATTGAATAGAGGCACAAGTAGAAAACAGAGGCATAAGCATACTATTGAAGCATAAGCAGGGAACAAAGGTACATACAAAGAACAGACGGTAGGCAAGGACTAGTGGACAGTAGAGGGACAGCAGAGGCACAAGCAAGCATAGAATGGAGATACAAGCATGGAATAGAGGCACAAGCAGAAGCATGGAATAGAGGCACAAGCAGAGAACATAGAGACATGCATTGAAGAGCGGCATAAGTCATGCATTGAATAGCGGCACAAGTAGAAAACAGTGGCACAAGCATAGTATTGAAGCATAAGCAGGGAACAAAGGTACATACAAAGAACAGATGGTAGGCAAGGATTAGTGGACAGCAGAGGCACAAGCAGTGGTCAGTGTGGCAACTGATTTGCAAATAGTGGCACAAGCATACAATAGAAGCTTAGAATGAAGATAAGTAGAGAATATAGAGACATGCATTGAATAGCTGCAGAAGTAGAAAACAGTGGCACAAGTATACAATAAAAGCATAAGCAGGAGACAAAGGTACATACAAGGAACAGATGGTAAGCAAGGACTAGTGGACAGCAGAGGCACAAGCAAGTATAGAATGGAGATACAAGCATGGAATAGAGGCACAAGCAGAGAACATAGAGACATGCATTGAATAGCGTCACAAGTTATGCATTGAATAGCGGCAGAAGTAGAAAGCAGTGGCATAAGCATACTATTGAAGCATAAGCAGGGAACAAACGTACATACAAAGAACAGATGGTAGGCAAGGACTAGTAGACAGCAGAGGGACAGAAGGTACATCCAAAGAACAGATGGTAGGCAAGGACTAGTGGACAGCAAAGGCACAAGCAGTAGTCAGTGTGGCAACGGATTGCAAACAGTGGCAAACACCACACACGCATGCGCATACACACAGACACACACACGAGCGCCCATGCACGCACGCACATACAGACACACACCCCCGCACACACACACGCGCACACACACATGAGTGCACCGCCCCCCCGCACACATACACACACACAAGTGCACCAAGACCCCCCCCAGCCCTTTTTAACTTACCGGGCCAATCTCGGGGGACTCCGCCCTCAGCACGCGGCAGGGGCAGGCACCGGGCAAGTGCCTCGTGCCCCCTCCG
The DNA here is from genome assembly GCF_964261635.1 of Lissotriton helveticus. Lineage (NCBI taxonomy): Eukaryota > Metazoa > Chordata > Amphibia > Caudata > Salamandridae > Lissotriton > Lissotriton helveticus. The sequence continues at coordinate 889,924,279 of NC_136071.1, read as the reverse complement.
CAGAGTTCACGCTGCTGCTCTTGCCAGCTCGTTTCCCAGGGCTCCCTCTTGGTCAAGGGAGCCCCGCAACACTTGAGCAACCTCCTGCTGGCGGCCCCGGGGCTCTCCACCGCACACAGGAGCCCCGGGCCGCGATACGCATTTACTCCGCCTGCCCCCGTCACAGGCGACATTGCCTGACTTCCAGTGCGTGCGCGGCGGGATTCCGGCGGCATTTTCTGCCACACAAACCTTGTTTTTATTTAAAACCGGCCACAGTTATCTGGGGACTCTTGTAGTTCACTATCCCCATGATTGGGACCTGTCGCTGTTACCAACCCTAAATATTGATTTCGTGAGCTTTCTTTTGTGGAAAATAAGTTTCTGTTCGCCGATAACACATAGTAGTACATCTAGCGTATTGTTCGCAAAAGAGAAGTCGAAAAACACAAACACAACCCCTGCATTTCTGCATGAAGAGGAGTGTCTCGGGTCAAAGGTGAGTCGGGGTTGCAGGCATGGTTCATGACACCAACAGTCCTTGAACAGCAGTCTTGCCAACACAGACCTCATAAGCGGCTGTGGCTTGTAGAGAACACACATCCTGTGCGAGGATAAGGACCACTCGGCCTCGTGTAATAATTATGTAATCAAGTGTCTGGCTAAATCAAACTATTACCATCTGTGTCATCTGTTTCTTGTCCAACCTATACCAGAAGGTCAAGGAAGCGCGGGGCCTAACTTACATTCTTATACAAAGTACCCAGCTTCCTAGTTATAAGACAATACGCTCACCTTTGACACCGTGGTCCCTACAACATATCTGATCTGGAGAAGTTGCAGACAGAGCCGAAGAGCCGTAGTGAGTCTCAAGATGAGAAAACAAGCATTTGCAATACAATAGGTCTCACATTTGCGAGAGTTTAAACTATTGGCATTGTAATTGACAATGCCTTTTATTTACGTTTTAAAAACCAACACATAAATAAAAGGCATTGCCATTTACAATGCCAATGGCTCTAACTCTAACAACTGCGATACCTATTGCATTGCAAATGCTTGTTATACTATCTTTTTATGTGTGCGGGGGCAAGCTTCAGTGGTGGCTGGTAGGGAACAGTGGGGGGGCGAAGGGGGGAGGGCTTAGAAAAATAGAAAAAACGAAGACCTGCTTGCTAGTCGCCGGTCACCATCCCCTGCCTCTCCATCGTCCTCGCCGTTCTCCTGGCTCCCGGCAGCAGCCAGGCTCCCAGACTCCCCTAACCAATCATGACTCTGCTGTCACCAGCATGACAGCAATGTTGTGATTGGTCAGAGCGCTGTAGTTTGATACTGAGAAAGGGAGTGGGAGCCTGTGTATGTTCACCACCCAGGCTGTGCAAGAACATGCTAAGTGTGCATGATGATTTGGCCGTCACAAGACAGCTGGCCAAGCCGTCATGCACACTTAAGGTGTATATTTTACCTCTTACCTCTGACGCGGCGAGTTCTAACCTGGCTCCAAGCTCCACTAAAAATAAAATGATAACAATGTTCCGTTATTATCATATAATTGGGGGGGGGAGGGGGGAGCTCCACCGCTGGAAAGCTTGCTATATTGCTGCACGTGCTGTAGCTTGTCCATGTGTGTTTGCAATAAGCATGCACTGCTGTTGTCAGTGCAGATTTAGTTGTGTGTGTTAGGGAGGCTAACACTACTGCTAGTGCTATAGATGCAGTATGTATCGTTTGTGCATGTGGGAAGTGTGTATTGCTGCTGACAGTGGTGTAACTATCCTGCATGAGACAGCTTACACGTCAGCTGTCTGATATTACAGGCTGTGTGTAATGAGCATGCTAATGTGAAGCCTCTTCAAACTTGAGGCCTCTTTCTTTTGTGAGGTAATGGTTCGCTGACACTGTCTCTGCTGTATTTGTTGTGTGTAAGTCAGGAATGCACCTTATTTATGAAATATTATACATTCCTGTCTTTTCCCTTGCGTTGGCGCACAAATTGCTGCCTAACACCAACATAAACAGGATTGTTTTTGTGCAAAAAAAGAATCCTGAGAGGAGTTTTCCTCTTTCTATGTGTGCTGCAGAAGAGAAACACTCATAGAAAGAGGAAAAACGAGGAGAAATGAAAACATTTCTCCTTGTTATGCCAGCTGTGGGGAGGCGTAAGGTGTTGACGCTGCCCCAGGTTTACATTGTTTTACAAATCTGGGGCTGCGTCAAAATCCATGGGTGGTGCGTGGGAACTCCCATTGTAATGCCTATGGAACGCATACTTGACATAGTGTAAGGTAACGCAGCCACTTCCGCTACTTTGTCATACTCCATATCTATGAGGCCATGCAAAGCCACGCAGGGTGACTTTGCGTCACCTCATAGATATGATTGAGGTGCTTGTGCCACCAAAGCTTAAAAAAAAGTGAAGCTCTGGCAGCGCTAGCCTCTTGTATATCAGCCCCAAAATATTTTGGGAGTTTTTTAGGTCTTTCACCATCAGGTAGCAACATATAAAATAAGGGGTAGCTTAACCCCTTCGCTGCTGGGCCTTTTCCCCTCCTGTGCTAAGCCATTTTTTGGCGATTTGGGTCAGTGCGCGCTTAGGCCCCTGTAACTTTTTGACCACATAAGGTATCCATGCCAAATTTGCGTCTCTTTTCTTCCAACATCATGGGGATTCTAAAGATACCCAGGGTTTGTGGATTCCCTTGGAGGGGTCCCAGAAATTAGGCAAAATACAGTAAAGTTTTGTTTTTTTCAGAAAAATGGGGGAAACGGGTTGCAAATGAAAGCCTCTGGGTTTTTCCCTGCAAATGTTATCAAAAAAGGGTTTCTGGGGCTGAAATCAGCATTTTCTCAGCTTTTAGGAAATGACAGTCTTTTGTTAGAGAACCAATATTTTTCACACAGTTTTGGCATTTTTCTCGGACATAGCCTATTTTTGCTATTTTTAGTGCTTTCAACCTCCTTCCAGTTAATGGTAGAAATGAGTTCGAAAGCAATAATGGATCCTGGAAAGCTATACATTTTAGAAAAGTAGACAAAATTCTGAATTCAGAAAGGGGTCATTTGTCTAAATCCATGAAGGTTTCTTTATAGAAATTAACAGTTAAATATTGGAAAAATAGAAAATTAGTTGAAAAAAACAGCCTATTGTCTCAACGTTTTCACCTGTAACTTCTTGTAATTTTGTGAGCTCTTTGAAAGCAATATACCGTTACATCGGTTAGACCTCCCTGGTTGTGGGGATATACAGGACTTGTAGTTTCGCCAAGAACCCGACGAACCCAGAGCCAAAAACTGAGCAGCAACTTGCAATGGTTTTTTATTATGTACCGGGTATAGAGCAATTATTCTGGGAAAATGTATACATGGAAAAATCGGTATGAAAGACACCTATGTATTTCTGAATTGGGTACAAATTATAGAGTTTAGAAACAGTATATATTTCCACATTTTCAAAATTGGGAATACTCATACTAGCATGAGAATTATTGGTCATTTTTCAAAATGATTTTTTTTTTTACACAATGTCTTTCATTTTGAAGGGAGAAATGCATGAAAACTCAATGCAAGTTACATGCACATACATGACACGGTCCAAGGTTACACAGTTGAATACACCGGTGACTGGCAGTACAAAGTGAAAACACAGACTGCATAATCTATCTGGGGACTCAGAAAAACTTCATGTGACATCCATCAGAGAGCTGTGTGAACAATTCTCTGATAATCCCCTCAGCACAATGCAAACATGCACAGACATGACACTGTTCAGGGATCCATCATCTACAGCTGACATTAAAAGGCGATTCATCATGGTCCCCCCAAATTAAAGCAATGCACTTTGTGATCTGCATGGTACATGTTCTTTGCAGCAGGTACATTAACATTCTGTGCTACCTTTCCAGGAGTCTACCCTTCCACTAGACAAAAGACAAAACTCCGATCTCTCTCTGGGAAGAACATTAATCACCAAAGTTATCATGACATTTTTATTGTTTCTGAAAATTGCTGGAGGCCAGGAAGGAGGCAGCAAGTTTTTTTAATCCATAATATACTTGCAAACACTACGCACCCACCCAAAAGGGGTACCCAGAGCGGTCACATAGTTCGCACCGCCCTAACCTGCTCAAGGTTCTTGTGACCTCAGTGACAGAATCACAGTGACTGGATCACTGTTGCTCTAGGGCACGGGTACTCAAAGTACGGCCCGCGGGCCGGCAGCGGCCCGGCAAGCCTTCCTTGGCGGCCCGCGGACCTTACAGACAGCATACCTGTGTTATTTTTATTTTTGAAAGTGCCAGCAAACACCACTGATTGCAACAGCACGGACTCGGAGAGACGGGCCAGGCGATTCGAGCGATATTCAGAGGGCAGCTGCAGGGGCACTAAGAAGAGGTGAACAAAGCCTCATTAACATGTAAATGGTCTTTTAATGACCTGTTAAGTACTGGGTGCGGCTGTGTTCGTGCAGGGGAAGCTGCCTCATACCGGGCTGACGCGCAGAGTGAGGTGACGGAGGACAGCAGGGACTGAGGAGGGGGGATGGGGGTTGAGGTGGTTTGTGCCCCTTTTGCTAAACATATTGACATTAGCATAAAGAAACAGTGACTATGCTCGGTGCCTTTGTAGGAACTTTTACTGCTGGCTTTCATAGTTAATTAATCTCAACTTCACTGCAGGAATTTTTTCGAAGCACGGGCAAAATAAGATTTTTCGTTTGGGTACTCCCTTTGCCATGCACTCTGGCGCCAACTTGCAGTTTCAAGCGGCCAGGCAGCTGCCTACAGTGGCTTAATGTATCCCCGGGACTGGTTAATCTTTCAAATATTTACATCTGAGAAATAGCGTCTGTGACATGACAGCATTTTACATAATATTGCTACAATTTAAATAGCATTGCTTGTTCCGAATGGTGAACTTACTAACCTTTATTCCATTCCTTCAAATTGGTCTGCCTTTTCTGCCCTTTTTTCCTCAGCTTCTTTCTATATGTATGAGTGCCGAATGCAAATTGCTGCCTGCCAGAATTAAAGACAATAAATCCTATTCCCTGCATTGTCACTTTAACTGCTAAAAAGATGCTAAAATAATCTGATATTTGTGATGCGGGTGACAAAGGGCAGCAGGGAGTGAGAGCCAGGTGAGATGGCAAAGGGTGACAGAGGACAGCAGGGACTAAGGGGGGAGAGGAGGGGAGGTGACGAAGGGCAGCAGGGAGTGAGAGCCAGGTGAGATGGCAAAGGGTGACAGAGGACAGCAGGGACTAAGGGGGGAGAGGAGGGGAGGTGACGAAGGGCAGCAGGGAGTGAGAGCCAGGTGAGATGGCAAAGGGTGACAGAGGACAGCAGGGACTAAGGGGGGAGAGGAGGGGAGGTGACGAAGGGCAGCAGGGAGTGAGAGCCAGGTGAGATGGCAAAGGGTGACAGAGGACAGCAGGGACTAAGGGGGGAGAGGAGGGGAGGTGACGAAGGGCAGCAGGGAGTGAGAGCCAGGTGAGATGGCAAAGGGTGACAGAGGACAGCAGGGACTAAGGGGGGAGAGGAGGGGAGGTGACGAAGGGCAGCAGGGAGTGAGAGCCAGGTGAGATGGCAGAGGGTGACAGAGGACAGCAGGGACTAAGGGGGGTGAGGTGACATAGGGCAGAAGGGAGTGAGAGCCAGGTGAGGTGAGACAGATAGAGGCAGAGACAGATAGAGACAGGGGCAGATAGAGACTGGGGCAGACAGAGCTAGATAGAGACAGGGACAGACAGAAACAGTTTGAGGCAGAGACAGACAGTGATAGAGAGAGAGAGAGACAGAGAGAGAGAGAGAGAGAGGGAGACAGAGAGAAAGAGAGGGAGACAGAGAAAGAGAGGGAGACAGAGAGATAGAGAGAGAGAAAGAGAGACAGAGAGGAGGACAGAGTGAGTGAGACCGGGGGAGACAGCGAGAGAGGGAGAGAGAGAGAGGGAGATAGAGGGAGGGAGAGAGAGGGAGTGAGGGATGTGTGTATGCAGGGTCTGTTGGCTCAGTGGACGAAGGCGTCCGCTGCATTGGCCTGTGTTCAACCTCATGGTCACAGTTTTTTTTTTGCTCTAGCCCCGCCCCCTCCCCCACTGACCCCGCCCCCACCGGTGCGGCCCTCGGCCACAAACCACACTGTAAATTTGGCCCCCGAGAGAAAGTTTGTGAGTACCCATGCTCTAGGGTGTGCTGCTTCGTAGGCATGCCCGCAAGACTGGAGATGAACTTCAGTATGGATTGTGGTTGACATGCTTTCATGGTTAACCACAATTGACACCACTCAGGTACACCTGCTTGTGCTAAGACATCAAGCCTTCTAAGGTCTTTCGGGGCCTTCAAAGGTCAAGCATGGGAATATGCTCCCTCCGTAGAGTGGTCTGATGGACTGGTCATGAAGGCTGAACCCGGTTCCCACGTTCCAAATTCGACAGCTCTGGCCATAGTGCCACATCCTCTCCCCCACTGAACACCATACTGCCCCACGGAGAGAAACTCCCACTGCCTTCAGCTACAAAGTAATTGTGCCCGCTATTAACACTTGGTTTTGGCTCAAATCAAATTATGCACTTGATAAGAGTAATATGCTGCCTAACAAAAAAAAAGTAAAAGCAAACAGTCATAGGGAATGCAAGATTAAGTAAAGAGTGTGAAATGTAAGCAGAAACAACATGGTTACCTTAACGATCTCTCACTCACTATTCTAAAATCAGCAAGTGGTTTTACTTGAAAAGTTAAGGACATGACTACAGGACCCTGAAGGGAACCGTTTGAATGTCCATTGCCTATATCCTTACAAAACGTAAGCAGTATGGTTTAAAAATACCACATCCATAAACACAGAGCCATGGTACACATTTTGCTTTCCAATCCACCCATCAACCAGGTATTGCAGTACCTCCAGGAATGGTACACTTCCCCACCTGAGGACAACAATGCTGTTCAAAGAAATACGAGAAAACAAAAGTAGCGCTTCACTGGCAAACTCTGTAAAGTGAGGCAGATGTATTTGGATGTGAATAAAACCAATCTGACGACTTTGCAACCACTCTGTCTTGCTTTATTTAGTTATGTATTTATTTTTCATATTTAAAACCTACCTATTTCTCTCCATTCCGCTGCACTTCGGAATAGAAAAATGTCAGACAAAAGGACATTTCCCGCAAGAGTGTTTTTCTTTTTTGGATCTATTTCACAGGGAAGCAACTAAATGAAAGAAGGAAAGAGAGGTTGTGAACTGTTTCTTCAAGTCACGGTTTTCAGTAAGTGAGGAGCAACACAAAAAGAGAGGGAATAATAGAAAGAGAGGGAATAATAGGAAGAGAGGGGGGGGGGCAGCTGCCGGCACAAAAAAGAAGAGAACATTGTCCGAGTCCTATTCCTTCTCTGCTCGTCCCCGAACGGCCATGAAAGCAAGCCGAGCCTTATCTGAACGCCTTTGTCCGCCCCCAAAATAGTGCCACCTGGTGCAGACCGCCCCCACTGCCCCACCCTCCCCCTAGCTACGCCACTGTTGTGTCCTTGTAGCTACACAGGAGGCCAGCCAACTAACACTTGGAGCCCTCTTCTTTGTCTTGGGTATACGAGTGAGCAAATCCAGTTCTTCAGGGCTGCTCTCGAGTCACAACCAGTAGGCCCAGTCCTCTTCTTATCTCCTGCAGATGCAGAAAGTGTTCTGAAGAGGGTACCTGGAGATGGCACAGTTATGGTTGGCACTAGCTAGTAGGTAGGATTAATCCTGGCTCCTCCCTAACTAGTGGGGTAAACCCTTCCCCCTTTTTCTGCAGATCCTGTTTGCCCTACTGGAAATAATCCCATTTTGCCCCTCAGTCCTTCAAATCAATCATGGGAAAACCCTTTCTGCCTTGTGCAGAGCTCATGTGTCTATGCAGAGGCGTGGCAGGGAAATGAGCAGTCTCGCCTCTCCTGTGCCCCCTCCAAGCCAGTCCTGGGAAGAGCTTTCCTCCCACTGAATTTAGAGATCACCTAGTTAGTGTGGGCCTTGTACAACAGGGTTTTCCCTTCTTCGGCTCTCTCTTTAAACTAAACAATGAATGGGCTGGACTCGCCTCAGTCCCTTTCAAGTTAATGATGTTCATGGATCCTCATCAACTGTCCTTCCTGGGCTGATAGTGCTCAAATGTCACACAACCAGTCCATTCTGTCACAATGAATTAGCTATTGTTCTCTCTGGGAGCAGTTTTCATACCCCATTAAGGTTAAGCAATTGCTAGGACGCGGTTTGAAAGCTAATACAAATTAGCCTCTAGGAGCTTCAGGCAGGGAAAAGGTAGCTTTCTAATGGTTACTTTTTCCTTCCCCAAATATTTAAAAAAGTGATTTGAACTTCACCAACAAATCAGACTTTTAATTAATATGAAAATTTTGCTTGAACGTCTATTTTAGCCATTTTTTGTTAGAAGTTACAGATTAACGTTTATAATCTGTACTCTAACATTTTCTAAGATTCATCTCTGACAGTAAAAAATGCCTTTGAGTCCCTGGAGGAATGTGCCAGTTTTAATTTCACACATGTTCCAGTTTTTAATATCTTGCACGCTATCTTGTGGCCAACAAGGTGTTCTTAGGGTTGACTTAGTAATATTCAAAAATAGGATATCCTGTCCGTCACAAAAGGTTATTTCGACCAGTTTGACGGCAGGTTTTTTAGGCTGCTGCAGGTAGGCTGCACATGGTAGCCATGAAGCCATATTTTCTGGGACCACTCTGCGGTTAGGCAATAGGTGCTGCAGTCCACAGGTGGCATTTAACTTCCAAGCCATTGGTACATTTTGTATACCTTGTACTAGGAATAAATGGGCAAGTTAAATGTCATTTAGGGATAAGCAAATTTAACCATGTTTAATGGGGAGCACAGGCACTTAACTCCTGTTTAGATGGGGTAAAGTGCACTGAGTTCATAGACCAGCAAAAGTATGTTCCAGAAAAAGGCGAAAAATCTGGCATGACAATTCAGAAATGTCAGATTTGCTATATTTACCATAGGTTAGGTTTAAAATTTAAGTTAGCCATAGGGTTAAGCAAGGGTACGTTCTTAAATTTAGTTTTAATTAATTAAAAATGATATTAATACTAAAATAATTAAAAAATATTAAGCTATATCGTTAGGCATTTGTTTCAAGGTAATGGTCATATATTGCCGAAGGCAGTAAAAGTGGTGATAGAAGAACTAATAATATGTCTTGCTCCCCTTAAAGGAAACATTTATGAGTAGGTGTTTTGGCAACATTCATACCTTATCCAGGGATGCTTATCTCTCTACTCTTCTCTTCGGATTTTTTATACCTGATTCAAACACAGATGAGTCGATTGGCTATGATAACTGGGATTATTAGCTGGAGTGCAGCATTAGATTTGATCATTAAAGAAGGGGCGTGGGGGCAGGAATTTATGGGGAGAGAGACCATGCTAATGAGAATTTTGGGCATGCATTGCGGAAGAGATTTAGTAATAGGAATACCCCCGTCAGTTATTAATTGACATACGACATGCTGCTTATAGTTTCTGATCTTGTGATCACACTCCGACCATGACCTTATGCAGCTATATGGCGAGTGGTTCCTGGGTGAATTCCAATACTCTATGCGATTTTAGGGATACTTTGTTCATTTACAATATGTTCATATGATGTTTCTTGACGGGGTTGTTATAACATTAACATACCTCTGAGCTATGAATTTTTTTATCGTGTACCCAAAAAAATCATAATTATCGTGGTATGCCTCCTACGAGTTTTTCTTGAGCCGGACCTAAATTATTGTTTTTATTGTACGAGTAATACTAATGTATAGTATGAGGCGTCAGCATCATACTTTTAGCATTATAAAGATGGCGGCAGAGTAGGAGCTCCTGGTGAGAGCTCCGTGTGCTGGGGATCCCGTTTTCGGACTTTATCCCTGCTAGCACCCTGCAACACCTCCACCACACAAGTAACTGGAGTGGCACAAGTAACGGGAATAAAGAGTAACTGGATTGTGAGCATCAACAGCATCTTACCTGGTTGGTGCGGCGAGAAACGCAGAGCAGAGAACCAGGACACTGGACGACGCTGAGAAGTGGAATCGGACCGGCTGCCATCACCCGAGGGACCCCAAGAGACGCTGGCGGGACAGCTGGAACGCTGTGCGGGGCAGTCCTGCCCGCCTGCGACAGCCGACGTGATATCGCCCAGGGTGTCCCGAGCAAGTGGGCCATCTGCGCACTGTTAGTCACCGGCGCCGCTGGGCACAGCCTGAGCTCGGCGGATGATCAGCGGGAGCCATCAGAGACGTCCGGCAGGTGAGAGGGGCTGGAGCAGGGCATCATCGGAGGGTCCTCCTGCCTCTTGCCTGCACCGGACGACGGATCCCAGGACGGGACGGTCTGCCGCAGTCCCCGACGAGACGAGACTGGCTCCGCTCGGGAAGTCACTCCTGGGAGGACACGCTCACAGGGAGCGCCGCGCTTGGTCGGCGGGAGCTTGACTGAGCCGGGCGGCCCGCCTGGAGTACTGACACCCCCAGTCGCCCCCCCCCCCCCATGCCTCAGGATGCGAGCGGGAACGGAGCTGCAGCAGGTCCAAGGACGCTGTGATCGGCCACCAGTCTTCTGACAGGAGGTTGGGCACAGAAGGCTGCTCTCCCTGCACCTTTGTCGGCCCCCTCTCACGCGGCCCGGATTCCAAGTTTGCTAACGATTTTCCCCGGCTGGAGTGCATCGCCATTGTCCCCCTTTGTGCAAAATGGCGGGGGCCATAAAAGGATCAACAATCAAGCAATAAATCACACCACCGCCCCTAACTCGAGGATGCATTCCAACGAGTTCAAGGGGTACTAAAAGGAGATAAGGCTCTTCCTCCCTCCAAGCTGCAACCAGGAAGCAGAGACACAGAAACAGGACTATCTCGCCCTCAGCAGAATGGGAAAGGGACAAAGGACTAACAATACTGCCTTATAGTCTATTCTGGCGGACATCTTGAACAGCAGCAGGAAAAAGTGTTCAAGGGGCACCAAAAAGAAGTTAAGTCTCGCTCCTCCCCCCAAGCAGCAACCAGGAAGTAGCAACACTGAAATAGGACTAACTCGCCCTCAGCAGAAAGGGAAACTGGTCATCCCGAACATTGACAATAACTGACAAAGGACTAACACTGCTGTCTGACTACATACTATTTCGGCAACCATCTTGAACAACCTGCTGAGCTGCAGTAATTGCCAAAAAAAAAGGTATTTACATCACCACACACTCGAGTACATTGTTTACCTTTCACATATCTATGTACCTACACCTCCGTGTGATAGAGTGCATACCTTTACTGCAGTATTACACTTCCACGTGTACCTGGATATATCCACCTACACTTAATTCACGCTGCACCTATTGCACCTATCTCACCCTGCTCATTAGCGTCACCTGACGCTTTAAATTGCAGTGGACATATGTTTTTGCTACAATATTTCAGCAGTATTATACGCATAGCTGATTGTTTATATATATAGTTATATACCTATGTATGCTGCTCCCTTCGCCTTTTATGCCTATAATGCACCTAGTTGCTAATACATATTGAGCTCACTCACTAGTGCCTCTTCTGTCCCTGTAACACATGGTCTGCAGCTATCTCATGTGACCCATGTAACATATTGTCCCACTAGTTCCCTTTCTGACACCTGTAACATATGGTCTGCAGTCGCCTCTTTTGACCTATGTAACATACCGTATACAGGCATTGGTATTTTGTCTGCATCTATCTGCGATCCTGCACATCTCCCCTGCTTAATCTCCCACACCCACCTTGCACCTTTCTAACATGGATCACTGCGGCAATCACACATTTAAAATAATCTACCCACCCGCACTCACAAAAAAAGCCGCTAAACGCTTTAAACACAACCTCCTGAGGTCCCACCCTGAAAGACCCTTTGCCGACACCTACTTCTCTCCGGTTAAGGGATCCCTGAACACCGATATCATCTTCCACACCGCACGTAGAGCTCAATGGAGAAAAACCTTCCAGGCCTTGCTCAACGTCTCCACCATCAGGAAATCCGCTCATGGACTATCACTCTCCATCGCTCCATCCAAACGCTTCCCTGGCAGTACAGCCATTACTATTTACAATAACGGGATTGTTCTAATTCAAGCCACAGACAGGAACCTGGAACTACTAGACGACCTGTTCCCCACTTTCAAAGAGCACCTCTCAAATCGGCGGCCCTCCACTCATACCCCAATACAACTGAACCAGAGCTCCTCACTTCCAACTAACGTCTCAGAACGACCCACCGCCTCTGAACCTCACAACGCGACTCTATGTCCTCCCAATTACCCCTCCAATCTCTCCACCCCCGCCACCCCCCACACCCGCGCCGCACCTAGCTCCCCCACCCGTGTCCTCTCTCCCCCACTCCCTGCGCCCCCCCTCCTGGCCCCCACTCCTCCCTCAACACCCCCCACCCTACTCTTTGCACTCAAACAACTCATGTCAGACACACCTCCTTCAACATCTCCCCACTCACTCCCTGCACTCCCGCCACCCCTAGCCCGCACTCCTCACTCAACGGCGCCCCTTCCAGTCTCTGCACTCAACGCACTCCAGACCTACACCCCTCCCTCAACATCTCCCCCCCACCCCCACCCAAAGAAATACTGACATACACCCTTCCCTCGACATCTCCCCCCTCACTCCCTGCACTCCCGACACTCCGAGCCTCCACTCCTCACTCAACGGCGCCCCTTCCAGTCTCTGCACCCAACGCACTCCAGACCTTCACCCCTCCCTCAACATCTCCCCCTCCACCCCCACCCAAAGAAATACTGACATACACCCCTCCCTCGACATCGCCCCCCTCACTCCATGCACTCCCGACACTCCGAGCCTCCACTCCCCCCTCATCAGCGCCCCCCGTATGCTCGACACTCAACCCAGGCCAGACATACACCCCACCCTTAACATATCCCCCCCCGCCACTCCAAGCCTCCACCCTTCCCTCAACAGTTCACTCCCTCCCACCCTTAGCCCTCCCTCCACTCCTGGTCCCCACTCCCCCCTCAACATCTGTCCCCCCACTCTCACCCACCAGCACTACACTTGCCCCCCACAACGACCAGTCTCCACTCGTCCCGCATCTGCCTCACCCCGCCTGTCGCTGATTACCCTGCCAATAACTCTAACCCCACTCCCAACGTCACGCTGGATATAATCATGACCGCCCTCCTCCAAGTGAAAGAAGAGCTTCACTCGCTCAAAGAATTACTCCTCCCGCACCCCTCCCGCACGACCACATGTCAACGAATGAACAACACCCCCCCACATCTTAGGCACCCCTTACATGGGATTTCTATCCCCTCTCGCAATACCTCCAACAGGCCTAAGCGCACTATCAAGACACTTCCGAACCACCCCTCACATTGGACCTCTATCCCCTCTCGCAATACCGCCAACCGCCCCCAGCGCGCTATCAAGACTCTCTCGGACCGCGACATACAAACCCTACTCAGCACATATGTCCCGGCAACCCAAAACAGCTTAGCCACCACGCACATGTCCATTTCTACGATTCTCTCCAACCCCAGTAGGCACCCCACGTATAGCAACAGAGGCTCTGTTCCCAACAACCTCACCAAAGTCCCTCTCACTACGGAACCCGCCACCTCCCCCTGCACCCCCAGTCTCAAATGCACACTTCTCAACTGTAGGTCGGCCCAAAAACACTCGATGGAGGTCGCTGACCTCATCCGGTCTAGGAACCTTGACCTGGCCATACTAACTGAAACTTGGTTAACTGAATCCTCCAATCCTATCATGGACATCCTAGTCCCCCCCAACTACTACATCACTAGACTTGACAGGCCCAACAAGACAGGTGGCGGAATCGCCTGCATTTACAAGAGCAACCTCTCTATTAATAAAGTCACCGCCCCTTCTCTTACCTCCTGTGAATACCTCTGCCTTGATGTCACCAGTGAGAATAAACCTGTATGCTCGTTACACATCATGTACCACCCCCCGGGGGACAACCTCGTCTTCTCCCAACAACTTATGGACACAATATTAATCAACGCAGGACGGCTACACACACAAATTTACCTTGGTGACTACAATCTCCATTGGAATGATGGCAGTGACGCAGTAGTTAACAGCCTCAAAAGTTTCCTTACCGCATCTGACCTCACTCAAATTTGCAACACTCCGACACACGACAAAGGCTCGACCCTCGACCTGGTCATTTCCAAAGAAGGCACCACTCAACTCGACTCAATACAACCTTGTGACTGGTCAGACCACCATATTATAACATTCATCATCAAGGAAAAGGTAAAACTCATCCCGGTGCAATACGCCATGCCCAAAGTCTGGAAAAGAGACATGAGGAAACTCAATCCAAACTCTCTACCCCCCAACAGCTGCAATCTCCTACTCCCCCCTACCGACACCTCTGATGTGCTGGTCCTAACTGACCACTATCTCAACTCCATGGCCACAATTATCAATGAGGCCGCTCCAATGCAATTGAAAAGAGTATCCACGAAGATATCCAACCCCTGGTACAACGGGAGTCTCAATGAAGAGAGACGGGCTATGCGATCTGCAGAGCGTACCTGGAGATCAATTCCCTCGACATTGCATCTCAAAACTCTGAGGAAAAAGAGAAATGCATACTTCAGGAAAATAAAACGCTCAAAGTCAGAGTTCTTCAGAATCCAGCTAGACCAAGCTAAAAACCGTCCAAGTAAATTGTTCGAACTAATTCGATCTCAATCTAAGGAACAACCCCCAGCTGTCGACATTATCAGCACTACCCCTTCTTGTGAAGATTTCGCAGCTTTCTTCAACAATAAAACTGACAATATAAAGAGAGACCTCCGCAATGACGCAAGCCTGTACTCAATACCCAACTGCATAACACCCATTGAACTAAAAAACAATGCGACATGGTCATCCTTTGACACCTACTCTGAAGGAGAAATTGGCAGAATACTCAGCACTCTAAAACCATCCAATCACCTCACTGACCCTCTTCCTGCTAACGCCGTAAAAGACTTCATCCCTCTGCTACTCCCACTCTGGACTAAAATTATCAATAGTTCACTACAACAAGGAACCATCCCGGACTCCCTCAAAGTTGGACAAGTTACACCTTTACTGAAGAAACCAACAGCCGACCCCACCGATCTAAACAACTACCGTCCGATTACCAACATTCCCACTCTCGCCAAGCTGCTAGAAAAATGCGTCCAACTGCAAATGACAAAGCACATAGAACAGTTTGATCTCCTCAACCCACACCAATCAGGCTTCCGAGCAGGGCACAGTACTGAAACCGCTATGACTCACATTATCGACGACGCCATCCAAATGTTAGATCAAAACAATACCTGCCTCCTCATCCTTCTTGATCTCTCTTCGGCATTCGACACAGTGAAACATGAGAGCTTACTCGAACTCCTAAAATCAAGAATGGGCCTATCTGGGACTGTGCTTCGCTGGTTCACTTCCTTTCTTCACAACAGGTCTCAAAAATTCAAGAGCAAAAACCTAATGTCTTCCCCAGTACCGGTATCGTTAGGCGTCCCTCAAGGATCCTGCTTATCCCCTACTTTGTTCAACCTAGTTATGGAACCTCTCACCACTCTGTTACAAGCATCCAATGTACACTTTCACATGTACGCCGATGACACTCAAATATATCTCAAGTTACAATCCCCCAAAGACATCCTGAGTCTGAATTCAACGATCAGAAGCACCCAATCTTGGTTGGCTGACAACCACCTCAAACTCAATGCTATGAAGACTGAGTTCCTCCTAATCTCACCTCCCACGAAAATATCTTCCGCACAAACATGGCTTAAGCACCTAACAGCACTCAATGTCCAACCGACCATCGTGGACTCAGCTAAATCCCTAGGCATAACACTAGACACAAACCTCAGCATGCAGCAGCATATCAGCAAGGCTACTAAGGGGGCGAACTTCCAAATAAACACCTTGAGAAAACGGAAACCCTTCCTCCCAGCAAAAGACTTCCAAACAGCAGTACAAGCTCTAGTCATCCCTCGCATAGACTATGGCAGCGTGGCCCTCTGCGGCCTCCCCCTAACGACAACTGCACCCCTAAGAGCGTCACTAAATGCGGCAGCAAGACTCATCACTGGATCAAAAAAGCATTCGCATATCTCTCCTGACTTCAAAGCCTTGAACTGGCTGCCTCTGGAAGCCAGAATTCAGCTGAAAATTGCCTGCATGACGCACAAGGCTATACACTTGAAATCACCCAGCTACCTCACTCATAAGTTGACAATCTCAGGTGGGTCCAGAACCACCAGGAGCACGAACAATCTGCTGCTGAAACCGCGAAGATTCCGGAAGGAAAAAACCTACAAACGCTCCTTCTCTGGTATGGCGCCCAGGATCTGGAACGCACTTCCTCCTGAAACAAGACTCATCTCTTCCTCCCTTCTTTTTAAGAAAGAAGTTAAAAGTATCCTTATGGCTAAATACACTTGATCAATTTCGCGTGTTTTACATTAAGAACAGTATTACCAGTCTGGCGCTATGATATTGCCTATATATTCCTATGCACGTGTTTATTTACAGCGAGTGGATGGCCTACGCTCCAATTTTTGCCTGCTACCTCGTACCTGTACTATACGTTATATGGGTACTATGTTATATACTACATTGGTGCTATGTACATGAACCTGTTGATGACTTACGCTCCAACTATGCCTGCTACCTCATACCTGTACTATACGTTATATGGGCACTATGTTATATACTATATTGGTGCTATGTACATGAACCTGTTGATGACTTACGCTCCAACTATGCCTGCTACCTCATACTTGTACTATACGTTATATTGGTACTATGTTATATACTATATTGGTGCTGTGTACATGATCATGTTGATCTACCTCCCCACTATGCCCCCTTGTTCCCCTACCCTCCACCTGCCTTTGTAAAGCGCTCTGTTATCTGCAAAGATCTTGTTCGCGCTATATAAAACTCTCAAAATAAATAAATAAAATAAATAAATGTTTTACCACTGCAAAAATGCCATCATGGTTTGTATCCTGTAAAACATCTATGCGCCAGCAGATGGCAGCATATCACTAGTATTTCACTCCTCAGTAAGTTCAAATTGCTTTTCCAAATGCTAACAACTCGTTATGTTTTTGAAAAACATCAAATATGCTCGTATATAATCTAATTATGTTTTGTTGAAGGGATCCTCTATATCTGACAATATGAACTGATACAAGCACTTGGTCTATGTACAACGTCTGACCAAGAAAGTGTATGTGCTATTGTTTAATTAATTGTCAACAAGGAAGTGTATGTGCTTTTGTTAATTGTGTATGTATCATGTTTTATATTTGTTTGATGAGCTTTCTTTTCCAAGAAAAGCAAATTAAAAAAACAAGTTTCCTATTGGGATAGGGAGGGAAACCAAAAACGAATTTGCCAGCGGATCCTAATGAAAAGTTTGCAGTTCTAACGAAAAAAACAGGAATTTTTGCAGAAAGTTTGACTGCAGTTTCTCCGCTAGAACACGTGACCAATGGGGCTTGTAAACATACAACAATTGTTGCCCTATAAATCATCTCAAAATACATTTAAAGCCTCTCCTGGTGTGATTTTTAATCTGTCACTAAGCGAGTCCTAGACTTTTGATCAAATTACTGCAGAAGGAGATACTACCACACAACTGTGCTTTGCCAATGTTTGGTTGATACTAAAATTCTCTGGCACATTTTGTCAGCAAACAGTCATGCAGGAATGCTGACTCTTTTGTTAATTTTAGTTGACGATTTCAACTTAAAGAATCATTTTAGATTTATACATTGACTTGAAGTCGAAATATGAGTTTTCCAAATACCTTTCTGTAGGCCAGTTATTTTATTTATAGGTCTAGATTACAGACACATTTAGCTGTCTACAGGCAAACCTATTGTTTATAATATACTTGGAGTTCACTTCGGTCAGCCCCGCCCCTTGCTCATAATTGGACAACTTTGCTTCCTATCTTTGTGGTGTGCGCCTGATTCGATTACTTTCCTCCCTATTCTTCTCCCACTCAAGAGATTTTAGTCTGAGTGTCCGCGTTTGGGAGAGTTACATCCTTCCCCTGCTTACTGAGGCAACTCTTTTTTTATTTTACTTTCAGCCCTGCATAACAGTGCAAGTGCTTGCTCTCCTTCTGTTTCCCTTTCTTCCTAGTGTTCTCTTCCTTCTCACCTTCTCTACTTTGCTGAGCGGAGACCTAGTGGCTTTGCCAGTGCTTGTTCTGATAGATTTCATAGTTGTAAGGTGTTATGCCCCACTGATCTTTTCAACACCAGCCTCAGATTTCCCTACTCTCGCCGACATCTCTGAGTAAGGATCCTATTGAGAGGCGTATTTTCTAGAGGGCAGTTTATTCTCAAACACCAAGGGATTTTAACGATGGTAGCATCTTTTGCATGGTATTGCACAGGACTTTCTCATAAAAGAGACACCAGGAAAAGCTTGTGTGCCAAAGTCTTTGATCACTTTTATTTTCCAGTGATACCCAATGCCAAACATATGGCAATCTGGGTTTAAGAAGATGTATAAACTTCAGTCATATAAAATTCATATGCTGCATTGGGAAAGTTAACAATAATTTACAGATGTTAGAAACATTATTCTACCATATTGTTTTGATTTCCTGATGTTTTATTCTAATGTACTACAATGTCAGTTGTTTTTCGCTCCTGTTGCGTCTTCTCAGCTCATCTAGTGGTGTCTTTTGAAATCTCATTAAAGTTAGTCACAAGCCTTACTATGATGGTTTGTCCAGATTTATACTCTTTGCTTCATTGTGCCCAATGAAATTAGACATGGTTGCTCCTGCCCTAGGCTAAGATTGCAAAAGGTTGCATGTGTAGGCCCAAGACATTTCAAGTCTCTGTGTACACCGCTGGTATCCAGACCTTAAGCATGTTCCAGTCTGTTCATCACCATCATGATACCTCTGATCTGATGCTTTTCTTAGGTTTGTTGTTGGCAGAGCCTCCTTACCTGCCACAATCTTCCGCTGGAGGACATATTGGCCAGCAAAACTCCAACCGCCGGTATTCTCACCAAATGACAGGCTTCTCTTAGGCAATACTCACCCACCTAACCTACTCACATTACTATATGCTGTTATTGCTTTTACAGTCTGTTATAATAAAATGAATACAATGTGTGTGTGTGTGTGTATATATATTCGGTAGAAACACCTTTTTTAAATAAGTTATGGTTATATCAAATTAGAATTTCTTTATTAAAAATAAACGATTAAACATCAGTTAAAGTAGTGCTATGTTTACAACACAAAGGATAGCAACCACTGTAATTGTCCAGTTGTGAGCTATTCAAACCATAGCTCGTGCATTTCCTGTGCACTGCTCGTGACATCATGCAGCATTTTCAGAAAACTATCTAGGATTTAGTGGATGTGTGTGGCGGACTGATATTTTTGGAAAGTTTAATGCCTTGTTTTCGAATGGCACAACAATTACTAAAGATTTACAAGTTGCACTTATTAAGGGGAATGCAGTGCAACCATAACTAAATAGCCACAATCATGGCTCTGTACTTATGGTGCAATAGCATTGACCACCACCTCCACCCAGACACATACTAGCAAAGAAAATGTAAGGCGAGTTCAAAGGACTCTCTTCCTATTTACTTATTTGCAAATAAAAAATAACGAGACATTTGTAACAGAATTTAGCTTGCATAAGGCCACCAAAAACAATACAATGATGACAACCATAAACCAGGTAATGTGGCTGAGGTATTTTTGTACTGATCTGTTAGTTTTGGTTGATAAACAACTTGTGGATCATTTCAAATTAGAGTTGTATCAGAAATCAGGTGTAACAGATAGGCCTGTTTAAATATAAACAAATCGTCTCCTTGTTCATTCAGGTTGCATAAGTTGGCATGTCAGGGAGGTGCTTTTCGACTCAATGATTGTGGTACAGACTCAAATCTTAAGGGGATATGAGTGGCAGCTAAAGGGTATTTCAAGTTGTAGGTATCAGAGGGAGGTGTGCGTGCTGCTGGCAGGTCTTGGTTGGAGGACCTCAAATATCTTGTAGGTGTGAAACTGGGCAATGTATTTATATGCAGGTTGCATGGGTAGATGCCATTGATTGCCTTGGGAACTATTGTGAGTAGTTTGTAATTGGCCCGGTTTTTGGCATAGAGCATTCCTCCTTATGATGTGCAGGAATAGTGGGTCTAAGTCGCCAGGTTGATGAGATTATCAAGTGGGAAGAAAGGGTTTTATGGGAGCTTAACAAAAAGGGTGGTTGAATTGTCTAATTGGCTGAATATTAGGGGGTTGATTAGTGTTTTGGTGATGTGGATGGTGGAAGAGAGGGGATATTTTTCCTGATGTTCAATACTTGCTATTGTATGTATCCATGGTTATTAAGGAAATGAAAATTACTCTAAGGTTTCTTCCTGAGGAGGAAAATAGTATATTGTAGCGGTGTGCATGTAGCTCGGAGGAGAGGTGGGTGCAGAGGAGGAATGGATTTAAAGTAACTCTGATTTGAAGGAGTTTAGCAGGATGGATCTGAGGGACATCTATTGTCTGATGGAGGTGAGGCAATCAGAGATGCATGTTTGGAGATGAGGCATCAGCTTAGGAAAGGAAAATACAATCAGATTGCAACAACTTACAAATGGCAGGAGGAACACAATGATGAGATACAATGCCCAAGTGATATAGGGAAAATAAGAGTGGGCCTAAGGTTGATCCTCAAGAGACCTGATGGGTATGGAGGGGAGAGGGGGGGCTGGGGGGGGGGGATATCTTGTAGCACCCCAGGCCGCTGAGAAAGAGTAATCAGATATGATGAGAACTGTTGAAGGATGGAATCCTTGATGCCTGTAGTTTTGAGAAATGGAAGTAATGTTGGATGACGAACATGTCAAATGTTGCAGAATATCTAAGAGTGTGAGAATAGAAGATATCTACCTGTTTTTGAACGGATCTCTGCCAATAAGGATGGTGGGCTGCTACCCTGGCCCAATCCAATCTTAATTACTTTCTGGGGTGACCACTATCCCCAAGACTACACCTCTGGTTCCTCACTGAAGTTAGCAGGCCGCAATATTGGCCCAGTCACCTACAAGTATATGTTGGGGTGACTTGAATAAACATCCAGTCTTAAACGGAGAAATGGGAATTGATACTTTGTACCACTCTATACTCTGCATATATACGAGGATTCGCTGCATGATCTGATCTACACGCTATTTCAGAGCCCTGACGAAGTTCAAAAGAACGAAACGCGTTGGCTGTGGTTCAATTAAAAAAAAAAATTAACTTATGGAATAAAGGATATTTTTAGATACACTTGAAGCCCTCTTTGACTTCGTTCCTGGTGCACCGTTCTTAACCTCATGAGAATAGAAGATAGGTTGTTGGCAACTGCAGAGGAAATTAAGCTAGTGAGTTAGCAGAGAGGGTGGCTTCCCTAGAGTGAAGGGTGTGATAGTCTGTCTGGAAGGGGTTTAGGAGATAGTTAGAGATATGAGGTCGTTTAGTTGAACAGCAGACATTCTAATACATTTGAAGCGTAAGGAATTTGGGAGCCTGGACTAGTTAGACGGAGAGGAGCTGGCTGCATTCATGTTTATTTTTAACAAGGGTTATTTAATAACAGATTGGAGGTGATTGAACAGTGAAGAATCTACGCCAGACTCAAAATACCATGGCTACGGTGGCCGGCACAAGTAGGGGAAGAGGAGTGAGCAGTATAGAGCCATGCAGTACATGGGTGCAAACTATTCTAAAGTCTAAAACGATTCAAAAAGGGGGTGGTGATGGACAGAGTATCTGAGTTAATCAGAACACTCCTACCCAGTCAACAAATCAGGGCTTGATCCATCACCGTTTTTTAGCTCACTGCACCATCCCAGTTCAGAACCTGGCTACATGCAAATTAGTCTGTCCCTGGCCCAGTGCATCATGAGAACAGGGCAGACCAAACTACCAAGCCAATTCTTTACTGGAAAGGAAACAAGCTTCCGGGGACCGGTTTCTGGCATTACAGCCGTCTTCGGCCCGGCTTGCTTGAATCCTGATGGTGCAGTGAGCAAGGGACTCACATCTGAGCATACCCTTCCACGCTTGTGGTGGCCAAAACGATTCAAAAAGGGGGTGGTGATGGACAGAGTATCTGAGTTAATCAGAACACTCCTACCCAGTCAACAGATCAGGGCTTGATCCATCACCGTTTTTTAGCTCACTGCACCATCCCAGTTCAGAACCTGGCTACATGCAAATTAGTCTGTCCCTGGCACAGTGCATCATGAGAACAGGGCAGACCAAACTACCAAGCCAATTCTTTACTGGAAAGGAAACAAGCTTCCGGGGACCGGTTTCTGGCATTACAGCCGTCTTCGGCCCGGCTTGCTTGAATTCTGATGGTGCAGTGAGCAAGGGACTCACATCTGAGCATACCCTTCCACGCTTGTGGTGGCCAAAACGATTAAAAAAGGTGGTGGTGATGGACAGAGTATCTGAGTTAATCAGAACACTCCTACCCAGTCAACAGATCAGGGTTTGATCCATCACCGTTTTTTAGCTCACTGCACCATCCCAGTTCAGAACCTGGCTACATGCAAATTAGTCTGTCCCTGGCCCAGTGCATCATGAGAACAGGGCAGACCAAACTACCAAGCCAATTCTTTACTGGAAAGGAAACAAGCTTCCGGGGACCGGTTTCTGGCATTACAGCCGTCTTCGGCCCGGCTTGCTTGAATCCTGATGGTGCAGTGAGCAAGGGACTCACATCTGAGCATACCCTTCCACGCTTGTGGAGGCCAAAACGATTAAAAAAGGGGGTGGTGATGGACAGAGTATCTGAGTTAATCAGAACACTCCTACCCAGTCAACAGATCAGGGCTTGATCCATCACCGAAGCTGGTCTCCTTTCCAGTGAAGAATTGGCTTGGTAGTTTGGTCTGCCCTGTTCCCATGAGGCATGGGGTCAGACTAATTTGCATATAGCCAGGTTCTGAACTGGGGTGATGCAGTGAGCTAAAAAATGGTGATGGATCAAGCCCTGATCTTTTCACTGGGTAGGAGTGTTCTGCTTAATTCAGATACTCTGTCCATCACCACCCCCTTATATGAATCGTTTTAGCCACCATAAGTGTGGAAGGGTATGCTCAGACAGGAGTCCCTTGCTCACTGCACCACCAGGATTCAAGCAAGCCGGGGCGAAGACGGCTGCAATGCCAGAAACCGGTCCCCGGAAGCTTGTCTCCTTTCCAGTGAAGAATTGGCTTGGTAGTTTGGTCTGCCCTGTTCCCATGAGGCATGGGGTCAGACTAATTTGCATATAGCCAGGTTCTGAACTGGGGTGATGCAGTGAGCTAAAAAATGGTGATGGATCAAGCCCTGATCTTTTGACTGGGTAGGAGTGTTCTGCTTAATTCAGATACTCTGTCCATCACCACCCCCTTATATGAATCGTTTTAGCCACCATAAGTGTGGAAGGGTATGCTCAGACATGAGTCCCTTGCTCACTGCACCACCAGGATTCAAGCAAGCCGGGCCGAAGACGGCTGCAATGCCAGAAACCGGTCCCCGGAAGCTTGTCTCCTTTCCAGTGAAGAATTGGCTTGGTAGTTTGGTCTGCCCTGTTCCCATGAGGCATGGGGTCAGACTAATTTGCATATAGCCAGGTTCTGAACTGGGGTGATGCAGTGAGCTAAAAAATGGTGATGGATCAAGCCCTGATCTTTTGACTGGGTAGGAGTGTTCTGCTTAATTCAGATACTCTGTCCATCACCACCCCCTTATATGAATCGTTTTAGCCACCATAAGTGTGGAAGGGTATGCTCAGACATGAGTCCCTTGCTCACTGCACCACCAGGATTCAAGCAAGCCGGGCCGAAGACGGCTGCAATGCCAGAAACCGGTCCCCGGAAGCTTGTCTCCTTTCCAATGAAGAATTGGCTTGGTAGTTTGGTCTGCCCTGTTCCCATGAGGGATGGGGTCAGACTAATTTGCATATAGCCAGGTTCTGAACTGGGGTGATGCAGTGAGCTACAAAATGGTGATGGATCAAGCCCTGATCTTTTGACTGGGTAGGAGTGTTCTGCTTAATTCAGATACTCTGTCCATCACCACCCACTTATATGAATTATTCTAAAGTCTAAGCTGGCGACCATGGCATTACACCTTTTTTGGGCTACATGAATGTTGTGGCACTCTCGCCTGGGCAGAACAATCCTTTCTGTACACAACAGTCATGAACCTCTGTTTGGAAGTAGATCTTTTCCCATACTGGATTTAGGGGAGAAATATAAGGCTAGCTTTCGGTTAGAAATTGGGCTCCTGGTTGACTGGGGTACATGCCCTGGTCAAGCTTTAACCACAATCGTAGTCAGGGTAAGTCACAAACACACCATCACCCTCTGGTAGCTTGGCACAGAGCAGTTGGGCTTAACTTAAGAGGTAATGGGCAAAGTATTTGTGCAACACTTTAAACCGTAAAACAGTGAAAACACCACACAAAAAGATTCCACACCAGGTCAGAAAAATAGTTATTAATTTAAAGAAATAAAACAAGACAAAAATCCAATAAGTAGAACGTGAGATATGAATTTTAAAAGAAACTCTAAAAATAAAGTCTAGAAGCAACAAGCGATTATTTGGGATATCTGGTTGCGCCAGACGGGGACAAAGTCAAAAGTTCAGGCCGACTGCGATGGAGCGAGGACCCGATACAAGACCAGTGAGACTCACTGAAGAAAAGTACCATAATCCTGGTTGCGACAGTGAAGATGCGAGGTGCTGCACACCAATGTGTTGATGTTGATCCCACAGTTGAGGTGATGCTTCGATTTTCTCAAGCAACAGCTGCAATGCTTCAGTTACATGGCCTTGGTATATGAAATGCCACTTTACAAGGGACTTACAAGTAAATTAAATATGCCAAACAGGCATAAACCAATTATACCATGTTTTAGGGAGAGAGCACTGGTTGACAGTGGTAAAGTGCTCAGAGTCCTATGGCCAACAAAAACACATTCAGTAAAATTGGAGGCAAGCAGGCAAAAAGTTTGGGGGAAGACCACCCTAAGGCTGACAGGTCTCACACTTTAATCTCCTGCTTTTTTTGGTTTTGCTTGCCCTGGTGCATGAGGGAAGCATTATGTGCTTGGTCTCGCCTTGCTTCCTGATATGGGTGCCTGGTATTTAGCATAATATATGAGGAGAAGTGTGGCTCACCAATTAGAGCGGCAGACCCTGAGGCAAAGGTCTGGCCCGGGACCAGGGTTCAATTCCCGACGCGGCAGGGTCTTGGGCTCAATGTCCTCGGACTCGATAATTCTCGCCTCGGTGCCTATCATGGGTCCCACTCTGAAACTCTGGGCAATAGCTTGCTTAATCTCCACAACGGCCCAGAAAGCGCTAGGATGCCTGGCTTCACCTTGGGGGTG
Organism: Lissotriton helveticus; assembly: GCF_964261635.1. Lineage (NCBI taxonomy): Eukaryota > Metazoa > Chordata > Amphibia > Caudata > Salamandridae > Lissotriton > Lissotriton helveticus. The sequence goes on along the minus strand of NC_136071.1, from coordinate 889,898,818 downwards.
CCCAGTAGGGGGCATCTCACAGGGAAAGCCAGGAAGGGTTCCACAGCGGTATACAGCGCCAGGATGCCTGAAAGGTGATAGTGTGCTTTACAAGTATACATACATTTACATTTACATTACAATATTTGTTCAAGATGCCCTGAGTTGGTTTTGCATAACGGTCCTCTGCATTTGTAAGGCAGCTTTGAGCAAGGGGCCTGCTGTGCACTTATATATGTATACCCTACAAGTAGTGCTGCCACCAGTAACTCGCACACACTCTTCCTGTGTCCTATCTGCCCACCCACCTACTAGTCACATTGTCTCCATGCACATTGCTAGAGTTGAAGTACCCTTTTCAGGAACTGATAATATGACTGTCTACGATGCACTTGCTTGGCACACATTCAATTCATCATATACTCAATGTTCCTGTTTTCTGCACTCATATTTAAACTACCCATATACATCCCCCATTTTGCCTTTTTCTCTTACCCTCTTGCTTTCATACACACTCTCTCTCTCTCCCCCCAAGTATCCTACTTGGATATCTTTTCTCTGATTACTTTGCACTCATGTATCACACATTAAGTTTCCACTCATTCTAGTGGTGCCTACACACAGGTACAAAGTGTTGCAGTATGGAAAAGGAGACTGGTAAGTAATACTTTTTAGACCTGTCACTCTTAGGGTGGGCTTACCCAGCCTCATCCCCCTCCTTTTTTTCTGAAGTTCTCACTCCCTAAAACATGGTAATACTGCTTAGACCGGATTGGCATATTTATACGTCCGTAGTAAAGTAGTACATCATATACCCAGGGCTGGAAAACCAAGTACTGATAGTGGGCCTGCAGCACGCCTTGTGCCACCGACTTAAGTAGCCCCTTAAAACATGTCTCAGACCTACCATTGCAGCCTGTACGCAGTTTTCAACTGCCAATTCAACTTGGCAAAATAATCAGTTTGTCAAGCCTAAAACTTCCTTTTTATTACATGTTTGTCACCTTTGGGTAGGGTGCATAGTAATTATAAAATTGGAAATTTACTTTTACGTATTACGTGTCCTGGTAGTGAAAAACTCATATTTGTTTTTCTCTACTGGGAGGCTGTTAGAAAGGCGATTCCAGGGGGGACAGAAGGTGTCTGACTGTCGCCCCGAAACCCACCTCTCCGTATGGAATTGGCCGAGCGCCGCCGAGAGGCCTCCTTGGCGAGGTCCCTCTCCTAGGATCGTGACAGCCGAGCACCCACACCACCACAGGGAGACACCACACAAGAGTAGGTTTAAGAGTCTTTATATAAGGAATAAAGGCACAGTTCTGCAGCAGTATATACAAGGGGATCGTGGGATCCCAATAAAGTCTCAATGTCCGGGGAATAGGGTAGCGGGACAGTCTCGGTACCAGCTGGTACTAGAAAACCCTGCGCACAGCTCTCAATCCTCGAGCTGGGGGGTGCTAGGAGCCGCAACAGCGTCAGCAGGGCTCCGAGGATGGTTCAGCTTGGTCGGGCCGCGACAGCGTCAGCAGGGCTCCGAGGATGGTTCAGCTTGGTCGGGCCGCGACAGCGTCAGCAGGGCTCCGAAGATGGTTCAGCTTGGTCCGGCCGCGACTGCGTCAGCAGGGCTCCGAAGGTGGTTTCAGCTTGGTCGAGCCGCGACAGCGTCACCAGGGCTCGGTAGATGGTTCGTCTTGGTGGAGCCGCGACAGCGTCAGCAGGGCTCGGCGGATGGTTCAGCTAGGTAGAGCCGCGACAGCGTCAGCAGGGCTCGGAGGGTAGTTCAGCTTGGCAGAGCCGCGACAGCGTCAGCAGGGCTCAGAGGTTCCAGGTTCCAGAGTTCTTATCAGGATCAGCCGCGACGAGGTCAGCAGGGCTTCGACTCCTAGATACAACTGATTTCCTGACCCGGTGCTGGCCCAGATATAGGACGGGAGTCCCTAGATGTCCGGACCCTCGCGCCTGGGGGCAGAGAGGCCGGGATGAAGGTGTCCAGACACCCAGCAGGGGGGTGGAGCCAGCGCCCAGGGAGGCCGAAGGGCGATCGGTACCAGGCGTCCGGGGACGGCTGGAGGGCCATCGAAACTCTTCTCCTCCGGGATACGCCAAGTGGCCACTTTACCACCTGGGTTGATCTTGGTGCCATGATGTCGGGGCTTCGCTGGGGCCGCGGCCTGGCCGAGGCCACGTGTTCGGGGCGTGATGGGCCCAAGATGGAGTCGGCCTGAGAGGGTGGTCCGGGGGGGTGACCGGACCTGTAGAGTTGGGCAAGCCCGGTTCCAGAGGGGGAGAGCCGGGGGGCGGCTCTCGTCGAGAGTTCGTTGAGGGTGGTGTCCGGGGGTCGACAGCGGGTCGATGGAGGGCCGATGTCGTCCTGGGCCCGCCATGCGGAAGAGGTAGGACCACGCCACGAGGCCGGGTCCAACAGAGGCCTACCCCGCTCATAGGATAACATGGGTTACCTTATTACATTCATTGTTGGAGACCATGTAGAAATGTTATGTTTGGTGTGTAGGGAATTGTAATTTTAAATCTTTTTTAATGGTAAAGTCAGATTTTAAGATACAGTTCCGTAAGTGCCACTTTTAGAAAGTTGGCATTTTCTTGTCGTAACCACTTAGTGCCTGCAGCCTGTTTGCTGGGTCACATGACTAGGTGTAAATGGCGGTTAACCTTTCTGACCTTTGTGTATTCCTCTCGCACTGCCACACAGTAGAGGGACTGGGTGTTGACAGGATGGGCCATCCGAGACAAGATGGACAGGTGAATCTTTGCATGGCTGTAGTTGCACTTCAAAGACATTGTCTTAAGACACACACAATGAACTTCAGACTAGCCTATTGTAACTACGGAGAGACTGGGACCAGGGCAGGAAACTCATATTTGTTTTTCTCTACTGGGAGGCCTACCCCGCTCATAGGATAACATGGGTTACCTTATTACATTCATTGTTGGAGACCATGTAGAAATGTTATGTTTGGTGTGTAGGGAATTGTCATTTTAAATCTTTTTTAATGGTAACGTCAGATTTTAAGATACAGTTCCGTAAGTGCCACTTTTAGAAAGTTGGCATTTTCTTGTCGTAACCACTTAGTTCCTGCAGCCTGTTTGCTGGGTCACATGACTAGGTGTAAATGGCGGTTAACCTTTCTGACCTTTGTGTATTCCTCTCACACTGCCACACAGTAGAGGGACTGGGTGTTGACAGGATGGGCCATCCGAGACAAGATGGACAGGTGAATCTTTGCATGGCTGTAGTTGCACTTCAAAGACATTGTCTTAAGACACACACAATGAACTTCACACTAGCCTATTGTAACTACGGAGAGACTGGGACCAGGGCAGGAAGGAAGGAAAATCCAGACACTTCTGTGGGGAGAAAACTCCAGAAGTTTCTTCCAATTCAAAACAGAAGCCTCAGATCCATTCTTCAGTTCCCTTCTGGACCTGCGGAAGGAGACCCAGAGGACTGCCCTGTTGCCTGAAGCCTGCCTTGTGCCCTCAGAGGACTGCCCTGCTGCTTGAGACCTGCTTTCCTACTTGATCTGAAGCCTTCCAGGGTGAATCCAAGGGCTAGTTGGCTGGCTTCCTGATCAGAGCCCCAAGGACAGAAAAGGCTCCAAACATCTTGACTCCTCGCCTGGACCCAGCCTGACTGAATCCTGAACCTCAAGGAGTGCCTGTCCATTCCTGCACCCTTGGAAGTGGTGCTAAAGGTGCCCAGATAGCTCAAATCCTAAACGTGGTCTTTGTAGCAGCGTAGTTTTGGCTCCACCCTTACATGTCACAAATATGCAATATATATGTGCATTTAGCACTACATCCTTGTGTCTCCAAACAAAATGAATGTAAGATTTACACCTAAAATTCAGAACTGAAGTGCATTTACTGTAGAATTAGAAATCATATACAGTGTGTGACTTAACTTTATTAAAACAAAATATCGGCTTTAGAGATTGTATAAAACCATCCTCATGCTATTAAAATGTATTTACTTTAGAAACAAGATTGATTTATGTAAGCGTATGCACTAATGTTTTCGCATTTGCTGTATGTGCTAGTATTTTGTGTTTTGTGTGAAGGTATTTTCATACGGTTTGTTAGATTGTAAATAAATGTAACTCTGTACTAGCGACAGAGAGCCTGAGAAGAAGACCTTGACAAAGAACATGGAGAGCCAGAGTGTTAACTGACAGGCTCTATTAATTAATGTTGCGAGAGGTCACAGGTGACCAAGGACAATATCGTTCTCAGGACTGGCTAAGAGAATGTAGCACCTCACCGAGAGAATGGAAAGGACAATGGAACTCTTGATGGTGTGATCATGGATGTTACCCAGACGATTATTGTGGTATTAACTCATGTTCTCACAGGTTGATATTAGCCACTTTTCTTTGGATTTTGAGAGGTACTGACCTCTATGCTAACCCCTTAGATTTTTTGCAGAGTGTGGCTTAGACGAACACTTCTTTCCATATCCCTAGAACACTCTTGACCGAACTTCTGAAATGCTGACACTTTCTAACATTTTGTCTTTTTCTGCATGTTCCAAACATTTTGAGATTCTTCTAGACTTAACCATCCTCATCAGTTTAGACTCTAGATTTGAGGACTTTAGATATTACTCATTTTGAGGAGAGAAGATAGAAGACTTTTCTCTGAGCATCAGATTCTGATGTTAATTATTTGTATTGCTGTAACTGAACTACTTGTTTGTCTCATACTGATGCGCCTGAACTTCTTCAGGAGGTTTGGCTATCCAGTCTTTATTCTGTACCTCTACAGTATGGTATTGAGATTGAGTTCCATTAACCTAATTGCTAACTTGTAATAAACTTCATATCTGATTCCTGGTCCTTATTGTGTAGCCACTCATCGGTTCTCTGTTCACTCTGAACTGCTGCTCATCTGTGCCTGACGAGGGATCTGTATCCCTAACTGCTGATTGTATCCTGCTTCTGCTGCCAGAGCTAACGCTCGTGTTCCTTTTGTGCCCCGTGGTGCGCCTCCCCTTGACTCGCTGGTGTGAGCGTGAGCTGCAATCTGCAAGCTCTGCCCTTCGCTCCCAGCTGGAGTCAGTAGGGTCGAGGCCAGGGTAAAAGAACTACAGCGCGTCAAGCCCGGGGGACTGCGAGGACCAGAAATCCCAGCTGGGGTCAGCTGGTTCCTCTTCCCCCAGGCGACACTCCCATCTGAGTCACAACCACTGACGAGGCAGGATAAAGCTTCGTGACACCCGCTTCGCGGGCGCCACTCACCGGTTCTCTGTTCACTCTGAACTGCTGCTCATCTGTGCCTGACGAGGGATCTGTATCCCTAACTGCTGATTGTATCCCGCTTCTGCTGCCAGAGCTAACGCTCGTGTTCCTTTTGTGCCCCGTGGTGCGCCTCCCCTTGACTCGCTGGTGTGAGCGTGAGCTGCAATCTGCAAGCTCTGCCCTTCGCTCCCAGCTGGAGTCAGTAGGGTCGAGGCCAGGGTAAAAGAACTATAGCGCGTCAAGCCCGGGGGACTGCGAGGACCAGAAATCCCAGCTGGGGTCAGCTGGTTCCTCTTCCCCCAGGCGACACGCCCATCTGAGTCACAACCACTGACGAGGCAGGATAAAGCTTCGTGACACCCGCTTCGCGGGCGCCACTCATCGGTTCTCTGTTCACTCTGAACTGCTGCTCATCTGTGCCTGACGAGGGATCTGTATCCCTAACTGCTGATTGTATCCCGCTTCTGCTGCCAGAGCTAACGCTCGTGTTCCTTTTGTGCCCCGTGGTGCGCCTCCCCTTGACTCGCTGGTGTGAGCGTGAGCTGCAATCTGCAAGCTCTGCCCTTCGCTCCCAGCTGGAGTCAGTAGGGTCGAGGCCAGGGTAAAAGAACTACAGCGCGTCAAGCCCGGGGGACTGCGAGGACCAGAAATCCCAGCTGGGGTCAGCTGGTTCCTCTTCCCCCAGGCGACACGCCCATCTGAGTCACAACCACTGACGAGGCAGGATAAAGCTTCGTGACACCCGCTTCGCGGGCGCCACTCATCGGTTCTCTGTTCACTCTGAACTGCTGCTCATCTGTGCCTGACGAGGGATCTGTATCCCTAACTGCTGATTGTATCCCGCTTCTGCTGCCAGAGCTAACGCTCGTGTTCCTTTTGTGCCCCGTGGTGCGCCTCCCCTTGACTCGCTGGTGTGAGCGTGAGCTGCAATCTGCAAGCTCTGCCCTTCGCTCCCAGCTGGAGTCAGTAGGGTCGAGGCCAGGGTAAAAGAACTACAGCGCGTCAAGCCCGGGGGACTGCGAGGACCAGAAATCCCAGCTGGGGTCAGCTGGTTCCTCTTCCCCCAGGCGACACTCCCATCTGAGTCACAACCACTGACGAGGCAGGATAAAGCTTCGTGACACCCGCTTCGCGGGCGCCACTCACCGGTTCTCTGTTCACTCTGAACTGCTGCTCATCTGTGCCTGACGAGGGATCTGTATCCCTAACTGCTGATTGTATCCCGCTTCTGCTGCCAGAGCTAACGCTCGTGTTCTTTTGTGCCCCGTGGTGCGCCTCCCCTTGACTCGCTGGTGTGAGCGTGAGCTGCAATCTGCAAGCTCTGTCCTTCGCTCCCAGCTGGAGTCAGTAGGGTCGAGGCCAGGGTAAAAGAACTACAGCGCGTCAAGCCCGGGGGACTGCGAGGACCAGAAATCCCAGCTGGGGTCAGCTGGTTCCTCTTCCCCCAGGCGACACGCCCATCTGAGTCACAACTATATACTACAACCGGGTCAACGCGTAGCGGGACGCGTGCGGGACCAAGCGCGGGGCTAAGCCCGGGCAAAGGGCGGGCCGTCTGTGGCCGTCCGGGGACGACCGAGGACGGGACGGGCCACCCCATTTACGCTTGGCCATTGAGGATCTACCAAACCTATACTCCGAAACCAATTCGTAAATACATCTTAAGTTTGACGGAAAAATTTTCTATTAGACATCTGAAATAAAGATCCTATAATTAAATAAAATCAACTGCGGCTAACATACCATTAATTAGACCTCTGATCCCAAATATGAGGGCTGTAAAAAAACTTCGCTCACGAACAATTTATATGAGGCGTATGGGGACTGAAACAGCTGTTAGAAAGACTGCAGATAATTCATTGAAACCTGGCCAAATTTCAAGTACTCCAGCTATAAACACGTATTTTTCTACCCTTTCTAAGAAAAAAACTGTATCTTCACTTTCAACTGAAAACCAAAATAAGCTAGAACCTTCTATAAATAAGGAAAATTACGATTCTCTACCTCTCTTCGTCCAGATTATTGACAATCAAGGACAGACAAAATCTGAAAGTAATTTGGCAAATATTTCTTTCACTGGGAAAGGCCAAAATCCTCCCGTAGATACGGCTCAAATAACCCCTATAATACCAATAAGTAAACAGGATTATGAGTTACCCTCTGATGTGTTTATAAGTATGAATATGAAGCCAGAACAAGATAAATCTGAAATAATATTGAGCCAAATACATCCTTTAACCAGCTCACCAGAAAAATCCCCTATCCTATACCCTAACCAGGCCAACTTTACTGATCCAATTTTTTCACATTTAACCTTTGGAAATACTACTTCTCCTCTCTCAAAGGCGCTTTTTACACTGCAAGAAATCTTGGAATCAGTGCTTACTCATCTTGGTCAAATTCTTGCTAATTCCGATGACACTTTGGACGTGCAAATAGGAATACTGAAATACTTGGTTGAGGAAAAAAAGAAAATATTCCAAAATAAATACATATCAAAAAAACCTGATTCACTCGAAACATTAAAAGATGAAGATCTTCAAAACAATGTAAATATAACTCCAAAACAGCGAGAAGCTAGTACACAAACGAATAACATAGCAAAAATTGTGACCAAAACAAAGGAACTAAGAAAGAAGAATAAACCTCTTATTACATATTCTCTTAAAAAATTGTTTAAAGAAGAATCGGAAACCATTACTGGAAATAGTAATAAGCATTTTCCTATCTTTTCGTACAAAGTGTCTAACAACAAGCAGGATCAGGGTATTAGGGACAACAAAGTAGAGCCATTGGGCGTTACTGCTGAACAGAAAAATAGTCAACAAGAACAGTCTGAAAAAAGAAATGAGAGGGAAAATGCTAGGGGGAAGAAGAAGAGAAAACCACTAAGGAGAATACAGAGGAAAAAAGGGAATAAACTGAAATTTCAAAAATTCACTCCCAAAATCTTGATTAACTCTTCAGAAATTCAAAAATCTCCGCTGTTAACACATCTGAACCCAAAAGCTGAAGAATTCTGTCCAGTGGTAGAATATAGAACAACAGAACGAAATTCTAAGGCTACTGAAGAAGCGAATAATATTATTACGCAACCATGGGAAGGAATTCCATCTAAGCACTTAATTATAGAGGAACTGTTTCCTATTGACAAGATGCCATTGAATCGCGGTAGAATACTGAATCTTTTACAAGAAATGCCACCTCTGATCTCTCTGACAAGCAATGAAATTGATCTAGTTCTCTTTCCAAATAAAGAGAATAAGAAACTAGCACAGGTATCCTTTTTTTCGCCAGTTCTGCCTGGAATCATACTCAGGGAGAAGGAAATTCTTCATAAAAACGGCTACGATGTAATATCCGTAGTGGAACCCACACCTACTAATAATTTAAACAAAGGTATCCTAGGACAAACTAACCGAAGAAACGAAATCACTAGTACACTCTGGGGAGAAACAGTATCAAATTCCACAAGAAAAGACTCGCTAAAAATACAAGTAAAGCAAGGTGAGAGGTCAGTATGGTCCAGGGATTTAAGACCTACCGATAATGAGAACTCAACAAAATCTTGGGCATGGTTATCAGAAACCTTAAATAGTAAAAAATCTGTTAAACCTCAAAAATATCAAGTTTAGCAAAGGTCTGACGCTACTGTCCTGGAATTTGGCTGGGAAGACGGACAAAAAAATGAAGTATGTAACTGAAATCCTCCCTGACATTATTGGTTTACAGGAAACGTGGAACATTAACCCTTTTAAACAAAAAGGATACTATGTATTTGAAACCTTGGCAAAAAGATCTAGAAGGGGCCATGCCAAAGGCGGTCTAGCAGTCTTATTAAAAGAAGATTACTCTTGGTCACAGGAAATAATGAATACAAATACGGATAATTTACAATGCTTAAAGGTATCTCTTAAATCCCAAATATCAGCCACTTTTTTACTACTCTTCAACATCTATGCGCCTCCCAGCATCAACTGCGATCTGTTGTTTGAGCGCCTAATGGAGACCATCTCTCAAATTATTGAAGACCAACTCAATTTGCCTTATATTATAATGGGAGACATGAATGCAAAAATGTCAAACTGCGAAATAAAGAAATGGGCTCTCCTCTTCAATGAGGAATCTTTGGAAACATCACTCCCTGTACTCCCAAAAGGAATGAAATCTGATAGGAGAGGTCGCGCATTATTATCATTTCTCCCAAGAATCAACGGGACAATTTTAAATGGTAATATACATGGTGATAAACCAGCATCGTATACGAGGCAGGGTAATGGATCTCCCTCTATCCTTGACTATTTCATATGTGGGATCGGAGAAAAAGATCGAATGAGTCAACTTTCGATCACATTCAATGAGGAAAGTGATCATGCTATCCTATGTCTATCAACTGAATGGATTGTACAAGCCACTTTCCAGTATCAGCCGATATTTCATCAAACCAAACTGGAAGTAAACGCAACGAGGGGCCGAATTTATTGGGGGACAGAAAATTTGGACCACGTGAGGCTATTGGTCTCCCAAACTAATCTGTTGACTACTACATACTCAGCCGATCTTATAAAGAACTTTGACTGCATATTAAATAGGCTGAAATATGCACTACAAAGTAAGTTAGAACAAACAAAATTAAGGAAAAGCAAACGAAGTAGTAAACATAAAAATTCAAATAAACCAGTCGTAAAACAAATCAACAGGTTGATACGTGCCCAGTTTTTGAATTTCTCATTTACAAATAAAAAGGAAATCAATAGATTAAAAAATCAAATACGACGAGAAAAAACTAAACAGAAAAAACTGAAGCAGGACACCAATTGGATTGAAATCCAACAAGCAGCTAAACAAAAGAACCAGCGCAAATATTGGGCCCTGATTGCAATAATGACTGGAACCAAGAAAAAGTTAGAATCAACTCCTGTTACAGAAGAAGACTGGGAAATTTACCTTCGAGAGCTATATAGTCCAAACAAGTTGATTAATAATGGTGAGGCTGAAGTACAATGTTTGGGAAAGAATGACATAAAAATTAATAAAACGTCGGCAGTGTCTGTCTCTACGATCATAAGAAGGGCAAGAAGTACTGGTGCGTCGGGACCCGATCAGATACCTATCAAGGCCTATCAAATTGACCACAAAGAGTGGGGACGGCTGCTATCGTCACTATTTAACTATATAATCGATAGTGGCAAAATGCCAATCTCCTGGAAGGGGAGTATAATTATCCCGATCTATAAAAAAGGAAAAAGAAGCATTCCGGGAAACTATAGGCAAATTGCCCTCATGGATGCTGTCGGGAAGATTTTTGCTGCAGAAATATTGGATAGGCTGAAAACTTGGGCATTTTCCCTGGGTTTAATCCCTAAGTTTCAGTCTGGATTTCGTCCAAACCATGCAGTGACTGACAATGTAGCGATCTTCCAAACCATTCTGGATAAATATGTATCAGGGAAAAAGCAAACCATCTATGCAGCGTTCATAGACTACTCGACGGCCTTCGATCGAGTAGATAGACCGACCTTGTGGTCAAAACTGAGAAGAATGGGCATACCGGAACAGCTATTGCTTTTAATAGTGAATCTTCACAGCGACACCTGGTGCCGTATCCAAATGGGGAGCGATAAGGGTCTATCAAGGGTATTTCGCACATCAAATGGCTTAAAACAAGGGTGCCTCTTGGCTCCAATTTTATTTTCTTTGTACTTAAGTGATTTACCATCCAAACTACAACAATGTTTAAGTACGCCGCCAAAGATAGCCAATGAGTATATTCACTCCCTGCTGTACGCGGACGACATTGTCTTGTTCGACCTAACACCATTCGGACTTCAAAATCTCCTAGACACTTTACATCAGTACTCCAGGAAAAATTTCCTAATCCCAAACATAAGTAAGACCAAAGTGGTTGCTTTCTCAAACCAGAAGAAAAGGGTGAGATACGAATGGAAGTTGGGAGGGGAGAAAGTAGAGCAGGTAAAGGAATATACTTACCTGGGCAGAATTTTTTCGCAAAACACGAGTAATGTTAGAACCGGGAGTCTCTGGTTGGCAAAGGTAAGTACCTTGGCCCAAGTAGGGACCCCTAGCTCCGGTCAGGGCGACGGAATAACCCTCTGAGATAACCCCTGCTCACCCTCTAGGTAGCATGGCGCGAGCAGTCTAGCTAGGCTAAACTCGGAGACAATGTGGATAACATTTGCACTTAACACAACAGCAATTCCCAATCCACCACAAACTGAGACCACACAGGTAAGTATATATAAAATATAACTTTATCTAGTTTCAGCATGTAAATGAAGCAGTTGCATGATAATCACTTCTTTAGAACAGATAGCACTTCTAACTTAAAGGTTGCACGTTAAACACTTCATTTAGAACAAGGTTGCACTTAATTCTTAGTAGGTCTTGTAAATAGGCAGTTCTCAGCATAAAAATAAAAATAGTCTCTAGTCTCTCAAATCAGCACTTAAAAGAATATGGCCACTGATTTATACTGTGATGCTCCCAGCATGTGCAAAGAAAACAAGGCCCACGTGTACTTATATCCGTGGGCTTCATGCGCTGTTGCAACTCCCTCGCGAGGCCCAGGGACTCTTTCTCGTCCCCGGGGCAGCCTCGCGTCTTCCTGAGATACAGGCGCACCACTGCGCACCAGCAGTGCAGACTGCACGCGTCCCCGCCCCGGCCGGTCCCCTTTCCTCTCCCGCCCGCTCTCGACAATCCAATGAGCGGCGGGGGAGGCGGTGAAGCTCACCTGATGGAGGGACGGCGGGCCAGGGGTGCGGGACGCTTCCAGGTCCCTCGGCGGGGTCGGAGCTCTTCCCCGGTCCCGGCGGTGATTCTGGGCAATCCTTCGGCACCTCCCGCAGCTTCAGCGGAGGCAGCCAATCCGGTCGCGGCCCTCGGTCGAGCCCCTCTGAGCGCGAGGCCGCCAACCAATGGCAGCGCGGCCTCGCCGATGACGCTCCGCGGGCTCAGCCAATCACGGCACACCACAGCTGATGACGCTGCGCCGCGCGGGCCAATCCCGTCGCGGCGTTAGCGAGGGGGCTCGGCTCCCTCAGCCAATGGGGTCGCGGCGGCTTCGTTCTTCGCCGCGGCCGCTCCTGGTCACGAACAGCAACTTCCAGGGGTGATCCTGGCCCCGGGCTGCGACGGTGATTTGGCGGCAAAGGGTTTTAAAGGGCGCTGGTCAGAACTAGACCCCCCTCTCGACCTTGCCACCACCTGGGAGCAGATTTCACGAGGGGAGGCTCCACAAGCCTCCAACCCTCACGATTAATGTGCCGATGAGCACACCGATCTCCTCCTCACGCTCCGCAGTCCAGCACCACGCGTCCCGGGTCCCAACAGCACGATTTTGCAGCTGTTTCCTGGGATAGCTTTAGGAACCTTTAGCCCTGGGTTCCCAGCAGGAGGCCAGCTCTTCTCAGGCCCTTGGAGATTCAGTTGTAGACACAGCACACAGCAGAGTCTTGGCAGTTTCAAGTAGGCAGGGTCACAGCACACAGCAAAGTCCCTTTCTTCTCCTTAGCTTCCAGGTGGACAGCAGAACAAGTCAGCCCTTAGAGCACACAGCAAGGCAGTCTTCCTTCAGTTCTCTAGCTGTCCTCCTTCCAGCGAGGGTTCCTTCTTGCTTGCAGAATTTCAGAATCTAATTCTCTGCAGACAGGGGTCCTTTCCTTATACCCCCCAATGTCTTTGAAGTTCTTTGTGCATGGAGGCCCTGGGTCCAGTCTAAACCAGTTCTGGGGGTTGCGGAGCACTGAGGTGTCTCTGGCTTTCTTCTTCCTGTCAGCTTCAGGGCCAGTGGGGTCAGTTGACCACCAGGAGAGAGCTAATGTGGGGGAGGTAGGCAGGCACAGCCCAGCACTTATCTGGCATTCCTTCCTCCCTCCTCCCAAGCAGGCAGATGTGCCCTTTCATCCCCGGGATGGCTCCGACCCTCTCCTCTGGGGCTCTGCAGCCCCTTCCTGTCACATCCAGACCAGGCAGACATTCCACAAACCCAGGCACACAGAAAGGTTTAGACAAGAGAATAGCCACTTTCTAAAAGGGCTATTCTCCAACCCAGGATTTAAAAACACCCTTCACTAAAAGATGTGTCATTAAATTCTGAGTCCAGGGATATTTTTCACTTATGTCCCATCTTGTTCCTATGGGGAGATAGGCTGGTATCACATGGGCCCAGCCCCCCTCCATGTTACTCTATGGAGCAAGATAGCCTTACAGCAGTGAGCACACAAATTGGCTGTAGCCCACTACCAGAGCATAGTACCTGCACTAGCACATGCTCTACCTTATCCATACACTGCACCCTACCCAGGGGGGTACCTTGAGCCTTCCATAGGGGTGACTGATGTGCACAGACAGGGAAGGATTAGGCCTAGCCAGTGGGGACACTGGCCAGGCTGACATGGCAGTCACTGACTGCACACAGGCTCTGCGCTGGCAGGCCTGAGTCACCATTTTAAAGCTACTCATGTGGGTGGCGCAATCTGCGCTGCAGGCCCACTAGTAGCATTTGTCATCACCAGCCCTGGCACACACAGTGCCCTCTACTAGGGACTTCGTGGTGATACAAATATGCCAATTAGGTATACTCAATCAATATCACAATTTACAGAAGGAGCACTTACACTCTGACACTGATCAGCAGTGGCAGAGTGTCCAAAACATCTAAATCAGCAAAAACGAAATCCATCACAGCATCAGAACACATGAGTCAGAGGCAAAAAGATGGGGGAAGAACCACGCCAAAAGGTGTCAGGTCTAACAAGTAACAACAGTCAAATTGAACACTTAAAAAGGAAAAGTGACCTACATGCTGGGGCTTTGTCCCGCCTATATTCTGCTACTGGACATAGGCACTTTTCGGCACTAATTCAAGTTTATCGAGCGAAGATTCCGCCGGTCATTTCCTATGCTTCGGAATACATTCCTATTAATCAATGGACATATATGAACTTAATTGAAGGTAAAATACTAAAAAACTTACTGAAGATCTCCACATCTACTCCAGTACAGGCGTTGAGACTGGAATGTAACATCACGAGTGCCTATGCTACAGCTGTAGCTAGTATCATAAGGTGGGCTTATAACCTTCTCCACTCTAAAGAAGGCACTCTCCGAAGTTTACTAAAAATTGAGACATTTAACATCGGTTCTACCAATCTCACTTTTTCAAAAAACATGCGAGAGGCCTTTCAGCTTGCTAAAGTAGGTGTGGAAATATTGTCTACATGGTCTCCAGCCCAACTCAAACTATTTTTAAAAAAATTCACCCCTAAATTGAGTTATGACATTGACCACTCACATTGTGTTAGTTTATCTTTGTATAAGACCTATGCAGACTCCCATGAATATAAGCAATATCTGCCCTATCTAGACTATACCCTCATACACGGTGCAAGGCGCGCAATTATGATGCTGCGTCTGGGAACCCTTCCTGTACTAACTTTTATCTCTTCCTGGAGATCAGATAAGACAGCTTTATGTACCTTTTGTCAAGGGGGCAATCAGAATTTGGAACATCTTCTTTTTATATGTCCTAATACAGTAATTGTGAAGGCAAGGTTATTATGTCTTATACCCATTTACCGATCATGTAGGATCGTAAACTCAAAGGACTTTTTATTAATTTGTAAAAACCCCCCAAATGAATATGTTTGCTATAGAATTTTTAAGTTTTTGAAAATTTCATTGAAAATGTATTAAATGAGAATGTATAATGTATATATTTTATTTTGTGGTCCTCAATAGAGTACCGTTACAAATAAACTTTTTTTGACTTGACTTGACTTGTGTAGCCAAATGGGTTACACTGTTAACTATATGTGGTTGACCAAGTGCTAACTCCATCACCTCTCTGTCACACAAAAGATCCATCAGATATCCAAGAGGGTTGGCCCAGTGCTGGATCAGTTGGCTTCCTGATCAGAACCTCCAGGACTGAAAAGCCTCCAACCATATTCAGCCGTCACCTGGACCCAGCCTGAGTGAATCCTGAACCTCAAGTGGTGCCTGTCCAGTCCTGCACCGTTGGGAGTGGTGCCCAGATATCCCAAATCCAAAACTTGGGACTTTAAACTTTTTTTCTTACCAGAAAGTGGTCTGAGAACCACGAGGAGGCCAGCACCTACCTGTTCGTTGATCTGCCCAAGGTGCATCGCCAGTCAGCCTGACTTTGCTGCAGCTTTGGCTATGTTCTTCTCTGCAGCAGTAAATCCTATTCAGTGGCTCCATGCAAAAGGGGTATCCGGCCTCTTGGAGCCCCTGTTGGCTACAGCCTGCAGCTTTGTCCCTCTAGATATTTTCGGCTTTCATAAAAAAGACTATGTTCAAATTTAGTAACCATCACCGCAACTTTGTCCTGCAGCTCCCCAGCGACTACGCCTCCTCGAACACTGCCGGCTCCCTTGCCCCACAATACTTTACCTTCTCAAACATTTTTCATTAAAACTTTTCTAAGTTCGAAGGTAAGCAGAGACCAGTTCCAATACACTTCATATATCTGAACTGTGTTACATCACGGTTGGCTATAACCTTTAACTTTGCTCTGGTCTTGCATGACTATATGTCCTCGATTGGCGATATGATCTTTTAGGCACTATTTTACACTTTACAATGTAAGGATTCATTACTCCGGTTGTACTGATTGGATTGTGTTGTTTTGGTGGCAAATCATTTATTAAAAGTTACTCTATTTTTCTTAACAAATATGGGATTTTCCCTTTTTGTGCTTTCACTTTACTGCTGTTTTAAAGCTCCATAAATCATTATAGCCGGCCTGGTGGTTCAGTGGACTAATGCATCCACTGCAGGGGCCTGTGTTCGACCTCATGGTCACAGGTTCAAATCCCGGTGGGTCCACTCAGCTTTTCATCCATTTGAGGTCGATAAAATGAGTACCATTGAATTGGGTAACAATATACATCTGTTATTTCAGCGCCAAGATGCCTTGTTGCTGGAGTGAACGTGCACTTAACAAATACACGTTATGTTATGTTATACATTGTCTCCAAGTTAAGTTTGACTGCTTTTGTGCAGAGCTACCTGAGAGTTAAGTGCAGGTTATCTCAGTAACTTTTTGTGGTTCACTTTGACAAGGATTGTGGATGTTGCTGGAGTAGGGTTTCACCCCCACCCCCTCCCTCAAACAACAACCCAATTTTTCATAATAAGGATAAACATCATATGGGAAGCACACGGAGTAGAGGTGTGGATTTGTGAATTGGGACACCTGGGACAAAACTGCATCGCTATATGTCAGGCATGTTAGTGAACTGATGAACTGTTAAAGAGAATGTACTTTGAGAGCTCACCCAAACCCCTTCTTTTAAATTTTGATCCTATTTCACTATTGATGTCATGTAATGTTCTCAGTTATGTTGTTCTCGGTTCCCTTGTGATGCCCTGCATGATATATGCCATGTTGTAGTTTTTAATGTGCTTATGAGCTGTGCATTGGGAATTTGAGGTTTCATGCTGTAACTGTAGTACATGCTTGGATGTTTGAACTGTGCTGTTTCACTCTAACGAAAAAAAGTATAGATTATAGAGTATCCCCTCAGTAGATTATATGGCTATTACTCTATCGTCATACAACCAGAGGGCTGTTATTTGTTCTAAGGCTTTCTGTTTAGAAAAAACTACTCTTTTTGCACCAGCATCATTTTTGGATATGTGTGAACAGATGCTTGTCTTTTCTGGAAATGTTTAATTTGCTGATTGCTAGGAAAATCTATTCTGATAATATGTTATTTTCTATTACGTGGATGAATGCACTAAAGCACAAGTTATTGGGTTGCTGTTCACTTGAATGTTGGTTTCTAAATTTCCATATCATAATGATTTGAATGCTTTATTAAGCGTTGTTCCCAGTACTAGATGGTGTGAAATGAATGAGAAATAATGTAACTAGTTTTTAATTGCTTAATTGTAAGAAAGCTAATTTACAGCTGATGCACAACAAGTGGCTAATGCATTTATCTCTCTTGTTTCACAGTCTTA
The DNA here is from genome assembly GCF_964261635.1 of Lissotriton helveticus. Lineage (NCBI taxonomy): Eukaryota > Metazoa > Chordata > Amphibia > Caudata > Salamandridae > Lissotriton > Lissotriton helveticus. Next base: position 889,881,572 of record NC_136071.1, on the reverse strand, counting down.
TTTATTCTATGGTTTATACTGAATCAATAACTATAAGTTAAAATAAGGCATAGACTGTGTACCTGGGCTACAAATGATTGAGGGTGGAGTAGGAGAGTTGTCTGCTTAGTGTTAGATTGGGAAGTGGGTGCGGTGATGCTGCTGTATGCGCTTCAAGATCGATATGGTCTTATAAGTACTGCTAGGACTCCATGGCATCCCCTTGAATGGTTCTGTAGGAGTCCTTAGTGGCGTATATGAAATGTGTTATTGAAGAGCATTGGTGCACTGCTGGGAACTGGAAACTTGATGGGATCTTGGGACACAGGCACTTCACAACCCTGCAGCAAGGAAAAACAAAATGATGGGGTTCAGTGTTTCAAGTAGCTGCACAGGGTCACATCTCTAACTCTTTCAGGAATGTGTCACCTTTCATGGAGCAGTGGTGTTTAAGGCAAGGTTACTGCTCTTCAACCTGACCAAGTGGATTACAGAGGTGTCTCACCATTAGCAGAGATGGTAAGCATGTAGTTCAAGAGTGGCTCAGAGGTTTGAGTTCTGGTTGACTAGGTAGCTATACATGATCATTCCCTTTCTCAATCAAGGAGGGTCAAAAGGAAGGAGTCACAGGGATTAATGAGACATTTCTTGTAGAGAAAGTATCCAAAATAATCTGAAGTGTTTGTGTTATTAGGGAATCATGATTACTATAAACAATCAGCATGTTAACAGATGGAGGTAGGTGCATGATCCACTTGGCAACATGACTAACAAGAAATCAAAGATTCCTTGAGCCATATACAATTCCTTCAAACGTCTCGAGTGGAGGGGCTTAGAGAGATGAAATATTGGTATAGCTAAATAGGGTTGAGAGAAAATTCAGATAACGGTGCTCTACCTGCAGTAAACGTTACAACCTGTAGGGAGAAAAGTTCAGATGCGTGGTGCGTTCAGAGCGAACGGAAACCCTCAAACCGTTCAAGACAATCAGGGATTCTCATAAACTTATAACAACTAAGCTCTCGCAACCACAAAACAGTGTGACAATTAAGACAAAAGTGACCATAAAAGTAACAGAAAGCAGCGGATCTCTGTGTTCGTGTTTTGTTTCCAAAGGGATGTTTATTTGAATCCACAATCAGCCTCAATCAGCCGACACGTGTTTCATCGTGTTGAAGTGGAGTCAACACGACTCTTCAGGGCTGATGAAATAAAATGAACACATGTATAATACATTACACTGTAGCACATCTGGTACACTTAACAGTGAAAAAGACGTGCACGGAAGTGGAAAGTGACCGATCCTTACGTGCCTGGTGGCCGTTTAGTGATCATGTGCCGTGCACATCCACACTCGCAAACTACTAAAGGTGGTAAAGTGCGTGGGTGGCAATAGTACCAACCCCCTGTGTTTCATCAGTTCATTCACTATTGGTGTAAAATCACAATCACAAGGTTTTTCGTCTCACGCTCACGTGGATACTGCGTTTAGTGAAGGTTCAGGGTCTAAAGAGTGTAGCTTGATCCATTCTATTTAGCATGCAGTGAGTGTGTCATGCTCAATACCAAGGTAGGTACAAGTGCACGGAAAAATTTTCTCATGCGACTATATGAATCCCAAAGTCTGTAACCTAATAGCCTACCTGGTCAAAAAAAAAATTTTTTCGGTATTGTTTCGTCGATGGGGAATTATTTTGAGCAAGTAGATCGATAAATCTAAAAATATGACAGGTAAATAAAAAATAAAATTGAAAAGGGAGAACATAACTAAGAAGGCAAGTGGAAAAGACTACAGGGTGCAATAAAGCAGTGTTAGCTGTCGCTTACCCTGAAAGAATGATTGACAGGTATGTCAAACTGTAATTGGCGTAGATAACCCTGGTAACGGGTAAGAAGTCTAAGTAATCACAAAGTAGTATCGGACTGTCACAATGCTGGTCGTTTATTCCAAAATGAGACTGCACAGAAAAAACAAAATAGTGTCCAAAAATCAATTAGAACATCCGAAAGTGAATGAATTAATCACGTATTCGAAATACAGAAGTACTACATCGTATTGATAAGCCAAGGAGTACATACCTAAACACATGTATGTGTTTAGCCAAAACCGGGAGGGGATCCGAATGACTGTCCGGGTAGAAGTCGGGTGCACTTCTCCGTCAGTAAAACATACTAGAAGAGGAAACACAAATAGGGGGGCGATAGTGTTTTAGCTCTATCAGCCTTAAAACGTCATATTGAAGTTAACCTGAGTAAAAGGGAGAATTGTGTTTCTCTTACCTGCCGCGCGGTATCCCTCCTCTGTGTGTTCCCGGTCGCCGTGTTCCAAGGACGGACACGTGACCGGAAACAGGATAGGGAGATATAGTCTCGCAAAGAGCCGGTCGGCTAAAGCGTCACACCAAGACCGCCATCTTGGTAGTGGTAAACTTCGCTGTAAGTCACCTAAACAGCAGAATGTACAGAGCAAGTAACTGTATGATTAATAGTGAGAATCACTATGAGGACAATGTGCGTTAAGAGGAAAATCAAGACCAGGAAGTATTCCGAGGTGCTCTAGTCTAAGCCTCTCGTTAGGTGTGTATAATCGGTGCATTTTATAGAAAAATAGATCTATGTAGATCCATTGGCCATCTGTCTGGTACGTGGCTAGTATTAGTTAAAAAGTAAAGCAAAGAGCAATTAGCTCGTCCAGTAGAGTCAATTCTGTGCGATTTTAAACGTATCCTAAAAAGGGGGGTTCCGAGTAGAAATGAAAAGCTAAGTAAACTGGTAAAAAACGATGGCAAGTGAAGGCATACCAGTCCAAACCTTAAATAGAGCCATAAGTTTGGTGATTACGTCCGAAACGTGTATGTTGATCCCCAAAAAAATCCACAAAATTGTTTTGTTAACATAGAAAAACTCCCCTAAAGCACCCATACGTGAAAGGTAAGGTGGCATAGTGAATTGGTGACTTTCCAATCTATATATCAAAATTTCTTGCCTTCTTGATTCAAATTAATAAGGTTCCATTGACGAAGGCGAATCTAAGGCTACAGTTTGGTACCTTATAATATGTACATTACATTCCAGTATAAAATAAACAAAAGGTGTTCAGCACATTAAAAACATACGGTAAATCACCATCCCTGGAGGGTCGTAAACAAGTCATGCCTCCCCAGAAATTAAAAGACCATATCTCCAAATGAAATAGTTCTTGCAGTTCCCATTTCAGTCTCCACGTTTTCATGTCTATTTAAAGATTGTATATACAAATTACGGATTCATCAATCATGTACAGCATTTACTTAGGATGATAGGGCATTAGTTCCCTAAAAAGAATTGAAGCTCCGGATCATAGTTCAGCCCGTGTTCCACGCATTGCAAACGCATGATCCACGTAGCTTCCCTACGTCTCAGAGTAAGTTCTCTGTTGCCCCCCCTAATGTTTAGGGGGATTACATCAATGCCAAAGAAACGTACCTTCACCTCATCCTCAAGTGGTTGGCATGCCGCAACGTGCAGTGCAACCGGGTATTTGGGATCCCTTTTTTGAATCGCCCGTATATGCTCAGCTAGTCTCTCTTTAAGGGGTCTGATCGTACTGCCCACATAAATTTTTCCACAAAGGCATTCAATAATGTACACCACGTATCTGGTTAGACATGTGATGTTATGTCTGATAGTGTATAAAACACCGTCATGACCTCTGAACGTTTTGGTGCCATGTTTGGCCCAAACACACAAGGAACAGAAGCCGCATTTAAAGAAACCCAGGCCATGTGTGGTAAGCCAATCAGAGGCTGAAGTATTGTGTGGGACCGTAGGACTAAGTTTGTTTTTCAGTGTACATCCCTTTTTGTATGTGATGGCGGGTCTCTCTGGTAGCCACTCTCTTAGGGTTGGATCTGAAGTAAGCAGTTTCCAATGTTTGTTGAAACTCTTGGAGACTGCCTGATGTAGCGCATTGTACTCAGTAATGAGTCTAATTTTTTGGGTGGAGGATTCACTGTCGGCACGTTTCTTTAGACAATCTGGTCTTGAGGCGCGACGAACCCTATTCTCTGCTAATCTCAGGGTTTGGAGGGGATAACCTCTATTCAGAAATCTGTTTCTCATGTTGCTTAAACAGTTGTCCAATTCTCTAGGCTCACTGCAGTTCCGTTTAGCTCTCAGGTATTCACCATAGGGTATAGCCTGTATTTGGTGTGTAGGATGAGAGCTGCAAGCGTGGAGAACAGAGTTACAGGAAGTGGGTTTCCTATATAGTTTACTGTGAAGTTCATTATCTTTAATGTAAAATTCCAAGTCTAGGAATTCCATCTTTTCTTTGCTAAATTGCATAGTGAATTGTATGCCCCATGTATTGTTATTCAGATGTTCATGGAAAGCAGTCAAAGAGTCTATTGTGCCAGACCAAAGCAGAAAGCAATCATCAATGTAACGTCCCCAAAATAAAATGGAGTCGATATATGTAGAACCTTTAGGGCCCCAAATGAGGTCCGATTCAAGAGCCCCCATGAACAAATTGGCAAAGGAGGGGGAAAATTTCGAACCCATAGCTACCCCCTTTATTTGCCTAAACCATTTACGGTCAAAGATAAAGTAGTTATTATCAAGAATGATTTCCATCATGCGTAACAACATCTTCGTGTGAGCCCACAGCGAAGCTGGTCGATTGGAAAGTATTTTCTCCATTGCTTGCATTCCTAATTCAGGATTGATGCTGGTGTACAAAGACACCACATCCAATGTCACTATTGTGGTTCCAGGTTGCCACTCAATATCTGACATCATTCCCAAAATATGCTTAGAATCTTGTATATAAGATGGTAAATTCTTTACTAAAGGGCCTATGAATAAATCCACAAACTCCGCTAGTCTCTCTGTAGGACCCCCAATACCCGAAACGATGGGTCTGCCGGGCGGGAATGGTAGGTTTTTGTGTATTTTAGGAAGAGTATACAACCAGGGAAAAGTAGGTCTGAAAACCTTCAGATATAGGTTTTCGTCATTGTCCAGAAGACCAGATTGTTTCCATTCAAGTAACAGTTTGTTGATAAGGATAGTTAAAGGACCCATGGGGTTTTGTAAAAGTGGTTCATAACAGGAAGTGTCACTCAGTTGTGTCAAAATCTCGTTATTATAGTCCACGAGATCCATCACAACCACATTGCCCCCCTTGTCAGCCTCCCTGATAATGTTAGAATTATCACTAAGGATGGAGAGTGCAAGACGTTCGCCTTTAGTCAAATTGTCCTTATATCTAAATTTATCCTTTAAGTTTTTCATGTTAACTTTGTTTATGTCATCCAGGACATGCCTATGAAAATTGTCTATGGCATTGCCCCCTGATAGAGTAGGGGTCCACCTAGATTTGTTTTTCAGACCACTGGTCTGCCCATAATCTGTTTCGATGTCTAGTTCCTCTAAAAGCCTCTCCATGTCGTAAGGGCTGTCCTCTCTATCTGTCAAAGAAAGAAGCAGATGGGTTGCTTGAACATCTTTAATAGTCAAAACTGCTTTGTCACAGACAGTGGGAGAGGGTCTAGAATCACCAGTTACATTAGATTTACAAGAAAAATGTTTTTTCAATTTAACATTCCGTATGAACTTGAAAATGTCAATTTTGCTCTGACAGATATCACCAGTGTTGTAAGGGTTGAAGTTGAGACCTTTGCCAAGTAAGGAAACCATGTCAGTGGTTAGGGGAAAGGAGGACAAATTAATTACTTGGACCGTATCCTCTGAGTCGGTTAATTTCTCTGTGTCCCTGACCTGAGTTTCCTTCGATATTCCTCGTTTGAGGCTGCGCCTCCCCCTGTGGGTTTTGGGTCTGTGGCGCCCCTGGTTATGGTTGACCTGTTGCCCTTTCTGATACGTTCCATTTCTAAAAAAAATGGCATGTTGATCAAATCTGTTTCGGATGTTCTAATTGATTTTTGGACACTATTTTGTTTTTTCTGTGCAGTCTCATTTTGGAATAAACGACCAGCATTGTGACAGTCCGATACTACTTTGTGATTACTTAGACTTCTTACCCGTTACCAGGGTTATCTACGCCAATTACAGTTTGACATACCTGTCAATCATTCTTTCAGGGTAAGCGACAGCTAACACTGCTTTATTGCACCCTGTAGTCTTTTCCACTTGCCTTCTTAGTTATGTTCTCCCTTTTCAATTTTATTTTTTATTTACCTGTCATATTTTTAGATTTATCGATCTACTTGCTCAAAATAATTCCCCATCGACGAAACAATACCGAAAAAAATTTTTTTTTGACCAGGTAGGCTATTAGGTTACAGACTTTGGGATTCATATAGTCGCATGAGAAAATTTTTCCGTGCACTTGTACCTACCTTGGTATTGAGCATGACACACTCACTGCATGCTAAATAGAATGGATCAAGCTACACTCTTTAGACCCTGAACCTTCACTAAACGCAGTATCCACGTGAGCGTGAGACGAAAAACCTTGTGATTGTGATTTTACACCAATAGTGAATGAACTGATGAAACACAGGGGGTTGGTACTATTGCCACCCACGCACTTTACCACCTTTAGTAGTTTGCGAGTGTGGATGTGCACGGCACATGATCACTAAACGGCCACCAGGCACGTAAGGATCGGTCACTTTCCACTTCCGTGCACGTCTTTTTCACTGTTAAGTGTACCAGATGTGCTACAGTGTAATGTATTATACATGTGTTCATTTTATTTCATCAGCCCTGAAGAGTCGTGTTGACTCCACTTCAACACGATGAAACCCGTGTCGGCTGATTGAGGCTGATTGTGGATTCAAATAAACATCCCTTTGGAAACAAAACACGAACACAGAGATCCGCTGCTTTCTGTTACTTTTATGGTCACTTTTGTCTTAATTGTCACACTGTTTTGTGGTTGCGAGAGCTTAGTTGTTATAAATAAAATATTGGTATACTTAAACAAGGAGAACTACGAATCTCAATTAAGCAAGAGCCGCCATGTCAAACAAGCGCAAAGGTCAGGATCAAAGAAATCAGGACATACGAGAATTCAAGACACTTCTATTTAATATGTCTTAATATTGCAGTGGTCCAGTACAGTGTAACAAGATGAAAAGCACCAAACGTAGTGTTGCCATTCTTAGAGCATGGCATTGACTGCAAGCAATTGTCTGCTAAGGTGTAGTTAACTTGAAGAAAAAAGCTACCAGGTTAATTGCAGTATCTTGGCTGTTGTAAAACCAAAATCAGCTAAGTTGGAGGCATCTGCCTCAATTAAAAATGGTGCTATTTTCTGATAGTGATGCAGGATCTGTACCAAAGTAAGCAACCTCTTCGGTTATTGAAATGCCTGTCCAGCATAGTGTAGCCTAAAACATCAACTTTCCATATGAGGCATACAATCAGGGTTGCAATCACAGAAACTCTTTGGTGGACCGCCAATAAAAGTTTGCAAATCCTGAAATAATTTGGACTTCTTGAATAGTGTGTGGTGTGGGCCATTTTATTTTATAACTTCTTGCATCTTTGAGGGTTCAATGAGAGGTTGACAAAGCCCAGGAACTTTACTCCTGGTGTGAAAATAAAACTTCTCTGCTTTGTCATCGAAACCTTTTTCTCATACCTCCTCTAGTACCAGATGGACGTCTTGAATGTGTTCTGAAAATCTTTCAGAGAAGATCAAGATATCATCTATGTATGCCCTTAAATAGTTAGCCAAGAACATACTTGGCTCATGGGAAGGATTGAGCTGGCTGTGGTGTCCTCTAACAGGTATAGTAAGTAAAAAGACATTTTGAACTCTGGGGGTGAAGAACACTGTGGGAAGGTACAGAAAGTGTAGGCCCCTATGAGTTAGAAACATGGTACTGTTTGTTGGAATCCCCTGCATGTTCATTAGAGGATATCAGAGGTAAGGCTAGTGGCAGGGGAGCCATACTGACGGTGACCAAGCCCTGGGGATGTATTAGTATGACGCTGAAGTTGCTGGTAATATGCTCAGGCTAGCATGTATCCAGTCTAGTCAGCGGTTCAGCCTTAACCATCTACTGCCTCAGCCAAGTGTTATCAATTCTTGTGTCCCCCACCTACATACGTCCTAAGTCTGCATGGTAAACACACATGCTTTTGAAACACTCAAGATGAGCTATACATTTCTGATCAGCTGTACCTAGAGCGAAATCAGTCCTAGAATGCTTGTGTTCTTTTAGGGAGGACCTGGCCTCGCAGCCCAGGCTTAACTGTTCCCATTGGAGCAAGGTCAAGACTGATTTGCATATGGCTTGGGCCAAATTGAGGTGGCATGATGTTAAAAATTACAATGGACTGTGATGTGGCTGCGAATGATTCCCAGTGGCTGACATTAATTTAAGCATCCCATTCATTATTTTTATGTAAAGTGGCATTTTCAGAATACTAATTTAAAATCCGACTTTACCACTAACTAGGTTGTTAAATTACAATTGAAATAGTGGGCAAAGTATTTCTCTATCTGCTCCCAAACTGAAGTTATCACTTACTAAGTGTAACAAGGTTAACTCATTGTTAGTTTATGGGAGATTTAGCGTTGCGATAGTGAAAAATGACTTTGGGAGTTTTTCAGTGTCCCAACATCTAAAACTTAAGTACACTCTACTTTTTAAATATAATGCACCCTGCCTTATGGGCCTTTACAGACTACTTTTATGGTGACTTATAAGTATTTAAAAGGAAGGTTCAGCCTGGCAAAAGGTTTATTTTGCCATGTCTAAATGGCAGTTTTAAAACTGTGTACACAGACAGCAGGGACAGGCCGCTAGGCTGTTTTACTGGACTACTTTAGTGGGTGGCACATGGAGTGCTGCATCCTACCAGTGGCATTTAATTTACAGGCCCTTGGTACATGCAGAAGTTGGTGATCCAGGTGTCAAAGTTGGAAATGGATTCAGAGAGGTTGTTATTTTATCAAGGCTGGTGATGGAGGAGTTGAGAAGACCAGGATATGTCTGAGATCTTGTCCCAGTCCCTTTATGAAGATTTGATGATGGTGTTTCTGCGGTGGTGTGGGATTGGTATGCTGATGTTGAATATGCTACATCTGAATGCACAGCATTGTGCCTTCCACATAGGTAAACATGCTTTGCCCCCACTATAGAGCAGACAACGTGTAGGGATACTTGTGAGTCCCATGTTGAGGTCCCTCACCAGGGTAAAAATCTGCAAATCTCCAGTGCAATCTTTGCTTCTTCTTTGAACTGACTGGTCATGATTTGTACAGCCTCACACAAGGACTGGGGGTCTTGTGAGACCCATGAGAACTTTCATGAATATTGGAACTATTGCTTGCGGCTGCTTGTGGGAAAAGGGGTTGCTTCATCTCTCAGTTGACAGCAGCAATTTGTGGTTCTTACTTGTGGTATTTGCAAACCAGGGCTCTTGGGCACCTGTAGTTTCTTCTCTTCATTCAGTGCTGTTGTAGGCCAACATGGTCTGCCTTTCTCCTTTCCCTTTATCTTCTTGTTGACTGATGTGGTTTGTGTCTGTGCTGATCTTTGTGGTTCTAGTTGCTATTGTTGGAAGTCCCCAAGCACCCAACTGTGTGTTTGCCACAGACAAAAGTCTTTCCAGATGTGATGCTGTCTGTGGGCTAACCTTAAGACTCCCAACTTTTTTTTTTTTACTTGTTTTTATTCCGTAACCGCGCAGTATAAAATACCACAGAATGGTACATACAGTAGAATCACAAAAGTCAGATCATTATAATTCAACACAGCCAGCATTATACAAGACACATACATTATAATGATCCAGTGTTGTAGGCCATGGCTCTCTACATCAGACCGTATTGGGGAACCACACATTTGTGCAACAAATTACTGCTGGCGCAGCGCAGGCGCATGGTAGTGCGAGAATACAGTGCCATAGTAGGATAGGAAGCAGACAACGTGCGAATTTTAAAGAATAAACTCCTCAAACAATTATGCAATAACTAAAAGCAGTGGCAGCAGCGGATCTCCCAGGCCAGTTGTACGAAAGGGAGGGAAGGGCAAAATCAGGGACATGGGGGGATCTGGATTCAGGCAGAGTCATACCTCACAGAGGGGGGGGGGCTCCCCAGGAGGCAGGAGCTAGATGGCCAGAGAGATTTAGAGCCCAACTGGCCAAAACGTTCATTCCCCTACTGACACAGCGACTTTAGAGATAGACCTATGCCTCATCAGATTCCGCCTATGGGTTTACAATTAAAGAGTCACAACATTTGTACTAACAGCCTGACTACTGATGGTTACACCCCAATTTGGGTGATAACCCTGACAAAAGTACAAAACCTTTTACATTGACACTCTTACATATTTCAGTGGTAGTAATCCACTATTTATCCATATGTTTTTTAACAGCCCATAAAAACTTTTGAAAAGAGGTTTTAAGAGCAGATTTTCTGTCCTGTGAGCTGGGTACCTGAACCTGTCTTCCTAAGGATCTGAGCTTTTTGTTCAATGTTTGGTTGTTGGCCTTAAGATGCAGTGTAAACACAGTATGGTGATTAGGAGCCTTTACATTTTCATATTTTCTTGGTTTAACTACTTGAGCCCACTGGTTATTTTACACTATTCTTGCACACTGTGCCACTAAGGTTTCAAATAACATCCAAAGTTTGCTCCCTTCATGATCTGACATTACTTACTGCGTTTGTTAACCTTATAACTCTCTTTACCCTCTCGTACTCAGTCATGTTACAGAGTTGATCTGTGGTTTAGACCTTAGTTAATGTATATCCAACTCTAGAATTTGGGGCGAATGGTTAATCACCTCCCTTGGAAAATCTCAAATGATTTTCAAAGGAGAAGTAGGAATAATAAAACAAAAGTAAAATCTGAAATAGCCCACACAACTGGGAGAAATGAATTACATGTAGTAGTAATTTTGGTCATATTATTCCTCTTAATGCATACAAATTCAAGTAGTGCAGAAAGTCTATTAAGCGTAGACCAAAAATATTCTTCCTTTGAACAAGTATGTAACACACTGGTATTTCTCAAACACCATTCCATCTTTCTGACCTGTTCTCTTCACTTGTGATATGGGTAAGATTGAGGAAGAAGTCATCCATCATCGTTAAGGTTAAGAAATAAATCATCCATCATTATTAAAAGGAAGTAGCTACTATTGTCTATCACATTTTTAACAGTTGAATTGTGATGTTTTCTTTGGAACTGGCTTGGGATTGATGTAGACATTAACTATCAGAGACTGTTCAGTCCACTTGAATGTTTGTATTATTCATTATAACCTGTACGGTTGGAATATTTACTTGCCTCATTTCTTGTTCATCCATCTACTGGACTTCCTCCATTCGTTTGAAGAGCTGCTTTTATACAGACTTCTTGATAACCCTGAGCTTGCTGCATTCCCATTCGTATTTGAGGGATCCAACCAATCTCACCCATCTATTGCTAGGTCATATTTGCAGGTTAGCTTAATTATCCCTGTTACTTTGATTGAATTGTTGGGTGCATGCATTTAATTCTGAATTTTTTCCCTAATTGCTTTCCGTATTGCCCCCTGTTTATTACATCAGAGACTTATGTAAAGAGATATCAGTTCCCTTTCACTGTGCAATTACAGCTTTCTATTGATTAATGTGTGTCAGCATTTTGACTTTACTTATTGCCCCATCCTTATTGGGTCTGCTAACTATTGCTTACTGCCCCACCTCATGTGGTCTGACTTTTTAACGAGTCCCTTTGGGTATAGCAGTGGTATTATAGCCATATTCAGTGGCTAATTGACATAAATGGTGGCTTCTGAGGTATTGGCCATTGTGCATGAGGATGCATAGCTGGATTTTGGTTGGTTACTGCCCCTGCTCTCCCGTCTCTCACTTGGTGTTTGCTGGCTGCATGGATAACAGCCGCTGCTCCTCAATGGTGTCCTTTTATCATGGACCACAAAGGTCTTTAGATTCGCTGTCTAGAACAGGTACACTAATTTCACAATTATACACATGCTTTTCTTTCCTCTGTATTTTAGAACTGTGCTTGTACGTTTGTGGCTACCTTGTCTATTTCTAAGCTCCATCCCCCTTTCTGGCTTTCTATGCCACTTAGCATGTGTCACTTAGCATGTGTCCATGCTTGCCTTGAACCTGCTGAACACACATCTCAGCACTTTTTGTCTACCATCCAGCATGACGATCAGCCAATCTGTCCAAGATGTCTTTGTTTCATACTTTCTGCCGTCTACTGGGCCATCAGAAGCACTCTTTCATTTTGTTTTCCTAGCCAAGGCTCACCCAGCGTCCAGTTTTCTTGAGGCTTAGGGAACCTTAGTTACAGGTTATAGGTTATATCAAACACTGGATTACTATCAAAATGAGCAGCAATAAACTGTATCCACATAGCTAAACCAGACACAAACTTACTTTTAGATTTGACTTTACATTGATAAAAGTGAATCCTTTGGTAAAAAGATACTAGTTCTGTAAGATGTTGATATCTGGGCAAAGGACAATCAAACCCCTCTTGTTCGTATCAGTCATTTAAATTCTCATACATTAGCGGTTCGTCTTTCAGAGCATCACTGATATTCACAGTAGACCCCATTCACTTCCTTACCCAGAGTGCCATGATCAATCTTCTCATCATTGCCCTGATCACATCACTTCCTTCTTATCTTAATATCATCTCACCTTTACTTTTAAAAGTCACCATATGACAACTCCTCTGTCATCTACAGATCTTTGTAAAACTTCTTTAATAATAAATAATGAAAAATGAGCCATTAAACCCACATGCTGATGGGGAGTTTAATGCATCTTTCAGAAGCCCTCTCTAGGCCAACCTCTCCTGCCTCGCCTTGGTAGAGAATTATCATCCAGCATGTCCCGCTGTACATTCTCCTTGCGGCACCACGCGTGCCCAATGATCATGATGGTGCAGGTGTGTTCAAGAGGGTTTAGACCCGGGGCGCCCTCAATGCATCAGGAGGAGACGACGCGTTGAAAGCTTATAACTGCCAACCTCTCCCACAGCTTAATAGACAAAGCTGAGTTGGTTAACTGAGCTTCAGTCCCCCAAACAGCGACTCAGGCGAAGAGATTCTGTTTTTCTTCCTGTTTGTTGTTCTGTGCGGTGGCTGCTGTCAATGCAAATGTTTTTTTTCTCCTTCATTTGTATGGCAGTGGAACTTAACTTTTGCATGGAAAATGCCATTTAGTACCTACTATGACTATTTACAAAACATTTAACTGTTGCGCAGCTCCACATAGGCTAAACTTAAAAAGTTATTTTTCCCATCTGCCCACCTCTCTGTTATGGCCGACATGGGTAGAATAGGTAGTGATGTCTTAAGGAACTGCTGATAGGCGTCTACCTCGCTCTGCTATGCTTTGCCAGAGGATGTCAGTCCTGCCTCGTATCCATGTCCGGTTCCGAGACGTAGGCGGTTCATGTTGTCCCAGCTGTGCAGGTGTGGTTAGCAACACTCGTTAAGTAAGCAATTTAAGGTGTACTGATAACACTGTGTGTAATTTAAGTCCTTCTGTGTTATATGGTCGCTACACATTTGCAGTCCTTCTATGTAGATATGCAACGGTATTTGATTTTGAAAATCTGGTAACCCTAACCGGATGCTACATGCTCTCCAACATTGGGTCTGCTCTGCATCTACACTGACCTTAAACTTTACAAAAGGTTTGCATGGAAAATTCCGGAGAAGGCCTGGCATTACAAGCCATCTCACAAACGGTTATAATAATATTAAACATTTCACTGGGGGTTCGACCTTCGATGCTTCAATGAGGCCGAAAAAGCAGGCTTGGATGGGGATGAGGAGACCACTTTGTTTATTCTCTAGCCCCAAAATGTGCGCTGCTTCAGCACCTCTGCGGCTCGACGTGCTCTTAACCTCCATTCCTTTCTTCCCAGCACAGCCCACGCTGCTGCCGTCCTGCCAGTGGAATAACAACAAATATTTGCAAAGAGTTGCAATTCATCGTGACAATCAATCCTATTCGTTTGAAATAAATATGCAAATTGAGTACTAGACTCAAGTTATATGCTTCCTTGCCTGCGCAATCCTTTGCAAATAAAATTACGCATTCTTTGCTGCCTCATAAAAGGCTGAAATGCAGCAATATTTTCAGATCTTGTTAAAATGGATAAATATTCACGAGGCAGGACGAAAAACAAGTGGATTAAGCAACCTTTGGTGAAAGTGGTACTGTACAAGATGTTGTCTACTTTCTTCAAACAAGGACATGCCTGAATGAAGCTCTTCCAGATTTTAAACATTCATTTGTCATCATTGCTGATAACTGGACTTTCTTTCGATTGCAGCACATTTGACACCCATTCAGAAAATAATGGCGACCCAACAAGTACTGCATTGGAACTTCCTCCAGCTGTCTCACAACATACCTCAAAATAAAATGAGTACATTCCAGCTTCTTACTTAACATTCTAGCTAACTAAGCAAAACAACACATGTCCCCCCATCCCACCAATTAACATACAAAATAAATGTGAACAAAATAAAATGAATAGTAATTTCTTGAGGACTGAACTATAAATATATTAATGTACATAAGGTAAATATTAATCACAAAGCATGCATATGCGGTCTCGACTAATACCTGTGTTAGCTTGTAAAAGTAACAAACAAACCTATTTATTATGAACAATGTAGTCTTTTAACCATCCAGGAGCCTTTCTACTCCTTTTAGAACATTGGTCAGAGTTAGGGCCATCTGCCTCCATGAGATCTTCATTGGGAGTAGCAGCAACAGCCTCATCTAAAGTGATTGGCGTGCTCACCATATCACTTTGCACCACACCTTCAACTTTAATAGTTCCATTAACTACAGCTCTTTAAATTGTACTCCCTTCCTCACCTTGCACACTTGCCATAGGTGCACTGCCACACATAGAATTATTCACAGCAACTTCGTCCTGAAACCAGTCAAACTCCTCTTCAACCCACCTTCCATCCTCTTCCCTGCAACCAACCAACCTTCCTTTCAATAGTAATCTTTTTTTTTTTTTTTGAAGACCTTTATTATCACTTCACTTCAATACAAGCATGGGCCTACAACCATCCCGGCCGGCCGCTAAGCAAGTCGTAAGGTAAGCAGAGCAATATAAAAGAAACAGCGGTCGATAAGCCGGGGCAGGTAAATATCCAGGATATGACTCGCATTTGAGCGTACAGCGCAATACACAGGATTTAAGAAGGTCAATTTTACAATGAAGAAAATAAAACTGAAAAAACAGCAGAAGAAGTGCCAGACAGTCACACATGATCCCACAATAACAACATGAAACAGAACCCCGGAATGAGTGCGAATACACTTAAGGACACGGGGGCAAGGCATACGAGTCAGGATTAAAGTAAACAACACCTACACGTCATGGCGAATCAGCACCCCAACCCTTAAAAAACAAAACAGATTGTAGGAAACATTAAGACGACGACACCCAGAAAAAGAGGAAGCAAAGGGCCATAGAGACAAAGAAAGGACAAAGAAACAACCTGCTTCCCCCCTACCCCCCACCCTGCACCCCTGCAGAAGGCTACGGCCTACCCTACCCCCCCCCCCCCCCAGCAGCGTGCCTATCGCCCTAAAAGAGACCCGAAATATAGAAGAAAGAGGAAGAAAAAAGGAAGGAAAAAATACGGAGATGGGCCATCGAGCAGACCACCCGGCCCCCCCTCCCCTATCGCGCACAGTATACATCAGAAGCAAAGTCAGGAGAGCCACAGTAATCAAGAATCATACAGTCAATCGGTAACATCCCCGTGGAGTGTCCCTCCAAAACACCGTCAGCCAACAATGTGTTCCATCATATCCCAGACGATATCATCCCTGGCCTCCTCTATCAATAGTACCCACATACGGCCATTCATCAATCGGCATACAGTACAGCTGGTCCAACCGAACCGGGCGGTCCGAGAGGCGCCAATACTCCATGGGACCGTAGCCCCCAACTCCCAGTCAAGTACGCATGGTGGAATTCCGCGTGTGGCAGCACCGATGCCGGAAACATCCCCCAGGCAGAACACAGTCTCACCGGCCAGGAGGAAAAGGACACACAATCTGACAATTGTTGAAGCGCCGCCGGGGCGACCCAAACTATGGATCGATGTTGTTTCTTCCGCCGCCGTACATATGAAGACCCCGACGAGTCACTCCCAAAGACAACAGAGCAATCCAGAGCGATGGAACGGAACGGGTCCATCGGCGTCTCCACAAACATAGGCGCAGCTGGAACGTTCAACACTGACGCAAAGGCAGGCACATCGGCGCTTCCTTGTGATTCATCCCCACCCACGTGAAGCGGCGGGACGACAATGGCGGCCATCCTCCGTCCCAGATCCCGGGCGTCCCGGATCACGGTCTCATACAGAGTCGTTAATGCAGCCAAAACATCTCTGAATGTGGGCTCTCTCTCGAGTCGCCAGACCCCAGGACTCTCACGCGGAACGGTTTCTCTGCCCGGGTGAGGTGTGCGCACGAGGGTGCTCCCCGCCATCTTAGCTGCTCCGGCCTCGTCCCTCACCACCTCACTGCGGGACCGGGTCTCACATCAGGGATGAACAGGAGTCACAACGGGAATCTCACAGGCCATGGCAGGTTTCTCAGCGGAGAGTCACCAAAAGGCTAAAAACTCCGCCGCACCCTGGGGGCAGCACGCTGACTCCGGGCAAAGGCCGTGGTGGGCCCGGGTACAACACCGGAATGGGGGGCCTATAATCATGTACCTCCCTCGACCCAGCGGCATCACACTCCCCACACGGTTCTCCGCCAGTTGGGCTGGGTCGGCACTATCGCCATCGGCAATCAGGTCTACAGTTTCCTCCGGCCAAGTCCTCACCACCACCAGAGGCTGCTGTTGTTGCACTCGCGGCCGGCCACTCTCCGCACTCGAGACCCCGGACCCGGCTCCGCGAAGGCCTCAAAACTGTCGGGGACACTCCAACGGGTCCGCAGTGGCCTGATTGAGTATCACAGAATCTCCCTAATTGTCTCATTAAAGCAGTACGGACTGCCGATTTGAACAACACGATGTCAGTGTTGCCTTAATTAGCCGCTGCCTCTCCTAACGCATCAATCAATATTTTGGGATTCAGACATTATTTGCAGATAGCATGCAATCAACTAACAGTTGAGCTACTGGAACTCCTAGATTCAAGATACGAACACACGTCTTGCTGAAGATGAAAACATTGTGGGGAGTGGGGTTCATGCAGTCGTGGCTTACAATACTGGGGGGGGGGGAAATAAAGTAAGAAAACGTACCTGACCCGTGCCGCGTCTGCTGCTGGGGTCCCCCGTTGCCGCCTTCTGCGTCACTGGAGTGGCTGGCAACCCCTCTCAGCCAATCCAGACGCTGCTCCAGCAGCGCAGCGCCAGGATTGGCTTGAGCAGAGATACTCCCCCCATTAGGAGACCAGGTGCTGCGGCATGACGCAACCCTCGCTCTCCTAAGGGGAAGGCTAGTGCACATGCTCAGGCTGGTCGTAAAAATTACCAGTCCAAAACTGAACATGCGCACTATTGCTGTCCAGTGCGCTGTCACTCAATCCCTGAGTGCTGCCGCAGCCCCACCCCCTTCAGCGTCCCTCGTTCTATGTCTGACGCTAATTCCAATCAGGAGTCCTGATTGGAATTAGCATCAGAAGTAGAAAGAAGAATTTGTGTTTGTTATTCGTAATTTATTAAAACGATCGACGGATGGGGCAGTGGCATTAGTGGGGCAACACCCCAATGCCCCAATGGCTGCACCGCCACTGGAAACCTTCACTCATGGCAGGACGTAAAGTACGTAAATATTTATCTATAGTAGAGCAAGCAAGACAATCTCTAAATCTGCCTGAGTCCACCAAAACATTTTTTTTTTAAACAGACTTTGTTCTGACGATAACTGAACACCCTTTATGGCATAACTCCAGAATCATGTTGTGTAACCTTTCTGGAGGAATAATCCTATCCCCTCCAGATAATGTTCCCTCGTCCACCGTCAACTCTGACCTTACCTCCCAAAAAGGACTAACAAGGGTATTTAAAGCTACTGTCTTAGGCCAGCCATTCGACATGTACAACATTACCTCTTGCAATACCTTGCATTTATGTATTCTGCCTTCCCCTCACTCTTATTTCAATTGAAAACGATTCCATGTTTCATCTTCACACCTTTCTTTCATATAAGGTATTCTTGAAAGAAAATCGTGAACTACATTGTCTTTCCCAGGAGTGTAGACAAACTTTTGCATGCACATTGAAATCCTAGCTAGTCTTGACAATGCGTTGATGGAACCTTCTGTAGTTAAGATTTTGACCAAAGGTTTATGATTGGAACAAATCGTAGGTGACTTTCCCCATATAAAGGATTTGAAATGTTCTAAAGCCCATGCACAAGATAGCGCTTCCCTCTCAATAACTGGATACTTCTCCTCACTAGGAGACAAAGATCTTGAAGCATGCTCAATTATGTTCTCTCTCCCTTTATTGTCCCTGTGGGATAAGACCACCTCCAACACGTTGTTACTCACACCTTTAGTAATAATACTATCTGCAGAAGGGTCAAAACTCCTTAGTGTACTGGCATTGGCAAAAACTGATTTAATAGCCCTAAAATTCTCACCACAACCGGGGGACCAATGAAACTATTTTAAAACATTTTTTTTAGTAATTTGCAAATATTATACGTCTTTTCTGGAAAGTTGGAGATATACTTTGCTTAAAACTCAGTTATGCCTAGTAATGACCGAACCTCATCCTTACTAGTTGGAATGGGTGCATATTCATTGGCGGTCTCTAACGTTGGGTTTGGTTTAACACAGTGCTAATCAGTGATGTGTCCTAAATATGTGACATTATTCTCTGAAAACGTACATATGGAATGCTTGACTGTAAGCCCGTTTTCCTTAAAAATTCTTACAACTTTTCATAACCTTGACTCATGTTTTTCCTTATTTGTACCACATATCAAAATGTCTCCTGGAAAAACGTTACTCCTGGTTCCTTGCTAAATAATAGGAACATAAGTTGCTGAAAAACAGCAGCTGGCGATGACAGGCCAATTAGCATATCCTTAAACTGGAAGCAGCTAAAAGTAGTGAGGAATGACATTAATTTCATTGATTAAGTTGATAACGAAATCTTGTGGTACACAGATCAAAGATCTACTGTGGAAACCATTTTTCAGACAAGTGACCATTTTGTTGATCTTTGGCAAAGCAAATCGGTCTTAAAATATATTGTTTTTTAAATGGCTTTAAATTCATGCAATCTTATTTTTCCATGGCTTTGTCTGGCCACCACCAAGGGTGAAATCCAATCTAAAGCTTTAATTGGCTCAATGACTTTCAAAGCCACCAACTTCTCCAGCTCCTTTGACACCTCTTCTCTTACTAGCATAGGCATGTTTGCTAACTTTGTGCGCCTCGGTGCTGCATCCTCCTTAAGGATTAATCTGTGTTCAAATCCTTTAAGTTTACCCAAATTCTTACCAAACACAGTGGGGAAATGGTTTCAGCATCCTGTTACTTACTCTAGGGTCTTTGTCCACCACTGAACTCTGCTCCTTACTATTGGGATCTAAGTTGATATGTAACACATTCTGGTCAAACCATCCCTGTAGTGGTGGACCTTTCTTGGCCACATATAACATTCCTCTGGTCTCCCTATTCTTGAACTTGAAGGTAAACCTCCTGTAACCCGTCATGTCAATTTTTTCCCCACTGTACCCTTCCTGATGTATGTCAGGTTATAACAATTGTTCACACACTTTCTATACAAACGGTGATTTACACGATTCTTCATTAATGATGGTGTACAGCAATCCAGATTCCGCAAACATTTTCACATCCACCCTACCAATATTCATCCAGCATTTAGGTTTGTTCCTACACAAGGTATCCTTAATGTTTAACACAAGGTTATTCCTAACATTCATCACTACATTTTTTTCTTAAGTATTACCATCTACTTCATAATCAGACTTCAGACTACTGCCATCCACACAGCCTTCAATTACACACACATGTATTTTTTTTTCTTTACATACTTTTGCAAAGTGCCCTAAGATCCCACAGTTGCTGCATTTTTGCTTGACCACAGGGCAGTTTTTGCTATAAGCCAAGTGATTCTTGCTGTCACACCTGTAGCATCTAGCTTCTTCCTTCCCTTTTGTTTTATATTTGCCAATTTTAGATCATCCTCTCCATGCTATTTACCTTACCCACAACCTAAGTTTCTTGCGTGTCCTGTTTAAGAGCTGCTGCTGCTGAGAACATGGAATAGCATTGGACCTTGAGGAACTCTTTTGACAAGGTTGGATGGTTCTGCTACATACCTCTTCAGCTTGATGTGCTGTGATCGTTTGCTCAAGTAGGAGGAGAACCAGCTCTGAACTATTTGTTGTATGTATTCCTAACCTATTCTTGAATGTGCAGTAGGATTTTATGGTTGACCATGTAATGTGCAGTAGGATTTTATGGTTGACCATGTCTAATGCTGCTGTCAGCTCAAGAGAATTTGAGAAGACAAGGGTATCCCTTATCCAAGATTCTCAGAGTATTGTCCATGAACTCTAGAATGGCTGTTTCCATGTTATAACAAAAACCAAATGCACACCAAAATACAGTATAGAGAGAGATGCCTCAATGGACATAAAAAGTACAATTAACAGTGATCGAAGCAGAGGAAAATGATTGTTGGACGAATCCTCTTTTATTGCATGAATGGCCAGCCGACACGTGTTTCGTCGTCAAGCGGTAACAGTGCTTGCACGACTCATCAGGGCTGTAGCGAGAAGGGGAAGGACCACAGGTCGCTTAGCCGGTGATACTTCCGACCCGGCCTTTGCTCGGGACCAGGCTAAAGGTAGTTAATGGATGTTGCTCCAGATCCAGTAGAAAATTGTGGTAAAAATGATGCTCAACGTTAGGAAAACAGTGCTCCAAAGTCCTGAAGTGCGTTTATGCCACCCAATGGTAACGAGCATCCACATTGAGATACACGAGTATCTGAGTAGTTTATTCAGTGGTTGTAGACAAGAGTCTTGTGATCGCTCGATTCAGCGAGATCCGATATCGGGGCGAAAGTCAGCGGGGAGGGTACTCCCACACAGCGGTTCCGGGTCCGCTGAATAAACTACTCAGATACTCGTGTATCTCAATGTGGATGCTCGTTACCATTGGGTGGCATAAACGCACTTCAGGACTTTGGAGCACTGTTTTCCTAACGTTGAGCATCATTTTTACCACAATTTTCTACTGGATCTGGAGCAACATCCATTAACTACCTTTAGCCTGGTCCCGAGCAAAGGCCGGGTCGGAAGTATCACCGGCTAAGCGACCTGTGGTCCTTCCCCTTCTCGCTACAGCCCTGATGAGTCGTGCAAGCACTGTTACCGCTTGACGACGAAACACGTGTCGGCTGGCCATTCATGCAATAAAAGAGGATTCGTCCAACAATCATTTTCCTCTGCTTCGATCACTGTTAATTGTACTTTTTATGTCCATTGAGGCATCTCTCTCTATACTGTATTTTGGTGTGCATTTGGTTTTTGTTCTTGCTTTGTATTGCGTGTGCTCCGCACACTCTTGGAGGGGTTTAGGGCCTTTGTCCCCTCACCTACTTGCACCCAGACCTACCTATACTCTACACTAACGTGCGCTGTGCGCCTAGTATTTCCCTGTACTCCAAAAAAACCCAGTTCTCCATAGGCTTTATTGTTTCCATGTTATAACCAGGTCAGAAGCCTGACTGAACTTGTTGTCAAAAAAGTGTGCCATTTCTTTTTTTGGCTGAGTTGCTTTGAGACATAGCTTTCACAAATGTGTGCTAGAAATTAGAGATAACTAACTGGGCGAAAGTGAAGAACCGGGTCAGAACCCAGCGGCGCCAGGGACACGCTTAAAATCTTCGGGCCCCCCGTCTCAATATACAAAGACACGGGATACTTCTGGGTGGCGTCAGAGACCAATTTTATTAGCTGCAGCTAGTAACAGAAATCCCAACAATACATCACAATGTATATTCCTAGGAGACTGTTCAAATTGTTAAAATAAAGTATCTCTTTTTATCCTAAAAATTCCCATTATAAATGTACACCCACTGCACCAAAATCAACCAATGCAGGACATTATTAGACCAAATTCCACATGACGTAAACTCTTTTTGCAATGGCCCAACCCAGGAGTTAATTATTAGGAATGTTCCAAATTCAATTTCAGGTAGCTGGACAAACCCATAATTAAAAAGCACAACCCATGTAATGTAATAGATGCTGAACAAGATAATGCATGTTAGGAAACTAAAGGTTAACGAGGTCCTGAACATTAAGTGGCAATCTTCGACAAGGATCAAACCAAGAGAAATTGGCTTTGCGAAGCCAGTTTCAGGTGAAGAGGTCAGTTTCTCTGCAGTTCTTTCAGAGTCGAAAGAAACCAAGTCACTTTATTCGTAGGCTGCATTTTCAGGCATACGTGAAGGCAACTCAAAATAAAATAGAATCAGGCTCGTGAATTACAGAACCTCAAAAGGTTTCCAGGTCCCCGGGGTCAGCATCTGGTTTTTTAGGTCTCGCCTTTACCATTCCGAAGGAATGGGAAATGGCGAGAATTCAAATGCTCGAACTGATTGTGAAACCACCACTTTTTTTCGTGGCGTTTTCTTCGAGTGCACGTGGCCACAGGCACGCACTTTTGGCACATACACTTTCATGGCCATCTGTTCCTCAATGTCCCTCCCACCCTTCGTTTGATCTTGCCGCGAGTTCAGGCTAATGGCCCTCCCCCAGCACAGAGTGCTTATCGCGGCCGCACAGCACATCAAAGGGCTTCTCCCAGCGTGTGCTGTGCGGGTATTCCTGCCCTAATTATGTGGCCGGCCGTGCTTGTGTTTCCCGGCCGCTTCCCGGCCACTCTTGTATTTAATTAGCAGCAGCAGCATTTCTCCTGCGCCAGGCCACATCAAAGGTTCTGTGCCACTTTCACCCACACAGCAACACTTACAGACACGCAACGCCACTCACACCCACGCAAGCCCACTATCATCCACGCAACACCACACTCACCCACGCAACGCCACTCACCCAAGCAACACCACTCACACACGCAACGCAACTCATCCACGCAACCCCACTCATCCACGCAACCCCACTCATCCACGCAACGCCACTCATCCACGCAACGCCACTCATCCACGCAACGCCACTTATCCACGCAGCGCCACTCACCCAAGCAACACCACTCACACACGCAACACCACTCACACACGCAACACAACTCACCCACGCAACGCCACTCATCCACGCAACGCCACTCACACACCTAACGCCACTCACACACGCAACGCCACTCACACACGCAACACAACTCACCCACGCAACGCCACTCATCCACGCAACGCCACTCACACACGCAACGCCACTCACACACGCAACGCCACTCACACACGCAACGCCACTCACACACGCAACGCCACTCACACACACAACGCCACTCTCACACGCAACGCCACTCACACACGCAACGCCACTCACTCACGCAACGCCACTCACACACGCAACGCCACTCACACACGCAACGCCACTCACACACGCAACGCTACTCACACACGCAACGCCACTCACACACGCAACGCCACTCACACACGCAACGCCACTCACACACGCAACGCCACTCACACACGCAACGCCACTCACACACGCAACGCCACTCACACACGCAACGCCACTCACACACGCAACGCCACTCACACACGCAACGCCACTC
Organism: Lissotriton helveticus; assembly: GCF_964261635.1. NCBI lineage: Eukaryota > Metazoa > Chordata > Amphibia > Caudata > Salamandridae > Lissotriton > Lissotriton helveticus. Next base: position 889,857,866 of record NC_136071.1, on the reverse strand, counting down.
ACAGATTGTGGGTGCAGATTGTGGGTGCAGATTGTGGGTGCAGATTGTGGGTGCAGATTGTGGGTGCAGATTGTGGGTGCAGATTGTGGGTGCAGATTGTGGGTGCAGATTGTGGGTGCAGATTGTGGGTGCAGATTGTGGGTGCAGATTGTGGGTGCAGATTGTGGGTGCAGATTGTGGGTGCAGATTTGTGGGTGCAGATTCAGAGTGCAGATTCAGAGTCATAGTGCAGATTCAGAGAAAACTCAGCAGCACCACCACCATTGCAATGCAATAGGTCTCGTTTTAACGCAAATTTAAGCTATAGGCCTTGTAAATGACAAACCCTTTTATTTATGTTCCAAAAACCAGAACGCAAAAATAAAGGGCATTATCATTTACAATGCTAATAGTTCAGACTCGCGTTATTGCGAGACCTATTGCATTTCCAATGCTTGTTTCAATAGGCGTGTGACCTGTCCTGTTTTCAAAAGATTTGGGACTCACCTCGGGCAAAAGAGGAGAGGATTAGCTGTTTCTAATAATGAGAGCTATGTCTAGTTATGAAACAGTGTTGTTTGTTAGGGCCTTTTAATTGATGCTGTTTGTCTTGAATATGATGGGCACTAGAAGGTGGAACCATTGAAGTGACTGTTGGGGTTATGCGGTTGAATTACTTTTGATAGTTAATTAGAAGAACCACTGTGTGTCGGGTGCCTTTCAGGCATTCAAAAGTAGAGTTAAGGAGGCCATTGAGAAGAGTATCGAGACTCTATAGATGAGAAGCCTATTGATTTTCTTGGGAATTTCTTGGTTCTTGAAGTTTCCATCTGGGCAAGCTGATAGGAGTGGTTGAGATAATAGGTTAATCATTGCAGGAATGTGTGAGCTGAACACTTGCATGTTTCCAGGGTGTGTATCAGAGCTTGGGAGTAGACTGTATCGTAGACAACTTAGAGCTGAAGCAGAATAAGGAGGCAGGGTTCATTTTTGTTTTTTAAGAGGAGGGGTTTGTGGATTACTTTCATTATATCTGTCTTACGTTTGTTGCTGTGTGTTCTCGACTTTATTGCTGGACCTGTTGGAGGTTCTTTTAAATAGTTAAGAATCCTATATAAGGTATTCAGTGGCATGGCAAAACATTAAAGCTGCTGGTTTACCACACAAAAGCAACACTTGACATGTCTTTCTTTGAAATCATTGAAGATATGCTTCATAAGGGTATTTCATCTTAATATTGACTCCAGAATATCATGCTAACAGAATAGTGTGAACAAAATGTGGAGGACCAAAATATTGACAGAGTAACCAAAGGCTTCTTTTGACCATTAGTTGTCCACGATCACTGCCAAGTTCTTCACTTCAAACCTCACTACCAGCAGTCTAACACAAACAATATTCCTTTCTCCAACGATACGCATGATAATGTACCTGCAATAGAAAGAAAGAACACACTGGCAAGGCTAAGCACATTTCAAGTAAGGCCTGTAGTCAGGCTAACTTAGCTCAGCATTTAACATGAATTCGAATAGAGGATTATACAACCACATGTATAACTGAGAATAAATGCAAAATGTGAAGAAGAGAAGACATAATTACATGTTTCAACCGAACATTAGCGCACTTGTATATAAACCTGTAATCCATACGCTGATTACATTTCATTAATACATTTAAATGCTTCACATGCGTTAAGGAAGTTAAGACGCAATGAGTATAATGTCATATATGAGTATATAATTGCATAATTGTGACAAGGGTTGGAGCCTAAAGTTGTGCTGCTCCAAGTTCTAGGCCAATAAGATAGTGATGTGTGATGAAATATTGTTGGGGCTTATTTTTGCACTAATTTTCATAATTTTTGCTGACCTGTTTAGGTGCGTGCAATTATTCTAAGGCATATTATTTGTAGCCCAACACTGTAAAATACCAACCACTGTGTTTTCACACTGAGTAGGGGGCTGGACTCCGTAAATGTCACCTACAGATGTTAGATTCTCTGACAGGTTTGTCTGACACCAACAGTCCCGCCTACCAGAGGATAACTCAGTACCAGAGTAATGAGAGACACCTGCCAATTATTCTAGGCTCCGAAAAGACTGTATTTTCCTTTTGGTGTTTAGGAAATCTAGCGGGTGTGACCCAAATAATTTGGGAGTGAGTTAAAAAGACCGATTGTAGCACCGTATATCTAGCACTGGATACAAGCACTATTCTGAAATTACCACCTGGACTTCAACAGGGCCCGGGGGAATTCCAAACTCTATTTGACTTGAGATGCGATAACAAGAATTATGTGTATGTTCCTCGTTTCTGTGTTTGAATGCACAGCAATGAATTTATCTATTAATCACACTCAGAAGTGGATTGCATGTTTACATCTATTTTAGATGAAGATACCTGAATCTGAAGACTTACCCAAAGCTTGTATGTATATTTCATGTAGGTGGTTCACTAGAAGTTGTTATCGCTCAAGATGAACATCTTCCCGAGGAAGTCATCCGAGAATTCGGTATTGATTTGGTAAACGGATTATACCACATTCATAATTTAGGGATTATCTTCTGTGAGCTGACACCTGGAAAGGTGAGTACATGAATATTCTTTGTAAAGGTTTAGATTCATTAAATTAACTTGTAGATCTGTTTTGTTATATGTATTCTGTTTCACGCCTAAAACAAACTATCCACATCGTCGTCTTCTTTTCGCAGCATAATTACTCTGAGTCATCAAATGCTTGAAGATGAGCACCTGTTTTTAAGGATAAACAATCTATCTATTGTTTTTATGTTGTAAAAAAAAACAAATAGGAGAAGGAAAATATGTCAACAAAGTGACACCTACTCTATCCGCTCACTCCCCCCTCGTACTGTGTCTTTCCACGCATAATATTTTCACTTCCTTCACTATGTCCTGGCAATTATTTGTCCATTGAAACTCCTTGCCTCTTGGAGTACTCCACTTTGAACATTACCAAGGGAAGGATACACGTACACGGAAGTCAAAGTTCACTACAAGAATTGGCAAGTGAGAGGGTTTTGTGGGTCTCTGACCAACCTCTTTTCCTCATTGCAGCCTCCCTAGTTTAATATATGACCTTTCCCCTTTAGAGGATACTTTATAGGCACTGACGGACCTTGTGTTATTGTTGTTTGATCTTAGCAAGCTGGGTGCTGCCAGTCATGCAAGGTGGCAGCACATCTCTGCAGAAGGCAGAGGAGCCAAGAAAAGCATAGTGATGGCCAAGCATTCCGTTTCACGTTGGGTTGCCCTTCTCATTGATATCTTTTACGCTTTGGCCACAATAGACTTTCTTGCTGGCATTCGTGTCCACTCCATAATGGCCATGACTGCTTCTACTGCTCTTACCAAGTCCGTTCCAGTGGCTGATATTCACTGGGCGGTCATTTGGTCTTTTTGGCTTATTGTTGACAAACATTACTGTTTCACAGCTCAGACGCCCTGTGATGGTTATCTCACCAGGGTTATGGAGGCATTGCTTTAGGACTCGCACCTTAGGTGAGTCATCTGGGAAAGTGATTTTTAGAGACGTGTGGCTGGAGCAAGAGAACAGTATTTCCTCTTCTATGCAACAAATATCTCCTTTAAGTCCCGGGCTGTAAAATAAATTCTGGTGCCGAATTTCGACATTTTGACAGCACAACGCAAATTAGCCTCTTAGTCGGGCATGTTTGACAACTAGCGGTGTAAAACATAATGTTGTCAGATGAAAAAAAATCTTAGCCTGCTACTGTTAACAATTGGGTGTTTTTCTTCAGTTATTTAACACCAAATGCAGGGATGTTACAAAGTGATTGTGGCAAGAGTTTTATGAGGCCATGCACCTCGTATTTGGGTGGCCCATTCCCGCTTGCGTGCATTTAGGCCTTTAGGGTCTAGAAGGGCCCGCTACAGGATTCACGCTGGCGGCTCCGGTTCCAGCTGGGCCCCAGGGATCCACAAATGGAAGAATATCGGCGCCGGTCTTACTATCTTGACCTTCCCCAGCACCTGTCCCAAGGCTGATGGTGCCGGCATCGCCATCCCCATCCCTGGGTCTGACACAGAAGGGTGTCGTATGGCTCAGACTTGAGCCATGCCGTCCAGGGTAGAGCCTGAGGCCTATTCTTAAGTACCCACTTACCCTATGAGTTGGTCAGCCAGCGGTTGGGCAAGACCACCTCCCCTGCAGCCGCAGCCTTCAAACCCTCCTAACCTGCCCTCATACCATCATGGGCACCAAATTGGCAGCAGGATTTACCATCACCTGCCCTGCTGGCAGTCCATAAACATCAGACAGGTGGGTTTGCAGCTCTCCGAAGGGGCTACTCGCTCCCCTTCATGACTACCACTTCCCTCATGCCACCATCTTATGACTGGCTGACGGAGGACCATTTGCCTCTTCTCAACCAGGCAGTTGCGGCGCTTTTGACCAAGGGAGCCATAGAGAGGGTGCCCACGCCAGAAGTGGGTCATGGTTGCTATTTCCGCTCTTGGTGCATAAAAAATATAAAGCGGTAACTGCAAACACAACAATGATGGACAGAATGTGGATCAATGTCACACATTCACCCCAGTCCAAAGATCTGGGCCCAAATCCATCGTTTTTCCACTCCACACCACCCTGGGTTAGACAATGGCGATATGCAAATCAGCGCTGACCCTGTGCCCCATGGGAACAGTCCAGTCCGAACTACAAAAGCCATGTCCTTCCCAGAACGGAAACAAGCATCCGAGGACCGGCCCGGTTTCGAGGTAATACCTCTCTTCAGCCCGGCTAGCTTGATTCCAGTGGTGTGGAGTGCCTGGGACTCACGTCTGAGCATCCCCAGTACACTTAGAGCGGTAACTGCAAACACAACAATGATGGACAGAATGTGGATCAATGTCACACATTCACCCCAGTCCAAAGATCTGGGCCCAAATCCATCGTTTTTCCACTCTGTGTACTGGGGATGCTCAGACGTGAGTCCCAGGCACTCCACACCACTGGAATCAAGCTAGCCGGGCTGAAGAGAGGTGTTACCTCGAAACCGGGCCGGTCCTCGGATGCTTGTTTCCGTTCTGGGAAGGGCATGGCTTTTGTAGTTCGGACTGGACTGTTCCCATGGGGCACAGGGTCAGTGCTGATTTGCATATCGCCATTGTCTAACCCAGGGTGGTGTGGAGTGGAAAAACGATGGATTTGGGCCCAGATCTTTGGACTGGGGTGAATGTGTGACATTGATCCACATTCTGTCCATCATTGTTGTGTTTGCAGTTACCGCTCTAAGTGTACTGGGGATGCTCAGACGTGAGTCCCAGGCACTCCACACCACTGGAATCAAGCTAGCCGGGCTGAAGAGAGGTGTTACCTCGAAACCGGGCCGGTCCTCGGATGCTTGTTTCCGTTCTGGGAAGGGCATGGCTTTTGTAGTTCGGACTGGACTGTTCCCATGGGGCACAGGGTCAGTGCTGATTTGCATATCGCCATTGTCTAACCCAGGGTGGTGTGGAGTGGAAAAACGATGGATTTGGGCCCAGATCTTTGGACTGGGGTGAATGTGTGACATTGATCCACATTCTGTCCATCATTGTTGTGTTTGCAGTAAAAAATATAGAGGCCTTCGTCCCATCCTATATGAAAAGCTACAATGGTTCTGTTGGGAAAGAACAATTTATTCACAAATAGCAGACACATCATAAAGTATCACTCATATTCAATATGGTTGGAACACAGAAACACGAACAAGTATGCGTTCTCATAAACAATTTTACTTATTGTTAAATAGAGCAATCTTAATATGCATTTATAATGCTGTCAATATTTAATGCAAAATCGTAGTGACATATAATAAAGTGAAAAGAAGTGCTCAGTGACTGTGGTGCCAGGAGTGTCGTATATACAAGGGTGAAAGTAGATTATGTACAAGTTATTAAAAAGAAAATACGCTGAAAAAGTGGTCAGAACAATGGAAAAAACAATGTCTCCGGTAAATGGCACAATTGCTTATAGTTTTAAGACCAAAAGACTTGATAAAACTGAGCCATATACTATCGTCGATGTTTCGACCCTGACAACAGCGTTATTAAACAAATGTCAAAGCGGGTCTTCTTCAGGACTAAGGAGAAGGATTGACACCCCATCATGGGGGTGAATTCCCTTGGAGTGGCCTCGTTGAGTGAAGGCTTCCAGTAATCTGGTAGTTTCAGGAAGACACAAAGATAATGAATCAATGCAGTTCCAGTAGGTGCAGCATCAGTGGAATCTCTCCGATATGGTCCAGATCTCGGAGGAAACTGTAAAAGATCTGAAGTGGTGGCTAACGAACCGCGAATGGGTCAATGGCAGTCCCCTCTCCCTTCCTCAATCAGATCTGACGGTAGTGACAGATGCATCACTCCTGGGATGGGACGGCCATCTGGAAGAGGTGGATATCAGAGGACTCTGGTCTCTGGCAGAATTCTGACTCCTCATCAACCTTTTGGGGCTTCTGTTGACCCGACTGGCATTGAAGCCTTTCTGCCCCCCATAAAGGGTAGGCTAGGGGAGATGTTCATGAACAACACCACCTCCATGTGGTACTGCAACAAAAAGGTCACGGTGAGGTCATGGACCCTTTGTCAAGAGGCCCTGTATCTCTGGATCTGGCTGGAACTTCAGGTCATATCCCTGGTAGTTCAACACCTGATGGGTTCTCTGAATGCCAGAGCCGATGAACTCAGCCGAAGATGCCTAGCGGATCACGAATGGCATCTCCATCCGGAGGTAGTGCCAGGTCTCTTTCAGCTGTAGGAAGAACCTTGGTTAGATCTGTTCGCCACCACTGAGAATGCGCAATTTCAGCAGTCCTGCACACTGGAGTCTCCAAGGTGGCTCTCACTCAGAGATGCTTTTCATCTCGAGTGGAGCTCAGACCTCCTGTGCACCTTTCCGTCCATACCACTTCTGCCCAGAGTTCTCAAGAAGATCAGGAACTACTGGGCCAAAGTCATCCTTTTGGCTCTGGACTGGAATCACAGTGTCAGATATCCAGAACTGTTAAGCATGGCCATCGCTCCTCCGATCAAGCTACCACTTTGGGAGGATCTACTATTTTTGCAGCAGGGCAGAGTCCTCCACCCGATCCTGTCAACTCTTCTCCTTGCATGGAGACTGAGAGGCAGCAATTGACAGCTTTCGACCTTCCTCATGAAGTCTGCAACGTTATCTTGACAACCAGGCATTCCTCCACTAAAACAGTATATACCTGCCGTTGTTAAAAATGAGTGTCATGGTATTCATAGCAACACATTGAACCCCTTTCTGCCCCTCTTTCTCAGGTTCTTCTTTTCATTATTTCTCTTCCCCAGCAAGGCTCTACTCTAGGCACTCTCAAAGGCTTTCTTTTTGCTATATCTTCCTTTTTGTGGTTGCCCTATCAGCCATCTCTTTTCAAATCCCCTGTTCTAAATAGATTCTTAAAAGGACTTCAACATATGTTTCCTCCTTCACCCTTTATCATGCCTTAATGGGATCTAAATCTTGTTTTAACAGTTCTCATGTGCGCTCCCTTTGATCCACTACATAATCAGCCTGTTAAGCTCCTTACCCCTGTCAGCCCCCCTCGTGGGGATAACATCTGCCTGGAGGGTCATTGAGCTTCAGGCCTTATTATCTAAGCCTCCCTATCTCAACAGCTTTCCTGATAAACTTGTGCTTCGCACAAGGGTCTCCTTTCTCCCAAAAGTGGTAATTTCAACATCGGCCAAAAGAAGGTTCATGCACGGTTGAAGTGTGTCATCACCAATGGGCATATGATGTCCGGGACTGTTCGGTCCCACCAGCTCACCAAAGTTTAAAAGGTTATACATGTTATTATTTTTTGAACATGAGTTTTTGAAAGTATTTCACATTGTAAAAGGATGAGACAAGGACTATAAATTTACAGTTTAATGCTAATCATCAGCACACCAGCTAACACGAAGTCTTCATAATAAGAGCACAAGGAATACAACCAGTTGGAGTAAAGCTTAGTATCTAGAGAACCTCTTCTGTTGTGACCTGCCCTTACAGAGCAAGCTAGCCCCTGACTAAGCAAACAAAGAATAGGGACCATATGACAGAAGTCTGCTAGGGGCATACCTTGAGGAATTGTGCTAACCTAGAGCTAGAATGATTCTGCATTTCTGTTTACCACAATCAAAGCACAGATGTGTGCAAAAATTAAAAGACCGAGGATCGAAATGAAGTGTTCCAGAATGATGATTGTAATGAGTCTGCATTGCACCATTCACCCTGTTCCATAGTTGACATTGATGGGGCTTGTATATTTCTCAATTTCCATGCCAAGAGAGACCCAGGGTTTTTTCTTTTCACCATTGTTCATAGTCCCTATCTCATTGGTTGAGACTAGTCTCTGTTATTTCGAGACCATTTAAAACGTTTCTGTGGCGCTAAGCTTTCCAATGATATCACATCTTTACATTATTTGTAACCTAATTCATCATTTCAGTTCCAGCTAGTTAGCCCAGGCCCCACTGTGTTTTCTTGCCAGCCAAAAATCTCATACAAAAGTGGCCCATTTTGAGATACATGCCCTGTAATTTGGTATCCTAGGTAATGTATTTTAGTTTTCCAACGCAACCCCCTACAACTGTATCACACTCTCCTGAGCATTGACTCAAGGGACCAGTTGTGACAATAACTGGTCTCAGTAAGACTTATAAGGATTCCTTTAAGACAATAATCATTTACCCTGTTTATTTTGAGTGATCGATTTTTGGGTGACTGGGTTTATCAAAATCTTAGCATCGACTGCTGATTCAACTTAATTTGCTTCCTTTCACGCAGTGTCATTGAGAAATTAGAACGAAAGGCAGATATACAAGACACATTTGTGGTAGATTTCTGCATTGACAGTTGACCCATTGACTATGACTTGTAAACCAACGCTGAAATATAGTAAGAATTGGGTCCTGAGGATTTCCAAAGATAACTAACCCCCGCCCCCCCAAACGTTTTCCCCAGGTTAAATATTGACCATAGACCCACATGTTATTTGTATGATAGTGTCCTATTATGTAAATGATGTAATTGGTTTTTATTTCAAGACTTGGCACCAGAAGATAATATCACCCTCTAGATTATAGTGGAGTTCTTCTTATTAGCTGACATATTTTTCTGCATAAAAATGGAATTCCAATTGCTTTTGAAAAAAACTTAGTTTTTACTGGAAGTTTGTTTCTTGATTCTCTTCTGTCACTGAAAAAAAGTGATGGATGAAATGCTTGCATTGATCTGATAATTACTTTTACTGCTCTCACTGCCCATATGGATGGGAACTCTTGGCTTAAGCATTCCATTCATCACTGTTAGACCCAGCATTTTCTGGCTCGGAGGTACGCATTGATGCCAGACAGAATCCACTTACCCAGATAGGGTGAGTAAGATACACTCTTAAGATAACCTGTGCTCAGTATTTGGTAGCTTGGTGCATAGCAGTCAGGCTTATGCTAAGGGTCAAAGTGTAAAGTATTGCCACACCACTGCCCTTGAGGACACTACAAAAAGACTCTGCACTGTATGTATAAAACACAGGTCTTTGTATAACACACACATTAAAATCAAAACGACATGTACATTGCTGCTTTACAGTTATATTCAATTGCTGAACTTTCCCATTAGCAGCAGAAAGGCATGAACATATATATACCAGTCATAGGTATTCGCTTGCCCCGTTATCCCTCAAGCCTCAAAAGCGACATAAACCTCTGTGCATACTTTCCTGAGGTAGTCCTGATCCAAGCTATCCCTTCCACATCAACACGACTGAGCATATGTGCAGGCTTGTTAAGAGGTATTCCACTTTTCGTCTATCACATTAGCATAAAACACAGCATATCCCAATATTGCATACCCATCACACCTTCTAATGTTCAAGAAGTCAGAGTTCTTCCTACACCTCGTGCCCCAGCCAGCAGTCACTCAAACGACACCAGCCAATGATACACTTGTGCCTGCTGGCGACACTTTGATTAGATTGTCAGAACCACCTAAGCATATCAAAGCGGTAACTTGGTTTCGTCCATCCATATTAGGCCATCAACGCACCCCGTGGTACCTTCACAAGTGTGGGATCACTATCCTCCCTGTAGGCAAAAGACTGTGATGCTGGAAGCTGGTGCTCTTCCAATTTAGAGTAATGATTCCCCCTAGGTGGAGGTGCTAGCCGCAGTTGCTCCAGGCAGCCAGCTTTGGGTGCACATAAGGCACAACGAGACCACTTTAGTCCAGTCACAGTGTTACCAACAACAGAGTACCTTGTGGCGTGAGTCTGGGAGGGAGGGTGCCGGCAACCTCTGACTGAGGCTGTGATGTCTTGTACTGTCGTCCTCCCGATCTGGAGGTCGGAGACAGTCCAGGCTTCTGACTTGGGTCCTGCAGACTCTGCAAACATCTCCCAACACCCCTCGGAAACCACACGCTACGAAGTGCAACCTAGCACAGGTTTCCCGTTGCAAGCTCGGGGTCCCTCGGACTCAGCAAACTTCCCCAGTACTCAGTGAACTCTTCACGTTATGGCACCCCAGGTGGGCCACTGATCTGTACGAGCATACTCTTCTGCACAGTGTGATTACTGCATACATTTGAACAGTACTTGTCCCAATCGGCTTCAACTTCCATCCATTTACGCCGCGCTCTGCACAGTTTTTACGATCTTGGGTAAATGCTTTCTGTTACTTCAATCTTGTGGACTTTGAGAGCGCTTAGGGCCCTGGGCCACGACCAGAGGCGATTGACTGCAGCCCAGCAACATCCTGGCAAAAATCCACCACGTGATAGTCCCCTTCCTGGAGCACAACAAGCCCCAGGCCCCCAACAGACTGCAGATAATCCCATTGCAGTCCCTTCTGCCCCAATGGTTTCTGCTGTCGAAGTCCCACCATCGAATGGTTCCAATACCAAAAACACCTCTAAACTCCTGAGGACAGAGCCCCAATAGTTATATCCAGAATGGCCTTTGAAGGGCAGTTAAGTTCATAAGGCCACTTTTGAAATGCACAGGCCCCCCTCCAAATGTAGTCTTGTCTGTCATCCTACTGAAGAAACTGAAATCTTCATTCTCAGAGAATACTTACTAATAGAAAGAAGAACTTGGCACAGAAGCTGAAATAGGAAAAGACATCTTTATTAAACTTATAAGTGAGGCCACGTCACACAGAAGCCGTAGCAACTGAATGAGGCGGTCTGAAGAGTACAGAAAACAGAGGCCTTTTATATGCTTAGGGTTACAAACTTCAGCATAAAATTAAGGGGCAGTCCTAGCTTTTGCAAGCATGCAAAATACTTAACATGGGCATACAAGATCTGCCAAATATTAGCAAATAGGAAAACATTCAAAACAAAGCATCATGAAACCAGAACATCCCCCTCACGTCATGCTTTTGCACAACCCGATAAGTCAATCTATGACAGCACCTATAGGTCAATCAGTAATGGCAGAACATGTTTCCGTACTTCAAAGGAAAAGGTTGTGGAATAGGAAAACACAGGGAGAGAATAGCGAAGACCAAAAGATAAGATACTGCACGAGAAGAATGCTAAAGGCTAACAGATAGTTGATACAGGGGTTAGGTGGTCCAGACAAGAATTGGTTAGGCCAGCTGGTGTCTGAAATGAGTTTCAAAGCAAGGACAGGGGGGGTTTTCAACACGTTGCAGTCCAAAGGGCAGAAACACTTCGTGAATCATGCAGCCTGTGTAAAGGCAACACAAAATGGAGTTTGAATGTAAAATGGAATCAAAATTAAGGAACCTCAGACCCTCCTTTTGCCATTACACAGGCAAATCCTAATTGATTGCTAGGTAAGCATTTTCCATTCTAAACATTTCATTAAGTGTATGAGCAGGAATACAAAGAGAACAAGGCATTGGGTCATAATTAACATATAGACAACAGGAAAAAGTAACGACCACTATTACAAACAAAAATTATCTTTTTCACAACACTAAGCAAAAGCAAATCCTAAAATTATCTAGTTACGTTTTTAGCTCCTATGGCTGTCAGTAGCTATTATATACTCAGGTGAAACAGTGGAGATCCTTATCAATGCTCTCAGATGAAAAGGGATACTCTTCCACAGAGAATGGACTTTATTCTGCTTTTACTAAACAGAATACTACTTTAAAACAATGCCAGCAAAACAGCAAAAATCAGTCTCCTAACACCCATTTTATGCAATCGCACGGGAAATCACTTGTGCAACCAGCTATGCCCAGAGTCCGTTCAAAGCCTCTCTGGCAGGCTTCTATTGTCCATCAACGCCGCTTCTGTTGTTTTCTTCCGCATGGGCCTCTTCATTCAGGCCTTTCATGAAAATGGTCCTTCTCAGTATCCGTTGGAGTGCCCTACTGGCAAACACTCACAGTTCATTCGAAAGTCTCAATGTCTCAAGGCAGTGCACCAATATCTCTCCTCTGCGGCAGGCACTACAGATAGTGTGCTCTTCATTGATCAAGGGCACAGATCATCTTATGCAGATCCGGGTCTACATTCTCAGGCTCCAACACTCATTACTCAGTGTCCGAGAACGCTCAGGCTGCTCTTTCATGGGCACCATAATGTAGTGCCTTTTGCCACTCTTGGATCCTCCGGTGCACTGCACTTCCGTTGGAGCAAAGGGAAAAGGGGTGTGTGGCCAAAACTCAGGCCAAGGGGCTCAATGGACTGCCTACTGTCAGAGGTTACCAGCACATGACAGGTGAAAAACTGAAGCCTCGAAGCAACAGGGATCCTTCTCTTTTGCTGTTTTGCACTGAAACTGGTTCTCTGATGTTCAATGCCGTCTGATGGAGCAAGTACGATTCTTTGGAGCTACCATGGATGGCGCGCTGGCGATCGCTGTCCAGCCTTGCTGCTTTTCTGGGTGCTGAGACTGTCACTGATGGGAATTAGCTTTTCATCAAAGGTCCGCAGGTTATTATGACTTAATCCCGCAGAACCTAGTGACGTAGGAAATGGGACACATTTGTTGGTTTCCTTCAATTTAGTACAGAAACAGTTTGTTTTTAACAAGAGGATTGCAAGCAGGTGGCCTGCAATCTGCGAGGGAGTGGCCATATGCCATGAGACAATTCTGGTCTAGAACACACTGTCATTCACAAAGGCAATACAAAGACAAAGGCAGTAGGCAACACAGTGCCTCTAGCCTCTTCAATTAGTTTTCCATGTGAGACCATATCCTCTACCATCTAAGGGTAGATAACTACATGAGAATTCTATCTAAATGGATGTCTTCACACATAGTGGCATTGTCTAATGGGGTAAACACATTTTTTCTCTCAATATTTACATATAGGTGTTCCTAAATTCCTTATCTAAAACATTTCAAAAGAGAAATCGCATAATGCAGATTATCAGGGACATGTAGATACCTCCCTTTTAATAACTGTGCATCAGATGCACTATGCAATACACAGGCTAATGATCAAAATGTGAAAACTTGTCTTATAATAGCATTGAGTCAGTTAACCAGTCCATCACTACCATGACGGTCAGACTGGAAAACATCGAAGTAGGCCTAAAGAAAATTCTTGAAAACCAGTCTGGTCATACAAAAGGGAATTATACATAATATGGGGGTTCCTAGTACATTACTGCAGTCTGGAAGTGTGAACCTGAACAATACACCTACAATAATAAAAGACTGACTAGTGAAAGGAATATGGAAAAGAGAAATGGGACTAGGTCACAGCTAAAATCCCCAAACGCTAGGCACGATGTGACATCGGTCAGGGGAGAAAAAGAAAAATCCATAGGAAGAACAAGAAATTACTTGGGTGAACAAAAAATCAAAAATAGTTGAGAAATGTTAGCTCTACCGCTGGCCGCTAAACCATATACAGTAATCTCAGCTAATGTGCCAGTTCCTTCTTCAGGGAAAAATGAAACCTTATTTCCTTTATGGTACAAAGCCATACACTACTTAGGAAGCAGAACAAAACTAACTAATGTAATATAGAAATTAGGTCACCATGTACAAGAGTCACAAATCTATAATTTATCCTTACGTCCAATCAGGATACATAAATTTAGGGCTGCCTGTTCCTTAAGGGTGGGGGGGGCAGTAACGTGACTAACTGTATGTGACATACTTTGATCCTGTATATCTCTTTTATTTTACTTCAATACTATATAGCCAAAATAGACATGCAGTGGTGAAGTGTTGTCTGTCTTGCTCACAGGATGAAAAAATATCTTATCTGTGAAATTTAGCGCAAATTCACCCAACTGTTGTGCAGGATACACATCGTCATGTATATCCCTTCACAACACAGGTAAACTTGTAATAGTATCAAAAGCAGCAACATAAAACAAAAACATGCAGAAAAAAACGCACAAAACGCACATGTCAAGCCATCAGATATACTTGCTGTATATCAAGCACAAAAAAAATAGACAAACAATAGCATATGTGAATGAGCGGTGACGCACACACTTCAAGTCCTGTACTTTATGCACTGTGAACCTGCAGCCCAAAACCCACTATTCAGGCCTTCTTAATTTGTCAGGTTTAAAATCAAAATTACACTTTCTTTTACACACTTTCTCTTACTTTCCTCGCACTTACTTTTACTTTCCTTACCCTCCTTTTGACAGCTGATCACTAGTCAGTCGTGATCGGCTGGCAATACAATCTACTGTGTCACTTCTGACATACAGGACCACCAAGAACAATTCATGATAGGACCAAATACAGAAACATGAAAACCACCTGAACATTCCTTTCCAAAGGAGTTATGCAAAAACACATCACTTTTCAACCAACCAAACTCACGTGTCTTGTCAGCCTTAAAATCACCCAGAACAACCCATGAATGATCTGCGGGTAGAAGCAAAAAAAAAAAAAAAAACACAACACATAAAAGAGACATTTCTCATAACAAACAAATATCCTCTATAACTTGTAATCAGAAGACAAAGCATGATACACATTAACAGACACAAAATAAATTTCCATTACTTAACTGTTACCATCTTGTCAGTCAGTTTGCAACATTAAGCCATTTTACCTTTTCAAAAGTAAAATTCTTTCACTGACACTCCATGTTATCTTTGCGCCACAATTCGTTCTCACTTAGGCATGTAGCCTTCAAAATTTCAATAAAAAGCTTCGTCTTATTTTCTGTCTAAGACTTAATGCAATGCTTCATTTTCGGTCAAATAAAAGCAACTAGCAGACATTATTTATTTATTTATTTTTTAGAGCAGAGATACAAATGTATCATTTTTGCAGAGCATTTAGCATGATGTTGGGACTTTCAAAGAAACAAACCCTTTTTTTTATATTTTCCCTTTGTAATTAATTTCTTTAATTTTATTGATGTTCTTACGGAGAAAACCAGAAACCCTTCCTTTTAGAGGCCCATTTAGCAAGGTCATTCTACACTTCACAGAGACAAGGCCCTAATTTACGAGGTCACAGATGTCGACATGGCAGCCTCCCTCCATTGTTTACAAGGAAACTAAAGATAACACCTCAGCGCGACTCGAGCCAGCCTCTGCAGCTGTCCTAGCCCCCAGCTTCTGCTTACTAAGAAGTTTGTCAAAGACCTTCCTAATTCCTCCTAACCTGCAATAATTCACTCTATTTAAAAAAAAAACACATGTTATATATATTACTCCTGGTAGGGGCTATAATTTATTTCTATACTTATATTACTAAAACATTTACTGTGAATAATTTGCAGAACATAATAACATAACATACCAGCTTTAGAACAAATGTGTGCTACTACCCTATGCAATGGTACTCATTTCAGCAACCTTAAATAGATAAACGTTTCAGTAAGTCCAGCTGGAGTTAAAACCTCCAACCCTGATATTAAACTCAAACCTCTGCACCAGGCACATTGGCTGACTGAGCCATTAAAAGCATCCCCAAATGGGAACAACCTGCAAATTTGTGTTATACCTAAATGTATGCATTTACTGAAGCCTAAGGCACTTTAAAGCTATTTTAAATGGCAAAAATACCCAAATTCGACTTTGATATTTGGGGCACTTAAAAATAAATATCCTATAATAATGTTACATATTAATCATCCTCGGAATGTTCTTTACAAATTGCAGAGATTAGACATTAGACATATCTCATGTAAATCCTTAGAAAAATGAGTTTTTTACGCCTGCGGTAAGTGAAATTTCATATGCTAATGTCCTCATTATGCAGTGCAACACAACTGAAATTAAATTTTAATGCTAGGGGGTCATAGTATGAGTATTAAGCTTCATGAATAGTAAAAAACGAATTTTGTAGCATTTGTTTTTAATAATTATTTTTCATAATTAATAATTATTTTTAATAAACCCAATCATTTTTGATAAATTCACATATAGAAGCAAGCTGCATCCCTTGCCTATCATTTTAGACGCATTCATTTATAAGTCTAAGCACAGAACCCTAATTTGAAACATGACAAAATTTGGCGCCACATTTTTTCTTTCTAAAAAAGGACCATTTTATTTAGCAACAGAGCCAAGAATATGCTAACAAAAATGTTTAAAGAGAGGAAAACCCTTAATTGAAATGGCTTCCTGTAATACAAAATAATGAAACTTCGTTTTGGAACCTCTTTTTTAAAACACTATTCTGAAATGCAAATATTCACCCGCGTTTAGCTAAGGGCAAAGTCCTGGCTGAATAAATTCTCCTGTTTATTCTGTGACCTGCCAAGACAACAGCTTTTTGCTCAGAGGTAATAAGTTCTCCTCTCAGTATCGTAACATGAGCATGGTGACAGTCTTTTTCAAACTAAGACATATCAATGCGTCTGAGTTCAGCAAAAAATGCTGAAGCGCTTGCCTGGTAATTT
The DNA here is from genome assembly GCF_964261635.1 of Lissotriton helveticus. Taxonomy (NCBI): domain Eukaryota; kingdom Metazoa; phylum Chordata; class Amphibia; order Caudata; family Salamandridae; genus Lissotriton; species Lissotriton helveticus. The sequence goes on along the minus strand of NC_136071.1, from coordinate 889,841,051 downwards.
CTAATACAATGTATGTAAGTAAAAATACTATAAGTTTATTTTTCTACATAAGACAAAATTTTCGTTTTTGAGGCTTTTTTTATTCCTAGTGAATGTGAATTTAAATTTTAGTTTTTAAGCATTTAGACATTTTGCTTAATAGACTGAAAACATCAAGAAAAACCACGAACAGACATTGAGCTCATTTCAGACATAAACAGAAAGAGGTCAAACACTCAGGACACACAATACAGCGCGCTTTAGCCATGCATTTCGTGAATAGCGCCATCGCTATGTACTTACAAAAGTTGTACTAATGGGAAAACCACATAGACATTTAAACACACATTTAACCCACAAATTAATACTCAGAACAGAAACCAAGGACAGCCCACAGACTGTACTTAAACCAAACCATTTGCAAATACTAGTTGTAAGTCATATTTACAAGAAACGCTTCTCAATACTGTTCCAAAAGACTGCAAAAACAGCCCAACAGACTGATGTATATCCAAGAAGCGAAAATACCCTCAATTCACTATCTTTAGCTGGCAGAACACCAAAAATCGTTCTGCATATCTTCATTCATAAAATTGCACAGAACAAAGGATCCTTGTTTTGGGGATTCCGGCTCACTTGGCAAAGGGGCAAGAAAGGGTCTAGGCAGACCCACACCTACCTTCACTCGCTGGCGGGCTGCTGGGCTCCTTACGCTGCTCGTTCCTCCCGCCGCCGTTACACTCCATCCACACGGCCATAGCGGGGAGGAACTACAGCTCCCAGCAAGCTCTGGGGTAAACAGGAACCACCGCCCACCCACTTCCTGCATTTCCGCGCCCGGAGGCGCTTAACCAGCGGCAGTTCCCTTAAGGAGTGGGGATTCCGGCTCACTTGGCAAAGGGGCGGCAAGAAAGGGTCTAGGCAGACCCACACCTACCTTCACTCGCTGGCGGGCTGCTGGGCTCCTTACGCTGCTCGTTCCTCCCGCCGCCGTTACACTCCATCCACACGGCCATAGCGGGGAGGAACTACAGCTCCCAGCAAGCTCTGGGGTAAACAGGAACCACCGCCCACCCACTTCCTGCATTTCCGCGCCCGGAGGCGCTTAACCAGCGGCAGTTCCCTTAAGGAGTGGGGATTCCGGCTCACTTGGCAAAGGGGCAAGAAAGGGTCTAGGCAGACCCACACCTACCTTCACTTGCTGGCGGGCTGCTGGGCTCCTTACGCTGCTCGTTCCTCCCGCCGCCGTTACACTCCATCCACACGGCCATAGCGGTGAGGAACTACAGCTCCCAGCAAGCTCTGGGGTAAACAGGAACCACCGCCCACCCACTTCCTGCATTTTCGCGCCCGGAGGCGCTTAACCAGCGGCAGATTCCTCCGCCCCGCGGACGCGCGCGGGCGGTGCCGGGCGAAGCCCGGGCAAAGGGCGGGCCCTCTACGGCCATCAGAGGCCAGAAGAGGATGGGACGGGCCACCCCACCTGACTTTTTTCATAGGAAGAGGTATAGAGACGCACTTTACCTATTGACTCGTACTATACTGCTCATTGCCACTTTTTCTCTTCTGCATATTGTATACAAAACATGTCCATCTGGGAGGAGCTCAATGCCCTGTGTGGCACCAAGTATGTCCCGGATGCATCACCCCCTCCTATTATGGGCAGTAATTCAGACAATTCAAACGGCACTCCGTGGGACCTACCTCTACCTTTAACTAAAGATAAAACTCAAGCCAATGCACTGATTCGGGGTCTCAATATTAAAAGGAAGCATGACGGGGAAAATGCCAATGAGAACCAACCTAAAATCCAAAAATTGTGCACCAGCCCTACATCATCCCCCTCTAACCCAACCACATCAATGGTGGATACGGCTGGAGATAAATTAGATGACCCTGTATCGTCCTCCCAACTGTCTTTACTGGCTCAGCTCGAGCAACTGTTACTATCTGTCATATCACCTTTGGTAATAAAAATTAATGACCTGGGGGACAGACTGACTAGCATTGAGAAAATAATTAAAAGGTATTCTCCACCAACCAATAAGATGGCAATACCCGTTTGCTCTAATTCTCCCATTACCCCCGAAAAGCTTAAACCAATTATACGTAAGAATGCCCAAACTCAATTACTACCTCCTAATACCCTTACCGCAACAGGCCCTAAATGCCCTAAAGTGGCATTAAAACCCGCGTTAATAAACCACACAGTGGCTAGAGCTGATCCAGAAAGGATGCCACGTATTAACTTACCTCCTGAAGCCGCCCCATATGTGACTGTCCTCTCTGGGGTTCCTGCACTCAGCCAGGGAAAACACGAATCACATCAGGACCTGCTAAATAAGGTTATTTTTTGGCTACAGAACAACAGACCTTTGCCACCTGATCTAGATGGCGGAATCCTGAGCGTCAGGAGGGTGGGGTGGTTAGGTACGCTGCCCAAAAACACCTCTGGGGACCTGGTGTTAATTAAATTTAGGTATAGGAACATCGTCCCCTACTTACGATTTTGCCAGCCCAAAGAGGGAGATGGCCCCATTCGCATTTGGGACTTGCATGACTTCTACCCGAGCATCCTACACATCCCGTTACTAAGATCAACGGCAAGAAATACAACTCCAGGGGAAGGGGATCTTGCGCACCTAGCGCCACTAACCTTCTAGCCTCTAATAGATTTGAACCATAGTTTAGAAATTGCATATTCTGAGAACTAATTATAAAGAGGCCACCAATGAGTACTAGCCTAACTGACACGGTAGTATGCAAATGATAAGTAAACTGTTGACATAGGTCTGCCTGATGTTCTTTCCCTGAACCTTAAGCTATCTTGTGGCACTGTATGCATGACCCTTTTTGTATTTAGAGTTGTCTTACTTGATAATGAAATGTTTTATATTGATTAGCTGATCCGTCATACTTAATTAATCCTGTTTTAATAATTGATATTAACTTTGTAATGAAATGTTAAGGTAATTATTTATGTATTGTTGCTGCTTTTATGATTTTTAAACCAAAATCGAATAAAGCTAATCTGACTGACTGACTGTATTATGTCATATTTTAATTCCCTGGGGATACAAAATCACCAAGGAAGAAATATGTTTTTAAACCTAAACCTATTTAGATATTCTTTCTAGCGGAACCGGCTAATTTACTTCACATCACACTATGGTACCTTTCAAAAAACGCAACACATTCTTCAATGTGAGCTTGACAACAGGCATGCCAAAAATACCGCAGAATATTGCAAGTATTATAATCAAAGTAGTGCTTAATGTACTTTTCGTACGTGCACCGTTCAACAAAACCAAATGGAGAAATATCTCCTCATTACTTGCCTACACAAATTTCAATTTGCATATCAAATCCATATTAAACTCAAAGTTGGCCAACACGAATTCCAAAATTCCAAAGCTACAGTAAGGGTTACTAAACTACCTTACTCTTAACAATCAAAAGGTTATCCAAATTCTAACTGCCAAGGTCTACATGACCTAATGGTCCTTTTTTAGAATACTCACGCCAAAAAGGTTCTCAGTCAGGAGTGACATCATGTGGAGGATCAAAATCAGGAAGATCAGAAATATACCGGGCTGCGAAGACAGAGAATCTCCAGAATCCTTGTGCACAAAGTAGCAGAGTCCCGTCCTCTCCTCCTCAGTAGATTTCAGTCTCCTGACAAGATCACTCCTTTAGAAAGTCACTTCTCTGATGAGGCCCACGTTGTTGGGCGCCATTTGAAGAAACTGAAATCTTCATTCTCAGAGAATACTTACTAATAGAAAGAAGAACTTGGCACAGAAGCTGAAATAGGAAAAGACATCTTTATTAAACTTATAAGTGAGGCCATGTCACACAGAAGCCGTAGCAACTGAATGAGGCGGTCTGAAGAGTACAGAAAACAGAGGCCTTTTATATGCTTAGGGTTACAAACTTCAGCATAAAAGTAAGGGGCAGTCCTAGCTTTTGCAAGCATGCAAAATACTTAACATGGGCATACAAGATCTGCCAAATATTAGCGAATAGGAAAACATTCAAAACAAAGCATCATGAAACCAGAACATCCCCCTCAAGTCATGCTTTTGCCCAACCCGATAAGTCAATCTATGACAGCACCTATAGGTCAATCAGTAATGGTAGAACATGTTTGCGTGCTTCAACGGAAAAGGTTGTGGAATAGGAAAACACAGGGAGATAATAGCGAAGGGCAAAAGATAAGATACTGCACGAGAAGAATGCTAAAGGCTAACAGATAGTTGATACAGGGATTAGGTGATCCAGACAAGAATTGGTTAGGCCAGCTGGTGTCTGAAATGAGTTTCAAAGCAAGGACAGAGGGGGTTTTCAACACGTTGCAGTCCAAAGGGCAGAAACACTTCGTGAACCATGCAGCCTGTGTAAAGGCAACACAAAATGGAGTTTGAATGTAAAATGGAATCAAAATTAAGGAACCTCACTACCCTGGGGCGCTTGAACAATATCTTTAGTGGAGCCAGGGCCCTGCCCCTTGGAATGCAGGTGCCAATTCAACCCCCTCTTATCCGTCCCAGGAAGGGCCCTCCGAGTCAGAGGTCTGCCGTTTCCCTTGCAGGCCCCTAGTTTATGGGCCTCCATCAAGAATGCACAGATGTAGCTGTCCCCTCAGCACCCAGATGTGGATTGAAGGCAAGTTGACAGGCACACAGAGCCATGAGCATAAAAATGCCCACTTTCCCAAAGTGGCATTTTCAGATTAATAATGTCAAATCCACTCTCACTACCGGGGAGTATTTGCCATCCATCGATACTGAACACCATACTGCTACTCTTCTGCAATTAGGAAATACAGCTCAATAGCCTTTCCTTAGATGCCCCATGTTAATCAATGCAAGAAGCAGGCCTCACAGTACTGAACACGCCCTCCAATGTTTTTTATTACTATGGCTTGCAGCGCACATGTGCCCACGCCCTACCTCGTCCCTACACCACCCCCTTCCTCCAGGGTGTACTCAGATGTAGTAAGATACATGCAGAACTTCGGCATTCAGCTTTTAAATGCCAAGCTGAGTAACAGTAACCTGCACATATAGGTGGCAAACCTGTATTACGCTTGAAGAGCTACCTTCATGGATGGAACTACCAGTGCTGCAGGCCCACTTAGTAGCATCTGAGTTACATTCCCTGAATATATGTCTTACCACTCCACAAAGGGCTTGCAACTAGCTCAAATCAGCCAATCATGTATACACCAATCACCAGTATGTATATGACAAATACAGCGCTTTGGCACTGGATGACAGTTACAAAGCACTCAAAGTCCTAAGGCTATCATGTAGCTCAGCGGAAAACCAGGAGGGCTAAGGCAAAATTCAAGGGAAAACACCCTAAAAAGGGCCATTTTCAAAAATCACTTTTCAATGTTTTATACAGTAATCAATTGTGTCATTAACTTTTAGAGTTTGAAATGTATTGAAGTAAGCCTCAACAGCTCACCATGCTGAGAGGTGTCCCAAATAATCATTAAATAATCTAGCAACAAATCACTGGATAGTGCTTTATGTGTCGCAGGTCATTGCAATAGAAAATAGAGGTCAACTTCTGTTAAACACTTAGGGCCTTATTTAGATCTTGGCAGTTGGGTTACTCAGTCACAATGGTGACAGATGTCCTGTCCGCGGAAACATAAATCCCATAGCAAGACCACTGACTCACTGTCAGTGAAACTGCTCTCCCACCCTCGCAGCTCCACCATTAAGTGAGGCCCTCTGTGAGCCCCTGCACTCCCATAATGCTGGTGTTCGAGGCCATCCTTTTTCTACTTTCTGCCCCCTTCATCCTCTCCTTCTGCTCCGTGTCACCCTCTAGCTTCTTCACCCTTCTGGCTTTTCTTCACTTTTTCTCTGCTTTCTGCTCCGTTTCACCCTTTATTCTTTTTGCACTTTTTCTCTTTTTATTTAACTTTCCTCACTCTTTTGGCCTCCTTTCCCCCGTTTTTTCTGCCGCTGCTGCCCCTCCCCCCAGCACGACCAGCCAGTTCCATTTCCCCTCCCGGCTTCCGCCTCCCAGCTGTCCAGCCCCCCAAACCCTACATAATGGTAGCTGTTGTGTGGCCGTCCACGACCTGACCGCGACCAGCACCAGGAACCCTGGATCTCCGAACCGCCAACGCTACGACCCAGCGGCACGCCACACACTCAACCCAGGCCACAACAACAACTGCAAGCTAGCATCACCAGCCGACACCCACTGACCCTTCAGCTGTCACCATTGCTGGCACACCTACAGCACCGCCAGGAACACTGACCCAGCACAACCCACCCGCAAGAACACACCAGAACTGAAGACCCTGCGGTGCATCCTCCTCAACGTCTGATCACTCCACAAACACGCCACCGAAATCTGGGACCGCCTTGATAGCACCAGCCTGGACGTAGCATTCTTCACCAAAACCTGGACCAACACCACCTTGGGACCAGACATCGCCATTCCCCAAGGATACAAGATCTCCAGGAAGGACCGCCCCCTCCCGCCCGGTAGGGGGAATCGCCATCATCCACAAATCCACCCTCCGCCTGAGCATGGCCCCTGATGAGTCACAGACCTGACGGAACACCTTCACTTCAAGATACTTGCCAGCCCTACCATCACCCTCCGGTTAACCCTCTTCTACCGACCCCCTGGATCCCGCAGACCATTTGCCAACTCCATCACAGACATCTTCTCCTTGCATGCCATCACATCTACCAACTACACCTTGCTGGAAGCCATCAACTTCCACCTCGCAACCAACTGGACCCCAACACCCCATCCCTCCTGGACAACCTCCACAACATTGTACTCGGCCAGATCGTGACCAAACCCACGCACGCAGCAGGACACACCCTCGACCTCCTCTTCACAACAGGAAACTCCATCGCTATCAGCCACACCTCTGAACTCCCAAGGACAGACCACCGATGCGTCCACTTCACCTTCAGAACACCCACCATCCACAGGCACCAGCACCTTCTCCGACGAAGAAACTGGACCAAAATCACAGACAACCAGCTCACCTCCTCACACAGCAGCTCCACCCCATCCATCATGGAAGACGACGACCCCAAAATTGCAGCCAGAACCCTGCACAGATGGATCTCCAACAGCGCCAACACCATAGCCCTCCTCAAGAAAAACAACACTCACGCCAAGAAATCCAGATGGTTTACCACTGAATTTCTAGAGTCCAGACGCACATGCAGCCGTCTCAATAAGGCCTGGAGGAACTCCAAATCCACAGAGGCCCACACCGACTTCAGAGCCATCACTAACACCCACCACCAACTCATTAGAATAACAAGAAAAAAAGCGATTGAAGACAATCTCCACACAGACACGTGCAACAGAAACAACTCTTCAGCATCATCAAGGAGTTCGCCCAACCCACCAGCTAGTCTACTGACACCCCTCCCTCACAAGACCTCTGCAACAAACTCAGCACCTTCTTCCACCACACAATCAAGAACATCTACGACAACTTCGACGAAGACAACCAACACACTGAACCCTCACCTGCCACTCATGACACCCTGAAGCCAACAATTGACAACTGGACAGCTCTCACCACGAAGAAACACTGAAGACAATGAAGTCATTCCACTCTGGGGCACCCTCGAACTCCTGCCCCTACCACATCTTCAAAAGAGCTGCCGACACCATTGCACCCATGCCCCCGCCTCACCATCAACCGCTCCCTGACGAACGCCTCATTCCCTGATGACTGGAAACACTCCGAGATCAACGCCTCCTGAAGAAGCCCTCTGCAGACCCCCACCGACCTCAAGAACTACAGACCCATCTCCCTGCTCCTGTTCCCAGTGAAAGTCATTGAAAAAGCCATCAACAGCCAACTCGTCACCTTCAACGAAGAACACAACATCGTCGGCTCCTCCCAATCCGGCTTCAGAAAAAACCACAGTAGAGAAACCACCCTCCTCGCCGCAACAGACTACATCTGCTCCCTACTGGACAGAGGAGAAACAGTAGCCCTCATCCCCCTCGACCTCTCTGCGGCGTTCGACACAGTCTCTCACCGCAGCCTAATAGGCAGACTCCACGATGCAGGAATCCGGGACAAGGCCCTCGACTGGATCCACTCCTTTATCTCCGGCAGAATGCAGTGTGTCCTCTCGGACCCTACACCAACCATCTGCGGAGTCCCTCAGAGGTCCTCCCTCAGCCCCACGCTCTTCAACGTCTACATGGCTCTGCAAGCACCCATCGTCAGAACCTACAAACTCAACATTGTGTCATAAGCAGACGACACCCGGCTAAACCTCTCCTTATCTCATGAACCCAACACCGCCAGACACCGCTTTCAAGAAGGCATGGAAGCCGTCACAAATGGATGAAAAGCGGCTGCCTACAACTCAACACTGACAAAACAGAAGTACTCCTTATGGGCCCAAACCCTGATGCCTGGAACGACACCTGGTGGCCCCCGCCCTTGGAAGCCCACCCACCCCCACGCATGCAACCTTGGAATCATCCTGGACTCAGAGCTCAAAATGGACCACCAGATCAACTCTGTTGCATCCTCCTGCTTCCACACCCTCCGCCTCCTACGTTAGACCTTCAAATGGATCCCCATCAAGCACAGAAAGACCGTCACTCACGCCCTCATCAACAGCAGACTCGACTACGGCAACGCACTGTATGGAATAAACAAAAACCTCACCCGCAAGTAACAAAACATCCAGAACGCTGCAGCAAGACTGGTCCTCAACCTGCCGAGACACTGCCACATCTCTCAGCACCTGTGCACACTCCACTGGCTTCCCATCGAGGCTAGAATCACCTTCAAGATCCACACCCACACACACAAGGCCCTCCATGACACTGGCCCAGCATACCTGAACAGCCGACTCAAATTCCATGCACCCCAAAGGACCCTAAGAGCAGATCGGGAGGCCGCTCCTTCTCCTTCCTCGCAGCCAGAGCCTGGAATACCCTTCCGCTCCACCTCAGACAGACAACATCGCTCCCCATCTTCACGATATACCTCAAGAACTGACTCTTTGACAGACCACCTCTGTGATAGACTGGAAGCTGCACCCCCCTCCAGCGCCTTGAGACCGTTACGGGTGAGTAGTCGTGCTTAACAAACACCTGATTGATTGATTGATATAATGGTATTTTTAGTTAGGCAAACAGGATATCAGTTCTTGTTGTGACAGAGTAACTCGTCAACTCAAGATCTAAATCAGGCCCATAGTTAGTGGATGGCCTATGCTAACCCCTTTCCTAAGATTTGTTTTTCTTATAAAGATATAAGGAGATAAGGTCAGTAACCTGGGATTTTTAAGACTAACCTGCCAGACAGCACACGCTGTCTAGTTGCAAAATACCTGATGTTGGCTTTCCAAGAACATACAGGGGATTACAGCCCACCAACTATTTAACATTGGTTGGTTTTATTGTCACTCATTTGCTTGCTCCTATTTGATGGCTTTCCTTGTCCCCTCTTGTTTATCTTGTGGTACTCCCTTCCCTGGAGCATATCCTCTTTACCATCCCTTTGACTGACTGACCAGCATCCTTCCACAGAGAAGTTTTAGGGAACTTTCTTTTCTTTTTAGTTACGCTCTCCATGTAAGTGCATATGTTTTACAGCTCTCTCCCTTATTAGCTTTCTCCAATATGTCTGGTGATCCATATTGCTCTCACATGTGTACTGTTTGTTCTCTCTGTCATGTACTTCCTGTGTTCCTCTCTTCCTCGTGTGCTTCTCCCCACCCCTTTCTTGCTCTGACCATTATTTCTTTCTCCTCTACCACTGTGATGCTCTCACCCTTGTGTGCTGCTTGCTATCTTGTGTGCTTCTTCCCCGTGTTCTGTTTTGCTTTCTCCCTAATGCGCTGCTATTCCGCACCCCTCCCTACCCACTCCTACCTCCCTCTCACCCACTCCACCAACCTTCTCACCTGCTCCTCAACTGCTGACCCCAAAGTTGCAGTTACTCTTTCGCACTTTTGTTACGAAAAAAGTGAATTAAATGGTGCCTGTGCTGTTCTGTTGGCATGCACAAATTTCATCACGCATGTGCCCACCAGAGGGATGACCAATGATGCAATGATTTGACCAACAGTGGTCACATCATTGCAACTTAATTTTTTCCAAAGTTGTACACTGTTACCCAAAAGGCATTGACACAGCCTATTTGTCCCAACAGCAAGACCTCTAGGTTTTGTAAATGCTTGTTATGGGTGGAGTTCAAAAACTGGATTAAAAGGTCATCAAGGTGGCCATTGTTTTTTGTAGCAATAGCAATTGGGGCCTTTTTACAACTTCATATTTGAGTTTGGCACACTACACCAAAGCTTAAATGGAAGCTGATGGGCTACCTCTAGAGCACACAGAATGTGTTTTATTTGGAGTGTGTATGTAGCCCTGGAGCTCAAGAAGAAACGTTGTTTGACTGGAGAAAGGTGATCTCTGCACTTGCTTCCTTCCACTCTAGCCAGTGAAGTAGACACTTGATTCAACCTCAGTATAGCCGTGCCACTAAAGGGGGTGGGGAATGAGAAGTGGGTTTCAGCACCCAAAGTCTGGAATTCCATGCCCATTGAAAATTGGAAATGTAAATCCAGAACATGATTGAAGGGATCTCCACAAAAGACATTTGGGTGAATGTTAGGTTGTGTGGCCCTTGTGCTGGTGAACAACCCTGCTTAGAGATGTCTGCACGTACTCACTCAAAAAATTTGCTCAATAAACATCCTCAACAGAAACATCCATCCTGCACCCAAAATAGATTCTTTTTGAGAAATAATGTTTACTGTTGAGCGTATTGAAATCTTTGCCTCATGTGAAAGTAAAGCTATGTATTGAGATTACATTTTTCAAAATTATACTTAACCACTTGGATGCTAAGGGTATTTGCTCTTCTTCATGTAATTTCCATTGAAATCAATGGAAACTCCATGACGAGTTACCCTTGTCATTAGCACTGAAGGGGTTAATACTTGTTTTTATATCTGCAGATATTGTTGGATGGTCCAGGTACTTTAAAATTCAGCAATTTCAGCTTGGCAAGAGCAGAAGGTGAAAACTTAGAAGAGTTCTTTGCTTTAGTTGGATCAGAAGAGAGTGCAAGCGACGGTGGTGAAAACACCCCAAGACGAAACTTAAAAAACAGAGTTAAAGGTATTGCATTTTGTGATGTACTATTGCATTGGGTTTACATGAAACGAGTTGGGATAAACGAGTTTATATGAATGAGTTTATATTAAAAAATGTTAGGCTTTTACTTGAAACCCAAGTGTTTTTACTAGCTTGTAAAATATCTGCTATGCCCCAAATTGGGCTTAATTATCATTGTCTTGACTGAGTTGCAAATTATCTGGGTATAATTAACAGTACTGTACTGGTTACAGTAGTATTCACCGTCAAGCATGCATCACTGAAAATAGCAAGTCAATAAAGTAGTTTCAATAAGCACATGATCTGAAGAAAACCTCTGCAGGACTGTCATAACACTAATTAGATAATTGTATAGATAATTGCCTTGCCAACCTAGTTCATTAGGCTTTTTATATTTATATAAAGTAAGCTGAGAAAGGGGTCGGGCTCAGGATTTTTAGGTCTTGCTGAAGCAATGCGTAAGCTTTTTTAGGCGAGATTCTAGTAAGCCTTCCGAAAAGTCTCCCCAACCTGCGGATTAGACTCAGTTCATGTGAGCCAGGCGCGTGCAAATCACCAGCCACATCGCACATCGCACTCCATACACCATTTGACTACGCCTTCAAAGCAAGCCGCTCCCCCGCCCCCCCATCAGACTTCAAAGAAATGCGCTCCCCCGCCCCCAGAGTGTCGTTTGCTTTTCAGCCGTCGCTCATGTGCATCTCTCTCCCAATCTACTTTCCATGTTGCTCTGTCAGCAGCGTCCTTCTCACCCACCTGCTCTGCACTGCCTATGCTGTGCTTCACAGCAGGTCTCTGTGCAATTTGACTGCCTTCCCGGATCTTACGGGCACTAGCAGGCATTATGGACGCTGCTGCTTGTGCTTCTGGCACCTCCTTGTTTATTTAAGACGCGCTCCCCGTGTTTGCTATAGAATGGCGGCATTCCTCCAGCACAGCATGCTACTTTCCCTCCCCCAGTTGGCTCCACAGAGACAGCTTGTCTCACGCGATATCACTACCCTCCCCGTTTTACGTCCCACTGTTGCTAGGCAAACAGGCATCTGCGACAAGTTTTAGGTCGGGCTCTTTGAAGATTTTCCTGTTTCTGCTAAATCCACTGGAGCCTTTGCCCGCTGACCTTGCAGAGACCGGTTTCTCTGACCATAACCTTTGTTAACATTTTAAAATCTAACATCCACTATTATTTTGTTTTCTCCCCTGATGGTTGTCTAGAATTGTATTTATATTTTGAAAACGGTTTTGTTTTCTGTTCGCTACCGTGAACTGCTTGTGGTTCATCTGAAAGTTGTACCTTTGACTGTCTTGCCTTTTGTCATGTCATGCCTTCCTAGAAGCTCAGTCTTCAATTAAAAAACAAAATCCAAGCTTGTTCTCGCTTGTCAATGAGGAGTTCATGTGCTTTTCTTTAATCCTGTTTTCTGGTCTACTGGTTTTTAGTTGCTTTATTCTCCGGCTGCAGCGTTTGCAGTAATTTGTAGTGCCCCAATACATGTTTTTAGCTATGATCAAAAAGCTGGCGACTTAGTGATTGGTTGTTCTATTTGCAGAACAGCAAGTTAAAGTGTGGTGATTCAGACCTTTTCAAAATCCCGAGGGGGACGAAGTTGTTTTCTACTTGTACACCCCCCACACACACACTCACAACCCCCCCACACACAACCCTCCACACACACACAACCCCACACACACAACCCCAAACACACAACCCCCCTCACACACACAACCCCCCTCACACACACAACCCCCCACACACAACCTCCCACACACAACCCCCACACACAACCCCCACACACACACACACCCACACACACACACCCACACACACCCCCCACACAATCAAACGCCTTATACACACCCACACACACAACCCCCCCCACACACAACCCCCCACACACACAACCCCGCACACACACACAACTCCCCCACACGCACAACCCCCCACACACACAACCCCCCCCACACACAACCCCCCACACACACAACCATCTATCTATCTATCTATAAATGGCCCTCACTCTATCGATGTATCGCCCTCACTCTATCGGCCTCACTCTATCTATCGCCCTCACTCTATCTATCGCCCTCACTCTATCTATCGCCCTCACTCTATCTATCGCCCTCACTCTATCTATCGCCCTCACTCTATCTATCGCCCTCACTCTATCTATCGCCCTCACTCTATCTATCGCCCTCACTCTATCTATCGCCCTCACTCTATCTATCGCCCTCACTCTATCTATCGCCCTCACTCTATCTATCGCCCTCACTCTATCTATCGCCCTCACTCTATCTATCGCCCTCACTCTATCTATCGCCCTCACTCTATCTATCGCCCTCACTCTATCTATCGCCCTCACTCTATCTATCGCCCTCACTCTATCTATCGCCCTCACTCTATCTATCGCCCTCACTCTATCTATCGCCCTCACTCTATCGCCCTCACTCTATCGCCCTCACTCTATCGCCCTCACTCTATCGCCCTCACTCTATCGCCCTCACTCTATCGCCCTCACTCTATCGCCCTCACTCTATCGCCCTCACTCTATCGCCCTCACTCTATCGCCCTCACTCTATCGCCCTCACTCTATCGCCCTCACTCTATCGCCCTCACTCTATCGCCCTCACTCTATCGCCCTCACTCTATCGCCCTCACTCTATCGCCCTCACTCTATCGCCCTCACTCTATCGCCCTCACTCTATCGATCTATCGACCTCACTCTATCTATCGCCCTCACTCTATCTATCTATCTATCACCCTCACTCTATCTATCGCCATCACTCTATCGCCCTCACTCTATCTATCGCCCTCACTCTATCTATCGCCCTCACTCTATCTATCGCCCTCACTCTATCTATCGCCCTCACTCTATCTATTGCCCTCACTCTATCTATTGCCCTCACTCTATCAATCTATCTATCGCCCTCACTCTATCGCCCTCACTCTATTTATTTATTTATTTAAAACTTGTAATGCGCAACAGCTACCCGCAGTGGGTTTCCCGGCGCAAGGGATAGACTAAAGAAGAAAAAAGAACAACAACACTGCTGAGTATTAGCAACAAGAACTGCAAGGAATAATTAAAAAAGCAAGGTCTTCAGTTTTTTGCGGAAGCAGAGCATGTTAGTCTCAGTCTTCAGGGCAACAGGCAGGGCATTCCAATATTTGGGGCCTAACTGAGAGAAAGATCTTCCCCCCCATCTTCACCAGTTTGAATCTGGGAATGACATAGTCACAGTTGGCCGAAGTTCTTAAGGTACGGCTGGGCCTGTAGGGTTGGACTAGACTCTGAAGGTACAGTGGGGCAGAGCCCTGTTTAATTTTAAAAAGGTAACATAAGGCTTTAAATTTGATACGACTCGAAACCTTGAGCCAGTGAAGATCACGAAGAGCCTGGGAGGCCGAGGATCTCCTCGGGATGTTGCAGAGGAGTCGGGCTGATGAATTTTGTACGACCTGTAGTTTGTTAATAGTCGCAACATCCGCACCAAGATAAAGGAAGTTACCATAGTCCAGGCGAGATGTTACTAACGCCTGGACTACGGTTCTCCTGGTGGCGTGAGGCAACATCCAAAGGATTTTCTGGAGCCATCTTAGAGTGGTAAAACAGATGGCCGCCACCTTAGTGGCCTGTTGCCTCATAGACAGTCTGTCGTCTATGAGGAATCCCAGGTTGCGTACCACCGGGACCGGTTGGGGGATGGGACCCATAGCACTGGGCCAATGTTGCGGACCCCAAAGATCTTTCTGCTTCCCCAGGATGACAATCTCGGTTTTGTCACCGTTTAGCTTGAGGAGATGCTTCTGCCTCCACTCAGCCACAAGTGACAGACCGGCCCTCACTCTATCGCCCTCACTCTATCGCCCTCACTCTATCGCCCTCACTCTATCGCCCTCACTCTATCAATCTATCTATCGCCCTCCCTCTATCAATCTATCTATCGCCCTCACTCTATCGCCCTCCCTCTATCAATCTATCTATCGCCCTCCCTCTATCAATCTATCTATCGCCCTCCCTCTATCAATCTATCGCCCTCACTCTATCGCCCTCACTCTATCGCCCTCACTCTATCGCCCTCACTCTATCGCCCTCACTCTATCGCCCTCACTCTATCGCCCTCACTCTATCGCCCTCACTCTATCGCCCTCACTCTATCGCCCTCACTCTATCGCCCTCACTCTATCGCCCTCACTCTATCGCCCTCACTCTATCGCCCTCACTCTATCGCCCTCCCTCTATCAATCTATCTATCGCCCTCCCTCTATCAATCTATCTATCGCCCTCCCTCTATCAATCTATCGCCCTCACTCTATCGCCCTCCCTCTATCAATCTATCGCCCTCACTCTATCAATCTATCTATCGCCCTCACTCTATCGCCCTCCCTCTATCAATCTATCTATCGCCCTCACTCTATCGCCCTCCCTCTATCAATCTATCTATCGCCCTCACTCTATCGCCCTCCCTCTATCAATCTATCTATCGCCCTCACTCTATCGCCCTCCCTCTATCAATCTATCTATCGCCCTCACTCTATCGCCCTCCCTCTATCAATCTATCTATCGCCCTCACTCTATCAACCTATCGCCCTCACTCTATCAATCTATCTATCGCCCTCACTCTATCAATCTATCTATCGCCCTCACTCTATCTTTATTATATATTTAAACACAATTTTCTACTTTTGAACACCTGGTTACAGCCAGGTGGCGAGATGTAGAGGGTGTGAAGAGGGTGCTTGTGTAAAGAGAATAGAGCCAAAAACGTGGGCCTGCACCCTGCCGCTGTTCTCCCACCATCCCCTGCTAAAAAAACCTACAGATGATGAATTCACTGTACTCTGTTGATAAAAGAAATAACGTTTTTGGCTGTAACTAACGCCAGGGGCAGGCCTCCACTGAAAACAAGTCTAATTCTAGACTTGATCTATTAAACAATTACAATTTTTCCTATACCTCTATTCTCTTTTCACGAGCACCCTCTTCACACCCTCTACATCTCGCCACCTGGCTGTAACCTGGTGTTCAAAAGTAGAAACTTGTGTTTAAATATATAATTTTGAAAATAAAAATTATTTTGAAATAAAATTCCTTTCTGAAGAGTTTTGGCTAAAACTTGACCATGGGTACCGTTTGTTATATGTGAATGCATTTGGCTTTCTTCTTTTTCTTTGCAGGTAGTAACTACACTTACTCATGAAGTAAATTATTTTTATCATTAATGTGATTAACTTAAACTATGATCTAGGACCACTTGTTTCCCATACCAATTATAACCCAGGTCCTTCAGATTTCTTGGGTGACCCCATTCTCGCTACCATCCACGCAGAACTCAGCACTCGCTGTCACCTCGTAGCTTTCTCAATGGACACCTGCTGTTGTCCCAAGGCAGGGCCCTGCATTGGCTAGTGGTCAGTGCGGCTCCAGAAAATGTCAGGGTCCAGAGACAGATGCAGGATACTCGCTAATGCTCCACCATCTTTGCTCATGGCAAGCCTCGACCCCCCCCAACCAAATAAATGTTTTATAACATTGTAATATTATGTATTTTGCTGTGTCATGAGTGTTTTTAAAATTGTGGATGTTTTATAATTCGAGATCACAGGGGCCTGACTGTGTTTACAAAGTTGTGCCCAATATAATGCTATAGTATCTGCGGCTGGATATTTCCTCCTTTTCAGCTACTCAGTGACTCTAGCTGCCATCTATATATTGTCTGTAAACCAGGGCAACTAGTATCTTTGCTGCTATTCTTTCTTCAACATGACCACCTGTTCTATGGGAGGCAGGACATGACTATGGCTACTTTAGGTGGGTGTTGTTTGCTGCAGTATAGATTTGGCAAAACATCGAGAGTCTCTTTAAGTATAGAGGTCAGATGCATACCATCAGACCAAAATACAGTGTAAACTACTTGGTCCAGACAGGTGTTATCCCTTTTCTTTTTTAGGTCTCGCTGGCGTTGCAGCGCGAAGCGCTGCCGCCAACGAGACTTATAGTCACCTTGCTAGGCCCCAAGGGAGTCAGAGCTGTGCACGAGCCGCTACAGACCTGGGCACGAGCCGACTCAGGTCTGTGAACGCCAACGTGCACGCTCACGGCGTCACGCTCCCGCCCTCCGGCGTCTCTTCCGAGGCGCGCTCCAGGCCGACGGGCTCCACTGCAGGCTCCAGAGCGACGTCAGGTAGGCTGTATTTCACCCTTGTTTTAGTTTCCTTCCCAAAGTCTATGCCCCCTCCCTTGAAGGCATTCAATTTCTCATTCAGGAATCGAGAAAGTGTACAGAAACAAATTTAAACAAATAAAACACAAAAATACTCTAGCTGAAGAGAGTTTTAACTGAGACTAGCAATACATAGACACTAATTTCATCAGCAGTGGTGCAGGCTGCTCCGAGCCTATGTAGTCTTCCACCCATCCAAAATATCAGTCACCATCATCCACTCTTTAAATACATTAATGGAGAACTAGGATTCCCTATAACTGAAACGAAAAAGTACAGCTGCATTCCTAGGATGTCATGAGTGTTTGGGGACAGGTGGAGGTCTGCAGTTTACACTGACATTCCATGCTCCGACAGCAGTTGCGCATCTCTTACCAGTTTGCGAATACGATCCAAGACCAGGTCGACAATCTCCTTGCCAATGGTGTAATGGCCTCTCGCATAGTTATTGGCAGCATCTTCTTTCCCTGTGATCAGTTGCTCGGGGTGGAAAAGCTGTCGATAAGTCCCGGTACGTACTTCATCTACAATGTAAATAAGTTATGTTCAACATGTTATCTGAGAAGTGTGGCCATAAGCATTTAGTCATAAGCATGTTTAACATTTAAATACCAGGGGCACACATTAGACATCAAAGGGTTCTAGAGTGAGATTTACACATTACAATCCACTAATAGAGGGGGGTGGCTAACGGGTATACACCCCTGCTTTGAGCAGTGGGCCAAGCCTGATAAAGGCTGGAGTGTCTTCATTAGTTGAACTCTGCTCACTCTTGTGAATTCATGTCTAGAGGCTGCGTTGACAAAACACATCGGCGATACAGCTATTGGATAGTATTATCTTGCACTAGAGGTGACGAGTACTTGTCTAGACTTGTGACCCATGAATGCACATTCCCTCACACCGATTAATACCCACCGACCACCGTTGGCTCCAGGTCCACGAAGACGGCCCGGGGCACATGCTTGCCGGCCCCGGTCTCGCTGAAGAAGGTGTTGAAGGAGTCCTCGCTGCCGCCGATGGTCTTGTCGCTGGGCATCTGGCCGTCTGGCTGGATGCCATGCTCCAGGCAGTACAGCTCCCAGCAGGCATTGCCAATCTGGACCCCGGCCTGGCCGACGTGGATCGAGATGCACTCGCGCTGCAAGAGAAAGCAAACCCACGGCTGTTGAACTGCTCCGGGGTGGATCGCGGCGCGGAAAGAAACTCAAAGGCACGCCTTGCTGCGACAGTATACTTTAGTGCCTGAAAATTGTCTTTTTTAACCCAATGTAACCACCAGTGGGATGGGAACAATGCAGAAGCAATGTCACCAGATACACTTACGGCGAACAATGATAAAAAAAAAACAGTTTGATCATCATACCAATGGTGCTGGTCCTAACCTATGTTCCCATAGACTACGAACGCTATTTCTAGATACAATCATCACTTAGGTCAATGGTGAACATACAACACACGTGCACTGGTCAAGGACATCCTGCTAAAACGACGAAGGCCTATGAGCCGATAACCATGCAGCCAGTAAAAAGTCATTCGAAATCGTAGTTTCTTTGGGTGACGTAATTTTACATATATACTTTATATACTTAAACCACACTTCAGTCTGACGCCCGACCACCAACAGGAAAATATCACTGATAGATGTCAACAAGATTAAGGTGTAGGCACAGAAATCGCAGCCGTAATACGCCCCTTTTCCATAGAAGTTTCTGACTGAAAATGTCGGGCTCTGACTGGAACCCTAATGAGGCGACAGCCGGTGCCGCCCCCGCTCAGCGCGCGCCTAGGCGCTCTTCGACCTGTCACGCGCGTGAACCTACTGGTCATGTACACCCCTCTCGTGGACCCTCTGAACCTGTGATATTAACACTACACTGACCCCCAGTATCCTGGGATATGGACCCTAGAAGTCCCTGGAAAGGCAACGCGCGAATAGTCATGGTGCCAGCACCGATAACGCAGCGCCCGCCTTTAATAACGTCCATTACAGTAAAACGACTCACCATTGTGATCTTTGGATGGACTGCGGGGTCTTCGACGCTGCTCCTGGCTTCACTCTGTCAAGACGCGCGACGGGTCTTCGCCAAACTGCCGTGGAGCGAGAGGCGAAGCTTCGGAATATATCTCCTCACGGTCCCGCGTGCGTGACCAAGCGTTTCTTGACGCCTATTGGACCTGCGGAGAAAAAGAACGGTCCCTTATTAGCTGTCACAGTTGTCAGTCACCTCCCCGCACGCTTTCATTCTTCTTTAACTGGCGCGGGCAAGCTGGCGGAACGGTTATTTGGCAGCCCGCCCCTGCTTTACAGTTTTAATTGGCTGTGGTTGGGAGCGACGGGCCGTGATTGACCAAGCGTGCGCTGGCTTGCGGAGCGCGCGTGAAGGCAGGTAAGGTTCACAGTTGACCGTTGGGCAAATTAACGGTTTATTCTGAAAAAGGGACAGGGGCAGGTTGGGGGTTTTGCTTTAATGCCGCCCAGAACAAAAATATAGCACCAATTAAATGTTTGGTGTGATATATAATATTTATACCAGTATTGACTTATCTCGTCAAACCATTATTATGTCGCAGCTCTGTTGTGACCACAATCACGCAATAATTTAGCCCGTTCAAGCGTTCCCCAAGTGAACAACGGAAAGTCAAGACAGGCGTTTATTATTTTAAATGTTGTCCGCACCAGTGATCTGCAAATTACCAGAGTAAATACTAGCTGGAATACCATGCAGTGAATGCATTGCTGATGTAACACAGCTAATCTTTTCATCGAAGCTAACTGACCAGAAAATGCATATCCCGTTTCCAAAGCGAAAATAATGAGCCACGGCAGTTAAATATCTTATTTTCTGCCAACAAGCAGCGTTGACCCTCGAAATGAAGATCATCTGGACTATGATAAATAAGCATGAAAGACATATGATATCTTTATCGACAGTTTGGCATGCAAAACTGGAAGTCGATATTAAAAAAACAAAAAGCTTCTAAGCTAACCTTAGAATGTCCCCAAGGCTGCACATTAGCAGAAGTAGGATGGTGGATAGTTATAGTAATGACTTCAAAACATTCATATTTAACTTAAAATGTTGTGCAAAATTAGTTAAGAAACAAGGCATCATTTTTCTGCATAGGTAACTTTTTTTTTTGTTTAGACGCACATTTTATTTCACACTGTGATCTACAAGATCACTCCCTGAAATCTCACCATCATCGCCCCAACTCAAGAAATATGACTTCTCTTAAGAACCATTCCTACAAACTGGACTTTTTGTGTGCATAAGAGTCTTAAGCTATTGTTTTCAATGCATTTGTTTAAAGTGTAAACACAGCACGTTACACAAAGCTGAATTTTCCTGGATAATCAAAGTTTTGGAATGTAGGCTTGTGAACGCTCAGGATTTTATCACTAAATCCAGGATTTGTTCACAGATACTTGGGCAAAATAGAGCATCAGGGAGGATTAATTTTGGTTTCCACTTTTAGAAAGGTATTTTAAAAATAAAAGTAACCTATGGGACGCTCACGGGCAGCCATGCGCTTTATAAATCCTCCTTTCATTTCATTTCATACGTGGCATAAGTAAGGGGATAAGGATCTAAAACTAAACTGTAGAAGACAGAACGACGTAGTTGAGGCAAAATTAATTAATTGTGCCATGAATGAACTAACATCCATTAAGTTCTAACAGCAGCCTGTAGCATGTTTAGATTGTGTGATTATGTGCAGAGACGTTGTGTAGCCTGCATGGCAAATTTATAACATTCTCTGCATTGAGTACTTTTTCAAAACAGCGTCTCAGAAAGACTTCTGGTTTTTATAACTGTAGGATGAATGTCAAAGCTGTAAATAATTATTTTCGGT
Source organism: Lissotriton helveticus (assembly GCF_964261635.1). Taxonomy (NCBI): domain Eukaryota; kingdom Metazoa; phylum Chordata; class Amphibia; order Caudata; family Salamandridae; genus Lissotriton; species Lissotriton helveticus. Next base: position 889,819,835 of record NC_136071.1, on the reverse strand, counting down.
CACTAGACATCCAAATTAGATGACATTTCTATTGCAAATGGAGGTCAACCCAAAAAATTATGACTAGGAAGTATGATATACAATCTGCGTATCAGACATGTTCATGTATCATAATGTACAGGAAGAACATGTCTATTTTCTTTAAGTAATATTTAGGCAATTCGTCAGGCACAGAAATATGAGACCCATGTTTTATAGGCAACAAAATTACCTTAGCAATCATGACACTTTGATAAAATTGTGTCAGTAGTTGACAATAATTTTCATTGACCACTGTACTTGGCCGCTGTAACGTAGGCCACAGCACTACTCTGTGGTCAAAGTCAGGGCCAAAGGCGCTGCGCTGTGTTCTAGATTCAAGCATTCTTTGCACCTACAGTGGGTGGTCATTTTTCAAAGGCTGTTATCTAGCTCAAGCACAAATTAAACAAACATCTGTCCTAAGTGAAAGGGCTGTGTAATAGTAAAACCTGTTGTTTCTAAAAATTTGGCTGTGTTTTGCTTCTGCTGTCCTTAAAGAATAAATAACCTACATTACTTCCCTTATTGGGTGTCTTTAGGCAGAACGCTGCCTTTAGTATTTAATACACACTGCAAACCGTCCTTCTACAGTTTGTATCTGTAACACAGCTACATTTGGACAAGGCGGCAATACTACAACACCAATTTCAAAGGCCTTGTGCCCACAATTTAATCTTCTGGATGCTGTTGTGCAACTTGTGGAAGGCAGCCCAGAGTTAGTAATTACTTTTTTTATCAAGTAGACGATGGATGGTCAATTGTTAGTGCCACCGTACCTGCTTTCACTCTCTGATGTCTGAAGCCTCTCTATACAGTGATCTAGGATTTGATCTGCCTTAAGATGGTTCTGCAGTTGTTACAGAGCTGTTCTTGTTAGACATTTAAAACAGTACAATATGTTCCAAGCCAGTGTTAGCTTGCCTAATCTCACAGGTTAAAGATCCCTCTTACTTAGATATAACATGCCATTGTATTCTTTACACATTCAGAATGCTTGGTGTAAAATGGAGGATGTCATTCAAAATGGAGGTGAGACAGATCTGCCACTTAGCAGCGCTACTTCCAGACCAACCACTTGATGGTTGATTTGGGTTAGACAAGCTCACTTCGTGTGTTTCACATCGCTAAACGTATCATCTTGGCTCCAACTAGACGAAGTGAGTCAACTAGCAGGCGGGCTTCCTTGGCTCTTCAGCTTTGCTGACCTCAGCAAACGGCCAACAGCAGCAAGTCCTATAACGTCCTTTTACCCAACCAGAACAGCTCAGCTTCGGAAGTGCTGTTATGCATAGTTATCTTAGTCTGTGAGTAAAGTAACAACACAGTGTATGTCCCTGTGGGAGTATCTTATCACTATTTCCAGGTGACATGTGTATAATGTACCCCCATTTAATCAAACCTGGAAGAATTATAGGCTCAGTGGACCTGCCAGGATTTCAACCTTTGACCAAGGGGGTCAAACACAGGCCCTGCAGGGTGCATTAGTCCATTGAGCTACCAGCCCCAATCTCTTATGGAACCATGATGTGAGATGGGTAGATGACTGACGTCAAAGATTGTGAGGTAGGACCATCGTGATAAACTCAGAGGTACAGGTAATACCCCAGAGTTATCAAAGCATGCTTGTGATAGCATAGGATGTCGTAGACAGATTAATCTGCCTATTTCCTTACATTGCTTAATATACTTGGTCCATATAATCATTACTATATAAGAAACAATATTTTGCTGGAGTGTGGGATTTGTTCATCGCACTACAGAAGAATCAAACAATGTGCACCGAGGCCTGTTGCGCCTCACTGTGATCTCTCTCTGATCATTTTTCTTGCCTTCCAGGTCGCAATGACCAGTGCATCCCACAGTTTCTCTGTGTCTTCTGATTTTCAGGCCCTGCCATGGAGGACCTCTTTCCAACACAGAGGATGCAACACTGGCTCTACCAGCTCCATGCAATCTGTGGTCATTCAACTTACACTCTACGGATTGATAGTTTGGCGAATGGCGATGTGGGCTGCGCTTGGGGACAGATCGACTCTTGTTAATGGTGGTAGATTTTGTGTGTGTTAAAGAGTAAATTGTCCGTTGGGAAAAACAATCAAACTGCCTAGTCACGCACACTGAACTCACACATTCATGATCAATCCAGTCCCTATCATGCAAACTCTACAGATACTCGATGGTTTTCAAGCTAATAATCCCCACAATTGTAATTATAAACAAACCTGAACAATTAAGTATCACAGTGTGTAAATTTATTCATATCAAATATCAATTAAAAACATTTAAAAAATACAATAAAAATCTATCTTTATGTACAAAGAAACATGATACAATTCTAAAAAAAAAACAGAAAGAGGCACTAGTTCCGTGATGTATTATACAAACATCGGAATGTTAATTCATAGGAATCAAAAGATCAGAAAAACCCGAATCAAATCAATAATTTCGGGCTCATTGTTCCTTGAATTTAACTCCTGAAGGATGCGTCGACGCGTTTCGGTGTATAGCTTTATGTGCACCACCTTTGTCAAGACTGAATATTCTTTCTGTCTCTTTCGTAACTCATAAATTCAACCAAATTTATCATATCAAATTTGCGAAATTCGCCAGATTCTGGTCATTTCGTGGGCGATGTCCACAGTATGATTCTATGACCCCACAGCACCTGTGTGTGGTCACACCCGATGCGTCACTTATACCACTGTCTTATTCGCATGCTCTGTTGCATGACAGCTCCTCATTTCTTGTAAGGTCAAATCTGAGAATGTATTCACAGATGTCTCACTACTCCCCGATAGTCTTTGTCTTATCCAAAATGGCATAGAGCTGTTTTAGACGTTTCAGTTGAAGACAAGCTCAGGTCCCCATATACGGTGGATCCTGTAGCGTGGTTCCAGTCTCGTCTCGTTGATATAAGGGGGTATTTCGAGGGACGATGCAGAGGGAAAATTAACTATTTATTTAATTTTCCCTCTGCATCGTCCTTTGAAATAGCCCCTTACCCTGCCCCACCGCTGTTACCTGCACGGACCGCGGCTGGTTGGAGGGCTGGTAGAATCCAACTATGGGACCAGTGCTTGAAATGGGCTGGGACTGAGAACCTACACTACTGCAATTTGAAAGAGAAAATACCAGCACTTCCATGAAACAAACAAGTACTCTGGAATAATAAGTACTTACACTTCTATATTACCATTTCAAGCAGTATATGCGGCTGAGTGCCATGGCACATTTAATCTGAGCTGGACAGATACCATATTGTGCAACAAATTGCTGTCTTAGAGGCAATGGTCTGGGAAAGTTCTCATTACGCACCGGATATCTATAGAAGCCTTTCCAAAGCAGCTTTGTGATACTTATTCAGCCAAGTCCAAGTTAGTACTGGTCAAAATGCAAAGAATCTTTAAGCTTAAAATATTGATGCCCTTCTAAAGGTAAATCATGGAAATTGTGCACAGGCAAGCCCGGATAGGCTGAGCTACAGATGATGAAACTCTGTTTTGAATTTTTTTTAGAACCCACTACCAGGAAAACATGAGCAAAGCTGGGCATGCAAATGGAGAAATGTAAACGAGGGGGCAATCTGCCAGGGGGAAGGAAGCCATGCTCTGTGCATTGCAGTGCTTTGGAATGCATTGGCCATAGAATGTCATTACATGATATGTGGCTCCAGGCTGCAAATAAAAGATGTTCACTCATTTATTAATAGATGTACTGATCCACTCTTTAGACATAATCTGCTGAAAAGGAGCCCACAAAGTCCCTGGGAAGGATTAACTGAGAGCGGTGTTACAGGATAATCAGAAACAGGAAATATATTTTGAAATATAAAACAATTACATAAAGACACATCTCAGTCATTTGAGGGGTTCTGCTCGAACAGCAACAAAACCCAAGCATACAAATGTGGATTGCTTTTTGTAAAAAATAAAATAAAAAAATAATAATAATAACTAGAAAACAAACATGAGCCACCTCAGAAGTGAATGCGGTGGAATCTATAAAGTGATGGTAAGCATTAAAATTGAAAGTAAGATTGTCAGAAAGATTGGCTTTGTATTTCTCGCTCAAAATATGGGATTTCATTACAGACAAATTACAAAGTGAAAGATTGGCTTTGTATTTCTCGCTCAAAATATGGGATTTCATTACAGACAAATTACATAATGACTACTAAACCCGTATCCAGAAATGCAGGCACTGGCTAACGGTGAACACTTTCTACCTGTGAGTATTTAGACTGTTAGGAACTACTATAACCAGAATGCATTTAGGAGAGCTGGTGCTGATATGCCAGCACTCTTCTCCCTTCCTCTGTAAACATAAGATGCTCACTAAATCCCTTGTGTGCATATGAACAAAGCCTGAGGTTTGGGATGTCCCACATGTACTGGTCTTGGGCTCCCACAGTTCTGCTTTCTGTTACTTGCAGTTTGAAGTTTCTTTTATAAATTCAGGAATTCAAGTACCTGAATGTAAAATCATGAAGTTAGAAAGCCAGATCCTGCTGCACATATTCACTTGTGTTGCAGACTTTCAGAGGTCCAGTTGCCTTCATACCTGCACTTTTTACGTGTGCAGGAGTTATTAGAAGCCTTTGGCTCAATAGCTGTTAAATGAAAACTAAAAAACTGTGAAAGCAGCTTACCCTATTAAAGTGTACTAAGGTCCACTTACATTTGGACCCTGCTGGACAACACAAAGTGCATAACCTCTTCTGAGGTACAGTCATTTTATGAACTTTAAGGCAAACCTTTCACAACACTTTCACGTTTTAGCCACATTTTTTTATCCGGCTTTAAACACCAGTATTTAGTTTACAATTTCAGTGGGAGAATATGACACAAAATCACCTTAATGTTCCCTCATCCTCGCCCTCTTAGCTTTCAGATGGACTGTGATATGCCTTTTAGGCCCCTCTTAGCTTTCAGATGGACTGTGATATGTTTTTTAGGCCGAGCCTGGGCAGCTCATGCGCTGCTCTGCGGCATGCTGTATTGGAGTATGGAATAGAATCCCCGCCTACTCGCCGCTAATATTTGTCATTGGCTTATGTCCAGCTGTGGTCTGTGCAGGTGACAGCGGTGGGAATTTCGAGGGACGATGCAGAGGGAAAATTAAATAAATCATTAATATTCCCTCTGCATCATCCCTTGAAATCCCCCCCAACACGGCCCCACCGCTGTTACCTGCACGGACCCCAGCTGCTTGTGTCATTGTCCTTGTACATGCTGGCTTCTGATTAGTTAATAGGCTTGTTAGTACCACCTTGTCTTCATTTCTAATCTCCCAAGAGGACTGGCCCTTTTACTTCGGTTGTTACACGGTATGTCTTTTTTAGTCTGTAAGAACTATTTGCTTTAATTAATTTCTCCTACTGCAGGCACAATATGCTTTCCTGCAACATTCCGCGCTTTCACTTTCCGAGTAGCCCGGGACAATGGCGGCCGCTTCTTTGAATAGGTCTTGCATTTACAAGAGTTTGAGCTATTGGCATTGTAACTGACAATGCCTTTTATTTATGTGTTAATTAGCGAAACAGATAAATAAAATGCATTGTCATTTACAAATGCCAATAGCTTAAACTCTCGCAAATGCGAGACCTATTGCATTGCAAATGCTTGTTTTTTTTAACTTCCTAATTGTTATTTTAATATTTTGTACTTGGAATTGATTTTTTATTAACATTCTTTGATATACAGTTTTATTTGCAATGAGTTCCCTTCTGTTGGAAACTTTAGCGAATGTTTAATGTCAAATGACTTTTTTATTTTGCTTGTACTAATTTTAAAAAAAAGAAGAAATCCTGCATTTTACAATTAACATGCATCAGATCTTAAAATTTCCAAGCTGTAAAGTCATCCACAATCACATAAGATTTGAATAAAAATATTGAAATATTGAATAGGTGCCAAGACAAGAAAAGAACCTGCCAGGGAACATGTAGTTAATAATATTTGTATTATTATGAGAATCGAATATCACCTTTGTTAAGTCAAAAAAACTCAGAGGCAGGAGTAAAAGGATGACTTTCTAACAGGAGCCAAATACTTGCTGTGGCACCTCATATGGCAACCTTATGGATAGCCAAATTTTCCACCACCACCTTTTTTTAAATCATCTTTGATTCCTACAAGGAGCCAAAATTCAGGCAATGAACAAATGAAATTTAAGGTCAATAGGCATATCTGTAATCTGGAGGGAAATTACACTGCTTATTATCGATTAATGAGGATTCATCTCAACCAGTCTTATCCCTCTTCCTTTGTAATCAAATTGTAAAATCCCAAAGTCATAAGATTTATGTTTACTTTGGAGTCCAGAGAGTAATGTCACCATAACTTACTTAAATCACACACTTTCCTTCATGATGCCGAGAGCTGCCATGGGTGGCCTCTGATTCAGTGAGTACATAGTAGGAGAACACCACAGTGCAGGGAAAGGAAACCTCTGTCTGGAACACTGAGACTAAAATGTTCAAGGCATGAAGAGCCATCTCTCGTCCCATATCCTGTAGAGGTCATGGTGTTCTGGTTGGCTTCCACCTGTCATCTTCTCTCTAAACCCAATGCATGTCTTGTGTAGAGACTGATTTTATAACCTTGATCCCTGGCACTTAATATGTGTCAACTAATTTAAAATGTAATTTCTCTGGTACTGTTTTGCAGGATTTAAATGATACCATGTAACGTGTCGAATACAACCTGCTACTAACTTCTACAATTATTGTCTAAGTTAAAAGTGCTCTTGAGACTCCTTAACCATCCCTTTAGTTGTCAAACTCTTCCACCAACTTTTATGGCTATTGTTTGCCCAGAGTGTGAATGTTTCAAATTCTGCCCCTTTTGTATCACTATTTGTTGTCCTACTCACAATTTAAGTGTGATTTAGGTTTGTTTCGAGTTGTTGAGAATCATAGCCTTTAGCACAGGCTTCCTGAGTCCCAGAATGAGATTCCAGGGTATGGTACCTAAGGATGTAATTTCTTCCAACATGTTAATTTCGGGCACCCCCAATATACCCCCAATATACATGCATGATTTCTACAACCATATCTTCTCCACAATCTCCAAGGAGCTGTTGTGAAACATCATATTTAGTTTTTATCATGTATTAGTACCATTCACACATAACCATCTTGTTCCTGGAGATGACCTCTATGTCATTATATAAAATTCCACAGGCATCATCCCTGATCAAAACTGTCTAAGTATTCTCCAAGGATCTGGCAAATATATGTATTTCTCCCATGGAGGCCTTTTTTAAAGTGTTTGCATGGTGTGTCTATGTATTGCTGGACTCTAGCCATAACATGATGTCTGAAATATGTATGTGACATGGCCCTTCTCCCAATCGCTCACCTCTTTTTGTAAGTCAAATTATTCCTTTCTTTGTTTAAATAAGATATTGTTCTGTTAACTAATGTTTCTTTCTGAAAACAAGTTTGAAGTTTTGAAGATGTTGCCATTTCACAACTGATCATAAAGTCTCCTTTCTCAACGGAGCTAAACATTTTTAGAACTTGAGGGGTGTGGAGAAGGAAATTTAGTCTTAACAGGGATGCCGTCCCAGATATCCAACATTTTTGTAGTTGGACTATTCATGTATATGTTCGGTGTTCTTTTGCTTTTTCTGATCCAAGTTATGTCCCACAATGCCCTCCTGATAAATGCTTGTCCCACATGAGCTGAGATACTTTTTCTGTATAGTCAATCTACTACACCTTTTCCGGCTGAAGTTTATCTGTGACAAATCTCACTTCCCGTCACTCTTGCAAAGTGTTTGCAGGTAGATTTATATAAAGTATTGGCCTTTGAACATCGCATTGCAGTATGTGGGTACTTCTGTCAAATACATTCTCTGCTTTAATAGCGATAATATCAAGTCACATTCTCTCCCGCTCTATTTTTCCCTGTTACTTAATATCTGGAAATATCTGAATAATGGTGGACTCTATGTATCCTGTACACTTTTATCACCAGTACCTCTACCAGTAAGTCCTGGATTGTCTTTTCACTTGCCTCCTTCAGCCAGACCTAAATTTTGACAAGTTCCCATTTCGAATGATTTAACAGTATTTTCAATGTACTGGCTTCTGAGTATCCTTCCTGCCTAAGTTCCTTTCTTCAATGTTAAAGATCATAGATCTTTCTCAATTCTTTGATTTCTTTTTTGTTTTCTTTTGCAAGGGTTCTGTCCTATATTGATTTCGAACTTTACCAGCATGAATAGTGCAGATTGTTTAGGCCATGCTTGAGATCTACTATCATTTATACCCTCAGTTAAACCTTTGTTCGTCAAAAACATTTCTTTAGGATCTCCTGCACAAATAAACTCTATGGACCTGTGCCTGTTGCCATGGCTGTGTGGTTCTCACTGCTGCAGAGGCCTTATGGGATTCTAGCTATGAGGTATGCAATGTCTCTGCAGCGTCTATGCTTCTGAAGAAAACAAGGAATCTCCTATTATTTTGGCTACTTTGGTAGCATGTTGTGAATGCAAATGGAGCCCAATCCTCGTCTTCATTTTGCCCCCTCTCCTCCATGAAACTGCCATTTTACTGACCTAGACCAAAGTACAAATCACCTAACGACACAGCAGTATCCAATTCTCTGCTTCATCAGTTTCTTCTATGAGGGTGTTATGCTATTTCAATTTTTATGGTGCTCATATCACCAGGGCCGGTATCCTGGTATCTGTGGAGAAGGTAAACTGGTTTGTCTGGGGCCCTATCAAAAAGATTGTTTTTAAATTTGTTCCCCAACTCAAGGATGGAGGTGGCAGCTGTTATGTGATAGAGCAGTTGGTTCCAGGCTTTGGGGCGAGGTAGGAGAATGCTCGACCTCGGTTCTAGCCTGGTGTATGTATGGGATGTGGGCGAGGACCATGCTGGCTGGATGGAAGTGTTTTGCTGGGGTGTGGAAGAGTTTACGGTTATTGAGGTAAGCTGGGCCCTCAGTTGTGTAGTGCTTGTGGAATTTGAAAAGGTTGCTTTTGTGGATTGGGAGCCAGAGGAGATCTATGTGGTGTTTGGATATGTGCACGTGGTATGAGAGTTTGAGTGCAAGTCATTGCAGCTACGTTCTGTACAACTTTGAGCTTTTTGGTGAATTGGGCAATGATTCCAATATAGAGGGTGTTCCTGTGGTTGAGCCTACTGGTGACAAGGGCTTGCCTGATGGCTCTCCGCTTGTCCTGAAGGAGACACCTGAATATTTTTCTGAGTCATTTGAGGCTGTGAAAGCGACTGTCTTGACTTGATTCACCATGGAGTAGTTACATTGTGGTGATAGCTGGCCATCAGGGCAGAGCAGTTTCCTTGGTGTTTCTATCATTGGAATGGAGAAATTCGAGGGTGAAGAGGTCTGGTTGGGGGGAGAAGTTATTGATGGTCTTGATTTTGTTTATGAAACAGTGTAAGAGTTGTGTGCAATCTTCTTGGGATGAGGGATGGTCGTAGCACAGGATGATGGGACATGAATTACTTTGTGATGCTGAAGATTTCTTTACAGATTTTGAAGCTGTTTTGGATCTTTTTGGATGAAGGCTATGTACTTGGTGGTTTTGAGGCGTGGGTGGTTTATACTGAGGGCTGCATCTTGGAGTCTGTTGGTTTTGTTGGTGTAGTGGCTCCACAGTCTGTCTAGCTGCTTGCAGTGATGGGAGTCCCTCAAAGCTGTGATTTATGTGATAATATTCATCAATAAAAACAGAAGCCAAAACAAAAGTGAAGCCTCAGCACTCCATATTAGAATGTGTTTCAAACTTGTGTCCGCTATTTTGATCTGATATTTTCAATTTTGGGGTGCTACCTTTGGTATCCTCTTGTCAAGTGAATGGACTGCACACTCATCAATAGGGTAATGTGTTCCCTGTGTGCACTACTTTCCTCTTACCATTTGGTCCACTCTTTTAACCATTTCTTATGAGAGATTTCAGTCAATGAACTCAATGGTCATCACTGTATTTTATTTTTTGTATTCTATATCATGCTATGTTCTATTAACATCTTGAAGCAGTCTTAGATACCAGTTGTGATTTGTGCATTACAAATAACAAAAGACATCCAATGAAATTATTACTAGACGAATTACCTCTTTTTTACATTTGACTGTTATGAAACTGATAATATGTTTGTACCCTACGAACCTCAAAGCCTCTCCACCAGCATTTCACAGATTAGAGTCCATGGGCTAGTATATGTTTTAGATGTATGTTTAGCAGTCATATGGGCTCCAATTTACCTAGTCCTTACGATCCCTAATTCAAAGCTGGTCAGTTAACATGATAACCAAGGTCAAAACCAAAACTGCAATCATAAAAGAAGCTTAATTTAACAAGCATTGGCAATGCCAGTAGGTCTCACTGTTACATAGAAGCGAGACCGATTGGTATTGCCAAATGCTTGTTTATATTTGTCAAGATTAAATTCATATTTGCACATTTCTGCTACCGTTTTTCTATTGACCACCGCATTCAGAGCAAGAATGACAAATCTACGACTAGTGAAACCAGAAAGCTCCTGTTGTTGGGTCAGAAACAGAAATCGAGGACATCAACTAACAGGAGCAATTCAACTGAGACTGACATGAAAGCCATCCTAGCTTGAGCAAGAGGTGGCTCTGTGGAGTATGGTATGCACTGTTGCCTCTCGAAAGACAGCTGAAGCCGTCTATAGTGAAACTGCATAAAAGCTCATGCCCCTCTCTGAAAAGCAAGGCAGGCGTCCCTCTCTTCTAAAATGTGTAACCAGCAACAACAGCTCAGATTCGCTGGACTTTCCTGCCATGATACAGTGAGGGGGGTTTACCTATGCCTCTTATGAGAACGATTTTGTGCACATTAATGAACCATGCAGAGAAAACCACATTAATTAGTGAACTCTGACAACAATGTCATTTGCATTTAAGTCTTTATGCATTTGGATATTTAAGAAAAAACAAAGAAGGATACATAGTCAACTAAACATTGAGCAAACATCAATTTTGTCGGGGAAAAGCTTAACGAAATATTGTGTTACACAAATTAAACTCAAAAAAATTCAAAAAAATTGATACAAACAAATTTACAAATGGTGAAACGCTATTTACAAACTTACAAGTGTACCAGTATCATACAGTCATGTGAATTGGTGCTAGAGGACAATGCGACTTATACTTTCAATCACACTTCCTGTCGCTATCTAGTTCTCACAAACCAATTTTCAAAAGCGCAGAAATGCGCATCCAATTTTTAATTAAGACAAAAAAACGGTGACTTATTGTCACAAATGACTTTATGCCGACGCGTTTCGAAATCCAATGTAAGAATCATCGGATTCTCATCAGGGCGTGGGATTTGTATCCGCTGATACTGTTTAGGGAAAAGAGAGGAGAGTCGGGTTTAGAAGGCTGCTCCTTACATAAATATTAAAAAAGCTTGTAACCCAATGAATGCACCGAAAGGTGCAACATACCTCATGCGACCAGTGGTAGTTGGTCACTAGTAATTATTTCCAAAATCAGTTTTGATCATCAAACAATGCGGTCGTCAACCTGCAAGGGAGTGACATAGCTATAATCAGAAAATGCTGTATGGCTGTCAGATGGTACAACTGGTTGGACACAGGGGCGGTGTGTGTGACACCAAAGATTACCTTCGAATCCGGAGTGTTCAGGACTCGAGGAGTGAGTGGTTCATTGTGAATATTCTGTCCCTCGAATTATACTGTAAACCAAAAATGGATGTTTGGATTTAGAAATAACAGGTCGCGTTTTTGTTAAAGAAAGAAAATATCACAAGCCCAAAGTGTTTGGGAGAGAAGCTTACTTTGTGCGCGATTCGCTGGTGCTGAATTCCTAACAGACTGCATACTTTTCACCTTCCTGGCGTTTTGACTTGCTTCAGGGAGGGCAAGGGTGGCTCTATTTCGGCTTTAACCTAAATCAGAAACCGACTAAGTATTAATATTGAGCCCAGCGTGTGGAGCCAAGCATGTCAGTGCGCCCAAGAGGGGGGAGCAAGACTCACCGTGAGTGCTTGATTTGCCGCGGTGTATTCCAAACAGGAGGGCAGTGAAGGCGGAACGCTACCGCGCTAGCAATGGAGAATGGCCACCCAGTGGTCACATGCTGTGACCAGCGAATCAGGTGGATGGGTTACTGTGACTCATGCCGCTAAGGATTGTGGGACATGTAGTTCTCTTAGGAGAGGGACGATCTTGATTAAAGAAACCAATCATATTCTTGTTACCTCACTTAGTACGTTTAACCCATTATTGACACTGTTGAACTTCATGATGAGGTACGCCTCTTTGCGTAATAGTGCAGCCTCAATGTCCTGCGAACAATGTTTGGGGTCCACCCATGTCAGTACTGTCCATCTGAAATCATTTTCACCATGGTTTTTATTCATGAAATGTTCCACCATGGGTGCAGATGTCACCTTTTTCTTCAGCCTCGAACGGTGTTGTGTGATACGTACATTAACTGCTTGACTTGTTTTACCTATGTACACTTTATTGCAGGGGCAAACGACAGCATAGATGACATTCTTAGTCCTGCAATTCGTGAACATTTCATGTTTCCATCTGACCCCATCGTGGTCGAATGTGTTACCTTCCAGAGTAGTCGAACACGATACACAGTTGCCACATTTGTGGTGCCCGCTTATTGGTTTAAGGTTCCACTGTGATATCAAGTCACTTTTTTGTTTCGGAATGTAACTGTCTGCCCTGATCAGATGTTGCCCAATGCTCTTATTTTTGCGCATGGCGAAAATGGGTTTCTTTAGGGGATGTTCCAAATCCTCCAACAAATGCCAATTTTTGAGAATTATACGTTTAAACTGATTCGTGTGTGGACCGAAAGTCGTGACACACACCAACTCATTTGTTTCATTTTTGTCTTTTTTTTTAAGCAGATTCTCCCGAGGAGTGAATCTGGCGCGTTTTTTCGAATGATTGAGGAGTTTTTTGGGGTAACCCCTTTTGGCCATCTCTGCGCAAAAATTTGTTGCATGTTGTTCAAAATCTGCAATGTCAGTGCAATTCCTCCTTATTCTGAGCAACTGCCCAAAAGGGAGGTTTTCTTTCAAAAATCGTGGATGCGAGCTTTTGAAACGAAGGATGGTGTTCCTGTCTGTGGTTTTTTTATGTAAGGTGGTTGTAAGGATGTCATCGCGGACGCCTACTGTGATGTCCAAAAAAGTCATTGTGCTTTTACTTGATTCAATGGAGAAACTGATGTCTCTGTGCCGAGAATTTAGCCAATTGTAGAACTGGTCGAGTTCCGTCTGGTCTCCTTGCCATAGGAGCCAGACGTCGTCAATGTATCTAAGCCATTGACTTATATGGCCACCAAATGGATTGTTGTTGTATATGAACCGCTGTTCGTATTGGGCCATATAAAGTACCGCCATCTCAGGTGCATATGGGCAGCCCATGGCGATGCCCTTAATTTGGACAAAGAACGCATTTTCAAATGTGAAATAATTACTGCGTAGTGTGATTTCAGCAAGTGATAGGATGAAAGAAGTGGGAAAACCCGGTCAAAGCAATACAAGAAAAAATTGTAAGTATCACAAAGGCAGGTTTAGAGGAAGGGTTCTTAGGACCCAAAGAATTCGAGTTTCTAAACAAAAAATCACCTAGGACGCCAGTCCTTTACTTCTTACCCAAAATTCACAAGAATGAGCGCACACCACCTGGCCGACCAATTGTATCGGGGTGCGATTCTGCACTAGAACCGGTCTCCAAGTACATAGACTTTTTTCTAAAACCCTTTTTACCACAGGTGAAATCGTATCTCAGGGACACCACTGATTTCATCAACAGAATGGAGGGACAATCATTCAATAAAGACACTCATTTGATGGTGACCCTTGATGTCAATTCTCTCTATACCCAGATACCTCAAGACGAGGCACTGGAGGTTCTAGAGATATATCTTGACCAACGCGAGAGACCACATAGAGTCCCCACTTCTTTCATCCTATCACTTGCTGAAATCACACTACGCAGTAATTATTTCACATTTGAAAATGCGTTCTTTGTCCAAATTGTCCAAAAGTCAATGGCTTAGATACATTGACGACGTCTGGCTCCTATGGCAAGGAGACCAGACGGAACTCGACCAGTTCTACAATTGGCTAAATTCTCGGCACAGAGACATCAGTTTCTCCATTGAATCAGGTAAAAGCACAATGACTTTTTTGGACATCACAGTAGGCGTCCGCGATGACATCCTTACAACCACCTTACATAAAAAAACCACAGACAGGAACACCATCCTTCATTTCAAAAGCTCGCATCCACGATTTTTGAAAGAAAACCTCCCTTTTGGGCAGTTGCTCAGAATAAGGAGGAATTGCACTGACATTGCAGATTTTGAACAACATGCAACAAATTTTTGCGCAGAGATGGCCAAAAGGGGTTACCCCAAAAAACTCCTCAATCATTCGAAAAAACGCGCCAGATTCACTCCTCGGGAGAATCTGCTTAAAAAAAAAGACAAAAATGAAACAAATGAGTTGGTGTGTGTCACGACTTTCGGTCCACACACGAATCAGTTTAAACGTATAATTCTCAAAAATTGGCATTTGTTGGAGGATTTGGAACATCCCCTAAAGAAACCCATTTTCGCCATGCGCAAAAATAAGAGCATTGGGCAACATCTGATCAGGGCAGACAGTTACATTCCGAAACAAAAAAGTGACTTGATATCACAGTGGAACCTTAAACCAATAAGCGGGCACCACAAATGTGGCAACTGTGTATCGTGTTCGACTACTCTGGAAGGTAACACATTCGACCACGATGGGGTCAGATGGAAACATGAAATGTTCACGAATTGCAGGACTAAGAATGTCATCTATGCTGTCGTTTGCCCCTGCAATAAAGTGTACATAGGTAAAACAAGTCAAGCAGTTAATGTACGTATCACACAACACCGTTCGAGGCTGAAGAAAAAGGTGACATCTGCACCCATGGTGGAACATTTCATGAATAAAAACCATGGTGAAAATGATTTCAGATGGACAGTACTGACATGGGTGGACCCCAAACATTGTTCGCAGGACATTGAGGCTGCACTATTACGCAAAGAGGCGTACCTCATCATGAAGTTCAACAGTGTCAATAATGGGTTAAACGTACTAAGTGAGGTAACAAGAATATGATTGGTTTCTTTAATCAAGATCGTCCCTCTCCTAAGAGAACTACATGTCCCACAATCCTTAGCGGCATGAGTCACAGTAACCCATCCACCTGATTCGCTGGTCACAGCATGTGACCACTGGGTGGCCATTCTCCATTGCTAGCGCGGTAGCGTTCCGCCTTCACTGCCCTCCTGTTTGGAATACACCGCGGCAAATCAAGCACTCACGGTGAGTCTTGCTCCCCCCTCTTGGGCGCACTGACATGCTTGGCTCCACACGCTGGGCTCAATATTAATACTTAGTCGGTTTCTGATTTAGGTTAAAGCCGAAATACAGCCACCCTTGCCCTCCCTGAAGCAAGTCAAAACGCCAGGAAGGTGAAAAGTATGCAGTCTGTTAGGAATTCAGCACCAGCGAATCGCGCACAAAGTAAGCTTCTCTCCCAAACACTTTGGGCTTGTGATATTTTCTTTCTTTAACAAAAACGCGACCTGTTATTTCTAAATCCAAACATCCATTTTTGGTTTACAGTATAATTCGAGGGACAGAATATTCACAATGAACCACTCACTCCTCGAGTCCTGAACACTCCGGATTCGAAGGTAATCTTTGGTGTCACACACACCGCCCCTGTGTCCAACCAGTTGTACCATCTGACAGCCATACAGCATTTTCTGATTATAGCTATGTCACTCCCTTGCAGGTTGACGACCGCATTGTTTGATGATCAAAACTGATTTTGGAAATAATTACTAGTGACCAACTACCACTGGTCGCATGAGGTATGTTGCACCTTTCGGTGCATTCATTGGGTTACAAGCTTTTTTAATATTTATGTAAGGAGCAGCCTTCTAAACCCGACTCTCCTCTCTTTTCCCTAAACAGTATCAGCGGATACAAATCCCACGCCCTGATGAGAATCCGATGATTCTTACATTGGATTTCGAAACGCGTCGGCATAAAGTCATTTGTGACAATAAGTCACCGTTTTTTTGTCTTAATTAAAAATTGGATGCGCATTTCTGCGCTTTTGAAAATTGGTTTGTGAGAACTAGATAGCGACAGGAAGTGTGATTGAAAGTATAAGTCGCATTGTCCTCTAGCACCAATTCACATGACTGTATGATACTGGTACACTTGTAAGTTTGTAAATAGCGTTTCACCATTTGTAAATTTGTTTGTATCAATTTTTTTGAATTTTTTTGAGTTTAATTTGTGTAACACAATATTTCGTTAAGCTTTTCCCCGACAAAATTGATGTTTGCTCAATGTTTAGTTGACTATGTATCCTTCTTTGTTTTTTCTTAAATATCCAAATGCATAAAGACTTAAATGCAAATGACATTGTTGTCAGAGTTCACTAATTAATGTGGTTTTCTCTGCATGGTTCATTAATGTGCACAAAATCGTTCTCATAAGAGGCATAGGTAAACCCCCCTTTTCGTGGCATTTCAATAGGCCCTACCTACCCTCTTTCCCACAGGGCCACACCCCTCCTTTTCTTGTATGATACAGTGAGAGCACATAATCAATTAGTGTGGCTGACTGGGTGAGTGTTAAGAAAGAGGGAAACCAGGGACTGAGTTGTGAATACACATGAAGGCAATTGTTTGTTTTCTGATGGAAGTGTTTACTGACTCCTGCTTAGGGTTTTTCAATTTTTCGTGTAGAGTTTTCTGACGTCCAAATTTGATTCCTCTTCTTACTTGCATGCATGTTTATTTATTTCAGGGTCACCAGTGTACACACCCCCTGAAGTGGTAAAAGGAGAAGACTTCTCCACAGCTACCGACCTGTGGTCACTCGGCTGTGTGCTGTATGAAATGTTTTCAGGTTTGAATCTTTATTTAATATTAAGCAATCATTAATTTATTTTTGACATAGCCTTTAAAATGTAAAAACATACATTTGCAATATTTAGACCTACTAAGAGTAACTTTTAAAACCCTAGAAAGTCACAAAATACCCTCTAGAAAGTCATCCAAATAATCACATCTTCACTACAAATAACATTTAATTATCACAAGAAAAGTGCAAGCGAAGACAAATCATATCAGAAAAAAACCACAATCATTATGTAACAAGCATTTGCAATGCAATAGGTCTCGCTTTACATGAGTTTAAGCTATTGGCATTGTAAATAGCAATGCCTTTTATTTATATTTTAAAAACCAAAACATTAAAAAAAGGCATTGTCATTTACAATGCCAATAGCTCAAACTGTAAATGCGAGACATAGTGCATTTATCACTCTCATTTCATGGGCCCTGCCTGGGCTAAACTTCCACTCCATGCCCCACTGTCATCATTAACCCCTAAGTAATATAAACTCACCCACACCTGTCCATCACCAGGCTGGCACACCGTACATACACTCATACTCACTCACCTACCATCTCCCCCTTCATGCCCACTCTTGATTTGAGACGCCTCCCTTTTGCTGTGCTGCTCCCTCAGGGTGATAACAGCAGCCAGCAGTCTTTCATCCCAGACAACCTTTTGCTTGTATGTTTACCCGCCAAGCATGTTGGGAAACCTGGGCTCAGAGACTGTCCAGACACAAGAGATGCATTCCACGCTGCAGCTATTGGGCCGAGGGTTTCTCCGCGAGCCCTTTGAAATTCCAGTCCATGTTGTCTCCAGAAGGAAGTGATTCTTGCTAAATGCTCCACTTGAAAAGCAGAGGGGGCTGGGACACAAGCTCAGCGGGGCATCTCTGTAGAAGCAGATGGCCCGGAGGCAGGTGGGCAAGTGGCACATGGCAGGGGGTAGGGCCCCGTTCCCAGGAACATATGGTGTGCCTTTTTGCTGTTTTTAGGTTTCACCTAATCAGCGCGCATTCGCTGCATAGGAGGGGACCTTTTGGAATCGCTCAGCATTTTGGCAAAAAACGTGCACGTTTTGCATTGCTTTCTATTGCAACGCCTGCACGTTTGGCGTTTCCCTTGCGGGAGCGAGCAGCGACGCCATGTGTTAGCAATTATCGCGGTCGTTCCCGCAAGGTAAACGCTGCATGTCCCTGCTCTCGGCTACACTGCCACCCCCCCTCCCACTTGTTTATTATTGTAGGCGGCCACTCCCCTTCCTGTATGCGATGCTGGACGGGGTCGCTCTTGTTCTCGATTGGCACTTGTCTATTGCTCGAGTTAACGGAGTATTGCATCGTGATAAGGAAACTTGCTTCTTTGCTCGCTCCTTCTAGGGGCCTTTTGTTATCCAGCTGCTTGGAGAAAGGCAATGGAGGTGGTTTCTACCAACGAAATTGTTGGATAGTTGAAGGTATGATCATCCCCCTTCTCCTAGTCCTCAGACACGGTGTTCACCTCAAAACATGTATATCCAGAAACGTAACAGTTTACTTCTAGGAATTGCGTTATTTGTCCTTTTTCAACTGAGGTGCTTGCTGCCTCAAATTCAAATCCGAGAAACACAGCCTATTGACAGGAAGGAGCAACTCTTGCGGTTTTTCAACGTGTCAGGCTAGTTTGTGGGGCATATGTGCCAAGCATAAATGTGCAAACACACGTACGTGGTAAGGCTGCTTCAGAGACCGCTAGTCAGGTCTTCTACTGATTTTCTACTCGCATATTTTGCCGACCTTGTGTATTTGTAGTTGTATGTAAAGAGGAATATATAGTATGAACGAGGTAGCACGTATGTACAAAACAATGCCCAATAGCATAGCATTTCATTTACACATTATTTCAATAACTAAATAGTCTTGTTGGATTTTGCTGTACATTTAACTGCATTAGAGGAGAGGAAATAAAACAGAAAGCCTAACGAAAGAAGATCTCTAGATAACAGTGCAGGTTGCCATTGTGGAGATATTTAATTTAAGAAGGCTATCCATTGTCCCCAGATACCTGGTTTCTGGTTATGGTGTTGGGATCTGATCTTTTATTCAGGGTGTGTTCTCCATTTTAGATGTTTGAAAGCATTGCTGGGCTTGGCTTAGGTAAAACGAGATTGGCCTGATCATTTCCTGTAAAGTCATGCTTTTATCAACTATAAGTTAGTTGCATGGGAGCTTGTTTGTTACGATGTAGGAAATTCGAGACGCCCCTCCCGGAAAAAATACTTGTCTGCTACGCAATTCTGGGTTACTAAGGATGGTAGGGAGGCTGGTAACTTCCTTCTTCATGTTCCTATGCTTGAAAGAATAGGACATAATTCAGATATATGTTCTGCTTGGTGGTCAGATTCCTTGGGTTTTTATTTCTGTGGCTTGCCTTCCATCTTTTTCCTGTCTTAGAATATAGCTGCGTCATATTCTAATTTTTATAGTGCTGATCTTGTAAACAGATCAGACTGGAGGAAGTATGTAGTGGGCTGGTCCCACATGTTCAGGTGTCATAAGTAGACGCTGTAGACGTGGCCAGGTAAAAGTAGAAGATATTTATTAAGTTCTTTAGATGTAGATATAATAAGCCCAACCAGGAGCAACCTCCTAGCTGCTCAGCCCATCCTCAACTGACAACACTCATGCACCCAAGCATTCCACTCACACTAACATTCTGACCGGAACACTCACACAGGCTGAGCAGCTAGATGCAGAGCAGTAAAGGACATATATACAACCTAAGGATACTACATTATCCTCTTCCTCTCAAAATGAAAAACCAAAAGAGAAAATAACAATAAAGAGAAAAACTATACACAGTGAAAATATACAATAGTTGCAAGAAATCTGTAAACCCAAGGATGACGGTGACCTCACATCGCAAGAGGGAAAACAGACAACAAAGAAAAGAAAGAAGGAAGAAAGCGATATAGATAGAAAAACACTATCCTCCTCCTTTAGTAATGAACAAATGAGATAAGTAAGAAGTGAATGAAGAGCTCACATACTACAAGTAAGCTACACAAAAATGACAGAAGTGAGGGGAAAACAAAACCCCAGACTAGACTACAATGGGTAGAAACAACACCCAAGGAAGTACTTCTCACGTGAGAAGACTATGGCGAAAACCCAATACGCCACCCCTCATGTGAGGGAAACGTTAGAACAGAACCCATTCGAAAAATTCTTTGGGACTAAAACCCAATAGTAAATAATGTGTCACATAGGACTAAAACCCAAGGACTTGTGCAACAACAACCCAATGCAGCACAGTATAGCATCAAAAGAAGTGTAGTGTAGTTCCTATATTCCCAATAGGCTCTGCGCATTGGAATAACATAAACGATAGTTTAGACGTAGGACTGAGGTCGACTAGGTCTCTACTGAATATGTTAGACTTAATTATGAATGCCAGCTAGCTCAGAGGTCACTAGAAACTTTCTCGAGTGAACAAGAAGGTGTTAACTTTCCTGAATAGACAAGAAGAGATTAGTTTCTGACAACCGTATAAACATGACAACTTTGCTCCCTCCAGAATAAGGAGTATATCTCCAGAGTCGCGGAAACAATAGACAGCTATTTCACTCAGTCAATCGTGCATGCTTAGTTTCACCAGGAGTGCAGAGAAATAGAGAGACGGACGTTTTAAGTAAAAGTGGTTATTTATTGAGCAGTCTTCTTTCTCATGCAAGAGAAGTGAATTGCCACAATTGCAATACTTGTCATAAAGTAAAGTGTGTACAGTAAATGGAGTATTACGAAATAATACTGTAAAAGCATTTATATGGTTTCTAAGCCATAAGATACTTAAAACTGATAAAATACATACAGTGATAGAAGTTGACTAAACGTGCTCAACTGGTGTTTCTAAAATACGCCTACCCCGATGTACCTAACCTAAGCCTAGTACGTGGGAAGGAGTGAGATATAGTTTGAGTTAAGATAGTTTTTGCCAAGAATCTGAATCAAGCATTCTCTAAGGCTCTAATCAGCTCCGTACCTTGGTTATAGAATGAAGGAGGTCTTGTATTTCTTTCTCAGGACTCGATCTCCCAGTAACCCGCAAGGGTGACTGGAAACACTGGAGCTGGATTTCTCGGCAGGAGAAAAGACAGCGTCTCTCTCAGTGCGTCAATGGGAGGGTCGGCTTCCTTCGGCTCTCGTTACAGCTGGGCTTCGGGTAAGTAGATAGCCGATCTGCTCCAGAACCACCATCTTTTTGCTAAGGCAGATGCTGGTATATTTATACCTGGAAGGTGCCGAGTTTGACGTAAGGTTGGACATAAGACGTCACCAAGAATTTACAGTTCTTTCAGGAGTTCTTGGACAAGTCAAAACAAAAGCAGGGGGAATTCCGGGGCTGCTGGAGGCTTGGTTTGTTGAAAGAACGCGTTGTACTTTCTAGGAGTCTAGGGGAGTAGCCTTGCCGTATTTGGACTGCATTGGCTATGACTAAATAGGGATATGATTCTTATGCCTTTATAAGGATATGATTTGTTATAACCACATAAGGGCATGAATCGGGAATATTTAAATAGGGTCCTAGATACATTCACAACAAAATGCCACACACATGACATCGTCTATTAAAGTGAAGGGACTGGCACCCAACACCAACACAACAAAGATGGGACTGACACCCCCTTTACTAAAAACAAGGAAATGGGGCCAATACCCATCCCAAATGTAGAGTGTGAACAAAGAGACATGGGACTGAAAAACCCACTCCCATCCCTAGTAAGGGATAAAATATTTGAACGGGATCATGGTGCTAAAAACCCACTCCCATCCCTAGTAAGGGATAAAATATGTGAACGGGGTCATGGGACTAAAAACCCACTCCCATCCCTAGACATGGATAAAATATCTGAAAACTGGGGTCATGGGACTAAAACCCACTCCCATGCCAACAAAACATACATGAGGAACGCAATCAGTGAAGTTGACATACTGCAATAACACACTGTAAATACATATTTATCAATTGCCGGTGAAAAGAAGACAATGTAGCCTTACATCTTATAGATAAGGACAAAAAAACTTGTAATCAATTTGACAATGGTGTGCCTGTCACCGCAATGAGGTAGACAGACGTTAAAATAATTTGAAATAATGACTGTAAGTTTAAAACATGCATGTTGATTAACCAAAGTTATAGGTGTGCCCATCACCGCGATGATAGACAGGCATGGCGTGAAACATTTCTTGAAGATGTGAAGGAAAAAAAAACTCACATGAATTAAAACCACACCTCCTAGCTGCTCAGCCCATCCTCAACTGACAACACTCATGCACCCAAGCATTCCACTCACACTAACATTCTGACCGGAACACTCATACTGGCTGAGCAGCTAGATGCAGAGGAGTAAAGGACATATATACAACCTGAGGATACTACAAAGTATCAATTGATAGTGTCTGTTTTGTTAGTGTTTGGTCGTTTGTGGTGAGTACTTTTGTTTGATGTTTAGTTTCGAAATCAGTTGATAAAAATAGGAAAATCTTTCAGGTGTGTTCTGTATGCAGATGGGGTGCTGAAGGACTTGTTTTTTTTAATTGTATGTATTTTTATGAAGATGGTTCAGTTATCTGCTTTAAGCATATTACATTCTAGGTGTGATGTGTATAATGTATGCATGCATTCATGGTTTAGAGTCTGCACATTCATTAGCTTTATTAACCTCATTGGTTTGCTTCTTATTCTTCCTTGTCTTGTGTTTGTCCCTCCCCTGCAGCGCAGTTTTTTTTTACCATCCTTTTGTTAGGATGATTTGTAATTCGCCATTGTTCACATTCAGGGATCTACTCTTTTTATTTCAGTTCTCCAGGAGAATGCATGTGTTTTTTTGCTGTCCCTCATGTGCTGTTTCTCCTCCTAAGTACTCCCCTGCCCCGCATGTGCTTCTTGTTTCCAGGTCCTAGTTTGCCCCCATCCGCTGACTGACCTTGCTCTGTTGCTCACTTGCCTCATTCCTTGTTACCACCTCACATTGACTTCTCCCGTCAACCACTCTTCGTTTGCTCTTCCCTCTCTTCCACCAGTTTTTTTTGGTTACTTGTACAAAAAAAATGCTTAGGAGCGCCTGCCAGCTGCAGTTTGCTCCTTATCACTTCTTTTTAGGATCGAGCCTGCGAGTGCATGTGCTAGTGCATGTCTCACTTGCAAGACACTATTATTTACAACAAGCATTGGCATAGCCAATAGGTCTCGTCTTTGAGACCTTATAAGTGTTTAGCCATGCAACAGTTGATGTTGTTGCACCAAGGATATTGTGCTGCATAATTAAATACTTATAAGGTCCCAAAAGCGAGACCTATTGGCTATGCCAATGCTTGTTCTATCAAGAGAGACGGCTCACAAAAGACCAGATGTAATCAGCCTTGGAAAAGTATACACTTTTCACCCCAGATCATGAACGACCAGCACAACACCACACACCACACCTTTCTCACAACATGTATTTTTATTAGGTCTCGGCCTGCTAAAGACTGCTCAGACATGCGCAGACGAGCTGGCGAGATTTAATGGGATAGAGTGAACATCACTAGCGAGGTTAAGCCCCCCCTCTTCTCCATTGGCTGGCCTCCTAAACGGTGGCCAGCCATTGGAGAAAAGGTCCTAGTGACGTTCTCCTTTCTCTTTAAGCCCCGTCCTTTTCAGATTGACTTCCCCGATTTACTGTTGGCGTAAAAGGTTTCTTATCTTCTTTATGGGTCCAGATGGCCCCATAAAGAAGATAAGGAACCTTTTAAGTCAGCAGGAAGTCTGGGAGCCCAGTCTGAAAAGGACGGGGCTTACAGACAAAATGCAGTCTTGACATTTTTAAGGCTCTCGAGTCGAGATGGGCTGAACTTTACAATGTGTGTTTGCTTTTCTGGTCCTCCCCGCCCCTCCCCCCTCCAAACAGGCTGGACAGCTAAATCGCTGCATCACCAGCAGCCCGAAGCCCACTTTACAAGTATGCAGAATTATTCGATATACTCCAGGGTGGGAGTGAGAGGAGGAACCAACGCAGCGGGGCAGAGGAGCAGCGCACAGGCCACCCTCTCATTCTCCACAAGACCTCGCAGCACCTCCAGACCCGGGACCTTTCAGTAGTCCTCCCCCTGCCACCGTCACCCACCACTCCCGCCATGCTGTGCTCCCCACTGCTCCTCAGCCTGTCCGCCCTGCACGCGCTGCGGGCCCCTGGGCCCCTGGAGGACGTGGTCATAGACCGCTACGACGTGCCCAAGGTCTGCCCGCGAGAGGTGCAGATCGGGGATTTCATCCGCCACCACTACAACGGCACCTTCAAAGACGGCAAGAAGTTCTACTCGAGGTAGGAGCGCTCTATCCGGGGCGCACCGCGGGTTATAGGAGAGCGGTTTATGGGTGGCTGCAGAGCGGTTTATGGGTGGCTGCAAAGCGCTTTATAGGCGGCTGCAAAGCGCTTTATAGGCGGCTGCAAAGCACTTTATAGACATGTAGGATCTATGCGTTGGTGACCAAAGCAATTTATAGAAAAGCAAACGCCGCACAGATGCAAAGCTTACTCCCAAGTTTGCAAAGTTCTTGCAAAACGGCTGAAAGCGGTTTCTAAAAATAAAAGCATATTTTAGAAAACCGCAGGCATGCGACTTATAAAAGTAAAGGAAGGCTTAATACAGGGAAAACTATGGGGTTATAGGAGGCAGATGCAGTTTGCTTGAGTACAGATTTAGCGGTTTATAGATGATCATTCATCTTAATGATAAAGCAGCGTATACAAGTGCAGACTTGGTGTATGGCTGCCAAAACGGTATATGGAAGAGTGTCCTGTTAAGGGCATGACTGCGGTTTGTCAAACGCGGCAGCTAAATCAGACTATTCTGGCCCCTCAGTGCATGACAGCCGAAGTTGTTGATAAAGATAGACCCGCAGACATTGCATGTAAGGACAGACAGTGCGGCCTATGAAAGAAAAGAACACTATTGGCTGCTCAAGCGATTTATAGATGAGGCGAGGAGTGTGGCACGGCACCCCTCAAACAAAATGGCACAGTGAGATATCCGACTGATGCAAGATAAGGCTTTACGCAGGAATTCATGCGAGTTTTTGAAGAAAAAAATATGTTTCTGCATGGCAACTAAATCTGTTTTAGGGGATAAACGTAAATGTGTCAACTTGTGCATATGCAGACAGAGAAGGTGCGAGGTCTATCCAGGCTGTCAGGCCCACCTCTGAAACACTGATAAATGGTCCCCAGCTTTACCTTCGGTTCTCATTTGGAAGTTGCTGTAACTTGTGACGGTCGATCTGCGATTTTTTGCAAGGTTAATGTCACATTGGAATAGTTAGATCGGTCCCCATCCGTAAAGAGGTATATGCTCTAAATGTGATGTATACAATAAAGCGCTACACGTTGCCTGCAGCGCATGGGGTTTTGCACGTGTTCTGCGAGCTCTGTTCCGGCTGCACAACAGTTTCCGGTTTAGATAGCCGAAGACCAGGGGATGAAAAACACAGAGTGGATGGAATTTACATCGGAAACGTTCGCCTGAATTCGTTAAGTGATATCCTGAACTGAATCGGATGCCAAATATATCGGAAACGTTCGGTTTACTTCGGAGAAGTTCGCGCATCGGCTTCATATAATTCCTCTGGGTTGACGTCTTTTTCCGACATATTGTCCGCAGGACGTAGGGAACCGACCGGGGAAGGGAAAGAACGCCGGCAGAGATGGGTGAGTGTTGATAGGGTACCCGGGGCCAAAGCCAGGGGACAAAGTGACGCCTGTAGGCATGGAGGAGTGCGGGGAGAAGCGGGAGGGGAAGATTGTAAACCTATGAAGCAAAATACCCTTTCAAAAATGTGTGCGTATGGAGGGAACACGAGATGTATGAAGAGGGGTGTAGAGAGAGGGGCTCTGGGATTAAACGTTTGGGTGAGACTAGCAGAGATACCTGAGAGCGGAGTAGTGATTCCTGAAAGAAGGGGCACGCAACAACCTTGGAGTTAGGGATGCCAACCCAAGGGACCTTAGCTGGTAGGGTATGATTCTACAGGGTACCCTTCTACGGGGAGGATAGAGATCGGCCAGGTTATAAGTGTGCCGTGGGCGGCATCAGAGAGGCAGAGTGGGAAACTGTCAAGGGACAATAGGAGAGGCCACGAAAGGTTCAGTGTGGGAGATCATGTGGGAAGAGAGGCCACGGGTCGTGGTTGGTAGGTGGGAAATGACATGAGGAACGTGAAAAGTACACCAGCTCTGGGTGAGATTACATGGAGATGTGGGTGAAGAAGGGATGGAAGGAGGCTGATGACCTGGATTGAGGAAACTGACCCCAAAAGGTGAGATCCTGGTTAGAGGGGCTGACCTTTTTTGAGACCCTGAGGACTGGGAACATGATCAAAAGAGATACCCATGGAGATTTCTGTGCGTCAAAGGGGAAGATTCTGAGTGCAGATATCATTGGGAAGTAGTTACAATGCACGTTTCTTTATAGTTACCAGGCTGACTCCCCATTCTATGCAGATTACTTTTTCTGTGTGTGGCTCTGTGTGTGTGTGTGGGGGGGGGGCTCTGTGTGTGTGTGTGGGGGGCTCTGTGTGTGTGGGGGGCTCTGTGTGTGTGGGGGGCTCTGTGTGTGTGGGGGGCTCTGTGTGTGTGTGGGGGGCTCTGTGTCTGTGTGGGGCTCTGTGTCTGTGTGTGGGGCTCTGTGTCTGTGTGTGGGGCTCTGTGTGGGGCTCTGTGTGGGGCTCTGTGTGTGGGGCTTTGTCTGTGTGTGGGGCTGTGTCTGTGTGTGGCGCTGTGTCTGTGTGTGGGGCTCTGCATGTGTGTGGGCCTCTGTATGTGTGGGTCTGTGTGGGTGTGGGTCTGTGTGTTTGTGTGTGGCATTCGCAAGAGATTAAGCTATTGGCATTGTAAATGACGATGCCATTTATTTATCTATTTTCAAAAGCAACACATAAATAAAAATGTTGTCATTTACAATGCCAATAGCTCTAACTTTTGCCAAGGCAAGACCGTTGCATTGTAAATGCTTGTCTTGTCATAATATTATAGATGTCCCCACTCTCGATGGAGAATTGTTAGTAGGCACTTGTACACATATTTATATGGAGAGCTGCTTAAACTTCTAGCAGTTTTTTGGTGGACTTTCCTTACCATAACTCTCGATTAGAGTTTATACCCATACAAAGTTACAGTAAACAAATTATTTTCCATGCCTTAAAATATTCACTCTTTGTGATATATATTGATAGAGTGCTTACAGCACTCTACATTGTATGGGAGCATTATACTCATAGTCTAAAGATATTCATATATATATTTTAATCGTTTTGCTGTGTACTATGTTTATTAAATGCATTTATCCAGCATTCACACCATTGAAAAGTAATGTACACCTTTAAGTAGGATTTATATGTATTAGAGACATGATCATCCCTGTACGCATAATGTGTAGATTGACATTATATTCATATCAATGTAATTGTGTGTGTTTAAATTGCCTGCACTGTAGGCCCAGAGCTGCATGCTGTTGACAGTTTCGAATCCTTAGTTGCTAAAGAAATAATTAAATGAATTGTTTGTGTGAGCCAGAACAGTATGCTCTCATCCCACTGCAGGTACAAGAATTCATCCTCGTTATTCTTAGTTTAAGGAGATAACCGGAATGTCTTTGAAGAGTATGAGAAGCGGGAAGGGAGGATATCTTCTGTGCCTGGCTTATCTGAACCCCAAGGCCACTGGAAGAAAAGAAGAACTTAATTAAAGAAGCAATGGAAAACTACTGCAGACCTTTGCAAGTGAAATAATTCGTCATGTGATACATTTAGGGGGGCTGAGTTTTGCCTTTTTGTATTATGCGCAGGGACAGAAATTCAGACTTCTACATTTTCGGAGGAGAAGGAGCATCCTAAGAGCGCGCTCCGTAGCCCTAAGCTATTTTCACATGAGTATTTCTTAGGAAGTCAACACGTGCTGACACCTTTGGGAAATGGAAAAGGGGAAATAGAAGGAGTACCAATAAGAGTAGTCTAGGGAATGATAATGTATGCTTCCTTTCTTAAGGACAAGCATTGGAAATGCAATGGGTCTCTGTGATCCGGCCCCACGGGACACCCGACCCCGAGACACCCCCTCACCTCTGTTGCCCTATCGCCCCACAGCATGTCCGGGTAGACGCGAGGCATCCCCAACAACAGCGTCCATGACGACCGGAATCCCGCCCCTCTCTCCTTTGCAGGGTCCAATCGGGTGTAACGAAGGACCGGAAGGGCTACCCCGCGACCCCGGAAGTCCCGCCTCCCTACGGACGGCCGGATACAGAAAAGACCGAGGAGAAGAGACATTCGGAGTCGAAGGATCGTGGCAGGAGCATTCGGCTGGAGCGGTGACGGACGGAGAGGTCGGGAACGGAGACAGCGAGGAGTGGTCCGAAGAGTGGTGGAGTCCCACGGAGGTGGCTGAAGAGCGGCCGTAACTCGGAGGAGAGTTACGGCGGAGCGTGTGAGTACCAGTTCCCTTCTTGCGCACATTAGGTGCACTGTGTACATAGCAGTAAAAACCCCTCCCCTTGTATAATTGTTCCCGCTATCCTAGGCACGTCACCTGTAGGCACTAGGCATCTTGTAAATACACACTGGACACTGTATAAAGAGCACCCCTCTCCCCACCACCTTGTGCACGTCTTCTTTACTTCCCCTTCCTCGACTCTTACCCATACCCTCCTCTGCCCGTACCCGACCCCAGCACTCCCCTTTCCTTTCCTCACACTACCGGGTAACGGTGACGGGATCGGATCTTTAGTCCAAGTGCGACTAACGGCTCCCTCTCTCTCTTGTTGCCCTCCGAGGTGTTCTCCGACTCTACCGAGGCAGCTACACCCAAGACCCGGACACCCGTCGGACCTTCAAAAGAACAGGACGACTAAAGAAGAAGAACACCTTTCACTGAGTGTTGAACCTGAACTCTCCTCTTGTCCCCGTAACCCGCTGTATAATAACTCAATAAAACACTATCGCCCACTATATCCGGCCTCCTCGCCTGACTTACCAGTCCGCCGACCGCCCACGGTCACATCTGGTGTCAGAAGTGGGATTAACTGGAGGAATGGAGGCCGTGATGAAGAGGATGGCAGACTCCCAGGAGCAGCTGGGAAAGATAATGGAGCAGTTCCTAAAGACAGCAGAAGATGACCGGGGTCAGCTCCATGATGTGTTAAAAGGACAGGGTACCTCCCATGAACAGGCCATGGGGAAACTGACCGATGTCCTGGGACATCCGAGACCGATGTCCTCCCTCCCTTCAGTGGTTCTTCAGAAATATGTGCCGGGAGAGGACCCTGACTTCTTTTTTACTAATTTTGAGCGGCTAGCCCAGGCGGCCACCTGGCCTGTGGACCGGTGGGCTCATTATCTAGGCCCCCTGCTAACGGGTGACCTGCAGGCTGCCTACCAGCAAGCGAACGTTCGGGGAGACACCCCATATGCAGACGTAAAAAGATGCATCCTTGAAAGGCTGGGTATCGATGAGGAGACCTACCGAGTACGACTACGTCAGGTAAAGGAAGGACCCCAGGAGACCCCCAGGGCCCTCTCCTACCGGATCAAAGACCTGGCCAACCGTTGGCTGAAACCCGAAGTCTCTACTAAAGATAATATCCTAGAAAAGATCTACTTGGAACAATTCCTATCCTCCTTGCTCCCAGGCACGCAAAGATGGGTGCGCCAGCATGCCCACCTGACCCTGGACACGGCAATAGAAATAGCGAGTGCCTATAGCAGGGCCCAGGAGGCCCAGAGAGGTAAAGAAGATCACCCCCACAAACCTCAACCCCCTGCCGGGCTACGTACTCGTCCCCCTGCTCCACGAAGACCTGACCCTCCTCTTTTGTTCCCCACCCCGGTGATACAACGTCCTGTGAACCCCGGACCACAATGCTACAGCTGTGGCGGATTCGGCCACATCGCCAGGATATGCCCGCACAAAGACGAGCCGATGGAAGTGGGGCTGGCACGTAACTATGTGTGTTCAGTCCCCGGGGCCCCACCACCTCCCTTTCGATGTCCTGTGACTTTTGATGGACAAACCCTCATGGCCCTAACGGACACCGGGTGTCGACAGAGCGTCCTCAGACCTCAGGACTTGTCGCATCCTGTGAAGCCCTCTTCCGACACGGTGGCCATTCAGTGTGTTCATGGGGATACAAAGAGATATCCCACCACCCAGGTAAAGGTCCAACATGCCAAGGATTCCGGAACCGCTCTCACTGTGGGACTGATACCCCGCCTTCCGGAACAGGCGATACTAGGGAGCGACTACCCCGGATTACCAGGATTGTTACGGGATACCACTGACTCCCTGACCCACTGGTGGGAAGACGCGCCTTTCCCAAAAGGTTTATCTTCTCCCATGCCGGCACGCAAACCACCCAAAACCAAAGCCCAGAAGAAGAAGGAGAAAAGAGAATACACAGGCGCATATCCAGTGATCCCGGATGAACACCCCTGGGAAACGGACCGGGAATTCCGGGCAGCACAACAGGAAGACCCTCTATTACAGGAAGCCTGGGGAAGGGCGGTGGACCAAGAGGATCCCCTTACCGTAGGTCCATACTTCCTCAAGAAAAACGGGCTATTGTATCGCATGGGTGGGAACCAACAGAAGCCCCAACTCCTGATCCCCGGTCCCTTTCAGGAGAAAGTACTCTTCCTAGCCCATAGTCACCTTCTGGGAGGCCACTTTGGGGAAGAAAAGACCAGTCAAACAGTATTGGACAAATTCTATTGGCCTGGGATCTACCAGCACATTAAGAAATATTGTAAAGAGTGTCCGGTATGCCAATTGCACAGCAGATACCGACCCCCTAGGGCTCCGCTGCATCCCCTTCCCATCATCGACGTCCCTTTTAGCCGAGTGGGGATGGATATAATAGGACCCCTGTTACCTTCCCGCAGCGGGTGTCGCTACGCCCTGGTGATTGTGGACTATGCCACCCGCTTCCCTGAAGCCCTTCCTTTACGACAGCCCACCACCCAGAACATTGCTAAGGCCCTCATTTCAGTATTCACTCGGGTGGGGTTTCCCCGGGAAATCCTGACCGATCAGGGCACTCCGTTTGTCTCCGCACTGATGAAACAGGTATGCTCCCACCTAGGAATCAAACAAATCCGGACCTCAGCATACCACCCCCAGACCGACGGGCTCGTCGAGAGGTACAATGCCACCCTGAAACAGACCCTTAAGAAACTGCTGGGTTTGGAAGCCAAACGGTGGGAGGATATGCTACCCCTTGCCCTGTTTGCCATCCGCTGCGCCAGTCAGAGCAGCACCGGGTACTCCCCCTATGAGTTGTTATACGGGCGACCCCCCCGCACCCTGCTGGACATGGCCCAAGAAGCATGGGAAGCAGACCCAGACCGTACTCGGCCCCTTCCCGAATACATAGAGAACCTGAAGACCCACCTGGCAAGCATAAGAGACATAGTGCGCCAGAACCTTGCGAATGCCCAAAACAAGCAAAAGGGACAGTATAATAAAGGCACCAAACCCAGAACCTTCCTGGCAGGCGATCTCGTGTTACTGATGTTACCCTCCTCCGATCAAAAACTCCTGGGTCAATGGCAGGGCCCTTTTTCCATCCTGCGTCAGGTGACCCCAGTCACGTACGAGTTAGACATGGATCCCACCCGTGGTGTAACCCAAATATATCATGTCAATCATTTAAAAAAATGGGAAGGCCCTCGTCCGGTTTTAACCGGATCGCCTTACTCGGGTCCCCTCTCCTTTACCCCCTGTATTGATCACGATATCACTCCCCAACAGCGACAGGAACTCGAGACCGTTCTTTTTCCGTTGCGACGGGTTTTTTCCTCTTCCCCGGGACACTCCG
Source organism: Lissotriton helveticus (assembly GCF_964261635.1). NCBI lineage: Eukaryota > Metazoa > Chordata > Amphibia > Caudata > Salamandridae > Lissotriton > Lissotriton helveticus. The sequence continues at coordinate 889,787,974 of NC_136071.1, read as the reverse complement.
CTATCACTGAGCACACAATACAGACGGTTCCCGGGAAGGTAATCCGACAAAGGCCCTATAGAGTCCCCGAGGCCCGCAGGGAGGTAATACGGAACGAGACAGAGCAGATGCTAAAGATGGGTATCATCGAACCATCGGTAAGCGAATGGAACTCCCCGATAGTCCTTGTGCCCAAACCGGACGGGTCTGTCCGGTTTTGTATTGATTTCAGGGAGGTCAACAAAATATCCTCCTTCGACACATATCCGTTACCCCGCGTCGACGAAATGGTCGAACGCATAGGGAAGGCCCAATACATCTCAACGCTAGACCTCTGTAAGGGGTATTGGCAAATCCCACTCAGAAAAGAAGACAGGAAAAAGACAGCCTTCTCCACCCCTGATGGGTTGTATCAATTTCTAGTCCTCCCTTTCGGTCTTCATGGCGCCCCAGCCACATTCCAGCGGGCCATGAATAAAATACTACGGCCTCACTCACTATATGCAGGCGCGTATCTTGACGATATCGTTATTTATAGTGACAACTGGACACAGCACCTAGAACACCTACACAAGGTGATCACCTCCCTGGGGACTTATGGTTTTACCATAAATCCCGCCAAAACTACCCTAGCAGCACAGACGGTAAAATATCTAGGCTACCTCCTGGGTGAGGGGTTGATAAGACCACAGGAAAGCAAAATTTAAGCCATCCAGGCCCTCCCTTTCCCGCAAACCAAAAGAGACCTTCGTGCTTTCCTGGGACTCCTGGGGTACTACCGACGCTTCGTACCGAACTTCTCCCAAAGAGCGGCCCCCCTTACAGACCTCTTGAAGAAATCCATGAAAACGGACACCCTCCTTAGGACCCCCACGGCCGAGTTGTTACAGGCTTTTTCCAGTTTGAAAACCGCTCTGACCTCCCATCCTGTGTTAGTCAGCCCTAATTACTCTCAACCCTTCGTGTTACAGACAGACGCCTCGGAACAGGGACTCGGGGCTGTCCTATCACAAATAACCCCCCAGGGAGACGAGAAACCTATTCTCTTCCTCAGCAGGAAATTGTTCCCACGTGAAAAAAGCTACGCCGTGGTGGAAAAGGAAGCCCTGGCCATCAAGTGGGCGGTGGAAAGCCTCCGTTATTATCTAGAGGGGAGACAATTCACCATCTACACCGATCATGCCCCCTTGGAGTGGATGGCTCGGAACAAAGGACACAACGATCGAGTCCTCCGCTGGTTCTTGGCCCTTCAACCCTACCACTTCACAACAGTCCACAGGAAAGGCTTAGAACAAGGGAATGCCGATTATCTGTCTCGATACCCTGTGTCCCCACCGGGTACAAGAAAGACAGCTAGGGGAAGGGAATGTGATCCGGCCCCACGGGACACCCGACCCCGAGACACCCCCTCACCTCTGTTGCCCTATCGCCCCACAGCATGTCCGGGTAGACGCGAGGCATCCCCAACAACAGCGTCCATGACGACCGGAATCCCGCCCCTCTCTCCTTTGCAGGGTCCAATCGGGTGTAACGAAGGACCGGAAGGGCTACCCCGCGACCCCGGAAGTCCCGCCTCCCTACGGACGGCCGGATACAGAAAAGACCGAGGAGAAGAGACATTCGGAGTCGAAGGATCGTGGCAGGAGCATTCGGCTGGAGCGGTGACGGACGGAGAGGTCGGGAACGGAGACAGCGAGGAGTGGTCCGAAGAGTGGTGGAGTCCCACGGAGGTGGCTGAAGAGCGGCCGTAACTCGGAGGAGAGTTACGGCGGAGCGTGTGAGTACCAGTTCCCTTCTTGCGCACATTAGGTGCACTGTGTACATAGCAGTAAAAACCCCTCCCCTTGTATAATTGTTCCCGCTATCCTAGGCACGTCACCTGTAGGCACTAGGCATCTTGTAAATACACACTGGACACTGTATAAAGAGCACCCCTCTCCCCACCACCTTGTGCACGTCTTCTTTACTTCCCCTTCCTCGACTCTTACCCATACCCTCCTCTGCCCGTACCCGACCCCAGCACTCCCCTTTCCTTTCCTCACACTACCGGGTAACGGTGACGGGATCGGATCTTTAGTCCAAGTGCGACTAACGGCTCCCTCTCTCTCTTGTTGCCCTCCGAGGTGTTCTCCGACTCTACCGAGGCAGCTACACCCAAGACCCGGACACCCGTCGGACCTTCAAAAGAACAGGACGACTAAAGAAGAAGAACACCTTTCACTGAGTGTTGAACCTGAACTCTCCTCTTGTCCCCGTAACCCGCTGTATAATAACTCAATAAAACACTATCGCCCACTATATCCGGCCTCCTCGCCTGACTTACCAGTCCGCCGACCGCCCACGGTCACATCCTCGCATTAGAAAAGTTGGAGCTATTGGTTTTGTAAATGACAATTTTTTTTGAATGTGTTGGTTTTGAAAATAGCCAAATTAATAGCTTTGTCATTTACAATGCCAATACTTTAAGCTTTTTCAAATGTGACACCTATAGCATTCGTAATGCAACATGTTTTGTATGTATGTAATTAAATGCAAAAAAAACGAGAGACACGGCCCGCAAAGAAATTGGCGCGAAATGAAGACAAGGCACATGTAAGTGAGGGCAAGTTAGACCTTTCAGTGCGTCTAAACACTAAAACACACGATACTTTAGAGACCTAATGTGTTCTAAATTTGCAAGGAGCGATGTGTTTTGTTTCATGGTGACAGGCTTGAATCCTAGTGGGTCCACTTGACCATTATCCTTCATAGGTCGGACAAACATAGTGCATTGAGTTGGGTAATCTAGCACACAACACCAAGCAAGTAAATTCAAGGCCACGTCACATGAGGTTATTTGCGGATATGTTACGGTCAGGATGAGATTCTGCGATGTGGAAAGACATAATATCTAGGGTGAGCGAAGCAAGTGTGACCAGACTGGAGGATAGTTCAAAGGTTATCCCCACAGAACATTTGTAAGAATATGGGGTTGAATAGAGCATTCTAAAACACGTTTTAACATTTTCTAAACGGCTCAGAAAGGGCATTCATGAAACACACCAGTATTCCAATTAGAAAGATCGCGATTTAGAAAGGGAGATGGAGAAGGACACAAACAGAGAAAGAGAGAGAAATAGAAAGATGGGAGGGAGGTGATGCGGGAGAGACATATAGAGACAGCAAGACATTGAGAGAATGAGCGGCAGACACAAATAGAAAGAATATGAGAAAGGGCCAGAGAAAGATAAGGGGACAGCAAGCAAGACAAATGGACAGCAACAGAAGGGAGAGAAGTGTGGATGGTGGTTTTGAAATGACTCTGCGCCACTCAGTTACACCGCTGCTCTACCAAGAGAACCAAAAACGTCTGGGAGGCATCTGCATGCACCAGTTCCAACAAGGGAATCCTAGTACCATTTTTCATACTTTAAAAATTGGAAAAAAATATTTATTAGATTTCCAAATTTTAACATAAGGAAATTCCCTAGTCTATGAGCAGAAAAACAATGCAGAAACAGCATTTTGCGACTCTTATGTACCAGGTTACTCATCGCAGTGTCAAACACCATTCAAAAGCTTACACTGCTAAAAATGCAAGAAAATTGAACAGCCTGCGAAGGATAATGCTGGAACTCTAATTACCAGGTGTAAATACTACGTGCGGTGGCATCCACAGCAGAAGCTGAAGCTGTGAAGTACACCAATTTATAGGAGGAGACAGTTTCCGCAAGGTCAGAGTGAGAAATCGCGAAGCCACAGCTTCAAGAGGAGAGAGAGAAGTGGAATCGTAAACGGCACTAGAGAACAGCACATTAAACAGACAGTCGAGCGCTTGCCCACATTCCTAGAGGACTTTCTGATAACATTTCAGGCCGTTGCACGATGGATGGTTGGATGTTAAGGACAGAGATTGCAATAAGTAACAAGAATAAACAGAAGGGAAAATAACCTGGTGGGGATAAACAAGGGTGAAATTAAAAAGAAAAGCTCTTGGCATCACGGCCTGCCGGCCGTGAAAGTGAAAGTACGGCCGGCCAGCCGTGTAGATTTCCAAATTTTAACATAAGGAAATTCCCTAGTCTATGAGCAGAAAAACAATGCAGAAACAGCATTTTGCGACTCTTATGTACCAGGTTACTCATCGCAGTGTCAAACACCAGTCAAAAGCTTACACTGCTAAAAATGCAAGAAAATTGAACAGCCTGCGAAGGATAATGCTAGAACTCTAATTACCAGGTGTAAATACTACGTGCGGTGGCATCCACAGCTGAAGCTGTGAAGTACACCAATTTATAGGAGGAGACCGTTTCCGCAAGGTCAGAGTGAGAAATCGCGAAGCCACAGCTTCAAGAGCAGAGAGAGAAGTGGAATCGTAAACGGCACTAGAGAACAGCACATTAAACAGACAGTCGAGCGCTTGCCCACATTCCTAGAGGACTTTCTGATAACATTTCAGGCCGTTGCACGATGGATGGTTGGATATTAAGGACAGAGATTGCAATAAGTAACAAGGATAAACAGAAGGGAAAATAACGTGGTGGGGATAAACAAGGGTGAAATAAAAAAATAACAGCTCTTGGCATCACGGCCTGCCGGCCGTGAAAGTGAAAGTACGGCAGGCCGGCCGTGAATAATTAGGGGAGGAGCAGCCAGGAGAGAGCAGGAGCAGAGGCGCCAAGCTGGGGAACAGATTGCTGGCGATTTGATGATGTGCACGCGCATTTTAGCTCAATGCACTTGCGCATTGACCTAAAAGCGCACGGGCACAGCATCAAATCGCCAGTCTAGTTAAAGTCTGTTTAAGCCCCTATAGTCTCGCTCAATGCGCATGCGCATTGACAGGCGAGACCTAACAAATGAATTAGATTCCGCCTCTATCTTGTGGTGTATTTTGATTCTGGAATTTAGTACATTGTGTCTTCTGTGCCGAATTAATTATAGGCGTAGGTTCGGCTCTGTATTTATTTTTATGTACATATATTCCCTAATTTTAAGGTGCGTGTATATTTACTTATTTTTGGCCTTATAATAAAACCCATAAACTGGACTTCGGAGTCTGTGGTCTTTTACGCATGACTAAATTGTAAGTATAATCTTGAAGTGTTTGTTCCCCTCAACCACTTTCAGCAGGCAAATGAAAGACCATCAGTGCTAAATTCGGAAGGGAAGGCTGGGACAAAATTTAGCGTAATCAATATCAAAGACTCCGTATATATGCATATGCATCTCTGTACACTTGTATCTCTTGTGTGTATCAGAACTTTTGCTAAAAAGGAAGTGCTTGAAACTGAAAATACGACAGAACCATTAGTTCAAAATTAACAATCTGGAAACAGGGTGAAGTATTTAAAAAAGGCAAACATTGGAACCATTTTTAAAACTATGTTCTATTTTTAGAGGTCTTGGGACCTGCATACATTGGCCCACACAAAACCCTAGAACGTGAAATAAAAATTTTAATACCCTCACAAGACTCAAGCAGTGCACGCTGAAATCGCACAGTGGTACCTGCTTGGGTGTCTCACCAGCTTCTACCCTTCTCTGCAGCAGGTTAGGCCACTCAACAAAGGTCCTGCAGGTCAGTGGCACAGTGTGGGGGGTTCACCATTTGTTGAGAGCTGTCGAATTTTTGACATCTGTGCAAATTAAACAAAATATAAGAAAGTACATTTTGTGTCAGTCATGTGCCATTGTTCCTAAAGCAAATGCTGATTTTCTGCCATTGCATTGTATTGTTCAGAATATTACTTTGGCGCAAAGATAATAGGTAATAGATAAACGTTTTGGGTCATTGTTGTATTTTAGGTCAGTTCTCTTGTTCTGATACGAAGGGGTTTACTAGTCCAGGCCCTGCTTATCATGCTGCCATGTCGCCTGTCCCTTTTGAAAATGCAAAACCTACACATTTTAATGACCCACGTTCTGCCAACCGTAAGTCAGCTCCACTTGTATTGAGTTTATCCTTATTGCGCAGTTTGTAGTGTCTGGTTACTTTCGGATAGCTTTAATGCATGGTGTAGAGCTTTTTGATGGAGCGCCCCCCCGAAATTGCTCGTTGGTGGCGAGGCCAGTCTTGCGCTGGCTGCTTGTGGTGCTGTTTTCCTCAGCAGGTGAAGCAGCGCCCTCTCCTCTCCTCCCCTCCCCTCCCCTCCCCTCTGGTGCCTCGTACCCTGGGAGGCTCTCCCTTGCAGCTCCGCCGGGCATGACGTGCGCTCAGCCAGCACAGCAGAGCTCTAGATTGGGCTGCCAAGTGTCCCTCTCTGTGTGATTAACACTGTGGGAGCTGGGCTCTGCTCCGGGCTGCTGCTTCGTGCAGCGTGCCCGGTGCTGGCTGTCAGAGCAGCGGGGGCCTTAGTAGCTATGTGACCACCCGACTTGGGGTGGCGGCAGAAGGAGACAGACGTATATGGTTTATCACTAGCCCCGTGGTCTCAATGCCTTTTGTACCACAGTATGCTAACAGGTTACTGCAGTTTAAATAAAAGACACCCTCACATCCTGCACTGTATTAAATATAAGTTGAGTCTCAAATTGTTTTACAACTAAAACTCCTGATCAACGTACTTAGAAATATACAGAGTAAATGAGCGGGTTGTTTTCCTCTGAGCGGGGCTGCATGGGGCGTGGCTTCAGCGTTCTGCTCGCGCTTCGAGGCTCTCCTTTAGGAAGTTCCTCCGCGTGCCCATCTCCTGTCCATACGCGTGCACATCTCCTGTCCCCCTTTGGAACAAAAATCGACGACAATAGATTTTGCAAGCGACAGCGCAGCGCATGCGCTGCGACGGTAGCGAAACCTAAAAACATTAACTGCTGTTTTCCCTTTGTTCAGCCTAGTCCCTCTACAAATATTACACTACAAAAGATGGGTTACTTTTATTCACTGAGGACTAGAGAGGCAGTTCCTAAAGTTCTTGTGCCCTACTTTAGGAAAAGCGACATTAGCTAATGCTGCTTAGCACAGTAGAAGAAAAGTGCAAGATAATATCTTGAGACACCATCACATTTTCAGCAAGGTGATGCAAATTCAGTCCCATGGCTTGAGTGAGTTTTTGTCGGCACAGACAAGACTCACAATCTAAAAAAGATGTGCAGGCTCCTCATTTTTTTAAAACAAACTGAATATATAGTTCATGGGACCACTTGAATATAGGCCGCAAATAATGTCTCTCCAGAACCCATACACACGTTTTTAGAAGAACCTCATACTTTGCATGTTATGGTATGTTATGTTAGGATGTCTTGTAAAGCGCGCAGCTGCCCCAGCAAAGGGGCGACCCGGCGCTCATGTTCATAACTAATGTCATGAGGCACACACTTTGAGGTGATTCTTACAAGTACTTCATAGTTAGCTCTTTCAAAATGCCCTTAAATGGCTAACCCATTTTTTAGGTTTCGCCCTGGCCGTAGCAACTGCGTAGCAGTTGCTCCGCCCAGGGGGAAATCTTATGATCCTACATATGGGGCTTTGGTCCCGCCTCTGTCTTCCATTGGCTAGCTCCATAAATGGAGGCTAGCCATTGGAAGACATTGTTGTCCGTCACTCTTTCCCCCGTGAAAACGCGATTCGGGGGCGTTTCCGTGTCTTTTTTTAAGTCCCGCCCTCTCCTCTTCCTATTGGCTGGAATTTTACCTTCCAGCCAATGGGAAGGGGAGAACACGATAGATAAGGGACTGCCCGCACATCGAGCGTGATGGTTGTTTACTGCCTTGATCTGTGTCTTGGTGTAGGGCTGGCAATGTGTGTTTACTGTTGCTTGTTTTAATTTGTCTCTTTCCCACCCCGACTCCGAACTCGCTGTTAATTTTTTATTATTTATTAATTAAATAATGCAGCCCACGCCGAGCCTCGAACCCTATTCTCCAGGTCCAGGCAGCGCGCTCAGCCTGCCATCTGTTTTGGATCAGGTTACTGCTTTCACTTTCGCAGCTATTATTATAAAGGATAGGACTTGTTTTTAAAAGTGGACATTTTGGGGAAGTTTTGCTCCGTTAAATACAAGTTTGAAGCGCATCATTTATCTTCCAATCTATATCTTAGTTTTGAGTTTCGTGTTACTGTTTACTCATCTCATTCAATTACAATTCATAGAGCCTAAAGAAGTCATATATGAATGTATCCTTTATGTAATGAAACAAGTGCTCATGTAAAGCGATTTGGATATCATCGGGTCGAGAAGTATAAACTGCAAAATACAAAAAAAAGTGCTTAACTATTTTGTACAATTTTCAGTGTAGGCTGAGAAATAATTCTTAAATGTATATTAGTGTTAAGCTGTAATTGAATCAGTCGGCGCACCCAGTTCACCGTCTGCTATCATTGAGACGTTGACATTCTAAGATGGCCGCCGCGGGCTCGATGTCATCCCCCGGCCCGCGTCCTTCTTCTGTGTCAGCGGCGCCTCTCCAGTGACGGCCGTGGCGCTGCTATCAGGCCGTGTGTGCCGCCGCGTGCGGTTGCCAGGGGAGCCAGCTTCCCGTGCAGGAACCGGAAAAAGACCCGCAGCGGTACCGGGAAGAGTTGGCAGCCCGGCCCCGGTGAGTGCAGCGCATTGGCGGGAGGAGTTGTCCTGTTCTTTACAGAAGCCTGTCTCTGCTTCTTTTCACACACCCCCGGTGTCCTGCCCCCCCCCCCCGGTCCCACCCAGAGGCCTCTTCCAGAGCCCCCTCTTTGCTTTAGTTTGACTTTCCTCCCTGTTAGGGGTGGCTCTAGTCCTAACCCAGTTGCACAGACGCTCCCCTTCACCTCGGTCCTGCACTTAAGTTCAGGAAGTGCTCCTTCACAGGGCTCCACCCTCCCAAGTTCAAGGAGCCCCTACAGGCAGCCCTGCATGCAGAGTGCCCCCACCCTAAGCCACAGTGGTACCAGTCACCCCCGCTCATCACAGTTCAGGAACTTCCTACGCCTCCACTCAGACAGGGCAAATTTTACCAGGCTGCACTGTCTGGAAGCAGCCCCCTCCCAGAGGGATCACCCCTCCGCCCCCAGAAAGACCCCCCCCCCGAAAGAACCCCCCAGAGGAATCCCCCCCCCCCCCAGAAAGATCCCCCCTCGCCCCATCCCGGAGGGATCAGCCCTCCGCCCCCAGAACGACCCCCCCCGGGAGGAATCCCACCCCCCCAGAAAGACCCCCCCCGTGTTCCCTCCTCCGGCCCCAGCACACTGCATGAATAACAGAAGGCACTCCACCAAAGCCTGCTGGGAACTTGCCTTGGGACCTGAGCTCGGCCCCAGAGATTCAGTTGGATCGAAGCCCCCCCTCTACAGCTTCCAGCCTATGCTCTTACTTCCATTCGTGATCATGAATGAATGGCACTTTTTATAGGCGGTGTATGATTGCAGAGTACCCTGCTATGTTTATTTGGAGTATGGCGTATTGAACGGACGTGGCTTGTTTGTATTTGTATTCATCCATTTACACCCTTTTACGTTAAAATAGCTATAGCTTTACTGTATAGTTGCTATAAAAGCTTATAATATGGTATAGTGTGCACTTTAAAAAAAAATCACTCCACTGCAATCAAAAAAGCATGAATAAAAAACATTGCCATTTACAATGCCAGTAGCTCCAACTCCAACAAATGTGAGACCTATTGCAATGTAAATAACAATGCCATTTATTTATACGTAAAAAAAAAAGAAATGTCATGAGCAATGCCAATAGCTCTAACTTTTCCAAAGGCGAAACCATTGCATTGTAAATGCTTGTTTAAATAGATTTTTATTATTTTTACAAAGCACAAAAAAATCAAAATTTGGGGATTTGTGAATTAAAACTGACTATGGCACCAGATGTACAATACATTTGCAGTCGCAAACCCTGCGATTCACAAAATCACTGGGATTGTGTCTGCAAAATGGCTGTTTTGTATGTACAAAATCTACTTTACGAGTTAGAAACTTTTCTCTGACTCATAAAATAGGTTTTGCAGCCCATACTAAACCTCATGATTCAGAAAAGGGGGTGGTGATGAACAGAGTGTCTGAATTAAGCAGACCACTCTTACCCAGTCCAAAGATCAGGGCTTGATCCATCACCGTTTTTTAGCTCACTGCACCATCCCAGCTCAGAACCCGGCTACATGCAAATTAGTCTGTTCCTGTCCCAGTGCATGATGGGAACAGGGCAAACCAAACTACCAAGCCAATTCTTATACTGGGAAGGAAACAAGCTTCCGGGGACCGGTTTCTGGCACTTCAGCCGTCGTCGGCCCGGCTTGCTTGAATCCTGATGGTGCAATGAGCAAGGGACTCACATCTGAGTATACCCTTCCACGCTTATGGTGGACAAAATGATTCAGAAAAGGGGGTGGTGATGAACAGAGTGTCTGAATTAAGCAGACCACTCTTACCCAGTCCAAAGATCAGGGCTTGATCCATCACCGTTTTTTAGCTCACTGCACCATCCCAGCTCAGAACCCGGCTACATGCAAATTAGTCTGTTCCTGTCCCAGTGCATGATGGGAACAGGGCAAACCAAACTACCAAGCCAATTCTTATACTGGGAAGGAAACAAGCTTCCGGGGACCGGTTTCTGGCACTTCAGCCGTCGTCGGCCCGGCTTGCTTGAATCCTGATGGTGCAATGAGCAAGGGACTCACATCTGAGTATACCCTTCCACGCTTATGGTGGACAAAATGATTCAGAAAAGGGGGTGGTGATGAACAGAGTATCTGAATTAAGCAGACCACTCTTACCCAGTCCAAAGATCAGGGCTTGATCCATCACCGTTTTTTAGCTCACTGCACCATCCCAGCTCAGAACCCGGCTACATGCAAATTAGTCTGTTCCTGTCCCAGTGCATGATGGGAACAGGGCAAACCAAACTACCAAGCCAATTCTTATACTGGGAAGGAAACAAGCTTCCGGGGACCGGTTTCTGGCATTTCAGCCGTCGTCGGCCCGGCTTGCTTGAATCCTGATGGTGCAATGAGCAAGGGACTCACATCTGAGTATACCCTTCCACGCTTATGGTGGACAAAATGATTCAGAAAAGGGGGTGGTGATGAACAGAGTGTCTGAATTAAGCAGACCACTCTTACCCAGTCCAAAGATCAGTGCTTGATCCATCACCGTTTTTTAGCTCACTGCACCATCCCAGCTCAGAACCCGGCTACATGCAAATTAGTCTGTTCCTGTCCCAGTGCATGATGGGAACAGGGCAAACCAAACTACCAAGCCAATTCTTATACTGGGAAGGAAACAAGCTTCCGGGGACCGGTTTCTGGCATTTCAGCCGTCGTCGGCCCGGCTTGCTTCAATCCTGATGGTGCAATGAGCAAGGGACTCACATCTGAGTATACCCTTCCACGCTTATGGTGGACAAAATGATTCAGAAAAGGGGGTGGTGATGAACAGAGTGTCTGAATTAAGCAGACCACTCTTACCCAGTCCAAAGATCAGGGCTTGATCCATCACCCTTTTTTAGCTCACTGCACCATCCCAGCTCAGAACCCGGCTACATGCAAATTAGTCTGTTCCTGTCCCAGTGCATGATGGGAACAGGGCAAACCAAACTACCAAGCCAATTCTTATACTGGGAAGGAAACAAGCTTCCGGGGACCGGTTTCTGGCATTTCAGCCGTCGTCGGCCCGGCTTGCTTGAATCCTGATGGTGCAATGAGCAAGGGACTCACATCTGAGTATACCCTTCCACGCTTATGGTGGACAAAATGATTCAGAAAAGGGGGTGGTGATGAACAGAGTGTCTGAATTAAGCAGACCACTCTTACCCAGTCCAAAGATCAGGGCTTGATCCATCACTGTTTTTTAGCTCACTGCACCATCCCAGCTCAGAACCCGGCTACATGCAAATTAGTCTGTTCCTGTCCCAGTGCATGATGGGAACAGGGCAAACCAAACTACCAAGCCAATTCTTATACTGGGAAGGAAACAAGCTTCCGGGGACCGGTTTCTGGCATTTCAGCCGTCGTCGGCCCGGCTTGCTTGAATCCTGATGGTGCAATGAGCAAGGGACTCACATCTGAGTATACCCTTCCACGCTTATGGTGGACAAAATGATTCAGAAAAGGGGGTGGTGATGAACAGAGTGTCTGAATTAAGCAGACCACTCTTACCCAGTCCAAAGATCAGGGCTTGATCCATCACCGTTTTTTAGCTCACTGCACCATCCAAGCTCAGAACCCGGCTACATGCAAATTAGTCTGTTCCTGTCCCAGTGCATGATGGGAACAGGGCAAACCAAACTACCAAGCCAATTCTTATACTGGGAAGGAAACAAGCTTCCGGGGACCGGTTTCTGGCATTTCAGCCGTCGTCGGCCCGGCTTGCTTGAATCCTGATGGTGCAATGAGCAAGGGACTCACATCTGAGTATACCCTTCCACGCTTATGGTGGACAAAATGATTCAGAAAAGGGGGTGGTGATGAACAGAGTGTCTGAATTAAGCAGACCACTCTTACCCAGTCCAAAGATCAGGGCTTGATCCATCACCGTTTTTTAGCTCACTGCACCATCCCAGCTCAGAACCCGGCTACATGCAAATTAGTCTGTTCCTGTCCCAGTGCATGATGGGAACAGGGCAAACCAAACTACCAAGCCAATTCTTATACTGGGAAGGAAACAAGCTTCCGGGGACCCGTTTCTGGCATTTCAGCCGTCGTCGGCCCGGCTTGCTTGAATCCTGATGGTGCAATGAGCAAGGGACTCACATCTGAGTATACCCTTCCACGCTTATGGTGGACAAAATGATTCAGAAAAGGGGGTGGTGATGAACAGAGTGTCTGAATTAAGCAGACCACTCTTACCCAGTCCAAAGATCAGGGCTTGATCCATCACCGTTTTTTAGCTCACTGCACCATCCCAGCTCAGAACCCGGCTACATGCAAATTAGTCTGTTCCTGTCCCAGTGCATGATGGGAACAGGGCAAACCAAACTACCAAGCCAATTCTTATACTGGGAAGGAAACAAGCTTCCGGGGACCGGTTTCTGGCATTTCAGCCGTCGTCGGCCCGGCTTGCTTGAATCCTGATGGTGCAATGAGCAAGGGACTCACATCTGAGTATACCCTTCCACGCTTATGGTATACAAAATGATGCGGGAAAAGGGGGTGGTGATGAACAGTGTGTCTGAATTAAGCAGACCACTCTTACCCAGTCCAAAGATCAGGGCTTGATCCATCACCGTTTTTTAGCTCACTGCACCATCCCAGCTCAGAACCCGGCTACATGCAAATTAGTCTGTTCCTGTCCCAGTGCATGATGGGAACAGGGCAAACCAAACTACCGAGCCAATTCTTATACTGGGAAGGAAACAAGCTTCCGGGGACCGGTTTCTGGCATTTCAGCCGTCGTCGGCCCGGCTTGCTTGAATCCTGATGGTGCAATGAGCAAGGGACTCACATCTGAGTATACCCTTCCACGCTTATGGTGGACAAAATGATTCAGAAAAGGGGGTGGTGATGAACAGAGTGTCTGAATTAAGCAGACCACTCTTACCCAGTCCAAAGATCAGGGCTTGATCCATCACCTTTTTTAGCTCACTGCACCATCCCAGCTCAGAACCCGGCTACATGCAAATTAGTCTGTTCCTGTCCCAGTGCATGATGGGAACAGGGCAAACCAAACTACCAAGCCAATTCTTATACTGGGAAGGAAACAAGCTTCCGGGGACCGGTTTCTGGCATTTCAGCCGTCGTCGGCCCGGCTTGCTTGAATCCTGATGGTGCAATGAGCAAGGGACTCACATCTGAGTATACCCTTCCACGCTTATGGTGGACAAAATGATTCAGAAAAGGGGGTGGTGATGAACAGAGTGTCTGAATTAAGCAGACCACTCTTACCCAGTCCAAAGATCAGGGCTTGATCCATCACCGTTTTTTAGCTCACTGCACCATCCCAGCTCAGAACCCGGCTACATGCAAATTAGTCTGTTCCTGTCCCAGTGCATGATGGGAACAGGGCAAACCAAACTACCAAGCCAATTCTTATACTGGGAAGGAAACAAGCTTCCGGGGACCGGTTTCTGGCATTTCAGCCGTCGTCGGCCCGGCTTGCTTGAATCCTGATGGTGCAATGAGCAAGGGACTCACATCTGAGTATACCCTTCCACGCTTATGGTGGACAAAATGATTCAGAAAAGGGGGTGGTGATGAACAGAGTGTCTGAATTAAGCAGACCACTCTTACCCAGTCCAAAGATCAGGGCTTGATCCATCACCGTTTTTTAGCTCACTGCACCATCCCAGCTCAGAACCCGGCTACATGCAAATTAGTCTGTTCCTGTCCCAGTGCATGATGGGAACAGGGCAAACCAAACTACCAAGCCAATTCTTATACTGGGAAGGAAACAAGCTTCCGGGGACCGGTTTCTGGCATTTCAGCCGTCGTCGGCCCGGCTTGCTTGAATCCTGATGGTGCAATGAGCAAGGGACTCACATCTGAGTATACCCTTCCACGCTTATGGTGGACAAAATGATTCAGAAAAGGGGGTGGTGATGAACAGAGTGTCTGAATTAAGCAGACCACTCTTACCCAGTCCAAAGATCAGGGCTTGATCCATCACCGTTTTTTAGCTCACTGCACCATCCCAGCTCAGAACCCGGCTACATGCAAATTAGTCTGTTCCTGTCCCAGTGCATGATGAGAACAGGGCAAACCAAACTACCAAGCCAATTCTTATACTGGGAAGGAAACAAGCTTCCAGGGACCGGTTTCTGGCATTTCAGCCGTCGTCGGCCCGGCTTGCTTGAATCCTGATGGTGCAATGAGCAAGGGACTCACATCTGAGTATACCCTTCCATGCTTATGGTGGACAAAATGATTCAGAAAAGGGGGTGGTGATGAACAGAGTGTCTGAATTAAGCAGACCACTCTTACCCAGTCCAAAGATCAGGGCTTGATCCATCACCGTTTTTCAGCTCACTGCACCATCCAAGCTCAGAACCCGGCTACATGCAAATTAGTCTGTTCCTGTCCCAGTGCATGATGGGAACAGGCCAAACCAAACTACCAAGCCAATTCTTATACTGGGAAGGAAACAAGCTTCCGGGGACCGGTTTCTGGCATTTCAGCCGTCGTCGGCCCGGCTTGCTTGAATCCTGATGGTGCAATGAGCAAGGGACTCACATCTGAGTATACCCTTCCACGCTTATGGTGGACAAAATGATTCAGAAAAGGGGGTGGTGATGAACAGAGTGTCTGAATTAAGCAGACCACTCTTACCCAGTCCAAAGATCAGGGCTTGATCCATCACCGTTTTTTAGCTCACTGCACAATCCCAGCTCAGAACCCGGCTACATGCAAATTAGTCTGTTCCTGT
Organism: Lissotriton helveticus; assembly: GCF_964261635.1. NCBI lineage: Eukaryota > Metazoa > Chordata > Amphibia > Caudata > Salamandridae > Lissotriton > Lissotriton helveticus. Next base: position 889,772,736 of record NC_136071.1, on the reverse strand, counting down.
CCCAGTGCATGATGGGAACAGGGCAAACCAAACTACCAGGCCAATTCTTATACTGGGAAGGAAACAAGCTTCCGGGGACCGGTTTCTGGCATTTCAGCCGTCGTCGGCCCGGCTTGCTTGAATCCTGATGGTGCAATGAGCAAGGGACTCACATCTGAGTATACCCTTCCACGCTTATGGTGGACAAAATGATTCAGAAAAGGGGGTGGTGATGAACAGAGTGTCTGAATTAAGCAGACCACTCTTACCCAGTCCAAAGATCAGGGCTTGATCCATCACCGTTTTTTAGCTCACTGCACCATCCCAGCTCAGAACCCGGCTACATGCAAATTAGTCTGTTCCTGTCCCAGTGCATGATGGGAACAGGGCAAACCAAACTACCAAGCCAATTCTTATACTGGGAAGGAAACAAGCTTCCAGGGACCGGTTTCTGGCATTTCAGCCGTCGTCGGCCCGGCTTGCTTGAATCCTGATGGTGCAATGAGCAAGGGACTCACATCTGAGTATACCCTTCCATGCTTATGGTGGACAAAATGATTCAGAAAAGGGGGTGGTGATGAACAGAGTGTCTGAATTAAGCAGACCACTCTTACCCAGTCCAAAGATCAGGGCTTGATCCATCACCGTTTTTCAGCTCACTGCACCATCCAAGCTCAGAACCCGGCTACATGCAAATTAGTCTGTTCCTGTCCCAGTGCATGATGGGAACAGGGCAAACCAAACTACCAAGCCAATTCTTATACTGGGAAGGAAACAAGCTTCCGGGGACCGGTTTCTGGCATGTCAGCCGTCGTCGGCCCGGCTTGCTTGAATCCTGATGGTGCAATGAGCAAGGGACTCACATCTGAGTATACCCTTCCACGCTTATGGTGGACAAAATGATTCAGAAAAGGGGGTGGTGATGAACAGAGTGTCTGAATTAAGCAGACCACTCTTACCCAGTCCAAAGATCAGGGCTTGATCCATCACCGTTTTTTAGCTCACTGCACCATCCCAGCTCAGAACCCGGCTACATGCAAATTAGTCTGTTCCTGTCCCAGTGCATGATGGGAACAGGGCAAACCAAACTACCAAGCCAATTCTTATACTGGGAAGGAAACAAGCTTCCGGGGACCGGTTTCTGGCATTTCAGCCGTCGTCGGCCCGGCTTGCTTGAATCCTGATGGTGCAATGAGCAAGGGACTCACATCTGAGTATACCCTTCCACGCTTATGGTGGACAAAATGATTCAGAAAAGGGGGTGGTGATGAACAGAGTGTCTGAATTAAGCAGACCACTCTTACCCAGTCCAAAGATCAGGGCTTGATCCATCACCGTTTTTTAGCTCACTGCACAATCCCAGCTCAGAACCCGGCTACATGCAAATTAGTCTGTTCCTGTCCCAGTGCATGATGGGAACAGGGCAAACCAAACTACCAAGCCAATTCTTATACTGGGAAGGAAACAAGCTTCCGGGGACCGGTTTCTGGCATTTCAGCCGTCGTCGGCCCGGCTTGCTTGAATCCTGATGGTGCAATGAGCAAGGGACTCACATCTGAGTATACCCTTCCACGCTTATGGTGGACAAAATGATTCAGAAAAGGGGGTGGTGATGAACAGAGTGTCTGAATTAAGCAGACCACTCTTACCCAGTCCAAAGATCAGGGCTTGATCCATCACCGTTTTTTAGCTCACTGCACCATCCCAGCTCAGAACCCGGCTACATGCAAATTAGTCTGTTCCTGTCCCAGTGCATGATGGGAACAGGGCAAACCAAACTACCAAGCCAATTCTTATACTGGGAAGGAAACAAGCTTCCAGGGACCGGTTTCTGGCATTTCAGCCGTCGTCGGCCCGGCTTGCTTGAATCCTGATGGTGCAATGAGCAAGGGACTCACATCTGAGTATACCCTTCCACGCTTATGGTGGACAAAATGATTCAGAAAAGGGGGTGTGATGAACAGAGTGTCTGAATTAAGCAGACCACTCTTACCCAGTCCAAAGATCAGGGCTTGATCCATCACCGTTTTTTAGCTCACTGCACCATCCCAGCTCAGAACCCGGCTACATGCAAATTAGTCTGTTCCTGTCCCAGTGCATGATGGGAACAGGGCAAACCAAACTACCAAGCCAATTCGTATACTGGGAAGGAAACAAGCTCCGGGGACCGGTTTCTGGCATTTCAGCCGTCGTCGGCCCGGCTTGCTTGAATCCTGATGGTGCAATGAGCAAGGGACTCACATCTGAGTATACCCTTCCATGCTTATGGTGGACAAAATGATTCAGAAAAGGGGGTGGTGATGAACAGAGTGTCTGAATTAAGCAGACCACTCTTACCCAGTCCAAAGATCAGGGCTTGATCCATCACCGTTTTTTAGCTCACTGCACCATCCCAGCTCAGAACCCGGCTACATGCAAATTAGTCTGTTCCTGTCCCAGTGCATGATGGGAACAGGGCAAACCAAACTACCAAGCCAATTCTTATACTGGGAAGGAAACAAGCTTCCGGGGACCCGTTTCTGGCATTTCAGCCGTCGTCGGCCCGGCTTGCTTGAATCCTCATGGTGCAATGAGCAAGGGACTCACATCTGAGTATACCCTTCCACGCTTATGGTGGACAAAATGATTCAGAAAAGGGGGTGGTGATGAACAGAGTGTCTGAATTAAGCAGACCACTCTTACCCAGTCCAAAGATCAGGGTTTGATCCATCACCGTTTTTTAGCTCACTGCACCATCCCAGCTCAGAACCCGGCTACATGCAAATTAGTCTGTTCCTGTCCCAGTGCATGATGGGAACAGGGCAAACCAAACTACCAAGCCAATTCTTATACTGGGAAGGAAACAAGCTTCCGGGGACCGGTTTCTGGCATTTCAGCCGTCGTCGGCCCGGCTTGCTTGAATCCTGATGGTGCAATGAGCAAGGGACTCACATCTGAGTATACCCTTCCACGCTTATGGTGGACAAAATGATTCAGAAAAGGGGGTGGTGATGAACAGAGTGTCTGAATTAAGCAGACCACTCTTACCCAGTCCAAAGATCAGGGCTTGATCCATCACCGTTTTTTAGCTCACTGCACCATCCCAGCTCAGAACCCGGCTACATGCAAATTAGTCTGTTCCTGTCCCAGTGCATGATGGGAACAGGGCAAACCAAACTACCAAGCCAATTCTTATACTGGGAAGGAAACAAGCTTCCGGGGACCGGTTTCTGGCATTTCAGCCGTCGTCGGCCCGGCTTGCTTGAATCCTGATGGTGCAATGAGCAAGGGACTCGCATCTGAGTATACCCTTCCACGCTTATGGTGGACAAAATGATTCAGAAAAGGGGGTGGTGATGAACAGAGTGTCTGAATTAAGCAGACCACTCTTACCCAGTCCAAAGATCAGGGCTTGATCCATCACCGTTTTTTAGCTCACTGCACCATCCCAGCTCAGCTCGGGACACTCTGTTCATCACCACCCCCTTTTCTGAATCATACTAAACCTCAGGTTGGAAGGGGTAAATGGAACGTCCCTTCCATACTGTGATTTGGTTTGCAATATATCACTGGCATATAGCCTTGATTGGGTTGCAGACAAATGAAAAGTTAATATCGCCTCAAAAGAGGTGGTAACTGATTCACAAAAGGAAAGATACCCCTTGGCATACCTTCCTAGTTTGGAATTGTGTTGGCTGTATAAGGTGGAGCAGGCACTGGTCTTATGGATCCCCCCCTCATGGTTTCCCAAACTTAAAACTTATTTTTCTTTTTAATCAGCACCAATTCTTTTAATGAACATGGGCAGTTTTGAATAAAAAGTTTTCCATTGCTGAATACAAGCACAGACATGTTGGTCTGCTGCCCTTTGCACACCACCTTCCTTTTGTTTGCAGTCAATCACAGGGAGCGCAAATGACATCCTGCCTAATGAGTATCCATTAGGCAAGTGGTTCTTCGAACCCCCCCCCCCCCCCTCCCCCCGTGACTTTTGATTTTGCAAAACAACCTATGTGTTTCAGGTCGTTTAAATCGCCAAATACTGGTTGAAAAAAGTGAAATTTGTGACCACTTTATGTTACCAGTACGATAGTACATCTTGTCACAGATTTCATTAAACTTTAACATTCTAACGATGCATTCAGTATTTTACTTGGTTCAGTTCATATTACATTGGTTTGTCGTCATTTTTCACATTTTCGGTATAGAGTAATTCGCAGAGCAATAGTACTTTTCAATCTCAATCACCACTTGTTTTTCTATCAATTATCACATTAAACTTATTTTTTCACCTTTTCAGTTCTTCCTCTAGTTTCTCATCTGAACATACTCTATGCATGTGAATCTATTCAGCTACAATTCATTTTCACGTCTCCTCCCCATGATTCTGTGACCTGATCCTAGGTTTTAAGTTTGCTTGAGGCAGCGATATTCCGATATTAGACAAAAAGTGGTGGATTCTTTGTCCAGATTCAAATCCACAGAAATAAGGATCTGAGATCTCCACATTTATCTTTAGGTTTCGCCTCGGTCCATGTTTTTAAGATGTGATTATACTGCCAGGGTACAGTGTCAATAGCTTCCCAACGAACAAACTCAGTGATATTGATGGGTTTACATTTTGCAAGGCCCCAAAGTGCAGCTACAGACAGGGCTATTTTACTAGTTTTGGCTGGTTGGGCATCAAATGGATGCGATTCTGATAGTTAGCTAAAATGCCTTGAAATATTGTTAAACAATGATTTATGATTTGGTGTTGTGATTCTCCTGTGGTCTCCATGATGAAAAAAGCAATCAAAAACCATGTTCAATTGTCCTATTCCTTAGTCAGAGTGGGATATGTGATCGTATAAACCGTTTTAGACTGCACACAAGCAACTTACATTAAAACACTTTCACAGAAAGTTTCACATGAGAACAGATTCATACTGTGTATGCGCAGTTTACTAAAACACTATTACAATAACATTTCACATAGAGTAAGTAGTGCAGAATATATATATATATATCTTTGGATCAATGTGGAAGTATTCTTGGGGGAAAAAAGGTGGGCACTGGATTATATCCAGTTACATCTACTCCAAACCTGATTGAAGATTGGTCTTGTAAAATTTTGTGTTCATGACTATTGGTGTAGCAATTATTAGCATTGTTTATAATTGGAAAGCGCCTTCCAAAATTCATGTGTCCATTGAAGCCTGCAATGAACATCCAAGTCCACGGCCTGTGACCTCTGTGGATGGCTGATCGCATTCATCAGTACGAACTCAGCCTGTTCCACAACACCAAACATCTTTCCTGCCCATCAGCTTCCATGTTCTAATAGGGAAGAGGTGCTCCTGGTAACCCAGTGAAGCCACATTCCCTAGATTTGCCACACCCTTGTTTGACTCTGGGCGGGGAAAAGCTTCTCTTATTTTAGAATTTTACAAGGTATAGGATGTGGTACTATTGAAAATTACTCCACTGTGTTGCTAGTATGGAGGAGGACGTCCCACGAGTGAATTATCCTATGTGTTTTCCATTTACTCAACCACAACAAAAATCCCTGGTCTACCAAAGTCTAAATCAGGACACATAACCACTTTGATGTCATCTACAAAGCAGCCATGTGTGCTACTCCACGTGTCCTGTGGTGCCGCTCTCGCAGCTAGCTCCAGGGCCAGTTCTCTGTTTAGCCAGGCATTTTTTGAGAATGTATTTGGTTTTTCTGATGGTAATATATTTGCCTGTCACTCTATATTAGGTTGTGCTTTTGAGTCTTCCTTTGTGTCCCAAGCCATGACCACTGCATATATAGCTAAGAAAAAATCTCGCAATGAGACACTTCAACTGGTGGCATTTTCATGGACTTTTCTCCTGATAAACCTACCACCTCCCAAGAAGCTAAAAGGACTTACATATGAGAGCTGAGGAGTGTGTAGATGGTGCAAAGCCTGGGCATTCAGTTCCCTTTTTTAGGTCTCCTGGCGTTTAACAGCGCGTCAGCGCTGTGTCCGCCAGGAGATCTTTTGTTACTGACTCTGCTTCCCAGGAGACAGCACCTGCCGCGCGCATTTCGCAAAAGGCGATCGGCGCAGGCCACGCGCGCGCGAACGCGCTCGCCGTGGCTGTCTCCTGGGAAGCGCAAGCATACCCAGGCACACCTCCCCCTGCACGCATGCGCAAACACGCACACATACACGCACGGAGAGACATCCCCCCCCCTCCCCCCTGCCGTTGCACACACAGACACACACACACGCACACATACAGGCATCCCCCCCTTCCCCGCTCACCGGCACTCCGGACGGTTGCAGCCTCCGACCGCGGGGCTCTCCCATCGCGTCACCACTGCTCCTCGGCTCCAGGCACTCCGTGGGCGCGGGCTTCACAAAACGGAAGTCCCGCCCCCACCATAGGTTTCGTTTTTGGGAGTGCGCGCGCAGTAGCGTCCTCCGCCGTGTCAGCTGCTCAGCGTTTTCAGTAAAAGGTGCACTTTTTTGCAATTTATAAACTGCAGATTATATCAATTTTGTTAAATGAAACATTAAAGATTGCAGCCCAGTTTTTAAATTACCACTTTGTAAGCTTTGAAAAGTTCTTATCTGTGTTTATTTCTTAATTAGGATTTTGGCGTGCATGGAACAGAAAACCGAAAAGTAGCTTCAGAGCGATGTTTTTTTGTAGCAAGAAATGCAGTGCATTAGTCTGCTATTTAGTGCGTAGCGTGTTGACTTTGCGGGTGGGTGGAGTGGGAGGTGGAGGGGAGGGATCACAGTTCTGGCGCTTTGAAAAAGGCCATAAATATATAAAGTAAACAAGAAAACAGCCAACAAGTGTTCCGCTCTGCGGTCTGGAAGCTTTGTAGAGCTTTTTCAAGGGTTGAAATGTTTCTGGTGGTTTTATGTCTGTGCCAGTAATAAGTCCAAATTTGGAGAGACGGTTTTGTGTGGCAAGTCTGGTTATTAGCCTCGACAACCGTACATGGGGGATCTCTGGCTTGACAGTGTTAGTTAGTATTCGAAAGACTACTGCAGGAAAAGCTATTAAAACATGTCAATCATGTCTGCTGAATAGAAAGACGGCAGTGTCCTGTGCATTCATTGTGTGTGCGAGTAATACAAGCCACAATGCTACCATGACGGTAAAGTAATCCCCAGTGTCCACCCATGAGAGGTGAGCTGCCGTATGGCTTCGTGTGGCTGCTTGTTGCTTTTACTGTTGTAAGTGTGGTCCATGCTTTTTCAAGTGACCCTACCACCTGCTAGAAGCCACCTGTCAGATCTTGGAGCATGCCTGTATCTGACCCTCTTCTACAATAGAAGGCTTTGGCTAACATCACTTCGAGTGAGGCCGTTTTTCAAGGAGGACTTACACATTCAAAGTAGTTTCCTTCAGTGCCAGGGAGTACAATGGAAATATTTTCTTTTTTAGACGAAAAATGTTTTTAGCCTATATATGTATTTGTGTGTGTTTGTGTGTGTGTGTGTGTGTGTGCGTGCGTGTGTGTGTGTGTGTATGACAAGGGCCCCTCCAGGTTCTCCAACAATTGTTTTAAAAAAAAAAAGTCAAAACAAGCCTAGACAAAGCCAAAAGACTGGCAGCCAACACCAGGTCTGTTTGCTTTGCCGATGCTTGTTTATATTTTCAAAGTCCTTCCTTCAAGGGGCTGTTTGTTTTGCGGTTCAGTGGCCCGGAAGCTGTGAAAACTGCAGAGTGCAATACAGCATAAATCTCTTAACCCGTAATGTGTATGCGAAAGAAGAGTATCTCGCGCTCGTCCGTTGGTTACTTGAGTGATTGGTGACCGGCTGAACTCATTTCCCATTGAGTAGCTGCTCGGAAGCTCCTCGGCCGTTGCTGATGTCATGAGGGACTGTAGTGTCTTGTGCACGGCTTGCAGAAGCGACTGGTGTCTGCTTTGTTCTGCAAACGTACCGAAGGCATTCTAGTAAACTGTTCTCTGCAAGCCAAATTCGTCATGTTCTAATGTCACGTTGATAAATGGCTCTAAAACACGCATTTTTTTTTTTTGCACCAAAACTCTTCACGGATTTCTCCCTCCAAGCGTGTAAATATGACAATAGTTCCATTTAGTTTTTTGGGACATTTCCCCCTGACACCATAATCAGCAGTACGTTTAGCTAAAATTGGTAAAGTCTAAATGCATTCATTATTTGTCGCAATAAAAATTGGTCATTACCGTTTAGTTTACTTCTGCATCAGACTGCCTAAGCTATTAATTGCTGCTCATGTTATCAATAGAAATGGGCAGTGGGTCGGCCTCATCAACCCATGGGGCTCTTTTGCGTAAGCCCCCTTCAGCCATTGCGCCAGGAAAGTGTCTGACAAATGTACATAAGCTATTGCCATTATAAATTACAATAACTTTTATTTAAGTATTAATTATAAAAAAAAAATAAAAACCATTGTTATTTGTAATATCAATACATGTAAGTCACGTAAATACAACACATATTGCATTCCAAATGCTATAGGTGTCACATTTGCGAAAGTGAGAACTATTGGCATGGTAAATGACAAAGCTATTAATTTCGCTATTTTCAAAAACAAAACTTAAATAAAAAATTTGCCATTTACAATACCAATAGCTCAAACTTTCCTAATAGGAGACCTATTGCATTCCGCCGTGTCTGTCTCCTGGGAAGCGCCAACATTTACAGGCACACCTCTCCCTGCACGCATGCGCACACAGAGACACACACGAGCACACCTACACACACGCACGCACACACACATACAGAGACCCCTCGCCGTCGCATACATACATACAAGCGCACCCCCCCAAACCCCACTTACCGCCAATTCTACACTTCTGCAGCCTCCGCGGGGCTCCCCCTCGGCCATGGGAGCCCCGTGTCACCAGCACTGCTTCCTCTCCATGGGTGCGTGCGCGGGCTTCCGAGGACGGAAGTCCCGCCCCACGTAAGTCACGCCCCATGCAAGGTTTCTGTTTCGCGCTATAGCCTGAACCGACCCAGGGGAGGGCTCAAGCAGCGTGGAGAAGTATGTCGTCGTGACACAGCAAGGCAGGATTCACCTGCCGTGCCTCCAGAAGGGGGGTGGGGGGGCATATGGCAGCGGGCAGGGCCAGCTAGATCTGCCAGTGGCAGCTTCTCCTGGTGAATTGCATTGGAAATCTGCCTTTATTGTAAATGCCACTGACTGGCACAGGATTCGCAATCCAAAGACGTGGAAATACATTCAGAATATTGTTTCATTGAAATCCGCTCCGTGTGTTATGTTTTTTGGAGCACGTCTCCTTCTGAGGTTATCAGAATTTTGTCAGTGGAAATTCTAGCAACAGTTTTCTTTTAATCAGTAGGCCACAGATAAAGGCAGACCGTCTGTCCATTTGACCTGACATCTGTAACCCTAGGTGACATTGATCCGGTGCTGCCCTGTGAAATTTCGAGTTTTGGTCGGATGATGTTGCTTGATATTTGTGGAGGTTCCTGCGGCGACGTTGTGCAGCTTCTGTGAATCTAGGTCAAATTGGATAAGTGCTGCCAGGTTGTAGATGTGCATGCAGGCCGGGTGCTCCTATGTAGTACTTCTGGATGTTAGCTGGGTGCTCCCAAGTGTTAGTTGTTGATAAATCCAAGTGCTAGTTGTGTACATTGCGGGTACTTCCATGTAGTAGCTGTGACTTAGTGCGGTGATGCTATGTGATAGTTATGTATATTGGCAGGGTAGGCCATGTTGTGAATGTTGGTCCGTTGCTACCATGTGACTGCTGTGGATATTGACAGCTGCTGTGCATCCGTAGTTGTGGATATATTGGCCAGGTGATTACATGTGGTAGCTGTGGTTGTTTAAGGGGAGATGCCATGCAGTTCTGATTGTTGGTCTGATGTTACCATGTTGTTGTGAATGTTGTCAAGTGCTTTCATGTGAGTGTTTGCGGAACAATGCCATGTGATAGTTGTTGAAGTTAGCAGGGAGATTTCATGTTGCTGTGGATGTTGGGCGGGTGCTACATTTGAGTTTTTTTGTGTATATTGATTGGTGCTGCCACATCGTATTTGTGGAAATTGACTTTGTTACTTTGTGAATACCGGGACAATTTGGAAGAGTGCCTGTATTTCTGGATGCTGGTTGTGTACTACCATATGAGTGTGAATGTTGGCAGGATCTTCCATGTATTATTTGTGGATGTTAGCGGGATGGTGTCAAAAGGTAGCTGTGGATGTTGGATCAGTACATCCAAGTGGTACATTTTTATGTTTGATGGGTAATCTCATGTAGTAGTTGTGGATGTTGGCTGGAACACCATGAGTAGTAATTTTGATATTTGTTAGGTGACCGCTTTGTTTTTTTAAATATAGATATTGGTCATAAATCCAAGCATGCCTGTCCTTTTAAGGCCTCATTATTTTTTTTACCTGTGAGAGGTAAAGGGGAGCCCCCAGAGCCGCTCACATTCCCCAGCGCGGCTCGCTGTCAGGAGCGGGGACGGTGGGGCAGGAAAATGCACCCAAGCAAAACTCTATTGCTCGGTGCAGAGCTGTTCTCAGGCTCACTGGTAAGTGGGGATCATTCCCATGGCCTTTGGCAAAATGGCAGGCGGGATCGTCTCAACGCGAGTTTAAGCTATTGGCATTGGAAATGACAATGCCTTTCATTTATGTTTTAAAAACCAAAACATAAATAAAAGGCCTTGTCATTTGCAAATCATCTTTATACAACAATTCAGAGTTTGATAAAAAATTAATGTAACACATTGTAATATACAATGCCAATAGCTTAAACTTTAAAGCTGGGAGACCTATTGCATTGTAAATGCTTGTTTATTTAATGTTTTAGAGATTTGTTGTTTATGTACAAAGTTGGCACTGAAGCCCAAGGTTCCCAGTGTTGATGTGCATCTGGTGGATCATTTCCTGTGATATCATCCTTTTTGTCTGGTTAAATTCTTGGCTGTTTTTCTAGCTCATTAACTGGTTATTTCCGATAGGTCAAGTTAGATTCATTTTGTGGTGATTTCACAGAAGGGAATTGACTCTTTTGAATATAATATTATGATTGCGGTATCAGTGGGTAGAGTAGGTGCATTGACTGAATTGGGGGTAAGACACACCACTATTGGCGTTATCTGTATGTTTTAGGGCGTGAGAGCCTTTTTGTTATCTGTCATAGAGGGCCAAGATTTGCAGTGTTTACCCATTATACTTGAAAACCTGAAATAACACTTTGGTGCAAAATGTTTTCTAGATATCAACTATTGCCATCTTTTTCTCTGGTTAGACTGGTCCTGTCTGTCATGGACCATGCGGTGAAAAGAGAAACCTTGTATCACAGCTACCATCAACAATAGAGTCTCTCCTTGTTTGACTTCTAAATATTTTTTGAGACATTTTTCATTATATCGTTCTCTGGCACAATAATGTTACATTTTCTTTTGCAAACCGTTCTATGCCAGAAAACAAATTCTGCTTTTGTTTATATAGCAACACTTGTTAATTACCTAACTTTGTGTCTTATAGGAAGACCCCCATTCTTCTCTGAAAGCTTTTCTGAACTGGTTCAGCACATTTTGAACGATGATCCTTTGCCACCAAGTTCAAAAGGTACGTGTTTGCTTATAGCTTGGTTTTCAAACTCTAATTTGTTGTAAGTATTGTAGTTTGTTTTCCTATTTTGTGTGACCTGCCCATTCTAGTGTTCTCAATTGAAGAAAAATAATTGTTGTAGTTTGTAGGCTGAACCAAGAGCTTTGTCCTTTCTTAATTGGGTAGTAAAATCACAATTGCATCCTCAGTCCAACTGCAGTGTTTGCGATTTCTCAACAACATCAATAATCTGTCCTCATCCAATATGTTAACTTTTTATAGTGCTAATACCATTCATGCCTAACCATTAGGAAGTCCATGACTCTGTTAGGTATTTCCATCCCACTTTATTACTGTAGTCCTAAATTGGAGGTACCTAAAGAAGGAATCCATTACCTTTATTGCATTGGAAATTTAAGAAATGTTATAAACCAGTGGTTCTTAACCTGAGGTCCGAGGACCCCTGGGGTCTGCGAAGTCTACTCAGAGGTTCCACAACTATTTTTTCAAAATTAAATAACTTTAAAATGAATACATTTAAATGATTAATGCAGGAACAATTCAAGAAACAACATTTAGCATTTTAAAGGCTTTTCTATATTTGATTGTGAATTAAACCAAATATTTCAATATTGAGCATTTCTTTGGTGTATGCTTGTTTTTATATTTTTGTGTGTATTGTTTTGAAGTTCAAATAATATAAATTGTTTAGGCGGGGGTCCCTAACTTCCAGTAATGACTCAGTGGGAGTCTTTGGATTCAAGTAATGACTCAGCAGGGGTCCACAAAAGTCTAAAAGTTAAGAACCACTGTTATAAATAGTTTTAGTTCCCATATGTGACTAACATCATTTACTCTAGCACTCAACCAGATTTTAGTTCCTTCCACCATTGCTACCTCTGCTGTGTTTGAATTACCCCAGTTTGAGTTATATGCATGGAAAATAGTATCCTCAGTGGTAAGCAATATATTTTCCACATTTTCTTTGAGAGACTGGAATTTCAGCTATAAGGTGGCTCTGAGGCCACCGTCAATTCCAGCATAATTGCATCATAGATACAGTCCAGTATTACGTTAAATAACATGTGCAGCTGGAGGATAGATCATGTTAGATAATATTCATATGCAGGATACTAGGGCACTTTAAACAAGATGAATATCTTTTGCTTTCTATTTCAAAAGTCACATTGTGTCATTCAAAATACATTTTAGCAGCCTATTAAAAGGCTGAATTAGCCAGATTTGATTTATATGCATTAACAATACTGGCAAAATCTTCCTAAATAATTTTTCTTTAAAATTAAACATTGTGATTAGTCAACTACTATTCCCTCAGGCCGTGTTCTTATAGGGCTTGGAAAAAAATGTTAAGAGCACTTTGGGCTATATTCATGGATAACAATTAAAATTCACTAATATGCAGATGATGCATAACTCGTCCACTCCAGACATCCAGTGCCTCAAACATTTTCTGCACATCATCCAGGTCCTGGATGCCCAGCACCTACTCGAAGCTTAGCCTGCCCAAGACAGAATTCCTGTTGTTTGCCTAGAACACTAAGCAAGAACTATTACAGGCCTAACTCAATGACATGAACCCTGACCTCTTTCAAATCCAATTTCACCAAATGATCGGACACTTGAATTCACACTGGTGACCCTCACCCTTAAGCAACACATTGCCAAAAAGACAAAAATAGCTTGGCACCAGCAATTCCAGAACTTCTGTTCAAGGCCTCTTGCTCTTTCGTTTGCATGGTGGTAACTCCCTGCTCCATGGCCACCCAGACTCCAAATTGGCTGTCATTTTTGGCATCCTGCAAGCTGCAGCATGACCCATCCAAGGCCTGAAGAAATTTGATCACATCACCCCATCCTGATGGAAATCTATTGGCTGCCCTTGTCAGCCTGCTCCTTCTTCAAAACCAACTGCATCATTTACTAAAGCCATCACAACCAGCACCTCTGTGCCTAGTGGCTCTCAGCACATCCACAGCCAGGATACCATCAGAATGCAGACCAAGAAGTTTAAAAAAAGAAAGAAAACTATTCGGCAGGCCTTTTCCCTTCATGCGCCTCGGATCTGGACCAACATCCACCAGGACCACCCAAATGTTGTTCCACTTTATTACAGAGTTGAAGAGCATTGCATCTCAATGCAGCAAAGGTTAACATCTGCTCTTAGAATCCTGCTCACATTCCTATCACTTGTTGACTTTATGCTTGAATTTGACCCTGAACAATGCTCTGGTGCCTTTTAGCTAGGTTCACGCTACACACACCCCAGAAATACACATACATACATACATACATACATATTTAAAGGAAGGTTACACTTCTAAATTTGAAGCAGAACAAATATGAATTTTGATTATGGTGGTTTCCCCATCGAAAGTGGCACATTAGACAAAAGAATGTGTGTAATGCAATGTAGCCCAACCAATTGCCAGTGGATGAGTGGCTCATGCATGTCATGTTAAAACAAAAAATTGTGATGGTTGCAATGCACTTCAGCCATCTTCTCGACCATCACCTTTTATTGTTTTAATGTGAAAAACAGATGTGGCACATAAGCTCAGACTTGGGTTCTGTGCCCACTGTGGTATAGTCAAGTCAAGTCAATTTATTATGGTTTGGCATTCTGAAGAGTTCCACATAAAATAGAAAATATACATTCAAAGTCATCAGAATCCACCCATAAAAGAAAAATGTTCTCAAGTTTTATAATATAAAATTCATCGTTTCATATAAAAACAGAGGAGGAGCATATGTACAAAAAACAGTTGCAAAAAAGTGACCAGTGTGCAGGAGCATACCAAATACGAGATTACCACCATGGGATTATTGGGTAACTTCGGTTAGACTTTTACAGTAATTACAACAATATATATATATACAATACTACAATTAGAGCTTGGGAATTAAAAACATATAGTAAAAGCGGGGATTGTAATATGGGACAAACAAATAGAACATGATTTAAGTCTTGTACACAATAATTACAATAGTGGCAGAGTGGCAGAGTCTTTCATGTCTAGTAAGGCCCTCCCAAGCTCCTGTTACAGTTCCTAAAGAGAGTACATTCAGCCTAAGCAGAAAAATAGCTCTACGTACTCATATTGGAGATTCCATAAAACATAAGGTTGAGGTTTTTTTTTAATAGATACTACTCCCTGCTATGCAGTCGTTATTACTATTCTGTGCACACAATGAAATATCTCTTTTACGAGATACACCGAAGATTGTTTTTTTAATTCTGGTTTAGGAGGCACCGCACTGTGGTATAGGTTTCAAAGCTGCATCTTAATGATAAAGCCAACAAGTATGGTTTCTTGTTGTATTCCAGTTCAAAGGGGAACTATGTTGCTTCATAGTTCGGGCTGGCCTGTTAAGTTGAGGAGAACCCAGCTTGATTTGCGTATGAGTTGCTGCCCATCAGGAGTGGTGCAGTGAGCAAATAAAAAACACGATGGAGTGGAATGCAGCCTTAATTGATTGCCTAAGACTTTTGCAGGCATACCATCCTTAAACTTTTATTGTTTTAATTTCTATGGAGTACAGCATCAAATAATTCCTATAGTGGGCGGCCTAGCTTGATATACAACCATTAATGAACCTGTTTCCAAACCCATCCTCCTAACTTTCCCCCCCAAATATTTTCTTTAAAATAACATAAATAATTCTGCCATTTTCACCTCACATTATCTATGCTTCGTCCATTTTCGAGGACCCATCCGAATTCTTCATAGGATTTCTTGTATACATATACATTTATGCATCCCTCAACAGCTTTTGATGTATGATGAAAATATTGGGACATTGTTCAAATGCATGCTTTTCCACTAGGTGGGCTCTTTATTAACCTGGAGCTAAAGGGGCGATTACTGGATTTTCGATTCACGTCCTAACTCAGCCATTGTGATTACTGTATTACTGTGGGGTATCATTCTTCGAAAAGCGTTCAATACTTTAACCCCTTCGGTGCGTCGGATGGTTCCCGGCCGTCCGACGTCACAGTGGGCGTGTGCTGAGGACAGCCGGGGGCCGTCCAAAACACACCCACTTCATAAATCACCCACACCGTGGCAGAATTCACGCCTTGGTCAACGGGTTAATGTAAGAATAGTGTTATCTCTAATAAATGAAAAGCACACTAAAACTACAAACCACACCCATGACCTTTCTGCCATCTTCTAACATTCTGTGCAGAGAGGCTCACTTATCCGATCTAAAACTTGTTGAAGCAACTGCATGGTACCGCAATTCTGAACTCCGATAGAACCTATCTAAAGATACAAACGCACCAGTAATGTTCTTCTTATTTTCTCTTCAGTACACAGCTTGTGTGCTTTCAGTGGTAAGTAGATATCTTGAGTAGCCTGCCCAGTCACACTAGTGACTGCCTCTAATTCTTTGTGCTTCTCTTGAAAAGCACCTTCAATGTACCCTCCCAATTTTTACCACTAACCTTTACAGAAATTGCAGAGGGGTTTGCATGTTTAATGTGGCCTTGTTTAATTAAATAAAAGGAACCCCCGGTTATTAATTTTAATGTGCTGTAATTATTTTCCTGGCTTTGAAGAATATGTATGTCAATTTTGTTTCAATTTATTTATTGAATTAATAGAATTTTACCAGTGTTCAAGAGCTGTGAGCATACAGAAAATCCAATAACAGCCAAAATTGGTTGCTTTCAGCATTCTTCAACATTTCCTAGTCCGCAAGTTTAGGGGTTGTCATGTACATGTAGCTCACCGGGATCCCACCTATTGGTAATCTAAAAAAACTCCTTCTTCATTCTCTAGAAAAAAGTGTCCAGGGTCCTCCATCTGGTATATGGTTCATGAATCTCTATGGCTCGCATCTTATCAATTTGCACCAACAGTGATGCATTTTCCTGTTGTCACAGCTTTGGAGGCATTCCAACCCCCGGGGGTGGGGTCGATGACATCTGCATTTTAGTTAATAGAGAATTATTCCTAATTATTTTTGGGTATTTCTTCTCTAAAAAAAAATGGGCTTGTAAAAAGTGGTGCCTGGGTGCGCCAGCATGGCCATGTTGTTGTTTTAAGCACACAGAGGTTCAGATCATCCATCACAGGCGAAAGATCTTAGATGGCTCTTGAGACAGTATCAGTGTCTTCAAATAGGGGTATCAGATCATTGATTACTGAGATAAAATCAATGTGAAAGTTTGAATAATAAATGGAAGAGAAGGTGGAATCGCTAATTTTCCGATGTAAATGACACCAGACATCATGCAGAGCCAACTCGGACAGTGAGTGTTGAAGTGCTCCCGACATTCTCCTTCCTGGTTTTGTTCTGTCTCATTGACCATGCCCCTACAAAATGAAGTCAGGATAATATCCCCATTCAACTGGTAATTCAAATAAGGAGGACAAAAAGAGCCAAGTGCTATTGGGAAAGCCCTGTACCTCATTGGTCCCGACCAGCACAGCCCAATTTAGTATTTAGGGGCAACCCTGAACCTTGTCGCCTCAGATTTGAGGAAGAAAAAAGGAGCCGTGCTGACCCAGGAAGAAGAGGGCACCTACTGCTTTGGCCCCAGCCCTACCGGCCTGTCCTGACTTTAACCTACCTACAACGAGAACCCCGGCAAGTCCAGCAGCCAGTAACCCCCAGAGACTGACAGAACTACCCTGCACTCATCTAATAGTCTCCTGTGAGGACCGGATTTGCTCAAGCCAAGACTCACCCTTCAGAATACGGATCCAGGTGGCTCTGTGATTCTCCACCACTCTGATCCCCACACCCATGGCCGAGTTTGTGTGGCCCAACACCACAAGGAGGTCTCCCCATCCATCCTGACCTAGTGATCCCTGCCTTCCTCAAGCCAACACATGCAGCCTCAACCCGAATGGTCTCCCCAACCACGCCCAGAGCTGGTAAGAAGACCCAATGCCAAAAGACCCCCCCTGCACCTGACACCTCACGGCCTTGGGTGGCCCAATTGACAGTGTCAAGGCATCCCTCAAGTACCATACTTACCGCCCCAGCTGGTGGTCGCCTTCAGGAAGTCTCCCAGCCTGAGCATGCAGCAACTTAGCTGAACTGAAGGTTCTCATTGGAGACCACAGGGTCCCCTACGTCTTCTTGGCACATTGCACCCGTACGTCCCTGTGTCGCTGGTGGTGCATCTCCTGTGCTTATTGTTGGCCCCAATCAGTGCTGACCTCAACCCCAGTAGCTTTGCTCCCACACCCGAGTGGTCTGCTGATAAGCAGTCCCTCACCGAAGGTCCCCTTAGCCCCATTGGCTTACATTGGGCCCCTGCACTTTGCACCCGGCCGCTCCAGTGCTACTGGTCATGCAACTTGAGTGCCTACCTAGACCTTGGGGACCCTCGGTCCTAGCCCCCAACACTCTCACTCGTAATATGTTTACGTACGTGTGAAACCATTTTTCTCCCATGGTGTAGGAACCAATGCTATGAGTTTTTGTTCCAAAAATGTTCTAAGTGTTGAACTGCTGTTTTGTATGGAAGAAAAGTAACTATATCTTAAACCCCAAAAAGTCTTACATTATTGTGAGATCCCCCGATGTGGTATCTCCGCATACGACCCCGAGTAGTTGATGTATTTCAAAAGTAATTACTGTGTAATTTAAACTGATTTTTGAAACAATACCAACCTGTAACAAATGCAAATCCATTCCCAATTGCATTCCTGTGTAAAGTTTTACAGTTGAAAGTACATTTTGCCTACCTGTACCAAGTCCTGCTTGGTTTTAGAAATAAAAAATAAGTATACATTTTTTATACTTATCCAATCGATCAGGATTCTATCTCTGAGTGTGTGTAATAAGTCCTTGAGTGAGTGAATACAATAAAGGCTTAACAAACCCTCGGGATAAGACTAACTGCTTGCCCACACTACCGCGAAGAGAGCTGTTAGTACTTTACTAATCTAGCCTCTGCTATACCGCTGGGGACTCTCTAGACTTTGAGCACACTATACCATACTTTGATGTAGTATGTACAGAGCCAACTTTGTACACTTGGTAGTTAAAAAAACATAAGGTAATTGGAATTTTTCTGAATGTTTTCAGGAGACATTCAGTTTTCTGAGTTTTAGCTGCCACTCAATCTAACGCACTGGTGTCACTCTGTGCTGATTTCGTAAGCAGTAACGAAGTCGGCATGAGTTTCTACAAATGAAGTGCTCACATATCCTATAGAAGAGAGAGTCATAATCGTGAATGGTGTGTTGCTTCACATAATGACCAGCAATCAGTTTTTTTGTTCTGTTGTGAGGATGAAGTTATTGAAATGCAATGGTGACAAGTTTTTTGTTGCAAATATTTGTAGACAATTTTAAAAAGGGCCCATTACTTCTGTTATGCAAATATTTCGATTTAATTGACCTTGTTGAATTTACTTTCAGGTCCTTCTGCTGCAAAGCCCACTTCAGAATTCATTGACCTGTTAAATGGATTGCTTCAAAAAGATCCACAGAAAAGGTAGGTAATCAGTAATTATTCCAGTTTTCAGAATTTAAATAACAGTAGAATAAATATATTTCAAGTGGAATCTACTTACCAGGCATCTTTCTAACGTGATCTGGCTAGAGATAGAAGCTGCATGTGCGGAAACTCTTACTGACAAACTACCATGTTTTAAAATCCGAGTATCCTCACAATAACTCTGAACTAATTCCTTGTATGTTCTTAGTACCACCTTCCTGCTGTACACGTTATTTTCCTGGTTGTTTCTCATTATGACTGTCCTAGAATACAGAATCATGTGTCTCCACTGTCTAGTTCACATACGCATGTTCTCGTACAAAAAGGGGGGGCGACCGGTTACATTTGTGGGTTATCATGTATGTGTCCTGGCGCCAAGACTGTTTGCAGTGTACTCTGCAGCTCTGCCAGCAGCTTTACAACTAACCTGTTTTTCGCCATGCATGCGGGACCATATATACCATGTTTACTGTACTCAGAGTTTGGTCATTCTGCATATAATGCAGGTGGGTCTGCAAGAAAAAGCAATAGTTTGTGATTTGCAAATAGATGCAAGCACTTTAATTGTCCTTTGGGAGAAATTATGTTGATGGAGTAAAATATTATTACAATATTATTTGGGGTAATGTTTAATGATAAGTTGTAGTGGAAGATTCACCTCAAAGCTTGAAAACTCGGGTTTTAGCCACATTTGGTGGCCTGAAGATATATTAAAGGGATTTTAGAGGACCTTCTCTGAACCTATCCGTACAGTTTATAAAGCAATGTTACCCCCACAATGCAAAATTTCCTAGCTAACGTACAGGAAAGTTTCAATTCTATTAAGGACGCGGATGCGAGGATTAGGCTGTATCTTTCTCCATTTATTGTGCTTCAGCAGCCTTTCAAAGGATCATAATTTACATTTAAAACCACATTTCCCATGAACACAGGGAAAATGAAAACAGAAAATGTTCCAAACAGCATCAGCCAATCCCATGCCAGGACACCTCATATCTTCTTCTGTGGGCGCTCTATCTTCCTCTTTCTTCCTGCGACCCCTTCATGCCAGTCTTCAAATTATTCCTGCTTGCCAATAAACGAACCTAAGGGATAAGGAAATTAAGTAAGCTCAAGGGTGTAACTCTTATGAAACCACTTAACATCACTTAACTTGTCAACTGGCAAAGAGTAACCATATCATCATCAACAGTTCATAATGCAGGACTTTCATCACAAATATTTTACTCACCACACAAACGCAGAAATCTGGGAGGGTTTGAATGAAGACTGGGTGGGCTAATCCTCGCCTCCGCGTCCTTAATAGAATTGAAACTTTCCTGTACGTTAGCTAGGAAATTTTGCATTCTATGTCAGGAGCGGAGGCTTCTGATTAGGCTAGTTTGAAGCTTGTCCACCACGAAAGAAGCTAGTGTCACCTCTGGTTTAAAGTAAAATCTCTTGAAGGTGGAGTCCGAGGACCAGTCCGCGGCACTCAGAATGTCCTCAAGCCGTGCTCCCAGGTAACAAGCCTTGGATGCCATTACTTCCCTTACACAATGAGCTCCAAAGCTGGAGATATCTATAGCAGCCTCCTGCATAACCCAACGGACCCATCTCGCAATAGTAGGGGACGAAACCACCCCGTGTGGCTTTGTCAGAGAAATAAACAACTGTTTGACACCCTGTGGGCGTATATCTATTGTTGCAACCTCATAGGCTTTGAGTGCTCTAACCACACACAATTTAGGGAATTCCGGAAATGCAGGATAGGATACAGAGTGTGAATTGCACTTAGTACGCCTAGAAATATGAAAGGTAACTCCATCCAGAGTGAAAACCCGGCCAGTGAGATCTAAGGCCCTCACGTCCGAAACTCTTTGACAAGAAAGTAAACACAGCAACATTGCGAGTTTAGCTGACATTTGTTTCCTCGATAAATATTTGTTAGATGGCCACGATCAAAACGGGTTCGGAACTTTGTTCACATCCCACAAAACTGAGTAACGTAGCTCCGGAGGGACTGATAACCTGATACCCCTCAATAGTCTAAAGACCAAAGGATGTTCCCCAATCGGGCGATTATCCAGTGGAACGTGGCCCGCCAAGATCGCTGAACGAAAGGTATTAATTGACCTATAAGCCAACCCCTCCTTTGCCAGTGAGGCTAAGAAGTTCAGGACAAGGACAATGTCTGCCCCCATCGGATCCACTTGTTGTCGCAGACACCAACTGCTTCATCGTGACCAGGCTGATCGTTATTTCTTAATGGTGCTGTCAGCCCAGGATTTAGCGAGCAAACTGGCAGCATCGTCCGAAAGGCCTGGGACTTTCCAGCATTGCCTGTAACCCGCCAGGCCATCAGATGCAGACTGCCTGTGGTTAGAAGGCAGTGAAGATTCCCCTGAGGATCCTTGAGGAGATCGGGATTAAGGGGTAGAGGGATTGGAAAATCCCAGGAAAGTTCCATCAGAACCGGAAACAAGGCTTGCAACCTCCATACCGGGGTAATCACCACCAGATCCGCCTGTTGTCTCCTCACCTGGGTTGATAACCTCATGATCATCGCAAAGTGGGGAAACTCGTAACCCCGTTCCTTGTTCCAATCCTGAAGGAAAGCATCCACTGCCAATGCCTCCAGGTCCGGTCGCCAACTGTAGTAACGTTTCAGTTGGGTGTCCAGCCGAGAGGCAAAGAGGTCCGCTGAGAACGGGCCCCATTGGGCCTGGATTTCTCTGATAACACTGGGTTGAAGCTGCCATAGGCTGGTGTCCTTCCAGTGACGAGATTACCAGTCTGCCACCTGGTTGGACGACCTCGGAAGGTGCTCCGCTGACAGGTATATCTAGTTGGACAGACCATATTCCCAAAGATCGCGGGCTAGGTTGGATAACGCTTTGGATCGAGTCCCGCCGAGATGGTTGATGTAGCGTACTGCTGCCACATTGTCCATCTTGAGAAGAACACAGCTTTGGACCTTTGTCCAACACTTCACTGCAATCGAACCCGCCATCAACTCCAAGCAGTTGTTGTGAAGGGTCTTTTCTGAAGATGACCATCTTCCGCCTGTAGATACTGGCATCGGACTCTATTACCAGATCTGGCTTGGAACCGAATATTGCTCGGCCATTCCATGCATCCATATTTTCGATCCACCATTGCAACTCTGATCTGGCCTCTTCTGTGAGAGGAACGACTTGAGAGTAGGTGAGACCTTTGCGCAAGTGAAAAGTTTTGAGACGTTGAAGGGCCCTGTAGTGCAGGGGACCCAGGAATATTGCTTGAATTGATGCCGACAGAAGGCCTACCACCCTGGCTAAGTGTTGTAGCAAAATTGTAGGCCTTGCCAGTGTGCGCTTCAGCTCGTGTCTGATCTTGGATCATTTCCGAGAGGGCAAGGACAAGGTGGCCACCACCGAATCTATCATAAAGCCCAGAAACTGCATTCTCTGTGAAGGGAGGTGGTCTGATTTGGTCTCGTTGATAACAAACCCTAGTGACTCCAAGAGGGGCACCGCCTTTTGTAGGTGGACCACCAACCTCCGCGGACATTTGTTCATGATGAGCATATCGTCCAGATAGATTATCAACCGGATGCCCTCCGATCGGAGGCACTCCACCACCGGCTTCATCACCATGGTGAAGTACCACTGAGCGGAGGACAGCCCGAACGGACGGGAGATAAACTTTTAAGTCTGCGAGCCCCACTGAAACTGAAGAAAACGTCTGTGTGGGGCAAAAATCGGGATCGTAAGGTAGGCATCCCTCAGATCCAGGCGGACCATCCAGTCCCCTTCCTGAAGTAGATCCCGCAGGAGGTGAATACCTCCCATTTTGAAATGGCGGTAAGTTAGCCACCCGTTGAACTCTTTGAGGCAAAAGGCAAACGACGTGTGCCAGTCTGATTATGTGCATAGGGAGGAGGTCATACTCTTGGTTTGATTGCGTTGTTAACTGCGGATGTTACCCAAGCTAGTGAAAAACGCCAATTTCAAAGCTGTAGAAAAATACTCGCTGATAGAATTATCAAAGCGCCCATCTAGACCAAGGGAATGGTGTAGCAATGAGATGTATTACTTCAGCTGCATAATCCAAATGGTTGCAGTGCTTAGGACCTATGATGCCCTAAATATAGGGTTTAAATCATGCACTTGAAATAATTTTCAAAAACTTGAATCATTATGTATCAGGCAAATTACCCACAGGAAATATGTTCACATAGGTAGGTTGCACTGAGTTTGCTATTTCCTCACTCCGGTTATCTTTTAAGTTATAGATACTAGGTGCTCACACACCTTGTTCTGACCATGATCTCATCTTGATAAGATCAAAACGCCGTAGACCACAGATCAATTTAACTCCCTTTTAATATATAAATAATTACGCAAAGGATTGTAAATATCTTGTTGTATATTGTTGCATGTTTTTATAATAACCCCACTTATCACTGCACGCTTTTTGCACTTAACTGTGAGCACCGTATCATGATTATAAATGTCTCAAAAAATATACATGCAATAAAAAAATGAATTACATTACGAAATTGAGTACTGTCCTGTGTCCATTCTTGCCTGTTATGTATTATGTATTGTTGTTTGGTCTCCAAAAATTGCCCAATTCCCTCGGAGTTGATTCCACCTTTGAGACCATCAGATTTAGTGAACCACTGTTTTTCAAAAGGATTCACTGCCCCATGTTCTCGTAAATTGTGGGGTCAGGGTTTACTTTTTGGAACCAGCGCAGCAGCCTTCATAAGTAGTCCTGGGAGGGGCTGGCAGGGAGGTGGGCGGGTGGGAACCAGCCGGAGAGAGGGAGCAGGAAAAAAGCAGCATGAGCGGGCAAGAGGCAAAAGCTTCAACTGCACAAAACAAACTAAACCTACACAGAAAGACCAAAGTGGCCTGAGCCACAAACAAATAAATAAAATTGGTAAAATAGCGCTAGAAATGTCCCACAAACAAAACAATGAAATTGACAATGAAAATGAGCATGTGGCAGACGGGACCGATCCAGTAGGGCCTTGTAGTGTCCTGCTAGGACACAGTCTAGTTGTTATAGATGTAACCCTACACTAAACACCCACCCACCACAGACGTCACTGGGTCAGGTGACGCTGCCAATAAAAGAGCCAGAGCGCACGTGCTCGTGGCCAGATCTGCTATCCCCTAACTGGTGTCCGTGTGTCTCATTTCCTATACCATGTGGGCCTAAGGCCCAACACTACATTGGCGACGAGGCCGGTAGTGAAGCCACGCGTGCCACTGCCTAAACGTCCTGAGAAAAGGGGGAGAGAGCTGCCCGCCTGCAGGGCACCCCCCGTAGCAGGGCGCAGCAGCGCCGAGAAGCCGGTGGGCACGTCGGAGCCCCGCAGCCTGCAGCGACCGTGAGGCCCACCGCACCAGCCCTCAAGGACGAGCCGACCGGAGCCCACCCGCGTCGGCCGCCACCAACAAGCACCTCCAGGAAACTGCGAACCGCCCAGAGCCCACCTGCGACGGCCGCGAGCCTGAAGGCCCCGCCGGAGAGGTGCACCGGACGGACGGAGCCCACCCGCCACGACCGCAGCCCAGGACCTGGCCCGTCGGCCGAAGGTGAGCCGGGAGCGGGGGGTGACTCCCCCCGGAAGACTGTGCACCAAAGCGGAGCCCACCCGCATGGCCTGCGTGCAACGCGGCCGAAAATAAACTCAAAACACGGCAAGACTCGCGGAGCCCACCCGCGGCCTGCCTGCAGCGCCCCTTCCCCCGCCGCGTGTGTGAAGTGCGGCGGAGGGGTGAAAGACTGTGCCGGACAGCGCCCGTAGTGTGAGGGGAGCTGCCAGGCG
Organism: Lissotriton helveticus; assembly: GCF_964261635.1. Taxonomy (NCBI): domain Eukaryota; kingdom Metazoa; phylum Chordata; class Amphibia; order Caudata; family Salamandridae; genus Lissotriton; species Lissotriton helveticus. The sequence continues at coordinate 889,747,938 of NC_136071.1, read as the reverse complement.
TTTAACAACCGAAGCGGAGCCCACCCGCATGTCCAGCGCGCCTCGCCGGGTGTGAGTGTGCCCTCCAATGAACTGTATATAAAGCAGTACCAGCAGAGCCCACCCGCGGCCTGCGACAAGCATGGCAGGTCTCCGCCGCGCAGCGTGTGCAAGGTGAAGCTGCTGCGGCGGGAGACCGGGGAAAGTGAAGCGCAGCCAAAAGCGGAGCCCACCCGCGAAGTAATGCCGCCTTGACTCGCACCTGATAAGAAATTGCTGAAGCGGAGCCCACCCGCTCAGCACACGACCTGCCCTCCGTAAAACCGGAACCGTGAAGAGCCGGCGGGTGCCAACCCCACACGACCACACTTCGCCCAGCACGCCCCCCCCCCCCCTGCCGGCGCGAGGACTGCCGAAGGCTGCCGCGAGCAGGGAGAACAGAGAGCAGCGATGGCAATAGGGCCGCCGGCCACGAGAGTATGCCCGTACCTCCTGGGCTCCCCAAGAGCAGGACGATGTGCCAGTAAGCAGCTATCCCCACCCACATAGAACTTCCAAGGGTGCGCGATAGCGCTGGTTGTGAGGGTGTACACAGAGACAGACAAGTACAGATACCGGTAAGCCCGGTAGGACACCGAACACTCCTCAAACACCCCCCCCCTCCCTGCGCAAACAAGAAGGAACATGGGCATTTTGCACTCACCGAGAGGAGAGGTGGTGCCTTCCTTGATCCCTGCAGTCGGCAGCAGCTCCAGCCCCCTGTGCACCGAGAGGGGAGACAATAGAGTGCCCAACAAGGGAAGACAGTCGTGAGCAAAGAGGAAGCAGGCATCACTGCCACCCAGTGGCCAGAAGGAAAAGTGCACCTGCATTAACAAGGAACTGCAACAAGCGATGCACAAAGCAGTCACCCTAGGACTGTAGCTATGCACAGTGTCAAGAGCCACCAGCATTCTGCCACAGAAGCAACCTCAGGCTGCGGCGACCCATAGCAAGAGAATCAAGGCACCTCCACTGAAGCACAGTAGTGCACCAAGAAAACAGACGCACAAAGTAACTGCGCAACAGCCTACAGAGGTAAAGCAAGCAGCTGCAGCAAGGGACAACAGACTGAATAGCGCCCCCAAGGAAGCATCTAAACTCCCGCAGCAAGTAAGTGCGCAACCACGCAGAAGACACCCACACACACCAGCAAAGGGTCTGCAGATGCCACTTCCAGCGCGACGTGGGAAAGAGGCACAAACGCCTCACCAAGCATCCAAGCACTGACGGAACGTCTGAAGGAAACGACTGCCAAGCACTGGGAGAACGTCCAGGGAAACAACTGCCGAGGTCAAACGACGGAGAGAGCAGCGACGCCTTGTGGCCACAGGTGTTCATCGCAGCATCAACCACTCCCGCCAACGGTCCAAAGCAGCAAGTCCCTGACAACAGCCAAAGCAGCAAGTACCCAACGACTCGCAACAAGCGTCCAAGAGTTCCACACCCGCACGACAGGACTGCGCAGCACTGCGCCGGAACGTGCCAGGAATCAAGAGCGCCAAAGTGACGCCACACAGCGACACGCCAATGCCACGGGACAGCACACAAAAGTCCCCAACAGAGACAGCAATGTCTCGCAGCAACCGGAGTGCCATCGTCAGCACGCATGGCAGCATGCACCAGAGTTGCACCAGGAGCGGTGACGCAACCCCCCTCCGCGCAGACAAAGCGCGCCAACGCCAAAACACCGTGACGGTGAATAGCGACCCCAAAGAAAACAGCACAGCATGACAACTCATGCCCAAGATGTGAACCGACCACCCAGTCTGGTCACCATGGAAAGAAAAGCAACAACAGAGAAGATCGCGACAACTGGTCCAGTCAGAGAAGAGAAGAACACCATGCCGGAGAGCTATGCCCAGACCAGAAAGAAACAGGCGGAGTGCACGCCACCTGGGGAAGACTGGTCGGGAAGGCCAACGACAGCAAGAAGACCAAATAACGTCGCAAGAAGGAACATGGAAAGCAAGGGCGCGACGCCATAAAAGAGATTGAAGATACGACGACAGGTCTAGTCACCAAGCCAAGTGAAGACAGTGTCCTACCACATGGACAAGACCACGGGGACGACATGTAGAGGGCCCGCTACATGGAGAATCCTGGTTAGCGTGAGAAATCAAGAAAGAAGACCGAACCGTGTCGAGGAAGTGAACGAGGAGGAAGAATGGAGAATCACATCACTCCACAGAGGAGGAGAGAGAACTACAGCACACAGGAACATCGGTGCTGTTCAAGGAACATCGCAACATCCGTGTGGATCCCAGTAATCCCTACAGCCACTGATGAACTGCATGGGTGCCCCGTGAACCTGAAGCTTACCGAAGCAGAGCATACCCGAGCACTAGGCAATCCACCCTTGTGGACTACACAAGACTCGACTGTGGCCATGTCCGAAGTTCGGCAGCGACCCGTACAGCCCACGCGATCAAGTGGCGGTCCAGGGGACAAGGGCCTCGGCCGCATATCCTGTGAGAGAGGAATCCGGATGGGAGAGGTGCAGCAGCGGCAGCTCCACGACAGGCAACAGGAAGCATGAAGGCCCCAGGTAATCACCTGGCACCGAGAAACGGTCGGTTGAAGACACTGAATCCATGTCCTAACGGCAAGACCATCCTGGCGGATGACATCAGCACCCCCGAGGACATCATGAGAGACTTGGCGGTGAGTCCGTTGGCAGTTCGGCAGCGACGCCTTTGCGCGGCTCATGCGAAGCCCGCACGGCCCACCCGGTCCCGTCGTGTCCTGCAAGAGGGTCCTCCCAGCGTCTCTAGTGAGAGAAGAGTCCAAGCAGGAGAGGCCAGTCTTCAAGGCTCCCGTGAGAGAGGAGTCCAGCAAGAAAGGCAAGTCGGAAGTTACCTGGCCGGACGGAGAGGTGAAGGCATCAAGATCAGCAAAGCCAAAGAAAGACCTCTCGTGCCATAATCGTCTCCTACAACAACCAAACGTGGTCATCCACTGGACTAGGAACACCTGCGAGACCCCTCAAGGGTCACACCCTTTCTGCTCCCAAAGTGAGAACACTGTACATAAGCGTCAACACAGCAAGACAAGGATGATCTGAAGTCCACCGCCGAGGTGAAGCTCATCTGACTGACTTTGTAGTCCTGGAACTTTCAACATTCTCCCAGCTGATCGCCTGAAGAAGATCTGATGAGGCTATCAACTGTTATTGTTCTGTTTTCTTACAGGTTGGACATTCGCTTTTCCTTTCATTAAAGTTGGGGAGGAATGTAGTGTCCTGCTAGGACACAGTCTAGTTGTTATAGATGTAACCCTACACTAAACACCCACCCACCACAGACGTCACTGGGTCAGGTGACGCTGCCAATAAAAGAGCCAGAGCGCACGTGCTCGTGGCCAGATCTGCTATCCCCTAACTGGTGTCCGTGTGTCTCATTTCCTATACCATGTGGGCCTAAGGCCCAACACTACAGGCCTCTGGGGCTGGAACAGAGGGGTCGCCCTCGAACTGACGGAGCTAAGCAGAGGCCAGGGAGAGGGTTTCACAAGGCAAGGGGTCAAGAGCTACTGTTGTGAACTTTTCCTCTGTCAAAACTTTTGACAGAACTTACTAAATATCAGCTTGAGGGAAAGGCTTCTATCTAACTGAATATTGGTTTCTCAATGGAAATTGAATAATTGAGTCCTTTTATTGTTGGTTGAAAGGATGGTTTGGTGATGCAAAAGGTTAATTATAATAGAGCTCTTTTTTGATTGTTTTGAGGAGTTAATTAAATTACTCACTAGATGGTGGAGTGGTTATTTATTCTTCTTAACTCTGTCTGTGTTTCTTTCTATAGGTTAAACTGGCCGAGCCTCATTAAACATCCCTTCTGGAAAGATGCTTTTAGTGAAGAAGGTGGCTGTTTATTGGACAATGGCAACCACAATGGTTTAAGGTGAAGTACTATTTTAATTTCTATCTTTCTTCGACATAAAATCAGGTTTGTTCATATTAAATTAAAAGTGTAACATTTAGTTTTACATGTAACCGAGCGTAGCATTTCTGCTCATTCTGGATTGTTAGCAAGCAAAATCCTCTTTTTGTAATATGTATTCATTTCCGCATATTCCTATCTTTGAAACTTTCTCAGGCGCCAGGCTGGATCACACAAATGTGTGCACTGCAGTAGCTTCCATCAGGCACTCGGTCACAGTGTCGGGTTTAGCCTCTGATATTCTCTATCCAGATTCCTCAAACTTTTGGGACATTTTTAGGATATACCATGGTGAAAATTGTTTTTTTTAAGAAGTCCACTGTTTGTGGCACATTGGCTTGACCAGGCCTCAAAGTCGATTTATGTGTCTTCCGCATCAGCAGCACTAGCTGGTTCAGGTGCCTTTGAGAATCAGCTGCGCCAAGCAAATCAACTCACTAAAGGTCCTACTGTGCAATTGATGGAGTCTGTTAAAATTGTGGCTGCAACACCAGAAGTGCATCTGTGGCGTGGAGTACTTTGCTGCCTCGAAACTTGTTACCAGTAGCTTGCATTATCTACAAGTATGCTGAGGAGAGCAGATTTTAGAGAAATTCTCGGCTGGAGCATCACCAGGTTGCACAGAAATTTGTTTGATTGGAAGAAGTGTTTGGTCCAGATTCATATGCATTAAAGTTTCCTTAAACTTATGGAAAAACAGGAGAAATTTGCATATATTGAGTTGGATGCTGTCATACTGCAAGCACACCTTATGGAAAATGCTAGAGAATTTACTTGATCTTGTATCTGGAACTTCTTTTCATCCGTGGAAAGAAAAGCAGAAGAGAAATTAGAGCTGACTTTTTCCACCACAAAGAGAAAACCTGATCTTTCAAAAACGATTACAGAGACATTTTTGCTCTTGAATGAGGTCTTGCTAGAGTGCATTTTGGCAGCTATAGAGAAACCAAAATCCAATTGTGCAGTGAAAAAGACAAACATGGTCATAGAGCCCAGCGAGCATAAAATCCTATGCATTACTGCCCATCCCATTTAACACAATGTTTAATGAAATAAATGTTGTGGCCAAAACCGTTTACATTTCAGGTAGCCAAGCACATGCACTTTTGGAAATCGCAATATTGCAGTAATTTACCCGAATACAATCAACGCTAACCATCTAATTAAAGGTAAAAATACTTATCGCGCTGTGACTGACACTGCAGTAAGATCCATGAACTTAGCTGGAGTGATCCTAACAGATTCCTTGATGAGCTTAACCTCAACCAGGAAACATAAATGATTCTCTGGTCAGCTATTGGAAGTGCTGTGGTTATGTACAAAGTGCAAAACTAAGGCAACTATCTCCAGCACCACCTCAAAGCAATTTTGTGAGCACAAATGCAGGAGGGGTTCTAGATGAAAACAGGCACAGCTTGTCAGGACTTAGCATTATGAAACAAAGCCATTGTTTATACCTCACCCGTCAATTGGCACTCCAAGACCAACTTTCACGAGCAAACAGAAGAAGTAGGATTGTGGGTTGCTGACTAGAGGCATCCCGGAACTCAACAAACAATTTAGAAACGAGGGCTGGGGCAGAGCTGCCATGCAAAGAGTCAGTTGCGTCAGATCAAGTGGCAGGCCTAGTCCTCAGGCTCAATATACTTTTGACAACCTTATCCACTAGTAAATCTGCCTAGACACCTACTCCATTCGAACCCAACCCCCCTGAGCATTGTGGTGTGGGTTGGAGAGTCAGGGTTTCTTAGTTTTTGCCCATTTTATTTTAGACTTGTAACCTTGATGCATTACACACGTTTATTACGTCTCGTAATATGCAGCAACCACTAAAATACCAATTAATGAATATAAATAACGTCTATTTATTTATTTTGGCGGTTTTTTGGAGGTGGATTGAGTTACCCATTGGTTGCAGTGTGTGAAAAAGTCCACATGTTGGCCCATATTACACTTTCACACATGTAAATTAAAGCAAGTAGTACATTTGACTCAAAACTTTTCAGACGCCCACATTTGGATCAGTTGCTATAGATATTTGGACTTTTAAGAGTGCTCCGTGATTGTGATTTATCATTGCAAGTGATGTTTGTCTTTAATGTAAACAAGGACTAGTAGCAAAAAGCATTACAATTATGACAACAGTGCAATGACTCTGTGTATTGAGAAATATTGTCCCTCGTGAACACTGTTTAAACAAGTATTGCCTATTAGAGCAGTGCTAGGGATACTGGCATTGGGAGAACTGATCCAGTACAAATGAGACTTTTAGAACTGTCCCTTTTAAATCTTAAATACGATTCTACACTGCTCATTTAAAAATCACCACCATCATACATCAAACATTACAGCTGCTCTGTGTGAAGGATTGGGTTGTAAGAACCCACTTAAATGTCCCTTTGAATTGATTTTTAAATTTACAGGGTATTAAAAACACTTTGCCTTGTTTACATTTAAGTGCAGTCTTTCATTTGTCTTTTATGTGGTGTTAGCTGCACATTCTTCCTTTCTGTCAGCAGTGACACAATTGCTTTCGTTCAAGCAGTCCAGAAGGTGCTATGTGAACAATAATGCGCTTTGGCAACTCTTCAGGGGTATCAAGCTTTATATAATGTGAATCCAAGATAGTAAAATACATAGGCAAACGCATTACAAGGCAGAAATTTATCTAAAACTCGTTTCAGCTATCAATACATTTTTCTTTCATACAAGATATCCAAAGCTTGCGTCCCATGACACCCCTACAAAAATTAGACCAGAACAGTCTTGTAGATCTAGACTTTATAGATGCAAGGTGGTAATAAGGGAAGTGTTCAGTCGCAACGTGCCAGATTAGGATCATACCATTCTGGATAGTAATAGAACGTGTAATGCTGGTGTAACTAGAGTTGGTGATACCTTTTGGAAGGGGCCACAATAAGAGCCAGACACTGTAGTGCAGCTGGAGAAAACTGACGCTGGATGAGAAAAGTGACACATACCTAGTGATGTAAAATACATTTAAGCCGCAAGAGAAGACTTATGTCAAATTTGTGAAATGGCGCAGGCTGGCTGTGCCTCAGGCAGACACAACGCAGACTGAAAAACATACTGGACACACATAGTAGGAGAGACGAATGCCAGAGACAAGCTGAGATAGCCTTGTAATTGCCAAGAGTGGAGCTACCAGCATTAACTAAACTTCTTACTTGTATAAGCACATAGTAGAAATAAAATATGAAACTGGTACCTAAGTCGCTCAAAAAGAGTATTCAAAACATAATAACATCTACCTTGGTGCTCTAGAAAAAATATTATGGTTCAACTTGGAAATGCTGCGGAAAAGGAATCAGCAACATGTATGGGCCCACCGCTAGCATTAGTCGAAGAAACTTGAAGGCTAAAGAGAGTATATTGCCAAAACTCTTGTGTAATATAGTTGACAGTCTAGTAGCTGGGGTGGGCGGAGCTAGGTGGGCTGAGGGGAAAAGGAGGAGTCAGAACAGGATGAGGACGGTTAGAGTAGGGACAGGGTCGAGACAAGTTGTATAAAATAAAGCTCTGATATATAAGAACCTGTGTCTGTGGTTCTTTGTAGCAGGATGCTACAACTGACGACGAGGGTGGGATGAGCAAGCCCACTGCGTGCAGAACCCCAAGAAGACACCCTGTCCCAGGTAACGTCCAGAAAAACGCTGCCGAGTACAGTGAGCTGCTGCCCGAGAAAAGAAGCCAGCAGCAGGTGACCCTGTCCCTTCAACAGTCGAGAGGGACCCAAGAGGGAGCCGAAGCACCGAGCGCTGACTCGCTCGCAGAAGAGACGCTGTTCGCGCCGAAACGCGACTCACGCGTGAAGCGTGCAAGAACTGGGAGCGCTGCGCCAGCAGAAGTCGGGAGCCCACTCCGACTCTGCCAAGCCCCAAAAGTGGAAGAAGAGTGCCTCAGCGTGGAGGACATCGCCCCCACGAAGGTCTGTTGCCCCCACGAAGGTCTACTGCTAAGCGCTGCTGAGCGCGCTGAAATTTGAGCCCGGGTGAGGTCCAACATCGGAAAACCTCACCCCCGATGCGTGAGCTTTGGCAGGGCGCTGCTGAAGGAGCGCGAGACCCTGCAAAGTAAGGCGGGAGCCCACCCCAACCTCACCTGACTGTAGCAGTGACCAGAGGGAGCCAAATCTGGAGTATGCTGACCCTGGAAGCAACTGCCGGTGAGTCCTGTGTGAAGAATCGGGTCGAGTGCAGAGAGAGAAAGTAGTGCCTGCAGACAACTACGGCGGCCATCTTTGAGTCAGGCAACACTTGGGACATCCTCCCTGTGCAAACTGGAGGCAGCCATTTTGAGGTCAGGCGAGTTGAGTTTAGCAACAAGCATTGGCGAACATAATAGAAACAAGCATTGGCGAAGGCCAAACAAGCATTGGCGAAGGCCAAACAAGCATTGGCGAAGGCCAAACAAGCATTGGCGAAGGCCAAACAAGCATTGATAAGAGCAAATAAATAAGCATTGGCTAATAGAAAGAAACAAGCACTGTCAAGAGCCAACAAACAAGCATTGGCGAGTAGAAACCAACCAGCAGTGGCGAGTAGAAACCAACAAGCAGTGGCGAGTAAAAACCAACAAGCAGTGGCGAAAAGAAACAAACAAGCATTGGAAAAGCGAATAAACAAACATTGGCGAGAAACGCAAGCGAATGCGCAGTGGATAACGGCGCGTGAACAACAATGAACAAGCCATGGCAACCAAAACAGAATAAGCACATGCAAACACGAGAGTGAATCAACTAACAAGCACAAGCAACCACAAGAGTGACTTAACAAACATGCATTGACAAAAACAAATGTCAGCACGGGTGGAAACGTGAACATTGAGAAACGCAAGCGAATGCGCAGTGGCGAATGTAATGAAGTAACACGTGTCTGTAAAATAGAAGAATCACAAGCGAACACAAGGACCAAGCAAAGACAACAGCACAATGGAACAAGCATAAGCAAATGCAAGAGACAGATCAAGACGACGCTGAGCATAAACCGAAGAGCGCTGAAGGGAGAAGAGCTGCTGGGCAGAACTGCAGAAGACCCAGAGGAGGGCAGTCCTACAGAGGACCCCGGAGAGAGTAGAACCATCCAAGTTCATTCACCGGCGCATACTGTGATGGTTACAAAGACTTTCAATTTCTAAGCAAAGACCTTGACCATAATCTCCCTCTCTCATGGCGGGAGGAGACATAGCACAGCGGGTCACTCCATACATTGAAGTACCGCCCCCAGTGGTGCAGACTGATGATTGGATCTCGGATCTCAAACGACACTGGTGGCTCGAAGCATTGGAAGATTTCTTAAAAGCCAATGGTGAGCAAAGAGAGAGAGAAAATGTCTGATACTACTCCTCCATCTGGTGGGTCCTGAGGGCCGATGCCCAATCAGGACATTTTCCAAAGAGGATACAGAAATCTATAAAAGACTCCAAAGGGAGCTCTGTGCCCATCTCAACGCACAGACAGATGTGGATCATAACCGCATGGTTTTCAATACAGCACGGCAGGAACCAGGTGAACCGTTGTCAAATTTCATCACTCGGTTGCAAAGTCTGGTACGAGGCTGCCACTTCAACACTTTTACAAATGAGGATGCGGTTCGACTTCGTATAGTTGAAGGTTGCACAAACCCTGACACAAAGCGCAAGATCCTGCAAGGGCATTGGTCGTTAAAGGAAATCATCAAGAAGGCCGAAATTGGAATGCAAATCAAAGCAAGAGACGGATTGAAGGACGTGCACCTGAGAGCAAACCATCAAGATATCTGGGAAGATAGAACTCAGAAAACAAACAGATCTGAAAGGAGAGAGAGGGAAGGCAGACCAGCAAAAAGACAACGGGAAAGATACAGTGACAAAGAAAGTGACAAGGAGTACTCAGAGTCAGATTCCTCAGCGTCCGACTACTCAAAGTCAACCAAGGATTACTTGGAGTCAGATGACTCAGAGTCAACCATCCAAAAGACAATTCCAAGGAGTTATTCACCCCCCAGGAGTTCCTCAAGGAGTCATTCAAAGTATGACACACAGTACTCTGATGAGGAAAGAGCATCAAGTGGGACAGATCGCACTCCTGGACAAGAGGGCATCCTGCACAACAAGTGGGAGAGAAAGACAAACCATAGAAGAAGGGGTCGCACTGGTCAACACCGGAAGTCGGCGCAGGAACATCATTTGCAAAGCAGTGAAGATGAGTCCAAGGAAACATCTGGCAGGAGAACACATCACCCCCAGATCAGAGATGTTAGAGCATCAAACAAGCGAGAAGGAGAAACAGGTCGCACAAGACGGACTGATCCTCCACAGCAACGAACCAGAAAAGATCCATGCATCCATGGCTCCCGCGACAACGAAGAAACGGAGAGGAAATTGTTAACTTCAGGCGGGAAGGACAAAGAGGCAAAAGCTTGGGATCAAGCACAAGGAACAAGCACGGGATCATCAAACAACCTCCCAAATGAGACAGCATTGAAGATGTTCCAACAAAGGCACACGGAGAAGCATCTCAAAGACCATTCAAAGGGGAAGAGCACTTTGTCACGGACTACGGAATTCAAAAATCCATTACCCAAGACAGTTTCAAAGAAACGTTTGAGAAGGAATGGGGAGAAGGATCTCTCTGACGAGGAGTGCACATCTATCCGGTCCTGGAAGTCGACAAAAGACTTCTCTGACCCAGAAAGCACGTCTATGGCCAGGAACTCCTCTGGTTCAGAAAGCGCGTCTGTCCGATCCTTTAAAAGGGGTATGGCCAGGACCTCCTCTGATTCAAATAGTGCGTCTGTCCGATCCTGTTAGTCGACAAGACTTCTCTGACCCCGAGAGCACGTCTGTTCAACCCCGTGAGTCGACCGAGTCATGGTCCCGACAGCAGCCATGGCGTCAACCATCCGAACACACCATGGAACCAGAGGATATCCTTCCCGTCAAGAGCAACATGTCACACACTAAGGTCTCTGAATACTCAGTCACTCCACAAGGCAACCTGTCATGTCAGTCACAAGTATATCCGGACATAGATCAGACACCGTCACCCCTGAAGGGGTCCGCGAGGCTGACTCAAAGGACCTACAAAAGGAAGACAGAGACAGTGGACCCTAGTCATCGGATGGGAAGGGACCAGCCAGTCACTCCGCAAGGAAAGCTGGACGTGTCAGTAGAGAGAGATCATCAGTGGATGAGAGAAAGACATGCCCATGCACAGATAGCCCACGAGTTCGCCAGACAACCCGAGGCCGCGAATGAGTTATTGAACCAAACCAAGACAGTCTCGTCAGATAGTACCGTACTGTCTGGTATGCATGACCCTGAATTGGAGGACAGTGTTGCCCTCGACCGGACAAGACAAAAGGCAGTAAAAGTAAATGCAGGTGCTCAGAAAAGGACCAGAACATTATCCACTCATGAAAGGGACCGAGCATCTGAACCAACAGTTACACCACAGGAAGGAAACATGATGACTGCGGAGTGTGAGAGTAAACAGTTCACACGCAACGTAGTCAAGAATGCCCTGATTAAGACAACGGAAAGATTGACCAAAGCCAAGCCCACCACTGATTCAACACTACTGAAGCTTGAAGAACAGGCTGTCCGCCGACCCGTGTGGTGGATTGAAGAATTGCGAACACTGAAGACATTAAGCTCATTTTGTTAAGAAAGGGGGAGATGTAATATAGTTGACAGTCTAGTAGCTGGGGTGGGCGGAGCTAGGTGGGCTGAGGGGAAAAGGAGGAGTCAGAACAGGATGAGGACGGTTAGAGTAGGGACAGGGTCGAGACAAGTTGTATAAAATAAAGCTCTGATATATAAGAACCTGTGTCTGTGGTTCTTTGTAGCAGGATGCTACATCTTGCTTTCCGTAGCAGAGCAAACAAGAAAATGAAATGTAAAGCCAAACAGCTGAACTAGTGTGTGTTTAGTTGCAGTGGGAGGTTTGCTGGATATTCTGGATAAGAAGAATTTCAGCAGTCCAACCAATCACACCTCCATCGAATCCCCTGTACTCTAGTTGTCAAAAATGTGTGGGATGCCTACATATTAGAGAAGCCCAAGCCCCAATATTGCCTTTAGACTAACTTTTCTCAAACACCACTCTGGGGAAAACGATCTTGGCTGGTTGGAGTTTTGCTCCAATCCTGTTGCCTGGAATATACCCATCAATATAGACTGAGTATATTTATCACGGGGGACTGTGTAAATGGAAAATTCTGGCACATATGCACCTTGCAGCAGAATCCGGTCTTCACCTCTAAGTAAAAGTAAATAATCTTTTGGCTTTTGCATTATATTATGAGTAAGAAGAGACTACGATGTACACACATCACAATTGCTTACATTCTCCCAGATCTGCCTATCATAAATGTTTGGACGTTGGTAGGTGTTAGCAGTTGCTGGACAGTTCACAGGCCAAAAATCACCAGCCAGACAAAAATATTCTACCATAATTCCATATCAATCACCTCAGATGCCCCATTGAACCTAATGGAAACACAGCCATGAGGTTTCAGTTGAATTTTTCCATGCAGGATAGTTTTCTTTATCAGTCGCTGGTGCTAAACGGTGCTCATCGAGTCAAAACAGTGAGGCCGCATGAGAAATTAAAAAACATAATAATTACAAATGCATACCACATGCAGTACCAATTGCAGTATGTGAAGCTATGTCCTTCTTGCTGGAGCTCATGCTGAATTTCTCAATAGCGGACATGTTAATTTATCTTCCACCGGGGTATGCTGCTAAGTGAGGTACCCTACTCCCAGAGCTACTAGCAATACAGATACTTTGATCAGCCAGTTCAATGTTATTTGGGAAATCTGAACATCCATTTGGAGAATAGCACATGTTGTGCTGGTCGGACTTTGGTGTAAGACCTCAGAGTCTTGAGCCTGGAGTTCATAAACATAGTACCTACACATAAAGCAGGGCACCTGCTAGATCCGATTGTTACAAATATGAACTCACTAGAGGCGGCTCCAGCTATGCCAGTGTGATCAGATCCTTTTGTGGTACCATTCACAGTTCAAACAGGTAACGGATGGGGTAGAGCGAGAGATGGAAAGCAAACGAAAGTGAGATCCCTGCTCACGATTAGACTCCTCAAGCCTTAATTGTCAATTAAGGAATACTGTGCCTAGACTAACTCATCAGGTTGAGTTGGATCAACTAAGGATTGATAAGTAGTTGCGGGAAGCACTATTATGGATAGAGAAGTCAAGATGTAACGGCAGAGAGAGATCCTAAAGAAATGATATGATGAGGATAATAAGCCTAGGCACAAAGTAGCTCTAAAAACTATCACATGGTATCTAGATTAGTCAATAATAGTGTAAAAACTATTAGTTAAGGAACTCTCTGATCCTAACAGGATACTACCAGTGCCAGTATTGATGCAACCTCAATGTGAAGAACTGGTAGGTTTATTTATTAAAAAGGTAGCAGATATTCAGATGGATTTAAACACAGGAGGGAAGGAGGGCCCTCTGCCAAGTAGTACAACAGGGAAATTGGATACGAAGGACCTGATGGGTCCAGGCTCTACAGGAGGAGTCAATAAATTGAGGGTATGGGATATGCTGGAGCTGGATGGGTTTATGTCACTACTGATGTCAATCAGATCTGGCTCACTTAGAGATCCATTTCCGGCGATTAAGATTAGCATTTTAGACTGGGATAATCTGCAACCCCTGGTGGGTCTCCTCAATTTATCTTAAAGGCAGGGTCAGATTCCTCAGACTTGGAAGCATGCCATTTTCCCGCTCCTTCTGAAGAAACTTAACCTAGACCCTGATAAGTGGCCTAATTATAGACCAGTCTCTTTGCTTCCCATCGTGGACAAGGTAATGGAGAAACACGTCAAAAGACAACTTTCCCGTTGTATGGAATCTCAACATTTCCTGCACCCCTCTCAATCGGGGTTTAGAAGGAGACACAGCACAGAGTCCACTCTGCTAGGAATCCCAGAACATCTCAGACGACACCTGGATGGGAGCGAGACAGCTGCACTGATTTTACTTGATCTCTGCGGCTTTCGTTACTGTGTCACGTGAGACTCTTTTAGAGAGATTGGCTGGATTGGGTCTGCAGGGTACGGCCCTCTCTTGCATGACATATTTTCTAGGGAATCGGTCTTTTCAGGTTTTCCCAGCCATGGCCTCTTCCGAGCGGAATGCCCTGACCAGGAGTTCCTCAAGGATCGTCCCAAAGTCCGGCACTATTCAACATCTATCCTTTCCCTTTGTTAGACTTGGTGGAAAGTTGTGAACTCACTTTATTTTCATATGCGGGTGATACGCAAATATTTTTCTCACTGTAATTCGCGCAGAGGCACAACCTGGAGGCCCTGGACTCCTGCTTGGGTGGAGTGGCGACGAGGATGAATATTCATTCACTCAAGCTCAACGGACATAAAACCGAGGTACTGGTACTAGTGCTGGGGAAAAATCCATCCATCTGGGTCCCCAACACTGGTCAGCAAGCCTGGGTTCTCCACCTAAGGTGAAGAACCTGGGCTTAGTGCTGGATGACAAGTTATCCATGAAACCCCAGGTGACAAAGGTATGCTACATGGTTTGCCATCCTGAAATGGCTGTGGAAAATCATTTGGCAGCTCCCAATTTCAGCCCAAAGGATAGTGGTACAGGGGCTAATAATACTGAGACTGGATTACAGCAATGTTCTTTCTCCAGGAGCAGGTAGAATAGGCATTTAAACAGTCACAGGTGGTCCAGAATTCAGCTTCTAGGATTCTTTATAGAGTCCCAAAAAGCTACTTGGCATCTGAGCTTTTCCAGGAACTCTACTAGTTCGAAGTGGAGAAAAGAATTCGGGTTAAATATTTGTGCTATGTGCACAATGCAAGAGAAAGTTGTAGGATGTGAGCCATTTGGCCACCATGTGTCTCTTGACCTCCAACTGGCTCTTATCCAGAATAACCTACTACGACGTTAGTTTGGAAAACAAATAGCCTATTCTTACCTAGTAACACTGTTTTGTTCTGAATCCCTCTGGTATAATCCAATCCTTCAAGTCCACAGGTTTTATAACTACCAGCAGGCTCCTACCGCATATGTTTCAGTCTTGACTGAGACCCGGTATGCCTTTCTCATTCAGTTTGTTTCACATCTTCACCTGGTTGTAGGCTCATCAAAGCAGCCAGGATCTCTCCATTTTTGCCAAAGAGTGCCTCCCATTGAATTTCTTTCAGAAACCGCAATACCGAAAGATGGGTGCCTCGACCAAGACTGTTGAGCACTTCAATCTCTGTGCTTTGTTTCAGTATCGCAAATATTTCAGAGCTCCTTTCCTGCACCTCCACTACAGTTTTTGAACATTGAGTCTCCATTTTACTCACCCTTCACATAGTCTTCTTCATTGTTCGTTCAACAGAAAGATTCTCCCAGAACAATCTGTTCTCTTCAGTGAGTATTACCATCGTCTCTACTACTCATGTCTTGTCTTGCAAATCAGAATGCATGAAATGTATTGACTGTAACAGGTTACCTGCCTGCCTGCCTGTCACCCTTACTTACTATAGGACACATCAGGCAGCTTCTTCCTCCCACGTAACAGTGCAGTTCCCAGAGGTGTGAAAAAGTCATCCTTTCCTTTCTTTTTCCCAGCTTTATCACAGCATCTATAAAACGAAAACTAAAATAATAGAGTGTTCAAGCTCCAGGCTGCATTTTTGCGGGAATGTATCCTTCAGCTCACAATGTAAGGTTATTGATAGAGCTTCATGGCACACATTCCATACGGACCACAAACCGGGTGACAGCAGCCCAGTAGTTAGCTAAATTTAGGCTCTGCAAGCCCCAGTAGTTTGAGAGTAATGTATGTTGATCTTGTGGAAAACAAGTCATTGCTTTGCTTTCTCTTCCCTCACATTTTTCCCAGGATGCTGTGAAGGTTAGGACATGGTTTCTTTAAAGACACAACTCTCTGGAGTTTTCACCTCTCTCACAGTACTCCCTGGCAGACAACAGTAACAATGTTACCTCTTCTGACCTTGAGTCTTACTCAAGGAAGCAGCAATGGAAGAAGTCCACCATCGCCTCCATTATGTTTGGAACTTGCTCCTGGCTTATATTGGATGCCGTAATTGTCGAAGATGTGGACCAAAGAGTTTCCCCCACTTTGTGTTTATGGGTGATACCTCCACCAGTAAGCATAAATCCATGCATCAGTACCAATCTCCAGTGCCACCCAGTTCCTCTGTTTCTTTGTGATGTGTTTTGTCAATAATAGGTCCATTCTCAACATAGAGATACCTTGTGATCTCTGGGTCTCAAAAAGGCAATAAACACGTCCTTAGTGTTGAGTTCAACAAGTCAGGCCAAGGACTTCTGACATGATATGAATTATCTTAATCTACAAGCTCTAGATAACTCTACATCCCCAGACTGTATGGAAAAATATCACGTTTGTGCAAGGCACCAATGGCAATTTGGCAAGTGACTAATTTGCATCTTTCATAACATTTCTGGTGTATAGTAGTCAGAGTTTGGCTGAAATCATCACTTTTATCCGGCCTATCTTGTCATCTATCCATTCCTCTGTTAGCACCTGAATGTCTGCCTCCAGTTGTTATTTCAGGTGCACAAAGAGTTATTTTGTTCTGATTATTGTAATTGTAAACGTGGGAATCTTCCATGTCCATCATTTTGCCTATTGCAAGCTTAGCCTTCTGTGAGCTAAACTCTGTGAGAGACATCAGAGCATTTTGTATTCTCAATAACATGGCACAATTGCCTATATTTACAGAATTTAGATTTATGGGGTTTATATACCTAACGAGGCTTAAGTGAATGGCTTTATCTGGTTTCCCACCCAATTGGCACTGAACTTCAAGTCCAGTCAAGTTTCACCTGTGAATGATTGCTAGTGCTGACACTTGGGTCAACCACAGCCCCTATTATTTCTTAAAGCCTTACACCGTCAGCAGACTTTCACCCAAATAAGTGGAGAAATGCCTGTTGGAATCTGCCAGCCATACTGCACACTTAATAGATCACCCTCATTAAATATAGCATATTCCAAGTGAAAGGATGGATTGTTTTTATATTAAAATATCCAGTCATGTATGACTGAGATGTACCATTCAATAGTGATATTGCACGTTGGCCAGCTCCAACCCACCATCATACAGTGTTCATTTGAATCTGAATTTGAATTGGTACTTATAAAGCGCAACTATCACTCCGGAAGGAGCATCCTGGTGCTAAGCGGGTGAGGATCAGACTAAGCCGAGAGTGGGGAGTCCCTATATGAGCTATCAGCAGAAATCATCCGGGGCTCGATAAATCCAAGTCTTCAGTGCCTTTCTAAACTGAGTTTCTGTTTTCACGAGCCTCGGTTGAGCTGGCATGAGATTCCATGCTTTGGTTCCTAGGGAGGCTACCGATTTCCCTCCCTTGGATTTGTATCTAAAGCAGTGAGGTTTAAGGAGGTTTGCCGAGGAAGATCATTAACACTTCTGTAATGCCACTCTAGGTACCTTACCAGCCAGAAGAGGAGGGCAGTCATAATAAGCAGTGCAAACAACCAACAACTGGAATGGGTAATCTGTCACAGTCCTGCCGGCTCCTATGGATTACCAGGAAACATGAATAGTGGCCTCTATTGGGAAAGGAGAAGAGAGAATCCCTTTTATTTTCTTGTAAAGATGGTCATTAATGATCAGGAAACCAAGATAAAACTCAATTTCAAAAGCCAAAGGAAGCAATTCTCCTAGTTCAGTGCATCAATGGCCTTCTCCAAATTTACTAGGGTCAAAGCATTAGGGCTTGTGAGCCAGGGCATGATGGAGCACCCTTTCATTGTCTGGAAGCTAACGGGCATAAAGCCATTTTGATAAGGTGTGTTCAATCACATCCACCAATCTATCTGCATGGATCTTGGCTATCATATTGGCCTCATTGATAAGTGTGATTAAACTGATGAGACGCATTGGTTAGCCACTAAACCTTCTTTGACTGTCATGGTGATCTTTGTGGTTGACATCCCTTTGCCGAGGACTTTCACCCAGACTGCCTTCTCAAAGATATCCGAGAGCTGAGAGTTAGCCATATTTAAGTTTTTCCTGTACAATTCCTTTGTGAGTCCAATGTGTCCTTACATTTTTCCTGTTTGGATCCATCTGTGGCCATTGTTCTGGGGTGTTCTCCAAATCAAATTCATTATATTGAGCACTCAACATCAGGAGGTCTCCTGTAACGCCCTCCAGATCCAACTCATCTGTCTATGTACTGCTGCAAAAAGATTTGGTAATATTCTAGGAAAGCATATTCTCTATTTTCCATTCCTATGTGGTGAACTCTTTCTGTGTTGTTTATTCGAGGCAGAATCCTAGACACCTCACCCCTTGCACAGAGCTAGTACAGCTAAGCCCTTTTATTTGCATCAGACTCATACATTTTAGGCTGTGAGATCATCCATGTCAGCATGGTAGCAATCATGTAGCAAATTATTCACTTCAATTTGTCAATGTGTTGACTTTTACTCAGTTGTGACATAATCTCACTCCAGGTTAAGGAGCTCATTCCGGAGTCGCACAAGGATCCCTTGCTTGTCTCGAAGATAAGCCATTGCTTTGCCACTGCTTAAACGTTCTCCTGGGGAGATATTAAACTAACCCTTCATTCATTCTGAAGTACGACTACCTACTCTCTGAGAAATTCAAAACCCTTGTTGGTCAGCTACCAGGCATTTAGGAGTCAACCCCTCCTTTATCCTCTATCACATGGCCCACTCACAACATACCTTGGGAAAAATCTGAGAGGCAATTGGTCAGGATACACACACGTAACACAGTTGCATGTCAGCAGTAGGTATAAACATGTAGCTAAAACAAAAGACTGAGTAGTGCACCAAGTGTATCTACACATTTGTGGGTGCTAGCCACTTCATAGATCGTGCCTTCCGTAGGCGCTTGCCCAATCTTTTAGCAAGGTGCCATTATGAGGACCCGTGGTCACTGGTTATCAAATTTCCTTTTCTGTTGCTGTATTGAAATCACCACTTACAACTGTCACAGAATACAGTGTGTTTGCCAAAAGAGTTTTCAAGAAATCAAACATATCTCTAGCTAGCAAGGTGAGTGGCAGGGGAACTATTGACATTCATGAATTTCTAAAGACTGTTTGCGATCACAATACGACAATGTATCCCCATGCTTATCCAAACTGGAATGTTCATTAATAAAACAAAAGGACTCTTTTAAACAAATCACCACTCTCAATGAGCCCCATGTGAACTCTGTGCAGAACAAATATGTACCTATAACGCTTTAGGAACCCTCACTGTATGCTCAACAGGTGGAGTTAATTGCAATGTAGGAGCCACCATTAAGTATTGCTTAGCAAACTAAGGTTTCAGCCTGTCATTTAGATCACAGACTTTCCAAGACACCGCCCTTAATTGGTCTGGTTCAATTGTATCCCTCAACCCCGAAGAAAGTCAAGGTTAGCAAATGCCATGCAGACATAACCTAAAACAGAACCCTTCCAACTCCCTCCCAACAAAATCCAGCTTACCACCCACAGCAATTCTTCTTATGAAGCATGTCATTCAAACATAAACACATAATGTTCTAGCCAGAGATGACAGAGCACATCCAACATGCAGTACTCTTTTAAACAACCCACATAAGACTCCACAGTCTAAAATTAAAGGGTTAGTGAAAGAGAGCAGAAAACTGTAAAAACTCCCTCCACCCTATTGCCCTGCCTACTCCTTGAATGATTAGAGAATGACCCTTACGTGTCCTCCTGCAGTGCTATCTTGAATGTGGGACCTTCTTTGATCATAAATCAACCACTCTAATATGATACTGCATGCAAATACAAATTAAATAGTCTTTTCCCCTATAATGGCAAAACTGTTTTGTATTTGATTCCTTATTATGTTCATTACATACTAGAATCTACTGTTGGATTAGGCCTTTAACCATTAATTATAGAAAGCCTTTTCAAGTCATGTGGGCTCATGAGGAAAATTCTATGTGCACACAGGGACCCTATAGAGTGGCCTTTGTTACCTGCCTCCATACTACCTATCTGAGCTAAATGTTTGTTGCGTCAGATGAGCTCTACTCATGATGAAAGAGTTTGCTACCGAAACTCTGCCAGAGACCTCCTACCCAGCTACCCAGTTAGGCTGCCTCAAAAAGTATGTCCTGTGGTTGAAGATTGCTTTAAGCTTCACCAGATACAGGGACATATAGTCGAGTTTTATGTCACAGAACTATTTCTTGGCTTCCTTAAACAATTAGCACTGCTTCTGTATTAGTCTTGTGTAGTTTGGAACGTTTTTATTCAGGACAAGTTATACGGAAGAGCAATGTGGTGTTGCAGTACGCAGTTCTTACCATTATAGATGATGATTTTGGAAACAGGTGACCTAGATGGTGACCCCAGAGGGCACTGCAGCACCAGTGTTGGGTGGCTTTTATAGTGATGAACTAGCCATACAGATTATCCACCGTCACAAATTATCTGGAACATCTTGGGATTCATTCCTTCCACTCCATTTGGGATATCAACCACTACGAGAGTACTCCATCAAGCATCAGCATTTCTTAGGACCTGATTCAATAATGAATCATTCTTTCCAATTTTCGCTTCAAGTGAGGTCATGATATCATTTACAGCCTTTAACAATCTCTCCCTAGCTGTATCTGGACTTAGAGGTCACCCCTGGCGGCTTCAGTGCAGGTCCCATCAGGAGGAGGCAACCTTCGCAAATATATTTAATATTCCATTGTGGGACATTTGATCACCTTAATGACATTTCATCTTGCTGTTGAGTCTAGTCTGCCCCTTCTTACATAGATGAATATGAAGTAGATTGGGAGTGACATTGGTGCCTTTGCATTTTTCTTGTTTATCTAGTGAGGGATGCTGCAACACCCTTCAGTCTCTGCCGATAGGACCATGAACAGTCTTGTGCCTATCCACCCTGAACAGAAGTTCGCAAACTTAGTCTCTCTAACACCACTGCTCCACAAGAGGAAGTTTTTCATTGTTAATTTGTGCTTTTTAAATCCTTAGTGGGTTCTTACTGCTTAGCCTCTAAGACACTAGGCAATGTAGTATTCACAATTAACACTCCTCTCCAAGAGCACCTAAAAGCACTATGGTTCGTGACACCGGGCAGATTACCTGCTAACACACGTCCCTCCCGGGACCTCTATGCATGTGCAACGGGTAATCCTTGCAACCCTCATGTGTTTTAGAGTCTGGGTTCTCTGGTTGTATGGCAATGGTCAATGGACTGCCCTTGACAAGCAAATTACCTCACAGAAAGATCACCTGCAACACACACTACTGGAGACAAAGGTGTGGGCTGGACCGTTGGAGCAAGTCCATTTACAGCACAGCCAAACACAGAGGGAGTGAACAGTCCTCCACTAAGCAACCACCAAGTCTGGTGGACAGATGCTACGGTGTACCTCTTCAAACAGGAGGGCATGCTTCCATAGCGATCCATCCTCCAGTAACATATCAGCCACTTGGGAGCTAACTATCCACTCTGGAATCTCTTGCCCACCTAGACTAAAGGGACCCACATGGAGCAGGGGCACTTTTTTCCCATGCCTCAGATCGCTGTAGAGCTCCAGTCTTCTTCATGCTGTTTCCCTTATAGCCACAAAGCAACGCATCCATAGTCTACTATACTGCATATATAGATGCATTTAACAGAAGGTCACAGCCTACCTTGTTGCCAGCACCACACCTGCTTCCATGCACCCTAGAGTCTACAGCAGCCCTACCTAAAGATTGCTTGGGCCTCCTAGCGATGCATCAGGCGAGCATTGTCAGGCGGCCCAGAATGTATGTTCATAGGTAAGCCATAGACTATACTGCTAGCCATATTGACACCTTGATCAGTGGTTGTTCTACATTTTATTCAGAGCAGGCTTGTGAATGTCAGTATATTGTTGGATTTTCAAGACTTCGGAACAGTACCATAATCAGAACACATCCACCATGTTCAGTATTTGCAGGAAATATCCCATTACAGTTGTATTTGAAATTCTATCTAAACCTAACTTTTTAATTTTTGATTTTCTGTTTATTTTACATAACTATTGTACAATTTGTGTATCTTTGTCATCCTACTGAAAATAAGTTGTTGGTACAGATTATGCTTGCTGTAGATGGAGTCAGTTGACCATACACTGTGTCTGTGACCGGAATTAATTCATAAAATCTATTTTACAGTAAAAATTATTTTTTTTATCATTAATATTATTACGGAGCTTTAGAGTGCAACTTCAACCACAACGGTATCCTGGCACTAGCCTTTTAAAAGGAGGAATAAAACCTGAGGAACAATCCGTGCCAGTTTGTGGGGAAGAGCCAAGTTTTGAGTGCTTTCCTAAAAACGAAAGCACGTTTTAACAGGCTCTCAGAGAAAATGAAAGACTATTCCAGAGCTGAGCAGCCCCAACTGAGAACGCACGGTTGCCCTGTCTAACCTTCTGAAATTTATGAATACATCGAAGGTTTGAGGTTAAGGATCCAAGATCTCTGAGGTTTTTGGTGTTTACATTTCCTTTGCAGGAAGATGGGACCCTTTTTTTTCATTGCATAGTAATGTGAACACAAGCCATTCTTTCGATGGAAGCCAGCAGAGCTCTGCCAGAGTTCTAGTGGATGAAGCATACCTAGGTATATTCATCACCAGCTTTGAAGCTGCTGCTTGTACTTTATAGTCTTTTGATCAGGAATTATGGTGCACCTAACAAAAAGGCGTTACAATAATCCAATTTATTTAGGATTGTGGACTATACTACTGGTGCATTTGCAGATGGTGGAAGAAAAATAGAATTTTCATCAGAATGAGGAGCAGAACAAAGCATGCTGCCGCTGTCTTGTTGACATGGGCCTCCAAAGATAGATAATTATCAAAATGGAACCTTGAAATTGCAGACCACAGCTGATACTTACAAATTGTCACCGTTTGCCCTGAAACTGGAGAACAGTCTGGCCGATGGTTTACCAGTTGATCGGCAGAGAATTTCAGTTTTATCTCAATTAAACTTAAAGGAGTTGCTGCTTAGCCGGTTTTGTGACACTCCTTAGGCAGTTATGAAACAGTTCCAGTATCTCTGGCCGAGAGTTGCTCAAGGAAAGGATCAGCTGTATATTATCGGCATTGTTAATAAAGTTGATATAATGGGATTGATTAAGGCCCGCACGAGGGCGCAGATATATCTTAACCACTTGGATGCTAAGGTCCCTGATAATCCTCCATTAAATTTCCATTGAAATCAATGGAAACTCCATGACGAGCTGAGCTCGTCATGAGCGTCGAAGGGGTTAACAAGCATTTACAATGCAATAGGTCTCGCATTATTAAAGTTTGAGCTATTGGTGTTACATTATTCAGCAATGCCAATAGCTCAAACTTTAATAACGCGCGACCTATTGCATTGCAAATGCTTGTTTTCATTGTAGGTAGTGGGCTGATGAGTGGTGGTGTCAGGAAGAAGCTGTTCTGGAGGGATGAATGTGACACAGTGTGTTCCCCTTTAAGACCCGCTGGCCCCACCTTCCGCAGGACGTGTTGAAGAACCGGGTCTTTCAGAACCGGCGGCGTCAGGGACACGCCCGAAGTCTTCGGGTTCCCCTGTCCTGGCAAACAGAGACACGGAATACTTCTAGGTGGCGTCGGAGATCAAATTTATTAGCTGCAGCTAGTAACAGTGAACCAAACAATACAACACGGTGTACAACTCAGGTGACTGCTCGAATTCGTAGAGCAAAACACCACTTTTTATGCAACTTTCAGACAATTACGAATGCACACCCATTGCGGCAAATTCTGACCAATGGAAACACATTTCTATACATTATCACATTCCAAAAAGCTCACTTTACATCGTACCAACCCCACAAGTTAATTATTAGGATTGTCCCGAATTCGATTACCAAAAGCCGGACAAACCAATAATTGAAAGCACTACCCATGTAATGAAAAGTCGTAAAGAAAGAAACAATTCAGATGTTGAGTAGGATAAGATATGTGCAAGAAACTAAAAGTTAATGATATCCTGAACATTGATTACTTTGGCAGACAAGATCTGCTAAAGAAACTAGCTTCGTGAAAGGGTCAGTTTCAGGTGAAGGGGTCAGCATCTTGCAGTTCACTCGCAAGTCGAAAAGGCCCACGTTAAATGCTTACAAGGACAACGAGGCCCATGCAACTTCGTTCGTTCGTTTAACCCTATAGCCTACGTGAGGGCAACACAAAATGGAGTCGCAAACAACGTGAAACAAAATGTAGTCCGGTCCCGTAAACCACGGAACTTCAGACCCTCCTTTTTCCATTACGTAGGCAATGACCTAAACTCACGTCAATCTGAATCCAGGTCTATATCTATTCTCATCAGATCATTAAGGTGTTGCTGTAACATCATCTTATTATCCTTTGCTTCTCTCGAGACGGGTCTTCTCAAACAGATCGTAGCACAAAAGCCACAAATGGCGGGACCACACTGAATGCATAAGCAACACGAGAAAAGGATCGCTAAAGCCATACCAAGAAACATCAGAATCTTCCATCCCCATTTGGACAGCAGTTCCCAAAACCATCCCATCAACGACCAGTTACCTTTGTCTACATGTATAGATTCAGCAGACTTATGCAACTTCTGGATGGCTTGGTACACCGTCGGGGCGTTATCTGGTATGAAAACGCAGCAACTAGATCCGATCAATTTACATACCCCACCTCTAGCTACCAGTATAATATCTAAAACAAAGCGGTTCTGTAATGTCATAAGGCGATCCGCTTGAAGCTCAGCCGTAATATTGCTAAGAGCACCTGCAGTCTCATTTATAGTGGCCTCAACCACTCTTGTAAGCTGGCGAATATTCCTACTATTAGCCATAGGACCCCAAAAGGGCAGGAAACCCTCAAAGAAGTCTCCAACCTCTTGTGCAACAGTATCTTTCGCATCAATAACACCTCTACCATATCTTGTCTTATGGTAGTTGAAAGCAGCTGTATACGTAGGGGAAGCAAAAACGCTACATAACATGTGCCTGAAAAATCAGAAGGCAACCATGTATATGCTCTATCATAACAAACAAAATACGTGCCTTTAGCTGGCACGAACGGAGGAGATTTCTGGGACGTATAAACATATGTGTGAACACACACACTCTCGCCAAGCTGAGCTCTCGGATTCTGACCATTACCTTGCAGACAAAGCTGACCTTGGTGGGGTACAATCCAAATAGGAGGAGACCTTCGCTGTCTCTCTTTCTCCGTCAAACTAACACTATATGTCGTCTTATTCCAACTGACATATGCTCGTACCTCATCTTTAGGGATAGCGTTATACGCGTCGATATCTCTAATCATATCAACTATTCCCCGTATCAAGGCATTATTACTCGCATTGTCCTTAACGGAACGCACAGAAGAGGCTTCCTTCACATAGATAAACATCGATTGGAGTGCCCAAACTGACCCATTAGGCGAAAAAGGCAAAACCAAATATGGCATTTCCTTATCTGTCGTATGTGGCATAAGACCACAAACCCAACAATTCGTGGTATTCACGACTAGCTGATGCTGATGCAACATTTGTATAAACGAATTGTTCGCAAATTCTGATCTTCGTGTCTGTTCATGTTCAGCTAACGTATGAAACTCATGTGGGGAAACAGTAGGCAAAGAAAGAGTAGGTTGGGAGGTAGATGTAATCGGCTGTTGTGTGACATAGAAAATCCAACCCACAAAAGCTAACGTAATATTCAAAAGCATAAGAAAACACAGTATTAAAAAACATTTGCTACGAATCAATATACACATTCTTACTTTAGGATCAACTTTTCTAACACTCTTATCAGACTCAAAAGACTCCATCCTCTAACGTGCTGCTCACGGCTATTACCTTCTTCACTTAAGTGTGCGCCAAGATCGCACTAAGGACCCTGAACCTCAGACCTTATGTCAATACGCGGCTCACCCCTTAAGGCTGTACCGCGACCCTGCAGCTGAGTCCGGATGGTGACCCGAAAAAGGAAAAAGCAAAAAAGTCTCTTGATCTGACAAGGTGTAATTCCTATATATAAAAAAAAATATATTTTTATTTGTCCTTAGCAACAGGCTTTCTTGGCCTCAAATCATAGCGTTCTTTACCAGGTACAGTCGGATCCTTAAATAAAAGTTCCGGATTGGTGGTGTCAATCTTTAGATGAGGAGGCACAGCAGCTTGCAGAACATCATCATCCTCGCGTTCTGACTGTGTCCATGTCAAATGTGCATCACTAAAAGGCACAAATCTAGGAACTCTTTCACAATCTGAGTCAGCTATTCCATCCCTCACCCACTGATCATACGGTAAAGGCAAAGGAACTTTTTTACAGTGGGTGGCATGCACCCAGTTCTTTTTGCCAGCTACTCTAACATCAGTTCTAGTGACCAAAAGAACTAAGTAAGGACCAGTCCATCTCGGTTCCAAATTCTTGGTGCGCTGAAAATTCTTCGTCAGAATGTAGTGACCAGGTTGAATCGTATGGCCTGGATCTGCAGTAGCTGTCGGCAAACTGTCATAGACCTGTTGGTGGAGAACACGTAATTTAGCAGTCAAGTAATGTAAGTAATCCACCAACATAGGGTACTCAATGCTGCTGTATTCTTTTGGACGAGGCACACCCCAAACATTTGCTGGACAACCAAAAACTATTTCGTATGGGTCAAGTCCCACACGAGAATGCACTGTCGTCCTTGTTGACAAAAGAGCCAACGGCAAGGCATCCGGCCATATAAGACCAGTGCTCGCTTGTACCTTAGCTAATTTCAGCTTTAAGGTACCATTGTAGCATTCAACAAGTCCAGCAGACTGGGGGTGATTCGCTGCGTGGAACTTCTGCCTAATACCCAAACCAGCACATACTTTCTTCATGATTTGACCCACGAATTCACTCCCATTGTCCGACCATACAATTCTCGGCAAACCAAATCTGGGGAAGTACTCTTTCAGCAAAACCTTGGCTGTAGACACGGCAGTATTATCCTTTATGGGGTAAGCCTCTGTCCATCTGGAAAAGGCGCAAACAACCACAAGGACATACTTCAAATTATTGCATCTCTCCATGTGAATATAATCTAGCTGTATCACCTCAAACGGATACGTCGGAGGAGCAAAATAACAAGCTGGAGTTGGTGTTCCCTTGCCAGGATTATACTTCAGACAAATCATACAATGTTTCACCACGTTCTCTGCACATTTCGGAATTCCAGCATTCTGCCAAAATGGAGCCAACAACTTACATATTCCCTTCGAACTGATATGAGCCATTCCATAAGCCATTGTAACCACTGGGAGCACATACGCGTCCGGCAACAACCATCGCTGATGTTCTGACAACTCAACCCAACAACCTGTAGGATCCAACATACCCGTAGTCTCTCTCCAAACACTCACTTCCTTCTCTGTAGCTTCAGCCTGAATCATTTTCACACTTTCTATTGTGTCTTCACACATTCCACCAGCCATAACCCAATTAGCTGGCCCTGCAACATACATACGGCTCATCATATCTTTCGCCGGTTCCTTCGCAACTTCATCTGCAAACGCATTCCCTCGACCAACATCGTCCACAACTTTCTTATGCGCACTACACTTCACAATTGCAATCTGCTTCGGGAGAGTGAGAGATTCCAAAAGTTCATTCACCAACTGCCCATGCTGTATTTTCGTTCCATGGGAAGTAAGGAACCCTCTCTCTGTCCACAAACGTCCAAAACTATGGGCAACACCAAACGCATACTGGCTATCGGTGTAAACATTCACTCGCTTTCCTTCCGACAACACACACGCTCAGAATTCTGTGGTATGCGTGCTGTCTCAACAACTGTATGTAAAGTTGTGATAGCATACGCTGCAGTCGTCTCACCATTCGGAAGCTTAAAACACGAACCATCTACCCATAGCGTACCATCAACATCCTTAAGGGATGTATCCCTTAAGTCAACTCTAGCTTTCGTTTCTTCCTCTGTACGAAGGAAACAATCATGCTGTTCTTGAACATCCGTCTCTGTAGAGATCGGCAACAACGTAGCTGGATTCAACACATTACATCTTTTGATATGAACATGGCTAGCCAACAGTGTCAACTCGTAACCTGAAAGACGTGCACTAGTAAGGTGCTGTGTCTTAGTCCTGTTTAATAAAGTATCCACTGCATGTGGGACCATCACAATCAACGTATTATCCAATACCAAACCAGCAGACTGTCGGATAGAAACAGCCGCTGTAGCTCTCAAACAACTCGGTAATGCCTTAGCAACTGGATCTAATGTTGCTGAAAAATACGCACATGGACGCTGCTTGTCCCCAAATGGTTGTGTCAACACTGACAACGCACAACCTTCTCTCTCGTGGACATACAACGTGAAAGGCTTACTATAGTCTGGAGTACCCAACACAGGAGCCGAACACAATGCATTGCGTAATTCAGAAAAACTCTTCTGACATTCGTCAGACCAAGGAAGAGGATGCAGAGTATCTTTCAGAGTCAATGCTAACAGAGGTTTCACTAACAATGAAAAATTGGGGATCCACTGTCTACAATACGATGTGATACCTAAAAAGGCACGCACTTCTCTCTGTGTGGATGGCACACTCATTTGCGCAATCGCTTGAATTCTTTCTGGGGTCCATCTCCTTCCCTCCTTCGACAAGAGATGACCTAAGTAGGTTACTTCTTGGCGGCAATATTGGCAACTTTGAAGGTGACACTTTATGATGAAGTTCAGACAAATACCGCAACAAAGAAAGAGTAGCCTCTTTACAAATCTTTTCGTCATCAGCAGTAATCAACAAATCATCAACGTACTGCATAAGAGTAGCACCAACAGGCAACACAAAACCATCAAGCTGAGTTTTCAACGCTTGACTATAGATGAAGGGACTTTCACAATAACCTTGAGGAGCTCTCTTAAACCGGAAGCTTCGGCCTCCTAATGAGAAGCCAAAAATATCCCTACTCTCCTCCGCAATAGGAATACTGAAGAAAGCATTCTTCAAGTCAATGACAGAAAACCAAGCTGCCGAAGCAGGAATCAAAGTCAACAAAGCAGTGATATCAGGAACCACAGGAAACTGTGGCACGACAATCTTGTTGACCTCTCTAAGGTCGATCACAAACCGGTACACAGGTGGTTGAGAAGCATCAGTACGCTTAAGGACAGGCAAAACCGGACTGTTACACACATTACCTCTCGTTTCCTCAACTACACCCTTCTCAACTAGATCATAGACAATCGCCAAAAGAGCTCTCTCACCATCACTCGAAATCTTATATTGCGGAATACGAGGTAGCCTAGCATTTGACTTGAGCATAACAACATACGGTGGAATCTGCAGAAGACCAACATCATTTGGACCTGTAGCCCAAAGCGTATCAGGAAGGGAACGCAATTCCAGTGGCAGACAATCTTTAGACAAATACATTGGAGAAATCACTTTCTTACCAAGGGTAAGTTGTACTCCCGAAGGAGAACAATGCAATGTCGCATACCATCTTTTCAGCAAGTCCAAACCCAACAGATTCTCACCACAACCAGTCGTTAGAATAAGCGGAGCTTCCAATTCACAAGGGCCAATGGAAAGGGGCAAAGGACTAGAAACCGGATTACGAACTGGGGCGCCTGAAAATCCTACTGAAACATTGGTCAAGCCAGACAAAGGTGCGCCAGGAAGTTTAGAGTGCATAATAGAACTCTTCGTCGCACCAGTATCCAAAAGAAAAGGTTCTACCACACCTGATGTAATTACTTCAACATAAGGTCCACTCTGATCTACTGGAACTGACACTACTCCCTCACTTTGTCCTTGGCTGTCCTAGTTATCATTATAACCAGAACTTTCACCTTCGACATAGTAATCCTCAGCCTAGTACTGGGCAGACTGACCACGCGTAACATTCTGTCTGTCAAAATAATTCGTAGAATTCTGTAGGGAAGAGGTACGCTCATTCTGGGGGATCACACCACGTCCCCTACCCCTAGGAGCTTGCTGGAAAGCACCAAGACCTCTCTGACCAGACACACCATTCGCACGCTGTAATAAAGCCGTGCAATTATTCTTGTGATGACCTTCCTCTCTACAATAAGCACACTGATTAGGGCCAGGAAAGAATCGCTGAACATAAGGCTCAGGCTTCTGTAACAATCTCTGAAATTGCGGAGGTTGCTGAAACTGAGGCTGATTCTGACGAGGCGGATAAGCTTGCTGCAAAAGAACTTTCGTCTTTAAATATTTCGTTTTCTTCTCTGCTTTATCCTTCTCATCCTTATCCCTGTTCTCGTAATATTGTGCAGTAGCCAATATCTGGGCCGACGAAGAAACAGCCCATGAACTCTCAGAGTCCTTCAACTTATTAGAAAGTTCGGGAAGCAAATTAAAGACGAATTTATCCACGAACAACCTTTGACCACCTTCCGTACTCATGTCCTGACCACTATGATCGATAAACGTCTCTTCAAACCTAGTGAAGAAATCAGATACACTCTCATCTTTCTTCTGCTTACACGCTGCTAACTTATCCCAATTCACTCGTAAAGCGGGCATCATCGTTTTCATCAAATTAATAATTCTACCTGGTAATTCTGAAACTAAAGGTTCAGGTTTAGCACTTCCCATCTGTCTACCATCTGCAACAACAATATTCGCCCAAGTATCACCTAACTCTACTGCATGATTCTCATTACGAATCTTCGCACACAAAGGTTGCGGAACTACATTACCCATCAACATATCGATGTCAGCTAAATTCATAATACACGCTTCAACTGTCTGAGATAACTCCTTATAACAACCAGCAGGATTCTTACGAGGGTCAGGGAAGGTCTGCTTAAGAGCCAAGACCTCTGCTCTCTTCCAAGGGACATGTACCCATACTCGCTGAAAATGAGCCGGAGCGGCAACAATACCCTGATTAGCCTGAACTGCTTCTTTCCATACAGGAGGAACTTCTCTCATAGTATACTGCTTAACTTTCCTCCTAAAGAAGGAATCAGGTTCGTACAATGTCTGAGGCGGAAGCCTAGATCTAAAAACAAGTATCGTCTCTACTGCATCTGTAATATCAGATTCCACTATCGTCCCTCTAGCAAATTCAGACTGAACATCAAGTAGTTCCTGCGGAATCAAACCCAACTCATTATTTTCCCATTCTTGACGCAGAAACATACACATTACATCGAAAACATACCTTTGCTTAGGCGGTTCCCATTGAAAGAAAACATCCATAATCGCTTGCAAATTATATACCTAGAGGCATTTGAAATTCATCTACGAGCCAACAAATCCAACACTGCCCGTTCCTCGGGACCGCGAAGCTGACTAAGACTCTGCTTTCGTTCCGAAACAGGGGTCATATTCAATGACCCAAGCAATGGAGTCAACAAATTTTAAACAGTCTCTGTCATTCGTTTTTTCGAACAGAAGGAGAAGAAGCAGACATAAGAACAGGAGAATAAGTATTTTGAGGCAAAGAAGGTGTAGGGATAAGAACAGTAGGAGTCGAAGATACATAAGTATAAGGCAAAGGAGTTTGAGGCAAAGCTGGTAGCAAAGATGGCGACCCTAGAGCGGGTTGCGCAGGAGGAGGCAAAACCATCTGTGGAGTGGCTGAAGAACAACAAAGGGTGGAACAACCGGGGGTAATGGAGGTGCAGTAGCACCCTGCACATAAGGAGGTGGCAATCTCACCAAATGAGACATCAAAGGATCTTTCTCAAGATCTTCAATCGCTTTTGGAGGAGAAGACGGCAAGGCCGGATAACATTTATCTATGGCCATGCAACACTGCCTATCTAGCTTGTTTAATTTCTCTCTGTTTGGCTTCCTTTCACCAAAGCAGAAAGAGTCAAACATTGCCGGCCGGGCTTTCTTCTTGAATAGCGCATCTTCCAGATTATCTAAAATATTTAATTCAAAACTACCATGTTGAGGCCATCGTAAAACACCATCTTTTTTAGTATAGCGGACCCATACTTCATTATAAGTAATAGGACCCACTCTGTGTTTTGAATAGAGCTCATAAGTCGGACTTCCAACCGGAGGTATGGGACACGAGTCCTCCAATCGGGAATCCCTGTTACAACCACAACTAAACCATTTCCTAATTTTGCTAAGACCAGGCATCTTATAGCTCACTAATTTAGCTTCAAACTTCAAGGGGTTATCAACTATCGATACACTCGCAAATATACGAGCCCCTCGGCTTCGATTGCTGCAGCAGCAGAATCAGACAAAACCAAGAACCCAAAGCAAAGTCGTGGGAGCGACCCACTTATACTTAACCAAAATATCTGTCACGCCACCAGAAGACCGTCTATCGTCTCGCTCTACAAAGCATCTATCGAGGGTCCAAGACAGGGCGACAGTCAGGGCAGCAGTCCTTCGTAGCCGTCGGAAAGCGAGAAGTCTCGCAGAAAACACCTTCGGTCCACGTCGACATACAGGGGTCGATGAAGTGGCGGCCTTCCTCCAGAATTTCCTCACGTGGCTCCTCTCGATTCTCGGGCTTGGACCGGTACCGCTGAAGTCGCCCTACGTTGGGTGCCAACTGAAGAACCGGGTCTTTCAGAACCAGCGGCGTCAGGGACACGCCCGAAGTCTTCGGGTTCCCCTGTCCTGGCAAACAGAGACACGGAATACTTCTAGGTGGCGTCAGAGATCAAATTTATTAGCTGCAGCTAGTAACAGTGAACCAAGCAATACAACACGGTGTACAACTCAGGTTTCTGCTCGAATTCGTAGAGCAAAACACCACTTTTTATGCAACTTTCAGACAATTACGAATGCACACCCATTGCGGCAAATTCTGACCAATGGAAACACATTTCTATACATTATCACATTCCAAAAAGCTCACTTTACATCGTACCAACCCCACAAGTTAATTATTAGGATTGTCCCGAATTCGATTACCAAAAGCCGGACAAACCAATAATTGAAAGCACTACCCATGTAATGAAAAGTCGTAAAGAAAGAAACAATTCAGATGTTGAGTAGGATAAGATATGTGCAAGAAACTAAAAGTTAATGATATCCTGAACATTGATTACTTTGGCAGACAAGATCTGCTAAAGAAACTAGCTTTGTGAAAGG
Source organism: Lissotriton helveticus (assembly GCF_964261635.1). Lineage (NCBI taxonomy): Eukaryota > Metazoa > Chordata > Amphibia > Caudata > Salamandridae > Lissotriton > Lissotriton helveticus. Next base: position 889,714,830 of record NC_136071.1, on the reverse strand, counting down.
GTCAGTTTCAGGTGAAGGGGTCAGCATCTTGCAGTTCACTCGCAAGTCGAAAAGGCACACGTTAAATGCTTACAAGGACAACGAGGCCCATGCAACTTCGTTTGTTCATTTAACCCTATAGCCTACGTGAGGGCAACACAAAATGGAGTCGCAAACAACGTGAAACAAAATGTAGTCCGGTCCCGTAAACCACGGAACCTCAGACTCTCCTTTTGCCATTACGTAGGCAATGACCTAAACTCACGTCAATCTGAATCCAGGTCTATATCTATTCTCATCAGATCATTAAGGTGTTGCTGTAACATCATCTTATTATCCTTTGCTTCTCTCGAGACGGGTCTTCTCAAACAGATCGTAGCACAAAAGCCACAAATGGCGGGACCACACTGAATGCATAAGCAACACGAGAAAAGGATCGCTGAAGACATACCAAGAAACATCAGAATCTTCCATCCCCATTTGGACAGCAGTTCCCAAAACCATCCCATCAACGACCAGTTACCTTCGTCTACATGTATAGATTCAGCAGACTTATGCAACTTCTGGATGGCTTGGTACACCGTCGGGGCGTTATCTGGTATGAAAACGCAGCAACTAGATCCGATCAATTTACATACCCCACCTCTATCTACCAGTATAATATCTAAAACAAAGCGGTTCTGTAATGTCATAAGGCGATCCGCTTGAAGCTCAGCCGTAATATTGCTAAGAGCACCTGCAGTCTCATTTATAGTGGCCTCAACCACTCTCGTAAGCTGGCGAATATTCCTACTATTAGCCATAGGACCCCAAAAGGGCAGGAAACCCTTAAAGAAGTCTCCAACCTCTTGTGCGCCAGTATCTTTTGCATCAATAACACCTCTACCATATCTTGTCTTATGGTAGTTGAAAGCAGCTGTATACGTAGGGGGAAGCAAAATCGCTACATAACATGTGCCTGAAAAATCAGAAGGCAACCCTGTATATGCTCTATCATAACAAACAAAATACGTGCCTTTAGCTGGCACGAACGGAGGAGATTTCTGGGACGTATAAACGTATGTGTGAACAAACACACTCTCGCCAAGCTGAGCTCTCGGATTCTGACTATTACCTTGCAGACAAAGCTGACCTTGGTGGGGTACAATCCAAATAGGAGGAGACCTTCGCTGTCTCTCTTTCTCCGTCAAACTAACACTATATGTCGTCTTATTCCAACTGACATAGGCTCGTACCTCATCTTTAGGGATAGCATTATACGCGTCGATATCTCTAATCATATCAACTATTCCCCGTATCAAGGCATTATTACTCGCATTTTCCTTAACGGAACGCACAGAAGAGGCTTCCTTCACATAGATAAACATCGATTGGAGTGCCCAAACTGACCCATTAGGCGAAAAAGGCAAAACCAAATATGGCATTCCCTTATCTGTCGTATGTGGCATAAGACCACAAACCCAACAATTCGTGGTATTCACGACTAGCTGATGCTGATGCAACATTTGTATAAACGAATTGTTCGCAAATTCTGATCTTCGTGTCTGTTCATGTTCAGCTAACGTATGAAACTCATGTGGGGAAACAGTAGGCAAAGAAAGAGTAGGTTGGGAGGTAGATGTAATCGGCTGTTGTGTGACATAGAAAATCCAACCCACAAAAGCTAACGTAATATTCAAAAGCATAAGAAAACACAGTATTAAAAAACATTTGCTACGAATCAATATACACATTCTTACTTTAGGATCAACTTTTCTAACACTCTTATCAGACTCAAAAGACTCAATCCTCTAACGTGCTGCTCACGGCTATTACCTTCTTCACTTAAGTGTGCGCCAAGATCGCACTAACGACCCTGAACCTCAGACCTTATGTCAATACGCGGCTCACCCCTTAAGGCTGTACCGCGACCCTGCAGCTGAGTCCGGATGGTGACCCGAAAAAGGAAAAAGCAAAAAAGTCTCTTGATCTGACAAGGTGTAATTCCTATATATAAAAAAAAAATATTTGTATTTGTCCTTAGCAACAGGCTTTCTTGGCCTCAAATCATAGCGTTCTTTACCAGGTACAGTCGGATCCTTAAATAAAAGTTCCGGATTGGTGCTGTCAATCTTTAGATGAGGAGGCACAGCAGCTTGCAGAATATCATCATCCTCGCGTTCTGACCGTGTCCATGTCAAATGTGCATCACTAAAAGGCACAAATCTAGGAACTCTTTCACAATCTGAGTCAGCTATTCCATCCCTCACCCACTGATCATACGGTAAAGGCAAAGGAACTTTTTTACAGTGGGTGGCATGCACCCAGTTCTTTTTGCCAGCTACTCTAACAGCAGTTCTAGTGACCAAAAGAACTAAGTAAGGACCAATCCATCTTGGTTCCAAATTCTTGGTGCGCTGAAAATTCTTCGTCAGAATGTAGTGACCATGTTAAATCGTATGGCCTGGATCTGCAGTAGCTGTCGGCAAACTGTCATAGACCTGTTGGTGGAGAACACGTAATTTAGCAGTCAAGTCATGTAAGTAATCCGCCAACATAGGGTACTCAATGCTGCTGTATTCTTTTGGACGAGGCACACCCCAAACATTTGCTGGACAACCAAAAACTATTTCGTATGGGCTAAGTCCCACACGAGAATGCACTGTCGTCCTTGTTGACAAAAGAGCCAACGGCAAGGCATCCGGCCATATAAGACCAGTGCTCGCTTGTACCTTAGCTAATTTCAGCTTTAAGGTACCATTGTAGCATTCAACAAGTCCAGCAGACTGGGGGTGATTCGCTGCGTGGAACTTCTGCCTAATACCCAAACCAGCACATACTTTCTTCATAATTTGACCCACGAATTCACTCCCATTGTCCGACCATACAATTCTCGGCAAACCAAATCTGGGGAAGTACTCTTTCAGCAAAACCTTGGCTGTAGACAAGGCAGTATTTTTTTTGTAAAGCTGTTATTCGACATTTTTGCCATAAAGCCAACACATAAAAAATACATTTATAAACATAATTTTTTTAAAACAAATATCATCTTTAAAAGATTCAGTATGTACATGTGTCAATTCCCCGGACAAAATCACAAGTTATTTACAGTTTGCGTGGGGATACATTACTTTTTTCACCATCCATGATAAACAGGGTTTCTTCCAGTTTATATTTGATTTACAAGACCTAATAATAAAAACAACTATTTACATCATTTAAATAATTAAAATGCCAGTGATTAAAAGTGCTATAATCTATGTTTTTAGTCCATATTTTTTCCTAATCAAGCAGACACTAAGGAGGTACCGACTGATTCCAAAGGTTATCAACCGAACAGTCGAAGATCTAAGTAATCTTTCAGCCTCTTTGTATGAACATATGCCCAAATTTTTACAAAGAGGTTTAATCCATTTCATACGTTGTGATTTATATAATGGGCAAAAGAATAGAATGTGTGCCTCGTCTTCGTTTTGTTTCAATTCACACAATTTGCAATATGGGTCTTTCCCATCGGAATTGGAGTTTCCCCACCGGCAAGTATTTGCATTTATTTGTAAAACCCCATATCTATATTGAAGATATATGGTTTTAGCCAAAGGTGGTTCAACTTCGTCCATAAATTGTTCAAATATAGGGATGTCCTTAAATTGCAAAAATTTGAGTGTTAATGAACCAGTGGCACGTTCATATACATTGTTATTCATATAATACCAATAAGCAGTTTTTACCTGATCTTTACAGTTGGTTTGCAAGGTGGTTGGATTTTTCCAGAAGTGTGATAGACCTATTTTTGTAAGCCATATGGATATGTGTCTCAGCCACTTGATCGAGTTAAAAGTGTCCAATTCCATAATTTCCATTAATCCAGCTCTATAGTCTGCAAGTTCCGGGGTGGACCATAATCTTACCCAATAGAGCAATGGCCTCAACCAACACAAGTGGTCTGTACGTTTTAGGTTAATATCTAGAAAAACGGGGATTAAGGGTGTTCTTGCTGGTAATCTCAATAGGCGCCTACAGAACGTATTCTCATCAGTATCAAATGTTCTGTTTGAATAAGGCCCCCAAATCTCGGCGCCATATAGAGCAGCAGTTTGTGCTTTAGCTCTAAACACTTCAATCGCCGGAGTTATGGCTTTTGAAGTGCTCCCTCCATGGATTTTTAAAATAGGGAGAGAGTTGTGCTTAAGTGTCAACCTACTTTTTTCTAGTTGTTTTGACCAAGACAGTTTACTGTCAAACCTGATACCCAGGTAATCGAAAAATTCCACGTACTCTAGTTTAGTGTTGTTTAGGGCCAGATTTTTCTTAAAAGTTTTCGGGGGATTAATGGCCATATACTTAGTTTTAGATGAGTTAATTTCTAACCCCTTTATTTCGCAGTAACTATTAAATTGATTTATTAAATTTTGTAGGCCTTTGGGTGTTTGTGATATTAAAATGGTATCATCTGCAAAAAGCAGCGCTGTAATTGCCTCATTACATAATTTCGGGGAATCGTGATTGCATTGTGCCAGATAGGGGGGGATATCATTTACAAATAAGGAAAAAAGGGTCGGGGCCAGCACGCAGCCTTGTCGTACCCCCCTCTTAACTGGTATGGCTTGAGTAAGTTCACCATTTCTCCCCCATCTTACTTTTGCAAAATTATCAGTATGAAGCTTTATGAGGTTAGACAGCAGTTCTTCCGGGACACCCATATTCCTTAGAGTATCCCATAAAAGGGAACGAGGGACAAGGTCAAACGCTGAGCGTAGGTCCATAAATGCTACATATAAGCTACACTTCTTTATTTGGACGTATTTCCAACAAATACACATAAACCTATGTACCTGATCCACAGTGCTTGTCCTAATTCTAAATCCTGCTTGGAATTTTGAGAGGATTTTAGATTCCTCTACCCAATCTAAAAGTCGATTTAAAATATGTCTGGCAAATTTTTTTTGTAAAATGTCAATTAAACTTATCGGTCTGTAATTACCTGGGTTATAACGATCCCCTTTTTTATAGATGGTAACTATTTCCACCCCCTTCCATGATTCGGGAATCGGAGTTCCTAACAGAATAGAATTACATAAAAAATTTATATAGGGGCACCATACTTCAATGTTGTGAGTAAACAAATCCCCTGGTAATTTGTCCGGGCCTGGCGCCTTACCGGCCTTGACTGCCTTTATTGCACACAGTGTCTCTTCAATGCTAAATTTTACTAAATTAATGCATGGAGGAACAGATCCAATGTGGTTTTCATCTGGGGACACCCCTGTCAGATCATATAATTTTAGAAAATGATCATACCAGATTTTTTCATCAAGGAAAAAATCTCTGTTGGAGCTACCCGATTTATTGTTTTTTGTTATCAGGCTCCAAAAAGTGCATTGGTCATGCTTCCTAGCGGCATTTAAAAGATCTTCCCAGATCAAATCATCCCATTCTTTTTTTGCCCTAGAGAGGAGATTTTTATATTCATTTCTACACTCTCTTACCCTCATCTGATCTTTAGATTTTACGGCATTGATTAGATTACCTTTGGCTAGACGACACTGTTTGTTGTACCACGGTGTCTCCAATTCCAATTGCCTTTGCTATTACTACAAGTTTTGCTCAGGAGGGGAATTAGTGACTCTACATCTACAAGATGATAATGCATTTTGAGGACTTCATGGGATCCCAAGGTCAAATTATCGTATAGAGGGATAATATCTGAGAAGGTATCATAAATGCCCACAAGTATATCTTGTTTTGCTAGGATATGTGTCCATTTTATAGCTCTCCTGTTGTTGGAGACCTCAACCTCTCCCACCTCCATGTTTGATTCCGTTCCACCATCAGATTTTAAGAACGGTTGGGGAAGTAGCCCTAATTGTAGAGGGAAGTGGTCACTTTCTGGTCTATTCATGATAGTGAAGGCCAACAACAGATGCCACAAATTAGTAGTGATCAATACAAAATCAATCAATGATTTGGATGCCCCCTTGCTATATGTATAATTTGCTGGCTTATCTGGATCTAATCTACCATTACATGCCCTTAGATCATAAGATACCGTCAATTCATAAATCTGCATAACTGCCACTGAGCTTTTTACTGATTTTACGCTATCTAGGGAGGATATATCAAGGGCCCTATCTTCATTTTCTAGTAGATTTTCGAGCCCCAACACAGGCTCGAATTGGCAGTTGAAATCCCCACCTATAATTATTTTGGAGTTTGGCTCTAACTTACTCAAATGCGAACTTAGTTGTTCCACAACCATTGACTCCTTTTTTTGTGGATTAGGTCTATTGTAGATATTTATCAAGTAAATATCCCCCATATCCTTCGTGGTAATCTTTACCCCAAGCAAGTCTTTGGAAACAATGTTCAGAGGTGATACATCAACATTCAAACATATTTTTATCCAAATTAACAAGCCCCCTGAAGGTCTACCTCTTACAGATGCAATAGCCCCGCAGTGAAATACTTTGTATCCAAGTTTGTGCACCATATTAATTGCCCATGTTTCTTGAAGGAGCATGATGTCATGCTCTTCCATGAAAGAACTCTATCACACAGGTTTCTTGACAACCCTGCAATATTCCATGACAAGATTTTTAAATCACATTTTAGGTTGTACTGTACTGAGTTACTAGGGCAGGCACTACGTGTACCCAATATACTTGGTATTTCCCTCTCATTAGGGTCGTCAGAAAACTTGCTATTAGATACCAAATCTTGCCGCTCAATATGTACCGTTGATGTCCTATTTTGGTCTTGTGCAATACAAATATTCGCTATATCCCTCCCTTGATGGTCTTCGAGAGGGCTAATAGACAAAGATCCAACCCGTATAGTTTTGGGTTTATCAGATACAGGGGGCATTACACAGGAATTTAGGCTTAATTTTACACATTGATTATCTAAATGATTACTAAACATGGGGGAAAGAGTTCCATAGAATCCACACTTTCCTGTTTGTCAATTACCCCACCATGACCAGTTTTTATCCACATCCATATTTTCTGGATACATTCTATCAACAGGAGTCTGAGGATCAAAAAACGAATATCTGTTATTCATCAAGCCTGGCCGGGATGGATCTCTAATATCTTGTGGCCGCTGCATAGGATAAAAATAGCTAAGGTCACAAGTACCAATTCCCAGGTGGCCTCTCCGTTGATTTTGGCCATACACAAAGTGTGCGACAGAGGGGTCTTTAAAGTTGACCAAAATACAATCCCCTGCTATGTCTTTCGGTCTAGTGCCCAACCAACTGACTCTTCGGACTTGGATGACCTGGCAATTAACAGAGTATGGCAAGGGTCTATTTTCTCTCAACCAATATAGGGTCTTATTTTTCAATTCATCATAGGACTCCCTTCTGTTGGTTTTCAAGGGAGGGACACCAGTAAGCACTGCCACGTATGGTTGACACCCCGGTGGAAGGTGTGCGTTTGGGATCTTTTTCGGCACTGGTCTGACTCTGTTATGGTCAGTTACTTGAGCGTTATTGTCCAAACCACCATTGATAGTGCAAGTTGTAGTTTCTATCACGTCAGCAGGCTTTGACGGTGCAGGGACTTGGGAAATAGTAGTACTAGTCACCTGTTTTACTTTGCGTGGCGCAGGTTTTGGGGGAGCAACCAGTTGAATTCCTCCATTGTTTGGCTGTGATTTGGGAATCTCTATTTGACATCCCCTCAATACAGTGTTAATTCTATTCTGATCTGACACTTTATCTCTCCTAGGTGGTCCAATTTGTTGCGTTGAATTTGGAACTATAGGACTAGATTCCACCCTTGTAGTATCTGCTCCAATCTTGGAATGTAATTTTACCAAGGTTTTTAGGGCAAAGAAATTATCCAGTGAAGTTTGCTCGAATTTATCCAGACGTTCCGATAGCCCTTTCAATCTTTCAGTTACTGGTAACAGCAAAGTTGTCATGAGCAATTGGATCTGGTCAAGTAAAGAATTCGCTACTGGTGGATCTTTTGGGCAATTTGTTAATTCGTTATCCGACGTTAGGCGTTGTTGTTCACTTACTTCTGACCCAATATTCATCGTTTCTGGCTCTAAAGATTTACAATACACACCCCCGTTCATATAGTTCCTGCGTATTCTCTTGAGGGTTTTTAATCTGTAGGCTTTTCGCGGAGTGACCAGTCTCTTCCTCTTTACTGCAACTCGACTTGCTTTATGCAGGGGAGATGTTAAAACTTGCTCTGCAGGCATTTCATGTACCAATATTGCAGGCAGAGCCGGTAGGTCAACTACTGTATTATCAGAGCAATTTCTTGTGTCAGTATTACCCAAAATTCTGTTTGTAGATGCATGATCAGAGACGATTTAAAAAAAGCCATTATCTTGCCTTAAATCGACAGCACAAGGTTGCAAGTGACTAGAAGTTACAGAAATTAAGGGTTCTACTGGGATAATGTTCTTTGGGGATTTAGCCTGTGCCAATGTTCCCAACGAAGAACGTTTATGTTCCAGATATTCACGTGATAATCTGCGTTCTGCTAAGATTATTTCTTTTTCCACAACAGAAACTGCACGGGTTATAAAATTATCCATGGTGCCTATCGTAGAGTTCCCCCCTCGTCTAGAGCTTCTGCCTGAACGAGTAGACATTGGGGAGTATGTAGACATATAAAATGTAATACGAGATAATCAATGTTGTATGACCCACAACAGCAAGTCACTGTTTTACCTGGATTGTTAGAGGGGTGGCCCGTCCCGGCCCCTGCTGGCCCCGGACGGCCACAGACGGCCCGCCCTTTGCCCGGGCTTCGCCCGGCGTCCCGCTTGCGTCCCGCAAGGCGGGCTCTCTCCTGGTGTTATAGGATGGGCGGTGATGGGCGGGGCACGCAGGGGGGCGCTGACCGGATGTTACGTGGTCAAGCAGGGACTCCTGGGATAGTGAGTCCCTGCCGCGCTACCCTTGCAGCCTCCACAGGTGTTCCGCACTCTCGGCAATCACGGCAACCAGGCAGGAGCAAACAGCGTTGGTGGGTCCTCCCACGAAGGGGCTCCCGCGAAGCGGGAGCGGCGAGCAGCTGAAGGCAAAAGGGGACAAGGTAACAGATAGACTCCCACGGCGTCTCAGTGTTCAGCTAAAGGGTCACCAACCAACAAGGCAGTATTATCCTTTATGGGGTAAGCCTCTGTCCATCTGGAAAAGGCGCAAACAACCACAAGGACATACTTCAAATTATTGCATCTCTCCATGTGAATATAATCTAGCTGTATCACCTCAAACGGATACGTCGGAGGAGCAAAATGACAAGCTGGAGTTGGTGTTCCCTTGCCAGGATTATACTTCAGACAAATCATACAATGTTTCACCACGTTCTCTGCACATTTCGGAATTCCAGCATTCTGCCAAAATGGAGCCAACAACTTACATATTCCCTTCGAACTGATATGAGCCATTCCATAAGCCATTGTAACCACTGGGAGCACATACGCGTCCGGCAACAACCATCGCTGATGTTCTGACAACTCAACCCAACAACCTGTAGGATCCAACATACCCGTAGTCTCTCTCCAAACACTCACTTCCTTCTCTGTAGCTTCAGCCTGAATCATTTTCACACTTTCTATTGTGTCTTCACACATTCCACCAGCCATAACCCAATTAGCTGGGCCTGCAACATACATACGGCTCATCATATCTTTCGCCGTTTCCTTCGCAACTTCATCTGCAAACGCATTCCCTGGACCAACATCGTCCACAACTTTCTTATGCGCACTACACTTCACAATTGCAATCTGCTTCGGGAGAGTGAGAGATTCCAAAAGTTCATTCACCAACTGCCCATGCTGTATTTTCGTTCCATGGGAAGTAAGGAACCCTCACTCTCTCCACAAACGTCCAAAACTATGGGCAACACCAAACGCATACTGGCTATCGGTGTAAACATTCACTCGCTTTCCTTCCGACAACACACACGCTCAGAATTCTGTGGTATGCGTGCTGTCTCAACAACTGTATGTAAAGTTGTGATAGCATACGCTGCAGTCGTCTCACCATTCGGAAGCTTAAAACACGAACCATCTACCCATAGCGTACCATCAACATCCTTAAGGGATGTATCCCTTAAGTCAACTCTAGCTTTCGTTTCTTCCTCTGTACGAAGGAAACAATCATGCTGTTCTTGAACATATGTTATGTTATGTTATGTTATTTAAAATTTATAAAGCGCGCGTACGCCCAAAAGCTTCTTGGTGCTGAAGAGGAGATAAAAAAACATAACAGAGGGATACCAAAAAGAGTCGCTATTTCAAATATGCCTGTGTGAAAAGAAAAGTCTTAAATGCCTTTCTGAAGGCAAGGAGATCCCTACTCTGTCTCAAAGTCAAAGGGAGGGAGTTCCATAAGGAAGCAGCTAAAAAATGAAAACAGCTACCTCCCTGTCGTTTTTTCTTGAATCGGGGAACCTCAAGTAGCTCTTTATGAGCTGATCTCAAACTACGTGAGGGACTATACCTCCCTATCAGTTGTCTGATAAACAATGGGCCCTTGCCCTGCAAGGCCTTGAAAATAATACAACCAGCCTTAAATGTGGCTCTCTGTTCCACAGGCAGCCAGTGCAAATTCTCTAGTCCTGATCTAATTGATTCCCATTTAGGTACCTTGCAGATCAGTCTGGCAGCTTGATTCTGCAAGTATTGCAGTCTTCTAAGTTGACCAATCGGTAAACCCAGATAGAGACTGTTTGAAAAATCAATGTGGGAAAGAACTAGGGCATTGACTACCTGAATTAAAGCCGAATCAGTGAGGAAATGTGCAATTTTTCTAATTTTCCTCAATTGAAAAAAACCAGAGGAAACTACAGTTCCAATCTGAGATTTTAGGGTGAGGTCCTCATTGATGGTCACTCCCAGGCTCTTTACTGTTTGGGATTTTTTGGGAGGAGAACCCATGTCAGAAGGCCAGAAGTGTGGGCTCCAACTAATCTCGCTCTTCCCAGGCAAGATCAGTTCAGTTTTCCCTGGATTTAATTTAAGATGGTTTAGGGACATCCAACTTTGAATAAAGGACATGGTTGCCTGAAAATTCTCTGCAGCATTGGTTGAGTTTAATACAAAAACCAACTGCAGGTCGTCTGCATAATTATATACAGTAACCTTATGCTCTCTTAAAGAGAACAAAAGAGGCCGCATATATAAATTAAATAATAAAGGGGACAAGGAAGATCCTTGAGGAACCCCACAGAGGGAACTATTTTTAGGGGCTGTAAAAGATCCTAGCCGAACAGACTGGGTACGTTCAGATATAAAATATTTAAGCCAGGCCAAAGCCGAGTCTCGGAGGCCGGCCTGTTCGACACGGTTGACCAGAATGGTATAGTCAACCGTGTCGAACGCTGCAGACAGATCCAAAAGCACCAAGGCCTGATGTAAATCTTTGTCGGCATTAGACCTTAAGGTGTTCTGAACGGCCAATATTACTGCCTCAGTGGAATGACCAGGCCGAAAGCCTGCCTGGTTAGGTTGTAAATAACCAGAGTCTTCCACAAAATTTGAAAGGCTATTGGTGACATGAGCCTCCAGGATCTTAGATAAATAAGGCAAAAGTGATATAGGCCGATAATTAGAGAGGTCTGAAGGATCAATACCTGATTTTTTTGTGAGGGGAATCAATAGGGCTTGCTTGAAACTGTTTGGGACTATCCCCGATGTAAGAGAGTTATTAAGCAGTGGAATCATGCTGTCCGGGATTGCCCGGCCAATTTCTCTCATTATTTGAGGGGGGCAGACGTCCTCAGGAGATCCTGATTTGACTCTAGTCAGTAAATCTAAAAAAAAATTTTTATCAATTAAAGGAAAAGAATGTAGTGTTGAAGGATTAATGAAAATATCATCCAAAGGGGCGCAAGCTGGAAGTTTGGATATATTATGTTTAATCAATAATATCTTTTCACTAAAAAAATCATTCAAAGAGTTACAGTGTTTGTGAAGGAACTACTGGGGGAGAGGTTCTATCATCATTACATAATTCAGTCACAATCCTGAAAATTTCTTTCGACTTGTTAGTCACATTTATAATTTTTGTAGAGAAATAAGCAGTCTTGTGATTGTGTAGAATTTTTTGATAAGCTTTCCTAGTTAAACAGTAAGCGGCCCTTGCTTGAGGGCAGTAGTTAGTTCGCCAAATTCTCTCTTGTTGCCTCACTTCCAATTTTAGTTTTTTTAGCTCCGGCGTAAACCATTTATGTGCGTCCACGCCATGCGAATTGCAAAAGCGAGTGAGAGGAGCGTAAATGTTAATGGCAGTGGTTAGCCATTCTTTAAGCCTATAATCGGCTATCTCCACATTAGAACTTTGTAAAGGCAGAGAAGTCATTAAAATTTTTTAAAAAGCTGACATATCCATGGAAGTCCATTTCCGAGTAGTATTGCTGGTTTGCAGCTTAAATTGAGTAGTTTTGTCAACACAAAAAGAGAAACTAATGCTAAAGTGGTCAGACCAGCTACAAGGTTTAATATCAATAGAATATACTGGTAAATTCAAATACCAGATTTGATCGAGACTGTGGCCCTTCTGATGAGTTTTAGTATCAATGTGTTGTATCAAATTAATGTCATTCAGAAGGTCCTTCATCTCAGCTGCTTGGAGGTCTAATGCTATGTTGTCAAACCAAAGGTTCAAATCCCCTACCAAAAGTAATTTGGAATTGTTTGTAGCCAGCATAGCCAGTTGCTCTGCTAGGATGGAGGGAAATGTGGCCATTGTTTGAGGTGGGCGGTATAGTAAGACCACTACAAGTGTTCCATTAGCAGTGTCTAATTTAGCAACTATATTTTCTACATTGGGTAAGAGTAAGGAAGATAGATGTCTAAGTTGATGTTTTTTATTAACAATGATGGCTACTCCTCCCCCAGCTTTACCTGCCGGACGAATTGCAGAAAGAATGTAATAGTCTGCAGGCAGAGCAACTAAAATATCTGGGAGAGAATCCGGGGTGAGCCATGTCTCGGTTAATAACAACATATCCGGTTTTGTATCAGTTAGTAGCAGGAATATATCCATCTGGTGTCTGATCAAAGAGCGAGTATTTAAATAGATGCACCTAAAGTTGCAAGTTGTACTAGGTGTGGTTTTCAACACCGCGTACTTGGGGGCAGGTTCAGCAGTTAAGTTGGCGGGGTTATAAATGCCAAGACGAGATGTTCGTTTCGTCGTATTAAGAGGTACGGGGGGACACATAGTGGAGATAGGTCTTAACTCTTGTAGCTCAACAGAAGTGTACCTGTAAGGACCAGCAAAGTCCTCAGCCCTTAGCCCCGGACGCTCGCGGACGAGCGCAGACGAGCTTGACTCTAGCGCGACTCTGGCGCGCATCCGTCGCGCCCGCTGCGCTCGTCCGCTGCGCTCCCTCCAGCACATCACGTTTTATGTGAGGGAGCCTCGAGCGACTGGACCGCTGCCTCAGGTCGCAGTGCTCTCTGACTCCTCCCAATATGGCGCCCGTTCTCACCACCAGGCCGGCACCAGGAGCCGCGGTAGGTGAGCCACCCTCTACTCAATCGGCAAGGAGCCGCGATGGAACGGGGCAGAGGGGCCGCTGACCGAGGTAAGAAGGCAAGTGGCGCTAGTAATCAGCTGCCCTGCACGCGTTTAGATGCAAGAACGCTCGCTAGCGTTTTTAGTAAAATCAGTATCGAAATTACCGCTTTACCCACAGCAATTTAGTAAAAGCAACAAATAATACAAATGAAAACAAGATATAAATTTAAAAAGCGATTCTCTCAGGTCTGCCTTGTGCAGTGTCTCTCTTCAAATGGCGCCGGGGTGCTGCCACCAACCCGGAATCCACCGTCCACATACGTCTCTGTAGAGATCGGCAACAACGTAGCTGGATTCAACACATTACATCTTTTGATGTGAACATGGCTAGCCAACAGTGTCAACTCGTAACCTGAAAGACGTGCACTAGTAAGGTGCTGTGTCTTAGTCCTGTTTAATAAAGTATCCACTGCATGTGGGACCATCACAATCAACGTATTATCCAATACCAAACCAGCAGACTGTCGGATAGAAACAGCCGCTGTAGCTCTCAAACAACTCGGTAATGCCTTAGCAACTGGATCTAATGTTGCTGAAAAATACGCACATGGACGCTGCTTGTCCCCAAATGGTTGTGTCAACACTGACAACGCACAACCTTCTCTCTCGTGGACATACAACGTGAAAGGCTTACTATAGTCTGGAGTACCCAACACAGGAGCCGAACACAATGCATCGCGTAATTCAGAAAAACTCTTCTGACATTCGTCAGACCAAGGAAGAGGATGCAGAGTATCTTTCAGAGTCAATGCTAACAGAGGTTTCACTAACAATGAAAAATTACAAGCGGCTGTAGGTATCGATCCAGAAACTTCCCCACTGGTTCGTGTATGGAGCCTCTAGTGGACACTATCGGTCTAAATGGAGGGTCATCTAAACTTTTGTGGATCTTGGGTGACATTGTGATTGCTGGGCTTTTGGGATGTTCAATCAATAGAAATGTTCTTGTTCTTTTATCGATCACTTTAGAGTTGTAAGCTTTTGTCACTATTTCAGTTAGAATCATTTTGAATTGGTTGGTTGGATTGGATTCAAGACGCATAGATGAGATTAAGTTATTACAAAAAGGTACATCATTTATCCCTACAACATCCACTAATTTACTTGAATTGGAAATTTCCACTTTCAAACTCACACGTAAACTGCGATTACGCCACTTCTTTGACATAGTGCTACCACCTATGACTGAGAAGAAACCGTATCAACTGATGGGCTTACGCCCGCCTAGTTCATATATGCCTCCGAGCAGTCATAAATGTATCGATACGTTTGAAACTTTAGTTAAACAAGACCTCACCAAACTAAACTTTCACAAAAAAGACAAGCAAAATATTACTCAGAAGGACAAGGACACTCTCAAAAAAATCGCTAGCATCAAGGAGATAAAATGCATCAAAGCAGAAAAAGGAGGGGCGTTGGTCATAGTCAACACAAGCATGTATGTAAGCAAAATCAATGAACACATTTCAGACCAGGACACATATATGCGTCTTGAATCCAATCCAACCAACCAATTCAAAATGATTCTAACTGAAATAGTGACAAAAGCTTACGACTCTAAAGTGATCGATGAAACAACAAGAACATTTCTATTGATTGAACATCCCAAAAGCCCAGCAATCACAATGTCACCCAAGATCCACAAAAGTTTAGATGACCCTCCATTTAGACCGATAGTGTCAACTAGAGGCTCTATACACGAACCAGTAGGGAAGTTTCTGGATCGATGCCTACAGCCGCTTGTCAAACAAATGAAGAGTTACGTTAAGGACACGACGGAGTTCCTAATAAAACTCTCTGATATCAAAGTACTGGAAGGAGATAAATTAGTACTCTGTACGGCAGATGTCAAAAGCCTATATACATCCATCCCCCATGCAGGAGGGATAGAAGCTATTGAAAAAACCCTACTGAACAGCGACATAGAATGCACAATGAAAGCTTTTCTCATGGAATTAATGATTTACACCTTGTACCATAGCTATTTCACCTACAACGAGTGGTACTTGCAGCTATCAGGCATGTCTATGGGGAATTGTGCAGCGCCCACTTACGCTAATATTTACATGCAAGAATTTGAGTCGAATTACATCTTTGACAACCCCATTTGGAGAAAAAATTTGAGAATGTTCGTCAGATACATTGACGACTTATTTTTCATCTGGCAGGACACTAAGGAAAGTTTGGAACAAGCTCTTACAGAATTAAACACCAAAGATAACAGAATACAACTCACATGGCAAATAGATGAGGAAACCATCACATTCCTTGATGTAAACATCACCAAAACGAATACAGGATTGATAACCGACTTGTTTCGGAAAGACACTGATCGCAATAACACTTTGCACTATTCAAGCTACCATCAGGGTTCACTAAAACGTCACCTAACATTCTCCCAAATGTTACGCATCAAACGTATAATATCACAACCTGAAACCTTTGGGAAACGCATCAAAGAAATGAGATCTAGATTTCTACAAAGAGGATACCCGATGGAAGTTATCAAACAAGCAGAAGAACGGGTAGAAAAAATATCCAGAGAACAAGCATTAACGAGGGTTATAAAACCCAAGGACAACAGGATAGTAGTAGTATCCAAATACTCCACACAAAGCGTGGCGTATAAAAAAATCATTTTAAATCACTGGCGAATTCTAGCTTCTGAACCCGAATTTAAGGATTTATTTAAATCACCACCTATCTTTGCATACACCAGAAATAACAACTTCAAAGAAATCCTTTCTAAAAACCCCACAATAAAAATTGAGGCCAAACGAACACGCCCATGTCTTAATTGTAGCAGCTGCAACAACGCGATTAAATGAAACTACATATCCCACCCTATGAGGGGCAACAAAATCAGACTAAATGTCAATGCCACCTGCGATTCAAGTAACCTCATCTATCTGTTGTAATGCCCATGCGGCAAAACATATATTGGAAAAACTGAAAGGAAAATAAAGGTACGCCTTAATGAACATAAATCGAACATTCGTAAAATCCAGCATTGCAATGCACTTCTTCGACCAAAAACACAGTATAGCACAACTGAAATTTCTGGTACTCGAAATCATTGAGAAAAAGAAGGCAGAGACAATCACAAGACATTACTCCAGCGAGAAACAGCCTGGATATATCGATGACAAACTCTTAAGCCATTCGGGCTTAATGATCGAACCAAAATGAGCTGCTTTTTGTAATCACCGATGTGTGATTCCCTAGTGTATTATACTTTTGCGCCACCTGTGATCACTCATACATAGTTGTGATAACAATGTTCATAGAGTTGTAAGACATGTAAGGTTCACCGTTTCAACCTTCCAATATGGCCACCGACTATCACCATTCTTTTGTGTACACATATTAGTTAATCCGTTTTTTCTGTCACCAGCGGTCATGTGATCGCATCGCGAACCAATCAGGGCTTGACCCTCTCACTTCCGAGTTAACCGACATTGCCATAGCCATACCGGACGATTACAAGATTATCCGAAAAGACCGCACCAATCAAACAGGAGGAGGCATCGCCATCATCCATAGGAACACCATCAAAATCACGACCAGCTCCGACGATAATGTTACAACCGCCGAACATCTCCACTTTCAGATCCACACCGACCCTAGGACCACACTTAGAGGCACCCTCATCTACAGGCCTCCAGGTACCCGCACTCAATTCAGCGATGACATCACGGACTTCGTCAGCCCACATGCCCTCGCCTCCGAGAACTACATTTTTTTAGGAGACCTCAACTACCACCTTGAAAACAAACACGACAGCAACACCTCCACCCTTCTGGACAACCTGGTCAATCTCGATCTCAAACAACTTGTGGACACCCCCACCCATACAGCCGGACACACGCTCGACCCTATCTTCACCTCCAGCAAGCACATTTCCTTCGATCGCACCACAGCTCTCCACTGGACGGACCACAGCTGTGTTCACTTCAGCTACAAAACCACCCTGACCCACAACCACCCACAACCTATTCCTCGGAGAAACTGAAACAAAATCACCTCCGACCAACTCCTCACATCACTCAACCAAAACCCTCCCACCCTCTCATTGGACCCAAACCAAGCGGCCACCAATCTCAAGCAATGGATCACCCACAGTGCTGACGAATTAGCACCCCTGAAAAAGCACCAGATCAAATCAGCTAGCAAAAAGGATCTCTGGTTCAATGATGACCTTAAAAAATCCAAGAAGCTATGCCGCACCCTGGAGAAAACATGGAGAAAAAACCCAACCACCGACAACATGGCCACCCTTAAGGCAGCCACCCGCAAACACCACCAACTGATTCGATCCGCCAAGAAATCAGCATTCAAGGATCGTCTCGACAACAACACTCGCAACAGCAAGGAACTTTTCAACATCGTCAAAGAATTCACCAGCCCCACCGCAGCATCTAACGACATCACTCCCTCCCAAGACCTCTGCGATGCGTTATCCTCCTTCTTCTACAACAAAATTGCCGACATCCACAACAGCTTCGAGAATACTCCCAGCGATCAACCCTCCCCACCCCCCTCAGATCCTACTCCGCCAACTAACAACCTTAGCGCCTGGAACCCAATCACTACTGAAGACACCATCCGCCTAATGAACTCAATCCACTCTGGCTCGCCAACCGACCCCTGCCCCCACCACATCTTCAACAAAGCTGACTCCATCATCGCACCCCATCTCCGTGATGTCATCAACTGCTCGTTCAACTCTGCCACCTTCCCAGAAAGCTGGAAACACGCCGAACTCAGCGCCCTCTTGAAGAAACCCACAGCAGACCCCTCTGAACTTAAAAACTACCGACCCATATCCCTCCTCCCATTCCCGGCCAAAGTCATTGAGAAAGCAGTCAACAGCCAGCTCGCCGCCTTCCTTGAATCCAACAACTCCCTCGATCCCTCTCAGTCCGGATTTCGAGCCAAACACAGCACCAAAACCGCCCTCATTGCAGCAACAGACGACATCCGAACACTACTGGATAACAGAGAAACAGCGGCCCTCATTCTACTCGACCTCTCGGCCGCTTTCGACACAGTCTGCCACAGCACCCTTATACAACGCCTCAGAAACATCGGCATACAAGGAAAAGCCTTGGACTGGATCACCTCGTTCCTAGCTGGGAGAACTCGGAGAGTCCGACTTCCCCCTTTCAACTCAGAGGCCACTGAAGTCATCTGTGGAGTACCACAAGGATCATCACTCAGTCCCACCCTCTTCAACGTTTACATGAGCCCACTCGCATCCATCGCGCGCCAACACAACCTCAACATCATCTCTTACGCCGACGACACCCAATTAATCCTTTCCCTCACCAAAGACCCTAACACCGCCAAAACCAATCTTCACGAAGGCATGAAAGAAGTAGCCGAATGGATAAAACATAGCCGCCTAAAACTCAACTCAGACAAAACGGAGTCGCTCATCCTAGGATCTTCCCCCTCTGCCTGGGGCGACTCTTGGTGGCCTTCCGCTCTGCGCACAGCACCCACACCCACAGACAATGCACGTAACCTTGGCTTCATCCTAGACTCCTCTCTCTCGATGTCCAGACAAGTCAACGCAGTCTCATCCTCCTGCTTCAACGTACTTTGCATTCTCAAAAAGATCTTCCGCTGGATCCCCCTGGAGACAAGAAAGACTATCACCCACGCACTGGTCACGAGTCGTCTGGATTATGGTAACACACTATACGCCGGAATCACAGCAAAATTACAGAAAAAACTCCAACGCATCCAAAACGCATCAGCGAGACTCATATTGGACATCCCTCGCCAAGATCACATCACCGGACACCTAAAAGACCTCCACTGGCTTCCCGTCAACAAAAGAATTACATTCCGTCTTCTCACCCACGCACACAAGGCCCTCTACAATCTAGGACCCGAATGCCTCAACACTCGACTGTCCTTCTACAAACCCACCCGCCAACTAAGATCGTCCAATCAAGCCCTCGCCGCAGTCCCGCGCATCCGAAAATCCACCATGGGTGGCAGATCCTTCTCCTTCCTTGCTGCCAAGACCTGGAACTCACTCCCCACTCACCTCCGCCTTACTCAAAACCACATCTCCTTCAGAAAAGAAATTAAAACCTGGCTATTCGACTAATAATGAACCCCTTCCCCAAGCGCCTTGAGACCCTCTGGGTGAGTAGTGCGCTATATAAATGCCCGAACTTGAACTTGAACTTTAAATACACACCGGGTTCACCTCCCGCCTATCCTTTACACACCGCGTTATGGGTGTGCTCAACTACCTCGGCAAGGAAACTTGACCTGCACGAACCGCCACATAGTATCGGGAAGACGTAATTTCTATGCTGGTAAGTCGGCGCTTCTCCACACTGACAACCCGTAAGTTGTACAACTTGCATCTCTCTTAGGAGAGATAACCCCAACTTTTATGTTTTCTCCTATTTTCTTGCAGACAGTGACTCGGCCTCAGCGAAGCCGTTTACACGTAAGCTTGGAAACTGCCATTTGGCTATTTGGCAACATAGAGAGGCTCTGTCCTATCGTAGAGTGTAGCGCGCTCACCAGGAGCATCACAGCTTGTTTTAAAACTCCCGTTTTGTCTTTTTGGTTCGGAATTGATTTTTACATTGTACCTTGCTTTTAATTCATTATTCACCTGCCGCATACCTGCACATAATATTGTGAGATCTCCGCGTTTGGAGCGGGTCCCTTTCCCCTTTGAAATTGCACCACACCGTCAGAACGGCGGACATCTTGAGTGAGGGCTAAGGATTGGAGCGGTCTAGTCGTCACAAGGACGCTTGACCGGTACTTAAGCCAGTCATGCTGACGCGCAGCGGGCACGCGCGGCGGGCTCGCCAGAGCATCGCCGGAGCCACGCCAGAGTCCAGCCCGTCTGCGCCCGTCCGCGCACGGACGGGCCCGGGGGCGGGGACTTCTGGCCAACGGCGTACCTACTCCTCGGAGGAGCTGCGTAAGTTGGATAAAGGTGAGCTACGCCTGGATCATGTAACCCTGATGAAACTTAGGAAGTACGCAATATCTCTCCCCCATAATGGGACCCCCTCAGGGCTGTGCTCTACACTGAAAATAGCTAGCCTAAATACCCGCTCGCTCCACTGCCACCATGTGGAAGTTTACAATCTGCTTCAGGACAACGATATAGATATATTGACCCTTTCAGAGACTTGATGGGCGAGAACTCGATGCCTGACATCATTGCCGCTCTCCCTAGCGGCTATGATGCTATGTGGCATAACCGCCCAGGAGGTGCACGGGGGGGGAGGGGTAGCGGTCCTTTTTAAAAAGGCTCTGCTAGTGGAAAGACTGCTATCAGAGACAGTCGATCTAGCTGATTTACTTGGGGTAAAGGTCACCTTGAATAACTCTTGCTGGGTGGTGCTATCAGTGTATCGCCCACCTAACTCAACCCCACTTTTCTATGATCTTTTTGGTCCCATTATGTCGGACTTATGTACCCGATATACGAAAATCTTAGTAACAGGAGACTTTAATCTACATTGGGATAAGTCCCATTGGGACCGGCCTATGCGCCAATTGGACACCATGATGTCAGCTCTAAGCTTCAAACAACTGGTGGAGGTTCCCACACACATCAAAGGTCATGTTCTTGACCTCGTGTGGACCACAGACCCAAATGCGGCCCTTAAAGACGTTGCCCCATGCATATGGTCTGACCATCATTTAGTATCCTGCGAGGTACGCATTAACGGCCACATAAATAACTTATCGCCGGAAGTTAGGAGAACCCGTAAATGGGCAGAGGTTGATTTGATAACCCTGGCCAAGGTGCTCTCGCCAATGGATCAGTCTTTGGGCCCGGGACGTAGTTTGGACCGGGAATACGCGGATTTGACGCGGAGCCTGACTCAGGCTATTGATCAGATAGCACCAATAAGAACACAGCTAATAAAGGGACCTGGCAAAGGGGCTCCATGGTTTACGCCATCATTGAGGGACCATAAAAGGAAGCTTAGAGCGTTGGAAAGAGGATGGAGAAAAACCAAGCAGGACACAGCTAGGAACCTCTACCGAAACTCTCTTCACCTATATAAAAAGTCTATTGCTCTAGCTAAAGCAGAATATTATGAGTCCCGCCTAAGTAAGGCAGCTAATGTCCAGAAAGAGACCTTTAAGATTTTGTCGGAGCGGAGCAAAAAACCCGAAAGCTCCCAGTCTCCCATAAACTGCAACATCTTCCAGGGATACTTCTTGGAGAAAGTGAGAACCATTATCCAGGAAATAAAGAGTGGCATGGCAAATGGGATGGCTATACCTATAGCCTCTCATAAACCGGCTGACTGTACTATCGCACTGTTTCCAGAGATTGATATATTGAGTCTGGAGCAGTTGATGGGTAGAATCAAATCCGGCTCCCCAGCAGACCCGTGTCCACCCAGTGTCTTTCGGGTAGCTCGCCCCTTACTGGAGGAATGTATCATCTCCCTCCTCAACAGATCCTTGGAAACAGGGTATCTACCAGCTGAACTTAAGGAAGCACGTGTAAGACCTCTACTGAAGAAATCGGGCGCAGACCCCGCAGTGCTAAAGAACTACAGGCCTATCTCTCAGTTGCCATTCCTCTCAAAAATACTGGAACAGCATGTATTAAAATCCTTGTCCATGTACCTAGAGTCTCACCATCTACTTCATGAACGACAGGCAGGGTTCCGAGCTCATCACAGCACCGAGCTGGTGATGCTCTCGGTGTTGGATGATTTGAGAGGCATGGCTGACTGTAAGAAACCGAGCGCCCTGATTTTGTTAGATCTTTCAGCGGCGTTCGATACCGTCAGCCATGCCCTGCTTCTGGATAGATTGAGTGACTTCGGGATCAAAGGCCTGGCCTTCAGATGGTTGCAATCCTTCCTCTTGGGAAGGACCCAAAGGATACAACTGGGGGACGAAACATCCGAGGTGGGGACTTTAGAATGTGGGTTGCCTCAGAGCTCGGCCTTGTCCCCACTTCTATTCAATCTCTACCTGCAACCTCTGATTGCTTCCTTGGCAAGCATGGGCTGTAGAGTATTTAACTATGCGGACGACACGCAGCTGTTGCTGAGTGTCGATAACACAAGCGCCGCACAACTCCAAGCCCAGAATATCTTGAGGTACACTGTACAATGGATGACGGAAAATCTTTTGAAAATCAATCCAGATAAGACCGAGGTATTGGTGATTCCATCTACCACCTCACCATGGTGTGACCTCTACTGGCCTGCGGAGTTAGCCCCGGCTCCAAAACCTAGCTTGAATGTAAAGAGCTTGGGGATCAAACTGGACTGTGATCTATCAATGGCCAGTCAGATCTCTTCTGTGGTGGGAAGCTGCACTAATATCATCCGACAGCTACGGAAGCTAGCTCCCGTCCTTTCTCAATCCATGATGCGCTCAATCGTAGCAGCTACTGTTATCTCAAGGATAGATTACGGTAATGCTCTCTATCTCGGCCTGCCGAAAACCCTGACCAATAGGCTACAGGTCGTCATGAACGACGCTGCACGACTCATTTTCAGGCTCCCAAGACGAACTAAAGCATCTCCCCTGTTACAGAGCCTGCACTGGCTCCCTATCAAAGAGCGAGTGGAATTTAAGAATCTGTGCACAGCTCACAAGGCAATCTACGGTCTGGCACCCGCCTACATTAAAGATCGCTTGGTGGTGTACAGTCCAATGAGAATTCTTAGATCCTCAGATTCTCAGTTATTGGTCTGTCCCCGGTACAAACTTGTAACCAAGGGAGGGAGAGCCTTCTCTGTGTTAGTCCCCCAGTTATGGAACACGCTACCTGAGACGCTGCGCAGGGAAGGGAACCTCCTACCGTTTAGAAAGGTGCTAAAAACACTGCTGTTCAGAAGAATCATGAGTGCTATATAGGCCAGTGGATGCCTTTTATTCTGTGATTGCCAAGTTATTGTTCTTCCCACCGATTTCCGAGCGCCTAGAGACCTGCAGGTGATTGGGCGCGATATAAATCCAAAATAACAATAACAATAACAATAAGCGTTTTTTCACGAGCGTTTTTTTACGAACATGCTCCTCACCTCGGCACGTTGTCACGATACCGTTCACACTGGGTACACTTATGCATGCAAGTTCCATCACTCCACGACGTGAATGTATTTATACATGAAAAGACTAGCGCTTTTGAGTTTTGACATGATGGGCTATAGCATTCTACATATATTTTTTGTTGTCTTTTTGTTCAGAGCTCCTTGATAAAGGGCGCAGAAGCCCGAAATGCATTGGAGCATTGTCCTATTACGATACTAATATTGCAATTGAACATAATGTGGAAGACATTTTTTTTTATGTTGATATGAAAAAGAATTACTTCAACTAAAACATTGATGAACATTAATCAAGTTGAACATTAAATTGTCTAACAATCACCCCATGGTTGAGATGAGTCTTCTTTGAAGAACCCAAAGGTGTGCCTAACCACAGGGATTCGCTCATGCTGTATGTGCGCGCATTTTGTTTCTATAACTACAAAGAGCACATTTTGATAATACATTTTTATTAGTAGACAATAGCAATCTTAAGAGGCATTGCATAGCTTCATACACACTTTGACCCCAATTCCGTCACAGTCTCTCTCTCTCAGTCAATCTCTCTCTCTCAGTCAATCAGTCTCTCTCTCTCAGTCAATCAGTCTCTCTCTCTGTCAGTCAGTCTCTCTCTCTCTCAGTCAGTCAGTCTCTCTCTGTCATTCAGTCTCTCTGTCATTCAGTCTCTCTGTCAGTCAGTCTCTCTGCCAGTCAGTCTCTCTGCCAGTCAGTCTCTCTGCCAGTCAGTCTGTCAGTCTCTCTGTCAGTGTGTCAGTAAGTCGGTCGGTCCCTATCTCTCTCTCTGTCAGTCTCTCTATCTCTCTTTCTGTCAGTCTTTCAGTCAGTCTCTCTGTCAGTCAGTCTCTCTCTCTCTCAGTTTCTCAGCCAGTCAGTCTTTCCGTCAGTCAGTATTCAGTCTCTGAGTCAGTCACTCTCTACTCTCTCTCCACTCTATCTCTCTCCATTTTCTCTCTCAACTCTGTCCACTCTATCTCCACTCTCTTTCCACTGTCTCTCCTTCCACTGTCTCTCCCTCCACTCTCTCCCTCCACTCTCTCCCTCCACTGTCCCTCCCTCCACTGTCTCTCTCTCCACTGTCTCTCTCTCCACGGTCTCTCTCCACTGTCTTTCCACTGTTTCTTCCTCTCTCTACTCTCTCTCCACTCTCTCTCTCCCTTCTCCCTCCACTCTCTCTCCACTCTCTCTCTACTCTCTCTCCACTCTCTCTCCACTCTCCACTGTCTCTCTCTCCACTCTCTCTCTCCACTCTCTCTCTCTCCACTGTCTCTCTCTCCATTGTCTCTCTCTCCACTGTCTCTCTCTCCACTGTCTCTCTCTCCACTGTCTCTCTCTCCACTGTCTCTCTCTCCACTGTCTCTCTCTCCACTGTCTCTCTCTCCACTCTCTCCACTCTCTCTCTCTCCACCCTCTCTCTCCACTCTCTCTCCACCCTCTCCACCCTCTCCTCTCTCTCCCCTCTCTCCCCTCTCTCCCCTCTCTCCCATCTCTCCTCTCTCTCCCCTCTCTCTCCTCTCTCCCCTCTCTCACTCCTCTGTCTCCACTCTCGCTCCACTCTCTCCTCTCTCGCTCCACTCTCGCGCTCCACTCTCGCTCTCCAATCTCGCTCTCCACTCTCTCTCCACTGTCTCTCTCTCCACCCTCTCTCTCCACCCTCTCTCTCCACCCTCTCTCTCCACCCTCTCTCTCCACCCTCTCTCTCCACCCTCTCTCTCCTCTCTCTCTCTCCTCTCTCTCTACTCTCTCTCTCTACTCTCTCTCTCTGCTCTCTCTACTCTCTATCTATTCTCTATCTCTCTCTCTCTCTCTCCCTCCCTCCACTGCCTCTCCACTCTCTCTCTCTCTCTCTCTCTCTTTCCACTCTCTCTCTCCACTCTTTCTCACTCCACTATCTCTCTCACTCCACTCTCTCTCACAAAGTAGTGTGCGTTGCCATGGGCGTCCGCAGAAATGTTTCCGGGGGGGGGGGGGCACATTCTTAACTTCATCACCATTCCCCTTGCACTCTTCCCCCCTCTGCCTTGCACCCTTCTCTCCCTCCCCCTTGCACCCTTCTCTCCCTCCCCCTTGCACCCTTCTCCCCCTCCGCCTTGCACCCTGCTCCCCCTCCGCCTTGCACTCTTTTCTACCTTGCACCCTTCTCCCCTCTGCCTTGCACCTTCTCCCCCTCCGCCTTGCACCTTTCTCCCCCTCCGCCTTGCACCCTTCACCCCCTCCGCCTTGCACCCTTCACCCCTCCGCCTTGCACCCTTCTCCTCTGCCTTGCACCCTTCTCTACCTTGCACCTTTCTACCCTCTGCCTTGCACCCTTCTCCCCTCTACCTTGCACCCTTCTCCCCTCTGCCTTCCACCCTACTCCACCTCCGCCTTGCACCCTTTTCTACCTTGCACCATTCTCCCCTCTGCCTTGCCCCATTCTCCACTCCCCCTTGCACCCTTCTCCTCTCCGCCTTGCACCCTTCTCCCCTCTGCCTTGCACCCTTCTCCCCTCCGCCTTGCACCCTTCTCCCCTCCGCCTTGCACCCTTCTCCCCTCTGCCTTGCACCCTTCTCCCCTCCGCCTTGCACCCTTCTCCCCTCCGCCTTGCACCCTTCTCCCCTCCGCCTTGCACCCTTCTCCCCTCCGCCTTGCACCCTTCTCCTCTCCGCCTTGCACCCTTCTTCCCTCCGCCTTGCACCCTTCTCCCCTCCGCCTTGCTCACTTCTCCTCTCCGCCTTGCACCCTTCTCCCCTCTGCCTTGCACCCTTCTCCCCTCCCCCTTGCACCCTTCTCCCCTCAGCCTTGCACCCTTCTCTCCTCCGCCTTGCACCCTTCCTTTACCAAAGAGAGTGGGGCCTTGCACCCTTCTCCCCTCCGCCTTGCACCCTTCTCCCCTCCGCCTTGCACCCTTCTCCCCTCCGCCTTGCACCCTTCTCCCCTCCGCCTTGCACCCTTCTCCCCTCCGCCTTGCACCCTTCTCCCCTCCGCCTTGCACCCTTCTCCCCTCCGCCTTGCACCCTTCTCCCCTCCGCCTTGCACCCTTCTCCTCTCCGCCTTGCACCCTTCTCTCCTCCGCCTTGCACCCTTCCTTTACCAAAGAGAGTGGGGCCTTGCACCCTTCTCCCCTCCACCTTGCACCCTTCTCCCCTCCGCCTTGCACCCTTCTCCCCTCTGCCTTGCACCCTTCTCCCCTCCGCCTTACACCCTTCATTTACCGAAGAGAGTGGGCCCCCCCACCCCCCACCGCTGGAGCGTTTGTTACGCCCCTGTCTGTGGCTTGTTAATGACCAGACTTATTTTTCAAGAAGAAAGAGTTGGAAAGCTCTTACTGTTTGGAAGGGTAGAGAAGTTCAGAATTATTGTAATTATGGAGGAATTGTTTTATCAGTAGAAAGGTTGTGGCTATAAACATTTTCAGAGTTGAGATTTTAAAAAAAAAACATATTAATGGAGAAATAGTAAGTTGTGGCCAAGCCTGAACACAAGAGACTTCATTTAGGGCACTGTGTGAAAATAGTTTACATTTAACATGAGTACATTAATTTATAGCAGGTGATGTGTGAGATTTGTTTAATGTGTATCCTGTTTATTGAAGGGATGACACTTTAAGCCTTTCATTCATTCTATCTGTGCAGAAGGGTTTTAATTTTGGCACATTCTGTACATTCCACATATGTTGAATATCTGTTTCTTTTTATACAAAAGTATTTGTATTTGAGTAGCATATGTTTGGCTGATGAGAGATGTAGTTAATGTATGGTCTTCTGACTCACTGAAAACACTGATAACTCACGTTGAATTCTATTCCATCGTTTTTAGCTCCATCTGTGCAGTTCTGCCAAGTATCACGCAATTGACGTGACACTAACGCATTTCAGTGTGGTGTTCCGCATCACCGCACTGAAATGCATTGTCACGCATTTTCATGCCACAGACTGGCATGCACTCTGCTGACAGCACCAGCGAAACTGGCGACGTAATGCCAGGGTGCTAGCCTGCGCGCGCCGGCACCTCTGACACCTGTGTGCCTGCTGCTCAGCTCCTCGCAAACTTGTCAGCAGAAAACACTTAAAAGATCCGATCGCGCTCTGACAGTGCTACAATGTTGCAATCTATCTTCCAGGCCGCCTGCACAATCAGTCGTTCCGTTAGCTGTGGCGCCAGCGCTGTGTCGAGGAATCAATGACCTCACGTGGAAGGAAGTAAGGTTTGTCGGAAGCGGCAGCCGGGGGACTCCACGCCGACTCAGTGATGGGGTGAAATCAGGACTGTGTTGTCTGACACACTATAGTCTCTTCAACAGGCGGGAGGACGTCCTGCCACCTGTGGCGTGTCATGTGCCGAGCAAGCGGCAGTTCAGGGTCTTTGGTTGCTGGCAATATAGTCGGGGCACTGGCAGCTCGCCGCTATTATTTAAATTCAATAAGTCATCTCGCAATTGTATCGACCCGTCACCCCACGGAGCCGGCCAGCTGAGAGTGACTGGACCGACTGTGGCACCGCCGGTCGGAGTGGCTCCCGGCTCAAAAGCCTCCCACCAGCAGCAGCACACCGCAGTCCAATCTGTGCAGAGCTGAGCCGCCCTGAATGCGGCCTCCCGGCCTTCTGTGGCCCGCAGGAGAACCCGGGTCACTCCTGATTGCAGACTCGAGAGGCCCGTAAACAAATTGCCGTGCTCGCCTGCCTCAAAGCAAAGTAAGTGGAGTGAGGTATTCTCTGCTTTTATTTTGTAAACATTTGCTTTATAATAGCGCGTTCTGCATTTCCCCACGCCATTCATTCCTCAGTCACACTCGTAAAAATGATGAAAAAAGGTTCACTCATACATGCGGTCTGAAATCACATTGTTGAGTAACTCTTGGGATATTAATACTCTTTTATTGTCAGAGCCGCCTGCCTTCAATGTACTCATGCCCCAACAGCCTTAGCTGCCCTGTCACCTATGTGTGCGTAAATCAGCCGATACTCTTCTGAGGCTGCCTGCGGTGGCACGGATGCCAAGAGACAGCTGACCTCTGCTGACTCTATATTTATTAGGCTATTTATTAGGCAGCGGACTAGACATTAATGGTTAGGGGCCTCTCACGTCCTGTTTGCTGGCAGACATCGGCCCAAAAATATAACCAAATTTACTGAAATCATAACATCACTGTCCTTGGAATGAATATAGCAAACTTTTCCAGGCGCATTTCGTGAATAAAACTGTGCAATTGGTTAGTATGATTTGCACACACGAAGCATTAGCTTGGATTTCAGTGTGCAAAAGGAGAAATAATTATTGTGTTGCCTTGTAGTGTCTCCATTGCAACTAGTTATTCACATAGTAAGGACTTGCATGCATTGTAGAACAGATCTTTACGGGACTTTAGTTGGGATTATTTATGTGTATTTGTGCAAATGAAATATTCATTACTAATAATACTCCGTGGCACAGAGAGCCTGAAGTCGAGACTGCAGCTGCTCGGCTCTACATTTGATTGATTGCCAGAGAGAAGCCAGCCAGGTAGCCCAGTCGGCATAGGCAGGACCTGTCTTAATTGATTTTCTGCAGACGCACCCGACAACACACCCAAGTGTCCAACCTAGTCTTGTTTAACAGTACTATCATGTTCAAGGGCACTAGGCTAGTGCCCTTCCATTTCTGGTGCTTTGTAGCACTTTTAAGATCTTCTTAGAGTTTCTAGGGGCTCAAACGGGTGTACTTTATGATAGTTCTATGTTTCCTTAGTCTTCATTGCTTGATATATTGCATGCGAAAAAGTGTCACACATAGTCTTTGAATGTCACTCATAATTACACTGAAATTATGAATATGTCACACATAGCAATCTGAAACCTTGTCAGCTATGTCTGTGCCATAACACACAAGGATTAGTGTACAGAAATCAGCCTTGGCCCTGCCTGAATGGGGCATTTCGACTCAATCTGCCCGGCCATGTCCCCTCAAACTGGAAGAATGAGAAATCCCAGGGTTTATTTGGCTTGCTTGTTCGAATTGGCTGGAAGAGTTTTTGTAAAATACCTGCAGAGATTAACAATGTTTGGGACTTAAAACCCACAGACATCCTTGGAGTATTCACCTCAAATTCTTGGAGATGGCTTTTATCCACAGTCGCTGGCTATGCCTTGCCCCACAGTCGTTCCATGTCCGCTGAAATTCTCGATCTGTGGGGATTGCTCTCACTGGGGGCCCCCACTCCCACCCTTGTCAGGGCCCTGGGCAGTGCTCGGTGCTGCCTCCTGCTCTCTGGGCCCCCACCCCATCCTCTTTCCGGGCTCGTGGCTCTGACCGAAGAGAAACAATGTATGTTGATACTTTGTTTGTCTTCAGTCAGAGGGAGGGGGTGAGGGGATCCGAGCAGGCTGCAGCCTGCACCTGCTTCAGACGAGAGACAGAGAGAGGCTTCAGCGCAATCCTCTCACAGCCCTCAGAAGAGCTGAGGGGGGCCGGGGCCCCCTTTATTTAATGAAGGGAGTGAGGCCCCCCGCACCGCAGGGGCTGCGGGGGCGTTTGTTACACCCTGGCCACACTTGATTTTAGCATTAATATACCTATCTGTACTTCAAGTAAAGAGTTTTTGCCAAGGGGGGATTTACCTCATTTAAAAAAGGTTCAAAACTTGGGCTGGCTTTGAACACGCTAGTCCGTGATCCGTTTGCTCTATCATTCGGTCTGT
Organism: Lissotriton helveticus; assembly: GCF_964261635.1. Taxonomy (NCBI): domain Eukaryota; kingdom Metazoa; phylum Chordata; class Amphibia; order Caudata; family Salamandridae; genus Lissotriton; species Lissotriton helveticus. The sequence goes on along the minus strand of NC_136071.1, from coordinate 889,684,585 downwards.
ATTGCTACATATAACCCCAGAAGGATACTTTTAAAATCTTCCTTGAGCTTAGTGTCAGTGCAAATGGATTATTCCAAAAGTGTTCTAAGCCGATCTTCTTCAACCATGTAATACGGTTACAGACATCTAGGTCTTTTATCTTTATGAGAACTGCCCTATAGTCCAGTAACTCGGGCGTTGTCCAAACCCTGACCCAGAACATCATAGGCCTGATAATTACATGGTAATCAGTGCGCTTCACATTGAGGTCCAGCATCAATGGTATTAGCGGAGTGCGAATTGGTAGCTTTAACAGAGCCCTAAAAAAATTATTTTTATTCACCTCAAACGCCTTATTGCATGCTGGGCCCCATAGTTCAGCGCCATATATGGCAGCTATTGTGCTTTAAACCGAAATACCTCAAGCGCAGGAAGGACCCTTTGTTATGACTGTTGCCATGTTTTTTTTAGGATCGGTACTGTATTTTGTGCAAGCAAGAGCTTGCTCTTTTCGATTTGAGTTTTCCACGACATTTTTGAGTCAAGTGAAACTCCCAAATACGTAAAGTTCTGAACATATTCTATTCTTTGCCCGTTTAAAACCATATTTTCTTTAAAAGACCTATGGAGATTTATTGCCATATACTTGGTCTTATCGGTGTTAATCTCAAGACCTTTATTGCTACAGTACATTTGAAAGGTATTGAGTAAGCATTGCAGACCCTTTGGTGTTTGTGATACCAGAATAGTATCGTCCGCAAATAGCAGGGCAGGTATTGTCTCACCCCCCAGTTTAGGTGCATCATTGCTGCAATCCTTTAAAAAACACGGGATGTCATTTACAAAAAGGGAAAACAAAGTTGGTGCTAAAACACATCCTTGGCGGACTCCCCTCTTTATTGGAATTGGACTGGTTATTTCGCCATCTGGACCCCACATCAACTTTGCATAATTATTTTGGTGTAGTTTAATTATTTGCTCCAGGAGGTTGGCCGGTAATCCCAGTTTATTAAGTGATTCCCATAGCAGGTGTCTCGGGATGAGGTCAAATGTGGCTCTTAAATCGACAAATGCCACATATAGGTGGCCCTTCCTTAGGTTAACATATTTCCTGCACATGCAAGCAAATCTGAACACCTGGTCTATGGTGCTGGTTTTGGTTCTAAAATCTGCCTGAAATCTAGTTAAAATCACTTCTTCATCAATCCAGTAAATAATGCGATTTAAAATGTGCCTTGCATATATTGTTTGTAACATATCAATTAAACTTATCGGGCGGTAATTCGCAGGATTGTTCCTTTCGCCCTTTTTAAAAAATACAAATTATTTCAGCGCCCCTCCATGTTTCTGGTATTTCTGCTCCGGCAGCTACAGAGTTGCATATGTAGTTAATGTAAGGGCCCCAAACACTAGTATCATGTTTGTATAGATCTCCCGGGATCTTGTCTAGTCCAGGGGCTTTACTGGCTTTAACGGAATTAATAGCCATGATAGTTTCATCTAAGCTAAATTCTAAATTACCTCCACCCTGACCTAATATTAATACACCATTTTCAGAACTACCTAAATCTGGAGCAGAATACAATCTAGTAAAGTGATCTATCCAAGTTGTTACATCTAAATAAACTTCCATGTAGCCCTTTTCTTTTCTGTTTCCATTGGCAACAATATTCCAGAAAGTCCTATGGTCCCTGTTTTTCGCTGCTTCTAGCATACCTGTCCATACGTTGATTTGGCAATCTCTAATGCTTTCTTGTATTTGGACCTGGCTTCCCTAACTATCAAGCCATCTTTGTGCTTGATTGCGTGTCCTAATTCAGTTTTAGCACTACGGCAATCTTTGTTATACCAGGGTTTTCCCATCGATTTTTGGCTTCCATCTTCTTTCCCTTTTTTATCTTCCTGGGTTATCATTGGGACAATTGCTTCAAAGTAGCTATTATGTAATTCTAGAAATGTGTCCCTGTCCTCGTGGTCAGAGGCATATGGAACAAATGTGACCACCAGAGTATTATAGATGTATGCCAACTTCTCGCCATGCTCCAGCACGTGAGCCCATTTAACTGAGCGGCGATTGTTGCTTACTATAACATTATCAGTTTGGTTACATGGCGTGCTTCTGTTAACCGATGGACTGGGCATCAACCCGTCGTCTAAAACAAGTACAAGCGGGCGATGGTCACTCTCCACCCTCGATTTGATTGAGAAGACAACGGCATATTGCCATAAATCGTGGGATAGCATTATATAATCTATTTTGCTTTGGGTGGTGCCTCTACAAAAAGTGGGATGCTTTTCCACATCTGAAGGTAGGCGGCCATTGCATGCCCTTAGGCCGTGTGACACTGTTAATCTCAGTATTTGCAAAGCTAGAGCAGCGCATGGAACCCATTTGGTACTAGATATAGCAGGAATTTTATAAGCCAGATCTTCAACTTCTAAGATCTTTTCGAGCCCATTAATGGGTTCAAAATTACAGTTGAGGTCTCCAAAAATTACTATGCCTGTACCTGGATCTAACAAGTTTAAAATAGAGTCCAACTGCTCAATTGTTTTTGACTCCTTTGACCCTGGCCGATTATAAAAGTTATAAATGCGCAAGACCCTATTGTCCTTTGTCACTATTTTTATACCTAGGATATCAGGAGAGTCCATGATCAATTGTGTTATGCTAATATTGAGGCTGACCCTTACCCAAGTTACTAGGCCACCAGAGGGTCTTCCTCTTATTGACGGTACAGCTGGTGTACAAAAACTTTTATAACCCACTTTATGTAAGGTCTTAGTTGACCAGGTTTCCTCCAGTGTACATATATCACTTGTTTCAATGAAACTATTCCACTCTGGGTCCCTGTTGTTCCTTTTTAATCCCGCTATATTCCACGAGATAATTTTCAGATCTGCTCGTTCTTTATTAGTTTGGGCTATAGTGGGGTCTCCAGTATTAATGTGATCAGTACCATTTAATAATGAGGATACATATCCTTTTTCACAACTGGTTACGTCCCCTCCTTTCACCTCACCCAAGGTACCTAATGGGTCTTTACCTATCGTCATCACATCCCTAAAATTGATTGTGGGTGCGCCTAACCCTTGTAGTCAATCTACTTCTTCAAGCAGGGTGAATTCCTGGAATCTGTTGGATATTTCTGGAACTCTAAATTTATTTAGTGGTGTATTCGCTCCCTGTAGTAGAGGTTTATAGAAGTATCCTAGTGGTAAAGTGTTTATATTTGTTTTCCAAGTTAGAGTTGCTTCATGAGCCCGCAAGAGGGAGCGGACTACATGGGGGTATCCAAAATTTATGACGATGCAATCTCCCTGTATATCTTTCTGGGAGTTCCCCACCCAACCTACCCTGTGTACCATCAAAATTTCATTAGCTTTGCTTGTGTTACATTTTTTGTGTTTAGATAGCCAGTCTACGGCTTGTTCCTTAAATTTTGCCAGGACTCTTTTTGGTCCATCCTTAGTACCGGGACACCAGCTAAAACTATGACATATGGGCAAGTAGTGGGGGGCAGATTCAAGATGTCTGAATTGGGGATCAGATCTGTCTCATTTGGGCTATATATCACTTTCCTATTAATGTGGGATTCTGGATTGGGTGTAGCACTAACATGATTAACATAATTGGCAAGAACCCTCCTCCTACGATCACATACCCCTGCAAGTTCTTCTCCTTCCCTTGCTTGAGCTCTATCTAAGCATCCTGCATCTTTTTGGAGCGTGGTTCTTTCCGCACGTTCACTTGCCGTATTAACCCTTGTAAGGGCTTTCAGATCGACAATTAGTTTTTCCCTTTCTGCAATTATTCCATTGCCTTCTTGTATGTTCTTGCTTAAGAGGTGAACTGTGTCATTTAATTGGGCAATCTCAGTGTTCATGACCCTTAACTTGATGTCCATTCTATCATTTATTTGTGTCTGGATTGAAGCTAGGGCAGTTAAGAAAATATCAGCCACTCCTATTACCTCATTGTCCCTTCTTTCACAGATTTGGTCGATATTATCAGTTTGTACCCCTATTGTTCTTGAACTGCTACCATTTTTCTTTCATTTAAGTGCCCATTGCAAGAGTTCCCTTTCTCTCCTGCTTTTCCTTTTTTTGGCTGTTTTTTCTTCCCCCTCTGTCCCCACCGTTTTATGTACTCTTAGTCTGGTTGCAATCCCTGGGCTTGGCTGTGCATTTTCCCCAGGCTGTTGTATTATATCTATTACTGGGTTATTCAAGGATGAGTTCAAATTACCATCTTCTTGTTACCTTCCTATTCCTGTGTTTGGGCCCTGAGTAATTGCTGGGGAATAGCCTCCTGTTACTACACGTGAGGGTAATTTGGAAGGGTCTAGCGAGAGTCGGCTTTGTGCAATTTCTATTTCATGTGTTGGCACAAGTTCTGCTCGCGTAATGAAATCATCTAAAGTCCCAGCTGTACCCTTCCTTTTACTCGTCATTATATTAGACATGGCTGGGATGAATGTGCAGACCAGCAAGGGAGAGGTGCACGGCTATTAGTACTATAGTCGTCAAACAAATCTTCTCCGAACCAGACTATATATTGTATGGCTTATGTTATAGAAAAACCTTATACATTTGTCAGGTACAAAAAAACAGTGGCTATAATAAGCATTATCTAGAGTTTCAATCGTCCCGGATATAGTTCAAGACTACCTTATACTGAGGAAGGAAGCCAAGATGGGGGCCCAGCCCGGCCTCCTCGGGCCTCGAACGGCCGCAGACGGGCCCGCCCTTGTCCCGGGCTTCTCCCGGCGCTGCCCGCGCGCGTCCCGCGACGCGGGAGCCCTCGCTGCTTCTTATGCGCCACCGGGCGCAGGATTGCCGTGGGCGGTGTCAGCTTCCGGCCGCGGGTCTCGCCGGGACTTGGAGTCCAGTCGCGATGTGGAAGCTGGGGCGCTGAGGCGCCAAGACAGGTCAGCAGTGGCGGCGGTACCAGGTAGGTCCCAAAAAGCAAAGCAAAGCAAAGATTGCCCCCAGCAGCTAAGGGCTCCGCTCCGCCGGAGCCCTCGCTGCTTCTTATGCGCCACCGAGCGCAGGATTGCCGTGGGCGGCGTCAGCTTCCGGCCGCTGGTCTCGCCGGGACTTGGAGTCCAGTCGCGATGTGGAAGCTGGGGCGCTGAGGCACCAAGACAGCTCGGCAGTGGCGGCGGTACCAGGTAGGTCCCAAAAAGCAAAGCAAACATTGCCCCCAGCAGCTAAGGGCTCCCCAGGGAATATCCCTCTTGAAATTCAAATGGAGACGGCTTGTGAATGAGCCTTTTTCTTAATTATATTGACTTTGTAATCCGCAAGAGCCATCGTACTAATATACCGGGTTGGTTGATTAAAAAGCCACTGCAGTCAATTCAGGACTTTATCTCAAGAATAAAATGCGATGAGGGATGTATTTTCATTTAGATTAGGTAAGTCAGGTATTTTCAATTACCCGTGGAGGTGGAAAATCTGCGATTCTTTTATTATTCCTCCCTTTCTCGTGACCGATTAAAATGTTGTCGGCCTCCCTGCTCCTGCGGACTCGTCACGGATAGCACAAGATACCACCATGCCCAGTTACCACATAAAATTCTAGAAAGCAAACTGCCCTTCCGGCTCTTGCGGATTACAAAGTCAATACAATTAAGAAAAAGGCTCATTCACAAGCCGTCTCCATTTGAATTTCAAGACGGATATTAATCCCCCCAGAGAATGAATATGTGAACTTTATCTGATATGATTTTAAAAGACTTGATGAAATCATTTTAGTCCTGAAGAAGGTGGAACCATTCAAGAGATCACCGAAACACTGCGTTGATTTTTTTTGTGATTAGATTGTAACCTAATTTGAGAGGAATGACAACATGGTTTTGATTGATAACAATAACTGTTTAGTAAAACTTTTATCTTTTTAAACTAAATAAATATATTTTTAACTTTATTTTTTGTATTGTTTATTATACTTTAGATCTGTTACAGTTGATGATTACTAAATTTTTTTCTTTGGGTCTTAGTGCATGTTTTGAAATAATATATGACCATGGGTCATCTTAGGTTATATCGGCCTAAAAGAATTGTACTTGGTCTAGGACACAACAGTTAGCTCTTTCCTTAGCATTATAGGGACTTGTTTTGTTGCTGTTTGTTCCACACCCCGTCCCTTAAGTTTTTTACTTTTGGGGTAGCTCCCTTTTTCTTTGAAACATAGTAAAATAGTCCCAGTAGTCCATGAAGATTATGGCTACCCCCGCCCCCTTCTTTTGCCCTCCCTGGATTGATGTAGGACCTTGTAGCCCATAGGTGAGGCTATGCCAAAATCAATGTTCGAATCTTGTGAGGCCCATATTTCTGGAACAATCCGGGTATTGCTAATTCTGCTACAGAGCCCTACTTGATTGCCCCCACAACACCATCACTGACCCAGACTCAAGCAGGGGTCTCTCAAAAAAGCTATTACCTTTGAGGAAGTGATATCCGAGATAGCTAAGCATCAGCCCTCTAAGATCCTAGGTGCCAATGCCTACTCAGTGTTTTATAAAACCTCTACCCTACTGTAGCCCTAGTCTTTCCACGTCTTTACAATTCAGTGGTGACACGATGACGACCACCGCGAGGGAAGCCTTTATACTAGTGATACCGAAGGCCAGGACGTACTTATTATTCTGCGCCTCATACAGGCCCATCTCTTTCTACAGTTTTGATGCTAAAATCCTCACAAGGCATCCTAATGCATTATCTTACCCGTTTTATGCAGAGACTAGTAGGTCATGATCAGTTTGGATACTTTCCTTTGAGGCTGTTGCAAAAACCCAAAACAATTCATTCACATGCTGGACAATATCCATTGCACCAAGAAAATGCCCCTTCTGTTATTAATAATCACAGTGAAAGGGTTTAATGGCATACATTGGGCCTTGCAAAGTATCTTAACAGACTAAGACTAAGCCCTAAATTGAAAATCTGGATTCTCAGAAGCTACTCTCAGACCATGGCTAGGGTAATAATCAATTGTGTTCTCTCCTACCCTTTCCAGCTGTGCTGGTCTACAAGACAGGGTCTCTGATTCCTCCTTCATGTGTGCTTCACTTTGACCCCCCTTGCTGAAAATATTAGGGCCAACCCTGAGATTTCCGGAATCTCAATTGGCAGACAGAACAACCATTTGACTCTAGATGCCTATGATGTGCATGCAACATTTTAAGATCCACTGCGTTCAACACCATCCCTTTTTGGGCAAGTGTCAAGCTTCAAAATGAACCTCCAGAAAACCCAGATAGTGAATATATCTGCATTCAAAAGACAAACAGGATGCACCACAATGTCTTTTTCTGTTGTCTGGCAAAGCTACATATTCAGTATCGGGATTTAAAATATTCTTTTTTCTAGACAAATTAGCAGCCCTCAAGCACTCCAAATTAGTGGCCTTCCGATCGTGGCACATGTCTGGCCTATCCTGTCTGGGCAGAATCACAGTAATTAAAATGACGCTTCTGCCCAAAATACTTTGTTACAAACTCTCCCAGTGCAGCCACTGCCCCGAAGACTATGGATAGGATGCAGAAACTGAATGAGAGTTTAATCTGGCAGGGCAGAAAGCCTTGTTTTCCTGCAGGAGGTGGGTGAAATGGGAATGCCCAATCTCACAAAGTGCTATCTTGGAATGCTATTATGGAATGGAACAAAAGTGAATTTTAAAAGCAGTGCTTGCTTCACTGATAACACACTGCTGGGCTCCACATATGGAAGGTGCCAGGGTTGAGCAAAAACCATAGGCTGTGTTGGGTGCACTACTTATAAGTGGTCATTAGATTCATGGTACAGGCTTGGGACACAAAGGGAGTCTACTTCATTCCATTAACCAGTGACCCTTATCATAGGGAAACCTGATTTCACACCTGTTGTGTCTGTGGAGGATTGCTTCGTATTGCAGAAAGCGAATTAAGGCCTACTTTAGTTAGCCTTTTACCCTTCTTGAAAATGGTTAATAAGTAAGAGGTTTGGAAAAGAAAAGAACAGTCGCACTCCTTGATTAATCCTGCGGTGGTCAAGTAATCCAATGTATGTTGGTGCTATTTGAGTACTTCCTTCTGGGTCGAGGAAGATAAAAATAGTTCGATGTAGCGTTATTCCAACTCATTCACATGTGAAAACAACATTTAATAATTGCGAATGGGCTTTGAAAAGAAATTTTAATAAAACATTATTTCGAAAAACATTAAATTACAAAGGAATTTTTTCCCGTGTGCATTTGGGGACGGTATTCCCAATCATAAGTAAGAGGGACATCAAACACCTACTATGTGATATTTACAAGCGCCTAAGGATTAGATAAACCTCGGCATTGGATCATAAGCCAGACCACTTCGAAAAAGTGTGGAGCCCTTGTATATCGTTTTTAGCTACAACTTTTAGAACTTTCTTACTTGAGATATTTGAACATTCTGCAGATGACTCTGGATCAACATCCTAAGATCTTGGGTGGGACCGACTGAACATCAAGCATACACATGTGTCTGCGGATGGTACCAACACAAACAGCTATTATCAGGACTGTGATCAATGAATGGTAGGCGTTACAACAATATATGTAGATTGATTGGGAACAGGGAGGGTGCGATCCCTCTGGTTGAACCTTAAATGTTTAATTTATATTTTGTTCTTTGCTGGCTTCCTCGATCTGTCCTATTTTTGGCCTTACCCTCACTGCCTTTGGTTGTAGGTAGGCGTATGTGTAAATACATTTTTTAGAGTTCAACTATAAAGTATTTGTTCTAACACATTTTGTTACCTTGTAACTTTATATCTGCTGGAGATTTTAATAGTTTTTAGGTTTCGCCTATTATCATTCGCTTGCGAATGTAATAGGCGAAAATTCAAGGGCTTGATCCGACTCGTGAAACCACTGCGGTTTCTTCACAGTGCATGTGAGTCAGTCACGTGACCACGTGACCACACAAGCACGCGCATCTCCCTCCCCACATCAAAGGCATCAGCTTCCCTCCCACAGGCTTCCCCAGTGTGCGCTCGGCCGGCCTCTGCAAAGTTCTCCTCCCCTAATTAATCACTTCACTTTTTCACGGCTGCAGGCCATGACTCGACAGTCCTGCCGTGCTTTAACTCCCTCCCCCTCCCTCACCAAAGAGCACGTATTTGTATTCTTTATTACGGCTCGTCCTTTCCTATTACGCAGTAATAGGAAACGAGCCCTAATGCAGTCAACCCACTTCTTTAGGCCAAGGGCTCTCCCCATAGGATTTTGGGAAGTGCACGCCTCGTGCACGAGCTTGCATTTCCCCACAGGCTCCCTGCCAGCAGCATTTGCCACATCGCTTCCCCAGCGGCCTCAATTCTCCTCCCCCTAATTGCTTTCACGGCCACATCAAAGGGATCCTTTCCCGGCCGCTTTGCCTCATGCATTTCTGCCAAGAGCTTGTTCTTCGTGTCCGGGGTTTTCTTTTTCAGGTCAAGTTGTTTTTGTTTGAAACCAGGGCGATGATAGTCATTTTACCTTCCAATTACTTTTAAATGGAAATTAGTACTGGTTTAGGATTGTAACATAACGCTTGTGCTGTGTGAAACGGGGTGGCAAAACATGACGCCAGTGAATGTTTGTGTGAGAAGCTTCAGCAAAGACAACGTGAAGGCCGAACAAACGCAATTCATCTGCTCGCCAAATCATAAACAATTGTAAATAACATTAAGCATTGAGAGATGCATACGCATTTCACAGAGAAATCACAAGTATTTCAGATTAATAAAGCAGCATACCCATCGCTTTTTGAGCTGGCAAAGTGAACGTTATCTGTGATTTAAGAAACCAGTGTCTTGCATTAAAGCGTTTCTTATCTGAGTCATTGTTAAACATATGGTGTAATTGAGTGGTTTTAAGTGTGGTTCAAATGTAAAGGTTATATGCCCTCTTTTAAAACGGCACAGACGGGTTAATATCCATTATTGTGGCATGGCTGGCTCACATTGTTTGTACACTGTATTGTTTTCTTACACTACAAGCTATCTGCGTCCCAGTGCATCTCTGTGTAGTTAGCCGACAGTATGAATATTGATTAGCATAGTTTTCTCGAGATGCACGCATAATACTCCTGTGATACATGTGCACACCTCCTGATGTAAGAGTCTCCCACATAACTCTATATTCTGGTTAAGTGACATCGAGAGTGCTACATCTGTCTTACACACACTGTGCCCTACAGACATTGGGTACTGCGTTATCTGTCCACTAATAAATGTCGTTTATTTCTGTTTTCCTATAAAGTGGACCTTATACCAAAAAATAGATGACAACTTAAGAGATTGTATAAGGTGACATTTATTCTCAGTAATTAAAATGCGTGTTCAATATTATGTACGTTGTTATGCGTTCGTGGTACAAATGTACACATTTGGGTCAGTGTTATCTCACAAAGTTAGAACAGGGAACTAGAATGTGATAGTCCGTGGCCATAGTCTAAAATGTAAAGGTTGAGTGGGATTGACAGTGGAGGAAAAGGCTCTAAAACCGTGTTATCACATATAGCAGAATGACGTAGGGTATGTAAAGGCAAGTAAAAAAAATAGTCCCACAAAAATACTCGTAAGCAGTGGTTGGTAATATCAATTTGTATTGTAATTAATCCATACATGACTAGCAAACCTTTATTTTCTTACTTATTGTAAACTTGTTTTTAAACTTGTCTTATCACGCCCACTTTGCTCGATCTTTCTCCCTGCCTGTCTTTTCCCGTCTCTCCCCTCTGATAAGGAATGGCAGAGATAAAAGTCGGAACTTCGATCATCTAGAGAGACAAGAAATGACAGTGACATCAGTCGAGATATTTCATATGAAGGGGAAACAAAACTAAAGAGGGGCGGCTGCAAGCGGCGAGTCTCTCGCACCTCTCTGCCATCGCCTGGGGCTGTAGCGCCGCTCTTCAATGTCACAGTTGTTCGAGGCGGCCTTTGAACTTTCCTGCCCATTCTGTGTGCGCCTCTTGACCCCACTCATGTTCAGAGCTCGAAGTGAGGCTTCCCTGACAGTCAATCACACTAACACAACAGGCGACTGCACTTACACAGAAGTACAAGCACTTCACTGCAGGGCGGCTGCACACACAGAACAGTACAATTACTTCGCAGTAGGACTTCTGCGCTTATAATGAACAGTACAAGCACTTCGCAGCAGGGCTGCTGCACTTACACTGAACAGTACACGCACTTCCCAGCAGGACTGCAACACCTTTTTACTGAACAGGAAAAGCGCTTCACAGTAGAGCTGCTGCACTTATACTGAAGAGCCTTCCAAGTGGGGCGTGGACCACTGCATGTCACTTAAGTTGCAGTAAACCGTAATTACATACTTGCAGAGGATGAAGACACAGCCTTCCACAGCTAGCCCATCTGTGCCCGCCACACACACAGACGCAGAGGCGCAGAGATACACAACCACACACATCAACTCTGCCTGTCCCCACCACACACAGTGATACACAACCACATACTGATTGAAAGACACAGCCTTCCACAGCTAGCCCACCTGTGCCCTCCACACACACAGAGGAAGAGAAAACTGGCACCGCAGCTTGTGTGGATGTCTGGGGGTTGGAAGTGTTTGACACTGGTAGTTCCCCGAGACATCACCACATCAAAGGCAGCCCAGCCTCCTTCCCCCAGCATGCGCTCTGCCTCAGGCCGGCATCTCTCCTCCCCTAATTATTCACTGCAGGGCCTGCGTCTCGTCACCCTTCCTCCCAGTCCCCACAAGCATGCTTCTCCAGTGGCTGCATACTTTACAGACGACATTTGTGCGTTTGGCTGGCTTCTCTTTTTTTTTTTGGTTGTTTGTATTGCATCAGGCATATGACAATAGTTGTGTGTCAAGTAGGTGGTTCCTTTGTCTTTTTCGTTTTTTTTTAGTTCACTTTAGTTCTTGGGTGCAGTTCATCTTGGCATGGTGGCACTGTAGCATGCTTAGAGCACTATTGATCACACAGGAACAGTAGGCAAATTGGTGATGGCAACTTGTAATATCTACTTTTTCATTTTCTTCTTCACTCGAGAGTAAAGAAAATGGTAGTGTCACCTATATCTTTTTGTAGTGAAACAATGGTGTCTCACTATTTTGGTAGCGGCATAACAAGCCAGTTTATTAATGTTTTCACCACCTTAATGCATACATTTAGCATTAATTTGTATGTTTCTTGTTGATGCATGTGAGCAGAGTGACATTTCTTGTGCATGTGATCATATATGCAATTTCTGCTGTATCTAAATAATGTTCCATTTCTGGTGCCAGTGAGTAAGGTAGCTCTTCTGTTGCAAGTGAGCCCCTCTCCCCCTCCCATCTTCCCTCTCTCCTCAACCTCCCCTCCTCCCTCTCTTCCCACTCACCCCTCACTCTCTCCCCTTTATCCCCTCCCCTCTCACCACTCTCCCCTCCCTCTCTCAAATCCCACTCCTCACTCACTCCTCTCTCCCCCTCCCTCTCTCAAATCCCACTCTCTCCTCACTCACTCCTCTCTCTCCTCTCCTCTCCTCACCCACCCCTCTCCTCTCCCCATCTCCCCTCTCACCCCTCAACACTCTACCCTCTCACCACTCACCACTACACTCCCTCTCCAATCCCTCTCTCTCTCCTCACTCACCTCTCTCTCGCCTCTCTCCCCTCTCCTCACTCACCCCTCTCCTCACTCTCTCCAGGCCTGACTCTCTCCTCAACTCTCACCACTCTCCCCTCTCACCACCACTCTCCCCTCTCAACACCACTCTCCTCACCACTTTCCCCTCTCCTAATTGCATTTTTTCACGGCCGCCAGGCCGTGACACCACATCAAAGGGCTTCTCCTCCCCTAATTATTTTTTTACGGCCAGCCGGCCGTACTTTGTTTCTCGCCCACCATACAACATACAACCACACATACAACCACACGCACAACCACACGCACAACCACACCATCAGTGCACGCTTCCACCAGGCACACACACCACCAGCCGGCAGTGCACACTTTCACCACGGCACCACTCAGCACCACCACAGCACCACTCAGCACCACTACAGCATCACTCAGGGGCACCACAACATCAATATGCGCTACCAGAGCATCACTGAACGCCACAGCATCACTCGGCACACCCACAACATCATTCTGAGCCAACAAAGCATCAATATGTGCAACAATTCAACAACAACTGATTCAAATATGTTCTCTCAATTGTTCAAAATGTATTGAAAATGTCACCAAAAAAATTTCATCTTTCACTTCTGTTCTTGTATTTTCATCACTATAAAAAACAATAAACATAATCTTCCACAAAATTATTTGCAAAAGTTTAAGCTATTGCCATTATATATTACAATATCTTTAATTTAACTATTAAATATTGAAAAAAAAACATTGCTAATTTTAATATTAATACATCTAAGTCATGTAAAGACAACACATATTGCATTACAAATGCTATAGGTGTCACATTTCCACAAGTTAACACTATTAGCATTGTAAATGACAAAGTTATTAATTTCCAAAATTTGAAAACAAAAACATTAAATAATAAATTTGTCATTTACAATACTAATCCCTCAAACTTTACTAATGCGAGCCCTATTGCATTGGGACCGGGCAAGCTAAGAACAAAGAAAAGACTAAAACAGCATAACATGTGCCCGTCTTCAAGCACTGGCGTTGCCAATAGGTCTCGCAGTAGGAAAGTTGGAGCCATTGGTTTTGTAAATGACATTTTATATTTATATATCGTTATTGGCATTGTCAATAACAATATATAAATATAAAATGTCATTTACAAAACCAATAGCTCCAACTTTCCAAATGCGAAACCTATTGGCAACGCCAGTGCTTGTTTAGTTGGGGATTTATTCTTGTCTTCACAAATAACAACAACATACAAGCATTTGGCAGACTTAGGAGGTAGCATGTTTTCATTTCTTCCCTTTTTTTGTGGCACATGCGTGCAACAACAAAAAAAACGGTTGCACCAACGTGCCATGCCCAGACCCATTGAATTTGCCATTGCTTGTGTGTGTATTGTAGCTGAAGTTAATGACTATTTTTTTGCATACGTTTCCTGATGTGTTGCTCAGTATGCTAGGGAATTAAGGTATAAACAGAAGTGAAAGTAGACACACTGGCCTTCTGTCACTCCAAAGCAAGATGAAAACCTATTTGCATATGTTGTAAAACTCAAATGTATCCAAAAACTGAATTAAAGGATAAAACATTTAGTTGGATATAGAAAAGTGTTTACTGATTTACTTGTGTTGCCGTTTTTTTTAACAGCCATGAAAACAGTTTATCAGTTCCAACTAGAGACCAGAAGGACCAGTCAGAACAGGTCTCCCAATCTCAGTCTATGCCAACTGGACCTGACAATACTCAGCAATTTAACAAAGGATTCAAGCTGGGTATGCTGGCTGTGATATGTTGAGCTAATTTTGCCGTATTTTTATTTTCCTCGTGTGTCACTGATGGCCTCAAATGCTCTGCTAACTTTTCTTTTTTTCAACTAGAAAATCCTGCTGAATTACGTCCTAAAAGCGCACTTGATGGAGAATCGAATGAGTCCATCTTTCTTCTTAGGTATGACAATGAAGTGACAAATATTCAATTCTTATTTTTTGGTGTTGAGCTTTGTTAAAATGAATTGCCATTGGAGGTGGGATTATGAAAATCCTGTTATTAAAATTGCCCTATAATTGTTTCATGGGATAGTAAATTGAAATTTCATTGAAATATGAAAACGGCATAAATTAGAGAAAAGGAGGATAATATGGCTTCAGCATTTTGTAGTTGAAGCTTAATAAATAATAGCACGGCTGGCAAGTACAGAGCAACTGAGAATACATTTAGTCTGGCATTTAAATACATCAAGTTGTAAATCCTAAATCTAAGAAAGATGTCTTTAATTAAGAGATGTTCTAGAGGCTAAAATAAAGTATATCCAAAATCCTGACTGTTCAATGCATCGGTCCAAAATGAGTAGCGCCATAGCCCTGCTATTGGTCTTTGCGGGTCCTAAATGAAGTACATCAATGTTAGAGATTCCAAGCTCTGTAGATCCTAAATGTAGCACAATATGATTGATACAGGAATGCTACTGTCACGTACTGTACATTGTTTGTGCTAACAAGACTGCCCCACTTTCTCTATATCTACAGCAAGACTACCATATTCTTCTTGCACTTGACTTCCTGATAGTTGCTCCTTCGCTCCCAGGGTTTTTTAAAGTCTGATCATCACTCTTTATGAGCTGTCACAAGCTTCTACTGTTCATATGTTTACTGGTGCTTCTCCAGCTTTGCATTCAGTATTGCCTCACTCTTTTGGTATTTCTGCCACCCTGCAACATTATTCCCTTTGCTTGAGAAGGTGAAGATTATGGAGAAATCTTCTTTGGCAGTCTAGGGTAAGCAGAAATCCTCACATCAGTCTAGACTCATCTGATAGGGAAACCTACTTCTAGTTCCTGAAAAAGCATTGCTGACAAGGACTTTACTGAATGAAATATTCCTATTCTTTTATGGCCATCTGGTATTTTAAGTTAAAATATGTTTGAGTTTCAACATGGCAGATCACTAATATGCTCCTTGAATCACAGTTTCACTCTTTCCCCAGTTTGTTTGTTCTCATCTCATCTACATGGCTCTTCTTTCACTCTTTAAGTTTTTTCTAGGAACCAGATGGCGTTAACATGTTTGTTTCTTTTGCTAGAATCTGCTTCGTATCTGTCACAACTTGTGCTGTCTGTAGCCACCTTGTTTACTTTCAGTATTACTTTGTAGAGAACTGAAAATACACTCGTCAAATGAAGCAGAGGAAAAACAAGGTTCAGGTCACAAATTGACAAAACCGTTTGTGCAAATTGGGCAACAAAGTTATAACACCTGGAGAGAACTCATGTTTCATTATGGTCTCACTGATGTAAAATTGCGGCACCTTGGCCTGTAAAAACAGGCATAAACCCAGTGGTTTCATATACTTCTATTTTCTCAAGGAAATAAAATTAAGATTGTAAAGGATATGGGACTTTATTGCATATGATCTGTTCTCATCCACTTCAGATAATTAATTAAGAACGCTATCGCTTTTCGAGAACTCCTGGAATCGCATCAGATTGACATAACCTTTGTCACAGAGACTTGTGCAGATGCCGTCTCTGACCCAGATCTTTTACTAGCCCTGCCCTTAGGGTATAAAATCCATAAATTAGATTGGGTAGAGAAAAAAGGTGGGAGCATCGCCCTTATTCTTAAATCCAGTTTTAAGTCTAAAAAAACAAACTTGTATTTCAAGGACAGAATCATTTAAATTTAAAATAGAATTGTATGGTCAACACTCCGTTAGTGGGGTTCTACTTTATTGACCACTCAAACCCAAGGCCACTTTTTTAAACAACCTAGGCACACTGTTAGCACATACAGCAGAGCACCCTAACTTCACAGTGCTAGGGGATTTTAATTTTAATTTGGAAACATTTGCTGACACTGAGACAAAAGCAATTTTAGATCATATGGATAGTGCAGAACTGCGCCAATTGGTGAAGGAATCAACTCATAGATCTGGGCACTGTTTAGATGGTATCCTTTCAGATAATCTCTTTCTAAATTGGACTGGAATCTTGTCCATGGTCTGGACAGACCACAAAGCAGTTTTATTTGATATACTATTGCCGCACAAAAAACATTTAAAAGTCCCCAGGGTACCCTATGTCAGCCGCCCTTGGAAGACTAACTCCCTTAACCCTATTCTTTCGGAAACCTTACCTGACCTGTCCCCCGACCCCGATCTCGCCACATTTCAATATCATGCCTGTCTTGATTCGGCCATGACACAACTAGCACCCCCGAAACTGGGTTGTCGATCCAGGAGCTCACCATCAGAACCCTGGTTCAATGATACATTGAAAGCCCACAAACAACTTTGTCGCAGATTAGAGAGGACGTGGAGACTTGAAAATAATGCAAAAACTAGAATGGAATACAAGACGTATCTCCAAACCTATAAAACTCATTCTCAGAGAAAAGGCGTCTTTTTTTGCTGAGGAAATCACAGTAGCCAATAGCCCAAAGCTTTGTTCACCACTGTAAAAGAACTTGCAACGCTGCCAAATGCACCTGACATTAATATCTGTCAGGAATTCTGCAAATCCCTAGCAGATTCCTTTCAGCATAAAGTCAATTCTGTCTTTGACTTGTTTGAACAGTAGGATAATCACCTTTCCCAGACACGGCCCAGTTTAATAAGATGCAAGCAGCCCCTCAGGACTTAACACAAGACATGTCTGAACCAGTCACTCCGACTCTTTTCTCTTTATGTTAACAATGGAACAAACCACTAAACTTATTATGATGACAAAATCGGGCTCTCCATCAGATCCATGCCCTCCTAAAATCCTGCATATCTCACCTGAAATATTGCCATCCCATTAACAGCGATCTTCAATACAATGTTCTTAACGGGACACTTTCCTAAGAAATGGAAGAAAGCTTCTGTTCTTCCTTTGTTGAAGAAACCAAACCTGGATGCCAAGAAGACTCTTAATTACAGGTCAATATCCAGTCTCCTGTTCCCTGCAAAAGTGGTTAAAAGGGCAATGAACACCGAACTTTCGTTTTTTATTAATGATAACACCTTTCTTGATTCCTCTCAGTTTGGTTTTCATGCTCATTATAGCACGGAGTTGGCCCTTATCACTGCCATGGAGGAACTTTGGCTGATTCTCGATGGTGGGGGGAACGCAGCTCTGATCCTTCTGGACTTGTCAGCAGCCTTTGATACGGTTAATCATGGGCTCCTGCAGGAGTGACTGACCTCCATCGGGATCAGAGGAAGGGCGCAATCCCAGTTGTGCTCCTTCCTGTCGGACCAATCCCAGGAAGTAGCCCTGGGTAACATGGTATCAGCTCCCTTCACAATGCCTTGTGGAGTTCCCCATGGCTCATCTCTTAGCCCAACGATTTTTAACCTTTACATCAGCCCTCTTGTCAGCCTACTAAGAAGCTATGGCTTTACCCTGGTGTAATGCGCAGACAACACTCAGATCATCGTCTCAGTAAGCAGTCCAGCTAGTCAGACAGCTACTAGGTTTCATAATTATATGAGCCACATGGCCAACTGGATGTCAGACAAATGCCTGAAGTTAAATTCAGCTAAGACTGAAGTTCTGTTGCTGGGGAACAGCCCACCTTTCTGGACAGATAGCTGGTAGCCAGTCCAACTTAGCACCCTGCCCAAACCTGTGCTCCAAGCCAAAAATCTTCGAGTAATTTTTGACACCAAGTTGTCCTTTGAGGCACAAATTAATTTGGCCACCTCAGCATGCTTCTTCATCTTGAAAATGCTGAGGAAAATCCTTCCGGCAATCCCCATGGACCTAAGGAAGACGGTTGCAACAGTGCTCATATCTTCAAGACTGGACTACTGTAATGCCCTTTTCTCCAGCGCCCCTAGGCGTAGCATCAATAAACTTCAGATGGTACAGAATGCCGCAGCAAGAGTATTGCTGGGTATTTCTAAATTTGACTCATTCTCCACGTCTTTGGCCTGACTCCACTGGCTACTCATAGCTAAGAGGATTCGATTTAAATCTCTGTGTATCACATTCAAACCCTCAACAACAGGGGACCAACCCATCTGACAAAATTCTTAACCTATACACCTACCAGAGCCCTTAGATCCACCAACCTAGGAAATGTTTCTGATAGATACATCTGCCGTGTGGATTCCTCACCTTGTGAATATCCCCCTGCGTCAGCAACATTCGGAAATTCTTTTTGCAGCTTCGTGCCGACGTCATAGAGGCATGGCATCGCTCGCGACTCCGCTGACGTCACCGACGCCTATAATAGGCCCACGCCGGCGTGATGACATCAGTTCCCTTTTTTCCGCGTCGTCGACGCTAACGGTTTTCTGGGATCGTCTGTAGCCTTTGCTGTAACTTTGTTACTTGCTATTTTTCTAGTCTCTTTGTCTTCTCTCTTTCGACATGACCTCGAAGAAGACCGGGTTTAAAGCCTGCGGAGAATGTAATAAGATAATGTCCATCACAGATCCACATGAATGCTGTTTGTGGTGTCTGAGCTCCGACCACGACGTCGAGGACTGCCAATCCTGCAGGAAGATGACACCAAAAGCCCTCCGAGAAAGAGAGGCAAAACTTCTTGTTGCCAAGTTTAAAGAAGGAAAGGAAAAGAAGAAATCAAGATCGCGGACTCGACGCTCGAAGTCAAGGTCTCGATCGAGGTCGCGATCGGATTCGTCCTCAGCCCATGCTTCAAGATCTTCAAAAAAGAAGCATAAAAAGAGAACCCATGAATCCCGACATCGATCGGGGAAGGAGTCGGGTTCCAAGCCGAAGTCGCAGGTGAAGCTGGTCGAGAAGGTGGTAGTATCTTCGGCTTCGGAAGAACAGGATGCCGAGGTTGAGGCGTCACATGCTAATTGCCGAGTTCGCCGAAGCAGAAAGCTGTTCCATCTCCGGACCCATCCCATCCTTCAGGTCGGGAGGATGAAGGTGAGGAGGAGGAGGTTGGAGAGGGAGAGGCTCAGTGGCCCGAAGGTCGTACGGCTCCGGTGCACCAGCCCGAAGAGGAGATCAACGTAGTTTCGACTCCACGCCCTCAAGAGCAGCCTGGGGGTTCGTACCCAGCCTTCCCGGCTCCAGGTCAGGATCCTACGCATTTCCTGAATGCGATGTTCGGAATTTATTCAAGGGCTATGTATCCCTCTGGAGCTCCTACTGGTCCCATGGGTCCTATAGCATATGGTCTGGGTGTTCCTCAATCCTATGCACCTGCGCCCTTTATGCCCTTTATGCCGGCTCCAACGCCGCATTGGCATTATCCGACTCCGGCGAGGCCTTCGACTCCGAAGCCATCGACGCCGAGATCGATGACTCCGATTCCTTCGACGCCAGTCCCATCAACTTTGATGCCGAACCCTGAGCGACGTCGTGGATCTCTTCCTCGTCCGACGTCGGGTTCGACGCCGGCTCCGGCTCCGTCGGAGTCGATTGCGGATCCGACGGCTTCGAATGTGAGGCAAAGATCAAGGCGTGAAGCCCAGAGGTTGATGGAGGAAGAAAGATATCGAGAGGAAAATCTGGAGGAAGGCGAACTAAAGGAGTCTGAGGACCCTTTTGAGGACCTGACTGTAGCTAGTGGCCTAGAACTGTCACCTGAATGGGACCTTGTTTCGGTTTCTGATGAGCCCTCAAGGGATGTGACACCTTATCATGTAGTGATAAAGAAGGCTGCAGGTTTGTTGAACATTGCTCTACCAACTGCAGAATTTAAATCTAATCTGCTCACAGAGGTCCTTCACTCTCCTTCATCAGTGACTGAACCGTTGCTACCTTTTAATGATGCCTTAAAGGATCCAATTTTAGAGATTTGGAAAAATCCTGTATCAGCTCCTGCTGTATCTAGGGCTGTAGCTAGGAGGTATAGGGCAGCTCCTGAAGACCCGGAATTTTTAACCTCTCATCCTCTACCGGAGAGTTTGGTGGTGCAGGCTGCCTGTTCCAAAAGATCTACGGGTGCATTTCCACAGGTCCCAGCAGAAAAGGAGTCGAGAAAACAGGATCAGGCTGCTAAAAAGATTTTCTCCTCTGCCAGTATGGCTTTGAAATCCACAAACGCAACTTGCTTGATGGGGCGTTATATCCACGCTCTTATGGACACTGTGAAACAGTTGGTGCCCAAGATACCTGAAGAGGATAGAAAAGACTTCCAAGAGGTAATCTCTGATACTCAAGCTGCAGCAAGGCAGGTTATTCAAAGTGGATTGGACACGGCGGACTCTGTGGCGAGGATCATGGGTTCTTCCGTAGCGACAAGAAGAGCTGCGTGGCTGAAGTCAAGTGAGTTTTCCACAGATGTCCAGGCGGCATTAATGGATCTTCCATTTGACGGCTCTGGATTGTTTGGAAAAAAAGCAGACACTGCTTTGGAACGCTTTAAAGACAGCAGGGCGACAGCCAAGTCGTTGGGCCTTCAGACCAGGGGCACTTTTGGTAGACGTTCAAGAGGATTTAGCAGATCTTCTTTTCGAACCTATAAGTCAACCCAGCAGCAGCCACAACAGCAGCAAAACACATTATATAGATCTTATAGAGGCAAGCAAAGGGCCCGAGCTCGGGGCCATAACGCTTCCTCCTCTTCCTCCTCTTCCCCATCCCAGCCCCCAGCCACTGCAGCAAAGCAGCCCTAGATCCACCATTCCAGATCATGTGGGCCCAGTGGGGGGCTGGCTTACCCATTTTCTACAAGATTGGGAATTGATAACATCGGATCTTTGGGTTCTCAATCTTGTAGAGAATGGGTATGCTCTTCCCTTTCGGGAGTTTCCCCCAAATTATCCTCCTTGCCAGGGTTATTGTTCGGAGGACCACCTGCTTCTCCTGCAGGAAGAAGTCCTGGCACTGCAGAGAGGCTCTGCGTCTCTGGTCCTGTCTGATGGCAAATCATCTGGCCGGAGTTCAGAACGTTCGTGCAGACAGTCTCAGTCGGCAGTTCTCTGCCGACCACGAGTGGAGGCTTCACCCGGAGGTTGTTCATGGCATCTTTCAGATGTGGGGGATTCCTCGGGTGGACCTGTTCGCCACTCGCGAGAATGCTCACTGCCTGTCATTCTGCAGTCTCCAGTATCCGATGCAAGGAGCCTTGGGGGACGCGTTTCAGTTGAGTTGGAACTCGCAACTCCTTTACGCGTTTCCTCCCATACCTTTGATTCCTCGGGTTCTGAGGAAAATTCGCCAAGACCGGGCCAAGTTATATTGATCGCCCCGGATTGGCCAAGAAGGGTGTGGTACTCTGACCTTCTCCACCTCTCCTCTCACCCGCCGCTCCGTCTCCCTCACAGGGCAGATCTCCTCTCCCAGATGGAGGGGCAGGTTCTACACCCCCACCTCCATACATTACACCTTCATGCCTGGAGATTGACAGGGGCAACCTGAGTTCTTTTTCTCTCCCGCCTGACGTGGTGGATTTCATCTTGTCAGCCAGGCGTGACTCCACTAAGTCCATCTATTCTTATAGGTGGTCAAAATTTGTCACTTGGTGTGGGGAGAAATCTATAGACCCTTTGAGAGCTCATTTGTCTGATGTTCTCCAGTTTGCCCTTTCTCTGGCGCAACAGGGGCTTACCGTTGCCACAGTGCAAGGGCTATCTTTCAGCGCTGTCGGCATTTCTCTGTTTGCCTGACCAGCCATCTCTTTTTAAATCTCCTGTGGTTTTAAGGTTTTTGAAGGGCCTCACGAATAAGTTCCCTCCTACTCCTTTTATTGTGCCTCAGTGGGACTTAAATCTTGTTTTGACTTTTCTGATGGGTGCTCCTTTTGAGCCTCTTCACAAATGTCCTATGAGGTTTTTGACTCTTAAGACAGTTTTTCTCGTTGCAATAACCTCGGCAAGGAGGGTAAGTGAGCTTCAAGCTCTTAGTTCCAAGCCCCCTTTCTTGTCCATTCATGCTGATCGAATGGTTCTTAGGACCAGGGCTGCTTTTCTGCCTAAGGTGGTGACTCCTTTCCACCTTGGTCAATCTATTACCCTCCCTACCTTTTATCCTCCCCCACACCCTTCCAAGGAGGAGGAGAGGTTGCACCGTCTGGACCCCAAGAGGGCGGTGTCTTTTTATCTGGACATATCTAAAGACTGTCGGTTGGATGACCAGCTCTTCATTGGCTTTTCTGGCTGCAAGAGAGGAAGAGCGGTCCATAAAAGAACTTTATCAAGATGGATCGTCCTCTGTATAAAGATCTGCTACTCTTTGGCCGGTAAGGAACCACCAGAGGGTATAAGGGCTCATTCTACAAGAGCTAAGTCGTCAACCTCTGCATTGGCTAGAGGTGTTCCTGTAGAGGATATTTGTAGGGCGGCAACTTGGTCTTCCCTCCACACTTTCGCGAAGCATTACTGCTTGGATTCCGAGGTGAGGAGGGACGGTCACTTTGCACGCTCTGTCCTCCAGGATTTCCTGGTTTAGAAGAGTGGACACCCTCCTCCGGGAGTGGGGACTGCTGTGGGACTCTATTCACAAGGTGAGGAATCCACACGGCAGATGTATCTATCGGAAGAACAAGTTACTTACCTTCGGTAACGCTTTTTCTGGTAGATACAAAATCTGCCTGTGGATTTCTCACTGACCCACCCGCCTCCCCGTTGTGCACTCTTCTATGCCAGTGTTTCTATTATGTATTTATTTTATTGTCAAATGTTTTATTGCATTTGCTTCACACTGTGTGTGTTACCTTGATATTGGTACTGCGTATACTGTGTATATGTCTACTGTCATTGGTCCGTCCGTGTGCCTCGAAGGCACGGAAAAAAGGGCGGAACTCATGTCATCACGCCGGCGTGGGCCTATTATAGGCGTCGGCGGAGTCGCGAGCGATGCCGTGCGTCTATGACGTCCGGGTCCACGTCGGCGCGAAGCTACAAAAAGAATTTTCGAATGTTGCTGACGCAGGGGGATATTCACAAGGTGAGGAATCCACAGGCAGATATTGTATCTACCAGAAAAAGCATTACCGAAGGTAAGTAACTTGTTCATTTGTTCCTAGAGTCAACAGGACCAGATGAGGAGGCCAGAGCTTCACGGCTACAACGGCTAGACTATGGAATTCTCTACCCATTATGCTGAAAAAAGAGCCCAGTCTCCTTAAATTTAGGAAAGGCCTAAAAACTTGGCTTTTCTCAGCCTAATTGTACATCATGGTCCGCACCGAATAATTTACACTAAAGGCAGCGCCTAGACACTTCAGGGTATTTGTTGCGCTTTATAAATCTTTTGTCATCATATTTTGAGACATCCACTTGATGATCAGAAAAATGCTTGGGATTTTAGAATTTTTTATTTTTTGTTTTTTGTTGGCTGTTTTGCACACAGAGCTAGTGTTTGACAGCAGGTTGCCACCTTTTTTTATCATTGGTTTTGTGTTGGCAGCATCTGCATAATATGAGTGTGCCTTGGACCCCGTGCGACAAGTCTGTTAATAACTTATACCTCACTCTGCCTTTCATTTGTGTGAATATCTATGTTCAAAAATAATTAATGGAGGGTGTAGTTTGTGAAAGCTTTGTTTCTAGAGTGTTATATTAATGTTTTTGCCATTTGGAATCATCCAGCTCAGTACTTCCATTTATTTTGTCTGTGTTAAGAGACTGGCTATTTCAAATAGCCGCAGAAGATTTAATCCTAATCTGTTTGAACTTTTGCCTTGAAAGGTGTTCAAAAGGACAACTTGGTGAACTATAATGAACTACTATCTTCTAGAAGTCTTCCATCATATAGAGGAACCACTCATGATGAAGGTTGACAGGATCCATCACCTCAAACCAAAACATTGTCTGGGTTTTCGCTTCATACAGCAGCAATCTAGAAGCAGAAATGATGAGGTGGAACAATTATAATGAGGAGTGCCGGCATCCTTCTCTATAGTCAGTGTTAGTGAAATTGTAACTGAACTACTGGAGTAGGCCTGCAATTTACAGCCGATTATTGATGTAGCTGTTGGCAGATCCCCATCTAAAGTTTCTTAAGCGTAGAATGCTTTCCCCTTTCTACATGAAATGCCATTTATCAATGAAAGCCCGACAATAAAAAGCTTTAATTTCCTTAGGGGTGGAAGGGCAGATTAAATACCCTGGTTGACAGTACTGTGAAGACCCTTTCTGAAGGAGCTATTAGACTCCAGCCAGTGAGTGTCAAACTTTGAACAGTTCCATGCAACCTTACAGCAGTAGCAGCAAAGCGGGGGGAAGGATGTATCCTCCAAATGTTTGAGGATCCATTAGCCAGCTACACTATTATGAACAGGCACAGTTAGCTACACAATAAAGGAGCATTGCTTTAAATTAATTTTGGGCATTTTGACTAGTTACACTAATTTCAAGGAGGTCTTTACATGCATAAACACAGAGTGTACTTTGCCTAAGTGGGAAGCTAGGTCACACAGGTGTTAGGTGGAGGGGAGTGCTCCTTTTAGGAGCAAGGGTCCTCACACACCCTGAGAGGTGTCATGCTTCATCATCATACAGCTCCTTGTTGGGCTTGTTGGGCCGGCGCTGCAATGCCCAGCGGGCCCCTCGAGGGGGATCTTTGCCGGAGATTATCTCTATTTAACTGATGTATGTTGTATGGGTGAATATTGAAATGTGAGTAGAATGGGTGAAGGTGGAGTGTATTAAAAATGACTAAAGGGATCCAAACAGGAAACAACATTTTAATACCAGGGTCCCTCGGTCAAGGATAAAAATGTGGTTTGAGCGTAAGATAGATATAATGGTCTATTTAGCTACAAAAATTGTGAATCCAAGAGGTCGACATGTTTCATGCCTGTTAGAGTCCTTAGTGGATCATGGCATTTCATCAGGACCAGGACAATCTAATACTACTCTTCATAAGGATGGGGGAAAGTAGAGAATGTGTGCCCCATACACTGTGAATGTATGCAAAGAAAGAAGACATTACAAGTTTGTCCTGTATACTTTACATAGACATAAGGAACGTCTCTTGCGGTAGACTGAGAGTACGGTAAGCGGCGGCCCCATTTGGGCCAGACAGAGGGATCGCTCTCAAAGGCGTGTACACGCTGCGTGTCGATGCTCGGATCAGCTATCGACCTACCCGGGGCCCTGCCGGTGCTCTCTTGTTTTGGTCTTTATCATGCACCTTACTCTTTACTTCAGTATCATCCAACTACTCCTTATTCTTGTGATCAGCTTATTCCTTCATCAAAGCAAGAGCAACCTTCTAGTTTTCCTATCTTTCTTCTACCAGCTCCAATATCTACCCGTACTCATTTTTCATCCTGTAAGCCGACAGTATGAAGTGTAAATCCTCCATTAGTGTTTCTTTCTAGCGACCATCCATTGAACACATTGAACAGTCATTGTGTTTCTCCTCTGTTGTCCCATTAACATGGGGATGAGAGAACAATGAAAAGGCAAGGGTTATTGCCTTGCTGAAAACATCTTTCATTTACTTAGACATTGTTCAAGACAATTTGTCTCAGCAACCCTTCCTTAGAAAACAGTTCTATAAAGGATCTGATAACAGTGACTGTCACCAGTCGTATTTGCATTTATTGTTTGATTAATTAAAAATCATTACAATGTGTATATAAAAACATCAATCAAGCATTTTCCGCTGCTCTCATCTCAATCAATTCGAATGTAAATGTTATATTTTAATATATACATTTAGATAAAAATCTCCTTCTAAAAATGAGGCAACCATCATGTAAGAACAGGTGCAAAGTAGTGCCACGGTGCATAAGTGTTCGTAGTCCGGTGCAAAATCAAAAAGTTGAGTTGCTGCGGTGCTTAGTGCTATATTACCCAGCAATTGATCAATGAAGTAGTAAATGGTTAAATAGAGGCTCTGAATCAATTTAGCTTGTTCCAAGCTGTACTGCGGCAGTTTTAGTGTGAAGTTCAGAGTTACAATGATCTACAGCAGACAGTTGATGTTACATATTTTCACTCAACCCCTCAACTTAGCATTCCATATTCCTTGAGCAGGTTTCCACAGTTCTCAAAAAGTACACAGTCTTTTGATTTAAAAGAAGTGCTCTACACGTTGCACGTAGAGTAGTGCTTGGAGGAAGTAGAGTCAACCCCGAGCAGTGTTGTATGCTTTGTAAGATGATTCGGTGTTGTGAGACTGAAGTGGGACTTGCAAATTCACAAAATCAGGAGACTGAAGTATGGCAAAGAGTACTTCAGTTGTATACCGGTGTTTTATCCGTCTGTAGCGGTTTCCTCATTTTGACACGGCCGGAGCGGAGTTTTCTGGATGGCCGATAGGCTGCTTGAACTTACAATATGCAACATGGATGAAGATCGTCCAACTGGTGTCTAGGGCTGTATTCTCTTGGTTCAATGCCACGATAATGCCCTGCCTGCAAGACCGAACTCCCAGTTTATTTTACCCAGGACTCAATTTTGATCTACGCAGGTCCATCAGAGCTGGGCCGATACATACGACATGCTCCAAGGATTCGACTGTTCCCTGCAACCCCTACACACAAGTTCATCTGATGGACACCGCCAGGGAGCTAGATATTTCAGAAAGTGCCACTCGCCCAGTCTAAGCACCAAAAATCTCTTTTTTAGGTGCAGGGAATATGTGCAAGCAAGGTGTGGCAATGGGGAGGCCAACTGGTAAAAATTAATTACTTCCCATGCATGCTTGAGTTTAGCTAAGATCACCTTTTCTGACCAGTTGGAACACAGTTGGATACCCTTCTTAATGCTTGATTTGAATGCTTTATTACTTGGATTGAGACTCCACAGTTCACTTGCTGACAATTGCAGCATACATTAATTAAAGAACCAACTATGTGACTCACCTAGGTTTCTGTAACTGATGTCAGTCCATATAATAGGGACTAAAAGGAGCCAGTTCTAGCCTGTCTCAGCTTGTGGCACAGGTTGAGAAAAGCACTCACACTTTGCATTTCATAGTTAAAGATGTCTAGCTCTAATCGAATCTGAACTGCGGATGAGGTGTTTGGCAGCCAAAGAACCTTTTTGTAGATTTTAGTTATATGTTGGTTTAGTGCAGTGCTGAGCTTGCCAAAAGAGATTTTGAAGCTGTACAATAAAGAGGGGCCTATCTTTGCTCACATAATTTCCAGAGTTGGGACTAGACTTGGACCTGTCAACTTTTTGGAGAGTTTAGAGAGGCTGACTTGAAGAGCCGTAGCTTTTGTAGCGATTTCACTGTGGTGCTTGACAAGAGTGCCCCTAGGGTTGATGTAGATTCCCAGATATTTATAAGTTTTTCCTACTGAGATTTGGAGGTTGTCATACGACCAACCGCCACCTCTGACATTTCCTGCCAAATATAACCACTTAAGTTTTCTTTAAATTGACCTCCAAATTGTTTGTGGTGATATAACTGTATAATTTATTTAGCAATCTTTGCAGCCCAACTCTTGTGAGACTAAGGACAGCAAGGTCATCAGAATATAGGAGATTGCTGATCTGAGCACCAACGATCCTAGGGGAATGACTATTACATCTAGTTCTTCTGAGAGGTCGGCTAAAAACAGGTTAAAAAGCAGGGGAGCCAGCACACATCTCTGCTTAACTCCCCTCGACAACTGTATTTTTCTGGATAAGTGAGAGCCAGTGCCAAGCTTGACTTGAATCCAGGTGTTAGTATGCAGCTGGATGATTGACTCCAGTAATGTGGTTGGTATTCCCCATTTGGTTAGCTTAACCCAAAGAGCCTCCTTTGGCAAGCTGTAGAAGGCTGCTTTGAAGTCCACAAAGCAGCAAAACGCAGTAGAAGACATATTTGCTTTGTCTGTGAGTATCGTTAGGCTAGAAGGTTGGATAATGTGCCTGAGTTTTCGACCAAGCCTGTTTGATTTTTGTGAACAGTCCATTTGAGTCAGCCCAACATCTCAGATCTTCAAGTAGGAGACTGGCAAAGAACTTTGCCTCATTATCCAGTAAGGATAATGCTTGAGCTGATCGGGAGCCAGACTCCGTAAGATGTAATTGAAGAGGCTAGCTAACCGTTTAACCAACAATTAATGTTTGTTTTAAATAGAACCTGTGGCAGGCTGTTTGGGCCAGGCGCTCCATCAGATCCTGCTTTGGTTAGTATGTGGACGAGCCTGGTTGGAGTGATGGACATTTCTTTGCTTAGGTGCTGCTGTAAGCCTTGCGAATGGAAACAACACTGAAAACCTAGGGATCTAAATGAGAAACTATCTCAATCTGTCATATTGGTCTAAACAATACCTAAATGACTACAAATTATTTAGAGAAAGTGGGACGAAAATAGCAGATATAGTGTCTGCAGTGATTAGTGAGTAGAACCCAAGAGGTATTCAGAGGATTCCCATCAAAAACTTGCGATGATCAATATTATCATTTGGTCATCCATCATAGGTAATGAGGTCTCTTGATCATTGAGACCATTTTCTTACCTAGTACCATGGCTGGGTTACTACCCGTAAACACTTTTTTAACCAAATAGTATCAAGATGATGGGTTATAGTGCAGTGCAAAAAAATATAAAGGTGGTGAATGATAAAACAGTATAGAGGACAGAAGAGAAAGATTTATTGAGGATATGCCTTCTTCTTGATTAAAAACAAGAACAGTGCAAGATAGCAGTGTTAAACAAATAACTGCATAAGAGCCAACATGTTTCAGCCTCAATGGGGAAGACCCAAGGCTTTCTTCAGGGCTTCTGTTCACAACGTTGCTACTGCAAAGTGAAAATGTCACATGAGAGAACTCAGTTGACAAAGGAATTGTAAAGTGAAAAAATCAAAGGATACTGTAAATCAGTAGCATATCCTCCGTGTCTGTAGATGATTCAATGCATCTATAATCACAAAACACAAGACAAACAAAATATTTGCAATGTACCACTTATACATCTCATAGTGAAGGGGCCAGACACTCCCTGTGGTTAGTTTTAGGGAGAATAGCTGTGTTAATCAATGTGTATTGATTTCTCTCACCCGCTTGAAAGTTTCTGGTCAGGTCTGCTCCTCAGTCTTGATCTGAAATGTTTGCACTCTCGAGACAGGATTTTCCATTAGTTTGCCTATTTACTAGCACCCAAAACTTTCTTGGGTTCCGGCTCTTATTTGCTCTGTAAAGAGTAGACCAAAATTGTTGGAGGTGATGTTGTTTGACGATTTAACATGCCCGTCTGTAGATTTTTGTGCGATTTTGTAGTCTGACATTATCTATTTGGATTCAGGATGCTTCCTAGCTGCCCTTAGGGTGACATTTCTGTTTTTCTTTAGCGGTATTGATTGAGTTGAAATAGGGCTCTGTTTATTACTGGGACCAACACAATTGTGCTACAGTAGTTGGAATTGACTTAGAAGTTGAGAACAGAAATTTGTCCAGTTCAGTTGTTGGAGAAGCGATCCTTGGGTTAAAACGTGTGGTGAGTTGCTCTCACTTTTTCATGATCTTTGTACTAATAACATCATTCCATCTTAAGCATTTTAGGTTTTTGGAGTGGGCACCTATGTGTGTGATTTTAGCTAGGACGTGGTGTGCTAAGTTTGGTGCGATGGTGATAACTTGCGGGCGGTGATTGCTCTCAGACCACGCTATGATGCAGTCGTTTTTTATGTATGGAAGAAAGTCTGTGTTACAGATAGTGTAGTCTAGGTAAGATCACTTTTGGCCATTTGTCCACAACCAGTTTGGAGGGATGTCCTGTAGGAATCTACTGTTAATTCTGATGAAACCCACACTGTAAAGTTGTAGGACCCAGTATTCCCCTAGGCTACAGCGTGATTGGCATTTGGGTTTTACCTGTTCCTTCGATTGTGGTGGATAGAATAAAAAGAGACTTTCTGAGTCCTCCGAGGTCCCTTGAAGGAGATTGATGTTGAAGTCCCCTGTGAGGAGACTGTCTGCGTGTGGTATCCCCAACCAGGTTGCAAAGAACTGTAAGTAGTCTGTTTAATGGAGTACTTGGGTTAAGAATCAAATGTGGATGCTGCGGTCTCCATGAGTTGATTTTAATTCCAAGCAGCCAGTTTTCCTGAAAATGTAGTGGTTCAATAATACCTTATAGGCTACATGAAGTGTATGTAGACAATCCCCCCCCTTAGGCCGGCCGAATTTCCGGTCTCTTACAGCTGCATTCCAATGTTCAATGTATTCAGTTTGGGGTCGTTTTGAGTGGCCCATATTTCTTGCATTGCGAGGAAGTTGTGTCCGGAAAAAAAGTTGCATATCTCTGGGGTGTTTATTTTGTGTTGAAGGCCACTGTTCAAAGAGCACAAGGCTGAGGAGTACTGCTGCTGCGAGTTGGTTGAATTTATAGATTTTAATTGACGCTCTTTAGATTTGACGACTTTGTTTTGCTTTTGTTGTTGTGGTGGCCCTTCATCAGGTCGTGCTGAGCTTTTGGTGGACAAGGCTGCTGGCACCCACCCCCAGTCTGGCTCAATGTTTGTAGTAAGAGTCATGGTCCGAGATCTATCTTTTGTGACCACGTGGCCTTGAGCACTTGTTAAGATTGAATATGGCTTTTTTCTATCTTCGTCCGGTGTCCAACATGAGCTTGGCTTCGTGATCGGTGGGTTTACC
This sequence comes from Lissotriton helveticus, assembly GCF_964261635.1. Lineage (NCBI taxonomy): Eukaryota > Metazoa > Chordata > Amphibia > Caudata > Salamandridae > Lissotriton > Lissotriton helveticus. The sequence goes on along the minus strand of NC_136071.1, from coordinate 889,653,521 downwards.
AGCGCAGCTGGATAACACTGTTTAATATTTGGGTGGATTTTCATAACCCATGCTCTGAGAATGTCTGTGCTGGCTAGGGGGGCATGGGCCCAGGTAGGAGATTTAAATGTTACCATTGTAGCTTCTGATGGTTATGAGCCACTAGGTGGAAGGAATTCAATGTACTTGATGTTTCTAGATGCCTATGCATCGAACCCCATGGCTGCTTTCAATAATGTGATGATGTTACTACTATTAAGAACATCATGCTGCCCTTTTGTGTGATACTTGGGTATGAGTAGTATCTTGGTGTTTTTAGAATTGCGGCCGGCTTCTTGTTGCAGATTGTTTGGCAGGATAGGTTGGGGTTTTCTGCCAAGGATCCTGATATGGTTCCTGAACTATACATGTAGTTTTTTTGGGTATCAAGCTGTTCAATCAGGCGTTCTCCTGGTGACCGTTGTGTGGTATTGATAGTTACTTTTAAATGATTGTCTCCAACATTAGGAGTAGTGCTCCGAGGTTGATAACTTGTGGAATGTAATGCTGGAGGAGCGATTTCAATTATCCATGTTGTCCATTTGATTTTTTCGTTCCTTTGAAGGTCCCGTTCGTTTCTTTGTTGATAACCTCATCATGGAAATTTGATGACTATCTCCTCTGACTGAGAGAGCGGGAAAATTGGGTCTGATCATGCACATTGGTGGGCTGTACGTCACTTGATTGTTGAATTCGCAGAAGTGGCTTGCTGCTCGTTCTGGGAAATGCTCTTCTCATGCAGCATGTTGGTTGTTTTAGAAGTGGGTGTAGGCTGTATGTGCTGGTTTCCAACCTTCACCTTATTAATGTTTGTAACCTGTTGAGCAGTTTTTGATGTTTCGTAGGCACTTATTTTGTATGTTCACGGTTGCCTTCGCCCACCCTGGGCTGGTGCTTGGAACGTGTTCGGTATTTAATGTTGTGAGCAAGGGGTATCATTTAAGGGTGTCAGCCCTGGTTTTTGTTTTACTTTGTTTCTTTGCTTATGCAGTCTTTTCTTTTCTTAGTGAGTGGGTGGGGTGATTATTCATTGACTTTAGAGTGTTGGGAATCCGGCAGGGACAGCAAGAGAAGTCTTTGGGTCAGCTAACTGGGATAAGTCACTCTTGGCTTGGGGGCTCTGTGACAAGGTTGCAGGGATATTGTCCATGAATGTTGAAGCTTGGTCTTCGGGGGTAGAGTTTGATGCTGATCGGTCGATTGCCACGTGGCTCCATGTCAGCCAGTGATCCACAGGTACCTGTACTTTTTTGTTTGTTGTAACTGATGCTGATTCAGTGCACTTGGGTTGCTCCTGTTCGTGGCTCTCACTGTTCCTACCTGGGCCTCCTGACAAGTGCTTTACATCGTCCAGTACACAGTTTAGAAATGTCATAAGGGTTGATGAACTGTTTATGATAGGGGAACAGCAGCAGACCGACTTGACCAGATTTGAAGCTGATTGGGCCCTACTATTAATTAGTTAAAGTTTTCAAGATTACTGTCATTACCTGCTGTAAACATGGCTAGGGTATTCAGGAGGTCAACTTGTATGTCTAATTTACCTGAGTGGTAATTTAATGCTCTAATTGTTGTTTGAAGTGTTTGCATTAGTTGAGGCCATACTACTGACATTAAAGAGGAAATGGGATCCTTTGTACTAGGTTTGAGTTTCTGGTTAGTTGGTCAGGCAGTATCTTTAAGGAGAAATGATAGCTCCAGAAGGGATTGATCATTTAGGTATGTGCCTATTTTTTGCTGTGGAGAGACTGTGCCCATTTTAAGTGGTATTTGGAGCGAAAGTGGTTTATATTTCCCTCCGGTGATCTAGCCCATTGAGCAGCAGGAAGGCTAAGTGTATCAATACTGTTTGAGAGTAATTTTGATTTTGCCTGGAGACTTGGTCACGGTTGTTGTTGAGACTTGGAATTGAATTGCTCTATTTGTTGCAATAGGTCAGTAGCAATAGACTCAATGGCTTTGTTCGGTGATTGTTCCATTTGTGAATGTGGTGGGTGGTAATCCGAAAGCAAAGGTGATGTGGGTTGAAGCTCTAATTCTGTCCCTGTCAGTTGGCCTGGTGGAACGTTTGGTTTTCCACGACTGGGCTACCGCTAGATCCGACCTTCAGTAGTGCAGTTCTGTTATTTGGAGGCAGATGGACTAGCCTCAGTTGTTACGTGCTGTGGTCTTCCCATTAGTGCCTCTGGCCCGGCAGAAGGTGCTATGCACCTTGCCCCTCCTGGATTTTTTTAAAGTAGTCTAGCAAAGAAGGTGCTTGCGAGTGGATATAGCAGGTGAAATTGGTGAATGCGAGAGACATGTTTGTTGTTTGTTTGGGAGAATTTGCTGCTTTGTAATCATGCCCTGCTACACTGGAGTTGAGTTTTTTATGCTTTGGGGTAGAGAGGGGGCTTTCCTAGTTCTTCCACATCTAATTTTTTTTTTAGTTGACCTTAATGGCACCGCACCACCTCCACTTTTTGTATGACCTTCCCAGGTGTCTGAAAAAGTTCTAGGAAGCCCTGGTGGCTTCCCCTTCTGTATGGTATGAACCAGGGCCGCTAAGTTTAGCCCCTGTGTTCCTGTGCTGCTCCACCCACGTTGTTTGACTCTAGTGTGTGCCTAGTTACCTCTAGTGCTTACGAAATGTAGAGGAGGGAGAGAGGAGTGAGGGTTTCTGAGTGCACTGATTGCTCTCCGATAGTAATGCCACAATCGTGCACTTATTAACATTGAATTTAATTATTTACTTACGCCTCACTCATGGATTGACTAGCACCCGAGTTTTTCCGGCTAGGACGAAGGAGGCGGGAGGTGTCCACATCCACATGGGTACCCTAGTCTGGGCCTTCACAGAGGGGGGAGGCGTCACCTTACTCCGTGGAATCCGGGACCTAAGTCAGAACGCAGTGACCCAACTCCTCCTCAACTTCTCTCCAATCGCTCACCAGCACACCGCCTCTCCCTCAGCAAAGTTGCTGCGTGGGGCAGGAACAAGTCCAGGGGGCCCAACCCGTCCAACATGAGGGGAGAGGCACAAGTCCAGGGGGCCCCACCCGTCCAACCGGGCTGTGAATTGAGGCTGCGGAGGCGCAGGATCTGAGGCAGTTAGCTCCAGGAGGGAAAGGGTGGGAGAGACCAGACGTGGCAGCGAGTGGACCACACCAGAGAGCACCCACAAGCTGCAACCAGCTCTAGCCGGCCCACCTCCTCTAGTCCCCTTGGGGTACACACTTAGCGGCAGCTGCCGCGCTCACCCCCACCCATCCCTGTCTTTAAGGGGCCGGTCTTCGCAATCAGGTGCTGGGGGCTGATGCCGCTGAAGCTGCTGTCGCTCTCCACCTCACCTGCGGTTTGCAGTTTGCGGCTGCAGCTGGGGGCGGTATCGGTACTGCGGGTCCTGTGCTCCACTCGTTGCTCGACACACCCGCCACTTCCGGCATATGCGGGCCCCTGTAATTGAGCACCAGCTTCTCAACCACATTGCCAATTTCCTATGTCACCAGTCCTTCAATAACACTTGGCTCGTTGCTGAAGTAGACTATGAACAGGCTTGCATAAGTCTACAGATCCTGAGCACCCCATGTTTACTCTTAGGATAAAATAGTTCTTCAAATGGAACAGGCCTACTTCGCATACATGTATCTCTGACAGTAGATAAGTAGTTCTGTTTTATCTCAATTACTACTCACTCCATGTTTTAGAGAGCATCATGCCGAAATAAACATGATGTGCTAATTAAATGAGCTTTCCATTTGTTAAGGCTAGAGGCACAAACTCGTCATCCTTTAACAAATGCCACTCTCCACTTACATTTCATTAAAAACAAGCACTGGCGTTGCCAATAGGTTTCGCATTTGGAAAGTTGGAGCTATTGGTTTTGTAAATGACATTTTATATTTATATATTGTTATTGACAATGCCAATAACAATATATAAATATAAAATGTCATTTACAAAACCAATAGCTCCAACTTTCCAAATGCGAAACCTATTGGCAACGCCAGTGTTTGTCTTGATAAGGTCCAGGCTCGCCTCCAGAGAGCTGTGAGAGGCGACACTCCCTCTGGAAATAGTGACTAGAAACCGTATTTACTGGTCATGAAATGTAGGCCCAAAAAAAATTAAATGCCGCTGGTAAATACAAAAATGCAAACCATATTGTTTTCGTATACGATAAAGTGACATTAATATCCACGGTAAACAAAAGGCACTAAGGTAATTTGACGAAGAAAACGACATGAAGCAGACCCACTTTGGTGAAGCTTCCCCGCCCCCGTTTAGCCTCAGCTGTGAACAAATTCCAAGCACTGGGGAATGCAGTGCAGATCTGCGCAGAGCGCTGGAAACAGGATGCGGGCCTCACTCAGCTCTAGTCTAGCAAGAGAATGCACTGCACCCTTTCGGTGCTGGTGCCGGGAAACTTGCACGCTGCTGTTTTGATGGCAGAGAGAAAAATAGACATTTTGGAGGAAGGCTAGAAGTACAGTTAGCACAAATAGTTTTATTAGTTGAAGAAAAAGGCACACACACTGTCAAGCTTTTAAACTAGAAAGCAAAGTGCAAGCTGTGTTTAAAGAGACGCGGGAGTAAAAGTGAAAGCAAGTGAAAGCGATGACACGGCCGGGCGGCCGTGAGACGCGATCTGTGGTGGGGGAGGGGGAGTGGCGGTTGTGAACGAATAGAGAAAGTGTAATATAAATCGAAGAGGATGGAGTAAGATACAAGTATGGAGAGAGCGGCAAATGAAGTAATTTGCAGGGAAATTGTTTCTCAATGTTTATGAAGGTAGGCAGCACAGAACTGCAGATTGCTCCTATAGCCACGACCACTCAAATTATGTAAATAAACCGGTCTGTGACGTAAGGCTTAAGAGGGTACAAGGGAAGCCGGATGCGGGTGGGAGAGCCTGGTGGGGGGGCGGAAATGCGAGCGAGGGGAGAAGTGTGGCAGGCAGATGCGCGGAGGGAAGCCGGATGGGGGCGGGAGAGCCTGGTGGGGGCAGGCGGATTAGGGAGATGCGCGTGCTTGTGTGGTCAGGTGACCCGCTTTTGTGGCCACGTGACCTCACATGCACTGTGAAGAAACCGCAGTGGTTTCACTAGTCGATCGAGCCCTTGAATTTTCGCCTATTACATTCGCAAGCGAATGATAATAGGCGAAACCTAAAAACTTTGACAGCTTTCTTTATGCCACGAATCTCGCCTAACGAATTGTAACCAAATTCAGGCTCAATGCCCTAGACCGTGTTACTCTTTCCCCTCCAGTTATCGTGACCAAGCCCATAACACATAATAAATCAACCTGAAGGTTTATAGAAACAAACTTCAAAGAGGCAAAGTGTGTGTGAATCGCCGATGGGGTGATTCACAGTTTATTTAGGTCCAGACTTCACTAATGGGGACATCTGCTTAAATACTTGAAGACTGAGTTAATGTGTGGTAGTGTAGAATACCCTGTAGGTTGAACGAAATTATTATGAACCAGGATAATGATGTAATACAGACACAGTACTTGGATATTTATTAATGTACAAATCGGGTAGTCCCCAATATGCTGTGAAGTCCACTGCATTATCTGGTATTCCTGTTATCAGAGCAGCATTATACCAACTGAATCAGCAACAGCCCAGACCGCAGCAGAATATCTCCCTCAGGTGACACTACGCAGCTTCTGTTTGTTTTCTAAGTACGGAGTTTGCTTCGCAGAGGTTTCTTCCGACTCCTTCGAATTTAAGGAGCACTCTGAATGTTAAGCTATTTCGCTGCATGCATGCCCCAAAGAGCTTAATTTGTGTAGGTCCTGGACATTGACCCTCACATTTCATAGTCGGACTTCAATCCTCAACAAGAGGGAGAAAGGGGAGAAGGAAGAAAAGATAGGGGAAACGGTGACGAAGGGAAAAAGAAAGCATAAAAAAACCCAGCAGGAGTGGGAGAAAGAGACTGGTACTGCAGATATGTGGAGGAAAGGGCTTTGAGTTGGCGTCAACACGATGTGACCTTAAGATATCTATCTCTCTCTGTCTATCTCTCTCTCACTCGCTCTCTCTCTCTCTCTCTCTCTCTCTCTCTCTCTCTATACACACACACACACACACACACACACACTCTCTTTCCCTCTCTTTCTCTCTGAAAAAACAAGGGTTCAAGTAACGTTATAGTTGGGTGAATGTCAGTGACATTAACGTTTTGTACTAAACAAAATCACAGAAATTCACCAGTTATAGTTAGCAGAACTAATTATAACTTGCACCCTTATGACGTCACATATTAATTCACTCAAGATGTGTTCTTTAACATCCTTTATGACATCATCCAAGCTTTTTTTGCACACATTCTATAAATTAGTACGACATTAGAGGCCTGAAAGTAAGTACAAAATAGCTATGAATAATGTGAAGGTTTTTAATTCACAGACCTATTCACCTAACCATAACATTACTTCAACCTTTGTTTTTTTTCAGTGATTTTCTAAAGTTTTGATTTTTAAACAAAAACAGATCTTTTTATCACACCTAACTATAATGTTACTTTAACCTTTGTTTTTTTCACTGAATTTATAGGGTTTGTTTTTAAAGTAAAGTACTATTTTATTACCATATGTAAAGCCAACTTCCCCTTTGGCGCCGTGCATGGTGGAGTGTTGGGCGCAGGACCTGGCCTGCAGCCAGGCCCTGTGCCCTCCCCCCTCCCAAAGCAGTCAACTCCACACTTCACTCGGCCTTCGGCTGTGCACAGCAGGGAGTTGGCAACAGGGACAATCCTCTTGGACCCCTGGTACCCCACCCCCCTGGCCAATATCTAAGAGATGGTGGGGGTGCAGTCCTCCTCCCTGAGCCCTATTAGGCCCTTGGGACCCAATACCACGGGCCAAATATAATAAATGGGAGGGCTGCCACACGGCCCCACCTTACCGAGCCTTATTAGTCCCTGGGGATCCCAATCCCCAGGGGCCAAACCAATTAAATAAGGGAGAGAGGACTAATATTTGCACCCTCGCGATGCACTGCTACTTACCTCGGATATCATATCACATCACTCATGACATGTTGTATGACGTTGATAATATCACTGCAACATTTGCAATGAAATCATTGAGTAAACTGTGCATGGCGTGGGTGTGAGTCATAGTGACCTTATGGCACGAGTTATAGTTACTTGTGATATCTATAACTGGTGAATTTTAGTGGTTTTGTTAATTTAAAATGGTATGTTTAACTGCCATTTTCACCTAACTATAAGGTCTGTATAACCTTTGCTTATATATTAAAATATATATATCCTTCAGACAAACGCTTCATTGCAGTGCCTAAACCAGTCAGGGTGAAGTGTGATGCTGGAGAAGCAGACTAGCAAATCTTTAAAACAAAGCAATCCAAGTAAATGCTCTCTCTGGATCAGTTGCGATGAGTATGAACTGTATTTTAACAGCGTCCCATGACTTGTTTCTCCCTCCAGCAGCTTTGATCACAGGCTGCCGGAGGCCAAAATGCCTTGTGGGATGCCATTGAAATAAAGTTCATACTCATTGATCAATCAATCAATCAAAGCATTTATATAGCGCGCTACTCACCCGGAGGGTCTCAAGGCGCTTGGGGGGGTCCTCTACTGCTCGAATAGCCAGGTCTTTAGTTGCTTCCTGAAGTAGAGGTGGTCCTGGGTCAGGCGGAGGTGGATGGGGAGGGAGTTCCACGTCTTGGCAGCCAGGTAGGAGAAGGACCTTCCTCCCGTCGTGGCTCTTCGGATGCGTGGGACGGCGGCGAGGGCGTGGCTGGTCGATCGTAGTTGGCGGGTGGGAGTGTAGAAGGTCAGGCGGTCGTTGAGGTATCTGGGGCCTTGGTTGTGGAGAGCTTTGTGTGCGTGGGTGAGGAGTCGGAACGTGATTCTCTTGCTGACCGGGAGCCAGTGCAGGTCTCTCAGGTGTCCGGAGATGTGGCTGTGTCGAGGGATGTCCAGGATGAGTTGTGCTGAGGCGTTCTGAATGCGCTGGAGTCTTTTCTGAAGTTTGACTGTGGTTTCGGCGTAGAGGGAGTTACCGTAGTCCAGTCGGCTGGTGACGAGGGCCTGGGTGACCGTCTTCCTGGTTTCAGTGGGGATCCACCGGAAGATCTTACGTAGCATGCGTAGGATGTTGAAGCATGACGAGGAGACGGCGTTGACTTGTCTGGTCATCGAGATGGAGGAGTCCATGATGAAGCCCAGGTTGCGTGCGTGGTCCGTTGGTTTGGGTGCGCTGCCCAGGGCAGGGGGCCACCAGGAGTCGTCCCAGGCGGAGGGTGATGATCCCAGGATGAGGACTTCCGTCTTATCTGAGTTCAGTTTCAGGTGGCTGTTCATCATCCACTCGGCTACGTCTTTCATCCCTTCGTGTAGGTTGGTTCTGGCGGTTGCGGGGTCGTTGGTGAGGGAGAGGATCAGCTGGGTTTCGTCGGCATAGGAGATGATGTTGAGGTTGTGTTGGCGTGCGATGGCCGCGAGGGAGCTCATGTAGATGTTAAAAAGCGTGGGGCTGAGCGATAATCCTTGTGGTACGCCGCAGATGACTTCGGTGGCCTCGGATCTGAACGGGGGGAGGCGGACTCTCTGTGTTCTTCCGGCGAGGAAGGAGATGATCCACTCCAGTGCCTTCTCCTGGATTCCGATGTTGTTGAGGCGCTGCACTAGGGTGTGGTGGCAGACCGTGTCGAACGCTGCGGAGAGGTCCAGGAGGATGAGGGCCGCTGTTTCCCCGTTGTCGAGCAGGGCTCGGATGTCGTCGGTGGCTGCGATGAGGGCGGTCTCGGTGCTGTGGTTGGTTCGGAAGCCGGACTGCGAGTGGTCCATTCGTCTCGAGGAAGGCGGCCAGCTGTCTGTTGACGGTCTTCTCGATGACCTTGGCAGGAAAAGGAAGGAGCGAGATGGGGCGGTAGTTTTTGAGGTCGGTGGGGTCCGCTGATGGTTTCTTCAGTAGGGCGCTGAGTTCGGCGTGCTTCCAGCTCTCTGGGAAGGCGGCGGTGTCGAAGGAGGCGTTGATGATGTCCCGGAGATGGGGTGCGATGATGGAGTCGGCCTTGTTGAAGACGTGGTGAGGGCAGGGGTCGGTTGGTGATCCGGAGTGGATGGAGTTCATCGTGCGGATGGTGTCTTCGGTGTTGACCAGGGTCCAGGCGCGGAGGGTGGTGGTGGGGGGCGTTGGTACGGTCGTAGGGTGCGTCGGCTGTGTGCTGAAACTGTTGTGTATATCTTGCTGTGGAAGAACGAGGCGAGCGAGTTGCAGAGGTCTTGCGAGGGGGTGATGTCGTTCTTTCCGGCGCTAGGGTTCGAGAGCTCTTTGACGATGTTGAAGAGTTCCTTGCTGTTGTGGGCGTTGTTGTCTAGTCGTTCCTTGAATGCGGTTTTCTTGGTGGTGTGGATCAGCTGGTGGTGTTTTCGGGTGGCGTGCTTGAGGGTGGTCATGTTGTCTGTAGTCGGGTCTCTGCGCCAGGCTTTCTCGAGGGTTCGGCAGTTCTTCTTAGAGCTCTTGAGTTCGTCGGTGAACCAGGATGCTTTCTTGTTGCCGGGTCTGACGGGGGGGTCTTCAGTGGGGCGAGGTCGTCTGCACAGTTGCTGATCCACCTTGTGAGGTTGTTGGCAGCTAATACTGAGAGAGTTTACTTGGATTACTTTGTTGTCCGTCCGTCCGTCCGTCCGTCTGTCTGTCTGTCTGTCCGTCTATCCATCCGTCTAGACATTCACTGAAAAAACAAAGGTGATAGTGACGTTATAGTTGGGTGAAAATGTCAGTTAAATCGTAACAATTTAAATTAAAACAAAACACTGAAATTGACCAGTTAATGTTTACTGAGCTAACTATAGCTTGTGCCCCGACCATACCCAGTGTTTACATCAATGATGTCATATGAGATTTTATCATTGATGTTAATTTTGGCATTGAGCATGTCATATGTGATACAATCTGTGAGGTCATAAACAGAGCATGGTGGGGGCACAGGAACAATAGTCCGAGATCTCGATTGAAGGAATTTGTGCAAGAGTTTTTTTTATATAAATCTTTTTATTAACATACAAAACAGCATAAAAGGCATCCAGTGACGGGCAGTAGATTGCTACGATTATGCATACAGTTCCATGTCAAACATTTTATCAAGGATTTTGCTCAGGGTCAGGTGAATCCAACGTCACAGCATCCTCAACGACAGACGGAGGAGTACATATATCCCCCCTATAGGAATTCCACGCACCCCAGACTCTCCCCCATTTTCCCGGTCGACCCCTAGACACAAACACTGATCTCTCTCTGAACATGCACCAATCAAGGTCTTCCATCCATTTCCCAATCTGTGGCACCTGGGTAGCTCCCCACAATTGTGCGATGTTATGTTTAGCAATCATGCATGCCAGTGTCACCCATTGTTTCCCTCGCACATTAAGATCTGTCGGCTCCCATACATTAAGGATACATCGTCGGGCCTCCATCGGCACTTCCACCCCCAGTACCTCTCGAATCTTGCTGTGTATTCTAACCCAGTAGTCCTGTATTTCTGTGCAATGCCATAAAATATGTAGAAATGTACCCATCTCTCCACAGACTCTACGACACCTCCCATCATTCGCTAAACCCATCCTTACTAGTGGGGGACCCGTGACATATGACCGATGTAAGATCTTCAATTGAACGAATCTTAGTCTCATTTGGACAGCGACCACCCTGGGGGAAGACACTGCCTCCCTCCAGTCATCATCCTCCAGTACCAAGCCATCTGCACTCCATTGATCTCTAACTTTGACCAGCGGATCCTCCATGTGGTTAATACGTTTTTTATAAATCAGTGAAACTGTCCTAGTGGGGAGGTGACCATCCAGTGCTTGATCCTCCAACAGGGAGGCCTCTGGAAGCACGACCCCCAGGGGAATCTCCACCAACAAAGCATGCCTAACCTGCAAGTATTGGAATCTTTCGCTCTCCCGTAACTGGTGTGTTTCCTGCAGCGATTCAAACGTGAGGATCCCATTCTTCCCCCACATATCTTTGACTTGCGAAATCCCAATTAGGTCCCATCTGTCAAAACCCTTTGACTTCCACAGACTACCCAGGTCCTCAGAGCTCCACAGCGGAGTGGCAAGCGTAATCTTCCCATCCCATTTAAGGTGCCGATTAGCTGTGTGCCACACCTGAACTGCATATGCTGCTGGTCCCACCAGGGGGGAGGGGGGGGGCAAATTCTTTCTAGCATATAAGGCTCTCGTGTAGTCTCCGCCAGGCAGCTGACCCCTATCCATCGCGTACCCAGGATCTCCTGGAGATCCGTAGATCACATGGTTAATCGCCGCTATCTGGGAGGCCCAATAATACTTCCGGAGGTCAGGTAGTCCGATCCCTCTGTCATACCAGGGCAGGGTGAGTTTGTTAAACGCAATTGGTGTCCTACCCTCCCAGATGAGCTGCCTCTGGAGGGACTCCACTTCTCTGAAATATGAAGGGGGCACCGGGTCCATTGCATTTTGGAGGGCATATAAAAAACGGGGAAGCGCCATCATCTTGAACAATACTGCGCGACCCAATAGGGAGAGCGGCAATGCCCTCCACCTTGCTACATCTCTTCGAAGGATGTCTAGTGGGGGCCTGAGATTATTTTCAAATCGCAGCTTCGGGTCCTTAGTTACATCTATGCCCAGGTATCTGAATCCCACCAACTCCATCTGCAATGGACAGGAGCCCGGGACTACTGGGGGTTCACCGCTAAGAACAAACAGCACTGACTACCCCCAATTAATGGGGAAGCCCGAGTACCTTCCAAATAGCCAGGTGCAGGGGGAAATCTAGCATAACCTAGTATATCTGTGTACCAGTCTGTAACCCCTCAGTGAAGTTCGACGGAGGGACCCCACTGATCCGGAAACACGGGCTCAGTCTGCAGAGTTGAAGAGCAATTAGGAGGCAGGGACCGCCACAACACCACCTACATAAACTACTGCTCTAAGCCCCAGCCTGGGGCCTCACATAGCCGCGATTCACTCGCATCCTCCCTGGGCGGATGGGGGGGTACCTCCAGCAACTCCCACGGCGCCGGCAAAGTCCGTCGTCTCGGTGGTGTGAGCCAGCCGCTGCATTAGTCCCGTGTGCCCGGGCAGACCTCAGCCGCACTTGAGATCGGGCCGGCCCCTCCCGGCCCACTGCGGCCGAGGTTGACGCACTACTGTGCGGCCGCGCCGCCACTCTGGGTACCGGCTTCCAGGCAGTCAAGGCCACGATCTTCCCGACGGCGCAGCTCCGCCGCCGGACCTAGGGGGAGGCTCGAAGCGGCACCCGCGGGCGTCGCTTTCACTCCGCTGCAAAGGAGTAGGTACGGGGCTCAGGATGTCGTGGGAGGTAGGAGAGGTCGGCGGAGCCAAGCCCTTAAGCGGCCATCTTGGTCGCAGGCTTGGCTCCTCCCTGTGCAAGGGTTTTTTAAAGATTTTTAAATATATTAATTCTGCCATTTAGGAAATTTGATTTTGATATTGATATTCATTATAGTGAACTGGTTTGGATAGGAATGATTTTTTACTTGCTTTTCATGCAACCACTTCATAGGATGCAGGGCTACAAACAAAAACACAGTCCTCAATGCAATCTGTACTAGTTAAGCTCATCTCCTCTACAAACATAGCTTGCTACATAGACCCTCATCACAAAGCTCAGCCTCATGGCAACTTTCATAGACTCCATCAGCCCCAGTTTGCTGGAGCACCCTATCCCATGCATCAGTTCATTAACACTGGGTTTGACAGAGTTGTCTTAGTCGTCACTAAATCTTTAATCTCCAAATCGAGGCTATCCTTTTAAACAATCATGTTTTTTGATCTACACATAAAGCAGAGCATAACGTAGCTACCATCTTTGCAGTTAATGAACCTCTACCTTGTTTTGACCATTACTGATTTTCTTGTAGTGAATGTGGTGCGGTAGCATTTGGATTTCTTCTCTCATCAAGCAACAAACTCCCTATAAGGGGAGAGGCAAGATTTGCACCTGATCATGGAACAACTTCTTCTTTACTGACCTATGTGTAAAGTTGATCAATACTGTCAGCTCTACTTATTCCATTGCATGAAAAGCAGCCACATTCTCTTCGTGAACCATGGATGGCTGGTTTGACAAGGAAACTGTCGGCGACTGCTGTGTCATCGACACAGCCGACAGCTGCTCATCAATGGCTGCACCAATGACAACTGCAGCAAAAAAGATAGTGGCCAGGCCAAAGTAATATTAAACATAGAGTTCCAGGAGGAATATTCCTATCAGGATTTATTTAAAGAGCAGCCCATTCAAGACTCTAAGAAGCAGTTTCCAGTAGCGCTGGTCACATATCTTTGCCAGATGATTAATGACTATTTTTTAAAGATTTCCAGAAAGAGGAACTCCACCCCGACAACAGCATCGACCATTGGTGTCCTCAGTTCGTTTTTCACTGTGCTCTCCTAGTTTTCAAGCACAAGCTACATAACAACGTGTTATTCCCCAACCATGACAACTGCATCCAGTTACCATCCATGATGATTATGTGGATGAAGGAGATGATGATCAACTGGAGGAGGGCGAAATACCTCATGGCCAGGCAACAACTACAAGAATCGAATGGGATAACTACATTACACCATGATCAGCCTCTCCAACGCCTCTAACAGCCAGTTCACCACCAGATAACATAGAGGGTTTTAACACTCTCTTAGACAGAGCCTCTAAAAGGTTTGACCTTCCAATGCCAGTACAATAAAATGATGGGTTCCCATATGATTTCAAGGAAACTTCCAGCAAATCTGTGAAGTCGATACCCATATGTTGCGGGATAAGGAGATCACGGGAGTCAAAAGAGATGCTTCAGTGTTTTTATTTAACAAAATGGTTTGTAACGGGGAATTACAACTATATGACTAAGTTAGTCTTCTCTGGAGGGCTGGTCTTCACTCTGCCCCGCTGACTTGCTACTGGCGGTGCTCCAGACGAAGGTTGGGGAGCTGGACGAGTCAAAGGAAATCCAAGAGGTGGAGACAGGGTTAGGGCACCAACTCCGGGGAGAGGTAAGGAGGAATCCTAACCTTTACCGTCCCCGCCGCCTCCACCAGTATACAACGAGTCCTCCATCTTCCCCGACCCCAGGAATCTCACACGCACCTGTTGTAGTCCCGTTCCTCCGTGAACATGGCTGGGCGGTGGAGTGATGTCGGCCTCCCGGCTGCTTGTCTGGGTGTCTTCCTTCGGCGCGATGGCGTTCTGGGACCACACTCCACGTCTCCGCGACTCCGCTTGCCGGTTCCGCGTCAGCTGTTCTCTATCGCTGGTCAAAGACAACGACCTCTTTGGCTGACGGCTCTTTGAACTCCGCTGTCAGTGGAGGCTCTGCCCCGGGGGCCGGGTCGAACCTCAGGGCTCTCTCCCAGTTAAAGAGCCAGTAGCTTGGGGTCTGAGGCCACTCATGTTCGCTTAAAGCATTATCAGCATCCGGGGGCTGTGGAGACAATAAAGGGAATTTCACGGGGGACAAGTGCTGATCTGGCAATAGTCCGTCAGAGGAGCCCAGACTCCGACACCATAGTAGAACAAATATGGGCAGAAGTTCTTAAGCTAATGAAAAACCCTGCAATGGTGATGCAGTAATACCTAGACTAGGTAAGAAATACGAGGCCCCTGACAATTCTCCAACTTGTTTAATAGAGCATTCAAAGCTAGTTTCGGTAAGTATGCCAGCAGCACAAAGAAAATGTAAGACTCCTACTAAACCATGTTTAGTTTCTCCCTTTAAAGAAGCTAAGGGATTGCATAATAGCAGGAAGCATTTTTAATCCATGGCCACAATGCCCATAAGAACGTCAAATAGCATAGCTATACTGGGCAGATATTATTGCCAGCTGTGGTCAGACTTAGCACCATTCATTGACTGTGCCAGAAGACAAGAAACAGGAAGTGAAATCCATTCTTCAGGAGGGAGAAAGAACGTCCTGAGAAATTGACACAGCAATGAACAAGGCTTTGACTAGTTTCAGGCAAATGACGGGAGCAGCAGTTTTAAAATGCCATTTCTGGCTAAAGGCAACATCTTCTAGGCCAGAGGTACAGTAAACAATGTTTGACATGCCTTACAATGGTGAAAGTCTCTTTCAGAAGCATATCGATGATGTACTCCAACAGAAAAAAGCTGATTCGGAGACTGAAAGGTCCCTAGGGGTGCTTCAACAGCATTGTGTTCAAACGTTTTGTAGTGCTAGGTGCAGAGATCAATATATTTTCAAAGGATGCTACCAATCCACCAGATATCAGCCTCTGAGTCACTATCAAGAGGGATATCACGAACATGCTGCGCAGCAGTATCAACCTGCACTTGCTGAAGCTTACCCCAGACAGCACAACATAAGGAAATCTGCAGGTAAAGGATGAGGACTTGAGTCCTCCAAATGTCAGAGACAGGGCTATAACACCGGTCACCTTTTTTACTGGCAGCGCCCTTGAACGTAAGAGACACTCTTTAAAACCTTTACGAGAATAGGAGATCCATGCCTTTGGATTGCTTAGTTTTTGCCATTATCCAACAAGGTCACACCCTAGAATTTATTCAAAAACCTCCTCGAAATTCACCTCGAAGGAGGTCACATTTACCCCTTAGTCTGTAAAAGAAGGAAATCAAGTCGCTTATGCTCAATGATAAAATAGAAAAGGTTCCACAAGCACACAGAAACACAGGTTTCTACTCCACCTTCTTTCTCCTAAAGAAAAATAATGAGAAGTGGAAACTGGTATTAGATCTTAGACAGTTCAACAAATACCTAAAAAATAGTCATTCTGAATGATATACACTGCAGGATATACTGCAACTTGTTAAACCAGGAGATCATATGACATCACTTGATCTACATGCTTACTTTCATGTCCACATCCATGGCCAAACCCAGGAGGCATCTCAGATTCAAGGTGGCCGGATGTCACTGCCAAAACAAAGTCCTCCCTTTTGGATCAAAGTCTACCCCAAGAATATTTACCAAATGCATGGCTCTGGTAGCAGCCTATCTGAAATCAAATTGACACCAGATCTTCCCTTATTTGAATGACTGGCTAATACAATCATCTTCATAACAGGCTGCAGTCTGTTCGACAAAAGTATGTCTTCAAATTTTCAACAGCTAGGGCCTCGAATTAACAGAGAAAAAATCCTGCCATTGGAAATGTTAGCTGCCATGAAATGGTGCATAAAAAAGACAACATTTCAACAGGTTTAACATTTCTCAACAAGCCACCACATTAAGTGTTGAAAGTGGATGTATTCATGGAGGACTGGAGAGCTCCTCTCTAGGACCTCAAAGTGAATAGTCGTCAAAGCAGAAGCAGAGCCACATAAACTTCTTACAGTTAAGGGGTGTGACTTTGGGCCTACATCCTTTTTTTCCAAGAACAAAAAGATCTTCAGTGGTGGTTTAAACAGACAATACAACCACAATGTTTTCCTTAAACTAACAGGGAGGAACAAGATTGTAACTCCTATCCAAGGAAGCACAATACATCTGCAATTGGGCTGTGCATCACAACATTTCTTCGAGGGTAGAACATCCATAAGGTACAAACAACCAGTGGGTGGGTGATCGAAGCAGATCTGCAAAGGAATGGCACGAATGGGAGCAGTTCCAAACATAACTGCCAAAGATTTTCCGCAGATGGGGAATTCCGATCTTAGACCTATTCGCTATTCCACTCAATCGGGAAAGCTGATACTATGCAAGCAGATTTCTCCACAAGGGCTTTTGGGGGAATGCCTTTCAGATTGCATGGACAGAAATCTTGCATACGCCTTCCTATCATTAACTGTGGTTCCTCGGATCCTCAACAAGTTAGAGGGCACAGTGTCAACTCGTTTTAGTATCTCCGGTGTGGCCAAGACATTTTCTGGTACACAGAACTTCTCCTCATGTCGGAACAGCAAAACATTCCACTCACACCAGTCCCAGAAATGCTTTCAATGAACAATGGGTAGGTGAGCCACCTGAATGTAGAATCACTCATTTTAGCTACCTGGCTCCTGAGCACATGAGTTCAGCAATTGAATATGTTGCAACAGTGCAGACATATAATAGCTAAAGCTAGAGCTGACACTTCCAATAAAGCATATAAGGCAAAATGGCTAAGATTTTACAATTGATGTTCTTCAAATAATTACCATCCTCTACTCAGCTTAGCTCACTGTGACTTATCACATATCTCAATCAAAGTTCCCCTTGCACCGATATCTAGTTTCAGTAGATTTGGGAATCAAAGATCCCAATGGTCGAACAAGCTCATAACAGAATTTTTAAGAGGGCTGTTTCAAAATTGCCCTCCGATTGACAAAAACAAACAAAAACCAGCAGATTTCATGGAAGCTAAACACCGTTTTGTCCTAATTGATGGAGGACCTTTCAAACCTAACCTATCACAAGGCTCAAGTATCTTTCATGGAAGATGGCTCTTCTTGTAGCCCTGACTTTGGCTGGGAGAATTAGTGAACTAATGTTTACAATAAACTGCCATACCTGCACCTTAAAAAAGACAGTGGGGCACATGCATCAAGCAAAATACCGGTCACAAATGAGCCGATTTGCACAATCTGCCCTTTTGTGACCTGTATTGAGCTATTTGGGATGCATCAAGCCCAAAGCAATTTGCAAAATAGGGAATTGCAATTCATGCGATTACCTATTTTGCGAATGCATTCAAGGAATCGCGAATTGCGTTTCCCTAAATGCAGTGCAGGAAGCATGAACAAATTGCCACCCTGCTTTAAGGATTCGCAAATTACCACCAACTTCTAGTTGATGGTAATTTGCAAATCCTTAGAAAAATTCACTTTTTTGCATTTTTCTAAGTGCCATGTGGCGCACAAACATGCCCTCAGGGCATGTATGTGCATCACATGTGCACTTACCTGTATTGGGGTGCATCAGGGTGGCCTTTTGCCCCCTATCACCTTTGCAAATTGCAGCGATAGCGAATCACAATTTGCGATTCGCTATTAAGGAACATGTAGGATTCACAATTTTTCTAATCTCTAGTAAGGACTCGTAATTCCTAGCTTTGATGCATGTGCCCCCGAGTTATTCAAATGACTAACCCTCCTTTCATCCCTAAAGTCCCAACCGATTTATACCTTAATGAGCCTATTGTTTTGAAAACCTACTTCCATAATCCATCAAATGAAGCAGAAAGAGCGTTATTCTTTGAATGTAAAAAGGTGTTTCAAATGTTTCGTCGAAAAGGACTAAACCTTATTGAAAATCTGACTAATTTCTAGTTGCTTTTCCACCTCCATGAAAAGGACAAGTCTTGTCAAGAAGTAGGACAGCCAGATGGATATCAGCAGCCATAGCTTTTTGTCATGAGAAAGTGGGAACACCGCTTACAGCCAAAGTTCTTCCTCATTCAAAAAGAAGTGTGGCAACCTCTACAGCACTTTTGCTGGAGTTTCCTTGCCAGATATATGCAGATTAGCCATATGGGCAAATTGTCATACCTTCACTAGACTCTACTGTCTAGATGCCACTACCAATCAAGATGCTGCAGTGGGTCAAACAGTCCTTCTCATCTTATTTCAATAAGGTGAGTGTAACAGGGGAGGTAGTGAGAGGCTGGAGACTTCGTCTTGGTAAGGCAGGTTTTATTTTTACATATAGCTTTTTGCGGCGAAATGTCAGTCTTTCCCGGGCAAACTCAGAGGGATCCGTGGTGAGGGTGTCTTTGGGGTGTCCTTTCTCTTTTCGCAATCGCCCTCCTGGCAGCTCCTTGGGTCCCTCTCTCGACGTTGCCGTATAGAACAAAACAGAAACAGAAGGACCGTTACTATCACGTCCTCATACTGTATAAATCCCGAGGGGAACCGGGGAAGTGAGGGACACCGCTGACTGGTGCTGTATACTGCAGGCAATAGTGGAGGTTTCGTGGAGGGTAAAGAGTGAAGGGAAAGGAGGTAGGCAAGGGGAGAGGGGTTCACTATTTACACATATGAACAACCGGCTGCACTGAGACTACAGTGTCTCCGGCTCTATGGCGGAACTGAGCTCCTCCTCCCCGCCCACCTCGAAAGCTTCTGCCATACCTGTGATAGCCACACTCCTCCCTCGGGAGTGTGGCACGGCGAAGCGTGAATTCGTTGGCCTCCTGGATCGTCTTCTTCTCCTCCTGGGTTACGCCGTCCTTCGTTTTCGTCTTCTTCTTCTTCCGCACTCCTCGCTCCGTCTTCTCCGGTGTAGTTCCACGCCGACTGGTGTTCTTCCTGGTTTTTACTCGCTGCCGTGAGATCCGCGTCACGCTGGGGTGGTTCTTCGTTGTTGGTACACGCCCACTTAAAGGCACCGCTTTGGTTTCTCTCCCTTTGCGGTAGTGGCTGCCACGGTTCCTGGTAGTCCTGAGGGGAAGGAGGGTAGGAATCGGTGAGCCACCATTCGTCTTGTGTGTCCACTCTCTCGTGAAGGTGTACCTCGTTACAGTGAGCTACCCCTATATTTTTTATTATTCTTATTATTTTCCCCTACGAATTAACACTATATATGTGTGCATGTTTGTGGGTGTGTGTGTATGTATAAATATCACCACTAAAGGAAAGTAACCGCACTCCAAGAGAGTGTAAAAGTCTGTTAGTGTATTTACAACCACCACTTGATTCCACCACCAACACATGTTGACAAACAAGTCTTGCTTATGGTACAGTGAGTCCATCTTATATTGCCACTATATACAAAAATCCAACTCCGCTCTTATGGTGCATTGTAAGAGTTGTGGTTGGCAATGCAAAATAAACATACATAAAACAATATATACATGTAACATATTTATGCACTCACATGGAGACCTACTCATACTTCTATTTGCAGCTGATGTTGCCGCTATTTAGGTATACAATGTGACATGTATTATTGAGCGTGGGGGAACCATGACGATATTAATTGGCTATGAGGTGGACCCCAAGGTGCCTATAAGTTCTTCAGGACAATATACGGATAATTCAATCCTGCGTTAAGTAGGGGCCGAAAACCAGGGGGTGTTTAAAAGCGCGCTTTCTCCATGTTAATTCTCATAAGACCTTTAGACACGGCTACAGCTCGAACTGCTGAACAGAAATACACAAAATTTGGCTGGATGGTAGATGTTGGTACAAGGAAGTGCCTTTTTCTGATATAGTGTAAATTTGTTTAGTAGTTGCAAAGTTATTTAAAGGTTTTTCAGATATACAATTTAGGACACTCGGGATCCGCTACCTCACAGAGATCTCGTCCTGAGATCTGATTGGCTGCCAACATTTCAAACCAGGAAGTGTTGGCAGCCATCTTGTGACTCAGTTGAACTGAGTCATAGGAAAAAACATTAAAAAGAAATTAAAGGGGGCAGGGTAGAAACACCCTGACCCCCTAGGCCGTTTGAGGGGCGGGGGGGGGGTCCCACAGGGGTGAAATTGTTTTTTTTTAAATACTTTGACGGGAGTCGCGCTGTATTTGCGAATTTCGCTAAAATTTGTTTAAAAAATCTGAAGCACTGGCCCCCGCGCTTATCCTTTATTAAGCCCTCGGGTGGGCCAGGTTCCGGGGGCATTGTGGAAATATAGGAGGAGAGGCACAGGCCCCCCTCCTCAGGCTAATCAAAACCAGACAACCAATCACTTACCCATACAGCCACTAACATACCCACTCACACACCCATACCTTCACTGAGACACCTAATCACTCACTTATAAGTCACACATCCACTGAACTTTCCGTACAGGCACTCATACACTGATTCACTAATACACCTTGGTATATATATTTAAGACTCATAAACTTTTTAAAAACCCTCACAGTCAATGGAAGATGTCATCAGTGATGTCATTGACCATGTCATGAGTGCATTGCGGGGCGCAAGTTTTAATTAGCTCAGCTAATTATAGCTACTGAATTTCACTAGTTTTGTACTACATACATCTGAGGCTAACTTTAATGTCCATGTGACCTTTGATTTTTTGCCCAGTGGGGGAAAAAAAAATATATATATATATATATATATATATATATATAATGAAAGATTCTATTCTGATGTAAAATCAAGGTACTTACCTATACACCATGGTTCTCCGGTACTGATGTCTTTTATGGATTTGCATGCGACCCTATCCTTTCAGGTGCTCACCACATTTGATACCTCCTCCATATATCCTTTACATTCGTGCTTTGAAATGTGAGGTGTGGTGGTTCTGGAAGAGAAGGCTGATCCAAGAGCTGTTCTCTGATTGGCTGCAGTTTGGTTCTCTCTAAAGCAATGTGAATTGCTTAACAATGTCATTTGTTTAAGCTGCACTGTATAATGCATTGCACACTTATTGTAACTGCTGTGTGTCGCCTACTTCGACAACGAGGAAGTTTTGAGCATCTGAATCTATGAAAGATATCAATACTGGAGAACCAGAGTGTACAGGTAAGTAACTTGTTTTTTTATCGACACTGACTAGCGATGAATATAAAGGCTTCCCATGCATGCTGTGCAAATATTGAGCTTCTTCTCTAAGGATGTTTATGTGAAATTCAAATATCAGGTTAAGGAAGACGCAAGAGTATCTTTGGGATGTTTATATAAGGTTTAAAAGAATTGAATGTCTTTATAGATATTTTATATGTGCATAATGTAATTCTGAATTCTCCTCGTATTTAAACGTAAACAACATTTTCTGTATAAATTATTTGCAGCACACGACCTACCCCTAGAACTAGCCTGGCAGTGGGTTTGAAGAATCAACAAGTTCCTGTGATGCAGCAGTCAAACAAAAAGGCTTCATCCCTCCCCAAAGTGAGTGTAAGTTGTGCATCATTTGATTACTAGACTAAACAAAAGAAAAATGGAGAATTAAAGACCAATTGTAGTCGTTAATTGATTATTAGTTTTTGTTCTACAAATAAGGAACTTTACAGCCTGTAAGCTAGCTCTGTGTATCAAGTGCCTGATAAATAGGTCTGTGGACAACCTGAGGGTGAAACGTTTGATTCATGGTAGAGCTAATTTGAACTATCATGCTTATCTGAAAGAAACAGGTTAGTATTAGATTCCTTACCTTAGAATATCCCTAGGCGTCAGACTGGATCTGGAAAATTTTGCGTAGCAGTACCCCTGCGCGTCGATAGGCGTGGTCTGCGGCTCCGCTTCCGTCGTCGGCGCCGGGATGACGTCGTTGGAGTACTTAGACGCCGCCCTCGCGCGCTTTTTGACTAAGCTTTTTCGATCCTTTTTGGATCCGTTTCGAGTCTACGACTCCATTGGTGCCTGTAGGGATGCCCGGGTTCAAGCCCTGTGCCGACTGCAACCGACTGATGTTACTGACCCCCACCGCCGGTGCCTACGTTGCCTGGGGCCCGACCACGATGACAAGTCGTGCCCTGACTGCTGGGTCTTGACGTCGAATGCTAGGCGGGAGCGGTCCCGTAAGCGCCTCGAGCTCCGGCAGTTGGCCCCGCGCCACTCGAGGTTCCTGGTCCGGAAGGAGGGACAGGGACCGGTCTCATGGCCGCAGTCATCACAGCTCGGCTGTCATGTTACGGCGCCTAGCCGTTCCGTAGTCACCTCTAGACACGAGCAGCAGTCCGTATACTCACTTCTGGTTTCGAAGCCCAGTAGCGGTCTAGTTGTTGACGGTCCTTCCTCTGCAATGAAGCACTTCCGGGGGACACGCATAAACTCTGCGTTTCCCGCCGGCTCGTTGCTTCGGATTCTTGCCAGTATCCAGATGCAAGCTGTAGCCTGCTTTCAAGAGGAAGACACAGGGAACGCCTGTTTCCTCGCGTTTGAGCTTGGTTTCCGCTACCTCGGAAACACCCGTTCCGGACTCCCGCGCTGGAGCACGTTCAGGTATCCTTTCCTTGCCGGCTGGTGAGGCTTTCCTTACGCGCAGGGTCGCTTTCTGTTCTGATACATTTCCGCGCTGGAGCGCTATTATTTTGGGCATACATTACCGCGCTGGAGCGCTCGATTTTGTTTTGTTGCATGCCCAGTACGCGCAGGAGCGCTATTACGTTGGGCTACTCTTTTCCACGCTGGAGCGCTTTGTTTTTGGGGTCATTGATACTCGCGCTGTAGCGCTTTGTTTTTGGGGACAGTGATACTCGCGCTGGAGCGCTTATTTACTGTACATTATAAACCGCGCTGGAGCGATTTTTTTTTTTGTTCATAAAACACAAGCAGGGGTGTGTTTGTTTGCTCTACGTTGCCGCAACGGAGCGCTGCTCTGAGAGCATACAGAAACACACTGTCACGCTTTATCCTTGCTTTATGTTAACCGCGCAGGAGCGCTTACCTTAGTTTGTTCTTACTGGAGCACCTATACTTTCATTGGCTGCGTGGTGTTCACAAGCCTGGTGAGTTAATTTGCGGTTGGCTTTTCACATAGAGTGTTTAGGGGTATCAGAGCGCTTTACATTTTTGAGACAAGAAGGTCAGTAAGACATGGGTCATACATAGCATAAATGAGTATAAACAACATATAAGTCTCCGCCAGACATATTTCAAAATGATAAATATGGGAAATAAGAACACCGAAAAGTGGGAGATGTGATAATCAAAAATAACCAGGCATACATTGAAAAGAGAGCCGAAAAATTGCAGAGGAGGATAGGGAGGTTGGTGGCCAGATTGGGTTTGTAAGGACGAGAGCAGGAGGGGCAGAAATGAGGGCAGACGGAGGACAAGGGCAGGGGGGGTGCAGGGAGGAGTGAAGGTGGTAAACAGGGAGGTGGAAGTGACGAGGAGGAAGGGCGAAGTAAGGCTGAAAAGAAGGGAGGGCGGATGTATCTGAGGTCGGACAGATGTGGCCAGTGAAAGATAGCAGATATGGATTATGGTCCCCAATATTTATTGAGGAGGTGTAGTTTGAGTTCTTTTTTGAAGCAAGGGTAGGAAGGGTTGCAACGAAGGTCCGTTGGAAGGGCATTCCAAATGCATGGAGCGTTGCCGGAAAAGGACCGAGACTGGGTGGTTTTCTTTTTTTGAAGGGGGGGGATAAGAAGGAAGGTGTTTGTGCTTCTCAAGGAACGGTAGCAACCGGCTTTTGTGAGTTTGTTAGCGAGGTAGGTCAGTGTATTCTGATGGAGAATTTTGTGCGTAATGCAGGCTGTTTTGTACGTGGATCTACCTTCAATTGGGAGCCATTTAAGGATTTTAAGGGTAGGGGAGATGTGGTCGAATCGCTTTCAGTCTGAGGTAAGCCTAGCTGCAAGGTACAGCACAGATTTAAGCGGTGCGAGGTGGATCTTGGGAATTCCGGTGAGAAGGGCATTGCCATAGTCAATGCGAGAAAGAACAAGGGATTGGACTGCTAGTTTGAAATCATCGATAGGGATGAAGGGCTTGATTTTCTTAAGGTGGCGGAGAGTGAAGAGGGCTCATTTGGCAGAATTATTGATGTGTGTCTTGAGGGTTAGGAGGTCGTCAAGTGAGATACCTAGTGATTTGACTGAGGAGGACAAAGATAAGGAGCAGTTGAGGGCATTAAGGTCAGAGATCCAATTCTGAATAGGGAGCTGGTTGTTTTTAGGGGAAAAAAGAATTATTTCTGTTTTTTTAGGGTTGAGTTTGAGGTGGTTAGTGTGGAACTAGGCTTGAATCTTGATGAGAGTGTTGTTCAGGTGAAGGATGTCAGCATGGGTTTTAATCTTATAATAGAGTTGGGTGTCATCGGCATAGAGATGGTAGTTGATCCCGGCTTGTTTAAGAATGAGTGTGAGGGGTTCCATGAAAAGGTTAAAGAGAGAGGGAGAGAGGATGGATCCTTGCGGAACTCCTAAGGAGATGGAGGTAGGGTTAGATAGGCAATTTTAGATTTTGATTTGTTGAGAACGGTGTTGTAGGTATGAGACGAACCATTTGTGTGTCATACCATTTAGGCCGAATCGATCTCTAAGAACATTGAGTAGAGTAGAGTGGTTAACAGTATCAAACGCTGCAGAGAGATCAAGGAGGATCAGAAGGCTAGATTCACCATTGTCGAGTGAGTGGTGGATGTCATCAACAATGTTTAGCATGGCGGTTTCAGTGCTGCATCCTTTCCTAAAGCCAGATTGGAAGGGGTCTAGTAAGTTAAAGTGTTCAATGTGTCTCTCTAGTTGGAGAATAACACATTTTTCCAGGGCTTTAGAAAGAAGGGGAAGGTTGGAGATGGGACGAAGGTTATTGAGGTCGTTTGGGTCTGCCAAAGGATTTTTGATA
This sequence comes from Lissotriton helveticus, assembly GCF_964261635.1. Classification (NCBI taxonomy): domain Eukaryota; kingdom Metazoa; phylum Chordata; class Amphibia; order Caudata; family Salamandridae; genus Lissotriton; species Lissotriton helveticus. Next base: position 889,628,324 of record NC_136071.1, on the reverse strand, counting down.
ATGGGGGTGATTTGGCCTAGTTGCAATGAGTTGGGGACACAACCGGTGGCATGGGAGCTGTTGATAATAGAGGTCCAGGTAGGGGTGATGATATGTTTGAGGTTTTCGACAAGTTTGGAGGGAAGAGGGTCTTTGGTGTGGGAGGAAGGCTTGAGTTTGTAAATGATGTTAAAGACGTCTCTTTCTGTGACTGGCTGGAAGTTAAGCCAAGCTGCATTATTATTAGTAAGAGAGTTAGGATGATTGGAGTCCAGGAAATTGGGGGGCAAGGAGGGGTAAGGGAGATCAGAGTTATGATGGGCCGTAGAGGGTGTAGGGGGAGTTCTGATGGAGGGTGGGATATTAAGAGAGGTGTTCGGATTGGTGGTAGGGATCGCAGTAGAGAGGAAGGATTGCTCAATTAGTTTAATTTTGTCTGAAAAAAATAGAGCTATTTCTTCACATCTAGTCTTCGAGGCCAGTGGGACAGGGGGAGCGGAAGCAGTTTGATTGCGCACAATGTTGAATAGTTCTCTTGGCCTATTCTGAGCTCGATCTAGTTGTGATCTGAGGAAGGAAGTTTTTTGTCTAAAGATGTGCTTTTTGTAGGACGATCTAGCAAGTCTGAGGCTGGCCAGGTTAGAAGGAGAGGGGTCCTGTCTCCATAATCTTTCAGTCAGTCTGAGTCTACGTCTTTCAATGTTTAGGTCTGTGTTAAACCATGATTTGGAGGGGATATTTCTTTGTTTTTTGAGTTTGAGTGGTGCTAGAAGGTCAAGGGTAGCAGTGACAGCTTTGTTATATTGTTCGGTTAGTTCATTCGTGTTGAGGGAAGGAGGGATAGCGAGAAGCTGGGCCTGAAGTTTGGATTCAAGTAAGTCGGGAGGGATATGACTGAGATTTCTGATCAGTTTCATGGGTTTAATAGTTTTGGACGAGGAGTGGAGGCAGAGTTGTTTATGGAGAACAGGATAAGGTGATTGTCAGACCAGTCAATGGGAATGATGTTAGATAGGAGGGCTAGATCTTTGCTGGTAATGATAGCGTCAAGGGTGGCTCCTTTGGAATGGGTTGGTGACTGACAGTTTGTTTGAGGTCATTAATTTCGAGAAGGTCATACAGGAGGGAGATTGAGGTATCTTTAGTATCATTCCAATGGAGGTTAAAGTCTCCCAGGAAGATGTTTTTAGATTTGGAAATTGAGGATTGCGTAAGAAGGTTAGATAGCTCGTCGATGAATGGGTAGTGATTTCCAGGCGGATTATATATATTGTGAAGGCGGATGGGGGGGGGGGGAATCCTGTATTTTGAGTTCGGCTACAAGGTATTCAAAGGAGGCATATTCGGCGTTATTGATAAGGGAGAGCTGTAGTTCGTCTTTGAAGATGATGGCTACACCACCGCCTTTTCGGATGGGTCTATCTTTCCTCATCATGGAGTAGCCCGGGGTGAGAGTAGGTCAAGAATGCTAGTAGAGTGTTCATTAAGCCAGGATTCTGTAAGGAACGCAATGTCGATGGATTCGCTAAGGATGGTTTCAGAGATTTCTATGGCATGTCGGGCAGCGGAGCGGCAGTTAACAAGCATGCAGGTGAGGGGTTTGGGAGTGGGTTTGGGAGATGGGAGGGTATGAATGGAGGTGAGATGAGGAGGGGGTTTAGGTGAGACAGGTGAAGGGGGAGTACGACTGGTTCCCAATATGACGGGGATGCTTGAGAAGGTGGGAGGCGTGTACATGGTTGGTGAGTAAGGAGGGTAGGAATTTTGAAGGTCGGAAATCTCCTGGTGAGAGAGGGTGCAAGTGGTGCGGAGTGGTCTTTGAGCCCGGCAAAGCAAGGGATTTGTTTTCCACGTTTTAGATGCGGTGGGGTTTATTAGACTAGGGCTGGCGGTGTTTTTTCGGGGAGGGAGGTCGTTGGATTTGAAGTTGAGAACATCGTTCCTGAGATGAGAGAGATCTCTGGTAAAGGTGGTGAGGTTACGTTCGATGTTGCGAAGGGAGTTTGAGATAAGAGTGAGGGGGTAAATATGGTGTGGGGGGGAGGAGGACAAATGGGGTTCAGAGTTAGCTGCGGACGGGGGTCTGCTCTGAGGAGGCAATGAGCAAATGCAGGCAGGAGGCCTGATCTGAGGAGGAGAAGAGCCGAAGCAGGTAGGGGAGCAGGGAGGGCTGTAGTTGTATGGGAGAAGGAGTGGCATGTCGGGGTAGGGGGTAGAAGGGACATCTGTGGATGAGAAGTTTTGAGATAGCAAGGAGGTACAGTTGTGGATTGGTGTGGGAGTGAGAGGGGGGATAATGGGAAGAATATGGTTCAGCGAGGGAGAGGATGAGTTGGGAGAAGAGGTGTGGGGGAAAGTGAGATTCAGAAGGTGTGAGGCTGAATTGGGAGGGGAGGAATGAGGGGGTGGAGGAGGAAAGGAAGGGGAATCTGGGTGAGGAGTGTTGTGATTCGGTGGGTGTGAGGATGAGTTGGGATAGGAGGAGTGAGGGGTGGTTGGAGGAGGAAAGGAAGGGGAATTTATTCTCGCAGATGCCTGATCCACCTGAGAAAATAGGACCATTCATAGACCTCGTAATCAAGGTAAACTACAGAGTACAAGAACGAAGAATCGAAAGAGGGAAAGGGAGCGACAATCGCTTTCTGTCGTTTGGGGATAAAGGCACAGACAAAAGCAGAGACGAGCCAACCACTGCTAGCGACGCCCCGGAACCAATGCAGATAGGAGGAGTACGCGGTCCGCTCACCAGCATGGAAAGAGAGAAGAGAAGGAAACAGAACCAATGCCTGTATTGTGGCAAAAGCGGGCACTTCGTTAGGGAATGCCCAGTGAAGCCCACACGCACACGAGGAAGAAGGCCGTTTGCTTTACCCATCAACAAAGGAGACAAGACGGGAAACGAGACAACCCAGTAGTCTACTGGGTTTCTCGTCCTGTAAAATGGTGATCCCTGCAGTTTTGGATGGCAGCCATCATGTGGGTGTGGAGGTGACGTTACGGAATCAGACAGGCAAGGAATGGCTGGTAACCGCCTTACTGGATTCCGGAGCAACCGGTAACTTTATCGACACTCAGTATTCGCAAACGTTGGGTATGACCACGATACCTAAAGACGTACCGGAAACCGTCAAGGCGGTGGACGGAACCAGCCTTACATCAGGCACCAGACGGAAGAAATGGTAATGTCCTTCGTGAACCACCACACCGAAACCATTGACTTCGACGATGCACCACAGTTCAAGGTCATACTGGGCCTACCATGGCTGGTAAACCATAACCCTCGGATCGATTGGGTATCTAGAGCCATAACCCTGGACTCAGAACACTGCAACACTGCTTGTTATACAGAGGAGGCTTCCGTTGGCTTTCGTACCATACAAGCACACTCGTTGCCCCTGCAAGGCATGGGGGTGTTCACCCAAGCAGACGTACCAGAGGCCTATCTAGACCTGGCGGACGTATTCGACAAGAAAGGAGCCAACATTCTGCCTCCTCATCGGTCTTTTGACTGCAGGATAGACCTGATTCCCGGTTCCACGCTTCCATGCTGTCGGATATATTCCCTCACCCAGAAGGAGACCGACCATCTACCCTCATACCTGGATGAGTACCTGAACAACGGGTTCATACGCCACTCCCGGTCTCCGGTGTCCTCCCCTCTTTTCTTCGTGGCTAAGAAGGAGGGAGACCTGAGGACCAGCATTGACTTCAGGGCTATGAACGCCATAACGGTGAAGAACCGATACCCCTTGCCATTGATCTCCAGTATCTTACATCAAGTGAAGAACGCCTCCGTCTACACGAAGCTGGACCTACGGGGGGCTTACCACCTTGTCAGAGTCCGAAGGGGCGATGAATGGAAGACTGCCTTCCGGACCAAATTCGGCCTCTACGAATAACAAGTCATACCCTTCGGACTCTGCAACGCCCCCGCAGCGTTTCAGTTCTTCATCGACGAGGTGTTGAGGGACTACATCGATATCTTCTGCATCGTCTATATCGACGACATCCTGATCTATTCACACAACCTCACGGACCATATCCAGCACGTACGTTCCGTCCTCCAGCAGTTGGGAAAACACTGTCTGTACGTGAAGTTGGAGAAAAGCGCGTTTCACGTTACCACGGTCGAGTTTCTGGGTCATATCATCACTCCGGCTGGAATACAGATGGACAACAAAAAAGTGGAGGCCATACTATTATGGCCTACTCCGACCTCCGTGAAAGACGTCCAGCGATTCCTGGGATTTTCCAATTATTACCGCCGGTTCATCACATGCTTCTCTGGAATGGCAGCGCCTATCATCCGTCTTCTACGCAAAAATGTAAATTTCTGTTGGAATGCCAGAGCGGAAGAAGCGTTCAGGGAACTCAAGAGACGGTTCACTACCGCCCCGTGCTAGCGCACCCCGATGTGGAACGACCGTTCATAGTGGAGGCCAATGCCTCACAGGATGCGTTGGGGGCGTATTGTCACAGAGAGACGCCGACTCAGGTCTCTTGCACCCCGTGGCCTTCTACTCCAACAAGCTCCAACCCGCTGAACATAACTACACGGTGTCGGATCGAGAACTGTTGGCAATAAAGATGGCCTTCGAGGAGTGGAGACACTACCTAAAAGACTCCAAACACCCGTGACCATATATACCGACCACAGGAATCTCCAGTTCCTGCGTTCAGCGTGAGCCCTCACAGCCAGACAGCTTCGTTGGACCTTGTTCTTCAACGAATACGACTTCACAATCACGTTTCGTCCAGGAAAAGAGAACGCAAAAGCAGACGCATTATCACGACTAGACAAACCCGAAGGCATAACACCCACAACCAAGCCCGTTCCTATCGCAGCACTTCCAAGGGGGTGTGGTCACCGCGGAGTTCTTAACCCTGTTACAAAAAGACGTCAGCCACACTGACCCTGTAATTCTGGTAAAAGGACACCAGGATGTGACACGTGAGAACGGGTTTCTGTTCAGAGAAGACAAGTACTATCTGCCGCTAAAAGCACGCCAACAACAAGCATTGTTCATGTGTCATGATCATGTCCTCTCCAACCACCCGGGTTACCACAAAGCCCTGGATCTGCTTCAGAGGGAAGTCTGGTGGCCCACCATGGAGGCTGACACAAGAAACCACGTGGCCCGTTGTGCTGTTTGTCTCCTAGGCAATAAACAGGTCGGAACCACCCAAAGGATTGCTGCACCCCATACCGATTCCGCCGTATCCATGGCACACCGTATCCATGGACTTCGTAGTGGAGCTTCCGATTACCAAAACCGGCTTCACCACTATACTCACCAGCGTGGACCACCTCTCCAAGATGGCTCATTTAGTTCCCTTGAAGAAGCTGCCCACGGCAACCGAATTAGCAGTGGTCTTCATGCACAACGTTGTTCGCCTCCACGGCATCCCTTCGGTGGTGATAACTGACCGTGGTACCCAGTTTGTGTCCCGTTTCTGGAGGGAGGTGTGCAAAATTCTAGAAATGGACATACATCTTTCTTCCGCATACCACCCCAAGACGGATGGACAGGCCGAGAGAACCAACAACTCTATTGAACAATACCTCCGTTGCTTGCTGATCATGGTGGAGAAAGAATGGGTCGAGGTACTATGGTTGGCAGAATATGCATACAACAACAACAAGCATACCGCCATCGGGATGTCTCCTTTCTTTTGCCTCCAGGGACTGCAGCCTCGTACCACCGCCTGGGAGGAACCGCGAAACAGCCCGTTACCCACGGTGCGAGCTTATCATGGGACACTGCGCGATCTCTGGCAACAAGCCCGATTCGAGTTGGCCAAAGCCAAGGAATCCTACAAGGAACATGCCGAAGCGCACAGGCTGAAGGAACCCGAATACCGTGAAGGAGACAGAGTGTGGATCTCCATTCGGCATCTCAATGTGCATGGTCACAAGAAATTGTTGCCCCGCTTTGTGGGTCCATATGCCGTCGAGAGAGTAATCAACCCTGTGTCCATGAGACTCTCCCTGTCTCTGCACATGAAAATACACCCTGTCTTCCATGTTTCTCTTCTGCGTGCTGTTCATCCGGAGTGCACCGTCCCCACTCCACCTTCTTCTGTACTCCTGGATGACCATTTGGAGTACGAGGTCAGGGCCATACTGGGTTCTCGCCGCACCGGGGGGGAAACTGTTTTACCTGGTTGACTGGAAGGGGTATGGTCCTGAAGAGCGTTCCTGGGAACACTTGTCGCACGTGCGCCACGCTCCCGACTGCCTTCCATCTGAGTCACCCGCTCAGTCCTCGTCCTGCCTCCCCTGTCTGATCCTGGGTCGGGGGGAGGGTCTGTTTTGGGGTGGGGGGGGGGGGTACTGTCATGTTACGGCGCCTTGCCGTTCCGTAGTCACCTCTAGACACGAGCAGCAGTCCGTATACTCACTTCCGGTTTCGAAGCCCAGTAGCGGTCTAGTTGTTGACGGTTCTTCCTCTGCAATGAAGCACTTCCGGGGGACACGCATAAACTCTGCGTTTCCCGCTGGCTCGTTGCTTCGGATTCTTGCCAGTATCCAGATGCAAGCTGTAGCCTGCTTTCAAGAGGAAGACACGGGGAACGCTTGTTTCCTCGCGTTTGAGCTTGGTTTCCGCTACCTCGGAAACACCCGTTCCCGACTCCCGCGCTGGAGCGCGTTCAGGTATCCTGTCCTTGCCGGCTAGTGAGGCTTTCCTTACGCGCAGGGGTGCTTTCTGTTCTGATACATTTCCGCGCTGGAGCGCTATTATTTTGGGCATACATTACCGCGCTGGAGCGCTTTGTTTTGTTTTGTTGCATGCCAAGTACACGCAGGAGCGCTATTACGTTGGGCTACTCTTTTCCGCGCTGGAGCGCTTTGTTTTTGGGGTCATTGATACTCGCGCTGGAGCGCTTTGTTTTTGGGGACATTGATACTCGCGCTGGAGCGCCTATTTACCGTACATTATAAACCGCGCTGGAGCGCTTTGTTTTTTGTTCATAAAACACATGCAGGGGTGTGTTTGTTTGCACTACGTTGCCGCGCAGGAGCGCTGCTCTGAGAGCATACAGAAACACACTGTCACGCTTTATCCTTGCTTTATGTTAACCGCGCAGGAGCGCTTACCTTCGTTCGTTCTTACTGGAGCACCTATACTTTCATTGGCTGCGTGATGTTCACAAGCCTGGTGAGTTCATTTGCGGTTGGCTTTTCACATTGAGTGTTTAGAGGTGTACATAGGAAGAAGGAGGGGTCTGGGTTTTCATGCTGACTGGGTCTCTTTTGTCTTCCCCTAGTTACCATCACGATTCTACCAGAACCACTTCCTCCAGTTTAATCCCGTCTACTTTTGCTCCTTTCCCTGGTTTCACCTCATCCCTGCCGGGTACATCCCTCCGTACGGGGTCAGGTGGGTACAGGGGCGGTAGCTCTTGTCGTCTCTGCGGAATCTCTTCACAAGCAGAGGTAAGCCTTGTGGGGAACCTGACAGGCGAGTCGACACCACTCGTCGGGCTCCAAGTCCTCAGGTAAGAGGCACAAGAAGTCGAAGAGTCAACATCACTCTTCTGACTCCCCCCGACGCTCGCACGACGCGGCCGGTGGTTTCCGGTGACAACGCCCTCGCGGCTCCGCCGGAGCCGCAGGCGTCGCGGCCTGCTCCATACCCACCGGTCCCTGGGCAGAACGCGACGCCGGAGGAGATCGATGCCTTCCTCATGGCCATGAGGTCGCTCTCTCCGTCGGATTCCGCGGCGCCTTCGGGCCCAATGGACCCGACTGGGTGTTTCGGCCCCGGCGCCGTCAGGTGCTTCAGCCCCGGCGCCGTCGGGTGCTTCTGCCCCTGCGCCGTCAGCGACTTCAGTCCCGACGCCGCAAGGTCCCACTGGATCTGGTTCCGGGTCGCCGCTGGTCGACCTTACGACCCCGCCGGTGTCGACCCCTAGGGTGTCACCCCCGGCGCCGTCCTCGGACGACGCCGTCCCTGGTCCAACCCTCGGTCCGGATCCGGCTTCGGAGTGGCGTCGCTCGACGCCGCATTCGGCGCCGGCCGAAGAGCAATTCTTCGAGGATCTGGGTCCATCCTTTATCCCTGAATTTCAGGACATGGACGATGAGGGAGACTGGGGGGTCTGAGGACCCCCAGGCACGTGAGTGCCAGTCATATGAGGACTGGACACAGAAATTAGGGGAAGCCAGTGGCCTGGATATCTCCCCAGACACTGGTTTTGTCTCCCCTCCTACCGGGGCAGCTTATAGTGTGGTGCTGATGAGGGCAGCCAAGGCCTTGGCTCTTGAGCTCCGCGTCGCAACAGTGAGGTCCAACATCCTAACAGAGGTCCTTAAACCGCAGGTAAGCTCCCCAGAGCCTCTACTGCCGTTTAATGATACTCTCACAAGTTGTGCACTTGGTCCAGGCCCACTACAGGCCCTCCTGCATATAGGAACGTCGCTAGGCGCCACCGCCCAGCTCCGGGCGACCCTAGTTTCATGTCCACCCACCCCTCCCCCGAGTGTCTGGTTATCCAGGCATTTACCTCCCAATCCGCATTCCCGACGGCACCACCAGATCGGGAATCCAAGAGGTATGAACAGTTCGGAAAGAAGATGTTCTCCTCCCTTAGTTTGGGGTTGCGGTCAGTCAACACCGCGTGCCTCTTGGGCCGCTACACCCACTCTCTGTGGGATACGGTTGCGGCCGTGCTGCCTGAGTGCCCGGAGGGAGCCCGGGCGAAACTCACTCAAGCCCTTGCGGAGGGAAGGGACGCAGCGCGGTACTGTATCAGATGTGGACTGGATACCACGACTCGCCAGGAAGAGCGATTTCCACGTCTGTGGCGGTTTGCTGCCACGCCTGGCTGAGGTCCGCCAACTTTTCAGCCGATGTCCAAAACACCCTTATGGAAATGCCGTTCGATGGCAGCCACCTCTTCGGTGGCAAGGCAGATTATGCGCTGGAACGCTTTAAAGACTCCAGGGCTACGGCCAAATCCTTGGGCCTGTCGGCCCGCGCCAGCAATCTTCTGCCAAGCGCTCCTTTTGTGGCCACGGAAGGGGTGCTCCCACACGTCCTGACAGCCACGGGCCGCAGACTAACATTCAGCGCGGTGGCGGACGTGTTTACCGTCACGGCGGTAACAGGGGACAACGGCGCGGCCAGTCCACATTCACCCCCGCAGCATCCACCTCAAAGCCTTCCTAGTCCAAGCTTTCAGGCCCATTTGATGCCAGTCGGGGCAGGGTTCGCTTTCACCTCCTCCACTGGAGCTCCATCACATCGGACAGGTGGATGCTGAAAATCGCCCGAAGGGGCTACTCCCTCCCCTTCGAGGAGACCCCTCCAGCCATGCCACCGCAGTACCACCGTGTGTCGGGGGATCACTTGCAACTTCTGCAAGAGGAAGTTACGGCCCTCTTGGCCAAGGGGGCCATCAAGCGCGTTCTTGGGCCAGAAGTAGGGTGTGGTTGTTACTCCCACTACTTTCTGGTTCCCAAGAAGGGCAAAGGGGGCCTGCGCCCTATCTTGGACCTCCGGAACGTCAACGGCTTCCTCCGGAAGGAGAAGTTCAAGATGCTGACTTTGGCTCAGGTCTTAGCTACCCTAGAACCCTTGAGACTGGATGGTAGCATTGGACTTGCAGGACGCCTATTTCCACATCCCCGTCCTGCCGGCCCACCGGCGCTACCTGCGGTTCACGGTAGGCCACGAGCACTTTCAGTTTACTGTGCTCCCCTTCGGCCTTACCAGCGCCCCACGGGTGTTCACAAAAGTGATGGTTGTAGTCGCAGCTCATCTGCGCAGGTTAGGGGTTTCAGTCTTCCCCTACCTCAACGACTGGTTGTTGAAGGCGGGCTCGCCCCAGACAGTCGTCAGCCTCCTCCAGACTACGGCCGACCTCCTGCACCTGCTGGGGTTCTCCATCAATGTGCCGAAGTCGCACCTGTGTCCCTCTCAGAAGCTCCTCTTCATCAGCGCAGTTTCGGGTTTATCCTCCCGAACGGGTTCGGGATATTCAGGCTCTGATTCCGATCTTTCAGCCTTTATCCCGTATCTCGGTCAGGTTGACGCTGCGGCTTCTGGGGCTGATGGCCTCCTGCATCCTTCTGGTGCATCACGCCAGGTGGCGGATGCGGGCTCTGCAGTGGGACCTGAAGTTTCAGTGGGCCCAGCACCAGGGCAACTTGTCCGACCATGTCTTGATCTCGGAGGGCACTGAAGTTGAAGTGGTGGCTCACGGACCACGATTGGGTCAGCGGCAGATCCCTCTCCCTACCACAACCGGAGCACGTATTTGCGACAGACGCGTCCCTCCAGGGTTGGGCGGGGGGCCACATGTGAGAGGCGGAGATCAGAAGCCTCTGGTCTCCGGCGGAGTCCCGGCTCCATATCAACCCTCTGGAGCTGCGGGCGACCTGGCTTGCTCTGAAGGCATTCCTCCCCTCTGTCCGGGGGAGTGTAGTGCAGGTGTTTTTCGGACAACACCACCGCCATGTGGTACTGCAACAAACAGGGCGGGGTGGGGTCCTGGACCCTTTGCCAGGAGGCTCTGCGCCTCTGGCAGTGGCTGGAACATCAGGGCATGACCCTGGTGGTTCAACACCTGGCAGGTTACCTGAACGCCAGGGCGGACAAACTCAGCCGTCGGTGCATGATGGATCACGAATGGCGTCTGAACTTGGACGTGGCGCAAGGCCTCTTTCAGCAGTGAAGAGAGCCTTGGTTAGATCTATTCGCCACAGAAGAGAACGCGCAATATCATCAGTTCTGCGCATTGGAATTTCCAAGGCTGCACTCGCTCGAAGAAGCTTTTCGTCGCGAGTGGAGTTGCGGTCTGTTGTACGCCTTTCTGCCTATACCACTTCTGCCCAGAGTGCTGAAAAAGATCAGGCACGACCGGGCCCAAGTCATCCTTGTGGCTCCGGACTGGGCACGAAGATACTAGTATCCCGAGCTACTCAGCATGTCAGTCGATCTCCCGATTCGTCTGCCTCTTCAGGAGGACCTTCTGTCGAAGCAGCAGGGGACGGTCCTCCACCCGAACCTGTCCAGTCTCCACTTACATGCGTGGAGATTGAGCGGCGGCAGTTGAGGCCATTTGACTTGCCTCCTGAAGTTTGTAACGTCATTCTGGCAGCCAGGCGTCCCTCCACAAAGTCGGTATACGCCTGCAGGTGGAACAGATTTGTGGCATAGTGCACAGCAAAGGCTGTGGATCCTCTTGCTGCCCCTCTCTCTGAGGTTCTTCTCTTCCTTCTTTCTCTTGCCCAGCAGGGCTCTGCTCTGGGCACTATCAAGGGCTACCTTTCTGCCCTTTCAGCCTTTCTGAGGCTGCCTGATCAACCTTCTTTGTTCAAGTCCCCTATTGTAAATAGATTTCTAAAAGGCATCACACACACATTTCCTCCTGTTCCGTTTGTGATGCCTCAGTGGGACTTGAACCTGGTTCTTACGTTTCTGATGTGCGCTCCTTTTGAGCCACTTCACAACTGTCCTCTCCGCCTTCTTACTCTGAAGACTGCTTTCCTGGTTGCCATCACCTCTGCCAGGAGAGTGAGTGAACTCCAGGCCCTTTCTTGTACTCCACCTTTCCTTTCTGTCCATCCGGACAAAGTGGCGTTGCGCATTAAGCCATCTTTCCTGCCCAAGGTTGTCACGGCCTTCAACATCGGGCAGTCTATCACCTTGCCAACCTTCTTCCCGCCACCGCATCCCTCTAAAGAGGAAGAGCGCCTCCACTGTCTGGACCCAAAACGTGCGCTCTCATTTTACTTGGATCGCACACGCCAGTTCCGGGTGGATGACCAACTCTTTGTTGGTTACGTGGGCGATAAGAAGGGGAAAGCGGTGCACAAGAGGACCATCTCCCGGTGGATCATCTTGTGTATCCAGGCATGCTACTCCTTGGCTAGAAAGGAGCCCCCTGTTGGATTACGGGCTCATTCCACCCGAGCCACGGCGACTACAACTGCCCTGGGCCGGGGTGTGCCCTTACAGGATATCTGTCAGGCAGCTACGTGGGCATCGCTGCACACGTTTGCAAGACACTACTGCCTGGACAGTCAAGTCTGGAGGGATGGCTTCTTTGGCCGTTCCGTCCTCCAGGAATTTCTGGTGTGATTATTGGTTCGCAGACCCACCACCGGGGTTGGTATTGCTGGGGTATCTATTCTAAGGTAAGGAATCTAATACTAACGTGTCTCTTTCAGATGCACAAGTTACTACTTGTGTAACGATATATCTGTAAGAGACATTAGTTAGTATTAGATTCCTTACCGACCCACCCATCCTCCCCGTTCTGCGAACCGATATCTAGGGTTAGGGTTACCCCCCTTTCAGGGCCCTAGTTTCAATGGCACCAGTGTTGGTTTTTAACATGGCTCTGCGTTTCTGGCGCGGAACAGCTGTGTCCAAGAACTGACGTCAGCACGCGGAAGCGGCGTCTAAGTACTCCGACGACGTCATCACGACGCCGACGACGGACGCGGAGCCGCAGACACCTACCGACGCGCAGGGGTACTGCTACGCAAAAATTTCCGGATCCAGTATGACACCTGGGGATATTCTAAGGTAAGGAAACTAATACGAACTACTGTTTCTTACAGATATATCATTACTAAAGGTAAGTAACTTGTGCTTTAAGTTCGTAAATCAAGAACCAATGAGTTTGGGTTATATTAGTACCTTTAACTGATGCCAAGTGTCAGTCAATTCAATGGTGTGAACTTTATAAATAGTGATTTCTATTTTGATAAAAGCTTTGCACGCCATCACCATTACAACAGAGTTCAGAGATACTTTTCATAGTGTTGAGGCAAATAATTAAGTACTTTACTTTATTCTGTAGTTGTATACTAATGTTTTACACACTGAAATGTCAAGTGTCTCAAATGATGTTCCATTTCTGGACTTAGTAACAGATCATGGTTTGCCTTTATCGCTTTGGGGGACTTTAAGTACCCAAACATTTATATTTTGTAAATGCATTTCATTGATAAGGCACCACTGGCTATCAGTGAAAGTGGCCAAGTCCAAACAGGCGACCTGGGCTCACACGAGCACAGTGTAAGGGGGTTAATACTGACGTGATTGTCAACAATTCACAGTGTTTAACACAATATTCAATCAAGAAATACAATAATCACTTCATATGTAATATCCACTGTTCACTAAACAAATTCATGAGAAACAAATATCATGCGTGTATAACACGTTTCATTTCCATTGATACAATCAAAAGCATTCATAATAATATACCAAACAAAAAGCCCAATGCATTTCGGAACGCCTGTCCCTTCGTCAGGGGCGAATCTGAAAGAATGTAAAAACATGAATCATTTATGCATTTTCAAAGCATAGAGTAAAACCATAATCCACATCCAAGAAACGTATTCACACAATGTGCATGCCAAGTTCAACTCGAACAACCAGCGAAGCCTATGCCAAGGGACTGGTGTCACCGCCCGCAGGACAGCCACACCCTGCAATCCAGTGTACCAAGCACAAATACCAGAATAAAGCTGTGACCAAATACTCATGAAGTTACCTTCACCACACCGTCTATCAATTGTGTATCCACTAAGTAGTGTGTCCAAAGCTTCCGTATACCACCTAAAAGAGGTGCAGAAACTAAACTGGTAATTGATCTGAACACAGTGTAGAAAATAGATTCCTTCATTCAAGGGCAGCGCGTGGCAGCTCAAAACACCTTAATTACTCTCAGACTCTGCAAGAGCGGGAGAAAGTACAACAACCATTGATTTAATACAATGCCTGAAATCAGAGTGTTGATCATAAAACTAAATTATCCAGCAGAATGCCTACCTCTATGTGTCAGAACATCCCCAAAGAGTCTGGTAAATAAGACCTCAGGAACCAATATCTAAAAACAATAAGGACTCTCTTTAGGTAATCATAAAATTAGGGCTGATGGTTCACTAACATCGAAAAATTCCCTGCTCTTACCATGGTAATGATGCGTTGGGATATCCGTGAACATGTAATTTTTTTTTTTGTCAAGCCCACAAATGGATAATAACCTTCCATACGGTTTACAATGTTGCAAGGAGCAATGTGACAAATAGTTTTTTAAAAGACCATTGTTTGAAAGCAGATTAAGGGGTACATGCATCATTGCTTTTTGCGGTCGAAAAAGGGCAGATTCGCAAATGCATAAATCGCTATTTAAGTAATTGCTGCATTTGCGATTAATTCAATTGCAATTGCATTTAGGGAATTGCAAATTACGATTCCCTAAATGCAATGCAACAAAAAAAATTGCAATTTCGCTTTTAAGAAACGCAAATTACCATCAACTTAAAGTTGATGGTAATTTGCGAAAACCTTGAAAAATGCACAAAAGTGAATTTTCTTAAAGTTCTATGTTGCACCCAAACATTCCCTGGGGGAACGTATGTGTGCAACATGTTTTTTAATTGCACTTTCAGGGGTGCATCAGGGTGTCCTTTTGGCACCCTTGAAATTGCATGCGCAGTTTGCGAGTACCTACGGGGTACTCTCAAATTGAGCATGCAATTCCCATTGATTCCTTTGGGCTTCTAGGCCCATAGGAATGAATGGGAAGCCATTCCTTAATTCTGACTTGCAATTTGCGAGTCTCAATTAAGGAATATGTAGGAAACGCACATTTGTTTGCAATTCTTACATGCATAGGCAATTGCGATTCCTTAATAGCGATTAAGGAATCGCAATTTCCTATACCGATACCTGTGCACCTAACTTTCAAGTGTATATCCGCCCAAACAGTTAGTCCCTGTGGCTTTAATGATCTGCTTTCAGTGCTAAAAATTCTGAAACTTAGAGGACAGAGATAAACACCCATCTTCCCACCTAACGGACAACCTCCTAGCCTCCTTGGCAAAAATACCCCCAACAACACCCTAACCCCCCTCTGGACTAAGATTATAAACAGCTCCATGATGACTAGAGTGATGCCAGAGGGTCTCAAACTCGGCCAAGTCATGTCACTGCTTAAAAAGCTGGGAGCGACCCGAACAACCTCAGTAACTTCAGACCAGTTTCCTGTCTCCACTTCCTAGTCAAAACTCTAGAGAGATGTGTTCTCTCACAACTAAACAAAAACATAGATAACAACAATCTCAAGGACCCTCATCAGTCAGGCCTCAGAAAAGGATGCAGCATGAAAACAGCTATCCTAAACATAGTAGATGACCTACACAAATTCCTGGATACAGACCATTGCTGCCTGCTCATACTCCTAGACTTATCTGCGACCTTCGACACGGTTGACCACAAGCTTCTCTTGGACTCCCTCCAAAATAGGATTGGAGCGGACTGGATGGTCGTGCGCTGAGTCACATCTTTTCTACAAAACTGCTTTCAACAAATAAAATCAGACAATATGACCTCTGACACAACCGCAATAACCCCAGGTGTTCCCCAAGACTCTGTTCTTTTGCCGACTCTGTTCAGTATCTACATGGACCCCCTCACCATCATTCTCAACCAAGCAAACATCCCCCTCATCTATACGCAGACGACACCTAGCTATACATGGAAATCTCCTCATTAGACGACGTACAGTGAGCGGTTAAATGCCACCCTCAAAGAAGTCCAACTATGGCTATCTTGCAACCACCTAAAACTCAACCAAGATAAGACATTAGTTTTTCTCATATCATTGACAGAGCAGTCCCCCCATTGCAAAAACGGCTAAACTCCTTAGATGCTCTCAACTGCATTCTAACTCTAGCATACTCCATCAAATCTCTAGGACTCACACTGGACCCTAAGCAGATCATGAAAAATCATATAAAGAATAATGTGAAGAGCGCTTTCTACAACTTGAAACTTTTGAACAAAATTAAACCCTACTTATTGCAGATCGATCTTAAAACTGCCAAGCAAGCGCTGGTGCTGTTTATATTAGTCTATGAGAACGCCACCCTCAGGCACTATGAAATCCCACCTTGCACCCCTTAGAACCACTCTCAATGCAGGAGCCCGAATGGTCACAGGAATAAAGAAATATGTCCACCTCCCCCCTGCCCTGAAAAATCTGAATTGGCTCCTGATTGAAGTTTGCAGCTGCTTCAGAATTCTCGTCTTACTCACAAAGCCCTTCACACTGGGAAACCAGCCTACCACTCCTTAAAACTCAAAAAGGTAGGTCAGTCGAGAAACCTAAGAAGCTTGAACACCCTACTCTTCATACCACCTAAAGTGCACAAACAAAAAACCCTTACTCGCTCCTTCTCGAGCAATGCCCCAAAAATCTGGAGCTCCATACAAATACATATCAGGACGAACCCTCCTTCTTGAGCTTCAAGAAACAGCCAAAGGAATTCCTCAACTGACATCTCATCTAGATGGAATTGAATCGCCCAAGATGGGCTCTACAAACCCAGCTCTCTCTGTTCTGATTATACTTGTTATCGTGATACAAGCATGTACTGATGTAAAGCGATCAGATCCCCCTGGGTCTAGCCAAGGCTATATAAAAATCTTAAATAAAAAATAAATAGAGCTATAATGCAAAACAAATGACATATCCAAGTCCATTAGAACTCCATGAATCACTTGCTGTTGTACTAGAAACAAATGCAGTGATTTCAAGTGATGAAAGCGTGATCCATCTGTCATCAATTCTGACCTCTCAGACGTGCATTTTAAATGTATGGTTAATGCCTGTATACATTTAACAAGATCAGGGCCTTGCCATCACTGACATGGTGCTCCACTGGCAGCAGGAAGTCTGCCAAGTCCCTGCGGGTCTCTTGTAACACATAGGTCAGATTTCTTAGACACCTGCCATGCAAAAATGAATTGCCCCACCAGTGGTTTTCTTAATGCCCAGCCAAATTAAGGGTAGGTGGTTCTGCAGCCTGGGTAAGTGCTGCAGACCTTAATGTTTTCATACTGCCCGAATTCCATCAACAAAGCCAAGACCCGCAACAAGTATCTGACCACTTCCCTTATGTTTGCTTACTTGTCATGAAGATTTGGGGGAAAGTTATCCAAAGTCACAAAATTAGGATGAAATTAATTATTTCTGATGTTTAGAATCATTGGACGGCCTTATTTTGAAATGGCCTCAAGGTCCACCAATGTGTCCTCCCACAGCCAGTGGGTTACCGGGGTTTTGAGGTTGGTACTGTGATTAATGGGGGGGGGGGGATAGGGTTCTAAGTTTCATAGATTGATACACATTGAGATGTCAGAGGTTAAGGCATTGGTGTCAAAATCAGCATCACTGACCCCTCACAATAAGCATATGTAATAGGAGGGGGTCAACCCAATGTCCATCTGGAGCAGATGGACAATGGGATGTTGGGGTCTGGTGAGGAGAATTCCATACGCATCCATCTCCACACACCACCAAGACACTACCACTCCATGTCAAGTGCCGAACTTCAAGATTAGGACCTAGCTGCAGACCGCACAAGTGTTTTTGAGTTTTTGTTTCATTGGTATATCAGCTGCTGTTGCTCTGCACTCCTAGGCCAATTTCAGGCCTCGAGGATCAAAGCAAAATAGAGTCCTGCCACGGGGCAAGAAAAACATCAAAACTAAAACAAATACAGTTGTATGATAACAACTGCTAGCAGCCATTTCCTGGCAACTTTACTCATGCTTAAACCAAGTGTCAGATTGGATGTCTGCCAAAAGCCTAAAATTCAACACCGTCAAATCGGAGGTACTTGTCATTGGCAACAATCCTTCCATCTAGAATTAAATACTCTGGTTGTTCTAATAGATAACCTTAAGATGGAAGCCCAGGCCAGGAAATTAGCTGCCAGAACCCTCAGAAAAGCATTGGGATGGCTACTGTCTTCCACACGTAGAGTGGCAATCTAAGGTCTAATTCTGCCACATTCAGACTGTGGGTGTTCACTATGTTTTGGAAACTCCCAATCAGTGATAAAAAAAACTTCAGATGATCTAAAATGCAGTGGCTCTGACTCTTCTGGGACTACCAAAATGCCACTCCCTCTCTCTACCTCACTAGCAGCATTACATTGGCTATCAGTATACAAAAGGATACAGTTCAAGGCGCAATGTATAGCACATCAGGCTTTGAACAAGAAGGGACCAAAACTGTTGCAACATTTCATATGTTCCTACTCCCCTGGAAGATTGCACTCTGCAAATCAAGGTTTGTTCACTGTCATCAAAATGGAGGACGGTCATTTTCGTATCTAGTCTCTAAACTATGGAACACCCTACCAGTAGCATTAAGGAAGCATTAAGGAAGAACAAAGTTCCGGAAACAACTTAAGACATTCCTGCTCATCTAACGTACTGTGTACAGCCCGACAATGCCTAGAGCGCTGGGAGGCCCATTGGGTAGCCACGTGCTATAAAAGTGTTGAGAATACAATAGAACTATTGAGCTTTCATTCACATAACCAAAGTACTAATATCCTCATTAGTCCTTTATCAACTAGACCATTGTAATAGTATATTAGTAGGCTTCCATTTTGCTCTTTCACACCACAGGCCAAGTTTCAAAAGTTTGATATCAGAACCCTTTACAATCGTCCCTGACACACTCCTGTCTCTCAGTAGCATCATAGTAGCATCACTAAGACAGTGGATTTTCAGGATAAGATAGAGCTCTTTACAAGCTATTGCTCCTGGTTTTTAAATCCACAAATGTCTTCTCCTCTTACAACCTCAATATCTGTGTGATAATTCCCTAATTACAACTTATTCTTTGCCAATATAAAGGTCCTAGTCACACTTAGACTACTATATGCAATTTTGAGAGTTTGAACCTTTCACTTACAGGGTTTACTACAAGGGAACACTGTTCCAATTTAACTGTGCTTTACTTCTCTACTCTTGCCGTTCAAAATGTTATTATTGCAATCTAGTTAACTAACTTTAGCCTACACTTAACCTGTATATGTATTTATGATAAATATGCATATTGTTTTGTCATTGTTCAACATCCATCGTTCATTCAACACAGCAACTTTAGTTTAGTCACCCAACACTGCTAATGTTTTATGTAGTACAACACTGTTAGTATGTATAGAAGTTCTAGTTGAAATGCTGTGCAGCTGAGAAATAAAAAAGTAAGTGGGTGTGCTAAGAGTCTTAATCTCTGTGGGGCATTGCTCTTATATTTATTAGACCTTTATAACTAGATGCAACTTATACAAATACAAACTCATATAGCTAAGGGCATTTCCATGTCTGAAGAATTTGAAATTGAAAGCATCAAATTGTGGTTTGTTCTAATGAGAGAAAAATTGTGCTTATATTTACTTTTGGTTCCTAGAAAACTTGGTGTATGTTAAAATAGGTTTAGTATTTGTGTGCATCCTAATTTAGATATTTTAAATTACATATACTTTATTTCAGGTGGAAAACATCTCCTATATTGAAAAAGACATGGAGTCTAAAATAAAGGAACTCATCTATGCAGACTCTGATCTTATCGTAACCCCTATTATTGACAACCCTAAGGTATAGTACCAACATCCAATAGTGTTAATAGAGTCCCAAACTAATTTTCTGTTATACAGTGCCGCAGTTACTCATCATTTCATTCCAGAATTTCCTGATAACCACGCCCTCCATGATAATTTATTGTATGTTAAAAAAGGGAATAGCTTTTAATATGCAGGTTGAGTTGTTTATGAATACATTCTTAAAATATATTGTATGTCATGTTTTGAGGGATTTTTGTTTATTGCCATTCGAATAACAAGGCTTCTGTGTAACTGCGGGGGGATTGTTTTATACATTTGTCCCACAGAGAGATAAAGGTAAACATCTGGCAGCCTTGCCCAAGTCCCTTGTCTATTTTTGCAGCTCTATACCTTTTCTGGCTGTGTCCCTTGCACTGTATGGCTCATACCTTTCATATCTCATTTTTTGTTACACTGTTGTCTTACTCTCGGCTCTTCTTCCCTGGTAAAATTATCTTACAAGATTCTATATCAGTGGATCCTTCTAAAGACTGGGAGTTCCTCGTACCTTTTCCTGTTCTTTGTTTTCTGGGAGATGTAACCTCCAGAGGTTAACAAGTAGCTGAGTCGGACATCATGCATTTATTTTGTACGCTTGCTTTGGGTTTCTCCTGGAGAGAGACTCCCAGCCCACCCCACGGCTTTGTGCAAAGGCCATGGCTGGACCATTCTGCATGCAAATCACAAAAGTGTAGAACGGCCCACAGAACCAAACTGTTTGAACACACAAGGTCTGTCGGCAACTTGGGTATAAAGGTGAGTCAAAAACTTCCAAACAATTTCTCAAGATTTTTTGACTCGCCATAAGCCTAGGGTCCTACTGCAGTGGAGGTTGGAGGACTTCCTAGAATTCCGGAGTTGGAGGTAACATCCATCCACTTGCTCTAACAGAGACGTTGGTAGGCATGCCATGATATAGACAGAAACACAATCTTTGCTCAGACAGTCGGTTACAATGACAAACAGTAAGAAGGGGATTGGAAAAATCGTATTGGGACTAACGACTAGCTGCTCATAGTTCCCCAAAGATTCCCAACCACTGAGGCAATGGCCTAATGTACCTTTACCCCCAGACGCTTTCCATGTTAAATCCATGAGTACTGTTCCCTCTAGTACCAATAGGATTTACCCTCTGTGAATTATGTCTGTGCTTTTATTAGTTGCGTTATTAGCATTAACGTACTTATCCTTTTATAGACTGAAGTACTGGCAGAACAGTGATTTGTTAACTTGTGTTTGATACTTATTGAATGTTGAGTCTCTAACCCCTTACCACTTCCCTGAGTAAGCCTTGGACTTCTCAGCTTTGCTACACTCAAGTGCTAGAGGTGTGTGCTTGATGGTCAGTTTTGGATCCAATACTAGGGTAATCTCCAGGACATCAGTAGTAAATGATGCTCATTCACCAAGTTGAGCCCATTAACTCCTTGACTGTCCTCGGACTCCTGAATTGTTCCCACCCCAAGAAAGACTCTATGTTTGCCTCTGCAGGGTGAACATGTGCAGCACACATGGGGTTTAGCCCCCCAGATGCACAGGACATCAGTCCGATTTGTTGGAGAGGTATTGCACCACCCTTTGCACACTGAAGGATTTAACACAGAACAGCTCATATGATGGATGGAAATAGACTGCATTTGGGAGAGGTGAATGCTTCCTTATACATCAGCAATTTAAGCTTTTTTGATAGTTGGAAAACTAGAGGCACAGTCACAGAGCTACCTTATAGGTTGCTGTGCTCCGACCTCCACATTCCTGGCTCCCAGTCATGCTCCAACGTGTATGATTAGCAGGCTGGCTGAGCCCATTCATATACATAAAGGGTAACAGCGTTAGGCCAGGAAAATATGGGCAATGGCTATGTGCTTTATGCTGGTTGATTGGCCCCTTTGCTGTCATAACAGTATGCATGTTCCATTTTCTATGCTGTAGGTTAGTGTACGAGACTGACAGGTCTTGAGTAGTCTTGAAGCTGACCCATTTTCCTGTCAATGAGACTCATGTCTGTCTTTACTGCACTGTGGCCCATGACTTACATGGGTCTGAGTACCGAAAAAAGGTCTAAACTAGGGGGCCAAAGTCTGTTTTGCTTGCAAAAGTTGGTCACGTTTTCTAGGCCCAGTTCTGTCATCACACTGTGATTCAGGGGCCTTCGACAAAAAAGGGAGTTGTTCTTCGATGTTTAGGCAATGAGTACAGTCACTGTATAGGAAGGCATGGGAGCAGAGGAAATACTGGATCTGATCATTAACACAGGCTTACATTGTTGAAACACAAGCAGTGTAGACACCAGTATGGAACATAAAGTCTGGGAAACAAATATGGGTTATAGTCTTTAATCTGTGGCTAGGAATCAAGGCTCGCTCTATGCTATCAAGTTGATGAGAGAAACTCCTCCATCTTCCTGTGACCACCTATTTTATTTTTAAATATTTCAAAACGATACAGTCAGGCAGCTAATTAAGTGTTTTCATAATGAATTGTTCCCTTGTATCAATGAGTGTTCTGGCTCCTGGGCACAGAAGAAGGGCATGGTTTACCACAATTCTTTTCAGTGCGATGTTTTTGAATGGGCCAATCAGAGCTTTAGCACCTGTTGTCTTGATAAAGAGTGAGAGGACTCCAGTGTACCTGGGGAGGAGCATCCAGCAGTGGGGCTTGCAGTCCACTCCGGAAGGTGACTGGATACAGAGTGATAGACTAGAGTGGATTCCACTAGGCTGTTCGCGATGTCTCTAGATTCAGTGAGAGCGCTCAGAAAGGAGCAGTAGCTGGAGGGTCTATGTCCTCCCCTGTTTTCAGTTGGTTCCTTGCAGTACTATGAAATCCTCAGAAAGCTAGTAGCATCACATGAAGAAAATCTAAAGTTTAAGGCTGTTGCATGTGGATTAGCCTTTTCTGTGGCTTAGTCCCAACTACAGCATGGTTCTGTTGCTGATCCACAGATCACAACAGAAATGTTGAGTAACACAACCTCATGAAAAACCTTTCCTTCCTGGTAGACTCTTGTTCTTATGAAGTCTATTTGGGTTGGGGGAAGACAAGGCATTGCAAAAGAGAATTATGTGATTCTTTACAATCACTGTCCTGAAAAAACACCCTTGAGAGCTTTACTCTGCAAATCGGTGACTTGGCTATAAGCCTGGCACCAGCCAACATCGATAGCCCCAAATTCAACCGACCTAGCATGCCAAACGGCAAGAAATTGTGCTTTCTTCACTGAAACCTCCAGATTGCATATATACGGTGAGAGTTTTCACTTCAGGTGATTTCTGGGATGACTGCTATCCCTTCTTACATTCTCGCACTGTAGTCTAGTTAGGGTAATTTTAACAATGTAGTTAAAACAGAGACGACCACTTTGTATAGACATTTCCTTTTGTGGCCGGAAATATTTGCTTTAACTTTTGTTTTGCAGTTTCTCTCTTTTGTCGTACGTCTTACCTGAGCACATGTAGCCTTTTAATCTTCATGCAATGCACTCTGTCTTTGCGGCATCTCTTTTTATGCATCCTATTTTAGATGTGCGAACAATATCCTTAATCATCTCTGTCCCCAGGAGAACGAACTGCAAGGCGATTCCCCTGACCCTTCTCATCACATTCACAGGACAAAAAATCTTTTGTTTTTTCCTGAAAAGACCTCCCTTGACCCGAACGAGTCCTTGACTTCCTGGTTGGGTTTAAATGTTTTTTTGAGGCAGGATGCTGTATAAATTGGATTTTAGGTGATCCGTAGAAGCATCTGTGTGACATTTAGTGATAGTTTTTCTCATCAAGCTGTTTTCTATTGCTGTATGTACTGCACAGCTCACTGATTGCAGTCTATCATGAACTGGCCTCAGAGGCCTTCTAGAGAGAAGCAGGGCAGTTCAAGTCGAGCACTCGTAATCACCACTCTTCATCTATGGTATTCCTATTGAAATGTGCAGTGCTGCCATGTTCTCTCTACAGCACACATCTGTGTTTCTGAATGTCACATCTGATGCCTGTTGCAATAAACTGCCCTGCAGTATTTTTCCTGTTTGCAGGGTTTTCACCTGCCTATCTCCCTCCATGACATTACTATAGGAGTGACTTCAAACTGAGAGTGGAAACTTACTTACACAATATTATAAAAAAGAATGACATGTACCGCAGGGTTCTCAAGCCTTTTAGTGTTTTGTTTGTATTACTGGCTTGCTCTCCACACCCACCTACCTCATCACCTTTCTGTCCTGTGACTCTTGCGATTAACAGCTGAGGACTAAGCTGCTTAAGCCATCCGAGAAGATATTGTGCCTTACGGGTGGTGCAGATTGTGGGGATTGTAGTATTTGTGAACAATGGGAAATGTGCTGCCCTACCTGCTGATGAAGTGGCCCATGCTGTTACTGTAAGTGTAGAAACTGGGGTTTCTAAAAGTGTTCTTATTTGCTAATAAAGGGTGAGCTACCCCTTGAGATCCCTCCCATTTGAGAACCTGCTTACACTATTATTACACTATTAGATGGAAATGCAATCTTTCCCCTCAAATATAGTCTTGAAAGAGACACAGTGTGTCATTCACCACTGGGTCTCGTGACTATGAATGCAAGAAGGCATATGTACTCAGAACATCTCTACCCCCTTTCCCCCAAACATCTTCAGAACTGACAAATTAGTATAGAAGATGAAAGTCTAGCTCCTAAGGGTGAACACTGTGGGTTGGTGCAAAGGAAATATTGGTTGGATTTCTATCACTCTGCCTCACTGCTAATTTACAGATGTCCATTTTTTAGACATCCATGCAGATGTAGGATTATTCCATATTTCACATCTTCATAAGATGCTGAATGATGTTTCGAGAGCAATTTCAAACTGCTATTAATTGGAAAATGTGCCACTTTCGAAGGCAAAGTGAATTTGCGAGGGTCACCATTATGAAGAGTTGCCTAAACCATGTTGCCGATATTCATGTTGTTAGGTCCACAAACACATATATGATTCTTTTGTAAGAAACATGCAGAGTATGAATACAGCTGAAAGAAGCATTGAAGTATTTTCTTAGTAGATGTGAAAGTAATTATGGCAGGGTGAAGTTTGCAGATGCCCCTCATTTAACCCGTTCTCTTGCACTTCCATGTATTCCTAAATGTTAGAGGGAAAAGTCAGCAGCACTTCTGTTTATTATTTCTGTATTTTATATGAACTTCTGAATGGAAGACAGGAAGGTGGAATTGAATTGGGTATCAGAAGGGCATACTGCTAATCCTATTGCTGTGTTATATCCCTTCATCAGCTGTGCTATGGAAGGGAAGCAGGTGGGCTGTGGCAGCTCAGGAAGCGCTGCTCAAGCTGCATAAAAAAGTTAGTGTGGTGTACTGCACACAGAGAGACCATTCCTATCCTATAGGTTTTGAGCCCAACAAATTGAACAAGATGGTACATGATACGGAAGGAGGCACAGTTTGCAGGCTCTTACTCTGAGAAGAGCAACGTTTCATAGAATATGATAGAAGAAAGCAAATCAACATCACTTGCTTATGAATATGCACAGGCTGGTCGATATATGGGCACCAGAGCCTAAGCCTAAATTCTTACATGGTGTGTGGGCATGCAAGCAACCTAATTGTCACAAAAAAGGGAGCATTCCTAGAAAAGTGGAAATCCACGTTTGTGAGGTCACCACATTGTACTTTTTTATTTGGTGGGGCAAAATGCTGTGGTCTTCATGAAAATTAGAAACTAATGCCATAGAGCCAATGTTTAGCTTCACGCAGACCAGCGTATCAAGGAATCTATTGACATTGTTGAATGCGGGCCATTGTTGTTTGTGGGTCTAGTTTATTTATCTCGTCTCATTATATATTAGGGATGTTATGGTGGTAGCACACTGAACAGTATTGCTTTTTCATTTTAGATTATGAAGCAAGCTCCAATTAGATTTGATTCGAAAACCTTGGCTCTCTCAGCACATTCAGGTAAAAGAGTTTGATAGTTGTTTTAAAATGTTCTCTTTAATATAAACATGCTCCTAAACGCCTGATCCGAAAGAGTTCTGGAAAAATTAGGAAATGCTTTTAAGCAGTCTTCTACTATATTCACATAGAATTGCTCCAGAAAAGATAGGGAGCATCAAATTTGCATGCTAGTGCTCCATGCTTACAACTCATAGTTTCAATGCCTGTGGCAGCAGTCCAGATGCTTTTGTTTCTCAGCCCAGAGATGTTTGTTAGTTTCTGTTATTTTGTCTCACCCTACCACCATTTATTGAAGCCATCAAGTATTGATAGTAGCTTCAAAGACTTTAAATTTCAGAGAGCAAACATTGCTTGCTGTCCCTCCGTGTCTAGTAAGAGCCTAGCCTCTACAGAAAGCTCATATATGATTGGATTATCCATCATGAAAAAGCTGAAGAAGTTTCAAGGCCTTTTTGCATAAGAAACGGGGCTAAAGAGACTTCCTTAAATTGATGGGCAATTTTCTCTTGGAGGAGGAGCTTAGCGCACAACCAAGATGGCCGCGTGAGCTTAGGGCTCCCGAGACCCTCGCAACCTCCCGCATCTATCCTGTCGTTTATCCTGTCCCTTATTGACGTCATCTTGAAGGCGAACCACGACTGAGGTGTAATCTGCTTACGGATTTTGAATCGAACCCTGGGAGCCGGAGTTACGGCGATTAGAAGATTGCGGCCTACATCTCCGTGGTGCCCGGCTGTGGAGTTGGCATGGTGCCCGGGTCGTAGTTGAATAACATCGGCTTGAGGGGGCTGGTTCGTCCTGTTCGGTTGCTTTCACTTTCAGTTTTGCTTTCAGGGAAGCTCTGACTGGAACCGAGCCCACCCCTTAGCCTGAAGACGGCCGCCCAGTGGCACCCACAAGTGTGATTTCTCACCGACTTGCCGGATCTGGAGGACATTTGGCCTGTGCCCCCTGGCTGGGGCTGCCTCCGCCAGAGGGGACCAGTGGCCGCCATCTTCCTGATTCGTCTCTCCCATTTAAGTTAACCTATCTCCCGCAATGACGGGGAAACCAGAGGGCGAAAAGCAGAAACTTAAGACCACTCGGCGGGGTGGCTATACCCAGACTAACATCATGGATCGATATGCCCAAGCTAAGGGATCTCCCGGCGGATCTAGTAAGTCGCAGGAGGACACTAGAGATCCACCAACTTCGGCCAATGAACTGACCCTGCAAGATGTCATGGCCGCCATTGACGGGATTAAATCCTCATTAGGGCAACAAATTGAGACTCTCGCCCATAAGCTCGATACTGTGGCGATTGATGTCAACCTGATCCGCACGGACCTGGCAAAAACTAATGAGAAGGTCAAATCACTGGATATCAAGGCTTCTAGTCTGACGGGTGATGTCGCTGACCTACAGACGGAGGTCTGTCACCTAAAGACCACCAGTGATCTCCTCACACGTCGTCTGGAGGATTATGAAGGAAGGGCCAGGCGGAACAATTTTCATATTATTGGTGTCCCGGAGAAAGCGGAGGATCCTGCTGCTGACCTCTTTGTTGAGAACCTGATTGTTGGTCACCTCGCACCTAAAGGATTGAGTAAATTCTTTACAGTTGAACGGGCTCACAGAGTTCCGGGCGGTAAACCGAAACTGGGTGCCCCACCACGGCCTATCATTGCGAGAATTTTTAATTTTCATGATAGAGACGCTATCCTGCAGGCCTCGCGGATGGGTGGACCTACAAAGTTCGAAAACACAAATATCAGCTTCTACCCGGACTTCACCCAATCTGTCCAGAAGCAGTGACTCGGTTTCCTGGGGGTGAAAAGAAGACTGCGTGATATGGGACTCATATATGCCATGCTTTTCCCGGCCAAGTTGAGGATTGAACATGCTGAGCGAACTTATTTTGTGATCGACCAGAGGTGGCGGCCAACTGGCTGGACACTCTACCTAATCAACATCCATCGGAGGAGCGATCTGGCGGAGGGCGGAACAAGAATAGTCGCCGGTTGCTTGGTTCCTGGGGTATTTTCGTGGACTTTGGACTGTGGTTCGATAATCCTGATATGTGATTTAATGTACATTTGGGGGGTTGCAGGGCTATTGGTGGGTCTTTTTTCCTCCTCTGAGTGTCTTGTTGTAGTTTAGTTAAATGTGGGGGGCGACAGGCACACTGTAAGTTTGGGTGGCTTTTTAGTCTAACGCAGGGGTGCAGGGTGGGGGGCTATGTAACGGGATGTTGGGGGGGGGATGGGAGGTTCTGTTGGGGTGTTTGTATGTTTTCTTGCAAGGTACTGTATCCTTAAATTGTTTCATCGAGGTGTTGAGTTCTTACTGGGGTTGGATTTTCTTTCTTCTTCGGTATGGGGGTAGAGGGCTGAAATTAATGTGTTGGAATGTGAATGGGCTGGGGGATAGGATAAAACGTGGGGTGGTGTTGCAATTGTTGAAACGTCTCTCCCCTGATGTGTTCCTTCTTCAAGAGACGCACTTGATTGGTAATTCTTGTCATGCTATGAATAGGAGGGGATATCGTCTGGTCGCACATGCTGGGTTTTCCTCTGGCTCTAGAGGGGTTGGAATCCTCATTAAGAATTCTCTCCCACTGGAGATTAACTCGATTATTCTCGATGATAGAGGGCGCTACGTCGCTCTTACGGGAAGATGGGAGGGCCGCACCCTCTCTCTGGTCTCGGTATATGCCCCTCTGGCCTGCAATCAACTACTTTTGCGGACTTGGGGCGGATCGTTCTGGCTCTCCCTGAGGGGTCTCTGCTTCTGGGTGGTGATTTTAACGCAGTAGTTTCCGGTGTGGTCGATCGACACCCGACCAGGGATCTAAAGGGATCACCGAACTGGCTCCATGGGTTCCTTGACACTTTGAGTCTGGTAGATTGTTGGAGGTTGTTGCATCCTACTCAACGGCAGTATACGTTTCATTCGGGCGCTCACGGTAGCCTCTCTAGGATCGACTATGTTTTGGTACCGGCTGAGCAGGCTCTTTCTGTCACTAAGGTCAAGCATTTAGCTCGGGGAATTTCGGATCATTCTCCGCTATGGCTGCGGATGGATTTAGATTCCGGGGGACGGGTTGCCCCGATTAATCCTTGGTATTTCAGAAACCCTACGACTCGCGCTGCCCTGGTTAAATCTCTTGAACTGTATTTTTGGGAGAACGAGGGTTCTGTTTCATCAGCAGTATCGCTTTGGGAGGCTTTTAAGACCGTCCTTAGGGGTCAGGCCCTGTCGTTGATAGTGGATGCTAAGAAATGGAGAGATGAGGATGTGGTTAGGCTTGAAACAGAGATCGCGGACATGGAGCTTGACCTAGAGCGGGGGGGGTCACCCGTGCTAAGACCCATGTTTTGGGACTAAAACAACTTGAGTACAGGACATTGGTCACCGACGCGGCTAAGGCCATGAGTAGGGAGCAGCAGGGACGTCTGTATGACGTGGGAGACAAAGCTGGTAAATTGAATGCATGGCTGGATAAGAAAGATCGAGCTAATCGGGTGGTGCCTGTGATTGAGACAGAAGATGGTGTCCGGATCTCTGACCCTAAGGAGATTGTTCAGTGTTTTGCAGACCACTTCAAATCTGTGTATTCCTCTGTGTCTGATAGACCGGAGGAGGACTCACATCTATTGTTGTGAGATATTGTTTTACCGCGTCTCTCTGACATTGATAGAGACCAAATGGACGCCGCTATAACACCTGATGAAGTGGCGCTTGCGATTCGTTCCTTGCGATCGGGGAAAGCAATGGGTCCCAATGGCCTGCCTATCGAACTTTACAAGTTGCGCCCTGACAAGATGGCTCCCTATCTCCGGGATATGTTTCTGGAGTCTCGGGAATGTGGCTCTCTGCCCCGTGATCAGCGTTTAGTGACTATTGTGGTGATTCATAAGGAGGGGAAGCCGAGAGATAAGTGTGCGTCGTATCAACCTATATCCCTTTTAAATGCGGAACCTAAGATCCTTGCGAAAGTATTGGCTAACCGACTGATCACGGTAATTATCGATTTGATACATCCGGATCAATCCGGTTTTATCCCGCATAGAAATACTGCCCTGAATCTTAGGCGACTGCACGGTGTTCTCGCGAGAGCTGCGACGCTGAGTGAGCCGGCCATCTTGGCGTCGTTGGATGCCACGATGGCTTTCGATACTGTGGAATGGTCGTATTTATGGGCTGCATTGACTAAGTTTGGGTTTGGACCCGGTTTTATAGGCTGGGTGCGGCTGCTCTACGAGGACCCCCTTGCGCAAATTGTTGTGAATGGCGGAGTCTCAGCTCCGTTTGGTCTTGGGAGGGGAACTCGTCAGGGCTGTCCTCTATCACCGCTCTTGTTCGCTCTAGCTCTTGAACCCCTCGCCGCGTGGATCCGGTGGGAGCCCTCGATTAAGGGTATTCGGTGGGCCCCGGAGTTTGAAGATCGCATCCCGCTTTTTTCAGATGATGATATATTATTGTATTTGACTTCGCCCCGGAAGTCCCTGATAGTATTGTGCGATGTTTTGAATTCATTCGGCAGAAATTCAGGTCTAATCATTAACTGGAGCAAATCCTATCTTTACGTCCTTTCAGGTGATGTCCCTCTTCTCCCAAATAATTGTCCCATTCAGATAGCGCACACGGGGTTTAAATACCTCGGTATCTACATTTCATTGGACCCCACGACTCGGTATGAGGATAACCTCCTCCCTCCCTTGTCTAGATTGAAACAAGATGTCGCAGCTTGGCGTAATCTTCCGCTTTCACCGTTGGGTCGTGTGGCTCTTTTTAAAATGATGTCTCTGCCTCGTTTTCTCTATGCACTCCAAAACACTCTTGATGTAGTTCCGGCCAGCTATTTCCGTGCAGTCGAGGGTCTTCAAAGGAAGTTGATTTGGGATGGTAGACCTCGTATCGCACTTGCTAAACTGACGCTCCCATGGTATGACGGGGGGATCGCTCTTCCTGATATAAAACGTTATTATTGGGCGTCTCAATTGGGAGCCATCAATCATGCTATGTATGGTCCCGAATTGAACCCCGCCTTTGCAATGGACAGATGGCTGGTACCTGGGGGTAACTACTACAGGGCACTATATTCTAAATCCGTAATCTGGGACTTGTCGGGACCTACCAAGACGGCGGTGCGTCTGTGGCGGGATGCAACTAGTTCGATGGGTTGGAAAGACCGCTTGACTCGCGCTACCCCACTCTTTGGCTCTGATAAACTGGGTAAACTGTGGAAGACCAAGGGATTTGACAAGTGGGATCTCATCGCTATCAGTAAGGTGGGAGACCTCTGGGTGAAGGGCCAGATTAAATCGTTTGAATCGCTACAGAAGGAGTATGAACTAGCTGATTTAGCGTACTTCCGTTACGTTCAAGTTCGACATGCTTTGAGGTCGGTTTTTCCAGTGGGGGAGGTAATACCGGAGTCGTCCCCGCTTGAAGATAGATTGTTAGACGGTCATGTGCCCGATAGTACTATTTTCTTAGTCTATAAAAAACTAATAAATGACAGGTCAGATCTCCTGTGTGACTTGTGGACCCGTGACGGCCTTGAACTGGATGACGAGGACTGGCAATCTGCGATCTCCTCTCCCAAGGAGGTTGCGATACCAGCTCGACTTAGACTGGTTCAACTTAAGATTCTTCACAGGGTATATGTCACGGGCCCCCGATTGGTACACATGGGCTTTTCTGAGGAGGGTTTGTGCAAGCGAGGGTGCGTCCAGATGGGGACATTTCTTCATATTATCTGGGAATGTCGTGAGGTTGCCGCCTACTGGAGTGGGGTACATGATGTAATGAAGGAAGTAACGGGGATTGCCCTCTTACCAGAAGCTAGTCGATGTCTATTGAATGTTTGCTAACCCACGGACTATAACGTACCCAGACACAATGGGCGACCCTGGGGGCCATGATGGCCAAGCGCGATATAGCTCAATTTTGGGGATCCCAAAAGCCACCTACAGTTGCATTATGGAAGGAAAATATGGACTGGTGCATGTTCCAAGAAAAAACAGTGTATTTGGCCCGGGGTCGGCACCGGAAATGGTGTAGAATATGGGGACCCTGGAATACCTACCGTGGAGATATTTGTGCACCGCCTATTGCAAATAAAACTGATGTTCCACCTTCCCCCTGACCACGCATTCTGACTGCCTATTTGTATGTGTATTGATTTTCCCGGTGTCCTCCCCCCCCTTCCCCTTGTTATGTTATGTTATGTTATTTTGTGGCTTTTATAGCGCACGGCTACTCAAAAGAGTGTCCCGGCGCTTTATTAACATCCTGGCAAACACAACACAATAAAAAGAAGGGAACGAAGAAGATAAAATCTAAGAGGCAAAAAGCCAGGTTTTCAAGCCCTTCCTAAAAGATAGCAGGTTAGGATTGCTACGTAGCGAGAGGGGCAGAGAGTTCCAAAGCTGAGGGGCCCGGAGCATAAAAGAGCGACCTCCCAGGCGGGCCCTCTTCACACGAGGAACAATGGCGAGAAGCTTCGACTCTGATCTCGGAGATCGAGACGGACGGTATGGCAGGAACCTCCTCTGCAGGTATTTTGCCCCAGTAGAATAGAAGGCCTTATGCGCGAGGGTCAGAGTTTTGAAGACTATCCGCTGTCGGATAGGCAGCCAGTGAAGCGACTGCAACAGGCCGGAAACATGAACTCGCCTGTGCAGACCAAAGATGGCGCGCGCCGCCGCATTCTGGACCACCTGCATCCGTTGCAGGAGGTATTCGGGCAGGCCAAGATATAAGATGTTAGCGTAGTCCAATCTTGAACCAATCAAGGCCTGCATCGTAATCCTCCTGTGATCCTCGGAAAGCAACGGAAAAAACTTCCGAAGCATGCGGAGAAGTCCAAAGCAAGTGCCCGTAAGGGCGAGGATCTGAGATCTTAAGGTCAAGCTATTGTCAATTTTGACCCCCAGATTCTTCGCTAGCTGAGATGACTGCCTCGGAGGAGACATGTCCGCAGGCCACCACACCTGCCAGTCCGGGTCGGATTGACAGCCGAAGAAGAGTACCTCCGATTTATCTGAGTTGCACTTGAGGCTGTTCAGTTGGAGCCATTTGAAAACAGCCCCAAGGCACTCGCGGATACTCTCTCCATCAAAATCCTCCCCTTTCCGGCAGGTGAAGAGCAGCTGGGTGTCATCCGCGTAGGATACGATCTGGGCACCGAAAGACTCGGCCAGAGCCGCCAGAGGGGTCATAAAGATGTTAAAAAGAGTCGGGCTCAATACAGAGCCCTGCGGGACTCCGACTCCCAATGGCGGCATCTCAGCGGAGGCTGAGGAAACCCAGACCGTCTGTCGGCGACCAGCTAAGAAAGATGTAAACCAGCTGAACACCGTCCCCCTCAGAGCGATCTCATAAAGTCTGATGAGCAAGCCCTCATGGGGAACGGTGTCAAAGGCCGCCGACAGATCGAGCATGATCAACATAGCTCTCCCACCCAAGTCTAGCGTCTCCTTGATGGCCTCAGACACCTCCAACAGCGCCGTCTCCATACTCAGATTAGGGCGAAAGCCTGACTGAGTGGAATGGAGCAGATCATTAGATTCCAAAAAATTGGAGAGCACGCTGGGCACGTGCTTCTCCAGGGTCTTGGCCAGAGCCGGAAGAAGAGAAATAGGCCTATAGTTGGCCAAGGCCTCAGGAGCCAGACCGGGCTTCTTGATAAGGGGGATAACCATGGCTTGCTTCCACGCCAAAGGAACCTCGCCTTGGCTCAAAGAGCAATTCAGGAGAGGGTTGACCAGCGGGTTAACTACCTCCGCCATCTTCGCCAAAAATTTGGCCGGGCATGGATCTAGTGGCGATCCAGATTTGAGATTGGCCAGAAGTGTCAGGGACGAGGCAGTTGAAATAGGCGGAAAATCTGACAGGACAGGCCCCGAGGGGACCGATGTAACGGGACCAACCTCGGAGCCAGGCAAGGCAGTCGCCGGCCGCGGTGGAAAAGACTCCTGTATCAACTTGATTTTAGCCGTAAAGAAGCAAGCCAGATCCGACGCCCACTTCTGAGAGGGAACAGAGTGGGCCGCATTCGACCGCGGGGCGATATATTCCCTGACGATCGTAAAGATCTCTTTTCAGGAGTTCGAGGCATCCTCGATCCTCCTGGCGAAATAGCTTTTCTTCTCAACAAGAATGGCTCGGTGATAGGCTTTGACCCTAGTTCTATATTCAAGTCTGGCCTCGGGGTTGTACTGGGCTCGCCAGGTCCTTTCCGCCACCTTGCACTGCCTGCGAGAAGCAAGCAGCGCGCCAGTAAACCACGGGGCAGAAACCCATTTGGGTAATGATCGAGGAGGCCTCAAAGGGGCCAGATCATTTAGCCTA
Organism: Lissotriton helveticus; assembly: GCF_964261635.1. Lineage (NCBI taxonomy): Eukaryota > Metazoa > Chordata > Amphibia > Caudata > Salamandridae > Lissotriton > Lissotriton helveticus. The sequence goes on along the minus strand of NC_136071.1, from coordinate 889,594,635 downwards.
TCCTCAAACCAGGCCTGCAAGGATTCCAGGTCACTATCCAGAACCCCCGTAAGAGGGCAGGGATGTTCACATAGTGCTTTAGACAGCAATTCTGGAGTCACCCGGTGCAACGCCCTTGTCCCTAAACCAAGCTGCCTAGGGGCACTACTCCGAGGTTTCTCCTTGCCCAGTATATAAAACTGAACCAGGCGATGGTCAGTCCAAAGAACCGGAATAAGTGCTGTCACCTCTATGGGGGAGGAAGAGAAGACCTGATCCAAGGTATGGCCTTTGTCATGCGTTGGTTCAAAGAGAAAGGGGGCTAAGCCCAGGGGAGTCGTGATATCAGATAATTTAATCACTTCTGAGTCCAGCGCATCGTCCATGTGAAAGTTAAAGTCACCGGCCAGAATGCAATGATCGGCTCTCATGGCCAGCGATAGTATAACAGACTGGAGTTCTTCAAAAAAAGAGCCTGCTGGACCCGGAGGTCTATACACTAACAAACCTTTCACTGATTGATGCGGCGCCAAAGATAAAGAAAAGGCAAGGGACTCAGACCCTTTGATGGCCTCAGTGGGAATAATAGAACATACAACAGAGTTCTTCACCACGATGGCTACACCGCCACCCCTTCCTTCCGATCTGTCCTGCCTGTAGATGCTATAATCAGACGGGATCGCCGAGGCGATATCCGGGTTGGAGGAAGCTCCCAGCCAGGTCTCAGTAAGCATCAAACAGACCGGTTTTTCCAAAGTAAGGAGGTCAAAGAGCTCCTGAGCATGACTGCGCACTGACCTGGTGTTCAATAGCATACAGAAATGCTTCACCGGGACCGCCTCGCGGTAAGGGGGTGGCCGTAGACCAGCGCCTTTCGACCAGCCACAACCAGGGCATTTGCTCTTGCCCCTATAACGACCAGGGAAAACCTTGAAGCAACCACACGATACCCTTTGTAGGGACCGGAGTTGCGCAGAGGTGTAGCTGACCATGGTGGCTACGATTGAGTACGGTCGCCCTAGGTCAAAGTCTCCCGCCGCTCCGCCTGCCACTGGGCGCAGACGGGCAGGACTCAGGCACGACTCCGGCACAGCGAAGGCACGCCCGCTGCGCTGGTCCGCTGCGCGGGAGAGCGAGCTTTAAATAGGAGTCCCTGTGGACATCCAAAGCACTACACTGCTCACTCATGCAGTTGCTGACATTCACCCCACTCCAAGATGGCGCCCGTTCCTAGCTCACCACCCAGAACCGGGAACCGGACCCACGAAACGCGGTGATAAACAATTAAACGTGCAGGTAAGGGCCCTAGAAACTGTCCGCTAAAAACAGGGTACAAGAAACCTAAAATAAATAAAATAGGCAAACGGGAGTATTTAAAAAGAGGAGCGCGATCAGAAGCGCCCAGCGTTATTGCAGTCTTCCGGTGTCTTAGTATGGTATCAAGGGCTAATCCCACAGGTGCTCACCTTAAATAGGAGTCCCTGTGGACATCCAAAGCACTACACTGCTCACTCATGCAGTTGCTGACATTCACCCCACTCCTTCCGTATATGGATTGCTGATTTCATTTGTATTGACTTCTCCTTCCCCGGTTGAATTTACACTTTGTGTAATATGTTCTTTACCTTGCTGTTTTTATATTTTCAATAAAAAGAAATATAAAAAAAAATAAAAAGAATTGATGGGCAATGAAAGTGGAACAGCTTCTCAGTTGATTTTTATATTGCTAAGGGGGGTTGTTTTATTTGACTACAGCACCTATTGTGTTAAACATGCTTACAAAACAGTTGTTGAAGTTCAATGCAGCTTCTACACTAAGAAAATATCCAAGGGAAATGTTGTCCTGTTAGAAAATATGTCTTCTCTGTTCTGCCAGAATGCATCCATCCTTCACCTCTTTCACAGGTACTGAGCACCAGTCTTCCCTATGATTGAAGTCCAGTTATGTTGATCTCGCACAGGTAGGCTCTACTTCCTTCCCTGTGAGGACTCTCTGGACACTTCTTCGAGGACCGATCTTTGCTTCCAGCATCATAATTACCAGTAGTTCTTGGATTATTCAATTTAAGACATGCTTCTACCCCAGTTTAGCATTCTGAAGTGAATATTAGACGGCAGGTCAGTGCAGCGCAAAACTTCTCAAGAAAACAAAAATTGATGGACCAGGAATTGGCAATTTTATCTTGCAGTTGTATTCTTCATACCACTTAAATAGGTACTTCTAGATATGTTTCAGTGGGAAGTTTTAACTTGTTTTTCCAAAACAGTGCCCCTTTTCAACAGTCTAAAAATGGGAAGAGCACCACCACATACTAACCTCCTTCATCCTCCATCTCTTTAACACATTGGTCTATATTGACAGTTACCTACACCAATCGGAGCACCATTCAGGTTTACTCTGCCGACATCCATCAAGTTTGACTATACTGTAAAAGTTGCTTACATCTGGCCAGTGGCACCCAGGAGTGTTGTTACTTAGCAGCTACGAAAACAGTTCTTGTGAAAATGCTCCCATTGTTTAGGAGGTGAGAAGGTTTGACTGTTCTATTTAAAATGCTGTTCTGGGTTTTGGAATTCTTGTTGAAGCAAAATTATTTGTTATATATTTATTTTTAATATTCTAAAGTGTGCTATTACCGAAAGACATCCTGGTGTAAAATATTGTATATACGAGATACATCCCGCAGCTCAAATCAAGAGCCAAGTCATTACTTCTTTTTTTTTTTTTTAAACCTTTATTAAAACAGTCAGAGCGATACAAGCGCGGGCCCACAACCACAGGTGCCGGCCGCAAAGTCAGGAGATCAAGACAGAGCAGTTTAAATGTGTACGATAAAGGGGGAAAGCACATTGTAATCGTAAGGCGCGGTCGCACCACAGGAAAGCACAAGGATAAAAGAGGTTTCATTTTTATAATATAGAGCGGAGGCAGCGACTATGTCAACAGTGGCATCACACAACACAATCAAACAAAAAGAGACGGGAGAGGTATACCCCTCCATGCAATCTAAAATCAATCATAAGTAACGGAGTCAAATACACCCAATGCCCGCCTAAGGCAGGCCAGGAGTAAAGGTCAAACAATAGCAAGCAATTTAGCAAGATGTCGCGTAGAAAGCCCACCCGTACCAGACAGTAAGAAAGGCAAGTGCAGACGCCGGATAGGTAAAGGACGGAAAAAGATGACACAGCCAACCCCCTAAAGAAAAAGGGGAAAGAAAGGGACCATAGAACAAAACAAATTAAAATAACAAACCCCCCCCCATCACCCGCCACCCTACATCACCGTAATGGCTTTGGCCTACCCCACTAACAGCGTGCCTGTCGCCCCAGAGTCACCCGAAAGAAAGGAAATAAAAAGAAAAGGAGGAGGACTAAAACAAAAAAGAGTGAGGAGAGGAGCCGGCGATGTAAACACCCGGTCCCCCCAATCCCCGCAGCTAAAAGCATCGAGACCGAGGCCAGAGAAAAATACAGAGAACAGGCAACGCACAGGATGCAATCAATAACAGTCCTACAAAATGTGTCCCGGATTCGCCATTAACTAGGAAGAAGTCCCGTCCGGGCCCAAGCGAGGTCACCCCTGGCCACTTCTGTGAATAGTAGAATTGCTAAACAGTCTTGCAGTCAGGAGACAGTACGATACAAAAAGTCCACCCCAGCCAGGTGAGGGAGGCGGCACCTTCGCACAACTTTGTCCCATCCGCCATGAAGCAGCCAGCGATACACGGCGGCAGCCAGAGCGCAACAATATGCCGATCACCAGCGAGGCCAAGTCCAAAAACAGGTCTGCCGAGCACGGATAGGAAGACACAAGATGTGGAAGGCATTGCAGTACAGGTGCCAGATCCATTCGTTCCCTCAAAATCGTAGATTCATCCGGGGACCCCGACACAGCAACCAGAGGAGATTCAACGGCACCAACTCGGGGGGAAGCCACTACGCCACAAAATGGCGGATCGACAATGGCAGCGATCTGTACCTCCAAGTCCCGGGACTTCCGAAGCAGATCAGTCCGCAGGGTAACCAGTGCAACCAGCACATGACTACGTGTAAGCGCCGCCCCATGTAACCGAGGTCCGGGGTCTCAAATGCAGCAGTGTCTCCGTCTCCGGGAGGGATGCACTCCAAGGGGTCGTCCGCCATCTTAAGCGATTCGTTCTCCGCCACTTCTCCCTCCACCTCCGAGTCCAGTCCGACCGCCAGAAGCAACAGGTCTCACAGCTGATCGGCGGCGGTCGGCGCCTGGCACGGAAAGGAGAGTCACCAGAAGGCCGGGTGCGCTCCCCGCAGCTCTCCGGGAGCCAGGCACCGGTTCCCGGACGGGACTATTAACATGAGTGGGCGTCACACCCAAGGGGAACCGGGCAACACGGCTTCTCTCCGGCTCACCAACTGCTTGGGTATACGGGACAATCCACTATTGGGAGTGGGTCAGCTCCATCTCTCTCGGCTCGCGGCTCCCAGGCTCCCATCGACAGGCCTCTCATCCGAACCAGGGCCGCCAACACTCCGAACACTGCCGGGCGGGCGCTGCACTCGAGGCCCCGGCGTCAGGGCCGGGAAGGCCAGCAAGCAGACAGGGGTAGATCTCAGGAGCCACCGCACGAAGGAGCCCCAAAATCAGACGGTAAGCGAGCGTTGTCCTCTAACAACAGAAATCATAAAGTCTCGATCAGGATTATCGACAGGATAGGCAAGCGGGGAGGAAGGGGCCTCAGAGCGAAGCGTTCATGCGACTGTTCCGATCGCCATCTTGGCTCCCATTACTTCTTTTTTTAATTTTAAATAGTTTTAAAGTCATCTTAGCTCCAACGCTTAGGAGTTCCATGTAGTTCCCATCTCAAATGTGAAGGCCCGTCCAACCTGTGGAAACTTTCTTATCTTTGTTAACTCTAACAAAATAGCCTCTGAAGAACGTAAAGTCCTCAGCGACACCTACCAGGAAAACAAAAGGAAGATAAAGAACGAAGATTTGTCAAGAAGAGCCTGCTAGATGTAGAGGCTTCTAAAGAAGAACGTTTCTGTACTAGTAGGCCTTCAAACGACCAGAGATTGAGAAATGGCATGGTACTTCGGGTAGGAGCTGGGTTGCGCATTCTGAACCAACTGTAAGTGAGAGATAGTGAAAAAATGATGTCCTGATTTAGTGAGTTTGCATAATCAATGTATGGGCCTACGGCTGCTTGGAGGATTAGGTAATGTGTCATATCCATGAAAAACAGCTGAATTTTCCTTAAAACCTTAATATGTAGGAAACAGAATGACAATTCACCAAGAATTTGGCATCGAACACCACACTTAGGAGTTTCATGGCTCTGGTGGGAGGGGGCAACGACCCAAAGTATCTGGCCACCAAACCGATGATCATATTGAAGTTTGAAAACCAAGGACCGTAACCTGTTTTATCTGAATTGAGTTTCAGGCAATTTCTTGACATCCGGTCTGTGACGGTCTTAAGACCCTAATATAGGTTGAGGTATTCCACATTATTACTGCCATCCAGCCTAAGAATCAGATAAACCAACTCGATAAGGCCAGCATGGAAGGGGCCAAGTATAGATTAAATAATGTAGGAGTTAGGGAGGGACAAGGAGAATTGCGGAAAACTCAAACGAGGCATACAAACTTTCTTACTATAACCTGTTAAAAAGCAGAGGATCAGGGTATGGCCAACCGCACCAAGATGGTGGACACACTCTTCTGAGCTCCCAGCCATCCCGCTCCGGTGCAATCACAATCCTCGGTGCTGTCGACGCCCCGAGTGAATCAACCCACACCAGCACTTCCTGAAACTGCAAGGAGGCTCAGATGTGAACCGGCCCCCTCCGCCGGTACGCCGCACCCTTGAGCGGTATCAGACACACCCAAGGCCTTCAGCCCATATACTGGAGGAAGGGGGCCCTCTCGTGCTCATCCTGCCCGCGCAGTTACGGCATTGATATAGTAGTGGGCCCCAGGGAAATAAAGGTGTGTCTTTGCGGCACCCCCGATGGGGAACTTTTGATTGCATGCACGCCTGGTCAAGGCAGGGAGGCTGCAGAGGGGATCCTCCGGCCCACAACATCCTCAATTAGCCTCAGACACATCCAAGGCCTTCGGCCCATTTTTCAGAAGGTAGCCCATCCTGTTCATCTTAAACATGTGACACACAAGCCGCTACCGCAGCAGGCCTTAGGGAATAGTAGTGAGGCTGTTCAGCACACCTGAGGGAGGACCCTTCTTGATGAATATGCCAAGCCATGCTGGTGCCTCTGGTGGGACACCCTTGCAGCTTCGTCCGCAACCTGACTTCCCCCCACACTGGACCTCACTATTGGGGCCGCCTAGACTGTCTCATCAGGGTCACGAGGCCCACCAGGTTCTGGAAATGCTTCCCACACAATGAATTATGCACAGTTTTGCTTTCTGGGGCCCTGAAGAACATGCTTTGTCAGTGGCCGCAAGGGGTGATCGCAACCACTGCACTGACCCAACCCTGGGGGACTGATGGTGACACTCAGGGATGACCCACTCAGCCCAGTTCCCCACATTTCCGGATCTGGATGCTGATAACGAGCTTGGGACCTCACACTGCTCTATTGCTTCTGACTTGACGGTTCCTCCTTGAATCACAGACTTTGACACCCCAGCAGAGAGCCACTGCAGGCCGCCTCTCATTTGTGAGCCCACCTGGCCCTTACGTATGCTGCTCGGACATCTCCTGACTACTCGTGCTCCCCTCCATCTCCCAGATTCTCCTGACAGGTATGCAAGCGAGCTAGGCTGGGGTGCTGCACTCCTGACACCTGCACGCAGTTGATTTTGATGCACACAACTACATCTTGCCACGCCGTTACCATATTAAGCGTGCCATTGTGACAGGGATTTTTCCCCACCCATGTTTCTCTTTCCGTCCATCCTTCCGTGATTTACCATGGGCTGCAACTAATCCTCTGCTTCTCACTCCCAGGCTAAAAGTAGTCTCTACACGTCCCCCACTATGGCTCCTCTGGGACCCCACGGCTCAATCGGATCGATCTAGACCACCCTTTAACTCCGAGAGCACTGACGCCATCCTTCAGGCTATTCAAGCTCCTCGCTCCATGCTAGACACTAAGATTAATGAGGGGGGGGCATTGTGGAGGTTTCCTTTCTATGACTGGACCTCCGGTGAGTGGCAGACAGAGTCCCAGAGATGGAGGGCCGAGTATCGGGGCTGGAGGACACCGTCAAGGAACTCAAATCCACAGTCCATCACCTCTTCACGATGTCTGCAGAGTTGGAGAACTGGGGGGAGGGCGCCGAAGGCCGGGCCTGATGCTGTAACCTATGCTATATGGGATTCCCCGAGGGGTCTGAAGAACAATCCCCTGAACACTTCCTCTCTGACTATTTGCTTTGTAATGGAGAGGGCGTACTGATCTCTTGCTCGGCAGCCTGCTCTCGGGGTTCCACCTCACCCCTTGAAAGCCAAATTCCTGAATTACCGGGATCGGGACACAATTTTTTGGGAGGCCAGCGAGGCGAACAACATCCATTTTCAAAGCACCCAAGTGATGATATTCCTGGATTACACCTGTGTGGGACAGCAATGGCACAGGAAATATAAGACCGTGAAGCAATGGCTCCCCTCTATGGGTATCCTGTAGATGCTCCTCTTCCCCACCCGCCTCAAGGTACTCCATGACTCAAAATCCTGTTTTTTCTACTTCCCTGAGGTGTCCCTCTCATGGGCTACTGAACAGCTGCTCTTGAAATGAACCGTCCTGCCCCCGTGGGACTCCTCTGACACAGAGGGGAAGAGCTCTGTCCTCCCCACCAGGAAACACATGAGATCAACACGCTGTGACCTTTAACACACCCAAGGTCACCTTTCCCTGGACCTTGAAAGAGACAATGGTAGATCCATTGCTACACCCCCTAACTCCACCGTTCCACTTCACCCTCCTCATTCATCCAACAGGTGATGTTTGATTTGCCCCTGTGGCTATACCCAACCATACTTACATGACTCCCGCCAGCACTACTATATCCTTTTCCCAGCAACGGATTGATTGGGACAGATTGTGTCTCAGTGGGCTCCTTTTAGTTACTTGTTGTAGTTTTTAAGGACAGTAGATGCTTCTGGAGGGAAAGTGTGAGATGGAGGGAGTTTTGAGAGTTTCTTAAAGTTTAATGGTATTACATTTACTTATTGTATTGTTGTTTATTTCAGTCATCGCTGCACTCCGAGCACTGTTATTCTTGCTTACTCCCCTTGCATACATCCCCTATGACATACACAGCTCACCACCCTCTCCTGGAACGTAAAAAAGAGCTCATTCACACAATTAAATGCAGGACTATATTTCAATGCCTCAGATGCCACACCCAATAGTATTACTTCTTCAAGAAAGTTACCTCCTTGGTAACCACTGCTGTGTGCTGCAGTGTGGTGGGGGGGGGGGGGGGGTGGGGGGGGGGGTTGTGCAGGCGATTCGGGGCTACACCTGAGTCTACCATGCTGGGTACACAGCCAGCTTCTGAGGCACTGCCATTCGCCTTCACAAGCAGCTCCTACTACTTGTAACATGCTCACACTGTGATGCCCTTGGACGATTTATTGTGATGGAAGGGGACATGGAGGGTCTTCACTAGATGATCGCTTCTATTTATGTCCCCCCCACGCTGGTGTCCGCTACATTACAGACCCTCCCCCCACAATCCCTCCCTGGTCCCAACCTTCTGGGAGGCAACTTAAACTCTGTGATGGACACGCAGCTCGACTCGAGCAACCCTTTCACTTGGCATACATACAATCTAGCCACCTAGGCCACTTTATGGGCGCTCTCTGACTCCTGGCGCCTACTCCATCCCTAGAGCAAGGAAGATACTTTTTGCTCTCACTCCCATTAATTAATTCATTAAAATTAATTAATTAATTAATTGCGGGTTTCTAACGCGCTAGAATCGACTCCCGAAGGAGTATCTCTGCGCTATAGACCGCTGGGGAACCTGTGCTGGCTTTCCTTGTGAGATGGTCCCTACTGGGTATCTCCAAGGTGAAACCAGGCATCCCCGGCGTATGTGTGGGGCCGTTGTGGAGATGAGGCAAGCTAATGCCCAGAGTTGCCGAGTGTGATCCCTAGTTAGAGTAGGCACCGAGGCGAGAATTATCGAGTCCGCTGACCCTGATCCAAGACCCTGCCGCGTCGGGAATTGAACCCTGGTCCCGGGCCGTCCTCTGCTCCCGGGTTTGCCGCCTCTAACCAGTGAGCCACACCAGTTCCACACTAGGCTGGATGATCTCTTTCTGCCATCCACTGACATTGTACGACTGATTGATGCTTGTATCCTTCCATGTGTGCTGACAGACCATGCTCATATCGCTTTTACCCTCAGACCTCAACAACTCAGTCAGTGGCACCTTAGCACATGGTGGCTTACTGACTCAGAATTTGCAGATTTCCTTCAGACACACATCTCAGATTACTTAAACGTTAACACACCATTTGTCACCTACGCCACCATAGTCTTTAAAGCCTTGGAGGTGACCCTTTGTGGCCATATAATCTCCTACCAATCAGCCACCTGCTCCCGTAGGCTCAAGGAGGTCTTGAGTTGGACCTATGCTCAGCCGATGAAGCCTGCACTGCTAACCCCACTGCTCATCTGAAACAAGTGGCAGATTTAAAATGGCTTTCACTCAACCAGAAACAACTGGACACTGCAACCTTTGCTCACCTTGCTTCACAGGCTTGGTTTTATGAAGTTGAGTACAAGACTGGGAAACTCCTGCATTGGCTGGAGAGCTGGAACCTGGCCCTCCACCTGATCCCTTCCATTGTCACAGAGATGGGTCGAGAGGTAGCTCAATAGCACAGGAGTTCATCCATTATTGCACCCGCCTCTATCCTGATCGCCCAATTTAGGAGGCTAAACGCCTTCATTCCATTGTGGAGGATCTCATTCTTCCCAGCTGACTATGCCATGCAAGTACTGGACGACCATATTACGGCGGCTGAATTTGCAACGGTCTTTGGGGTACGCCGTAGTGGGAAAGCACCAGGCCCCAACGGCTTTTCATTAGAAGTGTATAAAAAGAGCACCTCACAGCTATCTACTCCCTTACTTACAATGTAGGAAGAGGGTGGGCTAACTCCATTACGATTTTATTGGGGCCAATAAATCTGTAATCCAAACCCCTGTGATTTTGGTACAGGCCTATCTCCATTTTCAATATGGAAACTAAGATCCTGGCCAAAGTCCTTGCGAACAGATGTTTGTTAAGTCCCTTGTGCTCTAAGACCAGATTGGCTTTGTGCTAGGCTGTGGCACTCAACACCATATTCGTAGGGTACTTAATGCAATTTCCTTCACAAGTGCACGATGGATTGTCGAGCCCTTGTCTCGATTGATTTTGAGAAGGCCTTCAACTCGGTTCGATGGTGATATTTATTTTGCCTTCTAGAGCGTATGAACTTTGGTCTCATCTTTTGCAGCTGGGTGCAAACGCTGTACTTAAACCCCTAGGTGACATTTTGGGTCTATGAAGCAACCTCCCCCACCATTCCCATTGGTCTGGGAACGCGTCAGAACTGCCCATCTCACCCCTTTTAGTTGCACTCACCATCAAACCCTTAGCAGAATAGATCCGGCAGGATGCACAACTATGCGGTTTTTGATGGCCTAACTGGTGTGAAAACAGAGTCTCACTCTATGCTGATGACTTGCTTGTTTATGTGAGCAACCCTGAGGCCTCTTTCCCTGTCTCTTACATACGCTACAGGTTTATTCTGATGCTTCAGGCATCATAGTGAACTGGTCCAAATCAACTTATATCCGCCTCTAGGGCCTCCACGACAACATGCAGGCTATAACCCCGTTTCAGTGGTCCATGAAACATTTCCGCTACACGGAGATACATATCGCCTTCTCACAGCAAGAAGCATGAGACCAAAACATAGCGCCTGTTGTTACTACAGCCAGGAGGGGCAGAGCCAATGGGCATCATTCCCCCTTAACATGGCCGGCAGGGGGCGCATTATTCAAAATGATCTCATTGCCGAGATTCCTCTACACCCTGCAGAACTACCCTCCCCTATTACCTCTTCTTTCTTCCGCACTCTACCAGCCGAAGTAACATGGTTCATTTGGGCTGGGGGCCTGTAGCATATCTCATGCCATAAATGTATGCTACACCCCTACAAGGGCGGGTTGGGGTTCTCTGATCTTCACTTATATTATTGGGCCCGCCTCCTTCTCCCCATCACGAATGGTTCTTTGCTGACCACCGTGATACCGCCATTGTGGCGTAACTCATGGAATTGGAACTCTGCGTTTACTTTAATCTACTCTATGGCCACGTTATTTCATTGACTCCCCCCAGCCTCGCTTCTTTCCTGGCACCAATCTCTGAGATGGATTGGATGGCATGGGGCCCTGACGGCAGTGACTCCACTTTGGGCCAGATCCTAGCTACCCCACTCTGCCACTCTGGAGGGTGTCAGGGCATGGGACTCTATTGTTATAACGACGCTGGGGAAAGTATGGCAGGACACAGCCATGTATTGTATTGTATTATAATTGCATTTATATAGCGCTTACCACCCCTGTCGAGGCGTCAAATCGCTTTTTCGGCGGGTAGCACGCTACTCCGGGACCCATAGAGGATTAGTGTTGAATTAGTATAGTGAAACATGCAAGTACATTTTAAATGGTGGATAGGTTAGTCAGTTATTTGGATTTGGAATGATAACAGAAGGATAGAGGAGGACAAAGGTTTGTATTTATTTATCGCTCGCTTGTTGGCGCATGCTATTCAGGAAACCTATGAAGGATTTTTTTTAAGGTCTTAGCAGTAGGAAGAGGCTTTTGGATGAGTAAAAAGGAGTTTTGGAGGGAAGGAGTCAGAGGGGAGAGTTTAGAAAGGTTTGTTTTAGGGGATCGGTGTAGTAAAAAGAGGTGTCCGATGATGCAAGGAGGGGTAGAACAGGAGAGAGTCTAGACAGGGTTATTTTGGCGATCATAGTAGTGGTATGGGGTTTGGGATAAATGAGAGAGTGGATGTAGAGGATATATTGATAGATGTATAGGATGAGAGATAGGGTAGTGCATTAGAAGGAGTAGTAGAAAGAAGTTTGAGATGAGTCAGAAGGTTGGGCTAGAAGATATATTGAGCGAAGTATAGGCTGAGAAATAGGCTAGTGCATTGGAAATGCTAAATTAGAAGAAAGTGATAAATATATAGATCCATAAGTACATTGAAAGTATATAGATACATAAAGGAAGTAAGTATATTTAGATTAAATATATTGATAGAGGCACAGGATGAGAAATAGGGTAGTGCATTGGATATGCTTTTTCAGGAGAAAAGTAACAGACACACAGATCCAAGTACATGGAAGGTACATGGATGCACAATGGAAGTATGTACATGTAGACCAAAGATGATTTTTATTTATTGATGAAAATTATTATTATTATTATTATTATTTATTTTTTAATTTTTATTTTCTCTTAACAACATAATTATTGTACATGTTTTATAAAGTAATACACAGAGATAGGTACATATCTATAGTGAAAACAAATGCTTATATACAGAGGGATATGCTGTAAATTTCTTTTTCCGTATGGTGCTTATGTGGGGAAGAGCCAGATCTTGAGTAGTTTTCTGAAGATAAGGTGGTTGTCGATGGATCTTATGTTGGGGGGTAAAGAGTTTCATAGTTTGGCTGCTTGAACAGAGAAGGATGTGCCACCCATGGTTTTTTTCTTGTATGGTGGGATTTTGAGGCGAGATGCTCCTTTAGAGCGGAGGTTCCTTTGTTGAATGTGTTTGGTGATTTTATTCCTGATGAAGAGTGGTCCTATTCCATGTATTTCTTTGTGGGTAATACAAAGCAGCTTGAACATGGATCTTCTGGCAACCGGTAACCAATGCAGGGCTTTCAAGGCAGGGGAGATGTGGTCTCGTGGTTTGATATGCAAGTAGTAGTCTGGCAGCCGAGTTCTGAATCCGTTGTAGTCTTTTCCTGGTCGTTAAAGGTGATCCGTGGTAGAGGCTATTGGCGTAATCGAGTTTGGATAGAACAAGGGAGATGGTAGCTTGGACCTTGTGTGGAAATCCCAAATGAGGGAAAATTCGTCGCAGCGTTTTTATAGTAGCAAAGCTTGATCTTGCTTGTTTATCCACTTGGACATTCATCGACAGCTTGGAGTCCATGGTCATTCTGAGGTTTCTTACTTCCTTCGATACTTTAGGCAGTGATCCCAGTTCATCAGGCCATGCGGCAAGCGGGTTGTAATTTTTCCAATCGCCACACGTGAGTATTTCAGTTTTTGAAGCATTCAATTTGAGATGGCTCCAAGTCATCCACTGATCCACGGCTCTGAGACAGCTGAAAATTTGTGATTTTCCAATGTCTTTGGGGCATTCCAGTTGAAGGAGTATTTGCGTGTCATCTGCATAGTTGTAGCACGTGAGGTGAAATTTATTGATCAGTACTGGTAAAGACTTCATGTAGATATTGAAAAGCATGGGCGAGATGATAAAACCTTGAGGGACCCCTGCTTTTGTGGAGTTCGGGTTGGATGAGAAAGGTGGGGTGTGGATGACATTAGTTCTGTTTCGAAGGTAGGACGCGATCCAGTCTAGAGCAGTTCCCTCTGTGCCGGTTTCATAAAGTCTTTGTTTCAGAGTGTCTTGATCAACCGTGTCAAAGGCAGCTGAGAGGTCCAAGAGGAGTAGCGCAGCAACCCCGTTGCGGTCAACTGTATTCTTTAGGTCATCCCAGATAGCAAGGAGGGCAGATTCAGTGCCTCTTCCCAGACGGAATCCTGTTTGGAAATTTGAAAGTATGTCATTCTCTTCAATGAATTGTGACATCTGGGCGAACGCTGCTCTTTCTATCAGTTTGCCCAGGAAAGGTCCATTTGTAAAGGGTCTGTAGTTGTCAGGGTTCAGCGGGTCCAAGTTTGTTTTCTTCAGTAAAGGGCGTATGTATGAATTTTTGTCATACATACATTTCAACACCTCGTCACCACCTTCACAATGCATAAGTCACAATTTTATTGCTTCCTGCTGTCACAACATGCCCTTGATGCCTCCCTATATCCCTTAAATTCCGTTCCCAATTTAATCCCATGGAGGCACTTTTGCTTGATTCACACCTTGTTTAGAAGGGCGTGTCCCGCCCTTATGGTTCGTTGGTGAATAATGCTCTGAATCCCATGACTGCCCTAAGGAAGCACTGTGAGGGAGACCTGGGCCCTTTGGACAACAACGACTGGGTTGAGGCAAACATTTCCCCCTACATCCCTCGTGATATTGATGAGGCTCCGACTCAGCCATCTAAAATATCTACACTGCGTCTATTACAGCCCCTTGTGGTTACATGGCATGGGGGGATGGGATATCACCGCAGTGTTGGCAGTGCCGACATCAATAGGTTCTTTAGTCCATATTATTTGGGACTGCTCTAATATCCAAACATACTGGTCACGCACTTGCACTACCTTTTTTCACGTCATACACAGAACGGTTCCATTGGATCTGAAACTGGTTCTCTCGGGCCTGCTGGACACGGGGGAGTGGGGAGGGGAGCTGCAGCACCCGGTTGCTGGTGGGAGTGGGCTACATTATTGTGAAAAGATACATTGTTGATCCATGGCTATCTCAGCATGGTCTGCCCTTTCTAGAATGGACAAGGGAGATGGACTTTGCCGCTATGGCATAGAAATGAGTTTATAATCCAGGGGTTACCAGGAGAAACGTTATAGGATATGGGGAGACTGGATGTCTTACTCTGAATCTCTTCTCCTCATGTGTTGATCTTTTTGATGTATACTTTCCCCGTCTGACTATTTGGGTATCGCAAGACTGGACTCAATGCAGCTTTGTTATGGTATGTTAAATTCATTTTCCTGGTTTTTATGTTTTCTAAAACCAATAAACAGATTTATAAAAATTTTAAAAATGCAGAGGATCCATGACAGAGCACTTACCTCTAAGTCCAGCATCACCTCGGCTTTACTCCAGTGTTGCATGACACAAGGTGTCAGAGGCTGCCAGTAGGTCCCAGAGAACCAGAGCTGCCACGTGTTCTTTGTTTAGAGTTAAACAAGGTTAATTTTTCAGTGTTACTTGCACCTCCTCCGTTCCATGCTGTTCCCCAAACAATACTTGTGCAGTTGAGCAGTAAATTAAATCCAGAAAATCAGCTGGCATTTACCTCTTCATCAGCACCTTTGGAGCTGAAAGGCAGCAAAGAAAAGGGATGGTAGTTCCTTTAAACAGTTTTCTAGAGAGGGCTTCTTCAAAACTGCATGGATTTATTCCAGTTAAAGTGGGAAGGCACCTGCATCGAATGAAGAGTTTGTCAAGTTGCACAGCACCAGTGCAACACTGACTGCTGTCAATTCCAAGATTCTCTTGGGCAGGACAAGGAAGGTTTGAGAGCCCGATTTAGGGGATTTCATTGTTTAAAAGTGTTCTCTGCAGTTGGCAGTCGGAATTCTGATAAACTCTGTAGGGTCCGAAGCCTTAGTGTCAGCACTAGAAGTCACAATGGACTGTGATGAAAAGGACTGGTAAGTGAAAAGAATCTTATCTCCCAAATATACATAACAATTATTCTTTGAGTTTTGCAATATTGGACATTTAAACATGGGATTAAAAAGCTTGCAATTCAAGGGACTTCCCCCTTAGCCCTAATATTGGTGCTATCCTATGGCCTTTTCAATGAAGGATGTGCTATTGATCTATTACTCCTGTCTATTAAGCACCTGACTCATACCATCTTTAATTAGGGGAGAAGTTCAAGTGTCATTCAATTGTCCTCAACACTTTTTGCAGTTATTCCTTAAGTCTTTTTCTATTACCTTTATGATGATGGCTTTTGATCTTTGAAGAGTTACTGGAAGTTTACTCCTTTCATCTTTTAGAAAAGGTTACAGCTGCCTAATTTTCCCACCATAGGTTCATTTGTTGTTTGTATCATACGGACACTTCTGTAAAATATTGCATACTGCCAGGACATACATATCAATGGAACTTGTTGCTAAATCAACAGTTTTGACCTTACATTGAGTCTGACTCGGGAACTAGATGTTTGAAAGTGATCCCAGATATTTTAATACTTGTGAGCTGCAACTACCTGCCTTAACGCATACGCATCTGTCCATTCCTCTCAGCCATTTTGTAGGTGGGCCTATGTCAGACCTCCAATATTGTGCTATCTTTCTTAGCTATTAGATATCCTATCCACACCAAGCGCCCCCCTCTCCCCTTCATCCACCCTGTTCACCTAGAGGATAAGCTTGGAAAATAAATCTATGGGTATTGTCAGTCATGGTTGGATTATTGAACTTTCCTATATCATATTATTCAACATTCCCACATCATATGGATAAAAGATGTCTTTGGTTTACTGGCATCAATTACAATTAAGGAAGGTTCCTTGTCCTCCTTTAAAAATCTGATTGGACTATAGTAAATAAAGATTATAAAGTTGGATCAGTCAAAGTCCATTATAGATGGCGTGTAGCCTAGGGGCCATCACTGTCTCTCCCTACTCTGCTACATTTAGTGGACCCACATTGACCTCCCATTAGACTGTCAAGACTTGAAAAAGATCTGAGATATTGCACACTAACGTTTGATTCCTTTCTGCGATGGTACCTCATCCGAGAAGTCTTATGAATATCCTGGTGTCTAGTGGGCCATATTCTGAGTTTTATAAGATTCTAAAGACTATTCTGGCAGTGTATTTACAAGCCCCCCACTGCATGTTGGAGTTGTAAATGTTTATACAACTTGATTTTTTCTTGCAAGGTAGCCAAACCCTTCATGTGATCTTCTTCTTATGTTCCTTTTAATCATTTTGAATTCTATCATTTGAGCAAGGTGCTGTAACAATTTCCAGTGCCATAATGGTGTTTCTTGTGTGGGTTGCTGTAAGAAATAGGGGTATTAGTTGAGGGGGTCGAGCACCCACCTCAAGTAATAACCACAGCCCTTGTCATGGTGAACCTTTAAAGTCACTGAATTAACCAGAGCTCACTCCCCTAGTACGTATGGCACAGAGCAGACAGGCTTAACTTAGAAGCAATATGTAAAGTATGTATGCAATACCAAAGAATGAATTAAGTCAGAACACAACATAAGAAAAATACCAAACTAATTTAGAAACATAGAGTATGTTTTAACAAATAAAATTACACCAAAATGACAAAGATTCATGGAAAGAAACCAGAGTTATATATTTTTAGAATTTAAAATGAAAATAGCACAAAAAAGCGTTCAGCCCCAAATGTGGCTATCTGATTGTGCTTGATTGGTACATAAGCACAAGTAAGGCACACTGCAATGGAGTGTGGGGCAGATAAAGGAACCAGGATGACCCAGTCAAAGTTTTATTTCTGGACTTAGCCTCCGGATCAAAGTCAAAAATCCTAGGCAAAGCAGAAGGATGTGGCTGAAAGTGCTCCAGATTGGCAGATTGCTGCTGGACTAGGTATTGGTGAAGTCGTTGACTTGTGATGGGAAAGGAAGGTTTCTAGCCAGCAGGATACTTTTCACCGCTTCACCTGGTGACGATTTCTACCTTCGGACGTAGTCACTTTTTGGGAGCTCAGATTCTTCCAGTGGAGCAAGGCTACAGGCTGTAGCCAAAGAGGGTTTGTGAGGCTCAATGCCTTCTCTGCGAGGTCCTGCTGAATCTGATTTGCTGCTGCAGAAACCCTCAGAGCTGGGGAAACAATCTTTGTACAAGAGGCAACTCACCTTCATTGGATTAGCTTGGCAGGTTGGTCCCGGGCCTTTGAAGGTTCTTGAAGCTAAAATGTTTCTAGGTCCTTGGTTTCAGGAGATGATAGAACACTTTAGCACCAACCAAGAGTTCAAGGCCTTGGGGACAGCACTCGTGGGTCAAGACTCATGCCAGCAGCAGGGTCCAGGGCAGGTCCACTTGGAACTGGTCTGCTGGGCACATGCAGAAAAGGCCTCTTTCTGCTTGTTGAGTTCCTGTAGCTTAAACAGGAGGTCAACCTTAGGACTCTTGGAGTCCCTGGATATGAAAGGAAGGGCAGACCCTGTCTTCTAGGCTATTAGGTTACAGACCAATCCTCTGTTCTTCCACAAGTAAAGATACTGTTCTGTGAAGGGTCCTGAGAATGCCACATTTAATGCGGGTACCAGAATGTTGGTGATGGTATACATGGCCTCTCTGTGACCAATGGGGTAAAAAGTATCCAGGGGCAACCATACCACTTTTGTAGTACTTCCTGTGTGTCCTACTGCAAAAAATCCTATACTGTCCCTATCTGTCTAAATCCATGATGGTGAAACCATTCTCCCTTTTTCAGAGCCTATGTGCCCACCCAAGAGGTTGTGGCCAGGGAAATGAGCAACGCCTCGTCTGTGGTCACTCTAAGCCAGTTCTGGGGGCATTTCCTTTCCTACTGAGATTGGACACTAACTGACTAAAAGGCCATCCCAGGTGTCAGCTAACATTTCCCTGTGACAGGAGAGGCCTCTTGGAAGTGAATTATGTTCCTGGTCACAGCCCAGATTATCCTCCTGCAAAAGGAACAGAACCCCACCCAACGCCTTTGTCCCAGCTCTCGTAGCATGTTCACACTTCACCAAGGGAGCTATTCAAATGTGAAGTGATAGTTTGGCTCATGCAAAGGAGCATTCACTTTAGGCAGGGAAAAAGTAATGTTCTAGGTGTACCTTTCCCCAAAATATTTATCACAAATCACAATTCACTAGTGAATTGGTTCTGTAATAAATATTTTAAATTCCAAGAGTAAAATTCATACTTCTTCCTAGCCAGAGATAGAAATATTACATTTAATATTGTATTTCAGTGCTTGTATGGAGCAGCTAACCCTGCTAAAGTAAAAATAGCGTTTAGGACCTATTCACTGTAAATACATGATTAACATTAAACTTTTGCATGTCCTACTTTTAAGTACCATGCACCCTGGCTTATTGGCAGTAAGACCTACTTGGGGTGACTTATTAATATTAAAAAGGTAGGTTTAGGTCTGTCAAAAGGGATTATTTTCACTTTTCGAATTTGCAGTTTTAACCTACACAGTCAGGCTACACACAGTAGGTCTGCAGTTATGTCTAAACTGCTGCTTTAGTGGATGGCACAATTGGTGATGTAGTCCACTTGTGATATTCAACTTACAGTGTCATGTATTCCTGTAGGTTCTGAATCGATCCCCCTATTCCTGACCCTATTCTAGTTAAACAAACCAACAAGTTAACTAGCAGTCAGCCCATGAGGCAGAAAACCCCCATGATGCAGATACCGTTATCTGACGCAGTCACACTACGGCACAGGAACGTGTTATCTGATTAGGTCATAACGCTTGCGATCTAATTAGACAAGCGATATTCCTCCAGCCCCTGATAAGGCATACGGAGTTCTCATAACAAATCAAACCTATGACAACCTGGGCAAAACCCTGCGGCCATTGTTTTGATTTCACCGAGAACTTCAGTAAAAGAATGTGCTAACGAGCAAGTCGTATGACATCCTTATTGACGTATCTAAGTCCATCCTTACGTCAATCTCGGCACCTTAAAGGTATAAATATTACCGATCTTGCCCTATGCAAACACACGCGTGGTGACGAGACGGAGCAGCCATACTTGCCGAAGCCAAGAGCAGAGCAGACCCCGCTGGCAGCAGCCCCGCCTTCCTGACGCGCTGAGAGAAGCTGCTTTCTCCTGCCGAGAATTCCAGCACCGGCGTTTCCGGGTAGCCCTCGCAGGCAGCCTGGAATATCGAGACCAGAGAGAGAGATACCATTCCTCATTCATCCTAACTTCCAGGTACAGAACTGAATAACCCCTCACTGAGAATTCTTTAGTTATTCACTTGGCAAAAACAAACTTAACTTAAACTGTAACTTTCTATTCCCGCCCACGTATTAGGCTTAGGTCAGGTACACGGGGTAGGCGTATCTAGAAACACCAGTTGAGCACGTTTAGTCAAATGTATATGTGTATGTAATATATTTTATTCATTTTAAAACATCTTATGGCTTAGAAACCATATCAATGTTTTTACAGTATTATTTTATACTATTGCTTTTAATGTATGCACTTTACTTAACTATAAGTATTGCAATAATATCAATCCATTTCTCTTGTATGAGAAAAGAGACTGATCAATAAATAACACCTTTTTATTGAACACGCCCGTCTCTTCCTTTTCTCTACATTCTGATGAGACTAAGAATGCACGTACTGACTGAGTAAAATAAATTGCCTTTTGTTCACACGACTCTCGAGATTTACTCTTGATTAGGGGAGAGCAAAGTTGTCATGTTCTATGGTTGTCAGAAACTAAATCCCTTCTTGTCTAATCAGGGAAGTTAAGTCCTCCTTGAACATTCGAGAAAGTTTCTAGTGAACTCTGAGCTAAGCTGGCAAACCCAAAACTTTAAGTCTAGTATCGACAGTAGTAGACCTAGTTAACGTCTGGCCTAGGCCTTTACTGCTGTAGGTATTATTCCAATGCGCAGAGCCTATTGGGATGATAGGAACTACACTACATGGCGCCCAACGCGTTTGGAAAGGGCGATAAAACTAACGTAAGACATTTAGAGTAACTCAGTCGTGCTTTCTCACTCAGACCCCTTTTCCCAAATACTCCAAAGACGTCTGGAGTGGGTGAAAGGTTATATCCGCCAGACCTCGCAGGAGGGAACTCCTATGTATGGTTCTTGGTATAGTCAACGTTGAAGGATACACTGTTCCAAAATATTGTGCATCTAACCTTTGTTTCCATAAGAAACCTGATCTGCAAACAAAAGAAATAACCTTCAGGACAGTAAAATGTCAGACAATGAAGAAGAAAGAGAGGCAGTTAGATTAGCAGCTGAACTCGCAGCGGCTGATGCTGCAGCACTAGATGCGGACGGGGATATAATACTCATCCCGGTCATCAAAAGGAGATCTATAACCCTGAAACTTATAGAAAATGGACTGACACCTAGAGGTGGCACAGTCATATTTGTAATTGAGGCACACGAATATCGGCAGACAGAGGTATACTATTCATGGATACATTTTCCAGCAGCAAATGCTGTAACAAAGTACTTCCACTATTACAAAATAGAGGAACCTCCTAATGAGTACACTCCTTTCGAGGAGGTGGAAGTACCACTCAAATTTCAAGAGCATTTGCTCTTATTTGATGGCGCCCTAAAACATAACAATCACATCACCAGGCTCGGTCCTTTAGGTAGACCAGGAGCAACGTGGCCGGTCCTAGCCGGATACACACCACATCCAGACATCAATGGGATGTCTGCAGCAGAGCTGTTAACACAGCTAAAACAATTAATAAAAATTCATAGACAATTAGTTCAGTATGTGATGCGGACATCAACAATTCAGCCAGCGATTAAACTTCCACAGCTGACCCCTCACCAGGGGAACACAAATAAAATTACACCACAGAACATCCAATCCTGCCTAGGTAAAGTACCGGCTAAACGGGAACAAATACCATTCTGGCTAGCGCAGAAAATCACCCAAATAGAGGCGGTGTTTCCTGACACCACCCCGCTAGAAAAGCACAGGATTCTGACTATCTGCCTTCCAATGGGAATCGCACCACACATTGAGGACTGTGACACTTGGGGTACAGTCTTTGCTTCCATCTACACAAAAACGCACGGTGTTCCATCCATTTCGGTAATACCAGATGTGCTAAAACAAATTCAAGATGAATATGGACCTGAACCCGCTTTAACTCTTGGTATGAAATTACTAAAAGACTTCAAGCAGGTCTCGGCTATATTATTAGCCAACATAAAGGGAGAAGCAGCAAACGTGGCGATCCGCCAGAGGTTAAAAGAGACAGATATAGCAGACCAACCAGCTGAAATTGCCAGAATCATAGAAAAATCCTATGAGGAACTAGGTAGAGATAGTTTAGGTGGAATACCAGTAAAACCACAACTGACTGAAAGTCCAGAAAAAATATTTTTTAATAACAATTCACCAAAAAAGAACTGGGATGGAAACAAACAATCCAATCCTAAAGAAAAGAAATTCCAGTCCAGAGGAAGGTCTCCTAGGCGAAGAGAGAAATCTCCGAACCAAAGACACAGGTCACCTCAGAGTGACCCCTCTGGGAAAAGATATAACCTTAGAAATAGGGATAATATTAAAAAACCTGATAGATATCAAGACATTGATACACGTCCCTCTCAATCTTTTCAGACTTCCTCGCAGAAATCGGAAAGAAGAGGACGATCAGAACAAAGAGAAGAGCACACCAAGTCCAAAGACAAGGAACCTGCTCAACTAAAAAAGAAATTACAATTTCCAAAAAAGAAGGTAGCCAGTATCAAGGTAGTTAACAAAGAGGACACAACTGAAAAACGGAGAGTGGGCTCAGACAATGCTAGACAGGGCAGCAGAAGTGAGCATAGCTCGCAAAGTCCTTATGAATCATCTGGAGACAGTGGACACGAATGAATATCTTCAAGTGGAAACTGCTGACACCAGAGTTAGCAAACCTCACAAAATATACGAAATAACATTGCGTATAGAGGGAGATAAGACTAGGAAAATAAGGGGACTTTTTTGGGATAATCTCTCCAAGGGCTATGACTTCCTTCTAGCTGAAAAAGACTGGCCACCAGAGTTTGTAAGGGAGTGCCCTCATGGCGAAGAAGTAATTATGCCTGCCTTCTCGAATCATATCCCGATTCATAAAAAATACACACTTGCCAGAAAATGGGCAGTGGCTTTAGCTCCTGCCTTATATAAAAATCATGTAGGATGGGATGAGGACTCTCCTCCTCACAAAATCCAGTTAAAATCACAACCAACTGCACAAAGGCAGTACCCAATTAAGCAAGAAGCTAAAAAACAGGTAAATGAAATACTAGATCAGCTAGAATACCAGGGGGTGATTGAAACTTGCACCTCACAAATGAACAACCCTTTGTTTCCGGTCTCCAAACCAGACAATTCATATCGTCTAGTTTTGGATGACCGACACCTTAACACATGTTGCAAAACTTTTGCAGTGCAAAACTCACACAGTGCTGCACTAATGAATAACATAGTGCGCAAAAAATACAAAACAACATTAGACATCTCTAATGGATTCTTTTGTCAAAACATAGCACCAGAGAGCAGATATTTAACTGCATTCTCAATAAATGGCACTCAAAAACAATTCTGTCGGTTAGCCCAGGGGTACAAGAACAGCCCGGGGGTATTCTCAGCGAGAGTAACAGAATTACTACAACTATATGATGATGAAGCATTATCTTATGTCGATGACATTTACTTAACAGATGATGACTTGGAGACTCACTTGAAGAGAGTGAACACCATAATACTTGGGTTCGCAGCAGAGGGTTACAAATTCAACTTTAAAAAATCCAAAATTGCCCATCTGACAGTCCTATTCTTAGGATATGAGTTATCAAGTGAAGGCAAAAGCCTGGCTGACCATTTCCTAGAGAAATTTGCCGTAATCCAAGCACCTAGAACACTAAAAAACCTGCAGTCGATTCTAGGCTTCCTAAATTTCGGAAGAACATACATTGCAAATTACGCAGAAAGGGTCAAACCCCTTTACGATCTGATAAAACCAGATTTTAAAAGATCCAATTGGACTCAAATACACACAGAAATTTTGAGATCCCTACAAACAGACATGCTAATTAAAACAAAATTAGAAACACGTGATAACACACGCAATCTTGTGATTCGAGTCATCCCAGGAAGATGCGGATTCACATACCTGACCTCTAATGAGGGAGAAAAGGTACCAATTGCATTCAAATCACACTTGTACACTAAGGCTGAAATGAAATTTAGCCCTACGGAAAAAATTCTAACTGCAACACAGACAGCTATAGCAAAAGAACGAGCCCTGGCACAAGGTAAACGAATAATAATCGTGACACCGATACCAGCCTTAGAGGCTGTAACAAAAGCAAGCATTCCGAATGCTAAAGCACTCCATCCAAGATGGATACAATGGGCTAACTCTCTTGCTGCAACAGACGTAGCATACGAATTTGATCCCAACTTAAAAACACAAGAATTTCTCCAATATGAATTTGAATGTCCTCTGCCGACCGAAATTCTGCCTCTAGAACAATACGGCTGTATAATATATACAGACGGATCAGCACAACCCGCAGTAGGGGGTAAACAAGCTTACAGTGCGGCGTGCGCGATTGTCAAAGGTCGCTGGCACGAAGGAAAATTTAAACCAACCCTCACTAAAACACAATCTCTAGGAGATTGTACAGCTCAGCGAGCTGAACTACTGGCGTTTAAGATGGCGCTTGAAAATACCGATCGAGAATTCCCCACACTCATAGTGTGCGATTCGTATTATTGCGTTCAGTCTTATAATGAATACTTGCAGATCTGGCTTCAGAATGGCTTCAGGGATGCGAAAGGTGGCACAATCAAGCATAAAATGCTCTGGGAACAAGTAGTTCTATTACAAAAAGAACTACCAAAGACTCACGTGATACATACGCTGAGTCATCAACGTGATGGCGTTCACGTTGCAGGGAATTCATTGGCTGATGAGGCCGCGAAGGCAGCTGTGCAAACGGCTTCCGTAGCTGCCGTCACCCTGTCAAAAACAAAAATAGACAGCGAAATATTACAAGCTGTCAGCGCTTCAGAAAAGGATTCGATAGAACCACTCCCTAAAGGCTTTCCAGTAAAATACTCATACATAACTGATGCAAACAATGTTCCTTTTGCTCGAATCCCTGGAGTGGGGGATAGGGCAATTCCAAACATGGAACATAGGATAGGACTAATAATAGCGGCACACGAAGGGCTTGCTTCTATACATACTGGCGTCTCAGCCATAGTATCATTATTAAAACAGAGATACTGGTGGCCACAAATGAGAAGACAGACAAGGAACTATGTTCTAGAATGTGAAATTTGTCAAAAAATGAAAGTATCAACGGTGAGACGTCCAGCTCAGACGCCCCTTCTAATCTCGGATAAACCATTAGCATGTGTTTATCTAGACCACTGCGGTCCCTTACAAAGGGATGGTAACTATAAATATATCTTGGTCGCAGTGGATTCATGCACGAGATTCATATGGATGTGGCCCCAGCGAACGGCTGACGCCAGAACTGTTATAAAAGATTTGCGAGTCTTTATCGGCACATACGCAATTGGCATGCTGCATTCGGACAATGGTCCTGCTTTTAGCTCTAGAGCTTATAAGGAGGCCATGGTCGGAATGGGCGTGAATTTGCGGTACTCTTGTCCATTTCACCCTGAGGGGAACGGAATTGTTGAAAGAAAAAACCGTGACATAAAGCAATCTATAACGGCAAAGGTATTAGGTACGGGAGCTGGGTGGGTCAAACATCTAATAAGTGTCCAACGTAGTCTCAATAACTTGCCAAGAAATTCTCTGAAGGGATTCAGTCCGTACGAATTATTATTCGGAACTAGGATGATTATCTCTGACCTTGACAGTCAGACTTCAGTGGTGAAAGAAATAAGCTTTGATATCAAAGACCGTTTGGCTATTTTGCAGGACTTAAACAAAACAAGAAAAGACCTGAGCAACATAAAGTTGAAACAACAGCCAACAACCACTGAAGAACCACCACCTGTCCCAGCAAGACCTGTCTGGATTCCTAAAGTCGGGGATCTAGTCAGGGAGAGGATCGCGGTAAAGAAGGAATTTGGGCCTTCTTACAGAAAAGCAGTTCCTGTCTTGTCTGTCAACGGGACAAGATCAGTTGTACTACCGCCACTTGCTGGTAAAAAGGAGAACCGAGTTGTATCAATCGACCTGGTAAAACCACAACATGTGGCCGATAACAAACAGTAGGCCAAGTGGACTCCCAATAAGTAGCAGAACACCAAGGTTTGCTACCAGTACAGAGGTCCTAACGAAGAGGCTCATCACATTCGAAACGCCTACAGAAGAACAACAAGGACTATGCAACAATGCAATAGAACTCAGACCTCTGAAAACCCAAATAAAAACATTTAGCAGAGACACACCAATCTATAATGAAGTACCAAGTGAAAATGCAAGAAACAGTAATCCTGAAGCAATTGGAACAATTGACAGAACAGCATCTGGATACTTCATAAACTTCGATGATTCCTGAAGGCTTCAGTGAATCAAAGACACAGCCATCATCAAAAACCTTTAAAGATAAAGCTAAAGAACTTTTGAAACAACTGAAAGAAACATATCTGATTTCTCCATGGATTGAATTTTGGGTGGGTTTTGGTGCATTTATCCTCATACTTTGGCTCATCATGATACTAACATTGGGACGCTTTATTGAGGGAAAATATGCAAAAATGGACACAGCAAGTCAGAAAATTAACTTGATCCTCAAACTACACACATCTTCACACGTCGAGAAAAGAGAACTTTCTTCAGCCAACTTCACAGCCAATCCGATACCTGGTGGGGTAGCCTGGGACAACACTGACTATGAAATTTATGGTCCGGTCGAGATCCTGAAATATCCACACCAAATTAAGATCTCCTTGAGTGACTTTGTAAAACCAAACTCATTTGCTGATGATTGGGACTTCGAAAGCATTAATAATATGATGTCTGATTTAGTAATGTCTGCTAAATTTACCAAACATGATTATTTGCAGGGTTCTTCAAATTATGATAGTATGTACTGTTATAACCACTATGGTAACCATTTTTTACATAGATCTGCACAACCTAGAAATGTTTTAAACTATAATCAATGGGAACATTGTGCAACACCTCCAAAAGGGAGCTCAAGAACCGTTTACGACAAATACTCATATTTTTCAAGTTTTAACACAAGTAATGCTGAAGCATTTTATTTTAAATTATCAAATAAGACAGGGACCAAGACCATGATAACCAACACAAAATTGTTATATTCAGACTCATTCTTTGGAAAAATGAATACCTTTGGATTTGATTATTGGGACAAAAATGTTGAATTGAAAAGTGTTTGGGGTACAAAAGATTGGCAAGTACAGGGTATAGAAGCTTTGTTTAGAGCCTGCATGATCCCAGAACAAATGATATTTTTAAATGACACTGTTCAACAGACCACCTGTCTTGGCTTAGCCAAAATCAAAGATTTAAATAAACCGTCTATTCCAAAGCCAACAATATTTAGCAATAACTCTGACACAGATGAAGAGATAGACGTAAACCATATATTAAATCAAAACAGAACACATCCTGATTGGAAACAGTGGTTGATCTGGCCCACAGATACTAATAACTGTCAAGACAGATTCCTGAACAAAACGCAGGGGTTCAAAATGACCAGGCCAGACCCTAGATATCCTCAAAGACATCACCCAGGGATAATAACCACCTACAGTGTGGGCAAATTATGCCTTCAATGGCTACAAACTTCCACACTGGCAGAAATTAAGCAACACCTAACTTTACTTACTGATGGTGCTGACTTGCGTGATTTCACTATGGGACCACGCAAACAGCGTCAAAAGCGTTTCATAGCAGCCTCTGTATATGCAGCATACAATGAGGCCTGGAAGGTTACTCAAATTGAAACAGCAGAGAGAATACGGGAAATTGACCGTATAAATTTGGAAAAATCACTTTCTGTAGTGGACAATGGGTTAATGACTCTGTCCTCCAGAATTTTTTCTTTGGACAGCATTGTGTCTTCAGCAATCGATATATTATCGCAAGACTTACTGTTATTACAACACGGTCAGTCACAATTGCGTTCTATTGTACAGCTTGGCTGGACGTTACAAAATCTGCGTTCAGGCTATGTGCCTTGGCGTTTAATCAACACAACGTCATTATTCCAAATCTTTAACCTTACTGATAGACAAATCAGTATGGCACAAAAGGGTGCTGATTATACAATCTTGAGCATTGAAAAACTCGAAAGATTACCAGTGACAATGTCAGAACGACCTGTCAGTGAATGGATAATACATGGGATAATAAATATTCCAATCTCAACCTTCAGGTTTCAATACTGCCAAAAATATATACAGGCTGGCATGTACGAGAAATTGGGAAAGGGGTACCTTAAAACAACATGGAACCTGCCCTATTCACATGCATGTGTCAGTAATAAAGGACAGAAAGTGTTTCTTAGTGGCAACAATTGTGCGATGTCACTGAGTGGCACACTTCTGTGTAACGGAATTAGTCTGCATGGAGCCTGTGAAGGGAATTCATACAACCTTTCATGTCACCAGCAAGGCGCACCTGCAACAGAAATAGAACCATTCTTTCAAAGACTCTATAATGGGAGTTACATTCTAATTGTAGACCGCAGATGTTGTAGTCTTATGCCCGGGACTCCTTATCTAGTAACTACTACTGCGAAGGTCAAGTGCTGTGGACGCTCGTTGTTCCCCAGCTCCTTCCCAGACAGGGAGGCAAGGGCATGGCCCGATTTGAAAATTACTTCTATTCGAATAGATACTTTAAGCAGAATGAAAACAGTGCTTCTTCAGACGCCTACCAGGCTCTCGTCATCAAAAGAGACGTATGATCTACAAGTCGCAAGGACGACTGCAGAGATACATACATTATTATCAACTAATTCCCCCGTACATTTCGCGGAAATCCTGAATGAAATCTTAAATATTTCTGATACCAATGGGGTCTCAAAGGTATTTAAGACAGTATTTTCAATGGCATTAACACCATTCAAAGCCATACTGGGTATTTTTCCAGATTTCGTCCATTCGATTTTTGGCGGACTTCCCCTGATCCTGGGACTAATTGCAGGAATCCTATTCTTAGTCCTTATTTTTCGTTATGGCAACCCATGTCACAGACAAAACTCTGGCGACAAGAGAAGAAACAATCCTAGCCATTGGATACCGGGACCGGATATCAAAAATCCTGGGACTCTCCAGGCTTAGAGACCTGAACATGACTTGGTTTCTATCATTTCGACCAATGTGGCAAAGATGTGTTTTACCTGTATTAAGGTGTCTGCTATGCGGAGAAGAATGCGTGTTAGACACATGTCTGACGCTACAATCGGATGCGCCGATGGATGCAGAAACATTGTTGAGCCCGATCAAGGTTCATGCTTTGTGCTGCCCTCAAAGGCTACCAATCCTGATGACGGCATTCGTGGAAGCTTCACCACTGCGATTGATGGGTAGTGAAGTTCAAGATGAAAGCAGCATCGAACAGGTACGACCTTCTGTCAGCAATGCGAATCAGAATGTCAATGGAGACAATCATGCACAAGAATGCATGATTACACCTATTTCCGAGTTAGTAGAACTTTCCCAGGAAGCTGTTGACAGTTTTTTCGAAAGCCTAAATGATATGATGTTCTCCCCCGAACAGAAATAGAGACTTTTGAGCAAACTCGCACACGGCGTTCCCTGAATTCGGCCTTCA
Source organism: Lissotriton helveticus (assembly GCF_964261635.1). Lineage (NCBI taxonomy): Eukaryota > Metazoa > Chordata > Amphibia > Caudata > Salamandridae > Lissotriton > Lissotriton helveticus. The sequence goes on along the minus strand of NC_136071.1, from coordinate 889,565,272 downwards.
AATTTAAATAATAGTCACATGAACTATTTTTCACTCCAGTTCACGGACAGCAACTCTTTCAGAAGCCCCAATTCATTTTTTCGGTTTTTCGGGACACTTATCTTCTGCTTAAAGTAAGAAACTATTCCTAAAGAACTAAGATTTCTATTTTTAGATACTTTATAGACTTTAACTGCCCGCTGGTATGTTCACAAATATTTTATTCTGTGATGGAATGGTCTCGAAACTTTTTTCTGTATTTAAGAAACCATTTCATGTGTAATTCTCATATACCAAATAAGCAATAATGTATACAAATGCGTGATTACTTTAGCATTATTCCATAGCTTGAGTGCATACATTATATATGTCTGCAAATTTTCCGTATATTTGAAGAATTTCAAAATGCATTTATGTATTTTGGGGTGGTAAGGTATACACACTACTCTATAGTATGTTGTACTATGTTATACTATGCCTAGATTAGTAAATATGTCCATAGTTAGCGTGGAGTGGGTGTCATGTATTCCTATAGGTTCTGAATCGATCCCCCTATTCCTGACCCTATTCTAGTTAAACAAACCAACAAGTTAACTAGCAGTCAGCCCATGAGGCAGAAAACCCCCATGATGCAGATACCGTTATCTGACGCAGTCACACTACGGCACAGGAACGTGTTATCTGATTAGGTCATAACGCTTGCGATCTAATTAGACAAGCGATATTCCTCCAGCCCCTGATAAGGCATACGGAGTTCTCATAACAAATCAAACCTATGACAACCTGGGCAAAACCCTGCGGCCATTGTTTTGATTTCACCGAGAACTTCAGTAAAAGAATGTGCTAACGAGCAAGTCGTATGACATCCTTATTGACGTATCTAAGTCCATCCTTACGTCAATCTCGGCACCTTAAAGGTATAAATATTACCGATCTTGCCCTATGCAAACACACGCGTGGTGACGAGACGGAGCAGCCATACTTGCCGAAGCCAAGAGCAGAGCAGACCCCGCTGGCAGCAGCCCCGCCTTCCTGACGCGCTGAGAGAAGCTGCTTTCTCCTGCCGAGAATTCCAGCACCGGCGTTTCCGGGTAGCCCTCGCAGGCAGCCTGGAATATCGAGACCAGAGAGAGAGAGATACCATTCCTCATTCATCCTAACTTCCAGGTACAGAACTGAATAACCCCTCACAGAGAATTCTTTAGTTATTCACTTGGCAAAAACAAACTTAACTTAAACTGTAACTTTCTATTCCCGCCCACATATTAGGCTTAGGTCAGGTACACGGGGTAGGCGTATCTAGAAACACCAGTTGAGCACGTTTAGTCAAATGTATATGTGTATGTAATATATTTTATTCATTTTAAAACATCTTATGGCTTAGAAACCATATCAATGTTTTTACAGTATTATTTTATACTATTGCTTTTAATGTATGCACTTTACTTAACTATAAGTATTGCAATAATATCGATCCATTTCTCTTGTATGAGAAAAGAGACTGATCAATAAATAACACCTTTTTATTGAACACGCCCGTCTCTTCCTTTTCTCTACATTCTGATGAGACTAAGAATGCACGTACTGACTGAGTAAAATAAATTGCCTTTTGTTCACACGACTCTCGAGATTTACTCTTGATTAGGGGAGAGCAAAGTTGTCATGTTCTATGGTTGTCAGAAACTAAATCCCTTCTTGTCTAATCAGGGAAGTTAAGTCCTCCTTGAACATTCGAGAAAGTTTCTAGTGAACTCTGAGCTAAGCTGGCAAACCCAAAACTTTAAGTCTAGTATCGACAGTAGTAGACCTAGTTAACGTCTGGCCTAGGCCTTTACTGCTGTAGGTATTATTCCAATGCGCAGAGCCTATTGGGATGATAGGAACTACACTACAACAGGCTTGGGTACCCTCTTGTACCATAACCTAGAGATATATAGGTAAGTTAAATATGCCTATTAGTGGTATATCAATTTCATCATGCTGACAGGGGGTTTGCTAGCACTTTACCACCAGTTAGCTGGGGTAAAGTGCACAGAGCTCTACAACTAGCAAAAAGAGTCAAGGCAAAGATTTGGGGTTACACCATGCAAAAGACGGCAATTTCCAACATGGTCCCCCCAGCAGAACCAGAACAGAACAGAGCAGAACAGGCCTATCCAACATCATGGGAGGTCTCGTCTCTAAGCCTGAAAAACCTGGAAAGACAATCATCACTGGCGTGGTCATTTCCAGGGCGATTTTCCACCGTCAAGTCCATACCCTGTAGGGAGATAGACCAACTCAACAGTTTGTGATTCTCACCCCACATGTGCATCAGCCAGCTGAGGGGGCATATGGTCTGTTTAAAATTGGAAATGAGTCCCAAACAGGTATGGTATCAGTTTCTGCAGAGCCCATACATCTGCAAATGCTTCCCTTGAAATTGCACTTCACCTTTGTTTCCTGGTTAGTACCCACATGCCAATGAAGGCTACAGGTTGGTCCAGGTTTTTAACACTTACCTGTTACAAAACAGCCCCAATACCATGTCTGAAGCATCTGTCTGCACAAGGAATGCCTTACTGATGTCAGGTATCTTTAAGTACTGGTTTCAGATACCTTGGCTTTTTTACTGTTTCTTAGGCAGGTGATACACAGATTATAGTCTCGATCTCAGGTGATCCCACCGAGGTTGACAAACATTTTAGCAAGTGTATGCAGGAGATGGTAGACTGGATGGGAGACAATTGTCTCAAATTAAACTCTGAGAAGACAAAGGTCCTTCGTTTTGGCAAAGAAACCACTTTTTGGAATCCTTCATGGTGGCCACAAGAGCTTGGCCCTCTTCCACTTCGATTCACCAAAGTCAGAAATCTGGGGGTGATTTTTATAGAGATTTCACGTTCTCAGAGCAGATCAATCAAATTACTTCATCCTGTTTTTACCTTTTAAGAACACTGAAAAAGATTCTCCTGTTAATCCCACTTGATTAAAAGAAAACAGTAATCACAGAATTATTTATCTCCAGGATTGACTACTGTAATGCCTTTTATATGGGCATACAAAAATGGCAGATGAATAAATTGCAAATACTTCAAAATGTGGCAGCCCACCTTCTCATAAACATCCCAAAATTTACATCAGTCTCCCAAACTACTGAGGTGCTACATTGGCTTCCAGTCAGAAAAAGAGTAGCCTTTAAAGAGCTCTGCTTGGCACACAAAGCCCTTTACGATTCCGACCCATGCTATTTGAGAAACAAATTCTGCTGGTAAATCTCCAGGAGATCCCTTCATTCTGCTTCCTCTAAATCAATGGTAATGCCATAAATTGGGAAAGCATCCTGGGGAGGAAGAATTCTTTCTGTTGCCACCATTAAACTGTGTATTTTTTTTTTAAGACCTTTATTGTAGCATTCAATAAAAATACAAGCATGGGCCTACAACCGCAGGGGCCAGCCGCTAAACAAATTAAGACCCCCTATAGAACAGTACGACACAGCTCATCAGCCGACAACCCCGAGGTCCGGCAGCGATTCAGGATAGAACTTGTATTAGAATGCACAACTGAGTCCCAGGATGAGACACAGGTGCCATACAATCAAACAGAAGATTACGGGGGACAGGGCAAGAGACAGGATATGCACGTAAGAACCGCTATAATGGAACATTGGCTCCAAAGCATATGGATCGATGCAAACGACAATACAATATACATTCAATGTTGAGCGCCAGTTCTCAGGGCCTGCCCACCCAGGAATCAGGATATCATAAAAGGCAAAAGCACTAAATACAAGTACACGATAAGAATCCGAATGATTCACAAGCTATAGTGATCCTTTAAGAAAGAGAAAGGGAAGGAAAGAAAAAGGCCATAGAAATAAAAAAAAGGCAAAATAAAAAACCCTTTCCAACCCCCCACCCTGCACCCCTGCAAATGGCTACAGCCTAACCCCACTAGCAGCGTGCCTGTCGCCCCTAAACACTAAAACCCTAAAAGTAGGAAAAAAAGTGGAGGAGGGCTTATCCGTTTGAGCTCCCAGCCCCTTCAGTCCCCCCGCCAGAAACAGACACCCCCTATCACTAAAAGACCAACGTATGACAACACTTATAGAAGAAATTAGGGGGCACCGTAATACACCCCCCAGCCTTTTAGATCAAACAGTTGCAGGTCGAACACCCGTAAAAGCCACTCCAACCCGTCCCGACCTAGTTGATCTTAACCTTGGCCCTTCCGAATCAGCACACGAACCCCCCCCCAGCGAGACCCAAAGGCACACAAAGGAGTAATAGAGGAGAAGGGAGCCATCAAGAATCAATCTATGGCGACTCGTAGGCAGTGAGTCCACAAGAACTTCAGACGCAGAAGAACTCTCCCTCCTAGATGGACAGTCCCAATGTATCTTGCCCAGGAGCCGTAAAGTCACCAAGAAAGGAGAAGACGACCACAAAATGAATGGAAAGTCAAGAACAAAAGTCTCCGGGAGGGGAACGCCTTTCGATACCTCCAAAGTCGATAGTGGTGGAAGGTTCGGCAATACACTGACGACCGCGGGAACACCTTCCTCCAGGGCACCATCCAATGGTTTCAATACTTGCTTCCTCACGGGGTTCTCGCACGGAGTCAAAATGGCCACGGTTTGAATGGCTGCAGAGTGCTGTTCCAACAGTAAGGCTGGGTCCGGATCCACCAGGAGCATCTCAGATAGGCGCGTGTCCAATTTGCACAATAAGACATCCACATGAGAATGAAACGCCCTAATTTCTGCCAATATTGACCTCAGCGATGGCTAAAGCACCGTTCGATCCATAATCTCACACCCGACACCAATCACAATCACCTCCCCGGGTGAATCTGGCATCCTCAGGGGGGACAAACAGGATCACGAACGTGCAGATGCGGAGGGTGACCAGTCTTTATTTGCAGCCACGGTCAACCCGGTTAAGGCCGCAGGCCAGAGACCCCGACCCACCGAACCCCGGCGGGCCCAATACCGGGTCCGCGGGACGGGGACCCCCACCGCAGCCAACAGCAAGCAGAGTCACTCCTCCATCGATGCTGAGCAATAGAAACGATCGCCGCCAAATTCGGGCTTAAACAAAGCCTCCACTCCGATTGACCGGACCCAGCCTTGGTCTCCCGGCCGATGTTGTTGCACTGCAGCCCGGCTGTGAAAGTACTCGAGGCCCCGGCTTCACCGCTGGAGTAGGCCACAATCTACAACTCGATGTAACTTCGTCAAACCAGCCGATAAAAGTTCCCGGATTTCACCATCGGAGTGCGGAACAGTTCACGTACACAGAGGCTAGGCGTAAAATCAGGATAATGTACAGGATATTGCGGCGGGATACGGAGGTCGGCGGAGCCGGGAGCCTAAGCAGCCATCTCGTTTGATTAAACTGTGTATTAATGTGCCATTGCACCTTAAAGCCCGACCCACTCATCTGCATTTCAGGAAACAACTTAAAACCTAGCTCTTCTCATGGGCTGTGCCCCTCTAGCACATCCTCTTCTATTATCTATACAGGCCTGTTTTCTGACATCAGTAATGGACTCTAGTGCCAAGATGCCCTAGGGCAATCAAACGCTTTATAGACTATCAAACTATCAATGTCAACCCGATGTGGGAACTCAAACATACACACTCACATACATGGAGTGCGGGATTGTCGGCGCAAAGTTGTTGTTATATGCAAATTGTGATTAGTTTTGTATACCAATGCGGTACTCTTGCTTTATCCTTTATTTCAAACTGTATATGCAGGGATGCTGCCCAGATGATACCATATACAGCCAATAAAATGTGTTTTAAAAAAAAAAGATCAATATCAACACATGGCTTCCTTCAGGGTGTCACAAGCTTTTTGGCTTACTTCTTTCCAAATCATCTTTTTTGCCTGCTTCTTGAAAGTCAAGTCAGTCAAGGGGGGAATAATGGTGCTATACCCCTTGACAAATCTCCTGAAGTATCCAATGATGCCTAAGAAAGCTGTCACCTTGGTCTGGGTCTAAGGAGGCTCCCTAGCCATATTGGTCTGTGTCTTGGGCTGTAGAGGTTCTACATAGCTTCCACCAACTCTGTGGCACACGTATGCCATAAAGCCCTGCCCTATCTGGCACTTACTGGCCTGGTTAGTCAAGCCTGCCTGCTCCAGGGCCTGAAGCACATCCTTGAGATTGTACAGGTAGTCCTCTCCAATAGAGCGGAACACAGCAATATCATCCAGATAGGCTGCACGGAGATTTTCCAGCCCAACTAGGATCAACCTCTGGAAAGTAGCACAGTCGTCTTTAGCTCAAAGCGCATCACTCCTAATTGGAGGTGCTCTTTAGGGGTGGAGAATGTGGACCTCTCCTTGCCCCCTTCAGTTAGGACAGTCAGCTAATACACTTATGTCAAGTCAAGGGTACTAAAGAACTTGTCAACCCCTAATCTTTCATCAAGTTAGCTCTGGGAATGGGGTGAGCATCAGTTTTGGTGACCGAGTTGAGGTCCCTGTAGTAGATGGAGAATCTCCGCTCTGATGTGGTGCCCGGGGGCTTTCGTACCAAAACCACTGGGCTGGATCAGGGACCAATCACCCCCAGCTCCGGCATCTGAGAAGAACTTCATTCTTGAGACAGGCCCCCACCTTATCAGACACCCTATAAATCTTGGTTATGAGTGGCCTGCTGTAATCTGTGTAAGTATCATGGGTGCACCAATCGGTGAGCCCAAGGGTAAGGGACAAAAGAAAGAACCGCCCAGTAACAAGCAACAGTCCACATGCTGCTCTGCTGTCAGAATAGGGGAGAGTACAAGTCACTTCACTGACCCTTCCTGTTCCTTGGAAGACCGTATGTCTGTGAGGTGTTCATCCTCACCACCACCTGTCACCATGAGCATTGTTAACTCAGATCTCCCATAGTGTGGGTGACTGGAGGTCCACCGGGATAGGTGACCTCACTCTTTCTCCATGATCAATCAAGACACTGTCCAGTAGGACTTGGTTATCCACGGGCTCCATTATGTACACTTTTGGGCGAGGTTGGTAATCTGCTAGAGTGACCTTCTGTTCTGATGACTGCTTCATCAACTCCTGGCTTGTCTCAAGATTCTCAGTGGCTTCCTTCCTGAAGCACTTCATTTGAGCTCTGAGGGCTGACATGTAGGTGACTACATCTTGTTGGGGGTTCCTAGGAGCTTTCGCTCACCCCTCTCTGACAATGCTGAGAGGTCCTCTAACAGGGCTGCCAAACAGGAGCTCAAAGGGGCTCAAGCCCTCTGTAAAGGGCAAGTAGCAACACTTGGAAGAGGGACTGCTCTACTGTTTAAGTAGGCAGGCTGTTACTAGGGACAGAAAGGAAAAGCCAGTTGTCAATCCGTTTGTTCAGGTCCGCGTGGCCCCCTTGGTAGCCACACCTCTGGTTTGGGCTACAGAGGTCTTCATGCCGGAAGATGGGTTGCCATGTTTGGAGTGGACAGAATAGAGAAGTTTGTGGCATGTGTGACTTCAAGAACTTTGGTTCCAAAGTACAACTCGGCACCCGCCCGCTTCTCGATGCCTACCAACCATCACCAACAACTGGCACCGCTTCAGTGCCAAGCAGAGCTTCAGTACCAAATCTTGGGTCGGACCCATAATCTTCTGAGCTGAATTTCAAGGCCATTTCCAGCAGGCCTGTGGAGCCCATTCCTCATAGACTCCAAGATTAACTGGATGCCAAACAAAAGCAAATCCACATCCAGCCTCACACCAGACATATCCTTGCCAAACCTTTGAAGCTGATTCCTCCACCATCAAAAAGATGGCTGTCTTTCCAGGTAGCTGTGTATCTACTAGTACCACCAAGATACCAGAAAAAAATCGAGAAACCGGTCCTGTGCACACGTTTTAAGATTGATGGTTTTAGTGTAAAAAACACTATTTAAATAACTTTTCATGCAGAAATTATGAAGGTCGACATCTGGAGTACCTTAATGAAGATTATTTATATCCATTCAGCTAAATACAGAAAGAAAAAAACAGCCGACACATGTTTCATCACAAAGTAGTACAATTGTGACTCTTCAGGGCTGGGAAGGACACAAAGCATATGGTATAGTATAAAGCAAGAAACAGCCAAATAGTGGTGCATAAAACAAAAAACAAAATAAAAAATTGGGCAGAGAATTATGGAAAACGCCTCTAATCACGTGACTACCCTATGGTGTTGAAAGTACAAAACTGTGACTTCACAACACACAAGGAGAAGCGTCTCGTGACAACAGAAAAGTGAATATGTGACGATGTAGAAGGAAGGCGGAATAACATATGGGCCTAATAGTCTGGAATGCAATAGCAGTATATATCACAGCATGGTGGAATGATGTGCAACAAAGTGGGTGCCTGTGTACAGGGCGACAATAAAGCATTTAAAAAATCCATATAGCATGCCAAGACGTTTCAAATGCAAAGCGGTAAATTCTGAAAATCAGCAAAAACAGGCTAAAAATGCGCTAAACATGCCTTGATACAGAGCACAGTCGGCCGTAATCCATAACAGAAAATAATAATGGTCAAACATTGCTCCCGAGCAACAGTACTAAATTAAGTGGCGAAAATAAGCCCGACATAAATGAATGAGGTTAAGGAATTGTCATGCGGTAGAGTACGATAGCCAACAGACAGACAATAAAAACACAAATCTACCTGTGATGAAGAAAAACTGTAGCATGAAAGTCTAAGGAAAAGAAAAAAGAAATGCAGAGAGGCGTTCAATGTAATGGAGCCCCCCTGTTGAGTCAATGATTCCAGTAAAGATGTGCGTCTAATGGGAAAAGTAATGGGCACTCACCGTAATACCGGTGATAATTCTGACCTGGTAAGGACGGGTTAACCGTTTGAATGGACAGCCGGGAAGGGTGACGGTCATCCTTCCCCAGTGTTGCAGTAGTGTACTGAACACGAGCTAACAGATGTGTAAGTCCATAAGTGGGAGATCTGTAAAAACCGCAATGGGTTAGAGAACTCCACTCTGTGCAGTTGATGAGGACGTGAAAACGCGAGCTCGGAAAGGGTTCACCTATGCTCCTTGGTAAAAGCGGGTGGTCTAAACGTCTCGATTTCATGGGTAATGGAAATAGACGTGCAAAGCGGAAGCACTTAAGAACAAAATAACGGTGGAGAGCTAGACCGTAACGTCCATTCAAACCTTACCAGAAGTGAGTATTCCCGGCACGGGGTTGTAGGCGGGTGTTACGGAGTGAAAAGGAAAAAGTAAATACAGAAAGAGCTCAGCTTTAGCAGAATTCCCACATCTATGGAAGTCACATGCAGGAGGGTGTTATGACTGGGGTGTATATCCGGCTAGAGAAAACCTGGAGTTGCAGACGAGTGTAGAGCAAAAGTGATCTAGACAGTAGAGGCGAGTATGGAGAAAAAGCGATCTAGACAGTGGAACAATTGCAAAAAATACTATAGCAGGCAGGTTGATTTAATGGAATAGAAGGTTACAAACATAATGAAGAAAAACATCATACAGAAAGCAAAAAAAGGCGGTTAAAAGAGCAGGTAAAGGGACGGAATAAAACAGTACCCAACGCAGATGAAGCTAGGGTGTCTATTGGGTTCTTCTTCCGTGTTACACATGTTTCTCATTCACGTTAGACAATAGGAAGTTTGAAGTAATGAAACTTTCATTATCTCAGGATTAGTGTCATTAATATGCATGGAATGCTGTTATTGAAGAGTGTTTTGTTCTCAAGATGCCTTTCTCTTTTTTTGTGTGATACTGTTTTCCCCAAGCGTAGCAACAACCACCGCCAAGCAATGACTTCCCTCGTCTCAACCCCGACCATATACCACCTATCTGGGGACGCTTACAAGATTTCTTACCCACATGGCAAACAGATACATCAGATCTTTGGGTGTTGGACATTATCCAATGTGACTTTTGTCTGGAGCTCATTACCACACCTCCCAGCATTTCACCTCACACTCGCAGGCCATCACCCGAACATCAATCATTGCTCAAACAGGAAGTCCAAGCTCCTCTTCTCAAAGGAGCTATGGAACCCTTCCCTCTGCATCATCAGAGTTCAGGGGTATATTCTCTATTCTTCTTAATACCCCAAAAAGGACTGATCTTTACGGCCAATTCTAGACCTCAAGCTCCTACCCAAGTACATCCTGTGAGAGCACTTCCATATGGTCAATTTACAAGACGTGATCCCACTTCTGCAATAAGGTGACTTTATGACTACCCTAGAGCTAAAGGACTCCTATTTTCACTTACATAGCCCATCGCAAATAACTCACATTTGTGGTGTATGTAAAGCATTATCAGTTCAAAGTCCTCCTTTTCGGGGTGACTACTGCACCTCAGGTATTCACCAAGTGCCTAGTGTTGGTAGCAGTCCAACTACGCAGACAGAAAGTCTACGTATTTCCAAAACTGGACGATTGGCTTATCAAAGCCACCACTCATCAGCAGTGTCAACTACACACTCGAGTTACAATAGATCTGCTCCATCGTTTAGGGTTCATCATCAATGTCACCAAGCCTCATCGTCCATCTCTGCTGGTTCTACCACAGGGGCTATTCTAAACACACAAGTAGGATTAGCTTATCCCAATACTGCAAGAATCCAAAGTTTGATACCCCAATTCCCAACAAAACAACAACTCACAGTGAGGATAGTCATGTGTCTCTTAGGTATGATGGTCTCCTGTATTGCCATAGTACCTCATGCATGATTACACATGCATCCGTTACAGGAGTGCCTAGCTCAACAGTGAGCTCAATCACAGGGTCACTTAGAAGATCTAGGGCCTGATTTAGATCTTGGCAGACAGGTTACTCCATCACAACGGTGGTGGATATTCCGTCCACCAAAATTTAAATCCTGTTATATCCTATGGGATTTAGGTTTCAGCAGATGGGATATCAGTCACCTTTGTGATGGAGTAACCCATCTGCCAAGATCTAAATCATGCCCCTAGTGTTGATAACCCACTGCACTGGTCAGCCTCTGCAGTGGTGGAACACCAACAATCTCTTACAAGGGCGGCCTTTCCTCGACCCTGTTGCTCACATTACTGTCGCAACAGACTCATCACTCATGGGATGGGATATACACTTGCAGGACCTCACACTACAGGGTCTCTGGGACACCAAACACCTGGGTCTCAACATCAACTACCCAGAGCTTCAAGCTATTCCCCTAGCATTGAAAGCGTTCCTTCCTCACCTTATCGGCAAGGTTGTCCTAATTGGTTCCTAATGCGTGAGCCATTGAACAATTTGCAAGCCTTGAGTAGTCTTTAACCGGCCTAAACTCCTGGCACGACTTGTGGTGGGGGAGCGTGAATTGTCTAGCCTGCTCAACTCACAAAAAATCAAGTCAACCAGAAACATTGTGAGTGCTGGTGGAGCCTGCCAAGTGATACGCTTTTTGAAATCATGGCTCACGCTGTGCGAGGTAAGCCCTGGACAAATATTGATATGACAAATCACTTAGGAAAACTTTACAGTATCAACTTCCAAGCTGCTGGCATCAGCAAAAACATGATTTTACAAGAGTTGCCATGCAAACGCTGGCTGATTGGGGCTCTCATCTTAATAGAACATCGAGTAGATTTCCACTTGTCTCAATGGCTTTCTCTAGAAATACTGGGACACTTTTCTCACAGCTCTCTTTGCTGATGGTGCATATGTGCGACCTTCTGTAGGAGGCTTTCTTCTTGTTTATGTTGAAGTACCAACAAGAGATCTCTTAATGGAAGGAGCATGGGGAGAGAGAGCACATTAACAGTGTATCAAAGTGACCTCCTCCACCTGGGTATCTGTATCTGCAATGAGAGTACTCCACCCTTCGCTGCCCTTGACATAACTCCATTAGTCTCTTGAACCACCTTCATATTTGAGACAAGTATTGATGGAACACAAGTTTCTCAGACCAGTGACAGCAGCTCAATAATCTTTGTGGTGTTTTCTCCTCTAAGATGAAAGCAGGCATCAAAACCCTCTCTAGTAGAAAGTGTGTTTTTGCGAGACAGGTAAAATATTTTTCCTGATGTGTCTGGAGATAATACCCTTTTTGTTTGACCTAGTAGAAAATGGGATCCCCCTACCTGATAAGTAACATCAGGGAGCTGCCATTTACTACCATTACTTATGGATGACTTTGCCGATAACTCACACAAGGATCTAGAAGAAAGTTGCTAGTTTCTTCCAGGAACCTCCTTCTCACATGCATGCAAGAAGATAATGTCAGTTTGGGAAACTCCTGCCCGGAACTCATCCCCTTAGCCAGTAAAGGGAAGCTAGGGAGCCATGGGCTACTACTTTCCACATTTGTTACGAGGCACTCTGACATAGACCATTTGAGTCCAAGGAGGGTTGTCTGCGGACAGTTCCCCTGCAGGTGCTTGAATAGCTCCCATAGCCCCTATTGAGTGCTTAAGCCATGCAGGATTTCTTTTCCCTCTTGACTCAGTATTACTTCTGAGTTTTTCCAGGAGTCTCCAGTCAAACTTGTTGCATAAACGTGTCCATTTTTACAGCAGTAATCTGGCTGCCGCCTACCATTTTCACTGTTGGAGTCTTGACCCTTTACCACAATACTGCTTTCTCATGGTTTCGTGTGGTGTGGCCACTCCCAATACGGCCTTTAAGGTTGGGTCGCCTCCCACTCCATGCACCAATAGCAGCCCATGGACCCTGCAGCCCATGGACCCTGATAAGTTCCATTTGTTCTAATCACACTGGACATGTAATTCCTCATGCTGCCTGCCTAACACTCTGCCATCTCTGACTTGAGCTCCAGAAATGGCCTCCCATTTCGTCATAGTTCTCCTCAGTTCCGCTGATTGTTAACTTTGTTAATTCGAAGTGGAGCTGTTGAATGGTATACATGCTGTGTGACTGTTGAATTTATCCATTCTAGTAGACATTGCTGTGAGAATGTTAATTCCCAGCATAACGTCTACTCTATCCATAAAAGATGGCAGCTTCATCAAGCACAGGGACCTGCTGCACTTTTCTACAAGATGAATGCACTGCAAGTTTTGAGACTGGATGCATCTCTCACGACTAAGCAGTTTGGTATCCTAAGTGAGCAATGGGCAAAGTCCACCACGGCGATGGTATAGTGGAGGTTGTTTACTGGTCCATCCACAAAGTGATTGAGGAATGGACAAGGCTTACCAGTGTGTGCTATATGCATGGCCAATCCCTCTGGAAATCTCTCCCACCCCCAGACTACCCAGTGCTGGAAGTGCAGGGTAAGGGAATGGATCCCCTGTGTATGTGCAGTGTGTGATGAGACAAAGAAGACCACTGAGGTCATGGTCTCAGGGTATTGGGGAACGGCTGGTCAATCTTCATCACAAGCTGGCCCTGGGGCTTGACCCTCCCTTGGGCCATGGGTAGGTATCTGTATGGATCTCATCTCACACATTTCCCGATGTTTAGGCATGTGTTGATTAAAGTGATTCTATGGAAATAATCTGTAAAAATGACTTTAAAAAAAAAAAACTATTGGTTAGTGATTTTGCGTTCAGTGACTGTGCTAAAAAGGTTGTTTATGTTTTACTATCTACATCATGCTTTTCTGCTGTATATTTTTAGCCGAGAAGCTGGCCTCCATGAAAGCAGCAGACTGGAATGCGTTCCTGCAGCAAGCCTCTTCATTGATTGACTCCACTGACAAGACCACAGGGGCGCCCCGAGCTAAGCTGAATCTGCTCTGCTATCTGTGCACGGTGGCTTGCCACAAGGAAGTGGCCACCAGGTTAATCAACTCGCAGCTGGTGAGTAATGAAGGAAGGTGGCAGACTGTGGTGCGGGCGGCGTGTATCACAGATGAAGAGGTCGGTGTCACCCAGCACTCCTGACATTATCATCTGTTGTGAGACAGTGTTTGATCAGACTCCGATGCCAAACACAAAGTGGCAGATGAAGCGCTACGAATACAAATTGGATTTTATTCTTAAGAAACCAGAAGTTATTTTTGTCTCCGCTCTCTGGCTCTGGCCTTCCTATTACGCAGGCCGTTGCATCTGTTGTACGTGCTCAAGAATTCAGATGTTTAGGGTTTGTAGGAATGCTGTTGATTGTCACTGGAAAATGTGAAAGTGGAACAAACCTGTTCTGTGAAAACTTCATAGAAACTTTACTTGCAAATTAAAATTAAGGTTTTATAAGAATTCTTCGCCTAGGCTTTTAAGGTGCATGAAGATCATTTCTGCACTAATAATAATAACACACTTGTGGTCCCATACTATGCCTCTTAGTAAGTGTAAAATTGGGCGTAAGCTGTGTCTAATCATGACTTTGCTCCAAGTGTTCATAAGCAAATTGCACTCGTTTTCGGTGTTTTGCACGTTAAATTTCCTCCAGAAACTAACTGGTGGTAATTGTGCATGTAAAATAAGGTAAGGGGGCAACCATACCAAAATGAAACTGATGAAGATACCATTCTATCCTGTTATTCACGTGCTCCCAAGCGTAAAATCGGACGCAAAAGCCGACCTGATACCTTGCAAACAGCATTTTACAGGGTTTTGTGATACTTATTCTAGGAGCACGGGAATTGAGGCCTTTATGAGAACCGCACAAGGCTGAAATCCCAGGAAAGACAACATTTATATCTCATATAGAAGCACATATGAGCACAAACTGAAGTTGAAATTAAACACAATGCTAGGAATAAAACAAGGGGTTCTGCCCTTAGCGGGTGGTAAATGTTTGTTTCGGGCTTGTCTGTGGGGTGTTGATAGAGGTTGGGAGACAAATAGTTCCGTCAGGGGAAGAATTCCATGCTCCTATATTGCCCAAGAGCAGGGCTGTACCGGTGTGGGTTCTTTGGCTTGGCCGAAGCCTTGGGCGATTTTTTTTATTCACCTGTTAGATTTTCAGGCAGGTTAAAGTGGGCCCGTTGTTACCACACCTGGTTGATTTTGGAGCAGGAACTGCAGATCAGAACCTTTCTATTGCTGCAGAGAGGAATTCCGCTTGGTTATTCCACTCTGCACATATAATCAGGACCTGAGTGTTTTGCCGCCATGACTTTTATTTTTTCATCTGATTTAGGTGATAATTTTGAGTTTCCTGCTGGCGCGAGGGTGTGTCCAGGGATGTAGTTTGGCCAATTGTCACAACAATCAGAAGAGATTTGTCTCTTTTATTTCCTCTCCTCCAACCAGATTATCAGGTCACTGTCAGGACAATCCTGCACTTCCTTAGCATTATGGCCTCCACTATTGCTAATCCCCCAAGCCAGGTTGCACATGTGTCCATTCGAGGAATGCCTACCACAGCAATGGACTCAATGATCTCGCCTCCAGATCACACAATACCTGTAGGGGTGTCTACAAAGCGCCTTCCCAAAGTGGAGGAATGTCACCTCTGACCAGTGAGTGTTAGACATTATCCAAAAGGGTTACTGTCTGGAGCTTACTTCCACACCTCCCACCATGCCATCTCGCAAGCACAGACTCACCTCACAACACCATCTGCTCAGGAAAGAGGTCACAGCAATACTCCTCAAAGGGTCCATAGAGCCGGTCCCACTTCATCTGCAGGGCACAGGAGTCTACTCGCTGTACTTCCTGGTCCCCAAGATGGACAGCTCCCTCAGACCTATTCTAGACCTCAGTCCCCTCAATGAATACATCCTATCAGAGCACTTTCACATGGTTACTCTTCAGGATGTTATTCCGCTGCCACAGCAAGGCAACTTCATGGCCGCTCCTTACCTGAAACACTCCTACTTCCACATACCAATCCACCCGCTGCCTCGCCTCCATCTCATTTTTGTGGTCAGCGGAAAACAATACATTTTCAAGGTGCTTCCCTTCGGTGACACCACTGCACCTCGGGTGTTTACAATCGCCTCACAGTAGTGGCCGCTCACTTGCTTAGACAGGACATCCACGTCTTTCCTTACCAGGATGATTGCCAGATCAAGAGCGCCACTCACCATCAATGTCGCAAACACACACAGGTCACGATCAACCTTTTGCACGAGCTAGGGTTTATGATCAACGTGACCAAATCCCATCTCCATCCCTTCCAGATTCAACCCTACCTAGAAACAATTCTCAACTCATAAATCAGTTTGGCCTATACAAACACTGCTAAATAGAGTCTTTCCAGGCACTGTTTCCTCTCCTCCAACCAGATTATCAGGTCACTGTCAGGACAATCCTGCACTTCCTTAGTATTATGGCCTCCACTATTGCTAATCCCCCAAGCCAGGTTGCACATGTGTCCATTCGAGGAATGCCTACCACAGCAATGGACTCAAGCAGAGGGTCATTGTGCTAATCTAGTGTTGATAGGCCACTGCACCCATCTCTCTTTGCAGTGGTGAAACACCAACAACCTGTTGCAGGGGTATTATTTTCTCGACCCACTTCTGCAGATGACCATTTTAATTGATGGCTCCCTCGTGGGGTGGGCGGGGCGCACTTACAGGACCTGACTATCCAAGGCCAATGTGAGCCCGGACACCAGGGTCTACACATTAATAACCTGGAACTATTAGCCGTCCATCTAGCATTGAATGCTTTCCTGCCCCCACCTTACCAGCTATGTTGTACTCATCCAGACAGGCAACATGACAGCAATGTACTATCTTCAGAAACAGAGCAGCACCTGTTCTCCCTAGCTCTCTCTGCTTGGCCAGAGCATTTGGTTGTGGTCTCTTTGGTGCAACATGCACCTGTTGGCGGAGTACTCCTGGGAGTGGACAATGACTTTGCCATCCTCCTCAGTAGGAAGCAGCATCAAGTCCATGAGTGGGAACTCCACCCATGAGCCATCCTCCTGAATTTCTAGCAGTGGGGTTTCCCAGAGGCAGACCTCATCACCTCTGCAGAAAACGCAAAATGCACAGACTTCACCTCCAGGTTCCCACACACAGAATGAATGGGCAACACACTATGGATGAATTGGTCAAGGATATTTACCCTCCCTTTCTACCTTTCCCCCTACTTCTGTTGGTGGTTCGGATGCTGCAACAGACATCCCTCACCCTCATCCCGGTTGGCCACACTTGGGTCTGCCAGCCCTGGTCCACAACCCTGCTGGAACTCTCAGTGGTTCCACACAAGAGGCTCCACAACAGAGCAGAGTTTCTCATGCAGAACCGAGAAGAAATCAGCACCCAGACTTGGACAGGACATCCACGTCTTTCCTTACCTGGATGATTGCCAGATCAAGAGCGCCACTCACCATCAATGTCGCAAACACACACAGGTCACGTCACAGGTCACAGGACCCTAGGTTGCTCAGTCTTGCTATGTTATGTTATGTTAATAAAGCATTTGTTAAGCGCACTATCACCGATTGGTTTCTTGGCGCTGCGATCAACAGTAACATAATCGAGAATGTGAGATGAAGAAAGTTATTGGTATGCTTGTCTTTAAAGCCAGGTCTTCAAAGCTTTCCGAAATGAGAGGAGTTCCTGACAGGTCCGAATCTCAAGAGGGAAGGAGTTCCACAGACAAGGGGCCAATATTGCAAACCTGCAACCACCAGAGCGTTTGAGTTTAAAGGAGGGCATCTGAAGGAGGCTGTGATGGGATGAGCGGAGGTTGCGAGATGGTACATACTTTGTAATCAGTTGGTCAATGAATTTGGGACTTTTGCTGTGTAAGGATTTAAAAATCATACATCCTGTTTTAAAAGCACAACGTTGAGTCACTGGAAGCCAATGGAGTTTCGTGAGTAAGGGAGTGGCTGCGTGCCACCTAGGTTGATTCAAAATCAGTCTAGCGGCATAGTTCTGTACCATCTGGAGACGTTTGGACAAGTAGAGGGGGAGAACTAAATAAATGGAGTTCGCGTAGTCCAGATGGGACAGAACGGTGGCGATCACTACCTGAGTAATTGCCTCCAAGGTGAGAAGACGTCGGACCTTCCGGATTTTTTTTTATTGGAAAAAGCACTTAGAGACCAACTGGCCCACTTGTGTTTTTAGCGAAAGATCGCAGTCTACAGTGACCCCAAGCGTTTTAGCCGATGGTGAGGGGGTCGGGGCTTGACCCAAATCCGATGGCCAGTATTGGGGGCCCCAGTATTTGGCGCTATCTCCAGTGAGGACTAGCTCGGTTTTTCCCGGGTTTAATTTCAGCTGGTTTTGGTCCATCCATGCTTTGATGTACCTCATGGTCGTTTGAAAGTGCAGGATGGAGGTTTCAGAGTTATCAATCGTAAATAACAGCTGTAAATCATCAGCATAGTTAAAAACCTTCACCTGCTCATCTCTAAGGGCCTGAATCAGTGGGAGGATGTAGAGATTGAACAGGTGGGGTGATAGGGAGGAGCCCTGTGGGACTCCGCATGTAATAAACTGTTTTGAACCAGTTAGGTCTCCAAGCCGCACTGCTTGTGATCGGTTCTCCAAAAAGGACATCAACCAGCAGGCCGCAGTGTCCCGGATGCCGGCCTGTCCGACACGGTCGATCAAGATGTTGTGATCGACCGTGTCAAACGCGGCCGACAGATCCAGCAGCACCAGAGCCTGGGGAGAACGCCTGTCCGCACAGTCCCGGAGAGTATCCAGGACTGTGGTTACCACTGCCTCTGTGGAGTGTGCCGGCCGGAACCCTGCTTGGTGGGGCTCAAAGCAGCCAGATTCCTCTAAGAAATTAGAGAGGCATTTAGCTACGTGAGCCTCCAACACCTTTGCCAGAAAGGGCAGTAAGGAGATGGGTCCTTACAAGAGGATCAGCCCCAGAATTTTTTAATAGTGTTATGACCGTGGCTTCCTTGAAGGCCAAAGGGACTAGTCCGGAAGTCAGAGAATCATTCAGGAGTGTAAGGGAGGGCGGAAAAACACTCTTGCAGGATATAAGGGGGGCAGCTGTGCGAGGGGGCACCGGATTTGACTCTTGTTAGTAGTTCCTGAAATTGATCCTGGGTGATAGGTGGGAAACTACTGAGAGTGCCAGGGCTGTTCTTGATTGCCGTACCGGTAATAATTGGAGTCACAGGCTGGGGGATGCTGGCTTTAATGTCTACAATTTTCTCACTGAAGTAAGTTTTAAGTGAGTCTCAAAGAGACTGGGTCGGAGTTATCCTGGGGCGGACATTATCCATGTTCTTTAATTCATTGAGAATGGTAAAGATATCCTTAGATCTATTTGATGATTTAAGAACTCGAGAAGAAAAGTAGTCCACCTTCGCAGCGGAAATGGCATTCCTATATTCCTTCCTGACCCTTGTATATTTGATCTTTAACTCAGGGTCATAGTTGCGACGCCATTGTCGTTCCAACTGCCGCAGGGCTGATTTCCTGGATTTTAAATCAGAGGAAAACCATCTTTGAGCGTCAGCGCGCCGTGCCAGTCTGACTTTTTTGTAGGGGGCATGTAAGTCACTAGCAGCTTGAAGCCATCCTGATTGGATTCTGAGAGATTAATATCACAATGAAGGGTGGGAGTGGTATTGGCTAGTGATTGTAAAAATGCTGCTCTATCCATAGCATTCCATTTCCTAGCTAAACCACCTGTGACCGGTATGGTAGTCCTCGCAAGGGTGATGGTCTGACCAAAGACATGGGAGGGTTGTCGGGGTAGTTACACAAGTGGTGTTGGTCCATACCTGGTCTAAAATGTGGCCCTTGCGATGAGTAGGAGAGAGCACTAATTGTGAAAAATTTAAGTTAGACATGAGTTCAGTCAATTTGGCCGATTGAGGGCTTTCCATAGGATAATTGTACCAATAGTTTAGATCGCCTACTAAGAAAATCCTGGCATGATCCAGTGCTAGAATAGCAACTTGATCACTCAGTGTCATAGGGAATGTTGGCATCAAGTTAAGAGGTCTATACAGGAGGACACATGCCATCGTCAAATGGGAAAAGTCAATTTTTAGCACTAAATTATCCGTATTTGATAACGTTAGGCAGGTCAGGGTGGTAACTTCCAAACCTGTACGGATAACTGCCGCTACTCCCCCGCCCCCTTTCCCCGTGTCCCGATCTGCATGGATAATATAATAATTAGGTGGAAGGGCTGCTATTATGTCAGGGGCGGAGTCTGGAGTCAACCACATCTCGGTAAGTAGGAGAATATCCGGTTTCTCCATGTCCAACAGAAGGAAGATGTCCATCTGGTGTTTCACCATGGAGCGAGTGTTTAGATAAAGGATTGCAAGTGAGTGGGGATGTAGACCGGGATTTGCCTGGCTATTTACAGGGGCTGCCGGAGAACAACCCTTAGTTAGAATGTCATTCCTACTGACCCGTCTGAGTGTCTCCATCGGCAGGTGGCCCTGAACTTTATTATATTCCGTAAGGACTTCCCTAGAATAGTGAATAGGACGGGCAGCATGGACAGCCCCTAGTCCCGGCTGGTCGCGGACGGGCGCAGACGGGCTTGTCTTTGGCGCGTCTTTGGCGCGCCGTCGACGCGCGCCCTGCGCTCATCCGCTGCGCTTCCTGGGTGGAAGCATCATATTATGGACATAGAGGTGGGAGGGGCCGAGCACTGTACCGCTCACCTGCTCCTCACCTAAGATGGTGGCTTCAGCTCTGGAAACCGGCAGCGCCTAATCGGATGCAATTGGGCGAGCAGGATCGGAGGAGCAAAGAACAGAAGTAAGTTTTAAAATAGTACCCAGCCTGATCAATGGGTCAGTTTAAAAAGCAAAGTACAAAGTATGTAAATACACTTTAAAAGCGAATCTGCTGCTCACTCACAACATACAGTCCCGGCTTCCGCCTCAGGACACTCAACATCCGCGTGCACACTGTTAATCGCGATCTGGCTTCTAAGGTCCTAGATTTCAGATACTTTAACCGACCTTCCGAATGCATCAGCATCCTGAAGGAAGCCTGCAGGCCTATCACATGCACTTGTAACACTGCCAAATGGAAACACTTTCCATTATTGTAATTCCAAACAAAGTTACCTTTTGACCCCCAAGGTCCAAGACATCATCTCTTACCTACTCCACTTGCAGACGCGTGGTCTGGCATTCACTTCCATTCGCTTTCACTTGGCCGCAGTGGCTGCCTATCTTCAGAACAGGCAGCATGTCTCCCTCTTCCAAATACCAATCATTAAGAACTTTATGGAAGGCCTCAAGAGTGTCATCCAGCCTCAGGTCCCCCCGGCCCGGCGTGGAATCTCAACATTGTCCGCACATTTTTATGCAGCTCCCTGTTTGACCCCTCCAATCCTCTCCCTTCAATTTCTTTCTTGGAAGGTAGCATTCCTCGTTGCCATTACTTCACTCAGGCATGTAAGTGAGCTCCAGGCATTAACATGAGAAGATCCTTTCTTTCAGATAGGGTTGTCCTTTGCACCAACCCCAAATTCCTTCCAAAGGTGCTCGCCCTGTTGCACCTTAGTCAGTCCATTGAACTTCCCCTTTTCTCTCCACGACCGGAATGGGTTCTTCACACCTTAGATGTAAAGTGAGCCCTCGTGTACTATTTGGACAGGGCAAAACTTTTCAGAAAGACTAACAACTCCTCCTTGTATTTTCCAAACACCATTATTGGAAAGCTCTATCTAAATCAGGCATAGCCAGATGTATAGTCAAAAGTATCCAAACCTGCCTATTCCTCCTAGAGCCCACTCCAGCTGGAAAAAGGGGCCTTTATGGCTTTCTTGGAAAACATCCTGATAGCTGACATCTGTAAGGCAGCTACATGGTTCACACCATACACCTTCACAAAAAACCACTGTGTGGATGTGCCAGCCCGCAAATGTTGGCAGGCAGTACTCTGTACACTGTTTCAGTCCTCTGCAACACCCACAGGCTAGCCACCACTTTTTGGGGATGACTGCTTAACAGTATATGCAGAGCATGTGCATCTACAGCCACACATGCTTTGAACGCAAAATGTTACTTACTGTAAACAGCTATACCTGGCATATAGTGCTGTAGCTGTACATGCGTCTACCCTCCTATTTCAGACATCTGTGGCTGCTGCAGTAATCACCCTTCTTTAGCCTTCTCTCTTTTGCATGGACTTCTCTCTATACATCGCTTCACCCCACATTCATCCTCTCCCGCTGTGCACGAAAACACTCTAAGAATGTAGTCGATGTCAACGCACATTAGCAACAAGAAAAGGAGCCACAGTACCTCGTGATTCGAGATACTTTTTCAAAGTAAAACAACTTGCACACATCTGGGCACACACTAGATGGCAGTAGTATGCATAGCAGGTGAAACTACAGCACTACAAGCCACTAACAGATTCTTATAGGGTAAGTAACATCTTCCTCTAGGAAAGCATAGACAGCATGTCTTGTCCTCAGGCCCGGACTGGCCATTGTGGGCACCGGGCAATCCACTGGTGCGCCGCAAGGGTGGGGGCCGGTTTTGGGCTCTGGGGGCCGTTTTTGTTACAGGGCCGTTTTTGCAGCATAGCTGCAAAACCGGCCCTGTAACAAACTCGGCCGAAAACCGGCCCCAGCAAAGACCTCGGTCGCACCCCCAGGGGGCCAGCCGAGCATTTTGCCAGGGCCGGTTTTGGCTCTCAGTCCGGCCCTGCTTGTCCTGCAGAGAGCACCCAGGAAAGTGATTGGTGCGATGCTTTACTCTGCTTTTATTCTCGAGACTTTTCTTGATTAGTTAAATCTGTTTGTAGCTAGGCTTCCTACCCATCAATTAGGGTGACCAGACGTCCGGGTTTTCCCCGGACAGTCCCCGTTTTTTAGGTTTTGCCTGGCGAAAAGATGCGCTCTGCGCATCTTTTTCGCGCAGGCGAAATCCTGATGAGAACTGTAGTGTGGCTTTGGGTCGGCCCCCGTCATTCATTGGCTGGCTCCATAAATGGAGCCTAGCCATTGGACGAGGGGCCTGTCCGTCAATGCCGGACCAGATTCGGGGGCGTTCCCGAGATTCTTTGGCTTTTGCCGACGTCACGCTACGTCAGCCGAAAGCCGATTATCGGGAACGCCCCTGAATCTGCAGGCGCAGTAAATCCCTCTAAATATCTGCAGCACTGTAAGGTCTGGAAAGGACGCCCGGAGATAGACTTCAACCACGGAGAGTCTGCAGCGCACTGAGACGACCCGCGAGTTTCCCTTCTGACGGGGAATGCTGTGTTTTAACCCCGTGGTTGGGTTCGTCTCTTCGTGGGTCCTCTTCTGTGGTGGATGAACAGCGGCGCTCATGTCCTAATCGGTAAGTGCAGGTTCCCATAGAGCAGGGCTGCTGTATATGTTACCCACAGAGGTGTATCTGCTTTCAGTTTCATTGGCTGAAGCCCCCACACCTGAGATGCAGAAACAGAAGAAACCGACCCTTCTCTCTCTATTTATGGGATTAAAGTTCCCAGTCTATCCAGGACCTCCGTGGAGTGAGTAATTTGTTTCACATCCTAATTTAAACTAGATAACCAGTTCTTACATTGACATCGCATTTCCAGCCTTGGAATACAACTCTTTTAACAAGCGCAGAGTATACAGGTCATGCGATTGTTTTTCGTGTTTCTAGCAGTAGATTGTAAGGTGTCACAAAGCACACTACGCGAAACTGCGGCTGTCTGCAAGGTTTAACCTGCTTCCGTAATGGGGGCAGTTAAAGTGTTGCAAGCGACAGCAAAACGCATCCAATAATGAAGTGTGTTTCCTGATGACAGCCGTGGCAGCCATGATTTACTTCCTGAGTTAGGTACTGTGGGCGGTGTTATTCGTTTGCAGTTGTCTATGTGAAGAAACGATCTGCTTCTGCTGAGGATCACCGGTGAAAATCAACCTGCGTGGAGCCGGGACACTGAGCATCCTATCCTTGCCCCACTTCTTCCTCTACCGGTTTGCCACCAGCGGACCGGGCCTCCATCATTGATGGACGCCAAAGCTCCGCTTTGCAGATTTGCTGCCCTGTCTCCGGTGTCGATGAGAGACGGAACAAGCTGTGCGGGCCAAGAACCTGCGCCAGAAACACGAGCGAGTTCAAAGCGAATGAAACAAAGAGACACCTGATGTCTTCTAACCAGTGGCACAGGTGACCGGGCGAGCAGCGCACACCAAGGCTTGGCGACACAAGAGAAGGAACTCAGAGAAAGGATTCCTCATCCCAGCGCGACCTGTGGCAGCTGAGCCCTGCGGGTGGTGGCGCATGAGTACAAGAGTAGAGACGACTGACTGCATAGGTCACAAAGCGTCCCCCAGTGGGATATGGCTGGCGTACAATCCTGAGGTGTTCAGCAGCTGACGCGGTGTACGATCCAATCAAACACATTCATTTTCATTCCTGTGCTGAGCCCGGGTAGAAAATAACATTCTGGGGAACTTTACGGCTGTAGTAGCACTGATTTGCTCACACTTGCAACGTCTTAAAACTAACCAGCGACGGCTGAAGCGGCCTCCAATCAGAACAGCGGCCTCGTTTTTAATGTCACAGGAGTTCATTGAGAATAAGGGACCAGGTGACCCCTTGGCTCAGCACTGCTGAGGGGCGGTGAGGGGAGCCCCTGGGTATAATTCACCTAAGGAGCCGAGCCGGGCTTCACCGTTGAATCAGCAGCAACTCCTGAAAGATGGAGACCGGCCCTGTCCGCCTCCACCACAGGTCCCTAAACTCTGGGTACTAGGGCACAAGGCCGCGCGCCTTTTATGCCCATTCAGGGCATACAATGAATCCATTTAACCTGAAAGTTCTCGGAGTTAGTGCATTATTTTGAGACAGAATGGCTTGAGACAGAAAGAGGCAAGCATTGCTCATGGTTTCAAAGCTGAACTGTCTGGAAACTGAGAGAAATATCGGGTTAAATCAATCCATTTTACTCTCTGCAGGTGCGTAAAACAAGCATATGCAAAGACCACTATGATACGATTCCTGCGCTTTATGCCAGCGGGACATCCCAGGCACCGGAGCGAGTCCTGTACATTAGATTGCGAGTGGAATCGGTGGCCCTCATGTCACTCTAAAGTCCACCAGTGACCAGGGGGGAGTGAACCGGTCTTGCTGCCGCCCACACTCTGCGTGTTAGCACTGGACGTTCACAGCAGAGCACTGGCCTCAGCAGATGATGCTACCTGTGGAGCAGGGGGCTGATGCGCGCGCGCGCCGCCCTCTGACGCAGAGTTGTGTTCATACCCGCCCTGGTAGTGTACTTGGGCTGGGTACATATGGCGCGTGCACCCGGGTTCACCGGTTCACTTGCACGGAGTTTTGTTGAAGCATCTTTTTGTGACGCAATGTGTTCGCATACCTTTGAGATGTTTTTACAGTAAATATCTTTGATCTGATTTTTTTTTGTAAAAAGCTATCAATTTACCACTTCTGATGTGCCAAGAATGTTGAGGCTCACACTTCCCCGGAAGGGGGGTTAGGGGGGGGTGGGGGTGCTTTGTTCTCTCACTGATCTGACCCGGTTGCTAGGGTCATAGGACTGCACCTTATAAATTAGTCCAGTCGTCCCCACGGAGCTTTCCTTGTGAGCATGGAACACATCCTCTCTCTTTATCTCCTTCGGTTCTATTTCTCATTTCTATCCCTCCACTTCTCTATTTTATGACGTTTTCTTTCACCCCTTGTTTCACTCTCAGCCTTTTCTTTTCTTCCCTTCTTGTTCTTTTTTCACAGTCTCCTCCTTTGTCACGCCATAATTTCTCTGTTCCCCGTTTTCTCATTCTAGCCTTTTTTCTTCCTTCCTCTGTTCTCTTTGTTTTCTTTCCCTCCCTTTCCTTTCTTCCTGCCTCATTTCCTTGCTCCAATTTGCACCTCCTTCCTTCCCGTCCTTTGTTCTTCACTTGTTGTATCCGTTTCTTCGAGCCGCTGTAGGGTTGCCTCTCTTGTCCCTTCTTCTTTTCACTCTTCTTGTCTCTTTTTTTCTTTCCTTGCATTCTTTTCTGTGCACATTTTCTTTATTTCTCTTTCTATTTCTCCCTTCCTCTCCTCTTCATCTGTTCTTTCTTCTCCACCTCCCGTAACCTTAAGTTCCAGCCTGCCTCTCGCTTCTCTTCCCCTCTCTTCACTGACTTATGTATGTCCTTATGTTCCTGTCTCTCAACTCTTTCTTTCTACCCTTTCTCCTTCTAACCTGTCTTCTGCGCTCTCACCCTCCCTGTATCTTTCTCTCACTCACCTTCCTTCCCTCCCTTTTTCCCTCACTCGTCAGTCCAGCCTGCCCTCTGTCCCCCCTTCCTGACCTCTCCTCCTCTCTGTATCTCTCTCTCCTTCCCTCCCTGCCCCTCTCCGGTTTATCCCACCTTCCTTTCTATCCTGTCCTCGCTCGGCTCCCCCACCCCTTCCCCGCACACTCGGATGATGTCATCATTAAACTGTCTATCCACAGGCTCCCGGCTTCCTCTGAACCCCCCTGAGAAGCCTTCTGGCCCTGGGCATGCTCTCGGTGAAGGCTGCAAGTTGCCAGGGTTACTGCAGACCAAACCTCAGCTTTTATTGGGGGTGGAGGTGGGGGGGGACGGGACCTGGGGGCGGAGTTAAGATATGCACTAAAGCGGAGGGCTGGAAATAGAGAGGTGAGAGAAGTGACTGGGGGCTGGGGGGTATAGCTGATCATCAAAAGGTTAAAGTGAGACACTGGCCGCGTTCACAGACCGCAGCAACAGACCCACCACAGACCGTATCGCCAGTGAAGGCACAGACCGCATCGAACAACGCACACAGACCGCATTCCACATGGAACAAAGACCCCGCCTCGAAGAGGATACAGACCACCCCAGACGCGAGCCCAAAGGGCATATAAACACCCCCCCCTACACAGGGGCGGCTGGTGACATTTGAAAGTGGTGAGGCGTAAACTAATTTGCATATTGCACCGCAGCGAGCGAGCCCGAACCACCTTGCATCCATCCATACATCATTCATTCATCCACCCATCCATCCATCCACCCACCCACCCATCCATCCACCAATTCTGCATCCATCCTGCATCCATCATTCATTCATGCATCCATCCATCCACCCACCCATCCATCCACCCATCCATCATCCATTCCTGCATCCATTCCTGCATCCATTCATGCATCCACCCATCCATCCATCCTGCATCCATCATTCATTCATGCACCCATCCATCCACCATGCATCCATCCTGCATCCATCATTCATTCATCCACCCATCCTGCATCCATCATTCATTCATGCATCCACCCATCCATTCATCCACACATCATTCATCCTGCATCCATTCATGTGTCCACCCATCCATCCACCCATCCTGCATCCATCATTCATTCATGCATCAACCCATCCATTCATCCACCCATCATTCATCCATCATCCATCCATCCACCCATCCTGCATCCATCCATCATTCATTCATGCACCCATCCATCCACCCTGCATCCATCCTGCATCCATCATTCATTCATCTACCCATCCACCCATCCTGCATCCATCCTGCATCCATCATTCATTCATGCATCCACCCATCCATTCATCCACCCATCATTCATCCTGCATCCATTCATGCATCCACCCATCCTGCATCCATCATTCATGTATTTTTATGACCATATAACTTGCACACAGCTTGTCAGTGTTTAATACCAGTCTCGAACCTTGTACTCCAGCACCAATGATACATGATTAATATTAATTGTTTTTAAAAACATGTATTTGTTCGACACCAATTTCACACCTTAGTCGGAACATCATTTTTATTTGTTTTTTAAAGTATCTATTTATTTACCACCAAAGTAAGTCATGTATACATTTTTATGGTTTGATAAGAGGCTCGAACCTGGTTTCCCAGCACCAAAGTCGGCCGTGCTATCCGTCAGGGGTTATGTAACCGGGCTATGTAGTGACCAGCCAATCCTGCACCAGGATTGGCTGGGGGGGCACCATGACTCCTCGACCAGTCGCCCTGTGTAACCCCGGGGGCTGCGGCCCGCCCCCTGGTCCTCTCTCTAAGGGGGAATTCACAAGAAAACGATCTGCGCATGCGCGGGCATGTTTGTGCCCAAAAATACACTTGCGCAGCTGCAGCAGCCCGATCCTCCCCCCCCCCCCCCCCCTTCCCTTGCGCACTCCGGGAAGGTCGGGTGTCTCCCGGTTTCCCGGCCGGCAGATAGCGCGATTTTTTAAAATAATTGTGTTTGGCTTCTAGTAACGACGTAGTGGGTCCATGGGGCTTAGTGGGGCTTCGCCCCTACGCCCCAATGGACGCACCGCGCCTGCCCCTACACCGCTGGTACACAGACGGGTCCACCTTTAGACAACAGACCACACCCACCTATCCTCTTCTGACCTCCATGCGGGCACAATGACCCAGAGTGGCTTCAGCAGAAGTAACCAACCGCATCTCTGGGCAGTACAGCTCAGACCAGATCCCTATCCATCCACACACCTGGCAGCCTTACTTCGGCCCATCCGTTAGGCAATGCTATACAGCCCAAGTCTTCAGCCCGGGTTGACATCTGAGAGAAGTCTTAGCAGTCCAGATGCAGTTCACCCAGTGCTCTGGGCCACCGGGAAATGATTCAATTTAAGTCAGAATACCTACAAAACTAAGAATTCAACAGCTGCCGTCGCAACTCTGTGCTTGATCACTGGAGGTGACGAGCGATACTGGGCACAAGTCAAAGGGTCTCCTACCTATACCAACTGACCAAGTTGCAAGCATACACCGCGATTCAGCCAACAACTGTCCAATTCAGTCTCTGGCCTGCACACACCTTTTGTGTTCCTCTGTACACCAGAACACCACCACCCAACCAAAACAAATCACACACGCTCTACCACATCACCACTATCTCAATTCACTTACCCAACGTAAGCCACACGACAGCCTCCTCGTTGAGCCACCACGTCACCCTCATCATGCTTGTGTATCCTCACAGCTCACCAACCTCACACATCATTCCTTCCACAATACCACTGACTCAGACTTATATGTGGCTATCACCCCCTCAGGAGTATCATTACACCTACAAACTCCAACGCTCAAGGTCTCTCAGTCCTGCATCTTTATATATCACATTACCAAGGTGCCTCTCATTCTGTCTAATGAACGCCAGATCTACATGCAGCACTATAATGGCCAAATTGATTCCTGCGCTTGCATTAGGATGCCCTGTTTCTGTGCGATGCCAGATTTTTTTTATTGTGCTTTAATCGTGGGGCTGAGAGTCAGCTGAGCACAAGCATGTGTTCGTGTCAACTCTAGATTTAGTCAGAGCATGAAGGTCCGTTACGATAAGGGGGCTCTCAGTGTGTGGGGGGGCTCTCAGTGTGTGGGGGAGGCTCGCAGTGTGTGGAGAAGGCTCGCAGTGTGTGGAGGGAGCTCGCAGTGTGTGTGGGGGGCTCGCAGTGTGTGGGGGGCTCGCAGTGTGTGGGGGGCTCTGTGTGGGTGTGTGTTGGGGGGCTCTCTGTAGGTGTTTGTGGGTGTCATTTGCGAAAGATAAAGCTAGTGGCATTGCAAATGACAATGCCATTTATTTATGTAAAAAAAAAAACATAAATAAAAATAATGTCAAGAGCATTGCCAATAGCTCAAACTTTAACAAAGGCAAAACCATTGCATTGTAAATGCTTGTTGAAAATTGTCCCGGTGTCCCGACACTTTTCTCTAAAGTAGAGAAATGTCCGGGTTTTGCAACAGCGTCCGGGTAAAACATTCAAATGTCCCGGTTTTAGCATACCCCCGCCGTGGGCCTTCCAGCAACAGGCAGAGTGGCGCTGCAGGGGCTCTGATAAGGGGTGAATAACAACAAAGCCTCATTAGCACTAAAATGGTATTTTAAAGACCTCTTAAGTGCTCGGGTGCGGCTGTGTGTGTGTCCCGTGGAAGCTGTCTCCGCCCAGGCACACACAGACGACGGAGGGGGGGCGGGATTCAGAGGGTCTTCTATGTGAGAAAAAAATATAACCCAGTGTTATTCTCAGCGTTGTGCATCCCCAAACCACTACAATATCACAATTATACACCATTAATGATTTTCTTTAAAAAACTTCGTGGTGCTCGGCAGCCGTCAAAGGTAAACCAAAATAACAAAACATTTCCCTGAAGAACTTGTGGTCTGGTTTATGCATGATTAAAGGAAACAGTGGGTTTAGAAACGTAAAATGTTTAACATCACGCAAATTGGTTTGGTCTGTCAGAAAATCCATAAATTCTATGAGCAGTAATGTACAGACAGCAAGAATGTAGAGGTCAGATCCATTTAACTCAGACACTACCAAGCTTTGCTGCACCCTGTGCATTTGTGGATAGTCCTTTTGGCAAAGGGCCCTTCAATGGGTGAATACGGTGGGTTATTGGGTCCAGTGTGTTGGCCATGGGTTTGCAGCAGCCCCTGGATCACGGTGCATTGGAAAGAAAAGCTGCCAAGAAGCCCTATAGAAGCTTTGACATTTACATCATTCTGCACACTGTGGCTTGTAACCTCTACTAAAACAAAACCTAAACAATTCAGTTCAATGGAAAATGCCCTTGTGAGCCATGGGCATGGAGGAGTGCGGGGGAGGGAGTGGAGAGGGGCATTGCGCACCTGGGCACCACCAATACAGGAAAATATTAAAACGATTTAAGAATGAAAGCAACATTTTTTCTTCTTTGTCACAGACCCTTATGGAACCCACAGAATGTTGGTCAGGGGAGAGGGAGACAGAGGGAGGGAGACGGAGACAAAGGGAGGGAGACAGTCGGATGGAGGGAGTGAGACAGGGAGGGAGTGAGACAGAGAGGGAGGAAGACAGAGACAGAGGGAGACAGACAGGGAGGGAGACAGAGATAGGGAGTGAGACAGAGGGAGACAGACAGGGAGGGAGACAGAAAGAGTAAGACAGAGGAAGGGAGACTGAGGCGGTCGGGGGGAGGCAGTCGGACTGAGGCGGTCGGGGGGAGGCAGTCGGACTCAGGCGG
The DNA here is from genome assembly GCF_964261635.1 of Lissotriton helveticus. Taxonomy (NCBI): domain Eukaryota; kingdom Metazoa; phylum Chordata; class Amphibia; order Caudata; family Salamandridae; genus Lissotriton; species Lissotriton helveticus. The sequence goes on along the minus strand of NC_136071.1, from coordinate 889,534,539 downwards.
TCGGGGGGAGGCAGTCGGACTGAGGCAGTCAGAGGGAGGCAGTTGGAGAGGGAGACATTCAGAGAGAGACAGATGGAGGGAGAGGCCACCTCCGCCACGGATTCCCTCACTAGTACCCTTTAACAGTGCCCCTCAAGTCTCCATAACCACTGTCTCTCAGATTTCTATGTCTGACAGCTGTCACATAGTCCTACTTTTACGTCGATAGTTACTGCAAACTGTAGTCCTACTTCTATGTCTATGACCTGTCCCCGGTTTTTGTTTTGAGAATCTGGTCACCCTACGCCATCATCAGAGTTATCATGATCATTGTTTCTTTTACGCTGAGGAAAGTAGAACAACTTTGAGCATGGAAGTTATTGTAGTTTATTTGGTCTGGTGTCATTGTATCATATTAAAGTAAATAAAAAATAAAAGTAAACATTGCTTCTAGTTTATTTTAGACGAGGACTGCAATATATTTTATGCCATTTATGCTTTGTATTTGTTTATTCTGTCCTAGTTTCCATTGCTAACTCAGCAGTTGCGCACAGCCCCAAACTGGGATATGTAAGTACTGCACAAAATTGCTGAGATTTGCATGCTATCATAAAAGAATCCAACTGCATTCTAATATTTTTGTTTATATGTGTGTATTTTATATTGCACAACTTATTGGCACCTGCATATTGAGGCATGTAGATGTTACCCCATCGCAATTTAGTGCTATCTGATCAAAGCATACATTGTGTGCACACAAAACAGGTGTAAGATTATGAAACTGGTTTACTTTTAAATTGTTGCCTTTGGCATCTTGTTTAAACTCACCAAGTGCAGATTTATTAGCGATCCATGTAAATTCATCACTGTGTGGAGTTTATAGCTTAACATTCTTTGGATCGCCTATTGGTGCTGGTGGATTCTCTGCCACAATGTTAACATATTTAAATGTCCCTCGTATTATTCATTGAAGTAGAAGGATATCTACTGCTACAGTTACATTGATCAGTGATTACATATGCATTGTGGCCAACCTTTCGCTACCTTCCATGCTTGTGTGGGTCACAGAGGACCGTGTCTGACAGGCCACCAAACTTCCATCTGTTCATTATCACTCCATTATACAGACTTCCTTGCAACTTCTTGCATCCTTTTCTGTCCATAAGCATTAAATAATGTGTTGTGTGAATTTTTCCCTATGTCATAATGCTTTATCATTGACTGGCAATTTATCGCTTATATGTTCATCATGCATTTATTTTTCTGATACCTCGTCTGTGGATTCCTCATAGTTTAATGTTCCTTCCACTACATCAGGAAAACAATGTCATCATCAATAGGGCTTTTATAGTGCCAGGTGGGCCTTTCCCATTCATACCATGGTTATATGTGCTCTGTCGGCACAGGGCCTGCTGATGGCCTTCTCTGTGGGGTGTTTGGACACCCTCGGCACTGCTACAGGGAATGGAGGAAAGACCTGTACTACATGGACATGAGAACTGGCTAAAAGGAGGCTGCGTGGACAGGATACATTACTTCTTAATTGCTAATCAGCCCCAGAGATTACTGGCCTGTTGGCAGCTACATAACTCTGATACATGGGATTTATGCCACCTTCTGTGATGTGCTGTTAAAAGACCAGCTGTAGCTTTTATTTGAAGATGTGGCACAATCAGAGGAAGTCCTGGGAGATCTTGTATGCTGCTGTAGTTGTCGGGTTTCCAGCAACGCCTATACACCAACGACTGGCCCGAGCTAAGGGCTGTCGCTGACGTCAGTCCAGGGCTGTGCTGCTGAGGAGGTATATTTAGAGCCTCTGTCGTCACCGCGTTAAACAAGGGACTAAACAGAACAGGAAGGGGGGTATGGCGTCCCTTACCCATAAGCTTGAACTCCATATAGACCGAGTGCACTAATTGTACTGCAACTGACATGCATTGATGTAACTGAACATTAGCAGCAGAACGCTCACCGGAGACGGCTGTGGTCTCTTCCTAGACCCACCCTGCACTCTGAGGAGCAGCAGTCCACCGAAAACGTCTCCCTGCGGCTGTCTAAAGCCGGGTTACCTGAACACTGCGACGTTTTACCCACTTTAAAAGCACTTGCAAAACACGAGCCAACACGTGGGAATACCACGAGAGAAATCATACAGAGGCAACTCTTGATCACTTAAATGATTAAAAAATGATGGATATTTGAGTGTTAATAAACTAAAACTTCATGGCTATTAACATTTGTATGTGCAAAAGTTGGACTCTGGGCCCTCTTCACGTTGGATTGGCGTGCATGTTTTGCGTGCTTCACAGGGACAAAGGCCCCTCATCTTGTTGGCATTGTCGAGTAACGTATCTTCTAAAGTACACTTTCAAGCCGCTATGTAAGTCACCTGGGGGTTCCCTGCCTGGACAAAGCACCAGCCTTATGATTTACATTTGTCAGGATAAAATACTTTTGTAATATCCCGTTACTGGTATTTTAATCTGCATGAAACCCTTAAGCTGTGATGTCACAACTCCCTGATTGTGCACCTGTTTATGAATTGTGATGCCACTGAATACTTACTAACAGACGGGGTGATAGCTGCCAGCCCCCTTGACGACCAAGTCACACATTGTGTTGCAGCCACTTGCACATCCGTATAAGCAAAAAGCGGCCTTTCTGAACGCTGCAGCATTTTCCCCCGGCAAAGCGTCTGTGGAGTCCTGTGACCGCGTGCGCATGGGGGCATGAGCGCTGCGGCCGCACAGAGACTCTGGACACCAGTTAGCTTTAACCGCGTGGTCCGGACTGAATTGCCGGCCACGCCTTCTTTATTTTATATCCCCTGTTCGTGACGCGCTACGTCCGCGTGGGCGCACGTCAAAGTGCGCAGTTAACTGAACTGCTAACCCGCAGTTCAAAACACTACATTCCTTTCAACCTTTAATAAAAACAAAAAGACCCCAAAACATACAGGCACAGTCAAAAGGTGAATTGTGGTAGACTCATTGCTCAACTTGCCTTTCCTACAGCGTGGATTGCTTCCTGGGTGCCTGACCGGTGACCTCGTCGTTGGATTCGAACACACGCCTCGCGGAACCCGCTGCGCGGGTCCCGCTTCGTGGGGAGGGTCTCTGGCCATATCAGGGCTAAAAACTTTTGACTCTTGTTGCTGCTGAGGCGAGTTCTGGTAGCGCTGCAGGGCTGCGAGCGACCGCAGGGACTCCAACTACCAGGAGTCCCTGCCCGGCCAATAGGTCACACCTGGCCCGCTCTCCCTGCAGCCCCGCCCCCAGAACACGGGCTTCTACAAAACTCCATCTGCTCCCTGTGCCCGTGGGACTCATTGCTCAACTTGCCTTTCCTACAGCGTGGATTGCTTCCTGGGTGCCTGACCGGTGACCTCGTCGTTGGATTCGAACACACGCCTCGCGGAACCCGCTGCGCGGGTCCCGCTTCGTGGGGAGGGTCTCTGGCCATATCAGGGCTAAAAACTTTTGACTCTTGTTGCTGCTGAGGCGAGTTCTGGTAGCGCTGCAGGGCTGCGAGCGACCGCAGGGACTCCAACTACCAGGAGTCCCTGCCCGGCCAATAGGTCACACCTGGCCCGCTCTCCCTGCAGCCCCGCCCCCAGAACACGGGCTTCTACAAAACTCCATCTGCTCCCTGTGTTCGTGGGACTCATTGCTCAACTTGCCTTCCCTACAGCGTGGATTGCTTCCTGGGTGCCTGACCGGTGACCTAGTCGTTGGATTCGAACACACGCCTCGCGGAACCCGCTGCGCGGGTCCCGCTTCGTGGGGAGGGTCTCTGGCCATATCAGGGCTAAAAACTTTTGACTCTTGTTGCTGCTGAGGCGAGTTCTGGTAGCGCTGCAGGGCTGCGAGCGACCGCAGGGACTCCAACTACCAGGAGTCCCTGCCCGGCCAATAGGTCACACCTGGCCCGCTCTCCCTGCAGCCCCGCCCCCAGAACACGGGCTTCTACAAAACTCCATCTGCTCCCTGTGCTCGTGGGACTCATTGCTCAACTTGCCTTTCCTACAGCGTGGATTGCTTCCTGGGTGCCTGACCGGTGACCTCGTCGTTGGATTCGAACACACGCCTCGCGGAACCCGCTGCGCGGGTCCCGCTTCGTGGGGAGGGTCTCTGGCCATATCAGGGCTAAAAACTTTTGACTCTTGTTGCTGCTGAGGCGAGTTCTGGTAGCGCTGCAGGGCTGCGAGCGACCGCAGGGACTCCAACTACCAGGAGTCCCTTTCCCGGCCAATAGGACACACCTGGCCCGCTCTCCCTGCAGCCCCGCCCCCAGAACACGGGCTTCTACAAAACTCCATCTGCTCCCTGTGCTCGTGGGACTCATTGCTCAACTTGCCTTTCCTACAGCGTGGATTGCTTCCTGGGTGCCTGACCGGTGACCTCGTCGTTGGATTCGAACACACGCCTCGCGGAACCCGCTGCGCGGGTCCCGCTTCGTGGGGAGGGTCTCTGGCCATATCAGGGCTAAAAACTTTTGACTCTTGTTGCTGCTGAGGCGAGTTCTGGTAGCGCTGCAGGGCTGCGAGCGACCGCAGGGACTCCAACTACCAGGAGTCCCTGCCCGGCCAATAGGTCACACCTGGCCCGCTCCCCCTACAGCCCCGCCCCTAGATCGTCATCACTGTTATAAATCACTACGCGACCGCTGCGCGGGAGCGACCGGGGCGAAGACCGGGCAAAGAGCGGGCCGTTTGAGGCCGTTCGAGGTCTGAAGAGGTTGGGCTGGGCCACCCCCCTTTCGTCTTCTCCTGTCTCTCTGGTAATATTCAACTGAACCCGTTTATTGTTAAAATTGTTTTGTATAGTGTACTAGGAGATATGTACAAGGGCAAGCCGTAGCAGGGCTGCAAAGGGGCTCCTGAAGCAAAATGGGACACTAGACGACTTTATCACGAGGACAAATACTGCCATAGATGAGGAAATCACTAAAATGCAAAAACGTGTTTCCCTTGATCTGGAAGCAGCAAGGAGATTGTCCCAGGTTATTGCCGAGTCTAAAAAATCTTTGTTGGGCCACATTGTGGCCGCATTGACTCCGGAGCGACAAGCTAACCCACGGTGTATATTAACGTATGCTGATGTCCACCATTCCTTAGTTATACCCCCTGTTGTATTACCAACTCTGTGCCCCAACCCTCAGGCCATAAGTCAGCCCCCACCCGTGGCCACCCCTGGTATAGACCAAGATCAATTGTATACTAATACACCACAGTTTCCAGAGCTACATGATCATTCCTCTTGCACCAACACTAAGGGCACAACTTACAAAAGGAAACGCGATATAATGACTGCCTTTTCGCGTAAGAAGGCCAAAGTTGCTATGGCCCACCTATGCAATGTTAGCGATCCCCCTGTGATTAGCATTGAGGTTGGGCCTGCTCTTCCTCCACAGATGTCCACTGAAACAGATGAGGATAGCTCATCCTTGGGAATTACCGTGGAAAATGTTACGATAGAGGGTTCGGGAACACAGTTAGAGGAACAGGAAGTAAAGGATGTGGGTTTTATAAAAATAGTTTGGGAAACCCTAAAAAAGCTGTTATCCCCCCTTGACGTGAGACTCTCACGTATTGAGAACCACCTGTTAGAGGTGGAAAAGAGTATTTTAGAACTAGCAACTCTTAGTCTGCAAGGACAGGAAACCATTGGTAATCTAGACGATATCCCAGCTCCACCGATATCTAATACTATCCCCCATGCACCATCCCCACCTAGACCAGTACCCAAACCACGCACTAAGGGCTATGACACCAAACCCCCTAACCCTATATTAAAGCCACCTAAGCACCCTATTGTACAATCTACCACATATCACAAAACAGGAGTTGCCCCAAAGTTTTTTGCAACCAAGGCGGATTGTTCAATATCCCAGGCCACTCACAATAGGAGCAACTTTCGTGGGCGTTACATAGATCTCCCCCCAGACGCAAACCCATACGTGGTGGTACTGACAGGTGTGCCAGCAATTGAGAATAACTGTCAAGAAAACCACGGGTCCCTGAAGAACAAGGTCATTCACTGGCTTAACGTGAACAGACCGATCCCAAATGATGTGCGAAGCAGAATTTTGATGGTCCGTAGAGTTCCTTGGGTGGGCCCTTCGCGGAAATCTAGCCCAGGTGACTGTATAGTGGTGTCCTTTGAGGACCCACACACGGCCCACCACGTATGCACATGGACTACTTTTGGGGAAGATTCAACCATTGTACCTAGGCCTTTAACATTCTTTTACCCCCCACGTCTAAACCAAAATCACGGGAGGGAATGGTCCTCTGTACGCTACCAGGCTAATGGAGGGGTAAACAACAAATGGCAAGCCCCAAATAGAAGGTGGCTTGGGGTCCCAACTTCTAATAGGTTTGGGTGCCTTGAAGAGGTTGATTGACTTTCTATGCCTGTTGGCTCTCCATCCTATGCTAAGGCCCCCTTGCCTTGTGTGGTATCTGACCTTTTACCTCTGGCGATTAAATCTGCTACAAACAGCACCTCTAAAATTTCCATTCTTAAAATAAGTGAGGATCCAGGGCAAGAGGTTGCCACCCTCCCAATGACCACATTGAAATTGCACCCGTTGTCATCGCTTACTAGCACAAAGATCACTGATGTTGGCACTCAAGACACCTGGGTATCCAACTTGTCTAAGAAGGAGGATGTTTTAATTCCATTAGGGGTTGCGGCTGACCCTATAGTAGCGATACTTGGGTCAAGAAATTATAGTGCTGTCTCTGGCCCCGCTGCATGTGCTCCTCCATTGGGGTTGAGTGCTGGTGGCAACCCACTTTTGAGGCTCTTAAGCTGGAACGTTGCAGGTCTTGCACGTAACATCGACACTCCCGATTGGAGTACTTTTGTGGATCCCTTCGGGATTTGCCTTCTGCTAGAAACTTGGTGCCTGGAACCCCGTCACAGGGTAGGTTACACAACCTACTTTGTACCTGCATCCAAAGACTGTGGTAGCAAAGGTCGCCCTTCGGGCGGTCTCCTCGTTTGGGTTAGTATCACATTGGGGCTATCAATAAGGCAAATACCAACAAAATCTCCTGATCTGTTGAGACTATCAATTCAATGCCAAGGAGGGATAAAGCTGGAAGTATTTAACCTCTACCTAAGGGAGGCAAGGGGTAGTATCTCCTCGTTATCCTCCACAGGAATTGAGGAGGAGCTTAGGTCCTGTAATACAGATTGTTTGGTCTTACTGGCTGGAGACCTCAATTGTTGTTTTGAGCCACTAGCCAGCGACGACATGTTAGACACTTGGGAGGATGATGTTGGGAGAGGTATTCCCTTGCTTTCTTTAAACCCGATTAAAAAGTGGACTCAAAGTGCCATAGACATTAATGGCCTCTGTATGGAATATGACCTTAGAGCAACCAATGGTAGATCAAAGTCAGATTCCAGGGGGGCACACACCTATAATAGTGTGGGCCACACCTCACGCATCGATTATATTTTGCTGAACCACAAGTTCTGCCCTTACCTTCAAGATATGGAGGTTCTAGAGACAACCAATAGTGACCATAATCCACTAGCCCTGACTCTCACTCCCCCATGGGAAGATTCGTTCCCAATTCCTTCACCACACACATGGAAATCTACCCATGAACTAGTCCCCTCGAACTGTGGCAGGCGGCTAAAATGGAATAAAGTTGCCGCAGATGAGGGGAGGATGGCCAAAGCAAAATCCATAATGTCAACTGTGAAAATGCGCATAGACACAATGGAACCTAGCAATTCTGATGTTTGCAACGTGTTCACAGAAACTACCTTGGCACTTAGTGAACTGTTCGTTGTCCCTCAGGGTAGAGCGGGGGCCACGAGCAGGATTACATCTAAGAATAGAGCTAAATGGTATTCTCCTTCCTGTTCTGCTGCCAAACGAGAACTTATACTAGCAGTAAAATCCAAGGTACCGTGCCGCATTAGTCTTGCAAGGAAGAGTTACAAAAAAGCTTTGTCCATGGCTAGGAGGGCCTATGAAACTAAATACTGGGAGGATTTAATGATGGCTAGCTCCAGGAAAGACTCGAGGGCTTTTTGGAAACTGTTGAGAGAAAGGGATAAACCTGCCGACTCTCTTTTGACCTGTAACATCACGGGGGAGGCGTGGTTTGCCCATTTCTCCAACTTATATGCTATCCCTGAGGGATCCTTGGATGCATTTACAGATCTCTCTCGAGTGTCTGTCGACTATTTGGACGAGGACATCCTTTTTGCAACCAGCGAAGTTGAAGGGGCAATTAAGTGCCTGGTGCCTAATAAGGCGGCAGGACCGGATGGCATCCCAGGTGACTTAATAAGGGCCATCTCGGAGGTGTGGAGCAAGCTTATTGCCCTACTTCTGAACGCAGCGCTGCGGGGTGGTTCTCTCCCCGATTCCTGGAAGGGTGCGGAGGTCGTCCCGATTTTTAAAAAGGGATGTCGGGAAGACCCCGCTAACTACCGCCCTATTAGTTTGTTAGATTCCACTCAGAAGGTAGCTGGCAAGGTAGTTCTAGCCAGGATCTTACAGTGGGCTGAAGACAACCAAGTATTGTCAGACTTTCAGGCTGGCTTTAGATCTGGTGTGGGGACTATTGAACAGACATTTCGCTTATTACTGCTATACTGGAAAGTGGTCGTACTGGGCAAGGGCAGTCTGTATCTTGCATTTATAGATTTACGGACTGCCTTTGACCTGGTCCCACGTGCCCAGTTGTGGAATGTCTTAGAGGGCCTGGGTATCCCTTCTTACCTACTTAGCATGCTTACCAAGTTTCACGAGATTAACTTTGCACAGATCAGGTGGGGAGAGCAGGGCCAAAAAACACCACGTATTCCCGTAAATAGGGGTGTCCGCCAGGGTTGTGTGCTAGCCCCCACTCTGTTTTCATTATATGTTAATGGAGTGGTGGAGCACTTACTCAAACATCCAGCTGATGCACCTTCCCTGGCTGGCAGGAAAATCCCTACCCTCCTATTTGCGGATGACACCCTCCTGATCTCAAAAACCCCAATAGGCCTTCAGTCTTTACTCTCCAGCTTTAAGACATTTTGTGATTCTAGGGGTCTTGCTATTAATGTAGGCAAAACTAAATTCTTGGTTCTAAACCCCCCAAGGAAAACTGTCATTCCCCCCACCTTGGACTCAGTCCCGCTAGAAAGGGTAAAAGAGTTTGATTACCTAGGTATCCGCCTCGGTGATTCTATGAATTGGAAGTCCCACCACCAAAAGATCCTTTTGACTCACAAGAGGATAACAGGGGCCTTATTGAAGGAACAACGCGCCTCGTCCCTCAAACCAGTAGGTGCTGTATTAGATATATATAGGGCACGGGCGGTGAGCGCAGTTCTGTATGGGTCTGAACTGTGGGGTGTGCAGAAAGTTGATTACTTGAGGCGCTTGGAAAATAACTTTCACAAAGACCTCTTGAGGCTGCCGCATAGCACTCCTTCCCTCCCACTTTTATTGGACACTGGTACACGTCCAATAAACGAGCAGGCAAGGTTGCGTCCCCTTCTTCTGTGGGCACGAATTTGGAGGGTACCAGAACTCTCCAGTTATGCGGAAGGCCTAAGGGAAGTTCTCTCAACTCTTGGCTGGCACACAGTCCGTTGGCTTAAGGAAGTTATGCGGCTTCTTTATGACCTTGGCCTTGAAGATGCCTGGGTTAATAGAACCTCCCCCACCAAACAGTCCTTAAAGAATCTCTATTGGGCTTGGGTGGCAAATGGGAGAAATAGTGATTCTAAACTCTGTAGATCTACCAGAGAATTTCTGATGGTCAAAGAGCACCCTGTTAGGGAATCCTACTTAGACCTGATCCACAAGTCATGGGATAGGGCATTATATTTTAAATTTAGAGTGGGCATGCTGCCTCTTGGCCAGTTGACAGCAAGTTGGAAGCCACCGCTGCAAACTGTACCATACTGCCCCTTCTGTGACAACAAGCTTGAGTCAGTTGCCCACTTATTGTTCGAGTGCCCAGCCTATGCAGCCCCGCGGCGCATTTGGCTGAAACCTCTATGTAGGAACCTAGGTACCAGATCTCACCTGGAGGCCTTGCGCATCTTAAGATCGGATGCCCGTCCCCTGTTTGCCTGTTGCTTAGCAAAATTCTTAGGCTGGACATGGCGAATTAGATCCGCCAGGCAATTGAGTCTCTATTAATTACGAACTGTACTAGCCACATAATACCTCCGAGTTGTATTTGTTCTTTTTGCTAAAGAGCTGTTCAAACACTGTTGTGTATGTTTTACTGTTATTTTTATGTTTTTAGCAAGTGTCAAATTGCTTATTTGTAAGTGAGGATCAAATGTTAAAATGTATTGTATTTTTAATAATTCTTATTGTGTTGTAATGCTTTTGATGATATGTCTAATATATCGAAATAAAGCTATGTTACTACGAATTGTGGTAGTGGAACAGAAATAAGGATACAGGGCCGTCCGGCCTTTTACCAGTCTAGGCAGGCGGAAGGTCTAGGATCAGCCCACGGCAAAGTCCGCCAGTTGTGAGGACGGGGCCGGGTTTCTTCTCAGTCCATACCCCGAAGCTTCTCCCCGGTGGAGTACCCTCCGTGGAGTCTCTAGGGGTGGTTCTCTGGCAATCCAGGGGTCAGCTGGGGACCGGGGGCTGTTGGTTATCAGCGATTCTGTGGTCGGGGGACTCATCGCCGAGTCATCGTACTGAGTTTCAGTTCCACTTCCTCTGGGACTGCCAGGTCCCTCCGATTGGCTAGGTGGCTCTTGCTCCAGATCTGGGTCTTGGGGACCTGAGGAGGTTGGGGAAACTGATTTCTTAAAGAATGAGACGTTGCGCGTGACTGTTTCCATTCCCCGCTGAGCGGTCACCATGGTCCCCAGGTACGGCGCATGACTGTCCAGGGTCGGGATTCAAATGGGAGCCGGAATTTGCTTCCTGGGTATCTGTCTTTTACGTAGACTTGGTCCTTTTCTCGGATCGATGGTTCTCTGGCTCTACGTTTGAAACTGGCATATTCATTTGACCGTCTCCGGTTGAATAGAGCTGTTTGTGGGTCTGCTCTGTTTGGGGACCAGGTGTGATGATTGGGGATCGTGTCTCTGACTACTCTTCCCATCGCCGAGGGGCCTGGGGCCGCTTCCGTGGTGCGATGTGGCGTGAGCCGATATTCTTGCAGGAATGTGTAGATAGCTCTTTCCAAGGGGGTTTCCTCTGCATGGGCGATCCTGATGACTTTGTTCAGCGTTCGCATGAACCTCTCTACCTCCCCGTTGGCTTGAGGCCAACGGGGAGTCACTTTCCCGTGATGGATTCCCCATTCCTTGAGGTATTCAGCGAATTCTTGTCCCTGAAAGGGTGGCCCGTTGTCGGTCTTGACACATTCGAAGATGCCATGTGTGGCGATTGTTTTCTCAAACTTTGCAATGACTTCTTTAGCAGTGAGAGTTGTCACGATTTCCACTTCCGGGTATTTCGTGAGATCGTCTATGATGACGAGCATGTATCTTCCATCTGGAAGGTGCCCGAAGTCAGCGCTGACTCTTTCCCATGGCTTCTGCGGGTCGTCCTCGGTGATGACCGGGGGTGGATGTTCGGGTGGCCCCGCCGCTTGGCACCATCGGCATTCTTTGACAGCTAGTTCAACTCTGGTATCCATGTCCGGGAACCACACCTTGGCGTCGAGCTTCTCTTGGTCTTCACTATTCCCTGGTGTCCGCGGTGGGCTAGCTCGATTGCTTGTGGGGTTAGACTTTGTGGCATCACAATCCGTGGTCCCCTCAGTAGGCACCCTTGGCTGTCGACTGACAGTTCGTCCTTCACCTTCAGAAAAGTCTCCAACGAGCTCCTCACTTGCGGCGTCCTTTCGCTCAGGGACGCCTGAATAGGCTTCCAGTCGTTGGCTTGTACCGCGCCTACCACCAGTTGGAGGACCTCATCACTGCGAGTAGCTTCAATGATCATTTCCATGCTCATTGGCAGGGGCCTTGATCTTTCTAGCACGACTCTCACGTATTCCTCGGTTTCTTCTGCGTCTTCCATTTCGCCGTTGGTTGCGGCTCGGGGATGCCTCGAGAGGTAATCCACTGGGTTTGTTGCTCCTGGCTTGTATTCCAGTTGGTAGTCGTATTCCTGTAGTTGTAGGATCCATTTCTCTATTCGGGGCGGCGGCTTGGACACTGACCCTCGGAATAGCGGGATCAGAGGCTTGTGGTCTGTTGTGACAGTGAACGGGTGTCCATAGACGTAGACATGGAAATGTCTGCAGGCCCAATGGATCGCAATCGCCTCCCTCTCTATCTGAGAGTAACGTTGTTCTGTTTCGGTTAGGGACCGACTGGCGTAGGCAATGGGGGCCCAGTCGTCCTCTCCTTGGCGTTGGGTCAGTACAGCTCCTAGCCCATAGGGGCTGGCATCCACGGCTATGTTAATAGGTTTCGCCGGGTCAAAGTAAGAGAGGGTCTTGTCCGCGGACAGTGCGGTCTTGGTGTTCTGGAATGCGATGTCTTGTTCTTCCCCCCATTGCCATGGGGTGGTGGACTTGGTGAGCTCCCTGAGGGGTCTGGTGAGATTGGATAAGTCCGGGATGAACCTCCCACATAAATTTACCATTCCCAGGAAACTCCGAACCTCCGACATGTTGGAAGGGGCCGGGGCTGCTTGTACATCTCTTACTTTGTCTGGATCGGGAGCGATCCCTTGATCTGAGAAGGTGTAGCCAAAAAAGCTGATCTTGTTTTGGAGGAATTGGCACTTATCGCGGTCCAGAGTCAGGCCTGACTCTCTGATTCTTCGCAGCACGCCCCTTAGCCGTTTGTGGTGATCTTCGACAGAGTTTGCATATATGAGCAGGTCATCGCTCACGTTCAGGACTCCTGGGAGTCCGCTTAGAACCTCTCTGATTGTGTTTTGGAAGACCTCCGCCGCACTGGATATGCCAAAATTGAGACGTCGATACCGTCGGAGGCCTACGTGGGTGGAGAAAGTGGTTATGTAGCGGGAGTCCGGGTGAAGGGGCAGCTGGTGATAGCCCGACCGGAGATCCATCTTGGAAAACCATTTTGCTCCATTCAGCTCTCCTAGGATGTCGTCAATTGTGGGAGTTAAGTGCCGTTCTCTCTTGACTGCTGCGTTGGGTAGGCGCATGTCTACGCATATGCGGACCTGACCTGGTTGCTTGGGCTTGCGTGCCACCACGATCGGGGACACCCACGGGGTGGGTCCACTGACCTTCTCGATGATGCCCTGTCTCTCGAGGGCCTCTAGTTCTTCCTCCACTTTCTTTCTCAGATAGAACGCTATTCTTCGATGCCTGAGAGCAATAGGTTGGATGGAAGGGTCGATGTGGAGCGACACCTCCTTCCCTTTGAGGCATCCAATGCCTCGGAAGCTGTCCTCGAACTCTTCTAAGATTGTGTCAAGTTCCTCTTCTAACACCGCCATTGCGTAAGATATTAGTTGGAGTTCTTCAGCTGCCTGTCCACTGAGGAGCATACCACTGCCCTCCTCTGTGACGTAGATGGTCGTCGGAATTTTCCGGTCTTGGTGCTGTAGCTCCGTTTGGAAACACCCAATTAACGGGATCGGGGTCTTCTGACCGTATGCGAATACCCGGATTTTTGCTGCTTTCAAGGGTGGTTTCTCTCGCAGTTGGTGGTATACGTTTGCTGCCATGAGCTCAATCGAGGCCCCTGTGTCGATTGTGGCTCGTACTTCCTGTTGAATCCTCAAACGACACTTCGGTAGGCGCCTCTTCTTCCTCTGCGGTTGGTCGATGGCGAACACGTAGTGGACTGGGTAGTCATTGGAGTCATCGTCCATGTCTTCACTGTTTGGGCTTTCTCTGATTGCGTGGGCTGCTTCACTCTTTGCCTTCGTGGACCGGCAGACTGCTGCGAAGTGGTTTATCCGCCCACATGAGCTGCATCTTTTCCCACGTGCTGGGCAGTCTTGAGCGCGGTGTGGCGCGCCACCGCAGTACCCACATTCTTTGCGCCTTTCTTGCGGTTTCCTCCCTCCGAATTGGCGAGCTTTCGGCCGGACGACATTGACCTGTTCGGCCATATTGAATTGCTCTTGTTTGACCGGCCTATGTAGGGCCGCCTCCATGTGCGATGCTCTCACTTGCGACAGTTCCTTGGAGCGCCCTAATTTCAGGATCTCCGTCAGCGGTTTTCCGTCTTCTTGGAGGATCTTCACTCTCAGGTTTGACGAGTAGCACCCTTGTATAATTTGACCACGGATCTCCTCTTGCTCATCGCGAAACCCACAGGTGCTGGCGAGTTCTTTGAGCCTACCGTGGAATGCATCTAGCGACTCTTCTGCCTCTTGTTTGGCTTGCCTGAATATGAAACGCTCATAATCCTTGCTGGCCATCGGCTCGAAATGAGCGTTGAGCGCATTGAGGAGCGTGATGTAGGTGTGTGGGGTGGCCTCTACAAGAGTCTTATAGATCCTGTGGATATCTTTCCCTCCAAGATGGAGGAGCAGCGCCCTACGGCGTTCCCTCGCTGTGCCTGCGCCCTCAAAGTAGAACTGGAGGCGTTCCGTCCAGTCTCTCCAGCGCGTCGCCAGGGAAGCAGGGGCGCCGTCCACGACGAAAGGCTCAGTGGGGGGTATGTTTGTCATGCTTGCACGTGGAGTGGCTTCAGCGCGTGGCTATGAGCGAAGATGGCGTGGTGCACACTCGTCGCGACCTCTGTCTCGCCTCACCTCACTGGGGCAGGCCGACTGCTGGTGTAACGAGCCTGGTGGCGCTAGGGCCTCCCACCGTGGCAGATCTCACTTTCGTGGCCGCGTTAGGGCTGGGGTGGCTGCTACCAGCTGTGGTGCCAGGGGGTGACGCTCTTACCCACGTGCTCGGGAACCATGTGCGAGTTTTGCCACCCGGGGCCACCCATGCACGTCGGCGGCCGTCATGTGCCTCAGGATTGGCTGCAAGGTCTCGGCCTGCTGCGCTGGGGCCAGGCTGCCAGTCGGGCGTTTTCGCGCCGTCGGAGCGCAGGTAGGGTGTGGCGGACCAGGCACAGCATGGGCTCTCACTCCCTCGTCGCCATTGTGGAGTCCTGTGACCGCGTGCGCATGGGGGCATGAGCGCTGCGGCCGCACAGAGACTCTGGACACCAGTTAGCTTTAACCGCGTGGTCCGGACTGAATTGCCGGCCACGCCTTCTTTATTTTTTATCCCCTGCGCGTGACACGCTACGTCCGCGTGGGCGCACGTCAAAGTGCGCAGTTAACTGAACTGCTAACCCGCAATTCAAAACACTACAGCGTCCACAGGGTGCCTCGAAAGGAGAACCCTCTATTAGGATTACATTGAATAATGTACCTCAATTAAGCACATTGTAAATCTGTGTTAAGTCACAATTGAGTGTTGTGCTTACATAAAACACTAAGTCTCGTTCTTTTTCATGGCTTAAAAATGACTGGCGAGAATATAAAAAAAATTAGTTCTATTCTGTGTGTCTCAAAAAAGCATTTTCAGGGGCCTTCTCGCAATTTAATCTCGCGGTTTTCAGCATTAAGAAACATTACATTTACAGTCCTGAACAGTGCTACCCCCTGCTGGCAATCAGCTGTAATGTAAGCCACATTTAACCGAATACATTGCTTTGTTGTTGTAAAATGTGAACTTTATCGTCTTCACACCATATCCTCTCAGCACATCATTTAGATAAAGTTTACTACAGCCGTTGATTCTCTTTTAATTACTTCATGGTTACTACCTAAGAATCCATTTACTTCCAAAGCCTGTCGGCTAGCCTGCAGATCTCGCACCGAGTTAGAGACTGTGACCGATTCTGTAACATTTCAGATGTTTGCACTGCTGTCAAAGTCTCGTTTCAAGTGACACTGAACTCGGATTTGATCAGTTATTCTGAGCACGTGCGTCGATCCATTGAATGTAAAAATGCTTTTGTTTTATTATAACATGATTAGAATATATCTTGTTGCACATATACTCCTACACTCTGTCGAGTCAAGGCACTGTTATTAGCTAGCTTATTTTGAGTGATTTATCAATCAATCAAGAAGGATTTGTTGAGCGCAGCTATTCACCCCTGAGGGTATCCAGGTGCTGAGATCTTGCTGGGCACAGTCAAAAAGTCAGGTCTTGATTCTCCTTCTGAATTTCTGAATTCTGCGAGAGAAGACAGACGAAGGTAGAGGGGTCGGCAGCAAGGTAGAAGGAACTACCTCCACAATGGTGTTGGCGGATGGAGGGCAAGGGAGGTGGAGCGCAGGCGTCTTGTGGGTTGGTGGAATTTCAGGTGGTGGTTGATGTATGCTGGTCCCTGGTCGTGGAGGGCCTTGCAGGCGTGCCACCATCTTGAACTGGCATCTCTTCTGGACGGGCAGCCAGTGTAGGTTCCTGAGGTGGGGGTAATGTGGGTCCATTTGGGAAGGCTGAGTATGAGTCTGGCCACTGAGTTCTGTACAGTCTGGAGTCTCTTGAGCAGTTGGATAGTGGTTCCGGCGTAGATTGCATTTCCACAGTCCAGTCAACTGGGTATGAGGGCTTGAGTGACATTTTTTCTGGTGTTGACGGGGGGATCCATCTAAAA
This sequence comes from Lissotriton helveticus, assembly GCF_964261635.1. NCBI lineage: Eukaryota > Metazoa > Chordata > Amphibia > Caudata > Salamandridae > Lissotriton > Lissotriton helveticus. The sequence continues at coordinate 889,518,013 of NC_136071.1, read as the reverse complement.
AGAATTTGGTGCATGCAGAGTGTGTGGAAGCAGGAGGAGGAGACTGCGTTGATCTGGCGCTGCATGGTGAGTTTGCTGGCCAGGACGAAGCTGAGGTTGAGGGCCTGGTCAGTTGGTGTGGGTCTGAGTTCGGGGTCGGGTGAACACCAGGTGTTGTTCCATGGGAAGGTGTTTTTCCCAAAAATCAGCATGTCTATGTTGAGCTTCAGGTAGTTGGTCCTCATCAAGTTGGCGACAACCCTCATGAAAGGGTCTTCTGTGAGCAAGAGGATGAGTTGGGTGTTGTTCGCATAGGATATGATGTTGAGTCAGTGTGTTCTGATGATGTTGGCCAGTGGTGTCATGTAGGTGTTCAACAGGGTGGGTGGGGCTGAGGGATGGGCCTTGGGGAGTGCCGCAAATGAGGCTCATGGGCTCTGAGGTGAAAGGTGGTAGGGGGATCCTCTGGGTGCGTCCTGTGAGGAAGGATGCTTTCCATTTGAGGGTGTCTCCCTGTTTGCCGAAGTGGTGGAGTCTTTTGATGAGGGTGTGGTGGGATACGGTATCGAATGTAGCCGAGAGGTCGAGGAGGATCAGGGCCGCTGTTTCACCACAGTTAGGGAGGTGAGGCGAGGAGGTAATCTAGAATTGAGCAAAACAGAGAAAGTGAACTACCTGAACAATAATAATTAGAAAGTGTGTGTTAAGCTTACCCCTGAGCAGATATAGTATTTGCTCTGATGCACAATCTTAGTAGCTATAAAAAGTAGTTTGCATCTTGTCAAATGTGTTGTGTTGTATTACTTTCCATACAAAACATTTATCCAGTTATGTGCGTGCCTGTATGTGCTGGTGTGCAATCTTAGCTGGTATTTATTTACGCCTTATTCCCATCTGTGTGGTGTCACATAATTTCTCAGGCACATTTTTAATATGATTGTGTACAGTTGTTTTAAATAATGTACTTTTCTTTTTTTGCAGACGTGCTAAAGTTGTCAGACTGATAGGTTTGCTGGCATCACATTCGCATGAAGTTCAAGAAAATGTACCTATCACAGAGGTAATTTCTAACACTAATGTGCCCATCTTTCATAAATATGTTTATGGAACACAGAACCTTGGTGAGGATTTAAAAACTGTATTTGGCAATGGCACATTTACCTTGCATTTGATTCAATGGTAATCGATCACTCCCCTCAAGCCTTGTCCCTTACAGACTTACAAAAGTATCCGTGGGCCCTTAATTCAGAAATATTTGTTAGACCCTTCAGTCTTTAACGGTGTATCCATGTTCGTCCTATTGCAGGTTGACCATGGTTGGCCTAAATACTGGAAAACAATATCTGACCCATTTGGAGGAGCTTAAAATCCATGATTCGTATAAGTCTGGTTTCTTTCACAGGCAAGGCACAGGAACGTCCTTGATCAGTGTGTGAGGTGATATTGTGTACACTTGTGACTGAGATAGCTTGTTCCTCTTGACCAGGGTATACCTCTCAGCAGTGCTTGGCATTGTATCCCAAGGCTTACCACTCAAGTGCTTAAGAATTGTGGTTTGAGTCGCGAACACCATATCAACGTTTATATCTTCGCTCAAGGATGGATTACAATGTTTCAGACTGGGCCCCTTCACCTCTTTGGCGATTGATTGCGGTGTCCCACAAGGATTGCAGTGTCCCACAAGGTTTGACTTTGCCACTTTTATTAGTTAAGGTTTATATCTGGTTCTGTTTTCGTCCAAATGTTATGTTATGTTATGTTACAAGTTATTTGTACAGCGCACGTACACCCAGGGGTTTCATGGCGCTACTGGAAACATACCACAATCAGAGGGAGACTAAACTAACGCATTTATAAACAACTGAGTTTTCGCAGTTTCCTGAAGCTGAGTAGATCTACACAGGAACGAATCTCCAAAGGAAAAGCATTCCAAAGTCTGGGAGCTAAATACGCAAACGGTCGTCCACCTTGGCGCTTTCGTTTGCAAGCAATCGTGTTCAGTAGCTGAAGGTGCATTGAACGCAAAGCACGAGGGGGAGTGTACCTGTTTAAAAGAGTATTGATAAAAATAGGACTCTTACTGTGCAAAGACTTGAAAACTAGACATCCCACCTTAATTTCTGCCATTTGGGATATCGGGAGCCAGTGGAGTTTTTTTAACAATGGTCTGGCCAATTGCCATCAAGGCTTATGAAAGATTAGTCTGGCCGCCTGATTCTGGACCATCTGAAGCCTCTTGATGAGAACCAGGGGCAGCTCTAAGTAGATTGAATTTGCATAATCCAGGTGCGATAGTACCATGGCCAATGTCACCTGAACTAGCGCCTCATGAGTGAGCATGCGGCTAATTTTCCTTATCTTTCGGAGTTGCAGGAGGCACTTGGATAGCACGGAACCTACTTGACTTTTTAATGATAGGTCACCCAAGGCTCTTTACTGATGTAGAGGGTACCGGTGAGGGACCAAGGTCCGTCGGCCAGTACTGTGGACCCCAAAAAATCTTGCTTTTGCCTGTCAAAAGTAGCTCCGTCTTACTAGGGTTGAGCTTTAAATGATTTTGATCCATCCATTCACGGATGAATAACATGGTGGTCTGGAAAACAGACACTGACCTAGGTGAGTTGTCAATCGTAAAGGTGAGCTGAAGGTCATCTGCGTAATTGAAGGTTGTTACATTCATATCCTTCAGTTTACTAATCAAAGGAAGAAGATATAAATTGAATAAATGGGGTGAAAGCGATGAACCTTGTGGAACCCCACATGATACAGATAACTTAGAGGCCGTGTAAGGGGCCAGACGTACAGATTGAGTACGGTCTTTGAGAAAAGAACTGATCCATTTAAAGGCCAGTCCCTAAATACCAGCCTGTCTGACACGGTCCACCAGAATAGTATGGGCGACCGTGTCAAACGCGGCTGATAGATCAAATAGTACCAGGGCCTGGGGTATGTCTTCATCAGTCTTCTTATGTAAGTCATCCAGTACTGCCAGTATCACAGATTCCGTTGAATGAGAAGGGTGGAAACCCGCCTGGTGAGCGTCTAAATAACCAGACTGTTCCAGAAAATCAGACAAGCATTTTGCCACGTGTGCCTTCAGCACTTTTTCCAGGTAAGGGAGCAAGGAAATAGGGCGGTAATTGGATAGGTTGAGAGGATCGGCTCCAGGCTTTTTTAAAAGGGGAACCACAATCTCGTTTTTAAACACCTTAGGAACATATCCCTGAAGTAGAGACTCGTTGAGAAGGGTTATAGCAGCGGTTGGTAATGCAGTAAATATGTCCTTCAATACATAGGACGGACAGCAGTCCAGGGGGGAGCCAGATTTCACTTTAGATAATAAGTCCAGGAATCCTTGATCACTAATGGCTGGAAAGGCCTCTAAGGTGAAGTGATTAGTAGATACATTAGCAGAGGACTCTTGATATTTAGATTTGGAATGCTTGCTTTAATAGCGGCTATTTTATCCAAGAAAAAGTTATTTAGGGAATTTCAGAGGTCTTGAGTAGGCATGGGAGAGGGTAAGATTCTATCAGCATTAGCTAGTTCATTAAATATAGCAAAGATGTCCCTTGATTTATTGGATGAGTTGAGAATTCTAGAAGAAAAATATGAGGCCTTAGCTATACTAATAGCTTTTTTATATTCCTTCGGTGCTAAGGAGTAGATCTGTTTGGATTCACTGGAGTAGTGTTGTCGCCACCAACGTTCTGTTTGACAGAGTGCACGTTTCTGCTCTTTTAGTTCTATAGAGAACCATTTAAGTGACTCCGAGCGATGGGCCTGTTTTCGTTTTTTTTGTGGGACATGTAAGTTGCTAGCTGCCAATAACCAGCTTGAGATATTAGCATCTAGGGAGTCCAGATCTAAGGTAGTTGATACTGGGAGATCAGTCAAGGTGTTAAGAAAGTCTGTTTTATTTAGAGATCCCCATGCTCTAATCATACCTCCTTCAGCCAAAGGGATCTTATTATCTATGGCCATAGTTACTGAAAACTGAAGTAAATAATGGTCTGACCATAAGCAGGGCAAAGTCGTTAGAGAAGATACAGTGATATTATTTGACCAAATCTGATCCAGGATGTGACCTTTATTATGAGTAGCTGAGGTCATATGTTGAAAGAATTCAGATTCATAAAAGATTCAATAAGTTCCATGGAATAAGGCCCTTCTCGCGGGTCATTTGACCAGTAATTTAGATCACCCAGCAGCAAAATTTTCGAATAATTGGTAGCAATATTGACCATTTGCTCACACAACTGTACAGGAAAATGTGGCATATGCTGTGGAGGCCTGTAAATCAGTACACATATTAATGGTCCTGATTTAGATTCTAATTTAATAACCAGATTGTCTACATCTGGTTGATCAAGAGGATCCATTGTCGCAAATGTATAATCATGTTGAATAATTGCAGCGGCGACTCCTCCTGTCTTACCGGGACGGTCTACATGGAGTATAGAATAGTCATTGGGTAATGCCACCAAAATATCAGGCACTGAGTCAGGTTTCAGCCATGTTTCAGTTAAGAACAGAATGTCAGGTTTTTCCCCTGAAAGTAAAGTAAAAATGTCTAGTTGGTGTTTTACTAATGATCTAGTATTTAAATAGAGTATCCTTAGCATTTTGTTAGTTATTTTATTTTGGGGAGAAGTAGAATGCCTATACGGCTGTGTGGGATGCTTTAGGACCTTATGGTGCTCAAGCTGCGGTCCACAGATCCTTAGCGACCTCAGACGCTCGATTGTTGCATAATCAAGAGGGGTGACTGAATGACGCATGGACCTAAGATCCTCAGCAGTATAGCTAATGAATTGGACATGGAGACTGTCCACTGGGCGCGGACGGGCGCAGACGGGCTTGCCTTTGGCGCGCCACCAGCGCGTCCGCTGCGCTCCCGCGATAGAGTGGCCATTTAACTAATTTCCTGCCTCTGTCTCCTCCCCCGCCATTCATGATTGGCTGGAGCAGAGGGTTAGGTCAGGTCGAGACTGCCAAGGAGCTCTGCACCGTGTGAGTAGCGCGTCAATAACAGGTATAATACAATTGCACAAACCAATTTTTAAAAGCACAATATTTCTACAAGTAAAATTTTAAAAACGCTCCCTTCAGGTAGCGGTATAATTCCCAGAGCCCGCTCCCGCTTCTGAGCTGTCTTTTGTGCAATTTCCCGCCTCTGTCTCCTCCCCCTCCCTTCATGATTGGCTGGAGCAGAGGGTTAGGTTAGGTCGAGACTGCCAAGGAGCTCTGCACCGTGTGAGCAGCGCATCAATAACAGGTATAATACAATTGCAAGAACCAAGTTTTAAAAGCACAATATTTCTACAAGTAAAATTTTAAAAACGCGCCCTTCAGGTAGCGGTATAATTGGACGATCAGAGCTTCCACTTGTATGCTGGGAACATTCAAGTGTATGTACACGTTAGTGACATGACCTACACTTTTGAAAGGCTCAGTCTCAGCTCTAATATTGGTAGCTGGTTGAGACCCAGTAGAATGAAACTCAGTGCTGCTAATCCAGAGGTCATTCTGTTTGGTCCAACTTACATCTTCTTCTTCCAATCATTGTCCCCCCAGTGTCCCCTGCCCCTCACAATTCACAGACCGGATTAAGGGTTTGGTGTAGCGTCGGATGGAGACATGAGCCTTAATTCTCATCAAGGTGTTTTTTTTAAGATGCTACATTTGTGAAGGACACTGTGCTTCCTTCCTGCAGTAACTCACAAACGGGTAGTAGGAGCTCTTATAATAAAGACTCCCAGTTTTCCCTGATTTTTACAGATTAATATAGACTCGAAACAATGTTTCCTGTTTGTATTTATCATTAATGGCGAAAATCACAGAACAGTGTGCTTCTTGTGGGTGACTATCCATGCTGTTCTTCATGAATTGCAGGCCAACAGCTGAGCAGACAGGGAGTTAAAAAACCCAGGATGAGATTTCCTTAACTACCGGCATATGTTAACATATATTTGTATATAGTGCTAATATTTACATGTGGGTGTTTTATTATGTTATATTTGGTTGCTTAATTTGCTAAACCTCGACAGGCATCAAAGTATAGATGCATGTTTATCAGTAAAATAAATGTGTAAATATACCGTTGTATCACTCAATTTATTCTCAAAACCCAGAATAAATATGGATACATGCAAATAAGAAAGCCAAAAAAGTAATAAAGATAAATGCAGATGGGAAGTTAAAAAAAAAATACCATAAAATTAAGATTGATGGAAGTGTAAAAAAAACTAAATAGCATAAAACCAGGAGGCATACTTATAAACTTACGTTGGACTGTGGGGATAGTCAATTTGGTGACCTTCCTGATAAATAGTTGGCCAGATTAAATTTCTTTCTTTCTTCAAAGAGTTTTATATAGCGCTGGCTTGACCCGTAGGTATCAGAGCGCTTTACATAAGGATCAACAATGATAACAATTACATGTTGCATCAAATATATGCAACACCTTAAAGAGCGAGAGGGAGAGACAAATCAGAGCATAAAATGGGAGAGGGGGAGTGAGAAGGGAGAGGAAGAGGGGGTGGAGGTATGAAAGATGAAGGGAAAGTCATCCCAATGACCGACAAGGTAGGTGACGGCTGAGGAGGGAATCCACAGCCAATCATCCCATTAGCTCTCACAGTAGCTCCATCGGTCAGATAGAAAAAGAAAAAGGTAGGAGACAAGGAAAAAGCAGAGTTACAGAACGATGAGGGGGGAATGGATGAGACTGGGAGGAAACTGTGCCCAAAGTCCGTCTGGGCAGGTGACGGTCAAGGGGGTGAACCAAGGCCGATCTCAATAGCTGAACAGAGCTGCTCCACCGGGCGTCGGTCATAATGCTCACACTCCGCGGTCAGAATAGGCCTCGGTTAGATAGATAGATGGATAGAAGATGAGGAAAAAGCAGATTTACAGAAGAATGATGAGGGTGGACTGGGTGAGACAGGGAGACGGGGAGAAACTGTGCCCAAAGCCGGGCTGGGTAGGTGACGTCAAGGGGCTGAACCAAGGCCTATCTCCTCAATAGCTGAACAGAGCAGCTCCACCGGGCATCGGACATAATGCTCAGACTCCGCTGTCAGGACAGTGATCAGGTGTACTCAGAGGTTGTCAGAATAGCGCAGGGGTGAGTGAGAGACCATGGTCCAAATGAAATCCAGACGCCCTCTTGAGGTCAGGCACAGTCCTGGTAGGTTTATGTAAGAAAAAGTTCAGCTCGGGGAGAGTCACCACTGGTGGCCATGTAAGGGTCAGGCACCCATCAGCCACAGCTTCGAGTAAATAGTGGCCCCAGGGTCTTAGACTGGGACTTGAAGGGCTGCTGCCTCTGGACTGGGAAAACCGCCATGGGGGGGGGGGGCACCTCTGTGGCTCTCTCCTGCACTTAGTAGGGCGATGTGGCTCTGGCAGCCATTCCAAGGTCAGGAAGCCAGGCATAGTTCCGTCTGTGGCTGATTCAGAAATGTTGCCCGCTTCACCAGGACTCCAGTTGCTCCCGAACAGGCTTGGCCACCCTGCACTGTTACGATGCCTCCCCCTGCTCACCAGTTAGTTTGGGGCCCGCTTCCCGTGATGCAGTCTGCCATTTGGTACAGAATGCTGCACTTCCCTTGACCATTGAGTTCTGTAAGATGAATTGCCTTCCACCTTTGAAAGCCAGTTCATTGGCTGCTGCTGAAGTGCAGGTGCATTTTAAAATGCTGACAGCAGTGTTTGCATGCCATTCATCCATCCTGCCTCACACACAGAAACACACTTTACCTGCTCAGGACTGCTACATTCCATTGAACACTGTCTGCTCATCAATCAATCAATCAATCAATCAAGATATTTGTATAGCGCGCTACTCACCCGGAGGGTCTCAAGGCGCTTGGGGGAGAGGGGTCTGCTACTGCTCGAACAGCCGGGTCTTGAGTTGCTTCCTGAAGGAGAGGTGGTCTTGGGTCAGGCGGAGGTGGATGGGGAGGGAGTTCCAAGTCTTGGCTGCCAGGTAGGAGAAGGATCTTCCTTCCATGGTGGCTCTTCGGATGCGTGGAACGACGGCGAGGGTGTGGCTGGTTGATCGTAGCTGGCGGGTGGGAGTGTAGAAGGTCAGGCGGTTGTTGAGGTACCTGGGGCCCAGGTCGTTGAGGGCCTTGTGTGTGTGTGGGTGAGGAGTCGGAACGTGATTCTCTTGCTGACGGGGAGCCAGTGCAGGTCTCTCAGGTGTCCGGAGATGTGCTGTGTCGGGGGATGTCCAGGATGAGTCATGCGGAGGTGTTCTGGATGCGTTGGAGTCTTTTCTGTAGTTTGGCTGTGGTTCCGGTATAGAGGGTGTTTCCGTAGTCCAGTCGGCTGGTGACGAGGGCCTGGGTGACCGTCTTCCTGGTTTCGGTGGGGATCCATCGGAAGATCTTTCGGAGCATGCGTAGGATGTTGAAACATGATGATGAGACGGCGTTGACTTGTCTGGTCATCGAGAGGGAGGAGTCCAGGATGAAGCCTCGGTTACGTACGTGGTCCGTTGGTTTGGGTGCTCTGCCCAGGGCAGGGGGCCACCAGGAGTTGTCCCAGGCAGAGGGTGATGAGCCAAGGATGAGGACTTCCGTCTTGTCTGAGTCCAATTTCAGGCGGCTCTTCATCATCCATTCGGCTACGTCTTTCATCCCTTCGTGTAGGTTGGTTCTGGCTGTGACTGGGTCGTTGGTGAGGGAGAGGATCAGCTGGGTGTCGTCGGCGTAGGAGATGATGTTGAGGTTGTGTTGGCGTGCGATGGCTGCGAGGGGGCTCATGTAGACGTTGAAGAGGGTGGGGCTGAGTGATGATCCTTGTGGTACGCCGCAGATGACTTCGGTGGCCTTGGATCTGAACGGTGGGAGGCGGACTCTCTGGGTTCTTCCGACGAGGAACGAGATGATCCACTCTAGTGCCTTCTCTTGTATTCTGATGTTGCTGAGGCGCTGCACTAGGGTGCGGTGGCAGACAGTATCGAACGCTGCGGAGAGGTCTAGGAGGATGAGGGCCGCTGTTTCCCCGTTGTCGAGCAGGGCTCGGATGTCGTCAGTGGCTGCGATGAGGGCGGTCTCATGAGCATTCAAACAAAGTGTAAGTGTCACGTTGATGGCAGGTTTTCGTTGGTTAGCTTCAAAATTCGCACCAAACTACCACTGTACGAGTAGGAGTCCCTGCACTCCTTCCAGAAAGCATTAACGAGTTAGCTTCTCTGTTTATTAATTCTTCTGCAATTGCTCCCTTGATCGTTTCTTCCAAGTGCCTCGATCTGGTTTAGTCAAGGCTGTGCGGTGTATAAATACAAACTAAAAAGAAGTATGAGAACCACAGAGGTTACAAGTAACGAAGCATTTGTTCACAAAATAGCTGAAGCCCATCATCACCTGCAAGACCCCCAGGGGCAATCTCACTAAACTGTCTTCGTTGACAGTGCACTTCAGCCGTCATGGCTCAGGTCAAGGAATATTAAAACTCAGTGACCTTCACAGCTCACTTATAGTGAACTCTGGTTATTTCACAACCCAAATTACTCTTGTGCCTTCTGTTGCTCCTCTTGTCTGTTCTCTCGTTCATCCAGGTATTCAAACAGAGCATCAGTCGTGCGCTCCATCATTGCTTTGACCTGTTCCTCTTCCTTTAAAAGAAAAATAAATCTTTTATTAAATCCAAAGATACAATTTACAGAAATTGCAAAAACATTGTATTGGTGAGACATTCATCATTTTTGGTGGTGAAGCCCAACATAAATCGTACAAATGGGGCATTAGCTTTTTTTTGGGGAGAACACATAACAGAAATCAAGCATATTGAATAACAAGTTCTTTTTCTTAAATACTCCTTATTGAAAGTTTTTACATACTCAAACATACGCAAATCTAGCCACAGGGTACAGTAAAGCATGAATGTGAAACCATTGACAAAACAGTCAGGACAAACAAGGTTACAATCAGGTCAAACGCTTGTGAATGGCACATATGAAGCACAGTTTGCATGCTACAGGGAGTGTGCAGATACATAACGGTTGGTGAGGCCGTCCTGCACGGCAGGGGCGATCGCACAGCAAAGTATGTGGGCACGGAGAAATATGACTGGAGGGGCACTTGAGGCCAATAGTGGGTTGACACAGAAGAAGGGTGAATGCAGCAGTGCATTGGAAGGCAATCCCAGACGTTGGTGGTCTTCATCTGGACCCAGTTCTAGAGCCAGTAGTATTGTGTTCCAACCTGTGATTTGTGTGCCCTTCCAGGCTCTCTGTCGTAGTTGTCTAATGACATCATGCTTGGCTTGTGCCCAATGACGTAGTTCAAGATTCCAGGCGGGCACGGCAGGGCGGAGGCCGCGGCCGCCCTCCAGTTCTTTTCTATCACTCATTTCGCTAATACGAGAGAGCCAAAATGAAGGGTCAAGGTCTTGTCTGTCTTGGGGCAGGGCAACAATCATGTCTTAGGCGTTTAATGTGGTGTCTGCCGGTTATTTGTGCAATCACAGATCTTGCGCATATTGAATAGCAAATTTAGTAGTCAATGAACCATATTAATATCATGTTCAGGTATCAGTGTGCCTCTCTCGAGAAAATACATACTTCTGTGCACTGTCTACATTTTTATGGCATTGGGATGGCATGTGGTTACTATTTGGACCACATATTTCATGATACCTGGTACGGCAGCCTTCCTTCATACTTTAAAGGGGCCAACAAGTGTAGAGTAAAATGCAGTTCTCTTTGCTTAGTCTTGCGTCTATAATAGTCACCAACAGTGCACATTCTAGAATGTTGCTTTATTTGATCCATTGTGTGATGAATAAGGTATTGTGACATCATTCACCGGATAGTCCCTTTAAGGCCATAGTAGAATCTATGACACGGATGTGCACACCCACCTCTTGCATTTTACAGGTTCACCTACTTTGTTTCCAATTTTTTTTCAATGTGTCCTACTGCACTGTTATTGTTAATTGGCGCTTATATAGACCACCATTAGTATACGTTTGTGGTGCCTCTCAGTAATACTTTCTCCTTTCTTCAGGGAAGACTTAGGAACCTTGGTGTTCTTCTGAGTGTTTTCATCTTTGCATTTGTGGTCGTGTAAAAACCACACGCAAGGGTTGGTTTGGAATGCAAATATCAATATATAAAAGTCATAACATTTTACTGTATACAAATGAATTGTTTAGGCAAGTGGAATTCCAAATAGAAAAAGAATGTACTAACTCGATTATGCCAATGACACCCGGTTGGAAAATCTGCCATGGGTTCAATTCTTAGAACACGGACATTAACTAACATCCTTTTCCTGCATTCCAAGGCCAGTAAGTGTCTGAACCATGGATATGAAGTAAGTGTGAAAGCACAATTCCACAGATAAGATTCACAGTATTAGAAGTAGTGGAGAAACACACAGGTAAAGATCACAACACAGCATTAGCACGACGAGAAACATTTTGGATTAAAAAATTGGGGACCATGACACCTGGTGGGCTCAATGACCAGTATGAGATGCTATGTTTCCTTTAAATGTAGTGACATTAAGTAACATGATGGGGTAGCATGTTGACCTTTAGTGAATGTTACGTGCATTTAAAACCTAGAGTAAACACTTTGTAATGCATGAGATCAGTGTTTTTACACTTGATTATTATTATTTTGTGTAGAGTGCTGGGTTCGCAATTTAGGATCCTGAACTTTGATTGATCGATAACTGTTCATCACATAGGAGATTGGAATAATCTACTGGTACAACAGTTGAGGCTATGCATGTAACAACAGAAGATAATGATGCATGTCGATAACCTATGTTTTTTTGATGGTGTTTAAAAGACCAATAACTGTTTGCTTTCGAATGTTTGTGAAAAATAGCCATTGTTGTAAATATGATATTAATGCCCTTTTGTACAGGATTAACTACAATTTCTTTGCTCGCAATTTGATACTGAGGGTGCTCCTAATATAGACATGCTATCATCAAGAGATTAACATAGGATTTTCCAGTTTTATAATTTGTTGCACAGCTGAATGGTATTAATAACGATGCGCGTATGACAATGTTTCACATTATTGTCGAACACATTTTGGTTTCACATGGGGTTCATAGGGAAGCACACGTTTATGTGTATTTCGCGTACACTCGATTAGTCCCATCTCTAGCTCCATGAGAGCTGTAGCTTTTAGGAGGCTGATAGTAGAAACCGGTGACGGACCGGATGCAGACGCCGACACTCGTTTCAGGGCTGCAGGCACGCCAGTACACGACCGCAAGGTAACTACTGCTTCAGAATTTCAGAGTTGTTTATTGCCCCAACTTAAATAACGATAACGCGCATACTAACGTGACTTTTGCGGACGCATTGACTTGCAGTTGGTCCAGACGGCCTGTTGGAGGCATCCCCTTTGAGACGCATACATTTGAATAACAGCACAGAGGTTGAACCGCCAGTATTGGGGTAAGCGTTTTTGAGGATGATGCATTTAACACTCCTCACTTAATGATGATTTAGGCACTAACAGTTGCACTCACTTCGTTTCTGGCCATTTGCAGCATACGACTGACGTGGATAGCGTTTCACTCATTTCATGAATTAGACGGGCATGGTGAGTGGTCTGATGACCATTTATATATCTAAATAATGGGAACAGTTTGGAGTCTAGACACTTGTGGTGTACGTGGGGAGTCACTTGGGTGTTTGTTAAGATAATATATTGATGGCTGAGACTTGGGAGTTTTGTTTACTCACGCTTATATTTAATCTTTTGAACACTGGTATAGGTCCATTAGCCTTAGATGTCCATTGGTTGGTAGCCGTTTGCTCAGCACATAATGTTATTTTTAGTTGCACGGAGAAATTGTAGTTAAACCTTAATTTTCAACATGTATATTACGAGAGCATTGATGGTGATATCATATTATATTACTTTTGTAGTGCCCTGACAAGGAACTGACGTACATGTCATCGGAATGAATATTATTTTCAAGATTGAGTTATATGCCCCTGAAGAAGGGTCAAAGTGACCCGAAATGCATTGGGAATTTGCTTTGTGAATGATTTAATTGTTTCAATGTTCATGTACAGTGTGGAATTTATCACTGTTTGCCTTTTTGTTTATATATTGAGTACAGCTTGAATAATCAATACTGAATAACAGTCAATAAATTTTTGCAAAACATGTGGTTAATGTATGTAATAATGTAAGTTATCTTTGATAATGATTTGGGACCATTTATGTAGAAGTTGATTTACATGCTTCGAAACCTTAGGGACTTAGGGTGAGCTCCCGGATAGACCTGGTTGTTGCCAGGCCTCGACAGAGTTACTATTTGGACCACATATTTCATGATACCTGGTACGGCAGCCTTCCTTCATACTTTAAAGGGGCCAACAAGTGTAGAGTAAAATGCAGTTCTCTTTGCTTAGTCTTGCGTCTATAATAGTCACCAACAGTGCACATTCTAGAATGTTGCTTTATTTGATCCATTGTGTGATGAATAAGGTATTGTGACATCATTCACCGGATAGTCCCTTTAAGGCCATAGTAGAATCTATGACACGGATGTGCACACCCACCTCTTGCATTTTACAGGTTCACCTACTTTGTTTCCAATTTTTTTTCAATGTGTCCTACTGCACTGTTATTGTTAATTGGCGCTTATATAGACCACCATTAGTATACGTTTGTGGTGCCTCTCAGTAATACTTTCTCCTTTCTTCAGGGAAGACTTAGGAACCTTGGTGTTCTTCTGAGTGTTTTCATCTTTGCATTTGTGGTCGTGTAAAAACCACACGCAAGGGTTGGTTTGGAATGCAAATATCAATATATAAAAGTCATAACATTTTACTGTATACAAATGAATTGTTTAGGCAAGTGGAATTCCAAATAGAAAAAGAATGTACTAACTCGATTATGCCAATGACACCCGGTTGGAAAATCTGCCATGGGTTCAATTCTTAGAACACGGACATTAACTAACATCCTTTTCCTGCATTCCAAGGCCAGTAAGTGTCTGAACCATGGATATGAAGTAAGTGTGAAAGCAGTAAGGGTGACAGGTGTTTGATATGAACAATCTAGAAATGATGAAATCTCGGATGGGAGCAGGTACTGTCAGATGCTTACTCAGTGCTGTCATAAGATGAGGTAGCGCTTGTTCTTGGACAATTCTTTTCAAAGCATCAAATGGCTTTATATGTGGTTACGAATGCTTGGAGTCTCCACCATTATTAATTTTCTAAGCTTGGGCTCCATACAAGGTGCTCTGAGTTAAACCTCGCAGTTCTCTATAGATGTGGGTCATTTTTCTAATGTGTCCTTTTGAAGATTTTCAAGTCAAAATGTTTTCTAGTTGCAAACACGCTGCATTGTTGTTTACTTGACATGCAGTTGTGTCAGTTACTGACTCTCTGCAGGTGTCACAATAGATCATACAATTCGTGCAATACTTCTTGCACCCTGACAGGTAGGGCCATCAACATCTCTCACCACTCCGTTTGCGGAGCTGCGCATAGAAGCCACATTTGTTTACTGATATCAGTTCCTTCTACATGGATCCCAACTCCTCTTCTATCGTTTCGGTACTTTTTCCAAAGCCTGTTTATTTCAAACAAATTATATTGCTAGTGTTCAGAGGTTTTTACATCGCATACCATTACAATGCATAGCGCTTTTGGGTGTTGGATAGTGAATAGTTTAATTTACTATTCCAACTCCAGTCCCCGTGGACACTAGGGAAGGTTAGTGGATAGTAAATTAACCTATTCCCTATCCTAGAGCGCCCCCCGCGCAATGCGTTGTAACAGTTTGCGTTGTAATGACCGCGTTGTAATGGTATTGTGTTGTAAAAGTTTCGTTGTAAGTGATGTTTACCGTTCAGAGATGTCGCCCCTGCAACAATACGTAACTCCAAGTCCTTTAGCAAATGATCCCTCTTTCACCCTAAATCCATTAGGGAGCTGGAAGACAAGCCCTATTGCTTCAAGCAAAAGAAGCAGTGTCGGTCTCAATCCAGATCAGAAGGCCACTCCTGGTTCAGATCGCACTTGT
This sequence comes from Lissotriton helveticus, assembly GCF_964261635.1. Lineage (NCBI taxonomy): Eukaryota > Metazoa > Chordata > Amphibia > Caudata > Salamandridae > Lissotriton > Lissotriton helveticus. The sequence goes on along the minus strand of NC_136071.1, from coordinate 889,503,006 downwards.
CAGGTAAGTCAAAGGCAAAGCTGGAAGACAAGTCCAAGGAGAGGTTACAAAGTCTGTGCTCCAAAAACCGAAAAACAGCTTCACGTTCCTGTTCAGACCAAATACTTATCTCTGGGCCAATGTGCCTTGAGGTCCCTTGGCCATCATCAACTCCGCAGCATGTTAATGCCTTCAGAAGGTCACTCTGCAAATTTTCAAATTCCTATTGGCTCCCTCCCATTGATCTGCTCAGATGAATGGAAATACCTTCCTCAGTGCTGACTGACCAAGGACAAAGTGAGGCCACTCCACTTCTGGTGAAAGACTGTTTGTGCTCCACTGCCACAGGCCTTGCCAGTTACTCTCCACCCTGGTTTTGGCTCCCAAATGTGTGTTCATATTCAGCTAGAGTTTTCCCTATGATGTTATACCATAACCAAAGCACAGCCATATGTTGAGGATGACTTCCCTCCAGTCCCTCTAACTCAACAGCACTACGTGTACTTCCAAAGGATGGAGACTGTGGATTAAATCATCATGTCCCACCCGCCTAATCTTAAATGAGGCTTTTTACAGCAAATATAAGAGCATATTGTCTCCGAATAAACACTCTCTGAACAACACTTTCCTTGGAGATCTGAATTTTGACTGAGGTAGTATCAAATGCAACCTGCTCAATTTCTTCTCTTATCCAAATTCACAACCAAACACAATTGGTAGATGGCTGACAAAACAGAAGGCGACTATCCACCAAACTTTGTGTACATTAAAAAGAACATCCATGATGGCGGTTCCTTTCAGAATACCGGGTAAACGCTGGGCCTGGCTGTCTTCTCTAAATTTCATGGGTGACTTTCCATTAGGTTGAAGGTAATGCCCTCTACCACCCAGGCAGACTGTACTCCATGTATCAAATGCCAACTCGGGTCATTTTATTTTTATACTGTTTCAATCAAAGCATGCGTTAGAGCAAGTACCCAAGCTGCACAGAAACAAAGCTGTTTATTTACTTAAGATACATTCTTGTAAGGAAAAGGGATCAAATTGAGGTTCAGAATGCTGCACCAAGAATGAATCATAGCTATCTGTATTGAGGAATTTGGGTTATTTTACATTTCAGAGGTGTGAGATACTCTTGATTAGTTATTAGCAAATGATTCTATGTTGTTAATATCCTAGTTCCATACTAATACAATCTTACTTTCCTAACTGTTCTCATTTGAATATTTGTCATGGATCAGTTAATACGAGGAAGCCACTTTCCGCTGTCACAAAGATGTTACCTAGATAAATGTGTATCTCCTTCTGCTCTACATCAGCCTGCTCTTATTTCCTCCCAGGGGCTACAGTGACCACTCCTATAATGAACTGCCTTATCCTAAAAAGGTCCAGCTGTCGGTGACGTTAGTTGAGATGCTCCATTAGATCAAACTTCTCTGTAGACTTCGTCGCATGAGATCCATCAGAAGGGTATTGATACATATAAAGGTGATATGTAGACCAAGCCAATATTAAAATGAACTTTTTACTGGATTGGCCATCTCTTTCGCTATTAAGTAACCAAGATTTATCAAAAAGTCTTTGCCACACATAAACTATTCCTTCCATACCTCTATGCTGTTGTATTCTAATATATTAACCACATTCATTATAATAGATCCCAATGCAGCCTGTTTGTCCCAGGAATGCATCTTTCACTAGTATACAATGTCTACACCAGGGGTAATAGAAAAACAAGCGTTCAGGTGGCCTTTTATTACAATGTGTCATAAACTTTGATTTTGCAAGCCAGTGCATATTGTATATTGGAAAAACTACCCATGAGCCCCATTAGAAGTGGGTAGGATCTTAATTTGATCAGACTACCCCAGTAGTCTCTAAGATAGCCGTAGTATATAAATCTTAGAAAGCACATTTAATAATGGAATGCAACAATATCAGTCCCAATAGTCACCATTTTATGACCTCAGAGCAAGTACTCTTGTATATGATTGGTTTTGGTAATTTCTCCAGCCAACATCAACTACACAGAAGCCGACCTGCCCACATGGATTATCACAAAATTGTAGAGATATGCCTGTCTAGCCTGGCTGCCTTCCTTCTTCATGGGTACTTGGGCACTCCAAGAAAGGTCCAAAAGAAGGGTATCCTCCGTTGAGGCCACTAGTACGTATTGACGGTAGGTTATTTCAATGGTGTAACAAAATCCCCCGCAGGGCAGGGGGGCCCAACCTCCGGGGGGGGGGGCACTAGTCTAGTACCCTGGCCTTGGTGCTCCTGAGTGCGTTTGGAGGGGGCCCCCTCAAGTTTTGCTACATCACTGAGTTATTTGTTGGGTGATGTCCTGTCACCTGCATGCTCACAGGTAGAAGTAACGCTTTTGTGCTCTAACCAAATAGCCTGAACGAGACATCAGCCAGAAACTGATGTCTGCGCTGATGCAGCTAAAGCTTGAAGCTAGGCTGGGAAGCTCTCTTTCTACAATGCTCTTTGTAGATGAGTTTCGTAGATGCGGCTGAATTTGCTAAAAGTAGGGTGGATCGTAGACTTTGATACCCCCTACAGATGCCTGACAGAGTGTTATTCTTCAGCCACTGTCAGTGCAGGTAACGGCTTTGGGGATAGGTGTGGGGGATTTCGAAAGGACGATACAAAGGGAAAATTAAATAATTCAATTTCCCTCTGCATCATTCCTCGAAATCCCCCACACGCGGCCCCATTGCCCCACCACTGTTACCTGTACGGACTGCGGCTGTTCATCTTTAAGGTGAACCTGCAGCTCTAGATACTGCACAGGTTTAAGGTTGTCCCAATTCTTAGACCAGAACTATAGTGTGACAACTCTGCATAATACTTCAATTTGTGTGCCTAAGATATGCCGAGCTGCTTGTGAAACAGTATTAAAAGTGTGACTGGAGTGCATCATTAATAGAGAGGTATCTTATGTTAGCACAGGAATTTCTGTGTATAACCCCCCAAGTAGAAGTGATGTATGATCTTTGTCAATGTATAATTTCTCATTCCGTGTGTGGACTGAATTTTTATCTATTGTGTATCAACATGCGTGCTGCTCAAGCCATTGTTGCATGTTTATAGAACCTTTGTTGGTGCTGCGAAATGAGTTAAAGATTTCTGTGAGATCGCTTTCAGAGCTGCTGGCAAAAATATTGCTATTGGTTAAAATGTACCTTCAAATGCACCGTTTTTACTTCGTCCTCGTCTCGCCTTGGAACAATTGTAGGTACTAAAATGTATTATCTGGAAACCCTTGGTGCTCCAGTGACATCATCATCATCACTTTATTTCGATCTCTAAGATCACAAAAGTAGAACATCCACAAAAAAGCACAAAATCACAAAAAACATTCTTACAGCCTTAAAAGAAATTTACCAGATATCAGATACATTTGTACATAGATGAAAAGTGCTTTGACTTAGGGGCCCAGGATCTCAATAAACATGGTATGGTGGGTTTAAACATAATACATATATAAAGTGCTAATTTAAACCACAAAACGTGTAAGTGCTCATTGAAGAAATTGTAAAAAGGCAAAGGCAAGCGATCGTTAAAACCAAACGGACAATGTCGAGCAAAAGGCAATACAGGATTATGTAACATTGCTTTGAGAATTAGCAGCACGGAAAGCCAAATATAACACTCGTGAAAATGCCATAATGGCAATCTAAAATGGGAGCTGAATTGTACCTATATGTTACAATCCCTTCTAATAAAAGACGTGTAATTGCGGCGTTTAAGTGCCATATCACATATCTTATTTGTGTCATGCGACTTGCCAATCAAGTGCTATATCAGACATACAAACACAGATTTCCTTAGTAGAAGAAAGATGAGAAAGGTAAAAGATCATTAAAACCATGAAAACATTAGTTCGTCATTTCATAGACATCTCCTGCCTGTGGACACTTGCTATGCAAGATCCAGGCTTACATAAGGACTCTGGAAATTTAAAAGACCATCAATCTGCTTGTCAGTGCAGAGAATTATATATGCCCCCATGTAGAACCAGTGCCCAGATTCCTACAAATTGGGGCTACCCACTTTCTCCTCTGATACCGATATGCGGGGCAAGAAAAAAGAATGTGTTAACGATTCTGTAGCCTCTCCACAGACAGGACACAAAGCATCCCTCGTCTCTAGACCAATTACTACAAAATGTGCTGGTTGGAAGTGTTCTTTACCTGAACTGGATATGCAGTTTACGTCCCGGGAGGAGTAATTTCATCTATGGAGGACTTGTGGTTTGGGAATTATTTTAAATCAAGGAAATCCCTTATCAAAGAACCTTTACTGGTAACATTTAATTAAAGAATCACAAATTCCTAGTAGAATTCTTTGACGCTGGCTTTCGCAGTAGAGCCCCCCTCTTCAGGAGAAACCCAAAGATTCACCAGCCCCAATTTCCCCAATAGCAGTTTTATAAAATTCTACGTACACATGCGGGAGACAGAAGATCACAATAGGAGTCTAATGCTTCTGTCAATAACAATATAGAAGCATTCTGTACTTGACTTTGGGGATGATACATCTATGGGCCAAATCTAGACCTAGTGGAATCATCAGGGCACTAGCTGGTAGCCCCAGAAGCGATCCAATACATTTATTTTCAGCCATGTTAACGATTTGACTACTCGCAAAACCCCAAATTTCACAGCCATACAGGGCTGCATCTAGGGCCTTAGTATTGTAAAATTTCCAGGGCTGGTGCGGTAATCCTAGATCTTGGACGTCTATGGATTTTGGATATACAAGCAGTGTGCTGGATTAAAACTGAATGCGATCTGAATTTGCAGCTCCAGTTTAGATTTGGCGTGTGCCTCACTCCAAGATAATCGAAATGGGGGATATTGATACCTACTGTTATTTACCTATGAAATACTTTAGCCTGGCAAGGCAAAATCCCATAATAGATTTTGAACTATTCAGTTTAAAGCACCTCTCTGCATAGACCACATTACAATGATTTAAAAGCGCTTGGAGGCTGGTGTAGATTTTGAGAGTAGAAGAGTGCCGTCTGCGAAAAGAAGGTATTAGCACCCTTTTCCACCCACCTATCCTTGTTCAGGTGCCTCACCACCCCATTAATATACAAGGAGAGTGTGAAGGCTAGCACACAGCACTCCGGCTCCATGTTTGATGCAAAAGGGCTCCATCAGTTGCCCGTGCTAACCCCACCTTACTTGAGTGCATTTATGTGAGTGGACCCGAACCAGTATGTTCAAAAGGTTAGCAAAGATACCCATTTCTTCAAGGAGCTTTCAGAGCATGGCGCTAGGGACCAGGTCAAAGGCAGCTTGTAAATCAACAAAGGCAACATAGAGTTTGCCCTTGCTGATTACCAAGCTTTTCCAGTAAATGTGATTAAAGTGAAAGACCTGATCATCAGTGCTAACTTTGCTTCTAAAACCCACCTGCAATTCAGATAACACATCTTTGTCCTCTATCCACTCTTGCAGATGGGCGAGCACTTGTTTGCCAAAGATTTTTGGCACAACATCAATCAGGCTAATTGGCTTATAGTTGCTCTGATCACTATGTTGCCAAATAAATAAATATTGGAATTATCTCTGCCATTTTCCAGGAGGATGGGACCTCCATACCTAGCAAGATGATGTTGAGCAAGAGGTTAAGGTACAATCCTCAAATCTCAAGTAAAAGTCACTGGGCATCTTGTCAGGCCCAGGGGGTTCTGACAGCCAGGCAGGAATACCTGTAATGGTTTCACCAAGCTCATATTCCAGGTTGGCAGAATCACTACACCTAGTGAAATCATACTCGAATCTAAGCTGTCCTGGGCATGACCATTGCCACCCATATAAAGATTGCTAAAATGAGTGACTCAGTGCTGGGACTCTACGCAGAAGTCTAGGTTCCCCTAGTACACACTGGAGCAGTTTACTAAAAATGTTTTAGTATCTGTGGATGACAGGGCGACATTCAGGTTTACCTTTAGAGAACTCTCCCTTTCTTTTTTTGCCTTCGTCAGTTCCTTCCTATAGAGAGACTTATACTTCACAAGAGAGTCTCTGCAATTGACCTCAGCTGCTTTAAGAAGCCTGATTTTAGCTTTCCTACATGATTTATTGTACCAAGCCTCCTCCTTAAAGTTATTTTTCTCTACTCTCTTCTTAGTAGCTTAAGATCTTCTGATCCGAAAGTAGAGCAGGTCATGCTCTTCCTGTAAAACCATCTTTTTAGTTTTGAAGCAAGATCAGCAAATGTCTCTACTACCTCCTTTACCAAAGCAGTAACTCCCTCAATCACATCTGGTTCCTAACATCCCAGACCCACCAATATGTTTTTCCATTGTTAGAATGCGAAACCTCCCTCAAACTCGGAAGGGCTAAGCTTGTGGGCTTTAGGGCCACGCTGCCCTCCAATGTTAATGAAGGTGCATTGTGGTTACTATTCTTCCTATTCAAGTCTTCCATATCCTGTATGAATGGGCAGGGTCTAACATTAATTAGGGAGTAATGTATTCTACTTGAGTGGCTTACTCTATTGAAGGTAGCCGTATCCTCTCTGTTGGATGAAGTTCTTCCATTAGGCACTCTGAGATCGTAATTAGGCACCAGTGCCATGGCTTGTGCTGCTCTAGCTATCCATTTAACATATGGGAATTCTGTCTGTGGAATCTTCAATTGGGAATCTAAGTCTGTGGTCAGCTCTGGGACATATGCAAGTAAAGGCACCATGGTGGTGCCGAAATCCTAGGCCACTATTACAATAGGATCCGCAGTTAGTTTTGACAGTATGGACTCTAGTTCTGTTAATACACTTGTATCAGGTAAATGGCCTTCCACCAGGTTACAAATGTTAAAAATATTTAGTCATATCAGAGGGAAGCTTCAAGCTGACTGCTAACAGATATGGTGAGTCTGTACTGATAAGGGAAATTACACATTGGACCGAGACCTTTATCCAAATTCCTAGGCCCCCCAATGGTCTTCCCCTACCTCGCTGTACTGCATTGGTGCAAGAGGCTATATACCCATTCCTGTTAATTGGATCAACACTCCATGTCTCTTGGAGTAGGCAAATGTCGTGGACATCAATGAACTGCCCCAAGTCAGAGTCTGGCAGCAAACTTCGTATCCCCGCCACATTCCATGACAGAATCTGAATCCTATTTGCTTGTTCATTTCTTTGGTCTCTATACCCAGCCCTATCATACCTACCACAATATGGTTTGGGGCTGTTTCTATTGGAAAGTAGCCTCTGTCTTCCACCATATCATCATTTCTGCTGCTCACACCTTCTGTCATCCTGGTTCTATACAGCCATCCACGTCATTTTGGTGTGGTGGCTGCAACTATTTCAGAGTTAGGTGTATTGGCTAAATTTGGAAAAGCGTGCGTGTCGTTGCACATTCTATAACTGATTGAGATTTTTGTAGTCACATTACAGATTGAGTTTGCATCTTTAGACATTAGGCCTACCATCAGGTTCCCGCTAGTAAACGATACCTTAAGCACATCAAAGGAACCCCCTTTAGAGTTAATCCTCTCAATTCTACTGATATCGCTCCTAATGAAGGAATACCAGTCGATTACTTCACCAAACCAGTGGTCAGTTCTTAGGTAGCCCTGCTGGTGAGTTTCTGATTAAGCTCTCCCTTGGCATGGACCTCATCTAGCATGCTTACCAAAGAAGGGGGAGAACTAAATGCACTCAGATTGGGCACTGGAACCACAAATTCTTGGGACCGGATTTTGGAACATAGCTCTCACACTAATAGTAGCCCCCTCTGACCTCTCCCTGCTGTCTTTCCCATAGCAAGGTCCACACTTTGTGAATGTTATTTCCCCAGTCTTTCTTTCCCAGCCTTTATCTATTTTTGTGAGGGAGCAGACTTCGTCTTTCAAGCCATATATTGGTTCTAGGAGACTTTCAATACTTTTTAGGCCCCCTACTTGGGCACCCCTTTAACTGTTGAAATTCCTACCTTCTGGGTGCTATTGCAGTGCAGAGAAACTATTATGGCACTCCACTATGATTTTATCCAGTTCCATCATCGGGACACCTCGATCTACAACCTTGACATTAGTCTTTGGATGGGTTCTGTTCTCGTTATCTGGTACAGTCCACAAAGTAAACATATGTGGTATGCTCTTGTTGCTGATACATGCTGTTGCGTTTGGGGGGCGGGGGGAGTGAGGTGGGCTGGCAGCCCCTGTGAGAGGAGTGTTAATAATATTACATTCTTCCAGCAGATTGTCAATTCGGTCCAGAACACAATTGTCCCCTGCTGTTCTCAGAGACTTTTTAGTTCTACCTTAGCCTCTAGACCCTTCCGTTGCCTTGATTTTGCCCATTTGGAAAGGCTGTGTACTACGCAGTTAACACTGTTAGAATTAGTTAAGCAGTTTACATAGGCAAAAGTTGGAAGCGAGTAAGACAATCCCGCCTCCTTGGAAGCAAGAAAAACAGGCTGAACTTCGCTCTTGATTTCCCACACACAAGTATGATATAGAAATGCCATGGAATTCCCACTGAGAGGGACAGACAAGTTCAAGCCATTAAATAAAGTACCAGTTGAATTCGAGCAGGGACGATTGGTGGGAGGCCCAGCCCAGTGTAGAAGCTAAGTGGTGTGAAGACAAATGAAGCTGCGCCTCTCTGCGTAAGACAGTCAGGGGCTTGCAATCCCTCCACTGCTCCGGAGCGCACAAGATCGTCCTGTGCTACAGCACTGATATGGCACTAGTAAAACACGCGGCCGCGTGATGTGATACCCCCTCATTCCATGTAGGTTACAGCTGACTGACCCTCACGGCATCAAGGAGCTCAGAGACTCACAAAGTCCCTGTCCCGCTGGCACCGTAGGCAAAATGATGCTTTCTAATCTTCGGCCCATTTCATCACTCCCCGTGTTAGGTAAAATAACAGAGAAATTTGTACATAAGGAACTTACTAAATTCATGGAAGCAGCTAATATTTTCCATCTGCAACAATCGGGCTTCCGACTGAAGCATTCAACTGAATCAGCCCTTGTGGAAGTCGCTGAGGCCCTAAAAATCCTAGCAGACAATAGCAGGAAAGCAGTCCTGATCCTACTCGATTTGTCGGCTGCGTTCGATACCATCTCGCATGACATTCTTCTAAAGAGACTCGAACGCGGCGGCATTTCAGGTACTGCTTTGGAATGGATTAAATCATTTCTTACCAACCGTAGACAAGCGGTGACCCAAGGTACTTTCCTCTCGACGAGAAAATCATAACAACAGGGTTCCACAAGGCTCCTCATTGAGCCCACTGTTGCTCAATATTTATATGACCCCGCTCATCTCTCTTATAAGTTCCTTCGGAATCGAAGTAACGTCCTATGCAGACGATACTCAAATGATTGTATCTCTCGACAATGATAACACAGAGGCCGAATTGAACTTTAAATGCTGCCTATCGCAAGTTATCCAGTAGATGAGGGATAACCATTTTAAAAGTAATACAGATAAAACGGAAATCCTGCCCATTGGGAAAGATGTACATTTTCTTCTGGACATGTGGTGGCCAGAGGGAACTACTCCCCCACCAGACTTGGTTAAAGTAGCAAAAAATCTAGGGGTACAGTTTGATACTGCGCTGTCTTTTCTCCCGCACGCGTCAGCCACAGCAGGAACCTGCTTTAGCCTAATAAGATCATTAAATAAATACTTTGATCTGATCCCACTTCCGGCAAAGAAATCAGTAGCGGTGGCCTTTATTCTCTCGCGCTAGGACTACTGCAACAGCCTCCTTGCGGGAGCGAATAAAGCTACGATAAAAAAACTGCAAGTGGTCCAAAACGCGGCAGCGCGCCTGGTCCTGAGGCTCCCACTCAGATCGTCTGCATCAGCGGCGCTTAAAGCTCTGCACTGGCTCCTGATTCATAAAAGAATCCTTTTCAAAATGATTTTAATCACTTATAGAGCCATGCTTAAATTAGAACCTAAGTATCTCTCTGCACGGTTCTCCCCCTATACCACTACCAGGGCTCTTGGGTCATCCACAACCAACCTCCTGAAACTTCCCATCTTCAGATGGATAACAAAAGGAGGAAAAACTGTTGCCGTTCTGGGTATTAAAGCCTGGAACGCACTTCCAATCAACTTAAGATTACAGAAAACTGAAACTCAATTTAGGAAGGCATTGAAGACATGGATATACAACATCTCCGATGTCTACTGTCTTGCACTGATTTAACTGGGACACAAGCTAGTATGTTATAGGACCCACTCTCATCACCATTCCCTCAGCGCCAGGATACTCCTTGCGGAGTGACAGCTTGCGCTTAATAAATGCCAATTTACATTACATTACATTACGTGGAATGCTTGAGGGGATCCAGCTAGTACTCCGGTGGCATACTCCCGCCTCCTGGCTGCTGCAGGTTCAGGAGACCTCTGGCCAGCCGCTAGCAGCAGGGCAGTTCCTCCCCTGTCATCTGTTGCACATGTTCCCCCTCAACGAGAGTACCAATCAGGGTAGTGTCAGGTGAAAAGTTGGCAAAAAAATTAAATGATACTGGCACTCTTACAGCAAGGAGTGTCCAAGTGAAGAGCCAAATGGGGTGGCCCTGTCCTTTCTCTTCCTGGTGCTGACGGGCACAGGGCTGGGGTGGGCTCGGGCAGGCCCACCCCACCCTTGGCCCGGGGTTTGCCTGGGTGCGTCCCGTGCTGCCGCTGCCATAGTTGGTAAGGCGCTTTTCAGCGCCTTGCGCAGGGAAATTGGCAGCAGGCCCCTCCCTATATAAATAATGAGCATTGGGGCAGAGCGTGCCAGACCGGGGCAACAGCAGCAACAAAGCACACCAAATGGTCCAGTGGCATCACATTGTTAGCCCCTAACCGAACAGCTTCATATTTGTTGCTGAATCTCGCTGGGAAGGCTGAGGGCTGGGAAGTACAGAAAGTTAAGAGGGCTCCTGAAGCCCTGTTTACTTTCTGTTTTTAATTACTTTGTTACTACAGCTGTCCTCATGTGGTCTGGGATAACCAGGGCAACTCCAGAGTGCCAAGTCCAGCAGTTGACATCTGCTACCGGCTTTCTACTCCAGGCACACGTCTATTTTTACTTGAGGCCAGTACATTTTTGTCATCAAGTATGTCCTCAAGACACTAAAAGAACACATTACAGGAAATGTGTGTTGTTAATTGCTAAATTGTTGAAACCCTAGTTTGAATAGAACGATAAAAACAGCTTCCTGGTTTTATTGAGAGGAGTAAATTTGAAGGAGCATTATGGTTGCAAACTCTTGAACAGTTTCATTTTGAAATTGCGGCCATTTTAATAAGTGACCCTTTAAAGCAGGGTCTGTTTACCATGGTGACGTGTGTGTGTAGATGTCTTTTGGAAATGTATCACCAGATGGCGCTCAAACACCTTTCAAGAAATTGCCATTGTTAATATCTGTACATTCGTACAGGGCATTGGGAATATTGTGTTCCCTTGTGATTCAGTAAAAGCCTGATATTGCGGTAGCCCAGGTTTTATGTTAAGTAGGAGGGATGTTTAATTACCAGTAAATGTTTGTCAGCAACACCCTGTGTTGCACTATTTTTGTTTCAACCTTTCTGGTCAGAACTTCTGCCAAAAACCTTGTTTGGCGTTTGAGCTATCTCGTCTGTCTTCATCGGTTTATTTTTAGCTATTACGTTAAAATGCATTTTTTTATTACTTGAGAAAATGCAGTTTGTCTAATATTTACTTCTGAGTGAGCGTTGAAATCAATTCACGTCTAAATACCGAGTGCAAGAAATTAGATTTTTTACGTGCTTTCAAGTCCACAGCTCTTTAAAATCTCCATGTAAACTCTAGATTGTGTTTTCTGTGAAAGTTTGCTCAGCCTTTACCATTTCAGCGCACTTCTCAAGGAGGTCTAAGCATTAGACTCTAATGCTCCGTGTTTTGGGATGAGTATGACATCCACGTCGCTGTGTCAATAACATAAAATGAGCAAAATAAAAGGAATACGATGTTCAATTAATTTTTCACAGATTTTCTTTGACACTTACATAGTGCCTTGCTGCCACTAGTAAGGCCCCAGCGTCTCTGCTCCTTGAGGCACGTATGCATGAAACAGGGTATTGTTTGATGTGAGGTAATGTAGTTGCATAATGCAGGAGTTATACCATGTCCTTGCAAGCTTAGAGTGTCGCATAAATCGAGCAAAACCCCAGTCGTAAGAAGAGAGCTGCTCCTTTTATAAGGAGTGCATTTACAACACCAATAACACTCTCAAATCTCCTCACCTCAAACATCTGTTTTTCTATCAAACTTTTTAAGCATAGGTTAGGTGTTTTCATGAGACCGGTGGAATGTTGTGATTCAGTCGATTCTTCTTTTTGTCATTGCTTTATAGCTAAGAGGAGAAGCCAGGAAGTTTAGGGTGGTAAATGCAATATGCTCATGTGGGAGTCAGTGCTTTAAATGGGAAAAAATAAGTGCAGGCACTCATCAATTTAGCCAGCAAATGGAGGCGGGGCAATTGTGGGCGGGGCTAGAGGCGGATCTTGGAGGCAGACATTTAAGGGAGCCACATTTTCTTGGTGCCAATTGTGCTTGATAATACAGAAAGATTACTGCTATCTGTAGAGTATATGGTTTTTCCTCCCATGTGCAAAAGGTTACGTTTATTATTGTGAGAATGTCCTACCAATGCAGATTGTCTCTCACATATGAAACATAAAAGTCATGACTTTTCTTATTGTGCACAACAGCTATTGTAGGCAATTTGACTAAGAAACCTGGCTAACGGTAGGCCTATTCTTTTTGGCCTCCATTCTTTAGGGTACACCTTGGACCTTGCATCTTTGCATCCTTTTCCTCTCTGTTGCCTCCTCCACTTTTCACACAGTAAACATCAAAAGTGAAGTCACAGAACCAACCCAAAGGAAAGGGAATATTTTCAATCTGGTCTTCAACACAAATCAGACTATAATACTGTCTCAGCCATCATCTATTATATAGCAGGCACCCACTATGGTCAATCAAAACCATCAACAGCTCTTTCAATGGGAGCACGCGGTACCTAATGTGAGCAGTGGGCAAGTGAATTGATTAGAGGGAACTAGAATAGTGACACGTGATGAATGGCTTATATAAATGTATATAAATGACTGAGATGAATGCAATGAGATGAGTTGAGCTAGCATATGTCAATGCAGAATGAATGAAATGAACAACGAGAGGCACCAGGGTAAGAAAGGCAAGTACAGGGCAAATGTACCTTGAGCTGGCTGGGTTAGGTGAACATTTTGAGGAGAGAAAGGATGGATCAGTTAAGGCAGGTTGAAATCAAACACGGTTTGTCAATATAGAGTGGAAGAGCCAAGCACATCTTGCATGATGTAAACAAGGGTTGGCAAGGAAACTACAGGATGGGTGAGTCAAGCACAGGTGAGCACATGGTGGTGTAGATGATGACCGGTTGAGTAAAGCAAGTAATTTGGGTCTGTGGGAGAGGCAAGTACAACTTGCATAAAGCAAACAGAAGATGTGCAAGGCATGTAAAGGCTGGATAAATCCAGCACATTGTAGGTACAGTGGGCACCTAAAGGTCAGGAGACCATGGGATTTTAAAGAAGATTTTGTAGCATAGACCAGGCCTCCTGGGCATTGGAGAGATGCAAAAGTAATGTTAGTACACTTTTCTAGCATTTGAGTGTTCCCTACAACATCCCTCCAGATAGTACAAGCGTAGACATTGGAAAAAAGCATTTTGATTTCAGAAAATACCTTCATATGGAAGGTGCAAAAAACAAAGAAGGTTCCACCCCTGCTTCTCTTCTTTCCAAAATAATGGATCACCAACATAAGACTTTATGAGCGGTCTGGACTTTATGTGCAGACTGGACTTTATGCGCTGCCTGACTTCCTCAAACAGCAGAGACTCACTATAATACTGACCCAGAAAGCAAAGGCTATGTTGATTTTCACTAAATGTAATTAAAGCTTTGCTTTACTGCAATATGAAACACAGGCACACTCACCTCTGTGTCTTGATACCTCTCATTGAAAAACACACAAACAAATCAAAGAGGCCATCTAATGAATACTGTCACACTAGGTCTCAAAACCCTGTCTGACATCAAACATTCTATAGTACCTTTTGTAGAGAGATGCTGGCCTGGGCTAAGAGAACTGTGTTTTTTCTTAGACTGCAGAGTCCTTTAAGGGGTATGAGTTCATCAATTTTTTAAAAATAGGACAGCACCATGCCTAATGCATAATCACACCGTTTCAAGATCACCTATGGTGTGAGAGGCTCAGTAAAGACAAAATATTTTTTTTAAAAAAGGTTTGAGGAAGAGCCTGAACAAGAAGACAGAATGTGAGGAGGTTACACCTGGACACAATCACACTAGTCATAAACAGTATAGTCAGTACGTATCATGAGAGTGTGAGTTATTTTGAAGACCATTCTTTTTCAAGCCACTCATTTTATTCAACACCTCTTCCTCAGTGCCAATGAAACCTTTTTATTATCCACAGTCTGTTGAACCACTCGCAGCCAAGCTTGAACACCCTCCCCAACCTCTTTCTTTCTCACCTGCAGTATTCATTGACTGCCTGCTCTTCCATGCCTGGAGAATCTTTATCTTGTGTTCTGCGGGGCCTCTGCCTCTCACTCTCAGTCTGGCAAACCCTGTAGTATGGACTTATGCTGCCTCTGTTTCACACAGGCCCGCCTGGACTCCATTAGGTGGTTGTAAGCTTGTCTTCCCAGACTAAACATGTTTATACACACATATTCACCCATCACATAAAAAACTCACACACATTTACGACCACTCACATACAATTTGATTCAGATAACGAGCTTGCACATTTACCTCATGTTAATAGCCAGAAAATCTGAACTCGAACTGGCCCTTCTGAACCTATAGTGGACACCCCTTGTCCACAATAATCTCTCAAAAGTCAGAAAAAGCAATATTCAATCACACAATAAAAGGCATGCAAACATGGGATGAGGTTGCAGATTACAAAACTGATGATGGAGTTCATTTTTAGGTTTCGGCTACCGTCCCACTGCGTGAGCAGTGGGTGGAAGGAGCCGAAATCTTATGTCTCTACATATGGGGCTTTGGTCCCGCCTTGCCTTCCATTGGCTAGCTCCATAAATGGAGGCTAGCCATTGGAAGAGATTGGCTGTCCATCACGCTTTCCCCTGAAAACGCGATTCGGGGGCGTTTCTGTGTCTTTTTTTAAGTCCCGCCCTCTCCTCTTCCCATTGGCTGGAATTTTACCTTCCAGCCAATGGGAAGGGGAGAGTGCAAAAAACACGCCCCCGAATCTGCCGGCCGGGACACCCCCGTGACGTCATTCCCCGGGCCGCGCTGTGATTGGCTGCCGGCCCGGGACTGACTTGTTTTTCTTGCGCATCCATTTCGGTGCTCAAACGAGGTCTGATTGTTTTTATTATCCATTAAGCACACCACTCGATTGATCCCTGTATTTATTCGGTCCTGGCATACGCTTGCTTTTTAAAGAAAACTATAGCTATAAACTAGCTCCAGATTTTGCATGGCAAAGTTTAAAGCAGCCCTGCACACACTGCCTGACATCTTAATCCTGTTCACTCTTAATCTGAAAACTATACCGTTCTTTTAAAAAGCTACGTCAAAGGGCGCTACTGCCCTTGTGTTTACTCATCCTTGGCATTCTGAGGGGGTAGGGTGCATTCTTTGCTGGGTTTACCGCTTTAAATACCGATCTTAGCAGACTGCGCTGAGATGCCCAATCCGAAACAAAGCATTTGCGGCCAACTGTCCCTTTAAGTTGACTAACTTAAAAACTCCTTAAAGGGTCTCTAACCCGCAGTCACGGAAGATAGCAGTCGTTGTTTCGAAAGGTAAAACGAAGTGTTTTTAGGGCTTCTGCCTTGGCTCCATGATTTGTATCTGCGCAGATATTTCTACCCCTCAGGATTTTCCTAAACGCAGCACGTACCGTGTTTGAGCATATTTGGAATTGCCCCGACGGCACGCGCACACATGGGATGTGTCCCATATATGGTGCTCAGACAGCAAAGTTCATTCAGTGTGACCAGGCACCCTGCACATTTCAAGAACATCCAGCGTGCTGGCAGGGACCTGTAACCTGTTTTTTCAAGATCGTCTCTGCGGCGGCAAGAGAATACGTGAAATATTTGCAAATTATTTTTTTAAAGTACATTTCTTTGTTTACTCGCCTGTAGTTCCTGTGGCGTAGCGTCCATTGGAGCAGCAGGTGCAGTGGTACCAGGGCCCAGAGGCCTGCGGGGGCGACTAGACCGTGATAATTGCCTTATTTTACAGTTCAAAGAGCGGCCACGCGGCCCATTGCCTTCCTTGCTCAAGGGCCCGTAACACACTGTGCGTGATTGTGCGAGCAGGCGGAAGGAAGGCCTCTGCAGATCCCCGACTGTCCTTTTTCAAAATCATTTAAAACGCTTTTGCGATGTGTTAACAGTCTAAACTGTTCTTTAGAAAATGCAGCCTGAAAGGCCTGTTCTGGCCTACTTCCCTCCGACTTTGATTCACTAAAATCCCAGGTGTTGCGGAAGTGACGTCCTTGACCTTAACGGAGCTATCTATGAGAATTGATTGGATAAAGCCAGATGCTTTTCAAAATGACTGCAATACGTTAACAATCTAATTGTAGAAAGTATAGAAAAACACAATTGTATATAGCCCCCGATCTCATTGAAATTGTTTACTGGACAGTGCTAACACTCTTTGGATTCCTCAGATTCAATGACACGCTGAGCATATATCTCAAGGTTCATATGGCAAAGGATTTGGAAAGCCATGCTGGATTTCGACATATTGACAGTACCATAATGCCAAAGAAGGGCTCTTGGATAACACCCAACCTCTGGTGAGGAGCTCTGCAGTCTCGGAGAACCTTCACTCCATGCTTCCCCATCACCATCAGGGGGTGGTGGTAGGGGAGGGGGGTGTAGGGGCACTCCATTTTACGCCAAAGAAGCAGAAAACGCATGCACTGGCGCTGTACCATGGCCTAGTTGTAGGAAGGTAGCACACATGGGCCTTTGTGGGGCTCGGGAAGCAGTGCAGTAACGAGGGTGCCATAAGCTCAAATGGAAGCAAGGAGAACACCCCCCTCCCCGGGTTTAGTTATGCCACTGTAGCCGCGGCACAGGTGAAGGCTACGCTCTGTCTGCTATTATGTTGTGGCAATGCACAAATAAAATCCGTCGTAACAAAGATAGGGAAAAGCGAAGGGTTGTGTACTTGTGCAAGATAATTAGGTGCTTTTTTGCCTCAAAGTTCTGTTTGTGTAGTACCTCCTTGACAAAATAACAGTTTAGTTGCTGAAACCGTACAGAGCCTCTATCTGATGTCGGTCTTGCAAGTCTAACTGAGCGTATTAGAATCCTGTCTTACCCTCAGATTTAAGATCTAGTCTTACATGCCCCTATCAAACTAATGGATGAGATGTAGGATGTTAATCCCATAAATGTCAAGGGTTCCCCTTCCCTGCCTAGTGCTGAGCTTTTGTTTTGACATTTGGGACATTTCATGCTGTGAGCCTTCATAACTTTTTTCCCCCTTAAAACATGATATCGAGGCGACATATGCGTCCCTTTTATCCACATGTTTGTGATTGTAAAGATACAGCTTTTTGCTTTTCACCATCGTTGAGACAATGAATAATATCCATATATGGAACTGTGTGTGTTAAAAAATGAAAAATTGGGTGTAAGGATTTATTGCACACAAACAAGTGCACTTCACTCAGTAACTGCCATATTCCTCTTGCTGTATGTCTGTTCCACTGTGATCGCTCGTTCTGTACATTTGTGTTATAGCAGCTGCTGCGCCCTGCTGCTCTGTCAAATGTCCGATGTCTTCAAGATATAGGCACGGCACCTTCTCCGCTGTGTGACCACACGACTTTCATGTTTTTTATATAGCACTTCTACTATTTCTATAAGCACTAGACCTTAGTAAAGTCTTCCATTTTGCCCGTTCTTCTATATTTGAAAACACCAACGATCTCACCCGCTGTCTACACATGAGGGATCCCTTGTGTGTGCGTGCATGTGACTGCTCCAGTGTGTGCGTGCATGTGACTGCTCCAGAGTGTGTGTGTGTGACTGCTCCTGGGTGGGTGTGTGTGTGTGTGTGTGTGTGTGTGTGACTGCTCCAGGGTGTGTTTGTATGTGACTGCTCCAGTGTGTGTGTGCGTGTGTGACTGCTCCAGTGTGTGTGTGTGTGTGTGTGAGACTGCTCCAGTGTGTGTGTGTGTGTGTGTGACTGCTCCTGGGTGTGTGTGTGTGTGTGTGTGACTGCTCCAGAGTGTGTGTGTGTGTGTGTATGTGACTGCTCCAGTGTGTGTGTGTGTGTGTGTGTGACTGCTCCAGTGTGTGTGTGTGCGTGTGTGACTGCTCCAGTGTGTGTGTGTGTGTGTGTGTGTGTGTGACTGCTCCAGTGTGTGTGTGTGTGTGTGTGTGACTGCTCCTGGGTGTGTGTGTGTGTGTATGTGACTGCTCCAGAGTGTGTGTGTGTGTGTGTATGTGACTGCTCCAGTGTGTGTGTGTGTGTGTGTGTGTGACTGCTCCAGTGTGTGTGTGTGTGTGTGTGTGTGACTGCTCCAGTGTGTGTGTGTGTGTGTGTGTGTGACTGCTCCAGTGTGTGTGTGTGTGTGTGTGTGTGTGTGTGTGTGTGTGTGTGTGTGACTGCTCCAGTGTGTGTGTGTGTGTGTGTGACTGCTCTGGTTGTGTGTGTGGCTGGCTCTGGTTGTGTGTGGCTGGCTCTGGGTGTGTGTGTGGGTGGTAGTAATTGCTGTCTGCTGAGCTCGTCCGTAGGGTACAATAGTTCTCACATTTGCGAGAGATTAAGCTATTGGCAATGTAAATGACAATGCCATTTATTTATCCCTTTTCAAAACCAACACATACATACAAATTTTGTCATTTACAATGCCAATAGCTCTAACTTCTCCTAAGGCGAAACCGTTGCATTGTAAATGCTTGTTTAATGGGCAACTAAACTAAAGACATTCAACCCTGAACTTAAGGGCAGGGGAATTTAATTAATTGTTGGTAGGTGGATATTATTGATGTTTGTAGAGTACTCGCTACCCGATGGGGGCCTTTTGGTATTTTCAAATATTTTTATACTACAAAGGATTAAACCCACAGCTGTAGAATCAGTTTTTCCTCCAAACCTCAAGTCTGTCTAAATTACGCCATCCCAAAGTTCTGTTAGAGAAATATGTATTGGATTGCCAGTTTTCTTGCTTTAGCGCACTCTGTCCCTTGAAAAGTCAATGGAACAATTGGAGCATGCACGTCACTTAACCAGATTAGTAGAGCATTTTGGCCAGTCGGGCGAAGTGAAATAGAATGGCCGCAACTCCTGATCTGGCTATGTTTGACACCGGTTGTTTTTTTTACCGGCATTACCAGTATTCGAATGTCCTTGCCGGTATAACAATGAAGAAAATCACCTAAAGCTGGTACTTTCTTCTCTGATCGATATGCACTTTAAAGTTTAAACAGTAAACATAAGGTGAAAGCAGTTTAAAATGTAGTGTATAACTGCTTTAATGACCCGTGACTATTGGTTAAAACTAAAAAAAGGATGAAAAGCCATGTTGAAGAAATGCAACATTTTGTATCATTGTATAAATAATCTGCTCTCATTATTAGGTTGCAGCCTTTACAGACGCTGAAAGCATGAGCAAACAGAAGATTCTTTTTTTATTGTACATTTATTTATGTAAGGTGAACTAGGCCCAAGGGCAGAGATTAGATGAGCATCAGTTACATTACAGAAAATCAAATTCTTTTTTATTTTAGGCATTGGACAATTAAGTCATTTGTCCAGAATCACAGGATGTTGAGCTGAAGCTGGGACTCAAACCTATTTCCATAGTTCCTTATTCGGCAGCTCTGACCCTAATATTACATCCTCCCAATTTTCCTATGCGGGAAAGATGCCTCACAACCTATGCAAACATAAACCCCCCACCAAGGCCTGAAAGACACTGGAGCGAAGGTGCTAACAATAGGCACTCAGCGAGGCCAATTCACTTACTCCCACCCTTTCTCAGCCAACTATAGCTTCAGGGCGCTGGCCTGGATGGGGAGCAGTGAAGAAAAGCAGAGAGCCCCTTAGGCACCATCCCATCTGTCCCACTACCCAATCCACTGCTGGGTAGTGTGTAATACACTCCCCCAAACCTCCCTGCAGACTGGTGCTGATAGGTAAATTCCCCTCTGGAGTCAATCTGTAAGTAAATGAGATTGTGGGGTAGGGGATAGGCTCAGAGTCCCACACCTACAGTGTGATTAACTGGACAGGGTCTGATTGGACCCTTCACTTTCATTCACAGAGGGCCTCAGAGCACCCACAGCCCTTAAGTGATGCAAATAAGCAGCTGCGGGATGCTCAGCAGCGGCTCTATTTAAAGGTGTACACTGCCCCTCCCTCCATTCTGCCGTCTCTTTTTCGGCAGCAGTTGAGCAGAGAACTTTCTGCGCAGCTGCACAGTCCCCAGTGCCATTGAACCTGCCCTGCCTGACTTTCCCCTAAGAGTACCGGTACTATCCTTGGCCAATGAAAAGTTCCGGTACTCAAAGGGAGAAAATACAAAAGTAACGGTACTCCGTACCGGTGAGTACTGGTCCATTTAAAGCACTGGTGCGAGTGGACCTCAATAATTTTCTAGACCCACTATCAATAAGCCCCAATATTCACCCTAGGTAGTCCAACTCCGCAACTCTTCTCATTGATCTTGCGGGGTGAAGCCATCCCCCTCTTTAGTCCAACAAATTTAGCAGAGCAAAACTATTTTTAAAACTGGCAACTCTCAAGCACAGAGTTCCAGATCAAAATTAAGTTTAAAAGGTTCAATACAGAGTTATTAATAGAGCAATATGGAGGAGTGCAAATCACAGTCATAAAGACTCAGGAACAGAAATACAGAATCACAAATCATGTCAAAACCAAAATTAACTAATAAATTTCCCCTCTAGTACTAAATTCCACACTCATATAGCGTACCAAAACATTCTAATGAGAAGTAAAAATCCTAGAATAATCGGACAGAGATTTGGGATGAAAATGACAAGTTGTCTCGAGTCTTCCAAAACCAGGGGTTTTTGATGCACATTTTATGCATATTAATGAATAAAACCGCATATTCAGCATTGATGATCATGGTTTGGTCACTATGGCAAATCACAAACAATTACGTAAACTGCAAAAGTTCTTAACACTAACCATTTCTTAAGGTAAGAGAAATCTTCCCTTGCTCCCTCAGTAACTGTAATCCGAAGATGTACAACCCAATATGAAACATTTATTAATAATAGCCATCAGAATCAGATTCGTTTTCTCGCCCTCACAGGAACTTCCTGAGGAAGTCCTTTAAAATGATACTTTAGGTACACAGTAGAAAGGTTAATTCACAATGCACGCTCTCTAACTCTGCCATCCAGATCTGTGCTTCGCGGAAACAGTGGGAAGAGAACACTTGCAGATGGTAGCTAATTGGGAGGCGGAATGAGCAGGAGCAAGATGAGCAAAACACCAGAAGCTGTATTTATTTTTAATCAAATGGTGTCCCACATTAAAATGTGGCATAACTACACCGTTTTAATTGTAACAGCACTAGTTTATCAGTTAGGAATGTATGTATTATTAAAAATCACTAATTTGAACAATTAATTCATCACCCAAAATTTCACTTTGCAAAATTCTTTAAAACTCACTGCCTAGGTAACCTTCAGATGGCAAGTTTCTGATCAGATGCAGAGATCCCTGTGTGTTCAGAATTTAAAATTATCAGTCAACTAATTGCTAAAGTCTCTAAAAATCCCAAATCCATCAAATGTCCCTGACAATGTCACCCCAGCATAACAGAGTATTCTGTAGACCATTTCTACACGTGAAATTCTTCGTAAAATCATTGCTACATTTCTTTCTCAGGAAGAGACCCTGTACCAACTTAATCAATCAATCAATCATAGTACTTGTATAGCGCGCTACTCACCCGGAAGGGTCTCAAGGCGCTTGGGGGAAGGGGGCCGCTACTGCTCGAACAGCCAGGTCTTGAGTTGTCTTCTGAAGGCGAGGTGGTCCTGGGTCAGCCGAAGGTGGATGGGGAGGGAGTTCCATGTCTTGGCCGCCAGGTAGGAGAAGGATCTGCCTCCGGCGGTGGCTCTTCGGATGCGTGGTACGGCAGCGAGGGCGAGGCTGGCGGATCGTAGCTTGCGGGTGGGCGTGTGGAAGGTCAGGCGGTCGTTGAGGTACTTGGGTCCCAGGTTATGGAGAGACTTGTGTGCGTGGGTGAGGAGCCTGAACGTGATCCTCTTGCTGACGGGGAGCCAGTGCAGGTTCCTCAGGTGGCCGGAGATGTGGCTGCGTCGAGGGATGTCCAGGATGAGTCGGGCGGAGGCGTTCTGGATGCGTTGTAGTCTTTTCTGTAGCTTGGCTGTGGTTCCGGCGTAGAGGGTGTTTCCGTAGTCTAGCCGGCTGGTGACGAGGGCCTGGGTGACCGTCTTCCTGGTTTAGATCGGGATCCATCGGAAGATCTTGCGGAGCATGCGGAGGGTGTGAAAGCATGAAGAGGAGACGCGTTGACTTGTCTGGTCATTGAGAGGGAGGAGTCCAGGATGAAGCCCAGGTTGCGTGCGTGGTCTGTCGGCTTGGGGGCGGTGCCCAGGGCTGGGGGCCACCAGGAGTCGTCCCAGGCGGTGGGTGATGGCCCAAGGATGAGGACTTCCGTCTTGTCTGAGTTCAGATTCAGGCGGCTGTTCTTCATCCACTCGGCGACGTCTTTCATCCCTTCGTGGAGGCTGGTTCTGGCGGTGTTGGGGTCTCTGGTGAGGGAGAGGATCAGCTGGGTGTCGTCGGCGTAGGAGATGATGTTGAGGTTGTGTTGGCGTGCGATGGTTGCGAGAGGTCTCATGTAGACGTTGAAGAGGGTGGGGCTGAGTGATGATCCTTGCGGGAAGCCGCAGATGACTTCGGTGGCCTCGGACCGAAACGGGGGGAGGCGGACTCTCTGTGTTCTTCCAGCGAGGAACGAGATGATCCACTTCAATGCCTTCTCTTGGATGCCGGTGTTGCTGAGGCGTTGGACTAGGGTGTGGTGGCAGACGGTGTCGAACGCGGCGGAGAGGTCCAGGAGGATGAGTGCCGCTGTTTCCCCGTTGTCGAGAAGGGCTCGGATGTCGTCGGTGGCTGCGATGATGGCAGTCTCGGTGCTGTGGTTGGCTCTGAAACCGGACTGCGAGGGGTCGAGGGATCCATTTGTCTCGAGGAAGGCGGCAAGCTGTCTGTTGGCGATCTTCTCGATGACTTTGGCAGGAAAAGGGAGGAGCGAGATGGGGCGGAAGTTCTTGAGGTCGGTGGGGTCCGCTGTTGGTTTCTTCAGTAGGGCGCTGAGCTCAGCATGCTTCCAGCTCTCCGGGAAGGTGGCGGTGTTGAAGGAGGTGTTGATGACGTCTCGGAGTTGGGGTGCGATGGTGGAGTCGTCCTTGTTGAAGACGTGGTGGGGGCAGGGGTCTGTCGGAGATCCGGAGTGGATGGTGTTCATCGTGCGGGCTGTGTCTTCGGTGGTCACTGCGGTCCAGTTGCGGAGGGTGGCGGTGGGGTGCGTTGGTTCGACGGTTGGGTGCGAGGATGGTGTGCCGAAGCTGTTGTGGATGTCGGCAATCTTGCGGTGGAAGAACGAGGCGAGGGAGTTGCAGAGATCTTGTGAGGGGGTGATGTCGTTGTTGCCGGTGCTGGGGTTGGAGAACTCCTTGACGATGCTGAAGAGTTCCTTGCTGTCATGGGCGTTGTTGTCCAGTCGATCCTTCAGAGATTTCTTCTTGGTGGTGCGGATGAGCTGGTGGTGCTTGCGGGTCGCGTGTTTGAGGACGGTCATGTTGTCAATGGTCCGGTCGAGGAGCCAGGCTTTCTCGAGGGTGCGGCAGGTCTTCTTGGAGTCCTTGAGTTTGTCGGTGAACCAGGGGGCTTTCTTGATTCTGGGTTTGCTGGGAGGGTTCTTCAGTGATGCGAGGTCGTCGGCGCAGGCGGTCAGCCACTGCGTGAAGTTGCGGGCTGCTTCGTTGGGGTCCGATGTGCTGGTGGGTGGGTTCTGGCTGAGGGAGGCGGTGAGCAGGTTGGCGGTGATCTTGCTCCAGCTTCTGTGATGGACCTGTTGCGGGTGGTGGTGGGTATTGGTTTTTCTGAAGCTGAAGTGGACGCAGCTGTGGTCTGTCCAGTGAAGTACGGTGGAGTGGCTGAAGGCGATGTGCTGGCTGGATGAGAAGACGGGGTCAAGCGTGTGGCCGGCGTAGTGGGTGGGGGTGTTGACCAGTTGCTTGAGTCCGAGGTTGGCGAGGTTGTCCAGCAGGGTGATGGTGTTGGTGTCGTTGTTGTTCTCCAGGTGGAAGTTGAGGTCCCCTAGGAGGATGTAGTCGGCGGAGGGGAGGGCGTGTGGGCTGATGAAGTCCGTGATGTCTTCGCTGAATTGTGCGCGTGGTCCCGGGGGTCTGTAGATGAGGGTGCCTCTGAGGGTTGTCTTTGGGTCGGTGTGAATCTGGAAGTGGAGGTGTTTGGCGGCGGCGTAGGTGTCGTCGGCGTTGGTCGTGATGCGGATGGTGTTCTTGTGGAAGATGGCGATGCCTCCCCCGGTCTGGTTGACGCGGTCCCTCCTGATGATCTTGTATCCATCCGGGATGGCGATGGCGATGTCGGGGGCTGAAGAGACGTTCATCCATGTTTCAGTGAGGAAGGCGACGTCTGGAGATGTTTTGTCGAGCAGGTTCCAGAGTTCGACGGCGTGTCTGTGGACGGAGCGGGTGTTGAGCAGGATGCACTTGAGGTCGCTGCTGGGGATTGGCTTGGCGGGCGCGGTGCGTGTTCGGAGTCAGGTAAACTTGCAGGTTGTGCAGGTGAAGGGTCCGTGGAAGCGTTTCGGGGCGGCCCGGCAGCAGGCGGGGTTCCGGCTGGCATTGAGTCCGTAGAGGGTTGCGGCGTCGTAGGTCTGTCGGTTCATCTTGCGTCGGTGGGAGCCAGGGGTCCTGGCGCTGAGTGCGGTCCAGGCGTGGACGGGCGCAGACGGGCTTACCTTTGGCGCGCCTTCGGCGCACAATCGGCGCGTCCGCGCGGTCGCCATATATGGCGAAGTGGGAGGGAGGGAGGATCAGCTGGGAGGCGGGACCAGGGAGGACACAGAACAAAAAGGGGGCGTGGCCGCTAGGACGGCGGCGGGAATCGGGGTTCGGGGCGGGCACAGGGGGATAGAGACAACAACAATAAGCCTGCACAACAGCGTTCAGGGGGACGTGACGATAAACAGAAGAAATATCAGTTACAGAATGAAAAAAGGTTAAGTTCAGTAATCAGCAAAGCAGATCAAAAGTACACGCACGCAAAATGCAGCGGAAATGCACGGAACAGAAAGGCAATCACAGCGGGGCTGCGGGCAGCATCAGGCAAGGGGGCACACACACAGCTGACGGCCGTGCGGCGCGGGGGTGTCCTGCAAACTTAAACAGTGAAGGTTGCCACATGGCTAAAGATTTTTTTAATGATGCAGTCCAAGAGGGTTTGTAGAACAGGGGACTAGTTTCTAAACTCACAGTGCTAGGAAAAATAATCAGGATAGTGACAAGCGCCCAGCTTCGTGAATATATTTGTATACATTGGCAAGCACTCGCACATCTGTCAGTCACAATATAAACCAGGACGTGGTCAAAAGAGTCCCCCTTTAGATTTTGGATAAGGTCCTGCATACTATTCGAGGATGACACGTCATGCCTCTTAGTACAGTTTGACCTGCTGTCACCTGTTGATCACAACATCTTATTTGACACTCACTCTCAGCTCCTTGGACAGCGAATTCTTAAAATGATTCACCTCCTTTCTAAACAGGAGATCACACCACTTCTTTCACAATAAATTCTATCACCCGCCTTATTCAATATTCATATTGAGCCACATAGGCGGTTACTGGGAGGAGACAATGAGGCAAGCATCCATGAAAATGCAGATGAAGTTCAACTGTACCCTTTACCTTACGAAGCTAGGGTACAGCTGAAAATGGCATGT
Source organism: Lissotriton helveticus (assembly GCF_964261635.1). Classification (NCBI taxonomy): domain Eukaryota; kingdom Metazoa; phylum Chordata; class Amphibia; order Caudata; family Salamandridae; genus Lissotriton; species Lissotriton helveticus. The sequence goes on along the minus strand of NC_136071.1, from coordinate 889,476,967 downwards.
ATCACCCATAAAGCGATTCTTCACAACACACGTAGATATCTCGCCCACAAAATAGAAATTTCAGGAAGAAACAGACCAGCCAGGAGTGCCAATTATCTGCTCCTGAGACCACCTATCTTCAAGAAGAAAAAAACACATGAGAGGACGTTCTCAGGCGTGGCTCCCAGAATTTGGAATTCCCTTCCCGCAAACATCAGAAAAATTACAAACTCTGTAACATTTAAGAGGGAAACTAAGATCTTTCTTATGAGTAAGTTCCTCCCATAGGTACGACAAATCGCCACCTAAGACTTATCACTGACGTGATCACTTGATGCTACTTATAGACTAGGTCTAAAGTAATACTAATTACGTTTTTTTTTAAGATCTTATTGCTTTCTATACATTGTTGTTTTAACCCATGCCATGTGATGTTAAGCGCTCTGATACCCATGGGTCATGTACGCGCTATAGAAAACTGTTAATAAATAAATAAACTTCATCCTTGACTTTCCTCTGAGGAGGACTTCGAAATAATTTGAGACTTCCTGAGAAATTTTGAAATATGGATGTGTGTATTTCAATTTAAGCTAATCCAAATAAGACAGAATTTCTCCTGTGGCAGACAGGAAGTAAAAATTCAAAGATGGCTGGAAAAATACAACCCCTAGGTATTTCACCCAAAGTAGTACAAACAGTCCTGGACATTGTTAGTGGCCTAAAATGTATATGCCCTGTTGAGAAAATAAATAAAAAAGGCTCTATTCCATCTCACGTTTTTGCAAACTATAAAACCTTGTAATGCTCATTAAGTATTTTTTCATGTGCTCCCAACACGAGTGATATCAAATATAGATCTGTGAGACACAATAGAATCGGGACTACGCAAAGCAATGATGACGCCTCTTGAAGGCATTGTACACCTGGGGCTTTATTGGTAGAGAGAGATAACAAATGTGACTGAATTACACTGAACCTAGACAGATTTTACCCCTTTCATCTTCAAGCAAAAATATGTTTCAATCAGTGCTTAATTTGTAAAACAATTAAGCGCCAGGGCCATAGTCAGAGGACCACTGCAGCTTGCACCACCAGTTACCCCTGCCAGGACTGCCAATGACTGTACCAATACAGTTACTAACCATCACACCATAAGTGTGACAATTCACACTATTCCAGGCGCCCAACACTATAAGGAGGGCTTGGGCAGCAGGTATTAGTCCTTTTTAATGTATATTGAATTAATAAACGACTGTTGTATTGTTTATATCCAAATTAGACAGATAGTGCCACCATGTGGCAGACTATTTTAAGTGCCGGTGTTGACATTAAAGTGCTGCTGCCGAGCACCGGAAACCACCAATGCAAATTAAGCACTGGTTTCAATGCCCTTTGGATTTCACATAGGCACTTTACCTGGTTCAATCTATTTATCAATATACACTACTATTTCTTGTGTACCAAGAACAGAAAAACAGCAAGAAGTACATCTCTCCTCCTACTTTACAGCAAGAGCATCAAAGGACAAAATCATTACTCTCAGTAGTATTCTCATGTGAGGTCCTTCTAAATTTGGTATGCCCTCTCAGGAGACTTCAGCCTACCTACTTTCCTCATTGCTTCCAGAAAGGACCTGAATATTTTTCAAAACTCTATCTAAATACATGATTCTGCTAGGTTGCTTACCTGTACGTAGGATCTCAGAGCTTGAATGCCCCTTCCTTCAATACCAATTACTTTACAACCATGATCAAGATAGTTGGGTGTCTTTGCCACTGTTGTTGTTCCATGCCATGGTGTAAAATTCCTGTGTACAACACTCAGATTATTCGTAGTTAGGCTGCAGTTTATAAATTCCTATCTAAATAAATAGTATTTCACTAAATTGAGGTGGCACTGTGAGCAAAAGAACAATGGGTTGAAGGGCTACACCGAGCTGCCATTGACTTATTGCAAGCAGCCTCCCATCCCCTTTTGTGTGCTTACTATAATAATTATTAGCCACCATTAAATGTATTACTGGAATGGTCTTTTAAAGAAACCCTTTAAAACGAAAAGGAGATAAACCAGTTTAGATATGTTCTTGCTGCAGATATAATTTTTATGTCATGGGTAAATTTTCTTTTCATATTGTTTTAATCTTTGCTTGTACTCAATATTAATTCCTAATTGCCATCCAGAGAGCATTCCGTTCTGCATTATGTGTTGTACCACAGTCTTTCTATTTAGTCCCTATTTAACTAATTCTAAATGAATGACACTTACCAAAAGAGCTTTTCTGAGATTCAACAGTGGCTTCAATATCTTTCCTTTGGACAAATTGAGAAAGGAAGGTTTATGTACAGGTGCACCCACTCTTCCGAAAAAGATTGATGATGGAATCCAGAATGTTGGCTTATTATCCTCTCTTCATATGGCACAGCTGCTGTTTCCCATTAAATCTTAAAACTGAACTGATACTTGCTGAATGACCGGCGCCTTTCACAAGTAATTGCTCAATATGTTGTCTAGAACTCAGATTTGGTAATACAACAACTCTAGATGTTTATAACTGGAATTTACACCCATATTAATTCCATTTAGATGCCAATTTATCTCTGATTGGGCACAGACGATCATTATTAGGTCGAGCGACCTATCTCAATGCGCATGCGCATTGAGCGGGAGCGAGATATATAGGGGCTTATCGAGAGTTTACCTAACTGGCAATTCCACTGGCGATTTGATGCTGTGCCTGTGCGCTTTTAGGTCAATGCGCAAGGGCATTGACCTAAAATGCGCGTGCACATCATCAAATCGCCAGTCAATCACCAGCAGCACTCCTCCCACACCTTTGAAGTGAAGCTTAGCTTCACTTCAAAGGCCCCTGCTGCTTCACACCCTCATGCCGCTCTCCCCGCTCCGCCCCTCCCCTGCCCGCCGTGTCGCATATCTCCTCCCCCTCCCCACAGCAATGCCCTCCGCCGGCCGTACTTTCACTTTGACGGCCGCAGGCCGTCTCTCGTGTTTCTCCTTGTTTTTTCACTAGCCCATCACAAAATAGAGAAGTAATACTCATTCTCGTGTCAAAACAATAAGGGATTTTAAACGTTTACAACATTTAAATTAGAAACGTAGCTGTTTATCAGGATCATGCCTGATGTGCTATCCAGTCCAGATACTGCAAATGGTTCTGACTCAGCAGCTGATCTCATTCGCACAACTGAGCGGGCACTCATTGACTCTCCCTTCTTGTTGAAGATCAACTTTGTTTCACTAGCGACCTGTGCATGAAAGCCTCTGGTGCAGACACGTGGCACTGTTCTGTCCCCAGTCTAATCATTGAGTCAATTAGATGGAATAAGTATTGCCTGTTACCTCGAAGTGGAGACTGTGTTCCCTCAGTTTGGATACAGACCGAATTACGGTGCTGTCACGACTAGCCACGACTGGCCTCTCAGCATCAATGGCTGACATCATCTCTTCTAAGCATGCAGTGAAGCAAGAGTTGAGTCGCCCTTCCGTGCAGAATTGTATGTGGTGGGTCACTTACAGCAGACATCTGTATAGCGTTTGCTCTTATCTTATCGCTGACAGTAGTGGTCTGCATGCTTGTCATTCATTTTTCTCTCCTAGCTTCGCCCATTTCTCCCAATCACTCTTCTCTCACTCTCATACCTCGCTGTCAGTCTCTACTTTCCCGCTCCATTCCTCTCTAAATGTAAACAGAGACCCTCCCACACACACACACACACACACACACCACCGCCACAGTGCCCGAACCTCCAATGCTCGCAGCTTCCATGGTCCAAACACACCAAGCAAATCTAGAGGAGGGAGGTTTTAGTTTGAATGACTAAGTGCTGTGGCAGCACCCTCTCTTCAGTATTGCATTCCAAATGCTATAGGTGTCACATTCGCGAAAGTTATAACTATTGGCATTGTAAATGACAAAGCTATCAATTTAGCTGTTTTAAAAACCAACAAATAAATAAAATATTTGTCATTTACAAGACCAATAGCTCCAACTTTTCTAATGCGAGACCTATTGCATTTCCAAGGCTTGTTTAACTTTTATCATCATTAATTTTTAGATAACGATGACAGACATAATCATGAGTTTTATCAAGTGCTTGTCCTAAGACAGTGGAAGTCAATTACTGATAACTCGTATAACAGGCAGGTGATGATCTTGCCACCTGAAACTGGGGACAATTAAAAAAAAAAAATCGAATGAATTTGGTAAATCAGAAATTTATAAAGAAAAAAGAAAAGGGACAAGTAAACAGCCCTGATTTGAGGCATTTTCTGTGCATATTTGATCCACAACTCCTAATACGTTGCCAATTAAAATTTGCACCAAGTCTCAGTATGTTGAACAGTTATAACTTTTAGACCTGCCCTATCTACTGCATCAAAAGCTGTGAAAAAATCAGTAAATGCATCATAAACTGGCCGCCTATTACATTTTGTTCAAAATAACTTGCAGGGCTGTGATATTGCCTAAGACTGAGTGATGTGGGTGAAACTGCCTTTTCAGACTGTGGTACGCATCTAATAGTGCAATCTATCTGTAATTGTGAGCAATAATGTTGGCCCTTTTTATGAATAAGAAGTATGGTTCTTCCTCTCTAAATATTAAGTATTTCTCCTTTTTTAAAACATGTAGCCAAAAATGGATATAAAAAGTTGTTTTAATAAAGTAATATGGGCATTATGGGATCCTGGACCTAAGTATTTTTTGCTCTTCTAATGGTGATGAGTTGAGCAGTAGTGTACCCACAGGTTACTTAAAGGAAACTTGCAAACTCCTCCTTGGAAAATGTATTCAAGCCAATCCATAATATAAGTGACCTGGTCACCTTCTGCAATAGAAATTATTGATTTCTGAACCTTTATGACAGTAAATTTTGAAGTATATTCCAGTATTTCCCATAGTTATATGTGACCCTGTCCCTTGTTGGCGACTACCAGAAGTGCACCTCTTTCAGCTCTTTAGTAGCACTCCACAAATGTTGAAAATGCATTCTTATACAGTCAAAGCGCTTTGCTCTAGGATTCGAGGAACTGATTATGGATAATCTTCTTCAACATTCTACACAAATGTCTTTCTTCCCTTGATTTACCATAACTATCATTGTGTCAAGATGTGGTCTCTGAGCGTTGGTTTAGGTCTTCTCCTCATGCAAATGAAGGGCTGGCTACTTCTAGTTAAAAACAAAAAAAACTGGCTTCAAATTGCAGCAGGCAGCCAAGAGGCGCAAGAAGTAACCACAAGATGGAAGGAGAAAATCTGGAACTCAGAGGGAAACATCCTTCCACCATGTCAGGCCAGTCAACAAGATGAGCAGAGAAGCATAACGAGGGTTTAGAGTTAGAAAAACGGGAACATGGAGATCCAAAGTGTAAGCAACAAGCACCAAGTGCAATTGCAACGCAAGATGAAATTAGTTTGGTCTCCTTAAATAGAACCACTCGGAGTGAACCTACAAAGAAAATGATTGTCCACAATGTTGCCTAGGGATAAAATAAGCAAGATATAAGATAACATAGTCAAGTGTCGACTGTAGAAAATCTGTACTGGAACTCAGGACTAATTTAATGAAATATTTAAGAATATCTGGTTGCCTCAAGTCCAATATATATAATGTATTCTCCTGGTGGATGTCTTTGGCCTTTATTTGTTCATGATCTTCCTAGAAATTAATTAGTGACAAAGATATTTTTGCAATGCATTTGCCAGACAATATCAAACCCACACACCCATCGTGATGAACAGTAGCATTTATCTCTGTAAAAACATCATCCACAATCCTGTTGTTTCCTCTCCATGGAAATGAAGTAAGAACTGCAGAGTACAATGTGTCTATTATCCCATGCTCTAAGATTAGATAAGGGTTAATTAATGAAGTCAAAGATAACAAGAACTAGTTGTAACTAAAGAGAAGGACCATTTTAGCTTATTAGTCAACAAAATTGAAAAACCCTATTTGGAATTCCATGAGATGTGCCTCAGGTATGTGTGTGTAAAACATGATTGAGAATTCCTACGCTCCAACAGATTAATTTTCCTTTACGTATATTATTAATCATTCATTATCTTAACGCAATAACTTCTGTCGGCCAGTTCTTCCAACCAGAACACCTTCAACTCCCCAAATAAACATTTTTACATAAGACTACCCAAGTGGGATTGTTTAGTTGTTGATTATTGTAATGCCACTTGTAATTAATCCCAAACATCAGCTTCCTAGTGTTTAAAGATCCCAGTTTGTTTTTTCACTCCCTGTTCATGCCACCATTAAATTTGCTATTCTATTAGTGATTACGCAAAACTTTACTCCTTGCCTTCCCTACTAAATTCAAATCATAGAGTCTTTTTATAGCCTGCTAAAGTGTTTGAGGGGGAAGAAACAATTTACAGTCATACTTTCAATTTGGTTATGCTTTTAAAAGACCACAGACTCCGACTTTCAGTTTTGTGGATTTAAGATAAGGCCAAAAATAATTGAATATAAACACACCTCAATATCAGAGTATACAGATGCATAAAAATCAATACAGAACCAAATCTATGAATATAATTCATTCGGCACAAGAGGCATAGTAGGATGAACTCCAAAATAAGAATACAGCAAAGAATAGAAGCTGAGTCCAATTCTCTTTTCAAAAATTCCACGGACTCGATAATTCTCGCTCCGGTGCCTACTCAACTCAAGGGGTCACACTCTGCGACTATGGGCAATAGCTTGCTTAATCTCCACTACGCCCCTCGCGGCGGGATGCCTGGCTTTCACCTTGTGGATACCCTGCCGGGGTATCTCACAGGGGAATACCAGGACGGGTTCTCTAAGCAAGCGCTTAGATACCGGGTCGGTGATTTGCGCTATATAAATACATGTACATTTACATTTACATTTGAGAGAAGAAACGGAAGTATCTTTCCCTACTCTACTCTAGATGAGAGTCCCACCATCTTCCCATTATCCTATCCTAAAGGTGTCAGCACGTGTTGACTTCCTAAGAAGTGCTCAGGTAAAAATGGGTCTAATAGCATAAAGCTATGGAGCTCGCTCTACGTAGCTCCTTCTCCTCCAAATAGTAGGAGTGTCCCAATTCGTCCCTGCACATCATACAAAAAGGCAATGTTCAACCCACAATACGTCACATGATAAACTTTTCCATTTACACCATCTTTCAGTAAGTTTCCACAGAAGCTTTAATTAAGCCAACTTTTCTTCCAGTGGCCTCGGTTCTCAGATAGGCCAGGCACAGAAGACTTCCTCCCTTCTCGCCTTTCAAACTTCTTCAAAGACATTCCGGGTATCTCCTTAAATCTAAGAATAACGAGGTCGAATTCCTGCACCTGCAGTAGGATGAGAACACACTGTCTTCGAGCACAAAAAGGATTAATTTAATTACAATTCTTGAGCAATTAAGGAGAAACGAAACTCAAAACAACATGCAGTTTGGGCCTACAATGCAGGCAACTTAAACTAAGACAAATTACAATGCACGAGTAACATTTCATCCTGCTCATTACACATACAAGAATCATAAGTTTCTTCAATACATGCAAAGTCCTACTTAAATGTGTACACTACATTTCAATGCTAATATAGCTTTGAATAAATGCATCTTAATAATCATGAAACACTGCAATCGATAAAAATACATGTGAGTGCATTTAAACCATGAGTATAGTACACCCATACAATTTAGAGTGCTGTAAGCGCTCTATCATTAGTTAGGAGTATAATAGGTGAGGTATCGTTCATAGTACAAATGCAGTTTTCTATATTTAAATTGAAGAGCTACTGGTGCTGTGAATATTACTCCAGGATAGGGAGATAACAATACTCTTCACATGCAACAAATCAGAGTTATTAAGTATAAAAGATAACTAGAACTAATTGGAACTAAAGAGAAGGACCATTTTAGCTTATTAGTTAACAACATTGAAAATCCCCTATTTGGAATTCCATGGGACGTGCCTGAGGTATTTGTGTAAAACATGATTGAGAATTCCTAAGCACCAACAGATGAGTTTTCCTTTACCTATATTATTGATCATTCATTATCTTAATGCACTAACTTCTTTCAGACAGTTCTTCCGACCAGAACACCTTCAACTCCCCAAATAAACATTTTTACATAACACTACCCAAGTGGGAATGTTTAGTTGTTGATGAACGTAACGTCCTTTGTAATTAATCCCAAACATCCGCTTCTCAGTGTTTAAAGATCCAAGTTTTTTTTCACTCCCTTTTAATGCCACCATCGAATTTTCTATTCTATTAGTTAGTAGTATAATAGGTGAGGTATCGTTCATAGTACAAATGCAGTTTTCTATATTTAAAACTGAATAGCTACTGGTGCTGGGAATATTATTCAAAGATAGGGAGATAACAATACTCTTCACATGCAACAAATCAGAGTTATTACGTATAACGTCAACAGTAGTTCTATTCGCATGTTTACTCCCTAATTTTTATCCTTTGAAAATTGTATGTTGAAATTTTTGAATTTAAGGACCTCAAATTTAAAATATTGGAAAACAATTCTGTCAGCCGTGAACTATTCAAATACATCTTCCTTTCTGGAAACAAGTCTGCAAAATCGTGATGCCAAATTTATTGAGTTAAATGATGGAACTGCAGTCTTCTGAGTTGGATTATCTGAAATATCCGTTGGACACTGCATTGTTACCCAAGATGTAAATTCTTTCACACTTTGATTCTAAGTTTCAATATGTCCCGGCGTAGCTTGAACACTTTCACTCATGATCCCTACTGTAGACAACTCGATAGATGGCATCAACTCCTTGTCGATTTCATTTTCCACTATTAAGGTGGGTTGAGACTTAGATGGCATTGTGTATAACCTGGAGTGTGTTATAGAGCTGTAGCTATTTTTTGCCTTTGTTTTCTTTTCTCTTTCATTGTATTAGAAGTTTCTTTTTTATTTTCATGTTTGAAGATTGAAACAGGATTTTTTCTTCCTTGTTACTAGGATCTTAGAATCATTCACGGAGAGAATAAACTCATACTTTGTTCGTTTCTTACGATTTTATTTTATCCTTCTTACAACTCTGTGTTAATAGTGATTAAGTAGCACAAAAGATCTGTTTTCCTCCTGAATAGATCTTGCCCATCAGTGACCCCCAATGTGGTCTGCGTGGCAACCGAATGGTCAGCGCGTTCAGTTTGTGTAGCCAAAGCTGTTACTGCTTATTTAGCCTGCCCTTTATATGTATTTAATAATGCTTTAAGAGTAGGGGTCATTGTTAACATGAGGTGATCAGATTCAGTATTTCCCATTAAATTAGTAATTGAAAGTGGGATAAATCTACATGATCACCTGGAAGATGAAACGAATCAGCTAATTTTAAAGTGGCGGAAGTTGATAAGTCTGGCAAGTCTTTCTAATTAATTGGACTTAAATTTAATTTTGGCTCAGATAATAGAAATGAGAGCTGAGGAAGGGGGACTGGAATGGTGATAGTAACTGAAGACATTTTGGATTGCTTCACTTGAGGACGTGCGGTAATTTGATGTCTGGGAAGATACATTCATTAGCCAAAGTGCTTTAATCTCCATGTTTATTTCCACAAATAAGTGTTGAGGGAAAACGTTTCTCTAAAAGGGATAGGGATAAACTGCCACCTACTGGTAGTGACGATTTGAATGGACTTATTTAAAAACAAGCATTGGAAATGCAATAGGTCTCGCATTAGAAAAGTTGGAGCTATTGGTCTTGTAAATGACAAATATTTTATTTATTTGTTGGTTTTTAAAACAGCTAAATTGATAGCTTTGTCATTTATAATGCCACTAGTTATAACTTTCGCAAATGTGACACCTATAGCATTTGGAATGCAACACTGATTAAGAATTCTATTTTCAGACTGCCATGTGATGCTAAAAAGAAAGAAAATGAACGTTGTTATCAGGTAATTCGAAATAAAGGGAGACACGGCCTGGCGGCCGTGAGAGAGAGGGGAGGTGCTGGCGGCTGGGGAGGGGGAGGAGAAATGGCATGGCTTAAAAGACGTAAGCTCACAATTAGTGTTTATTATAGTGTACCGCACAACTGGTATTTTGTAACTGCTGTTAGTACCAGATATATAACAGAACTAACATTACATCTACAAAAAGCCATAACTATTGGCTTTGTGAACGTTAAAGCCCCAAGATCTCAATCGGCACCCATTGCAGCACCTTCTTGGACTCGGCCCACTTAAAGCCCTAAGTAAAGTGTAGTACTACTGATGTTTAAACATATTGAAGGCATACGCAATTAATTGAAACGCTTCCAAAACACAATTAAGCTAAAAATTAGGTTTTAGCATAGTGTGCCGCCGAACTGGAATGTTTCTACTCCTGTCAGAGCAACCACATATGTAACAGAAGCGAAAATACACCTAGAAGCAGCCATGGCCATTGGCTTTGTCAATAGTTGTTCATGCACAAATAATGCAAAACGGTGCAATACATTAGTCCTGAGTTAGCGCTACTTACAATTGGCCAAAACCAAAATAAAATGTAAAACCCTGAAATGTTGTGGAGTTAAAATCTTGTTTTTCCCCTAGGGTGATGGTAGAAACGTAGAGCCCGATTGGCACATGTTGCTGCACCTGCTTGGACCCGACCCAATTAAAGCCTTAAGTAAAGTGTAGTGCTAAGAATGATCAAACATATGGAAGGCATACGCAACTAATAAAAAGGCTTCCAAAACACAAATGAGTGACAAATTTGGTTTTAGCATAGTGTGCCGCCTAACTGACATGTTTGTACTCCTGTCAGTGCATCCATATATGTAACACAAGTTAAATTACACGTACAAGCAGCCATGACTATTGGCTTAATAGTTGTTCCCACAAAAATAATTAGCACAAAAGAAAACTTTAGCTGTTCAAATAGTAATAAAAACGGTTTAGTTCTTACGGGCGAATTTGTAACAAAGGGCAAACGTTGGAGGTTTCGGAGTTTGCAGGAAGCTGGTTCGAGTCAGAGAGCTGACTCACCATTCAGCCATGACTATTGGCTTAATAGTTGTTCCCACAAAAATAATTAGCACAAAAGAAAACTTTAGCTGTACAAATAGTAATAAAAACGGTTTAGTTCTTACGGGCAAATTTGTAACAAAAGGCAAACGTTGGAGGTTTCGGAGTTTGCAGGAAGCAGGTTCGAGTCAGAGCGCTGGCTCACCATTCAGTAATTGTGGACAAGCTTGTGATCACTGGGTAAGATTATAACTTAAATGAAACGTGAAACTGGAAACAAACTTGTAAGAGACTGCTACGCAAAGAATATTAAACGCATTAATGGTGAACGAAGTTAAAGTATTCTCATTTAAACCGAATGGCAACGGGCGCCGACTAGCAGGAAACGCAGCAGGAGGTGGTGCGGGACGGACGTCGAATCAACAAACAAGCAGAAACGTTCAAAGTCCTCAAGACTAACGAAAGGGAGGCATGTCCACGGCACAATGGGAGCAAAAGAACTGGTCAATCACTGACGCGAGTATAATGAGCACACACAATTGGGCGGGGGAGAAAGCCACGAACTGGCCCTCACAAGCGAGGAATATCCAAGAATAAAGTCTAACTCCTCATGTTCATCTGAACGGCTGACTCATGTGTAACATTCTCCTGCAGCCAGCCCCCCCCCGTTACTCCGCTGTGCATGGTAACAACTCAAGACAGCATCTGAAGCTATAATTTATACCTTAAAGGTCCGGGTCCCCTTGCGCCTAAACTCCCGCCATACCCACACACACAAGTCTCACCCTCTGAGACCCTGACTGATTTAGGACACAAAGATACCTAGATGGAGGTAGATTAAGAAATACACCCCTTTCCAAAGGGCAGTGTAGCACCCATCAGTAAATGGCAAGAAGAATTCAGACCAAGCGTCACATGCCCAACAAGACGGAGGGCATTGCTGTGGGGAGGGGGAGGAGAAATGCGACACGGCCGCAGCAGGGGGCGGAGCGGGGAGAGCGGCGATGAGGAAGCAGCAGGGGCCTTTGAAGTGAAGCTAAGCTTGACTTCAAAGGTGTGGGAGGAGTGCGGCTGAGGCAGAGCGCACGCTGGGGGAAGCTTGTGGGGCGGAGCGGGAAGAGCTGCTGGGGAACAGATGGCTGGTGATTTGATGCTGTGCACGCGCATTTTAGGTCAATGCGCTTGCGCATTGACCTAAAAGCGCACGGGCACAGCATCAAATCGCCAGTTAGTTAAAGTCTGTTTAAACCCCTATAGTCTCGCTCCGCTCAATGCGCATGCGCATTGAGAGGCGAGACCTAAAAAGTCCTGTATAGGCGAGGATTCCGAATTTATATCAGCTGCTGTATTTATATTATAGGCGGAGGGGTGGTTCTATTTGTGCTTGTGCTACTTCCCCACCTGACTGAACCAATCTCTGAGTTGTCTGAACTATCAGATAAAACATTTGTAAACATTAAATAATTCTTTATAGTCAAATTACATTTTCTTGCCATGTAAACACCGTGTGTGTGTGTATACATACTTTTATCTCTAAGTAAGTAGATGGATAAAAGAATATGCATTTTTTAGGTGCATATGGTTAGATTGTCTTAGTCTTCTCTATTGATGTCTAAAAAGATTCCGCAGCTTCCGTCCCGACAAAATTTGGTTAAAAGTAGGGCCAGATTGTCATTTATTGTGTCTTGGCCTCCCTGCCAAAATCCTTCTTACGTTTATTCAAATCCAGAATTGAGCAGAACTATTAATAGTAGGCCTGTGGCCTAGGAGCACATTGGTGAACCCTCCACTACATACTCTTTCAACAAAGGGTAATTTAAAACTCTATATTCACTGTTTCTATTCACAGGGTTTAGCCCACAAGTATTTGAACGAGTGCCTAAAAAACACAGTGTTGTCTTTGTAGTCGAAACTACATTGCCTTATAGATGGTAGCAATTTTAAATATTGATTCTCGTCAGTGGATCCATGGCCAGAGTTACCATATGGAACAATTTTCCACTCAATACCTTTGAGGGCAAGGAATCACTTGAAATGTAATCTACTGGTCAAATGATGGGTATTTCAGCATGTTGGTGCGTAGCCTGCGACCTAAATTATCCCAACAATAGGTCGACGTTTCGACCCCTTACAGACGTAGGTGACCTTGATCTTTACAATGGGGTCTTCCTCAGGATGTGAAGGGGCACCGTGAACCACCATTGGCTGGGTGGTTGAAATGATAGTAGTGGGCCCGTGGGCTAATAGGTCAGAGAACATCTGTTAGCGGTCGAAACGCCGAGATTGTGTTGAATATACGCCAGTGTGGGCAACAGTGCTTTTTTCATTGTGCCTATTCAGCAACATAATGGCTGCTAATTGATTTGTTTGTATATAATTGTCATGTAGGACAAACAGTTTCTTTTGAGAAGAGTATTGTTGATGTATATATTGACACTCCCCTGTCCGCCCTCATTTAACCCTCACTTTGCACAAGAGTCCTTCCCTTCCCCCTTCTACACGTTCGGGCACTTTTGTATACCTATGTTCCAGATGTTTTACTGGATTTTTCACATTTTTATTGATGTTCAATATGAATAAATAATAGAATAAATAATATTGAGCAAAATTTCATATTTCGAGTATATTTAATGGATGTTGCATAAATATTTGTTTTCTTTAAAATTGTCCCACTGGGACTGTATATTTTCTGTACTGCCACCTGATCAAGTATCGGCTGCTGAAATCAGTGTGATTGACTTCCTGCCCTATTTGTTTTGGACTCCTACTTATCTTCCGTTTTCATCTATACATGTTCTGGACAACAAGGACGGGGTTGTTTTTTAACAAGTATCATCGCCCACCTCAAGCCGGAGGTGTACCATGTAGACTCTTCTACCCAGAAAATGACGTTGAATTCCCATTAGGTGGGTCTCTTGGCGCTTTATGATGACAGGTTGCTGACGTCATATGTAATGCATGACCAAGCCACTCTTCACCTTACTGCCCAACTCATTGACATTCCAGGACAGAATGGTATGACGTGGAGCATCTGGCATCCTATCCTGCATCATACAGTGGCAGCTGCACAGTGCCAACAACTCCTTGTACCATCCCGGCAGGTGTGGTATGTTCATATGTACCCACCCCCTTTTAAACAAACTAAAACTAACTCATCCTCTCAAAAGAATCCAGCCCCGCACCCTTTCCACCCCCTCACCTCTGCTGCCCCCAACAAGCATATGAATGCATGCCAATAGTACAACTTTTCGGTGTAAGGTAAGAGAGGTCTGTCACCCACCTACGAACCCCAGAGCATCCAATTAGTGTCTAACCCCTGCAGAATGTTATAATCAAGTAAAGAGATACCCACCCTGATCCTCACGATCCACATTCAAACCGCAAACTCAAGAATATTGGGGGGGGGTGGTGGAGAAGCCACACCCGTTGACCTCAGGAGAGTTGCAGACCCCAAGTACCACCACACCCCATATATACACACCACCACTCCATACTCACTCACACACCCAATACAATTGTGTATCACCGCTCACCTCTAGACAATCTGAATCACCACTAACTAAACAACTACGAACTTCCCAAGTCCAGCCACAGTAGAAGAAGGGGCTTAAGCACAAGCCACCCGTGCATCCACATCCTTTCACTGTTAAGTAGGACCCATTAGCCATCCCTTCCAATCCACCTCAACGAGACCCAGGTGGGCTGTCTCCAGCAGCATACTCCACTGGGAAAGCCACTGGCAGTGATACACAGAGAGTAAACCAAGTAGCAAAGGGACCACACACAAAGTCAGCAATGTCAGAAGAGCCAGTTACAAAATCAGGACTGCCTCGGCTCTGGGTACTCTTCTAATTCCTCCTGCCCTGTTGGGCCCTTTTATGTTACGCCTTTTAGTGTAGCGCATCAATCATCTGTGAAGAATCCAGGCGCTACACGGGTAGGTAGGCTGTGGAATCCTAGGGTGATTACACGAAGGCCAGGTCTTCAGCTTTTTGCAGAACTCAAGAAACGAGTTGGAGGCACTGATGTGCTATGACAGGTCATTCCAGACTTTGGGGGAGTTGTGATAAAAGATGCAACCTCCAGTTCTGTTTTTGTGTTTGTGGGGTAGATGTGCTAATGAGAGTCTGGTTGATTGGAGGTGTCTTGAGGGGTGATAAAAGTGCATGCAACTGTTGATGTTGATGGGGACTATGTTGTGTAGTGCTTTGTGTGTGTGAGTAGTTTGAATTGAGTGCACTTGGGTATAGTGAGCTAGTGAAGTTCTCTGAGGTGCGATTAGGTAGATTGAGAATGAGCCTTGATGCAGTATTTTTGAAGCCTGTTCAGGAGCGGTTTGTTGATTTCTGCATTGAGTGCATTTCCGTAGTCGAGTCTGCTGCCTATTGGACGTTTATGTTTTCTGATTGTTCTGTGGTAGCTACTTGAAGATTTTTCTTAGCATCCTCAGAATGTGGAAGCAGGTGGGGGTCACCGCATTTACCTGGGCTGACATGTCGAACTTGTCATTGAGAATGATTCCTAAGGTTCTGGCATGGTGGCATGGGTGTTCACATCTGGTGTGGGGTCGAGATCTGCTGCCCACTAGCTGGAGCCCCACACCTAGGCCTACCTTCCGAAAATCACCACTTCGCTCTTGTCTGTGTTGAGCTTTAGAAAGTTGGATCTCATCCAGGTGGCCACTGCGGTCTTGCAGGTGGCAAAGTTGCTTTTGTTGCATCAGGGAGAGTATCAGTTTGGTGTGGTCTTTGTGGAAAGAATATTGATGCTGTGCAATCTGATGCGGTCACTAGTAGGGCCATGTACATGTTAAACAAGGTTGGACTGAGAGATGATGCTGGGGGAATCCACAGATTAGGTTCTTGGCTTCCAAACAGTCGGGTGGCATGGCGACTCTGCGTTCTTCCGGTAAGGAAGGAGCAGACCCAGTTGAGGGCGGATCCTTGGAGTAGTGCTTCATGTAGCCTTTTGATCAGAATGGAGTGGTAGACCATGTTGAAGGCTGCTGAGAGGTCCAGCAAGATGAGGCTACTATTTCACCTTTGTTGAGGATCATCTTGATGTCGTCAGTTGATTCAAAGAGGGCACTTCGATGCTGTGGTTGGGTCTGAAGCCTGATTTAGTAGTGTCTAGGAGCTTGGTGTGTGTTAAGGTGGAGGGAGTGGTGCTTGTTAATGATTTTGTCCATTATTCTGGCTGGGTAGGGACGAAGGGAAATAGGACAGTAGTTTGCTAGATGGACAGGGTGAACTGAAGGTTTCTTTAGTAGAGCATTTAACACTGAATGTTTCCAGGTCTCTAAGAACGTTGCAGTGGTGAGGGATCTTTTCAAGTTGTGGGTAAGTACTTCCCTGATTGAGAAGGTGTCAAAGTTGTAGATATGGTCTTGGCAGGGGTCTGTTAGGCCCCGGAGTGGGTGGTTCTCATGATGTTGGCTGTTTCTTCCGTAGTGACTGTTCTGCATGTGGTCAGTTGGCGGGGCCTGATTGAGGGTTGAAATTGTTGTAGATGGTTTCGATTTGGTTGCTGAAGAATTCTGATAGGTTCTTGCATAAATCTTGCTAGGGAGTGATGTTTGTGATAGATGCTGGTGCGGTTAAATCTTTGATGATCGCAAAGATCTCTTGGTAGCTATTGGTGCTGCCCCACCTTATCCCCTGTGCTTGTTCCATGTCTGACACGCTGTTGCATTAAATTCCTGACAGAGGCCTCCACTCTTGTCATTAACAATTCCACTTCGGCAGAAGTTTTGTCAATCTTGTCTCTTTTTGTAAGAATTATTTATGTTTTCTCCTTCAATAATTTCTGCCACTCCATAATATCCCCGTTCCATAACTCTACTTCATATTTTGGATGGTTCTAAGTCATGATGTTTTAGTAATTTCACTTCCATCATACCCTATTATGACTCCATGTGGATCAGTATTAAAGGCTGTTCCCCGTGGTTCAGATGATTTTGACCCCTCACCAACCACTGAAGTACAGTCTCCTTCACTCGGGGGCTATGGACCTGCACTGGCTCTATTTTATCCAGGACCTTTCACCAGCCCTAGGGGATGTCCCACTCTTCCCAAGTTTGCAAAGACTTCTTAGGGCACCCCTCCCTGCTACTGGCACCTATAAGAGAGGGCCGCAGATGGCACTGCACTTCACGAGCACCATCTTAAATTTTGCACCACACCCAGATGGATGCCATGAGCTCCTGTATCGCTTCAACCATATGCTCGCCATCTACTCCTAAACCTTCTCGCATTGCTCCTCCGTTCTCCTGCTTCCTAAAATAGAGTGTGCAGAAATACCTCCATGAGCAAGAAAATGCCCTGTGAAACAGTGATAGGTCCCAAAGCCTTTTTATATGGTGGTTTTCATTAGGCTACATATTTTTCTTTACCAGTACGTCTGTACTTTTCAGCTTCATTCCTACGCATGGTGTAGGTGAATTGTCTTACTGAACCCAGGTGTTGTATCATACCTCATCCTGGATTGAATTCCTCGAGAATCCTTGTTGAGTGACTTTTGGCTGAATATGGTTTAACAGAAGGTGATTAGTCCTGCTGAAGCAGGATTTATCAAAGCATGGGGACGAATGAGAAAACATATTGTCTGCTTAACATTATTTTTTTTTAATTATTTAAAAAAGTTTTATATAGCGCTGGCTAGACCCGGAGGTATCAGAGCGCTTTACATGAGCATCAGATCATAGTTACAGGTTACATCGTTACAAAGGTTACACAGTTCTTGTAAGGTCGAGATAAACAATAAGCACAAATACGTAAGGGGAAAAGAAGGCAAGGTGAGAGATTCAGGGGAGGGGGGTTGGAGTAGGGGAAGTAGACAGATAATGAAGGCGGGAAAGAGGAGGGGAGGGTGAGGGACACAGCATGGAGAGAGGAAGGGAAGGGTGACGGGAACACAAACAGGTAGATGAGTCAAGGCAACGTCCAAAGTCCAGTAAGCTGTGATCCCAGGGGAAGTGGTATCCCTTCCCTATCTATATTGCGAGAGGCTCCCTTTACACAGTGGACTCTCTCAGAGGGGTCTCTGAGACTCCAAGGCCTACATACTGGATCCTTCCCCAAAAAGGGGAGAGGGAGTGCTTTGGCAAGGGGTGCCATACCATACCTCAATTGTGAGTGGCTCCTTTGGCGCAGTGGACTCACTCAGCGGGTTCGCTGAGACTCCAGAGTATAAATATTGGATCTTTCCCCAACAAAAGGAGAAGGAGTACTTAGTCAAAGGGCACAAAGGACAGGGGCGTAGGCAGAGTAGCAGGCAAGGGGAGAGATTCAGCTGAGAGAGGATAGGAGCTAGGGAAGAGACAATAAGGAGAGACGAAAAGAAGGATGCCTAAAGACCGACTGGGTAGGTGACGACCAAGGAGGGAATCCACGGACCATCTCCCCTATAGCTAAACCAAGTAGCTCCATCGTGCATCAGACAAAATAGTTCAGTCTCAAAACATTAAGAGAGGAGGGAGGGAGAGATATAAATAGAGGGAGGATGCGGTAGGAGACGACAGGAGAGACGAAAGGAAGTGCAACAATGTGGTTCAACAATATACCAGAAGAAGATCAACAAGTAAACATTAAATCGAATAATCAGCAATACAATTAGGGAAGGAGCGAAAGGAGAGCGAAAGTAGTGGGGCGTAGAGGAGGAGGGAAAGTGAGGATAAGGGAAGAGACAACCGTAGAGACGAAAGGAAGTCTGTCTAAAGACCGACTGGGTAGGTGACGACCAAGGAGGGAATCCACGGCCCATCTCCCCTATAGCTAAACCAGGTAGCTCCATCGGGCATCAGACAAAATAGTTTGGTCTCAATACATTGAGAGAGGAGGGGAGGAGAGACATAAATAGCGGGAGGATGCGGGAGGAGACGACAGGAGAGGCGAAAGGAAGTGCAACAATGTGGTTCAACAATATACCCGAAAAAGAACAACAAGTAAACATTAAATCAAACAGTCAGCAATACATATGGGGAGGAGAGAAAGGAGAGAGAAAGTAGTGGGGGGTAGGGGAGGAGAGAGAGTGAGTTCATTTGGGTAAGGTTGAACTATTTCTGGCCTTTCCAAATTAAAAGAAAGTGCAATTTCACAAGGTAGATCGGCATTAGTGTTTCAATCGTTAACATTAACTCATGCGGAGTTGGACAATGGCTTAGTTGAAATCATTAGTTGTTGAATGGAGAACTACCACCTGTATCTGCCGTTTTTTATGAGGTATGCTTACAGTTTAAATTCGTATTTCAAAGATATATCCAAGAGTGTAGATGACCACTATGTACTCCAAGTGTTAAAAAATATCTTAGAACGATCATTAAAATATCTCCATGCTGATGTCTCATCCATCAACACATTCTATTACAGATTGCATTAAAAACCCTATTAGCGAACTTTGAGGCATTCTGTGTAGACTAGGAACTATTCTTAAAGGTTCTTAGATGCAAGGCACAAACAGCAGGGTAGCATATGAGGTTGTTGCTCAAACAAACTATTAGTAGGATTTAGTGACAAGTGACGCGATTAAACAATCTGGTTATTTGTTCCTTGGAATTGACCAAACAGAAGCCTCAATTTGTGAAGTAAAGGGAACATTTTGATTATGCGCTGTATCTGTGGCTATCAGTGGCTAGCAATCAATCAATCACGGTGATTCGTCGAAGAGCCAGGTCTTGAGGTCCTTCAAGAACTTGGAGAGTGTGGGTGTATGTCAGAGGTGGAGAGGGAGGGTGTTACATGCCTTGGCCACAAGGAAGAAGGAGCTTACTCATGTTCTGGTCTTCTTGATGCGTGGTGCCGTGGCAAGAGAGAGCTGGGCTGAGCGGAGGGATCTTTGGGGTGCGTGGAACGAGAGGCGGTGGTTCATGTATGCGGATCCTCTGTCGTGGAGGGCTCTGTGAGCGTGGGTGAGAATATTGAAGGTGATTCTCCTCTCGACGGGGAGCCAGTGTAGTATCCGTAGGTGTTGGCTGATGTGGCAGTAGTACGGTAGGTTGAGGACTAGTCTGGGGGCAAGCGTTCTGGACGTTTTGGAGTCTGCTGGTGAGGTTCCTGATGATCCCAACCGTAGATTGCGTTACCGTAGTCCAATATGCTGCTGATGAGGGCATGGGTGATGTTTTTCCTGTGTTCGTGGGGAATCCAGTTGAAGGTCTTTCGGAGGAGGCGGAGGGTGTGGTAGCAGGAAGAGGTCACAGCATTGATCTGGCGGTCAATTTTGAGTTCACAATCCAGAATGATTCCGAGATTGCGTGCGTGGTCCGTGGGGGAGGGAGGATTTCCGAGGGCATGGGGGCCACCAGGTGTCGTTCCAGGCATCGGGGTGTGGGCCTATAATGAGTACTTCGGTTTTGTCTGTGTTGAGTTGTAGACAGCTGTTCTTCAGCCACCTGGAGACTGCTTCCATTCCTTCTTGAAAGTTGTGTTTGGAGTTGTTAGGTTTGTTGGATAGGGAGAGGATGAGTTAGGTGTCGTCTGTGTACGATATGATGTTGAGTCTGTGTGATCTGACGATGGATGCGAGCGGGCCGTGTAGACATTGAACAGGGCGGGTCTGATGGAGGATCCTTGGGGGACTCTGCAGGTGGTCAGTGTGGGTTCCGAGAGGAAGGAAGGAAGGGAGGGAGTCTGACCCTCTGCGTTCTGCTGGAGAGGAGTGAGCGGATCCAGTCGAGGGCATTGTTCTGTATTCCTGCGTCGTGGAGTCTGCATGATAGGGTGCGGTGTGAGACTGTGTCGAAGGCAGCATAGAGGTCCAAGAGAATGAGGGCCACAGTCTCCAGTTTTTAGTTGTTACAGTGCCAGATCAGTTGCAGCTGCCTTCTATAATGTAATGCCACCCTTCCTCAGCCACTCATAAAAGTGCATTAGAAATTGCATTTTATTCATCCACATCACACCTCCCTTCCAGAATCACTTGGAGAGCTGATCAGGGCATATGTAGAGTAGAGCAGGTGGCTTTTTCTGTCGGCGGCTTTTTTTGAATAAGGTTTTAGACTAAACGAGTAGCAATTCAAGCAGTGAAGGATCCGATGGGTAGAGGTTGTGCAGAATCCTTACCTTGACAAGCACATGTACAGAGCTTGCTGCCGAGCTTTAATCTCTACCAGTTGTAACTGGGTCTGAAACGTATAGTAAAGAGCTGTAAAAATCTCCTCGGAATAGATAGATGGGAAGAACATGAAGGCCCGTAGTAGTGTCGGTGGGTATGGTGCTGACATACTACGAAGATAAACACGAAATAATTAGGGAACTGTCTCTTTAAATTCTGGACTTAGCTCACCGGAGACCCTTGTATCCAGAGCTCATGGTTAGGTGTGCACTAAGAAGGCCCCAGCCCTACAAATGGTCACGTGGCATTCCAGTTCATTTTTCTGCAGCAATAAAAACTTAAGATCTGTGGCACATTGCTGCTTTTTTTTGTTTTCATTTCGAATTAGTCAGAAAATGCTGGCTGGTCTCGTTTCTAAAACAACACATTATCAGAACAACAAGGTCAGCACTGTGAATGTGCAAAGCAATTGAAAACTCGCTTGTCAAGTTCGCGGCGGCGAGATTTATTGAGCGATCCTGGCGGAGACATCAGAAAATATTGGCACTGCCTTTATTTATTCAAAGTCCAGACGAGGCAACTCCTGTAAGCTGTTACTCTGAAAATGTCCAGTGTTCAATCCAAACGCAATAAAATAGAATTTGCCCTTTTTCGTAATGCTAATTTGGCATCTGACAAGAAGGCTGAGTGTGACAGAACAGAAACAACGAAAGAGAATATGAAAAATAATTTTTGTAGGGTGTTCGTCATGGAAACATGTAAATCTTAAGCCGTGGAGCCTGACCACCATACACATTTTTTTTCATGTGGGAATGAATTTGTGGTATAAAAATATTATGGGTTAGTTACCTCGTACATGCAGGGCAGCAATCCTTAGGATGTGGTTCAATCAGTAATGTGTTAAGGGGTACACTCCTCTTCAATGAGACTTTTACGAAATGTAAAGCATGCAGCTGACACAGAGATACGTGATCTATACAAGGTATGGTATAGTATGCACGGATTCCTGCTCACACCCATGTTACACGGAGGATTGTGTGCGGCCCTCTAATTTACAGGGCTCTGTTCTGTTCAATGCAAGGGGCTAGAGCAAGAGCGCAAAGGAGAACCTATGTGAAGGGAGCTTCAAAGGGGCAGTGCATGGACAGGGGCAAGCACAGGTGCCTGCCCTGTGAGGGGCAGGTTGTAGGAGGCTACATGGAGAGGCAGTCACAGTGCATGGAGAGGTACAAGCACAGGTGCACTGCCCTGTGAGGGGCAGGCACCTGTAGTAGGAGGCTACATGGAGAGACAGTCACAGTGCATGGACAGGTGCAAGCACAGGTGCACTGCCCTGTGAGGGGCAGGCACCTGTAGTAGGAGGCTTAATGAAGAGGCAGAGCCAGTGCATGCACAGGTACAAGCACAGGTGCACTGCCCTGTAAGGGGCAGGCACCTGTAGTAGGAGGCTTAATGAAGAGGCAGAGCCAGTGCATGCACAGGTACAAGCACAGGTGCACTGCCCTGTAAGGGGCAGGCACCTGTAGTAGGAGGCCACATGAAGAGGCTGAGCCAGCGCATTAACAGGTACAAGCACAGGGGCACTGCCCTGTAAGGGGCAGGCAAAGGTAGTAGGAGGCCACAGGAAGAGGCAGAGCCAGCGCATGAACAGGTACAAGCACAGGGGCACTGCCCTGTAAGGGGCAGAGGTGGTAGGAGGCCACAGGAAGAGGCAGAGCCAGCGCATGCACAGGTACAAGCACAGGGGCACTGCCCTGTAAGGGGCAGGCACAGGTGGTAGGAGGCCTCATGAAGAGGCAGAACCAGCGCATGAACAGGTACAAGCACAGGGGCACTGCCCTGTAAGGGGCAGAGGTGGTAGGAGGCCACAGGAAGAGGCAGCGCATGAACAGGTACAAGCACAGGGGCACTGCCCTGTAAGGGGCAGGCACAGGTGGTAGGAGGCCTCATGAAGAGGCAGAACCAGCGCATGAACAGGTACAAGAACAGGGGCACTGCCCTGTAAGGGGCAGAGGTGGTAGGAGGCCACATGAAGAGGCAGAGTCAGCGCATGCACAGGTACAAGCACAGGTGCACTGCCCTGTAAGGGGCAGAGGTGGTAGGAGGCCACAGGAAGAGGCAGAGCTAGCGCATGCACAGGTACAAGCACAGGTGCACTGCCCTGTAAGGGGCAGGCACAGCTGGTAGGAGGCCACAGGAAGAGGCAGAGCCAGCGCATGCACAGGTACAAGCACAGGTGCACTGCCCTGTAAGGGGCAGGCACAGCTGGTAGGAGGCCACAGGAAGAGGCAGAGCCAGCGCATGCACAGGTACAAGCACAGGTGCACTGCCCTGTGAGAAGCAGGCGCAGGTAGTAGGAAGCTAAATGAACAGACAGTCACAGGGCATGGGCCCAGGCAGTTGCAGATACACTGCTGTGATATAGGAAGGCTGAAGGTGCAAGACGCAGATTGGAGAAGGCCACATGAACATTTATAGTGCTGGACCTGGTCAAAGACAAATGCACTGTTTTATGAGGGACACGCCGAAGGTGCAAGCTGAGAGGCACTGAGATGAGTGAATGGTGGGTGAATGAATGAGTGCTGCTGCTGTTTTATGTCTCAAATCATGTCAGTATTTTTGCTGTCACACTCCCTCTGATTTCAATTATAATACTTTCATTGATTCTTCTGTCATATCCTGAAAGTCCAGTTGCCACTGCTTTAATTGCTGCTGTTGTCACACCCTGCAGTCTTGCTGCTGCCACTGAGACCTGCCTGCATCTCCCACAGTTGCTCACTCACTTAACACCTTTATTCACCAACTGAATTATCCATACAACCCTCCACAAACACAGAAATGCAAACTTGCCCGGCTAAGCATTATCACTAATTAAGGAACAAGTTACTTACCTTCAGTAATGCCTTATCTGGTAGAGACTCTTTCTAGCCGCAGATGCCTTACTTTAGAATATTCCACAGGTATCAGACTGGATCTGGAAATTTTCCAGCAGTAGCCCCGCATGCTGGTAGGTGATATAGTTTGGTTCTGCAACTTCAGACTAGAAGTTACATGTGGGGTGCCACTCTAACGCACTGACGTCCGCTTCTTTTCGCGACTTTCCACACCTCAAGCTCAGAGCCAAAAAGAATGTGAACACATTTGTGTGTATTGCTAAGGCCCTAAATCGGTCGCCCCTATGAAATCAGTTCGCAGAGCAGGAAGGATGGAGGGGTTGGTAAGGAATCTGCAGGTAGCTAGAGTCTCCTACAAATCAGGCGTTACTGAAGGTAAGTACCTCGTTCATCTGGCTTGACTTCTAGCTGCAGATTCCTTAGCTTAGAATAGATACCCAAGCAATACTTCCCCTGAGGTGAACCAGATCAAATGGGCAAAGTGAACGTCACGACGGAGCTGACTATCCAGACAATGTTTGGTGAACGTGTGTAAGGACACCCACATTGATGCCTGACAGACGTCCAGGACAGGTTCTCCATGAGCTAACGCAGTTGTCACAGCCTTGGCTCTCGTGGAATGAGTATGCAAGTTCTCAGGGGTTTACTTTTTGGCCAATGCGCATCAGATATTTCCATTGTGAGATGGTTCTTTTCTGCACAACCTTCCCTTTCTTAGCCACAACATACCTTGCAAACAGTCGATGGTCCGCCCGGAACTCTTTTGTGCGATCTAGGTAGAATGACAATGTTCTTTTTTGGTCCAGACGATGTAGTCTGTCCTTCTTCATTGAAGGGAGAGACGGCACAAAGAAGACATGCTTGGTGGTGTTCTGACCTACATGGAAATGTGTCACAACCTACAGAAGAAAGGAAGCACAGGTCCTGTGAACCAACTTTTCTGGGTAAAAGGTGGTATACGGAGGGTGTAGAGAGCGCCTAGTCATGCACAGTAGCTCAGAATACCAGGCTATCCTTGCCCAGTTAGTAACCACAAGAATGACTTTGGCCAAGTCGTTCCTGATCTTGAGTACTATAGGCAGGTGCAGTATCGGTGCAAAGGCATACACGGGGCTGGAGCTCTATTCAAGATGAAAAGTGTCTCCAAGGGAGAGCCGCCTTGTAAACTCCAGTGTGCAAAACTGCTGACATTGCACATTCTGAGCGGTGGCAAACAAATCTTATCAAGGTTCTCCCCGCTCACCTCTGTGTGGAGACACCACTCCTCATCCTCTGGGCATCAGTGGCTGAGATCATCTGCCTTGATGTTCAAAGATCTCGCTAGCAAATGCCTAGACGTTCAAGTCATGTTCAGAGAATCTCCAGCTCGCTGATGTTAAGTCTGGACTCTATTGTAGATCAGAGCCTCTGATCTTCAAGTCTCCCAGATGGCCACCACAGCCTAGGAGTGATGCATCTGTCACCAAAGTCTTCCGCTTACAAAATCTTGGTTTGTCATCCGCCACTGCAGGTCTTTTGTAGTTCCCTCCCAAATCTGGACCAGGTCATAGAGATTCCACTGATGCTATGCCCACTGGAACTTCAGGTCCCACTGCGAACAGAACTGTGGAAATATGTGTCTTGTTAGTTCAACGCTAAAATTCAGTCTCCATGGTCCAGGGCAGACAGGACCTGAGCTAAGGTGAGCATCTTGAACTTCTTTTTGGGCACCAGAAAGTAGTGAGAATAGCAGCCACAACCTTCTTCTTCTGGCATCCCTCTCAATGGCCCCTTTGGCCGTAAGGAACTACACTTATTGGTGGAGCAAGGAGAGATGGTCCTCCATCAGCTTGTCATAAATGAGTGTTTGGGTATGGGAGTCTCCAGAAAGGGAAAAGAGTAGCCCCACTGGACTAATTGTAAAATCCACTTGTCCGATGTTATGGACTGTCAGTGGGGCAGGTGATGGCAGATCCTACCTCCCACTGTGTGCCCATTTTGGTATAAGCGCAAAGTAAAGGGGTATGGAGGCTGCAGGTGCTGGCTTTCGGTGGGGGGTTGGGGGGGCAGGGACTTGGAGAGTGATGGACTGACCCGACGTCTGGCCTGTGGTCCCATGTGGTCTGTGATAAATGTTTCTGTGGCACCAAAAAGGCTGGGAAGCCTCTTGGCTTTGGTGGCAAGGCAGGAAGGGATGAGGTTTGTATCCCCTACCGTAGACACGCAAGGGGCAATAGGCAGACTAGGGTTCGCATGGGGCCATGGGTAGGCCCAAGGGCTTGGCTGTAGCTCTGCTGTCCTTAATGTTCTCCAGCGCTGAGTCTGCCTTGTCACGAATGAGGCAAGAGCCGTCAAAGGTCATGTCCATAAGCAAAGCTTGGACACTCCCTGAGAAGCCAGTGGTTCCCAGCCAAGCATGGCATCTCAGTGCCACTGATTATGAAATTGCTCTGCCCAGTGCATCGGTCATGTCAAGCCCACATCTGATGGTGAACTTTGCTGCATCTCAACCGTCAGCAAAAGCTTCTGAGAGTATGGCACAGGTCTTCTCTGAGATCATACCCAGTACTTGTGCAACCGAATCCCACACAGTGTAGTTGTATCGGCCCAAAAGGCAGTGTTCACCAACTGCAGTGCTAGCATGGTGGAAGAGAAAATCTTCTTACCAAAGGTATCCAGCCTTTTAGTTTCCCAATCCTGCGAAGTGGGAGGAAACACACTGGGATTGATCCAGGAATGGGAGGCTTATGCAACCAAGCTCTCCAGGGTGGGGTGTTGTGTGAGTAAAATGTAGTTCCCAGCAGCGGGGCAATGGTGGCGGGCAATTGTCCTGTGCACAAGAGTCCCTGTGCAGGGCTTGGACAAAGCCTTAAAGAGGACGTCTATAAGGGCTTCATTGAACAGGTGTAAGGGTTCAGAGGGGACAACTCCCGACTGAGGCACCTATGTTAAGATTTCTGGCGTGACTGCCACTCACTGCAACTGAGCCTGACCTCACTGGCCCTTGCACCACCATTGCAAATGAGGCACCCACCTCCATAGCCACTGTAGGGGATAGAAGAAGCCGGTGTCTAGTGAGATGTCCAAACCACTGGCATTTGCCAGTTCCTCGTACTAGTAGTCCTCTGGTTCATCAAGGGGTTTTGGTAACCATAAAACTCCTCAGAACCTTCTCAAATGTCATCCTTTCCAGGCCTGTCAAAGGAAAAAGACACTGGCTTTGGTTCGGAATGCATGGTACCGGTCGGCGTTGAACAACTCCCATCTGGCTTCATGTTGGAGTTGGATATGTAATGGGGCCTGCCCCCCCGTGCGGGCATTGGCTGCATTGTGAGCAATGGACCT
Source organism: Lissotriton helveticus (assembly GCF_964261635.1). NCBI lineage: Eukaryota > Metazoa > Chordata > Amphibia > Caudata > Salamandridae > Lissotriton > Lissotriton helveticus. The sequence continues at coordinate 889,449,736 of NC_136071.1, read as the reverse complement.
GGAGAGGGCATTGATGAAGGTAAGGGTCTCACGAGTGGTGCCCCACTGGATCCAAGGGGCCCGACTGGCACTGAGGGTGAACCCATGGTGGAGAAACAGTAGGGGTCCCTCCCGTACCCGCGTTGCCTGAAGGCGCACCAGAGGGGTCGGGCCACCCAAATATGAGGTGCATAGCCTGATTAAACTCCTTCAATTGGGCGGGGTCGCTCCGGCTCTCGGAAAACCTGGGAGATGAGGACACTGGTGCAGGCTCTGCCACTGAACGAAGCCTAGAGTGCCAACGCTCACGTGCCCAGCCCGATGACGTGGACCTGCAGGGGTAAGTTGAAGACCGCTTCAACTACTTTGACTTCTTCTTTGATTGTGATGACAATTGTTGAGAGCGGCTCCATAAGTGGTCCTGGGACCTTCCTCTTGACTGGGATCCAGAGCATCACAGGATCGTCTGACGTCAGGTGGCAAGAAGCTTCAGGGACCTTTTCCTCATCGGCTTGGAATTCATGGAATGGCTGTCCCTCTCCAAGCACCATAGGCAAACTAAATGAAGGTTTATCACAAATATCTGCCTTTGACAGGCACCACATGGTGTAAAGACTGTTGGCTTTTTAGGAGACATCCCTAACGCACCAGCAGATGAAAATCTCAAAAAAGCTTTGATAAAAAGTTGAGTAACAATTCAGTCAAAAATTACTGGGAGTAGTGCTCTCCCGATCTGCGCTTACTGGCGCGGAAAGAAAACAACTGACGTTAGTGTGCTGGGGTGGCACTTATATATAGGCACCATTCATGTCACCTCTGGCATGGACGATGACGTCAGCACAGAGCTGAACGACGCACCTAGTGGCACACAGGAGCACTGCTTGAAAATCTTCTGAGCCAGTCTGATGTCTGGGGAATATTCTATTTTTTTAAACCTATTTTATTGAGAACCATGGGTGCATAATATAGTGACATTATTGATGCATCTGGCATTTTATCTTTTGTTGATTTTCCAGTTTATGCATAATACATTTTCTGTCATGTTATACATTGCTGTTACAGATGTAGTTTGTCTGATGTCCGCTTTTGTAAACAGGAAGGGATCGTTTGTGTACATGTAAAATAATACCAAGCAAGTTCATATTTAACCTAACTTTAACATTGAAAACTTTTCCCCCCCACCCCCCACCCTGCCGTTTCAGATACATGCAGTTGCCTATTAGGGTTATTTTATAACAATACTGATCCTACTCTGTTTGTATTCGTTGGTATGTAGTCTGACGTCTGTAAGGGTCTAGCCCCTTATTCGTAAGGTGTGACATTGGATTATTGCGTGGGATTGCCTTGTGTAGGTATTAGATCTAGCTGTTTAAAGTCTCCTAACATGATGTCCCACTCCATAGAGATAGGCTGTTTCCGCAACCCTCTTGCCTCTTCTCTTCTCTTCTATCTGGGGAATATTCTAAGGTAAGGAATCTGCATCTAGAAGTCTCTAGCAAATTGACTGAACATTTGGCTTTGCGAATACATATTTCTGTTGGTGCATATCAATGATGTACTCTGAAACGTTGTGATGACGCGTAATCTTATACGGGCGCTAGTAAGAAATTCTGGGGGAAGTGTAACCTTGGATGATGTCAAAAGAAGTATGAGCACTGTATCTCTAATTCAGACCAAAGGAGTTAAGCGTCAGATACCCTCTGGTCATTATGTTGAGATTGTCCTACAGTTGGCTGACCCTAATGAAATTAGGCCTTCATCATGAGTTGCATCTCAACTCAGATGGGATAACTACAGTTACCAGCCTCTTTGGACTTATGAGACGTTTACCTCCACAAGGAATTTTTTAATATAGAAAGCAGCCGAACAGTTCGGGTGAAAGTCAGGGCCGAAATGAGGAATTACATGCGGAGTCAGAAGACCTGACATTACAAATTCCCCCAGCGAGTCCACATTTCTTAGTGGACCCACTGAGTCCAACTTGTAATAGTCTGGACTTTCTCCACCCGCAGAGGCATCAGTTCCCCCACTCTTGATGATTTAGGGGGAGGTGAGGGATACAGGGTTGAACTATCAGCACATTTCAGTGGCCACTAGTAATGAGGGCCTTAAGCTACTCCTTGTCACAGCAGTTGCAGATATTAACCAGGTGGAGCATTTTGTAACAGACTCCATTTTGGATTCAGAAATGATTTCAAACACCATGACATCACCATCGTAGGCGAGTCCAATGAGTTATGGGCGTGTTATTTGTCTGTGTACATGCTTCCTTCCTTCCTGCAGACCATAGGTGTCCAACGCTCTAGTGCAGATTTAACCCTTCTCAAATTGGACATTATTTAAATAGGAGAAATTAAAACCTGTTACATCAAAACGGAAAATGTTACATTTTGTTAGCAAGATACCTAAAAGCGTCACTTAGGTCTTCTTTCAGTCTCTGCTCAGAGAAGCATGATGGGCTGAAACCCTTAATTCTTGCAAGGTATGGCACGTGAAGATTTTCCTAGAACTTTGCTTTCTGACGAATGTAACTGACCACGCATACTTAAAATGCAGACGAAAGTATGTGTAGTTTTGATTCAACCTACTAATTAAATAAACTATTCAAACCCTCTTCAGTCAGTGATTTTGCTAATTCTTAACTAGCGCACAAACTCGCGTTTCTGTAAGGCATTAAAGTAAAATCCAGTTCCCAATATAATCTGAAAGTATATAATAATATAATAGAGTAATTAAGGCTAAAAATAGAATATGTGCACTGCGACACCTTTCACAATTGATGTAGAATATATGATGAGTTCATACTTAGTTACAAAATATGTGAAAAATCAATGCAGTTTACAGCCAACTGACTGACCCTCCCCTGCAGAGTTAATCAGAACTCCAGTGTATCTCTTATGTGTGCAGTGAAATCTTTTAGCTTTTTTTTATTACACATAATAATCAGTTTCATTTCAAAAACTGTACGGAATATGGTGTGAACAAGATCTCTCTTAAGAAAGCTTTAATAAGAGTGAGTAGTCACTGTTAGTGCACACAGGAGAGTGGTGTAAGGTATTCACACGGGTACCAGAATTTGATGGAAGCCGTTTTTAGGTTTCGACCTGGCGATCTGCGCAAGCAGTTCGCGCAGGTGAAATCTTTTGTTTACCATATAGACTATCGGAACGTCCCCCACCTCCCATTGGCTAGCTCCATAAATGGAGGCTAGCCATTGGGAGCCGGATCTGTCCGTCAAGGCCGGACCAGATTCGGGGGCGTTCCCGCGATTTTTTCCCTCTCCGCCTCTGCGATGTCGTCATCGCGGCGGTGGGCGGAGCTTCGTTTTTTTTCCTTCTGTGTTTGTTTTGGTCATTCCATGCGAGGAAGCCCAGGTGAGTGCTTGTTTTTTAGTGGTGGAGCACGTGAATTCAGTGTACATTAGTTAAAAATACATGATGAAGACACAGGCCACGATCTGGCTGTTCATCAAGTGCATGGGCGCTAAAAGTAGTTTTTGCCCCTTTATTTGTAGTGAGGACTCCGCAGTGGTTTGTCTGATGTGAAATTGCTCGGCTGATCCCCTTTGTTGCAGCATGCATAACTTTTCATTCTTTCAGTTCGACTTTACAGTCCGTTTTAATAATGTCCTTAAAACTGCGGGTGTTCAGTACCCAAACGGCCTAAATAGACTCGTATGGGCTAAGCATCTCGTGCCCCTCGTGAGACACTTGTAAAACTGCTCATAAGATTTGCAACAGGGAGTTTTTTCATGGTTTGGCATTTTTCGTAATGCATTACAGTTGAATTTATATAGCGCTTCATATCCTAACCGCACTGCAAAGCGCTGAAGAGCATCAGAGGCCATAAAGTACGTGCTGCAAAGGTGATTAACAGCAAATGGGTAGGGAGTGCAGAGTGGATAGGGAGTGCAGGGTGGAGAGTGCATAGGGGGTGCATAGGGAGTGCAGAGTGCATGGAGAGTGCAGAGTGGAGAGTGCATAGGGGGTGGAGAGTGGAGAGTGCATAGGGAGTGGAGAGTGCATAGGGAGTGGAGAGTGCATAGGGAGTGGAGAGTGCATAGGGAGTGCAGAGTGCATAGGGAGTGCAGAGTGGGGAGTGCAGAGTGCATAGGGAGTGCAGAGTGGAGAGTGCATAGAGAGTGGAGAGTGCATAGGGAGTGCATAGGGAGTGCAGAGTGGAGAGTGCATAGGGAGTGGAGAGTGGAGAGTGCATAGGGGGTGGAGAGTGCAGAGTGCATAGGGAGTGCAGAGTGCATAGGGAGTGAAGAGTGCATAGGGAGTGAAGAGTGCATAGGGAGTGAAGAGTGCATAGGGAGTGAAGAGTGCATAGGGAGTGAAGAGTGCATAGAGAGTGAAGAGTGCATAGAGAGTGAAGAGTGCATAGGGAGTGAAGAGTGCATAGGGAGTGGAGAGTGAAGAGTGCATAGGGAGTGCAGAGTGCATAGGGAGTGGAGTGGAGAGTGAATAGGGAGTGGAGTGGAGAGTGCATAGGGAGTGGAGAGTGCATAGGGAGTGGAGAGTGCCTAGGGAGTGGAGAGTGCCTAGGGAGTGGAGAGTGCCTAGGGAGTGGAGAGTGCCTAGGGAGTGGAGAGTGCCTAGGGAGTGGAGAGTGCCTAGGGAGTGGAGAGTGCCTAGGGAGTGGAGAGTGCATAGGGAGTGGAGAGTGCATAGGGAGTGCATAGGGAGTGCAGAGTGCATAGGGAGTGCAGAGTGGAGAGTGCATAGAGAGTGGAGAGTGCATAGGGAGTGCATAGGGAGTGCAGAGTGGAGAGTGCATAGGGAGTGGAGAGTGGAGAGTGCATAGGGAGTGCAGAGTGCATAGGGAGTGCAGAGTGCATAGGGAGTGCAGAGTGCATAGGGAGTGAAGAGTGCATAGGGAGTGAAGAGTGCATAGGGAGTGAAGAGTGCATAGGGAGTGAAGAGTGCATAGAGAGTGAAGAGTGCATAGAGAGTGAAGAGTGCATAGGGAGTGCAGAGTGAAGAGTGCATAGGGAGTGCAGAGTGCATAGGGAGTGGAGTGGAGAGTGCATAGGGAGTGGAGAGTGCATAGGGAGTGGAGAGTGCATAGGGAGTGGAGAGTGCATAGGGAGTGGAGAGTGCATAGGGAGTGGAGAGTGCATAGGGAGTGGAGAGTGCATAGGGAGTGGAGAGTGGAGAGTGCATAGGGAGTGGAGAGTGGAGAGTGCATAGGGAGTGCAGTGTGGATAGGGAGTGGAGAGTGCATAGGGAGTGGAGAGTGCATAGGGAGTGGAGAGTGCATAGGGAGTGGAGAGTGCATAGGGAGTGGAGAGTGCATAGGGAGTGGAGAGTGCATAGGGAGTGGAGAGTGCATAGGGAGTGGAGAGTGCAGAGTGCATAGGGAGTGGAGAGTGCAGAGTGCATAGGGAGTGGAGAGTGCAGAGTGCATAGAGAGTGGAGAGTGCAGAGTGCATAGGGAGTGGAGAGTGCATAGGGAGTGGAGAGTGCATAGGGAGTGGAGAGTGCATAGGGAGTGGAGAGTGGAGAGTGCATAGGGAGTGGAGAGTGCATAGGGAGTGGAGAGTGCATAGGGAGTGGAGAGTGCATAGGGAGTGGAGAGTGGAGAGTGCATAGGGAGTGGAGAGTGGAGAGTGCATAGGGAGTGCAGTGTGGATAGGGAGTGGAGAGTGCATAGGGAGTGGAGAGTGCATAGGGAGTGGAGAGTGCATAGGGAGTGGAGAGTGCATAGGGAGTGGAGAGTGCATAGGGAGTGGAGAGTGCATAGGGAGTGGAGAGTGCATAGGGAGTGGAGAGTGCAGAGTGCATAGGGAGTGGAGAGTGCAGAGTGCATAGGGAGTGGAGAGTGCAGAGTGCATAGAGAGTGGAGAGTGCAGAGTGCATAGGGAGTGGAGAGTGGAGAGTGCATAGAGAGTGGAGAGTGCAGAGTGCATAGGGAGTGGAGAGTGGAGAGTGCATAGGGGGTGGAGAGTGCAGAGTGCATAGGGAGTGCAGAGTGCATAGGGAGTGCAGAGTGCATAGGGAGTGCAGAGTGCATAGGGAGTGAAGAGTGCATAGGGAGTGAAGAGTGCATAGGGAGTGAAGAGTGCATAGGGAGTGAAGAGTGCATAGGGAGTGCAGAGTGCATAGGGAGTGGAGAGTGCAGAGTGCATAGGGAGTGGAGAGTGCAGAGTGCATAGGGAGTGGAGAGTGCAGAGTGCATAGGGAGTGGAGAGTGCATAGGGAGTGGAGAGTGCATAGGGAGTGGAGAGTGCATAGGGAGTGGAGAGTGCGTAGGGAGTGGAGAGTGGAGAGTGCATAGGGAATGGAGAGTGCATAGGGAATGGAGAGTGCATCCCCTCTACTTCTACTTTGTGGAACTGGTGGCGAGCTTCCTGTTTCAAGATGAGTGAGTGGACCATGTCCAAAAAGACTGACACTCCAGTAGGGTAGTGTAGTGCTTTCAGCAAGCGTTGCCTTAATGTGCCACCCGGGAGTGGAGAGTGGAGAGTGCATAGGGAGTGGAGAGTGCATAGGGAGTGGAGAGTGCATAGGGAGTGGAGAGTGCCTAGGGAGTGGAGAGTGCCTAGGGAGTGGAGAGTGCCTAGGGAGTGGAGAGTGCCTAGGGAGTGGAGAGTGCCTAGGGAGTGGAGAGTGCCTAGGGAGTGGAGAGTGCCTAGGGAGTGGAGAGTGCCTAGGGAGTGGAGAGTGCGTAGGGAGTGGAGAGTGCGTAGGGAGTGGAGAGTGCGTAGGGAGTGGAGAGTGCGTAGGGAGTGGAGAGTGCGTAGGGAGTGGAGAGTGCATAGGGAGTGGAGAGTGGAGAGTGCGTAGGGAGTGGAGAGTGGAGAGTGCGTAGGGAGTGGAGAGTGGAGAGTGCGTAGGGAGTGGAGAGTGCATAGGGAGTGGAGAGTGGAGAGTGCATAGGGAATGGAGAGTGCATAGGGAATGGAGAGTGCATCCCCTCTACTTCTCTTCTATGGACACTTGTACTTCTTCTACTTCTCCACCAGCACAGTGTGTGTTTCCACTCACCCGTGGCACTGGAGACTAAAGCACATCCTTCTTAGGGTCTTGCTGGTCATTATGGACACTCTTTCCAGTTCTGTACTTTTATGTGATCACACTATGCATTATGGGGGGTGTAGTGTTGCTTTGATTCCATTAGAACACAGCTGAAAACAATGATTTGTAGATAAAAACTCTAGTCCCACTAAATCTTGGAAGTGCTTATTCACACACACACATGCATGCACGCACATATGCAAACACACTCTCTCTCCCTCAACAGGTGCACTACCTCCTCACAAGCACGGACACATGTTTGTAAAACAGGTTCTTTAACCCACCATGCCATCCCATAATGCAGTTCGGTTGGCTAGCACACCGTGGCTGACTGAAGATGCGCACTAGGATGGCGCCGGCACTTGACAGCCAGGCACAGAGAGGCGCGTGATTGACAATGGGCGACAAGACGAGCGTGACTGAGAGCAGACGCCAACTGAAATGTCCAACCCTTAAAAAGGAAAGATTTAATGACGGTATTTTTTGTGGAACTGGTGGCGAGCTTCCTGTTTCAAGATGAGTGAGTGGACCATGTCCAAAAAGACTGACACTCCAGTAGGGTAGTGTAGTGCTTTCAGCAAGCGTTGCCTTAATGTGCCACCCCAGCACGATTTAACCCCCTCAGCTGCCAATTGGGCATCTGTCACGTGACACCTGCAGACCAGACTCTGAATTTCTTCAGTGAAATCCAGTAGGGTACAATAGGTCTTACATTTGCAAGAGATTAAGCTGTTGGCAATGTAAATGACAATGCCATTTATTTATCTGTTTTCAAAACCAACACATAAATAAAAATATTGTCATTTACAATGCCAATAGCTCTAACTTTGGCAAAGGCGAAACCGTTGCATTGTAAATGCTTGTTCACTTTGTCTTTCACACCTGAGAGTTGAAGTCTGAAGCCTCTCCTGTGGAGGCAGGATCGATTCTCAGTCACAACTTTAATTTTAATTTAATTAAGATTAAGGGGACACCCCTGCGTTCTAAGGGCTCTCAAAGGAATGCCAGACTCTGTGTCAGGGGCAGAAAGGCAATCACTGCTCCAGAGCATCATCTGTTTTTATATTTTGTGCAAAGCAACAGTTTTACCTTTTTGGCATAAGCATGAACCTAGATCACGCTCCTCTGGAGAAGTCTAGTTACGCATAAAAGTCCGAGAAATGCCTTGATTGGGGTTAAAAATATATGTAACCTGTGGTCTAGGTGTTTCATGCTCCCCGGGAAGTTATTTGTGGAGATCCTGTCCCTGTAATTTTAACTTACTAGATAACTGCCCCAGTCTAAGGGATGCAAGCATTGCACAAATTACTTTTAAATCAATATTATTATTTGAATATTTGTAAAGTGCAGCGCACACTCTCTAGGAGTACCTGGGTGCTGTCTGGCAGAGTAGGGTCGGACTGGGACAGAAAATAGGGTCGGACGACAAAATAAAAGTAGCCCCTTTAGTGAATTAAAAATTAAAAAAAGGCACATATTTACAAATTGGGGTAATTTTGAATTTGTAAAGATGCGCTGTATAAGTGTTTGAAAGTTGTTAAACATTGCATGGATTTGAGCTGTTGCAGGTAATGTTTGTTTTAATATCCGATAAATCAACAGTATAATCCGCCCAGAAGACGTAGGCCTGCAGGCCGTGTGGATCCTCGCCCCACCGGTGATATTTTAAAAGGGGGCTCCCCGGGGTGCTTGCCCCTGGGTTGACTTTGCCTCTCTACATCACTGTTGCCCCTCGAACTAGAGTCATTGTTTTGGTCCAGTGTCTGGAGAGCGGATGAGGGTGCCCGGGCCGCATATTGCAATGGCGGGTCTTTGTGTGCACCTGGACTGACGGACATCGTGACCGGCCTAGCCTTTATTTCAGCGGTGCCCTTAGCGCCCCACTCCTGGGCCACAGGCAGTCCCTCTACACAGGAAGACAACTATAAATTGGCCGGTCTCAGACGGGGATATCTGATGGCGGGGGAGGGGTGATCCGCCTGAGGGGCTCGAACTGGTTGGGAGCCTGCGTGTCGGTGCAGGGCCCGGGAGCAAAGGGGTCCCTCGGGGAGTGACCAGCATGGCGGCCAAGGCGGAAACCGACAAAAATTTGCGCAGGTCTTCCAGAGGATCTAAGCAGGTCCAGTCAAACAAATTGGATCGATATACCATGCCAAGAGGCTCGCCTGTGGAGAGAAACCGGCCCAATTGACAAGTGGTGACACCTTTTATCGTACCTTGCTGCCTGACGGAGGAGCGTGTTGCACCAGCTGCCCAGCGGACCTGCTTTCACCCCTACGACTCGCCGGACCCGCTTCGCGGGTCCCGCAGCGCGTCGTCACTTGCCTAAGGACTGCCCAGAGGAGCTAAGGAGGAACGCGGGGGTAGGTAAGAGAACCAGCGGGGCTGCGAGCTAAGCAGGGGACTCCAGCGACCAGGAGCCCCTGCGCGCCCAACTAGCAACACCTGGGCTGCTCTCCCCGCTGGCCACGCCCCCCCGCCAACGGAGCCAAAAGCTGTTGCTGCCCCTGTGCTTGTGGGACACCTTTTATCGTACCTTGCTGCCTGACGGAGGAGCGTGTTGCACCAGCTGCCCAGCGGACCTGCTTTCACCCCTACGACTCGCCGGACCCGCTTCGCGGGTCCCGCAGCGCGTCGTCACTTGCCTAAGGACTGCCCAGAGGAGCTAAGGAGGAACGCGGGGGTAGGTAAGAGAACCAGCGGGGCTGCGAGCTAAGCAGGGGACTCCAGCGACCAGGAGCCCCTGCGCGCCCAACTAGCAACACCTGGGCTGCTCTCCCCGCTGGCCACGCCCCCCCCGCCTATCACATAGCTGCAGCCTCTTAAGGAGTGCAGGATCACCGCTTCGCGGGAGCGAGCGGGAGCGACCGGGAGAAGCCCGGGACAAGGGCGGGACCGTTTTAGGCCGTTCGAGGCCTGAGAGGCCTGGGCTGGGCCACGTTATTTGGCCCCATGATTAGCCATTGCACGTGAGTCTGTCACCTTTATTCTACGACAAGCCCCACATTGCCCATCATGTGCTCACGAACCACACGAAGCAAAACCGCAAGGGGCCTTGGTGGATCTAGTGGGACTTTGGATGACTTTTTATTTAAGACTAACAAGGCGATTGATCACGAAATTAACAAAATGCAACACAGAGTCTCTCTGGAACTTGATGCTGCCCGTAAATTATCTCTTAATATTGCTTCCTCGAAAAAATCGTCACTTGGGAACCTTGCCCTAGCACTTACCCCTGAGAGGCCAACAGGCCCTCGCCCCTTGCTAATTACAGCTGACATACATCATTGCCCCTCTCAGCCTTTAAGTGACCTGGTTGGGGAACTTCCATCTAACCCGGCGGAGGAGGCAGTGCCAGTTAAACCTGTAGCCAGCACAAGCTCAAAGGCGAAGAGCAAATCACCTAGGGTTGCAACAAGGGCCAACACCATTGCGAACAAAAGGGCGTTACGGCAAAAAAGGAGCTTGGCTAGAATCGCCTTTGCTCGTAAGAAGGCAAAAATTGCGAGAGCAAAGTTCTTTAATTGCCGACGCCCTTTGTTTCCCTCAGCACATGGTGAATTAAACTATAACACCCACACTGATAGCCTTGCTTGTGCCACCAACCATGCTCCGGATGGAGCTTCGAATGTCACTAAGGTGGCAGCATCCCCTGGCTTGTGCGTAGAGGGGTCAAGGGAGGGAAGTTTGGGTGGGGCGCAGAGGGACAATGGGGATGACGAGGTATTTATACGCACTGTTTGGGCCACTCTTAAGAAATTACTCACCCCCCTGGAACTCAAACTTACCAGAATAGAAAACCATCTGCTTGAGATGGACAAGACATTAGTAACACTGGCGAGCCTCAGCCTCAAGCAAATGGAGGCTAGACTCTCACAGGGGGGGGGCTCACCATCACAATGTCTAGAAGTAGATACATCTGCTGTTCTTATTGAACGACCCAAACCTGTACCCAAACCACGAACTTTAATAGGGAATGGCATCCCCATCATCCCAATTGTAATAGCAGGCCCCACCAATGAGCCCCCTGTACCGCCCAAATCCAAGCCCAGTGCGCCTCGAGCAGGGGCTAATTCACATACTGCAGGATCAAAACCCAAACTTCCAGCAGATCGGCAAAGTATTCAGTCAGCCCCCAATGCTCAGCCACCCCTTGAACCTAGTAGACCAAACTTCCGTGGGGGCTACATAGATTTACCTCCGGAAGCTAGTCCATATGTTGCTGTCTTAGCCGGTGTACCGACCCTTGACCCATTAACAAAAGAGGATCATTGGTCCCTCAAAAACAAGGTCATACACTGGCTAAATACAAATACAAATGGACAACTCCCTAGCCATCTAAGAAGCCGGGTTCTAATGGTCCGTAGAGTACCGTGGATTGGACCGAGCCATAAATCCATCTTGGGCGATTGTATAGTGGTGACATTTGCTGATCCCAATACTGCACACCATCTCTGTTCATGGTCCCCTTGTATAAATAACCAGTCAGTTGTTATTAGACCCCTCACCTTCTTTTATCCCCCTAGAATCTTGGATAGGACAGGGGGGACTTGGTCAACAATCCAAAAGTCCAGAAATAGGGGTTATAGGTATGCGGGACCAAATCAGAACAGTTGGTGGCAGGAAGTTTCCACGTCTAACATGTTTGGCTGCCTGGAGGAGGTTGACTGACTCGGGGGGGCAAATATTAAAGGGGAGCTGACAATCTCTAGCATGAACTCCACAAGAGCCGATAGTACAGGCTGCCAAACGTCGCCTCTACCCAAACTAACATGTGTTCCCACTGACCACTACTCTTACCAAGCAGATATAGAAACCCCGGCCCACCTTGTTTCCCCTAGTACTGATAGCCCAGATAGTCAACTTAAAATTATATCCTGGAACATTGCGGGTCTTAGGGGTCGCTTGGACAATGATGACTGGGTCGATTATATTTCCTCCCACGATGTCATCTTGCTCCAAGAAACTTGGTCAGTAGCCCCACTCTATAGACTAGGCTATCTTAACTTCTATAAACCGGCTACCCAGGGCATGAAGGGCAGGGCGTCGGGTGGCCTTTGCATTTGGATAAAAATTAGCTTGGGCTTTAATATTAGAGAAATAGCAGGGATAAATCCTGACATGCTTTGCATCTCCTTAAGGAAGGCAAACTGCAAAGAAATACTCCTCATTAATATTTACGCTAGAGGCTGCCAGGGTGGCAAGAAGCAACCGATACTTAATGACCTGGAAGCCCTCTTGAATGAACACAAAAGGGACCAACTCACCATAGTGGCAGGGGACTTGAATTGCTCATTTGAGCCTATCATGAACCTTGCCGAAGATGTTGGCTTAGACGAGGACTCTGCATGGAACATCCCCCCGTTAACAATTACTAAGGCGATCAGGGGAACGGAGGCTGCTTTCCATTGGCTTGGGTTGTGTCTGCAATGGGGACTCCGAGCCATAAATGGTCGCAGCCCATCTGATAAGGAGGGGAAGCCAACATTCGATAATGGGTCTTGCGCAAGTCGCATTGATTACATACTTATTAACATCGAATCTTGGGCATCCATGGCTGACATGATTATAGATAGCAGGCCGGAGAGTGATCACAACCCCCTCTCTTTGGCACTTAGGGTCCCAGGGATAGCGCCACCGCAGGAAGAATCAGACTGTATCACATCTGACCTTGTCTTGTGTGCTAACAGAAGACGGGTCAAATGGTCCATGGTGATGGCTGACCCTGAGCTTGTCAACCAGATAGAAGAATTGGCTCTTAACACCAAAGAAAGGATGTTGTTACCTCCACCCAGCGACCTGCCCACGACTAATAATGTTGACCTTCACGAGGCATGCTTTGAGGCAATTAAAGATCTCCTTACCAGACCATGTCGGAAACTGAAGGCTAAGCAAAGCAGGGGCTGGTATAATAAAAACTGCAGGGAAGCCCACAGTACACTTATTGCTGCAGTTAAATCCAGGAACTCCCCTGCCATTAGAACAGCGAGACAGATCTATAAGCGTACCATTTGGGAAGCAAAAAGGGATTGGGAAGACTCATATTGGCATGACCTTCTTCATGCATGTGAGTCTTCCAACCAAATCAGATTCTGGGAGATAGTCAGGCGAGGAAGGGGTTCGGATACATCATCCCCTGAAAATTATGTTTCTGCGGTAGAATGGGTGAAATTCTTTTCTGCTCAATTTGCCATCCAGAACGTTCCCCAGTCGGCTGAGGTGCACTCACCAGGAACCCAACCAATACCACACGAGAATAGACTTGTTTTTAGCTGTTCTGACACCAAACATGCCTTAGGCTCCATCCAGTCCGGGAAAGCCCCAGGGATCGACGCTGTACCAGCGGACCTTTTCAAATTAAACCTAGATTTGTGGGTCCCCTATATCACTATCTTAGCTAATTCGATAGCAGCCGGGGAAAAAATACCGCAGTCTTGGAAAGGGGCTGAAATAATACCGGTTTTTAAAAAGGGGGATCGATCCTTACCAAAAAATTACCGTCCAATCAGCCTGATCGACACAATCCAAAAAGTGATAGCACGAATGGCCCTAGCTAGAATACAGGGGTGGATTGAGCAAAACAACATACTCTCCCCCCTGCAGGCAGGGTTTAGGTCAGGCACCAGTACACTAGACCAGGTGTTTCGGCTAACCATGCTATATTGGAAGGTGGTCTTTTTGGGCGGGGGGGTCATATATGCGGCCTTTGTCGACCTTCGGTCGGCTTTTGATATGGTTCCCAGGGCTAAACTTTGGGATGCCCTAAAAAACATGGATTTTCCCCCAGACCTTTTAGACCTGGTGAAACGCCTTCATGAGGAAAACTTCGCGCGTGTAAGATGGGGCAACCAGGGTCAGGTGACCGCTAGCTTCCCTGTAGAACGAGGAGTCCGGCAGGGCTGCGTGCTAGCCCCTACATTGTTTCTGCTGTTTATCAACCGGGTGGTTGCTTTTTTCAACGGAATCCACACCGATGCACCCACCCTGGGAAACACAAAATATCCTCTGCTAATATTCGCTGACGACACCCTGCTCCTTTCAAGGACCCGTAGTGGCCTGCAGGCGGCCTTAAACCGATTTTCTGAGTTTTGCACACAAAATGACCTCCAAATTAATACAGACAAAACTAAATTTATGATTTTTAACAAAAACAAGCCCATCACCAGCTCATTCTCTCTAGAGGGCGTCCCGATAGAACAAGTCAAAGTGATGTCCTATTTGGGCGTAACCTTAGACCATCAACTCTCTTGGAAACCCCAGCTGGAGGTGATGGCCCTTAGGTTTATTCGCCTTTCTGGATGCCTGATAAAGGAACAGAAAAAATCACTAACTAAACGTATTAAACCTGTTTTAAAAATATACGATGCGAAAGTGAATGCAGCTACACTGTATGGTGCGGACATTTGGGGGTACATAGGTTTGTCTGCCCTTACCAATGCTCAGAACAAGTTTCTTAGGATGTTAGTGGGTCTCCCCCAATCTTCCCCCATTACCCCCCTGCTTTTAGATTTAGGATGTAAACCGCTGGGAGAGATGGCCCAGTATCGCCTCGTCGCTCTTTGGCGTCGCCTTTGGACGACCGAAGAACTTAGCTTATTTACTAAAGAACTTGGTGAAGTCAGAGCATTGTGGGGTGCCCAGAAAATCCCTTGGTTTAGAGAGGTAAAGCGTATACTGTATCTGATGGGCCTCCCAGAGCTATGGCTAGACCCCGAAAGCTCAAACTTCCCATCAAAAGCTGAATTCAAGGAGCTTTTCTGGGCCGCTAAAAAATCCGCTCTGGTCTCCCTCTCAGCTGCCAACAACTTAACTGGTCAGTTTCTCATGCATAAATTATCCCCTTTTCTGGAACCATACTGGGACCTGATCTGTAAGACGCTTGATCGTAAGCTATATCATCAGTTCCGAGTGGGAACCTTACCGATCAAGTCATTTACTGCTAAGTGGGCATTGAATTCTAGCGATAAATGCCCCTTTTGTCCTGATCACACAGAAAGTCTGGGCCATGTGTTTTTTGCATGTCCTGTATATCGACAGCCCAGACTTAAATGGTTGAGACCAATTTGCAAATCTTTAAATTGTGGGGGTAGCCATACAGCCCTTCTCAAATTAAGAGACCTACGCACTGCTAAATCTGTGATTTGTGTAGCAAAATTTTTGGGTTGGATGTGGCTCATCCGAGGAAAGAATCTGTAAACCGTTTTTTTAATCTTAATGTTACACACCAATTTTAATGTAATGGGGTTTTTTTTTGTACAATGTTGTTTACTGGAAATGTTTTTATCTGTGTCTTTTATGAATTTTTTTATTCGAAATAAAGACTTATTGACTTGACTTGACTTGACTTGACAAGTGGTGATTTGTCAGGAACCCCGACGGAACTGACACTATCAGATGTGATGGCGGCCATCGACGGTATCCAGGCGTCTTTAGGGCAGAAAATGAAATCATTAGACAGCAAACTGGACACAGTAACAAAGAAGTCAACCTTATCCGGGCAGACCTCACCAAAGCGAATGAGAAGGTAAAATCACTGGACATAAAAACTGCCAGTGTGATCGGCGATGTGGCTTTGCTCCAACAGGAGGTACGTGACCGTAAAGCCTCCTGTGCCCTAACAGACAAGAAGCTTTATGATTTTGAGGGGAGGGCAGACGGAACAACATTTGCAGCCTTGGGGTCCCAGAGAAAGCGGAGAATCCGGCCCCTGACTTGTTTATCGAGGACATCATCCTCAACCACCTCAAACCCAAGGGGCTGGGAAATGTTTTCACCGTTGAACGGGCACACAGGGTGCCTGGGGGTCGGCCTAGACCCGGGGCCCCTCATCCCCCAATGATCGCAAGGGTCTTGAATTTCAGGGACAAGGATGCAATATTGCAGGCCGCCCGTTCAGGGGGGCCTCTCCGGTACGAGAACGCCTCCCTCTCCTTCTTTCCAGACTTCACACAACTTGTCCAGAGACCGCGTCAAAGCTTTTTGTCAGTGAAAAAGAAATTGAGGGACAAGGGCATATGATACGGAATGATGTTCCCGGCGAAATTGAGAGTGGAGGCCGAAGGGAAAACTTGGTTCTTTGATAACCCGGAGGTTGCAGCAGACTGGGTAGACTGCTTCCACCCGGATGAGACGGAAGAGCACAGCCATGAGGGAGAAGGCGAGCAGAAGGAGCGGGAGTGAATCTGGAGGACCCGAGCTGAACTGTGAATATGTACAATTGGGGGGTCCGGGCCCGTTATGGTACTTTCATTGCAGCGGCGGAGTAATTGAGGGTGTGTCGGCGAATCCGAAACAGAGGACCAATGTTTAAAGTTGAGCTGGGGGGAGGAAGCCTAGGTTACCAATTCTCCTCCCAGTTACTACATTTAGTTAGTGTGTAGAGTTTTGAGTGTGGGGCGACAGGCACACTGCCAGTTTGGCATGGACGTAAGCCGTGAGCAGGGGTGCAGGGAGGATGGGAGGGATCCAGGGTTGGCGTATTCTATTTGGTTTAAGATCGCATTGTTTCTGGGTTTGTTTGTTTTGTGCATTTTTCATGCATCTGATGACAGCCATAATTGGACTGTTTCCTTACCACCATAATGTCTACACTTAGAAGGGGATTGGGGATAACTGTGCTCAGTTTGAATGTGAACGGTCTCTGGGACAAAATTAAGAGGGCAATGGTGAACCAGCTGATTAGGCCCCACGCCCCAGATGTTGTATTGTTGCAGGAGACGCATCTTGTTGGTAACCGTTGCATGGCACTACACAAGGGGGGTACAAACTAGTGGCTCATTCGGGGTTCACCACCGGATCCAGGGGGACAGGTATTCTAATGAAAAACTCTTTTCCCCTGTCCATCCAGGCCACATGGGCTGATCATAGAGGCAGATACATTGGTATATCTGGGCTGTGGGAGGGGAGAACTGTCACTTTTATGTCTGTTTATGTCCCACCAGGCCTGCAAAGTGATACTTTCCGAGACTTGGGCGCGATTTTCCTCACTCTCCCCATGGGCCTATTGGTGATGGGAGGGGATTTTAATGCCGTGTTCGATGGTGAGGTAGATAGGCACCCAGCCCGAACTTTGAGGCCGTCCCAGAGGTGGTTGCCTGATTTCTTAGAAACAACGGGACTAACTGATGGTTGGAGATACACCACACGCATGTATCAGCCGCACACAACACCCTATCCAGAATAGATTATGTACTTGTACCGGCGGCACAGGTAGCAATGGTCCGGAAGGTTCGACACTTGGGTAGGGGAATTTCTGATCATTTGCCGATTTGGCTTCGGGTGGAGGTTGACCAATACGACATAGGAAGAATAGCCCCCATAAATGCATGGTACCTGAAAGACCCCGCCACCAGGAAAAAATTGGCCATGTGCACAGAGAGGTATTTTCACGAAAATGCGGAGTCCGTTGATTCGGCTCCGACATTGTGGGAGGCATACAAGACGGTTATCCGAGGAGAGGCTTTATCTTTAGTAGCGGGGAAAAAAAATGGAGAGTCGGGCAGAAGTGGACCGCGTGGAGGCGGAGGTAACCAGGATGGAGACTGGGGTATCCAGGGATGTGACCCCCGAGGGCACACACCGGCTGAGGCTCCTTCAAGACGATTATAAGACCTTGGCTAGAGATAGAGCCAAATCACAGCACGCGTACACTCAGAACGAGCACGGTGACAGGGTCGGCAAACTGATAGCGTGGCTCGAGAGGGGAGAGTGGGCTTCGAGGATAGTGCCGGAGCTGCAGAAAGGTCACTCCGACAAAATAACTGACCCGGAACTTATAGCCAATGAATTCTCGGAATATTATGGAGAAGTGTATACCTCCACCGGGGGATTCACCGAGGCAGATAACGCCGCCATGATCCGCGATATTCGTATGCCCACACTTTCGGAGGACGATCAGAAATATTTAGATTCCCCCCTCACAAACGATGAAATAAAGTAAAGTAAAGTCCACATTTGTAAAGCGCACAATCACCCGTAAGGGTCTCTAGGCGCTGGGGGCCGTCGGGAAGATTAAGCGAGCTATTGCCCAGAGTCACATGGTGCTGGGCTAACCTGCCGCCGGAGCCGGGGATCGAACCGTGGTCCCCAGATTCCAGCGTCAGTCGCCCTGGCCGCGGCGCCACACCTCTCCCATGACACAAGCTATTAGGGGAGTACATTCCGGGAAGGCCACCGGCCCAAACGGCATCCCTGTAGAACTGTACAAACTGAGCGCAAATAGGCTGGCCCCGTTTATTCGCGCTATGTTTGTTGAGAGTGAAGAGGGGGGTCAGCTCCCCTACGATCAATGGGTAGCTAATTTTGTCGTTATTCATAAAGCAGGGAAACCTAAGTTGCACTGCTCCTCTTACAGGCCCATCTCGCTGTTAAATACGGAGCCTAAAATCGTGGTGAAACTCCTGACGACGAGATTGGTCAAAGTTATCACTACCCTGCTTCACCCAGATCAGTCTGGCTTCATGCCGCGTCGGAGCACGGCCCTCAACCTGCGGAGACTTCACGGGATACTGGGAGGTGCCCCACAGATTCAAGAGCCGGCGGTGCTGGTGTCTCTGGATGCCACCATGGCCTTTGACACATTTGAATGGCCCTACTTATTCGCAGTTCTGGAGAAGATGGGCTTCTGCCCGGAGTTCATCAACTGGGTCCGTCTCTTGTATTCAGACCCCCTAGCCAGGATCGTGATGAATAACCGGAAGTCTGCTGACTTTTCTTTGAACAGAGGCACGAGACAGGGATGTCCTCTGTCTCCAATTTTATTTGCCCTGGCACTTGAGTCGTTGGCAGCATGGGTCCGATGAGACCGATCGATCAGAGGGCTGCGTTGGACACTGGAGTGGGAGGATAAAATTTCACTATACGCCGACGACATGCTTCTGTACCTCACCACTCCTAGGGAATCCCTGAACTGTTTTCTTGACGTGCTTGCTATATTTGGTAGATACTCTGGTTTCGCTATTAACTGGTCGAAGTCAGTGCTCTTTATCCTTAGGGGAGGTTCTACGGTGCTGCCGAGTTCTTGCCCGATGAGGGTTGAACCGACGGGGTTTCAATACCTCGGCATTTATGTGACATTAGACCCGAAGTTGAGATATGCGAACAATTTAGAACCCCTGCTGAAATGGCTTAGGAGAGACGTGGCGAGATGGAAAGAGTTACCGCTCTCCCTTCTGGGCAGGGCGGTGCTCTTCAAGATGATGGCCCTCCCCCGTTTTTTGTTCGTGCTTCAGAATGCAATGGACCTGGTGCCTACGTCCTACTTTAGGGAAATCGAGGCCCTTCAAAGACAGCTTCTTTGGGAAGGGAAGCCGCGTATCGCCTCTCTAAGCTTATCCTTCCCTGGTACAATGGTGGAATTGGCTTTCCAGATTTGCGGAAGTTCTATTGGGCATCCCAGCTAGCGGCGGTGAACCACGCTATCTATTCGTCTCCCAGAGACCCTGGGTATGCAATGGACCGCGGACTGGTTCCAGAGGGCGACTTCACTAGGGCGCTATACGCCAGGACCGGCCGATTTCCCCGTGTTGGGCCGTCGGCTCATGCAGTGCATGTAGCTAATCGACATCTTAAATGGGACGGAAAGCTCACACTCGCCACTCCACTATGGAACTCGGAAAAGCTGGGCAGCCTGTGGAGAACAAAGGGGTTTGATAAATGAGACCTCATTGGTATAACGCAGATCAGGGATATCGGGGGAAAGGATGCAATTCTCATGTTCAATGCCCTCCAGGAAAAGTATCATCTTCGGGAGAGTGAGCATTATCGCTACCTCCAGGTCCGGCACGCCCTGCTTGCTCATGTTCCCAGAGGCACTACGCCCCCAGAGGCCTCCCCTTTGCAAGATCGAGTGTTAGACGGCCATCTCCCGGAAAAAAACATTTAATTAATTTATAAAAAACTTATCAACAACATGGAAGACCAGCTGGTAAGTCTTAGGGCACAATGGGTCACCAATGGCTTGGAATTAGACGATGAGGACTGGAGGGACTGTCTCATCTCCAAAAGTTGTGGCTGTTCAGATGAGACTCCGACTGGTCCAGTTAAAGATCCTATATAGGTCATATGTCACGGGGCCCGAGTTGGTCCACAGGGGTCGGGCGGAGGGCGGGGAGTGCCGGAGGGGGTGTGGGGAGATCGGAACTTTCATGCATATTCTGTGGCACTGTGCAGCGATACAGGAGTATTGGAGTAAAATTCATGGAATGATGCGAGAGGTACTGGGGGTGGAGACAATAATGGAGGCTCGAAGGTGTGTTTTAAATGTCTGGGAATCCACGGATCTTAGTATGAATGAGAGACAGTGGGCGACCCTGGCGTGTATGATTGCCAAGCGTAACATTGCCCAGTTGTGGGTGCTAGCCAACTACACCGGGTCAAGAAGTGGACGGAGGACCTGTATTGGTGTATGTACAGGGAGAGATCGGTCTACGTTGCTGGGGGATGTCCCAACAAGTGGGGGAAGGTCTGGGGAACCTGGAATCGGTACCGTGGTGATATTTGTGTCCCTCAAATTGCTCAGGATGAAGCAGTAGCGCAGGAATCCCCTTGAATCCCAAATGTTGTTCTGAATGTATTATCCTGTGGTATGGAAAAGTCCTTAAGACAAATGTGAAGCGATGTATGTCACCTGATGTTTTTCTTTTGTGTTTTGTTAAAAAAAAAAACGCCCAGATGACCATAAAACAGGCCCACAAATAGCCAAAAAATCTACCCACACTCTGACCTCCCCTACCAGCCCACCAGGCACTGCCTGATTGCCCTATGGGTCAGTCCGACCCTGGGGAAGAGCTAAATATAGAAGAAGGAAGGGTGGGACAGCGTGTCCAAAGAAGTTGGCAGTGCCTAAAATGAGCTGCTTGAGGGAAGCCTCCAGGGTGATGTACCCCCTGGGTTTCAGTCTCACCAGCAAAGATCCTGGGCTGCGGGGGGCTCGGCTGCACCCCAGGCATTCAGACGAGCATGAGAGACGACGGCCCACAGCTAAGCAATTCGGCCACTGGGAGAACGCCGGTAAGGATGGAGCAGAGGGCGGGGGGACCGTTGACTTTCCCCGCACCTTCAGCCTGGGCCACAGAAGGGAAGAGAAGGCCGGCGAGAGACAAGAGTGTAGCTTGACTAACTGTGGCTGACCTTAAGATGGCGTCCGTGAGGCTCCAGGTATCGCGTTTTACTGCAGAAATGGCTGGCCCTGATCGGAGGATGGGTCCTGGGAGCACTGTGGGCAGTTGTGAGGAGTGTTTCTCACCCATTGCACGCCGCAGCCTGTGACTCGGCCAGGAGTCCATAAGGAGGCATTCTCCTGGAGTCAAGATCGGACCTGAACACCAGATCCGAGGAGGACGACGTTCCCAAGACCTCCGTTTCCCCTTGCCAGCTCTCGCGCCCAAGGTGAGCCAGTCTCCAGTGCGAGCGTCAAGAAGCGCTCCCTGGTTAGATGTACACTCAGCAGAGACGCCAGGCGGGCCAATGCCTGACCTTAAGATGGCGGCGCCCTTAAGACATAGGCCCCGCTGACCACCCTGCGAGCTCCTGGGACCTGGTGGCATCTGGACGGACCCGGGAGCAACAGCGCGACCATCAGTGTGCCCCCATTGCTCTCTTATGAAGAACACACCCGACTGTGCTAAAACGTGGGCCGACTGCTTGGTCCTAAGATGGCGGCGCCCTCGGGACATCGGTACCGCTGACTCTGCTTTTGTGTGCAATCAATGCTGCGGCAGTCCTGGAGAAATGTGTCATGGGAGTGCTTTTGTGTGTGTGTCTGTGTGTGTATGAGGGTGTGTGTGCAGACGCACGTGTGTGTGTGCCTGTGCTTGTATGAAAGCCTATGTTCACATTTGTGTGTGCTTGTGCACACCTGTGCGTGTGATGGTGTGGACATGTATGTGGGTGTTTTTGTATTAGAGCATGTGATTCTATGTGTGCTTGTGTTTGTGTGCGCAGATGTTTCTGTATGTGTGCTTATGTCTGTGCGTTGATGGTGTGTGCACGTATTTGAGTGTCTTTGTATTAGAGCATTGGATTATGTGTGTGCTTCTGCATGTGGATGTTTCTGTATGTTTCGGTATGTGCGCCCTCTGTATGCGTATGGGAGTGTGTGCACACATTTGTTGTGTGCTTGTACATGTCTGTTCGTGTGATGGTGTGTGTGTGTGTGTGTGTGCATGTATTTGCGTATGTCCTTGGGTATTTTTGTTCTGGAGCATGTGATTGTATGTGTGCTTGTGTTTTTGATAGTTTCTGGATGTATGCTTGTGTGTTTGTGCGCGTCTACGTGTCTATGTGTATGAGTGTGTGAGCTCATTTGTGTGTGCTTGTGCATGTCTGTGCTTGAGATGGTGTTTGCGTGTGCATGTATTTGTGTGTTTTTGTATTAGAGCATGGAATTTTATGTGTGCTTGTGTTCTTGAATGTTTCTGTCTATGTGCCTGTCTGTGTGCGTTTGTGCGCATATGAGTGTGTGCTCACATTGGTGTGTGCTTGTACATGTATGTGCGTGTGATGGTGTGTGCACCCTGAATTTGTTCTTTTCTGGCGGCCGCTGTCCTGGATATTGACTTTAACTGCCTGATGCCTGACCTTCGGATGGCCACCAGTGTACCAGTGTACAGTACAGTCCCCTGCCTGACCCCAAGATGGCTTCCATAGTGGTCCCCTACACGTAGTTTTACTTCTCTGGGACAACAATTGGACATTGACCAGACCTTGAACCTATCCCCTGACCTGCCTACACCTCAGTACTTGGAACATGCGGAACTTACCCCAGACTGTGGAGACCTAGCGATTTGGCTGATTACCGGTGAAGCTACCATATAGCTAAAGAGGAGATGAGTTGTGGACTCCCCCTCCCTGCCGTCACCTACCCAGCCGAACCTTGGGCAGATTTTCCCCTCGTCTCTACATCCTATCTTCCTCCTACCCCTTTCCCCTATCCCCTTACCCTTCCTTGCTCCATTCACCTTGTCCCCTATGTTCTTTAAATGCCTTTCTTGATACTTATGTAACTTTTAACTGTTGTAAATTGCAACATTATTGTCCCTCATGTAAAGCGCTCTGATTCCATCGGGTCTAACCAGCGCTATATAATAACTCATTAATTAAATTTTTTCCCATTTAGTACTCTTTCTCTCTTTGTCTACCTCCCTAGCTCCTATCCACTCTCCCCTGATTCTCTCACCTTGCCTGCTAGTCTGCCTAGCCCCCTGTCCTTTGTGCCCTTTGACTAAGCACTCTTTCTCCCCTTGTTGGGGAAAGATACAATATTTATACTCTGGAGTCTCAGCGTACCCCCCGAGAGAGTCCACTGCACCAAGGGAGCCACTCACAGCTGAGGTATGGTATGTCACCCCTTGCCAAAGCACTCCCTCTCCCCTTTTTGGGGAAGGATCCAGTATGTAGACCTTCGAGTCTCAGATTCCCCTCTGAGAGTGTCCACTGCGTAAAGGGAGCCTCCCGCAACATAGATAGGGAAGTAATACCACTTCCCCTGGGATCACAGCTTACTGGACTTTGGACGTTGCTTTGACTCGTCTACCGGTTTATGTCCCCGTCACCCTTCCCCTCCTCTTTCCATGTTGTGTCCTTCACCCTCCCCTCCTCTTTCCCGCCTTCATTACCTGTCTACTTCCCCAGCTTCTTCCCCCTCACCAGAATCTTTCCCCTTGCCTGCTTTTCCCCATACGTATTTGTGCTTATTGTTTATCTTGACCTTACAAGTAACTATGTTGCCATGCTCTAATAACTGTGTAACCTTTGTAACGATGTAACTTGTAACTATGATCTGATGCTCATGTAAAGCACTCTGATACCTCCGGGTCTAACCAGCGCTATATAAAACCTTTAAAATAAATAAATACATTCCTACCAGTAGTGCGGTCTCTCAGCAGGAGCAGTGTGATTGGAACCAAAGGTGGCTTATCGGATAGTTTGGGAAAGTTTATTTGGGGCATTGTCTTAAGGTTTCTCCAAACACTGGGTAGAGAGTTGAGCATGTTACGACCCTCATACTTCATTGCATATGAAGGGCATGAGGGACTTGTGGTGACAGAGGGCCAACAAGATAATTTAACCAAAGCATGGCATGTTTCATTAGCTTCCTTGAGGAAGCACCTTAATCTTGATCTTGATTCTTCTGGCCCAGTGAGGGGTCATGGTTAAAGGACTGAAAGTGACATACTGATCCAAAGGAGACTTCTCATGAGGGACCTGGACACAATGTTCAGCCCCTGGAATGTAATTGAT
The DNA here is from genome assembly GCF_964261635.1 of Lissotriton helveticus. Classification (NCBI taxonomy): domain Eukaryota; kingdom Metazoa; phylum Chordata; class Amphibia; order Caudata; family Salamandridae; genus Lissotriton; species Lissotriton helveticus. The sequence continues at coordinate 889,425,497 of NC_136071.1, read as the reverse complement.
TTCCAGTGCCAGACACCTTTGCTATATCTGACCCCTGGCCAAACTCTTTGAGTGGGTGTAGTGCCCCGTGTAGAGCAATTTTAACATTGTTTGCTCTCCTCCTTCATGTGTGGTAAAGTTGTTTGTTCCAGTCAGAATACAGTCCCATTGTTTTCCATACAGGGTAATCTGTAACTTTTTTCCAGCTTTTGTGGAATGAGAATTTCTGTTCAGGCTTGGTGATGTTTAGGAGTTTTCTATATGCGTATTATCACGTGTCTTATCACCCTTGCATGTCAGTAAAAAATTCTCGAAGTGGGTGAGCTCTCAAGTAGCCTCCTAAAGACACATAAGGAGGTTTGAGAACCAGTGTCCGACCTGGAAGTAGCAAAAGCATTCTCATTCAACCATCCCAAAATCTCCCGTCTCAGCAATATGCCTCAGAGTTTTGCAACCTTCTCCTCCTGCCGTAGACCAAAGACCACTGTTGAATCCTGGTGTAAAGTGTTAATTGACCTCTTGTCCCTCCCAAACCTGGAGAGTGTTTAACATTATCAGAGAAATGTTGACCTTAGCATCCCTTTGTCTTTTGGGGTTTCATTGGACCACTCCTAGTGATTCCCCATTTAATGTAAGATCCATCCTGCACCAGTCCTTCTCCGAGTCCAGTGGATTAGAAAGAGCAGATGGGCAGCGTAATAATAGGTGAGGGGACTGAGAACCCCCAGCTCACGTTGGATTGGTTTCAGAGTCCTTTGGTATCTGCTTATTCTTTCCCTTTTCCCTTGCCAGGCATAGTCCGAGCAGCATATAGTCTATAGGTGTATGCAAGGTCAGTGTTTAAAACATGTATAATATCCGCTTGGGGACGGACATTTTAAAGGCTGCTATCAGGCTCAGCAATGAGAGGGTTTTGTGGCTCTGCTGGTACTACCTCTTTCAAGTACATGAAGACGATTTCTTTGGTTTCCACAGAGGTGTTGGCTAGGTACAGACCCAAGTATCTGATTGAAGTATCTCTCCACTTTAGGGGCCTTATTTATTGTACCATCTCCATTCGTTCCCTTCAGGAGTGAAATGTTTAAGATTTCTGACTTAGCTAAGTTTATTTTAAAGTCTGATGCGCTGATAGGTCTTCAGTTCAGCCGTTACATGCGGTAAAGAGTTAATGGGGTTTGTCACAGAGAGGAAGATGTTGCCCACAAACATGGTAAGCTTAGTGATTTACGTCCCTAACTTTATGCCCTTGATGGTAGTGTTTAGCGCCAGGACGCCCTTGGGCAACAGTGCGCTCTATAAATATTACTAACATTAACAGTCGTATTTTCTGGGCCGAGGTTCTAGCATTAGCGCGACTAGAAGGGGTGACCATGAGGCCCCCTGTCTGGCACCCATCCATTTAGCACCCACTGTGAGACGGAACACTTACCTATGATTTCTCCCCCCCCCCTCTTTTTTGATGTAGCATCCATTTTTCATATGCATTTAGCTGACCTTTAGAGCAGTACATTTGTACTGAATAGACAAACTCGATCTGCTTGTCATCCAAATGTCAAAACTGTTGGCTTTCGCATTGGTTATTAAGGCACGTTTTGCATTTTCAGTGCTTGGGGTGAAAAAGCAATTGCTACACGCGAAAAGGAAGCAAACACATTAATAGATTTTTACTCATTCTGATAAGGTACAGCAGCTTTTAATTAGGATAAATTATACATCAAGTATTGGATTCTAGGCAATATTGTGATTGGCAATGAACATAAAATATTAATTCCTTCATTTAAAGTCACGCAGATGAAGACTTCTTGAGAATACATACTTCTTGTACCGAGTAGCACCTTAGGAGAAAGTCACAATTTAGATTGCATTGTTGCTGAGTGGTTGATGTGACATCTTTTGAAACTGTTCATGTCAGCAGTTGCTGTGCCCTGTGGAAGAGAAGCTTGTGTTATTATACAGCAAAGACAGACTGGCGAGCTCCTCACGACTCCAACAAAGATATTTCTGCTCATGTATGTCATTATACGGCTGAGATGGAAATAGGCTTATGTAGTATTTTGGCAAACAGATTTCACATATCGGATCGCAGAGCGGTGATTTGATGTTCAGCAGTTGGGAATATTTCAGAATTACACCACCTGAATTCGTATGTCTTTATCAGAGTTTTTTCCCATTATTACTCTCTCTTGGCAGGCAAATGTAACACAAAGGTTGATGCAGTCTCCTCTAACTGATTAGCCGTACCCACAATACTACAAATGTAATATGTACCATTACATATTCTTAGAATATGTAAAAAAATTACAATACACAATACGGCTTTTTCTGAAAATGTACTCGCATAAGTATATATAACCAGGAACTGAAGAGATATAATCATATCACCCCTATCATAATCGAAATCCAGTGGCTCCCCTTGCCTGGCAACACCACCTGCATCATTTACCAGCCCTCAGTCTGTTTTTGCAGGTAAGCTCACCATCTCTGATGGTTCTTGGCACACCTGCAGCTGGGACACCATCAGACTTCGAACTGTAAACAAAAAGAGAAAGATAAGGCAGCAGGCCTTTTCCATCTACGCACTGGAACAACATTCCCCTATCCATCAGGATCGCTCCAATGCTCCGCCAGTTTACGAAACAGTTGAAAACTCACCTCCTTAAATAACCCGATATCATTATGCATTAGCTGTCCTTAACCCACCTTCCTTTTCTTGTACTCATTGACTTTATATTTGTGCTTGACCATGTACAGCACTGTCAATGAATCAGGGTTTTGTAAAGCGCACTACCCATCCGTTAGGGTCTCAAGGCGCTAGGGGGTGGGTGTGAGCAGCTCCGTTAGGGTAATTCGAAGAGCCAGGTCTTGAGGTCCCTCCTGAATTGGTGCAGCGCAGGGCTTCGCCAGAGGTGAATGTGGAGATCGTTCCAGGTCCAGGCTGTGAGGTAGGAGAAGGACTTTCCACCTGCTCTGGTCCTGTAGAAGCATGGGTCGGTGGCTAGGGAGAGGTCGGCTGAGCGGAGGTTTCTCGCATGGAAGGAGATGCCCCAAGAGAAAGTATTGGGGTCCAGTGTTGTGGAGGGCCTTGTAGACATGCGTGGGCAGCTTGAAAGTTATTCTTCTTTCGACGGGGAGCCAGTGAAGGTCGCGGAGGTGTTGGGTGATGTGGTTGTGCCATGAGATATCGAGGACTAGTCTGGCTGCGGCATTCCGGACAGTCTGGAGTTTGGGGAGGAGTTTTTTTGTTGATTCCTGCTCCCTTTGGCTAGGTTTGGGCTATAAAATAAGCATATACATACCTAGAGACATATATAAAGTGCAGTGCTAGATGTTGAGCTCCAAAATACATGGCGATATGACATTGCAAGTGGGACTGCCTCCTCTCTGCAAGGCACCCCAGGTTTGACAGTCATGTCGTGCTTGAAGACAATTTGATGCACTCAAAAGCCATGGCGTGAAGGACAAAAATTAAAGCCTCCTATCTTATGGCATTTTGTTGAGGACATGGGAACATAGTGGCTTAGGGAAACTAAAGCTGAATATGCTCCAGTGCGTGCCACCTTTCGAAAGTGGCCTCTGTTTTTGGTCCTACATTTATCTTTGCCGTCAAAGTTGTTGGTCCCGGTTTAACTGAGGACTACTCAGGATGACCCTCTAATGCCTGGGGGTGTAAGGCATAGATCCTACCTGTTCAGGGTTCTTACGCTTAATTTTAGGAACTCACAAATCCTCCTCGGATGTACTGTCACCCTGGTTTATTCTGCGACCAGTTGATTGTCAACACTCCATGGATAGTATTATGAATTTCTTCTTTGCGTTCTGCTTCTGTTGTCTTTGATGTTTCAGGGTGCAAACAGTACACATCATTTACACATGATGGTAGTTCTTGCACTGACAATGTTGAGGCTGGTATATGAACACTGTCTTTTGAGCTCTGGCATCATTAAGGGTGACCTCTGTAGGACTCAGACTTGTCTGCTGATGCTGATGGAACTCCTTTCATGTTTGCTAAGTGGGACAAACATGCCACTCGTATATTGCTATGTTTATGTCATTCATACCCTGTCATGTCCCGGTCTGTGACACTCTTTACTGCCGAGGATTCACACTATGAATAACCTTTCTGCTGTAACCTGCCTTCGGCTGTGTTGCTGTCATGGGCAAATATGAGAAGATAGTGCCAGCAAGCCAGCCGTTTGTATACATGGAGAGTGTTCAGAACTGAGGATATGAGAAAATTGGTTAGCATCATTACCCTAGCTGCTCGGAGAATGTGTGCTTTATACGCACCCACTACATGGACTGAGTACAACCTTAAGGACATCATGAATTCCATTGCAACTGGGTGTAAGATCCCCACAGACCAGATCAGTGTCACCACTGCACAAATCATCAGTTTTCACTGTAACATAGGGAAAAAAGCTGGTAGGGTCACTGGGGTAGAAAACACAGAGGCGTCACAGAAGAGGTCATTTATGCCCACACACATTCCCTAAAAGACCTGTGTAAAGCGTACTATTTTCTTAATCGTTAACCATCAAAAAGGTGACAGTGGAGAGAAAAACCAGCACAATCCCCAATACAAGTAGCCCCTGTTTATCAAAGACTACATTTAAATTAAGAATGGTGCTACGACATGCTACACTCCTGCTACCACAAGGTGCATCTAAGGTAATTAGCAGCGGTAATCCCTACAATATAGATCCCAAATTCTCTGGAGCACTCAACAACCTAAGGTCAAGAGGGATGTAAATGTAGTTCAAAAGATAATAAAGATTTTGAATTGGATACAAACGGACACTTTTAATGCCACATCAAAAATAGATACAATTAGCTTCAACACACTTGTAGTAAACCCAGATAAAAAGTACAACTGTAACAATTGACTGGGGCAGTTTTGTTATACAGAGGATAAAAGACAGAATGAATGGTGTATCATGAGATTTTTCCAAAAATACAATGTTTATAATTCACATCAAAGCTGAATAATGGTTTGTAAGCGCAATGGGCATTGCCACTACAACCAACACGTATTTCTTCTGATTACTTCCTCAGGGCTGTAATGACACAGTTATAGTGTATATATATTGGTATAATGATACCAAATTATAATAAGAGAAGTGATGGAAAATGATTCCATTTCATGACCTTTGTGGAAGTGCCCAAGACAAGCACATGCAAGTTGACTAGAAATAAGAAAATAATCACCATATTGTGAAAGACTTGCAGAGGAAACCTCAACCCAGAGTGCATTGTAAATACAAATCAATCAGTCATTTTTTAAGCGCACTACATACCCGCGAGGGTCTCAAGGCGCTGGGGGGGGGGAGGTGGGGGCCACTACTGTTCGAACAGCCAGGTCTTTAGTGTTCTCCTGAAGGTCAGCAGGTCTTGGGTCTGTCGTAGGCTCAGTGGGAGGGTGTTCCATGTTTTGGCGGCGAGGTGGGAGAAGGATCTCCCGCCGGTGGTTGTTCTTTGGATGCGCGGGACGGTGGCGAGTGAGAGGTGGCGGGGCGTAGCTGGCGGTTGGGGGTGTAGAAGGAGAGCCGTGTGTTGAGGTAGACTGGGACGGTCTTGTGGAGTGCCTTGTGTGCGTGGATGAGGAGCTTGAAGGATATCCTCTTGTTGACGGGGAGCCACTGCAGGTTTCTCAGGTGGGGTGGTGATGTGGCTGTGTCGTGGTACATCGAGGATCAGTCGCGCTGAGGCGTTTTGGATGCGTTGTAGTCGATTGATGAACTTGGTCGGGGCTCCCCCGTAGAGGGCGTTTCCGTAGTCGAGTCTGCTGCTGACAAGGGCCTGGAAGTCTGTCTTGCTTGTATCTGTCAGGATCCATCTGTAGATCTTGCGAAGCATGCGGAGGGTGTTGAAGCAGGAGGAGGAGGCGGCGTTGACTTGCTTGGTCATTGAGAGTGTTGAGTAGAGGATGATTCCCAGGTTGCGTGCGTGGTCGGTGGGGGTCGGGGCTGCCCCCAGTGCTGTTGGCCACCAGGAGTCGTCCCAGGCTGACGGGTTGGAGCCCAGGATGAGGACCTCCGTCTTGTCCGAGTTCAGCTTCAGACGGCTGATCTTCAGCCAGTCGGCGACGGCCTTCATTCCTTCATGGAGGTTGGCTTTGGTGGTGATGGGGTCCTTGGTGAAGGAGAGGATCAGTTGACTGTCGTCGGCATAGGAGATTATGTTGAGGTCGTGCTGTGGGGCGACGTGGGCAAGCTGGGCGATATAAATGTTGAACAGTGTTGGGCTGAGGGAGGATCCTTGGGGTACGCCGCAGATGATCGTGATGGCTTCACAATGGAACGGGGGGAGGCGGATGCTCTGAGTTCTGCTGGAGAGGAAGGAGGTGGTCCATTCCAGAGACTTGTCTCGGATCCCTCCGGTGTGGAGGCGTGCGTGTAGTGTGCGGTGGCAGACGGTGTCGAAGGTGGTGGAGAGGTCTAGGAGGATGAGTGCTGCAGTCTCCCCGTTGTCTAGTAGGGTCCTGATGACGTTGGTGGCGACGATGAGGGCGGTCTCGGTGCTGTGGTTGCTGCGGAACCCTGACTGGGAAGGTTGTATGTTTTTTCAACGAACTCCGTTGTAATGTATGCCTTTACCACGCATGCGTTACAACGGAATGCTATTTACACGCCTATCTTATTCCACGTATTTTAGCGTGGTGACGTCATAAGTAAAAAAAAAAACGTCCGTTTCCTTCCTCTGCGATGCCGATTGCCTGCACATCACGTCTAAAGGTAACCCTCCTTTTTTATATGTACCCTTTACCACACATGCCTTTACTACGTACCTCGTAGTAAAAGTATGCGTGGTAAAGGCTGTCGTTGTAACCACGCATGCGTTGTAATGCATGCGTGGTTAAAGTTTTCGTTGAAACTGCCTCGTTGTAGTGGCCGTTTCCCGACTGGGAAGGGTCCAGGATTCTGTTCTCTTCGAGGTATCGGGTTAGCTGTCTGTTAACGATTTTCTCGATGACCTTGGCCGGGAAGGGGAGCAGAGAGATGGGTCGGAAGTTCTTGAGGTCTCTTGGGTCTGCCTTGGGTTTTTTGAGTAGGGCGTTGATCTTGGCGTGTTTCCAGCTCTCTGGGAAGGTCGTGGTCTCAAGGGAGAGATTGATGATGTTGTGTAGGTGGGGTGCGATGGAGCTGCTTGCTTTGTTGAAGACGTGGTGCGGGAATGGGTCTGATGGAGAGCCGGAGTGGATTGTGCTCATGGTCTTGATGTTGTCATCGACGCTCACACTGGTCCAGACTAGCAAGGGGACGTGGTCCCCCGGTGTGCGGAGGGTCTGTTGTGTTGCTGTCTGTTGGGGCTGTCTGGGCTGTCTGGGTGTTGAAGCTGTTGTGGATGTCTTCTATCTTGCGGTGGAAGAAGGTGGTGATGGAGTCGCACAGGGCTTGCGACAGCAGGATATCGTTGGAGCTAGGATTGGGGAGTTCCTTCACGATGTTGAAGAGCTCCTTGCTGTCGTGTGCGTTGTTGTCGGGGCGGCCTTTGAAGGAGGTCTTTTTGGCAGCCCTGATGAGGTGGTGGTGGTTGCGGACGGTGTCCTTGTGTGCTGCGTGTGATGTGAATGTTACCAGGACAAAGTGAAAAACCACAAACCTACAACCCCCTGAACATGACTCTTCCTTAGCAGTGTGAAAAATAATAAGAGAGCAAAGATCAGCAATAAGACCAGGAGATGGGAAAAGTACATCTCTGGTCGAATTTCAACAAGAAGCTTGGAGTGAAGCCCTTTAAATATTGCTTTAAAACCACCAGTCCTGCCTGCCCTGCCTCCTTCACCATATTGACGTTGACACCAATGCCACGAGAACACAAATGAAAGACAACAGAAGTCAAAGCCCAGTGCTAACGCAATGCACTAAGAACAAGTTAGACATACATATCGTTTGACAGAAATATTCACATATAATATGATTAGTAGCCACAAACAAGATGGATGCACTTTGAAACTGAAAAATAGAACACGAACTGGTAACAACATTTACATTTTTCAAGGCTTGGAATGGCTTTTGTGGCATATTTTGAGCTTTGGAAATATGTTTTACGAAGGTACTGGCTTACAGTTCTTAACCCTAATTAATAAAACAAATTGAGATCGCCTAATTTGGATTTCTGCTGGGCACCCATCCTGAATTAATAGGAACCCATCAATAATATCCTGTCTTTCTCGGAAGTCAGGTTAGGGTCATGGCAAAAAAGAGACACACAATAAAACAAAGCAAGTCGAGCTAACCCTAACCAGCAAATTGAAGACAACAGTGTTAATTTCATAGTGCCTGCATCAGCACTCCTCTGTTGCAGTTATTGACATGTTTCAAGCACATGCACATTCACCAAACGACAGGCAGTAAATCTACATGGTAAACCAAACTCTAGATGAAATGAAATCCTAGAGGTGGCAGGAGGTGCAGAAACAACATAAATGGATTCTCATTGGCTGTCAGAAATGTAACAGTCTCATAACTCTTGTACTTTTCTCCATAGACTGCAGCGAGCACATCGTTCGGCTTGTACACACCTCTGCGGCAAACTGAGAAGAGGGGTTTCCTGATTTAGTCTGTCTAACGCGCTTGATGTAGCTTGTCTTCTGTAATATTTCTTTTGTCCATAGGAGATTTCAGGCAAGCCTTATACACTTGTAATCAAAGGATTTTTGCTGAATAACTTTAAAAATGTTACCGGTGGGTTTGCTGTCTCCTTACCTTTGATCTTGGCAACATTTACAAACTCTCTCAATACATATTCAGGGGCATTTGATCTGATTTCAGGCAGATGTTTGTCTGGACAATAATTATTGCAGTGGCTTCCATATTTAATAATATTGACTAGCGGCAAGGCAACGACTACATGGACATCATCTTCAACGCATCCATACTAGTATTTAAAAAAAGAGATGAAAAAATAACGCAAAATCTTTTCCTTCCCCCTCTGTGATCTTACAAATGCCAAGGACATTACACACGAGTGGTATTATATGGATGCAGTGATTTTTTCATATGTACCATGGCTGAGTCAATGTTCATGATTGTTTCTCTAATCAAAAGTTTAGATCTAAAAAATTTAACAAGCCCTGCCTTTAGGTTCATCGGAAATTTCTGGTTTGGAGTTAGATATTTCAGGATGCCCAATGTGCATGAAAATGCTATTCAATGTTGCTCATCACACAGTTAAAAAAACAGCTTGTCCACACATATATATTGTATTTTATTCTTATAGTTTTCTAGCCTGCTCTTAGGCTGTGTGGCATTTGCGCCCTTTACATACAAAATTGTAACTTCAAATATAACGCATGCTTCACATAAGATATAAACATAAAAGTATAGTGGCAGTGATAGGAAAATTTAGATTAGTCTGCGTGACTGAGAATGGAACAGAAGTTAGAAAACAATATTTAAAGCAGTAGAGGATGGGCGAGGATCTGTGTAGGCACCTATTGAATGGAAGGCATAGGACAGATAATGTATGCCACAATAAAACAGTATGGGAGGTTAAGTTGGCGACATAGCTTAGCTGTTGAAATTAGACAGGAAGCAATAATCCATCACTTGGGTTAAAGACACCATTTATTTGAGAGATAATCATAACCTTAATAAGGGGGTATTTAATTGTCCCTGAATGCGAGTAAATTGGTGGTATGCCTATCTCCGGTGATATGCAGTTCCAGAAAGTTGTTTGTGCCTTGGAGAACTACTGGATTTAAATTTGGGGTTTTTCATTGCAGCGAGTCTCTGATTCAGAGACCTCTTTGGGCTTACAGAATATGCGCATGTCAGATAGGTAAGTGGGAGTCTGTAGGTAAATTGCTTTGTATGTTAAAAATACAATCTTGAATCTCATGTTAGTACCTAAAAGTAATCTGGTGTAATTCTCTTCCTGTCAAACCTATGCTGTTCTTTCAAAGCTGGGATAAGACTCTGTGAAGATTGAGGGAGCTGGAAAAGACTGCATTAGACTCATTGATAAGGCATTGCCCAAATCGAGACACAAGATTACCAGTGTCTGTGCTGCTGTTTTCAGGTGTGTAGGGCAGAGAAGATTTCTGATCTTTTTGTATGTGATAATTGGCCATTCTGGCTGCAATATGTATTTGACTAATGGCAAGAAAGAGTAGAGTGAACCTAATGAATCTTACTGATGGGTAGATCGAGGGGAGAAGATCCTACTCTGTTTATTGATGAGTGTGTGGTCAATGGTATTTTTGTGCTTTGGCATGGTTTAAATTGGACTTTTCAAGGATTTGTTGATAAAGGAAGTTGTTCAACTTTTATGTTCGTAGATTTATTAAGCAGGCTCAAAGTGTTCAGATAAAGGGTTCGATTTAGAATTTTGCAGATGGTTTAATATCCTTGAGGGGGGTTTGAGTTTGAGTTTAAAACATTTATAGAGCGCACGTTCACCTGGCGGTTTCATGGCGCTGAAGTGTACCGGGCCCAGAGAACAAGAAGTCAGAAGAGAGGCAGAACAGAACAATTATAGTGGAAAGGCTTGTGTAAAAAGAAAAGTTTTTAGCGCCTTTCGGAAATAAGAATATTGAGTAGAAGATCTGAGGTGGGCGGGAAGAGAGTTCCAGAAAACGGGGGCAAGCGTGGAAAATTTGTGGAGTACTTTACTCTATTGCCTAGATTGGACATCCCACCCACCAGATTTAGTGATGTCAGTCACCCTCACAGACATATCTATAAATTGGCAGGAACCAGCAAGTCCTGTCAATGTTGGAAAAGTTTGATGGGACGGCTCTGCCAAAAATGATGGCTGGCCATTAAACGTTTTCAAAGTTTTACATTTTTCAAAAACTAAACTCCTAAAGCTGATGTTTAAATGTAAACTATTAGTTCCCACATCCTACACCATGGGAGTTCGTCCATGGAACAATAACTTCACTTTAACTGTAATTTGTATGCACATTTTAGAGGCTTTTAAGTATATGAAGTGGAAAGCAGTGTATATTTTTTTTCGAGAAGTGGACAAGCTTGGGCTATGGGAATGATGGAGAAACATGAATCACATGGGGCAGTGGGTATTTGGGGGTGAGGCAGCACACGACGGAAAGAGCAAGTAAACCTATACCTATGTACCCTCAAGGAGTGCTTAAAGACAGAGAAAAAAGTTCACGTCTATCGCATGAACCGCTATAAGGATTTACACCAGACTTGGCATGAAAGTAGAACTTTACTTAGAAATTGGGCCTTTGTTTGTTTGGTGTAAATCCGTTTAATGCTTCTAAATATTATTGTAAGGTGCCAGGAGGGCTTGTAGGTGTTAACACTTTTCTATATACTGTCAGCTGTTAAGCCATTTGTTTATTTGCTTATATTTTTGGCACTGTTTGGTGAATATGCATCCATGTCCAGCACTTATTGTGTTTGGTGTATTTTTTGGATTACTCTTAGTATTTCCAGATTTGTGCAGAACCATGAAAGCGGCAGTCGAAAAAGGTGCAAAGAAGTGTTTATTTGTTTCTGAGTTTGGCACTGTAGGGTTTGTCAGAAGCTTGAAAGAATTGCTGGTCTGTTGGTTAGTCAAGTTTTGTTTCAATCTCTAAAGGGGGAGCAAAGTTAAAAGGGTGGACCAATAAAATGTTTATTTTCTTATAACTGTGGAGCATATTAATGACTTTGCTACACAGCTGGCTACCTATTAGCAAGTTGCAAACAGTGCAGGTATTTAAGGTTTTGTAGCAGAATGAAATCTTTTTGATTTACTAATAACCTTGGTACCATTTAATTGATCAGTACAAAATGTGGCTGAGACTACAGTAGTCGCTTAAATCCCCATCAACACACATACTGCCCAAGGGAATGATTGTACTCACTTCTTATGTGGTTGCTGGGCTATCAAGGTTTATGACAAAAGTAATCAAGTGTAAAGATTACCCCAAAACTAATATTTCCAATGTTTTTAATCGAGCTGGGAGACTGCAATGTTCCTGCTCTGGGGTAATGGGGGCTACTGGACTGGACTGTGATTTAGGTGGGAACCTTAAACTCAAATGCCTCGTCTGCTGTGAATAAATGGGTGAAACCATTGATCCCTAAATCAACACTCCGAAATGGAGAAAACCCCAGGAGGGCAATGATTGATTTGTAAAATATAGAGTAATGGTGCCCACCCTCTGCTCAGAAGCCCTTGACTGCTTCTATTAGAGGTTGGCTTGCCAAATACCAAAGTTACGTAGTCCTGAATCCACCTCATGCTGCTCTAATCCACTACCAGACACTCCTTGCCTCTTTATATCACTCTTGCAAGTTGCTGCTTTCTCCCTTTAAGACAGGTTTTCTGTCTTTCTCATCCTCTTTCTTTCCAGCTTTTGTGTTTTTTAGGTCACAGCAGTTTGCTAAAGACATATTGTGAACATTGAAGTTGACCTAGGAATGCATTCAGCCCATTGCTTACCATTGCCTTTTTGATCTGTAACTCAAATGTTCTGGCTTTCTACTTGCTGGTTTTATTTGCTTTAGGCTGTCTAGCTCGAGTTCATCCCTCCCGTTGCCCAAACTTGTTTACTGTATTCTTCCACAAACTTGCTTGCTTTCTGTAAACAGGCATTTAGATCTTGTTCTTATCCTGTCACATTTGCTGTGCATTCAAAGACAGAGATGAGATGTCAGGCTGTCTCTTCCAGGGAGCTTGGTGTTTATTTCTCTTTCTCTGACTTCAAAGTGAGAGGATTTATGTGAAATCACGCTAGCTAGTTGGTTTCTGATTGAGGAAGGCTGTATAGATGGTTTTTTTTCTAGTGCACAACAACATTTAAATGTCTGTAAAAGAACTGTGCTGACGATAAAATCAATTTATTGGGTGATGACATTTCCACATATTATTGTTTGTGCACTTGATACTTTTATCAGTGAAACTGTATGTGAGGGCAAATGTAATGGTCCTTTCAATGGAAGATATGTTGTCTGTAATGGCCGTACGGTACCATACCATGAATACTCCATGTTATCCCACTCCACTCTGCACGACTCCACACTACTGCACTGTATTCTGCTCCACTCAACGCCATTCCACTCCACACTGCGTCACTGCACTCTTCTCTGCACCACTCCACTCTATGCCTCTCTGCTCTACACCACTTCACTCCACGCCAATACACTGTACCCGACATGCTCTACTATGCACCGCTGCACTCTTGGCCACTGCACTCTACACCACTCCGCCTCACTCTATGCCACCCTGCTCTGCAACACAGCACTCTATGCCACTGCACTCTATGCCAATGCACTCTACATCACTTTACTCAAACCCAATGCACTCTACGCCAACCTACTCTGCACCGAATCACTGTACTCCACTGTAATCTATGCTACTCTGTTATACACTGTCACTGCACTCTACTCTGTTCTACTCTGCACCACTGTGCTCTACGCCACTGCTTTCTACCCCACACTACTCTGCACCCTAAACACTCTACTCTGCGCCACTGCACTCTACACCAATGCACTCCTCTGCGCTCTACTATACACCACTGCACTCTGCAACAGTATACTCTGCAACACTGTACTCTCTGCCTCTCTACGTTTTGCCATTTTATACCACTGAACTCTATGCCAATCCACTCAAAGCCACTCTAGCCTACTCTGCACCGCTGCACTCTGATACTCTATTCATTCTACTCTGAAGCAATCAACTCTTCCACTCCTCACCGTGTGACTCCGCAGCACACCACTGCACTCTGCAGCACTCTACTCAATACCAATACACTTTACGCCACTTCACTCCATGGCAATCTTCTTTACGCCTCTGCACTCCATGCTAATCTACTCTGCACTATATGCCACTTTACTCTAATTTATGCCTCTGCACTATACTCCACTCTACCCCACTGCACTCTGTCAGTTTACTCTGCACTACTGTACACCACTGCACTCTACACCAATGCACTTTATACCACACTGCACTTTATACCACACTGCACACTCTGCCACTGATCTCTCTGCCTGCCTCTGAAATCTCTGCCTGCAACTGAGCTCTCTGCCTGCCACTGAACTCTCTGCTACTCTTCTCTGCGCCACTCTTCAATCTACTAAGCAGCACTTTACTGTATGCTACTGCACTCTCCTCCGCACCAGTCTATGCCACTCTTCGGCACTCTCTGCCACTCTAATCTACTGTGCACTACTGCACTCTGACATTGCATTCTATGCCACATCACTCCACGCCTCTCTACTATGTTTCACCCTACTCTATGCAGTGCACTCTACCCCACTCTACTATGCCCCACTGTACTCTTCACCACTTCAGTCTACACCACTCCACAACACTGCACTCTACATCACTACTCTATACCACTCCTCTCTGCACCACTTCACTCTACTCTGAAACAATCAACTCTATGGCACTGCACTCCATGTCTCTGCACTTTATGCCACACTACTCCACGCTGCGTCACTCCACCCTATGCCACTGCAGTCAACAATTTGCCATGCTACGCCACTGTGCTCTGCGCCACTACTCTATGCCACTGCACTCTATCCTGCACCACTATACATAACCCTTCACCACTCCTCTTCACTCTAAACAATCTACTCTCTGCCACACCACTCTATAGCACTGAACTCTATGCCACTCTGCGCCACTCCACTCCGCTCCACTCTCCTCTGTTCCACTCTATGCCACTGCACTCTACGCGTCTCTACTCTAAACCACAGCACTCTACACCACTTCACTGTTCACCACTTTACTCAAAACCAATGCACCCTACACCACTGTACCTATGCCAACTACTTTGCACCACTGCACTTGATGCCACTATATGCTAATCTGATAGACTTCTAGCTGCAGATTCCTTACCTTTAAATTTCACAGGCATCAGGCTGGATCCGTAAACTTTTGCTGAACAATACCCCTTGCACGTGACGTCGTGAGGCGCGATTCAGCTCCGAGTGACATTGTCGGTAGCATTGGTTATGACGTTGCGGTCAACTGTTTAGGCACCACCCAGGTGCGCCGACGTCAGTTCTTTTCTTATCGTGCCAGTTAAGCGCCGATCCGGGAAGAGCTACCCCTCTGTCGCTTTTTGACAGGTATTTTCTCAACTTTTTGTTGACTTCAGAATTTTTTCCAGCATTTGTGTGCGAGGATGTCTTCGAGGAAGACCGGGTTCAAGCTGTGCAGTGCCTGCCACATGATGCCGGTTACCGAACCCCACCTTGTCTGTCTCTGGTGTCTCGAGCGCGACCACAATTCGAAGTCATGCTCGGACTATCATACTATGGCCCTGGAGACCTTATGGGAGCAGGCTATGAAACTCCTTGTGGCCTGGCAGTCGGCACCGTCCTGCAAGACTCCGCGGAGAGACCGGAGCCTAAAGTTCTCTTCATTCCACTTGAGGTCTTCGGGACACTCGGGCAATAGGCACAAGAAGAAGAAGTCCAAGATGACTTGATCTTCACCTCCGCTGTTATCTGTCGACAAAAGAAGTAAGGAGCACCAACACTCTAGGCACGGTTCTGCGGAGCCGGAGCCAGGGTTGACTTTGCACCACCCTCCCTTTCCAGGAGCCGAAGCTACCCCTGCTCAAATTAAATAATTATATGAGGCCATGTGCTTTGCGTTTGAGCAGGCTAACCCCTCTGGTGAACCCTTGGAACAACAGGGTCGGAAGGGGCTCATCGGATTCGATGCCGTTGGCTCTGGCCACGGCACTGGTGGGGCTTCGGGGATCTGATCCAGGATCCAGGTTGACGCCTGTCGTGCCATCACAACCTCCTCTGGCGTCGGACCTGAAGTCGGTGCGTTTGGTGCCGCATTCTTGACGACATGGAGTCGGAACGGCGTTGCTCAAAGCAGATTCCGACACCGATTAAACCCAGGGGTTCTATGTTGTCGTCTGAACACTTTGAGGATGTGTTAGGCTCGGGGGAAGAATGGGAGGGATCGATGGACCCATTGGAACACCAGTATGACAATGCAGAGCAGTTGGACTGGTATGGGGAACTTGGGGAAGCCAGTGAACTGACCACTTCACTAGATACTGGCATGCTCTCTCCGGCAACTGTGGCTACGGAGGAGGGAGCATCTTATGCTATGGTGGTTAAAAGGGCGTCCGAGGTCCTCGGTCTAGAACTGCCTTCCAAGCAGGTCAGCAATAAGCTCCTGGTCGAAATTCTTTAGCCTGGGACTTCCAGCTCCGGACCCCTTTTGCCTTTTAATGAAGCACTAACTGATGTCCTTCTAGGCATGTGATCCAAGCCTAGCACAGGGGCTCCTGTGAGTAGGACAATTGCACTCTGCCATAGCCCAGCTCCGGGAGACTCAAAGTTCCTCAGCCAACACCCCATCCCCAAAAGTTTTGGGGTGCAGGCCTCTACATCCCAGGGTGCATTCTCTTCCGCCCCTCCGGATAGGGAATACAAGAGGCTGGAATCACTTGGTAAGAAGATGTTTTCTTCCTCCAGCCTGGCCTTGCAGTCAGTGAATACTGCAGGCTTATTGGGCTATTTCTCCCACTCCCTTTGGGAGACTGTTGCGCAAGTGCTGCCACAAGTCCCAGAGGAGGCCCTGCTTTCTCAGGCAGTTAAGGACAGAGATGCAGCAGAATTCACCATAAGCTGTGGCCTTGATGCTGCAGATTCACTGGGCAGATCGATTTCCTCGACAGAGGACTTGAGGCGCCACACCTGGCTTAAGACAACTGGCTTCTCGGGCGATGTCCAGGCAAATTCTATGGACATGCCTTTTGATTGAACCCTTGTTTTTGGAGAGAAGACAGATTCAGCCCTAGTGAGGTTCAACGACTCTTGAGCTACGGCCAGATCCTTGGGCCTCTCTTCTACAACTCGTGGCCAGTGCAGCTTTCGCACCTTTTGTGGCAACAGGCGGGGTTTCCAGCTGCATCAGCCCTATCCCAGCCATCGTATTGCACAGGCTTCTCAAGGCATGCGGGGACGTGGACACGGTTTATTCTGACCTTGGAATGGCAGCCAGAAGTCATCGGCCACCCTGCCCACGGTAGTTGCAGCCTCCAAGCACTCCTAGTCTGACTCTGCAAGACCACACCACTCCAGTTGGCGGGAGAATCCATCATCATCTCCCCCACTGGAGGTCCATAACATCGGACAAGTGGGTCTTGAAGATCATTCAGGAGGGCTATTCTCTGCCTTTTCTTTCTTTTACTCCTCCCATTCTGCCAAATCAGGAACGGTCGACAGAGGAGCTAATGGTAGCTCACCAGCACCATGAAAGTAGCTCTCAGAGTTGAAAACAAGCGAAGACAATCTCAGAGAGTTTGTGCATATTAAAGAAGGTAGCACCGCTCACTTCACAACACTTGGAGTGAAAGCCAACCAAACCAGTAGCAGCGCCTTATAATAACACTCTAACACAAACTGAGTTGGGTTATGGGGTCTGCCACATTCCCGTTTGTATCCACTCTAGCTCTAAATCATGAGGAGATTGGCCATGTTAAACGCGCTGCTCTATCAGTCTCAGCACATATGTGAACAATGCACTATCAAAGATTGACAGTAGTAATCAGTGCTGACCCACCAAAATGTGGGGCTGTAGGAGCCAGAGAGAAAGTGTGTTAGGAGCATGATCAACCCAAGAGCTGAGAGGAGCAGGGCATGGATCCAGAGCAAATAAAAAATAAGAGACTCATCTGCATTCCTTTGTGTCTGTCTGTCTGACATGGTGTCCCTCCCTAATAAACAGTGTTGTTTCCTGGAAGCTACACCTCCAGTCAAGGACTGTCAAATGTGTATGCTGGCCCACATCATAAGGATTTTATCTTTGGTGCAATTGTGTCCGTTAATGGCATATTAGTGCCCATGGTGTAATAATGGTCATTCTTGACTATTATAGGTATTTTTTAGTATAGTTTTCTCATACCTGCTGTCATCATTGACATGTTAAGAGCATGACTGGCCTACGTTTAGCTACTCCTGACAGAGTGATGACTGTTCCTCTCATAATAAATCTATAACTGTTATACGTTGGGCATCCTGGATGTTATGGGGTCCAGCCTTAGTACGCTGGCCTTGGTAAAACGGTGGCCATTATTCACATAACATAGGCATCCTTGGTGGGCATCCATTACCTATGATTGTAATACCTGGGTACTGTCAGCAAATTCGGTCTATGTGAGGTATTTTTACATGATAGTACTTATATTTGTGGATTGTGTGTTTTCTAAAAATGAAAACTGATATTTTAAAGGCAAATATTTTTTCAGAAAAGATCATTTATTCTGGAAACTGATTTTGTTTGGCCAAAATGGAAACTGGTATTTGATTGAAAAAATATGCGTATTTTCAAAAACTAATATGCTGACAAAGACAGAATATTTTAGTTCTAAAACACATTTAAAAAGTTGATAGCCGAATGATAATTCAAGCCGAGTTGAGGGGGGGACTTACTGCTCTAGTTTTGTCCTTTGTGCCTCAGAGCATTTCATTCTAACCATTGCCCAACAGTGCTCTGCTTTGGGAACTCTCAAGGGTTATTTTTCTGCTGTGTCTAAGTTTTTTGCGACTGCCAGACCAACCTTCTCTCTTTAGGTTTCAGAATGTAAATATGATTCTGAAGGGGCTGTCTCACTTGTTTCTACCCACGCCCTTTGTTATGCCGCAGTGGGACCTTAATTTGGTTCTCACTTATCTTATGTGTGCTCCCTTTGAGCCCTTACACAACTGTCCCCTCCGGCTGATTACCATCAAGGCAGCCTTTTGAGTAACAATGGTGTCTTTTTCCAGACAAAGTGATGCTTCGCACCCGTGCTTCATTTTTGCCAAAGGTTGTGACCCCATTCCCCCTGGGTTAATCCATCAGGCTACCCACCTTATTTGCTCCCCCCGCATCCCTCTAAGGAAGAGGAGCATCTCCACCGTCTGGACCCAAAAAGAGCGTTGTTGTTCTACCTTGATCGCACAGAAGAGTTCCAGGTGGACAAGCAACCATTTGATGGAGGATGTGGGAGCTAAGAAGGGATGGGCAGTGCAGAAAAAAACATCTCTCACTGGGTTGTTCGCTGCATTAAGATCTTCTATGCCCTGGCTAAGAAGCAGACCTCTGAGGGATTAAGGGCCCATTCCCCCAAGGGAAAGGCTGCGACTACAGCCTTGGCTCAGAGTGTCCCAGTCCTGGACATCTGTCAGGCACCAACATGGGCATCATTGCACACGTTTGCCAAGCACTACTGCCTGGATAGTCCGGTCCGCAGGGACTGGCATTTCGCCCATTCGGTCCTGCAGGACTTCCTAGTGTAAGGTATTGGGCTGCAATCCACCGTCGGGATGGTATGGCTTGGGTATCTAATTCAAAGGTAAGGAATCTGCAGCTAGGAGTCCCTAACAGATGAAAAAGATACTTACCTCCGGTAACGCATTATCTGGTAGAGACTCTATCTAGTTGCAGATTCCTTACAGCACCACCCATGCCTCCCGCTTTGTGGACTGATTTTATCAGGGCTTGGGTTACTCCCTTTTTCAGGGCCTTAGTTTTGCACACGACTACGTCAGTTACTTCATGGCTCTGCGCTTCTGGCGTGGTAAAAACGAAAAGTACTGTCATCCGCACGCCTGTGTGGTTCCTATATAGGTGACCGCGATGTCTTCACCAATGCTACTGACTTTGACAACGTCACGCGGATCCGAATGGAGCCAAGCAACGGCACGTGCAAGGGGTATTTCTCAGCAAACGTTTCTTGATCCAGCCTGACGCCTGGGAAATTCAACGGTAAGCAATCTGCAGCTAGATGGAGTCTCTACCAGATAATGTGTTACAGAATGTAACTTGTTCCTCTATGCCACTACACAGCATTGCACTCTACTTCGCTGCACTCTATGCCCCTCTACTCTACACCACTGTACTCTGCACCAGTCTGCTCCCCACCACTCTACTCTGCACCACTCTATGCCACTGCACTCTGTGACACTCTACTCTGCATGAGTGCACTGTACACCACTCTATTGCTCTCTACCCCACTGAACCACTCTACTTTGTCAATGCACTCTACACCCCTGTACTCTTAATCACTCCACTCTTATGCCTTTGCACACTACCCTACACCACTCTACTCTGCAACACTGCACTCTCCGCCACTGAACTCTTTCCCACTCTGCTATGCATCGCTCCCCTTTACGCCACTATACTCTATGCCAATCCACTCTAAGCCACTCTAATCTACTCTGCACCACTGCACTCTACGACACTCTACTCTATACAACTGCACTCTACGCCACTTCACTCTACTCTGAAACAATCTACTCTATGCCACTGAAATCTGCTCCTTTCTATTCCACTCTACACTGCTCAGTTTTATGCTACTGCACTCTACACCAATGCTCTCTACATCACTTTACTCAAAACCAATACACTTTACGTCACTGTACTCTGTGCCAATCTACTCTGCACCACTGCACTGAATGCCACTATACTCTATGGCACTGCACCCTATGCCATGCTACAACACTGCACTCTTTCACTTTATTCTGCACCACTCTACACCACTGCACTCTACTCCACTACACTCTGACATTCTACTCTGCAGCACTTTACTTCATGCCACTGCACTGTACTCTGCACTACTCTACTGCACTCTATGCCAATGCAGTCCACTTCACTCTAATCTACTGTGCACCACTGCACTCTATACCACTCAAGTTTAGGAAACTCCACTCTGCACCACTCCACACTACTCTGCTCTGCAACACAGCACTCTACTCCGAAACAATCTACTCTATTCCACTGCTCTCTACTCTGCGCCACTCCACACACCACTGCAGTCAAAGCTGTGCCACTCTACTCTACACCACTCTACGCCACTACACTCTGCGTCACTGTACTCTAAGCCACTCTACAGCTCTGCACTCTACCCTGCACCACTCCACTTCACTCTTTGCCACTCTACTCTACTCCACGCCACTCTACTCCACGCCACTCTACTCCACTTTATGCAATTGTGCTCTACGCCATTGTAATCTAATCTGCACCGCTCTACTCAATGAGACTGCACTTTACACCACTTTACGACAGACCAATGCACTCTACGCCAATCTACTCTGCACCATTGGAATGTATGCCACTTCACTCTAGGCCTCTCTACTCTACAATACTCCACTCTGATGCTCTACTCCATTTAACTCTGTTCCATTGACACTCCAATCTGTGCTCCTCTGCTCTACAGCACACTACTCCACTCTGCGGCTCTCAACGCAACTCACTCTGCCACTCCATGCCACTTTACTCCACTTTGTTCTATGACACACTACCCTACACTACTCTATGACAATCTACTCTGCTGTTCACCACTCACTCAACAATCTACTCCGCTCTTAGCAACACCCTCTACGCCACTCAACTCTGCTCTACACCACTCCACGACACTCTATGCCCCTCCACTCCTCAACACTTTACTCAACTCAGACACTGTGCTCCACTCTATGCCACTCAACTCTACACCCTTCCACTCTAAGACACTCTACTCCCTCAACAACACTCCACAACACTGTACACTGCTCCATGACACTCCACTCCTCTCCATGACACTCAACCCTACTGTACGCCACTCATAACACTCCACTCTACTCCGCTTTACGCTCTCGACGCCACTCCCCTTTGCCCTACACATTTTTTGTCATGCTCAACAGCAGCCATTCTGGTGCACAACATTGCTAAAACATATTGGCAAAACCATGCCAATAGTTCTTGCATAGGCAAGTCCTATTGACTTTCCCAATGCTTGTTCCCTTTTTTGCGCTCTGGAAATGTCTGAGGAGGAGAAATAAGTGCGGGTGTGGTGACTACGGGCTCAAATTAAGCACTGATGGAGATAAAGGTGTAAGTGGTGTACCCTGGGCTCCTCTAAGACAGGCCTTGGATAGGAATTCCCAGGGTGCATTTCTCCCATTTCCTGAAGTGAAGAAGCGGTGCCGAGATGGCCTTCAAAGGCATGTGAAAAAACTCATTTCTGATAATACAAATGTGTGCTGTGAGGCCATTGGGGACCACTGGCCCTAATGCATTCATAGAAACTTAGTGCACAACGAAGTGGAGCGCAGGGGAGGAGCAGCTTTGGGTAACACCTCACGTTAAAAGTCCCATGTGTCGCAGGAAGAGATTGTGTTCCGTGTAGTGTTCTCAAGTTTTACAGACTATCGCAGTATTTAAGAACGAAGACAGCTGGAGTTAAAACATCCTATCGTTTCTCATCGTTCCTATTTTATGGTGCTGTGAAGCAAGGCGTTAACGTAATGTTTGCCCTGGGCATTCATATATATATTTGTTTGTTGCCAAAAACTGACTGACAAACTGTCTGGCGGACGCGGCTGTAGCCCAGTAATGTTTCAGAGAGAACACGAGGCACGTTCACTTATCCGTTAGGTGTGAATTCTAAATTTAGCCTGTTTTCCCGCCTGGCGAGAGCAGGCTGTTCCAAGGAATGCGCCGTTGTTTTCGCACCACCTTCACACGTCTTCTGTCTCTGCAAGACCGTCAGCTGAGCTCACAAAGTATTTCTGCAGGCACAGACAGTTTTATCTTTTAAAGACTCTGCCACAGTAAGATGCGTTTTATTTTAATTTCACAAACACTTACTGACAGCTCCCGATACCTGATTAAAACATTCACTGCAAATGAGGGTGTAACATCATGTCTATTTCTGAACAGAATGCTTGTTGACATTCGAAGAGCAGGAACAGCGAAGAAACTTCTAGAAGAATCTTGGGCCCAGATAGAACTCTCCTCCCCTCACTCTAATCTTGCTCTAGGTGCTGCTAATGAAAGCCGAGCTAAATATTAAACTTCAGTCTTGTCTCTTTGACGTAGTTTTGTGGACTAGAGCCGTCTAGTAAATTGACAGCTTCCGTGAAAAGTCTTCTGAAAACGATAGGCACCATTTGAAATGCAGCCCCTCGATGACAGGGTATTTTGTGATTGCAGCTAATTGCAGTATGGGGAATACCGTAGATTGTCGGAGCGACTAACTTCCCCGTTTCTCAAAGCTCACATAGACAGGCTGATGATTATTAATGGCAATGGTCTGCAGTGGAGGAGACTGCTTCTGCCGTGAGGTGCCATTTCAAGTTGCCATTTCAAGTTTGTAATCACCTTGCCCCGCCATCATACATTGTTATCCTTCATTAACGATAAAGTAGAAGGCCGCTTTTGCGAGTGCCCTTGTCTTTTACGACCCCCTGTTTGTACAGGGGTCCGCAGTTGCACGTGGTCTGATGCTTATCCGCATCCAATAATTATCGGGTAAGATAAAGACTGTTTTTCAGACATTTCCCCATAAGTTTCAGCAGGTCAAACCTGCTAAGGGGTGGAGTCGCACACTGGTTGTGGGTCTGGCTCATTCCTCCCCAGTGCATCACGGTAAATGCAGTTCAAGGCAGTCCAATTTTTCTTTTGGCCTGTTGCATATAAGCCTGTTAGCCCTTGACACCAGTGTTTTCTTCTTCTGATCTCTTCAGAAGGGCAAAGAGTCTTTTGGGGTGGGGGAGGGGGGATCATGACCTGTTGCTTAGTGTCTTTAATAAGAACACAAGCTTCCCTAAAGGCTGGGGTCGTGCTCTGGTTGCTGGTCTGCCCCCTTCCACCCCAGTGCATCATGGCAAATACAGTTAAAGGCAGTCCATAACTTTAAACATTTTTCTTGTGGTCGCTTGAGTGTTGACATTATAGACTGACTTGAACTGCATTTACCCAGATGCACTACGGAGGACTGTACTATACTGGGGCATGCAGATTTGGGTGCCAGAAAACACCAAAACGAGCACGGCAAGCACATTTTTTCTGGTCCTTATCAGTAATGAGTAATATTTATTGCTCTTTATAAATTCCGATCCCCGTGGTTTTGGTATTTAGCAGGTGCGATAAATATCATAGACCCCTCCATAGCACCCATAACTTAACCCTCAATTGTGTAGCATTTAAAAAGCAACAAAACAATTGAAGAAGAAATCAACTCAACACTAAAGTCTGACACCATTTTTTAAAAATAGACTGAATTTGTATAAGAATTTAGACACCAGAACAAAAGAGATCCACCAGAGGGTTCTGAAGATATAGCAATAATACATTAAAGCAGTTTTACTCAACTGCAAACAACCTCTGGCAAAGTCAATAAGTTAGACACTTAGAAACTTCTTCAAGGAAAGCCAAGGTAAGTGTCCATGTGGTTGGTTAGAAGTAGTTTGGGTGACCAACTCCAGCACCAAGCTAGTCAGGGGGGACGAACAAGGTCCTCCAGAACAGTTACCTTCACAGAAGAAGCAGTCCTTCAGCACTTCCAGGCACTATCTGAATTGAAATGGATTCCTATGGAGTAGCCCTGATTCAAGGGATGAAAAATGCTGAAGATGCACCAAGGGTGCAGAGATTGAGTCGTAGTCAACAGGGGTCTTCCTACAGGGATTCCTCAGTCCACACAGCTAGTGAGGGGTTCCTGGTTACAGGGTCAATGTCTCATGAAGTCCTCTCTGGTCTGGTCAAAGTCCAGTCGCCACTAGACTACCAGTCGCCCGTTTTCACAGTCACAGGCCAATTCTCCCTGGGTAAATAACTAACCTTCAGGGATCCCAACTACTCTCTGACAGCACTCATGGATTCAGCGAACCCAGGTGCAACTCTGTGCATCGGGTCTTGTTCCTTGGTGCTGCACAGCGACTTTGGTAGCAGCTTGAAGACTTTGAGCTACCAACTTGCCCCAGCAAGCTTCTTCAGCTGTTTTGTCGCTATGCTGCGAACAGGAAGCCAGTCACATGGCCCTTGGAGTTCTCTTGGCTTGACTGAGCTTTGGAGTCAGCTTCTCCTTGAGCAGGACATGGCAGGCACAGTCCCTCTCTTCGCTTACTAAAAGGTGCAGCTGGTCTCTCTGTGCAGCAGGGCAGTCCTTCTTGAGTCCTTCTTCCACAGCGGTGAGATCTGAGGTCTGGGTGCCAGGGTGCCCTTTTTATGCTCAGAAAGTGCCTTCAGGGCAGGATGCAGTTGGTAGCCAGTGGGCTACTAGGTTCCATCCCACCTGGTGACCACTTCTGTGGAGTGTAGCAGCTGGCTATTTCAAAGGATGTCCTTTTCTGCCCACTCCCAAGATGGCGAGACCCCTCTCTGATTGTACAGACCTCCCTAGCCCACGCCCAGGGTGTGGATACCTCAGAACTGGACGCCCTTGGGGAAACTGGTTTGGCATCTGATTTGCCCTCTTTGCTTCCGGTGCCAGCCTATCTACCTCAACAATGGGGCATCCCTTCCCACTGGTGTTACACATCTGCCATTCAAGGGCGGCTTCACCTTTGAAACCTGCCTTTTGGGTCTAACACCCAAGTGGCTACCTACAGGAGGGAGATGACACCTCCATGGCCTGTAATCCACCATTGTTCTCCGTGCCTGAGAGTCTTAGGCACGTCCCTCAAGGAGGGCAGAAAGCAGTCTTATGAGCAGGCTACATTTGTGCCCAGGAAGACACAGGAGTTTAAAGGCCACAAAGTGGCAGGTTTGCTAAATCTGCACAATGCAACAATTTACATTATTTTTGACTTGAGGACGGGGCCCTATGGAAGTGACCTGGAGCGAAATTGACGCTTTCCAGGCACCACTCTCCAGGACAAGGTATTCTGTACAAAGCTCTGTGAGTCCATCATTGAATATTTTACACTTGATACCAGCTCGATTACCTCACAGGTCACACTATGGGAAGCCTTTTTTGGCATATATCCACAGGATGTTCATCTACAAGCATGTTGTGTTATGCTACTGTAATTTATAAAGCGATTGAATCGCTCCCGAAAGGGTATATCTCCGAGCTACTGTGGAATCATAGGCAGGTTGTGTTAGTTACTGAAAGCTCAGTTTTGAGAAGCTTTCCAAAGTGAAGATGATCCGTCCATTTCCGAAGGTGAGAGGGTAGGTGGTTCCTGTAAAGAGGGGGCCATATAGGTGAAGGCTTTGCCCCTGGAGCGTGCTGTCCTGAAATGAGGAATGATGAGGGTAGATTTCTCCCCAGATTGCAGAGATCTGCTCGACCGATACAGGATACATATTTATGTCAAATAACTAGGTCCTCTGCCATTCAGTGACTTATGTAGTATACAACCGATCTTGAACTTGATTATCCTGCATATAGGAAGCCAATGTCGAGAGCGCAAGAGGGGAAGAGAGGCAGTTCTAACTGGCATATTCTTGATTAGACGGGCCACTGTGTTCTGGGAGTGTGTTCAATAGAGACTCAGTAGCCACAGCCAAAGGAGCATTACACTAGTCCAAGCAGCTGATTACCAGTGCCTGAACCGGAGTCTTTCACACAGAGAGTGGGAGGAGTGGACATATTCTGCAAAGAAGACTCATAATATGAAAGCAGGTGCCAGTGGTAGCCACTACCTTATCTTTCATAGTAAGAGTCTGGTCCAGGATAACATCCAGATTTTAAACCACTGTCTTGGGAGAAGGTGGAGCACCCAAGTCTGTAGGCCACCACTCTGGAATCCAGAGCATTGCGCTTTACCAAAGAGCATAATTTCTGTCTTGCATGCATTTTGCACGTCGAAGTATTGCGTGACATACCTACCCGTCTTGCCCACATAGAGACAGAACTACACGATATTGACCATGAGGATTCCCAGCTATGCCACAGACCCCAGTTATATCATCGCTCAGTCCTGATGGATGAGTTCCGAACTCTGGCTGACAGAGACATGGCCTACTTGGGGAGATATGTGAGAGCCAGCGGTATGGTTCGGAAGAGCCCATGGCCGCACCCTGGCATGGCTACTGCTCCCCAATAGACATTGTGGGAATATCCCAAGTTTGTGGACAGACGAGAACGTACAAGAAACGAATAACAAGGGTATTATAAATGAACTCCTTCACTACTGCAAGCAACTCTATTAGTCCAGGATGCATGGTGACATTGCTGCAATTGCAAACTATCTCGCTGAGATTGTGATGGTCTGGATAACAGAGAGACAATTCTTGAGTGACCCCATCCCCTGTGGGGAGATAAAACAGACGGTAGATGCTTCCACTGGGTCTAAAGCCCCGGACCTAGACAGACTCACAGGTGCGTTTTATAAGGCGTACAAGCATCTGCTTGCCCCACATCTTCTGGAGTCCCTTGAGGCGAGAGCACTCCCACCCACACTGCTGGAAGCGGTGACCATGCTGTTACTGAAACCTGGTAAGGAGCCCCACTTATGCACCTCATACCGCCCACTCTCGCTACTTAAGCCTTGATAATAAAATATTGGCCGAGGTTCTCGCAACAAGACTTTCACTTCTGATGTAACAGATCATCTCACCAATACAAACTGTCTTTGTTCCCCAAAGATCCCCCTCCTTAAATTTGTGCAGAATCTTTGCAGTGCTGAACAGGATCTCCCCTGATGTGCATGCAGCAGTAGCCCTCTTAGATGCCAAAAAGGCATTTGACTTCTAAGAATGGTGTTTTTTTAAAGCAATGTTGGATAAATTGGGACTGCGCTGATCATGTTACCCTAATCGGGGTCCTGTGGCTCGCCTGAGAGTCAATGGTTTTCTCACAGATCCCTTCCCAATGGCTAGAGGAACCTGACAGGCATGCCCCCTGTCATTACTCCTTTTTATTATCACCATGGACCCTCTGGTTTGCTATCTTCAGACATTGTGGCTTACACTTTAGCCCTCACCTCTTATTGATGTCCATGTATGCGGACACTGCCAATTTGCATATCACTGTATCAATGGGACGCCCGCAACCTCTTTCTGAGGCCTGAAAGAGACCCGATGGATCCCTCCGATATACAAACGCTGTCACCCATGATCTGGGCATGGAGGAAGCTCAGCCATCACCTCACTGGGGATGAGCGGTATCCCCGATTCGCCTGCCATCCCACTGGCTACCCCTCACACAAGAAACTGGTCCAGTGTACCTTATTACACCACAACCTATATATGATCAGATGGCCATGTCCTCACACACTCAGGCGCTACTTACTCTGGGGTCGCTGCACACATGGACCATTTTATACTCCAGCACCTCAACAACACTCTGTACTCCCATATGCCACTTCTACCCGCTAGCTCCATACAATTTCCATCCATTGACATAAGTAATTGCTGATACAGATGGGGGAGACTGGTTTCTAGACTGTACCAGACATGCATTGCCATGAACAGGACCTAGATGGGTGGATCAGAGCAGTCTGTGAACACCACCTGGAACACTCACTATCAGACAAAATCTGACTCTATTTTTGCACCCAGACAAAACATATAGCCCCTAATCATAGGCATAAGCTGTTGCACTACAAAGTCCTGCACCAGGCATATACCACGCATCATTAACTAGCTAAAATTGATCTCCCGCACTCATCTCAATGTCCCAAGTGCCACGCTGAAGAGGTTGATTTCGTACATTTGACTTGGACATGATCGCTTATAGGAACATATTGGATAAAAATCTTTTCTCTGCTACCCACCATGATAGGAGCTGTACTTACACCAGAATCCTTATTGGCCCTTTTAGGATACGTCAACGATATCCTGTAAGGGGTGCCGAGGTTTACTGCCATGGCACTACTACATGCAAAGCGAGGACTAGCACTACATCGGGCCAGTAGAGCCTGTCCCACCAATGCCGTATGGTTGAAAAGCATGGTCTACTGTGATACAACTAGTGAAGCTTATGGTGCAACAGGGCCTTCTTCGGTCCTTCTTTCAAGTCGAACGAGATCTGAGGTCTGGGTGCCAGTGGTACCCCCTTTATGCTCTGGAAGTGCCCTCGGGAGATGCAGTTGGTAGTCAATGGGCTACTAGGTTCCTTCCCACCTGGTGACCATTTCCTGTGAAGTGTGGCATCTGGCTACCTCAGAATGCCCCATTCTGCCTACTCCCAAGATGGCGAGATCCCTCTCTGTGTTCAGGCCTTCCTAGCCTACCCCAGGGGTGTGGCTACCTTAGGGCTACACGCCTTTGGGGAAAACGGTTTGGCAACTGGTTTTTCATCTCTGCTACCAGTGCCAGCCTGTCTACCTCAACAATGGGCCAGCCCTCCCCTGGTGTTACACACTTGCCCTTCAAAGGCGACTTCACCTTAGAAGCCTGCCTTTTGGGGCTAACATCCAAGTGGCTTCCTGCAGGACAGAGGTAGCACCTCCCTGGCCTGCAATCCCTCATTGTTCTCCTTCTTGAGAGTTGTTGGCACATCTCTCCAGGAGGGCAGAAAGCTGTCTCTTGGAGCAGGCTCCATGTTTGCCTGGGAAGGCATAGAAGTTTTAAAGGTAACAAAGTGGCAGCTTTGCAAAAGCTGCACACTGCAACAAGTTATATTAATTTCGACTTAAGATAAAGGTCGGGCATACCTTGGAGTGCCCACTTTGGTTGTACCATTCAGGAGTTAGCACAGCAGAGGGGTCAGCGTGTTGTAACCCTGTTCTCGCCAATTGGGCGACCAAGCCATTCCACAGTAAAAACGGTTGTTTCACTTGTTTTACTGTCTGGACATGGTAAGTCCATGTTCTACCTGTGTCATATGTTGCACCCTGCCTTTCGGGCTCATTAGACCTGCAAGTTCGGTGACTTACACACATGTCCAGATGAAGTGGTGACTTTGCCATTGCTTTCAATAACAAAGTTGGGCTAGCAGTGCACGACTGCTTTACCAGTCTGAAGTTGTGGACTGGAAAAATTGTTTTTATTTGGGGGACCTCCAGGGTGGCACAATCAGGGCTGCAAACCCTGGGGTACCCCTCTAATTTGCATGCCCTGGGTACCAGGGTACCATTTACTAGGGAGTTACAGATAAATTAGCCATTTCAAATTGGGTATAGGCAACTTGACATACACTTTAGGGTCAGGGCACTGGCACTGAGGTCTGGTTAGCAGGCCTCTGTGCAATCTCAGTCGAAAAACATGGGGGTGAACATACAAATAAAGGGATTTCCTTACAAAGACCTCTACTGAAATTGTGCTGTATAAAATATCATGATTACTCCTACAGAATGCTTACAAAAACTACAAGACCAATATTTCTAAAGTTAATTTATGTTTAAAAATAACTACATAAACTTCACTTATTATTTTCTATATGTGCCCTCCGATCACCCAGTAAATTTAGTCTCTGCTCTCCGATGAATTTGTGTAAAAAAAAAAAAGACCGTGTGGAGCCAGCAAAGAGGGAAAAATGACACAGCCCAAAAAAAAGTGTGGAGTTTTCCAGGGGCGGCTCCTCCTATAAGGAGGAAGAGCATCGCCCGCTGCTTTTCAGCACCGCAACAAAAGGAAAAATAATATGATAACGCAATGTTATTCTCATTTAATTTTTCGGTGCTGAGGCAGTTTTGCGGTCCGGGCCAGGACTGGATTGGGCTGGGCAGAGCAAGTAGGAAGAGTGGTTGCTGCACCTTAAGTGTGCATGACAGTTTGGCCGGCTGTCTTGGGCCGGCCAAACAGTCATGTGCACCTTGCATGTTCTTCATGGGCTGTATTGTACAGCCTGGGTGGAGAACATGCACAGCCACCCATTCCCCATCTGAGCGCTGAATCACGGCGCTCAGACCAATCACAACGCTGCACTGCAGTGTTCTGATTGACTTAGGAGAGCCTGGGTGCTTCCTGTTCACACAAAGAAGGCGACGGAAGAGAGCCCCCAGCCAGCCGGCAAGTAAGCGATCTTTAAAAAAAGAAATGTAACCCCCCCCACCTCCCTCCCTACCCCACTACTGCTGCACACGAGCATCCACCTCTGAACTTTTCAGAATGTAAAAGTATCCTGCTGAAAAATTGTTTTGAAAGCATATATTTAGGGTAGCAGGTGACAATATGCTCAAAAAAGATGTTTGTCAGCACAGGAAATCCACACTTCTACTTCTGAATAGGATTACACGTATCTGTTGTATTGAAAAGGATGACATCCACCTTTAATACAAGTGTGAATAGACATTAAGTAGAGCGACTTCCCCAAATATAATATGGTCTGCAAAAGTGCACACAAATGAATAGTGACAAAACTGAAGTCTGGCAAATATGAAAAATATTCTAAAACAAAATGAATTCACCGAAAATGGGTTTACGGAAGAAACAGAAAAACCTTTTCTACCTCCTATCTATAAATTTTGTCTAAATATTTTCATGCTCCTTGATAATCTTCTTATGTTTAACTCCAAAGATGGGATATTTATATGCAAGTTGGGTTTTTTACTTTTTCAGAGGTCACACTTAAACTGCTTTTGTGGTTGTTTGTACATACAGAATATAGCTTATTGATTGAGCATGTAAACTGGTATGCTTCCAAAAAAGAAAATTGCTATTTTTATCTTTTAATTTGCACATCCTAATGTGCAAAGGTAGGCTGTATAATATCTTACTTGTGTGTAGGACATACAACATTCTAGCGATAGCAAGGACAGGAGACAGACTTAAATGGTTGTGTTTGAATTTACTGTATTGGGATAGATTAGAATAATGAGTGTGAATGGCCTAGTACAACAGGCTGTCTGGCATTGGCAGATTTTAATTCCCCTTCTCCTTAGTAAGTACCCAACTTCTGCGTGGGCTTATAATTATGTGATGCTCAATTAAGAGTGGTAAACACCATCTGAAGAGAGCATAAACCATTGATAACATTTTTAACAGAGGACAGTAACACTCAATTAGCAACCAAAACAAATGCCATTAGCACTTAAATATTTGCATGTTTTGTAAGTTCAGTGATAGTAGGGATATGAAGTAGCTAGGGACAGTTGATATGTTTTTGTTTTTCTGCTTGTGTTGGTTCTCACCCCGACAATTTAGCCCCACTACAATTGAAA
Source organism: Lissotriton helveticus (assembly GCF_964261635.1). Classification (NCBI taxonomy): domain Eukaryota; kingdom Metazoa; phylum Chordata; class Amphibia; order Caudata; family Salamandridae; genus Lissotriton; species Lissotriton helveticus. The sequence goes on along the minus strand of NC_136071.1, from coordinate 889,393,791 downwards.
AGTATCTCCAACAAAGATTCAAACCCATGGTATGACGGTAGGTTAAATGAAGACAGAAGAGCACTAAGAACAATTGAACGTCAATGGAGAGCAGCACCGTCCTCTCTTCAACTCAAATTACTCAGAAGCATGAGAAATGCCTATTACAGAAAAAACAGATGCTCAAAAATCAACTTCATTAACAATCAATTGAACCAATCAAAGAATCGCCCAAAAGACTTTTTGAAATAAAGCACAATCTAAGGGTGTCTCTCAGTCACCTCAAGTTAATTCAGAAACACTCCCCAACTGCGAGGCATTCGCGTACTATTTCACAATAAAAACTGAAAACATAAAGACAGACCTACTGAATGGCCTATCAGCCCTCACTTGATCGGCTCAGGTTCCTGAGCCGATCAAGTGAGGGCCTCAGGAACCCGCTTAGTTGTTCCGCAAAGCTTGACTTCAAAAACAACGCAGCCTGGTCCTCATTCAACACCTACAGTGAAGAAACTATTCTAAAAACCCTTAGGGCCTTAAATCCCTCCAATCACTTCTCTGAACCACTCCCAGCATCCCTCCTAAAAGACTTCATATCGACGTTAATGCCTCTATGGACCAGGATTATAAACACCTCTCTGCTACAAGGATCCATCTCAAACATCCTCAAAGCTGGTCAGGTTTCCCCTATTTTAAAGAAACTAGCGTCTGACCCAGCAGACCTAAATAACTATCGCCCTATATCCAACATCCCTACCCTGGCCAAATTACTAGAAAAATGTGTTCACACGCAACTTACCTACCACATTGATCACTTCAACCTGCTAGATAAATTCCTATCTGGCTTTCGAACAGGGCACAGTACCGAATCTGCTATGACCCACATAATAGACGATGCCATAAAAATACTGGACCAAAACAAAGCCTGTTTATTAATACTACTGGACCTATCCTCCGCCTTTGACACCATCAAACATAACAATCTATTACACCTCCTGAAATATAGAATGGGTCTATTGGGAACGGTTCTCAACTGGTTCACTTCCTTCCTTCAAAACAGAACACAAAGATTCAAGACCAATCAATCGTTATCCAAACCTACTCCTGTCACTTTAGGAGTACCCCAAGGTTCTTCCCTCTCCCTGACACTCTTCAACTTGCTCATGAAACCACTCACAGAGTTTCTCAACTCTTCAAAGGTCCAATATCACATGTATGCAGACAACACACAACTCTACATTAAGGTTCACTCACTTGAGGACATCAAGTCCCTCAACTCAATGCTCCAAAAAACGCAGACCTGGCTGGCAAACACCACTTAAAATTAAACACCCTAAAAGCAGAATTCCTCTTAATAGCGCCCCCTAGCCAAACAACCACCATCATGGAATGGATGAACCACCTAACAGCACTCGACGGCCAACCGCTCATGATCGATTCTGCCAAATCCCTAGGCATAACTCTGGATAATAATATGCAGAAGCACGTCAGCGCAGCAACTAAAGGAGCAAACTCTCAAATGAACACCTTAAGAAGACTGAAACCCTTCATATCCACAAATGACTTTTAATAGGCATTCCAAACTCTAGTAATCCCCAGAGTGTAATATGTGAGTGTCGCTCTCTGCGGCCTTCCCAGAAGGACAGCTCCACTAAGAGCATGGATCCAGACTAATCACAGGGTCCAAAATAATTTGTCACATCTCCCCGGGTTGCGTGCCCTTAACTGGCACCCTTTGATGCCAGAATCCATTTGAAAATCGCTTGTATTACACACAAGGCATTGCATCACAAAATGCCACGATACCTTGCAGAGAAACTAATACCATCGGGTGGTAACAGAACCAACAGGAGTTCTTATAACCTTCTACTGAAACCACAACGATTTACCAAAGAAACCTTTTAATCGCTCTTTCTCAGGAATGGCCCCTAGGATTTGGAATGCCTTACAACCAAAAACAAGACAGAACCCTCACGCGGCATCCTTTAAAAGTGATGTTAATTCGATTCTCCTGGCAAAATTCACTTGACCTATTAGATGAAGGATTGTAGATCTTTGATATGCTGGAACAGTTACCATTGTTTGAACTAATATAACCAATAATATATTTTGTATGTATATGTCTATTTACTCTATTTCCTTTATTTGTTGTGAAGCGCTCTGATACCCTCAAGGGTCTTGTCCGCGCTATATAACACCTTCAAAATAAAATAAACTTGCCTGTATTTAAATGGAAAGTTCTATAATCCTCCACATGTAATCTTCTGGTTACTTCAGAGCACAATAGGGGAGTAAAATTACTGCCCAATCTGAACAAAAAGCGATCTAGTGGGAGACGCATCCAGTCAGGTATGGCCGGCGTCCATTGCTGAAGATCTTTGGTCACTGCTCTTAGTTGCACTGAAAGTCAATTAGAAAGCTTGCGTCAATAGTTTAGTTTTCAGACGTTGGCTGAAACATGTTTGGGTTCAGATTTCAAGGAGGGTGTAATGGCATTCTACAGTTTTGGGACCGTGTACTGCCAGCGACCTGCCTTCAACTGGATTGCACCTTTGTCTGCTGAAGGTTTCCTCCTTAAAATACAGCTTTGTCTGTTCTCACCATACTTTCTCTTCACTGGGTCATGAGGCCCTCATTGTACTTACATTGGGACGCCTGAAATAATAACTGGTATGCCAACTGTTACTGGTAATCTTTTGCTATGACTTTGATATCCAACATTGTCTCCTTATCATAGGGAAGCTACTATTTTCCAGCTCTGGAATAACAATCTCATGCTTTACTATAGGATATGTTCTTATAACAGTGAGTTTAGCTAGGAAATGTTGAATCTGATGAAAGTGATTGTGGTGGTGAATGGTATTTGGAAATGTGCAACCCAACTGACCTAAACTGTTTGTTCTAGCTAATCCCAAGTGTCCCACTCATTCAAAACGTTCTTGTTTTAGGGAGATTGCTCTATCAAACCATGCAAATCTTTAATTCAATATTAATCTTGGACGTACTTAGAATCCTGAAGGTTAACTGAGATTAAGGGTCTCATGTAGAGTTTCTGTGAGTGGGGCATTCGCCAGAAAGTGGCAGGTGTCCTATCTGGCATATTAAGAGTGCCACTAACATCAATGCATTTGTGTTTGCTGCAGTAAAGACATCCACTAGAGTTTTGTTATTGTCCTGCATCTGCTAATCGCTAGATGAAGCCCTAAATTCCTCTTTTGTATTAAAACACAAACAAGTCCGTTTTAGATAAAGATGATCTTCTGACTGATTCATCTATTTTGTTTGTTTTAAAAAAAAGTATAATTGTATTAAAGATAAACAAAGTACAGTATTATAATAAAAACATTTGCCATCAGCTATAAAATGCCATTAGATAACTAATAAAAAAGAGTAAACAATTTAAAAAAGAATAAACATTTAAAAGAAATGAATGGAAATAGGGAGGGGGCAGAGGGAAAAATGTTGTATAATGTTAACAGAATCATAGTTACATATGGTGTAATATGAAAGCATAATGATATCTCGTAAATGAATAGGCAACTGGTATAAATATCAAAATTAATGATGGCAACAATGATGGAATAAGGCAAGGGAGTCAAGAAACTTCTGCAATTGATGGATGTTTGGATTTATCCCAAAAAGTTATAGTTGAAGTCCACACATGAGTTTGTTTATGCACAAGAGATATGAGATACACATATGCTAAATCCAATCTGTAGGTTATAACATATTACCACCACCATGCTTGAGAGGACAATCTAGTGTCATCTTTCAAATTTTTCGTTATTTGCTGAAAAGCAGCTGGTAGTAATATGTATAATATTTGGCTAGGCATTGTATTACGTTCCCACTCTTCAGTTAAACTTTCCAAAAATATATTCACAAAAGAAAAAAGTACCTTGGAATTGAAGATGGAATTAATCTCAGCGCAAATTTTAAACCAAAAATCATGGACAAAAGTGCATGAGAATTATAAGTGTTTGATATCGGCATGCTGAGATTGACAAAACAGCAATTATGAGAGTGAGCGGTGTAAATCTTGTACAGTATTGAGGGGCGTGAGACGAGTCTGTTATAAATGTAAAACATTGTTGGCGTGTTGCAGTGCGTTAGGATTTATGGAGTTTAGCCCATATTTTCCTACATAAGGTGATAGGCCATGTTACCCTAGGTCCTGTTCACGAGCCAATTCACTATCTGTTTTGCTTCCATTACTAGGAATTTGTTTGAGGAGATTTTAAATTGTAGACGCTTTGGAGGCAGTAAGTAAAATATCCCCGAAACGGCTATAGGAATTAAAAGACCTTGATCATGATATTGGAACTGTGCGTGTGCTTCAGATATGATGGTTTGTAAATACAATGCATTCTGGAAGGAGGGTGGAAGACCAAATAGAAATTGTGTTTATGGAAATTATATGAAAGTGTTATCACGTAATAGTTGTAACCCAGATTATACCCTGTTTTCTCTAAATTTTCCAGAAAGGATTATTATTAATTAATATTGGCTTATTGTGCCAAGTAGTGGAGTTTAAATGTAGATCAAAATCAATAGGAGAGTCTGGCAATATGGGATTTAAGAGTTTACGTACATGTTTAACTATAGGGGTGGAAATATTCTGTCTTTTATAGATAACGTTATTTATTCACGGAAAGAGAAAGGAGAAATGAAACTTCTCTCTAAATTAGCTAAAAGCAGGCAATTATCTGGAGAGTCTAAGAGCCACAAAACATTTTGTTCCAATAAAAAAGGTGTGTGGTAGTTGTAAAAGTCTGCAAAATGAAGATCATCTGATTTGGGGCATTTCTATTTTAGCAGTGACATTAGTGGCTTCTATATGTTCAGAAAGAATGGATAGAGTTCATTTTCTTAAAATATTTAGAAGGAATATGTAATGGTGTATTAGATATACTGTATAAAATAATGGGTTCCAACATCATTTAATATTGTCAAGATGACCCTACCAGGGCAGGTGTAAAGGATGCCAACATTAACTAATGCTGTTAATTTAGTTATACAAGCCTCAAAATTAAGAGAGATAGAAGTTTTGATGGAAGGAAGTGAACCATAGGCCTAGGTATTTAATTTTTGTTGTGTTACATAAAAATGTTGTATTTAAGAAATCTTATTTAAGGGGTAATAGCTCACATTTATCCTGGTTTACTTTATAATCAGAAAAAAAAGAGTTGGAGGTTACCTCTTTGAGAAACGCCAGGATTGAGGAGTCCAGTTTTGAAATAAATAACAAAATCTCATCAACATGTACTGTTAGTTTAAGCCGTTGATCATTATATGAAAAACCGTGGAGATCTTGATTTTGCTTCTATTTAGAAATAAATGGTTCTAAAGCCATGTTAAAGAGAAAGGGTGAAATGTGATTAACCCCCCTGCCAGGGCAAAGGGAGAACAGGTAAGTCAGTTTATAAAAATTGCTGGCTGCCTGTGGGGAATTGTATAAAAGGGAAATGAGAATGATAATTTTTGGTCCAAAGCCGAACCATTGAAGAATTTGAAAAATGAAAGGCCAGTGAACTCTAGCAAATGCCTTTTCAGTATCCAGTGTAATTGCCGCCCAAGGATCAAAGGAGGGATTTGATTAGAATATAAAATAGTAAATGTATATTATCTGAAATATATCTTCCCTCGACAAAGCCAGATTGTTCCTTATTAAGTAATTTAGGTATGAAAGGCTTTAATCTAAGGGCTAGTGGTTTAGAAATAATTTTATCTTCAATCTTTACTTGAGATGTAGGTCTGTAAGTTTTACAATATTGTGGACCTTTCCCTTCTTTTGGAATGAGACATATAACGCATCTAGGAAGGATTCTGGGAAGTTGCCTAGATGCAAAAAAGATTCCATGAGGGACTAAAGCTTAGTAAGGAGATAATAAGAAAAGTGAGAAAAGAATTCAGCAGTAAACCCATCAGGAACTGAAGCTTTATCTTTTTTAGATAAGTGCAATGCAGTGTAGGTTTATGCCATGGTTATACGAGATCCAAGTAAGGGGAAATCCAAAGGAGTGTTGAAAGATTTTTGTTTGTTGGAAAAGTAAGATCCAATTTCATGATGGGTTGAAGGGTTGTCAGGTGTTTATAACGGTCTATAAAAAATATACAAATTCATTCAAAATATCATAGTCTTTACATTTTTGTACTTGATGATTATCTAGACTAGATACATTTTTAGTTTAAAAAAAAAGAGAATTATGATAGTTTGCTAGTAATTTTTCAGATTTGTTTTGGCTGCCGTAGTATCTGGAACTAGTTTTAACGAGATATGCAGATGTGTTTTCAGTCGACATCATGTTAACTTTAAACTTAGTATTAATTTGTTGCTGCAAACGATATCTTGATTTAGATTTGTATTATGTGTGCTCTAATCTTTCAATAGTTTTAAGAACTTCTTTTGTTTTAGTATTGGAGACTTACCTTGTTTTAGAAACATAACTTATAATAAAATCTCTTGCAGAGGCCTTAAATGCATGCCAGATAGTATGGAAGGCATTGTCCTAAGTTTTATTCATTAGGAGCAGTCATGAAAAAATTAAGTGGAAGAGGTGAAGGAAGCATCTAACAATAATAAATTATTAAACCTCCGGCGTGTAGGTGCTGTAGATTATGGGAGAAAATCGAACTTTACAAGAACAGGGGCGTGGTCCTAAATTAAAATTGAGCCTATTTCTACAGAATGCAAATTTTGCATGAGAAAAGAAAATCAGATCTATTTGTGATTGTGTGTGAGGAACAGGAGAGTGATAGGTAAACTAACGTAATGTGGGATTAAAAAGTCGCCAAGCATCAGTTAACCCCTGTTGAATGGCATGAACAGTTTTTGGGATTAGTTTGGCACATATGCCGAGGTAGAGTGTCTATCTATAAACGGGTCCATAATCTAGTTACAATCACCTGCAAGATAAAGTTGTAATCAGAAAATGGAATGAGCAACAATTAGGCTGTAAAAATTGAGATGGGATATTGGAATTTTATTAATGAAAAGTCTAGTGTATATCCACCTTCCTTCATTATCCGTCTCTTGTCACACCAACTGAACATTAAGAAATGTGTGTCATATAGTTGTAACGCCTTTTTTCCAGTTGCCTGGAGAAAAGAAAACATCACCAAACCAACCTCTTTTCAGGTTCAAATATTCAAATTCATCGAGATGTGTTTCTTGTTGTTTCTTCTTGTAAAAGCACAATATTTGCATTAAGTTTTGATTAGAGTTAAAACACATTTTCTCTTAATTGGTGAGCCTAATTTAGATAAGTGCAATGCAGCCCAATTGATGTATAGGCATTTGAAGTTGATGCTACTTTTGGATTTTGTTTTCTTAACGTTGTTATGAATTATTGTATGCTTTGTGATTTTAACCCCTTCCACGCTCATGACGAGCTGGGCTCGTCATGCAGTAGCCTCCTGCTACACTGATGACGAGCCCAGCTCGTCATGAATAATGATGTTCCTGGATTTCCAGCACAGGGGAAAAATCCCCATAGCGTTCAAGGTGTTAAGTATGTGTATGATCATGCTATTGATTTATATATATATATATATATATATATATATATATATATATATGTATATATATATATATATATATATATATATATATATATATATATATATATATATATATATATATATATGTTCAGAGACATAAAAAATCAGGAAGAAAAATATATTGCATTTGCTGAAAAAGAATGATATCAAAGACCACAATGAGGAAAGGAAGTTGTGAGGAAATGAGAGGAGACAACGAAAGGGAAAGGAACTAACCAATGAAGGATAGAAGGAAGAAGGGTAAAAAGAGGAAATATAAAAGGAAAGAGTGAAGAAGGGGATGAACTGATGTCTAAAAAAACAAGAAAGGAAAAAAGATAATTAAAACATAAAGAAAAAGAGGAGGAAAATGATGTATATACCTATAAATATCAGAGGTAAGGCGAATGTGGTTGAGGTCACATGGAAACAATGACCAATCTGGACTCCTAGGGGAAAAAGGATGCAAGTGTACTATAAAAAAAGTGGTTAGGGATAAATATGAGCACAACGGACTAAGACAATATCTGTAACAGCAAGTCAAAAGTTAAGAAAAACGAAGTAGAGTAATATTAATTAAACTTCATAGCCATGGAAACATGCATCATTACGGGGATTATGGGGAATGATATGGGTATTAACAGGACATCCATAGCAGAATTAAAAACTGTGAACTCTACATGAGATAACAAATTGAGAAAAGGACAGATGTCAGTGTTTAGTAGATCTTGACACATCGATGACCTCGCCTCAACATTTCTCGAGATAAACCTTCAGTCGTGCAGGAATCTCTCAGGTTGTTGTTTTATTCTGATTCGTGACTTTAATTTGGCAAGGGTGAAAGAGTCCAAAACAAGAGCTTAGTGAATGAAGCGCAGGTCTTAAATTCAGGAACTCTTTACTTCTGTCAGCAGAAGGTTTAACATAATCATTAGAAAAATATAAAGCACTATCTGACCAAGAGATTCTTTTCATTAGTTTAGCTGTGGAGAGGACTTTAAGTACATCTGTGTATACCAAAAAAATCGATGATAACTTCTCTAGGTTACTTGGATGAGGAGACTGGGTGAGGTGGGTGACCCAATCTGTGAGAGCGTTGTATGTTGAGAATAGACGGCTCTGGTATATTGAGTAGTTTAGGAAGACACTCCTTGGAGAACGAGATTGGATCCAAACCCTCCAAAGCTTCTGGTAAACCATAAATGCGTACATTTTTTCATTTATTTCTGTTTTCCAAATCCTTGTCCTGTCTCTGAAGCACAGAAACCTGCGATTGAAGATGATTGACTTAGAGGGTTGTAGCATTAAAAGAAGAGAGTTGGTATTTAGCTGACCGAATTCTTTCTTTTATCTAAGACTATTTATTGTCTAGGTTTTGCAGTTTTACGCTAGTCTCTTATGTGAAAGGTCCCATAGCCCTAATTTCTTCTAAAAGGAGGTCCATTGAAGCAGGCAAAGGAGACTTCATTGGAGAGGGTGAATCTTTTTTTAATCGCTTTGTATTAGACTTGTTAATAGGGTGAGAAGAAGTGAAAATGGTAAAAGCTATAACCAATCTACGAGATATTGAAGAATTCGGGTCATTTGTTGTTCAGCCGTTGAAATGTAAACTTGGCTGTACATTGAATTTATGAGACATATCACTGGAACTCCGAGAGAATTTTATTCTTTTTTTCATTCTACCCATAAAGAGGAATACAGCCCAGAGCAGAAAATGTTGACCTTCCTGCATTAAAGACTCTCAAACTACACCAATGGTAGCAATGAGAGATTTACCTATGTATAACTGTAGTCTACTACTCTAAGAAACAAGCTGTATTGCATAGACAAGATGTAGCTCTCTCCTGAGACATAAAGGAAGAAACAGAGAAAAATCAGTCAACCACGCTCAATAGATCATTTATTGAAGTGGTGCCATGTCATACCTTTAAGTCAAGGAAGCTGATAGTAAAAATCATGCCAACATGAGAATATGCTGTGCTCTGAAGAAAGCAACCAAGGTTCAACATCCGCTGTTCAGCCGTCGCTGAATCGAATGCAATGACTGCACAAATTTGCGCCCATCATGAGGAATAGGAGTGCAGGTGAAATAAGGCATTCCAAAACACCCAAAAAGTAACTGGAGGTCAATACATTGACTTTAAGTGGTACCAGACTTCATTCCCATTCCATGGAGAACTGTCAGTGTGAAACTTTGCGACAGAGCAGCGAGTCCCTCTTGCTAGTCTCCAGAGCGTCAGTCGGATGCTGCCATCTTCCTTGTTTGTCAAGCCATGCCCCCCTGACTGATGCCTCGAATCCCTGATTCCTCACATTTAAACTATCACTAGGCGCCAGACTAGATGCGAGAGATTGAAACAGCATTGCTCCCACAAGTCAGTAGATTGCATTATATGGCTCCCCACTGACTTCCTTCGCCCTCAAAGTGACAAATAGAGCTGCATAGGGGTGCCACCGCTACGCACCGATGTCAGCTTCTTTCTTTCTGCACCTTCGTACGTGGATCCGGATCTAGCTCCCAACTTTTTCCTCATCAGGTGGTGAGTTTTTCTTAAATTCAGCATTTTTCCAGTAGGCTGGGAACTGTGCCCCCTCGTAAAACTACAGGGTTTAAGTCTTGCAGGGACTGTAGCCAACAGATGATTCTGACAGATCACCTCACGTACATCAGAGGTTTGCCTCTGGTGTTTGGGTTTGGGACATGATTCCAAGGAGTGTGCCCTTATGAATCTGAAGGCGATTCAGGAATGCAAAGTTTAACGTTGCCAAACTCAAAAGAAAGTCACAGAAGTCTAGGGTATTGACCCATTCCCGCTATTGGGGATGTTCCTGCAATACTTCTTAGTCACCGTCCAAGTCTGCTGGTAAGTTGAAGCGTAAGCACAAGAAGGGCAAGCAGGATTCTTCCTCTTCCCGCTACTCTCTGCCTGAAAAGTCGCAAAGACATCTGGATGCCTCTCGCTTGCGTTCCCAGTCCTCTGAAGGAGAGGTGAATCAGCACCTGATCCAGATGCATCCTGAGTTTCTAGTGGCCATCTGTGACATCCCAACAGAGTGAGACCTTTAGAAAGTCCATGTTGCATATCTTTGGCACTCTTTCGGTTCCTTCTGGTGTGCCTTTGTGCCCCAAGGACCCCAGAGGACTCTAGTCAAGTTACTGCAGCAAAGTCCTTTCTCCGCAACGTCTGTGCCTCCTGAACTTGTCTATTTCCCAATCCAACATTTCAGCTAACTTCTAACCTCACTTCTAAAAGCATGCCTGTTCCTTTGGTGTAAACGCCATCCCCGGTGCCGGAGGAAGACCTTGTCCTGATTGTCTCATCTGACTCTGAGCCAAATTCATCTCAACCCTGACTGTGGGGGTATCAAAGTCATATCGACGCACCCAGCACTAGTTCATTCACACGTAAACATACCCATACCACTTCCTCGGAGTTGCACCCCGGCACGCCAAGATTTTGGTTCCGACTCTGATCAGAGTCAGAACCAGCTTTTGAAGATGACAGTGAAGATGATGGGGATTACTTTCCTGCACATTATAATGAGGTCAATTTAAATATAGACATACAGGAGAACAGTAGGTCGGACGTTTCCCCCGGACATTGGTGTGTGGTCTCCCCCTGGTCTGTCAGCGGAACAGTGCGCCTCCGTTGCTGTGGTAATGAGACGAGAAGCAGAGATGTTAGACAATTGCCAACTATGGAGTGAAAACTAATAAACTAATGTGTTGACAGGAGTTCTGCAACCTGGACAGACTACATCTTAACCCCTTCTACTTTTCAATGAGGTCCTGACTGATACCTTAATGGGCACTTGGTCCACACCTTGTTCCTGCCCATAGGGGACCAGACAGGTTGCCAGGTGCCTCACCAGCTCCAGGCAACTCTGACTTCTTGATGCAACTCCCTATGCCAGAAAATTTGGTGTAGGGTCAGACTGGCCTACAGTAGGGCACTCTGGCAGTATGTGGACTGTTTTTTGGCTGATTGTGGGCCTGCTTTATAGTCTGATGAGCCGGTTTTTACTGTTTTCCCTGATAACATCAGAAATATTGTCTGCAGCAAGCACAAATGCATGCAGTCTCCTATACCTTGCAAAACACTGAAACAGCGTGTCATTACAACCTTTAAAAACTGCCCCGATTTGGAGAATGTGGACCACTTATTTAGTCATCTCATTAGCTAATGAGAGGCAGTTTTATTTTGGTGCCCAGCCCTACTTTGTGGCCCAGGACAGCCCTGGTCTGGTGGTTCAGGTTTCCACCAGAAGGGTGGACCCAAATTAATTCCCGACGACTCTCTGACTCAAAAAGTATCGAAGCCTTCAGGAAACAGATGTTTACCTTGGCCAGTTTATCCCTCTGGTCAGACAATGCGAGCTGTGTACTAGGAAGATATGCCCATCCTGAATGGGGCATGGTTCGTGGGATCTTGCCAGTAGTTCCTAAGAAATTTCGGACCAATTTGTCTCATATCATCCAGGATTGTCAGGATACAACAAAATATATAATCTGTTTTGGACTGGAAACTACAGACTGCTGGACAGAGCAGTCAAGACTAGCATAGTGCTTTATTGCCACCTTAGGAGAGATCCACAAGCTTCTCTTGTGATGTACAGGCCTCTTTGATGGCTATGCCAATTGTTGGATCCTACGTGATTGGTGAGAAGGCTGATTCCGCACTAGAGTGCTTTGAAGAAAGACTGGACATGGCTCATTCCTTAGGCTTTTTTCTACTCCAGCTACTGAGCAATTTCGCCCCTTTCAAGGGTAGCTCCAGAGCTTTGGCATACCAGCAACCACCACCTTCACAACAAGCACTTTTAGGGATCAAGGACATGAATCAAGCAGAAAACATCCATGGCACCAGGGACAGTGAACTTCCTAGTCCCCATCCAGGCTGCTTTAGTTGGACGGCCCTTAGTGGCACACAATTACCCTGTGGGAGGTAGGATCAAATATTTCCTCTAAAGGTGGCAAGGTATAACATCTGTTAGGTGAGTTTTTCAGATCATCCAATGAGCTGTCCCCTACCATTCCTTTTCAACCCATTGCATCTTCCGCCTACACCAAAGCATCTTTCAGTGGAGCAACTTGTCATTTTCCACCAAGAGATGCAAACAGTTTTAGCCAAAAGAGTCATTGGGAGGGTGATGACTCCGGAAATAGAGACTGTCTTTTACTCCTGCTATTTACTTATGGCAAAAAAAGACATATGTTTTCATACTAGTTTGGCTCTCTGCCCTGGAATGCCTTCTTGCAGAAGTACAAATCCAAGATTCTCATGTTTCAATGCAACTAGATGGTGGCTTTGGACCTTTCGTGTTCCGATCCTCAATCCCACAGATGCTACTTACATTTCTGGATAGGGCAGCAGCATTTTTAATTTGCCAGTCTCCCTTTTGGTTTTACCTGTGCCCCTGGGGTGTTCATGACAGCGGGAGTCACAGCACATCATTGTAGATTGGGGATTCCAGTTTTCCCCTACCTCAACAACTGGCTGCCGAAGGTGGTCTTGCCACATTCGGTTGTAGACCACTTCCAGATGATACAAACTTCTTCTCTTCATCGGTGTTCACTATCAATGTGCCAAAGTCACACCTGACTGCTTCCCAAAGGCTCCCTTTCATCTGGGCCATTCTGGATGTAGTACCATTCTGGGGTCTTCCCTTCATGAAACTGAGTCCAGGACATTCAGGATATGATCCCTAGGTTTCAGTCTCAGTGAGAGTGGCTCTGAAGCTTCTGGACGCTTGCCTCTTTGACTATGCCAGGTGGTACATGCAGGCTCTGCAGCGAACCTTAAGTCTCACTGGGCCCAGCTCCAGGGGAACCTGTTGGGGTCCATCCAGGTGGTGAAGGGGACTACAATAGACCTGCAGGGGTGTCTGTAGGAATACAATTGAACTTCTGCTGGACCCATTTCTCCCAGACTTGACGATGGTAATGGGTGTGTCACTGCTGGGCTGATACGATAAAGTGAACAGTACCTGCAAGGGATTTTGTTTAAGCAAAAGATTCTACTAAATTAAAAGGCTTAGTCAGGGATGTCACTCCAACTGGAGATAACTTCTTAGTGTCAACAGACAACAAAACAACAATGAGAATAGAAGAATGAAAACACGGGAAACCTTTGGTATTTGAAAAAGAATGTCAGTCTTATTTTGGCATTAAGAGTAAAAAATAGGGTATACAATAATGAATGAATAAAGACTTTTCACAGCAACAACATTATGTAGAGAAGCCAAAATCAAATTGTGCTAACAGTACATAAATAAAAGAACTATTCCACATATATCACAAGTCACAGAAATCAAAACTGAGAATATGTAACTTGTGAAAAACAAATTTCCACTTGGAAATAGATGCAGAGGTCAACGTTTTGGTCTGTTCTGTTTTCGTCTTTCAGACCATCTTCAGGACAATTTGTTTGAAGCTGACAGGGAAACCCTAATATTGAACATAAAAGGTATCGATTTACATATAAATACTTGATATGTAACACACTCTCAAAGAAACCAAGGACCCGTGTGTAGGAGAAGGAAGAATAGTGCACATATCATTTCATTTTTTTTTTTTTTTTTTCTTTTATCCTCATATTGCGATTTTTATGTTTTGTTTGGGAATCCTAGGGGTTCAAGCCTCTCAATGGGTGTACCAGCACTGCCCCAAAACGCGAGTATGCTAGGGGAGTTTCCCTACCGATGGTATTGCAGAGGACTCCCCTTTGGAACCAACACATATGTAACTTGTCTGTTTTTTCGTAAGTCGGGGAGAGCTAGCCACCATTGACTACTCGATGAGTATTATACCCATCAACAGATGTTACCATCGCTTAATCATAGGATCATCATTTCATCAATCCATCTCGACCATTAATTAGTGTTAAAGTGATTTTCCCAAATTCCCCAAAAGTTATTTCTTTTCGTATGCTTTTCCCTTCTATCTAGTTTGTTTATTTTTATGACCGAATTCATCCATTCCCCGATCGTTGGAGATACTGGACCAACCCATTTAATACAAATCTCCCTTCTTGCGAGAAGGATCAGCACAAAAACTAGATCTTCTTGCTCTTTTGTTAGCTTGCCCGCTCCCATATTACTATCAATCCCAAAAAGTACAAGAGAGGTACTTACAATTATTTGCTGTTGGAGGACTGAAGTTAAATTCTTACCCACATCGTACCAGAACTCTTCAAGGGATGGGCACTCTTTAAAGATGTGAATATCGTCTGCCTTCTCCTCACCACATTTCGGGCATTTCCTGATTTGGGCTCCCTTGAATTTGGACAGTTTTTTAGGAGTCCAGTAGGCTCTATGAATCGTGAAGATGTGATTCCTTTTTAAGGCCGCTGATTTTAATGTAGCCCAACATTTCTCAATTGATTTGAGCCACACCTCTTCAAGATTTAGAATTTGGAGGTTCTTCCCCCAAATTGGTTCTGCAATCAGGGCATCTTCCTCATTTGATGTTATTAAAGCCCAATACCATCTGGCTATCTCTTTTTCTATGGGAATAACTTTCTGCATTTCTTTCTCCAGTTCTTCGGTATCATTTTCCTGCTTTGTAAGGGTATTTGCCCAACTGGAAAGCTGGTAGTATTTAAATTTGGAGATAGTAAAGTTGGTCTTGATTTGAAGGTCCTCCCATGAAATTAGTGATGTTCCAGTTAGTAACTGGCCCCAGTGCTCGATGTTTGATAATTTTAGCGGTTTTGCCAGGCTATCTTTCAGACAGTCTGGGGTGCCTGGGGAGTCCCATATGGGAGCCAGAGGGCTATAGTATGAGATGTTTAGAGTCCCTCTGACCTGAGCCCATATTCTGGCCGCGTCCTTCAGAATCTTCAATTTAACCTTTTTGAAAAATTTTGGGTGGCCAAATTTATACAGGAAGTGGTCGGTTTTCATGGTCATTGCTTGAAGATATTCAGGGTAATATTGATAAGCTCTCAACAATGGTCTTATATTTTTAAATGAAAAGGCTCTATAGTATTCCCACAGATCCGGGCTAGCTATACCTCCTTGTTCTTTTCTTTTTCTGATTTTCTTCCACGATATTCTGGTTCCCTTAGATGCCCAGATAAAGCTTGCAATTTCTCCTTGTAATTTTTTCAGAGTATTCTTTTTAAATTCTAAGGGGATTGTGTTGAAAAGGTAGGTATATTTGGGTAAAATAGACATTTTTACGATATTTGATCTCCCTATAAAACTTAATGGGAGGCTGGTCCAGGTCTTTAAAAGTTTTCTTGTTTCCTCTGCCACTCTTTTTAGGTTTATTTGTGGTATTTTTTCCAGATCGTGAACTATTGTAATTCCTAGATATTTAATTTCCTTCTTAGTATCTGGACTGGGAAGAATTGAGTTCCAAGCCATGATTTCCGTTTTGGAGTGATTAACCAGGTAACCTGAAACTTTCCCAAAATTCTCCAAAGTGATTTTGATTTCGGGTATAGAGGACTGATAATCATTGGTAAAAATCATTAGATCGTCGGCGTATAATGCCACTTTTTTAGACCATTCCTGGTGTTTAAATGGGAGTATTTTTTCATTTCCCCTTAACAGATTTGCCAACGGCTCAATGTATAGGTTAAAAAGTAGTGGCGATAGTGGGCAACCTTGCCTGGTGCCTCTTTCAATTTGTATGTTATTGGTTAAGCACCCATTCACTAGAATTCTCGATCTCGGGGATCTATAGATTTCTTTTATTATATGCAAAAAGGAGTCTCCCAAATTATTTCTTCTCATTACTTCAGTCAAAAAAGCCCAGTTCACC
The DNA here is from genome assembly GCF_964261635.1 of Lissotriton helveticus. Taxonomy (NCBI): domain Eukaryota; kingdom Metazoa; phylum Chordata; class Amphibia; order Caudata; family Salamandridae; genus Lissotriton; species Lissotriton helveticus. The sequence continues at coordinate 889,377,503 of NC_136071.1, read as the reverse complement.
CAGTCAAAAGCCTTTGCGGCATCAAAGGTAAGTATTGTGAGAGGATTTTTTTCAGAGATAGCAATGTCGATTGCCCCAATTAACTCATGAGTCAGGTCTTGCAGTTGTCTTCCTCTGATAAAGCCTTTCTGGTCACTATGAATCAGTTTGGTCATCCATTTCCCTAGCCTTTTTGCTATGATTTTTGTGCAGATCTTGTAGTCACAGTTAAGTAGGGATATTGGCCGGTATGATTCACATAGTGTTGGCTTTTTCCCGGGTTTTAGGATTATAGTTATGATGGCATCATTCCAAGAGTCTGGGATTTTTTCTTGATGTTTGTACACCTGATTAAGTAAATCTGTTATTTGAGGTGATAGCGTTTCTCTAAGTGCCATATATAATTCATTTGGAAGAGCGTCTGGTCCCGCAGCCTTTCCTTTTTTCAGATCCTTTATTGTTTCTTCTACTTCCTCCTTAGAGAATTCTTCGTTTAAAATTTTTTTCTCCTCAGTTGTTAGTGAAAGGGTGGGTAGAGTATTTAAGTAGCCTTCTATTTGTTCTTTCGATGGGTTTACATCTTCCGAGTATAACTTGGCAAAAAAGTTTATGAATTCCTGTCTAATTACCGTGTCTTCGAAGGAAGGGGCTAACTGACTGTCTTGTAATATGCTAACTACCTTGTTCCTGGCTAAATCTGATTTTAGTTTCCATGCCAGAAGTTTTCCGCAGCCTTCCCCGTATTCGTGGTTTGCTAATTTGCTCGCTTCCCACTTTGTTCTTATTCTATTTTCTAAAATGTCTACGAGACATTCTTTTTGTCTTTTTCTTTCCTTCTCCAGTTCCTCTTTTATGTCTGCCCTATGTTCGACCAGAATTTGTGCATCCTGCATCTTTATGGAGTTTTCTAATCCCCTGATCTTTTGATTTATTGTCTTTGATCTGTATGCACCTTGACTTAGTAATTTTCCTCTTATCATTGCCTTGTATGTATCCCATATGGTTTGTTTTGATGTGCCTACCTTATTATTTTCAAAAAAAAATTCAGTTTCAATCCTGAGCTCTTCTATATATTGTTCTTCAAGTAATATAGCTCGTTCAATTGTCATTCTGTTTTGTGTTTTAACCTCCGTCCTTTGAATCATAAGCTGGACCGCAGAATGATCTGATAAGTGAGCAGGAAGGTGTTCTAGCTTTATTACATCTTCTATTAAGCTTCTATCTATTAAGAAGTAATCGATTCTCGATCTATGACCCAGTTTCTTATTATGTAGGGTAAACGGTTGTTTTTTCTCCCCTTTTAACTTCCATATGTCTAGTAAGTTTAAATCTCTTTTTTAAATCCCAAGCCACTCTCTCATATTAGGGAGATTTTTTTGTCTTCCCGGGGGTGATCTATCTACTTTAGGATCTATAATTATATTGAAGTCACCTCCCAAAATTATTGGTGAAGTCACCGACAATAAATGGGTATATAACTTTTGTAATGGACCTGAGTCATCTGTGTTTGGGCCATAGTACCCTGCTATTGTGTAAAAATCGTTTCCAATTCTTATATTGGCTATAGCCCATCTACCTTTACTGTCCACTTCGGACGATACTAGCTTGATTTTGAGTGTTTTCTTGAAGATAATTACTATCCCTTTCACATTGCATTCCTGATTTGTGCATACATATATGTCCACCCAGCCAAGATTTTTCATTATCTGACTCCATTCTTCTCTCAAAAGATGAGTTTCCTGTAGTATAATAATCTCATTATCTGATGACTTTAAATACTCCAAAATTCTATTTCTTCTATTTTTCACCCTGAGCCCGTTTACATTCCATGAGAGTATATTAAACTTTCTGGTTATTGATCCCATCAATTATCCAAATTGTATAGTGTATGCTGGTATTCACAGTATTTTTTGCTAGCTGAAACCTTGGATGCCCATTTTCCATGATAGTTTGAGGATTTTTTTTTTTGTTTTTTCCCCTAGTTTGCTCCCCACCCGTATTCTGTTTATATTTTTTGATTTCGTTTCATGTGCGACTTGATTACCCTCCCTGGGGAAGCCTCCTTTTTCTTCTTTTTTCAGGGCTACTTTCTTGCCCCTTTTCAGGCTCCTTGACTCTTCTATTCTCTGTTTGCGCCTGTTTTTGTGCCTTCTATTTTAACCCTGAAATGGTCCTTTTATATTTCGAGTGGTTGGTTAGATTTTCAGTTCTTATGGTGTTTCTGGCCATCTCGAGAAACTCTTTGACCTCCTCCGGATCGCGGATGTTTCGCATTTTATTCCTCCACATTATTCTAAGCGATGGGGGGAACTTCATTTGGACCACTGCCCCCAGGGATTTTAATTCTGCCATGAATTGCCCCAACTCCCATTGCCGATCTTGAGATGCTTTAGACATATCTGATCTTATCCTGAAAGACCAATTATCTTTGCTGAAAACTCCCTTTTTTAATGCTTCACCGAGTATTTTCTCCTTCAACGTGTATGTTTTAAAGTTGATGAGGATTTTTCTAGGCGTTTTCCTTTCCTTTGCTCTTCCAAATGGGTCTCGGTGGACCCTTTGTATGTCTTCTTCTAGAATCTCTAGGCTAGCCCATGGGAAATGTTCTGCAAGGAGAGAGGTCACAAATTTTTTAATATCTGTTCCTTCCTGGCTCTCCGGGATATTTAAAATCCTTAGGTTGTTTTTTCTGGCCTGATTTTCCAAAGATTCGAGTTTCTCGCTCATGTTTTTTCCCTCTTGTCTTAAGGTTCTGATCTCCTTTTGATGGCCGTCTACCTTCTTGCTAAGATGTCCCACCTCTTTTTCTACTTCTGTTACTCTGTTGCCAAGGTCCTTCAACCTGCAATCCAAAGCCTCGCACGCCTCTTGAATTTTTCCCTGATTGGCCTCTGAAATCGCAAATTTGTCTCTCATTTCATTTAGCATCTTCTCCATAAATTTCTCCATCTGATTAGCCTGGGGCTCAGAGCCTTTTCTCGATATTTCTGTTTCATCTTCCTCTCCTGTTGTTTCCCTTTCGCTGCTCACTTGTAAAGCTTCACCTATCTCTGCTTGATTTATTGGATTGATCTCTGCTTGATTTATTGGATTGGTCTCCTCCATATTTATTACCTCAGTGCTCTTTAGAATCTCTAGGCTCTGGATATTTAGGTTCAACTCCAGCTCTCTTGGGGCGGTGAAGAGGATTAGGTTTGAACCCTGTTGGGTAGGCTGTTCACTCTGATCCTTATTGGGTTGAAAAACGCCTTGTTGTGAGAGATGTTGGACTTTAAAGAAAGTTTTCAAAGACGGGGTAATTTTTGCTTTCTTCTCTTCTAAATTTAGCCTTTCTGTTCGGAGCTTGGGTAAGGGACGTACCTTCTTGGGGTTCTTACCAGACTTCTTCGGTGTTGTACCCTTTATAGTAGAGAGGTTATAGTCCTGCTTAAAATATTGTTTATTCCTGAGATTATAGCAAGACCTTGCGGTTTTGTTCTGTTCTGCTTGGGGAATAACACCTTTTTTTGCCCCCTCCTCCTGGGAGTGTGCTGTCAAAGGAGTAGTGTTAACTAATGTGTCAGCAATCTTCCCTTCTCTACTCCCAGATTCTGTTTGGGGGGCCTCTCTGAGGTCTTCTCGTCCTTTTACTGCAATTAGTGATTCGGGGACATTAACAGTAACAATGCTAATTCCCCTACACTCCCCCTTTCCTCCCCCCTCACAGTTTGCCCTGCTCATGGGCTGAGACGCTGTTTTGAAGTCTTTAACTTTCAAGGGGTTTACTTTCACTGGCACATCCAATTGGTCCGAACCCTCGGAGAAATGCCCATTAAATACTTCATTGTTTGCCAGGACACTTACTTCCTTTCTCCCAGTCTCCGCCACCCTCGGGCTCTCTCTGCCTCCGAAACTGTGCTTTCTATTTTCAATCGGTTGAGTCACAGGAGGATGCAGGCTCTCCTGAGAGAAATCACGATGCAGTGTTTGTCCCCGGTGAGCTCTGCCGCTCTCCCCTCGGAAGTGAAAGCCGAGTCTTCCCGCGATGCTCCGGAGGTTTTTTCGCGCAAGTGCAGCAGCCGCCCAGGATCTGTGAAGCAGCCCGCCAGCAGCGTCTCGCGTCTCCGACCCTTTCCGCTCTTGCAGTGACCGGCTGTTGTCGTCTACGAGGTAGGATATCATCTCGTTTGATTTAAATAATGACTCTCAGTTCATGTCGTAGTGCAGCATACTTGAATTACATTTTTTGTAAATGGGCGCCTATTCGTACAGAAACTTTTCCGAATGCAGTCAGGAGCCTCCGACCGGGCTTCCTAACCGGCCGCCATCTTCCCCCCGATCATGCACAAACCCAAGTAAAAGAGCATGTACCATCACCATCTTGATGCGTGAAAAAATCAGAATGCGTGAAAAAAGCAACAAAAATGCTTACAGTCTAATGACAGTAAAGTGCTGTCATGGGAGGATACTTGTTTATCACGTGTAACAACAACAAAAGAGTGTTCCTGTTCTGGTTCAGGTGGAAAAAGGCACAGAGCACAAGGAAACAACAAAGCCCAATAGGTTTGTTAGGAAAGCCCTCACTCACCGACCTGGTCGGTGACTTGCTTCATCATCGGGCCCCACCGGGTGTGACCGAATGTTACCCCGGTGTGCTTCGACGCCAGAGTTACTGCGGAGCTGGTTTTCGTGATGGGAGGGCTATGTGGAAAATTACGTGAATAGTGTCAAGTGGTGAGATTAAAATTGCCTTGTATGTGTCAAAAATTTAATTTTAATCAAAGACCATCAAGGGCAAGGTTAAAAAATGTGTAGGTGAGTAGAGCCAACTAATTGGATGGTCTTACTCCCTCTAGCATTAAGTGAATATGTGAATGGTCGACATGGACATGTTTCAGCCGGTGTGGTATCATTAACCTGGCATTCGTCAGGACCTATGGTGTTAAACCTCGGCGGTATGGGCACTCTAAGGCCCACCCTACCAGAGGGCTTGAAAGTTAAAAGATCTGTGAAGTGCACAAAAACACAGAGGCGGGCTTCACCACCCGAAGGTAGGACGCACACACCTCCAGCCTCTAAAATTTAGAGACTAAAAATAAAAAGGCACCTGTGAAGGTAAGAAAACACAGACAACACAAGACAAAAGAAACATAATTAGAATATTTTGTCAATTGATTTAGCCAGATTCAGTCTATTTCTAGTGCTCATAGTGCCAGGGTGCACCACTCATGCAGAATAGCAGAGGTGCGTGGCTCTGCCGTTGGCTGAGGCTACACGATAAGTCATATTGTTAATATGGTGGCACTGTCAAAGTAGATTGCCAATTTTGCAAAATCTAACTGTGTAAGTGCACAGGGGAGGGTATTGATACGTGAAATGAGGGCGAAATGGCAGTGAAAATAAACACGCAACATTCTGTCACTCATCGATCAATGGGCCAAATGGCCAGTGGCCAGTCAGCAATGAAGCAGTCAAGAAGTGGCGAGAAAGAGGGAGGGTCTCACTTCACCAGGGATGAAAATCCACCCCATAGACCGCGGGAGGGAGGGGACGGCGCATTTGGCACATCCTGCAAAGCAAAACAGAGGGAAGAAAAAGGGACACCAAAGCCTGGTCAAGCAGCAGTTAACACTACTTAGCTCTGAATGGTTTCTCAGCCGGACTCGTACTCACGCCCACGGCGTCCGTCTCCTGCAGATAAGCCTACACGCCCTCAGGACCGGGTCTCGTCGATCCGGTTGGGAAGGGTGAAGGCGGTTATATGCGTTGCCGGTGAGGAAAAAGGCGCGACACCACTTCCGGGAGTTTCAGCCTTCCTACCACGCATGCGTTGAGGATGTACTCCAGGGCTAGACTGCTAGCCTGGTCCGGGCAGGGTACTCACTTCCGGGAATTACGCGCGGATTGAGGCGCATGCGCAGACATGATTTCCTTCGGAATTCGGGATAGTGACACTACTCGTAATGCGCATGCGCAGACGAGGTGAGACTTGAACACGGATGGAAACACAAGAGCGCAATTTGGTGTGCGCGTGAGGGGTATAATCAGAGTCAGTGAAAAGTATAACTGGCTCATGAGTTCAGGATGGGTGTTATCAAGACCAGTGGAGTGGTAAAAACTGATCTAGGAAAGTTAAGAAAGTTAAAGTAACACCGTAGCAGACAAAGGGAGTTGGTGGGAACAGATACAGATCTTGGGATAACAGATATTCATTTCAGTCATTTATTTGAGAACAGAACCCCAAGGAATGTCATCATTAAGGCCATTAGTATGGGTGCCAAGGCGATACACCCAACGCTGTTCCTTTTCAAACAGTCTCTCAGATATATTGGGGCCCCCAACGATTTGTTCAATCACAGTCCATTTCAGGTCGTTGGTGGTGTGATTGGTCTGGAGGAAATGGTCACTCATTCTTGTCGTGGCTTTTTTGCACCTGATATTACTTCTGTGCTCACATATCCGTAGCCTTATTTTACGGGTTGTCATACCCACGTAACGGAGTGAGCATGGGCAGGTGACGAGGTACACGACATTGACAGAGTTACAGTTAGTGTGGGCTTTCTGCCACCAGGTTTTACCGGGTTCCAGAGTCAAGGATTTTGTCGGGGTAGTTAGGTGACAGACAGAGCAGTTTGAACAAGGGAAGTGGCCCGTCACTTTAGGAAGGTTCCAAGTGTCAGTTATACTCCTCATCGGGGTTGCAGGTAGTATTTTAGGTCTGGTGTGGACCAGAGCATCCTTGAGACTGTGCCCTTTCTTAAAGGAAAACAGTGGTTTTTGCCAGTCCTTCTTGATGCTGGTGACGATTTTCCAGTTCTTGTTTATTGATTTTTTCAACTGGTTGGATAGTGCACCGTACGTGGTGACACACGTGAGGGGGACTTCTGTTGTTGTTATTTTCGAAGTCGGTTCCAGAAGTGCTTCCCGTGGTTGATTCCGTGCACGTTTGAAGCCTTTGTTTAGTAGGTGGTTGGGGTAGCCTCTTTGTGCCAGTTTAGCTGTTAGATCAGTTGATTGGGTTTTGAAATCAACTAAGTTGCTGCAGTTCCGGCGAATCCGTAAATATTGACCATACGGGAGATTCTCCCTTAACGGGCGAGGATGAAAGCTAGAGAACTGCAACAGGTTATTCTTAGCTGTAGCTTTGTAATGAGTCTTGGTAGTTAAGGTTGTTCCATTCTTAGTGATAACCACATCAAGAAACACCACCTCCGTAGTGCTCACGGTGTGGGTGAATTTCAGGTATCTGTTAAGAGTATTAAGCCAGTTCAGGAACTCCGTTAGCCTTTCCATGCTGCCCTTCCAGATGAGCAGCACGTCATCAATATACCTTTTCCAGTATGTGATATTTCTGCTGAACGGGTTGTTAATAGACAGTATGTTTTTAGCCTCGAAGTCTGCGACATACAACCCCGCTATGCTGGGGGCAAATGTACTGCCCATCGAGGTCCCCGAGCATTGTAGGAAGAGACGCCCTTGGTATGCGAAGAAATTTTCCTGAGGGCGTGTAGGCTTATCTGCAGGAGACGGACGCCGTGGGCGTGAGTACGAGTCCGGCTGAGAAACCATTCAGAGCTAAGTAGTGTTAACTGCTGCTTGACCAGGCTTTGGTGTCCCTTTTTCTTCCCTCTGTTTTGCTTTGCAGGATGTGCCAAATGCGCCGTCCCCTCCCTCCCGCGGTCTATGGGGTGGATTTTCATCCCTGGTGAAGTGAGACCCTCCCTCTTTCTCGCCACTTCTTGACTGCTTCATTGCTGACTGGCCACTGGCCATTTGGCCCATTGATCGATGAGTGACAGAATGTTGCGTGTTTATTTTCACTGCCATTTCGCCCTCATTTCACGTATCAATACCCTCCCCTGTGCACTTACACAGTTAGATTTTGCAAAATTGGCAATCTACTTTGACAGTGCCACCATATTAACAATATGACTTATCGTGTAGCCTCAGCCAACGGCAGAGCCACGCACCTCTGCTATTCTGCATGAGTGGTGCACCCTGGCACTATGAGCACTAGAAATAGACTGAATCTGGCTAAATCAATTGACAAAATATTCTAATTATGTTTCTTTTGTCTTGTGTTGTCTGTGTTTTCTTACCTTCACAGGTGCCTTTTTATTTTTAGTCTCTAAATTTTAGAGGCTGGAGGTGTGTGCGTCCTACCTTCGGGTGGTGAAGCCCGCCTCTGTGTTTTTGTGCACTTCACAGATCTTTTAACTTTCAAGCCCTCTGGTAGGGTGGGCCTTAGAGTGCCCATACCGCCGAGGTTTAACACCATAGGTCCTGACGAATGCCAGGTTAATGATACCACACCGGCTGCAACATGTCCATGTCGACCATTCACATATTCACTTAATGCTAGAGGGAGTAAGACCATCCAATTAGTTGGCTCTACTCACCTACACATTTTTTAACCTTGCCCTTGATGGTCTTTGATTAAAATTAAATTTTTGACACATACAAGGCAATTTTAATCTCACCACTTGACACTATTCACGTAATTTTCCACATAGCCCTCCCATCACGAAAACCAGCTCCGCAGTAACTCTGGCGTCGAAGCACACCGGGGTAACATTCGGTCACACCCGGTGGGGCCCGATGATGAAGCAAGTCACCGACCAGGTCGGTGAGTGAGGGCTTTCCTAACAAACCTATTGGGCTTTGTTGTTTCCTTGTGCTCTGTGCCTTTTTCCACCTGAACCAGAACAGGAACACTCTTTTGTTGTTGTTACATATTATAATTTGGGGACTAAGAGTGTTCACGACTCTCCCTCTCTCTCTTATTGTTTGTAAATACTTGTTTATCACTGCAGCAATTGCTGTCTGTGGTGGAAAAGAGAACAAGGAAATTGCTCATCGATGTTCACTGTAATTGTGTATACAGTAGTTGGTACCACTCAATGAAAAATTACCTATATTTGTCACATGGATCATTTAAGTTGGGCGCTTCAGTCATTAATGATTCTGAATACAGCCTATTTTAGTTGATGCTTGGTGAGCACAATCTGAAAGACAATACCCATGGGTCAGAGCTGTGTTAGGATAACTCTAAGTAAGCTAGCAAATAGTGATAAAAAAACAGTTAAAACCACAAATTGAAAGTGAAGATTACATTATCATTGTTAATGCCAGGATTTCTGTTAATACAAAATAATAAAGAAATCTGCTCAGTTACTGAAGTCGCAGTTAAGTTACTGCATGACTCGATACCAGAGAGCTGTTTAAAAGGGGGGGGGGGGGTGGAATCTTTCTGCTCTATGTTTCTTACAGTCTAAACATAGTACTGTCATAAGTGTGGGTCAAACTACTATTCATTCTGAAGAAAACACACTCGGAGCCACATATAGATTAGTTGGCTCAAGTACTGGGATTCTGCCTAGAGAAACGGAGTCCGACATGTAGGTACAGAAATATTGTCTGTTTTCTATCACACGGCGGCCACATTGATCCTGGTGGGCTATTCAAAACTATAAGGGTGTGAGTTTAATTATGATAAGCCTAAACTCTACTCCAGCAGTTAAATCATAGCATACCTGATGGGCTGAGGTGGTCATTTGGGAGACGTAGAGATCAGAGGTCTCTAGTCTCTGGCAGAAACCCGACTCCACATCAGCCTGTTGGAGTTGTGAGCCATTAGCCTATCAATGAAAACTTCCTACCATCCATCAAAGGGGAGCTGATTCTGTTTTTTATGGACAAAATGAATGCCATGTAATACTGCAACAAGCAGGGTGGAGTGGGGTCCTGGGTCCCATGCCAGTAGGCTGTTTATCTCTGGAGCTCGCAGGAGTAACACAGCATGTCCCAGGTCGGCATCTTCTAACATGAGAGTGGACTAACTCAGCTGGCGGCGCTTGTTAGATCTTGAGAGGAAAGGTGGCACAGGAAATACTCCAGCAATAGGGAGAACCCTGGCTACATCTTTTCACCACCATCAAAAACATGCAGTGTCAAAACTTTTGAGAGCTACAGTTTCCAAGAAGGCTCTCTCTCTCTGAGATGCATTCTGGATATCGTGTAGCATGGGACTCCAAAAGGAAGACCCAGGATGGACTAAGGGCGCTTTCCACTAGGCTCAAGACTGCTACCTGTGCTTTGGCACTCAAAGTGCCTATCAAGAATATCTGCACCAAAGTGGGCATCAGTGCACACTTTCATGAATCACTACTGCCTAGACAGACAGATCTGATGGGAAGGGCATTTCCCCTGCTTAGCCCTGTAGGACCTTTTGGTCTGAGTCATTCCACAGACCAACCACATTGGGAGGTGCTGCTGTGGAATCTATTCTAAAGGTGAGAAAGCTGTGCTTAGAAGTAGCCATCAAAAGAACAATTTACTTACCTTTGGTAATGCTCTTTCTGGTGGGTATTCTTTCTAACTACAGATTACTCTCTGCCATCCAGCCTAACAATTTAGTGGAATGCTCTACTTTCTAATCTAGCTAGGTCCCAATATATGAATGTGCATACTAGTATTATTGATTATTGTCAGGCTTTGCATTTTAGGGCCCAGAGAAAGTAAAAAAAGAAAATGACATCAGCACAGCGCACAGGAGCAATGCTGGTTAAAACTTCTGGATCCGGTCTGCCACTTGGGAATATTCTAAAGATTAGGAATTTGCAGTTAGATAAGAGTTTCCGCCAGAAAGAGCATTACCAAAGGTAAGTAACTTGTTCTTACGGTACACATCTAAAGCACTATTGAATATGGCATTTTCACTTTGCAGCACCTACGACAAGATTTAGAATCTAAAGAAAAAGGAGAATCAAAATGCAGAATCCCAGTCTAAACCCAATGCAGTTATTCCACAAACCTTACACCCAAGCCAGAAAGGCAGTTGTCTATATACTCTCCATGCATTTTGTGAGCATGGAGTAAAGGCAGGTATTATTTTCACAATCTGACCTACAAAAGTTGGGAAGTTGAGGATACCCTTTTTGATAATGAACCAAAAGCAGTGGCAGCCTCTCCATTAGGGATTAGGAGCACCGCCACCCCTGCCACCACCCTCAAATAAAACGATAATAAAAACTGGTTTAAAACCCGTTTTATTTTCGTTTTGTTTTAATCCCCCTGGACCTGCTCCCCAGGACTCTGATGAGTGTTGAGGGTGGTCAATGGGGATGACACTGCTGGTGGGGGCAGTGGTGGGCAATGTTACAGTGCACATGACAGAGACGGCCGGCCAAACTGTCATATGCACTGAAGCTCTCTAGCCCCAGCTGCATTGCTGGGGCTGGAGAGAGCAGGCACAGGCTCCCAGTCTGCCTGGGAGCGAAATTTGCCATTGCTCAGGCCAATCCTGACGCTGCTTTTATGCAGCGTCAGGATTGGTCGCAGTGCAGTCTGGGAGTGTGTACCCAGCAGAAGACTGGAAGTGCGCATTGTGGCGGGCGGCGGCGTTCAGGTAAGTTCGTCCAAGATATACCCTTGACTGGAGAACATAGATGGCACAGGAAAAGACTCATAGAAACAATCATATACAGGAAGACCTAGTACACCACATATATTAACTATCTAACCTATCATTGTTTATTTGGTGTAAACTTGTAATCCTTGTTAACCCAGTGTGATACTATTCCTAAACTAAAATTGTCTACTATAATCTTGTTATACAAGATGGACTCTATTATCCCTCTTGTAATGTTAAGCGCTCTGATACCTAAGGGTCTTGTTCGCGCTATAGAAAACGGTTTAATAAATAATTAAATAAATAAATAAATAACTAAAAAATGTGTTCCCGGAAATCTCCATTCCCCCGCCCCTCCTCTGGCCCACCTGAAACTCTGGCAGGAGATGAGCCGCTACTCGCAAAAAGGCATTGGTTATATTCACTACAAAATAAATGAGGAATTTTCAGAATCCGTTGAATACCTTAAAAGTTAAGAATGCTTTGTTTTAATCTAAAGCGATTGATGTCTTTACAAATCTAGTTCTCACTGCCAGAGATAGAAAAGTGGCTAATGTTATTGCTGCTAGAAAATAAACCTGAGATACAACAAAGCATTAATGAAGGGAAACTCAACAGTTTTAGTTGGGTGTTTAATAGAATTATATAAGAATTTTTTTAAAAATCTTCCGTTCTCTACTAATAAAGTAAAGGAAATCGCAGTTGACATTGAACAACCTCAAATAATGCCGTTTTAGTTAATAACACTGATCCCTGCATCCTTCAGGAATCTGATGTCTGTATAAAATAAACCTTACATTTCTTTAAAAAATCTGCTGGATTTGCATAGTAAAAATTAATATATTGATGGTCTGTGAATGTCTACGATCACTAAAGGTGGATACTATAACTGCAATGTCCAAGAATTTATTATTTCAACAAAGAGATACTCCTCTCTACCATTTCTAATTAGGTGGAAAAGGTGTTTGACATGCTATATTGATGTTTCATAGATTGATTGGTAATATTTAATCTGCGCTTCATACCCTTGTGTGGAGCGCCAAAGTGATGTTCCAGCCAATTAGCAAGATACTTGTTGGTTGGATAAATGTTTACTTTGTTGTGAGTCTATATGGGAAGTGTGTTGTGCCAAACAGGTGCACTAATCTTTTCTTAGGGTGCAGCGGATGCAGTGATGTACTGGATCAAGATGTAAGAAATAGATATTTAAGTTTAAAGTTGTGTTAGCTGAGGTCACTGACTAGCTCTGCAGATCCTTGAAAGTTTCAAGTTTACATCAGGTCTGTTTCTATGCTAGTTACAACTGAAGGATATCGGGGTGTGGTGGCTTAGGAGGGTATGGGAATTATGAGGAGGCGAAGACTGGAGGTCTACCTGGATGACTTGTGTTACTGTTACCTTATGTTTGATTAAAGGAAGATACAGGGAGTATTTAGTATGGGTCAAGGTCTGCTTGAATTGTCTATGAAATGGAGTCCTTGATTTCACCAGCCAAGTAGTGAATCTGCCACTGTGAGTACCGGCCCGCCTAATATATATATATATTTTTTACTAAAGTGGACTGTTAAATTATGGTAGAAAATTAATTCTGTATAGTTTGGTGATGGCTTGATAGTTAAGTCCCACTCCATATGGGTGATTACCACTATGAAGACATGGTAAGTTGCTGTGACAGCTCAATTACTAGGAGTGGACAAGTGCCTGTAGCTAAGCTGATATGCCTTAAGCAGTTTTCTCTGTGGGCGGCATCTGGCTGGTAGGACACTCGCTTACCACGGACATTACATGTGTTTGCTGTAGACTGTAGTGCTAGGCTGTCTACCAGGGCAGTAGTCTGAGAATTTATAAATGATCTAGCAAGGTGTTTATCTCTCTTCTAAATTTCATGTTCCTGTATACTAACAGTTTTGGCTGGCAGTGAGTTCCAGAGTTCTGCTTTGGCTGGTAGTGAGCTCCAGAGTTCTGCTGCTTGATATGAGAATATTGATCTTTCCATGGAATTATTTTTTTGCGATGCTAATCACTTGTAGCTATATTGGCCGTTACTGTTTGATAGTGCCTTGAACATTGATCATCTAGCTATGAGAAACTAGTGAAGAGTTAGTAGTACAGGTGTCATGTTTTCTTTGAGGTACCAGTGAGGGGATGAGTCATGCCACAGTTTTCGAATTTTGTTAGTGTTTGCATTTATTTATTATTTATTTTATTTTAGAAGTTTATAAAGCGCACGGCTACCTCCGGCGGAGGTGTCCCGGCGCTATGATTACCTAAATGTCCCCAGAGGAAGGAGCCCAATGTGAATCCCACTAAGAAGAATAAGAGATGCTGCAAAACTTTATAACCGTTGAGTGAACAACCAGGTTTTAAGTTTACGTCGGAAGACTGACTCGGATTCAATGAACCTGAGATCCAGAGGTAGGCTATTCCAGAGCTTGGCAGCTATGACGGTGAAAGTTCTACCGCCGCTGCGGGAAAGCCTGAATCTTGGGACGATCAGTAGACGAAGGCTGTTGGATCTTAGATGTCTAACTGAAGAAGAAATTTTAAGGCGTTTACTCAGGTAAGACGGGCCAGTTCCATGGATTGCACGAAATGCCAGAATCAAGATCTTAAAATCGATGCGCCGGGCTATGGGGAGCCAATGAAGCTCATCCCGGTAAGCTCTGACCGAAGAACGAGCAGGAATATTGCCAATGAGCCGAGCTGCGGCGTTTTGGACAATTTGCAGGCGGTCAATCAGATATTGGGGGGCACCTGCATAAAGACTGTTAGCGTAGTCTAAATGTGATGTAATAAGTGCCTGGACCACCGTTTTACGGGAAGATTGGGGAAGGAAGGGGAAGATCTTCCTGATCATGCGCATTTTAGTAAAACAAGCCCCCGCGACTTTGTTGACTTGGGACTTACCAGACAAGGAGTTATCAAATGTGAAACCTAAGTTGCGGGCAGCCTGTACTGGCATAGGAGGAGGGTTCAGAACTGTGGGCCACCATAGAATAGCAGGGGGGGGAGATTTGTTCCGGGCAGATTTGTAAGCAAGTTTAGCAAAAGGGTCATAGTCATGTCTCCATTTGCGTTCCAACTGTTTACATTTGCTCTTCTCCTCACGAAGCAGGGGGGAAAACCAGGGGGCGGAGGGACGAGATCTGGAGGAGGAAAACGGAACAAGAGGGGCGACCGAATCAAGAGCCGAGGAAAAGGACGAATTAAATCTTACAGTTTCACTGTCGAGGTCTTCCAGCTGGTTAAATTGAAATTGAAGACGAGCTTCTAAGGACTCACACGTGACTTTGGTCCATTTACGACCTTTGTCTCTGTGAAGAAAGGAGGGGGAAGGAAGGGAAAGGGAAGTAATGGTGAAGGGAAGAAGGAAGTGATCAGTCCAGGTCAGGGGAGAAGGGGACAGGGCAGATATACCAGGATGATTAGAAAAAATAAGGTCTAAAGTATGACCTGCAGTGTGAGTCGGGCCGATAACTAATTGGGGCAAAGTAAGTCCTTGTAAAGTTTCCAACAGAGAGGAGGCTTTAGTACAGGAGGGATTATCAATATGGAGATTAAAATCTCCGAGCACAGTAAAATGGGAATGTTTAAGAGAGAAGTCAGCAATAGAATGCATCAAAGCATTAAGAGAAGAGACGGCAGCTGCAGGGGGATTATAGACCAGGATACCGGCACAAATGATACTTGCCGAGTCCATAATTGTGAAGTAAGCGGCTTCGATGTGGCCATGATTGGGAATTTTTGTAAGGTTCAGTTTCAAGTGAGATTTGGCAATTATGGCGAGACCCCCCCGGGCTTGGAGTTTTCTCGGTTAATGCCAGTGAAACAGTAACCAGGAGGAATAGCCAGGTTAATATCCGGATTAGACGAGTCTTTGATCCACGTTTCTGTAAGGAACAGTATGTCCCATTTATGGGTGTCAAGTGAGAGCCAGATATCCGTGGCATGGGCTGGGAGCGATCTACAATTAATTAAAGCAGCTTTTAAAATAGCTGGGGGCTGATGTTGAACACTCGGGGGAGGAAGAGATGCTTTAAGTACAGCAGGGATGGTAAACTTGCATTGTGAGCAGGAGTAGTCCGTTGATTCCAGGCTATTAGGTTTACAGCAAGTAATAGGGCTACATGTGTTGTGACGAAGATGTAACAATTGATCAGAGGTCCAGGAGATTTTAGGGTTATTAGAAGCAGGGGTTCTGGCGCTGGGCGCGGGTCCGGCGCGGACGGGCGCAGACGGGCTTGCCTTAGGCGCGCCCGCTGCGCCCGCCCGCTGCGCGGACGGGATGGTCCCTTCTTTATATCCATGTCCCTCTGGCGGTGGGAGGAGGGTGGGAGGCGTCCAGGAGCTGGAGCGCTACCCTGCCTCCCCCCAAGATGGCGGTTCCGCGTTCTCCCGGCCGGCGAGAGCGCTGTGCTCGGCTGCGCCGGGGGAGAGAGATCAAGGCCGGGCCCCTGGGACGAAGCAATCTCGTCCGGACCGGCAAAAGAGGTCAGATATTCAATAAAATAGCTCCAATTAAAATATACACAGTTTTTTAAAAGCACGAGTCTGGTGGCAGCTGTACACAGGTCTTAATCACCACGCATACAACACACTCGTATTCAAGTTTTTTAAAAATAATAATAATATCAAGCCACAAAGAGAAAGAAAGTGCCCCCGGCTTTCCGCCTCAGGGGTGAGCATACAAGTAATCTGTAAGGTGTGGGGACGGGAGAACTTAAGTAGTGAGGGAGGGCGGGAGGCGTCCAGGAGCTGGAGCGCTACCCTGCCTCCCCCCAAGATGGCGGTTCCGCGTTCTCCCGGCCAGCGAGAGCGCTGTGCTCGGCTGCGCCGGGGGAGAGAGATCAAGGCCGGGCCCCTGGGACGAAGCAATCTAATAAGCAATCTAATAAAGGAGGTTGCACCAAGGTATGGGTTGTTAGCATATTCAGTTTTGAAGATCACAAGGCTGTACATTGCTTGTTTTCTGTTTATATACAAGGTATGGGTCCTGTGACTTTATTGACATGTGCGATCAGTGATAGGTCAAAGTCCATGGTCACCCCAAGGTTCCCTACGTCTTTTGACATTGCTAGTGGTGCATTGAGTCTTCTAGAAGAAAAAGGTACCTCCTATATCCTATTTCAGGTCCAAGAGTAAGGGGGAAGGCAAATACTATCTAAGAAAACTCTTGTCAGACCTATATATCTTTACGGGTGGCCTCAACTAGGCTCTTATACAGGAAAGATACCCAACACACTTATTGACCACAGTGACTTATTTCAAAAATATATGTTATTGTTTCTTGTATGCTTAAGTTGTACCTTGATATAGGAAATTTTGTTCATAAAGCAATTGGTGAACTTGCATTTGTGCAAATGTTATTTGTGGTTCATGAATTGAGGATTATATGTAAAACTATGCGAAAAATGAACTGATGAGAACAAAAAAATAGAAAACCGTATTATAAAAAACTATCTTTTTTAGGAAAAAGAAAAACATGTATTTAAAAAAATATTATTAAAATTTATTTTTGAAATACGTCACTGTGGTCAATAAGTGTGTTAGGCATATGCCCTGTATAAGAGTCTAGTTGAGGCCGCCCGTAAAGAAATATCGGTCTGCCAAGAGTTTTCTTAGATAGTGGTGCATTGAGTTCCATGGCCCTTGTAATCATAGGTTGGTGTTTGTGCCTGTTTCCTCAGGTCATCATTATCTCAGTTTTTGCAATCCTATGTTCTCCAGTATTGGGGTGTCTTTCATAGATTCACATGCTTGAATATTCCCCGTCGTCGAAGTGGGAGCCCCATGGTAAATAAAATAGCAATAAAACCATTAACCCCTTCGGTGCTCATGACGGAACGGTTCGGTCATGAGCGTCGGTTGGCCTGTGCTCATGACGGAACGGTTTCGTCATGGGTCCATAGGTTCTTTAGAACCTTCAGCACCGCAGCGGAATTCGCGCAGCACCGAAGGGGTTAATATATGTATATAAAAACATAATTACATACATTCCAAAACCATAAATACTTATAAGTACCAAGGTTAGCATTAACACATAGGAATACATTAGAAGAAAAAGAACACTTTTATAGCATATCCATGTCATTATGTTAGTCCAAACTATAGCCAATCAGGCGCAAGCACCCCTCTAGAACCTTCTCCTCAGAGACTCAGACCTCCGATTTTCTACCGCACGTCGTGTGAAGGGAGTCTCCCTGAGCTCTGCTCAGTTTTCAACTTCTTTCTGGATTTCTACAGTTTTCTGGAATGTCTTCAAGTAAGAAGTCTTTGTTTCGACCATGTGCTTCTTGTGGGAAATTGCGGCTCTTCTCAGAGGACCTTCCCAAGAAGTGTATTTACTGCCTCTATCCGGAGCATGAGGTAGGAAAATGTAAAATTTGCAGGACTTTCTCAACCAAGACCAAGACCCTTAAGGACAGGGAAGGGCGTCTCCTCCTGTGGTTGCAGAGGTTGAAGGATAAGGATTCACCTCTTTCTGATGCAGAAAGCCTTGCGTCAGGTGTGTCTAGAGCCACTTCTAAACGTAGCAGTATGCAGGATTTGCCATCTCCTTTCCTAAAGAAGAGGAAACTTCAACTCCAGAAGGCTCCTGCTGTGTCTCCACCTCCTCCTGCTATGCCCCCGAGATCTGACTCTCAGGCGTCCACGGCTTCTTCTACGCACGTTTCCACAAAAAAACGTGATAAATCGTCGACGGGAGCGTCAACGGTCGTTCCAACGACGAAATCTGCTGTCTCCAGCTCTCTGACGACGACAGTGACGACGTCTAAAAAGGGAGTCTCGTCGACATCGAAATCTTCGTCAACGCTTGCTGTGAAGAGAGCCTCTTCGTCGGCGGGTGCTCTGTCGACAACGGCTCCATCGACGGCTGTTACGTCGGCGGCGGATCCGTCGGCGGCGGCTCCATCGACGGTGGCTTCGTCGACGGCTGTGGTCTTGCCGTTAACAGCTTTGTCGACGGCTGTGGTCTTGCTGTCGACGGCTTCATCGACGGTGGTTGTCCTGTCAACGGTGTTACTGTGGGGGGGAGAGGTGTGGCTCCGCGGCCAGGGCGACTGACGCTGGAATCTGGGGATCACGGTTCGATCCCCGGCTCCGGCGGCAGATTAGCCTAGCACCATGTGACTCTGGGCAATAGCTCGCTTAATCTTCCCGACGGCCCCCAGCGCCTAGAGACCCTTACGGGTGATTGTGCGCTTTACAAATGTGGACTTTTTTACTGTCGTCGACGTCTACCTTCGCATCATTGCCTCTGGTGCCAATTTCTTCATCCGTTTCTGGGGCTTCTGCTGTTGACCCTCTGCACAAACGTCGACATGTGCCTTTGGATCAGCTTCCGATTCCACGTCACTCTCAGCCTCCATCACCTCTTTCTGTCTCTGGTTCAGACAGGACTCTGGTTCTGATGAGGAGGAAGATAATAGATTCTGGGCAGCTCAAAGCCCTTCGGAGCTGGTCAGGACTATGAGGATGATCAGGAAGATCCTTACTTCCATGAGGAGGAACCTTCTGCTCAGGTTCCCACAGCACAAATACCGCTCTCCCTCATTTCTAAACTCCAATACATGTTAGAGGATTATAATAGACGAGTTCCACCGTCTCAACAGGGGTCTCTTCAACCTATGGTGCCTGCAACTACAGCAGCTCCTCCCTCTACTACACTGCCAGAGTCAGCTGCGCCTTCTGCACCATCTACAACCTCTATTCAGGTCCATGCAACGGTTTATGAGGATGATGACGTTCACCCAGATCGGGAAGACGGCGAAGTTGATGATGATGATGGGAACATGGCGGATTGGGACGATTATCAGATCCAGACACTGTCTCCGCCACCTTCGGGTCCAGGGGATTCCCCTCCCGTGGATATAGCTGGTTTTCACCAACTTATGGAACGAGCGGCACTGCGCTTTAAGCTTCCTATGGTTCTGAAGGATGAGGACTGTTTTCTTTATGATTTCAAGAGTCAACCTTTTAAACAGGTTCGGACAGTGCCCATAATTGACTTCATTTGGAACGAGGGTGTCAAACTGATGCAGATGCCAAATTCTAGTTCGGCGCTTCTTCCTTGTTTGGAGAAGAAATATAGGGCGCCCCAGGGTTCTCCAGCTTGCCTGGTAGCACAGCCTAAACCCGATTCCATGATCACCCAGGCCTCACAGCGCCGTTCCAGGAATCCGTCTTCTCCTATTACCGCGCCTCCTGACTGTGAGGGAAGTTGTCTTGATGCCATTGGACGAAAATGTTCCACTATGGCTTCTACCGCCGTGAGGGCTGCAAATTCTCTGGCCATTCTGGGGCGCTACGACCACCAGATGTGGTCGGATATGTCTTCTTTGATCGACCTCATTCCTGAGCCCTCCAGAGCAGAGGCTCTCAAGATTCTTCAGGAGGGAGGGAGAGCATCATCAGAGATTATCAACTGCTCTGTGGACATTGCGTGCACTGGTTTTCGTCAGCTTGTGGGGGCAGCCGTTTTACGCCGTCGGGACTGGCTTCGTTCCACCTCTTTTCGCCAGGAGGTTCAGGCAAAAATAGTCAACATGCCCTATGATGGCGAATCGCTCTTTGGCCAGCATGTGGACGTCGCACTTCAAACCATCAAAAAGGACACCGAGAAGGCTCGTGCCCTAGGCACTTTGCAGTTTCACAAGCAGCCTTTTCGGGGTGCGCGTGGACGCAGCACCTCCTCTTCTTTTTGCGGCGGCTCCAACCATCACTGCTCCAACGGCCAAGGAAATCAGAGATATTCCTCCCAGTCACAGCAGTCCTATCGGCAACAGTCTTAAGTCATACAGAGGAAAGTCTTCCTTTAGAGGCTCCACTTCTAAGAAGCAATGACTTGCCTTCCCCGCTCAAAGTGAATGAATGAAAATGTTTTTATTCTGAATGAATGAATGAAAATGTTTTTATTCTGCGCATACTTTGCCCCATGGGCGTCAAGGCGCCTAACATCAAAACACAGCTTATCACTCCAGGGAAACGTTCAGTTAGAGATAAGACTTCCTAAAGAACCATGTCTTTAGCTCCTTTTTGAACAACTCAATAGATGGCAACCTCTTAAGCTCAATGGGAATCGAATTCCAGAGCTGAGGGGCCACCACTGAAAAGGCCCTAGCTCCCCATCTTGCCAGCCTGACCCTTGGCACGACAAGTTGGAGCAATTCAGCGGATCGAAGGCCTCTAACTGGGACATAGCGAGCGAGCAAGGAACTAATCCCACTCATTGATCCCTCCGCCAATGCTCTATAAGTCATGCAAAGAATTTTAAAAGAAATTCTGTGCTGCACTGGAAGCCAGTGAAGATCTTTCCTGGCTTTAGTCGCCGAAGCCACCTTAGGAAGGGCCAATACAAAACGTGCGGCCGCGTTCTGCACAATTTGCAGTCGATGTACCAGGCTCTTGTTGGACTCCATATACAGGGAATTGCAATAATCCAACCTGGAGCCAACAAGAGCGACTGCAATTTGTTTCCGAGCTTGGGGAGAAAGATATTCACGGATTCTATTTAGAGTTCTAATCACACCCCAGCAGGTGGCCACGGTCCTGTTTACTTGAAGGGACATCGAGAGTGAGGTGTCAAATATCACACCTAGATTTCTGGCTGATTGGGAGGGAGAGGGGCAAGTGCCAAGAGACGAAGGCCACCACTCGCTCGACCAGACATCCTGGTTCTTTCCAAAAACCAGTACCTCTGTTTTTTCGCCATTGAGCCTCAGGGAATTAACAGTCATCCAGTCTGCCACCAACTGCATGCATACCCTGAAGCTCAAGGCAGATGTCACCACAGAGGAATGAGCCAGAGACACCATGATTTGAGTGTCATCAGCGTAGGACACTACCTCCATCCCCTGCGATCTTATAAGTCTAGCAAGGGGGGCCACATAGATGTTAAACAGGGTCGGGCTTAAAGCCGACCCTTGTGGCACCCCACATTGCAAAGACTTGGCAGGGGAGAGGTAGTTCCCAAGCATCACTCTCTGCTCTCTTTCTAAAAGAAAGGAGTTTAGAAGACTCAAAGCCGATCCCTCGACCCCTGCCTCCCTAAGCCGAGATGTTAAAATGGCGGGAGACAGGGTATCGAATGCGGCCGAGAGATCAAGTAAAACCAAGACAGTGGATTGGCCAGAGTCCACTTGCCGACGGATCTTGTCGGCCACAAGAGTCAGAGCAGACTCTGTGCTGTGGTGTTTCCTGAAGCCATGCTGTGTGTTATCCAAATATCCGGATTGATCAAGAAAGGCGGACAGATAAGAATTTAGATGCACTTCCAATATCTTTGCAGGTGCCGGAAGGAGGGAGATTGGCCTAAAGTTTTTTAAAAGGCCAGGGTCAAGGGATGATTTCTTGAGGAGAGGCTTCACGATGGCCTTCTTCCATACCGTTGGAAAGGAGCCCTGGGAAATGGATTTGTTCATAACCGTGAGCATGGAAGGAAGAAGACTGCTTCTACACTCTTTGAGCTTTTTAAGAGGTAGAGGATCCATAGGAGAAGAAGACTTGATTCTATCCAGCAGGAGACCCAGCTCCTCCAACGACAGAGGGGGGAATTCCGATAGAGATGGACTAGCAGTATCCCTACTGAAAGAATCAAGACTAGACAGCTCCGTATAGATACTCCGATCCAATAAAAGGCGTTCGACATCCAATGAGGCATGGATATCAAAAATCTTCTTATGGAAAAAAGCAGAAATCTTGTTGCACAGTTCCTGTGAATGGACTACAGGATCAGGGAGTTGGAGGGAACATAGTGAATCAGCGATTTTAAACAGTTCCCCCGGAGAAGAAAGAGAGCTGGTCAGATTAGCAAAGTAGTCCTGCTTCTCCTTTACCACTCTCAATTTGTACTCCCGCAGTGCAGACTTGTGGGCCTCTCGGTCCCTAAGATCCCATGATTTCCTCCACTTTCTCTCGGTACACCTACATCCCTGCCTCAAAAGTCTCAACTGGCTGGAGAACCAGGGAGCGGTAGGCTTTCGCCTTGCTACATATCGCAGCGAAGCAGGGGCCAGCCTATCAACAGCACTGACTATGGAGTTCGTTAGATCAGCGGCTGCCTCACCTGCATCCTTACCAGCAAGAGAGTGAGTAGAAGAGACAAAGGGAACAAGAGCTTTGTCCGTAACATTCCTCAAGTTTCTCCTGAGTGTATGAGAGGAAGTCGTCAGATTGGCAAAACTCGGGGCAGGAAGAATAAATTGCAACGGGACGGCAAAATGGTCAGTCCAGACCAGTGGAAGAGGAAGGCCAGTCGATAATCTAGGATCGTTGGAAAACACCCCATCCAATATATGACCAGCCGTATGAGTAGGACTGCTCACATGTTGTTTAAGATCACAAGCTCCAAGTGACTCGACCAGAGATGTAGTGTCTTTTGAATTGGTGTCCTCAAGATGGAAATTTAAGTCGCCCAAGATGGTAAGACACGGCTTACCAAAATAGGGTTCCAGGATTCTCAGTAGGTCCGCAGGGAAGCCCGATCTAAGGCCAGGAGGCCTATATATCAAGATCCCTGTAAAAGATGCCGAAGGGGCACAGGCAATACAGAAATAGAAGGCTTCAAAGCGATCTTGGGGCCCGGATAGAGGCTTAATGCTACATGGGAGAGAGGATCTCACAAGAATAGCAATCCCTCCACCTCTGCGGAGCAATCTATCCTGCCTGTGCAGAGAATAGCCATCAGGAATGGCCATCAGTAAGTCATGGCCAGAGGTGTCAGATGTCCAAGTCTCAGTAATGAACACCCAATCCGGTTGACGAGCATCAACGAAGTCATGAAAAGCCACATTGTGCTTGACCAGTGAGCGCGCATTAATGAGAAAGCCATTTCTTAGAGAGGTGGGTGGACAGGTAGGAAGGGGCAAGAACGTGGGCGGATCGTTGGAAACAAAATTAAAAGAGGAGAGACAGGCCCGGCAACATCGGGCATATAAAATCCCTTCTGGTGAAAAACGATGAGCACAAGACAGCAAGCGCGGTTTAAGTGAAAGGAGGTTAACCCTCGAGTATTGTCTGCTAGGATCGGAGGGGGAAAGAGGGGTAGCAGCCGAGTCCAGCCCGGCCTGCAGCCCGTCCTCAGCGCGGACGGGCGCAGACGGGCTGAACTCAGGCGTAACTCCGGCGGAAGTCCGGCGATCCTGCTGCGCGATTACGCTGCGCGTAAGCATGGCTCCAGTTTAAATGGTCGCGCCTCCTAAGTGAGGACTAGACCGCGCTAAGACTCACCCCTCAAGCAATATGGCCGCCGTCGAGACACTGGCGAGGGACCCGCGAAATGCGGTGCTTCCGCTATTATGGTGCAAGTAAGGGTGGCAGCGTGGAGGTAAGCGGGGCCAGGTAATTCTAAAATCAGGGGAAAATAGTGTGCGCTAACAAAGTAATAAACAAGATGCAAAACGGGAAGTTTAAAATCCTCAGGAACTGCCTGTAACAGAGCGCTGCCAGGGAGTGCGCTAAGCAAAAGTGAGAGCGCGCCTAAGATTTGCCTCCAGTTTAAGTGGTCGCGCCTCCTAAGTGAGGACTAGACCGCGCTAAGACTCACCCCTCAAGCAATATGGCCGCCGTCGAGACACTGGCGAGGGACCCGCGAAATGCGGTGCTTCCGCTATTATGGTGCAAGTAAGGGTGGCAGCGTGGAGGTAAGCGGGGCCAGGTAATTCTAAAATCAGGGGAAAATAGAGTGCGCTAACAAAGTAATAAACAAGATGCAAAACGGGAAGTTTAAAATCCTCAGGAACTGCCTGTAACAGAGCGCTGCCAGGGAGTGCGCTAAGCAAAAGTGAGAGCGCGCCTAAGATTTGCCTCCAGTTTAAGTGGTCGCGCCTCCTAAGTGAGGACTAGACCGCGCTAAGACTCACCCCTCAAGCAATATGGCCGCCGTCGAGACACTGGCGAGGGACCCGCGAAATGCGGTGCTTCCGCTATTATGGTGCAAGTAAGGGTGGCAGCGTGGAGGTAAGCGGGGCCAGGTAATTCTAAAATCAGGGGAAAATAGTGTGCGCTAACAAAGTAATAAACAAGATGCAAAACGGGAAGTTTAAAATCCTCAGGAACTGCCTGTAACAGAGCGCTGCCAGGGAGTGCGCTAAGCAAAAGTGAGAGCGCGCCTAAGATTTGCCTCCAGTTTAAGTGGTCGCGCCTCCTAAGTGAGGACTAGACCGCGCTAAGACTCACCCCTCAAGCAATATGGCCGCCGTCGAGACACTGGCGAGGGACCCGCGAAATGCGGTGCTTCCGCTATTATGGTGCAAGTAAGGGTGGCAGCGTGGAGGTAAGCGGGGCCAGGTAATTCTAAAATCAGGGGAAAATAGTGTGCGCTAACAAAGTAATAAACAAGATGCAAAACGGGAAGTTTAAAATCCTCAGGAACTGCCTGTAACAGAGCGCTGCCAGGGAGTGCGCTAAGCAAAAGTGAGAGCGCGCCTAAGATTTGCCTCCAGTTTAAGTGGTCGCGCCTCCTAAGTGAGGACTAGACCGCGCTAAGACTCACCCCTCAAGCAATATGGCCGCCGTCGAGACACTGGCGAGGGACCCGCGAAATGCGGTGCTTCCGCTATTATGGTGCAAGTAAGGGTGGCAGCGTGGAGGTAAGCGGGGCCAGGTAATTCTAAAATCAGGGGAAAATAGTGTGCGCTAACAAAGTAATAAACAAGATGCAAAACGGGAAGTTTAAAATCCTCAGGAACTGCCTGTAACAGAGCGCTGCCAGGGAGTGCGCTAAGCAAAAGTTGGAGGTCGAATCTCCCTTTTCTTTTCCAATTGGTCTTCAATCACCTCGGACCGTTAGGTGCTGGACATTGTATCAAAAGGCCATGCTTTGGAGTTTGTCAAGTTCCCTCCAAACACTCCTCCAACTGGTCCACCTCCGGCTCACCTCAAAGAGCTCTTTCAACAAATTTGACTCATGATTCAGAAAGGTGCCATCGAAGTGCTTCCCAAGTCTCAGAAGGGGATGGGATTCTATTTCTGGTTTTTCCTCGTCCTCAAGAAGTCCGGCAAACGGCATCCGATCCTCGACTTAAGAGCCTTAAACAAGTAGCTGAAGTGCCAATCCTTCAGCATGCTCACATTCGCGGAAATTCTCTGCCTTCTCTCGAAGGACGATTTCATGACCACCATCGATCTCCAAGACGCTTATTTCCACGTGCCGATACTTCAAAACACCGAAAGTACTTGCGCTTCCGGGTAGGACGCAGAGACTTTCAATTCAAGGTTCGTCCTTTCGGCCTTCGCTCTGCCCCTCGCGTCTTCACGAAAGTCCTGGCCCCGGTGGTGGCATATCTGCGTTTGAAGGGCGTTCAAATCTTTCCCTACCTGGATGACTGTCTTATCAAGTCGCAATATCGCCATCAGGCATCTCTGGAGACTTAATTCTGTCAGACTCTATTTCACACCCTCGGTCTCTCCATCAACACAGAGAAGTCTCAGGTCGATCCAGCTCCCTGCAGGAACTTTCTAGGCGCCACTCTGAATACTTCGCTGGCGAAGGCATTAGTGTCTCACGAGCGTCAGCTGCGGATTCTACGCCTAGTGGCTCTCATCCGTTCAAAAGGGTCCGTTTCAGTTCATGTATTGAAGTCCTTTTTTGGGATGGCGTCCTCCTGCATCTTCCTGATCCCAAATTGCAGGCTCAAGAGTCGCCCAATTCAAGCGGAACTGGACAAACAGTGGCGTCAGGTCACCGGCTCTTTCAACGATCTGGTCCTGGTGACCGCTCGGATGAGGTCCGCACTCCACTGGTGGGCTCAACCGTCAAACATCGCTGCCGGTACTTCTTTCTTAACCATTGCTCCGGAGCTCGTCCTTACCACGGATGCCTCCCAGGAAGGCTGGGGCGCACATCTTCAGGAGCTATCCATAAAGGGCAAGTGGACCCTGTCTCAACGTTCCTGGCACATGAACAGACTGGATTTAATGGCCATTTTCCTGGCACTCAAGTCTTTCCAACTTCTACTCCAGGGAGAATCAGTGCTCATTCAAACCGACAATACCACCAGTATGCACTATGTAAACAAACAGGGCGACACCAAGTCACCGCTCCTTTCTCAGCTGGCACAGAGAATCTGGGACTGGGCACTCCATCGCCAAATTACCCGGACAGCGGTTCACCTACCAGGCATCTCCAACATCCTAGCGAATTCCCTCAGCAGGTCCGCGTCCTCGACCCACGAGTGGGAGTTGCATCAGCCGACTCTGGACTTCATCTTTCGGCTGTGGGGTCGCCCAGACATGGATCTTTTTGCGAGCCCTGTGAACCGGAAATGCTAGTCTTATGCAAGATGGCTTCCCCATCAAGGGTCATGCGGGAATGCCCTTTTGATGGACTGGTGCAATCTATTCTCCTACGCCTTTCCGCCGATTCCTCGAGTGTTGTGGAAAATGCGGAGACAGCCGTGCCACATTCTCCTGATCGCTCCCAGATGGCCTCGACAAGCGTGGTTCTCGGAAATGCTGCTTCTCTCACAGTGCGAACCCATCCTCCTTCGTCCTCGAGCGGATCTCCTCACAATGGACAAGGGTCAGATCTGTCATCCGGACCCCTTCTCTCTCAAATTATCGGCCTGAAACCTGAGCACCTTGAATCTGCCCACTTGAATATTTCGCCAGCATGCAGAGACGTTCTTGCCAATGCGAGAGCTCCGCCCACAGTAAAGACTTACAAGCTAAAGTGGAAAATGTTCTGTCACTGGTGTGCATCTGCCAACATCCATCCCGTGCACTCCTCTCCTGCTCAGCTTCTGCCGTTCTTTCTGCAGTTACCTCAATCAGAACTTTCCCACTCCACTTTGAAGGTCTTCCTAGCGGCAATATCTCATTTTCGACAGGATGGTCTTCCTCTCTCTACACTTCCAGAGTCATTCGTCAGTTTTTTAAGGGGCTGTTCAGGATGTTCACGCCCATTCGGCGTCCTCCTCCTACCTGGCATCTCAATGTTGTTTTGGTGCAATTGATGAAGGCGCCTTTTGAGCCCATCCACAAAGCGGATTTGAAATTTTTGACCTGGAAGGTGGCCCTTCTTCTTGCTTTGACCTCCTCACGTCACGTGAGTGATATCCACACCTTTACCATTCAGCCTCCTTTCCTTCAATTCAAATCGGACTGTGTTGTACTTCGCACCAACCCGGCATTCATGCCTAAGGTGCCAACTGATTTTCACCTCAATGAACCAGCATTCTTAAATACTTTCTTCGCTAATCCCCAATCTCCAGCGGAGAAACGTTTGCCTTCATTGGACGTTAAAAAATGCCTTAAATTCTACATCGACAGGACAGCGCCCTTTCGTAGGTCTGATCAACTGTTCGTTGCTTACGGATGCATGCGCAAGGGGCGTTCTGTTACCAAGGCAACTATTGCACATTGGATTTTCTCAGGAATTTCATTCTGTCATCAGAAGGCCGGCAAGCCTCTTCAATCTACAGTGAGAGCTCATTCCACCAGGGCGATGTCATCCTCTACTGCCCTGTATGCTGGTGTGCCGATTCACCAAATATGTCGAGCAGCCACACTTTCACAAAGCACTACTGCCTTGAGACGATCAACGAAGCTGATACAGCAGTGGGCCAAGCGGGGCTTCATAATCTTTTTAAATAAGGTGAGCCTCTTTCCTTCCCTCCGCCTGTATGGTTTCTACTATTATCTGTCTGGCAGCTTTATGTCCTTTCATTGCATTTTCATGCTAATGCACTGCTATTTTGTCTTGCGGCCAGCTATTACTGCTCACTATTCTATTCAAGCATGTGAATCTATGAAAGACACCCTAATACTGGAGAAGAACAATTATTACTTACCTGTAAACGGTGGTTCTCCAGTATTGGTGTCTTTCATAGATTCACATGTGACCCACCCACCTCCCCTCAGAGGCTCGCTTCTCCTTCTAGACTGTTTTGTCACTCTTGTGCTACGAAAATCTGAGGTACAAAAGGGGGTGGTGATGGACGGAGCATCTGAACCAATCAAACACTCACACCCAGTCAACAGATCTGGGTTTAATCCATCACCGTTCTTTAGCCCACTCTGCCACCCCAGTTCAGACATGGCCATATGCAAATCAGTCTGACCCTGTGCCTCATGGGAACAGTCCAGCCCGAACTGCTAAGCCATGCCTTCCCTGGACCGGAAACAAGCTTCCGAGGACCGGTTTCTGGCATTTAAGCCGTCTTCAGCCCGGCTTGCTTGAATCCAGTGGTAAAGTGAGCAAGGGACTCACGTCTGAGCATACCCTGCCAACTTATGGCAAGCAAAGTGGTACAAAAGGGGGTGGTGATGGACGGAGCATCTGAACCAATCAAACACTCACACCCAGTCAAAAGATCTGGGTTTAATCCATCACCGTTCTTTAGCCCACTCTGCCACCCCAGTTCAGACATGGCCATATGCAAATCAGTCTGACTCTGTGCCTCATGGGAACAGTCCAGCCCGAACTACTAAGCCATGCCTTCCCTGGACCGGAAACAAGCTTCCGAGGACCGGTTTCCGGCATTTCAGCCGTCTTCAGCCCGGCTTGCTTGAATCCAGTGGCAAAGTGAGCAAGGGACTCACGTCTGAGCATACCCTGCCAACTTATGGCAAACAAAGTGGTACAAAAGGGGGTGGTGATGGACGGAGCATCTGAACCAATCAAACACTCACACCCAGTCAAGAGATCTGGGTTTAATCCATCACCGTTCTTTAGCCCACTCTGCCACCCCAGTTCAGACATGGCCATATGCAAATTAGTCTGACCCTGTGCCTCATGGCAACAGTCCAGCCCTAACTGCTAAGCCATGCCTTCCCTGGACCGGAAACAAGCTTCCGAGGACCGGTTTCTGGCATTTCAGCCGTCTTCAGCCCGGCTTGCTTGAATCCAGTGGCAAAGTGAGCAAGGGACTCACGTCAGAGCATACCCTGCCAACTTATGGCAAACAAAGTGGTACAAAAGGGGGTGGTGATGGACGGAGCATCTGAACCAATCAAACACTCACACCCAGTCAAGAGATCTGGGTTTAATCCATCACCATTCTTTAGCCCACTCTGCCACCCCAGTTCAGACATGGCCATATGCAAATCAGTCTGACCCTGTGCCTCATGGCAACAGTCCAGCCCGAACTGCTAAGCCATGCCTTCCCTGGACCGGAAACAAGCATCCGAGGACCAGTTTCCCTGCCAACTTATGGCAAACAAAGTGGTACAAAAGGGGCTGGGGATGGACAGTTGGCAGGGTATGCTCAGACGTGAGTCCCTTGCTCACTTTGCCACTGGATTCAAGCAAGCCTGGCTGAAGACGGCTGTAATGCCAGAAACCGGTTCTAGAAAGCTTGTTTCCGGTCCAGGGAAGGCATGGCTTGATTTGCATATGGCCATGTCTGAACTGGGGTGGCAGAGTGGGCTAAAGAATGGTGATGGATTAAACCCAGATCTCTTGACTGGGTGTGAGTGTTTGATTGGTTCAGATGCTCCGTCCATCACCACCCCCTTTTGTACCGCTTTGTTCGACATAAGTTGGCAGGGTATGCTCAGACGTGAGTCCCTTGCTCACTTTGCCACTGGATTCAAGCAAGCCTGGCTGAAGACGGCCGTAGTGCCAGAAACTGGTCCTAGGAAGCTTGTGTCCGGTCCAGGGAAGTCATGGCTTGGCAGTTCGGGCTGGACTGTTCCCATGAGGCACAGGGTCAGACTGATTTGCATATGGCCATGTCTGAACTGGGGTGGCAGAGTGGGCTAAAGAATGGTGATGAATTAAACCCAGATCTCTTGACTGGGTGTGAGTGTTTGATTGGTTCAGATGCTCCGTCCATCACCACCCCCTTTTGTACCGCTTTGTTCGCCATAAGTTGGCAGGGTATGCTCAGACGTGAGTCCCTTGCTCACTTTGCCACTGGATTCAAGCAAGCCTGGCTGAAGACGGCCGTAGTGCCAGAAACTGGTCCTAGGAAGCTTGTGTCCGGTCCAGGGAAGTCATGGCTTGGCAGTTCGGGCTGGACTGTTCCCATGAGGCACAGGGTCAGACTGATTTGCATATGGCCATGTCTGAACTGGGGTGGCAGAGTGGGCTAAAGAACGGTGATGGATTAAACCCAGATCTCTTGACACTGGGTGTGAGTGTTTGATTGGTTCAGATGATCCGTCCATCACCACCCCCTTTTGTACTGCTTTGTTCGCCATAAGTTGGCAGGGTATGCTCAGACGTGAGTCCCTTGCTCACTTTGCCACTGGATTCAAGCAAGCCTGGCTGATGATGGCTGTAATGCCAGAAACTGGTCCTAGGAAGCTTGTTTCCGGTCCAGGGAAGGCATGGCTTGGCAGTTCGGGCTGGACTGTTCCCATGAGGCACAGGGTCAGACTGATTTGCATATGGCCATGTCTGAACTGGGGTGGCAGAGTGGGCTAAAGAACGGTGATGGATTAAACCCAGATCTCTTGACTGGGTGTGAGTGTTTGATTGGTTCAGATGCTCCGTCCATCACCACCCCCTTTTGTACTGCTTTGTTCGCCATAAGTTGGCAGGGTATGCTCAGACGTGAGTCCCTTGCTCACTTTGCCACTGGATTCAAGCAAGCCTGGCTGATGATGGCTGTAATGCCAGAAACTGGTCCTAGGAAGCTTGTTTCCGGTCCAGGGAAGGCATGGCTTGGGAGTTCGGGCTGGACTGTTCCCATGAGGCACAGGGTCAGACTGATTTGCATATGGCCATGTCTTAACTGGGGTGGCAGAGTGGGCCAAAGAACGGTGATGGATTAAACCCAGATCTCTTGACTGGGTGTGAGTGTTTGATTGGTTCAGATGCTCCATCCATCACCACCCCCTTTTGTACTGCTTTGTTCGCCATAAGTTGGCAGGGTATGCTCAGACAAGAGTCCCTTGCTCCCTTTGCCACTGGATTCAAGCAAGCCTGGCTGAAGACGGCTGTAAAGCCAGAAACTGGTCCTCGGAAGCTTGTTTCCGGTACAGGGAAGGCATGGCTTGGCAGTTTGGGCTGGACTGTTCCCATGAGGCACAGGGTCAGACTGATTTGTATATGGCCATGTCTGAACTGGGGTGGCAGAGTGGGCTAAAGAACGGTAATGGATTAAACCCAGATCTCTTGACTGGGTGTGAGTGTTTGATTGGTTCAGATGCTCCGTCCATCACCATCCCCTTTTGTAACGCTACGAAAATCTGAGGGCCTGAGCCTCTGAGGAAAAGTTTCTAGAGGGGTGCTTGCGCCTGATTGACTGTAGTTTGGACTAACCTAATGACATGGATATGCTATAAAAGTGTTCTTTTTTTCTTCTAATGTATTCCTATGTGTTAATGCTAACCTTGGTACTTATAAGTATTTATGGTTTTGGAATGTATGTAATTATGTTTTTATATACATATATTATTGATTTTATTGCTATTGTATTTACCTTGGGGCTCCCACTTCGACGACGGGGAATATTCAAGCATTTGAATCTATGAAAGACACCAATACTGGAGAACCACCGTTTACAGGTAAGTAACAATTGTTCTTTTAGGTGCTTATGCATCTATGGTGTGGAGAGAGTCATCAAGTTTTGACGTGTAGAGGTCTTTTGGATTAACCATTTTAAAAAAATGTTTTGGGTTTCAGAGGCATAGTTGCAATATGTAAAATTGAAGAAATTGATCGGCTCTGATAGACGGAGTAAGCAAATATTGAATAGAAGAGGAAATCTTACGGATCCTTATGGGAAACCGCAGTACAGAATGTGATGTGCTGGTGTGCAGGTAGCAAGAATACCAGCCTTTGTAAGTTTTCAAGATAGGAGGTGATACATTTCAGAGTGTTCTTGCATGTGCCAGTATGTCGAAGTTTGAGTAACAACGTTTGGCGGTGAACTGTGTCTAAAGCTGCTGGCAAATCCTGTAGCAATAGTGCAGCCATTCCACTCTTATCCCCACTAAGTTTTAGGTTGCCACATATAGATGTAATGGGTGACTTTGTTCCTCTGCCTGGTTGGAATCCAGATTATTGATCGAACATCAGGTTATTTCTCTCTGTGAATTTGGAGAGTTGGGCAAAGTCCACTCTTTCATAAATTTACTCAGACATAGGAAATTTGATATTGGTATGTAGTTTTGTGTTTTAGTTGGGCTAAGAATTTTCAAGTGATCTGATGTAGTAGGTCTTCAGCTAGGAGCTGAAGGATTGCAGTTCCAAATAATTATTTACTGTGCTATTGCTGCTGCCCCGTCTCAGGTTGCTAGAGAATAGTGTTTAAGATTTTTGGGAATACGGGTCCTCTGGCAAACTCAATGGCCAGCTTGCCTTGGTAACATTGCAGAATTCTTTATCAGAGAACGTGTAGAAGATTGCAGGTGATGGTTGATCAATGTTGTCTATCTTTGGGGGGGGGGGTCCTGTCACTAGGAAGAAGAGGGTTTAGCCACTTTGTCATTAGCTTCTCAGTTTTTGAAATGAGCTCTTTGGAGATTTTGTCTTAGAAGGTCTGAGATTGTGTAGTATGTCTGAGATGTACCACACTGGATTATAGAACTCTGCCGGAATCTTGTGTAGTACTTTAAATGGGCAATCTTCTTTCATTATGTGTGTGGTGCAGTGGTGTATTTCCGTAGTTCTGATTGTCGCTTTGCGAGCTCTGTTCTAATGGTGTAGTATAATTTTGTTTTTCTAATGCAGTGGTTATCTCCATTTGCGTTTTAGGATACTGTGTACTGTGTTCATGTTCTTCAGCTTGTTATTGTTCCATTTGAATCCGTTCTTGAGGTTAGATTTGCTTGATGTCTTTAAATGTATCTGGTTGTGCAGGCCTGCTGATAACCACTTGGCTAATTGGTTTTGAGAAATTATTTTCCCAGTAATTCACTGCAGTACACCAACCTTAAATGAACCATGGTAAGCAGTGAATCTCATTCTTACGTTAATAATTGAGATGGTTGTAATACTAGACTGACCATGTTTTGTTGTTTTAACTGGCAGTGGTGTGATTATTGTTTAAAATGAAGCAGTACTCTCAGATCACTGACAGGATATGGTGAATTGGAACTCAACCAGACTCCAAATCTATATGGTAGTTTGATTTTAACCTGAAGAAGAAATGTCTCTTTCATTTAATGAAATGATATGGTGGAAGCTCAGGTCCTATGATTAACTAACAGAAAACAGGAGTACTAACACAAAGAAGGGAGTATGAGAGGTTACATTAGTCTTCCGTACGTCCTTCCATGTAACACACTAATACACCAAAAATGTGGAAGACACATCAGTGTTCTTCTCACCTTGTTAGGAGAATGACACCAGGATGGGCTCAACCCTTTATGAGAGCTCTAGAATATTAGCTTTTCTGGACAGTTCTGGTGGTCCAGTTAACTTTAAAAATGGTTATGGTTATACCCTGAAAATTTTTGTTTATTGGGTATTGATACCATGATTAAAACCTAAACCACGGATGTAAAATGGGAGTCCAATATCTCCTGCTTCCTCATTCTGCCAAAATGTTTTGGACGACTTTATAACATGCCTGCTAGGTCACTCAGCCTTCTTCAGGGCACCCAGCCCTCCCTGCCTATATTCGTCTAGTTCTAAGAGAATAGTGAACAAAGGGAGGCATTAGGCTCTCCTACTTGCATATATTTAGGAAATCTGTAGAATACCAAACAAGAAGAACTTGTTACTTGAATAATACTGTTATTCAGTAACTCTTGCTGTACATAATCAGGTCATCTCAGGGAACTTTGAGGTGAGGATGACTCCACCAATTCATTCCGTGATCATAACGAAGCATGCACACGCTGTGTGAAGTGAAATGCCATGTAGGCCACCCTTACCTCATATGTACAGCAACATGGAAATTCCTTATTCTGCTGTAATATATGGCTACAGATGTGAGTGGGTTTTTGATCTAACTTGCCTAATTGATGTTTTTATTAGGTCACATTCGATCAAAGGGAGTAGATTCTTCTTTCTAGTCACACTCTTTAGAATAAGATACACCCTTGTTACTTATATCGCAAAAATTGTTACTCTTATCTCATGTTTATAATCCTCTCTGTTGATCATACCAGTCTGTCGTAAACATGTATAGAACCTTCTCTGTTGTTTATACCAATTTGTCATAGAAGTTTGTCTGTATACATGAAGAGAAAGGAACTGTGCTCTTGTCCAACTTCTCTCTATCACTCTACTCTGTTTATATACAGAGTTTATTTAACTGCACTATAGGAACAATTATGTGCATTATCAAGTAGGTGAGTGAAACTGACTCAATTTCAAATCTTGAAATCATATACAGTAAGGCCGACAGGACACAACACTCCTCACCTCCTACATTCCCCTCATACAGTGGACTCTCCTGATATGTATGAGAAATCCTTGTTACAGGATATAATAGTGCTTGTCACCAGACTCGAGACCCCAAATACTCAATCTCATTCTAAATGGGTGTGGAGAAACTGCCTTTTACTTACTGCTCCAAGAGTACAGCGTCACTTCTCAAACCTACAAAACTCGCCAAAGGCCATGGGCAGTATTGTGTTGGCTGCCTGTGGGGGGTTTACCACAGTCCGGCCATGCGTGGTGGGTGTTGGACTTTAGGTAAGGTAATACAATATTACTTAAAGTTAAAAAAACAAAACCTTGAAATTACCTGAAAAAAAACTAAGGTTAAAGTAACGTTATTTTGTTTTCTGTAATCTTTGTTCTTCTAATAAAGCATAATAAAAAATTAAAATAGTTAGGTGTGATAAAAAGATCTGTTTTTGTTTTTAAAAAAAACACCTCAGAAATTCAATGAAAAAAACAAAGCTTAAAGTAATGTTACAGTTAGGGGAATATGTCAGTGACAACATTAACGTTTTTTTTTTGTTCAATAAGTTTATTACATTTTAAAAAGTATAAGAAATAGATAAATACAATACATAGTGATACAATCAAAATCGATAGGCACAGTACTTATGATTGAATCAATTACAAATAATTCCCGCAAACAATATAAAGGTAAAATATAGGAAACCCATAAGGGAAATATCAGTGAACCAAAATATCCGTAAACTGTATCACTATTATGAATGGAAGAAGTAAAAAGAAAGAAAAAAGAAAAGAAGACAGAAGAAAGAAAGTAGAAAAGGAGACAGCAAGAATAAGGAAAAAGAGAAACGGAAGGATCCACTGCAGTACTACAAACACACACTACACAGACAACAAACAGCAATCAAGTAGATGACACAAAAGGATACTGGTCAACCAAACCCTTCGAGGCCAAATCCATACAAGCGTCCAGAGCTTTCCAAACATTACTAGAAATAGTAGGGGTAAGATGAGTCACATCAACTGAAATGTGTGCGCTTCGTAAAAAAGAAACCCATGCCCACCATGTATGATATGATACGGAAGAAAAAGATTTCCATTCCATAAGAATTACCTTAACAGCAACTTTCAATAAAAGATCAAGCATTTGCAAATCTAAGGTATCCAAAAGCAAAGGCACTCGGGAAGCTAAAAGGCCCAATAGGACCATGGGGAAGGAAAGCTGAAACTCAGTATTAAAAATTAATATAAGATGTTTACTAATGAGATCCCAGAAGGGTTGTAAGAGAGAACAGGTAAAAAAGATATGCAGATAATCGCCAGTAGCCAGACCACAGCTCCAACAGAGATTATCATTCTTCAAGTTTAGCGAATGCAAACGCACAGGAGTCCAATGGAGAAGGTTGAGAGAAATTTTTTTTTAGATTGGGTTAAAGAAGGGGCGATCTTATCACGGAGAGAAAATTTCCCAATCAACTGCCAGGTTTCCGGCGAAATATGGTCAGTAAGGTCCCTATCAAAATGAAGTAACAATTTTTGTCGGGTAACAGTATGTAAGGCAGATGAAGTAGAAGACAGAAATTTATAAATTTTTGAAGCCACATGACCAGATCGACGCCACAAAGAAAATAACATAACAGTAGGAGAATTGGGCTCCAGGCGTACTTTAGCAAGAGCTACTTTAATTTTTAGAAAAGTATAGAAGTCTAGAAGTCTAAATTGGAGAGCGAGAACTGTCTAGCTAAGAGGAAAAGGGCAACGGATCATTATTGGAGTCATACAAATGACGAACTAAAGTCACTCCTTTAGAAGTCCAGTAAGGGATCAACGCAGGATCAATAACAAAGATTAATCTAGGATTACGCCATAAAGAAGACCACCTCGATTTATGAATCGGGGTAGCCACTTTCTTATCCACAGACTGAACCGCTGCAATAGTATCTAAGATAATTGAGCGGGAAAAAGGAATAGATAAAGTGGATGTGGTTAAAAAGGAAGAAAGTGGTAAGGGAAATGAGAGATGCTGCTCAATAAACACCCAAGAAGGCGTGTGAACAGGAGTCGAGGAAAACCACAAAGCACCTTGGGAAGCTAAAAAAGCCACCTGGTATCTCTCTCAATCAGGAAAATTACAACCACCCATCTCATAAAGTAATGGAGTCAATTTCACGAAAAAAGGAAGAAGACAATTTTACCGGAAGCATAGAAGAAACAAAGTTAATAATAGGAGTAATCATCATTTTTAGAGTTTGGATAAGACCCCACCAAGAGATATGTTTAGGGGACCATGTATCTAAAAGATGACGAACTTTGAGAAGAGTTTGCGCCTCATTATATGCCACCGTATCATAGAGAGTACCACAAAACCAAATCCCTAGATATTTGAGATGTTTAGATTGCCACTTAAAGCCAGCAGTACCCATATGCGCAGGGAAACAGTAAGCATTCAGGGGGAACATCTCAGTCTTGTCTCTGTTAAGCGTATAACCAGAGACCTTAGAAAAACGAGCAATAATATCTGTAAGCGCGGGAATAGCTGAAACAATATCATCCGAAAAAATAAGAACATCATCCGCGTAAGCCACTGTTTTTATGCGATGCGGACCAAAAGTAAACCCTTTGATATCTGGATGGAGATCAATTAGTCTAAGAAGAGGATCAATAGCTAATAAAAAAAAAAGCGAGGACAAGGGGCAGCCTTGACGGGTACCTAGACGAAGACTGAAAAACTCAGAAGTAGCCCCATTGACACGGATATTAGCTCTCGGGTGGGCATATAAGGACATAACCATGTTAACAAAAGAGTCACCAAGATTATGTGCACGAAGAACAGCATGGAGAATAGGCCAAGATACCTTATCAAAAGCCTTCTCGGCATCTAAGGCTAGAGCAGCAGCTGGAAGTGTAGACCACTTAGCGGTACCTAGAATATGACAGAAGGTACGGATATTATCTCTAGCAAGTCTACCCTTCACGAACCCCGTCTGAGAGGAATAAACTAAAGAAGGAATATAAGATTCTAACCGCTTGGCAAGAATCTTAGCAAAGATTTTAGCCTCCATATTAAGAAGGGAAATAGGGCGAAAGTTTTTAGGGTCTGAGACATCTTTCCCGTCTTTTGGAATTACTACAATAGTAGCATCTGCCGCAGTACCAGAAACCGCGCTCTCGTGAATAAACACATCAAAAACAGCTTTAAGACGAGGAACCATAGAAGGGAGAAAGGTCTTGTAAAGCATGATGGGAAAACCATCCGGCCCAGGGGCTTTACCAGACCGAGTAGACTTGATAGCATGTATAATTTCAGCAGATGTGATGGGGCCACCCAATTTCTCTCCATCCGCTATAGAGACAGACTTAAGAGGAATAGTTTTTAAAAATTCCTGGCAAGCTTCAAACGACGACTGATTAGTGGGGGTATAGAGGGAACTGTAAAAATCCCGAAACACCTCAAGAATTTCCTTAGTCTGAAATTTTTTAATACCAGATCTGTCAGTAATAGAAGAGATTTGAGAGGATTTAAAGCTGGACTCTTGAAATTTCAAAGTTGCGGCTATGATCTTACCAGCCCGATTCTTCAGGAGTAACCGTTTGGATTTCTGGGCCTGAACCCCAATATGAGCTTTCTTGGTAACGATAGTGTTGTAGGAATATTTCAAATTTTTAATGGATTGCAACAATTGTTTATCATTAGTACGTCGAAAAGAAAGCTCCTGTTGTTTAATACTATCTGCTAACTCCGCGAGTTCCCTTTTGATGTCAGCATTTCTTTTCGCCATAACTTTAATAATGTGTTCCCGGAGTGTACACTTAAAAGCATCACATAAAACCACCGGAGAACTAACTGAGCATTCATTATCAGAAAAGAAATGTTCAATCTCATCTTGTATATTCTGAACTTGAACAACGTCATGGAGAACTTCCGTATTAAGTCTCCATGAGGAAGGTTTACTCTTAGGAGCAAGATTTAGGAGAGAAAAAGAAACAGCCGCATGATCAGAGATAAGAATAGGATGAATGTACGGAGAAGATGAGTGCTGCACTAAAGACGAATGAACTAGGAGATAGTCAATACGGGAAAAGCTAGAATGAGGGGGGGAAAGAAGGAAAAATCACTACCTGTAGGGTATGGAGACGCCAAATATCTTGGAGATTTGCAGAAGAGCACATATTTAACAGTTGTTTATGAGATCTAGGAGGGCGGAAAGAGAAAGCCGAATTTCTATCCGACACTGGATCAAGTGGTAAATTAAAGTCACCACCAACGATCAAATTACCATTATGTGGAGTAAGAGCTAATTTTTTAACTATCTTTTGCCAAAAAGAAGGATCAGCATTTGGGGCATAAATGTTCAAAACATAAAGATCAGCAGAGCCATTAGACAATCGAGATAACAACCAACGTCCCTCAGAGTCATGCTCAGCAGAAATGACTGACAACCCAGATTTTTTAGAGATCGGTGTTATGACCCCATTCTTCTTGCCAAGGGCATCCGAACACATAACATCAAGAACCCACTCTTTCCGCAATAACAACGCTTCTTTATAGGAGACCTTTGTTTCTTGTAAGAACACTAAATCCGAAGACAGAGATTTACAATAATCAAGAACCTTAGCCCTCTTAACCGGATGATTTAATCCCTTAACATTAAGGGATACCACATTCAAACCAGACACAGTCTAACACAGAAACAAGGTACGAGCCAGAAACATGATGGAGGGAGCGAAACACCAAACAAAACACTCACAAAAGACCAACAGCTATCAACCCAACAAAAAAGCACTGCCCGAGGATCCAAGAAGAGAAAGAGGAAGAAAGAGGAGAAGAAGAGGAAAAGAAAAAGAGAAAAGGAAAGAAAAGAAAAGAGAGAAGATCAGAAAAAAGAGACAGAAAAAACAGAAAAAAGAAACCCACCAGGGGAGGTCTAAAAGAGACCCAATCCATATGAGGGAGAGCATGGAAGGGAGAGCCAAAGAGCCATCAACAAAATAAGATTGAGAGAAAAGTTTAGATTGAATCAGAAAAGCTAAAAAGAAAGGATAACAACCTATTATAGAAGCGAAACTAAGTGTATATTAGAAGGGGCCACAAAGGGCAATAAATAGAAAATTATCAGAGTGAACCAGTAGAAGAGTAATTAATATAATCAGGCAACAGCAAGCAAGAAGTAGATACGCGGAAAGAACTATCAACACAGAAAATCACTATGTAGAGGATAACAGTATAAATACATCAGCGTAACTTATAACAATAAGAAATATGTAAAATATTAAAATATTAAATAGGAGTTCATCAAAAACGTGCATAAAAACCTTACGATCTGAAGCTAAGCAAACAGTGTAATCCATGAACAATAATTAAAACAGAAGAAATAGTAATACAATATAGTAGAGCACAAAAAGAGCGAATAAAAGATCAAAATATTAAGAGTAAGATACAAGGTATCAAAGAAGCAACAAGGGCAAGAAATATATCAGAAGAAACCACTAGAAGAATAATTGATATAATCAGTCAACAGTAATCAATAAATAGATAAGCAGAAAGAAGTAACAACACAAAAAACACTATGGAAAGGATAACCGCATAAATACCATCATGTGAAACTGATAACGATAAGAGATAATAAATTATTAAATAGAAATTCATCAAAAGCATGCATACAAAACCTTACGAGCTAACGCTGCAATCCATGAACAATAAGTAAGACAGAAGAAATAGTAATTCAATAAAATAGAGCACAAAAAATGCAATGAAAGATCACAACATTGAATACTAAATACAAGGTACCAAAGAGGCAACAACTTACGATTTATAAAAATAGCACAACATATAACCAACAGAGCAAACAAACATAGAGTAGTAACCATAAAAAGCAAAACAGAATTAATAAGAGGAGAAAGGTAGAGAGATCCAAAACTTGTATAACATATAAGCTAAGAAAGAAGAGAACAGAGGTAAGCAAGGAAGTAAAAGAAAGATATATGAAGGTAGGAGACATGAGACGACCCTAGAAGAATAGGAGCAGGACCAAACAACCACAGCAGCAGCGACAAGACAAGGTCACACGGACCAAGAAAAAGAGAGAAGAACAGAAAAACAAAAACACAAATCCTGTAAAGCAAAAAGAATGACAAGACATGGTAATAAGCATAACAATAGCCAAAAAGACGATAAGTATCAACTATCTACTCTTGCAAAACAAAGAGAGTACCAGAAGAACAAACATATTAGCGAAAATCATGAACCAGAGGAACCAGGAGAAGGTGCAGCATCCATCTGGGACTCCATCTGATTATCCAAAAAGGTTGAGAGATCCACTGGCTCATAAAAGATTTGAGTACGACCTTTAAAGGTTATGCGAAATCTTGATGGACCAGCGAAGGAAAACGGAATGTTCATATCCAGAAGTCTTCGACGTAGGTTAAGGAAACCTTTTCGTCTGATAACAGTATCTCTTGCAAAGTCTTGGGAAATCGAGATCCTATGACCGTCCCATGTAACCGACTTAATCTTCCTCATGTGAGCTAGAATTTGTTCAGATTGTTGATGCCGCAGGGGTTTAAAAATCACAGCTCTAGGATGAGGTGAGGATCTTGGACGATAGGAAGGAACTCGATGTGCGCGTTCAATTTCAAAATCTTTCTGGTAAGAAATTTGAAGAGTAGAAGCTAGCCATTGATAAAGAAAATCCAACAAAGAGGGCGCTGACTTTTCTGCATCCTCGGGTAAACCAAAAATACGAAGATTACTTTGACGATTACAATCCTCTTGCTCCGTAAGATCTCTCCTCAGCGCTGCCATAGAACGTTCCATCTGCTGCATGGATCTCGAATGCTGTTGCGCAGTATCCTCCACACCACTTATGCGAGATTCAGCAGCCGAGAGTCTCAGTAATAAAGATTTAAAATCACTCCTAATAGCCGCTACCTCAACTTGGAGTAAGTCTGTGTTAGTCTTAGTTGACTGCGCAATGTCATGAACAGCATTCAATCGAGATAAAATAGTATCTAATGTGGTGCCAGCCTCCTTCTGAGTGAGTTCCAGAGTAGGAGAGGTTTGTTTGGAGCGTTTAAGAGCGCCTTTCGAATCCTTGATTTAGGAGAGACGCCCATGGTCTCAGCCATCAATGCCCTCTGAAGGACACTGGAATACTCCAAAATGGTGAAACACAGCAGGACTGATGGGATAGGAAACAAGAAAATGTCACTCCCAAAAGACGTAGACACTGTGAAACACAGAGAGTATATGCCAAAATAGGACCAGAGCCACGGGAGTAATGTAGCCTGACCAGTGATTCAATGAAAATACCAATGACCAGTAGTAAACTTCAATGGTTGAGTGGCCGGGCCTTAATTAGAAACTCACTCTCCAAACCATGCAGCAACTGTACAACGCCAGACGTGAGGTAAAGAAATCATCCCCTCTCACAGAGCACAAAATGGCGGCAGTTGGGAGCAAAAGGACGTACAACAGGCACTCAGCACTGTAGGAAAAAATATACTGATTAATCCAAGTCACAGAAATAGCGTCATTAGCACCCCAGAACTCCGTCATGTAACAAGAAAAAAGAATGTTGCAGGTTAATAATATTAGAAGACTTGAACCATTGCCTCATAGAAATGTTGCTGAGTAGGGCGTTTAGCATAATTTAAGAATGTACACCAAAACTATGAGCAAAAAAAATAAAAATAAATGAATAAAAAACATCACCAGAGCGTCGGTGAAGGTATCTCCATTGTCATCCAGGACGATAGAAACGGGAGCGACGCCACAAACACAGAAAATGGCGCCGCCCGTCGATGCAGAGGAGATAAGCAGGACTTCAAACAGCACCGCAGACCGAAGAGCCGGAACATGAAAGGTCCCGCAGCCTGGTCACGGCATATTCCGACGTCGCCAGCACCAAATGTGGCCAAAGAAATCCTCACTGAAAGACCGCAAATCTTCCTGACGGCCCTCGACCCTCCAGAGCTCAAGCGCAGTCCGCCATTCCACAGCGGCGCGTAAGCCACGCCCCCGACAACATTAACGTTTTGAACTGAAGAAAAACACAGAAATTCACCAATTATAGTTAGCAGCGCCAACTATTACTTATGCCCCCGCCATGCACTACTTCGAACCTCACATATTGCATCACTCATGACATGTTCTGTGACATCATTTATGACATCACCGCTGATTTATCTATTTTCTTAGTTTTTTCATGTTTTTAATTGTGATCTTTTTAAGAAATGTTTTATTCATACATGAAAGATCAGAATCATAAGTATGTTGTTTTTACCATTGCATACATGTTATTACACTGTTTGGAAAAAGTAAAAGGAGTCGGATTTAGAAATGCATGTAATCATTTTGAGATAGGAGCAGCTGTTATTCACTTTTGAAGGAGATGAAGTT
The DNA here is from genome assembly GCF_964261635.1 of Lissotriton helveticus. Classification (NCBI taxonomy): domain Eukaryota; kingdom Metazoa; phylum Chordata; class Amphibia; order Caudata; family Salamandridae; genus Lissotriton; species Lissotriton helveticus. Next base: position 889,334,489 of record NC_136071.1, on the reverse strand, counting down.
ATAGACAAAAGAGAAGGAGGCACTATTGACTCGGTAAAGACGAAAATATTATTGGAATTAAGATTTTATGAATCTGTCGAAACACAATTTCTGAGCACTTTAATTTACATGTCGTTTTCAGGTTGTTACTGTATTAACTGAATTAATCAGAGAAAACTTCCGAAACAGCAAATTAAAGCAGTGCCTTTTGCCTGCCTTAGGGGAGCTTCTGTACCTTACTTCTACACAGGTAAGAGTAATATTTCAACTGTTCTACTTATGAAAACGCTGTTATCAATTTGCAAAATATTATGATTGCATGTGTTACAGTAGTGTCAGATATCCAAGAGCAGATGCATGACATTTTGTTGACATATGAATTGGACTCATTCACGAGCAAGCTAGTCCAAAGCAGCAGTCCGTGTAGTGCACCATCTTCAAATATGCGCATCAGACTGCCCGTCTGAGCACCACATGTGGCACCTATAAAACTGTGGATGAGGACAAAATGGCACTTTGCTTAGGATAGTCAACACCGCTGTGCATATGAGCTGGATTACTACATGTGTAAACATTCACCTTTTGTTTGTGGCAAGATGTATCACTTTATCCGGTCACTTGCTCTTCATGACCATAGGCCTTTAACTCTTAACGTATACAGTCATTCACCCCAGCCCCATTAGTACACTATTTGAAATTTGAGCAATTTTCGGTCACAATTATGTGACTGGTTCTAGTGATGGTATTTGGGAATAATACCTTCCGTTTGCTGAATCTTACAAATAGGCAGAATATGATTTATTTTTATTTTCTCAGAATTGTCTCTATAATGTCGTGCTGAAAGAAGTGTCTTGTCCTATACACTGCACCAAAACAGAGTTTCTTTCAAACTTTCCCATGTTCTAGAATACCCAAAACATATACACGTTAAAATATTTTTCCAACAGTCTATTTAATAGTTTTAAAATTTTTCATCTTTAGGTGGCTTACATGTCTATTTTGTTGAAAAGGTAGACATCTATGAACCGTATGCAGAATTACTAGAAAACATGTTACATTTGGTTGCCATCATTCCTGTGTTCCGTTTTAAAATTAATTCTCAGTAATTGGGTAAAAATCTTAAGGTATTAAACATTTTTGGATCTGTCACTTTATTGTGTTGATGTAGCTGTAAAAAATAGTTTTCTCCTTACAATCATGAAATATTTTCCCGAGACCGTTCAAGGTGCAAGGACTGTGCCTAGAGTGCTACACAGCTTTACATTTTTCACACTTTATTTGACATGGAACAGTAATAGATAATATTTGATTGTCAAGTCAAGAGGCGCATTTTTAGGGCTCGCCTGCTGTGCGCATGCGCATAGCTGGCGAAGCTCTATAGGGGCTTAAACAGCGTTTACCCAAGCACGATTCCACTGGCGATTTCTTGAAGTGCATGTGCTTTTTAGGTCATTGCGCAAGCGCAAGCCCTAAAAAGCGCGTGCACAATGCCACCAGCCGCCTGCCTGCCTGCCTGCCTCGCATTACCACATCAAAGGCAGCTTCTCAGCGTGCGCTCATCCCCTAATTATTCACGGCCGGCCGGCCGTACTTTCAGTTTCACGGCCGCCGGCCGTGTCTCCTTTTATGCTAACTCCCTCTGTACCTCTCCTTGCATCCTCCTCTTTACTTCGATTCCTGCCGTTTTCTCTCTTCTCCGGCTGTTTGCTTTGCTTCCTTGTTTTAGGACCCTTCAATCTAATTATTCTCTACCCTCAATTTCTATCACTTTAACATACCAGTGAAATTACCATACTATGCTATAGGCTTTCAGTCATGTTATTTCTCCATCTGCACGCATTAACACCACTTTAAGATGGCAAATATTTGTCTCTCGGGATAATGAAGGCAGCACCTTTTTTCACCCTACACTTTCATTAATATGGCGGTAGCTACGGGTGTCTTCGTTTTACTAGCCTAACCTGCGTTGGAAGCACAACAGGTTGATTTTATCACTGCGGCATGCCATGCATTCGAGCGCCATGAGGTAAAGCCACTTACACCTAGCCTTTGTCTTGCACACACGCTGTTTTCATAAACGTGTGAGAGTATGCATGAAATCCGAAACTTTGCCTGATCAAACGCTGACAGCGCCAATGAAGGCTTCACAATTTTAAAGCACACCTTGAGCATGGCATGAACACAGATATCGTCACAGCCTTGTATGAATGTTCAACATTTACATTGTTGTAGCTAGGTATGGACATTGATTTATTCACATATAACGCATGAATGTAAAGTCATCCTGCTAATTCAACGTGTGGCACACGTTATATTAACACTCGGTATATCCACGGGTTCGTTCTGTGCACAACTTCTTTTACCTTGATTAATCACTGCACATTCTCACGGAGGTGGCGCCGTATTCTTTTGAACCGTCCATAGTTTCCTATCAGCATGTCACCATATGGACATTTAAAGACACAGGGAGACTATTCCACCTTGCATGTAACGCATGATATATTATGGGAACAATATTCCCCTTTTTTGAATTTTGTTGTCTCACTCGCCCAATCTTGGTTTTGTTTTAGGAAAAACCCCTGACAAAGGGCGGTTATTTGCCCGAAATGCATTGGGGCCAATACACACTTGTTTAATTGATTATGGATTTATACTTTAAGGAAGCTGTTGAATAACTCCTGAATTCAATGAGATTACATCCATACCGTTTACAATAAACGATGTGCTTGAACACCTGTATTTGAAATTTGGATTTCATGGATTAAATTCGTCTGAATTGGCATCAGGCAGTGCATTCAGAGGGACACTTCCCAATGGGGAGGCGCAACTGAATACATTACACAAGTTAACGTTCATTTATTTACTTTCATTTTAAGTGATTTCCCCATGATCACAGGCATTGAACCGATGACGAGAGTCAAATTTGGTTTTCCAGTTCTGAAGTGGGCAGCTCTGGCCATAGTGCCACATCCTGCTTCCCCCTCTCACCTACTCCTTTTCCACTTGGCTTCCTGGCTGCTTTCTGATGCTTTCGCATCTAATGCAATAGGCGGGGACGGCTCTGCTGACTTCTTTTCACTCGCTCACCTTGCTCCCAATTAGCATCAGTTACATTACCCAAGTTCACATTCATTTAATTAATTTTAATTTAGTGTGATATGCCTAGGAGCACCAGCGACATTACGAATGCTCTGAGACCCCACGCTGGGTGTCCAATAAATGATACTGGAGATTCCCCATGACTGACTCCTCCATTCTTTGGAGACTTCTTCAATTCAGCTTTTACACTAGACCCCTCCTAGCTCTTGTCCTCGATAAGCTCTGGGTTTGTTATCTGCGAAAGTGTCAACCCCTGATATGCCCTCTGTATGCCTCCTGCAGTTATGTTGATGAGCAGTATGGCAAGATGATTAACTGCCTAAACTTCTGACCCCCGTAATCTTTAAAATAAACAGTGGCAATAAAAAAAGTGGAAAACGGGCATCGGTGACAGCGTTAAAAAGTTAATGGGAGCTTAAATTTAAAAAGAAAATGCCCGGCAGGTGTGAAGAAAATCCATCAGGAGCTGAAATTAAAAAAGAAAATACTTGTCCCCAGAGCAAAGAAGACCAGCATTGGCATAGCCAATAGGTCTCGCCTTTGGGACCTTATAAGTGTTTAACCATGCAACCGTTAATGTTATTGCACCAAGGATATTGTGCTGCATAACTAAATACTTATAAGGTCCCAAAAGCGAGACCTATTGGCTATGCCAATGCTTGTTTAAATGGGTACAAGTTTGTACGGTCAGAGATGGGTCAAGTCCGAGAAACTTAAACACTAAATATAGCGTGATTTCTAAGGTAATTGTACAAAACTTGATGTCTTTAGAATTGCAACGAAGTAAGTGCTGTCTGTAAACTCATTTCATACTCCCTAGCTATCAGCGAATGGTAACCTCCTAAATTATCATACTTGCCGTCCTTAAAAATTGCTACAAAAGGGCAAATTCTGCAGCTAAGATTTGGGTATTCCTGCTAACATTTTGCATTCAAATTTCACAAGTAAACGAGGTTTGTTGTCTGGGGCAGCCAGACACTCCAAATTATTTAGTTAAACTCTATGTTGGCAAGCAAATCATTCTTCCACGGCGGGACATGCGTTGATTTCTCGAAGTTTCACACCCAAGTCACCTGCTAATTGCATGAAACATGCGATTTCCTCACAGGTACATCTTAATAACTACCTGAAATCTACATCACATTTTATACGTTTATATTTCACCATTCATTATTGCAGAAATGACCACAACTTCAAATGGATGTTGCTGTCCACAAATTGCTCTTTTGGATTTATTCCTGGACTTCAAACTTTATTTGGAATATTTTTGTTGCTGCATGTCTGACTGCTTGCCTTAGTGACGACATGAGCGGAACCCTTGTCTATGGCTTTTCATAATAATAAAAATCAGCCTATAGGCTTTATCTGAAAGAGACTGTAGTTATAGATTCCTTACCTTAGGATTACCCCTAGGCGTCAGACTGGATCCGGAGAAACTTTTTGGTAGCAGTACCCTTGCAAGTCAGTAGGTGGCATCAGTCAACTCTGCGTACGTCATCGGAGTCGTGGTCGCCGGGATGACATTGTGGTGTCTACTTAGTCTCCGCCCCTGCGCGCTGATATCAGTTCTTCCTTTTCCACGCCAGCAAGCGCAGATACCGGGAGAGCGTGCCCTTAGTCCCTGACTAACCCTTTTTCAACTTTTTGTCGGCATCTTTTTTTAGTCTCTCGACTCCTGGTGCATGAGGGATGTCTAACAGTCGACTCTGCTTCAAACCTTGTGACTCTTGTCACAAGTTGATGTAGGTGACCGATTTGCACCTTGGGTTGCCTTTGGAGCTTGGAACCCAACCACGACCAGAAGTCGTGCTCTGACTGCCGGGCCCTGAACCCGAAGTCTTTGCGGGAGCGGTCCGAAAGCTTTTGGAGGCCCGGCAGTCCGCTCCATGCTGCTCAAGGTCCCGGTCGAGGGGAAGGTCGTGGGACCGGTCGTGAAGCCATCACCATACAACATCGAAGTCTTTGCACTCATCGGGTAAGTCGGAGCACAAGAAGAAGGCAAAGAAACACCATCACTCTTCGCCTTCTCCCCATCTGTGACCGACGCAACACGGAACACGGAGCATCGTCGCTCTCTGGCTCCTTCTTTGGAGCCCGCTGGGATGACTCTGCGCTTCCTTCCTTTTCCTGGAGCGTCCCCTGTCCAGCTTTGTCAGTTATACGAAGCGCTGCACAGCATTTTTGGGCTGCCCGGCTCCTCGGGCGCACCTTCGGGCCCCACGGACTCGGCTGGAGGCCCTAGGCCTTCGATGCCAGCGGCTCCGTGCTGCAGGGTCCCATGGATTCAGGCCTGGATCCCTTCATCAGCTCCACACAGATTACAACCCAATACGAATTTAATGTAATAATTCTTTTGTCACATTTCAAAGCTACTAATTGTAAATATGACATAGCTATTTGAATGTACTCGTAGTACTGTCTTGCTTGCAATGCATCATGGGTAGGGTGGATTTACCATATCTTCTGTAGGGTGCAGTACCATATATGACCAAAAGAGGTCCGCAGTGCTGGTGCCTTGCTCTCTAGGGACCTCTAGGAGCAGTTTGCGGTACTGCACCGAGACATGCAGTGCTGGTGCCTTGCTCACTAGGGACCTCTAGGATCAATTTGCCGTACTGCACCGAGACATGCAGTGCTGGTGACTTGCCCACTAGGGACCTCTAGGAGCAGCTTGCGGTACTGCACTGAGACATACAATGCTGGCGCCTTGCTCATTAGGGACCTCTAGGCGCAGCTTCCGGTACTGCACTGAGACATACAATGCTGGTTCCTGGCTCAATACGCAAGCATTTTCAATGCGCTAGGTCTCGCATTACTGAAAGTGTGAGCTATTGGCGTTGCATTATTATTTGCAACACCAATACGTAATGTATGTACAGTAATGCAAGACCTATTTATTGCATTGCAAATGCTTGTTATATACTACAGCCTGGGTATATGGACAGAAGTACGATTCACATACAATGGTTATAGGGATTGCTTGGCTGTGTGTGTGTGGGGGGGAGGGGTCTTTAATTGTTTTTTGTCCGTTTCTTGGCTCTTTAAGAAGAACATTTATAGTTGCTTTTCCTGTGGCTATTCATTTTGCTTGAAGTAATCCAGGGATTTTCAAGAGACATCCATCATCTATAACCGTGCTACAACCCCGACCTCGGGGAGAGAAGTAGGCGGAAGATAAAGGGCCTTGAGATGAAAATGGGCTGCATAAAGGGGCGCGGGTGAATATTTTTGCTTTGGCGGCGGCTCGCAAGATGGTTGTGCCCACAACATAGGAGCCGCGATCTGCATTAACGGCTATTGGCGGACCCACGACGAAGCGCTCCTGTCCACCCCATGCACTGACTGTTCTGCACAGCTGCGGACCCAGCGGACATGCGGTGGTAGCTTGGACACGTCCCGCTCAACCCGCTGAAACCCTCACGCAGATGCAACCCGCGCAGCTGAGAGAGGCTGTTAGTCCGATCCGGAGACCAGGAGCCTTGCTCCCAAGTCCTGCACGGCGGTACGTGCGGTGGGGCGCCCGCAACGCCACAGAGTCAAATTGGGCGGCCCACCAAGAATTGAGACTGGGGACGGCACCTGAATCATCCCGTTTGGCTGCTTGAAGATCCTGTGTCAGGGCAGCAGCCTCCAACTCACTGGCGCCTGCTCCTGCATACCGAGTGCGATCCTTGACGCCGCTGTAATTTGCACCCTTGCCTAATACGTCGCTTCGAGGCACTGTACGGTGCTGGTGCCGTGTGTGCACTCATATCACCCTGCGGGAGGGGGGGGGCTAATTGCCAGGTGCCCTACTTCCAGGATTGAGGTGAGCGCCCCCTCCTCCCCATCCGGTTCCCCAGCGCGAAGCTGGATGCCGGCTCCTTCCGCGCTGCCTACAGTCTTGGAGATGCGTCCCAATGCGCTTACAGGGACGGCTCTACTCCCGAGCGCCTGGGTGAGAGACTGGCACTCTCTGCCCCCCCCGCAAAGTACTGCTGCAAGCTCATGGTTTGAAAAGAGTCCCAGGATGCCTGACCCTAACATGGCCGCCAGTGATGACTCTGTTTTTCCCCCTCCAGATCCTCTTCCTGACATAACCCTTACCAGGACTATCCCTGACCTCAAGATGATGCCCGTAATTCTCTGGACCATGGCTCCCCCCACCCCACGAATCTAAGCTGACTACCCCTGAGTCCCAATCGCACTTTAGCTCTATCTCAACTGCGGAGTCAGAGCACCATGGACGACGCCCAGTGGATCTGTTCTGTTCAGCTAAAGAGGTGATTGGCCTTGGCTCACCCCCTGACTGTCACCTACCCAGCCGGACCTTGGGCACAGTTTTTCTCCATCTCCCTGTCTCACACACCCCCCTTCCTCTTTGTTTTTCTGCAATTTTCCTTTTATCCTCTCTGTCTATCCCTCTGCCCAATGACCGTTGGAGCTACTTGGCGAGCTTTAGGGGAGATTGCCAGTCGATTACCTCCTCGTGCTGTCGCCTACCCACTCGGTTTCTGGGCTGTCTTCCCCCCCTGTCTATCATTCCTGCTTCCCCGGTCTTGTCCCCTTTCACTCCTACTCCTTCCAACTTCTGTCCTTTGCCCTCACCTGCCCTTGCCCCCACCTTGTTTGATTTTTTGGGAATTTCTTCCCTCGCCACTTGAGACTGAACTATTTTGTCTGATGCCCAATGGAGCTACCTGGTTTAGCTATAGGGGAGATGGGCCGTGGATTCCCTCCTTGGTCGTCACCTACCCAGTCGGTTTTTAGACAGACTTCCTTTCTCCTAATTGTCTCTTCCCTTATCCTCCCTTTCTCACCTCCCCTGCCCCCTCCACTACTTTTCTCTCTCCTTTCTCTCCTCTCCTAATGTATTGCCTATTTTTTGATGTAATGTGTAATTGTTGATCTTTTTCTGTTACTTTGTTGATTCTCATGTAAAGTGCTCCGATACCTTCGGGTCAAGCCAGCGCTATATAAAACTCTTTAAATAAATAAATATCTACCCTCAGGTCTTAGGTGTTTTCTCATTTCCAGCATAAATTATCAGTCCTTACTTTTCTAGCTGATTTTGAAGTAGGTTGTTAAGTAAGTTGTATGGTAGAAGTGCTTTAGTTTTACTAATAGAAAACTGCACATCTCACAAAATCCAGACACATGTTTTATTGTATCTTCTTGATAGAAGTGCGCTCGAGAGGCTGTGACAAAGCAATCAGGTGCATTGTGCTTGACATTGTATGGCTAAGTGATAAAAGTCAACCATCTCTAAACAAGCATCAGAGGTATCTCTGTGCTTGAGATATACATGGTTGCGTGGAGCCCGGTGGCAGAGGGCTAGCGCGAGACTGCTGGCGCATTTGTTTTTAACTTACCTCCTTCCTGCTGAAGACAAGCAGTCCCTCGCCCCGCTGATTACGAGCGGCTGGCTTGTTCTTTACTTTTAAAATCGCCTCCCAACCCGCCCTGCTGACTCCGCCCCCCACCCTCGTCATCCGCCTACTTAGGCTTCTCTTCCCTGTGCCTCAGTGTTGCGTGGAGCCCGGTGGCAGAGGGCTAGCGCGAGACTGCTGGCGCATTTGTTTTTAATTTACCTCCTTCCTGCTGAAGACAAGCAGTCCCTCGCCCCGCTGATTACTAGCAGCTGGCTTGTTCTTTACTATTAAAATCGCCTCCCAACCCGCCCTGCTGACTCCGCCCCCCACCCTCGTCATCCACCTACTTAGGCTTCTCTTCCCTGTGCCTCAGTGTTGCGTGGAGCCCGGTGGCAGAGGGCTAGCGCGAGACTGCTGGCGCATTTGTTTTTAACTTACCTCCTTCCTGCTGAAGACAAGCAGTCCCTCGCCCCGCTGATTACGAGCGGCTGGCTTGTTCTTTACTTTTAAAATCGCCTCCCAACCCGCCCTGCTGACTCCGCCCCCCACCCTCGTCATCCACCTACTTAGGCTTCTCTTCCCTGTGCCTCAGTGTTGCGTGGAGCCCGGTGGCAGAGGGCTAGCGCGAGACTGCTGGCGCATTTGTTTTTAACTTACCTCCTTCCTGCCGAAGACAAGCAGTCCCTCGCCCCGCTGATTACGAGCGGCTGGCTTGTTCTTTACTTTTAAAATCGCCTCCCAACCCGCCCTGCTGACTCCGCCCCCCACCCTCGTCATCCGCCTACTTAGGCTTCTCCTCCGTCAGCGCAGCGGACGAGCGCAGCGGGCGCGCTGGCTGCGCGCCGGAGTTGCACCAGAGTTAAGCCCGTCTGCGCCCGTCCGCGGCCGGCCGGGGCTAGGGGCACTGGACGCTGTCCGTTTAATCACATATTCCCCCTCCCAGCTCTGTTCCTACTGGATACATGGGAACATCGATCCCCTTATATCAGCCCGTCTAAAGCATCTAGGTGTGTCCTCTACCTCTTCTCGATAAGCTCCCGAGAGAGCAGTCTCTCTAGCTTTACCTCCCAACACGACCTTGCCTGCCCCCTCATTACCTCTGGTTCCCCCTGACCCGGTATTCAGTACCTCTGCTACGCTTTTAAACACCAGGTCTGCGGTCACTCACCAGTATGAACTTTTCGACTATATCGATTCTTATGATCCAGACCTTTTATTTTTAACCGAAACTTGGTTCAAGGACGACTCCCTACCTAACGTGTTAGCCGCTTTACCACCTACCCACTCGGTTATCCGAGCGGATCGCTCTGACGGCAGGCGAGGAGGAGGAGTGGCTTTAATCGCTCGCACTAATTTTAATTTTCAGATTCTCCCTTCCCCTCCCATCCCTGACATAGATTACCTTCTAGCCCGCTCGACCTCACATCTGGCCCCCTTCACTTTTGTTTTAATTTACCGTCCCCCCCAGCTTACCCCTTCTTTCCTTCCCAGTATTCAGACTCTCCTGGCCACCCTGGTGATCAATAATTCTTCAGTATTGGTCCTGGGGGATTTCAACTTTTGGCCCTATGATCCTGCTGAGAGCCCTCAATCTAGGGAGTTTACCAACCTTATGACCAGCTTAAACTTTTCACCTCTGGTTCACAGCCCGACTCACTCGCATGGCCACGTACTAGATCAAATCTGGGCTCTAAACATCCCGCTCACTCCCCCCATAATAGCCCCTTGTTCCTGGTCGGACCACTTTACCATCACTTTTTCCCTCGCCTTAGCCCCTCTGACCAAACCCCAACTTCCCAAGAACACCTGGGTCAGGAAATGGGGAAAAAGTGACATGCCCTCCCTCTGCTCTACTCTGGCCAAAACCTGCCCCGAGCTATCTGGCCTTACAGCCAATTCCCAGCTGTCCGCCATCGACAACTGGCTGACTTTGGCAGGCGACGAGTTTGCCCCTTTAAGGCGACTCACAGTCAGGCGAGCCCATGCAGCCAACCGTTGGTTCACCTCGGATCTAAAAGCTAAGAAACTGGCTGCACGGAGGGCCGAGCGAGCTTGGCGTAGAACTTACAGTCCTGCGCTAAAGGCAGTTTACCTGTCTGTACTACAAACTTACAAAAAGGGCATTCTGGATGCTATAACTGAGTTCTACACGAGCAGAGTAATGGCAGCCGAGTCTCACTCTAAAGAAATTTTCTCGACTGTCCATGAACTCGCATCATCCGGCAGAGCCACAGCGTCAATTCCTCCCTCCCAGTCCCTCTGCAACTCACTCAACGAGTTCTTTATCGACAAAGTTGCAAAAATTAAACTTAAACATTCCCCTCCCTTCCCCTGCATTTACAAACCCCTCCCCTCCCCTCACGGTTTCCAAACTGTCTTCCTTTCCTCTGTTGACCACTAATACTCTCTCACCGCTGTTGGACCGAGTCAAATCAGGATCTCCCCTGGATTTCGCCCCAGCCCACATTCTTAGGGAAATTTATTTAAACTGCCCTATCCCGCCTTTGACCCTTCTCAATGATTCACTCACTAACGGCACCGTCCCCAGCCTACATAAATCAGCGGTTGTCGTCCCAATCCTAAAAAAACCCGGCGCCGATTCATCTTCCCCTTCCCACTACCGTCCTATTTCCCTTCTGCCCTACCTAGCTAAAGTCCTTGAGACTCACATCACGACCACCCTGAGTACCCACGTAGAGGCAAACCATTGCCTCTCCTCCTGCCAAGCTGGGTTCAGGCCCCTGCATTCCACGGAGAAGGTGGTAATCTCGGTGATGGACAAGCTGCGGGAGGGTATTGATACCAACGTACCTCAAGCCCTGATACTCTTAGATCTGTCCGCCGCTTTTGACACGGTGGACCATTCCATCCTCCTCAGCCGTGTCAGGGCGGCGGGCATAGAGGGCTTGGCCCTCTCGTGGCTCGAGTCCTTCCTGGTGGGGAGAACTCAAGCAGTCCATCTGGCCGGCTTCGCCGCGGCCTCCCGCAAGGTGGAGTGCGGGGTTCCTCAGGGATCGTCACTTTCCCCCCTTTTGTTTAATTTATACATCTACCCCCTCATTTTTATGTTACAGCAGCTGGAGGTCACAGTGTTTAATTATGCTGATGACCTCCAGCTAATCTTTAACCTTTCCCACTCCCCTTCATCTGCCCAGAATGTCCAGTCAGTCATGACATTTATCCAAGATTGGATGAACTGCAACCACCTCAAACTCAATCCAGACAAGACCGAGTTGGTCTTGACCGGAGGTGGTTGCAGTCCATGGTCCCCTTCCTTCTGGCCCCCCTCACTCGGTGTCCCTCCACTTCCCGTTTCCAAAGTTAAAACCCTAGGGATTTTCTTGGATTCACAACTTTCTATCCATTCACACATTGGTTCGGTTGTCTCTTCTTGCTTCTTCTCCCTAAGAACAATTAGGAAAGTCTCCCGCTTTTTCTCCCTCCCGGCTTTGAAATTCATTGTCATGGCCATGGTACTGTCCCGTATTGATTATGGCAATGCTATATACAATGGGGCCCCAGCTTACGCGATCCATCGTCTGCAGCTGGTGCAGAATCAGGCCGCCCGCCTGATTCATGGCCTCCCTAAATACCATCGGGCCAGCCCACTACTTAAAGCTTTACACTGGCTGCCGGTGCGAGAGCGTGCCCTTTTCAAGCTTGGCTGCCTCACTTTTCAGGCTAGGTCAGGCACCGCCCCTGAATTTCTTTGCTCTGCCATTGTGCCCTACCTTCCAGGCAGAGAATTACGTTCCTCCCACTCGGCCCTCCTAGTCACCCCCCGTTTTAAAAAACAGAAGGCAGGTGGAGCGAGGTTCGCTGTCCTGGCTTCAGCATTCTGGAACTCTCTTCCTGTTGGCCTTCGCACAATGCCCTCCTACACTCAGTTTCGGAGGGAACTCAAAACCCTCTTATTTGCGCAAGCCTACCCCGCCTAAACCCCCTCTAACTGCTGCCGTCCATCGCAACCTAAATAGCGCCATGAAACCGCTGGGTAAAAGTGCGCTGTATAAATGTTTTTAAATTCAAATTCAAAATACATGGCTACTTCCTTTGTGTCTGATTATACATTCACCGCTCTAAGGCTGATGAAGGCATTGCCAGAGCCATCCTTTACATCTCTTTGGTTATTCCTTTCGAGGTTTCTCTCACAATGATTCTGCGGTGCGCAAAGTCTGAATTCAGAGTGGCAATTTTAAACTTCTCAGGGTGAGCTTGGTATGATGTTACTTCTTAAGCCGTGTTCTCTCCTTCATTCCTCCTCCGGCAGCTGTAGGCTGTAGGTACCTACTAACCTCTAGTGTTGATAGTAGATATTTAAGTATTGTCCGTCAAATACCTGGAATTTGACAGTCTGCCTGTAACTGGGTGGGGAAGAGGTAGAATGCAGGGGCCAGCGATGTTGGTGATTGCTGTAAAGTGAAACACTACTTACCAGAGAGTTCAGCTTGAGGTGGTGGTAGATTGTAAAAGAAAGTGATGTGTAAAAACTGCAGATATTTCTAAAGTCTACATTTCTAGGAAAGTAAGGTGTTCTTTCTTTAGATCGTATTTTTTAATAGCCCCTGGAACAGATATAGCTTTTTTTATGACGGCTTAGGCAATCCATTTCTCCATCTGTCCTTAAGTGCTCATTTCACAGACTGCAAATCACTAGAAAAGCACCTCTACCAGAGCATTACTTTGTCTATCGCTGTACAGTTGTCAGCATGCAGCAGCTCTGTTAGCTGTGTGTGTCTCTTTTAGATAGACAGACAGACAGACAGACCAACTGACCGACAGGTTCAGAGATAGACAGATTGATAGATTAACAAATAGAGGTACCAGTGGAAAATGGATACTGGAAGAAAACAAATCTCCAGAGGACCTCTTAATACGGAAGTCCCTACTGTCACATGCAGATAGCTTATCATATCAGCCAAAACATACAGAAGCAAAAATGTGTCCAAAATATCAAGAACTGCATCAACCTCCTGTCTGACCCACCCATTCCTCACACCACAGAAAAGTACAATGCCATCAACCTCTTCTGTGAAAGAAATACTGAAAATCAGACAATTACCAAGTCTATCTCAATTCTCAAACCCACCCCTTATGACAGAATCTAGTAGTGGTTAGCCTTCCAAGTCACATATCTACCTGATGTTGCTGATGTACTCAATTCCCTCAAATCCACTTCTTAAGAAGATGATGCCTTACCATCATCCTTAATCTGAGCTCTCTCTATGGAATCCCTTTTACTCCTACTTCCATAGTCAGTGCCTCACTCACTCAAGGCTTCTTTCTAGGAGTCATCAAGACATGTCAGATCACTTAAACCCTAAAGAAACCTACACTAGATCCTGACGACCTCACCGATTATTGGACCATAACTCTCCAACCATTCATCTGCAAGATCACTGAAAAAGGAGTCTATGATCAACTCCGAGATCACATTGGTGCTAACCATCTGTTGCACAACTGTCAGTCTGGCTTCAAATCATACTGCAGCACAGAGACTGCAAACATACTCATCAAAGACAATGCCCTTATGACCACAGATGAAGATGACCCGTGGCTACTGCTATTGTTGGACCTCTCAACTGCCTTTTAACACAGTTGACCAGTCCGCCCTCATAGTCTCACTGGAGTTTCGAATGGGATATGCCAGCAATGTCCTTCGCTGGTTCTCATCCTACCGTTCCAACCAACACCAGTTTGCTCACATGGGCACCTCCAAGTAACTAAAGATCGTTATCATCTATAGAGTCCCCCCGGGCTCCATATGGTCTCCTGTCATCTTCAACCTTTGTGTGGAGACTCTTGGTGCTCTGCTCACAGAAAACAGCATCAAGATTCACCAACATTCTGGTGATACACAACTCTATTTAAAAGAGTCCTCTACTTCAAACATCCAATGACTCAAACACTTCTTGTTCATCATCCAAACCTGAATGCCGAGGCCTATCTGAAGTTCAACAAAAACAAGATCGAATTCCTTTTATTTACTAGGAATAATAAATAATATTCAGTACAAACCTGGCTCAGTGACCTAAACCTTGACAGCCTCGAATCCCAACTTTCAAGGAATGCCATGTCACTTGGATTCACCCTGGACATCAACCTCACTGTCAAATAACACGTTGCCTGGTTCCAGATCTAACTTCTAAAGAAAGTCTAACAGTTTCCTGAAAGCATCTTCAGAACACCTGTTCAAGCCCTAATGCTCTTGTATCTGGGTGGTGGTTATAACCGACTACATGTTTTCCCAGACTCCACACTGGCGCCATTTTGGGCATCCTACATGCTGCATGCAGCACGTGTCATCCAAGGCTTGAAGAACTATGATCACATCACCCCTGTAAGAAGCTGGCTCTCTATATAGTGTACTAAAACTAAGTACACTGTGCAGAGAGTCCAGTGGGTCCCCAATTGGTTAACAGAGGCAAAAGTAGATAATACTAACGCTCTCTTTTGTGGTAGTGTGGGCAAGCAGTTAGGCTTATCAGAGGGTAGTGCTAAGCATTTGTTGTACTTCAATAAAAGAGACACACACACAAAGAATAAATACGAGACCAAATTAGAAAAATAACTCTTTTTTTTATAAATGTTTTAAAACCAAGAACTTACTTTAAAGGTAAGTACTGTTTTCAATAGCAATATTCACAGGTAAGTAAAAACTTTCAGACCAGTGCGCTTTTACGCACAATGCAATTCTGTGGGAGGAAAAGTCAAAGATTGATAAAGGTAGGTACAGTCGGTTACGAGGTTCACCTTCTGGGTTCGGAGTTGTAGTGGGCCAAGGTCCATAATAACAGAAGTTCTTCGGGAACTGCCTGGGTTCTACCGGGAGCAGAGTGCATATGAGGCTGGTAGCGGCCATGCTACAGTGAAAGGGGGCCACCCAAAAACACACTGCACAGGGTGACTTGTGAACAATTCCGAGGGCTCCCAACTGGGGGCTTAGGTCGCAAGGGGTCTTGAAGCAAGGGGGCTCAGTCGATTTGTCGGGACCCGGCTCGGGTGCAGAGTGGTTAGGTTGGCTGTGCCAGGTGTGCAAAAATGTACCTCATGGTCGGGGACAAGCGGCTGGCACGGGCAAAATCACAGCAGCTGGGCCACTCTCAAAATGGGTCTCAGTGATGCTGATGTCCCTCGACATCTGAGCGAACTCTAACTAGTGGTATTTGGTGGAGGGTGTCCGGTACCCCAGGGGTTGGTGCTGTATGGCTCCGGTTGGTCCTGTTGTCTTCACACTCAGTGCTTAGATGGAGCTGACCTTTCAGAGCAGGAATACTTTCTCCTGGTAGTTGGCGGCATCGATCGGGCCTGAGTGCTGCAAGGCAGTGAACCGGGCTCTACTTGCCGGTGCCTGCGGTCTTAACGGAAGTAGCTTCTCTACTGGAACGAACTGCCGCTACCCCTGAGCCAGTGTCTAGACCACCTAAAATTCCAAAAGCTGCTAAAGACCACTCTTTTTCTCACCTGCTAACTTACTGGAGTCCTACTGTTACCCTCATGTTCCGTTGAAGCGCAGAGATACCCCTTCGGGGGTCAATTCTAGCACTATTCAAACAAATAAAAATAAATAAATAAATGAATACTCCAGGAGACTGTCAGTGACTTTGGAAGTGCTTGCAGGCTACCCAAGGCTTTCGTTGTTCTCCAGCTCACAGGACTAGTCACTCTGTCGTGATTGTCGAGAGAGGTTTTGTGCCAAAGTCCACATTTTTTCTGCAGTTCCTGCCAGGTAATGACTCTTTTTTTGTCCATCTTTGTTGATCCGTCAAATCTGAGTTCTTGGGTTCAGATGTGTCACCTAAATACTCAATTTAGGGGCATTTACAGGTGGCAGGTAGTATCTTTAGGGTGTCTACACTAAGGTTGGGCGTAGTATGCATAGTGGGGCTACGCGAAGCTACGCAAAGTGGGCATGAAATTACGCCCACCTACGCACTTCGCTTAGCCCCACTACGCGCCGCCCGCCTCCCTCCCGCCCTCTCCTAAATACCTAATTAAATCTAAAGATACTACAAAAGTAATTAAAGGCACTTACCTGGTCCGCAGCGTCCCGGGCTCCCTCTTCTCTTTCACACCGCTGCGTCTTCCAATGCGAGAAATGCGCATGTGCGGTCGGCCGTGCATGCGCATTGGGATCGAAGACGGCGGCGCGAGAGAGAAGAGGGAGCCCCGGGACGCCGCGGACCAGGTAAGTGCCTTTAATTTACTTTTGTAGCATCTTTAGCTTTACTGAGGTATTTAGGAGAGGGCGGGAGGGAGGCGGTTGGCGGGCAACTTCGCTCCGTCCACGGAGCGTGTGTAGTGTTGCCTACTAAGCCTACTTTGCAAAATGCAAAGTAGGCAGCACTACGTACACTCCGTGGGCGGAGCGTAGCACTACGCCCAGGGTTAGTATACACCCTCTATATAACTACTTCTTTTAGGAAATGGGCATTACACTGACCCTAGAATGCTAATTCTGCCCAAAAAAATATGAAGGAATCTGAAAATGGGGGCCTACATCAGCTGGCCCGCCCTAGGGATGGTGCTGGCTGAATGTGGGCACACCTCCTAATCTTACAAATTTTCCCGCCTGTCTTGAGGCCAAAAATTGTCGTCAGGACAAGGGGGTGGGTACCTCTACTAACTGGAGAGGCCCGGAGTCGCATAACGAAGGGTGTAGGGACTTTGAACCTTCCCACCGTGGAATGCACATCCTGCTCGGAGAAGGTGTGAACACCTCCGCTTAGAGCAGTCTTTGTTCCTGGCCTCTGAGAGTGAAGGCGGTCACCTCAGGAGGTCAGAAACCGGTCTATGGTGGTGGGCTAGTCGAGACCAGTCAGTCGACACACTAGCTGTCAGTAGGTTTTCCGGGGGCACCTCTGAGGTGCCCTCTGGGCGCATTGCTTAATAAATCCATCAGTGAGGATTTATCAAGACGAGATGTTTGGTTAACATTCAGGAGGTCCCCTGATTCGCTGCAGGTCAATTCCCGTATTGTATTTCTAGCCTAATCTGCTTTTACTTTCCAGGCTAATAGAGATCCACACATCTCTCCATAGGCAAAATGTTGAAGTTTGCTCGCCTTCCACCTGTTGAGTGCTTTTTTATCTATCTTAGCCTTAAATTCAGCTTGAAGCCCCTCCAGCTCCTTACTTAACACCCCCACAGTGTTGGAGTCCTCGATGGATGCCTTCTGTGGCTCGTACTCTTTATTCTTTATATCATTAATCACGCTTTCTCTATCTTGTTTCTCTCCTCGATGTTTCCCTACCATGATAGATTTCAGGATCCCCCTTAGATAGGCTTTAAACGCTTCCCAAACTATATCCTCTTCTGCCGAGCCATTGTTTACACCAGAAAGCTATCCGCTTTTCCTTGAAATACTCAATTACCCCTGTGTCTTAAAGAATTGCCCCAGGCAATGTCCACCTTCTACACTCCTCTGCGTGATGATACGTTCGAGGTAGTACTACAGCCGAGTGGTCTGATATCGCCGAGACATGGGTCACCTCAATCAGGCTTGTAGATATGTGAAGGAACTATATGAGGAAGACATAGCACCTAGTCAAGTGGATATAAATGAGTGGTTTGGGTTAACAACCCTCCCTCGACTATCTATGGAGCACCTAAAAATTTTAGAAGGAGAAATTAAAGAAAGCGAGATAAGGGCCCAGTGTAACAAAATGGTTAAGGGAAAGGCAGCGGGCCAGTTGGCCTCCCAGTTGAAGTCTTTCTGTGTATTATAGAGATTATAACCCCTGTTTTATTAACTCTATTTAATAAAATATACATGGGTGGGAAAAAGGTCCCTAAATCCTGGCTAGAAGCCACAGTTACTATGATTCAGAAACCCAATAAAGCCTCATTGAAGATAGAATCATATAGGCCAATTTTTTTTACTGAATACGGACTATAAGATTTTTTCTGGTATCATAGCATCTCGGGTGGCCAAAGCAATACACGAGGTTATTCATCCTAATCAAAAGGCTTTATCCCCGGGCACCAACTGAATGAGTTGACTTTTCAGTTATTAGGGGCTATAGATCTGGCAGAGACTCGGTAATTACCCTTGACAATAGTGGCGGTGGATGCCGCCAAAGCTTTTGACCAGGTATACAGGCCACATTTATGGGAGGCCCTACGGAGCTTTAGTTTTCCATCAAACATTGTAAAAGCGATTCAGACTCTATATCTTGGCCCCAATGCCAGAGTTTTAATAAATGGGAGACTGTCAGACTGGTTTAAAATTCATATAGAGGGACGAGGCCCCACTTCTCTTTAATCTATATATTGAACCCCTAGCTAACTTGATCAGGGCAGATATAGCCATTCTTCCATTTAAATCGTGTATCTTTGAAGTTAATATAGGGCTCTATGCAGATGACTTGTAGCTTTATATGAGTAACCCGCAAGAAGCTATTCCAAATTTGATGAGAAAGGCGGAGGTCTTCGGTTATATCTCGGGGTATAAAGTAAACCCAGAGAAAACCGAGATTATGGATTGGAAATAGGGGGTAGTAAGTAGCGGGGCGAAGAACCAGATAAGATTTTTGGGAGTGCTAATAACTCAAATCATTGAGGATTGTATAAAAGTAAATTGGAAGAAAGTCAGCCGAGAAGTGAGTGGTTTGCTTTCTAAATGGGTGAATTTACCACTTAATATTTACAGTAGGGTTAACCTTAAAAAAATTGTTATTTTACCTAAAGTGACATTTTTGTTCAATTCTATTCAATTAACTTTTTTAAAGAAAGACATAGCAAAACTTCAGGGAAGAATAGGGAGCTTTATTTGGGCATTTAAAGGCTCTAGGATCTCCTGGAAAAAATTACGCAGGCGATCAGACATCGGGGGACTTGCACTACCGCATATACTCGCATATTGCTACGCTTTCCAATTTAAGAATATTCGTATGCTGGCTAATAAAGTTGACAATTCAGTGATAGGCGTATTATTTGAAGCATTATTGACGGATGTACCCCAAGTTCAAAATGGTTTTATTTTTAAGTTCGGGGACCCTCCATTTTTTTTTTAAAGTGCGACTTAAGATTTTAAGGTCCACATTGAATACATGGATGTGTGTGCGAAAACTTTTAAGAATCGCATATTTCTCAGCATGGGCACCAATTTGGGACTCTCCTGGTACACCGGAGTGCTTGAGGGACCAACTGAGTCAACCTTTGAGAACTGGAGGCATTGGCCATTGGGCAGACCTTAGGGCCGGCAGCAATCTGATGAGCTGGGAACCATTGAGTAATTGTATTAATGGTCGGCTTACAAGGTTTAAATATTATCAACTTAGGTCATGGTGGGCAACGCAAGATTGGGCTGAGACTGAAGGTGATAAACTAGATCAAATAATGAGCACTGATAAGTGGCATAAAGAAACATCTTATTGGTATTGGGTCTTTGTGGAAACAGATGGAAATATAGAGAATTAAATTGTAAAACCGGTGGGAGAGGAGTTTGAAAACTGGGACTTGACACAAATGTGAAGTAATTCATATGCCATACTACGAACAGTAGTAAAATCAGCCCCATTAAAGCGAAATCACTTGTTTGCCGCATATAGGGTATATTGGTCTCCCACAAAACTTTCGAAGGTCACTGGCAATGTTTATACTTGCCCCAAGTGTATACAGGTAGAGGCTGATGATAAACATATGTTAATGTCATGTTAAAAAATTGTCCTCTTTTTGAATGCTATAAATGCTTTTTAGGAGAAATTATTACAACACAACTAAAAGTTACACCATGTTTAATTTTCTTCGGACTTAGTTTGGATCAAGAAATGCAAGTTTCTGCTGTAGAATCCAATGTTCTGTTTTATGTTGTTTTGCTGCCAAGGCAAGAAATATGTAAACTGTGGAAATCTGGGAACCCCCGATGTTTTCTGAATGCCTGAAGAGTATCATATATGTTAGTAAATTTGATATGGCATGTGACAAGAAAAGCAGAGAGAAAGTATGGGCTCCGTTGATAAAATGGAGAGAAACGTGATTCCGATGATTATGCCATTTACTCTGTTGGTCATATTATCTCCTTGTCTTCAGGTCGGATCAGTTAGTATGTGAAGTTGGAATTGGACACAGGTTTATACTTGTGGGCTAATATTCTTCAGTCTGGTTCTATGGTCCCCAGCAAGGTCCCCCAAGATAAGACATAGAGAGACTAGAGTATAACCTATCAAGAAGTTTGGCAAAATGAGGACAAACATTATTATTTTTTTTCAAAGACGAGATGTTTGGTACCAAATACTTTTGTGTACATTGAAGCCATCACAAAGCTGGGGAACTCGTAATGTTGAGTGTCCAGCCCATGTACTCGTTATGGCTTCCCTGTGCATTTGCAATATCGAAGGTTCTGCCTAGATGCATATATGCCCTTACATGGAACAATGGCACAGTTTAGGGAAAGTATCAACAAAAAGAGGGGAACCGAGGTAGGCTATTTTTAACGGGGTCCAGTGTATAAGCCCTGATACTACGTTAAACCAATAAGATACACAGTTCCCCAAGGGAAGGGGGGGTTCCGTTGTTTAAGAAAACCAAGCAAATGAGGAAAAGGGGGAAATTTCCCTTTCGGATCTAAAACCCTCACACACCCAGCAAGCTAGGTGTCATGCTTCATCATCTGGGTTTTGCTCCTCGTCAGACTGGCAATGCAATGTCTGACGGGCACCCATGAAGGGGCTCTTTATCAGAGATCTTTTGCTCCTGCCAATTTGTGCATGCGGGTATGAGTAGACGTGCAAAGTGGGTGAAGGTTAAAAAAAGGTTAGGTAATCCACAAGGCATTTTAATGGTGTGGTTAACTACCTCAGTAAAAACAGTGAGGGGAAAATTACACACTGGTGCAATGATCCAGTAGTGTATATTCTACCTAGTGGTCGACATGCTTAATGCCCTTATCGCAATTAATCAGGACCTAGAAAGTATAAACTGTGCTACACAAAGTGGTAGGGGCAATACTACCTTCCACTGGAAACTTATGGGCAGGCCACAGGGTCCTGCGGTGTCCTAGTGAGACTTAGAGAGGGATGACAGAAAAATGGGGGGCAATACCCTGGTCAATGTCCGCAATATTCTAGGTCACAGGTGCTTGGTTACTTTTACAACACACAGGCTAAGTATAGTGAATGTAGGTTTATCCTTAGCTAGAGGTGGTTTGGTTAAAAACAATTTATTAAAAGAGAATGTAACGACTGAGGCTGGGTCAATATAGTCCACTCAATAAAAGGAAAAAAAAAGAATATGTAACAATGTACGTAGTTCTCACCCTACTAAGGTCACTAGCGTGCTTCAACCGTCTTCTCCCGTGTAATGGCACCTTAGTGGTAGGTACCTTGGAGGAATGGGAGAAATGTAACAATGTGTAACGTACACTATAAAAGGTCGCCAGAGGGTGCTCGCAGGCCATGCAGGGAGCACTAAGGTAAGCACAGGAAGACGGTGCCCCAGGGCTACGTGCCCGTTTAAAAACATGGTCACGGCGAACTCAAAACGCCAAACAGCTCGATCCCGCAAATCCCCCAGATCGAGAGTGCAGCTTAGAAATCGTTTGCCTAAATGAAAGTAACTAGTGGGGTAGTGGACGCAGGAACTCATATGTCCACTAGTTACACTGACGCCACTCACAAGGACCTGCGCCGTAGTTATCCTCAAGTGGCGTGAAAACTGCTCAGAGACAAAGACATACAACAAGCTGCCTCGAAGGATCACACTTACCTGTCTGCTGGGCGGGCAACACCAATACACCTACCCACACGAGGTTCGGCGGCGACAACAAAAAGCCGGAGCGGTGAGGGTACCAAAAATCTGGTCTTTTAACCTGAACGCGGCCATTGTTGTCTCACCTCTGTCACATGCTGGGGGTGTCAGGAGTTGCGCGCATGCGCGAGGCGGCGTGTCGAAAAAGGCTGCAACACAGAGTAGTCAGTGTATACAGCGGTCAACAGTGGCGGCCATATTGTGGTGTAAGTCGAGACGTGGCCAGCCAAAATAAAGGACAATTACTATCCGAAGGTGGGCAATTAGCATTCACTCAAGTATTGGGAGAGAAGTATACCAAAAAAGGGGGTTCTTAGGGGTACAAAGAACCCAAGGAGGTTGGCGAAACTCTAGTGGTACAAGCAAGGGAAAGTAAGAGTAAGTCCCGAGCTAGGGTAGGAAAGAAAGCCAGTTCGGGAGGTTAATGACTACAAGTCTAGGGGTGCATGTCAAAGTGTCAGAGGAGTGTGACAGAAGGTCAATGTCACACAAGGGTGTCTAACAGGGCAGTGGTACATCAGTATTGAAAGGGCAGAGGTGCAACAATTCAGAAAAGTTATTGCATTAGGTCCTAGATAAGGAACCCCAGGGGATAGAGTCATTCAGGCCTTCACTGTCAGTAGCCAGTCGGTGAACCCATCTTTGCTCAATTCTAAAGAGCGCCTGATGTGTTATGTGCTGGTGTGATTCAAGTACTGTCCACCTAAGACTGTCTGCAGTGTGGTTCATTTCCTTACAATGGTGGCAGAGCCCGGTGTGTGTTTTAAGGCATCTAATGTTGCTTTTGTGCTCAGTAATTCGTAACTTGTCCTGTCTCATGGTCATTCCCACATATCTTTTTCCGCAAGGGCATGTTAGAAGATAGATACACTTGGACGTATTACAATTGGTATGTCGCTTATGGTGCCAAGTAAACGACTCTGAGAGTTTGATCTCCTTGCACGGGCTGGTCTGATTACATAAGGAGCAGCCACAGCACGGGTAGTGGCCAACCACTGAGGGTAGGTCCCATAGGGTCCTTTGGGCACTTCCTTCCCTTGCCTTAGGCCTTGTGTGTACCAGTTCATCCTTTAGGTTGGCCGTGCGTTTAAATGCGAACCTCGGGCGGGGGATGGTGAGATCGCCAGAGTTGACGGTACCCCAGTGTCTGTTAATGGTCTTTCTTATATGTGAGGAGTTTTTTGTAAATGATGTCACACAGGTTATAGTGTCAGTAGGCTCCTTAGTTCTTGCGTCAAGTAACGCCTCTCGTGGGTTGTTCATTGCCCTTTTTTTACAGTTGCGGATCTGTCTCGTGGGGTACCCGCTATCCTGTAGTTTATGCTGTAGTTGTTGTGCCTCCTTCTTGTAATCTGACATGCTCGAGCAGTTCCTCCGGATCCTAAGGAACTGACCTAAGGGGATGTTATCCCTCAGGGTTTTAGGGTGATGACTTTTATAGAGTATGAGACTATTCCTATCTGTTTCTTTCCTGTGTAGGTTTGTGCTTAACCCAGTCTCAGTGAGCCAAATCCTTAGATCAAGAAAGGGGATGTTGGTGTCAGAGATGGTGCTCGTGAATTTTAGGAAGGGGTTCTGGGTGTTAATCCATTCACAGAATGCCTTGCAGGTAATAGGGTCGCCCTTCCATAGTACAAGAATATCGTCATTGTACCTGCGCCATACGGTAAGGTTGTCCCTGTATGGATGAGTAACACCCCTGATGATTGTCTCTTCAAAAGTAGCCATGTAAATACAGGCTAGACTAGGGGCAAAAGTGCTGCCCATGGATGTCCCCTGTATTTGATGGAACAATTGAGTCTCATACTCGAAGAAACTCTCCGTCAAAGCAATTGAAGCACATTCCATGATGAAGGAAATGGGGGTTGGGGAAGACCAGTCTTCATTTTGCAAAGTAGATTCTACTGCCTCTAGGGTCGCCTGTTGGGGATATTTGTATAAAGTGCTTCCACATCCAGGGTCAACAAGAGGTCCACTCCCTCCATGTTGTCAATGAGGCGAAGGACATCCCTGGTGTCCTGTCAAAGAAAGGTATCTTTTTCACTAGGGGCTGCATAAATTTATCGCAGAATTTGGATAATGGTTCCATCAGTGACCCTATGCCTGATTCGATGGGTCTACCAGGTACTGGTGTGGTGTTTTTGTGGATCTTAGGGAGGGTGTAGAAATAAGGTGTCTTAGGGTTCGTGGTTACAAGGAATGATGCCTCATTCTTGCTAATCCACCCGTTCGTCTCACCCTCCATGACCAAGGAAGTGATCTGGGCAGTGAGTCTGGGGGTGGGGTCCACCGTGAGAGGGGCATAGTGTGAAGTGTTAGGGAGTTGCCGCCTACATTCAGTGTTGTACTCGACAGTAGACTGAATGACGGTGCCCCCCCCCCCCTTGTCAGCCTGGTTGATAATTATGGCTGGGTCGTTGGCAAGTGACTGGATGGCTTCTCTCTCTAGTTTACTCAAGTTGCTAGAGACTTGGTTAGCAGGAACCCAGCACACTTTCTGTCAAAGTTGCACCGGATACCAGCCAAAACTTAGGGTGTAACCATGTGAAAAGGGGCATTTTCCTACAACCCCCATCCAGATGGATCTCCATTGTTTCCCCTTGCAGGCCCTTGCATCTTAAAAACCAGCTGCATCTCTTGCAAAGCCATCATGATCAGCACCCCCACATACCTTACAGATAAGCTTACCATCTGTAGCAGATCTCGGCATACCTGCAGCGAGGACACCATCAGACTACATACTAAGTTATGTCAGAAAGTAAAAAACAAGACAGCAGGCCTGTTTCATCTATGCATCCAGATTCTGATGGATACATCTGGCAGTGGATTCCTCACCTTGTGAATATCCCCTGCGCCAGCAGCATTCGGAATTTTTTTGTAGCTCTCCACGCCGACGAGGACGACGTCACTGAACCTTGGCCCCACTCGTGACCCCGCTGATGTCCCTGGAGCAATAAGAGAGTCTCGTCGGCGTGATGACGTCCGTTCCCTTTTTTCCGCGCCGTCGACGCTTACGGTTTTTCTAGGACTCTCCGTAGTTTCACTTGCTACTTTCTGTTTCTGGCTGTATTCCTGTGCTTTTACTTGTTTCCTTTCAAGGATGTCATCGAGGAAGTCCAGGTTCAAGCCCATATGTCCATTACAGATCTGCATGAAGATTGTGTTTGGTGCCTGTCGTCGGATCACGACGTCAAGGGATGTGCCTTCTGTTGGAAAATGAATCCAAAGGCATTGAAGGAGAGAGAAGCAAAACTCTTCATGGCGAAGATGAGAAAGGAGAAAAGAGGTAAAAGAAGGTCGAGGTCTCGTTCCAGGTTGAGGTTGGGCTCGAAGTCGACATCGGGTCATGCTTCGAGAGCCAAGAAGCATAAGAAGAAGAAGAGGCATTCTTCAAAACACCATTCTGATAGAGAAGCGGCGCCAAAGTCGACCTCTCCAGCTCGTCGACGCCGTAAGGACTTCGTGTCTCCTTCTCCCTCGAATCCGGCTTCTCCTGCAAGATAGGTTTCTCCTGCAGCTTCTCCAGCTCGTTCTCCGACGCCAGTTAATTCACCGACTTCGGAACATTCTCCAGCTCCAGTGAAAGAGGTTCCTGTGCCGGATGAGCAGGCGACTCCATTGGCTCTGCCGTCGGCTGGCCCGAACACGGTAACGCCTATGCCAGAATCTGTCCCGGGTGCCTATCCTCCTTTCCCTGGCCCGGGTCAAGATCCCTTGCATTATCTTAATGCTACGTATGGATTCTTCCATAGAGCTATGTACCCCTCTGGAGCACCTTCGGGTCCTATGGGTCCATTAGCATTTAATCTGGGGGTTCCTCAGGCCTATGCCCAGGCCCCCTTCATGCCATTTCTTTTGGTGGCCCCGTCTTGGCATTTCCAAGCACCGAGGACATCTATGCCGTTTCCATCATTTCCGGCGCCGTCAGCTCGACCTCGATCGGCGCAGGCTGTGCCGACGGATCCGTGTGTGACGTCGGCTCCGGATCCATCGAAGACGGTCTTGGCTCCACCGACGCCGGTACCTAGAATGAGGTCTAGGAGAGAAGCCCAGAGGGTTATAGAGGAGCAGAGGTTTCGTTTGGAAGAAATGGAGGAAGGTGAGGTTGAAGATTCTGATAATTATTTTGGAGAGTTAAGGGAAGCAAGTGGCCTTGATGTGTCTCCAGAGTGGGAACTTTGGCCTACATCAGATGCTCCTTCAAAGGATGTGGTCCCCTACCACCCACTCATAAAAAAAGCAGCAGAACTTTTAGATCTTCAGCTTCCCACTACTGAATTTAAATCAAACATTTTGACAGAGATTCTTCATTTGCCTTCTCCTGTAATAGAGCCCCTATTGCCATTGAATGAGGCAATCACTTCGCCTGTAATGGAGGTCTGGCGCCAGCCCTTTTTGACTCCGGCAGTTTCTAAATCCATTGCAAGGAGATACAGAGTGGCTCCAGGGGATCACGACTTTTTAACATCCCATCCTTCTCCTGACAGCCTAGTGGTCCAAGATGCCTGCTCAAAAAGATCTTCTGGTGCCTTTCCACAAGTTCCGGCTGACAGGGAGTCGAAGAAACTCGACCAGTCTGCTAGAAAGGTGTTTTCTTCGGCAAGCATGACCCTAAATTCCCCTAATGCCACCTGTCTTTTGGGTCGCTATATCCATGCTTTAATGGACTCGGCGAAACAGCTTGCACTTAAGTTGTCCGAAGAAGATAGACAAAATTTTATTGAGGTCTTGCCAGATACTCAAGCGGCTGCACGTCAGGTCATACAAAGTGGTTTAGGCACTGCTGACTCTGTTGCCAGAATCATGGGATCTTCTGTGGCTACTAGAAGGAGTGCTTGGCTGAAATCATCAGAGTTCTCCCCAGATGTTCAGGCTACGCTTTTGGACCTCCCTTTTGATGGTTCTGGGCTTTTTGGCAAAAAAGCGGATGCTGCTTTAGAAAGATTAAAGACAGTAAAGCAACAGCCAAATCTCTTGGTCTTCAGGCTCAATCTAGAGGCTCATCGTTGAGGAGGTACAGAGGATTCTGAAGGTCGTCCTTTCGGACCTATAGACAGCCTCAGCAGCAGCAGCAGCAGCAGCAGCAAAACACATTATACAAATTCTACAGGGGCAAGAATAGAGGTCACCCACGAGGCCGTCAGCCCTCCTCCTCCTCTTCCTCTACCTTCCCTCCTCTTACCTCAGCAAAGCAGCCCTGGATCCACCATTCTGGATCATGCTGGTCCTGTGGGGGGTTGGCTTACTCATTTTCTTCAAGATGGGGAATTGGTCACTACAGACCTTTGGGTTCTCAATCTTGTAGAGAATGGGTATGCTCTTCCCTTTCGGGAATTCCCTCCAAATTCCCCTCCTTGCCAAGGTGCTTGCTTGGAGGACCACCTTATTTTCCTGCAGGAGGAAGTTCTAACATTATTGAAAAAAGGTGCGATAGAGGTGGTTCCAGAGTGGTAAAGGGGTCAGGGATGCTACTCCCGGTATTTCCTGATACACAAGAAGGATGGCAGGTTTCGTCCAAGCCTGGATCTCAGGATCTTGAACCTTTTTCTGAAGTAGGAGAAGTTCAAGATGCTCACCCTTGCACAGGTTCTTCAAGCGTTGCAATAGGAAGATTAGAAGGTGTCGATCGACTTGCAGGACGCGTATTTTCATATCCTGATCCTGAAGTCGCACAGGAAGTATCTCCGTTTCACCGTAGGGTCGCAACATTATCGGTTTGCGGTCCTCCCGTTTGGACTTACTACTGCATCCCGATCCTGAAGTCGCAAAGGAAGTATCTCCGTTTCACGGTAGGGTTGCAACATTATCAGTTTGCGGTCCTCCCGTTTGGACTTACTACTGCACCTCGAGTCTTCACCAGGGTGATGGCAGTGGTGGCAGCCCATCTCAGGAGATTGGGGGTTCCGGTTTTCCCCTACCTGGACAACTGGCTGTTCAAAGCAAACTCAGCTGTTGTACAAATTGGGTTTCTCGATAAACATGTCCAAATCTCACCTGGTGCCCTCTCGGCGAAACCTGTTCATAGGGGCAGTACTGGCCACTACTGTGTGTCGAGCATTCCCTCCTCCACAAAGGATTCTCGACACTTAGGAAATGATTCCATTGTTTTACAACGGAGCGGTCGTTCCAGTCCTGAAGGTCCTTCGCCTGCTCGGTCTGTTTGCTTCCTGCATTCTGTTGGTCGACCATGCACGCTGGCACATGAGGGCGCTCCAGTGGCGCCTCCGCAGGCAGTGGTATCAACACAACGGAGATCTCAGGGAGTCTGTGAGGATCTCCAGAGAAGCTGCGGCGGGTCTGTCTTTGTGGAGCGTGGAGGGCAATCTGTCTCAAGGAAAGCCCTTCCATCTACCTCCATCGGTGGCCACAGTGTTTACAGATGCCTCCACTCGAGGATGGGGTGCTCATCTGGGGGATCTGAAGATCAAGGGTCTTTGGTCTGCAGAGGAAAGGTTGCTTCACATCAACCTTCTAGAGTTGTGGGCGATACGTTTAGCGCTCAAGGCCTTCCTCCCTTCCCTTCGCAGTCAGTCGGTTCAACATTACCGCGATGTGGTATGTCATCAAACGGGGAGGAGTGGGGTCGCATTCTCTCTGCAGAGAGGCTCTGCGTCTCTGGTCCTGGGTTCGGGACCATCAGATTTGTCTGATGACAAATCATCTGGCCGGAGTTCTGAACGCGTGTGCAGACAGTCTCAGTCGGCAGTTCTCTGCAGACCACAAGGGGAGGCTTCATCCGGAGGTGGTTTGTCTTCCAGTCGTGGGGAACTCCTCGGGTGGACCTGTTTGCCACTCACGAGAACGCTCAATGCCTGTCATTCTGCAGTCTCCAGTATCTGTTACAGGGAGTGTTGGGGTACGCGTTTCAGTTGAGATGGGACTCACATCTCCTTTACGCGTTTCCTCCCATACCCTTGATTCCACGAGTTCTGAGGAAGATTCGCCAAGACCGGGCCCAAGTCATATTGATCGCCCCAGATTGGCCAAGAAGGGTGTGGTATACAGATCTTCTCCACCTCTCCTCGTGCCCTCCGTTCTCCATCTCCCTCTCAGGGCAGACCCCCTCTCGCAGTCGCAGGGGTAGGTTCTACACCCCCACCTCCAGAGCTTACACCTTCATGCCTGGAGATTGAACGGGCCAACCTGAATTCTTTTTCTCTCCCGCCTGACATGGTGGACGTGATTTTGTCTGCCAGGCGTCACTCCACCAAGTCTATATATTCCTATAGGTGATCCAAATTTGTTCATTGGTGTGGGGAGAAGTCTATTGACGCCTTTAGGGTTCGCTTATCCAACATCCTTCAAGTTGCTCTTTCTCTAGCCCAGTAGGGCTTTGCTGTGGCTACTGTGAAGGGCTATTTATGGGCTTTGTCGGCGTTCCTTTGCTTGCCGGACAAGCCGTCTTTGTTTAAATCACCCATTGTGTTACGATTCATTAAGGGCCTTACCAACAAATATCCGCCCACTCCATATATTGTGCCTCAGTGGGACTTAAATGTTGTCTTCACCTACTTTATGGGTTCTCTCTTCGAGCCCTTACACAACTGTCCCTTGAGACTATTGTCTTTAAAAACTGTATTTCCTGTTGCCATTACCTCGGCAAGGAGGGTAAGTGAGCTTCAATCTCTGAGTTCAAAACACCCATTCTTGACTATTCATGCTGATAGAATGGTTCTCAGGACCAGGGCTGCTTTTCTGCCTAAGGTGGTAACTCCCTTCCATCTGGGGAGGTCCATTACCCTTCCTTCCTTCTATCCTCCCCCTCACCCTTCCAAGGAGGAGGAGCGGCTTCTCCGTTTGGACCCTAAGAGGGCAGTGAGTTTTTACCTCAATAGGACTAAAGACTATCATGTGGATGACCAGCTCTTCGTGGGTTTTGCTGGCTGCAGGAAAGGCAGAGCGGTGCACAAGCGCACACTTTCCAATTGGATTGTCTTGTGCATCAAGATGTGTTACTCTTTGTCTGGTAAGGAACCTCCAGAGGGTTTAAGAGCTCATTCTACCAGGGCAAAGTCTTCTACATCTGCCTTATCTAGAGGTGTTCCTGTTGAGAACATTTGTAGAGCGGCAACCTGGGCCTCCCTCCACACTTTTGCGAAGCATTACTGCTTAGTTTCCAAAGTGAGGAGGGACGGACACTTTGCGCATTCCGTCCTTCAGGACTTTTTGGTATAGAAGAGTAGACACCCTCCGGGAGCGGGGACTGCTGTGGGACTCTATTCACAAGGTGAGGAATCTACTTGCAGATGTATCCATCAGAAGAACAAGTTACTTACCTTCGGTAACGCTTTTTCTGGTGGATACAGTATCTGCCTGTGGATTCCTCACTGACCCACCCGCCTCCCCGTTGTCCACCCTTGTATACCTGCAATGGTATTGTTTTATTACTGTTGTTTTCTAAGAAATTATTAATTCTTTTTGCATTACTGCATTGATTTGACACTTTGTGTGTTGATTTGAATATTGTGTACTGTGTATACTGTGTATATTTGTGTTGGTCCGTCCGTGTGCCTCGAAGACATGGAAAAAAAGGGCGGAACTGACATCACGCCGACGAGGCTCTCTTATGGCTCCAGTGACGTCAACGGAGTCGCGAGCTGAACCATGGTTCAGTGACGTCGTCCTCGTTGGCGTGGAGAGCTACAAAAAATTTCCGAATGCTGCTGGCGCAGGGGATATTCACAAGGTGAGGAATCCACAGGCAGATGCTGTATCCACCAGAAAAAGCGTTACCGAAGGTAAGTAACTTGTTCATCGGGAACAACATTTCCGTATCCATCAGGACTGCCCCAGCTATGCTCCAATTTAGAAAAGAGATGAAAAGTCCCCACTTTAAATTACACTACATCACAATTAATGAACCGTTCCCAACACAGCTTACCCTCCTCTTACTCATTGACTTTATGCTTTCTTTAACCATTAAAACTCAATGCTATCTTTTGTCTACGTTCGCTTGATAGAAATACTATTAAACGCATACATACATACATACATATAGTTAGTAGTATAGAGACCGTTTTGAAAATCTTCTGTTCACCCTAGTCCTATTCTTAAATGTACTTTCCGTATGGTCACTTGGTTTAAGAATTTAAAGCATGTATAAGAGTAAAGAAAATCTAGAAGGTATCATGTAGGAAGCGTGATTTACCCTGTACTACCAGGCTCCTCTGTCACTTGGAGAAACAATGGACACCATTTCCCTTGAAAAGGGGGAAACCAGAGGTGGGGAGAAGAGGGACAAATGAGAACAAGCATCAGGTCAAGCGCAGAGGAGTAGATTCCAGGGAAGGTTGTAGACCTCCGGAATGAATATGGACAATTATAAAGGCCATGTGGAGCGAAGGTTGGGCATAGCATAAATGGCCAAAAGCCATACTCAGCTGGGTCTGGTGCCGCCCAAGGCACAGTTGGGGGTAGAGCCTGGCCAAAGGCCATGAACAGCGGAGGGTTGGCCACTTGCGATAAAGGCGGTGTATAGCGGGGAGTTGGATGTCTGCGCATGGTTGGGCACAGGGCCTGGCGCAAGGCCAGTCCCTGTGGCAAACCCCCTCCTGCACATGGACGAAGGATGTACACAGTGGGATGTTGGGCGCCTGCTCAGGGAGTTGGGCATCCTCAGGTGATTGAGTGCACTTCACATCTAAAGGCAGGAGGTTGGTCGTGCACACAGGGCCTCGTTGAACATGTCATCAGTGATATCATTAAACATGTCATGAGTGACGTACTATATAAGGTCATAAGCAATGCATGGTATGGGTGCAAGGTATAGTTAACTCAGTAAATTATAATTAGTGAGTTTTAGGTTTTTCTTTTTTATAAACTCTAGGTTTTATCTCATTTCAACCCATAACTATAACGTCACTTTAACTTTTGCAGTTGGCACTGTGTAGTTAAACGTGAGTCAGAGTAAGCATAGGAACAGCATTTTTTGTTTTGCTAATCATTTGAGGGCCTTTTGACGAATCTTCACAAAACGTTCCCAAAAAATGATTATCCACGTACGCTCCTTACTGGAAAGTTTCAGAGTGATCCGTGAAGCAGGGGCCAAGAAAAAGGGGGGGTCCCCAAAACACATTTTTCTCTATGCATTTTCTATAGAAAAAGTTAGATAAGGATACTGAGAACATGGCTGAACAGAATGACACCAGATTTGACAGAAAGCTAGTAGACCTTTACCTAAAAAGTGTGCTTTATGTGATTTGGTGTAAACCTATTCAGTAGTTTTTTTAAATTAAAATTTCAAAAGTTATAGCTATTTAAGGATAGATTCGGGATGGCTCATTCAATAATTCGAGTGATCTTATTGGACGTGAGTGATTTTTTCCACGACTCGCTTTTGCGGGATTCAACGTCTGCTTGATAGGCTCCAACATGCAATAAACTGTTGCTGCCTCCATTAAAGTATGGGGGACTAGGTCCTCATGACTTGAAAATGTAAAATAAATAAGGTAGTAAGGGAAGGGTAGGGGTACCTTGATCCCATGGCCCTTATGAGGGGCGGGGGAGTCCCAGAGGATTTTTTTTTTGTCTGGCCGGACTCTCACCATCCCCAAGGGAGAACAAGGGGGCCCTCTTGAAAAAAGGCAAAATATATTTTTTCTTCTCATTTTGGCTCCAAGGGGGTCCCAGAGGCCAAAAATAGCCCCGAAAATTATATTATTTCAGTTTTTCACTATCTGACTGGGGCCAGCTCAGCCCCCGTCCCCTTTGTGCTCCCGTAAGAGCCCTGTGAGTCCCGAAGGACCCCAAAAAAATAATCTAAATAAGGGGTAGGGTTCTGTGGTCAGAAGCCTGAAGGCCGTCTGTGTCGGGGGATTGCCCAACCCCTCAGCCCTCCCCATGAATGGGCCAACCAAAGTGTAAAGTGGAGTTCTAATTGAGGAAAGATAGTAAGAGTTTAACTTAAGATAAAAATAAAACGTAGAGATTTATTAAAAAAGCTTTGCTGTTAAAAAAAAACAGGGAAATTCAGCAGTTATATGTAACTGATAGAAGTAAAACTTGCACTGCTATAGACTTCAGATGTCATCAGTGATGAAACGTGTAAGGTCATAAGCAGAGCTTCCCAGCGGTGCAAATTATACTTTTGTAAGTTAAGCATAACTGGCAAATGTTCTTCTTTTTTTTAATAGAGTAGTGCTTTGTCAGTAAATATATACATATACGTACCTAATATTGATTTTTCTTGAGCCTGACAAGACGTTCACAAACCTGCATGCCTCAAAGTCTTCCTGTTGGCACCTCTCAAGTGATATGCATTAGTCTTGACTTTTTTTTCACAAAGATCCAGTACCTCAAGCGGTTACTAGCTGTCCCTCTGGAGTCAGATGCAAGTGCTTCAAATGACCTTTACAAAGCTGAGGGTTGTGGCTTCAACACATACATTTACATGCACACTTTTGCCATTTTAATGATTTAAAATTATCAAATATAAGTATGCAAATGCCTGTTTATGATAATTAGTCAATATTGCAGATTTCAACAATTTTTTTGGTTTATATCGAAGTAAGATACCTGAATATACATTAGCATTAGCAGTCATTGGTAAATACAAGTGCTTTCAAATATCTAACTTTGGTGGACTTTTGTAGGCAAATGTATATCAGAATTCCTCGCTCAAAGTGAAGGTATCCAACGACTGGAGAGGGCTGTTTTTTTTGTTCTGTACTGAGGAGAAGGAGCATATTTTGAACTAAATTTGAGCAGCCCAATTTATAAACAGGGTTGATTAAAACCCCTCTATGTGTATCTATTGGACAAACATGAGTCTGGCAATGTTCTGTTGTTTTTTTTAATACTGTGGAACACTTGTGATGCGATTCTACTATGCAAACGTACTAGCAGTCACTGATACATTCAGATGCCTTCATCCTTATTCTTAGCAAATTGGCTTTCTGTTGGCACTATACATGTGTGATAACAACAACAGTTTGAGAGAAAGAAGCTTTGTACTTCAAAAACACACACACACACACGTCCATTGTTCTGGATGTTTCTTGAGGCTGGCAAGACATTTGTGCCTCTGCAGTCCCTAATATATCCCTACTATAGGGTCGCCCAGTCATATGCAAAAGCCTGAAAATCCTTTCACAAAGCTGCAGTACCTCAAGTGGTTAACAGGTGTCCATCTGGAGTCAGATGCAAGTGCTAGGAATGACCTTCACAATGTTGAAGATTTGTAGCTTCATCATATAAATTTGCATACAGACTTTTGCTACTTGATGATTTGTGCTTTTTTTCCATAGGATAAATAAATATGCCAATGCTAGTTTGAAGATAAATCAAATTTTAATACACTACTTGATTGTATCGAAGTAAGTGATGTCGACCCTACTACACTGCCTTATATATTACCAGTGTGGGTTATTTTTTTTAGGTGAATGAGTACATGTTTACAAGCAAAATGCAGTCACTCAAAAAGAAATGATCCAGTGGCTGGTGTGGGTTGACCAATCGTCTTATACTGTATGCTATGGCTAAAGAAGATTGACTAAAGCGCCCTATATGCATATATTTTTGTGATGTGCCTATATTGTTGTGAAAAACATAAGGCTGTCGAGGCAGCTCAAACTGTCTTCAGGCCAGACGCAAACATGTCATCTAATCGAGGATGATGCAGCGCTCTCAGGCAGCGGTGCTGCAAAGATGAGAATCGGGGAGTGCTGGGCGCAAGGGCCTCGACATCCAGCTGGTGGAGGCCCTGCAGCGGTTGACTGCTCCTTCGTTCTCTTATCCCCACCCCCCTAAGGACACAGAGGGGGATAAACTGCTGGGCCTGCAGTTCCCTTAAAACTACAGGGTCTTCCTCTGGGACCCGTGGGTAAAAGGCAGCAGCAAGGACCTCTGTGTCCCCCATCCTGGTGCTATGGTGGTTGTTTCTAGAAGTGGATCCTGGGCGAGAGACCCACGAGTGCTGGCAACATTGACCCGAACTTGCCGGCATAGCTGCGAGGAGACCCAACCAGCTGTAATGCTACGAAAGTAACCAGGCTGCAGGGACTTGCGCTTTGCTGGCTTCACCTGGCTGCGATATTTTTCCTCTCCTCCTCTGGATGCTATCATGCTGTGCTGATGGTGAGAGTTTGGATGGCTCCTCCACTACACTGAGTACCTGTTTCTGGCTATATGCTCCCCCCGGTCCCCTGGCAAGGAGAGCTACAACCCACCCACCCCACCTGAAAGAAAGCACAAAGCGGAAGAAGGCAGATAGCGCTCCTATATAGCTAACAAGGTGCTACTCCACCTCCCCAATTGCGCTAAAGCAACAACACTCCTCGACCTCTTGGGGTAAGTGAGGAAAGCACAAGGCAACAAAACACCATGGACAAGTATGCTTGCTGTGACAAGGCCTCCTGATGAAATAAACTTTCCGAAGCAGAGATGGAGTCACAGCTACTGCAAATCAAATTCTTCAGGTGATCCATGACACGAGAGCCATCATGGAAACCCAGATCCAGGGAGTGGTCCTGGAGGCATGGGTCTGTTGCGCAGGATGTCTGGAAAAATGCAGAACAGGACCTAGAGACTGAATTTCTGATGGATACATCTGCCTATGGATTCCTCACCTTTTGAATTACCCCTGCGCCAACATTCCATGGGAACTTTTTTCCTAGCTCTCCCACGTCGACGAGGACGTCACAATGACATGGCTCCGCTCGCGACTCTGTCTGATGTCATCAAAGCCACAAATAGGCCTCGTCGGCGTACTGACGTTCTTTCCCTTTTTTCCACGCTGACGACACGTAACGGTTTTCTGGGACTCTCTATTATGACTTCTTTTGTTACTTTGTTTCTGCTGTTTCCTTTGGAGTGGCAGTGTGATGGTGTCTAAGAAGTCAGGGGCAATGTGGGGGCCATATGTCGACTGTTTGTGGTGCCTCTCTTCGGACCACGACATAGATGGTTGTACCAGCTGTCTAAAGATGAACCCGAAGGCCTTGAAGGAGTGGAAGGCCAAGTTGTTCATGGCGAAGGCAAGGAAGGAGAAAAGAGGTTGAAAAAGATCGAAGCCGTCGACTTTGTATGCTTTGAAGTCGCAGAAACACAAGAATAAGAGGAGGCATGGTTCTGGATGTCATTCGTCGAAAGGTAGGGCTTCGAGATTGCCCTCACCGGCTCCGAGACATTGTTCTAGAGATGTCATTTCTCCATTGCCTTCTCCTTCTCCT
This sequence comes from Lissotriton helveticus, assembly GCF_964261635.1. Lineage (NCBI taxonomy): Eukaryota > Metazoa > Chordata > Amphibia > Caudata > Salamandridae > Lissotriton > Lissotriton helveticus. The sequence goes on along the minus strand of NC_136071.1, from coordinate 889,298,143 downwards.
CCAGCGACTCTGGCTCATTCTCCGATGCCGACTGGTTCTCCGGCGCGTTCAACGATGCCGGAGGGTACTCCTGGGCCAAACTCTTCCCCGGCGCAGAGGGATTCTATTAAACCGGTACCAGCGACTTCTCCTGTCTTGGGCACGACGTCACCGGCACCTACACGGCCTCGTGGGGAACAGGATATGGCTCCTTACCGATCCTTTCCTGGGCCTGGTATGGATCCATCGCAGTTCCTTGACGCGATGTATGGCATGATTGCCAAGGCAGCCTACCCTACCAGTGCGCCTTCGGGCCCCTTGGGTCCGCTTGCATTTAATTTGGGCATTTTTCAACATTATGCCCAGGCATCTTTGATGCCTTTTATGCCGACGGCGCCGTCCTGGCACTTTCCGGCTCCGAGGTTCTCAACGTTGGTTTCTCAGCCTCCGGCTCCATCTTGAGGTTTCTTCTCTTCTCGGCTTCGTACGGCTCCGTTGCCCGTGTCGGAAGCTGTATCTTCGACACAGGTGCCTGTTTAATCGGCGCTGTGTGTGGCGTAGTCGACGCCCAATCCTGTTCCGAAGATGAGATCTAGGAGGAAGGCACAGAGGCTTCTTGAGGAAGTGGAGTATCAGCAGGATGAGGCTGCAGAAGGCGAGATTGAAGAAGATGAGTTTGAAGGCCTTCAAGAGGCAAGTGGATTAGATATTCCCCCAGAATGGAAACTTTCATCTCCAAAGGCTTTACCCTCGCAAGATGTTGCGCCTTATCATGCAGTTATTAGAAAGGCTGCTGAACTTCTAGATCTTCAGCTTCCCACTGCGGTCTCAAGGACCATACCAAGAAGGTACAGACCTGCTCCAGATGATCCTGCATTTCTTTCAAGTCATCCTTCTCCTGAAAGTTTGGTGGTGCAGGCTTCTTGTTCAAAGCAATCGACTGGATATTTTCCCCAGACTCCTGGAGACAGGGATTCAAAGAAATTGAACAGTCTTCTAAAAAGGTTTTCTCCTCTTCAAGATTGGCTTTGAAATCCACCAATGCAACCTGCTTGTTGGGGAGGTATATCCATGCCTTGATGGCCTTGGCAAAGCAGTTAATTCCCCTGCTGCCAGATCAGATATCTTTTCAGGAGATTGTGGCGGATACCCAGGCAGCAGCACGTCCAATTATACAGTCTGGATTAGACACTGCTGATTCAATGGCAAGAGTGATGGGCTCTTCTGTTGCTACAAGAAGGAATGCCTGGCTTAGGTCTTCAGGTTTCTCTCCTGATGTTCAAAATACTCTTCTTGATGGTTCAAGGCTTTTTGGTTAAAAGGCTGATTCTGCACTGCAGAGGTTTAAAGACAGTAGAGCCATGGTTAAATCTTTAGGACTCCAATCCCAATCTAGAGGATTTGGTTTTAAAAGGTATTGTGGCTTTGGCAGGATGTCTTCCTTTTGTGCCGTCAACAACCTCAGTTACAGCAGCAGCAGACCTCCAGTAAAAAACGTACAGAGGGAAGAACAGAGGTAGTTTGTGGGGTGCCCGCCAACTCTCCTCCTCCTCCGCCCCTGCCACTGGTATTCTCTGGAAAGCAGCCCTAGATCCCCCATCTTGGTGCATGCAGGTCCTGTAGGGGGTCGGGTGTCCCATTTTCTACAAGATTGGAAATCTGTAACATCAGATCTTTGGGTTTTGAATCTTGTGGGAAATAGGTACGCCCTTCCTTCTGGGAGTTTCCCCGTCCTTACCCTCCTCGCCAGGGCGGGTGTTCAGAGGACCATTTGTTGCTTCTATAGCAGGAGATTCTTCAGTTATTGCAAAAAGGAGAGATAGCGGTGGTCCCGGAGCAGGAAAGGGGTCAGGATGCTACTCCCGGTATTTCCTGATCCCCAAGAAGGATGGCAGGTTAAGGCCTATTCTGGACCTCAAGATCTTGAATTTTTACCTCAAGCAGGAAAAATTCAAGATGTTGACCCTACCTCAGGTTCTTCTGGAGTTGCAGCAAGAAGACTGGATGGTGTTGATCGATCTGCAGAATGCGTATTTTGACATCCCCATCCTTAAGTCGCATCTGAAGTTTCTCTGTTTAACGGTAGTGTCTCAACACTACCAGTTTGCGGTCCGCTCGTTTGGTCTTACTTCCGCACCTCGAGTCTTTACAAAGGTGATGGCAGCTCCTCTCAGAAAGTCGGGGATTCCTGTTTTCCCTTACCTGGACAACTGGCTACTCAAAGCAAAGTCGCCAGTGATGGAGCTTCATCGTCTGCAGGTAACAGCGACACTGTTGTACGTTTTGGGTTTTTCAATAAATGTACCCAAGTCTCACCTGGTGCCCTCACAACACAACCTGTTCATAGGGGCAGTACTGGATACTAGGGTGTGTTGAGCCTTTACACCTCCGCAGAGGATTCCCTTGTTTCACGATAGAGCGGTTGTTCCAGTCCTGAAGATCCTACGCCTGCTCGGTCTGTTCGCTTCTTGCATTCTGTGGGTCAACCATGCACGCTGGCACATGAGGGCACTCCAGTGGTGTCTCCCCAGGCAGTGGTATCAGCACAATGGGAATCTCAGGGAATCAGTCAGGATCTCCAGAGAAACTTCTGCGGATCTGTCTTGGTGGAGTGTGCAGGGCAACTTGTCTCAAGGAAAGGCCTTTCAGCTTCCTCCATTGGTGGCCACAGTGATCACGGATACCTCCACTCTAGGGTGGGGCGCTCATCTGGGGTATCTGGAGGTCAAAGGTCTTTGGTTTACAGAAGAAAGGTTGCTTCACATCAACCTTCTGGAATTCTGGGCGATATGTTTGGCACCAAAGGCCTTCCTTCCGTCCCTTCATGGTCAGTCAGTTCAGTTCCTGACGGACAACACTACCGCGATGTGGTACATCAACAAACAGGGAAGTGTAGGGTCGTATCGCCTCAGCAGAGAGGCTTTGCGACTCTAGTCCTGGGTTCAGGGCCATCAGATTTGTGTGATCGCAAATCATCTGCCCGGTGTGCTGAAAGTGCGTGCGGACAGTCTCAATCGGCATTACTCCGCCGATCGCGAGTGGCGGCTTCATCCAGAGGTGGTCCATCTCGTCTTCAAGATGTGGGGATTTCCTCGGTTGGACCTCTTCGCCACTTGCGAAAACGCACACTGCCCGTCATTCTGCAGTCTCCAATTTCCGATGCAGGGAGCCTTGGGGGACGCGTTTCATTTGGATTGGAGTTCAAAGCTCCTTTACGCATTTCCTCCCATACCCTAAATTCCTAGGTTCCCTTGGAAAAGACCGGGCCCAAGTCATATTGATTGCCAAGAAGGGTGTGGTACACAGATCTACTTCACCTCTCATCGCACTCTCCGCTCCATCTCCCTCTCAGGGCAGACCTCCTCTCGCAGTCGCAGGGGCAGGTTTTACACCCCCAACTCCAGAGCTTGCACCGTCATGCCAGGATATTGAAGAGGGCAACCTGAGTTCTTTCTCTCTCCCACCGGATTTGGTAACACTCAACCAAATCTGTTTATTCCTCTAGGTGGTCCAGATGTGTTAAATGGTGTGGAGAGAGGTACGTTAACATTGAATTTGACACTAGACCCCTACCCCCCTTTTCGCCCTCGTTATAGAGCCGTTAGCGTAATAGACTGTGAGAGACGTGCAACTCACCGGGTTCCACTGGCCAGACGGTTCGAGACTGGGAGGCGCTCTACGCCGACAAACTCTTGGCCTATATGGCAACTCAAAAACTTCCCTGCCCCGGCTGTTGTCCATGCCTCAAATTATGTAGACGTTTCAGGCTTAATGCTAAACTGGTCCAAATCTACTTTCATCCCTCTGACAGGCATAAAAGATAATATAAGTCCAAGTCCTGTGCACACGTATCTAGAGTACCTAGAGTGACAGAACAGAACGCTTACCCCACACGCTGCACAGGACTTTAGATCCCTACGACTGTGGACGCACCCGTCCGTTGTTTTTGTCTAAAACTCTTGTGCTGCACAGAACATTAGCCCTGAAGAGTCACATCTTCACCACGGTGTGACGAAACACGTCAGCTGGTTTGTTTCATGTGTACTGACCAAGATTGAATTATAAATCTATTCTTTTTGCAACTCTGGACTTCGACCTTCGTCACTTTTTCCTCAAATATTGTTACATTTATTTGGTTTTCACACTAGAACCTAACATTCTGATATGTGTGCACAGGACTTGGACTTATATGTATGGTGTGAGGCTTGACCCACACCTTTACAGGGGTTGTTTCCTGTCTGGGTTTGTTGCCCCTGACCTGTTGGCACTGTGCACTTTGGAACTACGAGCCTAACACTAAATCGCACACGCTAGAGCACCAAATCTTCCTGTTCATAATTCAAGCCCTTCATTGTTAATAAAAGATAATATAAAGGCCAATACTTCCTGCAGTGCGCAACTCATCATTTTAAATACCTGAGGATGCATATAACGCTCACTAAGCAACAGGCATGCAACCTCAATATTACACCCCTGGTAGCAAGAACAAGGAGAGATATGGACATGTGGGACAGCCTCCTGCTGGCCCTAGTCATAGGATAGTAGAGCTCTGTTTAAGATGATCTCCCTCCCCGGACTCTTGTGCATATTGCAGAATTACCCGCATGACATGCCATAGACCTTCGTTAACACTCTACAAGCGGTTAATGTAAAAATCCTATGGGCGGGCGGGGGGGGGGGGAGGGTGGGGCAGTCGCCTATGGGAAATGTGTCTTGATGCCGTACAAAGAAGGCCTATGGATAGCACACATCTGCCTGTATTACTGGGCAATCAGATTATACCAATTAACAACTGGCTTTTCACGGACCGGGACGACCCCGCAATAGCACTAGAGCTTCAGGCTCTTGAACGACATGGAACACTGCACTTACTCTATGGCCTCTACACCCACACATCACTTCCCTCAGCGACCCAAACAACACTAATGTGCTGGCATCAAGCTCTAAGATGGATTAAGTGGCAAGGAGTGCCAACAGCTGAAACACTGTTACATCCATGGACCTGGCTGAAACATATAGATATGCAGGAGGCTTCAAACCATGGGACAACATAGAAATAACCAAGCTGGAGGATGTCTGGGAGGGTAGATCTATATGCATATACCAGCACCTGGCTGACACATACTCAGTGCACATATCACAGTTCTACCGATATTTACAGTTGCTCCATGCACTGGAAGCATCTCTTACTCCTTTGCAAGTCCTCCCACACACAGCCCCATGGAGGGTCACATCTCAGAATCCCAAATGGGGAACAAATGGATCTAATACACTGGATCCCATAGGGGCACTGCAGGTATGGTGAGAGAGAGATGTGGGCACTCTAGAAGATGAAGATTAGTTGTAGGCCAAAATGTCTGCCAGCTTTCTAGCAGTCTCTATGCCACTGCGACTACTCCAATAAGGTTTCTTCACTAGATATACAACAGCCCCACAAGATTGAGCACAATGAGACAAGGTCTTGACTTACACTGCTTTGGATGTAAAATAACCGAGGGAACCTTTTCCATACAATTTGGGAATACCCAGTCAATCAACAAAACTATTGGCCTAATATTTACAACATCCTCTCAGAAGAAGTAGGCAGTCCAGTAGAACGCAGCCCAAAACTAGTCCTATTTGCGTTGATGGATGAATGGGGGGTGGGGGGGTGGGGGGGGGGCAGGCGTCACACAAGTTTCTTGGCGAAAATGGGCACCTTCTTGCTAAAAAGGGATGTAGCATGCCACTGGAGATCGGGTCAGCAGCGATATCTGAATGGACACATGGAATGGACTGCAACACCGTAGCAGAACAATATGTGTATTAATCACATGACTGCCCAGGGAAACACGAAAGTTCTGGGGAAATGGATGTCTTATTCTGAGAACTTTGATGTACGGGACTGATGTATATGTAGTATTTATACATCAGGGATTTTCCTTGAAGGGGGTGATCAACGGATGTTGCACAGCATTGATCTGTTAGAGACATCTATCTGCAGATATGTTACCTTTGAATTATCCCCAGGAACCAGACTGTATCGGGAAAATTTCTACAACAGTACCTCTGCGCATCGGTAGAGGGCATGTAGCAATGTCTTCCATCGGTTGTGACGTCTACAGAGTCTATATAAGCCCTCCCCTGATGTGCTGACGTCAGTTTCTACCTTTCTGCGCTTCCAATGTGGATCGAGAGAGCAGGTCCTCTGAATGTTTTTTGGCCTATCTTGAAATTTTTTGTTGATAGAACACTGCTTTTTTCTGGATGTCCTCAGGGTTCAAACCCTGTGGGTCTGTGGATGCCAGATGTTGGCCACAGACCCTCAAACTATTTGTATGTGGTATCTTGGCGTACATCATGACACCAAGGAGTATGACTCTTGTCGCCACCTTCATCTGAAGGTGTTGCAGGAACGCTGCATGAAGTTCTTGGCGGCACAGTTGTCGCAGACTCCACGTCGTTCGCAGTCACCCTCTCATTCCTAGGAATGCCCGAGAGCCCGCTCCAGAAGTCATTCTAGTGGACATTTATCGACCTTGATGTCCAACGCCATGTTGCAACGTAAGTGGTCGAAGTCACAGCACTCTCTGCTTTGCCATGCATGTGCAGCATCTCTGACGCCCCTCCTCATCTTCTGGTTGAGAAGTCAGGGCAAGAGTCTACATTGTGCCTTCCGGTATTTCCTGTGTGACTGTGAACCAGATGAAGGAATATTATTACTCCCTTCATGCCGTCTTTGGGTTTTCCCCTACGCCTGGTGCGCTTCTCAGCCCCAAGGAGGCATTGACTGAATCCACACCAGGGGGGTCTCCCTCGGCATTCGTGAGGTCCTCTGGATCCGTAGTGGGATCTATGTCCGCTCCAGTGCACAGCCCTTCAGGGTTCGCACCTGCTACACCACTGTCTGATCAGCCGGCTCTGATGTCGACTTTGGCCTCGATCAGCGCTACAACATCTCTCCTCTCCGACGCCGATGTGTTGCCACATCAATGTCAAGCAGTACCAGGGGCAGTGGCGGTGGAGCAGTTTATCTCGGACTACTTTACTTTTTCTGAGTAGCGCCCTACTGTTTTTGCTCCTGGAGAACAGGGTTTTAGTGGAGAAGAAATAAGGTTTATTCCTCCCTTGACCGACACTGTTCAGCCTCCTATGGAGATTAGTTGGATATCTGAGCTAGGTGAAGGTAAAGGTAGTGGCCTTGAATCCTCCCCTTTCTCGGTTTTGTTTCCTCCTCCGGCCTCGTATATTGTGGTTAGCTCTGCTTTCACTGAACTTCTGAGGAGGGTAGCTGTGGTTCTGGAGCTGCAGCTCCCTTCTGTGGAGATGGCCATTGACCCTTGATTGGGGTGCTGCATCAGAGCCAAACGGGGGTTGAGCCTGTGGTCCCCTTCAGTGAAGCTCTATTTGATATTTTTTCAGATCTTGGGCAAAACCATATCAGGGGCCCTAGTGGACCGATGTATAGCTCACAGGCACTGTCCGCCTCCTGGAGAGCAGACCTGCCTTATCCAGCAGCCTACACCACACACCTTTGTGTTTCAGGCTGCTATATCCTCCCCTGAAATCAGCGCCCTTCCTAACATCCCTCCGGACAGGCAGTCTAGAGATTTTAATACTTTTGGTCCGCGTACTTTTTCTGCCACCAGTTCTGCTTTGCCACTGCTTAATACCACTTGTGTTCTGAGCCAGTTTTATCACGTATTGTGGGATTTGGCTCCGCGTCTGCTACCCTCGCTCCCGGATGACACCCGGAACGATCTTACTCCGTTACTCCATGATGGCCAACAAAAGCTAAACTGCTGATTTGATGTGGCATGGCTACCACAGGGTGAGCCATGTCTCTTTCAGTTGCACTTCACCGGCGTGCTTGGCTACGCACCTTCAGTTTTTTGGAGGCTGTTCAATCCACCTTGGTGAACATGCCTTTCAATGGTCAACTTCTGATGCTCATGCTGATTCCACTTTACACCATTTTCAGTACAGTTTAGGTGAAGCAGAATCTCAAACCCTGGTTTGCTATACCATCTGCTTCTCTTCTTCCTGCCGTACTCAGCTTGTTCGGGGAATGGTCTCCTTGATTTCTTTCAAACGTTAGCCGTTCTAGGGCAGTGGTCTTTGACTTTTTTATTTTCAAATTCCACCTACAGGTGCACTTGGTAAGGTGCTCCTACCTCCTGCAGGTATTTTTTTATTACTTCTCAAACTGTGAATAAACGTTATGGTCCCTGTTATTTGGGACGTATATTGTTTTTATGGCCCTAGTGGTCTTCAACACAAGCAAGGTGTTCTTTCTTTGCTTTTTTACCCAGTTTCTGATTGGGGTATTTTGCTTATATTGTGCTGATGCACTGTTGCCTTCAGATTAATTTCTCTGTATGCCTTACAGGCATACCTACATATTATTCTGTCACTTTAGAACTCCTTATAGGGGACTTCAAATTGTGTGCTTTGGTAAGATGGTACAAGGGGTTTCTCCTAGCTCTACCCTGTTTTGTTGAGTTTATTCTCCTCAATAGCAAAAGTTTTTTTCCTTACACTTTTCAATAAATCAATCAATCAAGGGTTTATGAGGCGCGTTACTTACCCGTGAGGGTCTCATGGCACTGGGGAGTAGTGGGGTGCAGGTCTGGATCAGTCACAGAGCCAGGTCTTGAGGCTCAACCTAAAGGTGTGCAGAGTGGGGGAGCATCTGTTGTTGACTGGGAGCTCCTTCCAGGTCTTTGCTGCGATGTAGGAGAAGGCTCTTCCACCTGCTCTGGTTCTGCGGATGCGTGGGGTCTCTGCCAGGGCGAGGTGAGCGGAGCGGAATTTTCTTTTGGGTATGTGGAAGGAGACTCGTTGAGGTATTTGGGTCCGATATTGTGGAGGGATTTGTAGGATTGGGTGAGTAGCTTGAAGGTTACTCTCTTCCCGATGGGGAGCCAGTGGAGGTCTTGTAGTTGCTGGGTCATGTGCTCATGTCGTGGGGTTCCGAGGACAAGTCTGGCTGTCGTGTTCTAGATGGTTTGGAGCTTGTGTAGCAGGGTTTTGTTGATTCCGGCATAGGGGCATCACCGTAGTCAAGTCTGCTGGTTATGAGTGCATAGGTGACAGTCTTTCTGCATTCGGGGGGATCCACTTGAAGGTCTTACAGAGGGAGTTGAAGCAGGTGGAGGCAACAGTGTTGATCTGGCGGGTCATGGTGAGGGAGGAGTCTAGGATGATGCCGAGATTTAGGGCGTGGTCTGATGGAGTGGGTGGGTTTCCTAGGGTGGAAGACCACCAGGTGTTGTCCCAGGTGGTGGTGGAAGGTCCAAGGACGAGGACCTTTGTCTTCCCCGAGTTGAGCTTAAGGAAGCTGTTGTTCATCCAGGCTGCGACTTCTTTCATTCCTTCCTGAAAGCTGAGTCTTTGTAAGGGAGAGGATGAGCTGGGTGTCGTTGGAGTAGGATACTATGCTGAGCCCATGCTGTCAGACAATGGCAGCGAAGGGGGCCAGGTAGATGTTGAAGAGCGTGGGGCTGAGCGAGGATCCTTGGGGTACTCTGCAGTTGATCTCTGTGGGTTAGAGGAAGGGTGGGAGTCTGATCCTTTTGGTTCTGCCGGTGAGAAAGGAGCGGTACCAGTCGAGGGCGGTTCCTCGTATGCCGGCGTCGTGGAATCTGGCTGTGAGAGTGCGGTGGGCAATGGTGTCGAAGGCTGTGGAGAGGTCTAGTAGGATGAGGGCCGCAGTGTAGCCTGGTCGAGTAGCATGCGGATGTCATCGGTGGCGACAAGGAGGGCATTCTCAGTGCTGTGGTTGCTGCGGAATCCAGACTGGGAGGAGTCGAGGATGCTGTTCCCTTCGAGTGGTCAGCTGGGCGTTGACGAATCTCTCGGTGACTTTGGCTGCGAAGGGAAGTAGAGAGATGGGCCAGTAGTTTTTCAGGTCCGTCGGGTCAGCCAAGGGTTTCTTGAGGAGGGTCTTAACCTTTGCCCGCTTCCAGTTGTCACGGAAGATGCCGGATTCGAAGGAGGCGTTAATGGTCCAGCATAGTTCGGGTGCTATGGCGGTGGTGACTCTGTCGTAGATGTGCGGCAGGCAGGGGTCCGTGGGGGCTCCTGAGTGGGTGTTCTCCATGGTTGTAGCGGTGTCTACGGTGGTAGCCGGTTTCCAGGTGGTGATGATGGGCTGGTTGTCGTTGATGGAGAGGAGGGTGATGTCTGGAGTCTGGAGTCTGTTAGCTGAAATTGTCGTAAAGGGCCTTGATTTTCCGGCGGAAGTAGGAGCTGAGCTTGTTGCAGAGGTCCTGGGATGGTGTGACGTTTGTCACTTCACTGGGGGTTTTGGTGAACTGCTGTGTGACGTTGAAGAGTTCTTTTACGTTACTGGCGTTGGTGTGGATTTTGTCCGCTTGGTGGCTCTTATGCGCTGGTTGTATTCAGTCATGGCGTTCCTGTAGGTGTTCTGGTCTTCTGTGGTTTTGCAGTTCCTCCAGATTTTCCTGAGGCGTCTGTAGGCGCACATGGCACTTCTTGGAGGTCGGTGGTGAACCAGGCGGCCTTCAGGGGGCATTGTCTGACAGGGTGGCGGAGGGGTGCAAGCTTGTCTGCGCAGCTGGTGATCCAGTGGCGTAGTTCTTTGACTGCAGAGTTGGCGTCGGTCGTGGCAGGGGGGGGGGTCGTGGAGGGGGGTGATGTTGAGGTGTTCCTCTGTGATCTTGTGTTCCTCTGTGTTCTTCTGTGATCCTCTGTGAACAACCACTATAACGACCCCCTCCCAGCAAAATGCATGAAAGAAATCAGCCATACCGTGATTCCAATATGGACAAGAATTATTAACGCCTCTCTCTCACAAGGGCTACTTCCAGAATGCCTAAAAAGTGGGCAAGTCGTCCCCATTATCAAAAAACCGACAGCAGACCCAGTTGTCCTGAATAACTTTCGCCCGGTAACCAACATTCCGGTACTTGCCAAACTTATAGAGAAATGTGTACAAAAACAACTTGGCGAACACATTGACAGTCGTCCAGTAGAGAGAAATTGTCTGTCAGGTTTTAGAACAGGGCACAGCACGGAAACAGCGATCCTTCACATAGTCGATGATGCCCTACAGGCCCTAGACCAAAATAGAACATGTCTACTCATCCTCCTAGACCTGTCATCTGCATTTGACACGGTAAATCATGCTAAATTACTGAACAGGCTCCAGGACAGGATGTGAATAACGGGTATTGTGCTGAAATAGTTTGAAACCTTCCTCAAAAATAGAACGCAAAGATTCCTGGTCAACCAAGCTCTGTCACCTTCATGCCCTAACACGATTGGAGTCCCTCAAGGATCTACATTATCTCCATCATTGTTTAACCTGTATGGCGAACCGCTGACGGAAATTCTTCGAAAGTCCAAAATATCCTTTCATATGTACGCGGACGACACACAGATATATATCAAGATCGCGTCTCTGGAAGAAATCAGATTAATGAACGAGGCTCTACAAACAACATTAGAATGGTTAACAATCAATCATCTGAGGCTAAACACTCAGAAAACAGAATTCCTACTAATTTCACCACCAAAGAACCACTCAGAGGTCAAGGAATGGTCTAAAATGATCACGGCACTTAACTGCACCCTTACTTTAGTTGATATCGCTAAATCACTAGGAATCACACTCGACGAGAACCTTGATATGAAAGCCCACATCAAAGCAATGGCTACAAGTGCCCGTTTTCATTTGAAATATATTAGAAAGATGAAACCCTTCATTTCCCAAGCGGATCTTAAACTAGCAGTTCAATCATTGGTCATCTCGAGGATTGAATATGGTTGCACTACTTTAGCAGGTCTACCTAAAATCTCCACAGCACCACTAAAAGCATGCCTCAACGCAGATGCAAGAATTATCACCGGCTCTAGAAAGTTCGACCATATTTCTCCACACCTGAAAGTATTAAACTGACTACCGTACGAAGGTAGAATACAGCTAAAAATGGCTTGTATCACACACAAAGCGCTTCACTACAATACTCCAAGATACCTTGCCCAGAAAATTGAAATATCTGGAGGAAATAGACCAGCCAGGAGTGCTGAGGAGATGGTTCTGAGACCACCCATCTTCTGGAAGAAGAGAACCTATGATAGGGCGTTCTCAGGAGCAGCACCTAGAATCTGGAACTCTCTTCCGCCAAACATTAGAAAAATAGCAAACACAGCAACATTTAAGAGGGAAACGAAAATGTTTCTAATGAGCAAATTCCTCAAATAGACAAATCGACTCAGCTTTAACACCATATCATAGTCCAGAACAAAACTTTACTCAAGGGAAGTGAAAAGAAAGTCGCCGGTGGAGTTGGACATACGCGAGGGCAGTACTACATGTACATGTACATGTACAAGACCCAGAGCTGGAGAAGATGGTTTATACAGGAGGAATCAACTGAAATTATTTCTCACGGAGGCGTTGTCTAATATACCGCCGGTCAATGTGTGTGTACTAACATGTTATTTATAGGACACAACTAGTGGGAGACAGCCTCGTCCAGTACTATACTAATTCCAGGACACAGAAATAGTAGAATATAAAACACAGTGGAATATAGTGCAATCAGGAAGGCATAACTTCCAACATAATGAGTATTATTATAAAGCTGTATCTGTCACAGCATATACTGTGTTAACCCTGTAATCGACATTCATCGATTTGTATTTTCAATTTCGTCATATAACTGTGTATAGATGTAATATGCAAGACATATCTTTATTCTACCTCATACAATATAAAGCGCTCTGATACCGAAGTGTCTTGTTCGCGCTATACAAAACTCTTTAAATAAATAAAAAATAAATAAATAAAAAATTAAATCTTACTCCAGTTCCTTCATGGCAGGCGCAGGGCGTGTTTGGGTGCGGTGGTGGTGTTTAAGGTGTAGTGTACACAGTGGTGGTCGGTCCAGAGGGGCTGCGTGGTGTGGCTGAAGTGGATGTTTGTCCCTCCTGCTCTGTGGGTGTGGGTGGTGACGAGCTGCTTTAGTACGAGGTTGGCGAGGTTGTCCAGGAGGGAGGTAGAGTCGAGGTCGCTGTGGTTTTCGAGGTGGAAGTTCAGGTCTTCGATGAGAATGTAGTCCGTGGAGGCGATGGTGTGGGATGCGACGAGGTTAGCAATGGTGGTGGTGGTGGAAGAGGCGCAAGGCCCAGGAGGTCTGTAGGCGAGATACCCACGCAGCGTGGTTCTGGGGCTGGTCTGGAACTGGAAGTAGAGGTGCTCTGTGTTGGAGAGGGGGTCGCTCGTGCTGGAGGTGGAGAGTCGGGAGGGAGCTCTTGTGTGCGATGGCGGGTCCTTCTCCTGGGCAGTGGGGACGGTCCTTTCTCTGGATCTTGTATCCGTTGGGGATGGTGGTGGCGATGTCGGGGGCGGAGTTGGCGTTGGTTCATGTTTCCTTAAGAAGGCGACGTCTGGCGAGAGGGTGTCGAGCAGGTCCCAGATCTCTATTCAGTGTCTGTGTAGGGAGCGCACGTTGAGGAGAATGCACATCAGGGCTCTGATGGTATGGGCGTCCGGCATGGGTTTAGCAGTCGTGGGGGGGCTGTTGAGGGTGAAGGATTGTCGGCAGTGTCGTCAGGAGAACTGGCCGTGGGTGGTGTTCGGCATCGATATCTGGCAGTTGTTGTTCCTTCCAGGTTTGAGTGCGAGGAAGGCGGCGGAGTTGTACCGGTGGGGGGGGTCGTAGATCCAGGATTCCTGGTGCTGGCAACGGTCGAGTCGCGGACAGGTGCAGACGGGCTTGCCTTTGGCGCGGCTCGGCAGAGGCCGCCATTAAGTAGGGGAGGGAAGCGCAGCTGGGAGGTGGGAAGCGGGAACCAGCAGGGGGGAGGGGTCAAAGGGGACAGCAGCAGCAGGAAGGGCCCAGAGGGCAAGTGGGCACAGAAATGAAAAAAACTGCAAAAACAGAGAGAACAAAGCTACAATTACTGGCACAATTAAAGACACAACAGAGATATAGTGAGGAGGCTAGCCAGCCTGAACTGCCAAGTCAGGTCCTCCCTGGACCGGAAACAAACATCCTGGGATCAGTTTTGGGGCATCACCCCTCATCAGCCAAGCTAGCTTGAATCCAGTGGCGCAGTGAGCACAGGACCCACGTCTGGGCATACCCTTCCCGCTTAGGGCGCCAAAAGGGACTAATGTTGGACAGAATGCTGAACAATGCAAACATTCACCCCCAGTCACGAAGATCTTTACCCGCAGTCATCGTTCGTTTGCTCACCACGCCACCCCAGCCTGGACTCAGCCATATTCAATCAGTCTTGACCCTGTTCCTGTGCAAGAATGTCACTTCCTCTGGAGATAGATGATGAAGAACAAAGACTACTTGGCTGGTTTTCTCTAGTAAAGCTGGTTTTAGCCGAAACCTATGATGTCACCTCCTGTAGAGGTAGATTCTGTGAAACTCACTAATGTTACATCCTGTGGCGATTGATGTTGGTGGAATTCTTAGGCAAGGTAGCTGAGATCCAAATTATTACCTTTTACAAGATGTAGAAATTAGGGCATATATTTTTCACTCGGAAGTCCATTCCCTTTTTAATGAGGCAATGGTAGACATGATAGGTCGGCTTTTGCGTAGGCTGTCCACTGTCAAGGTGCTTGTCTATTACTCGGTTCTAGGTCATCCAATATTTCTGTCCTCCCATGCCGCACCTCCACCGCTGCCACCTGCCTTCTCTTCCCCTCCGCGTGTGATAGTGAGTTTCAGTGGATGAAGACCGTACAAGTTGTTTTCCTTGTATGCCGAGTACTTGGTTCTTGCAGCGCTGTATGCCTGTTAGCATGATACCCCCATGCTGTTTGGGAAATGGCACCAATGTTGCTACCCCCTTAAACAGATCACATGAGAGGACACTTTGCAGAAGTAGTTTGGAATGAATTTGGGGAAGCTGTACAACTTTGTTATTCTGTATCTGATACCGTAGACTCAAAGTCCATTGCTATTGCTTAGGTTGGTCCCTGGAAGAGATGGATGACCTGACACGGTCTGTTGTCTGGCTGCATCGTTTCCCAACAAGTTTAAATATATATATATA
This sequence comes from Lissotriton helveticus, assembly GCF_964261635.1. NCBI lineage: Eukaryota > Metazoa > Chordata > Amphibia > Caudata > Salamandridae > Lissotriton > Lissotriton helveticus. The sequence goes on along the minus strand of NC_136071.1, from coordinate 889,283,140 downwards.
TATATTTATATATCTTTTCAAAACGTTGTATTCACTCCCAAAACTCCTTGGAAAACAACCACCACGGACTCCGATTGCATTTGCAGTGATTTTATTTCAAAACGGCAACACTCACTTGACACGTTTCGAGACCTGTTCTCTTGGTCACGAGTACCGTCAGTGAAGTAAAGGTGAGTTTTAAATAAACATGTGATCTGTTTCCAGGTGCCATAGAAAACAGACTACACAGTATCATTCGTGGAAGACATTTACAACAAAGTATTCATTAAGCATTGTCTGTTCATTTCACAAAACATTCACAAACTGTAATCCTGTGCTTTGTAAATAATAAGTATCTTTTGTTTAAAGATAAACCATAGATTTTATATAATTGTTAGGGATCGTCACACATTTCATTCCCTTCTACGACACTTTGTAGGAGTTATACTTTAATAGTTGTTTTGCCCATGTGGGCTATTTCTTATTTGACAAACTCCTCATTTTCTGCCCAAGTGGGTACTCAAAATATACTTTGCACATCCCAGCTATGAAATACATTGCTTTGTTCAAATTCAAACATGGATTCTCATCCTCCTTGTTTAATCTTCCAATTGAATGTTTATGTGTGGCCTGTCAAAAAAAGGAAAAAATAATAGAACTTATTAATTCCTCTCCTGGAACAACTGGTAATTAAAATATATAAACATTTCTCCTGACAGTGAATTGAAAAAAACGAGCTATTATTGCGAGCTGGTGAAATTAACACCCTTTTACCGATACAGTTATTTCATTTAATTCGTTACACCCTTTAAGCATAAAGAAAAGCGTATAAAAACATCATATAATGTTCCCTTTCCTGACTTCTTCTTACCCCAAATGTACTTCTAGCTCTTCGTCACAGCTGTGCCCTCTTGGTGTCATAGTTCTGTACTGTATAATAAGCCTTGACTCTAGACGTCGTAGGCTTTGGGTTCTATTTCCCCCTCTCTCATTTTGTTTGACTGTTTTCAAGAACACAGAAACTTAACAAGTCTGTGTTTTGTTTGTGATGGCTTTCGAAATGGCGAGCGATGGGATATTGCTTATGCCCTTAATGTTCGAGTATTCGGAGTTTTGCTTTTTTAACAGTACTCCCTATGTAGGTTTTTTTACATGGGCAAAAAAGGGCATAGACTGCGAAGTCCGTGTTGCACGAAGTGTGTTCCACAATTTTGAATGGGACAGTGCCTTCCGATAGAGTGACTTCCTTTCTGTTCCTGCTGTTCTTACATGCTTTGCAGTTTCTGCATTTATAGAATCCCTTTATTCCCTGTATTTTGGTTTTTGGGGGTTCTACTGCTCTGCATAGGAAATCTTTCAATGATCTGGTTCTTCTGAAGGTTACTTGTGGTTCAGATGCCACACATTTGGTCAGGTCAGGATCTGTGTGTAGAATGGGCCAAAACTTCTGCAAGCATTTTCGTACAGTGTATGCTTTATTGCTATAAGTGGTGATAAACCTAGTTGTTCCTGATTCTGCCTTATCTTTTATCATGTCTTTCTGCAGGAGTGAATCTCTTGTCCTTCCAGCTGCTGTTGCTTTAGCTTTGTTTATCACCTTTGTTGAGTACCCTCTTGCTAGGAAACGTGATGTCATTATATCTTCCTCAACTTTAAAGCTACTTTCTGTGCTGCAGTTACGTTTTGCCCTTAACAATTCTCCCAGTGGGATGCTGTTTATGAGAGAATATTGGTGACAGCTTCTGGCATGTAAAATGCTATTTCCCGCAGTCGTTTTCCTGAATAGCGATCTTTCCAATTTATTGTTCTCTATTCTCAGGCTCAGGTCTAGAAATTCCAGTGTTTCCTTTGACCACTGGCTTGTGAATGTAAGGTTGTAGTTGTTAATATTTAACATTGTCACAAAATCAGTTGCCTCTTGTTCAGTTCCCCTCCACACCACAAAAATATCATAATCTATATACCTGACCCATTTTGCCACCTTCTCTGCAAAAATGGGTAAGTGATAGACTACCTTTTCCTCCCAATGCCCCATATGTTTATATATATATATATAACTTTATGGTGTGATCTTATAGGCTTGTAAATGTTATTGAGCAATGTTGGTAGCTAGGATGTGCATTGTACTGTCACATGGATCTGATTCTCTTCTTTGTCTGTCTGATGTTATTGTTTGCAGCCTGTGCTTGCAGGGTTGCTTGCCTACCTGGGTTGGTATGGCATATCCCATTGGAGTTTGTATCTCAGACCCTCTGTATTGCATGCTCTCACTTTCGTCAATCTTGTTTCCTTTGAGGGCATGGAAAAAAGTACATGAACTGATGTCCAAGTGCCTACATGGCTTAGTGACAACACATGCAGAGAGGCACTGAGTCACTTCAAGTTCCTCCCTGCCCCCAATGTACCATTTACAATGCACCACTTTCTGGGATGTTGTAACTCCAGTCTCTTTAATGGACAAAGGTCACAATGACTAGACATATTGAACTTAGATGCTAAGATGGTGGTCTGCTGTCCCATAGAGGCCTTATCTCGATCTCAGCATTTGCTACTGTGAGCAATGGGGCACAGAATCCGAATGTGGCTCTATCCACTGTTTGCTGTTGGTGGATGTAGGGTGGTACAAAAGGGGGTGGCGATGGACGGAACATCTGAACCAATCAAACACTCACACCCAGTCAACAGATCTGGGTTTAATCCATCACCGTTCTTTAGCCCACTCTGCCACCCCAGTTCAGACATGGCCATATGCAAATCAGTCTGACCCTGTGCCTCATTGGAACAGTCCAACCCGAACTGCCAAGCCATGCCTTCCCTGGACCGGAAACAAGCTTCTGAGGACCGGTTTCTGGCATTTCAGCCGTCTTCAGCCCGGCTTGCTTGAATCCAGTGGCAAAGTGAGCAATGGACTCACGTCTGAGCATACCCTGCCACCTTATGGCGAGCAAAGTGGTACAAAAGGGGGTGGTGATGGACGGAGCATCTGAACCAATCAAACACTCACACCCAGTCAACAGATCTGGGTTTAATCCATCACCGTTCTTTAGCCCACTCTGCCACCCCAGTTCAGACATGGCCATATGCAAATCAGTCTGACCCTGTGCCTCATTGGAACAGTCCAACCCGAACTGCCAAGCCATGCCTTCCCTGGACCGGAAACAAGCTTCTGAGGACCGGTTTCTGGCATTTCAGCCGTCTTCAGCCCGGCTTGCTTGAATCCAGTGGCAAAGTGAGCAATGGACTCACGTCTGAGCATACCCTGCCACCTTATGGCGAGCAAAGTGGTACAAAAGGGGGTGGTGATGGACGGAGCATCTGAACCAATCAAACACTCACACCCAGTCAACAGATCTGGGTTTAATCCATCACCGTTCTTTAGCCCAGTCTGCCACCCCAGTTTAGACATGGCCATATGCAAATCAGTCTAACCCAGTGCCTCATGGGAACAGTCCAGCCCAAACTGCCAAGCCATGCCTTCACTGGACCGGAAACAAGCTTCCGAGGACCGGTTTCTGGCATTTCAAACATCTTCAGCCCGGCTTGCTTGAATCCAGTGGCAAAGTGAGCAAGGGATTTACGTCTGAGCATACCCTGCCACCTTTTGGCGAGCAAAGTGGTACAAAAGGGGGTGTACCACGTTGGTGGATGTAGGTCAATGCAGAACTTTATGCTGAGATTGTGGCCCATAGGATGGTGCAGGAATTTCTAATTGATGCTCTATAGTGGACCCTGGTGAAATTTCCATAATGTTGACATAATTCTGGTAATTTCATTTAGCCATGTTATGCTAAATTCCCCCACATTGCGGTAGATTGCCCTTTTGCACAATTACACACCGTTCAACTTAAACTTGTAGCACAACTACAACGCGATTAGCTGCTGTTTGCCACACTTGTTTTTTGCACTTCAAAATGGACTCGAGGATGCATTTCGCACTACAGTATAGCGCCAAACACCAGTTTTACATTTTGTATAATTTCACAAAATCTTCCTGAAATTTCTCGTAATTATGCAAATCTGAATTATGCAAATGTTGCATACCCCTGCTCTATACTCATGTTGGTGCATGTCCACCTTGTAAACTCTACCTATGGAAAGCGCGATTGCCCAAAATGTAGGTATCACTGTGTCTGTCACATTGAGTCTGGCGGAGCTGTAAGTCTTGTCTTGCTTGTGGTGGGGTTAATATTATTTGTGCAGTTACCATACTCCCTTTTTCTTCCTTTCACTTCTCTGCAGGAAGAAATGAAGGAGCACCCCAGAGAGTGCTGGGCTGTTCCCATGGCTGCTTACACTGTGCTAATGAGGTGCCTTCGGGAAGGGGTAAGTCTCTTTTATTGGCCTCTGTAGAAATTCTCCACTGTAATAACCCTTCAGGCTCTGGAAGAATTGTAGCCTGCAGCGGTGCCGGATCCTGTCAGCCGAGCATCGCTCCTGAATTTAAAGAATTGTGCTCGATCCTCGCCTTCTATCAGCTCGCTGGCATGGAGCAGGTGTTGCTACAAGTCTCCATGTAGGAGTTATGAAGCGCTACCTGTTTTCTTGGAGGGGCATCAAGAAAAGACTTGTGTAATGTTTCATTTGTTAAAGTCTTGGTTTTCTTTCTTAGCTAACAACGAGTAAAACCGAGGCCTGATAAAGCATTTCTCTTCTGCACGCTGAAGAAAACTCAGATGATGTATCCTCATGTCTTAGTCGCATCAGGAATGGCCTTTCCAGGCCGTCCAATCAGGCTTCAGCTTGCAGCAAATCAGCTGGTAGATTAGCTTTGATTTGAACCGTCTGTCACATCGCCGAGCAGCAGGGTTATATTAATGAATGTTAAAGGGCAAAACTAAATCTGGGGGTAAATATTCCTGAACCCCGCTTAGCCGTGAAAACCACTGAAGCCTTTCCCCCTCAAAGAGTTGTTGGGTGCCTTTGTTATGACATGTCTACCCCTGTAACACAATCTCTGGCCAAGGCAATGCTGGAAGCGAAAATCATACCCTTGGCAAAAGGGACGGACGAGGTACAGTAAACTGCCCCTATGCTAACGTTAATTTAAGAACAATAAATCCGGAATATGCCTTCATTATTTTAGAATCGCGACATGCACTATGTGCAGTTTCCAACTTCTTTCATAGTTGTAAATGCATAAAAGACTGATCGGTATTTACATGTATCTGTTTTACCTTGATGACTATGTAGGTAGGTATGAGGCAGAATCTCAGGAAATGGCATAGCATTTCTGCACAATTAGCAATTTGAAGAATCTTCACCTATTTTGGTGATTGGAAAATGAGATTCTATCATTTTCAGGATGTAAATACCAAGAAATGGCTGGCACTGCTACTGTTAATTATGTTCTGTGTTAAGAGGCTGTTTATTGTATATATTTTATTGTGGGTTTATATAGCGCTAGGAATCGACTCCCGGAGGAGTATCTCCACGCTTCGACCGCTGGGGAACCCGTCCTGGCTCACCCTGAGAGATGGTCCCTGATGGGTATCTCTAAGATGCGACCAAGCATCCCCGGCGGTCTGGGGGGGCCGTTGTGAAGATGAGGCAAGCTGATGCCCAGAGTTGCCGAGTGTGGTTTCTGACTATAGTAGGCACCGAGGCGAGAATTATCGAGTCCGCTGACCCTGGTCCACGACCCTGCCGCGTCGGGAATCGAACCCTGGTCCCGGGCCGTTCTCTGCTTACGGGTCTGCCGCCTCTAACCAGTGAGCCACACTTCTCCAATACCAGTGAGCCACACTTCTCCAGTTTCTGGCGCTCAAGAAAAATGGCAGCTCTGTAGCAGAGCTACGCACTCCATCTCCCCCAAACATGGCGCAGTGGAAGGGGTCGCTGGGCCTAACTGTGGCGATGGACCATTATTTCTGCCATCTCCGCTGAGAAGTCGTCAGAGAAGATCACCTGCTCCCTAGTGCATGCTGCATTAGAAAACCTGGTGGCTGCCAACAGCATAGAACGAGACAAATGTGGTCTGGGCATTTCAAGCAATGAGGAGTGAGGGAAGTCCAGCACAAACTAGCTGGATACAAGCAGTGCACTAATCATCACTTTCCTGGTCCATGCTCCTCACGGTGGCTCACAGAATGGCCTCCCTCCCTGTGCGATGATTCTGACAAATCTTATCTGTTAAAAATCAACAAATATTACTTATCCACTCTGGGGTTAAGGACATGATACATATTGGACTGTCTACTTCTGTGCTTTGATTTGTAAAGCCAACAATGGCAACTGAAGCGCTCACACAGCGGTCACAGGATCTAAAGTCTTGGGGTCTGTCATAATGGTAAGAAACTTCACCCAGCTGGAACGGGAAGAAAATGTCCAAAAGATTTACTTAATCTTGGAACAATATTACCAAATGGGATGATCTTACATCAAACTTAGCTACAAGCAAAGGTGTCCGTGTAGGTGTCGAATAACAAGAAATGCATTATTTTGTCAATACCCAACATATATTGTAAACACAAAAAAATTAGAAAATAAAAGGCTTCACCAGTTCTAAACACAGTAGAAAATCTATAAAGGTAGTGGTTGTAAAAACACAGCATAGAAGTATATTCATCACTATTAAACTAGCAAAATCTACTCATTGGCTATAGTGAACACACAGTGCTGGTAGAGAAAAGGGTGTCAGAAATACGTTCAAAATATAAAGAAGCAACCAAAAACACTCAGGATAGTTCATTAGAAAGAAGCACCTAAAATTAAAATTGGTATTACCTAATGGCCTTTACTGCTGTATTGCTGTCCTAGGCGTTTCAACCCTGTATGAATGACTAGGTCTTTATTAGGCCCAAGAAGAAATTTACTGAAAACAAGAGTATAGACACTGAATAGAAAGAAAGACGAAATCACAATAAAATGTCAGCACCTACTGAATATGTATAAATGAGCCCGGTCATGTCTTAAAGTACTTGTAGTTCTTAAAAATGCTAACGTTTTCCTACAAAGAAAAAGATAAAGGAAGAATGAGACAAGGAGACAGACAATCTCAGGCTGCGATCTGTGAATATATGCAGTGAAGGGTGTACTCACAGTGGCCCACTAGTTAGAAAGACTCACTTTTGTATCACAGATGCAGTGAAAACCCCTAAATTGAAGGTAAAGACATGTCATGAGCCTAAACAATGGGTTAATATTGGAGAAGAGGTAAAGGATTAGACTTACTTACATGGCTGGCGCAAACGAGTCTGATGGGCAGTCACTGGAAAGGAGAGCCACCCTCATGCCTCAAGGAATGGCACAATGGGCGAATCCAGGTATGGTATTGGTGGAGTTGAAAGGGAATATCAAGTGAGTCACTAATGTCACCAAGTAACTGAAGTAGACAAAATTACAATGATGTATTGAGGGACAAAATAGAGCTCCAAGAGGCAAGGGCGATATCCCAGCTTCATAGGGTACAGCACCCATTTGGTATCAAGAAAGGATTGAAAGAGCAGCTGGTGTAAAGGCTCACAAGGCGGTTGTGAACATTGTGACAAGTCCCGATTAGACTTTTTCTATTCTTATCATGTACTTGCCTGCATACCCTTTTATCTTCCGATTAGAAAGTATGAAGTTTTTGACACATACAGAAGTGTTAGCATAATATCTTCTTCCTGCCTAGGTTGACATATTTCTGTTTAATTCTGATCGCTGCCATCGCACTATTGACACTTGGTGAAAGTCTATGGTTTATTTTTAGGGGCAATTTATCTGCAAGAAAAATCTAGAAATATCTTTTGTCGCCATACTTATTTGTCTAGTTGGGACTGTAATACAACCAGCTGTATAAACATGGGATACAATTGGCAATCAGATACTATTAAAACTCAGATATTTGACCATTAATTATGACAACAATCTGGGAACAGTGTAGAGATGTGGCCTTGAGCCCAGCACTGCTTATCATTACCTGGCAAAGCCTGTAATGCAGAATAGCTAAATATTGATGTTGAGTATATTGATACTGAGTAATCCATTTTAAGGAAGTTTATTTATAGGCTTGCCATTTTCTGCTTTTGCTCAATTTTAGCATAGAGCTTAGAAGTAGCAATAGGGTGGTAGGATCCTAGGACCTTGTTAACCATGTTTGGAATGTTCATGTTGTTGGTGTGTTTACAGTTGGTCCGGGGCCTGGCCAGCCAGCTATACTGGACCCCTCCCCCCTCCTGAGGTGGCAAGGAACCTTCTTGTTGACACACATTTATCCTTAAAACCCCAGATCTGAGTTGGTTAAAACAGCATGCTCTATACTTAGGATATCCTAAAATTCCTTCCCTGGGAAACCTAGAAAACAGTAGTGCAAGCACTGATCCTATCCAGGCTGGTCTATGTCAACATCTTGTACCTAGGAGTCCCAGGGTATCGTATCCATAGATTGCAAAAGATACAAACAAATCATAGTCCACCTTCTCTTTAACCTTCCCAAACACTGCTCATTCTCCCAGTAACGTAACCAGCTGCACTGGCTCCAGTGAAGAAAAGGGTAACTTTTACAGCTTTGACAGAGGCACTTTCAGCCTTCTACAAGACAGGTCTCAATTACCTACATGAGAGGATGACATTACACTGCCCCAGAAGATCCTTGCGGTCAAGGTAAGTTCGTCTGCTGACCTTTCCCTTCACCAAACTTAAGAAGTGGGCAGCTCTGCCTGTTTGGTTCTGGCAGCTAAACATTGGAATGACCTTCCCTTTCCCCTTACATGTTTACAGGATAAAAGCTGTACCACAAACAGCCGAATACCGATCTGTTCAAAGGATAAGGTGGTTAGGTGCCCCTCCCAATGGCTGCAGTACCTGAGCGCTCTACAGATTCCCTTCATTCATGTATTTATGTTGTTTTTGCTGGCTGTGTCATGCAGTACTTCATTTATTTTTGTCTGTGTGGTACCATTTATATTTTAGACACTAGACTTCGCTTTAGAAATATGCATTTTAAAGCTGTATCCCACGATTTTAGTGCTATTTTGAGTGTATTAATGTACAAAAGAGAATTTGCAGTTCCACTGTGTCCAAGAACTCATCTAGTGGGACTTATTGTGACCAGGATGCAGTATTGCTCAGTGGGGCATATACGGCTCACATTCCAACTGGATTTCTTTTTTATTTGGTACACTAAAGTAAGTCCTTGCACCGAGGGATCGAAATCATACCCCTTCAGGTCTGAGGTGGACACCCAGATTGTGACAATTCCAGAATGAGGAATGCAGTGCTGACATCTGTCAAGTCACTGCATTAGCGTGTGATCAGCGTGATGTGGCAAGGTGTCAGGAAAGCAAATGCTCTTGAACATACAAGTGGACTAAGGGTTTTGTTGCATGCAGAGCTAGGAGCACCACAGTGCTTGATGGATGTGATGTACAAAATGGGTCGCACTCCGACTCCACCCACCAGCAGGTGTGCCCCAGGAGCATCATGGTCGATGCAGTCTTTAGATAGCGAGTGCGCTATATCGAAGAAAAAGTGTGTCGTAGCAAGGTTGCAGCACCAACTCTGGACACCGGTGTTTCGGAATAGTTGTTCCTCGTCAGCAGAGTGTAGGTATTCGGGGTTAGCTGTGCAGGCTGCCAAATGTTCTCAGGTATGTACCTCTCACGGCGCGGGTGCGGGATCCGAGCTCGTCAGCCCAAGCTCGAGGGAGCTTATCAATGTACAAAATGGGTCGCACTCCGACTCCACCCACCAGCAGGTGTGCCCCAGGAGCATCATGGTCGATGCAGTCTTTAGATAGCGAGTGCGCTATATCGAAGTAAAAGTGTGTCGTAGCAAGGTTGCAGCACCAACTCTGGACACCGGTGTTTCGGAATAGTTGTTCCTCGTCAGCAGAGTGTAGGTATTCGGGGTTAGCTGTGCAGGCTGCCAAATGTTCTCAGGTATGTACCTCTCACGGCGCGGGTGCGGGATCCGAGCTCGTCAGCCCAAGCTCGAGGGAGCTTATCAATGTACAAAATGGGTCGCACTCCGACTCCACCCACCAGCAGGTGTGCCCCAGGAGCATCATGGTCGATGCAGTCTTTAGATAGCGAGTGCGCTATATCGAAGAAAAAGTGTGTCGTAGCAAGGTTGCAGCACCAACTCTGGACACCGGTGTTTCGGAATAGTTGTTCCTCGTCAGCAGAGTGTAGGTATTCGGGGTTAGCTGTGCAGGCTGCCAAATGTTCTCAGGTATGTACCTCTCACGGCGCGGGTGCGGGATCCGAGCTCGTCAGCCCAAGCTCGAGGGAGCTTATCAATGTACAAAATGGGTCGCACTCCGACTCCACCCACCAGCAGGTGTGCCCCAGGAGCATCATGGTCGATGCAGTCTTTAGATAGCGAGTGCGCTATATCGAAGAAAAAGTGTGTCGTAGCAAGGTTGCAGCACCAACTCTGGACACCGGTGTTTCGGAATAGTTGTTCCTCGTCAGCAGAGTGTAGGTATTCGGGGTTAGCTGTGCAGGCTGCCAAATGTTCTCAGGTATGTACCTCTCACGGCGCGGGTGCGGGATCCGAGCTCGTCAGCCCAAGCTCGAGGGAGCTTATCAATGTACAAAATGGGTCGCACTCCGACTCCACCCACCAGCAGGTGTGCCCCAGGAGCATCATGGTCGATGCAGTCTTTAGATAGCGAGTGCGCTATATCGAAGAAAAAGTGTGTCGTAGCAAGGTTGCAGCACCAACTCTGGACACCGGTGTTTCGGAATAGTTGTTCCTCGTCAGCAGAGTGTAGGTATTCGGGGTTAGCTGTGCAGGCTGCCAAATGTTCTCAGGTATGTACCTCTCACGGCGCGGGTGCGGGATCCGAGCTCGTCAGCCCAAGCTCGAGGGAGCTTATCAATGTACAAAATGGGTCGGAGTGCGACCCATTTTGTACATTGATAGGCTGACGAGCTCGGATCCCGCACCCGCGCCGTGAGAGGTACATACCTGAGAACATTTGGCAGCCTGCACAGCTAACCCCGAATAACCTACACTCTGCTGACGAGGAACAACTATTCCGAAACACCGGTGTCCAGAGTTGGTGCTGCAACCTTGCTACGACACACTTTTCTTCGATATAGCGCACTCGCTATCTAAAGACTGCATCGACCATGATGCTCCTGGGGCACACCTGCTGGTGGGTGGAGTCGGAGTGCGACCCATTTTGTACATTGATAGGCTCCCTCGAGCTTGGGCTGACGAGCTCGGATCCCGCACCCGCGCCGTGAGAGGTACATACCTGAGAACATTTGGCAGCCTGCACAGCTAACCCCGAATAACCTACACTCTGCTGACGAGGAACAACTATTCCGAAACACCGGTGTCCAGAGTTGGTGCTGCAACCTTGCTACGACACACTTTTCTTCGATATAGCGCACTCGCTATCTAAAGACTGCATCGACCATGATGCTCCTGGGGCACACCTGCTGGTGGGTGGAGTCGGAGTGCGACCCATTTTGTACATTGATAGGCTCCCTCGAGCTTGGGCTGACGAGCTCGGATCCCGCACCCGCGCCGTGAGAGGTACATACCTGAGAACATTTGGCAGCCTGCACAGCTAACCCCGAATAACCTACACTCTGCTGACGAGGAACAACTATTCCGAAACACCGGTGTCCAGAGTTGGTGCTGCAACCTTGCTACGACACACTTTTCTTCGATATAGCGCACTCGCTATCTAAAGACTGCATCGACCATGATGCTCCTGGGGCACACCTGCTGGTGGGTGGAGTCGGAGTGCGACCCATTTTGTACATTGATAGGCTCCCTCGAGCTTGGGCTGACGAGCTCGGATCCCGCACCCGCGCCGTGAGAGGTACATACCTGAGAACATTTGGCAGCCTGCACAGCTAACCCCGAATAACCTACACTCTGCTGACGAGGAACAACTATTCCGAAACACCGGTGTCCAGAGTTGGTGCTGCAACCTTGCTACGACACACTTTTCTTCGATATAGCGCACTCGCTATCTAAAGACTGCATCGACCATGATGCTCCTGGGGCACACCTGCTGGTGGGTGGAGTCGGAGTGCGACCCATTTTGTACATTGATAGGCTCCCTCGAGCTTGGGCTGACGAGCTCGGATCCCGCACCCGCGCCGTGAGAGGTACATACCTGAGAACATTTGGCAGCCTGCACAGCTAACCCCGAATAACCTACACTCTGCTGACGAGGAACAACTATTCCGAAACACCGGTGTCCAGAGTTGGTGCTGCAACCTTGCTACGACACACTTTTCTTCGATATAGCGCACTCGCTATCTAAAGACTGCATCGACCATGATGCTCCTGGGGCACACCTGCTGGTGGGTGGAGTCGGAGTGCGACCCATTTTGTACATTGATAGGCTCCCTCGAGCTTGGGCTGACGAGCTCGGATCCCGCACCCGCGCCGTGAGAGGTACATACCTGAGAACATTTGGCAGCCTGCACAGCTAACCCCGAATAACCTACACTCTGCTGACGAGGAACAACTATTCCGAAACACCGGTGTCCAGAGTTGGTGCTGCAACCTTGCTACGACACACTTTTCTTCGATATAGCGCACTCGCTATCTAAAGACTGCATCGACCATGATGCTCCTGGGGCACACCTGCTGGTGGGTGGAGTCGGAGTGCGACCCATTTTGTACATTGATAGGCTCCCTCGAGCTTGGGCTGACGAGCTCGGATCCCGCACCCGCGCCGTGAGAGGTACATACCTGAGAACATTTGGCAGCCTGCACAGCTAACCCCGAATAACCTACACTCTGCTGACGAGGAACAACTATTCCGAAACACCGGTGTCCAGAGTTGGTGCTGCAACCTTGCTACGACACACTTTTCTTCGATATAGCGCACTCGCTATCTAAAGACTGCATCGACCATGATGCTCCTGGGGCACACCTGCTGGTGGGTGGAGTCGGAGTGCGACCCATTTTGTACATTGATAGGCTCCCTCGAGCTTGGGCTGACGAGCTCGGATCCCGCACCCGCGCCGTGAGAGGTACATACCTGAGAACATTTGGCAGCCTGCACAGCTAACCCCGAATAACCTACACTCTGCTGACGAGGAACAACTATTCCGAAACACCGGTGTCCAGAGTTGGTGCTGCAACCTTGCTACGACACACTTTTCTTCGATATAGCGCACTCGCTATCTAAAGACTGCATCGACCATGATGCTCCTGGGGCACACCTGCTGGTGGGTGGAGTCGGAGTGCGACCCATTTTGTACATTGATAGGCTCCCTCGAGCTTGGGCTGACGAGCTCGGATCCCGCACCCGCGCCGTGAGAGGTACATACCTGAGAACATTTGGCAGCCTGCACAGCTAACCCCGAATAACCTACACTCTGCTGACGAGGAACAACTATTCCGAAACACCGGTGTCCAGAGTTGGTGCTGCAACCTTGCTACGACACACTTTTCTTCGATATAGCGCACTCGCTATCTAAAGACTGCATCGACCATGATGCTCCTGGGGCACACCTGCTGGTGGGTGGAGTCGGAGTGCGACCCATTTTGTACATTGATAGGCTCCCTCGAGCTTGGGCTGACGAGCTCGGATCCCGCACCCGCGCCGTGAGAGGTACATACCTGAGAACATTTGGCAGCCTGCACAGCTAACCCCGAATAACCTACACTCTGCTGACGAGGAACAACTATTCCGAAACACCGGTGTCCAGAGTTGGTGCTGCAACCTTGCTACGACACACTTTTCTTCGATATAGCGCACTCGCTATCTAAAGACTGCATCGACCATGATGCTCCTGGGGCACACCTGCTGGTGGGTGGAGTCGGAGTGCGACCCATTTTGTACATTGATAGGCTCCCTCGAGCTTGGGCTGACGAGCTCGGATCCCGCACCCGCGCCGTGAGAGGTACATACCTGAGAACATTTGGCAGCCTGCACAGCTAACCCCGAATAACCTACACTCTGCTGACGAGGAACAACTATTCCGAAACACCGGTGTCCAGAGTTGGTGCTGCAACCTTGCTACGACACACTTTTCTTCGATATAGCGCACTCGCTATCTAAAGACTGCATCGACCATGATGCTCCTGGGGCACACCTGCTGGTGGGTGGAGTCGGAGTGCGACCCATTTTGTACATTGATAGGCTCCCTCGAGCTTGGGCTGACGAGCTCGGATCCCGCACCCGCGCCGTGAGAGGTACATACCTGAGAACATTTGGCAGCCTGCACAGCTAACCCCGAATAACCTACACTCTGCTGACGAGGAACAACTATTCCGAAACACCGGTGTCCAGAGTTGGTGCTGCAACCTTGCTACGACACACTTTTCTTCGATATAGCGCACTCGCTATCTAAAGACTGCATCGACCATGATGCTCCTGGGGCACACCTGCTGGTGGGTGGAGTCGGAGTGCGACCCATTTTGTACATTGATAGGCTCCCTCGAGCTTGGGCTGACGAGCTCGGATCCCGCACCCGCGCCGTGAGAGGTACATACCTGAGAACATTTGGCAGCCTGCACAGCTAACCCCGAATAACCTACACTCTGCTGACGAGGAACAACTATTCCGAAACACCGGTGTCCAGAGTTGGTGCTGCAACCTTGCTACGACACACTTTTCTTCGATATAGCGCACTCGCTATCTAAAGACTGCATCGACCATGATGCTCCTGGGGCACACCTGCTGGTGGGTGGAGTCGGAGTGCGACCCATTTTGTACATTGATAGGCTCCCTCGAGCTTGGGCTGACGAGCTCGGATCCCGCACCCGCGCCGTGAGAGGTACATACCTGAGAACATTTGGCAGCCTGCACAGCTAACCCCGAATAACCTACACTCTGCTGACGAGGAACAACTATTCCGAAACACCGGTGTCCAGAGTTGGTGCTGCAACCTTGCTACGACACACTTTTCTTCGATATAGCGCACTCGCTATCTAAAGACTGCATCGACCATGATGCTCCTGGGGCACACCTGCTGGTGGGTGGAGTCGGAGTGCGACCCATTTTGTACATTGATAGGCTCCCTCGAGCTTGGGCTGACGAGCTCGGATCCCGCACCCGCGCCGTGAGAGGTACATACCTGAGAACATTTGGCAGCCTGCACAGCTAACCCCGAATAACCTACACTCTGCTGACGAGGAACAACTATTCCGAAACACCGGTGTCCAGAGTTGGTGCTGCAACCTTGCTACGACACACTTTTCTTCGATATAGCGCACTCGCTATCTAAAGACTGCATCGACCATGATGCTCCTGGGGCACACCTGCTGGTGGGTGGAGTCGGAGTGCGACCCATTTTGTACATTGATAGGCTCCCTCGAGCTTGGGCTGACGAGCTCGGATCCCGCACCCGCGCCGTGAGAGGTACATACCTGAGAACATTTGGCAGCCTGCACAGCTAACCCCGAATAACCTACACTCTGCTGACGAGGAACAACTATTCCGAAACACCGGTGTCCAGAGTTGGTGCTGCAACCTTGCTACGACACACTTTTCTTCGATATAGCGCACTCGCTATCTAAAGACTGCATCGACCATGATGCTCCTGGGGCACACCTGCTGGTGGGTGGAGTCGGAGTGCGACCCATTTTGTACATTGATAGGCTCCCTCGAGCTTGGGCTGACGAGCTCGGATCCCGCACCCGCGCCGTGAGAGGTACATACCTGAGAACATTTGGCAGCCTGCACAGCTAACCCCGAATAACCTACACTCTGCTGACGAGGAACAACTATTCCGAAACACCGGTGTCCAGAGTTGGTGCCGCAACCTTGCTACGACACACTTTTCTTCGATATAGCGCACTCGCTATCTAAAGACTGCATCGACCATGATGCTCCTGGGGCACACCTGCTGGTGGGTGGAGTCGGAGTGCGACCCATTTTGTACATTGATAGGCTCCCTCGAGCTTGGGCTGACGAGCTCGGATCCCGCACCCGCGCCGTGAGAGGTACATACCTGAGAACATTTGGCAGCCTGCACAGCTAACCCCGAATAACCTACACTCTGCTGACGAGGAACAACTATTCCGAAACACCGGTGTCCAGAGTTGGTGCTGCAACCTTGCTACGACACACTTTTCTTCGATATAGCGCACTCGCTATCTAAAGACTGCATCGACCATGATGCTCCTGGGGCACACCTGCTGGTGGGTGGAGTCGGAGTGCGACCCATTTTGTACACTTGATGGATGTGATGGCGCCCTTTCATCACATGGTGTTGTGATGACACATGACGCGTCACAGTGTTTGATGAAACGGTATGTGTGGGTATCCAAATAAATGGAGAATAGTACTTTATGAATGATAACCCAAGGCAATCGGTTAAGCACTATGGTAATTCATAGGGGAAAAGCAACAACAGAGGTATTGGTGTACAGCCATATTAATTTAATAGAGACCATCTGAATGGAAAATTGATTTTAATGCCCCTGTCTCTTTGGGTCTGTGGATTGCTTCTGTTGTATATATGTGCTTAGAGCAAACATAGCGCTCTGTGACCAACAGTATGTGATCTGACAAGGATTTCAAGGTGCTTCACATCTCAGTGCTTACCAAACGACATTCTACGCCCATTGGTGCTGGATTTAAATTTTCACTCTCAAATGCACCCACATAATGCTCTTAGTAGCCTGCAAAGTTGCCTCACAATATTTTGGAATAGCAAACTCTAATCAAAGAGGCATTGATTACCTACTGCAAATTGTCCAGTCTAAGTCACAATGTCGTACACCGCTGTCAGCTGACACACCTCAAGAAGTCATCTCACAGATTGGTGTGCATCAGAGGAAATATCCTAAATATGACCGACTCCACGGAGACAATATGAAAGGACACCAAATAATTAAAAGCTGACCAAAAACACAGTAAATCACAATCAGAGGTTGTGTAGTCTCTGACAATCATCCTCTTTCAGTACCAGTACCAGTCTCCTCTCTTTTTAATGTTTCCCTCCCCTTTCTGTCCTCTCTTCTGTTTTACGTTATGGTATGCAGATTTGTAGGGCACACTATCACCTGGGAGAGCATCCTGGTGCAGAGCAGGTGTGCGTCTAGGCACACCTAGGGCCTAGTGGGACTACTTGAAAAGCCAGGTGTTCAACTTCTAGCGGAATCCAAGAAACGTGGAAGAGTTTCATATGTGTAGTGTCAGGTTGTTCCATACTTTAAGAGCGAAGTCGGAGAAAGTTTAAGTGCCAGATCTGTTTTTCTGTATTCATGTGATTTGTGCAAATAGGTGTTCTTATTTATATATACCACAATGGCTAGGCATCAATAAATCATTGCTCACTTTACATTAATCCTGCCTGGGTATTGAACCATATATGGCCTTTATCCACAATGCAAAGCATAGATTTTTAATGACCCGATTCAGGTTGAACCTACTTCAACACATTTTGGCGGTTCCCGCAGGGTACACATGTGGTATAGGGTTTTAACAGACCTACATACTCTGCAAAAAACTCTCGATACCTTAGAATAGAAGTTGGCACGGAAACTGGAAATGCAAAAGACAAGTTTATTAAGACCCCATGGGGTGGTGGTACAATCCTACAGCACCCTTCGGTAATGCAAGAAGTATCACGCCAAATATTGAGTATATGGCTTCTTTTATACAGTTTACAGGAATTTGAAAAATAGGCGGTACACACTTTACACAATTTCGGGTACATATTAGGGCATTTTTGGAACACAGCCAACTTATGGGAGGAGTTTAGTACCACTGGTCAGTTTGAAAAACATTCCTAAGCAGTGACCGATCATTAACCTTGAAAGCCTGAATATGCATGTGCAGGCTTGACCATTACTAAAAATAGCCGGTTGCTGGGAAGATCAAATAGTCATCGGAAGAGAGAAAGGACAAAAGGGCATGCTGACCACGAGGCAGCGCATTCGCTGTAAATGGAAGCCAGGAATACAAAATGGCCTCCAGAATATAGTCAAGCTAACAGTGAAAACTTCGTGTAGCTGAAGCAAATGCTAATCCAATCGCTGTCAAACTACGACAGACGGCCCTTTTAGCATTTAGCTGAAGCTACCTCATATCTGAAGTAATCTGGGTGCTCATCATCAATATTAATTAGCATTATGTTCGTTATTTCGTTGCTGATCATTTGCTCATTTTTGGCAATAGCTTGTTTGGACGGAATGCAAGCAGTGATACATACGGAGCATAATGTAGGGCCACATTGGATACATAGGCAAAGGAAAAAGAGTATTCCAATGAAAATACAAAGGATAGTCAATAGTTTCCAACCCCAGGTACTAAGCAAAGTCCAGAACCAATTTGAGAATGTCCATGTACCATTTTCGGGGTGGATTTCAGCAGCGATTTTGTGTAATTTAGAAATAGCATCATATACAGAAGGCGAGTTGTCAGGAACATATACACAACAACTACTACCGATGATGCGACATGCACCTCCACAATCAGCCAATACTACATCTTGAACCATTCGGTTCTGAAGTGTCACAACTCTGGTAATTTAAAGCTCCTCAGTTAAGTTCCCTAAAGCGGAGGCAGTTTGATTGGCAACAGCTTCCACAACACGTGTTAGCCGTCTTATTTTTCTACTGTTTTGGGCTGCACCTACAAAGGAAAACAGGCCTAAATTGAAGTCAACATATTGCTGCAGGGCAGTATCAGTTTGGTCGACATCATCAATATCTAATGTCCTTTTAACTCTATCCAATATAAAATCGTGATATAGCACAAAATCATTATGGTACATCGGCGGGCGATAAACACAGGGGGCAATACAAAAGATATGTAGCAAGTTCCTAACCACCCAATCGGAAGGCGGTGGTAGCCCTTATCCCCACAAATAAAATAAGTGTTACGTGATGCTACAAAAGAAATATTATTTGGTGTGTCAAATGCTAGAGTAGTAGTACATTCACTTTTTCCCACTGGGATAGTACCTTTATTTCTTACACAAAAATCAGCTTTTGCTTCAATAACTGTGATCACAAATAAACTAGACATATTCACAGTTCTTAGATGAGTAAAAATACGGGGTGTAGATACATTATCCGGTCGATATTCTTCCCACTCGAGTTTAGTTCCCTCTGCTTGTGGGTAACCCTCTTTATAATTATGACAAACTTTATTAAGTCGGAAAAGAAGTCCACCTTTTGTTGGCCATCTCAAAGTGAAGAGGAGAGTGTACCAGGCATTGCAGGAACCATTATGAGAAAATGGAAGAGGAATAAGTGGAGTTCCTCCTTTCTTTTGATGTCCAGGCAACATTCCACATACCCAACAGTTTTTAAGGTTCGTAATGTTGTGGGTGTGGTGTAGAATTCGGATGAAACTGTTATTCAAATAAGTTTGCCTATGCTTTTCTTCATGATAAGGCAAGGTAAAATGAAAATGCTCAGATGGAACTGGAGTGGTAGGCAGCAAATATTTTCTCGCCGGGGCCATTCGTTCTACGACCCAAGCTATTATCGCTATTACCACTATTATAGAAACAAAAATCACAGCACCAAGAATCTTCTTATTTCTCCTCGTATTAGGTGCCATAGTCTCAAAACAAAATAATCAAAAATAAAGCTAAAAAAAACAAATGAGTGCTGAGCCCCGAGGTAGCCGCAGGTAGAGAAGTGTGGCTCAATGGTTAGAGCGGCAGACCCTGATGCAGTAGTCTGGCCGGGACCAGGGTTCAATTCCCGCCTCGGCGGGTCTTGGGCTCAATTTCCTCGGACCTGATAATTCTCGCCTCAGTGCCTATTCTGATCATGAGCCCCACTCTGCACCTCTGGGCAATAGCTTGCTTAATCTCTACAACGGCCCCAACAACGCTGAGGATGCCTGACTTCACCTTGGGGGTGCCCAGGAGTGGGCTCCTCACAGGGAAAGGCCAGGAAGGGTTCCTCGGCGGTATTCGTACAAGCGCCGAGATGCCTCCGGGTAGTCGTGCGCTATAAAAGTGCGTAATTATTATTATTTATCATTTTTCTTCTCCGAGATTCAAGACGGGCGTCTCTACACTGGGCAGAACTGATCCCCCCCCTTGATATTCTCGGTTTCCGTTTTCACAAACCTCAGGGTGGTAACTCAACCGGTCTCGCACAAAACAGCTGCCTTTCTCGATCGCAGATTGTACTTCGCTGCACCAGAAACAGTGTGGTCCGGGAAGGCTTCCTCGGATTCACTGGGCATAGTGGCTGGGCTCTTCTCTGCATCCAAAATATCCCGATAATCAGACAGCACAGCAGGGTTCACCAGATCCGGAGAGACACGGCGACAATGAGTGGAATGCACCCACCGCTTCCTGTTCGTAACACGCACTGCTGTTCGGGTTGCAAGCAACACTTGCTCAGGACCACACCATCTTGGTTTTAAGCTGCTGGACCTCTCAAATGCTCGGACCATCACGTGATCCCCAGGTCGGAGATCATGAGCCTCGCCTGTAGATTTATCTGGAAGCGCTTCTCGGACCTGTTGATGAATCAAAAGTAAATCATTTGTTAATCGCGCCAAATAATCGTTCATCATTGTACAAGTCACATCATGTACTAGGCGGGGCTTAGGAACTCCCCAAATATTCATAGGCCTTCCAAACACCACTTCATAGGGTGTGAGGCCAGATCGGGAGTGTGGCACTGATCTAATAGATAGTAATGCTAAGGGCAAGGCATCCGGCCATTTCAAAGACGTGGATGCCACAATCTTTGCTAGCTTCAGCTTCAAAGTAGCATTGTATCTCTCCACCAAACCTGCTGACTGCGGATGGAACACAGCACAGAATTTTCGTTTTATCCTCAATCCTTTCAGGACATACTCCACAATCTTCCCGACAAAATGGGGATCGTTGTCGCTCCACAAAAATTTATAAAAGTACTCCTTAAGTAACACCTTAGCTGTTGTCAACGCAGTATTGTCCTTCATGGGGTAGGCCTCTATCCATTTACTGAAGGCACACACCACCACTAAGACATACCTCAGATTATTACAGCGTTCAAGTTGGATGTAATCCATCTGTAGTACTTCAAATGGTGCAGTCGGTGGAGCGAACCCTTCTTTAGGAGTATAAGTCCCTTTGGCATGATTGTACTGTAAGCATATCAAGCAGGTCTGCACTACTCTCTTAGCCATGCTGGCAATCTCAGGATGCTCCCAAACTCGTGTAAGCAATTTGGTAATTGCAAGAGCTCCAACATGTGCCAGCCCATGTGTCATTTGAACCATTGCTTGCAGATAGGCGGCATGCAATTTCCATCTCTCCATATCTTTGCTACGCCAACAGCCCTCATCATCCAACACTCCCTCTGTTGCCCAACTTGCAAGTTCTGCTTCAGAAGCTGATTTCTGTAGGTCTAATATTTCGTCTCTGGCGTCATGCCATCGCTCAGCCTGTGATTTCACCACATACATGGGAGAGACATTCTTTAACATTGCAGTCTCTCGCGCTGTGCGATTTGCAAAGGTATTCCCTTGTCCTATTTTATCTGTCACCTTTTTATGTGCACTGCATTTGACTATCGCTACTTTCTTTGGGCATAATAGTGCATTCAGGAGATCGTGTACTAACTCTCCATGCATGATTAGCACCCCATGCGAAGTCAGAAACCCTCGTTCCTTCCAGAGTAGGCCAAAATCATGCGCTACTCCAAAAGCATAGCGACTATCAGTGTAAATATTCACACATAATCCAGCACTTAGCTCACATGTTTTCATTAGAGCTATCAGTTCAGCTGCTTTGGCCGATTTTTGTGGTATGCGAGCTGTCTCTACCACTGTCTTAAGTGTCGTGATTGCATAGGCTGCGGAAGTCGTACCATCTGGCAGCTTTAAACAAGATCCATCAACCCACAGTTCCCCATCTACATCTGGAAGTGGCGTATCCTGTAAGTCAATACGGCCCTTTGTTTGTTCTTCAGTCAGAAAAACACAATCATGTTGTCCTTCCTCTTGGGACTTAGAAACAGGATATGGCAGTAAAGTAGCAGGGTTCAAAGTGGCGCACCTCTTCAGTGTAATATGTGGCGCCAACAGCGTTAACTCATATCCTGTTAAACGAGCGCTAGTTAGATGCTGTGTTTTCGTTTGGTTCAATAAGGCGTCTACCGCATGGGGCACTAACACCAACAATTTATGCGACAAAACTATTCCCTCACTCTGTCGTATAGACACTGCTGTTGCTGCAACTGCTCGAAAACATCCAGGTAATCCTCGTGCTACGGGATCAAGTACTGCTGAGAAGTACGCACAAGGTCGCTGTTTATCTCCGTGTGTCTGCACTAAAACTGATAATGCGCACCCATCTTTCTCGTGTACATATAATGTAAAAATCTTTGTATAATCTGGTGTACCTAACACTGGTGCAGAGCAAAGGGCCCGTCTCAATTGTTCAAAAGCTTTCTGACATTCATCTGTCCATTCAAGAGGAGTCAGTGTATTTTTGGATAACAACGCTAACAAAGGTTTTATAATGTGTGAAAATCCTAATATCCACTGCCTGCAAAAGGACGTAAAACCTATGAAAGCACGAACATCTTTCGGAGTGGAAGGAACTGGTGTGTCTAAAATTGCTTGAATTCGATCAATGCACGCCCCTCCTTAGACAGAAGATGACCGAGGTAGGTCACCTTCGGTCTACAATATTGTAATTTCTTTCTCGAAACCTTGTGATTATTCTCGGCAAGGAAAGAAAGCAGGGAGAGAGTACTCTCCTCGCATTGTTCATGCGTGTCCACTGCTAACAAAAAATCATCAACATATTGAATAAGAGCCACTCCAGACAGTAGCTCAAAAGAATCAAGCTGTCTTTTCAAGGCCTGACTGTAAATACTGGGACTTTCTGTATAGCCTTGAGGAACTCGACAAAATCTAATGATCTATTATTTAAAGTAAAGCCGAAGAGATACCGGCTGTTGGGATGAATGGGGATCGAAAAGAAATCATTTTTTAAATCGATGACAGAGAAAGTGGTGGCTGTGGGTGGGACCAAGGAGAGTAAGGTAGTAATACCGGACACCACAGGATATTTGGGCACTACTATCTTATTGACCTCCCTCAAATCAATAATAAAACGGTAAATCCTAGTGTCTGTATCTTTTTTAGAATCGGAAGAATAGGGCTGTTGCAAACATTATAGGGAACTTCCTCCACTACTCCTACAGCGATCAAGTCATTTATGATACGGGTCTGGGCAGCTTCACCTTCTCTAGAAATGTTATACTGTGGTACACGGGCAAAAGCACTCCCTCCTTTACAGTGATGTGTACGGGAGGGATAATCATCTGTCCTACATCAGTATCAGAAGTGGCCCATAAAGTACTTGGAAGGGAGGCTAACGCATCGGCTTCCTGAAGGAGGTACGATCTCTCAAACTCTGGGTAATTCTCATTCAAAATGACCCGCACCCCTTCGGGGGCGCAGCGTATGGTTGCTCGAAAATACTCAAGCATATCAAGTCCCACAATATTATCTGGTGTATTTGGGGACAACAAAAATGGACATGGGGCAGTGAACTTATCAATGTGAAATGGAAGGGGCTGAGACAATGGGCTAAGGGAAGGTGTTCCATCGAACCCTATCGATGTAATCGTTTCGCCAGACAGGGGAGCCCTTGGAACCATTTGTTTGGACAGAGCGATACGAGTAGCTCCTGTATCAACCAGAAACTGATCAGTAGAACCCAAAACATACGCTGAAATATATGGACCCCTTTGATCTACTGCTACTTCAACCGATTCCATACCCCATCCTACGCAATCCTATGCATACGTATTATCCTGAAACTCAGAAGTCTCACCCTCAGCTATCTGAAATTGATTCCGTCGATCAAAAGTATTATAGTCAGCCTGACCACGACCCCTAACTTCAAACCTACCACGATCATTCGCTCCACCCCTCGGACCTGAATAACTATTCCGAAACCTATTATTTCCTCGACCACGCTGAATACGCTGTTCTCGAAGCACCGGACAATCTGAAAGCCAATGTCCAAACTGTTTACAGTATGCACACTGATCTGCAGAGAGATCAGGGCAGGAAGAAGGCGGGCCATAAGACCCACTTCTACCCCTATCATTTCCCCTCGGCTGTGTAAACCTGAGCCAACATCACCTTCGTCTTCAAATCTTTCGCCTTTCTATCACTACTTTCCTTAGCCTCCAATTTCTGTCGTTCATAATACTGAGCCATAGTTAGGAGAAAAGCGGGGGTTGCAGTGGTCCATGAACTTTCACTAGCCTTTAAACGTTTTGCAATCTCCGGTAGGAGATTAGCCACATACTTATCAACAAACAAATGCCTGGCCGTGTCATCTGTTAATAATTGACCACTATAATCATGAAACGCTTCCGTGTAAAGAAATCAGAAACTGATTCATCTGGCTTCTGTTTACAAGAGGCCAACATCGTCCAATCAATCTTTTTAGGGGGAATGAGCGTTTTTAATTTATTCAAAATAGCCGCCGGGAGGTCTAAAATTAATTTACAAGGTTTACACGCGGGTTCTCTATCCAAATCGGCCTGTGCTAGATCCCTCCAATCTGCACCTAAAATCTGTCGATCATCAAACTTACGAATTGCCCTCCACATATCGGGAGGCAATATTAACCCAAAGAAAAGATCAATGTCAACTAATGTCATGACACATGAAGAAATAGCTCCGTCTACTCCTTTATAGAAAGCTGCCGGATTTTTGCGCGGGTCAGGCAAAGCAGTTTTAAGCGCCATAACATCCGCTCTATTCCTAGGAGTATAAACCCAATTATATATGAAATAGCCCTTCGAATCCGCAGACAACTTATTATCATCTGTACCTTGACCTTTGGGAGGGACATACAAAGGCGCAGCTTCTCGCATAGGCATGACATAAACTGTATCATTCTTATCTGCTCCAAAGATAGGGCACTCCCTGGACTCAACCGCCGATCCAGACGCAGTCGAACCCGCTGTCTTTTTCAGCTCCCGTAGTCGTAACGTCTCATCCAGTAGCTGAACCAGATGCCGGAAGAAATCATCTGCGTCTGCGAGAACAAAAACACCTGTACGTAAATTATCACGACCAACTGCTATAGCCTTAGATTCCAACTCATTTGAATACTTCCTAAACCGTTCGACAACTTCTTGTCCAAAATGTTCCAGAAAATACAATCGCTCTTTTTCAGACCACTTACGCATACAATCTTCAGTCTCTGAAACAGAAATAACATCAACATTAAGTTTACGAGCCATCCCGCGTAATTCTGCAGATCGAGCAGTAGAAAGCATAGAACGGGTATCCCTCCTTTTATCCTGCTCCTCAGATGAATCAGGATCCACATCTGGGGCCGTAGGCATGATATATGGAGGCGGGCAACGATCTAACAATGAAAAATCATCAGATTCATTATTAAGAACAGGATAGAGAGGACGTCGAATAGGAAACTGACCATTAATTTGTAAATCACGCTCTCGTATCTCCCTATCTTTCTGGTCCTGTAGTTCCTTATCCTGTAGCTGTAAAGCTTTAACATGGGCAGCCTTTCGCTGCTCCTTGTCCGCCAAGGCTTGTTCACGCTTCATTCGTTCACGCACCGCTTTCTCCCACATACGCACACAATCAAAATATCCTGTCTAGACCTGCGCTGAAACAAACACTGCTCCACATACTGAACCTTTCGTAAATCAAACGACCCATGTAGTGGCCATTGCAATTCAAGATCAGCCTTGGTGTACTTATTCCATAATGTACTATACATAATAGGGGGAGGCCAAATTTTATGTACATTTCACGATTAGGTGTTCCCTCTGGGGGAGCCGGTTGAGATTCATTTAATCGATAACTGGTACCATTTCCAAGACAGCACATTCCTCGGAGCGTGCTAAAAACAGGCATGTCAAAAATATCACGAAAACGTGATATTCCACTAAGTGGCACTTAAAGTATTTTACACACGGTGTGCCGTTCAAACAAATACAAAGTCAGACAAATATCTCCACATTACCTGCCTATGTGAGGTGCACTCCACATATAGTACAAATCATAGATCCAAATGTTAGCTTACTCAAACAAATCCAAAAAGCCACAGTAAGTGTCAGTAGACTACCTTACCAATCCAAAGCTTACCAAATATTCCAAATGTCCAGGTTCCAACTGCCAAGTTCTCGAATCGGCCAAAGGGTCACTGCACGACAACCCAACGATCAAGATCTCAGTCGAGGACCGGCACCACCTGGAAGGTCAGATCGGAAGAAAAGGAAAAATGCCGTGGGTGCCAAGATTCGGGTCACTCGGTGGCAGCGCGCGCGTCCAGGGCGAGTTTCCAATCCTTTGTCACGACCAATCCTTCGGGCATCCGAGTCGCCGATGAGTCCCTATTCGGGTGCCAATTTGTGGTATAGGGTTTTAACCTACATACTCTGCAAAAAACTCTTGATACCTTAGAATAGAAGTTGGCACGGAAACTGGAAATGCAAAAGACACGTTTATTAAGACCCCATGAGGTGGTGGTACAATCCTACAGCACCCTTCGGTAATGCAAGAAGTATCACACCGAACATTGAGTATATGGCTTCTTTTATACAGTTTACAGGAATATGAAAAATAGGCGGTACACACTTTACACAATTTCAGGTACATATAAGGGCATTTTTGGAACACAGCCAACTTATGGGATGAGTTTAGTACCACTGGTCAGTTTGAAGAACATTCCTAAGCAGTGACCGATCATTAACCTTGAAAGCCTGAATACGCATGTGCAGGCTTGACCATTACTAAAAATAGCCGGTTGCTGGGCAGATCAAATAGTCATCGGAAGAGAGAAAGGACAAAAGGGCATGCTGACCACGAGGCAGCGCATTCGCTGTAAATGGAAGCCAGGAATACAAAATGGCCTCCGGAATATAGTCAAGCTAACAGTGAAAACTTTGTGTAGCTGATGCTAACTCAATCGCTGTCAAACTACGACACACATCATCTATAGAGTTGAAGGGTCCGTGCGGCTGCGACCATCGGTCTCCGCAGGATACCCTTCACTTTGTTTTATTATGTCCCTATTGTGCTTGCCCTAGGAAGTTATTTTTAAGATGGAGCTTAAAAAACACCAGTTTCAAACAGGCAAAGGTGGCCCTACTGTTTCTGAAATTGTCCACAGAGGTTTTAACACTCTTTTGTACTGTAAACTTTTTAAGGTCGGTTGTGAGACTCAGAAACACAAAATGTGAGGGGTGAATGCACAGGATTGTATTATCTCTTTGCCAGGAATTTTTTAATAATGAACTGTGCGGGGCGAGTAGCTTATTAGTATATATGAATTAACTACTTGTGTATCAACATGACTGACTTTATATGTAACGTGCCACCAAAACTCGGGCCGACCCTCTCTAACCCAGGACAATTTATATGTGACCCTTAAGAAGAATGATAGGGAGAACTGGCCCTATTTGTGAATCGATTGTATATGTATTTTTTAGATTGTTTTTTTATCTATTTCTAACGGTTTTTTTTAAGACTGTACTTTTATGGTATTGTATTATGCCGAATAAAGTAATTTGATTGATTTGTCATTAGTTTGTAAAGTAATAGGATTCCTTCCACACCCTTGCACTGTTCCGTTTTTCATGTCATCCCTCAAGTCTATTATAGCTGTAAACAAATAAGTAGATCTATAATTATATTGTCGTACATTTCATCCCAAGGTACATAACGTCTGAGCTCTACAACATAATTGGTTATTCATTATACAAAAATGTTCTCTCCAAAATATAATACAAACTTTAAAATAATTATTCTGTTGTGTGTGAAAAAGCAAGCTGAAGATCTTCTCCGAATTTGTAGTCTGCCAAAATATCAACCACTGGGATCTGAGAGGTTTCTGAAGTTAAAAATGGCCATGACCTGAGAAGGCTGTGAGCAAGAACTCAATAGAATCCTAGTTTGGCTCACCCAGGGGAGTGACTAAAACAAAGAACGACACCAGATATAGGAAGGCCCTGACACAGATAGCAATTATAAATGTAAGAACTTGATCAAGATGTATGAAAATGCAAAAAAGACAAGCCTCATAGAAAAGATCTAGAAAGCCTGGAGTGATGTATGGTGGAGATGCTAGACTTGCCAGTCCCTACATCAATGCCTATGGTATGATGCCCTTACAAGGTCCAATGTCAAGCTTGGGTTTAGACTTCTAATTAAAATTACCCTTGAAATCAACCTGTGTCAAGTCACCAGATAATAGTTTGACAAAGACATTGTGGAAAAAGGATGGACCTGAGAAACAAAGTGAATAAAGAAAAACCCAGTTGCTAAACCCAACTAATACCCAATCGAGATTAGTGTCTCAAAGTAAAAGTTGGGAGAAACCACACAGACCATCGCTCTGAGTACCCTAAAGACCTCTTGGCTAAACCGTATTGCTCCAGAGAACTTGTTCAACAACATTTAAGCAGACACAGGCATTCCTACGAAAGGCTGCTACTTTTAGGAATAATAATAGTAGCAATATTGGTTCAGACAGTGGTGGTCACGTGGAGGGACAAAATGGAGGTCAAAGTAAAAAGCGAGAACCAGGATAGATGAAGTAAGAAGAGGTAAAAAAACAAAACACATTGAAATGGACAATAAGGATGAAAATGGTTTCCTTACTGACAAAATGTTAACAAAAGTATGTACAGGGACAAATATTAGAAATAAATAATTCAAGCTAGAGATCTTTTAACCTATATGTAGACAAAGCAAAACACGACCCCACCAGAATCACAGGGCAAGATTCACAAACTTCACTTGGTAGTGTGTAAAGTAATACCAATCATGTACTTCAAAATGCAGTTCACAAACCTACAGCCAGAGACCTCTACCTCTCCTATATTTTTCTATACGGAGATCTCCACACAGGTAGACATACACATTACTAGTAAATGTCGGAGGGTCCCGGGGTGGAGGAGGAATGGGGAATACTTACTACTAATGGGTAGGTGTTTGGCAAAATATAAGGAGGTTTTGGGCTGACATTCTAATACTAAACACAGGCCCACAAAAGAATAAGACAACTGGAAGTCATAAAATATGCTTTCTAAGTTAACTACAGCTTTAAGGGTGTCGCAACAGCCCAGACTTAGGCTAACTATGGTACCGCACATGTCTAACCTCTGCAACACAACCCACTCTCATAGAACACACCCCATGCGGAATTAATGTTAAATCAATTAAACCACATAGACATTTAAAAGGATATAACATTATTATTAATAAATAATTCATTAATATATTCACATTTTTTATACACATTTAATTTGATGACTTAAAGTGCTGTAAAATGTTATTTTATTATTTGTAGGTTAATGATGGAAACTGAGCAGTTAGAACTAGAGAATAAAATTCACAACTGCAGTTAGAATACTTAGAGCTCCATGAAGGCTGCCAGAATAGGAATAATCTAAGTTGGTCTAACATTTCTATAACACAAACACGAAAAAGGGGAACTCATATCCATTTGTACCCTGGGCCACCTGCCAAAAAAAGGGTAAGAGACAACATTGACGTGGCAAAATATAACCTCATGATACTCAAGATGGGTAAGAAGTGTTCTCATAAATAAAGTAATTAAAAGTACTTGCTCTCCCATTAAAGAACAATTAATTCCTTGACTTTACATTAGAAGTAAAAATTGGATGTTTGATTTGTGACTGAAGCCGACAACCCACACACGGAGACATGTAGTGGTTCATGTGGTGGTCTCAATAAAAATGTCATTGGTTCATTCCTTCATTCATTGCAGTAATAAGGTCCCGGACACCTAGACTAATCTCGATGTGCTGCAGGGTAACTCTGCAGACATTATTGTATTCATGAGAAGACGCTCCTTGCTGCCGAACGCCTTGATTGACTCATTAGGCGATTGTAGTTGCATGTATGAAATGTGTTGCTCTTGATGTAGAGTATTAAAGGAGTCGCAGTTAGTGTACCATGAAAGCACAGCTGTGCAGTAATGTGATAATACAATTAATATTTTTAGTACTTGAAGAAATTGTGTAGTATTATCAACTGATTGAGCTCTTTTCCAGAGTTATGATTTTAGTACCTTCAAAATAAAGGCAAAATGGAGAAAGAAGACTACAGATGACTGTTTGGTTCCTCTGAATGAGTAAATAAGCACCCAAATGTTTGTTTATTACATTTAGATTATAAACGTAAAAACAGTTGCTGTCTTTTGTAATGTTGTAGTCATGTAGTTTCAAAGTGAGCAAAAGATAATCGTAAATCACTGCTAAAAGCTAAATATGTAGCTAATATTGAATGAATATATTCTCTTATTACTTGTAATTACATTGCTCGAGCTCCAGGAGACCTGCTTAAAAGTTAGTTTACTGGCTCAACCTAATCATGAGACCACCTTCTGATTTGATTCTGCTCTTCGTGCGTTCTGTCACTCAACAGGGCTCAGTAGTTTCTACTATAAAGTGATCATCTGCTGTGCTGCCTGCCTGTTTATGGTTCACTGACCACTCTTCTTTGTTCAAGACCGTTCTAGTCGCTTATTTCTTGAAGATTGTGGTATATGTTTCTACCCATGAACTTTATTATTTCACAGTGGGAATCAAACTTAGTTCTGACTTGTCCAATGGAATTACCATTTGTTGCACAGTTGACCCTCAAGACTGCCACTTTGGGGGCTGGGCCAAAGAGTAACCGGTCCTGTTGGTCTGCCCTCTCTTTATTTCATTTTGCCCATACAAACTTGTCGCGCCTTTCTTCCAATGGTGGTCTTTGTACAATTTGTTCCACTTGCATCTTTTTTTCTCCTCATCCTTCCAAGAGTATTGGACCCAGACAACCCACTTCTTTCTACACTGAGCGGACGAAATCGAAGCTGGTGGATGGCCAGCTTTTTGATAGGCTTTGTTGGGGCTATGAATGACAAAAGGATACCATTCATACTATTTTTCTTTGGGTCACCCTTTGTATTTAAACCTGTTGTGCATTGAGCATGGAAGACCCTCCTGATGACATTCATCTACAAGCTACAAGGGCCCTGCTATCTTCCACTGCCCTTACAAGGGGTGTTCCTTGTGGCTGATACCTGCAGCGCGGCCATTTGGTCCTTTTTGCATACCTTTGCCAAACATTTGTGCTTCGTGGCTCATATACAGAGTGGTGGGTAATGTGTTACATAATTTCTTTGTTTATTTGGCATTAATCCATCCTGTCTCCAAATAGTTACTGCTTTGGGATTCATTCATAGGGAGGTTTGAAATCTACAGGTAGAAATATCCATCATTAGAAAACGTTATTACCTTGGGTAACAATATTTCTGGTGGAGGACAGATATTTTGTTTGACGCTACACTCTTCTACATCCTCCCCTGATTATATGGTGCCATTTGTAATACATTTCCAAGGTATCTGTTGTACCTGGCTCTTTTTGCAGGGTCTCCACCAGATGTTTGCCTTCTGTGGCTGAACTTGTTCTTGTGCTCTCTCCCTAAAACATGCTACAATTGGCATCTACCTGACTGGTACATTTAATTTACTTGTAAGTCTCTAGTAAACGGTACTGCATGTACATCATAACCTATAAATAAAATGCTACAAGTGGGCTGCAGTGCTCATTGTGCCCCTCACTAACGTACCCCTTTAAAACATGTCTGATGCCTAACTCTGCAGCCTATAGTGCAGATTTAAACTGCCATTTCGACCTGGCAAAATAAACCTTTTCCAGCCCTAAACTTTTTTTATTTTTTTATATACATACGTCACCTCTAAAGTAGACCCAAAAGGCTCATAGGGCAAGGTGAATTGTATTTAAAAAGTAGGACATGCGTTCTTAAGTTTTACATGTTCTATCTCTCCCATTGATTATCACTGAGTTGAATTATTACATGTTATAAAATAAGTGATAACTTTTGATTGGGAGCAGTTAGAGATATGGTGTTTACACTCAAATGAATTATAATTCAACATTTTGTGTCACAATCCTGAAAATGCCACTTTTAGAAAGTTGCTATTTTCTTGTCCCACCCATGTGTGCCTTTTGTCAGTGTCCTGGGTCACATGGCTGTGAGCGGCTCTGCTGTTGGAGCTTGTGTATTCCTTCCAGACAGTTACAAATGGGTCTTAGATGTGGACAGGATGGGCTATCCCTGCAGGATCACTGGAAGGAGTTGCACCCAGCTCCACAAGCCCTTCATATGAGTCACACACCTGACACACGCACACACAGCTGAAACAGACACCCCCACACATACACACACACACACACACACACACACACACACACACACACCTGACACCAGGCCTACCTGTCTAGTGTTACCCCAAACTTCTTCGAGGCTTGACAGGGGAGAGAAGAAATTTCCAGAACCACATGTGGGGGGTTTATTGGGAATCCTTCCACTACTAGCACGAGGTATAAATAAAGAACCTCCAGAGCCACTCTTCAGTACACTCCTGGACCTGTGCACATTACTGAAGGACTGCCTTGCCAGAGGACTGCCCTACTGCTTGAGAACTACCCTGCTCTCTGAGAAGGAAAACTGGACCTGCTCCATTCATCATAGTGACTCCAAGGGTCAGTTGACTGACCTCCTATCGGAGCTATAAGTTCCAGAGGCCTCTCTGCAACTGCCCGGGTTACCTACTGCACTGGACTTGCCTGAGCCCTGCTATCCTCTGCTGGAGTGAGTTGCTAATCTCTAAGAAGTGCTTCCCCAGGTCCTGGACCCCTGGTTGACACCAGTTGAGCTCCTCCTGTGCCGAATGGTGAAGTCCTGAAGTTTTCGGCTTTTCGCGGCCGTGAGTGGGCTTGTTCATACAATGCGAGGCTCCTGTGCACCCCAATCTTTGCACTACAGCAACCGCCTATGACATCCAGCAACATGAGATTTGTACTTCGTGCTACAGCAACAATAGGCTGCGGTGACGGCCAACACGAACCTCCAGGAATGACCACCCATACCTCTTAACCAGCTCTTTACACTACAGTGATAACAGGCCACGCTGCCTGGCCTGCTCTTCGCGTTACAATGACAACCATCCGTGACGCTCTCCCTGCTCCTCTGGGCCTCCTCCACCTCGAAAGCATCACTTCGCACCAGACTTTGAGAATGTAACTTTTTCAGCAAGACTAACCAGGTGACTTTATGAAAATAAACTCTATTTTTATAAATTGCTTTGGGATTTTTCTTGTGTTGTGTTTTCACTTTATTACTGTTTGGTGCTGCATAAATACTTTAAACATTGCCTCTAAGTTAAGCCTGACTACTTTGTGGCAAGCTACCAAAGGGTTAGGGACAGGTTAATTTAGAAACGTTTAGTGGTTTGCCCCGACACAGATTGTGGTTTTTGCCTGAGTGAGGCTTCCACCCCAGCCAATAATCCAATTTCTTTCAAGATCCAACTTGTATTGTTTTGTTTGCTGTTGTCAAGCTAGCCTGCTTTGTCCTTGTAACCCTCAGTTGAGCATGGAATAAAGTAAGGCATTGACGCCAGCTCTCTAGGGTGATAATTCCATTGCCAACAGTCTGCTTCCTTTGTCTGGCTACGAAGCTGGCTACGAAGCTGGCTTTTATCCTGATATACAAAATGCCAGTTACCTGAGCACCTCCGCTGAAGAGGGCACTCATCCACAAGGCTCCTAAGAAGGAGCTTTCCTCCTTTATCACAGAGGTGTGTAAAGTGAATTAAGCCTCGGATTTGACTTTACTGATTGAGGAGACCACGTCTAACATTTTGATGGAAAATGTGCATGTTACTTCTTCAACTGCAGTTTTCTTGCTTCGTTTCAGTAAGGCTGTTCTGGACCTGTTCTTGACTGGCTGGGAAAAGCCCTATTCAGTTTACAGGCAAATGGCTATTTGCCACAGACAAATGGTTATTTGCCACAGACTTGCTCTGGGTGACCCAAATTCTTGCCCTTGCACCCATCGCTAGAACCTCTGATAGTTCATGCTTCTGGAATGGGAGTCAAAATGACTGGATGCTAAGGCCAGACGTTTTTGCTTCAAACAGCCTCATTAGAGCAGACTGCAGTTTTCTACTAGGATCATATGTCCGTCCTCTTTTTTTAAAAATGTATTTTATTTATTTATTTATTTTTATTAGAAATTGTATGTTTGCACAGTACAGGCATTTCAGGCACATACTCATAGTCAAACATGGCATTGTTACAGCAGAGACACATTCCAGCACGTTCAAATCACAGGTGTACATTTGTAGCACATTCCAGCATGCATTTTGTACAATAATTTTTAAGCCCTTAGTCTTCCCCTGAATCCCCACTGCTATCATCTTGGTCTGGTGGTGGCTCACAGATATTCCCCCTATACTTGTTCCACGCCCCTCATAGTCTGGTCCATTTTCTTGGGCACCCCCTGCCACTGAACACCGTCCTTTCTGCTATCATGGCAGCGTCCATGTCAGTACACCATACTGTTAGAGTAGCTCCACCCCACCTCTGTGCTATATTCCGTTTGGTCACCATCATGCCCATTGTGACCCAACTCTGCCCTGCACGTGTAAGGTCATTTGGCTCCCATATATTTAGCAGGCAGCGTCTGGGCTCAGGTAGTATCGTGACCCCCTCTGATTGTGACATCGTCCTCAGCACTTGTGCCCAGTATTCCGCTATCCTGGGGCAATCCCATATAGTGTGGTAAAAGGTCCCCTCCTCCCCGCATCCTCTCAAACAGTAGGGGTGAGCAATACTCCCTATTTTATTTAGGGTGTGTGATCGTATAAATGGAACAATGTAGAATGCGCAATTGTACAAGCCTGAGGCACGAGGGAATACCTATCTACTTCGGGGATGCCAGCGCTTCCTGCCATTCGGAGTCATCAAAATCTCCAATATCACTAGACCATCTTTCCCTCAAGGTTCCCATCGGATCGGGCAGATTATTCACCAGTCCACGATAGGTTAGGGAGGTCGCCTTCTGTGGCATATAGTCTGTTAATAATCTGTCCTCCAGAGGGGACGCCTCTAGAACCTCCGAGTCAGGTGGGAGCGCGGCCATCAGAGTATGTCAAATTTGGTTATAGCGAAACATTTCAGAGGGGGCTAAGTCATATTGCTGTCGTAGCGTATTGAAGGGAATCACTCCTCCTTTTTCCCATAAGTCTCCGACCGTGGAGATCCCAATAGCATCCCAGCGATCGAAACCCTTGCTGTGCCTGAGTTTTCCCATTCGCTTCGTGTCCCACAGCTTGCTGAGCTGTGTGAGCACCCCCTGCCATCCTATCTTTGCCTGAGCTGTGTGCCATATCCCAAGTGTACGCCCCAGCGGTCCCAATTTTGTTAGTGATAGTTTTTTATCGCAGAGGGTAGCTAGCAGGTCTGCGACACCCAACTGGTCCCTATCCGCCTTCAGCGCCGGGTCTGTTTGCGGAAGATGTACCCATTGATTGATCACTTTTAATTGTGCTGCCCAATAATAGAGTTGCACATCTGGGAGCGCAATCCCTCCGTCGTACCAGCTGCGCACCAGTTTCGCTTGTGCAATACGCAGCAGTTTGTTGCCCCACAGTAGATTGGATACTTGTGCCGCTACTGCTTTAAAATATGCAGGTTTGACTGGGTAGGGTGTATTTTCCAAAATATACAAAAAATGAGGCAACGTCATCATTTTAAAGAGTGCCGCCTTTCCCAAGCAGGGTGAGCGGTAGAGTTTCCCAGTGCCGGACATCATGCCTAAGACGCTCCAGCGGTGGTTGAAGATTCAAATTATAAAAGTCTTCTGCATCAGCTGTAATGTGGACCCCCGAGTGTTTAAACATACTTGCCGCAGTCTTCAATGGGCAATTGTCCGGAAGACAAGGAGGAGAGCCTCGGAGCACATACATGGTGGACTTAGACCAGTTGATAGTGTATCCGGAGGCCCGCCCATAAGCCTCGCACTCATCTAAAAGATTGATTAGAGAACGCCTAGGGGAAGTGAGGTACAGCAGGATATCGTCAGCGTAAAGGGAGATCTTATCCTCCCAGGTCTCAGTCCATCTAAAGCCATGGATCGTTGGCTCCCACCGTAACCAGGCCGCCAAGGGCTCCAGCACGAGGGCGAACAATAGCGGCGACAAAGGACAGCCTTGGCGCGTGCCATGCGCCAAGGGGAAGTCCTCAGAGATGTGACCATTAACAGTGACATGTGCCATGGGTTTCGCATAAAGTAGTCGAACCCAGGCACAAAACTTTGGGCCGAATCCCAAATGTCGCAGTACTGCGAAAAGGAAGGGCCAGTGAACCATATCAAATGCCATATGTGCATCTAATGAAAGTATCACTGCCGGCTCTTGCCCATATTCCGCATGAGCAAGTGCCCCGTGTAGCCTTCGTAAATTAAGTGCCGTGTTTCTACCGGGCATAAAGCCCGACTGGTCCTGATGGATGAGCTTCGTTAGGTATGGCGTAAGTCTCACCGCCAATAGCTTGGCGAGGATTTTGGCCTCTGCATTGATGAGGGAGATGGGACGATACGAGGTGCATTGGTCTGCCGGCTTCCAGGTTTCAGGATGGCTACTATAGTGGCCGTACGTTGGTCTGGCGGGAGATTTCCTGTTTGTAAGCTTTCCGCGAACATGTGCAGCAAGCACGGGGCTAGCGAGCCTGCCATGCTTTTATACAATTCGACCGGTATGCCATTTGGCCCTACCGCCTTGCCCGACTGCAACGCTCTAATGGCTGTTTGCACCTCCTCCTCCGAGAGGTCCCTCTCCATGTCTTGTGCCTCTTCCGGGGACAGTTTGGGCATATCCAGTTCCCTTACATCGGTCAACGCCTCCTCCTCTGAGATCGTTGAGTTTGTGGAGTAGACTGTCTGGAAGTGTCGTGCCAGCAGGTCCACTATGGCGTGGGGGATCCGTTGTGCTACTTCACTCGACTGTGCTAAGCTGGGCTACCCATCTGTCCCTTTTCTCTTTTTTGTCCAACCACGCCAGTAGCTTTCCCGCCTTATCGCCAATGTCATATATTTTATGTTGCGTGTGCGCTAGTTGTTGTCTGGTCAGTTCCGTCAGGTGTTCCCTGTGACGTCGCTGTGCTAGGTATAAACTATGGGTCGGGGGTCGGGTCTCTAGCCTGTCGGGCCTCCGCCACCGCCAAGTCCACCTCCAGAGTCTGTAGTTCTAGTTGTTTCTCCCTCTTATTAGTTACTATGGAGGATATTTCCTGTCCCCTATCATATGTCCTCTTTTGAAGAAAAATTCATTGAATCCAGATAATCTGGCTAGCTACTCTCCCAACTCCCAGCTGCTTTATATGGCTAAACTGCTGCAAAAAGCTATTTTTCATCATTTATCTTTGTTTGTTAAGACAGTCTTCTACATTCTCCTCAGAAAGGTTTTTGCCTTTGCCCTTGCCCCTGTACCGAGTTGCAACATGTGTATATGCCTATCTATGCTTCCGACAATAAAATTCCAGCAGCACTGATTTTATTAAACATTTAAGCAGCTTAGGATACAGTGAACCATGAAATACTGCTGAACAGGCTCATTGAGTATTGTGTGAAAGCTATAGCCCTTTTTGGGGCCTGTGAGAAGGTAATTTTAAGTATTGCTTCTACCTCACGTAGATCTTTCTCTCTCCTGTCTTGCAGTTTGTAACTTGTATGTGTCTTCTTTAGACCATCTGTATCAATCCGTGGTTTTCTAAAAATTTCTGTATGCTAATGATGCAGAACTTATGTACAAGATGTTTCTTAAAATGCTGCTGTTCAGCTGTGTGTGTGTCTTTCAAAGCTAAAGCATTGGATGAGCTTTAATCATCTTAAAACTTCACAAAGACAAATCTGTGATTCTTTACCCTCTCAGACCTTCCTCTTGTTGACACCTCCCAATTTGCCAGATCGTGTTCCATCCCCCCAGCTGTGAACCCCCCTTTACGTCCAACCCTTTTCTTGTAGCTTCCACAGGGGTGGCTCCTTGACTACCACTAACTCCACTTTCCTTCGTGGGATGGGAATTTGGGATTTCTATTTATTTAGTTCTCTCTCTTTCTTTCTGACTTTCCTATGCCTCGCCTTCTATCACCCTACCGTCCCACCATCCCCTCCCGAGGATATGGCAAGTATAATCAACCAGGTACACCTAACCTTTGGTCCCTCATATCATCCAGTGATGTAATATGTTCCCATCTCTCCACAGATACTCCCACAATTTATTGAGACAAACAAATATCATACCTATTAGCACTCTTAAGATCTTATCGCTAAACGCAATGGGGCTCAACCATCCGGGGATATTCTCATAAACTGAGACCAGAATAGATAAGGATATTGCCTGAAATCTCCTGAACAACTGGCACTCGGAATTGGCTTGCTTCCCTGACTCTGTTAAAGAAGAACATTGAGGTGTCACGGTCTTTGCCAGATCCACAGGCATTAAAATAACTAAGAATATACAAGAATCAGAAGGCTGATGGGTCATCTCACAAATTTCAAAAGATAACCAGGAGCTTTTTATTATCAACATATATGCACCAACTGCAGATTGCCCAAAATGTTGGTGACCTAAACAAAAGGTTAAATGAAATTCCAAATGGTTCAAACATTCTATTGATTTTAACTTTCCAATGGTCTAGTGCTAGATAAACTATCCCCTTTGCAAACGTAGATCAGGGAGATCCCACACAAATGAAAAATGTATGCACTGCACACAAACTAACTGATAAATGGAGGATTTTCAACCCAACAGGTAGCAAATTTACTTTCTACTCAAGCCCACATAGCTCCGACTTAAGGATCAATTATATCTTGACTAATCGGAAACTAACTTCTTTCTGTTGTAACCCCAGGATTGAACTCATCATTATTTCAGACCACGCCTGTATATAAATAGACAATACACTAACCAACGTCCACAACCCTGACAGACTCTTGTGCCTCAATGATACCCTACTAAATGGCCCCAGCTGCAGAGAAGAAATAAGCTCTGTAATTGCCAATTACTTCAAAGAGAATGCTTCTCGGGATACATCTCCAGAAACACTCTGGGAAGCCATGAAAGCAACAATCAGGGGTTTATGATCAGTATTATGCCCAACAAAAATAAGACCGCCAACAAAACTTTGGAGGAACTAGAACTAGAAAGAGTAAAACAGCTTGAGCGCCTCCTAGTCTCCAAACATTCCACCAAAACGATCCAAAAAGTCAAAACCCTAAACCAATATAATAAACTAATAGGCGAGAGAGCTCACATAGGGCTAAACACCAACAAAGTGAAAAAACTATGCGAATTCAACAAGGTCAGGAAATTCCTATTTTACTACCTAAAAGTGAAAAGCCAGCGCTCCTCGATCATTGCAATCAAAAGCAGATCAGGTAAAATAGAAACTGAGTCTAAGAAAATAGTAAGCTGTTTTGCACAATACTACAAAGAACTCTACAATTCAGATTGACACCCATATATCCCAGATTGTGAAAAATACCTCAGAAATAATAATCTCCTTTCAATTAAAGAAATAGACCAATTCACTCTGAAAAAACCTTTCGAAACAAAAAAGATAGATAAGGAGATAAAAAAAAACCTAAAACAAAGAAAGCACCTGGGCCGGATGGCTTCATAGGCCACTTTTAAAAAACTTTCCAACCACTACTTGCACCACACCTAAATTCCTCTTTGCCTTTCGTGCGACCAAAGGCAAACTGGACTGAACTTCACAGTTGTTAATAACAGACATCCACGAAAGACAACAAAGACCCATTAGATACCAAAAGCTATAGAGCAATATCCCTACTCAACATGATTGTAAACTATATGCAAACATTTTAGCTACAAGATTGGAACAACTGCTAACATCAATAATACATCTGGCTTTATAAAAGGATGACTGGCCTCTAATAACATCAGACTCTTTGCTCATGTCCCAGAAAAAGCTCCTGTCTTCCACTCCCCAGCGATAGGCAAAAAAGCCTGTGACAAGGTGTCTTGGCCCTTTCAAAGATCGATAACCCATAAATTGAACCTGGATCCCTCATTCGAGAAGATGGTTGTGTTAATAACCCATGGAATTATATTTGAAAGATTCTAATGGAGGTCTGAGGGCCACTAATTCCATTGAGTAAGCATGCTCCTCACCCGACCACCTGCTTAGAAAACACTCCTTGGCTTATTCTAGCTTGTACAGGGAGGTGTACTGGCGTTGCATTTTAACTGGGTACCTGCCACTAAGGTTAGGGACCTCAGAAGCCACAATAACCACCTTTACAATATGAGGCCAAGTCAGCTTACACTGTAAAGTAACATAAATATTACATCAGAGTACAAATGGAACTATGCAGGTTACTAAATTACTAGATATATATGAATATCCGGACAGACGGTTAGGTAGGATCAATAGCCAGTAGTAATGTGAAATAGTTGTTCTAGGTCAAAGGAAATTGTTTAAAAAATGCTTTTAATTAAAGTTTCTTCACAAGAGTTCTCATTGTCCCATTGTGTAAAAAATACAAAATATTGTGCGTATAGCACAAGTGTGACAACTCACAGCTCAGCTCAGCTCAACTCACTGTGCCAGAGCCATAAGCCACATTGCTGCAGCCTTCTACTTACTTTGCATCGCTGTCTTTTATAGACAAATAAAGGAGAGTGGAGAAAATCTCACACTGTCTGGCGCGATCCACCCCTCCTCCGCTTATCACCAATTGTCACTTGTACTTGCAGCCTGAAAGAGCCAGGCTAGAGCCGCTTGGTCCTGCTCAATCCCACGCCAACCTATTGTCCACCCCCTCTTCCAGGCTACCGAGGGAGAGGAGCTGAACAGTAATGGCACTAGTAAAGTGGCTACCAAAGATGCAGGTGCGAGTGTCCAGAGCAGGAGGAAGAACAGGTAAACCACCAAGTTTCTCCAAAACCCACTTTTGAGCAAACCATAAGAAATCCGAGATAAATTAACATGCAGTTTAGTATACAGTTATGCATGCAGTTAAAGTGGGACAAGGCTGGAAGGCAAGCGCTGCTGCAGCTGAGTCATTCAGCATGACGTCTCAGTGTTTTTCGCTTGGTGCAGAGTATCTAACTTTGATCTTGCTTTGGATACTGACATGCAAGGCTAGCTTTTAACTTTTAGAAGAAGTGTTCCAAGTTGTTTTATTTCCCTTCTAGTTTTTTTCGAGACACTCTCAAAATGTAAAGATAGGTTACAGTATTTCTGCACACTAGAATTGGAGTAAGTCAATTTGTATTAAATGGTGGTGACGCAGATAGGTTATAAATGCTATAGTTTGTAAAAGTTTGCTAAATGGGTTCAGGCCAATGGCTAAAAGTGGGAAGATGAATACTGGCCAGTGAGTATCCAGTATAACTCCTCCAACATACTGCTGAGTGCATAGGGGATATATTTCAACTGTTTTAATAACTGTAGTGCCAGCCTTTTCTTTAATGGAATGACAGCTCATTAGTTCTAAAAACTACTTATAAGTGCAGGCACCTTCAAAGTTGAGGAGTTTGCTGTAGTCTGGTGCTTTAAAGAGATAATCACATAGGTGCAGCTGGTTGTTGAACAACAGTTGATGTGTTGCTTAACACCTAAGCATAGCAAATGTATCCATCACATCCATGACTGTAGATTGTCAGTTAACTAAGGGAGCTACTGATTATCCTGCTCCTGATTGAATATGTTTCGTTGTTTACATAAAAATCCACTGATACAAAATTAGCTGTCTGAAAACACTGTTTTGGGTGCGTTGTATAAATAAATGGAAGACTTCAGGCCCAACCACAGTCTGGTGTTGTCTTTTGCTCTTCACATGACTGTTGGGGTTGTTTTCTTCCCCCAATGGCTCTTTTGCACCTTCTTTTGGTTGACGATGTTGTCCCTCACATAGTCGGTTGTTTGAGCTACTGTACTGTCTGCCGATAGTTGTTGTCTATTCTGGCCTGTTCAGAATCACTTATCTGAGTTTAAATACCAGGGACAGGGCAGACTTTTTTGATTCGGTAGAGAGAATTTTGCTATGCAATTGGAATAATTATCTCTTGAGACATATGCTGCCTAAACAGGCATGAATGCAAACATTTTGCAGCAGTAGGAAGAATATGGAGTATAAAGTTGCAATATTTAAATAGTGCTTACTACACCACGTGAGGCGCTGAAATGCTTGCCTGCGTGGTTAGCATGCTACACTGTGCGTGGTTGGAAGTGTGTTGTCTTTTTGTTCCAGTGTGGGAAGTGTTTCTATGTCATGTGTGAGGGCCACAGAGGTAATGTTGGGGGACCTGGTACTTAGCAGTGTGATGGATGAACAAGTGTGAGAGACAGGCATGGAGTTTATGTTTTTCACTAAGCTGGCAGCTCTGAGGGTCCCTTTATGGTATTTCTTATGTTCAGAGTTCACTTATCTGGTTACTATAATGAATTGTCCATTCTGAGACATTATGTTTAAAGTTAAGGGTCCTGACAGGCATGGGTTCAAGGAAGAAATGGTGGAGGGATCTGCTGGGATGGACTTTAGTATTATCTTTCTGTATCATTCAATCAATAAGGATCTATAAAGCGCGGCTAATCCCTGAAAGGGTATCCAGGTGCTTGCAGGTCCCAGAGGCTTATTCGAACAGCCAGGTCTTGAGGACGATTCGGAATACCGGAAGTGAGGTGCTGGCCTGGAGGTGCGTGGAGAGGTTGTTTCAGGTCTTTGCTGTGATGTGGGAGAAAGAGCATCCTTCACTTCTGCTTCGGTAGATGCGAGGAGTTATATGCAAGTGAAAGGGAGGCAGAGCATAGTTTTCTCAATGGTTGGTTGAAGTTGAGGCGGTGGTTAATGTAGGCAGGTACTTGGTTGTGTAGAGCCTAGTGTGCAGGGGTCAGCAGCTTGAATTGGCATCTCTTCTGTACAGGAAGCCAATATAGTTTCCTGAGGCGGGTTGTGATGTGGGTTCGTTGAGGAAGCGTGAGAATGAGTCACTATCTGATTGTCATTGTGAGATATCAAGAAACTGTCATAGAATGTAGCTAATTGGGACCTGCAGTGGTATACAGAGTTAAAATCCTTTGTTTGCTAGCGGCATGTGGTAGATCTCTTCAGTTATTCAATGCCTGTACAGTTGGTGATGGGTTTATTTACTGTGTACTGTTACAGTACTAGGAGATGGGCATGCCCCCTAGCTGTTTTGTCATATGTGAATCTAAGAGTATCATGCAGTAATAGGGAATTATTATGCAATCTGTATGAACTACAATCGACTACCCTACAGCTGAGTGATACGGTATTACCCCCAGGTCCCTACGTCCTCGACACCTTCATAACAAAGTGAGATAATCCATCTCACTGACAGAAAAAAAGAACAAAGGAATGCTGGACCTACCCTCCCCCTCCCGCTAGGAGTGCATAAGCGTTCAGGTCCCAGCATTCCCTCTGTTCTTTTTTTTCTGTCATTCTGACAGGGATCTTGGACGTGACAGGAGCGTGGGCGCTCCTGTGTTTGCTGTGCTTTCGTGGGGGGGCTGATGTTCGGTCCCTCCGGTGGTACTTGCCTCTCCCTCCCTGCTGGGCTTGGGGGGAGTGGCGCGGGCTGTGATGGATGTTTCCCGTGCCGCGCGGCGGTGGTAATACCGCGTGGGCTCCGAATTTGCCCGATGGCCGCCCATCCTGGTCTGCCGGCCTTCCTCCATGGCTTGGTATTTCAGAGGGAATGCTGGGACCTGTGCGCTTATGTACTCCCAGCGTGAGGAGGAGGGTAGGTCCAGCATTCCTTCGTTCTTTTTTTCTGTCAGTGAGATGGATTATCTCACTTTGTTATGAAGGTGTCGAGGACTACGGGACCCGTAGTAATGATGATTACCGGTAAGTAATAGGACATTACTTTTAATGTCGGTTTTATATTGTATTTGTATTGCAATTGCATTTATTTTGCACTTATAGCCTCATACAAAGTGCTGTAGTGCCTTACACCAGGCAGCACGCTGCTTTGCAGATTTTGTTGGTCTTTTTTTGTTTATTGTTGGTTATTTGGATTGGTCTTGTGCTCTTAAGAAAAACAATCTCATGCATTTACTCCAGCTTCTATATGGTAGATTAAATGAATTGGAATTAACTGTGAACTTTAGTGGGAGAATCAGGCATCTGGCCTGACCAATTCAACTGCCTAACACACAAACAACTGTTAACTATTGCATGCTCAATTAAGTCAAGATCCCCACTTGATCCCACCCCTCCTAAAACATGTATGCTAACTAAATCAACTATTTTACAACCTCTCCTAGAGATATCCAATAGTTCATTTACCCATGCATGGATCCTTTTAGAGTGGAAAAAGGTCTTGATGGTCCCTTTACTGAAAAAGCCCAATGCAGACCATTCTAACCTCTACAATTTGTGGCCCCTAGCTCTTCTTTCTTGTGCAGTCAAGATTATGTAGAAACGTGTTAACCAACTGCTATTGGGTTATCTGGAAAAGCATCACATCTCATCCACTCAGTCTGGCTTCCGACCGGCACATGACACCAAAAGTGCTCCGCTGTCGATCCTTAATGACTTGAGGAAGGCAGCTGACAAGGCAAAACCAGTAGCATTGCTGCTCCTTGATATGTCAGCCGCGTCCGATACAGTGTCTCACTTCATCTGCTATTTGATAATATGCTTCCTGGTCTCAGATTTTATTTTATTTATCTATCACATTATGTGATAAGTTATACAAGCAATTTAATTATATGATCTTGGGTCTCTGTTTTATTTTATCTATCACAATGTGTAAATATGTTCATAACAATTGAATCAATAAGTGCTTCACTATTGAAATATTGGATAAATATAAACTAAATATAAATAATTAAAAACATATTTTTTTAACTATAAATTTAACATAAAATAAAATGAAAAATACATTAATTGTATGTAGAACAACACTTTAAAGTCTGAGCTTCTAAATATTTATCCATACATGTACATATGGGACTTTATGTAACACAACTTTATAACTCATGATTATTTTCCATATACATGTATACCTTTTTATGTAGTTATGTAGCTATATATTTATCACTTTACTCCCACTTAGAGAACAATAAAATCAACTCTCTTCAACACACTACTCTCACATT
The DNA here is from genome assembly GCF_964261635.1 of Lissotriton helveticus. Classification (NCBI taxonomy): domain Eukaryota; kingdom Metazoa; phylum Chordata; class Amphibia; order Caudata; family Salamandridae; genus Lissotriton; species Lissotriton helveticus. The sequence continues at coordinate 889,238,304 of NC_136071.1, read as the reverse complement.
GTATACCTCTTAAAATATATCCTCTACCTCCACTCTGACTCATCCCAAACCTCATTATACTACTATAATCTCCCAAATAACCTTCACTAGATTCTTACCTCCTCAATCCCTTCTTTTACTCATCACAAACCTCTTTTCACTATCATGATCTTCAAAACAAAACCTTCTAGATTCTTCTCTCCTTTATCCTATTAAATCCAACTAACAGAATCACATGCCCACCACTCCAATTAAGTACTTATGTTTCCCATACTAATCCTCCACTAATCCACGTTGGGTTCTGGAGTAGCGTGCTACTCACTGAAAAGTGCTGAATGCCTCATCAGGGGTAGTAAGTGCCATATAAATATAATTACAATTGCAATATATACATACAGATAACAGTTTCCATACAACTTATAGACCCATATATCTCCAGAATTGTGCATACCCGTAATAAGAGCTCTATAGATTAATATATATGCAATGATTTGCAGTTTTGCTGAACATGGACCAGACTGGCCAAGGTCTGCGAGCAGTGCACCAGTTTGCTGTTTCAAATGACAAACCTTAAACACTCAGGCAATAGCTGGGCTGCAGGTGGCTTTTCCGACAGAACCATGAGAGGTTAGAACACAGGCCAAGGACCCCCTTTCTGCGTTTCTCAAATCACAAATCTGTTAACATTTCATTGACAGTGAAGCAGATCTTGCCCCGCAAGTAAAGACAGAGGAGTAGATAGCAAGCCATGGAGATTTATTAACAGATTAGCAAAATGACATCTCACATCAGTTCAATACAAAATACATCGATTTTCTCTTGGATACAACATGCATGAATATAATCCAAGTAATACAATTAATAACATGAAGGTTTAGTATATCAAAACCATCAAGCACAAAGCGGAGCAAAGGCTCGTTGCCATGAAGAAAACACCCAAATTCTAAGCTAAAGTGGTGGGCAAGACAGGGATTTGAAAAGCTGTTGGTATCAGCAAATATAGAATTGAAAGAGGAACCAGATAAACGTTCCAATTAGAAATGGAAGAAAGACAACGATTTTCAAGAATATCTTTGCAAGCAGAATAAGGAGCATTTATCTCATGAGATGAGAGAAGACGTCTGCTTGCAAATGTGTAGAGGAGTAAGATCTAACTAACTAACAAGCTTTGCACAGCTGAAACACAACATTTCATCCAAACATTACAATCTTCAGGTCGTCCTGCCAGGCGAGGGCCAATCAAAACTCAATGTTATCTCCGTGCCTGAAGCCAGTCTCCTGCTCACGAAATAATACCAACTCTTTCCTCCCAAAACGATTTTACACAAAGGAGTATCAACTTCTCAGCTTTCTCATTCACTGCAGGTGGTGAGGTTTTGGTCCAAACCAACAAATCAATATTCTGCGACCTTCAAAATGTAAACTAGCAAAGAATAACATTTTAAATAATCACAGGGTGACTTTGAAATTTGAAACAGAAAAATATTATGCACAACAAGCAGAAATACAATATCTATTTTAAAATGGCGTAGAGCACGTAGGCCCGCTCAAGCTAACTGTAAATGCACGCTGACTATCTAAAGTTAATCAAATACATGTATATGGTTCACTGGACTAAATCTAAATAACATGAAACTAATAAGTGACATAATTCGAGTACCAAATGATTGAATGATGTATAAATCATGTATGCTAGAGTTATTACGGAATACGGATTAACATGCTATTTAAGCACAAATGACAAAATCGATTTTGCGTCATTAACAATAGCAAACATTAATCATTTTAACAAATATTAATATTTAATGAATGCAGGCGAGGAAAAAAGCCTCAGGCCGTGGTGGCAGGTATAGCCTGTCCAACGAGGAACGATGCTGTGGCAGCAGCACAACATGGAGAGAAAACGACATGCACAGTGTGCTGGTCCAACCTTGATTACATGCTTAGTCCCCCCTGTATCCTTCTTAAAATAGCTTTGCCTCTATTGGGCTGTGTACAGGCCACGCCTTATAGCAACCGTGCAGTGAAAGAGTCAGAAAGTTACACACTAGTGTACATTAGCAGGTTGAGCATGGGAACATATTGAGTCCAGGTGAAAGAGACTGATTTTATATTGGCATTACAATCAGACCTTCCAGGATATCGGGATTTTGTGAAAATTATGCGATTTGTACAACACTGTCTGCAGAAATTGTCACAGTACACTTTTTACACAGTTTCACGGAAGGTGTTTTGTCTTGGGATTTAGAAGGGGTGACGTTTAGATTTGAGGCGGACAGGAAGTTACAGCGTGGTAACTTCCTGGACACGTCACGTAAACTGTAGCAGTGTGTTATTGTATGTCTGTAGATTTTGCGGTAATGCAACCCTTTGTACATTTTGCAGGAAGAACCAGTTGTTCATCACATGACAGCCAAAATAGTTGAAAATGTTTGCACTACAATCTCCTTTCATGCACAAGGCTTCATTAAAGGGGAGATTGGGCCTTCATTATGGTACCTTTTCACACACTCCACAGTGGATTCTCTCCGGATCACTGCTATATCGGTAAGAAAGTTGAGTTTGGATGATTAGATTATCATTAAACATATTTTATGTGGGTTCTGAAAACACTGTTTGACATTCTGTCTCGTTTCATAATCTGCTGTATCTCTTTGATGGTATCTTTATGAACTGATCTTTAAAATATTGCAGAGTTATACATTAGCAACAATTTATTATTGTTTCACTATATTGAGGACTCACATAGAAGGTATGGACTCAGAGCACTTGGTTGCAATACCGAGACAAATGGATTCGGAGAGTCGGGGTGAATCGAGTTAGTTAATGCTTCTGATTGAAACCTCCTTTCCGCAGATGCCCCGGCATATAAAATATCTGCCAAGCGCAGACTTGAACTGGAAATATTGTGATCAGTCAGTCCTACTCTAGAGTGACTCTGTCTCCATAGCAATGGTGCTATCTGGAATGTCTGCGCCCCTATACCTCTGTTTATTTTCTCTGTGCCACCCAAGCGAGTTGGAAGAATGCCATTTTTTACCCCCTTTTTTGCTGTTTTTGAGGCAAGTCACACCAAAAGAGTCCTGGTTTAAAGTTTTGGAAGGATTTTTAAAACATACCCATAAAAGGTCAACAGAGGCACAATATATGGTGCCTTGCCCACGATCACAAACATTACCGCCAGGCAAGCTATGAGAAGGTCACCGACGTATTTATAGATTTCAATGGTAAGGCAAAGGAGCCTTCTTTAATCTTCCGGTGGGCAGATTTTAAATTCGCTGTAAAGAAGCAAATATGTTGCACTTAGTTTATTTAAGGATTACTCCAGTAAAATTTCCAGTCCCCACAACTACTTATCATGTGTTATAAACACACAGTTGAGGAAGAAATCCCAGTTGCTACTCATGCCCTTGAATGCCTACTCCGCGTATTTACTTGCATTGATAATTTGGAATTAAGTTAGTGCTCAATGCCGTGTTCAGACGAATGGACTAAATGGGTGCTTAATAATTACAATGCTAAGTGCAGTCTTCTAAACCGTTAGTATATATGCTGCGAGAATTGCATCCCATTCCTTGTGCCCCTCTTGAAAAGCAAGCTTATTCTCCATGCTTGTGCATACTTTCTGAAGTCTCTTGATCCCCTCTTGATTGATATCCTTGGGATAAATCCCATGATCTTTATCTGTAAGTGTGCTCCGGTAAAATTTCCTGTGTGCATCTAAAACATTTAGTCAACCCCCCTTTTCCCAGCAGATTGGTGTAAAGAATGTATCTGTTCTTGGATTGAGGGGTTCTCATCTCAATCCAAGTTTGCTTAGTAACAACCTGAATTGGAGAAAAATGTCCGATTTGAAATATATTGAGCATTGCAAAAGGCTCGCTGGATGTTTGGCACCCTCAACATTAAATAAGTGACCTCCTGTCTAGCAGGGAAATAGGCAGCTAAATCCATCTTTCCACTGTAACCCTTTCCCCTATAGCAGAAGAGTGCTGGAAGATGTACTCAATATTATACTCTATACAATAATTAATGTCTCGATATTCAATAATATATACATTTTTAAATGGGTTTAGGCGACCACTGGAAGGTAAAGCCCTCCCAAGATCTGGATCTTGTTTTTTAAGTGGGAAGTAACACACGCTGCGCTTGTTAGACCACATAAATGTTCAGATTGCTTAATTATATCAAGGGGTATGGATAGGGTTAATTTCATACGAGTATAAGAAGATGACAGTATTGTCACTGTGCATATCTTCACCATAGTTTTTTAGGTCTCGCCTGGCGATGCAGCGCATGCACTGCCCACCTTGGCGAGGCCTATTGTGGTCGGTTTGGTGGGCGAAGGGGGACAGGACATGTGCACGCGCGCATGCAGAGGACAGGAGTTGTGCACCCACGCATGCAGAGGACAGGAGCCAAGCGCTGGTCTGAAGCCAAAACCGGAACAAATATATCCGCAACATTTACAGGCTGTCTTCTGGTGTCCTCTGCTGGCTCCAGCTGAACTGCCTGGAACACTTTAAGACTCTCCAAACTGCTTTCATTTGAAATACACAGGCATAAAATGCTCGCTTTGTTTTTTTCAAAATCAGGCTAACCACTTAGCACTATACAGTAATATAAGGTGATATGATCTGAAAATGTGAAAAAAATGCACGTTTGTTGCTGATGTTGCCTTTCCTACAAGTAGCCAGACATGTGGTTTTTCTATTTTCTGTTTTTAATCTACTTATTTTGAGTTGACCGGGTCATCGGGCGTCAGAAGTTTGCGAGCCAGAGTCCCGTGAATGGACAATAACTATGAGGGCCTGGGAATAACTGGTGAAAATCCGCATGTCAGACCTGCAGCCCCTGACCCCTGCATTGCAGATTTAATGGGTGAGGATCCACCCCCATTAAAACCGGACACAGAGCTGTCAGACCCAGCAGTTGCGTTTCCGGTAACACCAGAGGACTCCTAGTATGTGGTGAGTGGGTGAGCGGGGTGGGGGGAGGTCTGTATCCTGCCAGTGGCACCGGTCCGTCGTTCATATTGTGGGCATTATTATCACAGGTTGTTAGAGTGCAAAACTGATCTGTGGTATTTTGATGCCCAGCTAGTTTTGAGACAGTATTGGCCTCTGAAAACTCAAACTAACAAGCCTTTGGAGTCTGTGTACCAGAAACAAGTTCATGAAACTTGTGCTACACGTTAGCGCTGTCAGTACAGCACATGCTCAGTAAATCCCCACTCCAAATTTTCAATTCTAAAAAGATCAGTATTTGCCAGGGCTTAACTGTGCTTCAAGAAATAGTTTTGACCTTCCTTCCTGAGCCATCCTGGGACCCCATGAAGCTAAATACTTTCTACCTTCCCCTTATGTTTGGCACGTGGACACTTGTCTAACAGTTTTTCATTTGAGCTAGTGGTTGGAGATAAGGACGCATGCACTCATTTTAGGTGACTGACTTTTTTCCTCAACAAACTGATACAGAACAAGAGAGAACAAGCATGTGCAAGGCAATAGGTCTCGCATTTACGCATAAAAAAACGAAAACAAAAATAAAAGGCATTGTTATTTACAATGTCAATAGCTCAAACTCGCGTAAATGCGAGACCTATTGCATTGCAAATGCTTTTTTTTTAACAATACTATTTGTGGCTGCATGCTGTCTGTAAAACAAACTCTGGCCAGTCAATAGCTACGTCCAGTATTACACAGTTAATTCCATCTGTGAGGAGGAAATATTATTGATCATATCTTAGCACTATGGTCAATGTACTCTCCATGTAAGAGAAACGGGTCATATGAGGTCTTGCATTTACTCCCACAAGTGATGCAATGTTTATTGATTCCAATGCAGGTTCTGCCCGTGAACCCCAACTCTAAAGAACATTATCCCATTTAATAAATAAGACTGTCCAATGGGTAAACCCTTTATGTAAGGAGGCCCAGGCTCTGTTTTGGGGACATTAATATGGTCTCACATGTTGGCTGGTTTGGACACTCACCTAAAATATCTAACGGATACTGTTTTGGTGTGAACTTGAGGAAATCTGGAAAACTGATTGCCTCATTCAATAGTGTGAAAACGTTTTTAACACATCTATCAGTTCTCTCTGTGGGCTACTTTTACAAGCCTTCTTTCAGGGTGAAATCGTTTCAAAATTGGCATGCAACTTCATCTTCAAACCTTCTGTCTTTTACTCAGTCTGTGGACTTACCTGTTTCTAAGCCAACCTTCCAGGCAATGAGCATTCTTAACAATTGATTTTCATCCTGGGTTCTCCTGAGGCTCTTCATTGACTGTCTGCAAAAGAACAGCCCAAGAGGGTTCCTGTACATTCAGCGCATCCTTTTTTTGGAGGACTATAAAAGCAATGTGACTCGATAAATCTCCTGGAATATAGCTTGTCCTTGTTCAAAGTTTAAAAAATCATGAATAGCGAAGTTACATCCGACAGTATAAGAGACTTCGCTTACAACTTATGTGCATCTCAATGGTTTTGTGTCCTCCTTTGTTTTGAGCACCCCCTAATTTCAAGTGAGTTAACTTAATTTAGACTGTGTTTAAACTGACCATCCACAGACATATTGGAGTATTTATGTTGTTAAGCTAAGGAATGCGAGATACCTTTTATAGCAAACATAATAATAATCTTTTTCGCTTCAACTATAGAGAATTTCGTAAATTAACAACAAACAGTTGCTACTGTTCATCCTGATATTAATTGCAGGATTAGAATCTATCTTGTCATTATTATAGCTGGAGATCCTAAATTGAGGGGTACTTGAATCAGTGATAATTGACTATCTTAGTAGTTTTATTTCAAGATATCGAGATTGTGGTCAGGTGGAGCTTGCCCAATGCTAATGAGGTTAATTGCAACATGTATTACTCATATTAAATTCATTCTAAGTTAGTTTGGCATTGTTAACCAGATTCCTATGTTAGCTGCTCTTCCAGTGTCTACACCAATCAGGGTGCATACATTTGTAGCCTAGTTATTCTTCCCCAGAAGCTTAAGCTGAGCTTCTAATTATTAGAGGTAACCAAGGCCAATGGAAAATAACCAAATAGTAAGGCACCTGCGCCTTGTGGCATTCAGAGTAACTTTTCAAAATTAAATGTCAAGCTCTGGGCTCCCCTGATTACCAATGTTCTCAATGCAACATGCTCCCTCTGTCTTTCCGCCTCTTGGTTTTAGTAATTGACTACAGCTATCTTTAAGAAGGGAAAAAGGCAAGATCTTGCATGTTATTGACCTACATCTCTTAGTGATTCTACAGACAGTCAAAATAGAATGTAGAGTTCATTTGATCAGCTGCCGGAGGTGCTGGAACGGTATTTGGGCTCCTTGACAGAAGGTTATTGTAGAGAGGCTTGTGCTTCACCCCAAAGAGTCTGCGATTCCTTCTCAGGTTAAGGCCATACAACAAAAATTCCTGCAAAGGGTTTATCATACATGGTAGAGCCTGTGGTAGATGTGGTATGGTACCTTCTGCAGTACGTCTGAGGTGCCATGCTCAAAGGGTCGACTTCGTAAATGCCATATCGGTTTGCACAAAATGACATCCCTTCTGGGAGGGGGTATTGCATGTTTGGGACGTATCCTGGGCTGGATGCTCTTAGCACATCACAATCTTTGGCAATAGATATAAATTAGTTCTGAAGTGTTTAAGTCTTGTTGAAGGTAACAGTGCACAGACTTTGGCCTTCTTTTATTATTTTGATGAACATTTTGCCACCTGCACTATAGTGCTTAAGTAAACAGTACCGCAGGTATGGTTGGCAAAATGCCAGAGATGAGCGGGGGGCACGGGGCAGTAATCTCGGGAAAAACAACAAAATCAAGAGTATATCAGTGTTTGTCCGCAAATTGTGGCTAACAGGTTCATCACCACAGCTTGAAAAGATGCTGAACCTCCATCTTTGGAGGGGTGTAAAAATAGCCTAGGCCTGTGTTTGGAGCGACCCATATGTACAGTAAGAGGAAGCCCAAATAAACTTTACAAAAATCGATTTGTGCCCCTATAGAGGTATCCTCCATGAGCGTATTAGTGGGAGATCGCAGTCACTGGACAATGAAATGAAGGCCTATGGAACATAGACAATCTACAGCAAAACATGTGAGGTGTTCATGTTCTTTCATTTGAGGGTGGGTAGGCGAGCATTTTAATGGAGATTTAGCTGTTTATAAGTGCATTAAATGTTACTTGTATGTAATGCTTAAGGAGTTTATTGGAGTCTTATGTTTGATGATTGCAAGAAACAAAAATAACACAATGTTTGATAGAAAAATAGCATGTAGAATCTGGAATTCATGAGATTTCTGTCCAAGTCTGTGCAGTTACTGCGCATATCTAACAACTTTTTTCACGCATGTGTATCATATTGTTACTGATGTTTGTACTGCTTAACTCTGCTGATCTGAAATGTGTGAGACCATTGTAAGCATAGCTGCCAAGGTTCCAGAATGCGATGTGTGACATTTTCATAATTTCAGTGTAATTATGAGTGACTTTTCAACGCTTATGAGTGACACTTTCCCACGAGCTAAATCAAGCAGTGAAGACAAGAGAAACATAAATTACACCCAATTGAGCAATGAGACACTTTAAGAAGACTTTAAAACTCTTGCAAAGCTCCAGAAATGGAAGGGCACTTATAAAGTAAAGGGGTGGCAAGGGGCAAGCTCAACGGGGAAGACGCATTCTACCTCCCTGGTGGAAAGACTGAGCAGCATGGACCATGCACATGACCTAAAGTGGCTGCTTCTAAACACTAACATCAGACACAAAAGAAAGACCAAAGTCTAGGAAGTGTAAAGCGACCCGGAAATAACTGTTTTAAGAGGTATATTTTTTACAAATATATTTATGCAATTGGTGGGACTCGGCTAAGAAGTGCCCAAATTGGACACTCTGCGTTATAAACAGCCCTGCCAAGTACCACACTATCATGTGTTAAACTAACACATTTCAGTGTGGTGGTCCACATCACTGCACTGAAATGCATTGTCACGTATTTATAGCGCCTCCTCAGCGAAGTCGGAGCGCTACTTAAGACTGATGGGTGTCTCTGCTTACACATGTCATTTTACACCGTGCAATGTGCACACAAGTGACCATTAAGTTTTTATAAAGCAAACACAATAAGATGATGGACTGAGCGCTGAAACTTTTTAGATGCTCATCCCCAGTCACTATTAGATCTGGGTTAAATCCATCATCGTTCTTTTGCTCACTTCACCACCCCATTTCAGACCCAGCCATATGCACATCAGTCTTGACGCTGTGCCTCATGGGAACACTCCAGCCCTAACTGCTAAGCCAGGTCCTCCCTGGACCGGACATTTAGGATTTGTGGTGAATCTGCTGTGCTCGTGTATGAGACTAACATGCATACTTTTAAAGTACATTTTGTAAAACATGCCTCAGTTGCGAATACCAAAGTGGGACACTTCCTGTTAAAAACACATTAGTAGCTTTCTTCAAGCCCGGCCCCTGGCATCTCTGCCTAAATCGTCCTGGATGATGGTTGCAATGTGAAGGACCGTGGTTTTTTAAGCCGACGGTCAGTTATCATTATTGTTTAATTGTTTTCCAGTGCATGCTGGACTATTTTCCATAGAGCAATTTGACTTTAGAAAAAGGCCTGAATGTTCCCCCTTTAGAAAAAAAACGATGTGGATGATTCTAAGCGTCTTTATGACGGGCATAGAAGTGATGTGCTGTTCAGGTTTTTAATATTTGATGCGGTTTGTTTAATATATATGGCCGCAAGGTTGAGGGTCATTCACATGCAATAGAATAAAATAAAGTTGTTGGCTATTAAAACTTAATAGTCACTTGTGTGCACTTTGCATTGTGCTAAATGGCACATGTAGGCAGAGACACTCATCACTCTTACGTAGCGCTCCGGCTTCACTGAGGAGGTGCTATAAATGTGCGCCAATGTATTTCAGTGCAGCGATGCGGACCACCACACTGAAATGCGTTCATCTAACGCATGATGCATGGTACATGGCAGGGCTGTGTAGTATATGTAAAATATAAGAATCCGTGGAAATAGCTCAGCTTGAATAGCCTCCACAGATGTCAAGTTCACATGACACAATGTTGTGCTGTCATGGTTGTGGTGCCAGTAAAAATTAAACACATGCTGTGAGCCAGATTTACGAAATTCCTTTTTTACATTTCCTAAAAAGCGAATCCTAAGAAATCGCAATTTATGAAATGCAAAATGGAATGTACAGTAACAGAGATTTTCTAATAGCAATACCTACTCTGTAGGAATCACTATTAGGAAATTGCAAATTTAGTAATAAAAAAAACAAGGATACCTATGGGCCTAAGTCCCCCCCCCCCACTTGATGCACTTCAAACATGCATTAATGGGGGGAGTGGGGGGTGGAAGTGTAGCTCATGTGTGATGCACCTCAAACATGTAAAGCGCACAAATGCCCTAGGGGCAAGTGTGCGCTTCATGTCACCTTAAAAAAAGCATTTTGGGGTTCTTCTTTCTAATTGCACCTGGTTACCATCGACTTGTAGAATAGACATATAGCTGCAGATTCCTTACTTTAGAATCTTCCCCAGTTGCGAGATTGGATCCAGAACTTTTTTCCCATAGCATGTCTGTGGATAGGTAGAGGGTGCATTGCAACTCCATATCGACGTCATCCACCCGATGTGCCGTCAACTGAGTCCATATAACTCTTTCACCAACGTCAATTCCTTTTCTGCAATTGCAACACGGATCCGGAGTGGTTAGGGTGCCTTTTATTTGGCACATAACAAAATTTTGTAGAAAACAGTGTGGTTTTTGCAATGCCTTCAGGGTTTAAGCCCTGTGTATCTTGTGACGGACAGATGCCGATCACAGATACTCATACTATCTGTTTGTGGTGCCTTGGAGAACACCCTGATCATGACTCTGAGGAGTGTGGTTCCTATCAGCGCCTTTGGCCGAAGCCATTGAGAGAGCGCTGTATAAAACTTTTGACGGCACGACTAGCTGATGCACCACGTTCTTTTGAGTCTTCGTCGAAGTCCAGAGACCAGTGAAGGAGTCGTTCGGTTGAGGGGCCATTTCCTTTAACGTCAAACAAGGCTCCGACGTTCCAAGGATTGAAACAAAAATTATTTTCCCATGCCGTCTCCCAACCTTCGGTTGCAGAGCATTCACAGAAGTCCACCCCTCATCTCCCTAAATATCCTGGAGCTAGGGCGACTCTAGCCTAAATGCGTGAATATTACATTTCCCTACATGAAGTCTTTGGGCCCCCCCTCTGGTGTGAATTTGTGTCCTGACTGCATCTAGTTCCAAGGATTGAAACATAAATTATTTACTGATGCCGTCGCCCAACCTTCGGTTGCAGAGCATTCACAGAAGTCCACCCCTCTTCTCCCTAAATATCCTGGAGGTAGGGTAACTTTAGCCTAAATGCGAGAATATTACATTTCCCTACATGAAGTCTTTGGTGCCCGCTCTGGTGTGAATTTGTGCCCCGACTGCATCTTCACCGATGGGTATGCCCTGGGTGACAGTTGGGCCCTCTGAATCCATTGTCAAATTCGAGGTGGCTCCGGTGCACAACCCTTCGGGGTTCACGCGTTCGGTTGGGATTGGGCAATGACTTCGGCGGCGCTGAATCCATTACTCTTTCCGATGTTGATACGACGCTGCAACGGTGTCAGATGAGGTGCCGATGGAGCCGTCTTCTTTAGGCAACGCTCCATCTGCCCTTATGCAACCTGTTTCTGCTTCCCATATGGGATTGCACAGATTTCCAGATGAAGGGGAGAATACATGGTGTCAAAACCCTTTGGGCACTGCAGTCCAGCCTCCTTTGGAGGAAAATTGGCTGACTGAGCTGGGTGAGGCTAGGGGACTTGCGTCCTCTCCAGTTTCAGATTTAGATTCTCCACCTGGTATGACAATAGAGGTGAGTTCCTCTTATGCAGCGTATTGTGGAGAGCAATTGTAGTTTTAGGTTGCCAGCTTCCCTCGGTGAAATTGGCCAAAACCCCTATGGTGGATGTTCTTCACCAAGGTGAGACGGGGAAGGAGTCTTTACTCCCTAATAATGAGTCTCTACATGAGCTTTTGTTAGGGGCTTTGGCGAAACCCGTATTGTGAGTTCTAGTTGATCAGGCCATAGCCTATAGGCATTTACCTGCCCCTGGCACCCAGTTTGTTGTGTGCGAAATCCTACCACAAAAGTACTGATGGTACAGGCTACCACCGCTTCGCGGGACCCTAGTGTCCTTGCCTTGGTTCCACCAAATAAAGAGTCCAGATGACTAGAGCATTGGTAGAGGAATATATTCTTTTCCGTTAGTTCGGCATTGAGGTAGTTAAACACAGCATGTTTTTTGGGCAGATTTTTTCATGCTGTATGGGACTCTGTGACGCATCGGCTGCCTTCTCTTTCAGAGGAAGCCAGAAGGGAACTCCAACAGGTGGTACAAAATGGCCCAGAACCAGTATAATTGCCTATAGAATGGGGTATGGACACCACCTATTTAGTTGGAAGAGATATGGCTCAGTCACTTGCACTCCGCAGACATTCACTGGGTTTTCAGAGCCTGTACAGGTTAGCCTGAAAGGTATACTGTTTGATGATGTACATTTATTTGGTGAACATGCTGATTCGACTTTACGGTGATTCAGAGCTGGTCGGTGTGATAAAGCCTCCTAGACAGGCCTTTGAATGTTCTGGTGGATTCTTTCTTTGTGACTTGTGCGGAAAGAAGAGTTTAAACATGACTGAGTTGCAATATGTATTTTATCTGGTGACAACCAGTGTGGTGTTTCTGCTTAATGCAGAGGTTTATGGTTGTTTAGATAATGTCGAGGTTATTTACATGTTTGTTCATGCCCTTAGTTTCGGTCATTTAGGATTATAGGCAAAATTATGGGCTGCAGAATTCTTCTTTAAATATTCTTTAAAGTATATTCCACGATAAGTGGCTTTCTTGATTATTATTTACTGCTTGGTGCAGAAGCTGTGACTTTCTCCTCCAGCTCTGACGAAGACAGCTTTTCAGCTGTTCATTTGTGTTGGTTTAATTGAAACTTGACACTCAGGACTTGCAGTTTGCTTTACTCAGAAGAAGAGCTCACGAGTTGATACCTTCATGGTATGTGCTATACTCTGTGTAGAATATCTTTTTAATGCTCTGGTTAGCATTTCTAAATATATATGTGCTGAGCTGGGATTGCTCAGCGTGTGTACTATTGGACCCTCATTTTGGGGTGCAGAGTTCTACCCTCTGTGTCTGGTTATTTCTCTGGCGTACAATTTCATATATTCGTGAAGTTGGTACCCCTTATTAGGTACTTGTGATATTTGTACCTATATAGGAGTCTCAGTATGTATGTTCTACCTATTTATAAGAGTGTTTAATTTCAATGATCCTCTTATTAGTCTTTGTTAATATGATGACGTGTCTCTTAGACTTTTATATGGTATTTGTGTGACCCTATGCTTCATTTATGGGCATTCATCAATAGACTGATGTGCCATTAATGGGATAGTACAGCACTGAGAGTGTCTATCCCAAGAATCCTTCTGATATTTTCACAGAAAGTAGCTGGTTGCCGACGTTATTAGTTTATGGAGCTTCTGCTGTGCCCTTGATAGTTCCTTTACGTGTAGGTGAAATATGTTGTTACTTATGATTGTTCGTAACAGTTCTTAACTTTTGTTAGTTTGACAGCATTGTTAACCAAGAGCTTCTATTGTGAGCCTTAAGACACTGTGTTATTCTCATCAGGTTCTGTCTTACAGCCATTGCTGTTTGATTGGCTCTTCTGCCCCTTTGTGTGGACATGTCGGTGTGTACATGTTCCTTGAGCAGGATTGTTTGATTTTTCTGAGATTAGGTCATGCTGTTATAGGTCTCTAAAGAGACATAGTCTCTCGGTTGACTCTGTTCCTTGTATCATGAAGGATACTTGATATTCTAAACTCTTTTGGGGTTGTTATAACGCTTCACGTTGTTCCTAAAGATTTTCTTCTTTTCTGAAGGACATTTCCCTCTAATGGTGTACCTTTTGATCTCTATGAAGGTGCTTATATGCATTGGTCTATGAGGGGAATAGGCGTCTGCCTCATAGCTTCTACTTTTTGTAGATTACTTTTATTCCTATTTTACAGAATTGTTGCTCTTCTGGAGACAGCTCTTTTCATCATTATTTATTTATTTTAAAAGAGAGTCATGGAGGGAGGAGGTAGGGGAGGGGCAAGAAAAGCAACGGGGAAACAAGGAAAACAATGTCCAATGTCTGGCTGGGTAGGTGACGGCCGAGGGGTGAACCAGAGCCAACTCCTCTATAGCTGCATAGGACAGCTCCACCGGGCATCGACCAAGGTTGCTAGGGCACCGCGGTATGAACAGACGGTTCTGAGGATAAGTGAAAAACAAGTTACAAATTACATCAGTTACAAGGGCATGTTACACAGATGTTACTAGAGCATAGAATAGCACAAACACATAGAAAAACAATGTTACACGGTCACATGAGTAAATAGATAACAGAGACACATATCCTGGGGGATTAGAAGATATGGGTGGGGAAAAAAAAAGATAAGGAATGCAGCTCCGGTCAGGCAGACTATCAAGTGGAGAGCCACTGGGATAAGAGGCAGCCACAGGAATAAGGAGGGCAGGAGATCGCAGATACTGTGTCCAATGTGCGGCTGGGTAGGTGACGGCAGAGGGGGTAAGCCAGAGCCGTTCTCCTCTATAGCTGTCTAGGCAGCTCCACCGGGCATCGGCCATGTTGCATGGTCTCATACATGCATGGAAATGTGTTTGTAATGATACATTTTTAGAGGCTTTCATTTGACTGCAATTTTGCAACTTACTTAGCGCTTGGGAGTTTGGGTAACATTTCTAACCCTGTGCATCCTTCCACTGCTACCTGAGATTTGTGCTTTGGGATCGCCCTGGCTGGCTCTTCCCTGAGGTATCAGAGCGCGTTACATGAGGACAGAGTTACTTCAATTAAATCAGTTCAGAAACAAAGACAAAGCAAAGCTAAACATAGAAACAGTCCTGTGGAGCATAGAGGGCCGTGGGGGACAGGGAGATAGAACTTAGGGGGAACATTGCAAAGTCACAGTAAGCAAACAGTAGTAGGGAACTACAACAATTACTAGGGCACAAAAAATAAAGCCTTGCATAGGCTACCAGGGAAAGAAGAAACGTGAGAACAGATCAGAAGAGAACACAAAGGGGGAGGGGTAAGGAGCCCGAAACTGGACAAGGGACAAATCAGGCAAACCGACGGTGAGGAACAGCTAAACATCATGAGTCACATAAAGACAAAGTCAACAAATAAACCAGACAGGTCGGGGACAAGGAATCCACGGCATCTGGGGTCGGCCTCAAACACCACGCTGGTGTAACCTGGCTGTGGAGAGGGTCAGAAGGGGGGGGGAATTGATGTCTCGGACGATCCTCGTTGTCAAAAGGAGAGAAGGTGCCCCGTTATCGTCCCCGGGGCCAGCCCCAGAATCTTGGAGCCTTCCAGGGCGTCCCTTCACACCACCGCCTCCTGCTGCGTGTCTGGAGGGGGGGACCCAATGCCTTGATTCAGTCCAGGCCACTCAAATGCTCCAGGGACTGGGCCTTTCTGTTCCCTACGCGCCCAATGCTCAGGGCTCCCGCCCCCTGCTCAGGCTCTTGCCGCCGTGAACTGCCCCTCCCCCGGTTCTGCAGTTAGTACTCGCTGACTGCTCAATCCCCGGCCTCGCGTAGCTGCGCTGGCCGGGGATTGAGGGTCATTGACCTGACTAGTTGCTTGTAGTTGGGTTCACACTTTGCGAAGTGTAGCCCCTAGATGACATAAACAAATTGATGTTCATTTTATAGATCTGTCAGATTCTTTTACATTGGAATCCTTTAAGCTTTCCAGTTTCAGTATGGGGGACTTTTTCTAGATCATCTGTGGGTCTCTATAGAGTAAGGTCATATACTAACCTTGGTTTTCATTAGGTTATCAAGGTTTTTCCTTTTCATACTTAATATCTTATTAATGTCTATACTACTTAATGATGGTGTCTCAGGCAACTTTCATTACTCTGATGGGTTGGATGGCTGTTGCTTTCCTAAGTGGTTTGATCCCACTATAGTTCCATAATGTTATGTTCATATTGTCTGCTGATTATTTAGTTTTAGTTTTATA
The DNA here is from genome assembly GCF_964261635.1 of Lissotriton helveticus. NCBI lineage: Eukaryota > Metazoa > Chordata > Amphibia > Caudata > Salamandridae > Lissotriton > Lissotriton helveticus. Next base: position 889,222,140 of record NC_136071.1, on the reverse strand, counting down.
TCTATATATATGAATTTTATTTTGTTCATACATAGGTGTTTATTGTACTACTATGTCAGTACATATATTATGGATATCCTAGAGGTATTTGTATTATCTCTAGTTCGTTTTCCTAAGGAAAGACTGCCTCTATGCCAATAGTGGCTATTGTCTTCAATTTTTTTTAATTGAGTATTAGTTATGTTTTCACCACGGAAGATGGACCTTTCCCTTTGTTTTTATCGAGCACTTCTGGCCACGACAGGACTTTTTATTGCATAGAAGCATTGTTCAGTGATATGGCCTACTGCTCTGTGTTCCACAAGTACTGAACACTCAGTTCGGGCCTGTATATAAGACCAAATGGGTTTATATTCATAGGGCTATTTGGCAAAATTGTCCTATTGTCAGGGATAATATTCTCCCCATGCTTTGTGTTTTTATGACTTTTGTTACTGTGGTCCTGTCCACAGTTATTCTGTGGTGAGAATGCATGGGTTTGGACCCTTTAAGGGTGCAAATAGCTTTATATTCATGTTGTTGGTTGGCTTCTGACGCAGATTTGTCAAACTAGCATGGATATTCTATTCCCAAGGTTTTAATGTCTTATGGCTTTACTTACCTAGAGTTCCTAACACTGGAATTTATGTAGTACAGAATTGTATTGCTCACCTACATTAATGGGAATTTCTGGTCTGTTTTCGTGTTTTCGTTGGTCTAGACCTGTTTTGTTCTAGTAAGAGACTTTTAATGATATCAGTTAGCATACCCTCCTCCAAGAATGACATGAGTTTGGTATCTAATTCTAAAGTAATAAATCTGTGGCTACATGTCTCTATCAGATGAGCAATATACTTACTTTCGGTAATGCATTATCTTGTAGAGCCAGGATCTAGCCCCAGATTACTTAATGACCCTTCCGTCCTCCCCACTCTGCGAACTGAGTCTTCTTTGGTCTCACACAGTTCATTGTGGCATTCACATCCTAAAAATTAAAATTCTAATCAGTGATTATCAGACATAAGGTTGTCTTTTATTTTAGCTCAATGTTTCAATATGCTGTTTCTAAATGTGGCTCCACATTTTAAGGGCAGAAAATAGTCACGGAAGAAATTGACAGCTCATCAGTGAGGGTGTTATATGTACTCGGTCAACGTCGCATCCAGTGGACATTGTTTTTTTTGTTTAAATTTGTTTATTAAGATTTTCACATTTCCTGATGCAAGTTGATATTGCATCATTGTCATGTCACGACATTCATTTACAAGCATTCGGTTAGCAGTATTTTCCTCAATGCATTTAGTGGTCTCATCATACAGCAATACAACTTGGATAAGGTAGCTTACATCTGCCAGGGAGTCATCTTCCAGTTTGGCTCAACATATTTTGTTATGTCATGTGATGTCCTGTTGAGCTTGTATCCCGGGGGTGTGGGTTGGTGTTTCGCCTTCACGTCTACCTATGTAAGTCATCCCCATCAGGATTCGGAAATGTATTTCTTGCCGAATAGTTTTGGTTTAAAAAAATGCCAAAGGGGGAAAAAACAAACCTATGAACTGAGGGGGGAAACCGGGTTTAAGGGGGGAATGGGAGTGATCGGAGTGTGCGCTGTGGTGTGCAGTAATGTGACTGGCTATAATGTCACGCTACGGTATCGTCACGTGTGTAGGGTTGGGGATGAGGGGCAGTCTATGGGATCGTCTAGGGGAACATCTGAACCTTCTTGAACATTAGTTAGGTGATGAGTGTCCCATGGTTATATCGGGGAGGCTGATATCTGTGCTATGGGAGATAGAGATAGGTGCTGGGATTGAAGTTGTGAGGCCTCAGGTGTTGCTGCCGTTGTCGTTTCCTGTGTAAATTGAAATAGCAAGTGTGCCCATTCCATGGAGATGGGGTGTTTGCGCGTTCCTTTCCCCTCCTCATCTCTAAGTACCTCCTCTTCTGCTGTGCCCCACTTTTTCATAGCACCTATCCATGCCTCTGTTGGGAGTCCTGCTGCGGCTCGCCAATTCATGGCTATTCCCCTCTTCGCTAGTAGAAGAGCCAGTGACGCAAAACACCATTGTAATTTGTCGGTTTTCTTTCTGCGACAAACTCCCAGGGCGCATGCCTCCCATGTGGGTATGTTTGGGAGATTTACCGTCACTTGGAGTGACTGGTGTATCTTGTCCCAATACTGTCGGAATATGGGGCAATCCCAGACATATGCTTAAAGTCTGCGTCCTGGGTTTGGCAGCGGGGGCAAGCAAAATGTGTGTCAGGGTAAAAACTGTGTAACCGGTGAGGGGTTAGGTATGCTCGGTGTAGGATATTGAATTGTATATTTTTGAAACACTCATTCCTAGAGACCTTTTTGGGGTATTCCTGCACTTTTTCCCATTCTTTATCATGGAACACCCGTCCCACCTCATCCTCCCATGCGTGTCGTAATGTATCTAGGGAGGTACTGGTCAGCTCCCGGATTGCTTTGTAGTGCCAAGTAACCAGGTGCCTGCACGCGCCCATACGAAGGATCGTGTGTAAGACTGGATGCGTTGGGGGCTTCCCCTCACGGAGATCCCAGTAGTGTCGGCCGCTATCTAAGAGTTGTCTATGTGTAAGGAATTGTTCCGGTGGGAGGTCGTACTGTTCCGTCATTTGGGCGTATGTCCTTAGCTGTCCCTCTTCAAATAGGGATGCTACCTCGGTCTCATTGTGATCCGTCCATGTTTGGAGGGCCTCCGTGGTATAATATTTGTCCTTCCGGGGGAATCCCACCAGTGGGAGCAATGGGGAGTATAGTGACGTTCCCTTTGGCAAGCGGTGTATTCGTAGCATACACTTACAGGCTATGGACACTTGTTGGGAGTATGTGTGCAAGGGTTTGGTCCCGGGCATCAACAACCTCCAGATAGCTGGAAGGGGTAAGCGATCCTCGTCGGTAATTTTTTCTCCTATATGTCATTCCGCTATCCAGTGAGAGAACCATTTCAGTTGTGCCGCGAGGAAGTACGCCTCAAAGGACGGTGCTCCCAGGCCCCCCCCTCCCCGAGTTGTGGGTAGTTGTAGTGTGGATAAGACTTTCCTATGCCGTCCATCTCCCCAAATCAACACTGTGAGCAGCGTATCTAATTCCAGAAAGAAGGAGCGCGGCAGTATGGACGGAAGGTTTGTGAAGTGATACAGCAGCCGCGGGACCATAATATTTTTAGCGATGGCTACGCGCCCAATGGGAGCCAGGGGCAATGTTTTCCAGAAATTGACCGCTGCTAGCAGCCCAGCTAATGTCCTCCGGTGATTCCCTTCGTATAGATCTTCGGGGGAGTGATACAGTCGCAATCCCAGGTATCGAGGGGCCATGGCACTCCAGGTGATCGTCTGGGTTCCCACTGTTATGTTGTGGGACGCCAAGTGGGGACTAAGCGGGAAGATCGTAGATTTGTCCCAGTTGACCCTGAGAGCAGAGGTCGCTTCAAAGTCCTGCAATGCTGACCATATGAGGGTGAGATCCCTGGTAACATCTTGGACATAAATCAAGAGATCGCCTGCGTATAACGATACACAGTGTACCAAGTCAGCTATTGGGCTTCTCCAGCCTTCCCCCTCTCTTCTTAATCGTATTGCTAATGGTTCTACTGCTAAACCAAACAGAAGGGGGGACAGAGGGCATCCCTGCCTTGTCCCCCGTTCCACTGGAAAAGAGGAGGAAATCAGTTTACCTTTCCTAACTCTAGAGGTGAGGCCCTTGTAGAGACGTTGCGTGTATGCCTGTAGGGTAGGGCCTACATTTTCCTTCTGAAGCACTGTAAACAAATATGGCCATAGCACGGTATCGAAGGCCTTTTCCAGAACCAAAATTAGGCATGCTGCCCGTGGGAACCGTTCTTTTGCCCTGTCCTGAATATGGAACAGCCTGCGCAAGTTTTGCAAGGTGTTACGTCTTGGGACAAACCCATATTGATCTGGGTGCACCAGCGCTGGGAGGATTTGACTGTAAGGATCTGCCAGTATCTTGCCTAATGTTTTGCAGTCTGCATTCAATAGAGTGATTGGTCTATAGGACACCGGTAATGTCGGGTCTCTATGCTGTTTTGGAAATGTCACTAAAGTCGATTTGCGGGGCGAGTGCGGAAGCTCGCCCCTGGTCAGCGCATCCGCGAACATGGCTGCTATCCGGGGCGCCAGTTGGGTTGCGAAGGTGCTAGAATACTCGAGTGGGAACCCATCCATACCAGGGGCTTTGTTGCAAGCTAGTGTTCTAATCGCGAGTGTTATGTCCTGGGGTTTGATTTTTGTTTCGAACTCTTTTTTGTCTGCGAGCGGGAGGCTGGGCATGATTGATTGGCCAAGGAAATGAGTCAGCTCCTGGTGTGGTGTTTGTACCGGGGATCTATACATTTCAGAGTAGTAGCCCTGAAACACATGTAGTATGTCTAGCTGAGAGTATTTAAGGTTCCCTTCCTTGTTTTTGAGTTCCATGATTGGTTTTACTACTGTGTCCTGCTTAACCAACCAAGCTAACAGTGTCCCGGTTCTGTTACCTTCCTTGTGTACCTTGGTTGCGTAAGTTCTGAAGTTGTATTTACGGAGATCGTGCAAGGTTTCATCGTGTAATATTTTAGCATTTGCTATTTGTGTTGGGGTGGCTACCCCTTTATCCCCAGCCTTCAATAACCCCGCCAGTTGTGCCTCTGCCTTTAGTAATGTGTTCTCCAGTGTTTTCCGTACCCCCACTTTTTGTTGGATGCAGTGTCCCCTGGCTCCGACCTTAAATGCGTCCCATTCTACTAATCTGGAGGATGCCGTGCCGGTGTTTAGTGTGAAGTTTTCCTGTATATGATCCCTGTGTGTGTGGCGGAATGCCTGGTCAGTGAGACACTCATGCGGTAGCTTCCATGTCCGTACAGGGGGGTGAGGTGGCCGCCATCGAAGAGTAATTGTGTGCGCGTCGTGGTCGGAGACCACTCTACCCAGATAGTCTGTGTGTTGTACCTTGGGGAGGAGCATTGTGGAAAACAGAAACCTGTCTAATCTTACTCTTAAATTGTGTGGGATTGAATGGAAGGAGTATATCCGCGTGGTTGGGTTCCGTGCTCTCCAAGCGTCCACTAGTGCCCAGTGATCCACCCATTGCCGAAGGTGTTCCGTCTGTTTGTGTGCTGGCGAGCGTGCCGTTGGGGGTGAGATCTGTCTACATTGACCTCTAGGATGCAGTTGTAGTCCCCTCCCAGGAGCCATGGATACGACGTGTGTTGGGTCAGTATTCCCGTGAGGCGTCACCAATATTGTTCTTGCTCTACATTGGGTGCATATATGCTTCCTATTAATAGTGGCTGACCCTGTAGCAACCCTGCCAGAAGCGTGTATTGTCCCTTTTTGTCCACTACACGTGACTGCTCCCGGAATGGCACCCCCGGCCGCAACATTAAACAGCGGGAAATATTCCCAACGCGTGGGACCTATCGTACGGGTTGATACGTCTAAACTGTAGTTCATATACAAACTTTAGTTCGTTGCTATGGGGGGTGACCGTGCATCTCCGCTGATTGCTACCACCGTTGCTGCCCGCTTGTAGACGCTGTAATAGATCTACCCAAAGATGCCGTTCTTGGTCGCTGCTGCCCATTTCAATCTGTCATCAGCGTCTATTACTGTGGCTTGTGGCGGCCATGATCGTTTGCAGCATCATTGCATCTGAGCGGGGCTTTGTCCTTTCTCTGGGTTTTCTGATCCTGACTCAAGTATTTACTGTCTTTGTCTCTCTGGGCATTATGACCATTATATTAGCGTGTCTGCTGTTGGAGGGGTTACTATGGGGGAGTCACTGAGCTTTCTCGTACCGTGTGTGCATCACTTCCATCTTATTTCCCCGAGCTGAACAGATGTGGGCCTCTGTCTCCATCTGAGCTCCCTCCCGTCAATGTCACCTTTGTTGCCTTCTATAGTGCTCTCCTGCGTTCCTTTATAATTTGTTCTAGATCTGGGGAATTGTTTGTAGTGAAACTTGTTCGTGTGTTGAGTTGCGTGAGGGTGACTTTCTTTAGTTGACTCCTTGGGTGGTTACTTGGGTGTTGGTCTTGTGGGCTTCTGGTGTGTCTCCGGGTCGCCTCGTTCTGGTCAACCCTAGCCCGTGCTTCAGCAGGGTCCGTGAAGAAATGTGTAGCGTCCTCATGGATAATTTTAAGACGAGCCCTAAATAACAGAGCATATTGTATGTTCTTTTGACGCAGGGTGCGTTTAACTTCTAGGGAGGTAGCTCTCTGCTGTTGAACGACTCGGTAATAATCGGGGAACAGCATGACCTGGTTGTCCTCTACCCGAAGCTTCCCATGTTGTCGGGCTGCGCGGAGGATGGTGTCCCTGTCTTGGTAGTGAAGGAGTTTCAGTAGAAAAGGGCGGGGTGGCAATCCCGGTCGCGGTTTCTGGGCCGGGACTCGATGTGCCCTTTCTATTGAGAAGTAAGGGGTCAAGTCCGTTGCCTGCGTAAAAGTTGCTATCCAGTCGTGATGTACCGGATCGGGTTCGACCCCTCCACGCCTTCCGGAAGATTCATAATACGTATGTTGCTCTTCCGAGAGTGTCCTTCTAGGTCGTCTGTTTTACTCTCTAGGATCTTTATCCGGGATTGTAGGTCATTCAAGACGACTTGCTGTTGTCGCACCTGTGGCTCTATACTGTGTAACGTCTTCTCCCCTTGGTTGACCTTGTCTGTCAGTTTTCTATGGTCATCATGGAGTAGATTAAAGTCTGTGGCCAGCTCGCCAAACCTGTTCTCCATGGTGACTCTGTACCGTTCTATGGCTTCTAGGACTTTGTCAAGTTTGTCGGACATGGACACCGACTGAGGTGGTCCTCCATCCGACCGGGCGCCATTGGGTTCTGGGGAGGTCACTCTCTGCTGTCCCGAGGTCTGCGCTGTTCTGTTGCACGCTGGCGACCCATGATAATCTCGGTGCCCACTTCGACTGGGGTCTTGAGTCGTGTTGTTCTGCGTCCTACTCTGGATACAGTAGACTACTGTGTCCAGCGCCTCCTGGTGTACCGTCGAATCTCTGGTAGAGAGGGGTCCTAATGGTGAGCTTCGTGGGTAGCATTGTTCCGTGTCCGCCCAGGGCAACTCACGGGTCCTATTGGTTGTGGGCTCCAGCGATGTCGCGAGGGGGTGGAGGGGGGGGGGTGTTGTTGCCCTACCACGTCCACTCCTGGCGCAAATGGGGAACTCCGATGGTCTCACCTCCAGTCGTTCTCCTGTCAGTCCTTTTGTGGACTTCTGTGTCCACCACCCCGCAGTACAAAGCCTTTCGTGGGGCAGGCTACTGTTGTTGCAGGCGGTGGACATTGTTGATATGCAGTCACGTGGTGCCCTCTACGAACGCGCTATGGGAAAACATTTTTGGATCCAGTCTTGCACCTGGGGAAGATTCTAAAGTAAGGACTCTGCGGTTAGATCCTGTCTAATAATGCATAACCGAAGTTAAGTAACTTGTTCTACGTGCGTTTAGGAATTCGCAAATCGGAAATCACTATTTGCAATTTCCTATTTAGGGAATCGTAAACGTGATTTATACACTTTAAAAAATGAATTTTTCGATTCCCTATTGGCCTTTCTACATATGGACAGGGGCGGCTCCTCCACTAGGGCGGAGGAACGTCACCCCACTGCTTTCTCGCAGTGCGAGAAGCAGAAACATAACAATTTTATTTATTTGAGTTTTATATAGCGCTGGCTAGACCCGGACGTATCAGAGCGCTTTACATAAGGATCCACAAAATTACAAAATTACATCAGTTACAAGTTACATCAGTTCAAAATAACATTTCCAGAGAGTCAGAAGACGAAGTAAATGGAGCTTAGAAGGGAAAGGGGGTGGGGTACAGGAGGGGGAAAGGATGGAGACAGGATGGATGGAGAGAGGAAGGAGAGTCTGCCCAAAGTCCGGCTGGGTAGGTGACGGCTGAGGGGGAAGTCCACAGCCCATCTCCTCTATAGCTATCAGGTAGCTCCACCGGGCATCAGTCAAGCAGCTAGGTCTCAATTGGAAAACAGAGAGCAAAGAGTAGGAATAAATGGAGCATAAGGGAGAAAGTGGGTGGAGTAAGGAGTAGGGGGAAGTGAACGATCGAGAGATGTAGTAAGGTCTGCCCAATGTCCGGCTGGGTAGGTGAGGGCTGAAGGGGTAGTCCACAGCCCATCTCCTCTATAGCTATCAAGGAGCTCCACTGGACATTGGCCAAAAGGATAGGTCTCCATGGTCAAAGGTTGGTTCACAGATTCGGTATCCTGAAGGGTAGGACGGATGGCGGATGAGTTTGAGAACTGGTCGAAGTCCGGTTTATTCTCAGAGGAGTAGCACGATGTGGTAGGGAGCACAGTGACAGCCATATTTGGGTCAGACAAGGGATCAACAGGTAGTAACAGGTAGGGCAAAAAAAACTTGCTTACCAAAAGATCATGGTGGTCCCCATGCCCTTCACCATAGACCTGGCCTTGGGGCGCATCAACCGAAGAACCAAATGTATGCAGCAGCAGCTCAGCGCCTGGTATACGGACATGCTTGAAACTTGCAAAATAGATGGGATCAATCGCTACCTCAAGATCGAATGTGGGTATGGAGCACTCCGGGCCCCCTCTGTGCAGAGTCCAACGATTAGGCATGATCAGTCAACGGGCACCACTTCCAACACGGCAAACAGGATGACCGGGGTAGCAGCGTGCTTTCCACCAGTCTTGGCCAAAAACTCCTTCCAGCTAGTACCATTATATGTTTAGTTGTAGGCGGGCTGGTGGGGAGGAGTGATGTGCCCACTCCTGAGGGCGTAATGGCTGTTTGGTCTGCCCTTTGGGGCCAGACAAACCAGTCATGCGCACTCCGCCCTTCTCCACGCAGACTGCAATGCAGCCTGCATGGAGAACGTGGCCTCCCTGAAAGCCCCTGGCTTGGCGGCGTCCCCACCGATCACAACGCTGCCATTGCAGCGTTGTGATTGCCTTAAGGGGGAGGGAGGCTGCCTGCTTCCTGTACCTGTATTTATTATTAAATCAAACCTCCCCCCCCTGATTAATGGCAGCTGCCACTGCATATGGAAAGGCAATTTAGAATATAACAGACCAAAATTGCCATTCGGTCCATTAAGAAATGCTAAATCCTTTCGTACATCTGGCCCTTAGTGTTTTTATCAAAGTGACAGACATGCAAATGAGCAGCAATTTTTTATGACAAAAATAAGTCAAGTGAGGATTAAATATGTTTTTTTATATGTTTTAGTTCATAAAAGCCACAAGGGCATCAGATGCCTTTACTAACAGCAGTAACAGCAAATGGAACACAGCAACACTATTTTTTTTTTTTTTATTTTTTTTATTGTATTTATTATGAAAAAGCACAGCACAATGTATACGCAGTCACTTGCCTACAACCCATCCCGGGCCGGCAACAGGTCTCCATGCGACAACAAGTACAAATACCATGACACATTAACATCATAGAGTCCAGTGTGAAAGTTCGTTGGAGGTCTGCCGGGGACGGGCCTCCTCCGTGGGCTCGGACCATCTGCAAAGTAGTGTGCAATTCAAATAAATTGGCAAAGCAAAACAGTTTTATATTTCCCCCCCCCCCCCCCAACCAACCCCAACCCTCTGAACGCCCCCCTCCCCTCAACTGGTCCCTCATTCGTGCTCCCCGAGTCGCCTGTGGACGTCTCTATCACCTGTGGTAGCTAGTGCGGCCTGCCGCCCTCCCCCTGCCCGGAATGCCTCCCCCCTGTTCTCACTGCTAGTAGGATGGAGAATCCCCACCATTTACAGTACATTAGTCGTGCGGAGGAGCACCCTAGTCATGTGTATCCGATGGCTCTTGCACGTCACTCCCTCTGTCTCCCCCCTCCCCCTCCTCCGAGACTGCCCCGTCCAGCCTGGAGGACAAGTAGGTCTGATACAGCCCCCAGTAGTTCTTGGGGCGACTCCCGGGCGGTAGGAGCTCACTGTATGTGTCCGACTGCGTATTGCAGTATTTCATGTCGCTAACCCATCGCTTGAGCGTAGGTAATGGCCCCCTCATCCAGCATAATGCGACCACCCTCTTCGCTAGGAGCAGTCCCACGCTCACCAGTTTCCGAACCGCGACTGGGACCGATTTTGTGTACCCCAGTAGAGCAAGGGCTGGGTCCATTGCTAGGTCCAATTCCACTATGGCGCTCAATTCAGCGAACACGCTGGCCCAATACCTCTGGACTCCCGGGCAGCCCCAGGCCATGTGCAGGAAGTCCGCAACCCGAGCCCGGCACCTCTCGCAGTGTGGGGTGTCACGGAGACCGTACCTATGGAGCCTCTCCGGTGTGTGGTATACCCTTTGTAAGAACTTAAAGTGGATCAACCGGTGCCTCCCGTTCAGGGAAAGGCGCCTGGTGGCCGCACAGCAGTAGGCCCACATGCTGTCATCGACGTGTGTATCCAAGTCAGTCTGCCAGGCCAGTCTCGCCCTCGTGTAGAGCAGGGCCGTGTGCTCGTGCCCTATCCTGTATAATCTAGTAATCAGCTTCTTTGGTGAGACGGCGTCAATGATATACACCAGTTCCGGGACCGCAGGGGGTTCCTCCATATCGGGGCCCAGCAGCTCCAGCAGGGCGCTACGGACCCGATGGTACTGAAAGCGTTGGAGCAGTGTGGGGCTCTCCCTCCGATGTGAGATCTGTGCCCACGTCTTCACCTGTCCATGCTCGAATAGGTCCCCCAAAGTAAGAGCACCCAATGCGTGAAGGGCCCTATGGACTCCCGGTTCCGCCAAGGTTGGTAGCCAGAGCGCCCATTGTAGAGGCATGTTGGGAGCGTACATTAGTACTTTATTTTGCCTCTGCAGAATAGAATGCCATGCATGGTTGGTAGACAGGAGGGAGTCTAGTACGCCAACTCTGCGGTCTTGCGGGCCACAAATGGTAGCAGGAAGCGGAGTAGGGTCCGCGAACAGCCGCTCCAGTATCACGTGCGGAACATCACGGCTGCCATGTATCCAGGTGTGGAGGTGGGAGGCCTGCGCTATCCTGTAGTAGCGTTCCAGGTCCGGGGCAGCTAAGCCCCCCTGCTCATACGGTAATTGCAGTACCTTCCACTGCACCCTAGGTTGTTTCCCGGCCCACGCTAGTCGCACCAAGAGTTTGTTCAGGGTTGCAAAGAAGGCTTTCGAGAGCACAATCGGGAGATTATTGAACAGGAACAGAAACCTCGGGAGAATGACCATTTTCATTAAGGCGATCCTCCCCATCAGGGATAACGGGAGTTTAATCCAGAGCTCCACGTCATCCGCTAGTTTGCTGTAAGCAACCCCGTAGTTTTCCCTCAGCATAACTTCAGGGTCCGTGTGGAGCATGATGCCTAGATACCTTATCGGTTCAGTGGACCATTGGAGCGGGTAGTCCATCTCGAAGGGGACCGTGACTGGGGTTAGTGGGAAGGCAACTGATTTCGCCCAGTTAACCTTCAGTCCGGAGAGCGCGCCGAACCTCACCACTTCCCTCAGCACCGACGCGAGGTTATTGGCCGGGTCCCTGACATAAAGCAGGGTGTCATCCGCATATGTGGAAATGCCCATTTTGTAGGTGGGGTAGTTGATGGCTTCATACGAGTGGTATTCCCGAATCGCACACGCCAGTGGCTCTGCCACAAGGGCGTAGAGTAGCGGGGAAAGGGGGCATCCCTGTCTCGTGCCCCTGGTGATGGAGATCGGCTCCGAGACTGCATCCGTGGGCTCGTGATAGAGGGTGCCCAGCAGTTGGAGGAAAAGTCCTCCTAGCCCCAACTTTTGCAGCACCTTGCGCATGAAGGGCCACTCCACAGAGTCAAAGGCCTTCTCCATGTCAAGAAAGACTGCAATGGCTTTAGTGTCATGCCTAGTATGCTGCATGGCTCCCATGACCGTACGGATATTGTAAGTGAGATTCCTGGCCGGGATAAACCCAGCCTGCTCCGGGGCTACCAACCCCGGCGCCACTAGTGCCAGCCTGGTAGCTAGCACCTTTGCATAGAGCTTAGCGTCAACATTAAGAAGGGACAGTGGGCGGTACGAGCCTGGCTGGTCGCTGGGCTTACCAGGTTTGAGTATGGTGACAATCAGTGCCTCGCGCATGGAGTGCGGCATAGCGCCGTTCTCGCAGATTTCGGCAAAGAGGGTGGAGAGGTGGGGTAGCAACTTATCCTTATACGCCTTGTAAAAGGCCACCGTCAGACCATCTATCCCGGGGGCGCTATCCGCTCTCATGGTAGCCAGTGCATCAGATATCTCCTCACGTTGTATGGGGGACATCAGAAATTCCCTCTGCCAATTCTCAAGGAATGGCATCCTGATATAGTCGAGGTAGTTGTCAATTTGGTCCTCGACCCCGGAGATTTTAGTGGTGTAGAGCTCCTCATAGAATCTCCTGAATTCCGCCAGAATGTGTGTCTCCTCCGTGAGCGTCTCCCCCCCTGAGGTACGCATTTCCGCGATGATCTGTTTGCGCCTAGTGCCTTTCATAATCCTGGCAAGCAGTGCCCCCGGGCGGTCCCCTTCGCCATACGCGCGCGCTGTCGCGTATTTTCCTAAATGTCGCACTTCCCTGTCAGCTTCCTCGTGGAACTCACTCAAAAGGCCTTGCAGGGTCTCATCCCCAGGCAGGTTCGGGTCAAGCAGCTGGCGGCGTTCGTAGTCCGCTATCTGCCCCTCCAGATATTTCAGCCTGTTTCTAATTGCCTTTAGTACCCCTGAGTGTTTCGCCATGACCACCCCCCGCACGTACACCTTAAATGACTCCCAAACCGTCCCAAAGCTGTCCACTGATCCCAGATTGGTGTCGAAGAAGGTGTCTATGTCCTCCCCCAGGTCAGCCCTGAAAGCCTCATCCAGCAGCGAGTAGGGTGGAAAGCGCCACGTGAATGGCGGGATTCTCTGCTGGGGAGTACGCAACGCCAACAGCACCGGTGAGTGGTCCGACAGAGTGCGGGGAAGCACACTGCAGCCCCTGACCATGGTGAGCAGGTAGTGTGAAGCCAGCCAGTAGTCAATCCTGGTATGGATATTGTGGTAAGCTGAGTAATGCGTGTACCCCCCCTTGGCGCTATTCCTATCCCTCCACACATCTACCAGACCCAGTCTCAGCATTTCTGCCTGCATGCACTGCGCAGCCGCCGCCGGGCGCCTGGCAGGGCCCGCAGACCTATCCAGCTCAGGGCTAAAGGTGAAATTGAAGTCCCCACCCCAGATCATAGTACCAGCGGCCCATTCAGTACAATGGTCCGCAACCGTCGTATAAAATTCAGGGGAGTCATAGTTCGGGCCATAGACATTCATGACCAGCAGGTTAAGTCCCTTGCCCGTGCACTTGCTTAACAAAAACCTCCCCTCCAGGTCCGCCTTTACCAGGGCGAGGGATAGCTTGGACTTCGGATTGACCCAGGTGAGGACCCCTCTGGCATGGGTGGTGAAGCCTGCGTAAGTGGAGTGACCCTGGATCCCCCTGTGCATTAGCATCTTACTGGTGTTGGGCAGATGCGTTTCCTGCAGCAGCGCCAGGTCTATGTGGTGTCTCTGTAGATAGTGTAGCACCTTACGGAGTTTCCGATAATCATTCAAACCCCTCACATTCCAGGTAAGAGCCCTGAGGGACTCGGTATCGCTCAGTGTGTCTGCCTGTGGTGTGTCAGCCATTAACAGTGAAGGAGTACAACAACTGTAGTGCCGCGACAAGGACCCCCCCCGCACCAGTGACAGCAGCCGCCCACCCATCCTATAGAACAAAACATTGTAGAGCACATGTCGGACCTTTCCCCAAACATCCCAAACTTCCCCGAACTCAGAACCCCCATCGCCCCCCACCGCCCACAGTCAACCAACCCCAACCTGGTATGACCGAAATCCCTACATTCACCCCCCCCACCCATCTTCAAACTCCCCCAAGCAGTCTCAAGTAGAGCCGCAAGCACTATGAGCGCCAGGGCAGAGGTAGCACGCTCAATGTCTCAATCGACCAACGTCCGGTCGTCGCTTCTGCGCAATGTCTTTTGGCCGCCCCTACGCCAGCGCCCCCATTTGCCAGTGCGGCTTTTAAGTAACAAGAGCAATATCGTACCCGCCTTACCGCCCCCCCCCCCCCAGACCCCATCGAACCCTCCCTGTCGTGGGCCGTTATCAACACCACCCCCGGGCAGGCTAGTTGAGTCATAGAGAGTGCCGCCCACTACCTAAACCCGTGTGGCCCGTACAGATCTCACCCGTGGTACCATGTCCAGATGTCCGCTCACTGCAGTGGAGAGCCCAGATTGGGCATCCCCCGGGCCAAGAGTCTGTGACCATGGCAAGGCCTCAAGTGGCCAGGTCCTCAGGAGAGACCACTGCGCCCCTCCGTCACACTAGCCCTGCTCATCCAGATCCTCGTTGTCAGCGCCCTCCTCCGCAGGCGCCGTCCGGCTCTCCTTATGCTCCTTAATCCACTGCTTCAGGGATTTTTGCAGCTCCTTCGGGTCGGTGAAGAAATGTGAGTGGCCCTGCCTATTGATGCGCAGCCGTGCCGGATACAACATGGCATAGTCCAGGCCCAGGTCTCTGAGCTGCTGCTTATAGGGGACGAATCTCCGTCTCTCCTCCTGTACCTTGGAGGTGAAGTCAGGGTATAGCGAAATGTTCATTCCCTCGTACTGCAACTCCCCCTTCTCTCGAGCAGCGCGGAGGGCAGCATCCCTGTCCCTGTAGTTGAGGAGTTTCGCTATTATCGGCCGAGGGTTCGCCCCTGGAGCGGGCCTCGGGCCCAGGGTACGGTGGGCTCGCTCCACTATGAACATGGGAGAGAAGGTGTCGTCCCCCAATAGAGTTTTAAGTAGTTTCTCGACAAATAGCTCCATTTTCCCTGTCTGGGTCGACTCCGCCACGCCCGTGACGCGTATGTTGGACCGCCTGGAGCGAGCCTCTAAGTCCTCCGACTTTTCTTGTATCACCTGTAGTAGCCTCCCAAACTGCTTGCGGTCAGCGTCCCACGTTGTCTGCGCCTCCTCCGCCTCCGTCAGCCTGCGCTCCGCCATGTCCAGCCTCTCCGCATGCTTATCCACCCTCTCCGTCATGCGATCCATTCGATACGCCAGGGCGTCAATCTTGGTGCCGATGGCCGTCATGCCCTCCTGTAGGCCTTTCTCCATCGTGTTGAGCATGCCTCTGATTTCTGTGCACAGCGCGGTGTTCGTGTCCGCAGTTGCACCCGGGGACTGGGCCGCCGGTGGCTCCAGTGCCTTCTGTCTCCTCTGGTCAAACGAAAGTTTCGTTTGCGTCCTATCGCCCTTGCCCATCGTTGCTGCTGATAGGGAGGCCAGTGTTCACAGACCTTACAGTGTCAATTGTGTCCCAATGGGACAATGCGGGAGCTGACCTCGTGCACAGACCGGCACCGGAGGCCACGCGTTCAGTCCACTGTCGCGTGTAGTCCTGCGTGCCCAGTAACGCCTCAGGTCAGGGTAGGCACTCGCCTCTTGCTGTCCCCCTCCGGGTGCCTTAATGTCAGGACACCCCCAGTCAGCTCGGGGGTGCAGTGCTCGAGAGAGCTAGGCTCGTGTTGGGTGGTCTCCGTCCCAAAGCCGCCCGCTGCTCCGCGAGGCTCCTTCCAGGTGTTCAGGCCGTCAGGCGGGTCCCCTCCGCAGCATGCAATGGCGCCCGTGGGAGCGCCACGTGTGTGTTCCCAGCCGGGCCGTTTCGCCGCCGGCTCTCACTCGGCGCCTCCGCTCCTCTCCAGGGGTTCAGGCGTCACAGCAATGGTCCGCAGTGCAATCGCGGAACGCTGGATGGGCTTCAGCTCCCGCCGGTCACGCCGCCCGCACCACAGCAGGGCTTCCTCTAGCCGGGGCCGCACGTCGGGTGACGCAGCGCGGCCTCGGCGTCCAGGGCAGAGCGGGGATCCCGGCCTGGTCCGCGGCTCTTCGGTCGGCGACGGCGCCGGGGGAACCGGTGCACGCAGCCCCTCAAGAGTCACGCCGGAGGTCCGCAGGGGGTAGGGGAGGCAGCCCCCGCCGGAATTTCGCAGGTTTTGCCGCTTTGGAAGGATATTGGACGGATAGTCGGTAGCGCTAGCGCCGAGCTCCGCACTTAAGCGTCCACCATGAACGCCGGCTAGCTCCGCCCCCCCCACAGCAACACTATTGATCCAAAGAAATGCAAATGAAGTGTTTTAGATAAATGTGTATATGCAAAGCATAGCAGTATTCAATTTTAGGGCGTAAATAGTCGACCAATCTTAGAAGCTCTGGGACCCATGCCATAATGTCAGATGAAAGACAAACTAGTCGATTTGGAATAATGAATACTTTGTCTTCCGACGTTTAAGCAGACTGTATAAAAATACAGCCCGTCCTTCCACAAAATGGTTTGCACTGACGCAAAGATACTTGAGAGGGTGGTCTACAAAGCAGAGATCAGTGGTGGGATAAGGGAGCTGGAGGCAGGAGGGCAGAAAGTGGCGATTGAGATTTAGGGTCCAGATGTACGAAAGTTAATTGCATTTCTTAATGGACTGAATCGCAGTTTTGGTCCGTTAAGAAATGCAGTGCTGCCTTTCTTAACTGAGTGAATCGCAGTTTCGGTCCGTTAAGAAATGCAATACTGCCTTTCAATATGTAAAAAGGCCTAAAGTCAGTTGCAAAATGCAATTTCGACCTTGTAGAAATTGGATTTTTAGATTCCCTAACTAGGAAATCAGAAATAGAGATTTCCTGTTTGAGATTTCCTAGGAACATGTGCAAAGATATTCCTAATTGTAAAATGGACATGTAGGATATGCTGTTACCATCAACTCCAAGTCGAAACCTGTAGAATTTTTAAAAATGCACCCAAAATGCATTTTTTAAAGTGCATGTAGTGCCCACATGGCATTTGTGCGCTTTATATGGGCACCACCTTTTTTTGGGGTGGGGTGGGGGGTGAGGGTGGGGGGGGGGGAGGGATGCATCAAGGGGGGCCTTAGGCCATAGATACCCTTGGTTTTGCTTTTCCTAATTTGCGATTTCCTAATAGTGATTCCTACTCTATTTGAATCACTATTAAGAAATCCCTATTTTTGTACATTGCATTTTGCATTTCCTAAGTAGCTGTATTTTAGGATTCTTTATTTAGAAAAGGCAGACTGGAAGTTTCGTACATCTGGCCCTAGAGATGTTTCAGCGTTCATGTCTTTTTTCAAGGACGTAATAGTGAGGGTACAGATTTATAAACTCTGGTTGCACGTCCAGAAGAATGAATCATATGCAGGTGGGCACCGATGTTCAATGACAGCTTGGAATTAGAGTGAGAATTTCATCCATCTACAGCATTTTGATGTTAGTGACCAGTTTGTGATTTGCTGTGGTTCAGTTTAGGCACAAGATGTCTATAGCCTGCTAATTTATTTATTTTATTTATTTATTTTAGAGGTTTTATATAGCGCTTGCTGGACCCGGGGGTATCAGAGCGCTTTACATTTTAGAGACAAGAAAGGTCAATAAGACAGGGGACATACATAGCATCAATGTATATGAACAACATATAAGTCTCCGCCTGACAGATTTCAAAATGATAAATATGGGAAATAAGCACAACAAAATGTGAAAGATGGGATAAATCAAAAATATCAAAAGGCACAAATTGAAAAACAAAAAGAGCCGGAAAATTGCAGAGTCAGGATCGGGAGGTTAATGGTCCGTTAGGTTGGTAAGGAAGAGAAGCGGGAGGGGCAGAAGTGGGGGGTTGGAGGGGATGCGGGCTGAGGGTGGACAAGGGAAGGGGGGGAGCAAGGAGGAGTGAAGGTGGTAAACAGGGAGGGGGAAGTGACGAGGAGGAAGGGCGAGTAGGGCTAAAAAAGGGAGGGCGAATGCATCTAGGGTCGAAAAGATGTAGCCAGTGGAAGAGAACAGATATGGATTAGGGTCCCAAGTATTTATTGAGGAGAAGTAGTTTGAGTTCTTTTTTTAAACTAGTGTAGGAAGGGTTGCAGCGAAGGTCAGTTGGAAGGGCATTCCAAATGCAAGGAGCGTTGCCGGAAAAGGATCGAGACTGGGTGGTTTTCTTTTTTAGAAGGGGGGGATAAGAAGAGGGGTGTTAGTACTTCTCAAGGAACGGGAGCAACCGGCTTTAGTGAGTTTGCTAGCGAGGTAGGTCGGTGTATTCTGATGGAGAATTTTGTGTGTAATGCAGGCTGTTTTGTAAGTGGATCTACCTTCAATGGGGAGCCATTTAAGGGTTTTAAGGGCAGGGGATATGTGGTCGAATCGCTTGCAGTCTGAGGTAAGCCTAGCTGCAAGGTTAAGCACAGATTTAAGAGGTGCTAGGTGGATCTTGGGAATTCCGGTGAGAATGGCATTGCCATAGTCGATGCGAGAAAGAACAAGGGATTGGACTGCTAGTTTGAAATCATCGATAGGGATGAAGGGCTTGATTTTCTTAAGGTGGCGGAGAGTGAAGAGGGCTCCTTTGGCAGAATTATTGATGTGTACCTTGAAGGTTAAGAGGTTGTCAAGGGAGATCCCTAGTGATTTGACTGAGGAGGACAAAGATAAGGAGCAGTTGAGGGCGTTAAGGTCAGAGTTCCAATTCTGAATGAGGAGCTGGTCATTTTTAGGGGAAAAAATAATAATTTCAGTTTTTTTAGTGTTGAGTTTGAGGTGGTTGCTGTGGAACCAGGTTTGAATCTTGATGAGAGTGTTGTTGAGGTGAAGGATGTCAGCATGAGTTTTAATCTTATAATAGAGTTGGGTGTCGTCAGCATGGAGATGACAGTTGATCCCGGCTTGTTTAAGAATGAGTGTGAGGGGTTCCATGAAGAGGTTAAAGAGAGTGGGAGAGAGGATGGATCCTTGCGGAACTCCTAAGGAGATGGAGGTAGGGTTAGATAGGCAATTTTGGATTTTGATTTGTTGAGAGCGGTGTTGTAGGTATGAGACAAACGTACCATTCAGGCCGAAACGATCTCTAAGAACATTTAGTAGAGCAGAGTGGTTAACAGTATCAAAAGCTGCAGAGAGATCAAGGAGGATCAGCAGGCTAGATTCACCATTGTCAAGTGAGTGGTGGATGTCGTCAACAATGTTTAGCATGGCGGTTTCAGTGCTGCATCCTTTCCTAAAGCCAGATTGGAAGGGGTCTAGTAAGTTAAGGTGTTCAATGTGTCTATCTAGTTGGAGAAGGACACATTTTTCCAGGGCTTTAGAAAGAAGGGGAAGGTTGGAGATGGGACGAAGGTTATTGAGGTCGTTTGGGTCTGCCAAAGGGTTTTTGATAATGGGGGTGATTTGGCCTAGTTGCAATGAAGTGGGGACACAGCCGGTGGCAAGGGAGCTGTTGATAATAGAGGACCAGGAAGGGGTGATGATGTGTTTGAGGTTTTGGACAAGTTTGGAGGGGAGAGGGTCTTTGGTGTGGGAGGAAGGCTTGAGTTTGGAAATGATGTTAAAGACGTCTCTTTCAGTGACTGGCTGGAAGTTAAGCCACGTGGCATTATTTTTAGTAAGAGAGTTAGGATGATTGGAGTCCAGGAAATTGGAGGGCAAGGGGGGGGGGGGGGTGAGGGAGATCAGAGTTTTGATGGGCGGTTGTGGGTGTAGGGGGAGTTATGGTGGAGGGTGGGATATTAAGAGAGCTGTTCGGATTGGTGGGAGGGATCACAGTAGAGAGGAAGGTTTGCTCAATTAGTTTAATTTTGTCTGAAAAAAAGAGAGCTATTTCTTCACATCTAGTCGTCGAGGACAGGGGGAACGGAAGCAGTGTGATTGCACACAATGTTGAATAGTTCTCTTGGCCTATTCTGAGCTCGATCTAGTTGTGACCTGAAGAAGGAAGTTTTTTGTCTAAAGATGTGTTTTTTGTAGGACGATCTAGCAAGTCTGAAGTGGGTCATGTTAGAAGGAGAGGGGTGCTGTCTCCATAATCTTTCAGTCAGTCTGAGTCTACGTCTTTCATTATTTAGGTCTGTGTTAAACCATGATTTGGAGGGGATATTTCTTTGTTTTTTGAGTTTGAGAGGGGCAAGAAGGTCAAGGGTAGCAGTGACAGCTTTGTTATATTGTTTGGTTAGTTCATTCGTGTTAAGGGAGGGAGGGAGGGATAGCGAGAAGCTGGGCATGAAGTTTGGATTCGAGTAAGTCAGGAGGGATAAGACTGTGATTTCGGATCAGTTTCATGGGTTTATAGTTTTGGAAGGAGGGGGGGAGGCTGAGGTGGTTATGGAGAACAGGATAAGGTGATGGTCGGACCAGTCAATGGTAATGATGTTAGATAGGAGGGCTAGATCTTTGCTGGTTATGATAGCGTCAAGGGTGGCTCCTTTGGAATGGGTTGGTGACTGACAGATTTGTTTGAGGTTATTAATTACGAGAAGGTCAGAGAGGAGGGAGATTGAGGGATCTTTAGTATCATTCCAATGGAGGTTAAAGTCTCCCAGGAAGATGTTTTTAGATTTTGAAATTGAGGATTGGGTAAGAAGGTTAGATAACTCATCAATGAATGGGTAGTGATTTCCAGGTGGATTATATATATTGTGAAGGCGGATGGGGTGGGAACCCTGTATTTTGAGTTCGGCTACGAGGTATTCAAAGGAGGCATATTCGGCGTTATTGATAAGGGAGAGCTGTAGTTCGTCTTTAAAGATGATAGCTACACCACCGCCTTTTCGGATCGGTCTATCTTTCCTAATGATGGAGTAGCCCGGGGGTGAGAGTATGTCAAGAATGCTTGTAGAGTGGTCATTAAGCCAGGATTCTGTAAGGAACGCAATGTCGATGGATTCGCTAAGGATGGTTTCAGAGATTTCTATGGCATGTCGGGCAGCGGAGCGGCAGTTAACAAGCATGCAGGTGAGGGGTTTGGGAGATGGGAGGGCATGGATGGAGGTGAGATGAGGAGGGGGTCTAGGTGAGACAGGTGAAAGGGGAATATGACTAGTCCCCAATATGACGGGGATGTTTGAGAAGGGGGAGGCGTGTTCAAGGTTGATGAGTATGGAGGGTAGGAATTTTGAAGGTCGGAGATCTCCCGGTGAGAGAGGGTGCAAGTGGTGCGGAGTGGTCTTAGAGCCCGGCAAAGCAAGGGAGTTGTTTTCCACGGTTTGGAGGTGGTGGGGTTTATTAGACCAGGGCTAGAGGTGTTTCTTCGGGAGGGGGATCGCTGGATTTGAGGTTGAGGAAATCGTTCCTGAGATGAGAGAGATCTCTGGTAAAGGTGGTGAGGTTACGTTCGATGTTGCGAAGGGAGTTTGAGATAAGAGTGAGGGGGTAAATAGGGTTTGGGGGGGAGGAGGACAAATGGGGTTCAGAGTTAGCTGCAGAGGGGGGTCCGCTCTGAGGAGGCAGTGAGCAGATGCAGGCAGGAGGCCTGTTCTGAGGAGGGGATGAGCCGAGGCAGGCAGGAGAGCAGGGAGAGCTGTAGTTGAAAGGGAGAAGGAGTGGCATGTCGGGGTAGAGGGGAGATGAGACCTCTGTGGAAGAGAAGTTTGAAGATAGCAAGGAGGTACAGTTGCGGATTGATGTATGAGTGAGGGGGGATAATGGGAAGAGTGTAGTTCAGGGAGGGAGAGAATGAGTTGGGAGAAGAAGGGTGTGGGGTAGTGTGATTCAGAGTGTGTGAGGCTGAATTGGAAGGGGAGGAATGAGGGGGTGGAGGAGGAAAGGAAGGGGAATCTGGGTGAGGAGTATTGTGATTCGGCGGGTGTGAGGATGAGTTGGGGGAGGAGGAGTGAGGGGGGTTGGAGGAGGAATGGAAGGGGAGACTGTGATAGAGGGCCAGGAGGGTGGAGTAATAGGGAGGGGAATGGGTGGGCTGGTTGGGAGCAAGGGGGATTGGGAGTGAGGAGGTGAGGAGAGGATCAAGGGGAGAGGGGAGGTCATAGTGAGGAAAGAGGGGATAGGTGACAACGTATGCATAGTGTCATTGGATGTTGAAAGGTCAGGGGCGGGAGAGGTTGGCTGGAGGGCGGGGGCGGTGGGGGGCATGGGAGGCTGTTGGTGGAATTGGAAAGTTGGATGGCCAAGGATCTGAAATGGAGTTCGAAGGTGTTAAGATGGGGTACGGCCGCTTGGATGAGAATGTTACCAGTTTTAAATATGGAGATGTTGATTTCCCCACAAAAGGTTGGAGAGGGAGTGGTGGAAAGTTTGTCGCCATGGGGTATTTTGGAGGTTTTAGTGACTGGGAGATGTTGTGTGAAAATTATTTTCCATTTAGAGGGGCGTTTGGAGTAGAAGATGTAATTCGTTTTAATGGGGGCGGTAGGGCTCTAATAGTTGTCAACAATAAGTGTTTCAGGATTTCGAATGAGGAGGTTGTGTTTGAGTTTTTTTCTAGCATGTTTAGAAAGATTGGGGGGGTACGGAATGGACCAGGAGTTGGGACCATGTTTAGATAGAGAAAGATCCTGGGAGGGGGAAGGGATATTGAGAGGAGGCATAATGGGCAAAGGAAAATGTAGGGGAGAGGAGAGTCAGATAGTCATGTGCGTAGTCAAGGGAGAGGCAGTGGGTTGAGGCTGTGGGGGGAGAGACTTGGGAAGGGAGGAGTGGAAGGACGCAGTGTTGGTAAAGGGTAAGGGGAGAATTCGGCAGAGGAAAAGAACAAAAAAAGGGAAAGTGAAATGATATGAGAGAAAGGGACCGGAGTCAAGAGAATATGAGTTAAGTAAAGTACGAAAGAAGTGAGCAGAATAAAGTGCAGCGAAACAAACAAATCACATCACCGCTACATATGGGGGGAGCAAAATAAAAGCAATGTTGAAAATATCCCCAGCAAAGCAAACAATCCCCGCAAAGCTACACAAGGTGATGATCGCTAGGCTCAGGAACAAAAGTACCGGTTCATCAAACTGCACATATTCTTAAATTGGGTGCATTGTTAAAAACAGTCCAGCGAATCAAATAATCAAAGCACAAATACACAAAAGGAGGTCATGGGCCATAGTGTAAAAAAGGGGATCAGATGAGAAAACCTAGAGGGCTAGGAAGGGAAAGGAATAGGAGGTTGTATCGAGGTTGACACAAAAATCACTACAAGATTGGCAGTGAAAGATAACTAAAGGGGTAAAAAACATATAGGACATAATATAACTGACGCTAGTTGAAACATCAAAAGTAAAACCATAAAAAGCATATGAGGGGCAGATCGAAAAATTAACAGCGACAGTCCGCTGTGTTTGAACTGTGGGCTTTGTAACCTCGGTTAAGACCAAGGGGAGAGTATGTAGCCTTATTGCTAGAACAGTCGACCTCGAAGCTGGGGAATAGGGTTATAGTCTCGGCAACGACGCTCAACATCCTGTGATTCTGGGCAAATCACATAATCTCCCCGTGCTTGAAAAAAAAAAAAATGAATGTGAAACTGGTGCTCATGTAAAGCGATCTGATACTTGATACCGAAAGTCTCGGGTCTAGTTCGCGGTACATAAAAATAAAAAATAAAAAAAATTATATATAGCCTACGTACTCTGTAAACCTAGTATACGCTATGTTTGTGCCGCTGTAATACGTGTATTTATGTGATGACCTCAGACGCCGATGAAATATGAAAGCTTCGGTGGTTGCAGGAGTTGCCTCGACGGACTGATTTCTAATTCTGTGAATTCAGTGAAGACTTGAAAATGTAGTGACCATAGTGCTTAGAAATCAACAATAAGCAATGTATTGCCTTTAGATAGGAAGGAGGATTAGTGGGCCATGTCCTAATTAAGAAAGGCCTTCATACCATTCACACCTAAGTAGCGCTCCTGTCTGACGTATTTAAGACGCCTACAGGTCACTATCATCTAAACATTGATGCAGACGAAGATAGATCTCCGGGAGTTCCTGGGGTCCAGTCTAACTACCGTGATGATTCCATTTTATAAGCTGAAGAGTTTTGGGGTGAGGCGCATAAACCTCCCTTAAGTGGGTAATACAATGGGAAATAATAAAAGGATGTTTCGTACTAATTCGACGTCTCCTAAAGAAGCCAGTATGGCAGCATTTGAAAAGAAATAGTGCTGTGCGAGATTGCCTCATTTGCATTTAACGCTGGCCAGCAGAACGTGCGAGTTTCTGAAAAAAAAGTTGTTTAGCAAATGACCCGAGGCAGACCATGATTACGATTAATGACTAATGCAGTGATAATGAATTAGAGTTTCACAATTGGCTGCGCTTTCTGTGATTTTCATACAGATTAATTGTAACAGGCATTAATTTTGCTTCTGGCAAGGTGTTATGATGCATAACTAGGTTACAAAATTCCTATCTACTGCTGTTTTTGTAAGTAGGACATTCTGTTTCCGGTGCAGACTGCAGATTAAGAACAGTTTAAAAAAGAATGTAACTTCCTAATATCTCCATTTTACCATTTGAGTTAAGTTAAGGTTGATTGAATTGTAAGATAGTGAAATGAAAACGGCGGACCATTGATCCAGTGAAAAGAACATAATTTACTTAGAAAGATAGCACTGCAGAAGATACTGCTTGTAGTATTGATTAAGGGGGTAGGAATACACTATTTCCTGACATTTACAAATTACTAAAGAAGGCTAAACTTGGAACATTCGCTGCCACTTCTGCTACTCCCGACCAAATAGGGCTGTTGGTTCAGGCAGTACTGCAGTTCTGCTCAGTGTTTCACTGGTACCACACGTACATTTGGCGTCATGTGACCAGTGGTGGCCAACACAGGCTCAAAATGAGAACTGTAGCACAAACCATGGTGTCCCACAGACTTACCATAATCATTGTATCTACATACAGGGCCGGTCACTTCTGCTTTACACCTTTGTGTGCAGGCATGACTAAGGAACCTTTAGGTGCACAGTGCATGGAGTAATTTATTTATGTGTTTTCTCTTCTGTTTTCATTCTGCATGGATTTGTGTGCTGTAAGGTTCCATACAGACTTCCTGCAAGACCCCGCTAGAGAAGATAAGAAGCAGAAAGTTGGTAACTTTACCAATAGCTATTAATTTTTCTCTTTGAGCCTAATTTGAATCTGTGGGTATTTCTACAGTACTGAAAACATTAAAAAGGGCATCTAAGTGTGGAACAGTAGATCGAAGAAAAGAAGAAGCTCCTCAGGACAAGGGTATGCACTAACCACAGGCTTTTTGAAGAGCCTGAAGTCTTCGAGCATCATCGGTTTTTCCGGTTAATGGTTTCTCAGAAAAGCTCTTGTCCTTGGATGTAGACAACTTAAACCACGGGGCAATTGAGAAGGCATTTGTCAGGAGCAAAGATTGTTCCTAGGTTTACACCATAATATTTATTTCATGAGTATGTGTGGTAAATAAGGTTTTGAAGCTGACTCTGTCCTTTATTCTCATAGAGTATTTTCCTCACTTTTTAACACATTGTAGAAGATCTTGATAAATGCTTGTACACAGCGGACATCTTTACGATAGCGTTCCTTGTTAGGTTTTATTTTTGGGGCCTATCTTAGGCCAGGAATTGAGCTTTTTTCTTTTGTATTACATTTATTGTAATGTTTTTAAGTAGCTGTACAATAATGTATTTGATTTGATAACAAAGATGCTTAGGAAAATTCATAGACTGGATAATGTGTGGAGAGTAGTTGGCCTAACGGAGAGGGCGATCGACCTCGAATCTGGGGAACTGGGTTCTAGTCTCGGCAATGACACTTAACATCCTGTGATTCTGGGCAAATCACTTAATATCCCCGTGCCTAATAAAAATGAACGTGTGTCCTCATGTAACGTAACTAGTGCTATGTAAAGCGCTCTGATACCCGATTCGGGTCTAGTTCGCGCTATATAAAACTCTGCAAAAAAAAAAAAGAAAATGTTATAAGTGGCATTTATAAGCTTGAACTTCCCGTGTGCATCATTTAGGATTGTGAAGATGGTATTCGGGCCTTGTGATATCCAGGTTTGTCTAGGTTCTTGTATTGGTTCTCATAGCATAGGCTGTACCAGCTATTAAAGACCCGCTCCAGCTTTAAAGGCCCGAGCTTGAAAGTCCCGAAGGGAGCGGGACTTTAATGCTGCAATAGCCCAGCCACAGAGGGCTACAAGGCTATTAGAGTACTCCACCACTAGGCAGAATGTTTAAACAAATAAAAAAATAAAGGCCTAATGAGCCCGAAGGGATTAAAGTACCTTAGGGTTTCGTGAGGCCTTAGTTCACAGCAACACCTGTGAATGACAACATTGTAATTTTGAAGCTCTCGGCTTCTACCGGCCATTAGAACCCTGGAGCACTCATTTGTTTTCAATGGAGCTCACAATATTTCAATGTTTTAATAATGGTTAGACATTCATTGGATATCTGTATGTTCTGGATTTTAATTTATTATGTAGACATTTGAAGCAAGAGTCAATTTATATGAAGAATCTGCAGGCCTCTGTCAAAAAGTGGAGTAGGGTCTGTTGTATGGCTGTGAAGCATAATAGCTTTCCCTCTTTCACATCTGCTCATCAATGCAGATGAGTATTATTATTTTAGGTGTATTGGGGAGCGACAGAAAAACACAGTACAAGAGTACCTGCTTCTGAGAGTAGACAAGAGAATTCCCTCGAGGTCAAGTCATGCAACGATCTATTTCACTCAGTCCTTATCAGTGCATAGCTGATTTGCTGTTTTAGTGCAGAGAGATCTCAAGGTTTCGGCAACAAACGGAAAGACAACTAATCATGCGCTCCTGTTACTGAGGCCTTTTAGCAAATGTACCTTTTCCTTTTATAATAACTTTAGGTGCTTGAAAAAATATTCTGGTTCATTGGTCACTAGATATCCACATTCAACCACAAGAAAGTCTTTAAGTGCCGTAAGAGAAATAAGCGTACTTCAGCTGTTGTAAAACTAGAAAAGCAATGGATCATCGAGAGTTTGCTGTTAATAAGACTGGTGCAAAAACAGTTTGTCACGATTTCTAGTATGTGTACTTCCATATTCCAGTAAAAATTAATATAAAATTCTCCTTTGGTGAGTCACATTTCCAGTACAGGATCCAGCCATTAAACATAAATGCAGCCCAGAACCTGTTCTCCCTAGTCTGACACATTTACTGTTTTCCTGTGCCTCACTGATGCAGGTCCAGTGCTCTCTCTTGGTGTCTCACCCATGAAAATCCTCCACATAAAAATAGCCACTAGATCAAAAATCCTCCAAAATGTTCAGCCTTCAAGCCTTGTCACAGATGCCACAAGAAGTCTATTTTGGATCCACACAACAACTGCATATTGTGCCCCGCATCAGAGCACAGAGATGCGGCTTGTATTTTTTTTTGCCTCCATGAACCCAAAGGTCATCAAGGGCAAAGAGTCAAAGTTGTTTCTCGCTAAGGTACACTGGTAGTTGCATAAGTTACTTCCTTCACCCCTACGTAAATCACTTCTAAGGGAGTTAGCCCCTAAATTATCTTCAAATATAAACCATAAAAAGTGCTGTAGGAAAGAGAAGTCTTGTTCTTCTTTGAAGAAACTGTCCTGACCTAGGGTGGCGACTGCAGGGTCCTTCAGCTAATTCACAAGCGCCGTACTGAATGCTTCTTCTTCCTCTGAACTGCACTCCTTCCACCAGGACCTGCTGTCCACACATGCTTCAATTTTAGAGACAGACGTTCTTTCCTTGGTGAACCAAGAGTCCATTGTGGTGGTGTCTTTGGAAGAAAGGGGTACAGACAATCTTCTCCAGAGCTTCTACTTAATCATCAATGCCCAAAAATCCAACTTCTCCAAGGCAGAGGCTAACCTTTTTAAGTGTAGTGATAGAGAATTGTGTTTATTCAGGAGATCATTTTGAGGTTTCTGACAAAGGATCGAATTCGGGTTCTGCCGGTACTGTGCCTGCTTGGACTAATAGCTTTTTGCTTCCTGTTGGTGCCACCATGCGAGTTTGTGGATGAAAAGCCTTCAGTGGTGGCTGAGATAACAGTGGCTCCAACATAATCAGATTCTCAGGGCTAAGGTGCCAATCTACAACTCTTTTCTTCAAGATCTGCATTGGAGGATGGACACTCCTAGCTTTTTGTTGGGTTTTTCTTTCAGCTCCCTGGAATATCAAGCTATCCCCTAAGGTACCAAGGTCATGGGTGCCTTCTTGTTTGGCTCAGGTGACCATTTGGGTGAGATGATTGTGCAAAGCCTTTGTTCTTAATTAGAGCACATCTGCAGGTACATTTGGGAGGTCTGCCTTGCCATGAAGGCATTTCAACCTTTCATCTGGAGGTGCACCAATCGAATTATGTTAACAGGAGTAGCACTGTCTGTTGCATCAACAGACAGGATGCTATGGGATCGTGTAACCAATGCTGTCAGGTTATTTGCATGTGACAATGGTAACTGCAACAGGGTATGTTGTCTAAAGTGACTCATTTCTCATGATCCCTCAGTGTGAGGGCAAATGCTCTCCATCATCCCTCACTCGAGGGCCACAAATAGGAACTAAACCCTGTAGTCACAGAGGTGGTGATCTCCAGATTGAGGTTCTTTTAGGTCTCGCGACCTACGTTGCACTGCGCAGCAGTGCATGCGCAGGTCGCGAGACCTCTAGTAGGTGAAAAACGGGGAAATCAAGCTGACCTGGAATCGCACAAGCTCGTGTGTGTGCGTTTCCTTTTCAGCTACCCCATTGGCCTTAGCGTACGTCTTTTAATGAAAGACTGCACGCTATTGGCCATAGGCGGGTGCATTACTCCGCCCACGGCCCATTGGTGTCTATTACACGCTTGGTGCGCGTAATAGACACCAATAGGCCGTCACGTGGTTTCAATTATCATGCCCACACACAGGCGCGATAATTGAAACACATGGCTCGCAGTGGCACGTGCTCGCGCTTCTTCTTTATTTTTGGATCCATTTCACACGGAAGCAACAAAAGCTGTTTCTTTTCCTTGCAAAACGGAGGGCTTCATATCTCATGTTGTGCAAGAAGGCACAAGTTCTTGTTTAAATCTCTCTTTATTTTTGCCCCGTTGGATAAATCTTCATGACCTTTCCTAAAAGGATGCACATAATTAAGATTGTTTTTGACACATTTTATGAACTTTAATCTGGGCATGGGTGGAGCGATTATTTATAGCAGATGTCCCTAACTTTGTATTTCCCATTCATAGTCCCTAATGACATTTCCTAAATGCACAGCAAAAACTGTTGAAAGGGTTTAAAACAATCTTGCAATGGTTAGGTTTGGGACAACTTGAAATCCTTTCGTGGTTTGGTGGAAATCTTTACGATGATTGCTTTAACTATATGTGAATCTGTTGATGAACTGCTTACAAGAGCAAATCACTTTAGCTCTAGTGGCCAAAATGCAGTACACAAACTGCTTCTCTCCAGGTATGGGGCCCTCTACTGTGAAAATATATGGTGGTTCCTTGTGGGTCAAAGTGAACACCTCTGTAGCAGCGGTCTTCTTTCCCTGTTTCGCAAACATGTATTCGTTTTTTTATTTTCATGATCTTAAATCAAGTTTCACTGTAAACAATTTGCAATGGTAATAATCATCAGTCATTTTGCAACTTTAGTCAATAAACTGCAATAAGATTACATAAACAGTCCCCAACTACCCTCCCCCCCCCCTGCTCTGGTACATAGCTTCATAGACAATTTAGAGAACCATAGCTGCATAAGGGTAAATCAGTCATTGACATCAAAGTACATTGCCATAGGGGACCCAGTACCCATCCCTACCATCACACAGACGGGTCCCCAGGTAACACATCTTTTGGGGGTTCTTTCAGGTCAGACAACATGGCCACCCACAACCTTAAATCATCTTCCAGTTTTTCATCTTTACAATGTTTCATCCAGATTTCCTCATCAGTTGCCCACTCGAAGACATCACTCAGCAGCACCACCGCAGCACAACCTAAGCATCACTCAGCAGCACCTGAGCACCATCTCAGCCCCAGCTCAGCACCAGTACTGCCCCATCTGAGCACCAGCACAGCACCACCTCCGCATCAGTGCAGCACCACCTCACTACCAGCACTGTTTATGACCCCTCCCAATAACAAAACAAGCATTTACAATGCAATAGGTCTCTCATTATTAAAGTTTGAGCTATTGGCATTGCTAAAGAATGCAACCCCAATAGCTCAAACTTTAATAATGTGAGACCTATTGCATTGTAAATGCTTGTTGTGTATCTCTTAACCACGACTGAGAGCTGGAAGTCTCTTCATTTGTGAGTCATTCACTTCTTCCATGGTTCCCTGGGGATGCCTTTAGGTACAACTTGTCTCAATGCCTGCTCTGTGTGTGTGAACTGATTCCACTTCTCTAAAAAGTCCAGCATAGGCGGATCGAGAAGAGTTAATTCTAATCACCACACTTAAAAAAATAATCTTTATTAATCTTTTTGTTTGTTATTTGGCTTGTACAGCAACATATGCATTACAATGTATTGAGCTTAAAGATGCTGGTTACATTTGCTGTGTGTTTCATGGTGCTTATACACAAACAAACATAAAGAAATTAGTACAAACCTGTTAAAAAAGCAAGCATCAGACACAAGTATATCAAGGAATGGGCAAAAGCTAGGGAACCATTGTATATAGTTACATGCATTGAACCTGAAAAGAATGTATAGGTGGAGACTACTATTTGTGTTTCACATTACCAAATGAATAGCTGTTGGCTGCCGTATTTCAGAAAGGGGACTTCTAGACTTGGCAACTAAAGGATCTCGGATGGTGGAAGCATCTGTGGGTAACAATCTGAGTTGAGGAGGAAGCACTTCAACAATGGATGAGTCTAACACTTGCTTTCATAACTTGGTGGGTACAGACTGGAAATACAGCAAAAGCTCGTCCCAATCCTGAGATAAGGGATATTTGCGTGGACTGCCTCCCTCTACAGAGCTTTACTGTTTACCTCGGCCCAAATCAATAGTGACTGCTTCCAAGCAGACCCTCATGGAGGGAAGGCGGCCTTCCAGTGACGCGTAACAGTGTGGTTTGCAATAAGCAATACTAAATCCTGAACAACACGCCACTAACTTGTTTTTCTTTGTGCATTTGAAAGAACCCAAGGTGCAGACCTTCCATTTATTTAAGGCAACACAGCGCATTATCTATGCTAATTGCCAGATGATTATAAACCACGTATGGCACAAGGATGGGCAGGATCAATGCATATGTAGTTGGTATAAGTCAGGCAAACTACAGCGGGGATATTGAGCATTTCCTTCAGGAAAGAATTAGTTCACTTTAGCTCGTGAAAAATCGGTTCTGTGGAGTATTGTTGAAGTTTAAAGCTGGCCTTTCTTTAGACTGTAGCGGGGATGGCCAGTATTATCCCCATTCTTCGTCATGGAACACTCCAATCAATTTCATCTTCCCTCGTGACCCACAAAGCATTCAAAGAAAACCTGGAATGTTCGTCAAGGATCTTGGTCAGCCAGGTAAGGAATCTACAGCTGCTACAAAGCATGCAGAGATAGTGCATGTGAGTGGGTGGTTCTGTCAACAAAATATTCAAACTGGCATGAAAGGCATGCATTAAAATCCGGTATGTTAAAAAATGTCATCTGTGCATGTCGAATTGCTCCTCCAACACTTCAGATGGCGCTTCATTCGAACTCTACAGCTCTCTCATAATTGTTGACATATGTCGCGTGGCTATGTGGTCATCTGTGCATTCTTTTGCCATGCACCACTTCCCACATCTCAGACACCCAGTGACCGGTACTCAAGCCATCTCTCGGAGAGGTATCGCTTTGGGACTGATTCATAGGTGGATAATCTGTGGCGTATCTTTCAGGATACAAAAGTTATTTATCTTTGGCAACAGTATTTCTGTTGAATACATAATGTTCCTGAAGACTCATCAATGATATCCCGCCTCCACTGATATTTTAGTGCAATGGCTAATAAGTGTCAAATTTATGGAAACATTTAATGTGCTATTTTTGTCGCTTTCATTACTTTCTTTGTTGCTCTCTGCACTCCTTGGTGGGGTACAGGAAACGTTTGTAGCTGCATCCAGTACACAGTTGAGCAGCCCTAATTCTCCAGTGTAGTCATGTCTGGAGGAGGTTGAAACCGTACACTGGCGCACTAGAATTGTATTGTTGAGGAAAAGCTTTTTGTGCCAGTCTGACACCTGCAAGGATAATACATAAGGTGAGGACACCTTGAGAAGATTATGTATTGACCAGAAATGTATTTACTAAAAGTATGTAACTTTTTCTTCTTGCCCATAGGAGGAGCCACAAGCCTAGTAGTACCTGACCCCCCAAAAAGACAAGGCCATGTCACCGCAGGAGCTTTGCCGTACAACATGTTCCTCTGATGACCTTTATTTACATAAGCCCCGCCATTACCCCCTCCTCCTTCCTAAGCCCCTACTTTCAAGTATGCTTTACCTTGAAAGGGAATGTCCCACCAGTGTTCTTTGCTTGTCCCGTTTTGGTTGCTTCAACTCCTCCCCTCTGTTAGGTTGCTCTTGACCCGTCTCTCAGTTGTTCCCAAGAAGCCAGACTCTTACCCCTAAAATAAAACCTCTTTAATTGTAAAAAATAATAATGAAAATGGAGAAAAAAAAAACAGAAGTGAAGGGATGCCTGTGCACTTATTTGGAAGAAAGACACACCAACCTGCAGCAGGAAAAAGAATCTGGTAGTCACCGACCGTTAATTGAGGAAGCAAATAAAGGACACATTGCCCGCAGTACAAGTGCTTCGATTTAGTTGCAAGATCCCAAAGTTGCAACTCTGGAGCTAATTGAAGTTAATAACCATTAATATAAAATGAATCCGCCTGGCCTAGAAGGGACCACAGGGTACATGTCACCATGGTTTGCTGATAATGTTAGGCGATAATTCAGTTGTTTTTTTCAGTGATTTTATATATTAAACTAATAAATGACAAACTTTAAAGTCTCCTACTTTGAAGGCTCACTTAAGAAAATAAATGTTGTTTCATTTGTTTATAAAATATTCTCTTGCTGGAATCTTGGAGCATAGTATGTCTTGTGCGGCAAGTTTTTTCTCTCATTATAATCTAAATTCTTATTAAAATTCTGATCGTCTCCTGCTATGGCATTTTCTTGATGGCTCAGAGCATATACTGTAGTAATTTAGTCATTTAAATTAAGGGAAGCAGTTTTATCTTTGCAATTCATGAACCAAGTAGGATTATGACTGCAACTGGAAATAATTAAAATTAAATTAAGTCACTACTTCCACCCACCTGTTAAAAGAAATTAAATTAAATGCGTGCATGAGTCCTTTGATGATATGCAGAAAATATATATCTTCTGAGTTATAAAATGAATTTTAGCATAATCTCTGTTTTTCTCTAAGCCCTTCTTTGCAAATGTTTTACAGGCGTTGTGCAGAATCACGCGGCACTCCCCCAGTGCTTTCCAGAGTGTGATTGAAAAAGTGGGACTCACTGCAGTGATAAACTCATTGGCTGCTGGGATATGCAAAGTTCAACAGTACATGCTCACTATGTTCGCGGCCATGCTGTCGTCAGGGATTCATCTCCAAAGACTGACTCAGGAAAAGGTTTGATGATGTCCTGTAAACATTGCTTTGTGTCACAATTAAATTAATAACATAAAGCGCTTAAGAAGTAAGGGGATAAAGCTAGTCTGTTCGCATAGTTTTCTATGTGTCATTTAATTTTCTCCTAGTTATCTAGAGAATGGTAAGGGAAAAGGTCATGTGCAGCAAGTTCACTTTCACCCGAAATTGACATACTTAGGCCTCTTCAGATTTTCTGTATCCCTTTTACAATAAGGTCAAGTGACCATATTACATATTGCTCAATAATTGACAGTATTTTCACAGACTGTAATTTCAGTGCCATGAAATAGAGTATTGAAACCACGTTTCATGACTTGTTGCAGTTGTTTTACTTGAACTGGCATTGTTTTTCTCCTGACTATACATGCTCCATAAACTGCGCTATGTAAATTTGTCTTGCAACATGGCCGCCTTCTTTCTCCATGTGCACCTCCTCTTGTGCCTGAGGATGGGGCATGAGAAATCTGAAAGAATAAGTGGTTCTAGATCGGGTGTACATATGGTTTGTGTCCTGTTGGGATGTATTATTTATCACTAAAACCGGGCTAGTGGCGGCCTCCAGTCTGGACATTGCCCAAGCCATACTGTGGTGGTTATGCTGTCTTGCACATAAAATGGGAGGGGTTTGCAGTGATTTAGCGATCATATTTTCAGTACAGTTTTAGGAAATTAGAAGGATTGGGTGAGGCGGAGGGACAAGTGTTTTCTACTAAGGTGTTGCACACTTTTTCGGGAGCCTTGATTTGTCATCCCTCCATTGCTGACAGTTTGCTAGTCCTTTGGATTTCTGGATGGCCTGCTAATGGAATTTAATTACACCAGATTAAGACTCCCTGTCTTAATAGCCGAGTCTGGTGGCTTGGGGGACGCATTGGCTTAGTGGACTAATGTTTCCACCATAGGTACCTATGCTCGACCTCAGGGTCACAGGTTCAAAAAACGGTGATGGATTAAACCCAGATCTTTTGACTGGGTGTGAGTGTTTGATTGATTCAGATGCTCCGTCCATCACCACCCCCTTTTGTACAGCTTTTGGCCGCCATAAGTGTGGCAGGGTATGCTCAGACGTGAGTCCCTTGCTCACTTTGCCACTGGATTCAAGCAAGCCGGGCTGAAGACGGCTGGAATGCCATAAACCGGTCCTTGGAAGCTTGTTTCCGGTCCAGGGAAGACATGGCTTGGCAGTTCGGGCTGTACTGTTCCCATGAGGCACAGGGTCAGACTGATTTGCATATAGCCATGTCTGAACTGGGGTGGCAGAGTGGGCTAAAAAATTGTGATGGATTAAACCCAGATCTTTTGACTGGGTGTGAGTGTTTGATTGATTCAGATGCTCCGTCCATCACCACCCCCTTTTGTACCGCTTTTGGCCGCCATAAGTGTGGCAGGGTATGCTCAGACGTGAGTCCCTTGCTCACTTTGCCACTGTATTCAAGCATGCCGGGCTGAAGACGGCTGGAATGCCAGAAACCGGACCTTGGAAGCTTGTTTCCGGTCCAGGGAAGACATGGCTTGGCAGTTCGGGCTGTACTGCTCCCATGAGGCACAGGGTCAGACTGATTTGCATATAGCCATGTCTGAACTGTGGTGGCAGAGTGGGCTAAAAAACGGTGATGGATCAAACCCAGATCTTTTGACTGGGTGTGAGTGTTTGATTGATTCAGATGCTCCGTCCATCACCACCCCCTTTTGTACCGCTTTTGGCCGCCATAAGTGTGGCAGGGTATGCTCAGACGTGAGTCCCTTGCTCACTTTGCCACTGGATTTAAGCAAGCCGGGCTGAAGACGGCTGGAATGCCAGAAACCGGTCCTTGGAAGCTTGTTTCCGGTCCAGGGAAGACATGTCTTGGCAGTTCGGGCTGTACTGTTCCCATGAGGCACAGGGTCAGACTGATTTGCATATAGCCATGTCTGAACTGGGGTGGCAGAGTGGGCTAAAAAACGGTGATGGATTAAACCCAGATCTTTTGACTGGGTGTGAGTGTTTGATTGATTCAGATGCTCCGTCCATCACCACCCCCTTTTGTACCGCTTTTGGCCGCCATAAGTGTGCCAGGGTATGCTCAGACGTGAGTCCCTTGCTCACTTAGCCACTGGATTCAAGCAAGCCGGGCTGAAGACAGCTGGAATGCCAGAAACCGGTCCTTGGAAGCTTGTTTCCGGTCCAGGGAAGACATGGCTTGGCAGTTCGGGCTGTACTGTTCCCATGAGGCACAGGGTCAGACTGATTTGCATATAGCCATGTCTGAACTGGGGTGGCAGAGTGGGCTAAAAAACGGTGATGGATTAAACCCAGATCTTTTGACTGGGTGTGAGTGTTTGATTGATTTAGATGCTCCGTCCATCACCACCCCGTTTTGTACCGCTTTTGGCCGCCATAAGTGTGGCAGGGTATGCTCAGACGTGAGTCCCTTGCTCACTTTGCCACTGGATTCAAGCAAGCCGGGCTGAAGACGGCTGGAATGCCAGAAACCGGTCCTCGGAAGCTTGTTTCCGGTCCAGGGAAGACATGGCTTGGCAGTTCGGGCTGTACTGTTCCCATGAGGCACAGGGTCAGACGGATTTGCATATAGCCATGTCTGAACTGGGGTGGCAGAGTGGGCTAAAAAACGGTGATGGATTAAACCCAGATCTTTTGACTGGGTGTGAGTGTTTGATTGATTCAGATGCTCCGTCCATCACCACCCCCTTTTGTACCGCTTTTGGCCGCCATAAGTGTGGCAGGGTATGCTCAGACGTGAGTCCCTTGCTCACTTTGCCACTGGATTCAAGCAAGCTGGGCTGAAGACGGCTGGAATGCCAGACACCGGTCCTTGGAAGCTTGTTTTCGGTCCAGGGTAGACATGGCTTGGCAGTTCGGGCTGTACTGTTCCCATGAGGCACAGGGTGAAACTGATTTGCATATAGCCATGTCTGAACTGGGGTGGCAGAGTGGGCTAAAAAACGGTGATGGATTAAACCCAGATCTTTTGACTGGGTGTGAGTGTTTGATTGATTCAGATGCTCCGTCCATCACCACCC
The DNA here is from genome assembly GCF_964261635.1 of Lissotriton helveticus. NCBI lineage: Eukaryota > Metazoa > Chordata > Amphibia > Caudata > Salamandridae > Lissotriton > Lissotriton helveticus. The sequence continues at coordinate 889,185,696 of NC_136071.1, read as the reverse complement.
CCTTTTGTACCGCTTTTGGCCGCCATAAGTGTGGCAGGGTATGCTCAGACGTGAGTCCCTTGCTCACTTTGCCACTGGATTCAAGCAAGCCGGGCTGAAGACGGCTGGAATGCCAGAAACCGGTCCTTGGAAGCTTGTTTCCGGTCCAGGGAAGACATGGCTTGAGAGTTCGGGCTGTACTGTTCCCATGAGGCACAGGGTCAGACTGATTTGCATATAGCCATGTCTGAACTGGGGTGGCAGAGTGGGCTAAAAAACGGTGATGGATCAAACCCAGATCTTTTGACTGGGTGTGAGTGTTTGATTGATTCAGATGCTCCATCCATCACCACCCCCTTTTGTACTGCTTTTGGCCGCCATAAGTGTGGCAGGGTATGCTCAGACGTGAGTCCCTTGCTCACTTTGCCACTGGATTTAAGCAAGCCGGGCTGAAGATGGCTGGAATGCCAGAAACCGGTCCTTGGAAGCTTGTTTCTGGTCCAGGGAAGACATGTCTTGGCAGTTCGGGCTGTACTGTTTCCATGAGGCACAGGGTCAGACTGATTTGCATATAGCCATGTCTGAACTGGGGTGGCAGAGTGGGCTAAAAAACGGTGATGGATTAAACCCAGATCTTTTGACTGGGTGTGAGTGTTTGATTGATTCAGATGCTCCATCCATCACCACCCCCTTTTGTACCGCTTTTGGCCGCCATAAGTGTGGCAGGGTATGCTCAGACGTGAGTCCCTTGCTCACTTTGCCACTGGATTCAAGCAAGCCGGGCTGAAGACGGCTGGAATGCCAGAAACCGGTCCTTGGAAGCTTGTTTCTGGTCAAGGGAAGACATGGCTTGGCAGTTCGGGCTGTACTGTTCCCATGAGGCACAGGGTCAGACGGATTTGCATATAGCCATGTCATAACTGGGGTGGCAGAGTGGGCTAAAAAACGGTGATGGATTAAACCCAGATCTTTTGACTGGGTGTGAGTGTTTGATTGATTCAGATGCTCCGTCCATCACCACCCCCTTTTGTACCGCTTTTGGCCGCCATAAGTGTGGCAGGGTATGCTCAGACGTGAGTCCCTTGCTCACTTTGCCACTGGATTCAAGCAAGCTGGGCTGAAGACGGCTGGAATGCCAGAAACCGGTCCTTGGAAGCTTGTTTCCGGTCCAGGGAAGACATGGCTTGAGAGTTCGGGCTGTACTGTTCCCATGAGGCACAGGGTCAGACTGATTTGCATATAGCCATGTCTGAACTGGGGTGGCAGAGTGGGCTAAAAAACGGTGATGGATCAAACCCAGATCTTTTGACTGGGTGTGAGTGTTTGATTGATTCAGATGCTCCGTCCTTCACCACCCCCTTTTGTATCAAATCTCAGTGGATCCACTCAACCTTTCAACCTCATGATGTCAATAAAATTAGTACCATTACATTTGGTAACAATAAACATAAGTTTTTCAGCTCCAAGATACTCTTCTGGGGGAACGTGCACTTTACAAATACACGCTATGTTATGTTAATTCTTTCTTGGGTACATATAAAGTGGTACCACGGTAAGGAAGCTCATTGTGCACATGATTACCCTCTTCAGACACCAAAGAGTCCTTTTCTTCTTGACTCATACTCTGCCTAACTCTATCCAAGAAGGACTCCAGGTCGCAGAGACCTACAATGTGCTTTGAGTTCACAATGTTCTCTGGTGTCTGTCCTAGAAAGTCCTGATTTATGTAACCCCATCTAGCTCGGAGATCAGCCTTATTGTGTTGTGTGCCTGGCCAAATCAGTGTTGCCATTCTTGAATGCATGATTTAATGGCCAATACCACTCGTTTGGCAGCTGAGTAACTCTGCTCTGTCTGTAAACATCTTTTGATAAAATTGGGAACTGGGTGAGTGTGTTCTGTTATGCTATCACATTGTGATAATATACCACCCAGAGCTACCTGGGAGGCATCAGCCTCCACGAGAGAAGGCTGCGTGGGGACTGTGGGGCTGTCTGAGTGCTGAAACTGTGGTGCATCTCTCCTTAATTCTCCTTAACTAAGTGAAAGGCATCACTGGTCTTCTGGGATCGCTCAAAGGTACCTTCTTTCTATCCAATTTGGCAAAAAGAGAATGATCTGTCTCAAGCTCCAAGGGAGCGTTATTATGCAAAGTGTCTATCGGTAATGAGATACCAAGGTGACTGGATGGAGGGACCAGTCAATAGCAGGATTGTGCAACTGAAGCCAGGGGAGTCCTAAAATAGCGCCAAAGGTAGGTGTGTCAATGAGGTCAAAGGTCAAGGTCTCAATATGCCCTTTCTCACACACTAAGGATAGCGGAGTACTTTGGTATGCTCGGAGCCACCTAAGGCTTTAACAGGCTCTGGTTCACTTTTTTGAACCCATGCAATATGTAAAGAACTGGCCAAAGCTAGATCTACGAAATTTCTAGTGCCCCAGAATCTACAAGCATAGGTAAAACTTGTCTCTGTTGGTGTGCAATGATAAGGGTGACTGGTATTGTTAAATGTTGTTTAATTTTATGTGAGGTATTAGCTAGGTAAATGGGGGTCGGTTCAAGAACTACACCCAGCTGAGTGACTCCTATGTGAACTGGGCACACTAACATTTTTCAGCATCATGTCAGAAATAAAGGCGCTAGCTTTGCGAATTCCTTTAGGATTGGCTGGGCATTCTCATGCAAAATGCCCTGCTTCACCGAAATACAAACACAGGTTTATAATTTCTGTCTTTGTTCTATTTACTTGGCAGTTAAAGGACCGCGCAAACCCCCAATCTGCATGGGTCTTGTGCTATCCTGATTCTTAAAATCTGATGCTTTCCACTCAGACCACACAACTGGCAGTCTTGGCTCCCCTCAGGGACCTTCCCTTTAAACTTTGGTCATTCCTGCCAACTAAATTAATGAACTCTGAACAATTTAGGGTAAATCTACAATTTGCGCCGGGGAATCCTTTGAGTCATCCCTTCACCCCCTATAAAAGAAGGAAGTCCTATTTTCTTCTGGCCACTGGGTTTCTATAACTAGCTTACAACAAGCATTTACAATGCAATGGTTTCGCCTTTGGAAAAGTTAGAGCTATTGGCATTGTAAATGACAAAATTTGTATTTATGTGTTGATTTTGAAAACAGATAAATAAATGGCATTGTCATTTACATTGCCATTAGCTTAATCTCTCGCAAATGTGAGACTTATTGTACCCTACGGACGAGCTCAGCAGACAGCAATTACTACCCCACACACACACACCCAGAGCCACACACCCAGAGCCAGCCACACACACCCAGAGCCAGCCACACACACCCAGAGCCAGCCACACACACACACACCCAGAGCCACACACACACCTAGAGCCACACACACACACACACCCAGAGCCACACACACACACACCCAGAGCCACACACACACACACACACCCAGAGCCACACACACACACACACCCAGAGCCACACACACACACACCCAGAGCCACACACACACACACACCCAGAGCCACACACACACACACACCCAGAGCCACACACACACACACACCCAGAGCCACACACACAGAGCCACACACACCCACCCAGAGCCAGCCACACACACCCACCCAGAGCCACACACACCCACTCAGAGCCACACACACCCACCCAGAGCCACACACACCCACCCAGAGCCACACACACCCACCCAGAGCCACTCACACCCACCCAGAGCCACTCACACCCACCCAGAGCCACTCACATCCACCCAGAGCCACACACACCCACCCAGAGCCACACACACACTCAGGAGAGCAAGCACAGCGAGGGGGCAGGGAAGCAAGCACAGCGAGGGGGCAGGGAAGCAAGCACAGCGAGGGGGCAGGGAAGCAAGCACAGCGAGGGGGCAGGGAAGCAAGCACAGCGAGGGGGCAGGGAAGCAAGCACAGCGAGGGGGCAGGGAAGCTAGCACAGCGAAGGGGCAGGGAAGGAGGCACAGCGAGGGGGCAGGGAAGGAGGCACAGCGAGGGGGCAGGGAAGCAAGCACAGCGAGGGGGCAGGGAAGCAAGCACAGCGAGGGGGCAGGGAAGCAAGCACAGCGAGGGGGCAGGGAAGCAAGCACAGCGAGGGGGCAGGGAAGCAAGCACAGCCAGGTGGCAGGGAAGCAAGCACAGCCAGGTTGCAGGGGAGCAAGCACAGCCAGGGGAAGGGGAACCAGGGGGCGGGGGAGCAAGCACAGCCAGGGGGCGGGGAAGCAAGCACAGCCAGGGGGCGGGGAAGCAAGCACTGCCAGGGGGCAGGGAAGCAAGCACAGCCAGGGGGCAGGGAAGCAAGCACAGCTAGGGGGCAGGGAAGCAAGCACAGCCAGGGGGCAGGGAAGCAAGCACAGCCAGGGGGCAGGGAAGCAAGCACAGCCAGGGGGCAGGGAAGCAAGCACAGCCATGTTTTCAGTGCTTGGCTATTCTGAACAAACCATTGGTATCCGGCCTGCCACTCAGACGAAAACAACTCCCAGAATACCTTAAATAGCTAAATGAAACCTCAGAAGTAGAAACATTATGTCCTGACTACACGAGAGAGGCTGCAATTGTAACTGCGAGGGACAAATACCACTGAACTGGGAAGAAGACGGCGTACAACTATAGTGGAGGAATAACAACCTCGTACACTACTGCATACCACTTTGCTTTGGATCCAGGAACACCACAGGCCCAGGTTTGGACGCTACTTCAGAAATGCCACAGCACAGAAAGAATAACATTACCTAATGTACTTGTGTAATGTAGTTGGTGCTCATGTAAAGCACTCCAATACCTACTTTCGCGTTATTTAAAACTGCCCAAAAATAGAAGCGGGGTTGAAGTCCTGGCAACGTGTTACAAATGTAGTTCATTAAAAAACGTTTTTTCTTGTTATTGAGGCCGCAGAAACAGCCAGCCTCGAGGAGCAGCTTCAAGCATGGGGAGTAACAGTGACGTGAGTAAGCTGTTTTCTGGGCTAGTTCTTTAGATGCTTACCGTGCCGCGGGGACGGGGCTTCATGATAGGAGAATAAAGACTCTGCAATGGACAGAGGCTGGTAATCTATAAGAGCGGCATACGTGGCATTGTGTGAGGAGTTGGGCACGAGGTGACTGACTCGGTGAAGTCCGTGAAGGGAGTAGTCTCACTCACCGGAAGTGCCCCACAGTTCCTCGTCTGAGCAGTCCATCCACACCCCTGGACCGTCTCACCCCAGCGCAAGCTCATTCTTGCGCCCCAGCAGCGCCCACTGTGGGTTGCCTCTCCAGCAATGCCCAGTCTCACTCCCTTCCAGTGCAGGGGTCTCTAAACTGGTTATGGCCTCTTCTGGTCTCCCCCTGCACCCACCTCCTGCCACCCCACAGGAGAACCCCCAAGTCTCACTCTCCAAAAACGAAATAAGGCACCCTTCCTCCAGATGTGTCCCTCTCCGTGCAGTGCCACATTCCACGTGCACCGCTGACTATTATTGCAGTACTCAGTCTCATTCACCTTGCAGCCCCCCACCCCAAAGCCCAGAAGCAGGGGTTGCCTCACTGATTCCGCAGTCCTCGGTTTAATTCCCCTACTGACAGTCGTTCCTTCCCGTAGCCCCTCACCCTCAGCGTCGCAGCCCCACTATTCAGCAGTGTCAGTCCCCGGCTTTCACTCTCTAGCACGGCCAGAGATTTACCCTCACAGCAGTGTGCCAGGCTGACTCTTCCAGAACTCTCCAGAGCCCCCTTTCCACTGGCCTGGGTTATCTGCGCTGCAGGTCTCCTGCCTGAGTCCCCAGCAGACACCAGCATCACTCACTCAGCTGTACCCCATTCTCTCTCAGCAGTCACTCTCTCTCCCAGAAGTCCCCCAAACTTAGTGCGCCAGCAGGGCCAAGAGCTCGCTCCCCAGCAACCTGAGTCCCCCGGCAGTGCATTATTCTCACTGACCCAGCAGTGCCTGCAGTCTCACTCTGCAGTGCACCTCCATCCTCTCTGTCCGAGCAGGGACCACAGCCTACCCCCACCTCAGAGAAGTGCCACTTTAATGCACGCTGCAGTGTCCTTATTTGCCTTTACGCTTACTCTGAGAACGGTGCCGAATCCAACTCCGGTACCAGTGCCCGAGTCTCACTCCCCCTGCCGCCAGTGCCCGAGTCTCACTCCCCCTGCCACCCTTGCCAGAGTCTCACTCCCCCTGCCCGCCAGTGCCTGAGTCTCACTCCCCCTGTGCGCCAGTGCCTGAGTCTCACCCTCACTGCCCAGCAGTGCCCGAGTCTCACCCTCACTGCCCAGCAGTGCCAGTGTCTCACCCTCACTGCCCAGCAGTACCCGAGTCTCACTCCCACTGCCCAGCAGTGCCTGAGTCTCACCCTCACTGCCCGCCAGTGCCCGAGTCTCTCTCCCTGCCCGCCAGTGCCCGAGTCTCACTCTCATTGCCCGCCAGTGCCCAAATCTCACTCTCACTGCCCACGAGAGCCCTGAGTCTCAGTCTCACAGCCCACGAGTGCATGAGTCTCATTCCCCCTGCCCACCAGTCCCCGAGTCTCACTCTCACTGCCCACGAGTGCCATGAGTCGCACTCTCACTGCCCGCCAGGGACCGAGTCTCACTCTTACTGCCTACCTCTGTGTCACTCAGGTGTCTGAGCTCTCTACTTACCACTGCAGTGGCCCCAGTCTCACCCTCGTCGCACTGCCCCTCTCTAGTCTCACTCTCACAGCCCATGAGTCTCACTCCCCCTGCCCACCAGTCCCCGAGTCTCACTCTCACTGCCCACGAGTGCCCTGAGTCTCACTCTCACTGCCCGCCAGGGACCGAGTCTCACTCTCACTGCCCACGAGAGCCCTGAGTCTCACTCTCACAGCCCACGAGTGCACGAGTCTCATTCCCCCTGCCCACCAGTCCCCGAGTCTCACTGTCACTGCCCACGAGTGCCATGAGTCGCACTCTCACAGCCCGCCAGGGACCGAGTCTCACCCTCACTGCCCAGCAGTGCCTGAGTCTCTTTCTCTGCCCACCAGTGCCCGAGTCTCACTCTCACTGACCGCCAGTGCCCGAGTCTCACTCTCACTGCCCACGAGAGCTCTGAGTCTCACTCTCACAGCCCACAAGTGCACGAGTCTCACTCCCCCTGCCCACCAGTCCCCGAGTCTCACTCTCACTGCCCACGAGTGCCCTGAGTCGCACTCTCACTGCCCGCCAGGGACCGAGTCTCACTCTCACTGCCCACGAGAGCCCTGAGTCTCACTCTCACAGCCCACGAGTGCACGAGTCTCATTCCCCCTGCCCACCAGTCCCCGAGTCTCACTCTCACTGCCCACGAGTGCCATGAGTCGCACTCTCACTGCCCGCCAGGGACCGAGTCTCACTCTTACTGCCTACCTCTGTGTCACTCAGGTGTCTGAGCTCTCTACTTACCACTGCAGTGGCCCCAGTCTCACCCTCGTCGCACTGCCCCTCTCTAGTCTCACTCGCCCCTTGAGTGAATCCAGCTGTTGAGCAGCGACTTCAGACGTATTCATTCACTCACTCATACCCGTAGTATTCCCTCTCCCCACAGCAGTGAGTCCCTCCCGCCCGGTACTCACACGAAGACCCCGAAGAGCAGGGCTCGGACGCCCACTTCCAGCAGCAGCTCCCGCATCTCCGGTCCATCGGCCGGCGCTCGCAGCCGCCCTGCTCTCACAGCCCGCCCGGCCCCATGCGCAGCCCGCGCCCCACCCTCCCCCGCCGCCCCCGGCAAGGAACGGGGAGAGGGAGGGGGCAGGAGGTGTGGAGATACGAGAGGAGGAGGAGGAGGGAAGGGGAAGGATGAGGCTGGAGGAAAGAGCGAGATGCGAGGGGAGGAAGCAGAGGTGACGGCAGGAGGGGGTGAAAGAGAGGAGGAGGGGGTCACAACCAATAATGTACCGTCTCCTTGCAGTGACAGCAGGGCTGCTGCACACCTGCAGATGAAAGGCCTGGGCGCGAGGCACAGATCGCCCACAAGGACTGGCAGGTGAGCTGTGAGCTCCCTTGACACTTTGCTTCGTTCTCACAGTTCCTGCCACACGCTGTACGCCCCGCAGCGATTCCTCTAAACAGCTGCGGGTTGGATTTCTCAGGGCCCGAACCAAGGGGTATCGCCTTCCTGGGGTCTTTGAATTGGCCATTGTGTCGGGTGTTAAAGCGGACCACGCCCGCCATGAAGGCTACTGCCCGGCCGCCATCTTCGAAGAAATGACCAAAACAAACCTAAAAAAAAAACACCGCCCACCGCAGTAATGACGTTTTAAAAGAGGCGGGATGCGAAAGAATCGCCGGAACGCCCACGAATCTGGTCCGACAATTACGGACAGATCTCCCTTCCAATGGCTAGCCTCCATTTATGGAGCTAGCCAATGGAACAGAGAGGCGGGACAAAGCCCCGTACTGCTCAAACATAAGATTTCGCCTGCGCAAACACTGCTGCGCAGTGCTATGCCAGGCGAAACCTAAAAAGCAGTAATGTATGCAAGGAGGTCCTTACTGTCCTTATGAAGTTTTAGCAACTCATTTTCACTGGCCTGGTCAAAAGTGTGACGAGCAAAGAGATGAGACCTCGCCTCTTTAATCCTTCAAAATCATGTAATAGCGGGTCATTATTTTCAATGAGTGGAATAGCCCAATCAGCAGCTGTACACCCAAGATAAGATATGATAAAGGCTATTCTAGCAGATCCGAGGGAAAGGCTCCTGGTTTACAAAGAAACTGTAACTGGCACAGATTCCAAAATGCATCAGAATTGTGACTATGCCCAAAAAATCGTTTGAGCCGGGCCAAAGACACCCGGTCTGGAGTGGTAACTGTGACATGAACAGTATTAGCGTTTCCAGAAGCAGAGGTGCTTGTTAGATTTACAAATTGCTAAGGTGTGGAGTTGTGTAAAGGGACATGTGCTCTTGGGAAACGCCACAGTCCCTACTTCAAATTACCATTGTGAGGCTGACACCTTACTAGTTTGTCCTTAAGCAACAGATTTTCCTGCTGCAAGGACTGAACTTCATTCTGTACATCACCAAAAGCCCTGGCTAAGTCTAAATCACTTGGGGTGTCCTCAGGCAGGGCCTGAGCCAGGCCCTGATCGTGTCTCAGGTTATCCATGTCTTTTGGGCGGTGGAAGCATGAAAGTCTTGGCTTTCTGTCATGGACTCACCTGGTCCCAACCAAGGTACCAATGCTGTACCTCCTATCCCTCCTGGGGACAATGCAAGTCAAAGAACCGAAACCTTAGATCTCACACTGTCCACCTTGTGGGAAGAGGGGTTGGGATAAAATAAGAAGAGAGAGACTTGCAGTACTGGATCTGCTCAGTGGCTGTGCAACACTAACAGGAGTTGTCACTTCTGAGACCTTCTATGTTTGCCAGGCAGATATTCACTGGACTAGAACATCTAGCTTTGCAATGACGCAATGCACTGGAAATAATTGGGCAGTTACCATCAGTGCACTAAAAGGTTTCTACATACAATGAACATGCAGTAACTTCAGTGACATAAACTTACATGTTTCAGCAGCAGCTCGGTATGAGAGCGGAATAACCAAAATTACAGATTGGAGTGTTGCAGTCCTAGGAATAAACCTAAAATTTAAATTGGAGTTATTTGCACTTCCAGTTATAAACTCGGAACATAGGTTAATGTCCCTTGCACTCCCAAGGATACACTCTGAGCAAAGGTTGGAGTTACTTGCACTCCCAAGGATACACTCGGAGCAAAACTTTGGAGTTACACTCCTAAGCATACAGTTGAAACACATGGTGTGGTGCAAGGTTGTTGCATATATCAGAGACTCTGAAGTGCTTTCTCTTGGTCCTACTGTTCATCAGAGAAACACAGAACTAAAGTATTCATTCCTTGTGCAGTGACAGTTCTAGCATCAAGGTTGTAGGAAGGCTCCGGGATATAAACACGCATGAAGCGCTGGAGTAAATCACAGAGAGGACATAGAGGAAAAGTCTATAGTTCTTGAAGACTAGGGTACTCATCCTGTTCACTACTATAAGCAGTTTAGTGCGCCCTAACCTGATATCAAGTACTTAGCCTAGTTCTTCCACTTAACTGAAGTTCAAAGAACACCTCGAGGCCTTGACTCAAGGAGTCGCTGGGGTCTGGAGTAGCTCTGCAGGAGGGAGCGAGGAGGAAGACATCAAGGGAGCTAGTGCCATGGGAACCATTGGTTCGGATGGACTTGAAAGAGAATGAAGGGCATCTTGGCTCCAGCAGGACTCTTAAGGGGAGTAGGAAGGGTGTAGCCTTGTTCCTCAGGGAACGAGGCCAAGCCACAATTCGGGTTTGGGTAGGCTTTATATATCTTCTTGAAGGCTCAATGGATGTATCTAGATCACGTGGGGCACATGTCCGTCTGGAAGTTTTTCAAACCTTCGAGAAAAGTTGTGTTAATACACTCTCTGTGATCTTACCAAATGATAAGGTGCAACTTGTTGATCGGAACCAAATAACAGGAAAAAAATGTATTGTTTTCGCTCGTAAGTGCATAATGGAAAACAACTCGAAGGTCCCAGTAACAGCAAGAGCGAGGCTTACCATTGGCTCACAGGATTCAGGGGTAAGCTTGCAGGGTCTCCATGGAAAACCACACCAAGGCCCTAGAAAAAGCGAGAGCAGTTAATCCACTGGTTCATAGGATTTGGGGGAATGATTACAGGGATTCAAGCACAATGGAATTACTGGTGCTGAGGAAGCATCGGTCATGAGGGTGCTTGGGGAGAATCAATTATGAATGTGCTGTGGGAACATCGGTTATGAGAATGCTGGGGGAACACCAGTCATGATATCATAGCATACCATAAAGCACCATAGGAATAAAGCAACATAAGCCCTGCACGCTAGATCACTATGCAGGGTACGCAAGAAGGGATGGTGACAGAGAGGGCTCAGGAGGGGATTGAGACAGCAACAAAATGATGGACTGGGATGTAGCCCTGAGTAAATACCAGTGGAAAGAACTCAAACATTCCATTCATCAATTTTTATCTAAATTCCACATGACGGCACCTAAAGAAAGACATACATCTGAGCAAGAGGCGATTTAAAAAAAAATTAAAACAAGCCTATTTACTCTTTCAGAGGCCTCATGTATGGCATTGATAAGGACTTCTTTCAAAACAATGTAGTTTGCCTGTTTACATTTCAGCCCGACCCTTCCTCCTCCACTCCCTGAATACCTGTTGCATTGTCTTATGGATGCAATTAGAGTGCCGTGTATTGCAGCCATTCATAATTTTCAGCCATTTCCTGCAAGGCTAACACTCCCTTACCCAATAGTGCATGGCTATTCTTCATTTGTTACTAGTTCATCTCAACCATCATCTACTTCCTATCTGTACCTGGCACGCACACCAATCGTCTGTCTCCTTGTGACCAGTTACCTAGTTTCCTGGTTCCCCACATGCCTGATCTACCCAGTATGTCCATTCCATGGGGACAGAGGAGCATTACGATATGGGTCTGTGGAAAAAAGAGGGTACAATGTGGAGAATCGTACCAATTATACATTTTCTTCTTTTCTTTTATTAAAGGATTTTGTTATCAAAGTTATCCGATTATTGGAAAGCCCCTCAACGGTGATTAGAGCCAAAACATTTCTGGTCCTACTTCAGATTCTAACTCACAACAAAGAGATGTTACTTCAATACTGTCAATCAAGGTATGGTGTCAATGATTTATCATAATTATATTTCATTTTTAATTCTGTTTAAATACATAGTTTTGTAGTCTCTGTAGAACTGCATAAATGATGCTCACGAATGAACTTAAATCCAGCTCACTATCCTTTTTTTTTTAAGTTTGATTTTATTGAAAACCAGAAAGAAAAGGGGGAGGGGAAAGGAGAAGAAACAGGAAGAAGGATATGGTAATAATTACAATTTAAGGAAAAGCACAGTGGATAATACAATAAATTCTCAATATTCTCATAAAAAAAGAGGAGAAACACTTTAGTTAATATAATAAAAATTCATAAAAAGGCAGAAAAAATGAGCATGAAATAACATGAGCAAATAAGGTAAAGAAGATACAAATGCATTATGTGATAATATTAGAAATAAACAAGCAAACGAAAGGCAAATGAAATTCATGGTGGTTTACGGACTTCAACAACGTCAGGAGCCAAGGAGGAGCAGGGGCAGTGGAGGAAAGATATGTTACCAAAGGAATCCATAAAAGATCCCGTTTAACAGCCAGTGAAACTGGAGAAACGAAATTGGTGTCTAACCGGTGATGGTAACAAACTGCATTCCACCAGGAACGATAAGACACGTTTGAGGCTTGTTTCCAGTGAGATGTAATCGTGTGGAAAGCAACGGCTATTAAGAGATCAAAGAGATGGTAATGGTTAGAGGACTGAGGAAGGTCAGGAGAAATGGAACCCAGAAAAACAAGAACTGGGGAGAAGGGGATCTGAAAATGGAAAATCTTTTGGATTTGGGCCCATACGGAATTCCAGAACTTGGAAATATGTGGACAGTCGAAAAGCATGTGTTTGAGGTCAGCTGAGGGAAAGGGGCAAGACCAACATGTAGAGGGTGTGTCTTGAGAAAAGCGTGAGAGGGAGAGAGGGGTAAACAAGACTCTATTATAAATAAAATATAAAGTTTGGGTAGTGTTAGCAGCTCTAGAGGTCTTATGAAGTTTGGTCCAAATCCTATCCCAAAGAAGAACGGACAACTCCTGAGAAAGATCAGACTCCCATGCAACTTCAAGTTTAGATTTTGCTCGATCAGCTATGCACCGGAGAGAATTATAAAGAGAAGAGGCGGAGGGGCAAGACTCTAGCAAGGAGGAAGTGGATTTACGGTCGGCAGGTATATCACTGGAGAATGGCAAAGACTGGAGATAAGAAACGAGGACAGGTAGAAGCGAGTTATATTGAGAACGGGCACTGGAGGGTAGATGAAAGGAGGACTGTAATTCAGAGAAAGACATAGGGACGCCGAGAGTGAGCAATTGAGAAACCCAGCATAATCCACGGAAATGCCAGACTTCCCAGTAAATAGTACGGTTACGAATTTGAAGTCGAGAGTTAAACCAGATAGGTTGATCATGAGAAGATTGAAGAGAAGGGAAGGATGAAGATAAAAAGGGAAGAAGAAGTGCACGACAATGTGAGATGATAGGGGTGCGAAGGCGAGCAGGGCAGAGCGTAAAGGATAGAACTTCACGGAAAGTGAAGGGAGAGAGAAAGGAAGATTCCATAGTCAACCATACAGGAGGATAGACGGGAGGGTCATTCGAAAGCCATCGAGTTGTGTGCCTTATAGAAAAAGCACGATGATATTGCCTAAAGTCAGGAAAGCGTACACCAGAATGAGCCTTATCTTTCCTAAGAGTAGTGAGGGCAATCCTGGGACGTTTGTCACGCCAGAGGAATTTTAAAAGTAGAGAGTCGATCTTCTTGAAATATGAAGCAGGAATATGTATTGGAAGCATGGAAAGAGTGTAGAGAAGGAGGGGAGAGAGCATCATTTTGATAGAGTTAAGTCGGCCCCACCAGGACAAAAAGAGTGGATGCCATCGTGTAATATTCGTCTCCAGTTTTTTAGTAAGATAATCAAAATTAAACTTGAGAGTGTCAGAAAGAGTAGGCGCGAATAAAACACCTAAATACTTAAGTTTGGATCGTTGCCATGAGAAGCCAGATTAAGCGAAGTGATGTTTCTGACAGAGAGAATTCAATGGAAGGACTTCGCATTTATCAACATTCAAGCGGTAACCAATGACTGCAGAAAAAGAGGAGACTTGTTGTAAAAAGGAAGGTAAAGAGGAGAGAGGATCGGAGCAATAAAAGAGGATATCATCCGCATATACCGAAAGTTTAACCTGTTTGGAACCAAAGTGATACCCAGATATTTTATCATCTTGACGAATTTTAGTGAGAAAAGGCTCTAAAGCCATAACAAAAAGGAGAGGGGAAAGTGGACAGCCTTGACGCACTCCCCTGTGAAGAGAAAAATAGTCTGAAGTCAGTCCATTAACGAAAATGGAAGCTTGGGGATTAGAGTAGAGTAAGGAGATGAGAGAAATAAATTTGGAAGAGATGCCAAACCAACGAAGGGCTTGAAACATAAAGTCCCAACCTATCCTGTCAAAGGCCTTTTCGGCATCTAAAGAGATAGGTGCGAAAGGGAGATCCAACCGAGAAGCCCTGCTGATAATATTAAGAAATACACGAGAATTGTCTGAGGAGAGACGACCTTTCACAAACCCGGATTGTTCAGGACCGCGGATATCTGGTAAAAGGGGATCCATTCGAAGAGCGAGAATCTTAGCTAAATTTTTATAATCAGTATTGACCAGAGAGATCGGGCGGTAGTTTTTGCAGTGAGAGTGATCTTTATCCTCCTTGGGGATTAAACAAATTAGAGCTTGTTGAAAGGAACCGCTCGAAGAGTTCGCTGCAATTAAGGATTGAAAAAGAAGGAGAAGTTTAGGGAGAAGGAAAGAAGCAAAATGACTGTAAAACTCGACGGTAAAACCGTCAGGACCAGGAGCTTTCCCGTGACGTAACTTAGAAACCGCAAGAGAAATCTCGGAAAGGGATATATCAAGATCTAAAGAATTTAAGTTAACATGAGAGATTGGAGGAGAAGGGAGGGATTGGAAGTAGGAAGTGAGATCTAAGGGTGTGGGAATCTGTTCAGGGGTGTATAGGGTATCATAAAATTTGACAAACTCTGAGAGAATTTCCCTATATTTAAAGCAAGAAGCACCTGAAGAGGTACGTATAGATTCAATCTTCGTACGCTCTCGTCGTATCTTTAAATAATTGGCAAGGAGTTTACCCATTTTATTTTTACCACCGTAGTATCTGGAGTTCCATTTCAATAACTGGTTAGAGGCTGCCTCAGTTGTAAATTTGTTGAACGAGATCTTTGCTTCAATTAGTTGTTTAAGCGTAGAGTCCGAATTAGAGGAGTAATATTCATGTTCTAGACGTTTAATGTCAGATAAGATTTGAGTTGATTTAGCTTCTCTAAGTTTTTTCCGCCTAGCCACAAAGTTGATAATAAAACCTCTAGAGGCTGCTTTAAAAGAGTCCCAAACCATGACAAAGGAGGAATCATGAGTGCGATTAATAAGGAAAGTGGGATCTTGGAGTAATGTATTATTGAACCTCCATCTGCCCGAGGGAGGGGAAAAAGGAAGGAGGTCCAAATCTACAAAAACAGGGGCATGGTCAGAAAGGAGAATGGAACCTATTTCGGAACGAATGGCGTGTTGGGAGAGGGATTTGCTGAGGAAAATATGATCAATGCGAGATTGGGATTGGTGTGGGGGAGAGAAAAAACTATATTCCCTGAGGTCTGGATTGCATAGTCTCCAGATGTCCACTAAAGCATTATTTTGGGAGGTTTTAACAAATTGGGAGTGCATCTTGGAGGGTATAAACCTAGCTTTAGAATGGCGATCAAGGAAAGGGTCCATAATTTGATTAAAGTCTCCACCGAATACAATATAATCCCCAGAAAGGGAAGCAAGCTTGTCGGAAATAGAGGGCCAGTAGGAGCATAAACATTGAAAAGGATGAGGGGAATATTGTCAATCAACAGTTTAACAAGGACCCAACGGCCATTAACATCACAATCATGAGAAACTGAAGTAATATGTAACTTTTTATGTAGTAAAATTACAACCCCATTTTTCTTCTCAACAGTAGGGGAACAAAAAACATGACCCACCCAACAACGTTTAAGTTTAAGAGCTTCTTCCTCCGAAAGGTGAGATTCTTGGAGGAGGGCAATGTCAGTATGAAGTCTAGCAAGGTGTGACAGTACCCTTTGCCTTTTAATGGGATTGGTTAACCCCTTAATATTCCATGTTGTAATTCATAATGAAACAGTATACAAAAGTGAATAACGATAACATGCTCATTAAATGTAAAAATCGAGAAGAGAAGAAACTGGTAAAGAGGAGAAAAGAGAAGAGGATTAGAAGAAGAAAGAAACAAGTTCATTGAGTCCAGAAGTCGGAGGAAGAGGGACAAGAACATTGCTAATTCCGAAAGAAAAGAAAGCATGGTGCAGAAAAAAGAAAGGAAGAGAAGAAGAAACAGAAGGGCGTAGAAAGGATGAAAGAGCTCAAGAAGAAAAGGACAGAAATAGAAACAAATAAGAAGACAGTACACGTTCGAAACGAACGACTGAAAGACATACTTACGGAATGAAAAAACTCAAGAACGAGGATGGGGTAGTGGAGCCGGGAGACAGCGACGACAACACCCAGAGCAGACACCGAACCTCAACTACTATGGAACCAAAACGCAGCATATAAAGACAATATGGCACATTAGGGTAGGAGGGAGGGAGTGAGGATGCATCTGTAAGAAAAACAAGAGAAATGTACAAATAAGTGGATAGACGTGTCATAGGGGAACAAGAAAAAACAACACTGTAGATAAACTGCGTAAGGGACATATGAGATTAAAACAACCATCAGGAGAATAGACAATAGGGGATACACAACATCAGCAACAATGGAGAAACAACAAAATCATGGCACAACGAAACCCAAGGAGAGGGAACAGAGCCTGTCAGCCAGGTCCGGACTCATCCATAACATCTGGGCTCTGCCTTCGGAGGAACGCTTGCAAGGCTGCAGGGTCTTCATATGTGGTTGTTCTGTCTTTATATGTAACCTTGAAGAGGCAAGGATGTAGTAGACCGTATCTTGCATTCAGGGCCCGGAGCTGAGGTCTCATATCCAAAAACTTCTTTCTTCGATCTGCAGTGGCCTTGGAGACATCCTGCGACAAATAAAGGCGATGGCCCTCCCACATAATTTGCTTTTTGAGCTTGGCAGCTGAGAGGACCTGCAGGAGGTCAGTGTATTGTAGGAAGAGCATAATGACACCTCTAGGTTTGTTGGTGACCTTCGGTCCAAGACGATGAGCCCTTTGGATGTTGATGGAAGTTAAAGCTGGAGCATCTAAGATCTTGGCAAGGAAGGATTGGAAGAAGACGGTCGGGTTTGAACCCTCCGTAAGTTCCGGAAGCCCGTAAAGACGTAGATTGTTCCTGCGATTTCTATTTTCCAAATCCTCCGCCTGGCGCTTGAGTAGGAGTATCTCCGCCTCCATCGACGGGATATGAGAACAAGAGGTTTGGAAGGAGTCTGCAGAAAGTTCCAGAGAGTGAACTCGGGCGTCAGGGATGACCATTTTTCTTGCATAGCCTGCATGTTCTTTGTGGTGGATTCCATAAAGGGCCTGAAAGCACGAAGTTCCTCCAAGATGAGATCCATAGAAGAAGAGGAGGAGTTACTCCCTGGTGATGGAGGGTCTTTCTTCAGGCGTTTCGAGGAAGCTAGGGTAGACAACAGCTTGCCTTTGTTACGCGCCTTCGGGATAGCTCCACGTGCAGACTCCGATTTCGAGGCCATGTCGTCAACCAAGTCCTGAGAAGGAGAGTCTGAATCTGAGCCAACAGGCAACTTTGCAGCAGCGGCCAGTAGCAAACCACAGGGTTCCTCCATGAAAGAGCAAGAAGTTCTATGAAAGAAAGCGAAGTGCCGGTGATGAGGGAACAGGAAATCCGTCAGTAGTAGACCAAAACGCAAGGCCAGCAAGGAGCGGAAAAAGCCGCAAAAATTCCAATCAGGTGGTTATGGAAATGTAAAGCAAGGCACAGGAGAAGAGTCGCAAAAGGAAGCAAAAGCAGCAGCTGCACAAAACTGTGTTTAAAGAAGTAAGAGCCTCCTGAGAAAAAGGATGCAGAGTGTGAAAAACCAACATGTTATGACAGGCTAAGCATTCGTTGTCTGCGAGAATTGTAGTTTCTGCACATGTCGTAGAAGTCTCGCGATCCCACGAGGGGACCACATTGAGGAATCCACAACAGGTAAGGGGGAGATATCCACAGGCGGAGGGTATTAATCGCCAAGGGCTGAAGACTTTGCGAGCGTAAGGAATAGTCCAGAAAGATAGAAGTGGTTGTAGCGCTTGAGTAAGGGTTTTGGTTGACAGGCAATGCGCTGAGCTGACTGAAGAGAAAAACTCCACAAAATGGCGGTCCCAGCAGCACTTAGCGGGTCGTGACAGCGAGGGGGAAGAGAAATGGCCAAAGGTGACTCATGAACCCCTATGAAGGCTCATCTTACCAAAAATGTTCGTCACGAAAAGATGCAGGCTCCGCATGGGTGTCGCGGTAATCCTTCAGCCGGACGCCGTAAGGAAAACGCGGCCGGCAATTAAAATGGTGGAATGCGACGCGGAAGCCAGTGTCGTCGAACAGCATGAAAGAAACGCGGAACCGGCAAACAATGAGGGCGCGGGGCTCACCTCATGTTCCGGACCGCGTATCAGCCGCTGTCACGAAGAGAAACCTCCAGCTGCTGCGGGAATGAGGTGCTGAAAGGAGGCTCGGTCCGGAGCTCCGGTATTAAGCCGCCATCTTGGCCGGTGGTTAAGCCACGCCCCCCCCCAGCTCACTATCCTTAAATAATGATCTGAACACCATACCCTCTGCTGATCATTTGGAAAGAAACATACACATTAAATGGGAAAGTCTATGATTTGTTTATACTTTGTAGATGAGTAATTGCCAGAAATCCAGTTATATTCCTTCACACTGGAGCAAAGCGAAGGGACTACAGACACAGCTAGCTTAGAGGCAAAGAGTGGGCAATCTCCTATCAGACACGGGTCCAACTTGAATACAGATTTCATCAACCGTGCTTCCAGACCAGATAGCATGCATTAGGTGAGGCTTACAACAAAACTAGATACTAAGTCTTTTTTTTACGGGAGTCTAGGAGCTCCTGATACGGAAATACTGCACTTGAAAAGTCCAATACGAAGGGGTGTTGTAATTTCTAGATGCAGTATTTACAATGTGCTTGTTATGATTGTGGAATATCCAAAGACATCATTGTTTCTGCTCCAGGTCCTGGAATTGTTTTCTCAATTTCAGTTTTTTCCCCAGAGCAAATGTACCTGATTTTTCCCTGTTGAAATATGTGCCAGGGAAAAAATCAGGAATGTGCTGTATCCATACAACTTGTTATCCTGATTCAGCTCGTAACTCCTGTTAACAGGCAAGTGGGGGTATCCCAGATTCTCCTAATTATGGCCTGTGTGGCAACGTTTCTGACTTCTATACCATTTGAATAGCTATGGAGTCATCTTGGAGAATTAGTTTTTTCTTAACTCAGTAAGGGATGCATACATGTAAGGAGGTTGTCTTGCAGATATTTCCACAGTCGTGACAACACCAGTAGTTCAGCTCTGATGTGCCACAGAATACTTATCATACTAGGCCTAAAAAATACCCAGGGTATTTTGTTTCAGCTTTTTCTTTTTTAAATATTTTCATTGCGTTATACAACAAAAATGTAGTCCATATCATCACAATACAGTTGGCAGTAGGACATACATTTGTCTTTTGCAAATGTTGCATCTCAGAGGAGATGCAAGCTAGGGTAATCTTATTCGATACATTACAAAACATGTTGTTTCAACTTAAGGGATACGTTTTTAATGTTTCATCTCAGTCTCCTTTTTCTCCACTCATTGCCCTAGCCCCTCTGCCAGAATTTCACCTGGCATGATCATGATTTGGGTCAGGAAGAGAACACTTATCCCATGAATGCTCTGTGGCATCGAAATATTCCATGTCCTCCTATTTACTATGTCACAGCTACTGCACAGAAGGCAAGTTGTACCAGTGCTTTGAGATTATAGGCACTGCATGGATGATGCTCTAGGTCTTTCTTATCTGTATGGTGCATGAGGTACCTCTGCATTAGATTCCAGTGGTCAGCCATCCATAGCCAATTTGTAGAATGTTGTCACATCACTGGGTGACCATGGTTCCTGTCTCTAACAATGGTCAGGTTTCCTTGCATGGTTCGATGCACGTCAAGGTTTCGCTCTACCTCCTTTAAAATATCAGCAGACCAGGCTCTGAGCTAGTTGCATGCATGTGATACTAGGATGATGGACCCCTTCAGCACACCTCCATTTGTCCTATCATCTGCATGTGGCGTGGTTACAGTTGGTGGGCTGTGATGGATTCTTAGTTCCTAGCATCAGCAATAGATTACAATCATGCCTGTGCATCAGAAAGAAGGTCCACTGGTAGTTTCTTGTGGTTTTGTATAACCATTGATTCTGAGTGGCAAGTCTTGGGCAATGGCCCTCTGCTAGGTTTTGATTGTTTAGTTAGTTAGTCTCCCTTCTCCAAATCCCAGGATTTTGTTCCACCTCCTCCAGGGCATTTGGAAAGAATGTTGGTTGATTCTGTCAACCTATCGATGGCTTGGCACCCCAGTCACTCAACTAACAGTCACGTAGGGATAGAAGGACGGTGCATTTGTCTGTCATTGAAGAATATTCTGTCTAAGAGAATGCCTGCACATATAGCTGCTGCAGGACAAACCCTCTCCATGGTGTGGGAGGACCTAATAAAATAATTGTTTAGGGAGACAGACTCCTAATTCATCAATGGCAATTTTATGTTTTTTTATATAATGTCTTTATTGGCATTGAGATATAACAACAAATACAACAATGCGTTTAAGCCAGGTGCTGCACCACAACTAGGCTTCAGCAGTCAGCATTCCTTCCCACCCAATCCATTTAGGAGCACATCTTCAACAGGAAAGCACTGTTTTAGTAGCAAAGAGAAGGTTCTGGCATATTGTTGGCTTGTGTAGCAAATTAATAATCCCATGCTTCTCTATACATTCCAAATCAGAGCGGACACATGGATCAGCACGATCAGTGAATAACCAATCATTCATCGGTGTAAGTTGGTATGTCTAATTATGTAGTTTAATGTCTGCTAATCAAAATCCTCCATCATATGGAGGTAGTACATATTTCTTAAAAGCAACTCTAGGTTGATTTCCATCCCAAAGGAATGTCCAGGGTGCAACTGAAGTGCTTGGAGTGATTTATGTGGTATGACGTGTGGAAAGTTCAGGAATGACTATGGGGGTAGAAAGATCATGTTAAATAGTGTGACGCGGTCAGCAATATTTTAAAAAGCGAGCTCTAGGATGGCATGTCTTGTTGATTCTGAGCGAATAAGGGCACTAAAGTCCGCTTTCAGGTGTTGTGTAGTTCCTAAAAATACATAGGATCTGCACAATTAGACAACATAAACTAAGGGATTGCTGTCCAGACACCCCCAAAGGATATGTTAGCCTTTAGAGCAGCTAGCTCATAGTGCCACCATAAGCCCCCTAACCTTACCAAAGAGCAAATAGTTTTTGACAACTATCGAACATGATAACCCTTGATCCTTCAAGGATCGTGAAACAGTACTTTTCGCTCAGTCAATCGTACTCACTTAGTCTCAGAGAGATACACAGAACACACGATGGGGGCGTTTTCAATAAGCATTTTTGAACCAGCGTCATTATAATATATAACATATGTGCTGTGACAACCATTACACAGAAACAGATGTATAAGATAACAAGCATCAACAGAGTAAATAAAAGGCAGAGTTCTACCCGTGTGCTAAAACAGTGAATATATGCAGGCATACAGATACTTAGCGATAATCAAGCATACTCCTACGATGCAATCCCTACCTAAGTGTACCTAGCATGTATGTGTTTGTGAAGCCAAGAATCCCCTAGGAAAGAGCCAACCCCATTACCTGGTGGGAGAGAACGAAGGATCCTGTCTTGGTCTTGAGTTCGACACACCCCAAGGGATGTCAGACCACTGCGGTTTGTAGCTTCTGCAGGCCGGGACCTCAGCGTCTAGTGCCAGCGTGAAGATTCATCTCTGCCTATCAAATGGTGGTATGGGTCTTTTATACCATAAAGATAGCCTCGGGGTTCCTTACATAATTGATATGTTGTGAATACGATTATGCAAATTAGCCTGCAACAATACCAGCGATTATGCAAAGCAGTTCTTTCGCCCTAGGATGTAGATTTCCATGACTTTTACACAGAGTATGTTCATGCTGTTATGTACGTCATGTGCAGGGACTTTTCTAAGAATCCTCATGCATAATAAATGAGGCTAGTTTCCAGGAAACTGATCGACATTTATTCAGCACATAACTGGGTAAAAGGTCAGTGCTAGAACCATTATGGAGAGCAAGGTAGAACAAATGTAGGTAAAAGGTTGTGTAGCTACCCAGGCCTAGATTAGGGTGCATAACACAGGTCATTAGTTCGGTAAGCACAACTTGAATGCCTAGGTTTTTGAAGTGGTCAGTGGCAAGCTGGAATCACAATATTATTTCAAGTCCAGCATGATAACTAGTACAAAGACAGGTGTATTTTCACTTCACCACAAGCCCAGTGGCATCACCATAAACCTGCAGAAGTCTCAGGGTTCTTAATATATAGTAATAAATTATTGGCATGAAGGAACACATGGTTCTCCTGTTTTGTGCTGTAGCTGAAATGACTTATGAGTGAATCCCTCCAAATCCATTCAACACGTGGTTCTATAATCAAAGGAAAAAGGAGGGAAGAGAGGGGTCAACCCTGGTGTGCGCCACGTTGGATCTCAAATGGAAAAGATAAGGAGCTATTGATCCAGACCGTCACCCACTGGTTAGTGTAAAGAATTTGCACGAACCACCTGAAAAGCACGCCATAATAAAATCTGAAAAGCAGGACGAAATTTGTGCGTTCCAACAACCGGATCATGAATGTCAAGAGTATCGAGTCAAAGGCTTTCTTGAAATCAATTAAAAGCAAGGTGTAGCAGTCCTAAGAGGATTCGGATCGTGTAAGGACAACATGGATGATTCAAAGGCAGACATGAAGCTTTTTGTCCAAGAGGGTCAGGCTGCACAGTGAACTTACCAGCCTATTGGCTGAAACCTTGGCCAAGAGGTTAGCCTTCAGGTTGATCAAAGATAGGGGCCAATATGAAGGTCAGCCAGTCAGTGACTTCCCTGATTTAATGATCACTGAGATAATGACCCTTCTCAAAATTTGGTAAAGTGCACACCTCAAAGGCCTCCTTGTATATTGCCTGGAGTGAGGGAATCAGGTCTGAGGCATATTTCGTACATGGCACCAGTGAAAACTCATTAGGACCAGTGTTGCTTCCTGTAGAAAGGCAGTAATTGCTTTCGCTATCTCTTCCACGATCAAGGCGTAGTCCACTCCCTTGCGCTCGCTATCGAACAGCCTTAAGACTATCAGATCTTCAACAATGAACTGGCCCACTTACATTTATTATACTATCTTTGTAGCCAATGCACTGGTTTTACCCCCACTGTTTTCTTGACTGTTGTATGGCAAATAAGAGTGCGAGAATAAATAACCCCTGTCACAAGATCACAGTCCCAATATGATGGACGCTGACACCAAAATGCACACGCGTTCTAATTAATTTATATATCACCAGTAGAGGCTGGCTTAGCTGCCCAGTTTTGCGATTGCTTATATACAGGGCTTTAACTGGGATGAAAAAACTGGGGGGTCGTTCAAAGGGGCTAGTCAAATGTAATTAAGGGCGTGGCCATGAGGAGGCCTGAAAATAAGTTTAGCAAAGAAGATCACGTCCTGGGATAGTCTGCCAGATTGCTACCGTCTCTCCAGGCTCTGCCTCAGTATGGGAAATCCCGTGAAAATGCCTTTCTGCTGTGAACTAAGGAGAAAAAAGAAAGACATTCATCCCCAGTCTCAGATCTCTGTTAAATCCATATTTATTTTGCTCACCATGTCACCCCAGTTTGGACCCAGCCATATGGACATCAGTCTTGACCATACTTCCCATGGGAACAGTCTAGCCCGAACTGCCAGGCCAGGTCCTCCCTAGACCACAAAAGCAACTCGGGACTGGTTTTGGGGTGTCACCTCATCAGCAAGGCTAGCTTGAATCCAGTGGCATAGCAAGCAAAGGAACCAAGTCTGGACATACCCTTCCCACTTGGGGCCATTATAGCAACACAAAAAGATGATGGGCATTGTCAAACATTTCCCCCCAGCCACAGATCTCAGTTACATCCATTGTTTTTTTGCTCACCATGTTAACCCAGTTTGGACCCAGCCATATGCAAATCAGCCCTGACCCAGATCCCTAAGTGGCCATGGGTATGCCCTGACCCTGACACCTAAGTAGCCATGGGTATGCCCAGACATGGATCCCTCGCTTGCTGTGCCACTGGATTCAAGCAAGCCTGGCTGATGAGGTGTGATGTCCCAAAATTGGTCCCAGGATGCTTGTTTCTGGCCCAGAGAGGACCTGCCCTGGCAGTTCAGGCTGGACTGTTCCCATGGAAAGCGGGGTGAAGATTGATTTGCATATGGCTGGGTCCAAACTGGGGTGGCATGCCGAGCAAAAAAACAATGGATTTAACCCAGATCTCTTGACTGTTGTGAGTGTTTGTAAAGTTTCAGCACTCCGTCTATTATTTTGTCCATCATTTTGTATGCGTTTGCTATGTTTGCCCTAAGTGGCCAGGGAAATGCCCTTACGTGGGTCCCTTGCTCCCTGTACCTCTAGATTCAAGCTATCAAAGCTACTGAGGAGTGATACCCGAAATTGGTGCCAGGATGCTTGTTTCCAGTCCAGGGAGGACCTGGCCTGACAGTTCAGGCTGGACTGTTCCCATAGGGAGAAGGTCAAGACTGATTTGCATATGGCTGGGTCCAAACTGGGGTGACATAGTGAGCAAAAAAGCGATGGATTTAACTTAGATCTCGTGACTGGCGGTGAGTGTTTGAAAAGGTTCAGCACTCCGTCCATCATTTTGTTATGAAAGACACCAAATCATACTAGTAATGGGTAACTGCTACCTTGGACATAATAGCTCCTTCCTTCAACCCTTGTGCGCTGTGGTTTAACCCAGACCTACTACCTCTAAAAATCAATGACGGAAAGTTGTAAGGAAGTGGTGTATTACATTTGATGAAATAGATAAAAAGTCCCATTGCACCGCTATTATTATTGATCATAAGGTAACTAAGATCGAGGTTGCAAAACATTTCTCAAAGGAGATTTTTGCGTTGTAAAATCTATGCCGCACCCTCTAGTGATGATCCAGAAGACTGAAGATTCCCAGGCTAGGTGCGATACTCTAGTGATTTTCTTTGAAAACAAAATATTTGCTGTTCATGACTCTTTACACTTTTTTAGTGGCCCCTGCAGCTGCCATCTTCGAGACCATGATCTGCCTTATGGAAGTGAATTCACTCAGATCACAGAATTTTCCCTAAATGCAACTTGGGTTCACTGAATGACCCCTCCCTGCTGTCAATCCTAACATGAGCAGTCTTAGCAATTACACCCACTCTGTAATTTACTTAACATCTCTTTTCATTCAGCATCTTTAACCAGTTCTTGGAACCTAGCTCTAGTATCCCCCATACTGAAGAAGTCCAGTGCTGGTCCTAGTAATCCTGCTAATTACACACTTTTCTCTTTACTCCCTGCTCCAATTCAAAATGCTTGAAATACATATTAATCTCAATTATCTTTATTTATTGAGGCCAACAATATCTTAAATTCGTCACAGTTTGTGTTCTGTGCTGCTCATAGCACAGAGGCCATCCGTCTTACGGCCTCAGAACCCCTTAAACAACTTTTGGATGCAGGCGGTACGGCCGCCCTCAACATTTGAATTTATCTGCAGACTTCAACACTATATCCTACACCATCCTCGTTCATTGTTTAACTGAGATCGGCATTGTCCAATTTCTTTCAAACTATATGATCTGCATTAGGTTCCTATAACTCAGAGGATCCAATTTAAAACCTTGATGCACAGTCACAGAACCATCATCTCTCGGGCCCCCAAAGTCTTCAGAACCTGTGTTCCTTTCGGCACCTGAGGTCCTCCAACGCTTTACACACCCTCCTTCCTAAATTCTGCTGGGCAGGGAGAGGAGGTAGCTCTGCAGCAGCACCAGGAGCTAAATTATGCTGTAGTCTTCCTCCAACACTTCGAACAACATTGAATTGTTCTTGATTCTTGAAAGATCTCAAAACGTGGTTCTTTAACCATATTTTACCCTAGAACAGGGGCCTTTAAACTTTTTTGCTCTGAGCCCGGTAATGCAAAATGTTTTGTTGTCGCCTTCCGTCCCCTCCTCCCTTCAAAATGTTATGGCAAGGGTTGGAAGAGTGGGAGGGGCAGGGCAGAATGCAGGAGTGAGTTCGAGACCTTTTAATGGCCACTTTTTCTGTAGCTCATAATTCATAATAAATATGAGATTTATAATAGGCCAAATTCAACAAACAAAATTGGAATTGGACAAAAAGCTATGGTGCCCTTAATTTGGGTGTGATGAGCATCTGGCACCCTTGGCCCCATGCAACTGCACCCATTACACTGATGGTCGCTGCGACCCTTAGTAGCAGTCCATCTCTTCTGCTTTTTCACCTCTTTCCCACCATGCCGGATCATCATCCCAATCTTGAAACAGACTCTGTCCCCTTTTTGGCATGGGGAGATTAAGTGATTTCCCCAGACTCACAGAATGTCAAGCTGACGCCAGGACTTGAACCCAGCTGGTTCCCTAGTTGTAAGGTTGGCAGCTCTCGCCATTATGCCACATCTTCTCCCTTTTAGAAAGAAAATGAGCTCTCGTGTGGTGCCCCACGGTTTTTTGCAGCAGAGGTGCCCTCTGCCCTAATTCTTCCAGTGGAAATGAACCTCCATACCCAGACAATCATACTTGTGATCCAGTGGCCCCCTCAGAAACCTGGACCTCAGTGCTTTTGCACCTGCTTCACTAACTATAGGTACTGGCTTCTGAAGAGGGCTGTTTCCTCTGCCCGTCATCAAAAACTTTGGCTCCCATTTTATCCCATCCCCCTCAATGCCATCTTTCTGATGCTCAAACAAAGGGGTCTCCTCTGTTTCAATTTTACCCACGCGTGGACCATCTCTCCCAAGTACAAAGCAACACTTGCCACAGCAGGTCTGCCCTGTCCCCTCATGCAAGCAAGGAAGGATAGTAAAACAACCATAATTGGGGTTCACTCAGTCTGGAATTTGAGGTAATTCCTAATCTCCAGGACAATTTACAGGCAGGCATCCTGAAAGGCTGTCACCTGACAAATGGTCATAATGCGCTCTTATTAATTAACCTCTATCATAACTCACTTGGGCCTATATCCAATCTGGCCACCCTGACAACGCTCCTTGAATCCTTAATCCTCCAACACCCGGCCTTGGAATGCATCATCCTCGGTGACTTCAATACCCATAATATAGGGATATCAACCATACGAAGACTTCAGCCTGGGGCTACCATTGCTCTGAATGACCTATTAAATACTTACAAGCTGGCGACAGCCCACTCGGTCCTCTTAAATCTGAGCCCAGGGTCCTTTGTCTGCCCTACATATAACAACCAAACAACGATTGATTACATCATTCTCAGTGAAAAACTACAACCTCTCATGTCAGACTTTACAGTTCAGCCGCGCAATGATAGCGACCACGCTGCCTTAACCATCACATTGAATCTCATCGCGGACACTCGCCACAGGCTCGAATACATTGGTGCATCAAATGGCGAAGATCTGATAAAGCTGCCTAGAAGAATTAAATGGGTACAGACCTCTATCACATCCTTTAACAACTGGGCAAATCAGTGGCCAGGCTGGCCACCGAATGAACAGGTAAAGGGCGCAATAGCAACCTGGAATACCATCACTGAGACCCTGGCTGCGATCCTTCGTTGAGCCTCAAACAGCACATCTAACAGGGACTCTCAACCCACATATGGACACAAGGTGAAACTTAAAATCAGCGCCAAACAACTGAGCAAGAAAAGTAAACTCTTCTATAAACATGGCACTAGCCCAATGAAGAAACAACTCCAAGAGGCCAGCAAAAGTCACTCAAAGAAGGTCTGGGAGGCAAAACGAGATCACTGCGAAGCACAATGGCTGAAAATCTTTGACCTACTGAGCCCAGGAAAATCGCAGGAGTTTTGGCACTATCTAAGCACACTCGGACGATGTACAAACCACCGAGAAAACTCCCTCGAGGCTCCTATCTGGGTCGCTCATGTAGAAGCACTCTACATTGAAACCGGCCCCGTCACCAAGCAAAATGAAACAATCAACGTTGGAGCTGACTTAGATCTAATCACTGAGATGACTGCCCCGCCGGGAAAACTGTCGGTGTCAAAAATTCTAAAAAACATCAGACAAAATGGTGCCCCGGGGCCTAATGGCCTTCCCGGACACTTATTTAGGGCTAACATCGACTTCTGGTCAAAGACCCTGACCCATCTGTACACCGAATGCTGGCTTCTGGGCGATGTCCCTGATTCATGGAGAGGCTCGCTACTACAGCCAATTCATAAAAAGGGCCCCAAATCTGAACCATCAAACTATCGCCTGATGGCCCTTCTAGACATCGAGGGAAAAGCATATGCCAGTGCGATTCTGAGGGACCTTACAGACTGGACGAACGTTGAAGGTCTCCTTCCATTCTGTCAAACTGGATTTAGACCAGGGTCCGCCACATCGACAACATTACTGCACTCGCTTATCTGGTCCACCACGCTCGGACACGCAAAAGCCCCCCCTTATTCGCCTGCTTCATTGACTATTCGGCGGCGTTCGACGGGGTAGATCGTGCAATCTTGTGGAGAAAGCTGGCCCAATGGAACATCAACCCAGCTTTGTTGAGGGCGATCCAATCTTTGTATCACAAAACGTGGGTAAGAATTAAACTCTCGAGGGACCATGCATCAGCAAAGATCAACACGGATCGTGGGCTAAAACAAGGGTGCGTGCTAGCTCCAATGCTATTTAATCTATATACAGCTGACATGGAGAGAGCCTTGTCTGGGGCAGCACTGCATATCCCAAAGATCGGCGGGACAAAACTTCACTTTATGCAATACGCCGACGACCTGGTGCTCTTGGACCATAAGAGAATTGGGCTACAAAAGGCATTGACGGCACTCGCCGCATACAATGACAAAAATAAGCTTGTAGTTAACTCGTCCAAGTCCAAAATCATTATCTTTGGAAAGCACCCAAAGAAAAAATCATTAAAATGGCGGCTTGGCAACCTTTTGCTGGAAAGCACTCAGCGGTACACTTGGGCATTTGCTTTCAGGAGTCGGGGCTCTCTAGCGCACACCTAAAGAATATTCAAGGCAAAGGCAAATCTATAACTTACGCCATTTGCAAGCTGCACGCTTCTTTATATAGCCCGTCCACAATGGCTATCCAACGTGTACTCAAAGCAAAATTAATGCCGGCCCTAAACTATGCTCTCCAAGCATTTCCAGGGAATCTGCATAAAGAACTAGAAAAAATCCACTGCAGAGCCTACAAGAGATTATTCCTTCTTCCGAGGTGTGTCAGAAACACTCTCGTCCGATTGGAGTTTTCACTCAATCAGCAATACTTGGAAGAGATGGCAGCCCTAAGCAAGTACTACTTTTTAACAATGACGGCCAAGGAGAACACACTTAAGGCAACGCTGAATTGCATCTTCAGAGAATCGGGGAATCCTTGGTCGGCCACTCTCAAGGCGGCAGAGGACCAACTCAAACTTACCATTGAGTCTTGGAACCCCAAACATGTCAGTTACAGCGCCATCAAAAACTCTATAAAAAAACAAGTGCGGGTACGGTCAATAGAACTGGACCTGGAGTCGCTGGCAAAAAAGAACCTACACGTGTCCTTGGTCCTACCACATATCCTGCCTAATCCCAAACATCACCTCAAGCAGGCCGTGGGCCGCGCAGCCCTTCACAAGATCTTAGCTTACAGATTACACCCGCTGCCTCTCAAAGAACTATATGCCTTCGCCACGGCCTGCTCAGGATTCCGGGAATGCAGGCTCTGCAGGTACAAACGTGAGTCACTGGCCCACCTACTATTTTGCTGCCCTGCGCGTGGCCCGCAATTTCTATCTTAGGCCAATTCTAAGACAATCAGGATTCCGCACGGCAAAGGAGGCGACCACCCATCTCTTTACCTTGACAACGGTAAAGCACATGGCCTCCTTCGGAAAGTTCATTTATCAGACACAAACCCTGCTGATGGCACGGGAGGGCCTCCCCTCATAGAGACTTAGCAGACCCATGCCTTAATATGACCCTCCCTCATCGCTATCCCGCCCCTTCGGCGGCACAAACTCCTTTGGTTTTAACTTTTGTAATTTTATAATCTTGTATTTTGTTTTAATGTAATGGTTTTGAGTAACCAAACAATAAAAGAATTCATTCATTCAATTGGGGTTTAACCAGAGCCACTGGAAATCTGCAATTATGCTGCCATTTTGTTTTCTGCATAATTATAGATTTGCTGCATTCCCTCATAATCCATGATCTGCCTCAAAATCCATGGATTTCTAGCTTAAAACGGATCAAAAGTTGCTAAAAACTTAGCAATCTGTTGTTGCACAGTGAGGGACTCTTCACACAGGCTGACTGGTCACGTTGTTGCTTATTGCTATATATGGGTGTTAAACTGGGACTAATGAGGTGAAACCTTTGCCAGGTTGTGTTAACAAATGTAAAAAGTACAAAATAACTAAGTAATACTATCACAAAATATGCCGCAAAGCGCTGCATAAATTGTCTTTTCTTGCCCCATAATTTAGTCAAACTTGCCTTATGATTTGGTCATCCCTTGCTGAGTAGTTCCAGTGGGCCTGGATTTAGTGCGTTCCTCATACTCTCAACCCCGTGCAATTGGTTGAGCGCCAACCATATAGGCGGTTTTGCAGCTAATATAGTCTTTAACTGATGAAGTCACTTTGAGCTCCACTGTGATAAAGATTTCTTGAGAGGTAACAACTCAGTTCTGGAGTGAGTCCCTTTAATACATACATACAGAAATGCTTCTAGGTATAGTCTGATTACTTATTACTAAAATCTGTAGATATAAATTATGATTGACATGTGCACAGTTCTTTTTGCTGCAGATTGAATCCTCATAGTCGGTATTCCCCACTGTGTTAGCCAAGATTCAATTCTGTGACTCTTTGGTCACGCACAGACATTTACACCGATCGCATTAGCTAAATGAGGTTTTATAATGTAAGACTACATTTTCCACAGATTAGTTTAACTTGCATTTATATTTAATTTAAGGTATTTGCCTGTCGTTTTTTATATGCAGTTCTTGAAGGTGAAAAAATAACAAGCTAGTTACTGAATATTTTGTTCTTTAGCTACATCTTTGACCCCACCACCCTACTTACTGACTGTGCCCCAAGGCACTCGGGATTACAGTTAGACACGTTTTTTGCAATTCTACCTCTGCATATAAAGATGACAGCCTGGAAACGCGCCAAATAAACAAGGTTGTACTTACAGGCCATTTTCCATTACAAGCCCTTGCAGCCACAGTTAAGTTCCCATGGGAATGCAGTCGCAGACCCCTACAGGGTGTGCCCCACAGTTAGACGAATGCCCTAGAACATCCATTTTCATGCTCTATTTCTGGATTCGTCTCTGTTAATGTTAAAAATAATTTATAAAGCGCATGTACACCGGATGGTTTCATGGCGCTGTGAAGGCTCATAGATTGGTAACGGACTAGTTCAGTTTTAGGCTTGTACAAATAGCCACGTTTTAAGAGATTTCCTGAATTGCATTACCTTGGTACAGGAACGAATCTCCAACGGGAAGGTGTTCCACAATCTCGGAGCAAGAGTGGCAAATCTACAGCCGCCTTGGCGGACGCGTCTGAAAACGGGAATGGTAAGAAGTGAGAGGTGGGCAGAGCGGAGGTTCCGGGCCAGGGTGTGTCTGGAGATTAAGGTGTTAATGAATTTGGGGTTGTTACCATGCAGAGATTTGAAGATGAGGCAGCCCACGTTAAAGGCAGAGCGTTGAGGGATTGGGAGCCAGTGAAGTGTCCTCAATAAAGGGGTGGCAGACTGCCACCTGGGTTGATGCAGGATCAATCGGGCCACCTGGTTTTTTGCTATCTATAACCGTTTAAACAGATAGGTAGGCATGCCCAGGTATACAGAATTTGCATAGTCCAGGAGAGACAACACAGTGGCGACCACCACTTGTATCAGGGCTTCCTGTGTAAAGAACCAAAGTATCCTTTTGATCTTCCTTATTTGATAGAATCATTTGGAGACGACCGTGCCAACCTGGGTTTTTAATGACAGATCATGGTTGAGGGTAACTCCTAATGTTTTGGCCGAGGAGGAAGGGGAGGGAGAAGGACCTAGCTCTGAAGTCTCTATACTCCTTTACGTTTGGTTTCAGCTTCCTCTTACCAAAGTTATAGTGGCTAAACATTTTTGAAGAGCAATAGATGCGCTCTACAAATCACACCTTCATTATGTTGCATAATGGAAATGCTCCAGAAGGTATCAAAATGTAGTAGGATTGATGCAAAGCTGGATGGTTTACTTCCAGGTCATACTGAAATTGGAGTCAAGAATGAACGAAATAGAGAATGAGATCAGACAGAAACCACAATATTTTGTCAAATAACCAACATTTTTTAAGACTTTTAGAACAGAGAGATAGATTGTGTGTTTGTTTTTATCTGTGTGAAAGGAACAATTCCTTGTGAAATCCTACAGACTTCTCACCATCAGGGGCGGCTCCTCTGCGATGGCGGAGGAGCTAAGCCTCACTGGTCAGAGCCAGCAGCTAAAAAATAAAACCATGTATTTCATTATCGTTTTATTTTTAAGGAGCTGGCTCAGCCAGCGTGTGCAAGGAGGTGCAGGGCTGGGGCATGAGGAGAGAGAAGGAGTGCTATGTGCACTCTCTAAGTCAGCATGTGTGTGGCCTGACATCTCAGGTTGATCAAAACACACATGCGCACTTAGGTTTCTCTAGCCTGGCTGCATTGAACAGATGGGCTAGAGAAACCACACAGACTCCCTGAGCGGAGCATCTTTCCAGCCTGCTCAGGCCAATCCCCGCGCTTCTCTCCTGGCAGGACAGCAGTGGTGGGATTGGACAGGGAGTCTGTGACGAGTTCAAAGTGTCTGTTAAGACCAGGAAGAACCAGCACTGAGGTGCGACACAGGAGGTGGCGGGCAGCAGTTAAGTTTAACTTGTTATTATTATTAAACTCCCTCTCCCCTCCTGTCCCCCCATCGCACCTCTCCTTTACCCCACCACTTAACCCCTTCGCTGCAGGGGTTAATTTCCCGCTGTGCTGGGGGGGAGGGGGGCTCGCACGGCACCCACATGCTCATGACGAGCTCAGCTCGTCATGAGGCACGGCGCTCCTGTGCTCATGACGAGCTCAGCTCGTCACAGGTGCATTACCTGCCGTGGATTGCTCAGCACAGCAGGGGAATTATCCCCGCGTGTGAGCGTTCCACGGCTCATGACGAGCTGAGCTCGTCATGAGCACCGGAGCGCCGTGGCTCATGACGAGCTGAGCTCGTCATGAGCATAGAAGAGGCTAATTTATGTGGCTGCTGCCACTGCTCACCATACCCAGCTGCAAGCACCTGGACCCAGCTATTTACCAGAAAATACATTTACTAGGTGGATGTAACACCCCAGACTCCCGCCCCTCCGAAGGAATGGTTTCCCTTGTTAACCCCTCCAAGGGTATGGACCAAGACTATGTAATTATACCTTTTTCTTTCTGAAATAAATACCTGATAGAGACTTGTAGCCGCAGATTCGTTACTTTTTTATTCTCTCTGGGCATCAGACAATATGTTAGTGATAATACACTTGTTCTGTTTACAAGGCATTCTGTGTTTTGATGGTAAAGTTATATTACACTCGTTCTGTTTACACGGCATTCTGTGTTTTGATGGTAAAGTGATATTACACTCGTTTTGTTTACAAGGAATCCTGTGTTATGATGGTAAAGTGATATTTTCCAAGTATACTGTAAATGGAAAGGCTGTGCTAACATGTCGCTTTAGCTACATTTACCGTAAATGTCATTTTGCTCGTAGCATTGTGCCCTCTGGAAATATTGGTCTCGGTGGTATTTGAGAAACATGCTATCATTATTGTCCTGAGAGGTGAACTTTTCAACATTATTGTGTGCAGGCTGGTGATGTACATCGAAAGAGACAGCAGAAAAGCCACGCCAGCAAAGGAGCCGCAAAGCAGCAATGAGTACCTGTCACAGTGCCTTGATCTGCTCATCGCTCACATTGCTCAGGAGCTCCCAGGAATTCTAGGTACGGTGAAGACACCGAGCAATCTTACCTTTTCTCGCCTGCCTTCCCTCGTCTTGTCAATCTGCAATGTCAAGGAGCTCTTTAAAGAGGATCTTCTTTGAGGAAATGTCAAATGTGTTTAATTTAAGAAAAAGTTCAGAAATGCAGGGCATTATCACTGTGTTTATTATATATTATGTACTTTCAAAACTTATAGGCCAGTTACTTGTTCACCAACAACCCCAAAATTGGATAACCCTGAAGAGAGCACAGCGGAGGCTGCTTGAAGGCAATCCACCACAAAAAGAAACCTTTTGCTACTAAAATGCTGTGCAAATTCACGTTTAGCAGGGACCAGTACCATACCTTGTTTGAATGCATCAGTGTTACAGTAGTATGCACATTTATGAATCTATATGTGTCGTATTCTTCACAAATATTGTCACGAAAGGTAAGTAACATTTTCTTTTCTTTTTTCTTTTGCACTAAATATACTTTCTATTGTAGGTGATATTCTTGGTGCCTTAGCTGTTGTGTCTGGACGGAAGCATCCATCAACGACTCAAGCTAAACAACTGAAAGTCTGCCTTCCCATGACACCTGTAGTGCTTCATCTGGTGACATCTCAGGTACCGTTTCAACGGCTATGTCCTTGTGTTATGTTGCACTTCTTCCAATATTGTAACTTATTTAGAGTCTATGTCTTCTCAGAGACAGTATAAAAAAGCTATATTTGTGTGGCTTATTTCGTAAAAGAGCAGAATGAAATGTTCTCCCATAATCACTAATTTGTTTCTTCTGATTTGGGCAGATATTTCGTCCTCAAATTGTGACCGAGGAGTTTCTTGTCAGTTTTGGAACTTTACTTGTGAGTAGCATGATAAGTTTATATTTAAATTGCTCTTACAACTGATGAAAGCCATTTCCTGTCTCGCACATGCAACACGAGTATTGTCAGATTCAGTGGGTGATACAACAAATGCTTCTGTAATGTCAGTTTCTTTTGCTTCCCTTATGACATTGCCTTTCTCTTTTTTTTTATCAACCTGTTTTTACATTAAACTTGGGGCAACCGTAGTTCTTGGTCTAACTTAAGGAATATATTGCAGTGTCGGGCAGAAAGTGGTACTCTGAATGTGTTAAAAGCATCCTATGCTCTTAATGTGATGTCATCAAGGTAACTAACTGACTTCTAATCTTCTTAGGTTGTATTTCTACATAATGTGCTGTCTATGCCAATGCTTATTATACCAAGTTATGCAATGCAACTTGTTAAGAGGTTAGATCTGTTCGCCACGGCCTTGAACAGGACTTGTTCTGAGCATTTAGTTCCCTCTGAATTGTTCCCTGGGTGATGCCTTCTGATTCACTTATACTCAGAGCCTGCATACAGGTTTCCATCCAACCTATTTCTGTTAAAAGTATTACCTAAAGTGCAGGAGGATCGAAAACTGCCAATCCTGATCGCCCCAGGTTGGGCACGGACAATCTGCTATGCCGATCTATTGACATTCAGCCAGCTCTTCCTCCCCCTTTAAGAGAACTTGCTCACACAGCAGAATCCCAAAACCCTAATTCCCTAACACTGCAGCTGCATTTGTGGAGATGGAGTAGTGCCAACTAGAGTTTTTATGCCTTCTTGATGAAGTCCCAGACATCTTCGTGGAAGCCAGGATGCTGCTTCCAAATCTATCTACACACGCCGATAGATCGAGTGCGTTCAGTGGTGCGAATCGGATGGCTTCAACACCTTTAAAACTGGTCTTTCTGGCATCTTGTGATTTGCTTTGTCCATTGCATAGGAGGGTGTGACGTTGGGCACAGTTAAGGTTAAGGGCTATTTGGCCTCCTACATGTGTCTTCTTGAGGAAGTTGCCTGTTTAAATTGGCACTAGTGGCGCTTTTTCTGAAAGATTTGCTAAATCCTCCCACTCCATTTATTGTTACTTATAGGGTTACTAGTAGAAGGGGGGACCCTACTCAAGCAGCAACCACAGTTCTTGTCAGGGTGAAACAGAAGGAAAACCCCATAATAACCTGGGCTTAACGCTCTGGTAGTTTGGCAGAAAAGCAATCAGGCTTAACTTAGAAGCAATGTGTAAAGTATTTATGCAGCAGACAAACAATAGTAAATTGAGAACACCACACAAGAACAATCCCTCACCAATTTAGAAATACAGAGTAAAATTTGATAAATTACTTGACATCAAAAAGTCAAAAATGCAATTAGTATAACCGGAGATATTCAATAAAAAAAATTGGGACTAGTACTTAAAAGCACAAAGCGCCATCTGTGGTTATTTCTATTTTCTATTTTCATCACTTGTAGAGAGCATGGTGACCCAGAGGCATCACAGCTCTGGATTGGAGGATGCAACATAACGGAACCGGAAGAGCACCTTAAAAGACTACTTTATGTGAAGAGACAAGTTATGATTGCTTTTTGGAAGTGTAGCTCATTTTCTGTCGCTCAAATGGCCAAGGGAAAGCTTTGCTATATTAAAACTGAAGGAACAACCTCCTCTTCTAACGTTTTTAATAGCCGGGGTGGATGCCAGGTGTAAGTTTAAAGATCCAAGTAATCTGTTTGGAGTCTAAGGGGTAACCAGTTGGTGTAGGGTAGACAGGCAATGGTCGTGTAGAGCCCGGTCAGCAATGCACAGTGATTTAAATTCCACTCTTTGGACAATAGGAAGCCTTGAAGGTCTCTCATGCCCTGCCTAACTGACTGTGATCTAGGAAGTTTAAGCAGTGTGAGTGCGGCTGCATTTTGCACAACGTGCCATTTCTGGATTACTCCTTTTGGGGATCCCAGTATAAGAAGTTACCATAGTCCAAACGAGACAGGACCTGGGCTTGAACCACCACTTTTCTCGAGGTCTTGGGGAGCAAGTGTAAGATCTTGCAAATAAACCATATCATTACAAAGCAACTGGCCAGCTTTTTGGGGGCCTGAGCTTCCATAGTCAAGGTATCTTCAAGCCACATCCCTAGTCTTTTTATAACAGTCTCAGGGGTTGTAAGGGGGCCAAGGCCAGTAGTCCAGCCCAGACCGTGTTGGATGCTAGAATTATCTGGTTGCACAGGACCAGGACAAAGTCACAAGTTCAGGCCAACAACAATGGAGTGTGGGCTGGCTGCAGGGACCACTTTAGGGCCCATTGTACAAAGTACCTTAAATCCTGGTTGCTGAATATTGCGAGGTTCCGCGTTGAGGATGCGTCACACATCCGTGATTTGGGGGTGCGATGCGAGGTCCTGTATCGAGGATGCATCATGCAGTGGTGTTTCTGAGGAGCTGCGAGGTCCTGTGTCAGGGATGAATCGTGCAGTGGAGGTTCTGAAGAGCTGCAAGGTTCCACATCAGGGATGCGTCGCACAGCAGTGGTTCTGTTGCGAGGTTACAAGGCGATGCTTCGTTTCTGCTTGGACCACAGCTAGGCTGGCGGAGGATATTCAGGCCCACTTCCAAGGGCTCAGGACTGGGTGACACTACTTGGGGGTGGCAAGACTCAAAACCGACAGAGTTACGGTGCTGGGTTCAAGGTGGATGAAACCTTTTCTGTCCCTGATGCTCTTACCAGGGGGCCAGTCAACTAGCCCTTGGAGTTACTCCTGCGGTTATGAGCTCAAGATGCAGGTCCAGTCCTTCTCACTCAGGCACAGTAGGGCAGCAGAGAAGCTGTCCTTTTTTGCAGCAGAGCAGCACAGCAGTCTTGTGAGTCTGTCACAGGTTCAGAGGTGTACTAAATAGTTAGTTCTGAGGGCCCAATATTTATTCCTTGTGCCGCCTTTGAAGTAGGTGAAGGTTCTAGAGGTTTCCACCCCCTGAGGTGTTTGGAATTTCCTGCCTCCTTTCCCTGGCCCTAGGTTGTCTAGGGACATTAAAGAAAAGACTAGTGTGAAACAATTTGTGAGTGTGCGGAGGCAGAGTTTTTGTGCTGTGCAAGTGAAGTAGGTGAAAGCTCCGCCCGATCAATTCAAAGGTGGCCAATCCTGCCTAGACCTATTCCTCTTTGTCTCACTGTCTGTAAGTAATACACAAAGACCAACGGCCAGCTACACATAGTCTTGTGACCCAGTTTACAGGCTACAGGCACCAAATGGTTGAGACAAGAAAATACCAACTTTCTAACAGTGGTAGTTTCTGAATTGTGACTTAAAATCAATCTTTACCATTAAAGGTGGTATTACATTAAATTCTTTAGGGTCCAAATTCAACATTCCTACCTGCTCCCAGTTGCAATTAATTGTTAAATGTAGAAGGTAACCCAATGTTATCCTATCAGAGAGGCAGGACTCACAGTAGTGAATAACTAATTTATTAGTTTTTCACTACCAGGAGGTGTACAACTCAAAAATACATGTCCGACTTTTTAAATCCACTGCATCCTGCCCTATGGGCTGTTTAGGGCCTATCCGAGGGTGACGTATATGTATTAAACAGGGAGATTTTGGCCTATCAAAAGGTTTATTTTGCCAGGTCGAAAAGGCAATTTACACTGCGCACACAAGCTTCATTAGCCGGTCAGAGACATGTTTAAAAGGACTACTTAAGTTGGTGGTGCAATAAGTGCTGTAGGCCCACTAGTAGCATTTAATTTATAGGCCCTGGTACTAAGGACTTACAGGTAAATTAAATTTGTCAATTGGGTGTAAGCCAATTTTACCATGTTTAAATGAGAGAGCACAAGCACTTCAGCAGTGGTAAAGTGTGCAGAGTCCGCAAGTTAACAAAAACAAATTCAACAAAAACAGGAGGAGTTAGGCAAACAGCTTGGGGGAAGACCACCCTAAGGCTTACAGGTCTAACATTACTCAATTTGATGCAATTCTCTCATTGACAAACTTGATATCATCCGCATTTGAGCCGTTACCCTGTTTTACATCTCACCCTTAAGACAGTTTTGTTGGTACCAGTAACTTCACTGTTTTGAGTCAGAGAACTTCATGCTCTCTCATTAAGTCCACCTTTCACAGTTTCCTACCCATATAAGTTGGTCATTCGCAACTGATCTACTTACAAAGTGCAGTTTCTGCATTTCAGATGGGTCAGTCTACCACCCTTGCATCCTGATCTCTCCTACGCATCCATCCAAGGAGGAGAGTGACTACTTAATCATATGTGCAATGTCATATTACGTTGTCCATATGCAACAGGATGGAGAGGATGATTAGCTTTTTGTGGATTTCGCCAAATCTTGAAAACGTCAATGTGGAGACCAAATGTGCCATTTTTTATTTTTTCATATTAAGATTTGCTATGTCTTATTGCATCATTGCTCTTTTGATTGACCTCTGCACGCGTTGATTGGCAACGGTCAAAGAATCAGGAACTGACATAGGTAGGTGCATCATATACTCTGGAATTTTCATTAGCAGTTGTGCCAGGTTTATGAATGAAGCTGCATATGGCCACAGTTGTGTAGCTAGGTTGCAATTGGCTCTATTGCAAGCAAAGTAATTGACCCCTCAATAGGGTGACATTTCAGTCTGTCAGCTGCCTCCGACAGTCCACAACTTCCTTCGATAGAGTCTAAATCTGCCATATCAAAATTCACTACCATTCTCATATACCCTCAATTGCATTTACGCTTCCTATGCTATGTTTCTGCAATTCAAAGCCATAACCCTCAAAAGCATTACCAAAGCCTATAGGTTTGACCCTTGTAAAGTGCACGCACACTAAGACATAACATGCAGGGACCCCACACTCGCACTGCTGCCCTTCCATAGGCACATCCCTCACGTAAGCATATGCCTCACTCAGGACTCAGTGACAACTTTCAAACTGAAAACCGCATATGCCTCACTCTGCACTCACACAGGCACTCACACAAATTCTAACCTAAAGATCACTTACACTGCACTCACAAAATACAATTTTATTCTTATATTCAAACAGGAACATCCCTCACAATGCACTCACAGAGCATGATGGCCATACTGCACTCATTCAAGCACACTGCTCACACACAGGGTGCAGAGTTTGGACAGATGGTGGCATTAGAGAGACAGGCTGAGTATCTGGTGGATCGGTCCACTAGTGTAATTCAGAGCTCTTGAAGTGAACTACACTGAGGTTATCTTATCTCCCATAAACCACACTTGGACCAGCACTGCAGACTATGTTAGTCTGATCTTTGTGGAATTATGTGTTCTTTGTAGTGCAAGCGTATGCAGAAAGAAAGAACGAAAGGAAGAAAGACAAAAGAGAAAATATGGTAACTGAAAGCAGAGGGCATGTGCTTCAAGAAAAAAAAGTAAAAAGCAAACCTTTGCTCCGTTCTGCCATCCTGAAGCAGTAAAGAATGATAGAGTGTGCGTAATACTGTTTTAAAATGGTGGCATGGTTTTAAAGCTTGCAGCAGTGATGCCTGGTGCTCTGCGTAAATAAAAAAAGTTGTGGTCCCGTAGCAATGGCAGCCGAGCTGCTGGTAC
The DNA here is from genome assembly GCF_964261635.1 of Lissotriton helveticus. NCBI lineage: Eukaryota > Metazoa > Chordata > Amphibia > Caudata > Salamandridae > Lissotriton > Lissotriton helveticus. The sequence goes on along the minus strand of NC_136071.1, from coordinate 889,145,253 downwards.
TTTCATTGCTCAATTAGCCCTAGTCTGCATTCAGATGAGCTTCTGGGGGTGTGCTAAGGGAAATATCTCATGAGGTCCAGAATATCACAAAGTAAGCAGGCAAGATACTGTAACTTAGACTACCGAATGTTCTAAAGGACAATGGTTATCCATTAGGCAGACCCAAACATTGACAATAAAGCCAATGACTCAAGAGAGCTGATTCTGTGCCCAATTGTATGTATGCTGTTAATAAGGGGTGGACTAATATGTGAATTATACTCTGACTGATGAATAGTTGAAGTGGGCTTACCTAAAGTTCATTTTCTGTATGCAAGATTGTCTCTTTTTTTTTTTAGAAAACATGAGGCTGATGAGACAGCTAAAAAAATCTTTTGGTTAGGCCTAAAACACATAGAAATAGATAGGGAGCAGGAGCGCAGTGGATCCTTGGCTCACACGCTTAAGACATACAGCACCGGTCAAGAAATTACAATCTTCCCTGAAAAAAATTGAACAAGTGTGATACATCAAGACCAGTGTAAGTTTCCTTCAAAGACATGAAACAAGTGTTGTACTGCGGGTCCAATCAGTGCAAACTTCATTCAAAGGCATGGAACAAGTGTGGCACTGCCGGGCCAGTGCAAGCTTCCTTCATAGACACAGAAAAGTGTGGTACTACAGTGCCAGCCAGTGCAAGCTTCCTTCAAAGACATGAAACAAGTGTTGTACTGCTGGTCCAATCAGTGCAAACTTCATTCAAAGGCATGGAACAAGTGTGGCACTGCCGGGCCAGTGCAAGCTTCCTTCACAGACACGAAAAGTGTGGTATTGCAGGGCAACTGCTAGCTTCCTTCAAAGACATGGAAAAAGTGTGGCACTAGGCAGCACCATTTAATGCCTTTCTTAGATACATCGAACAAGCAACATTTCAGATTTGGAACAAGTGTAAGGAAGAGCACTGTGGTGTATGAATGCAAGCTTGACTCACATGCATAGAAAGATTTACACACACAAAACAGGTAAACACCTACACACTCACACTCATATACTCTCACACTCACTCACACCCACCCACCCACTCACACACAAACACACACACTCTCTCTCTGTCTCGCATTTGGCAGTAGTGTAAGTTCTCCTCACACACATCACAGGTCATCAACAGCGGAAACTAAGCTATCCTAACATACAAAGCAGATATCACACTGGCAGCAGCATCTAAGCTTATTTCAGGCACAGACTATCCAGAGTAAAGTATAGAGATGGGCGAGTCACTGATGGCTTGAACCAGATGCTAGGATATGATTCACCGCAAGGTTTTCTTGTTCCCTCAAGCCCAACGTGAGTTGAGTTTTCTTGTGACTTCCTCCTGCTATTCATGCTCGAACCTCATACACCAAGAATGAAAGACAAAGCATTAAACTTTGATGTCAAACAGGAGCGAGAAGGGAATACCAATTTAGTGGCTGAATTGCATAACTTGCCACCAAAAAACCAGGGATTAATCTCGATTTAGCCACCTGACCAAATTTTGTGATCCTAGGCAATTCTTTCATTTTATTGTGCCTCCTAGATTTACATTGCTGCCTTTGAGGAAACCTTGAAATATGTTGGTGTGCTGTAAAAATATCTCTCTTTGAGATGTGCTGATGGCGCCCAGGATGAGCACTGCCTTAGCTAGGCTCCGTCTGATCCAACTATACTATTTACACACAGCATATTTAACCCCTGCACGCCTCTATAATGCTGGTTTGAACCCGACTATATGCTGCGTGCGCTGCAGCCAAGATCAAGCAGACTTCTTCCACATGGTCTGGACCTGTCCCCTCCTGGGGCAGTATTTGGAATGCATAGAACAAGAGCTCACAGAGGTCTTGGGTTGGAAGGTTCTACACAACCCGCTAAACACGCTCCTGGGGATTATGGACGGCTTGGATGGGTCCAGGAACGACAAACTGTTCTTCAATACGTCTATGATCGTAGCCAAAAGATACATAGCTGCCAACTGGAAGTTTCCCAATCCACCTAGCGTCGCAGAGTGGCGCAGGGAAGTGGACTGGTGTGAGGCACAAGAGAAAGCCCTATATGAAGCTCGGGGTTGTCCGACTAAGCACCGTAAGGTTTGGGGCAAATGGCTGGGACAGATAGACTAAATAAGCTTTCCTCGATTGACTGTATGTATCACATGGGAACCCCGTGAGATCCTTCTCTATTGCAAACTCTCCCCTGAGTTCAGAAAAATGATTTGGCCTCCTGAATTTCCCTTTCCTTCTTCCAATGAGAAATCCGCTAAAAATTTATGAGTGTGGTTTGAGGATAACCTCTCCTTTTCGGCTCAAGTAAAGAGGATTTCAGGTAGCTGTTTCAGCCTTCTTAAAACACTTACGAGTTTTCTCCCTCTTCTGCCTAGATCTGCCAAAGAGACGGTTGTTCGGGCTTTGGTCCTGTCTCGTTTGGATTATGCTAATGCCCTGTATGTCGACATCCCTGGATATTCCATGAATAGACTTCAGGTGATCCAGGACACGGCCGCTAGGCTGCTTTCGGGTATTTCTAGGAGGAGCAGTGTGTGTGTGCTCATCTCCGCCCCCTTCACTGGCTGCCCGTGGCGGAGAGGGTCAAATTTAAATCACTGGTGATAGCTCACCATGCACTCTATGCTCTTGGGCCCTCTAATATATAGAAACGGTTCTCTTTTTATGTCCCGCCTAGACAATTACGATCTTCTGCCCTTCTGTTGGCTAAAGTGCTGCGTTTCTCCCACCACAAACTGGGTGGCTGTTCTCTGGTTGTTAAGGCCTCTCAGGCCTGGAATGTTCTCCCTTTTCTTCTCCACAACACTCAGGACCTGCTAGCTGTTAAGAAATGACTAAAAACTCATTTGTTCCCGTAATCTCTGACTGTGATGTTAGAGACTCCTCTTGGTTCCGCGCTGGGACACTCCCTGGAGTAGCTAATGCGCATTATAAAAGGATTTAACATGGGTTACCATGGTTTGGTATCCAAGAAAATGTGGAGCTTCTTATTGTTACGGAGATGTACTGTACTGCTTGTCTGTTTACCTTTGTCTAAAATCAATAAAATTGTTTATAAAAAAAGAATATCTCTCTTGTATTTGACTTAAGAGGATATAATGTTGCTCCTTGTAAAATAAGAATATAGTCCACATATATGGTGTACATTACAACTGATTTGCCTCTTAGCTCATTAATGGTATTGTCGTCTGAGTGGGGGTGAGGGCATGAATGTTTCTAAGTTCATGTTGAAAAACTATCACTTTTAAAAAACGCCTCTCAATGCAGTGGTATAATCTAATGTGCCATGTGAAACCCTTGTCAAAGAAATATAGTTTTTTTAATTTTGAAGACACTTTATCATACATTTTAAATACCAGTTGTTGCACGATTCTTATGCCAAATGTTTCCATGACAGGGCTCTTAGAGCCAAGAAGGCCTCTTAGAATCAAGACAGACCCTTAGCTTTGCTCTTCTTGTTAATTTGTTGTCTGTCGCACACCTCTACTGCAGTAGTGTGTATATCGGGTAGAGTTTCCTAGCCTCAGATTCCTTACCCTTTATTTCCCAGGCGCCAGCTTGAATCTGGAAGAGTTTTTGTGAGCAGTACCCATGAGCGCTGGTCGAGGGCATCTTCCACACCGGATGTGATGTCTCAGTACCTACATAGGTGACACCTAGGCTCACGGACGTCAGTTCTTTTCTTTCCGTGCCAGACAAATCTGATCCGGGGAAGAACTACTCTGTCACTGTTTGACTGGATTTTTTCATGTTTTGTTGAGTATTTTTGAGGATTTTCCTCCTGTTGTGTTAGGAAGATAACATCTAGCAAACAGGACGCAAGCCCTGCGTAGCCTGTCATTGTCCAATGTCAGTGACGGATTTGCACCATTTCTACCTGTGGTGTTTAGAGCGCAACAAGGATTGAAAGTCATGCTCCGATTGCTGCACCATGAACCCAAAGGCTTTGAAGGATAGTCCCTAAAGCTCATGGCGGCTCGCAATGCAACTCAGTGTAAATTGAGGTCCTGGTCAAGAGGAAGGTACCAGGATCGCATGCGGAGTCTGAGGTCATCTTCCCATTCCGAGTCCTCAGGACACAGGTAAATTGAGGCACAAGAACAACAAGTCGTCAAAGAGGTCTTCAACTACTTCTCGACCTTTGGCCGATGAGATGAGGGAGCAGTTGGCCCAGGCGCAGTAGAGCCTGCACCTGGGCCAACTCCCCACCACCTCGATTTTCTGGGAGACATGGGGAACCCCACCCCACTAACAGATTTCTATGAGGCCATGTGCCTCATATTTGGGCAGCCTGACACCTACGGCATGCCTTCGGATCCCGCGGGGTCAGGAGGGGCCCCATCTGGTTCCACTGTGGCAGCTCCAGCCAGGACTCCAAGGGACACCCATGGATCCATTCCTGGATCCGGACCGGTGCTGGTCATACCAACTCGACCCACCCTGATGCTCGTACCAAAGCTGCCAGTGCCCACTTGTAGCACCATCCCCATTGTGAACCCCTGACTCCCATACGGAGCCGGATGGACGTACCCTGATGCTGACTCTAGTGCCGACAGGAGCCTTACCTCCTATATTGATTGTGAGCCCTATACCCTCAGACTAGGACTCTGGGAAGAATGGGAAGCATCACTGGACCCTAGAGAATACCAGGGTGTGAGGAACTGGGCAAAGCCAGTTGACTGGATACCTCTCCAGATATTGGTATGCTTCTCCACCCTACCGTGGCTACTGAGGAGGGAATTATTTACAACAAGGGGTGGTGAGGGACAGAGTCTCTGAATTAAGCAGAATACTCTCACCCAGTCAAGAGATCAGGGCTAGATCCAACACCGTTTTTTAGCTCATTGCACCATCCCAGTTTCAGAACCTGGCTGTATGCAAATTAGTCTGTTCCTGTCCCAGTGCATGATGGGAACAGGGCAAACCAAACTACAAAAGCCAATTCTTACACTGGGAAGGAAACAAGCTTCCGGGGACCGGTTTCTGGCATTACAGCCGTCTTCGGCCCGGCTTGCTTGAATCCTGATGGTGCAATGAGCAAGGGACTCATGTCTGAGTATACCCTTCCACGCTTGGGGTGGACAAAATTATTTACAACAAGGGGTGGTGAGGGACAGAGTCTCTGAATTAAGCAGAATACTCTCACCCAGTCAAGAGATCAGGGCTAGATCCAACACCGTTTTTTAGCTCATTGCACCATCCCAGTTTCAGAACCTGGCTGTATGCAAATTAGTCTGTTCCTGTCCCAGTGCATGATGGGAACAGGGCAAACCAAACTACAAAAGCCAATTCTTACACTGGGAAGGAAACAAGCTTCCGGGGACCGGTTTCTGGCATTACAGCCGTCTTCGGCCCGGCTTGCTTGAATCCTGATGGTGCAATGAGCAAGGGACTCATGTCTGAGTATACCCTTCCACGCTTGGGGTGGACAAAATTATTTACAACAAGGGGTGGTGAGGGACAGAGTCTCTGAATTAAGCAGAATACTCTCACCCAGTCAAGAGATCAGGGCTAGATCCAACACCGTTTTTTAGCTCATTGCACCATCCCAGTTTCAGAACCTGGCTGTATGCAAATTAGTCTGTTCCTGTCCCAGTGCATGATGGGAACAGGGCAAACCAAACTACAAAAGCCAATTCTTACACTGGGAAGGAAACAAGCTTCCGGGGACCGGTTTCTGGCATTACAGCCGTCTTCGGCCCGGCTTGCTTGAATCCTGATGGTGCAATGAGCAAGGGACTCATGTCTGAGTATACCCTTCCACGCTTGGGGTGGACAAAATTATTTACAACAAGGGGTGGTGAGGGACAGAGTCTCTGAATTAAGCAGAATACTCTCACCCAGTCAAGAGATCAGGGCTAGATCCAACACCGTTTTTTAGCTCATTGCACCATCCCAGTTTCAGAACCTGGCTGTATGCAAATTAGTCTGTTCCTGTCCCAGTGCATGATGGGAACAGGGCAAACCAAACTACAAAAGCCAATTCTTACACTGGGAAGGAAACCAGCTTCCGGGGACCGGTTTCTGGCATTACAGCCGTCTTCGGCCCGGCTTGCTTGAATCCTGATGGTGCAATGAGCAAGGGACTCATGTCTGAGTATACCCTTCCACGCTTGGGGTGGACAAAATTATTTACAACAAGGGGTGGTGAGGGACAGAGTCTCTGAATTAAGCAGAATACTCTCACCCAGTCAAGAGATCAGGGCTAGATCCAACACCGTTTTTTAGCTCATTGCACCATCCCAGTTTCAGAACCTGGCTGTATGCAAATTAGTCTGTTCCTGTCCCAGTGCATGATGGGAACAGGGCAAACCAAACTACAAAAGCCAATTCTTACACTGGTAAGGAAACAAGCTTCCGGGGACCGGTTTCTGGCATTACAGCAGTCTTCGGCCCGGCTTGCTTGAATCCTGATGGTGCAATGAGCAAGGGACTCATGTCTGAGTATACCCTTCCACGCTTGGGGTGGACAAAATTATTTACAACAAGGGATGGTGAGGGACAGAGTCTCTGAATTAAGCAGAATACTCTCACCCAGTTAAGAGATCAGGGCTAGATCCAACACCGTTTTTTAGCTCATTGCACCATCCCAGTTTCAGAACCTGGCTGTATGCAAATTAGTCTGTTCCTGTCCCAGTGCATGATGGGAACAGGGCAAACCAAACTACAAAAGCCAATTCTTACACTGGGAAGGAAACAAGCTTCCGGGGACCGGTTTCTGGCATTACAGCCGTCTTCGGCCCGGCTTGCTTGAATCCTGATGGTGCAATGAGCAAGGGACTCATGTCTGAGTATACCCTTCCACGCTTGGGGTGGACAAAATTATTTACAACAAGGGGTGGTGAGGGACAGAGTCTCTGAATTAAGCAGAATACTCTCACCCAGTCAAGAGATCAGGGCTAGATCCAACACCGTTTTTTAGCTCATTGCACCATCCCAGTTTCAGAACCTGGCTGTATGCAAATTAGTCTGTTCCTGTCCCAGTGCATGATGGGAACAGGGCAAACCAAACTACAAAAGCCAATTCTTACACTGGGAAGGAAACAAGCTTCCGGGGACCGGTTTCTGGCATTACAGCCGTCTTCGGCCCGGCTTGCTTGAATCCTGATGGTGCAATGAGCAAGGGACTCATGTCTGAGTGTTGGATCTAGCCCTGATCTCTTGACTGGGTGAGAGTATTCTGCTTAATTCAGAAAACTCTGTCCATCACCACCACTTGTTGTAAATAATACTGAGGAGGGAGCTTCATATGCAATGGTGGTGCGGAGGTTAGCTGAGTTCCTTGACCTTCAGTTGCCCTCAATGGCAGTCAAGACTAATATCTTGACAGAGGTGCAGCGGGAGTAAATCCATATATCTGAATTGCTACTCCCGTACAATGACGCCCTCACTGACTTCCTTTTGGGGACCTGGTCCAAACCCAACACAAGGGCTCCTCTGAATAGGATGAATTCCTGCCGCCACTGCCCTGCTGCCGGGGACCCAAATATCATCCAACACCCTACCCCCTAGAGCTTTGTGTCCCTGGCCTCAACGTCCCATGGCGCATTCTCTGCCGCCACCCCGTAAAAAGGAATCCTAGAGGCTGGATTCTTTGGGGAAGAAAATGTTCTCTTCCACCAGCCTGGCATTGCGCTCTGTGAACATCGCATGCCTTTTGGGCCGTTACTCCCACACTCTGTGGGACACGGTTGTGCAAGTGCTGCCATGGGTCCTAGAGGAGGCCCTGGCTGTACTCTCTAAGGATGTTGCAGACAGGAGAGACACAGCATAGTTCACAATACAATACTGACTTGACACGGCCAACTCCCTGGACAGATTGGTTTAATCAATGGTGGCCCTGAGACGCCACGCCTGGTTAAGGGTGACTGGCTTTTCGGGGCGATGTTCAGGCTTCCCTTATGGACATGCCCTTCGCTGGCGTTCTGCTCTTCGGAGGCAGGCAGATTCTGCGCTCAAGCGTTTCAAGGACAGTTGGGCTTTCTATGGAGCCACATCACTCCCAATCTGCCTTTCACGGCTACGGAAGGAGCTTCCAGCCATGCCAATTTTCTACCAGACTCTGAGCTACCCATGCTCCTCAGCCTCTGCGTGGACAAGGGTGCAGTAGCCACAGACCTCATAGGTCAGGTAGCCAGCAGTCTGGTCAGTCCACTACCTCTTCTCCCCCGGCACCTGCAGCCTCCAAACCTTCCTAATCTGCTCCTTTACCACGATGGGCAGTCCACAACATGGACAGGTGGGTTTTGCAGATTGTCTGAAGGGGCTACTCCCTCCCTTCGACACTACCCCGCCCTTTATGCCTCCATCTCACAACCAGCATACAGGAGATCATCTGTCTCTTCTCTTCAAGGAAGTCATGGCTCTCTTGTCCATGGGAGCCATAGAGAGGGTTCTGCTGCCAGAAGTAGGCTCTGGTTGCTATTCCCGCTACTTTCTGATTCTTAAAAAGGACAAAGGCCTTCATCCGATTCTGGAAAAAGGAAAAATTCAAAATGCTCATGTTGACTCAAGTCTTGTCTGCCCTGGACCCAGGAGACGCAATTCGTGGTGGCGCTTGGTCTCTTTCAGCAGTGAGGAGAGCCTTGGTTAGATATGTTCGCTTCTGCCGACAACTCGCAATCTCAGCAGTTTTGCACGCTGGAGTTTCCAAGGTGGCTCTTGCTCAGAGACGCCTTTTGTCTCGAGTGGAGTTCAGGCCTCCTGTACGCCTTTCCGTCCATGGCACTCTTGCCCAGAGTTCTCAAGAAGATCAGGTACAACTGGGATCAAGCCATCCTTGTGGCTCCGGACTGGGCATGGAGAGTCTGTTATCACAAATTACTGCGCATAACCATCAATCCTGCGATCAGGCTGCCCCTTCAGGAAGATCTTCTTTTGCAACAGCAGGGGAGGGTTATTCACCCAAACCTGTCTAATCTCCCTTCTTGTGAGGAGATTGAGCAGTAAGAGTTGACAGTTTTTGACCTTCCTCCTGAAGTCTGTGACATCATTTTGACAGCTAGGCATCCCTCCACCAAGTCAGTTTTACACCTGCTGTTGGAAAAGATTTGTTGCATGGTGTAGGAGGCTAGCTTAGTATATGGTGCACACTTTTTTAAGTGAAGCACCCTGCACTGATCCCGGCAACCCATATGGTGATTTTAGTGGTCTTAGACTACCATAGAAAGCTCTCTAAGTGGTAGCTGTGGAGGGCAGCCTTCAGGCGTAGTCCAGAAGGAGTGTTAAGCAGCTTGTTTTTCCAGAACTAATCATGTAGTGTAGGCGAAACGAAAAAGAACCACACAGTGTAGTTATAAAAATAGAGATATTTACTATAACACATTAGTATATCTCCTACCCGGAGATATCAACACAATACACACAATATTTCAAATGTAGAACAGGTAAGTAGCACACATACACAGTGGTCTCCAGGGGGAGACCAAACCATATAATAATAAAGTGTAATGCAAACTGTGACTTAAGTCGAGACTTGACTCAGAAGACTTAGGAGAGCTGGGGACCCAAGGAACCACCTGAGCTAACTATCCAGGAACCCCACATAGCAGAGTAGAAACACAGCTGCGTACTCCATTCAAGTCAGTAGGAAAGTCGCAGTTGTAGTTCTGAAGAAGGACCCTTCCCAGTGGGCCCTGAAGAAACCCCGTGGAAGATGGAAGGCTGGAGAGTCACCCACCCGTGAATACCCAGGGAACCAGGCTACCTACACAAGGGAGGCCCGATGCATAAGTGCGAAGTGAAGTCGGAATCCGCCGTATAACACAATGGAGGGCTTCAGTGAAGATGCCGCTGGTGAAGAAGGTGAAAAAGTTCTTTGGAACCCAAAAGTAGAGTCATAAAGAAGAGTACCTGCAAACAGAGGGGACAGAGTCAATGCCACTCTGGAGTGACCAGGTGGATCAGAAGACCAATGACCACCGATGACGGAAGATGCAGGAGAGTTGACAGTGACTTTGTCGCTGCAGCTGTGAGGACCTGGCGATGCTGTGGAAGACCATGTGCTGTTCACTCTCTGTCCCACGTTGCAAGTTTAGAACCAGGAGGTCGGTGTCCAGCGGAAGTACCAACAAGCCATGGCAGCAGCAACAGACGTGGAAAACGAAGAAGGTGCAGTGTCGGGACCAACAAGGTCCAAGGGACTCACCAAATGCAGGAGAGTCAGAGAAGGCCCCAAGCAAGCAAGGGATCCCACTGGAGCCAAAGACGTCCCTCAAGAGGACCCAGAGGCCGAAGGCACAGAAGTCACAAGAGGACCTTGAGCAGCTCACCAAAGATTCAGGTCCACAGTGTAGCAGATGTGGTGAGGACGAAGATCTTGGCAGGAAGGAATGCTGGAGGCTGGAGCTTTTTGGAGCCCGAAGGTCTCTGGAGAAGAGAGTCAACAAGCCTTGTCAACGGCAAGTTTATGCAGTGCACAGGGGTTCTGCTCCAGCAGTTCCAACGAGGGATACTGGCTTCAAACTCAGTGAGGAGACAGTGCAGGCCTCAAGGGAGTTGTAGGACCGCCACCTGTGTTGCTGGGCCTTTCAAAGTCCTGAGGGCATCAGGAGCAGCATACAGGTCAGCTTAGTTGCGGTGCCTGCAGAGGCAGGGTAGTGACTCCTTTACTGCAAGGGAGATTCCTTCAGGCCTGGAGAAGAACCTGGATGAAGCACATGCACATATAACTCAGAAGACTGGCAGGACAATGAGGCCAGGAGCAGCAGTAGTCTTCCCAGATGCAGTCTTGGTTCCCAAAGCGAACACATGAAGTCCTGTCTGGGAGGTGGTCAAACCTCCCTGTGACAGGATACCTATTGTTCTACCTTCCCCTGCTCAAGCTTGGCTCAGCAGCAGGAGGGCAGAATAGTGTATATGGTCTGCAGCAGCACTAGCTTACTGTTAGACCCTGAAGGGATGGTACCGGGAATACGAGCCCCCCAGTACATGAGATCCTACATCCAAAACTGGAATCGGTTTTGGTGTAGGATTCCAACATGTTTGATACCAAACATGACTGGTTGTGGTGCAGCCAATATATAGTTAGGCATCTCGTAATTAAATTGATGTCCACTATATGTATAAAATGGCTGACCGCACTCACAAAGCCTGGAGAGTTGTCTCCTGGGTTTGCAGGGGTGTCCCGCTCATTCAGGTCACCCTCACACTTATAACCAAGCACCCTGCCTTCTTGAATGAAAGGCCTGCTTTAGGGATGACATAGGTTTTAAGTGCAGTGACCTCAGATATAAGGAAACTTATATCTGTTGTGAGTGGTGCTAGCACCAGCTCACACAGGCTGCAATGGCAGGCCTGTAGTCACAGTTTGAGTGGTCTGTCGTGGGTGGCATAATACATGCTGCAGCCCATGTGAGACCCCTGGTGTAACTATCCCCCGGGTACCTTACTACCATATACTAGGGACTTAGAAAGGTACACCAGTAGCCAATTAGGAAGGTACCGAAGTACTTACCATAGTTCAATTTAGAGAGAGAATACTGTGAATGGAGTCCTCATTAGCAGGATCCCAGTCAGACTAGACAGAAAACAGAATGACACCAGCAAAAAGTGGGGGTAACCATGAAAGCAGATCCTACTTTCCCATTCATGGTATAAAGACAAACACACTGGTCGCCTTTCTGAGGTCTTACTCTTCATTCTTTCCCTTGCCTAACAAGGCTCTGCTGTAGGCACTCTTAAGGCCTATCTGTATGCTCTTTCTGCCTTCTTATGCCTGTCTGATCAACTTTCGTTGTTCAAATCCCCGTTGTACATAGGTTTCTAAAAGGCCTTAACCATCTCTTTCCTCCTTCACCATGTATTATGCCTCAATGGGACCGCAATCTGGTCTTGACTTTTTTAATGTGTGCTCGTTTCGAGCCTCTCCACAATTGTACCCTCAGGATTCTCACACTAAAAACAGCCTTCCTTATAGCAATAACATCTGACCGTAGAGTGAGGGAGCTAAAGGTCTTATCACCAAAGCCGCCTTAACTCTCAGTCTATCCTGACAAACTAGTAGGCACCCCATTTCATGTAGGTCAGTCTGTCACCCTGCCTACTTTGTATGCGTTTCCACATCCCTCTAAAGAAGAGGAGTGACTCCACCGCCTGCACCCTAAAAAAGTGTTGTTGTTCTACCTTGACCACACATGAGAGTTTCCGTTTGGCAACCAACACTTTGTGGGGTATGTTGGTGCAAATAGAGGTCGGGTGGTGCAGAGGCAAACCATCTTGTATTCTGCATCAAAACCTGCTGCACACTGCCCAACAATCAACCTCCTGAAGGCTTGCAAGCTCATTCCACCAGAGCTAAAGTTGCATCCACTACGTTAGCATGCAGAGTTTTGGTCCTGGACGTCTTCCAGGCAGCAATGTGGGCTTTCCTGCATGCGTTCATCAAACATTACTGTCTAGACAGTCAAGTCCATAGAAATGGGCACTTCTCCCTTTCAGACCTGCAGAACTTCCTTGTGCGAAATTGGTCTGCAGACCCACCTCCAAGGATGGTACTGCTTGGGTATCTATTCAAAGGTTAGGAATCTGCAGCTAGAAGTCTAACAGATGAACAACTTACTTATCTTCAGTAACGCCTTACATGGTAGAGACAATTCCTAGCTTCAGATTCCTTAATGACCCACCCATCCCCCCCTCACCCACCACCCCCCCTACCGCAGCGTCACTTCCAGCACAAATGACGTATGTGGAGCCGATTGCCGCCACCTACCGACATGCAGGGGTATTGCTCACTAAAAATCTTTCTAGATCCAGTCTGGCGCCAGGTAAGGAATCTGAGGCTAGATAGAGTCTCTACCAGATAAGGTGTTACCCGACAGTACGTAACTTGTTCGACAGTTACTTGAGTCCCCCCTCATTCATTCGGTATCTCACTCTGGGGAACAACATCTTGTTTTCCGAGAGTCTGGATGCTTTCTACAGGTTTCAATAGGATAACGTTTCCTACTTCGGGGTTAAATAAGGAAGAACTGCATTAGCGACCCTAAGAAGTTTTTTAACATTACCTGTGCATTATTTTTAGCATAAAATTAAATAACCCTCAAATCATTGATTTTCCCAGTTCCAGAACTCTATCCTAGTTAAGCAATATTCATTTACTAACTGCCTTTGTCTGAAAGCTAAACGCTGTAATTGCTCTGACTGTCTTGTCCTCAGAAGCCACCCAGCAGCATAGGCATAACTTCTTGTTTGACCTGATGGCACGAGGCAGCCAGGGCTGAATGTCTCACACTCTTTTTTTTAAAAATGTGCATGTGCACCGCTCAACTATTCAGTGTGTGCGCAATTTGTCCTTCGCAGTGCCGCCCACAGGTGCTTCAGTAAATTCTGCTGCTTGCAGCCTGACACCTGCAGCTGAGCTAATTGGATGGGACTAACAGTAAGCTCCCAATGCTATGATAGCTCCTGTGGCTCTAGTAGGTGGTAGTGCTGGAACAATTTTCAGACTGGTGGTGCTGCCATCAATATTACATCACTGAATTCATAGGGATTCAGAAAATTCCAAGCATTACACAAAGAACAAGTGTCGCACATGAGCCTTGCTCATTCAGCAGGAGAATAGCAAAGCTGCAGTGTGTAGTTTGTGTTGCATTTAGGGGCACAACATTACAAATATATTACTGAAGCATGGCGTGGGAGTCAGTCAGTTACAGACATTTTCGACTGTAATGACCACTACGTTTGTACAGACATACAATTTTTCCTGATAAAACTATAAAACTATATAGCGCACAAACGAGGTGTGAAATTGGGATATAGCCAATATTTGTCATTTGCGCATTACTAAGTAAAGTCTCTTGATTTGTTTTAGCCCTATCAAAAACTTTGTTTCCATCACTCTTTAGAAGTGGAGAAAAACACTTCATTTGAGCTTTCCTGTTTATTTATTTTGAAGTGTTTGTACACTTTATTTATAGGTATTCAAATTTTGTTTCCTGTGAACGAAAACAACACCCCAAAGCCTTTCGTTTCACACCAGCAAGGTTTTCACATAGTTCGTTTTATAAAATCCTCACTCTTTGCAGTAAGTGAAAGAAACGTAAACACTAGTCTCCATTTTAAAAGAATAAGGATCAATTTGTCAGAAGATTCGACTAACATTTGACCTTTGAACACACAGCAAATGTAATTCGAAAAAATCAAAATGTAAAGTCCTCATTAATGGTTGTTCACATTCGGAACTTCAGCAAGGTTATTGACCTCTCAGAGCCCGAGGGGCTGTTGTTGTTGGGGCCCCTCCCACCGCTTGGCCCTGGTGCATTGCACTTGCGGCACTGTATAGCCAATAGGCGGTGCTGAAGAGAGATTGCTGAGGACAGGTTTTTCTAGATCAGTGTGAAGCCTCGAAGAATAAGTCATAAGATAAGAAATCTGCAGGTAGTCTATGCATCCACCAAAAGTAATTGTTACCAAAGGTAAATAAAGTGTTCCTATCTACATTTTCATTGCACTGTTGTGCCTATGCACATCAAAGCTCATTAAGTAGAGTACAGTTTTTTCTTCATTTATTCACGGCCCCCTCCATTTAAATGTGTTCGGTTTGACTGCAAAAGTATTTCAAAGCTAAAGACTGTGAATGGATTGGAATCTTCGGAGTCCACCTGCAGCTAGTAAAGTCTGGAACCCAGAGGCGTGCGAGGAGTAGAATCATCCATACTTTAGGGTGCTGATGGGCATTGCAGCTGCTATGAGGAATTCAGAGAGACCAGTGGGAGATACCATTGTTGTGAGAGCATGAAAATAATGTATTTGGTCCTAGTCCGGTGGCTGTATTATTTTAAACGCAACAATTTTGCAAGGGACCACTGTAGCCTTCAGAACCAACATTGGAGGAAGTCTGTAACCTTTCCTTTCTGTGTGTGGAGCAACTCACAATCACTGATATCCTGCCCTCCCCCATGTAACACAAGGGCCTCATTTAGAGCTTGGCAGATTTCTATGCTCTTAATTATCAGCAGATATCTGCTGCTTTTTGGCAGAAGCCCCATGTCTGCTGCCATTGGTCTTTAAATTGGCTCATTATACGTTTGTTTATGGAACCCTCCTCCCGTGCCTTATTGGCTCCGGAAAAATTCTTATGCCATATCAAGTCACCAGTGCCAGGTGGCACCACTTGACGTTGACCACTGTATCATGAAATATTGATGGGCATGATTTTAGAGCCTAAATATAGGACTCCTACCTGCTGAGGGGCTTGGTCACGTTCCGTCATTATCTGGGCCAGGGCAGAGGGTTTGTCCCTACGTAGGGAATATAACCCGGGCCTCAACGAATACCCCATTTCCTCCAATTGGAACGCCATTCTGACCAATCTCCAGGCCTCCTACAAGCTGATGTGGAGACACATGAGACTGCTGACCCACTGCTTACAACTGCAGAGTTGCACCCACACACCACTTGAAACTGCAATCAGAACTGTCATTTTATATATAGCAAGCTGTATACTGAGCTGAGTGTCATGTTTGTAGTGATTTAGGATAGTCGTGGCGAACTTGGGCTGTTGCTGCACATTCCTTACTTTTTCTATATACTGTTGTTGTTGGTTACTGAAAGTTGATATGCAATGTTACGGTCAGGATCGCAGTGTAGCAAATTAGATGTATCATTGAAATTTAACTGTAGAACCCCTCTCTAGAATTGCTTTTGCTTGGCAACTTTAGATCGCTGAGAGACATGGTCTAATGTTCTTGTCACACTGTATTATCACAATGCCAAACTCCATTTCCCAATTGGATTATGCTTATACAGTGATTTACTGTGTCCTGATAGCATTTTCATATACAAAATCTTAATAAACAGATCAAACTAAAAAATATGACTCCTACCTGCTGGTGAGATCAGTTTCTAATGTTTCAGGCATTAAAGGACCTGAGCATCTTCAGCCGTAAAGTGTTTTGCAATTTTATTTTTAAAAGTGTTTTAATCTATTTTAAAAAATGGAGGAGACACTCTTTCCAGCTAAGATTTCAGGTTTTAAATCTTGGGGGTCATGTAGGAGAGCTATATCTGTTCTGGATTCAAGGTGATATGTACGGAAGGTAAACATGATCCTGTGCAGTGCGACATATGTGCAACAATGAATACTGTAGCAATTAGAGGAAGTGAGTTAAAGCTCTACATGGCATTGGTAAAGAGCAGGTTTTGGTATCCCAAAAAGGTCTAGGTCCAGATTTAGAATTTCATCACACGGAAGGAAAACTCGTCCTCGTGACGCCATGTTAAGAAATGTATGTGTTCACAAGAAAGATGATCTTTTCCTAGCCAACTGCTGTTTATTCATTCTTTGACAGAAGTGATTTTCCAGCACAAGGAGTAGTTGGCCTTTACAATTGAGGTTTTTCCATCGGGCTGGGCTACCTGTTTTGTTACTCCAGCCTCTGAGGTGTCTAGCTAGGCTGTCATGGGGAAATAGTCATCAGAGTCAATATCAGCTACTATGGCAGCTTCAGCCTTGATGTCCATGCTGATTGCTTCCAGAAGGTCATTGGTAGTGGTGTTGCCTGTGACATCTCTTCCGAAGCCAGTTATAAAGGCTGTGGCAAGTGTGTGGCAATGGCTGGATTGAGACTGACAGTGTCAACTTTAATATCAGGGTAGTTGTTCAATGATATCATTCTGAGTACAGCAAAGGCTCAGTCAGAGAAATATCTGAAGGAGAAGGAGTTTGTGCAAATAAATAAGTTGACTACTCAAGAGGCTTTTGTAGGTTTCAATACCTACTTGGGTTTGGTTCTGACAACAGTCCTTTTCCTCATAATGGTAGTTAAATAGATGAGAAGAAGAAAATTGGGCAAATAATTTAACAGCCTTCAGAAGAGGTTTTTCCTTTCACTGAGGCTCTACCAGACAAAGTGAGAAATGTCTGCACAAGTGCTCTCTGCCCCTGCACTGTTGAGGACCATATCCAGGAAGAATAAATCTGCACTTATTGATCCCTTGTGGATCCTGTATATTAATCTCAACCTCCTTTTGCTGGTAGTCTGGAGGTCCAGTTCATGGACGTCATTTAGGGATCGCCAGGGGTTGCAGTTGCGACCCCTGACCTCCGAGGAGGCCAAATCAGTGCCTAGAACACAGGGGTGTCTCGTGTTATCAGTCAGGCTCTAACCTCGTTTTCTGCTTATTTTTATTACATTAATAGTGAAAATAGTTTATTATTCACTATTAGTGTAATAAAAAGTGCAGCAGAAATAACTGGACCTTCACTAGCATCTTAGATAAGAAAAAAGATGGTTTTAATGTATGTTGTGTGTGTGTGCATGTGGGTGAGAGTGAGTTCTGGCTGAGAGAGCGTGTATATGTGTGAGCATGTATGATTGTATATGGGTTCGTGGATGTGCATGTGTGTGTCAAAATGAACGAGTAAGTATGAATGAGGAAGAGTGAGGGAGTGAGAATGAGTGATTCAGGGAGAGAGTGAGTGCACAAGAGTTTGGGAAAATAAATGAGTGCAAGTCAGGGCTAATGATAGAATGAGTGTGAATAAGTGAATGTAAGTGAGCATGTGTTGTAATGCTTGCAGATCCACTGTTGGATCTGGCTTGCTAACTTGGCTTATAGAAGCACCCTTGGCAAAATGTTGGCACTGGAAAAATGGAGGCAGTACTTGCATATACTGCAGAATGCTACTGCTGGCACACTGTAGGTAACTTTTGGCATGGAGCACTCATAACAAAAATGCCAGGGCTGGCCTCCTGAAGGAAGTTCTTGGCATAGTTAGCTCCAGTAGCAAATTGCATATGATGGAACATTGGAGGAGGTTCTTAACATATTGGAAGACAACTGTGGCAAGGTCATGGGGCCATTCATGACACAATGTGGTGCATGACATATTAGACATAACCTTTCACATAAGGTACCGCCATAGTGCAAGAGAAGCATTATTAGGAAAGCTCTCGCATTGGCACATTGTATGCAATGTTTGAGCAAAAGGGACCACCATGGCAACATTCTGGTCCTACCATTAGAGGTAATTTTTAGGTCTCGCTGAGTCAGCGCGCATGCGCTGCTCGGAGAGACATTTAGTAGCTGCTTCAAAAAGCGCTACTTTGCCGGCCACCAGCTTGCTAGAATGCGCGCGACGTGCACAGCACCTTTTCCGGTCATGCGCACAACTCGCGTCACCAATCGCTTTTTTTTTAATTATTTCATTTAATATACACGGACGTTGCTTTTCTTACTTATTGCACACATTAATTTCCTGTTGTATGTATTAGTCTGTTTTTCTTTAGCCCATATGGACCTTTACAATGAGTATATGTTCGTATTTCTCTAGGTTACGTTATCATTTGTGCAGCATCAAACAGGCATTGGTACGCTTCATGCATTTGTTGAACTGTAATTACCATCTCTAAGATGGCGGTGGCTTTAGGCATTAGTTTATTTTGTCTACATCAGTCCCCTGTCTAGCTCTTTTAACTTCTGGCTCGTTTCCACTAACACTCACTATTTCACTCGACCACTCACTGGGCGTCCTGTCGACTCAGACCGATCACCAAGATACTTTCCTTCCTCTAGGGACGCATCGGAGATTTAATTAAGCATGTCAAAGGTATGATACTTGTCCCTTTTACTCGCGCAATACTATACGTATTGCAGCTCACAAGCTTTTGTTTTCACTGAGCACCCATTTGCACCGAGTGCTTTCAGCACGTCACCGTTTTTAACTTGCTTGTTATCAATGCATTGGACAGTACTTATTAGTGTTGCCATCAGGCTAGAATTTCACCAAGGGGGGCGGTATTATCTGAAGAGCTGTAATAGTGAGAAAAGTGAGCAATAAGCCAAAGCATGCTTTTTCACTTCAAAATATTTATTTAAAATAGTGCAAACAAAAATAAATCACATTAAATCTATTTATTAGCTGTACAAACTATGCCTAAATAAAAAAAGAATAGTGATTTCACACATCTTCATACAAAGGATTAGCATTTTTTCTGAGAAATACGGCTACCAGTAGAACATATACTGTTCTGCATCTACTCAATTTTAATGGCATTTCCCAGTGTAACAGCTAATGAATAATCATCTCAATATATAACATGTCATTTAATTGTAGTCAATATTGTTAAAGCACACAATCATGAAATAAAAATAAATAAAACACCATACAAGTAACACCCATTAACAAGCAGCCATTGACCCAAAGCTCTAAACATCTGTTTGGTTGGTTTGACTTTACATGTATATTGAAAGGAGTGTTCTACAAACCCCATGTTCTGTCGTGTTTTGTGTCCAGCCCCTGATGCAGCTAACTGGAAATCTAGTAACATACACCAATCCACTCATGACCTGAGCCATTCATTTACAGAAAGTGCATCTGTATTCCTACAAGTCTGGTCAACGTTCCTTTACGCCACCAGCAATGCCCACATTAATTAGGTTAGGAATTTTAAACTTCAGGCATTCATGAGTTCTTCGAGAAGCCCAAGAGAACGATTCTTGGTGTTGGCTTCAGCAACCATTCCATGACCGCTGAGAGGGCCATTATGTTATTTAAGCAATTTTCCCTTCCTCACCACTCTTAACTGACCCCACATAGTCCTCAATTCTAGTCTGAGTTATAATAGTTGATAAATGTAATTCCGAAATATAGACTAACAAAATCTCACATTGAAGAAATTAAGAACTCTTTTCTGGCATATAAAACTCTGTGCGGAATCTTAGGGAAGAACAACCCAGCCATTAACTAAAGCAATGGACCAGGTAGCAGATCCATAGCATACCCACAGCTGGTAACACACTATAGCTATTAACAGGTAGTGCTCGATGCACTGAATAACATTACAAACAAAATAACAAATTAAATAAGATAATCAGTGAGGGCAAATGACGAATTGAAAGAATGATCCATTGGTTGAAGAGGCAAGCTATCTTGTAGCCTCTTAATACCAGAGCTGAGCAGGTGGGGAAATAAAATTAGCGACATCACACAGGTGATGCATGCAGATTGCGATGGGCAGTCTTAAGAACTCTGTGTTAGCCTTCACCCTCACCTGGTGTAGCAGGACATGCTTGTTTACGAGGGAAGAGAGCATAAGACTACAGGCCATACAGTGCACTATACAGTTGTACTGGCAAGTTGATATCACACCACCACGGTTTGCAATACGGTTATTGGAAAATTGCGATCACTTACACGAAGATTCGCTCAAAATGAGAACATGTGTTAGGTGCTCAGGGTAGTCAGAACAGCGGATATTTAAAATAATATGAGGGGAGAGCAGCGCCCAGGAAGAATATGTTTATGAGACAAAGACATTTTCATTCCTGCTTTTCCCTTATGATGCCGCCATCTATTCTGACGCAGTCCACCTCTCAAAATGAGCTCACCCACAGGTTTTAAAAAGAGGATGACCTAAACCCTGCAAAATGCAGCAACATGAGCTCATCCAAACTCTGCAATGTCGGGTCCAGTTTTCATCAGACGAATCCATTATCTTATTCCTGCAGCAGGCGGCACAGTGGATCCAGCCAAGCATCAAGCATCACATTTGTAATAAGGGAGGTGGCTTTAGGCTTGCTCGATTTCTACAAGAAAGACCAGGATGGTCACAGTTTTTACCCTTCAAGACAGCAGAGTGGTCAGGCGTTGCAGCGTCACTGGTGCAGAGTGTAAAATGAAGTGCTACAACTCAAAATATACATGGTGTGTAGGCAGGAGCCATACAACAGTGTATGCACCCCTCGCATTCCTCTAAATGACAGTCACGTCTCGAAGAAATAACTGGATAGTTATCTGCATGTACTAACTGATCCCATTAGCTCCCTTTCAAAAGTTCAGCCAGTTTACCTATGCATTAACCACTATAGTCTGTATTAGACTGCACAAGGTATATAGATACATTCTCATGCCCATTTGCAACCTTCTAAGAAGCTGTGAGTATTTTGTCGCCAACCAGATAAGGTTTGGGATCCTGCATGCTATGACTCTAACACAGGTCCTTAAAAAGTGATTTTAATCAACGGAGTACAGGAACACTCAAGTTCACTTGACTAAACAACTGCACTAACCAACACCAAAATTGGCACACACATGTGTCCCAGATGGGCATATCCCACAATGGGAGAGCAGCCCAGATTTCAAATAAAGCTAGGGGCCATTCTGGAAACAGATACCTTTGTTTTTCTACATAATTTTCATACGTTCTCATTTTTCCCCTTAGTTTGTAATTAGCAAATTGGTATAATGTTCATCCGAATCATTCTGACCATGGTTCTAGCTCTTTGGATCTATAGAGAATTCGGGTCTCGAGCAAATCAGGAAAATGCTTTAAGTTGGGTTTCTCCGTTTTCCCATCCTAAATAGCATGTTTAAAGTACAGCCACAGTGCTGTTCATCATTATACAGCCCTGCAACAGAATTCAGCAGACAGTCACCTCAATCATTTTGGCTGAATCACCAGCTCAAAAGGCAATCAGATGTCATCTTTTCACCAGCCTCCTGTACACAAGAAGACTAACACTGCATACACACCAGAAGAGTGGTTTAGCATGAGATAATCAAATCCAATCAAACACAAATAACATTTGTAAAAAGTTCTACATGCCACAAATGTTTCCAATTATAAAATAAAATAGTAGAGCAAATCATAAATTGGTGGACTAACAAACAATCAGGACATCAGGACAGGACCTGTACACCTCCTCTTAGCTCGGGATTTGGCAACAATATTTACCTGGTATATCTAGTGAAAGGGTGAAGTAAAACTCGTGCACAAGCCTGGGGACATGGGCACTATCTCAAGCAAGGAATTATACTTTCACTGCGGTCAACAACTAAAAGTTATATTTGCAAACATCACACAATTGATCAAGAAAACAGTAAACTGTACCAAGTCATTTTGACTTTGCCTAATTTAATGTCACGTGTTGAAAGGCAAATGTCTAATTTCCTTCATTTGTAGTGAGACTAATCATCATCTTGGGGGAACTACCTGACATTAGGATGAGCAACTGTGACAGTAATATGTTGCAACATGTGCATTTAACCATTTCGTGGCCTGAGAATGTGTGGGTCAACGAGGATCTACATTTCAGAAATCTCTGCTTTGCAGACAGGAACCAAGAGCATGCCACCTCTTATGTTCAGGTGAAGGAATCCACCCACCAGGGAGCAGCCCCATTCTCCATTTTGTTTATGAGCCATATGTGACTGCCTTATCCATCAGGGGCCTCAAGATGCAGTTTTCTGGGCTGCGCAAACGCAGATGGATCTTCATGCTTCTTTTTTTGCCTATACCACCTACTGGCTTAGCCAATGGTTTTTGGCTAATTTGTACAGCATCGCTGATGTTGTGTGGCATATCCAAACACAAAAAGAACAAGCATTGGCATAGCCAATAGGTCTTCCCTTTGGGACCTTATAAGTATTTAGTTATGCAGCACTTATCCTTACAGCAACAACATTAACTGTTGCTTAGCTAAACACTTATAAGGTCCCAACGGCGAGACCTATTGGCTATGCCAATGCTTGTTGACATTAGGGAGCACCCGTAGGACATTTTAAAAACCTAATTAGGTGAACTCATAGGGATTTTCAGAGTTCAGTAGCTTAGCACACCATGAAAGGACTTGAGTATTTAGTGAGTGGATTTTTTTTTGGAGCGTATGGCTTTTTAGCAAATTTATGTGACAATTGTGCATTACAATGCACCTGTAAAGCCCATTCTTTTCAAAATGTTCTCAGGGAAGAGAATCCCCTACCCTTTGTTCCCCCCTATAAGAATATATATAATATGAATTATACAATTATGTAAATTCGACAATGTTAATTATAGTGATGTCATCAGGATTAATGTTGTGACATCAATTATTGGAATGATGCAGGGTCAAAGCTCATATGATGTCACTTCCTGTAACATCATTAAGGTCAACGGGTATATGATGTCACTTTCCCTGACATTTTAGTGAGTCAACGTCCATGGTCCAGTTGTCATCTTGTAAATTGTGCCAGAATAATATTCCCCCTGCATATCCTGACAGGTAGTGTAAAAAGTTGGATGCACTGTGTAGCAGATATGTGTATCAGGAAGTCGGGTTGTATATGCACCAAATTCTTCCTGTTTAGTGCTTTACAGGCATGCATGGTTGGAGTCTGCTGCTGCTTTGGCTGAAAATATTAAGCCAGATGTTCCATGATGAACATGATCATCAGCGATAAAAGCTTGTCAGAAGGATGAGGATGATTACGTTTTCTTGCTTATGCCTATTTTTTCTAGAAAACACAATTAATACTTATACACGTTTTGGCATCTGGGTTTAACATTGGAGGGTTCGTTATCTTCAGATTCTGTAGATTATGTGTGTGATTAGTCTAGTATTATTGTCTGTCTTTATTACGAAACATGGCTGATTTGGATCCCATTTAGGGATAGGAGCATGATTTCCTTTTGTGTTGCTTGAATTTTAGTAAAGTGTAAAGAGCATAGCAAATGGCCTTTCCTAGCTTCTGTAAGTAGTTGATAGTCATAGTTTGCATGATTAGACCTTCTCTTCCCATAAAATGTTGGGGATAAGTAGCAAATTTAGTAAGTAAGATAATGGTGCCCCGTAGAACTGGCCTTTAAGCCTGGACCGTCATTCATATTTAGGGGCTGAATGAGCCTTACCAAATCATCCTGAAGCTTTAAGATCCAGGGGACTATATGGTAAAACTCTACTTATCTAGATGGCTCAACTGCTCAGTGGGACAAAAACACCCAAACCTTCCTTGTGGGTGATCAGCTTAATAAATAAGTGAAATTCTCTCGCCATAAGCCTCTATCCTAGCAGGCAATCTGTTTTGTTGCTCTATTCAAAAATCTGTTGGCTACTTAATAGTGTCTGCTGCTGTGTTGTTGTTGGGTACATTATTCTGTTGGTCCCTCACTGCTGCTACCTGTCTATTGCCTCTAACCCATCCTGTTTCTTTTGATTTATTTTCCATTATGTTCACTCCTTGTCTAGATCCTCTTGTGTTTTCTTAACGTAAACATCATTCCCTCAAGTTATTGATTTCATTGTATCTCAAAGGAGCAGTTCATATGCCTTCCCGCCACATTTGCATTTTTGCTTTTGATATTCTTTTTTTATTTTTTTATTATTATTATTATTTTTTTTTTTTACTTTTATTTAGCTTTTCATCAAATTACACAGCACCAATTACATTCAGAATCAAGTGATCAATTATACATTTTATACGTTAGGTCGCTTTCAAACTTCTCAAGACATTATAGGTACATCAATCATGACTAGTATCCTGTATATGTACATTGTTTGGGATCCCGTGATGTCCTACGGGAGGTGGTCAGTCTTGCATGGTCGTTCTCAACCCTCCGTCAGGTCTCACGTTAAACATTTCTCAGTACTAGACCCCAGCAGTGATGGATCACATCCCTTCCCTCCCTTCTACAGCCACACAAATCCTACACATTCGTAATATGCTGCTTCTCCCTCCACCCCCTTATGGACTAGGTTCTGTTTCCGACAATTCCGGTGGGGGATCACATATCTGTCCTCTGTGTTCGTTCCACTTTCCCCAGATCCTGGACCATTTCTTGGGGCATCCCCTATGCACATAAACAGCCCTTTCAGCAACCATAGCTGTGTCCATGTCCTTTTCCCATTGCGCACGGGACGGTACCACTCCAGATCCCCACTTTTTTGCGATGTTTCGTTTCGCCAATGCGAGACCCAGTGTAGCCCACATTTGCAATCCCCGGTTCATATCAGTTGGTGACCATATATTCAACAAACAACATCTGGGTTCCCTTAGCAGTTCCACCCCGGTAGCATCGGATATTTCTGATAGTATGTGGTCCCAGTATCTCTCTATCTTTGGACAGCCCCACAGGATATGATAGAATGTGCCAGGGGAGCCACAACCGCGCATGCAATGAGGGTCTAGGGTACGGCCCAGTTTGTGTAGGAGTGTACGGGAATAGTAAACTCTGTGTACTATTTTGAGTTGAATCAGTTTGAGTCGTGACGGTATGGAGGCCTCTCTGGCCGATGCCAGGGCATGTAACCAGTCTTCGTCCTCTATGTCTCCTAGTTCAACCTCCCATCTGCTACGGAGCACTACTGTAGGGTCCGGGAGATTGTTGATCAGTTTCTGGTATGTAAGCGATATAGCTTTCTTATCTATTTGGTCCGTAAGGAGTCTGTCTTCTAGTGGAGATGATTCCGCAAGTGTAGAACCTGTCGGTATGGCGCTCTGAAGTGCATGCGTGATTTGCATGTATGTATATTTCTCTGTGTCCGCCATTCCGTATTGCTCCAGAAGGGCTGGGAAAGAGACAACTACCCCCCTTTTCCACAGGTCACCTATCTTAGAAATGCCAATAAGGTCCCATTGGTGGAAGCCCTTAGTGTTCGCTAGGGTGCCGAGACGGCGTGTGTCCCAAAGGGGTGTGGCTAGTGTGAGCACTCCGTCCCATCCCAGCGCCCTTTGCGCTGCATGCCAAATTTTGACCGTGTGGGCTGTTGGGCCTGTCAGTGTGTGACGTCTTTTGTTAGAATATAGCACCTTCAGTAGTTGATCCGTGGGCAGGATCGCTCTGTCAAGACGGAAGGCTGGGTCCTGTTGTGGGGCATGTATCCATCGATTAACTATCATCAACTGTGCCGCCCAGTAGTATAGTTTCGTGTTGGTCAGAGCGATACCCCCATCGTACCAAGAACGGGATAGTTTAGCGTGGGAAATGCGAGGCGGTTTTCCGTCCCACAGGAGCGAAGAGACCTCTGCGTCTATTGATTTGAAATATTGCAATGGGACAGGGAATGGCGTGTTCTGTAGAACGTATAGGAACGCTTTTGATATTCTTGTTTAAATGTGGGATACTTGTAAAGCGCACTGTTACTCTACCTGAGTGTCCTGGCGCTGTAGACCGCTGGGGAACCCGTCTTGGTTTTCCCTGTGAGATGCTCCCTTTCTGGGTATCTCCAGGGTGAAACCAGGCATCCCCGGCTTCTGTGGGGGGCCGTTGTAGAGATGAAGCAAGCTTAATGCCCAGAGTTACCGAGTGTGTTCCCTGGTTAGAGTAGGCACTGAGGCGAGAATTATCGAGTCCGTTGACCCTGGTCCAAGACCCTGCCGCGTCGGGAATTGAACCCTGGTCCCGGGCCGTTCTCTGCTTACATGTCTGCCGCCTCTAACCAGTGAGCCACACCTCTCCACACAGGTTTGAAATGTAATGGTAGTTAATGCTCCTCCTCAAGGTCTTGGTATATGAAAAATGTCTTATCATATTTTTGAGGATGGTTGTAAAATTCCCAATGTAGAAAGCTTAACAAACTAATATAAAATAGTGGAATATAAACTTTGGTATTCTGACCGAGCATTGACAAAACTCAGAGTTTTCTCCTAATAAAATGGGAAACACCAATTAATGGGTCCCCTTGAGGTTACTTCTTAGTTTTTGCTGTAATAAATTTCAGAAGAAAAACTAATTTTACATTATACAAACCACTGAGCGTAAACAAATGTCAATCAACAAAAAACTCCTTTTACATTATACAAATCACTAAGCTTAAACAAATATCCATCAACATAAAGGTACAATGCAAATCGAAGGGGTATTTCTTTTGCCGACATGGTACATTTGTTGAAAATCCAGAAACCAATACTCCTCAGTGTCAATTATTATTATAGTTGGGCAAGTCTGCAGTAAAGCAGAGCTACAATACCATGTCTAGTTTTGTACGAATGTGACAGTGGGTGTAAGGAATACAGCTGAAACAACTGGCTGCTATTGTTCCCTGACCTTGAAATTTTGAAGTTCAGTTTTACATTTTTGTCTTATGTACGAAATATGTCACAAATGGCTGCACTTCTGTGAATCACAGCTCCCCTGCTGCCATAAGTAAGTTGGAAAGAGTACATTAATTATAGTGGGAGGCCTGAGTAAATTACATGGGAAGATGACAGATTTCACTGATCCCTCATGACTAAAGTGACAGGTTTCCTGTCGTAGCAGATAATAGAGAAAGGCAAAACACAAATATATAATTTGCCTGAAAAGAAGAATGTATTCTTGCGTATGTACTTTGAAAACACGTCAGGAAGGAGACATTTGTTCTCGTACATTTCCATTCTTTTCGAATGAGCCAATGTTTGAGATGGATGGCTGGTTCTTCTGACAACAAAAATGTATGCAATTCCTTCCAAAAACAGAAAGTAGATCACCCAGTGTATGTTCATTTAGCCTTACACATCAGTTCTCAATGCAGAGCGTTTATCTGACACAGGCATTCAGTTGACATAGGCACCTTGTATTCCACTTTTTATTATGACTTTATTTACATACGTGGAAATTAAGTTAGGATTTTATTTCGAGGCATATCTGCCAGAACTTTTTAATTGTTGGCCAGAGTAGACTAATGACTCCGTCTATTCGAATGTGAGACATTTGTGAGTTAACATGCATTTATTGGCCAATCTTGCTACTACTTTTGCAGAATTCATTTTCTTCCAATGTTGCCAATAACACCATTCCTTTAAGACTTTTTCTAAAACGTCACACGCCCCCATACTGTACTAATAATTCTAGCTGCCGGCAGGTGTTTTCCTGACCAAGATAGTGGCCAAGATTTATAACTTGCTTTCTTTTTACGTGGAGCCTAACAGATTGCACAGCTGTGAGGTTGCAAATTACCTATTGTGGGGTTATCAAGCGATTAGAGGGTCTGATAGCCCGCCTAATACTTGAATTGGTTGGCTTTATCGTCACTCTCATTTGCTTGCATCTTATTTGATAGTTTTCCTTGTCCCAGCTTGCCCATCTTGTGTTTATCCCGCCCCTGGAACAAAGTCTCTTTACCATCTCTCTTATTGGCTGGCTTCTATCAGTCCACTGCTCACTTTCTTAGTTTGATTAGAACAGCATGAGAGTGCATGTGTTCTCCAGCTCACTCCTTCTTATGTTTCTTCTCCCGCTCCATGTTGCTGCCCACCCCTGCCCGCTCCCTGATATTTAGGGTATGAGTTGATTTATTACTGTAGCGTGTGAACGGTAGTGTAGTAGAGGCACAAAGGAACTTCAGCCCACTTGAGGGCATTCCCGTGTCTGGAGACCCTGCCAGGTCTGTTAAGGTTGGGATCAGACACAGCGCTTCGGAGTTGCACTCAACCCTTTCACAATGGCTGTATTTTTTCAGTAAGAAACCAGAAGTCCTGTGCGAAAGACAGGATTGACTTAAATATAGGGAATCTAGGAAACTATCTAAGACAATCAGCTATATCTCTGTGCTTGTTTATGGTGCTCTTGGCTATGGACGCTTGAAATCCTGAGTTTCAAGCGTCCTCCCCAAAACTGTTAGCATCCTTCCGTCAAGCACCCTTAGACTGCTCTAAGGCATCTAGACGCTCTAGAGGTATCACTGCTGCTACAAACGATACCTATTTTGGTACCTTATTTTTTTGCTCAGTGCCACACTTGTGGAGACCGGAATCCGACAAATGTCAAACGATTCGCTTCCTAACCTATTCGTTTGAAAGCCTTTTGTGGCTCACAGCATGGCCAAATGTCTCATAATAAACACCAGCAGATGTTTTTCGCCACACGGCTTTAAATACATGTTAGAAAATGCACAGGATAGATAAATAAGACATTTTTTTGTGAATTGTACATTTATGTTTTCTTGTAGCCTCTAGGCCGGATTCTTGCTCTTAGACAGTATTGCCTTGGATTTATACACTGGTGTGATTTTCCCTGTTTGCATGCAACAGATTGCTTGGTTCTGTGCTGTTTACTGTGTTGTGCAGGGTCCTTGTTTGTTTGTTATATTGTCAGCATATGCATTGACGTCCTCTGCGGAAGCCAGGACAAACAACTGCTATCGCTGGCTTGAATTCTAGTACCACAGGTCCTTGCTATTACTGGTCCAGGCTTTTGCAATTTGTTGACTGAGTTTTGCTCTTTTATTAGTAGAAGGGGCATTATGTATCATACTGGGACACGATAGAAGCCAGCATGTCATCTGCACTCGCCACCTCTAAATCCAGAGGTGTAGCTTAAAATTCATGCACCTGCCCCATTTTGCTGTAATTTGAGAATAATAAAAGATGTTTTTCACAGAAGAAGTATCTGTATAAACCACATGCAGTGCTGTTGTCAATAGCGTGCCTCAGTTAGCACAAATTGTAAGTTTCTGGAATCCCTACCTAATTACAGTTACTGCTTATTTTGCAATATGCCACAACATTGCCTGGTTATCCTACTCATTTTATACAATGCTCCGTAGGACAATTTTTACAATTTTGCTAGATTAGTGAAATGTTCGAATCTTAGTTTTTCCTACTTAGGCATTTTAAAGAGTGTCAACTGGTCAGGAGTAAGGTTACATTGAACAAATTAAATTGTCTAGTTCATGGGTACTCGTAAACATTTGCCCAGGGACCACAGCGTATGGGAATTGGTGTGACGGAGTGACGCACTGTGGTGGTAGGGGGTCCTGGGTGGGTTAGGTATTGTGTAAGGAGGTCTAAAAAAATTGAAATTAATGGGAAAGCACTTATTTGCAGGTTAACTAAAGTTAAGTGGTGCAGGGACACCACAGTAGTTATTTCATTTAACCTATGTGCCCATGTATTTACTTTTTTTCTGAATATCAGTGCTCAGCATGCAAACAACAGCTTGTGCTACTGTTCACCAGGGGGCCACATGTAAAGGTCAAGAGGGCCGCAAGCGGACCCTGGGCCGTACTTTGAGTATCACTGGTCTAGTTGAACACTTTTAAATGTACAATCCAGTGCTGCGCTGAAGTTAAAATTGAGGGTAACAAAAAGGGTAATGGCTGGAAGGCTTACATTAAACTTAGTCACTAGTTATTAAACAGGGCTACAGTCAAGTCCAGCATTTTTTGCGGACTGAGCCTGTGAAGGTTAGGTGTAAATCATCTTTTGTCCCGCTCCAGGAGGAACATTCCAGTCCAAACTGCCAGGTCACATCACATAAGCATCCTCAGATCTGCTTCAGTCTTAAGATGCCCAATCAGCAGTGCTTAATTTGAGCCGGTGGTTCCTGGGTCTCGGCACCAGTACTTAATTGAAAGCACTGGTGCTTATGACAGCCTGCACATGGTGGCACCGTCAGTCGAATTTAGAGATACGGACAAAAGCTGTTTATTAATTCAATACGCAAAAAACAAATTAGTAAAAACTGCCACCCTGGTCGTTTTTAAGGGTTTGGGGGCCTGGAGTTGTCACTCATTTAAGAGCGTGATGATTAGTAGTGTGCTGGTGCTGTCATTGTCAGTTTTGACCGAGGCAACAGGTGGTGCAAGCTGCAGTGGTCTCTTGACGATGGCCCCACCACTTATATTTTAAGTTAAGCACTGCCAATCAGTGAGGAGCAGTTTAAGTTCTATAGCACAGTGAGCAAAAAATAGCATACTTGTTTCACTTTGGACATGACACCGAGATAACAAAACAGGGATGGATGTGATACTATTATGAAGAGGAGGTGGCGTAGCGGTCAGAGCTGCTTTCTCGGGAGCTGGGGATCCGTGTAAGAGTCTCTGCGCTGGCTCAACATCCTGTGATTCTGGGCAAATCGCTTAATCTCCCCCGTGTCCATAGACAGCGCCTGGATACCCTCACTGGTGATAAGCCTGCCTAAATAAATCTACAAATGTAATCTAATTTTATTTAATTTTATTGACACAGCACCAAGACTGATTTGTATATGTTAGGCCCATGTGTAGAGTGGCATAGTTTACAAAAAAACATAGACTGGAATGTGACCAAAGTTATTCCCAGCACCTGAAATTAATTCAAACATTCCAGTCCTCACTTTGATGATTTAGGTCTCGCTTACAAACAGACTTTCTGGTGATGAAAGACATCTTGTGGACCATACCAGAAACCTATAGTAGGCTTAGAGCAAGCACATGTTTGCAATTAGCTGGGTATATTATCACTTTCATTTGCTTGCTTCTTATTCAGTGGCTCTCCTTCGTTAGTCCCTGCCCTAGATCATAGTTTCTTTACAGTCATTTTGATTGGATGTCTTGTACACTTACACTGCTTACATTCAGAAAACGATGTTTTTTCTTCTGCTTTCAGCAAGGTATTCTTGCTCTCTCCCTCATGTGCCCTTCCCTCTCAAATACATTGCCCCACCCTGAACTCCATTTTTCGCGCTCCTTCCCCACCCCCGACCATTGTTTTCCGCACCCTGGCTTTCTTTTATTTGGATCTTCCCCCGTCATCAGTCTTGTCTGTTGCTCTCCCACCCACTTCCCATTGCTTCCCACTACCCACTTCCTGTTGCTTCCACTCACCACTTTGATTTCTTCCCGACCTGCTTCTCCATTGCTCCCCCACACCTCCTGCCCATCCGTCCTATCATGGTCTTTAAAAAAAAAAAAGATATTTTTTTTTAGGGTATGGCAACTGACATTTGTTTTGCACACCTTCAATGCATTTTTTAAAATGTATCATTCCAAGTGGCGTGTTTCACTGTGTCATGCAGCCAGTGCATACTTTATCACACTGGGCATCATGCTGGGTATTTGTGCATGTATGTGCACACGTCATTGTGGTATTGTATTTCTTTTTTTACTGATGCTACACCGCATCAGCAAAAAACGTTTCATTTTGTTTTGTGGATACTGTAGATCATTGGAAAGAAAACATTGCCAAGGCTAATATTTCGAAAAGGCAAAGTTTATTGGCTTTGCCAAAGCTTTTTGCTAATCTTCTTAACACTGAGTGTCCAATCACTAGTTCCCTGTTAACTCCACATGAGATACGGGGACCAAAAGTACTGATACCTGGTAGTATCTCCCTGTGATTTACAAGTTGGTTCCCCCGGAATGGGGAATAACATGCGGCCCAGTAATACTGATTTCAATTCTGCATGTTTTATGCTTCGGGGAAGCAGGTGGTAAATGTTGATAACTCTTTTTGATGTGCCGAGGGACTGGAACGTGGGTGGGGTTCTGCAGGTGACCATGTTCTTGTTTTTTTCCAGCTTGGGGAATTTCTTCTGTCCACCCAGGCAAATATCAAAAGGACCGGCCACACGTGTGTTTTTGTGATAGCCGGAATATACAGAAAGTGAGCTGAGTGAGTGGACGCAGTACCACATACCAGTCAACAAGCCGGTAATGATGTCGTTCATTGTCCACTCAATTGCCAGTAACTAACGCTCTGCAGTAGTTTCCTTATTCTCACTGCGAGAAAACACCTGGAAGAACAAGCATTTGCAATGCAATAGGTCTCGCATTTACGCACGTTTAAGCTATTAGCATTGTAAATGACAATGCCTATTGTTTGTGTTTTTTACGATGCCAATAGCTTAAACAATCGTAAATGCGAGACCTATTGCATTGCAAATGCTTGTTAGTTCCGTCCTTGCAGAACCAACACTGACTCGAAATTTTTATTTTTTAAATGGCAGCTACAGAGAGAGAATAATCTCATTCATGGAAGCAAAAATATGGTTGTTGACGTTTTTAATTTCTGAGTAATGGGACGAGGGGGTGTGTGTGGACCCATACAGAAGCTGGCTTGTGCATTTACAGAAGGGACAGTGTTCGACTCATGTAGCAGCATCAGAGAATGGGCAAAACTGGGCAATAAAGTGCTTTAAATAGACTGAGGACTTCTTGTTTCTAGGAGGGCGGGTGGGCGGGCGGCACACCACCACTTGAAGCGCGCGGGCCGTCTGAAGGAACAATGCTTGTGATCTTTCAAGGGAAACAATAGATTACATGGTGCAGAGAGTTCTACGTAAATGGCTGCAAGGATTGGTGAGAAGAGGAAGAGAGGGCGGTTTTAACAAGCGCGGTGAAAGCAAATGCGGGTGGCACGCCACCACTTGGAGCGCGCGGGGCCTTCTGAAGGAACAATGATTGGCGGGAAGAGTAAGAGAAGGCTGTTTTAACAAGCGCAGTGAAAGGAAATCGCACAGCGAATTGTGCGTGGCTAAATAATTAAATTAACAAGCCACGGCAGGCAGTACAAGCACGGTGAAAGCAAACTGCACAGCAAATCATAATTAAATAAACAAGCGCGGTCCTCAGCGATAACCAAGCTATCGCCACGCCTCGCCACGCCACTGTGGGAATGAAAAAAGAAAGTGCTCACCGAGCAGTTAGAAGGCACTGTGTCACGCTGCGGAGTAAAAGATCCAGTCCCGGTGGGCGGGGCCAAAAGTGGACAAAGCGGTAACCTGGAGGGACTAAGAAGCCTCCTTTTCAATCATGAGCCAGCGTTTAGCATGGAGTATGACACGAGGCTGACGCCAGCGAATGAAAAAGTTGGGCGGGCTTCTGAAAGCTTCGGAATCAGTATTGATTCCAAGAAGCCCTCGCATGGCGAGAGCAGCGCATGCGCACTGCTAACGCCAGGCGAGACCTAAAAAGGCTACTAGGTGCTGGCCAGTTTTTGCAGATAAAAGTGCACCTTCTGTTGGAGTAGATACATTGGCTCCCCAATCTAGGCAGGTCGTCCAGGTAATGCTGAAAAGTTGGAATCCAGGTGGCTTTAAGAGTTTATAAAGTTTTATTGTAGAAGTTACTCCTCAAGTAGTCAAGACAAGGCTGCTATGAAAAATGGCAAACCATAAGATGCTGTGCACTTCACAGATGATGGAGTTGGCCAATCTGGGATGTTTTTCTCCTTTTACACACTATCACTTGTCAAGGGGAATACCTTTAATTCTACAGAACTATAATCAAAATAGCATTTGCGAAAGATTGTGTAAACTCGATGTAAACCACAACCATCCTTCCAAGAGGGATTTGTTAGAATATACAAGGTTGTCAGCCTTTAAAACCACTGTTTATTCATCCTAATGTCCCCTCAGTACTTCATTAACATAGAAAAGTACAGTGCAAGGCCTTCACTTGTTGAGAGGTGTCTCTGCCCTGAAGTTAGCAGAATCAGCCAACAAGGCTTCTACTGCCAGTTTGCAAAGATGGGGACTCATTATTAACTAATACAGTAGGGAAGAGGGATTTGGGACTGTATTCTTTCATTTCCTCTTTCATAACCCTTTGCTAACCTATTCATTGACAGTGCACCATGCCGGCAGGAATCTGCCTGCCTGCCTAGAATTCAAGGACTCCACAGCATCTGGTTTGGCCAACATAGCAAGGATCGTAGAATCCTTAAGTATGGAATGCTGCTTTTTGCTCACAAACAGAACCTATAGCATCTGGAGTAGATATTTTAGAGGTACACTGACTCTTTGCCTGGTTCTCAGGTCTTGAGTAATCAGTTTGAGATCCATATACTATGCCGCCCAACTGCGGCCAACATGTCTAATTCTTCTCTTTTCACTACTATAAAGTGCAATCTACAGTTCAACTTGCCCAAATTATGCCCATTGGTTGTGGATCCTGTGATGGCTGTGTTCTTGGCCTCTGATGGCATGTTCACCAATCTTTCACCAAGGATCCCTCGAAGGTCAGCATCTTACTGACTCAAATTTCCTGTGTAGATCACAAGCCAATGGAACGCCCACAAGCCAATGGACAGAAGCCAATGTTATGACCATCAAAATGAAACTCATGCTAGATCTAAAGAGTAGTTAGATATCAGCCCAAGTTGAAAAGACCCTCTGGCACATTTTTCCCAATTTCGCAGGTTGGTGGTTAAAAAAAAAAAAAGAAAAACGACAGCTAGAAAGATATGCATCTCAAAGGTTCCCATTATGAGTTGCATAGCTCTGGCAGGGTGCAAACAGCATCCATAATTACCAATGTCATGCAGTAATACACCACCATTTCTATGTAATTACAAGTTAGATTCTTTGGAATGGGGAATAACAATGTGCAGCCAGACTCACTGGGCAGGGTTTCTTCATGGTATTTCTGGTATCGAGCGGTTTAACGTACACATTCACAACGTGCCTTGAAGAGCGTTGCATGCAGTATTGGTCAGACCATAGCGCTCTTTTCAATTTGTTGATGGTTTTCATGCTTTCAAGACAGACTCCTTTTGCCTTATGCTTCCATCAGCTTCCCCTCTCCCTCATGCTGAGCTTACTAGTCCAAGACCCGGCACTTAATGAAACTGTCTTTGATGCTGTGTTAGGACTGTTCAAATTCTTAGGGATGCCCTTTGATTTGAAATAAAATTTACACCTGAAACCAAAGGTTAGTCAGTCATATACTCCAGAGTGGGGGCTGAGGACAGAGCTATGAAATTCCATCATAATACTGTCATGTTCAGCTTCAGGTACTGCCCCCATCTGATTCTCCTGCATGACTTCATGAGTAGAGTACATGCTGCTACAGAGAATGTATTTACTCTGACATATTGTTGAACTCGGCATGCCTCCATTCAGTTGCAGATTGTTCATTGCTAAGATGCGAAACGTTCGATTCCTGGGAAGGGCCTTATAGTTTGAAATTCTTAATTTGTGACAGTCATTTCCATGAGCATCAGCTGTAGGGTTCTGGAAATATTCCTTCCATGGCGTGTTCCGAAGTACATGTAACTTGGATCTGTCTTGTTCATTTAAGACATGGTGCTTGGGGCTGCAAATCCTAAGTGCAGTACTATGTTGGGTGCTTGGTCCTTTTGATCTCGAGGCCCCTTGTCTTAGTAAGCTTTATGTACAGAGCATATGGCTCTGAACTGGAGTCTGACGTTCACTGACCGCCAGTGTAGTACTTCCAGGGTTGGTTTTATGTGATTGTGCTTCTGCAGTTTTTTAAGTCTTTGCAGCTTAATTATTTGTTTCTTTTGGAGCCCTCAGTGAAAACATATAAAATTGTTGCTATACTCTAATGGTGCATCACCAAGATGCTCGTCGGCTCTCACTTGGTTGTTTCTTTTGATAAGCAGCAGGATTTTTCTCAATTAGGAGAGCTACATATGTATACCCATGACCACAGGTTTGATTCGGTTAACTAAGGAGTATGAGACTCCACATTTTGATTTTAAGGAATGTAGCTTGGGATGCTTAAAAGCAAGGAGTGCAATGTTGGATAGCTGGTCAAATTCGCCTCCACTTATTGTCAGGATCTCTGTTGGGTTTCCATTAATAGGTCTCTACCTGTCTTTCATCCATTGACATAGATGGTGAAGGCATGGGAAGCATAGAAGACGTCCAACACAAGCTACAGCAAACACCTATTTGGAGGAAGATACATTAGCGTGAACTACATGAAAGGGAAATAAACCTGCTCTGTTGCCAGAAAGCAAAGACCATGTCAGGAGGCTTCTAGTGACCCGAGGTGACGACATAAATGGATTGTATATAACTTAGATTTCTGGTTTGTGCCCCAAGGCTTACTTGATGTATTCATCATAGATGCTTCCCTGGTCCTACAGTGGGAGAACGAATGAGTCTGATATGGACCTTTCAGTGACCCTACCTTTTTTGAGTCCTAAATGGGGCCAAAAGTTAAAATGCCTGTGCAACATCTTTACTGCTTGGGAACCCACTCAGCCATTTATAAAGTGTCTTTGTGCTTTTGGCTAGCTACATGGTAGTACTACCACATTAGACTCGAAGCGAGACACCAAGGGCATCATTTAGGTTTTTGGGCAGAACAAGGGACAGTCATAACTCATGATGCTCCTGACCCGCCATATTCATGGTTTCACCGCTTTAAATAGAGTTGGTGGAACTGTTAGGTTTACATCACTGGTCCTTCCTCTCTGTCCACCAGTTTAAACATCTGACCTGCCCAAAGAGTCCAGCATGGTGTCCTCAGGAAGGTATACTGGAGAATGGTACTTAGTGCCATAGAAAACTTCCTATGCATCTTGGTCTTTTGTGTTTTTGTTTACAGAAAACAAACTCCCGCTTTAGGAGTTTATTTTCGGTACAAAAGTTTTCTGAGCGGGTGTTTTAAACATGATGCCTGCTCAGCAAACATTCCTTGCATACCCTACTGTTTGACCATCCGCCAGGGTCTTAACGACAAACGAACGCCCCTAAACTGAGTTGGCCTGGATAATCAAGTAGTAATACCATACCCAATGTTACTGATTCCGGATGATATTAACACCCCATTACAGGTCATTAGGAATGTAAAACCCTGAATTATGTGGTAGACCCGGAGTTTCCAGGTTGTTTACTACCTGGTTGTCCAGGGGTCTGGGCCTCATTCCACTCATATTTTCCACCTGCTCTTAACAGGTGATAACTGAGAAGAAAGGCCAGTATTTTTACCATGTGTAATTCTGTACACAGTAATTGTGTGGGGTAGACACCAACATCCTAATACTTTTTTCTGAGATGAAGAATTCTAGTGCCACACTTTGCCTTTAAGTAAAGGTCTTTATTAATTAAAGATGTATTCTCACAATGCTAGCAGGTATAACGTAAAGAGACACTGGCTTTCTCAGGCAATAAAGAATTGATTGATCTCTGTTCAAGCACCTGTTCAGTTTTGATTGGAAGGATTGTGACAATAAACCTTAACTCTTACCGTATGTTGTGTTTTTTACTTTTTTGATAATTGGTATACTCGTTCTCACTTCTTTTAGCAACTCATATTTTTACACTGAATATTTAGACTATTTCTCATGAAATATTGCTCCACTCTTTCTGGTCGAACTTCGATTTTGAGGGGTGTATGAATGCGTTGTAGAGACTTCAGGGGCTAATAGGCACACTGTGGTAACTTAAAATGGTCAGTGCGTTGATTAGAACGCGGTTTCCTCCTCTTTAATAAATTTATGCTATGCAACTCACACTTCTGCTGTGAAAAAACACTTTTCTGGCAGAGCACAGAATAATATATGCTGATGGCGATGGAAATAAAATCCAGGTGGGAATGTGTTTGGCCCCTAACAATAAAATGCTGAGTTGTGATGTGCCTGGCACTGATTATTAAATTCTGTAGTACTACAAATTCTATTTATATGTAATAGCGTAGACGCCTGTGTTTTTTTCTTTGGTTTATTTAGTGTTAAATTCGCTGCAGCACAAGGTACCACACCAGCACTTAATAAAAGAATTATGAAACCGGTCACATATACAACACAAAATACCTGCTGAAAAGCTGTAAATGCAAAACAGCAGCCCCAAGAAAAAGCATTGGCAGAGCCCATAAGTCTCACCTTTGGATCCTATTTGCCAATTTCTTTTAACCATGTTACAAGATATTGTGCAAGATTTTGTGCAGCTTAAACGGCCCGTGGCTGCGTAATTTTTAGGCTCCTCTGCTGTATTACTTATGTGC
Source organism: Lissotriton helveticus (assembly GCF_964261635.1). Classification (NCBI taxonomy): domain Eukaryota; kingdom Metazoa; phylum Chordata; class Amphibia; order Caudata; family Salamandridae; genus Lissotriton; species Lissotriton helveticus. The sequence continues at coordinate 889,107,103 of NC_136071.1, read as the reverse complement.
ACATATAAAATATTGTGGCTGCCACATTATTTTAATTTATCCATCCGAGATGGATCTGTAAATAAAATGAAATGGAGCAAAAAAGCGCTTTTAAGGCAAATGAGCTGATCATCAGTAAGTTGCTACTTGGTCTTCAGCTTTTAAAAAAAAAATGCGGGGGAAGGGAAAAGCAGCACTCAAGGGAGAAGTACATGAGCAAGAAAACAACCCATGAGACAGAAACACACCATGACGAGCGCAACACAGAGGGGGCAGAAGAGAAGGACAAAGGCGAGAGGGAGCAACACAGCACGATGGGCGAAGAGAATTACATGAGGGAGACAGCTGGAAAACACATGCTTTCTCATGGAGGGCTTAGGCCCTCTGAAAGGTAACAGTAGGTATTTTTGCAAGCAGACCTGAAAATAAATGTTTTACTTCTAATATGACATTTTATTATCAAAGGAGGCAGAACTGCCCCCTTCCGACTGGTGTACAGCCCTCTTAGACCACACTATCCTCTTATGGAGTCAGGAAGAACAAGTAGGCTTTTTTGGGACAGCCCTCAACTAAATCAGATCCTTTCACCTTATCAAAACACAGACGCTTTTGGGCGCCAGCTGACTTATGGAGTACGCCAAGGATTTATACTCTCTCCTTCCCTTGTTGGTGTGTTTATCCTGTTCCCTTTGTGTCTCAAAAAAGCCCGTAGACCATGTGTGACAAAAACATGTCAGTTCAGTTCAGTAAATCTTTATTTCGAAGAATAAAAATTCCTCATAAAAACACATTACAGAATAAAATTTCATTATATATCATTCCTGAACTTTTAGTAATAAAAGAAAAGCTTTAAAAAGAGATGGTATAATTCATAGAGAGAGTCTGATTATTTACAAAAACAAGTTAATTTGTTCTGTACCTCAATCTTACGGCTACTTTAAAAAAACTTAAAATGGCACATAAAGTGTGGGTATCACTGGCTTTCTGTAGGAACAACAGTGCAGCTCTAGCATGGCGAAATTTCTGTTTCCTAAGAATGTCTACCAAAAACAGACATCTAGGATTTCTATAAAATGAACATAAAAGTACAAAATGAAGGGTGTCCTGCGGAGACCTATTGTCGCAGCCACCCTTCTGCTCAATTGTTACAGTAAAACCAGCAGGATAAGCTAAAATGTTTGGTAACCAATTGAGCCTAAAACGGCACATTAAAAAACGGTCATTTTGGCTATACATCAAAAACAGATATGATTCCATTCCCACCCCATTTCTTACACGGTCGTGAGCTGCTATTGATTTCTTTACAGTGCCAAGGCCTCTTCTGTCAGATTCAAATTTTTCTAAAAGCAATTTTTTCACCTTTAGTTTACAACTATTTGAAATCGAAGATGGATCATTAAAAAGTTGGCACTGGTCAATGTTCACTGAAGAATCTTTCACGTATTTCAGCCAAGGGATTTGTAGCCCCTTGTCTCTCTGCAAGCAGTCTGACACAATTTCCCTGCTCAGGGATGCCTCCGGGTCCAAAAACATGTCAAATGCTTTACATCCATCCCAAAATGGTTCTTATTTGAGTGTTTGTGCCAGAATGGCTTACAAGCAGAATTCCAGCTAGTAAGACCAGAGAAGAAGCTGCACAAAACTGGTCTATTAAATAGCTGCTCGGTTTTCACACATAGTTCAGCCTCTTAGGATGCCTCTAAACCCCATATCTTCTTAAGAATAACATCACAAAAACACATTGTGATGGAATCCGGTATTTTGGAAGATTGAGCTTTTTTTTGTTTTTTTTAATGGCCTAGCCGGGAATGTTGATTTTTCCTTTTTCGTGCCGTCATTGTGCAGGGGAGCCCAGCTCATTTGCGGGAGAGCCACATTGGCACTGCACAGTAACAGCCAGATGTTTGCAGATCCTTACGTATAAAAGGCACTGACGCTGCCGTATCCATCTGTCCTCTTTTTTTGAATCACAAGTGTCAGAACTCCAGATATGCATGCATATGGTTACAGTAATCTTACACATGTGTAAATCTTACTTTTTTGCTGATATTCTCTGAAAATTAGGAAAAAGGCATTTGGGCTTTAACTGTATTGACAGGTGAGCGAATGATATGGATTCCCATTCCTGCAGCGTATGATATTTGGAGACTGTCATTAGGGTAAAAAATGGCAAAGTTAGTCTCAGTATTATCTCAAAGGCCTACCCCTCAGAGGAAACACAAGTAATGATGGCTAGTACTGAAGACTCCAGTGGGGAGCCGGTGTGTTCATATCGGTTGTGGGCCTAAAGACTAACCCTGGGCGAAGCTCTACGCTACGCTCGCGTAGTTTGCGAAGTTTGCACAACTTCGCACTACGCGAGCTGCACGTAGCACAGTGCGAACACGCGTAGCGCAGCTTAGCGTAGTGCAGCGGTCATTTTTTGCTTGTTCGCAGTCCTCAACGTCATGTTCGCGACCGCGAGCAAGCAAAATGACATCACGGCGAGACTCTTAACGCGGGGAGGTCAGGTTTCTCATTGCGAGTGGTCATGCATGCTCGCGACCGCTCGTGATGAGAAACTACCAGTTCACATTGAGAAAGCTGCCGCTCGAGTAAAAATCTACTTGAGCGGCAGAAAACTACAGCTTGCACTGTGCAAGATGCCGTTTTCAATGATTGCACAGTGCCGGATGCTTGTTTCGCACTGTGCAATCATTGAAAATGCATCTTGCACAGTGCGAACATGCTACTACGCAGCTCGCGTAGTGCTACGTGAAGTTCGCGTAGTGCGAAGTGCACTTCGCGTAGCGCTACTTCGCGAACTACGCCCACCCTTACTAAAGACTCCTTTGAGCGTCTGTTGGATAGGTTGATTCCAAAAATAAAAGTTAAAATAGCATCCTGTGTCAAGTAGCAAATCGAAGTATCCTAAACATAGCCACTTTGAGAAAACAATCTTCCTCTTCTCAATATTCAAATGCTGGCCTGGTTAACCTTGTACCTCAAGACACCAAAAGAGATACAGAGCCTCTTGACAAGCTGCAACAGAAACCAAGCGTGATGCCGTTAGTTGATAGTACTATACCTTTGATGCAAAGGTTAGAAGGAAATCCCAAAATGTTTAAATTTGCTGCTCACCTTTTTGAGGATCAGAAAAGGAAAGTAGACTGAACACGGAGATGGGTATTTGCCCTCATAGCAGATTTACAATATGATTTACTGAGATGTGTGGACAGAGTTTACACTGCACGTGTGTACAGTGGTGATACCTCATCAGAAACCATTTTTAATAAGACAATTCCCCATCTTTTTAAGTGACCACCTTGTATTGCTTTCTGACAACCCTGGGCGGAAATCATGTCCCATTGATGAATTTGATGTTTGGGTATTTTAGTGAAAATGATTAGCATTCTGCATAGAGAACTCAGGGTAAATGCTGTTTTCGGTCGTTCACAGAGGATTTCAAGACTCAAACCTATGGTTGCTGATTTTTTCCAGTCTTTCCACCCACTTGATAATCGATTCATTTGTACTACAGGCTCCTTAAGACGGAGGCAGACAAAAGCAGGAAGCAAACGTAGCCTTCTGATGAAGTTTCTGAAGTAAATGATGTGTTGGCCAATAAGATTATCGCATCTGGGTCTTTGGTGCTAAATTCAGTTAGTCCTGTGCCCTGGTTGTCAAGATGCCAGTACTCTTTGTGGCAGCTTGTAGAAAAGGCTATTGATCATGTGTCCGACAGGCTTCGTGGCAAGCAGTGGTTGCTGAATGGATTCTTAAAGGCACAGTTTTAGGCGGATCTGGACACAGATGATTTGTTGCAAATGTCAGTGGCAACTTCTGCTAAATTGGGGGTTAGCAAGGAATGGGGATTTGTGGTGATGAAAACCTGGCATGTTGAAAGCAAATTCCTGTTCATACATTGAATGGTGAAAAGATTGTCACACTGGAAATCTTTTAAGAATAAATCCTGACAGTTTGTTTTTAGGTGTTCACACTGAAACAATTTTGTACATCTGTATAGTACCACAGCCTGAGAATAAGCAAATACCAACATTCCTATTGGGCCAGCCTTCACAGAGGCTTTTCCTGTAAAAAAAAAGATGAAAACAAAATGTGTGATGCGAAGCAAAAGTAAGAGTTGTGTGTTCAGACTACTGCTACTCCGTCCCTTCTGGGCATATAATTCCAATTTAATGACCCCTGAAGCACAGAACACTGGTGCAGAAAGACTGATGGCTTTCTTTGTCGAGTGGGAAAATGTCAGTTGGAGCGCTGCAGCTTACACTGAATTTATGTTTCGCGGTTTTGAGTTAAAAACTTTATTGTGGCACACCCTAACTCAGGAATGAGGTTTGTTCCCATCATCGCACATGTGCCAAATTGGACCATTATTCCTGTGTAACTTGTCTTAATTAAATTTACTGATGACGGGGAGATTTCAAGAATTGAAGATTGGTGGCTGTTGTAATGACATCTGTTTGTGCATCTCAGAATACCTTTAAACTAGTGTGATGGCCTTGTAAAAAGTAGGATGGCATAGCACACCTTACACAATGGGCTTAGGTCTTCGTCACCAGGTTTGCCACACGCAAGTATGCCATCATTGTTTCCTTTAAAGAAGACCGAAATAGAGGGAAATAGAAGAGGACAAGTAAGCTGAGATGGCCATGCATGGAGTAATACCAAGGTGAACTCCGTCAAATAGGACACACACACATCCCCATCAGGGGGCACGTTCATAATTTTAGCGTCACTAGGAACATACAAAGATGATGATAAAATCACAAAAAAGCAGAATTTTTTATTCAGCTTTTCTATTGTTGTAAACTTTGCAAAAACGTTTTCAAAAGAACAAACAAGACATTTCTTTTGCTAGAAATTCATTTTGCAGAAGAAAACAGCAAAAACTAAATGTAACCTTTATTGTTCACTTGCAATACATTCGTCTTCTTCCAAACCTTCTTTCTTGCATTTTCGGCTATTGCGAAGTTTTTCAATTTACAGGAAGAGTGTATTATCAAGTTAGCAGGGTCGTTTTTAGGTCTCGGCCTAGCGTACACTGCGCAGCAGTGTCGCGCAGCCGAGATTTTATGTTTACAGTGTATGGGGGCTTGAACCCGCCCCTCTTCTCCATTGGCTGGCTTCCTAAACGGAGGCCAGCCATTGGAGGAGAGAGGCATCACTCCGTTCAAGCCCCGTCTTTTTTCAGATTCGGGGGCGTGTTTTTTGCAGTTTTTAACTCCGTGACGTCACCCGTCACTCAACAGCAAAAACCACGCGCCCGAATGCGAAAATGGCAGCGTTTTCTGACGCCATTTATGCCCGACCGCCGCTGGAAGAAGTCAAGAAGCTGCTGAGTCCTCCAGTGAGTGCTCGCTTTTCTTGCCTATCTTCCCTGATTGTGCCCGTGTTCTTGCCCCCCCTCGTTGGTTGTGCTTGCTCTCCTGCCCCCCCATCGCTGGTTGTGCTTGCTCTCCTGCCCCCCCTCGTTGGTTGTGCTTGCTCTCCTGCCCCCCTCGCTGGTTGTGCTTGCTCTCCTGCCCCCCCTTGCTTGTTGTGCTTGCTCTCCTGCCCCCCCCCTCGCTGGTTGTGCTTGCTCTCCTGCCCCCCCTCGCTGGTTGTGCTTGCTCTCCTGCCACTTCGTGCTTGCTGCCCTGGCCCCTCGTTGCTTGTGGTTGCTGTCTTGCCCCCTCGTTGCTTGTGCTTGCTCTCCAGCCCCCCCTCGTTGCTTGTGCTTGCTCTCCTGCCCCCCTCGTTGCTTGTGCTTGTTCTACTGCCCCCCCTCGTTGGTTGTGCTTGCCCTCCTGCCCCCCCTTGTTGGTTGTGCTTGCTCTCCTGCCGCCTCATGCTTGCTGTCCTGCCCCCTCGTTGCTTGTGCTTGCTGTCCTGCCCCCTCGTTGCTTGTGCTTGCTGTCCTGCCCCCTCATTGCTTGTGCTTGCTGTCCTGCCCCCTCGTTGCTTGTGCTTGCTCTCCTGCTGCCCCTAGTTGCTTGTGCTTGCTCTCCTGCCCACCCACGTTGGTTGTGCTTGCTCTCCTGCCCCCCCTCTCGTTGGTTGTGCTTGCTCTCCAGCCCCCCCTCGTTGGTTGTGCTTGCTCTCCTGCCCCCCGTTGATTGTGCTTGCTCTCCTGCCCCCCTCGTTCGTTGTGCTTGCTCTCCTGCCCCCCCTCGTTGGTTGTGCTTGCTCTCCTGCCCCCCCCTCGTTGGTTGTGCTTGCTCTCCTCCCCCCCCTTTGTTGGTTGTGCTTGCTCTCCTGTCACCTCGTGCTTGCTGTCCTGCCCCCTCGTTGCTTGTGCTTGCTGTCCTCCCCCCTCGTTGCTTGTACTTGCTCTCCTGCCCCCCTCGTTGCTTGTACTTGCTCTCCTGCCCCCCCTCGTTGCTTGTGCTTGCTGTCCTGCCCCCTCGTTGCTTGTGCTTGCTGTCCTGCCCCCTCGTTGCTTGTGCTTGCTCTCCTGTCCCCCCCCCCCTCGTTGGTTGTGCTTGCTCTCCTGCCCCCCCTCGTTGGTTGTGCTTGCTCTCCTGCCCCCCGTTGGTTGTGCTTGCTCTCCTGCCCCCCCGTTGGTTGTGCTTGCTCTCCTGCCCCCCTCGTTGCTTGTGCTTGCTCTCCTACCCCCCCTTGTTGGTTGTGCTTGCTCTCCTGCCCCCCCCGGTTGGTTGTGCTTTCTCTTTTGCCCCCCCCTCGTTGGTTGTGCTTGCCCTCCTGCCCCCCCTCGTTGATTGTGCTTGCTCTCCTGCCCCCCCTCGTTGGTTGTGCTTGCTCTCCTGCCCACCCTCGTTGGTTGTGCTTGCTCTCCTGCCCCCCCTCGTTGGTTGTGCTTGCTCTCCTGCCCCCCCTCGTTGGTTGTGCTTGCTTTCCTGCCCCCCCTTCGTTGGTTGTGCTTGCTGTCTTGCCCCCTCGTTACTTGTGCTTGCTGTCCTGCCCCCTCGTTGCTTGTGCTTGCTCTCCTGCCCCCTCGTTGCTTGTGCTTGCTCTCCTGCCCCCCTCGTTGCTTGTGCTTGCTCTCCTGCCCGCCCCCGTTGGTTGTGCATGCTCTCCTGCCCCCCCTCGTTGGTTGTGCATGCTCTCCTGCCGCCCCCTTCATTGGTTGTGCTCGCTCTCCTGCCACCTCATGCTTGCTGTCCTGCCCCCTCGTTGCTTGTGCTTGCTGTCCTGCCCCCTCGTTGCTTGCTGTCCTGCCCCCTCGTTGCTTGTGCTTGCTCTCCTGCCCCCCCTCGTTGCTTGTGCTTGCTCTCCTGCCCCCCATGTTGCTTGTGCTTGCTCTCCTGCCCCCCCATGTTGCTTGTGCTTGCTCTCCTGCCCCCTTGGTTGCTTTTGCTTGCTCTCCTGCCCCCCCCTCGTTGGTTGTGCTTGCTCTCCTGCCCCCCCCCTTCGTTGCTTGTACTTGCTCTCCTGCCCCTCCCTCCCCCCCTCCCTCGTTGCTTGTGCTTGCTCTCCTGGTGATGTCTCCCAATTTTACAGGTTTTATTTATTTAACAATGTCTTTATGTGGCATGTTTAAGTTGAAGACACTCAAGACTGTATGTAAGTAAGGCATAATTTCTAGAGTGCTCATACGCCTTAGCTTCATGGTGCTGTAGTCACAGGATTAGTGATTGTTTTATGAGATCTTTGTAGTATTAGACTGTCCTAACCCTATGCTTCTACTTTTTAACTTTTATTTCCTTATTCTCCGGTTTTGTTACGTCATGAGAAAAGATTGTTTGTGAACTCTTCTTCTTTATTATGTTCTTTGCTACCCAAAGGGAGACTGCCACTTTCCAAAATCTTCTAGGCATTGTTCTTCCAGTGTTAATAGGATCATCTTGTGGAGATCCTATCTCATCATTTTTATATTTAAATACATTTGTTTTCCTCTACGTGCCATGGGCAGAAATAGACTGTGGTTGTATTTTTCAGTTTAGTCCACATTGCTCTTAGTTACTGTTTAGAACTGCTGATCATTTTTCCTTTGGGCAACAGTATCCACAATAATTATTTTTGCTAGATCTAAGGCTGTTCTTTGCCATGTCTTTTGATACAGGTTTGTGTGACTTGGCGGACGTCTGTAATTTAGTCTTTCTGTCCTATTTGTCCCTTCTATTGCTTGGTCTATTTGCTTGTATTGTCTTCCAGTCTGTCTATTTTGATATTCTCCTTTATAAGGAGTTTTACCTGGCAAAGTGAGGGACTGTCCTAAGATGGTAAGTAAAACTTGCTTCGCCCATTGAGACTATTTATCCAATCGATTCACTGACTTATGTTTTTCTGGGGCTATTAAGCATGAAAATTGAGAATTTCACCTTCCAAAGATTGATTAGTTCTTCTCAGGTGGCCTTTTTTTACTGTGTAACACAGTTTACGACATTGTGTCTAATCACGCATGACAAACTGTTGCCCCCCCCGTCGTTAGTTGTGCTTGCTCTCCTGCCCCCCCTCGGTTGTGCTTGCTCTCCTGCCCCCCCTCGTTGGTTGTGCTTGCTCTCCTGCCACCTCGTGCTTGCTGTCCTGCCCCCTCGTTCGTTGTGCTTGCTGTCCTGCCCCCTCGTTGCTTGTGCTTGCTCTCTTGCCCCCCTGGTTGGTTGTGCTTGCTCTCCTGCCCCCCCTCGTTGGTTGTGCTTCCTCCTGCCGCCTCATGCTTGCTGTCCTGCCCCCTCGTTGCTTGTGCTTGCTGTCCTGCCCCCTCGTTGCTTGTGCTTGCTGTCCTACCCCCTCGTTGCTTGTGCTTGCTGTCCTGCCCCCTCGTTGCTTGTGCTTGCTCTCCTGCCGCCCCTAGTTGCTTGTGCTTGCTTTCCTGCCCACCCACGTTGCTTATGCTTGCTCTCCTGCCCCCGTTGCTTGTGCTTGCTCTCCTGCCCCCTCCTCGTTGGTTGTGCTTGCTCTCCTGCTCCCCCTCGTTGGTTGTGCTTTCTCTCCTGCGCCCCCTCGTTGGTTGTGCTTTCTCTCCTGCCCCCCTCGTTGGTTGTACTTGCCCTCCTGCCCCCCCTCGTTGGTTGTGCTTGCTTCCCTGCCCCCCCTCGTTGGTTGTGCTTGCTCTCCTGCCCCCCGTTGGTTGTGCTTGCTCTCCTGCCCCCCCTCGTTGGTTGTGCTTGCTCTCCTGCCCACCCACGTTGCTTGTGCTTGCTCTCCTGCCCCCCCCTCGTTGCTTGTGCTTGCTCTCCTGCCCCCCCTTGTTGCTTGTGCTTGCTCTCCTGCCCCCCCTGGTTGGTTGTGCTTTCTCTCTTGCCCCCCTCGTTGGTTGTGCTTGCCCTCCTGCCCCCCCTCGTTGATTGTGCTTGCTCTCCTGCCCCCCTCATTGGTTGTGCTTGCTCTCCTGCCCCCCCTCGTTGGTTGTGCTTGCTCTCCTGCCCCCCCCTCGTTGGTTGTGCTTGCTCTCCTTCCCCCCCCTTTGTTGGTTGTGCTTGCTCTCCTGTCACCTCGTGCTTGCTGTCCTGCCCCCTCGTTGCTTGTGCTTGCTGTCCTCCCCCCTCGTCGCTTGTACTTGCTCTCCTGACCCCTCTCGTTGCTTGTGTTTGCTGTCCTGCCCCCTCGTTGCTTGTGCTTGCTGTCCTGCCCCCTCGTTGGTTGTACTTGCTCTCCTGCCCCCCCTCGTTGGTTGTGCTTGCTCTCCTGCCCCCCCTCGTTGGTTGTGCTTGCTCTCCTGCCCCCCAGTTGGTTGTGCTTGCTCTCCTGCCCCACCCTCGTGGTTGTGCTTGCTCTCCTGCCCCCCTCGTTGCTTGTGCTTGCTCTCCTGCCCCCCTCGTTGCTTGTGCTTGCTCTCCTGCCCCCCTCGTTGCTTGTGCTTGCTCTCCTGCCCCCCCCTTGTTGGTTGTGCTTGCTCTCCTGCCCCCCCGGTTGGTTGTGCTTTCTCTTTTGCCCCCCCTCGTTGGTTGTGCTTGCCCTCCTGCCCCCCTCGTTGATTGTGCTTGCTCTCCTGCCCCCCCTTGTTGGTTGTGCTTGCTCTCCTGCCCACCCTCGTTGGTTGTGCTTGCTCTCCTGCCCCCCCTCGTTGGTTGTGCTTGCTCTCCTGCCCCCCCTCGTCGGTTGTGCTTGCTTTCCTGCCCCCCCCTTCGTTGGTTGTGCTTGCTCCCCTGCCACCTCATGCTTGCTGTCCTGCCCCCTCGTTACTTGTGCTTGCTGTCCTGCCCCCTCATTGCTTGTGCTTGCTCTCCTGCCCCCCCCTCGTTGCTTGTGCTTGCTCTCCTGCCCCCCCTCGTTGCTTGTGCTTGCTCTCCTGCCCGCCCTCGTTGGTTGTGCATGCTCTCCTGCCCCCCCTCGTTGCTTGTGCATGCTCTTCTGCCCCCCCTCGATGCTTGTGCTTGCTCTCCTGCCCCCCCATGTTGCTTGTGCTTGCTCTCCTGCCCCCCCCCCTTCATTGGTTGTGCTCGCTCTCCTGCCACCTCATGCTTGCTGTCCTGCCCCCTCATTGCTTGTGCTTGCTGTCCTGCCCCCTCATTGATTGTGCTTGCTGTCCTGCCCCCTCGTTGCTTGCTCTCCTGCCCCCTCGTTGCTTGTGCTTGGTCTCCTGCCCCCCCTCGTTGCTTGTGCTTGCTCTCCTGCCCCCCCATGTTGCTTGTGCTTGGTCTCCTGCCCCCTTCGTTGCTTGTGCTTGCTCTCCTGCCCCCCCTCGTTGGTTGTGCTTGGTCTCCAGCCCCCCACCCTCGTTGGTTGTGTTTGCTCTCCTGCCCCCCCCCCTTCGTTGGTTGTGCTTGCTCTCCTGCTCCCCCCCCGCCCTCCCTCGTTGCTTGTGCTTGCTCTCCTGGTGATGTCTGTCCCAATTTTACAGGTTTTATTTATTTAACAATGTCTTTATGTGGCATGTTTAAGTTGAAGACACTCAAGACTGTATGTAAGTAAGGCATAATTTCTAGAGTGCTCATACGCCTTAGCTTCATGGTGCTGTAGTCACAGGATTAGTGATTGTTTTATGAGATCTTTGTAGTATTAGAACTGTCCTAACCCTATGCTTCTACTTTTTAACTTTTATTTCCTTATTCTCCGGTTTTGTTACGTCATGAGAAAAGATTGTTTGTGAACTCTTCTTCTTTATTGTGTTCTTTGCTACCCAAAGGGAGACTGCCACTTTCCAAAATCCTCTAGGCATTGTTCTCCCAGTGTTAATAGGATCATCTTGTGGAGATCCTATCTCATCATTTTTATATTTAAATACATTTGTTTTCCTCTACGTGCCATGGGCAGAAATAAAGACTGTGGTTGTATTTTTCAGTTTAGTCCACATTGCTCTTAGTTACTGTTTAGAACTGCTGATCATTTGTCCTTTGGGCAACAGTATCCAGAATAATTATTTTTGCTAGATCTAAGGCTGTTCTTTGCCATGTCTTTTGATACAGGTTTGTGTGACTTGGCGGACGTCTGTAATTTAGTCTTTCTGTCTTATTTGTCCCTTCTATTGCTTGGTCTATTTGCTTGTATTGTCTTCCAGTCTGTCTATTTTGATATTCTCCTTTATAAGGAGTTTTACCTGGCAAAGTGAGGGACTGTCCTAAGATGGTAAGTAAAGCTTGCTTCGCCCATTGAGACTATTTATCCAATCGATTCACTGACTTATGTTTTTCTGGGGCTATTAAGCATGAAAATTGAGAATTTCACCTTCCAAAGATTGATTAGTTCTTCTCAGGTGGCCTTTTTTTACTGTGTAACACAGTTTACGACATTGTGTCTAATCACGCATGACAAACTGTTGCCCCCCCCGTCGTTGGTTGTGCTTGCTCTCCTGCCCCCCCTCGTTGGTTGTGCTTGCTCTCCTGCCCCCCTCGTTGGTTGTGCTTGCTCTCCTGCCACCTCGTGCTTGCTGTCCTGCCCCCTCATTGGTTGTGCTTGCTGTCCTGCCCCCTCGTTGCTTGTGCTTGCTCTCTTGCCCCCCTAGTTGGTTGTGCTTGCTCTCCTGCCCCCCCTCGTTGGTTGTGCTTCCTCCTGCCGCCTCATGCTTGCTGTCCTGCCCCCTCGTTGCTTGTGCTTGCTGTCCTGCCCCCTCGTTGCTTGTGCTTGCTGTCCTGCCCCCTCGTTGCTTGTGCTTGCTGTCCTGCCCCCTCGTTGCTTGTGCTTGCTGTCCTGCCCCCTCGTTGCTTGTGCTTGCTCTCCTGCCGCCCCTAGTTGCTTGTGCTTGCTTTCCTGCCCACCTACGTTGCTTATGCTTGCTCTCCTGCCCCCCGTTGCTTGTGCTTGCTCTCCTGCCCCCTCCTCGTTGGTTGTGCTTGCTCTCCTGCTCCCCCTCGTTGGTTGTGCTTTCTCTCCTGCGCCCCCTCGTTGGTTGTGCTTTCTCTCCTGCCCCCCTCGTTGGTTGTACTTGCCCTCCTGCCCCCCCTCGTTGGTTGTGCTTGCTCTCCTGCCCCCCCTCGTTGGTTGTGCTTTCTCTCCTGCGCCCCCTCGTTGGTTGTGCTTTCTCTCCTGCCCCCCTCGTTGGTTGTACTTGCCCTCCTGCCCCCCCCCTCATTGGTTGTGCTTGCTCTCCTGCCCCCCCTCGTTGGTTGTGCTTGCTCTCCGCCCCCCCCGTTGGTTGTGCTTGCTCTCCTGCCCCCCCTCGTTGGTTGTGCTTGCTCTCCTGCCCACCCACGTTGCTTGTGCTTGCTCTCCTGCCCCCCCTCATTGCTTGTGCTTGCTCTCCTGCCCCCCCTTGTTGCTTGTGCTTGCTCTCCTGCCCCCCCTGGTTGGTTGTGCTTTCTCTCTTGCCCCCCTCGTTGGTTGTGCTTGCCCTCCTGCCCCCCCTCGTTGATTGTGCTTGCTCTCCTGCCCCCCTCGTTGGTTGTGCTTGCTCTCCTGCCCCCCCTCGTTGGTTGTGCTTGCTCTCCTGCCCCCCCCTCGTTGGTTGTGCTTGCTCTCCTTCCCCCCCTTTGTTGGTTGTGCTTGCTCTCCTGTCACCTCGTGCTTGCTGTCCTGCCCCCTCGTTGCTTGTGCTTGCTGTCCTCCCCCCTCGTCGCTTGTACTTGCTCTCCTGACCCCTCTCGTTGCTTGTGTTTGCTGTCCTGCCCCCTCGTTGCTTGTGCTTGCTGTCCTGCCCCCTCGTTGGTTGTACTTGCTCTCCTGCCCCCCCTTGTTGGTTGTGCTTGCTCTCCTGCCCCCCCTCGTTGGTTGTGCTTGCTCTCCTGCCCCCCAGTTGGTTGTGCTTGCTCTCCTGCCCCACCCTTGTGGTTGTGCTTGCTCTCCTGCCCCCCTCGTTGCTTGTGCTTGCTCTCCTGCCCCCCTCGTTGTTTGTGCTTGCTCTCCTGCCCCCCCCTTGTTGGTTGTGCTTGCTCTCCTGCCCCCCCGGTTGGTTGTGCTTTCTCTTTTGCCCCCCCTCGTTGGTTGTGCTTGCCCTCCTGCCCCCCTCGTTGATTGTGCTTGCTCTCCTGCCCCCCCTTGTTGGTTGTGCTTGCTCTCCTGCCCACCCTCGTTGGTTGTGCTTGCTTTCCTGCCCCCCCCTTCGTTGGTTGTGCTTGCTCCCCTGCCACCTCATGCTTGCTGTCCTGCCCCCTCGTTACTTGTGCTTGCTGTCCTGCCCCCTCGTTGCTTGTGCTTGCTCTCCTGCCCCCCCCTCGTTGCTTGTGCTTGCTCTCCTGCCCCCCCTCGTTGCTTGTGCTTGCTCTCCTGCCCGCCCTCGTTGGTTGTGCATGCTCTCCTGCCCCCCCTCGTTGCTTGTGCATGCTCTTCTGCCCCCCCCTCGTTGCTTGTGCTTGCTCTCCTGCCCCCCCATGTTGCTTGTGCTTGCTCTCCTGCCCCCCCCCTTCATTGGTTGTGCTCGCTCTCCTGCCACCTCATGCTTGCTGTCCTGCCCCCTCATTGCTTGTGCTTGCTGTCCTGCCCCCTCGTTGCTTGCTCTCCTGCCCCCTCGTTGCTTGTGCTTGGTCTCCTGCCCCCCCTCGTTGCTTGTGCTTGCTCTCCTGCCCCCCCATGTTGCTTGTGCTTGGTCTCCTGCCCCCTTCGTTGCTTGTGCTTGCTCTCCTGCCCCCCCCTCGTTGGTTGTGCTTGGTCTCCTGTCCCCCACCCTCGTTGGTTGTGTTTGCTCTCCTGCCCCCCCCCCTTCGTTGGTTGTGCTTGCTCTCCTGCTCCCCCCCCCCCGCCCTCCCTCGTTGCTTGTGCTTGCTCTCCTGGTGATGTCTGTCCCAATTTTACAGGTTTTATTTATTTAACAATGTCTTTATGTGGCATGTTTAAGTTGAAGACACTCAAGACTGTATGTAAGTAAGGCATAATTTCTAGAGTGCTCATACGCCTTAGCTTCATGGTGCTGTAGTCACAGGATTAGTGATTGTTTTATGAGATCTTTGTAGTATTAGAACTGTCCTAACCCTATGCTTCTACTTTTTAACTTTTATTTCCTTATTCTCCGGTTTTGTTACGTCATGAGAAAAGATTGTTTGTGAACTCTTCTTCTTTATTGTGTTCTTTGCTACCCAAAGGGAGACTGCCACTTTCCAAAATCCTCTAGGCATTGTTCTCCCAGTGTTAATAGGATCATCTTGTGGAGATCCTATCTCATCATTTTTATATTTAAATACATTTGTTTTCCTCTACGTGCCATGGGCAGAAATAAAGACTGTGGTTGTATTTTTCAGTTTAGTCCACATTGCTCTTAGTTACTGTTTAGAACTGCTGATCATTTGTCCTTTGGGCAACAGTATCCACAATAATAATTTTTGCTAGATCTAAGGCTGTTCTTTGCCATGTCTTTTGATACAGGTTTGTGTGACTTGGCGGACGTCTGTAATTTAGTCTTTCTGTCTTATTTGTCCCTTCTATTGCTTGGTCTATTTGCTTGTATTGTCTTCCAGTCTGTCTATTTTGATATTCTCCTTTATAAGGAGTTTTACCTGGCAAAGTGAGGGACTGTCCTAAGATGGTAAGTAAAGCTTGCTTCGCCCATTGAGACTATTTATCCAATCGATTCACTGACTTATGTTTTTCTGGGGCTATAAAGCATGAAAATTTAGAATTTCACCTTCCAAAGATTGATTAGTTCTTCTCAGGTGGCCTTTTTTTACTGTGTAACACAGTTTACGACATTGTGTCTAATCACGCATGACAAACTGTTGCCCCCCCCCCGTCGTTGGTTGTGCTTGCTCTCCTGCCCCCCCTCGTTGGTTGTGCTTGCTCTCCTGCCCCCCCTCGTTGGTTGTGCTTGCTCTCCTGCCACCTTGTGCTTGCTGTCCTGCCCCCTCGTTGCTTGTGCTTGCTGTCCTGCCCCCTCGTTGCTTGTGCTTGCTCTCCTGCCCCCTGGTTGGTTGTGCTTGCTCTCTTGCCCCCCTGGTTGGTTGTGCTTGCTCTCCTGCCCCCCTCTCGTTGGTTGTGCTTGCTCTCCTGCCCCCCCTCGCTGGTTGTGCTGTCTCTCCTGCTTGCTCTCCTGCCCCCCCATGTTGGTTGTGCTTGCTCTCCTGCTCCCTCCACCCTTGTTGGTTGTGCTTGCTCTCCTGTCCCCCCTCGTTGGTTGTGCTTGCTCTCCTGCCCCCCCCTCGTTGGTTGTGCTTGCTCTCCTTCCGCCCCATCGCTGGTTGTGCTTTCTCTCCTGCCCCCCCTCGTTGGTTGTGCTTGCTCTCCTGCCCCCCCTCGTTGGTTGTGCTTGCTCTCCTGCCCCCCTCATTGGTTGTGCTCGCTCTCCTGCCCCCCCTCGTTGGTTGTGCTTGCTCTCCTGTCCCCTCATCGCTGGTTGTGCTTTCTCTCCTGCCCCCCCGCTCGTTGGTTGTGCTTGCTCTCCTGCTCTCCATCGTTGGTTGTGCTTGCTCTTCTGCCCCCCCCCCTCGTTGGTTGTGCTCGCTCTCCTTACCCCCCCTCGTTGGTTGTGCTTGCTCGCTCTCTACCCCCCTCCCCCCCTCGTTAGTTGTGCTTGCTCTCCTGCCCCCCCTCGTTGGTTGTGCTTGCTCGCTCTCTACCCCCCTCTCCCCCCCCCTCGTTGGTTGTGCTTGCTCTCCTGCCCCCCTCGTTGGTTGTGCTTGCTCTCCTGCCCCCCCCCCTCATTGGTTGTGCTCGCTCTCCTGCCCCCTTGTTGCTTGTGCTTGCTCTCCTGCCCCCTAGTTGGTTTTGCTTGCTGTCCTGCCCCCTCGTTCTTTGTGCTTGCTCTCCTGCCCTGCTATTGGCATTGTAAATGACAATGCCATTTATTTATGTTTTAAAAACAAAAACATAAATAAAAATAATGTCATGAGCAATGCCAATAGCTCTAACTTGAAGAATGCAGAGACCATTGCATTGTAAATGTTTGTTGTTTCTGCATACGTCAAATTAGAGTCTTTAACAAGGGTCTCAAAAAATTGAAATAATAATAGTAAAGTGAACACTTTAAACACGTGAACTGTTAACAGGAAAGGGAAACCAGATTTGACATCAAATTCAACCATTATGCGGAGATTTAGCCGAGGAACGTCATTGTGAAACAACCAAGACGGTGGTGTCATTATTCAGCATCCACATTTTAACCCAGTCACACATGGCGGCATGTGTTTGCTGTACTCGATGTAACTCTGACAGTTACAACAAAGAGTGCGAAAAATAGTAGTACAGGTGTGCACAAGACAGCCGTATTTTGAAATTTGAATGGGCTGTCAATTGGCTGGTAAGATAAAGTGAAAGATGCAAAAAAGACACGAGGAAAAGGGGGTGGGGGCGACTTGCACAGAAATTGTGAAAATTAATAGTCAATCAGCACGAACTTACCCTTAGACGTATTAACTAGTAAAAACTCACCGAATACCTTGAATCATTGCACTGCTGGTCAATGATTTTCTGCACTTTCATTTATGGAATCTTCCTCACTGGTTTCAGATTTCATTATTTGCCTTTGCCTAAGAAAGATGTCTAAACACATTTATTAATGAGGGTAGTCTCTCGAGTGGCACAGCAGGAAGTGAAAAGATCAAAGATGTATGGCAAATTAGGCAATTTGTGCAAAAAAGCAGCTAGCGGCTGATGAGCATTACATGCCTGACAGCCGAAGATTTCTAAGAAGAGTTTCCAAAGAGCCAGTTATTCTAATATATATGTGTGACTAAAGTAAAGGCAGTTGCTTGTAAACTAGAAAAGTATGTCTCGTGTTCAACGCTATGACTGTAAAATTGAGACAGATCTAGGGAACATTTCGCAGAATTCTGCATCAGGTTGAGGCACAATCTGATCTACCTAATTAATAGGTAAGTCACAAATAATGATTCCGTCTGATTGGCCACCATCATATTGATGGTGGCATGCAAGGGTCAGCTGACTACCATGTCTGTAATTGTTTTTAAATAAGAGATATATATATATTTTTTAAAGCAGACCGTTTCCATAATGGAAACTCGGCTGTTTCTTAAAAAAAACAATATTTGTTTTGAAAAGTTTCTCTGAGAATTGGCAGTGGTCCCTTTGATCACTTCCTACTCCCTACAGAAACGTTTTTCACAATTCCCAGTGGGAAAGAGATCCAAATGGGGCCCCTTTCTTTTTGTGCATGGGCTCCCACCCCAACTTGGAAGTCAGTAGCTTTTCAATGGTTTGCAACTGGAACTCCGAATGCAGACAATTGATACATATAGGACTGATTCGCATTTTGGAAGGGATGCCTACAACACGCCCCTTTAAAATTTTGCAATGTAGAGCATTTGTGACTGCCAAATAGGTCAGTACATCTGGACCTCAGTTCATTTGGGCTGTACAGCAAGTGTCAAATAAAACCAGGGCTGGATTGACCATTTTTCCTTTACCCACTTTCCCTGGGGGAATTTGGACCATTAGTGAATGTTTTTTGTGGGTTGATGGCTGCCTCCTCTCTCTCCAACTTCTCAGGGTTTATGGTAGCTGGCAGAGCAGATAAAAAGAGAGAGAGGGGTTGGAAGAAAGACGCAGGAAGGGAGCAGGGGCTGGTTTGAACATTTCTGCCAGGCTGCTTTTGGTTCCCAGTCTGGCCCTGGCTGCAACAGTTTCCTCTGCTGGCGAGGTCCCACAATCTAAAATAATATTTTTGCATTCCAGTCTTGGCATTATAATTTTGAGGTGATGGCCAAGAGAAATCCGTTTTTACAGTAGCCTATAGGGTGGCAGTTGTCTCAGTCAGGAACTGAGGATTTTGCATAAGTGGTGGACTGGACAGTCTGTCAGAATATCTTTAAAGAAGAGTGATTTAGAATGTTTTGGTCATAAGTGACTTAAGTGACAGACTCTCAGGAGTCAGCAGTTGATATGCCAATTGGGCAGTCAACAATTCATCTAGCAGGGTGAGAGGTGGACAGGCAGTGCTGAATTTACTCAGTCAATTCTGACTGACAAGAAGGCTGATACACTTTAAATACTTGCATAGATATTATAGAATTCCAGTGAGCCTTCATCGCATGGGTATAAGAGAAAATGACAACTGCTGGCGCTGTGGCTACACCCCAGCCACCTTCTTACACGTTGCATGGGACTGTCCCAAGATAGCCGAATTCTGGCTTCTGTTTTTTTGATTAGGTGAATGGCATCCTGGGCGTCTCACTAGCCCCATCTCCTGTTCTTGGCCTATTAGGGTATGTTAAAGATACAACGCGCAAGTTGCGTAAATTGCATGCCCTCCTTTTATTGTTTGCGAAGAGACAGGTTGCAATCCATTGGGGCAGAAGACGGGTGCCCTCCATTAAAGAGTGAGTTAGAGATATTACATACGGGCACACGCAGCTGAGCATAGTTTGGGAACTAATGCCGCCCTCTTCCAGACCTCGCAATATATGGGAACCTTTTTTAGCTTGGGTCAGCAGTCATCAACTGGAGTAGCAAGCATGAGAGCCACTCACACTGCACCACTGACTTGATGTGCTAATACCCTAGACTTACCTCTAGATTCTGTACCCCTGCAATAGTATTTTAGACATGTGGTTAAAAGGAGGATGTACAACATCAGCTATGCCCTCTCCACGGAGATATGTAATGCACTATTATTCTGTTGCTGAGACTCGCTGATTCGTGCGAATGAACAAATTATTGTTGCATGTCAATTCTTTTAATAGTGGAAGGTAGACGAAGTGTATGTTATTAGGATTTAGGTACTGCTATACCTCTGTATGTATCTGCTCCTATATTGGTCAATATCCAACTGGCTTGTTGCATTGTAATGCAACCTCTTTGTTTGAAAAATGTCAATAAAAAAAAAAAGAATTCTGACTGACAATGAATTGTCAGGTTCTTTATCCAATTTTCCAGCACTGGGGAGTTTCAGAGATAGATCTCTTCACCACGGAAGAGCAAAGGAAGTGCTGTCTTTTTGCTGTTAAAAACGTTGGTTTCTCTTTTAGTGCCTAAGCGGTACAGGTTTCACCTGAATGGTCTTGCATCTGCATTCTACATTAGCTCCTCTCCTTGTGATTTAGAACGTTATCTAGAAGTTTTGTTTTGTTTGTTTTGTAATACTGATAGCCCCAAATTGTGCATGCAGAGCTGGGTATCCAGACCTGCTAGAGATGGGTTTTCCCCTCCACTGGTTCTTATGCTTATGAACAACCTGCTCAGGTAAAGGCTCGTAATCTCAGCTCTTAAACTCCTGTAATTTAGTTGTTAGTACCGTAGAATTCAGGAGGCTTGCGTTGTTATCACAACAACTCTATGCAACTGTGTCGGCTGCTTCTATTAGCTGCTGCAAGGTCTTTCATTAGAGCAGTGTTCCCTAGCAGATGGTCAGTATTTTCTACATGTTTATGTGACCATCCTATCAGCATGTTTCAAGACTATTTGCCATAGATTTCAAAAGGGAGATTTTTGCCAACTCAAGGTTTTTGTTTCCCTATCCTGATGTATATAGCACTTCTAAAGGGCTTCAAAACATGTTTTATTATAAAACCTTTGTTTTTCCCTTATATGAGTTGAATGTACTATAATGTAGCATAAAATGTAATAAAACGAACTTAAAAGTAATCAAGTTAAACAGAGTGGGTTTATTAAAACCTCATCCATGAACAGCCACAAGTAACTGACAAGAGCCAGAATCTCTAAAGCAAGTACATTCTGAGAATTAAGAATGAAGGGAAAGTATGACATGTCTTAAAGGGAAAGGAAGGAAAAGAACGCAGGGAAAGGAGAGAACATCACACATCTCCCTTTCTTTATAAAAAAAAGAGAGAGAAAACAGGTTAAACAATGAAAACATAAGGAAAACGAGCTAAACATAATCTTTTAGGTAGCACGGGGCCCTACGAATTCTTTGACTTCTTTTAAGGGTAGACGATGACCTGTCAAATGAAAAATTGGAAGGAAGATACGAATTATTGCACAAACCATTATCATTATGAGATGAGTCATGAGACAAATTGGGATTAACAACCACAACACGACTCTTATTCCAGATTCTTCCATCATCAGTTTTAACAGCATTCATGAAAATTTTGATAACAGCTCTAACATCAGCATATTTAGACCACGGTCTTCGTCCAACCGGGGTCTTTACTTTTACAAAATCACCCACTTTGACATCTTGAAAGTTTACACTTTTCTTTTTGTCAAAGTACGTTTTACGTGCAGACTGCTTGAGCAGCTCTCTTGCCCTCCAATCACCTAAGTCATTATCCACCAGCCCTTTGTTTAAGCCCATCCACCCAGGACATAACAAAGTATTGGGAATCCTCCCTTTGAACAGTTCAAACGGTGACCTCCCAGTAGAGGAATGAGGGACAAAACGATAGGTATTAATCCTGTCTTGGAGAGTGCTTTTCCAATTTAAACCTGAAGCACGAGCAAGTTGAATTGACTCCTTCAGCGTCTTATTGACCCTCTCTACGGCACCATTAGTCTCGGGGTGGTATAGAGAACACTTTTTATGAGTAACTCCACATTTTTTTAGAAAATCAACAAAAACAGAGGAACAGAACTGAGGGCCATTGTCCGACAGCAAACTGTTTGGAAAACCTTCCTTATAGAACAGGGGCTCTAAAAACTTAATGATGGAATCAGAGGTAATTTCTCTGACAGCAGAAACTTCAATCCACCTTGAGTAGAGATCGATTAACACAATGAGGTAAGGAGTATCAGAAACACCAGATAAAGGACCCAGAATGTCAATGGCAACTTCATCCCATGGATGACCAGGTAAAGCCCTCACAACCATAGGCATCTGTTTTGTTTTTAAAATCTTATCGCTAGAGCAACACTCAGGACATTCTCTGACCATTCTTTCAATTTCAAGGTCCATGCCGGGCCACCAAAATTGCATTCGCAGAAACTCTTTGGTTTTCACAATCCCCAAATGACCACAATGGGCAAGAGTCAACAACTTTCCTCTTAAAGAGGATGGAGGAACAAGTTTAGTACTTCGAGTTAACAGACCATCATTTACCGAGAGCTCATCTGAAACCAAGGACCAAGGTTTAGACAGACGAGATTTGCTCATTAAAGAAAGAACAACGTTAGATATTTCTTCATCTTTGCCCAACTCCAACCTCCATTCATTTTCATCGATTGCACCATCAGTAACTTCACACACATTAGTAAACTCATCAGGTTCACCAATATCATCCTGATCAGCATTCTCACTGTTAACTAATCTAGATAAACAATCAGCTGACCTGTTAGCTATCCCAGGAATATACTGCACTTCAAACTCAAATTCCTGCAGAGAAACAATCCACTTCCTAATTCTTGAGGAAATAGCATCAAGACCTTTCTTCGAAAAGACCTCCCTCAAAGGCTTATGATCAGACAACACACACACTTTCGTTCCCCAAATGAGATTCTTGAACTTTCTTAAAGCCCAGAAAATAGCAAGTGATTCCTTCTCTATTACAGAGTAATTAAACTCTGATCCTTTTAGACAACGAGAAGAACAACAAATTAGACAATCCTTTCCATTTCTCTTCTGAACCAAAACGGCACCCAGTCCTTTATCACTAGCGTCAGTAAACATAACAGTGGGCAACCCAGGAACAAACGCATGAAGAGAAGGAGCTTTACCCAACTCCTTCTTGATACACTCAAATTCAGCCTTACATTCACAAGACCAGTCGAACACAACATTTTTCGTAGTCAATTTCCTTAAATTATGGGTTTTGTTTGCAAAATTGGGGATGAATTTACCATAAAATTCTACCATACCCAAGAATGAGAGAGGTTCATCTTTACAAGTAGGATCTTTAACTTTGTCAATAGATTCCACAAGTTCTTTCTTAGGAAAGACACCATCACCAGTGATACAATTACCTAAATAGTTTACCTCCTGAACTCTAAATTTGCATTTAGATCTTTTTAAGGTCATACCAGCACCATCCAACCGTTTTAACACATCAGACACACGACAATCATGCTCAAGAACATTGCTTCCATAAATTAACAAATCATCCTGATAGCACTTAACACCTGATAAACCTCTTAATATCTTTGTCATGATTCTCTGAAAGACAGAGGCCGCCGAGACGAGACCAAAAGGCATTCTCTTAAATTTAAACGTACCCATAGGTGTAATGAAGGCAGTTAGGTCTTGGGAATAACTATCTAGCTCAACCTGATGGTACGCGGAAGCTAAATCGAGAGTGGTAAAATACCTTGCTCCCTCCAAAGTGCTGACTATCTCATCTATATTAGGAAGGGGAAATCTATCAACAACAACCTCCTTATTTAGAGCCCTTAGGTCAATGCAAAGACGAATTTCGCCAGTGGGTTTCTTTGCAATAACCACAGGAGCAAGCCACTCAGTTGCTTCCACAGGTTCAATAATATCATTTCTCACAAGTTTATCGAGTTCTTCTTGAACTTTCGCCTGTTCTACAAGAGGAATCCTCCTTACTTTAGCTACAATAGGAAGAGCATTGACTTTTAACTTAATTTGATGTTTGTAACCACGCAAACACCCTAATTCTTCTTTAAATACGTTTGGAAATTGCTTTGCTAAAGACAAAGACAAACTATCATCACTCTTGTTGTTACGTACAGGGTCAGTTACTTCCTGAATTTGTACTTGGGGAGAGGCATTGGGATCAAGTGTTACTCCCAAATAGCGTTGGTGCGACCATCCTAATAACGCATCACCTTTCTTTGACACATAGACTTTACCAACTGTGATCCTTGAACCAAGTTCTATTTCTGCCATGAAATAACCCAGCATCTCAATAGGTTTTTTCACTATACCCTAAGGGAAAAATATCACATTTGAATAGTTTCACTTTTCCTTTAAATAGCTCGTTATACAATTTTTCATCAATTATAGTTATTTTTGAGCAGGAATCAAATTTTAAATTTAACATTGAGCCTTCTACACTAACTAAATGAGAAGGATGGTCTGATTTATCATCATTTATTTCAAAACAAATAGACCTTACGTGAGGTTGAGACCATCTTCTCCTTGAGTTGTCACCATTATACGTTTTGCTCCTACACAGTTTTGCAAAATGACCTTTCTTATTACATAAATTGCATGTAACTTTTAAGGCAGGACACATAGGTGAATTAGCTAAATGATTGGCTTGACCACACCTAAAACAAGAAAATGTGTTACCGGAGGAAGAGAAAGAAGGATTAAAAGACCTAACATGTTTCTCTTCATTAATAACATTTTCTACTTTCTTAAGTTGATAAACAGTCTCATCTACTTTTACTTCATCCTTTGACTCAGGAGCAGATGGCTTCTCTTTCTCTTTTTTTAAGTTCACCAACACATCTCGTCATATGTTCAACTTGTTTAGCAATAGTTAAAACTTCCTCTATAGGGGGCTCATCCTTTAGCCACAGCTCTTTTCTTATATCATCATGTGCACATCTTAATACGAACTGATCACGTATCCTTTCCTCAAGTGTGTGTCCAAAGTTACATGACGAAGCAAGCTTTCTCAAAGAAGATACGTATTCTTCTACTGTTTCATCTTTTTTTTGTTCACGCAAGCCAAAATGATACCTTTCCATGATGGTGCTAAGTCTAGGTAAATAATGTCTGTCAAGTTGAAGAATGGCTATTTCGTATTCGTTTAGGTTTCTTTGCTCAGCAGCTGACAGATCTGGTAAATGTTCGAGAACATCTTGTCCTTCACCACCAAGACAATGCAGTAGAAGTGAGTGTTTTCTTTCAGCACTCAAGTTGGTTCCGCAGACCCTAGCGTAATTTGCAAATATTTTTTTCCATTTCTTCCATTTTACATTAGGCTCACCTGGACTCGTAAGAAAAAATGCGGGTTGTTACATTTTGCATTTTGTATCAAGGTAAGTACATTTTTTTTTTTTTTTAAAGATTCAAACTTTCTTATTTGTGCAATGTTTATTCTTGCTCATTATCTTCCTTCAATTTGTTAGGATGAAGAAAATTAAAAATAGTACATGGCAGTCCTTGAGCAGTACAAATAAATAAAGGAAGCAGAGTCAAACAATTGAAAAGTTCTACTACTTCTTCTTTTTTTTTTTTTATTATTTGACAGTCTCTGCACAGAACAATTGAACAAGGGCGATAATGTCAAATAATTGTAAACATCGAAAGTTCCATCCACTTTTTTTTTTTGACTGAAGAGAACGATGTAACAAAGAATCGTTCTATTAGCTCGTAGCGCCGGTTTCTTGGAATGTAGTATTGTTAGGTAGACATAAAGGACGTTCTGTTGGCACGCAGCGCTGAACTCCTGAAACGCAGCGTTACCAAATTAATACGTCAATGTCAGTTTCTTCTAGTGCGTTCCTTCCGTTAAGTGAAACGCACACGTTTGAAACGCAAATTGACGTCAGCCATCGCGGAGCGCGAGCACCAAACGGAGCGCGAGCATAAAACGAGTTTATTTATTTACGCGCAAAGTCTTTATATTATAATTTTCCCAGGTCAAACACCTCCCGCTCTCCTCATCAACGTGGTAGTTTAAAAGCTGCCGCTGGGAAGTCTTCGCTTCACTCTGATCACGTACAAACAGCCGCTGGAGGAGAAGGCAGGTCAGGAAATCTGCTGTGTTCTCCTGTTGAGGTCGTTTCGTTTCCAATCGTCGCCAGTATAATGTAGCATAAAATGTAATAAAACGAACTTAAAAGTAATCAAGTTAAACAGAGTGGGTTTATTAAAACCTCATCCATGAACAGCCACAAGTAACTGACAAGAGCCAGAATCTCTAAAGCAAGTACATTCTGAGAATTAAGAATGAAGGGAAAGTATGACATGTCTTAAAGGGAAAGGAAGGAAAAGAACGCAGGGAAAGGAGAGAACATCACATGTACGTTTTACCTATCTTTTCCCTTCCCGTTTCTTCATTCTTGTCAGCTTAAGTTTATTTATTTCTGTTCTTGTAGAAAGCTTATTATGGTGCTCCAGGCTTGTTTGGCTTCTACTCCTTGCACTACTTTCATGGTTAAGGTAATGCAATCTTTTTGACCTTAACTGACCTCAGGGTTTCGTGCTTCCCAAGAGATTTCTCTTGAAGCATTCTTTCACACCTATCGTCCATCTAAAGATGAAGAGAGGCTTCATAGAATAGATTCTTGGAGCAGACTTTTTCACTATATTTGTATGCAATTCCATTCAATTTAACTTTCGATTCATACAAAGAATCATAAAAGTTTGCAGTTCAATACAATTTTAAAAAGAGAAAGTTACTCAAGTCATTAAAAGCAGATTCAATAAAAACATGTACAGACTTATGGTGCATCAATTAAAAACTTCCTTCTGGTGATAACGGACCTCAAAAACCTTGCCACTACTACACATGTAAACAAATCTGGGAGCAATTGTAAAAATAAATAGGCCGGTCTACATTGTCTAAAATATAAAGATTTCATTAAAAGCTTAATCAAAATAGTCTTTAAGTCAGTATAAAATTTACAAAAAAACAATACATGAATGGTTGATTGTTTGGAGATCTGGTCACAAGGACAACATGTTAGTCGACAAGACCAATTATTTGTGTTAGGGAAACTAGTCAAGCGGTGAAAAATATCCTGTCTAAAACGTGTCAAGACAAATCTATGTTGGGCATTTAAAACACTGATTAAATATGGTTGCAACGTATAACAGGTCAATACCATTTGGTTATGTTGTACGGTGGGCTTCACAAGTTCCAATGTTAATCTTTTTTCAAACATACTCTTTTTAGTGATTCTCTTGATATATGCAATAAAGATTCAGGCTTTGCATAATATTCAGAGTGGCAGATATCATGCATGACATTTTTTACGTACTTCAACCATGTTATTTTCATTGCACGATCAGCACCATAGCAGTCCTGTAAAATGGCTCTGTTAAAACTCATATAATCCGATGTCCATAACTTGTGCCAGAGGAGGACTGGCTGCACCCTTATCAGGTCCTCCAAATAGGTTATACCCAATTCTGCATGACAGACAAAATTAGAACAGCTGTTAGGAAGCCCTAACAGGTTTTTAGGAAACCCATTTTCTACCAGCTGTAAAAAATCAACTTCTACATGTCCCCACAATTCAGAGCCGTACATAGCTATTGATAGGCATTTGGCGTTATAAATGCTCAACATGTCCCTGGGGAGTATACGTCCCAGTTTCCTGGAAAAGTTACTCTGACCCACAATTGATCTGAGAAACTGCAGTCTTCTTGATTTTACTGCGCTATTCCAGTTGCCATTATTATCAAACATTATTCCTAGGTATGAAAAAGTTAATGTTTGAGGTAAAGTCTTGTTTCCTATTAAAATGCTGCGTCCCTTGGCTGATTTTCGGCCAGCTTTCATTACATACGTTTTACCGATATTGAATAAAAGACCCAGATTCTCCATGAAGTTAACAAATGTATCTAAAATATGTTGAAGAGCATTAGGGGTGCGGGCCATGAGCACCGCATCATCAGCATACAATAATACTGGTACTGGCCTATTGCCAATTTGAGGCAGGTCCATACAGGAGTCCACAAGGGTACCACCCTGGCCATTAATATACAAATTAAATAGAAAAGGCGCGAGCACACACCCCTGACGGACCCCCTTCTTGATGTCAACTGGGCTAGTGCATTCACCATTCATGCCATATCGAATCTTGGCAGAACTCATTGAATACAAATATCTAAGAAAATTGACGATGGCACAGTCAACACCCATGGAGGTCATAATAGACCAAAGTTTATCATGGACGACACAATTGAATGCGGAGGACAAGTCCACAAACGCCAAAAACAAATTGCCACCTTTTATTTGTGTATATTTGCTCACTAGCAGGTTCAAGATAATGGCCTGCTCTATGGTCCCAACACCCTCGCGGAAGCCATATTGGAAGTCGGTCAAAATGTTATTACAGTCTGCCCACACCTGTAATCTGTCTAGCACAATACGGCCCACCACCTTCATCAAAGAATCCAGCAGGGAGATGGGTCTATAGTGTGCAGGTCAGTTTTGATCTCCCTTTTTAAATATTGGTACAATGTGTGATTCCTACCATGACACTGGGAAACCAACTTCCCGAAAGGACGTAAAAACCAGGGTCACGAGAGGACCCCAGATATTGTCCTTAAAGATATCAATCGGAATCCCATCAGGGCCAGGTGCTTTTCCTCCCTTGCTCTCTCTGAGTGCCCGTATCACGTCCTCCAGTGTGAAGTTAAATTCAAAATATTTCCATAAGAAGGAAGGGCCAGTAGAGACAACTCTCATCCCTGTCACAGAGTTGTCTTGTCCTTCTTCAGTCGGGCCCATATATAGTTTTGCAAAGTAGGCCAACCATTCCTGTTCTGTGATTACTACCTCTATGCTAGGTTTATCATTGTCACAGCAAAATGGTGAATTTACCACATGCCAGAATAACTTGGAATCTTTGTTCTGGCTCGCCTCCTGCAGATGGTCCCAGGCCTCCTCTTTCAGATTCTTTTTACGATGATTTAATGCTTGCTTATAAGCCCGCCTGCAGTTCTGTACTACTAAGTTATTCCTGGGTACCTCCTTTAAAGCCCACTTTAACTTCTTATGAGCAAGAGTGCACGCATGGTCAAACCACCCATGCTTTTTCATGACCCCTCTAATCTGTTTAGTAGTCAGCCCAGCACACATTTTCTCCCTAATATGACGAAAGCCCTCCACAACCGCGTTGGCATCGGCAGTCTCATCCAGACAGACCTCAAAGGCCCTACTCTGATTTATGAATATTTTCTGTAAAAATCGAGATGGGTCGACCATAAACCAGCGTAGGGCAAAGCCGTTTGAACGAGAGAGTGCTATATTTTCTGCAGCAAGGGTGGGTTGTTCTATGCCAGGCTCACCTTGAAGGCGAATATCCAGAGATAAACTCTGTGGAAAATGATCGCTTAATGCAATATTATGTAGTATAAAATTAAAAACTAGTGCTGAGTAGCGTTTAGGAAATAAGAGAAAGTCTATGACGCTCCTACCTCGGCTGCCATCAAATGTACAGGGTACAACAACCGGACTGCCTCCACATTCGTTAGTAAAACCTAAATCATATTTAACAAGCATTTACAATGCAACGGTCTCGCCTTTGCAAAAGTTAGCGCTTTTGGCATTGTAAATGACAAATGTTTTATTTATGTGTTGGTTTTGGAAACAGATAAATAAATTGCATTGTCATGAGCAGTAGAGAGTGAGTAGTAGAGAGTGAGTAGTAGTGAGTAGTAGTAGAGTGAGTAGTAGTGAGTAGTAGAGAGTGAGTAGAGAGTAGTAAGTGAGTAGTAGAGTGTGTAGTAGAGAGTAGTGAGTGTGTAGTAGAGAGTGTGTTGTAGAGAGTAGTGAGTGTGTAGTAGAGTAGTGAGTGTGTAGTAGAGTGTGTAGTAGTGACTGTAGTAGAGAGTAGTGACTGTAGTAGAGAGTGAGTAGTAGAGAGAGTAGTAGAGTGTGTAGTAGAGTAGTGAGTGTGTACTAGAGTGTGTACTAGAGTGTGTACTAGAGTGTGTACTAGAGTGTGTACTAGAGTGTGTAGTAGAGAGTGTGTAGTAGAGAGTGTGTAGTAGAGAGTGTGTAGTAGAGAGTGTGTAGTAGAGAGTGTGTAGTAGAGAGTGAGCAGTAGAGAGTAGTGAGTGTGTAGTAGAGTGGTGAGTGTGTAGTAGAGTGTGTAGTAGAGTGTGTAGTAGACTGTGTAGTAGGGAGTGTAGTAGAGTGTGTAGTAGAGAGTAGTGAGTGTGTAGTAGAGAGTGTGTAATAGAGAGTGTGTAATACAGAATGTGAAGTAGAGAGATTGAAGTAGAGAGATTGAAGTAGAGAGATTGAAGTAGAGAGATTGAAGTAGAGAGATTGAGGTAGAGAGATTGAAGTAGAGAGTGTGGAGTAGAGAGTGGAGAGTCTGTAGTAGAGTGTAGTAGAAAGTAGTGAGTGTGTAGTAGAGTAGTAGAGAATGTGTAGTAGAGTAGTAGAGAGTAGTAGAGGGTGTGTAGTAGAGTGTGTAGTAGAGCGTGTGTGTAGCAGAGTGTGTAGTAGAGTGTAGTAGAGTGTGTAGTGTAGAGTGTGTAGTAGAGAGTGTGTAGTAGAGAGTGTGTAATGTAGAGTGTGTAATGTAGAGTGTATAATGTAGAGTGTGTAGTAGAGAGTGTAATAGAGAGTAGTGACTGTAGTAGATAGTGTGTAGTAGAGAGTGTGTACAAGAGAGTAGTGGCTGTAGTAGTGAGTGTGTAGAGAGTGTGTAGTAGAGTGTGTAGTAGAGAGTAGTGACTGTAGTAGAGAGTGTGTAGTAGTGTGTAGTAGAGAGTAGTGACTGTAGTAGAGTGTGTAGTAGAGAGTGTGTAGTACAGTGTGTAGTAGAGAGTAGTGACTGTAGTAGAGAGTGTGTAGTAGAGTGTGTAGTAGAGAGTGTGTAGTAGAGTGTGTAGTAGAGTGTGTAGTAGAGAGTAGAGTGCGTAGCAGAGAGTAGTGACTGTAGTAGAGAGTGTGTAGCAGAATGTGTAGTAGAGAGTAGTGACTGTAGTAGGGAGTGTGTAGTAGAGAGTAGTGACTGTAGTAGAGAGTGTGTAGTAGAGAGTAGTGACTGTAGTAGAGAGTGTGTAGTAGAGAGTGTGCAGTGATTTGAGTTTTACATCAAATTAAAAACGGTAACGGAACAAACTCATCCTATACATTTTTGTGGTAGGTGCCCACGCATATAGGGTTAAATGATGCGTTAGATGCCACAGGTCCCACCAACACGCTTCCTTTATGATAGGAGAATGCCCAACATCACGGAGATTTGCTCTCTGCTCTTCCCGGATATTTGTATTTTCAAATATATAATGTTATCCTGCTAAACGAAGACGATGCTCAAACTATAAAAGAAGAGGGTTTCACAGATATGTTAGTCCTTCCGGGCAAACGAAATGACCCAAAGAAAGATCAAGTGACAGTTTAGAGCTCCAAGTGAGTCTTAATAAAATCAGTGTCTGGAACGCATAGCATCAAAGACGAGCGGGGCATCAAACTGCAGTGTCATTCAATCAAAGCTTCAAGACTTCTGAGCGCTAGCCGAGAATTATTTTTTGTGAAGCACTAGTCACTGTGGAAGGTGCCCCTGCTATCCCAGATGTGAGAAGTCAGTCTGATATAAAAATAAGCAGTATTTGGAATGAATGTATTTGGCAGGGGGAAGGTGGGGCGGCGCAAGACCGTACTGACGAGTGAACAGGAGCCATTTTGTACCGAGTGATTCTGCCTGTGTGCATGTAGACAAACCAGGCAGCAGCATGAGCATGTGATTCGGTAAATAACGAGAGTTCGTCAAAATATGACGGCCTCTTTAAAAAAGGTGTCGTTCTTTAAAATGTGAAGGCTTGGTGTTAATGCTGCACGTTATCGCTCTGCACTGAGAAGGTTTTCTACAACTGGTAGCGCACATATTTCAAAGTGTTTTCATACACAAAAAAGAAAAAAAAAAACACTTTGCGTTGTTTTTTTTTTTTTTTTTTTTTTATCCTCATTTGCCGTCTTGCCGCCCATATCCTTAATCCTTTCCAACCTCTGGGCTGTTGTTGTCTCTTAGGCTGGTCTAGAGTAATGGGGCGTAGACAACACATATTTTTGAGTCTGATCCCCTCTCGAGACTCCTCCTTGACCACCTGACCCAAGATGTGTGTCTTCCACCATCTCTATTCCTCGTTATCGAATCCAAATTCCAGCGAGACAGGCTCGGGCTTAATCATTGGATTTTTAACATAACTATAACTTTAACCAAAATTTAGCAGGAAGGGTATCCAAAAACCTCTATTTCTTTTAGAACAATCTAACATATCTAACTTTGCTATGTATCTCATAGCTAATACCCAGTCCAATAAGGTAGGACTGAGTGGTGAAACCCATAGTTTACATATCTCACGACGTGCTAATAACATAGCATAAAAAATAAGTCTAACATTGTTACCCAAAACTCTGTTTTGTAAATCGTATCTCCCAGAAATAATTAATTCAGGGCTTACCTCAATGGGTTGGCTCAATGATTTGGAGAGGGAGTTACTCACGTCAATCCAAAATTGTTTGATATTCGGGCATGATACGAACATGTGTAAGTCATCGACATTTGGGGCTTTACATTTTGGACATTCCACCAATCCTCCTTCTTTAAATTTAGAAAGCCTGTACGGGGACCAGTATGCCCTGTGGATAGTAAATAAAACATTTCGCCTTAGATTGGCAGGTTTAACAATTCTATATAGCATGCTCATAGTTACTTGCCATTGGTCTTCTGTAGCAATCCTTGGCAAGCTATTCTTCCACAGGGTCTCAGGTAGATCAAATATCCCATCCTCCATTTCCAATATTCGCCAATACCAGCAAGCAACTTCCTTCTTAAAAGCCGTTAACTCCAGTTTTAATTCAAAATCGTTTTCCTGTCCAATCCCTGATCCTGCATGGTTTGCCCAACTTTGAATCTGCAAGTACTTGTATTTTGAGAAAACTGGGCCCCAGTTTTGTTGACATAAACTCCAGGGAATCAATTTTCCATCCTGAAATAAATCTCTCCATCTTTGTAGGGCTGGCTCCTTTGTCAAATTTAAAGCTAACGCATCTCTTGTCCAGGTCGGAGCTCCCGGCGATTCCCATATCGGAGCCATATAACTGAGATAAGGGATCTTAGTTGTTTTTCTTATTTTATACCAAGTCTCGGCCAAATCTTTCAGAGTCTTGAGTTTCACTTTTTTGAAAAACTTAGGGTCTCCAAACTTATATAAATAACCAAACTCATGATAACCTGATATCTTCAGCATTATTTTAAAAAGTTCGCCGATCTGAGAATGAACAAGAGAACCCAACAACATCCTGCAATTTTTCAAACAAAAAGCCCATGCATATATTTGTAAATCAGGAGCCGCCAATCCTCCTTTATTTATACTTCTTCGTATTTTCCTCCATGAAATTCGAGAGGTTTTTGATGCCCAAATAAATGAAGTTATCATACTTTGTATTTTTACCAACCATTCCTTTTTAAAAGACAGCGGAATAGCTTCAAACAAAAAAGTAATTTTTGGTATAATCACCATCTTTACAAGATTAGATCTCCCATATATTGACAAAGGTATGTTCATCCAGCCCTTTAGCATATCACCAACCTCTTTTTTTACTCTGTCCAGATTAGTTTTAGCCAAGTCCTCAGTCTTCTGTGTGATCCTAACTCCAAGATATCTCATTTCTGCTGTAGTTTTTACTCCTCTTGTGTTAAGATTCCAGGTCATTATTTCGGTCTTTTCTTGGTTTAGCTGGTAACCAGAAATCCTACCAAAATCCTTTATCTTTACTAGATTTTCCAACGAGCTAACTAAACTAGTAGAATAAACAATAATGTCGTCCGCATATAAACCTAATTTCCTTGACCAGTTCATCACAGCAAAAGGGGGTATCGCTTCTGAAGCCCTGATTTTACAGGCTAAGGGTTCTATATATATATTGAAAAGTAAAGGTGATAAGGGGCATCCTTGCCGGGTGCCCCGCATTACCCTAATAGCGGATGTAAGAGTGCCATTTATAAGTACACGTGAAGTCGGAGCACAATATAGTGAAAAAATAGATTGTGTAAATCTATCTCCTAAATTAAGATGTTGCAAAAGAGTTTTTAAATAAACAAAATTAACACGATCAAAAGCCTTGGCAGCATCTAATGCTATCACTGCCAAGGGATAATCATACTTGGAAGCTAAATCTATCATGCCTATCAGAGAGTGGGTAAGGTCTTTTAAATACCTCTTTTTAACAAAACCTCTTTGATCTTCATGTATCAATTTATGGATGATTTTACTAAGCCTGTCAGCCAAAATTTTTGTGAAAAATTTATAGTCGCAATTTAAAAGCGAAATCGGCCTGTACGCATCCATATTTTTGGGAGATTTCCCTGGTTTGAGTATTAAAACAATGTTTGCCTCATTCCAAGAGCTTGGGATTTTCTCTTCCCCCCTAAATATTTTATTATATAAGTGACAAAGAGTGGGGACCAACGTATTATCAAAAGCTTTGTAGACTTCTGCGGGTAGACCATCCGGTCCAGGGGCTTTTCCCCTTTTGCTGTCCTTGATAACTTTCATCAGCTCCTCTTGAGTAATTTCCTTATTAAGCCCTAACATGTCCCCATCTGAAAGTGGTTTTATTAAAGATAACCAGGTCTCCATCTCAACCCTATCCGGACAAAGATCTTCTGCATAAACATTCGTGAAATATTCCTGAAATGCTTTAACAATCAATTTATTTTCTGTTATAGTGTGATCTATGCCTGGTTTCTTGATCTCTTTAATATGATTCCGTACAACATCTTTCTTGGCTTTCCAAGCTAATAACTTGCCACATCCCTCTCCATATGAAAAATGTGCCAGCTGACTGTCTTCCCATCTCTCTTTAACTCTCTGTGCAAGTAACGCAGTAAGCTGAACCCTTAAGTCCAAAAACTTTCTCTCCCAAGGGCCATCTAAGGTAGTCGCATCCTGGGAAGTCCGATTCATTTCGCACTCTCGAATCTCTTTTTCTAACTTTGAAACCTGACT
The DNA here is from genome assembly GCF_964261635.1 of Lissotriton helveticus. NCBI lineage: Eukaryota > Metazoa > Chordata > Amphibia > Caudata > Salamandridae > Lissotriton > Lissotriton helveticus. Next base: position 889,073,412 of record NC_136071.1, on the reverse strand, counting down.
ATAATACAGTCTACGCCTTTTCGCACCCTGAGCTCCCATTCTACCTCTCATAAACGCCTTACACGTTTCCCACACTATATCATCCTTAGCTGAGCCTACATTTACTTCTAAAAAAACTTGTATCTCTTCTTTGAGAATCTCTAAGATTTCTGGGTCACCTAAAATTGTCCGATCTAATCTCCAAACTGAGGTAACTTCTTCTCCTTCCAAACTCAAATTTAAACTCACCCCAGAGTGGTCTGATAGATGCGCCCCTACATGATCTACCCCTGTAACTCTCCCTTTCAATCTATTATCAACCAAAAAAAAATCTATCCGTGATTTGTGTTTATATTTTTTGTTATGAAAAGTAAATCCCAACAGTTGTGGAAATTTACATCTCCAAATATCACAAAGTCCAAGTTGCCCCATCATTGACTTAACTTTGGCAGTCATTTTAGTGTTCATTATTGCTCTATTGTTACCCGCTCTATCCATCTTCCCATCCAATACTGTGTTAAAATCCCCTGCCATAATTACCTTACCAGGAAAATCTAATAACTCCAATTCAACTTTCTCTAAGACTGTGGGATCATCTATATTCGGACCGTAGTAACCCACCACTGTCAACACTTCACTCGAAAGTCTCAAACTACAAATCACCCATCTTCCTCTACTGTCTACTACACTTTTTTCGACTACTATGTCAGATCCTTTTCTTATCAAAATACCCACCCCCTTCGTAACCAGATCTTGGGATGTAAAAAAAGCGCTTGCAATCCATTTTTGAGTGGAAAATATCTCTTTACTTTCCTTTTGTGTTAAATGTGTTTCTTGCAAGATGATGATCTGTGCGGATGAGTCTTCTAAGTATTTCAGAATCAGCTGTCTTCTAGATTTGACTCGGAGCCCATTAACGTTCCATGTGAGGAACCTTAATTCCTTATCTCTGGCCCCACTCATCATACTCATCGTGCTTGCCATATGCTGCCCATCTTTTCTTCCTGTTTAAATCACAGCAAGACTGCTCATGAGGAATATTTTTTATAATTTTCTCCCTTACCCCTATCCCACCCCATCCCCTACACTCACTTCCCACCCTGGAAAACCCAACCATTACTCCCATGGCCTAGACCTAGGCCTGTGGATGTCTTAGTGGTGGTATCTCTTATTTTTACAAATTGTTATGGCCGATATTCCTATTTCTTTACATCGTGAATAACATCCAAGAAAGCATCAACCTCGTCCACAGTACGGAAATTATACATTTTGTTATGCCACATAACTTTTAGAAAGGCGGGAAATTTTAATTGAGCCGTGGCTCCAATCTCCCTTAGTGGTGTCAATCGCTTTCCCATCTCCCATTGCCTATTTGCTGTGGCCGGTGACAGATCTGACCTAATGTCAACTGGTACTCCATCTATTACAATAGATTTTTTTTTTAAAGCCAGTGACAGAATTTTTTCTTTTAATGAGTAGGTCGCAAAATTAATCAAAATTTTCCTTGGCTTAGCCCGGTCAGGATTCAACCTAAAAGGATCTCGATGTATTCGTTGTATATCACGGGCCAAACTTTCCTCCTCTTCTTCTAGTGCTAGCTCTTTCTTCAGTAACTGCACTACGAAAGTCTTTATGTCTGTCCCTTCTTTTCCTTCTGGAAGCTTAAGAATTTTTAGATTATTACGCCTTTGCATATTTTCAAGCCTTTCTAACCTATCATCCATTTGCCTATCTTGAGAATATAAAGTCTCTATCTCCTTTCGATTATCCTGAATTCTTCCCTGCACAGTTTTCATTGCAGATTCCATCTCTCCTGCACGTATCGTTAGTTTATCTATCTTATCCTCTAGCAGGACGCATGTAGCACTAATGCGCTCTTGATTCTTTCTAGAGGCTTCGAATCCTAAATGGATATCTTGTTCAAGTTTTCTTAAAAGTTCCATGACAGAGACATCTGTTGAGGCAAAACTCTCTTGCTGTCTTAAAGTCGACTCAGCTTTATTCATAGGATTTTCTTCTCTCCTTGTAAATATATCTTCTTCCGCCTTATCTTCCATAGCATCAATAGGTGAGCTTTCAGCTGATTCACTTAATGTAACTGGTATGTTAGATTGAACTATCTGCTCCGTAGGTGGCTCTACATCACAACTTCCTCCCTTGTCCCCCTCCATCTCTATATCCAAATCCAAAACCTGAAATGGGTTGGGTGTTGAAAGAGCTGACCAATCTTGTTCACGTTCTTCCATATACTCAGACTCTACTACCTTGCCAGCCCTATTCTGGGAGACAGAATCCGGTTTCAACACCAACACTTTTGGAACTGGCTTAAAATATAGGTTAAGTGAGGGAGCTACAGGGGTCTTAAACACAGCCTTCTCTTTCTTTTGTCTTTTTTTCTTTTCCCCCTTTGACGGTGAGACCTTAAGTTTATATGTTGTAGAACTAGGGAAAGCACTTTCCTCTGACTCAATATTATTTAATTGTTCCACTTGTGTATTAACACTTTTACTTATCCCCACACGTCTTTCTTTGTCCCACTTCTTGCTCCTCAGTTGATATCCTGTGGGCTTATCTCCCTCCTTCCCCCTCTTGCTTACTTGTCTTGCAACAGTCCGCTGCGATACACTCTTAAGCTCGAGGCTGCTCGTAGTTGCTTCCAGCCCTCGGCCCCTTCCTCCACTTGTTGGAGTGCCGATTTTTGCAAGCACTCGGCGGCCTCTGCAGACACCCAGCGCCGCTCGCTCCCAGCTCCCAGCCGGCAGGTAACGCGACTCCGCCCCCTCAATCTCAATCTCGGCGGGTTGTTGCTCTGCGTTCTCCGCCATCCGCCGCTGCCGCTGCTGCAGGTCTCCCGTGTTCAGCCGGCAAACGGCTTCCAATATCCTCCGATAGCTCGCCGTGATTCCCACAAGGTAAGCGCTCGCAGGGAACAAGCGCCAGCAGTCCCACTTTGCGTTGTTGTAGCTGCTGCTTAACACCTCTGCACTTTGCGTTGTTGTAGCTGCTGCTTGCTACATGTTGGAATGTGTGTTCCAGCGGAGTTTCTTCAAGTTCCCGCTTCCCGCTGGGCCGCCGCGCTGCCTGCGACGACCCGGAAGCGGTTGGGCAGCCGGCCAATCGCAGCGCGGCCCCAACCGTAAGTCCCATCGCGGCGCGAGAGAGAAGCCACTGTCCGAGGAGCCCCGAGGGCTCCTGATCGAGTCCCGGTCCCGAGATGGGGTACCGGGTGAAGAGCGGCCGGGCGCATGAAGAAGGCGGGGCTCTCATGTGGTGAGAGTGCCCCGCAAAGCGCAACCGCCGCCCGAGAGGCACGCCGAGCACCGCCAGAACAGGTGAGTGTGTTGCGGAGGAGGAGGGGTGAGTAGGGGTGGGGTGTGCGCGTGTGTCTGTTGTAGTGTGTCTGTGCGTGCGTGTGTCTGTCTGCGCGTGTGTCTGTTAAAGGGGGGGTGCGTGTGTGTGTGTGTGTATGCAGTGTGTGTATGTGCGCATGTGTGCGGGAGCCTTTCTGTGCATGGGAATAGCAGGGACGGCGACGCGACGTGCGCGCTCACGAGCTACAATCTCCAGGAGGACAAGCTCGTCACAGTCTGCAGTCTACATTCCCCGGAAAGTGGAGACATAAGTTGTCTCCCTAGACAGCAAAAGCTTCGCTTTTGCTTTTGTCTAGGTGAGACCTAAAAAGTGTTATCTGTTTTGAAAGAGTACAGAAATCCTGGCTTTGGTACCCAACGTCCATCAGTATTAAAGACAATAAGGGGAATGAAGGCTGCGCAAAATTAAGTGAGAGGCCCTATAACTCCATTGCATAACATTCCATTGGGTAGTAGAAAAAAATATTTTTTTAAAAGCTCTTAGAAATGGCAGGTGTCACTTAAATCGCTATTTAAAGGTAAATATTATTCCTGCTACCCAAGGTGTAACTAACCATCATCAACATTGAGTATTCAGTCAGGCCACTTCACAGACAAAAAGGAGTCATGATGTAAAGGCGTGAAGATTTTCCCTCGGAAACCTGGTGCAACATTTCCAAACTTAGGCGGCATTTGTGACGGCAGGGCAGTTTACAACACGAATGCAAGAAAAATATCCCATATAGTAGGCTTTGTGCAAACATTCTCATCAAAATCCACTTTTCTTCTCTTGCAAAAAATGTCTTGTGAGAACCTTCTAGTGGAAAAAAATTTAAAGAAGGAATATCTACCAACTGGCAAAGACATACAAAGTTTACAAAATGTTACGACCTTCGCGAATCGCTAAGATTGTAATCATCTTGGGTGAGATTCAAATTTTGCCCACCTCGATTCAGCATGTGCCTATTGATGTAATCAGCGGAGTAGTAACGGTGCCATGGGCTCTAGTGCACACAAAAAAATGCCCTCTGGACACTGGTTGAGAAGAAAACTCCATAATTAGCAGGGTTCAGTTGGTCCCTCGAGCCTCTGGGCCTCGGTGCCACTGCTCCTGCCACTCCATTGATAGCTACAACCTTGAATATACTGCATTTCCTTTTTCGACAATTAGGGGTTTAAGAAGGCACACATCTAAAACTTGTACATAGAAGAAAATCTGAATAGGAACATAAAATACCACTAATAGTTGAGTCAGTTCCTAGAATCTTGGTTTCCACTTAAAGAACTGCTCTTCAGAATGTAACCACAATGAACACTCTGGTTACCATTGATAACAGGCACAACCAGTCGTTTATGACACAACACTCCCTTGCCTTCGGGGCTAGTTCAAACAGGCTTTAGTGACCGAGAGCTTCACTGTAAATTCTTAGAGTACTTTGAAAGCCCCAGTCCCTAATTCGTGAAAAGATAAGTGGATTGATCCAAAGAATTTCGTAGGGACTTGCCACCGGTGCTGCCAAATGACGGGGTTGCCAAATAACAAGGCAGCTTAGCTCTGATTCCATCTTATTGCTCTTTCTTCCAGACTGCTACACTTTCTCTCGCTTTATTTCACTGTTGTAGATTCTTTTTCATTCCTGCTTTCTCCCTTATCACTGATTTCCGATGTTCCTCCTTCTTTCCTCTGTTTTCTAACCTTTCTCTCTCTTGCTCTGTGTCAGAGTATGAGTTTGAAAAATAAGTTCTAGTTCCCAAAAATTAGTAAATGAGTCCCGTGGACCATCACCAGCAGCAACTGACATACGTTAAGCACTAGACAGGTCTCTAAAGAGTGGACTGGGAGGATAACATGAAGTGAAGGTCTGTAGAGCTTCAAGGCACATTAGCCACTGTTACATTTATGCCATATTTGGTAGCTGGCCAACATGATCTATTGTGTCATACTTATCCGATGAACTTGGAGAGCAAATGCAGAGTGAGTATGAAGTCTCCCAAAAACACTGCTTGCAAGCCACATGTATGAATAAACACATATGTGCTCTGAATAGCACCAATGAGCTACATATTACATCTGAGTGCGTCACCAGATGTGACAGAGTACCAGGCAGCATGCGCATGGAATGAAGGGCAGTACATACTTGGTGATGACTGCATCCCTTCTTCATGAGTTGGTCCATTTTGTGGCCCTGCACTGCCATCTCAAGAGCACTTTTTCCTCACCATACCAACATACAACTTTGAACTAGTCTTCATATGTACATCCTAGCTATATACCTTGCTGGCAATGCCTATCTTAAAAGCAGTTTGCACTGGCCTCAAAATGGGCGACGGACCAACTAGGTCAACGAAAAACAGTAGAGTCATTGGGCACATCTATCAATGCCCATACAACAGTATAATCTTTATATGGATAGAACACACATAACTTCAATATTAAATAACAGCAGCCATTAGTAAATGTGTCTCTTAACAAACACATTATTCCTAACCACACACAGCTATGCACTAGCAACCAAAAAGAAGTGAAAATTGGAAATTCCGGAATCTTAGGAAAAGGACATGCAGATCAAGAAAGCACGACAGTAACACACTAATAGAACAAGGCACTATTCAAATGTCAATAAACATAGTAAATACTCTCCAATCTCAAAGCTTCTGCATTTTGTGTTGTTTTCAGAAGCAAAACGAGACCCTGAGAGATCTGAACAAACCACAAACATACTGCCTTCGTCGTATACGGTTTAGTTCTCCTTGGAACTTGTTTGGCCAAGGAGAACCCAAGAAGCAAAGATTCTCAAGTTTGTCTGCAGAGCGAAATTGGACAGGTGAATTATTTTTTTTAAAAATGATGGATTTAGTAACTTTATTAATTTAATATTTTCACCAACTCCAGTCACTGCATAGAGCAGGAGGTAACACCGGGATGGTTGTAGCATACTCTGTTCGTTGCTTGCAGGCACTTCATATCACTTCATTTCCTACACAATGTAGCATCATTTGGAAATGAGTGCACCCGAAATTGGGGCATTTTCTCCTAGAATAATGGTTAGGTGGCCTCTGCAAAGAATAACACTGCTACCTGCAGAGGACAGATTTTTTTTCTAGCCAAAGGGTATCATAAAAAGACTTACTGGTTTCCACACCTGTTTTTTATGGGCACTGTGACACAAAAGACTCCCCCCAAAAAAGTATAGCTGGGAAAATGCCTTAAGTACACTATGAGAGATCTCTCCAATGGCACCCTTTTCCTCCAGGCTTGGTATTTCCTCTAAGCACCCGCTGTAGTTCCCCAGCCAATTCCACACTACACGTCCACAAAGGACGCAAGTAAAAAAAAAAAAATCAATGCAATTTTATGCCAAATAAAGTGATGTTCAATATGCATTTGGTAGTATAACTCAAAAAGAAGGGGTTACATCTGTGCAATGAGATAACTTACATCGATGTAACTAATACACGTTTGAGTAAGTTGCATGCCTCCTCGAACGGACGTTCCTGTAGGCATATTAAAGTAGACTGATGCCACCTCTACCTAGCGCCCTCCTGTTTAGCAGAGAGGTGAATGCAGTAGGTAGGTTGAACCAGGTGATAACAGTCGCCCTGGAAAATCATTTATTTAATTCGTGCGCCAAAAGTCGAGAGTAGCAAGCAAGCTCAAAACTCTCCTAAATTGGATTATACGGAGACCGGGTAGCCTCACTTCAATAAAAAGAAATGTGGCCATGCGTTCATTTTGCAATTCAATTTTCTAAATATATTTTTAAAACATCCATCACAAATATAGGCTGTCCTGAAGAGAAACTTTACATTTTCCATTCAATGCCGTCCAAAGGGAATTATTTTTCTGCAGCGGGAAATCAGGTAGGTGTGCATAAAAAGCGCGTCTGCCGCTGGCTGGGCTGAGGGTCCATTCAACTCCTCCTGTTCCGTCCCAGGCAGAAGCCATCTCAAAGGGGAGCTTTTCCTATTGAGCCATGCCTGCCGGTAAACTCTCCTCAGCTCAGCAGTGCCTACAACGTGATGCGCATCACGCTGCTTCAGCTTCCTCATTCACGCCGCTTCCTCTCTGGCAAGAATAAAAATAAACAAGCATTACCCTGCTGCCGTTGTCCTCGTGGTAGGCGCCCACGTGGGACGTGCTCGTGGTGCCTTGGCGGGGCTTGCTGGGCTTGCTTGTGTGCTTCCCAGAGAGACAGGAGATTGGGAACGCGAGCGCGCGACCGGCTCCGATCGCCTTCCTAAGCGTGCGCGTGCCATCTCCTGTCTCCTGGGAAGCAGACTCCGCAACTATAGTATCGCGCCTGCGCGATGCATATGGCTATGCCATATGCATCGCAGGCGCGAGACCTAAAAAGCAGCTCATTGAGTATCTCCCTGTACCCTGAATGAGAAAAGTGGGTGACGTCGTCACCCTTTGCAGTGGTCATATCACAGACTTTATTAGCCACCAATTGGCAAGGTTGGATATTGAAATCGCCCCCCCAAAGCAGAATATTTTCATTAGGACCCTTATCCAAAATAGATTTCAAATCCTCATCAAGTTGACAGAGAATCTATTATGTCCAAGTCACGGGTGTTAATGTAGAAATTAACTAATATCAAAGAAATAGAGGTCGTGCACACAACCTGGACAATTTTGTAGAACAAGTTAGATGGATGTACAATAACACTAGTGGAGGTCAATTTGTTAGATACGTAAACACAGAGGCCGCCCTTTGATCTTCCGTGACTGGATGGGGTTGCTTTGGAGTGCAAGGTCTTGAACCCATTAAGATGTATAGGGTCGTTGGCCCAGGTTTCTTGCACCATCGAGATCTCAAAGGCTGTCATAAACTCCAACTATTCCGGATTACTGCATCTACTGCGAAGCCACGCCACATTCCAACTTAGGATACTAATACTATTCCCTGGTGATGTTATCGGGGTCATTTTGTCATCATTAGTATCAACGATATTATTTCCGGTTGGATTACATAAATCTGTAGTATTATAAGTCAAGTTACCGTGAATAATTTTCTCTGAACTACACCTATAGGCACCCTGATCACCACAGTTGCTGCTGAAAGCGTCATAGATATTACAAGGGAAAAAGGCATTAAAAAGTGGGCTGTTGTTGCTTGGTGAAGGTAAAGGTACAAAAGGAGTCGTTATATTTAACTGATATAGGCTATGTTTGTTGTTACAGGGTTCATCGCTATCACCTACCCCCTCAACATCTGGATGAATATCAGCCAATAGCCCCACTCTGCAAAAATTGCTGTCATCTTGCATGACTTCACAAGTTTTTTGATCAACTATCTGCTTGGGAGGTGCAAAGGTCGAAGTTGAAGTTAGTCCTTGTGGGTGGCTTACAATGGGCTCACTTTGCTCTGCGTGTCTACATGTGTGATTAAGTCAATCTATCTCTTCCAGGGAAGAGAATATGTCAAATCTATTGTAAAGTGGAACACTAGATTGAGGATGGATATTTGAGGGTGTAGGTCTCTGCTGTGATACCTGATGCTGGACATGGTTTATTGGAGGGTAGAAGTACCCCACGGGAACTACATTTATACTTCTGTTGACACATAAACACTACCAAGTCTTCGCAAGATCTCCCGTATTAGACCAGGCGATCTAAATGTGAGGACTATACAATCGCCGGATAGTGTTTTCTCCCTTGTCCCTACCCATCCTACTCTTCTTTTCTATTTGAAACTCAGCAAACAGAGCTTCTGCTAGTCCAGTCTTAGGTCCGAGCCAGCAGAGCGCCTTATTCCTTAAAGCCTCCCAGGTTTCATTAACCGGGGGGGTAAGAGACGGTACATTTGCCAATACTATTATGTAGGTTGTAGCTTCTGGCGGCAGATGCAGTCTCACCCCTTCCATATTCCCCCATTCATGGGGGATGCATAAGGCATAGACAGTGGTTGGGAGTGACTAGAGTTATTGTTCATTGAGGCCTCGCTATGTTTCATGTTTATATTACTGTCATGGCCTACAGATGCCCTGGCTGTAGTTTGAGGGATATCTTCATGAGGGGCGTGAGTTGTCCTATTGTTATCCGGTATAGGAGTGGGTATTACAAAGTTGTTTAAATTATTAACAGAACATACCCCTTGAGCTCTACTCAGTGCATCCTCAATAGCAGAAACCCTGACAGGTATTTTCTCAATGGGAGCTTTAACTGATCAAAATAAATTATCAAAACCCAGACCATCCCCTTTAGCAGCAGGAATGTGAGAAGGCACACTTTGAAGCACATTTTGATTGTTCAGCTTCATGTTATTCAGAACCATGACTATATGTTCTAGGCGTTCGTTCATTAGGGCAAATTTGATTTCAATCTGATCTGTAAGCTGGGTTAGAGCATTATCCAGATTAAACTTGCCAGCCTCAGCAGTCACATTCTTTGAGAAGATACCCGATGTTGAGGGCGAGAGATCGTCAGTCTGAGTGCTTATGGAATTTGTTTGGGTCAATGCAGGATAAGTATGCCGGGGGTCCTTTTGTGCTTTAAGCTTATGTATGTCCTTGCCTTTGCCCCGTTTACCCTTCGCTGTTAAGTCTCTTTTCGTACGATCACTTTGAAGTTTAGAGGTCCGAGTCCTTCAGGTTATGCTAGGCTCGTTGGAAGTGTCCATAGTGGAGATCTTTGGTTCATGGACATGAGAGGCCTGTGGTGTCCCCTGCAGAGTAGCTATCAAACGGATGTATGACATTACAACGCATGCTTTTACCACGCATGCTTTTACATCGCAGTTTTTACAACGCATACCATTACAGCGCATAGCGCTTTGGGGTGCTGGATAGTGAATAGTTTAATTTACTATTCCAACTCCAGTCCCCGTGGATAGTAGGGAAGGTGTTGGATAGTAAATTAAATATATTCCCTATCCTAGAGCACCCCCCAGCGCAATGCGTTGTAATGGTTTGCGTTGTAAAAGTTGCGATGTAAAAGCACTGTGTGGTAAAAGTTGTGTTGTAAAGGATGTTTCCCTATCAAACAGGCTTGAGGGGTGGTTGGAGCAGCAATACCTAATGAGGAGCGCCTCTGCAGGGAGGCGGGGTCTAAGGATAACCTTCTCTCCGTAAGTTCAATCTCATGGTTGAGCAGTGATTCTGCCCTAATAATAAATGCATCCAGTGTCCCTGTAACCCCCACAGACCCCTTACTTTTGCTCATTGTAAAAAGAAGGATCAGTACCACCTCAACGCGCACAGAAGCAGCATTAATCTGTGACGGGGTATAACAACACTATGGTACCTGGCAAGAAGATCCTCAGTCCTGTCCGCACAGCCAGTTGTTCGAGGGGGGGCCCTGCCCTGCCTCCTCCTGTCACTGCGGGAGTCTTACTGTATTCTTAAGCGCCTCCCGGCACTTGAGGCATGCGCAGGTGGCATACGCGCTGCAAAGACTGCTGGGGCTTGTAGTCCTGGCCGGCGTCCCCCACTCACGGCCGGAACCGGGACTGTAGAATGCCCGAATGACTCTCCTGGCAGTGGTGGCAAGAGCAGTGTGATGTAGCAGCAGGCACCAGTAAGATTAACGCTCAATAATACACGGTCAATAATGCGTGGGAGGATGCGTTGCACCGGGCAATAGGTGACGATTAGTGGAAAAAGTGTGTCATGCTGGTGCTGACCCCCCGGGTTCCGGTGAGCCGGAGGTAAATATGAGCGTGACTAGTGAGGCCGAGGGCAGATGAGGGAGCCGCTGGTTCTCACGCACACACGTCGTGTGCAAGCCCTTCTGTCAGCTGTCAGGATCAACAAACCGTGCCTGGACGGTCCGCACTGCGCCGCGCAGTTCTTGTGCAGCACGACCTCTACGGTGGCAAAAATGGCGACGCTATCTTTCTGGCTTCTGAAATGAACCCCTGAACTGAGTGGGGATGAGCAGGGGTGTGAGGCCTGCTACTCTTCCTGCCCCTGCCTCTGCTGCATCGGCTGTTCTCCCGCCTCTGTGCTCCTTGCGGCTGCCTCTCACGCTTCACTCCGACAGCCCCCGGCTGCACAGTCTCTCCCATTTGTATGCATTAGTTCTTCAGAGTAGATGGCTATAGGTACTAAAGAGGCAAACGTTGGTCAAGCAGTTAAAAAAACAACAACTCCAGATGGATTCCTTTGACCATTAGTAACTTTTGCCAGTTGGCTGGCAGCTCTCCCCCTGCAGAATTTAGAGCACATTGTGTTAGAGGTGTGGTGGCTATCTCTAACCTTTCAGAAGGTGTGCTAGTACTGTCTATTTGTTCAGCAGCCCTTTTGTGTTATGTTCATTGTTTAAGTAAGCAGTGATTGAAAGGTTGTTCAGGAATACAATTAGTTGTAATTTGTTAGGTCAGTGATTATGTCCTTACTGTGAGTATTGTTGAAACCGCAAACTGCCTACTTTACAAGATGGGAGAAGGTCAACCTAATGAAGCTGTAGGAAATAATATCCATTAGAAGGAAAAGTTACTTCCCTTCACTTACATTTTGACTGATGGATATAACTTCTCTTGGAGACTGATGACGCATGCCCTTTTTGAAAATTCAAGTAGCGTACTCGTTATTTTTCAAGAAAACCAACAACCAAACATATTTGCCATCTGAATCTTGAAAAAACACACAGAGCCTGTCACTAACTGAGATCTTCAACCTATACATCTACCATCCACCCAAGATGTAATAAAGCATAATGAACCTCTCAGCACACTCTCTTTCCAAAACACTTAATGTAGGTGATTTTTAACACCAAATAGAGAAACTACATTACTTGCTGGATCTTTTCAGTGATCTCAGTGCTAGACTAAAATGATCTGAAGCAGCTCTCTGAACATCCAACCCACATCAAGGGCAAAACACTAGTTATAGTGATCACTAACCTCCCAAATATTGAATGCTGCAAACTTCTGGAAGTGTAGTACTCTGATCAGTTTCTTATTATGTCCAACATCCACCTGCACATAAATCTGAGCACCGTAATATTACCCTTAAAGAAGCACTTAGAGTACCTTTTGCTAACCTACTCCAAACTCCTAAAACAGACTTCCAGATATTAAAAAATCCATAGAAGTAAACTCAATATTTGAAGAAATGCAAAAAGGGTATATGATTTATGATTAGCAATATCATCCTCTTAAAACTAATCAAAAAGAGCCTGTCAAATCAGAAAAATCTTAAGTAAACTAATGATGTATTGAGCAAGAGCAAAAGGGTCTATAAAATGGAAAGAACATGGGATTCAAATAAACATCTGATTGCTTTCAACACTGAAGGCAACCATAAAAAACATGAACAATTAAGAGAAATATATCTTGTCCACCAAATGCAAGATTAATCAAGATCATGAACGCCCTAAATACACTTAAAACTCTTTAAATTGTAAAATTGAACAACAAGCCCAATGAATAAATCTATTAAATCCTCAGTTAAATGTCATAAGTTCCAAATTATCATTCTCAATAATCGTTCCTCCGTCATGCAACCTATACAATCAGCAACAGTTTAGACAGAGCGCCATGTATTCTCCTCCCTGCAATTTCTCATCTGAACTGGGATAACGTCCTCCCCATACAGAAGAAGAATTGCCAAAGATAGAAGCTAACTTTACAACCTGATGATATGGTTCCTGCCACAATAAATAAAAAGAGCTGTAGTATCTTCTGCAAGATGTGATGTCAACTAATCAACCTTTGTCTCTCAATTTGCCTTTCCCCAGATTCTCTTAAACTGAGCTTAATCACTTCCTTAATAAAGGTTTATGCAAATCAACCTGTAACACACCTCCTTTGGCAAAACAATGTGTTAAAGCATGTTGTTACATTACAGAACAGCTTTCTTGTTTGGCAGGAACAATATACTCATAGTACATTATCAATGATCTTTCTACCAATGATAGAGCACTGGAACAAACACATTGACAATATGGATATCATTCACTGCATTCTGAACAATGGTTATGCATATCTCCTTGTCCTTCTAGACCTTCTGGCACCCTTCAGTATGGTCAGTAGAGAGAGTCAGGGCAGTGTTCTAGGATGCTTCGCCTTATTTTTCTTTAATCATGAACAACCGAATATAGCAGGAGGTCATCCTCTAGCCTGGTACTAATAACTTGTGGTCCCTAGAGTTGCAGGACTCTTAGCCCCTGTATAATGGATAGATATAAGTTCTGGAAACTACTAGTGTTCTGGGAAACTCTCAAAGCATTGAACAAAAGGGTTTCTCTTTCCATTCCTTGCATATAAATAGCATTGTAAAACTGGGGACAGCTACATCTTGTAGTGGCTGTGTGTACACCATGCCTTGCCAACATTTTGCACTTGCTATTTTGTATGCCTTGGGTTACTGCTCTGTTAGGGATTCGAGAGGGTAGCTCAAATTGGTCTCCTTCATCACTTTGCTGGCCATTTGTGTCTTACAACCAGTAGGCATTTCTGTCAGATCTTGCGCGACTTGGTAAAATACCCTTTGTTAAGTAGGTTGTGACTTCTCATTTTGAATAATGGCTTCAGTTCCTGATATGGTCTTTGTTACTGACCTATGAGTTACAATTAGTTCAGTGGTGTTTGTGTCTGATCTAGCTTTGTGTTCTGGTTCTAGACAATTTTCTATTATGTCATGCTTTGTGAGATGCTTACTGGCCCTACAAATGTCAGCAGTTAATTGTTTTTGTCAGGTGTGTTGAACTAATTACCTGGGACCACCTTCAGATAGTCCTCTATCCAGATAGGACTTTGCAGCACATGCATAAGATGCACACACCTGAAAACACAACTTTTTGATTCATCAAATCTTTTTAATATTTAAGAAAATTAAAGTGTAAACACCTAATATTGACAGACAATATTTAATATACACAACAAAATACATACAAATATATTCACAATGGTGACATAAAATGGTGATAGATTGTGAAAATACACATCAAATACTCCACAAATATTTGACAGAAAGACAAAAGCATAAAAAATGAAATCATATTCCTTCTAGTATTACTAGCACCCATAAAAGGCCCTAACAAGACTTCTTCGACTCTATTGATCTTGCTAGGCTGAGAACATGCTAGTGGTTCAACATCAATGTTTCGACCCCTATCAAAGTGTGTGTTTCATAAACATCACAGTGGGGTCTTCTTCAGGACAATAGACTGTTGTGTATGCCCTGTTTGAAAGGGAAAAGAAAAAGAACGGCTATTTACAAATCTCAGTGTGTGCATTGAAAAAGAAAAATCATGAAGAGGTGTCTATGACTGAGCTCACCTTGTGAATTGTATCTAAGGATAACCATGTATTCCAGAAAAAATGATTTGTAACTCTGGTGTTTCAGCCGATAATGAATACGTAGCTGGAAAGATAATTCCTCCCGGACACATTTGCATAGAAGAGGGCTCATCCAAAATCAGTAAATAGATTACATTGGTAAGATATAGCGGGCCGGTCGCATTCGCAAGAGACCCGCCACCATGAATGTGAAGTCAGAGATATGCAAATTGGTCAATAGAGCCGAGGTGCTAACGGAATAGTAATAGAAAATCAGTGACCTTTGTGAGTTTACCTCCACCGAGTGGTAAAAAACCAACTCACCGCCGGCACTCATGCTCGGAGAAATCAGCTACTAATCGCCCAATATTCCTTGGATTTGCACCACGGACAAGGCGTCTAGAGATCGGCCTGGACCAGTCTAGGTTCTATTTTACCCACAAATGTCAGTATACATCAATCACCAGTATGTATTTGAGGAGCACAACCCTTTGACACTGAATGGCAGTGTCAAACACGCTCAAAGTCCTAAGGCTAGCACCTAGATCAGCAGAAAACTGGAAAGGAGAAAAGCATAAAGTCGAAAGCAAGCACCCTAGCACTTTGGATGGAAGCCATGATGTCAGGCACTGTCGATCTGGAGGTTAAAGACCATCTCAGCTCCCAACTCAGGTCTCCCAACACCCCACTGACACCACACATTCTGGATTGAAAGCTAGCAAAAGTCCCCTGGTTGCAAGCATGGGTCCATCAGACTCTGCAAGCTTCCCCCCCCTCACTCCTCACGTCCTTGCACCTCAGGTGGCTACTGATCTTTACTAGCACACTCCTCTGCACAGTGTGACAACTGTGAATGTCAGAACAGTCCTGGTCCCAACCAACGATCACTTCCACCCGTTTCAGCCACATCCTGCATGGTCCTTATGATCTCGTGGAAATCCTTTGTGTCCCTGGGATCTCATGGACAAGAGGCCAGCACACCGACCTTGGAGAGAACTTAGGGACCCGTGTCACACAACAGTTGCTACTTAGCTGCAGGCCGGCAACGTCCAGTCAAAATCCACCAATTGATAGTTCCCTACAAGAAGCACGACCAGCTCCAGGCCAGCACAAGTCTGCGGATAATCCAGTTGCAGTCCCTCCTTCCCTAATGTTTCCTGGTGTTGATGCCTCTGCATCAAACCAACATAGTAAGAACCGTCCCAGAAAGTCCCCTCAGAGTCAGAGGTCCACAGTTTCCCATGAGCCACTAGTTTATGGCCTTCTATCAGGAATGCCCAGATGTACCTGTCCTCCCACGACCCAGATGTGAATTGGAGACAAGCCGGCAGGCACACAGAGCAATGAGCATCGAAATGCCCACATTCTCGAATGTACATTTCCACATACATAATGTCGGATCCATTTGCACTGCCGGTGAGGATTTCCCATTACGAACTCATTGATATCGAACACTATACTGCTAATATTCTGTACGTTGGAAATACTGCTCAATTGCCTTTCCCCCCCATGATAATCCAATGCGAGAAGCTGGCCCTGTTGTACTGAACACACCATCTGGTAGCAGTCATGCCCCTTGCATGTAACGCACCAGCGCCCTACCTCTTTCTAACACCACACCCTGTCACCACAGAAAAGTCAGATATAGTAAGAGACATGCAGAACCTTGGCACATAGCTTTTTAAATGCCAAGCTGAGCAACAGTAACCTGTGTACACAGACCCCACCAGGGCGAACCTGTGGCACGATTGATGAGCTACCTCCGTGGATGGCACAACCATTGCTGTGGGCCGACGGAGGAGCATTCAATCAATCAATCAATTTATCAATCAATCAGGGGTCTGTAAAGCTTGCTACTCACCCGTGAGAGTCTCAAGCCGGGAGCACGTATCTTGTGTATATTTTAGATATTTGAGTGTCACATTACCTTGTATTTTTATTACTCAACCCTGCTCCCTTCAAGCACTTGGTTGGAAACTTAAATTCGACCAGAATACCCCGCACAGCGGATCGAGCGCTGCCGCGGTAGTTGAATCGGGACACTCTTGGCGCCATCTCTGGCGCTTGCCGTGGCCATGCCCCTTTTTCGAGGACACGCCCCCTCTGAGCCCTTTAAAAGGCGCTGACTACTAACGTCGGGCAGATCGACTGTTCTCCTGAGGCGGAAAGCCGGGAGCACGTATCTTGTGTATATTTTAGATATTTGAGTGTCACATTACCTTGTATTTTTATTACTCAACCCTGCTCCCTTCAAGCACTTGGTTGGAAACTTAAATTCGCCCAGAATACGCCGCACAGCGGATCGAGCGCTGCCGCGGTAGTTGAACCGGGACACTCTTGGCGCCATCTCCGACGCTTGCCGTGGCCACGCCCCTTTTTCGAGGCCACGCCCCCTCTGAGCCCTTTAAAAGGCGCTGACTACTAACGCCGGGCAGATCGACTGTTTCTCCTGAGGCGGAAAGCCGGGAGCACGTATCTTGTGTATATTTTAGATATTTGAGTGTCACATTACCTTGTATTTTTATTACTCAACCCTGCTCCCTTCAAGCACTTGGTTGGAAACTTAAATTCGCCCAGAATACGCCGCGCAGCGGATCGAGCGCTGCCGCGGTAGTTGAACCGGGACACTCTTGGCGCTATCTCCGGCGCTTGCAGTGGCCACGCCGCTTTTTCGAGGCCACGCCCCCTCCGAGCCCTTTAAAAGGCGCTGACTACTAACACCGGGCAGATCGACTGTTCTCCTGAGGCGGAAAGCCGGGAGCACGTATCTTGTGTATATTTTAGATATTTGAGTGTCACATTACCTTGTATTTTTATTACTCAACCCTGATCCCTTCAAGCACTTGGTTGGAAACTTAAATTCGCCCAGAATACGCCGCGCAGGGGATCGAGCGCTGCCGCGGTAGTTGAACCGGGACACTCTTGGCGCCATCTCCGACGCTTGCCGTGGCCACGCCCCTTTTTTGAGGCCATGCCCCTTTCCATCCCTGCCCCCTCCCCATAAATCATGTGTCGTTTTCGGATGCGCAACGGACGAGCGCAGCGGGAGCGCCGAAGGCGCGCCTAAGGCAAGCCCGTCTGCACCCGTCCGCGCCAAGGTAGTGCCTGGTGCCAGCTATGCTGATTGTCTCGTTCCAACAGACCCTAGCACGCTCCCCTCTGGCCCCCCATACTCTAGAGAGATGCTACTACAACTGGGTAAGTTATATGCTGACAAAGGTACCTTTACTTTGTTTCATACGGCTTTGCCACAAACTGATTTCCTGGCAAACAATCTGTTAAAATGTGGGCTTTTGAACGTTAGGTCCCTGCCCAGACACAGTATCGAGATCCAACTACTTATTGATTCTCACGAACTAGACGTCCTCTTTATGACGGAAACTTGGTCTCGTCCTGACTGCCTGGTTGATCCGGGCTTTACCTGTCCTCCTGGGTTTAAATTCCTATACACCCCTAGGGCTAATGGTAGAGGAGGGGGGTTGGTGTGACTTTTAATGCAGCCTGCAATATCAAGACTTTTTGCTCTAGACCCGATCGAAGGTACTGAACTCCAAGGACTATCAATTCAGACTCAGTCCGGGAACATTGTTACCGGGATAGTCTGTTATCGTCCACCAGGTGCTTTCAGCCATCAGCATCAACAGGCACTCTGGGCCACCTTAACCAACATTGCACTTTCGCATCACAAACTGTTCATTCTGGGTGATTTCAATCTTTGGCAGAACGGCGTCCTCGACTCCGGCCTCCGCAACCTAGTCAACTCTTACGAAAGCCTTGGACTTTCCCAGCTGGTCACGGGAGCAACTCACAGGGGCGGACACCTTCTAGACCTATTGTTTGCAGGTCCCCAGTTAGTAGCAATGGGAGAAACTCTACCCATGGTCTGGACAGACCACTCACTCATTAAGTTCTTTTTAGACCTAAAAGGGGACTACTCTAAAGCTCTTGGATTGACCAACAAAATCAAGTGCAGAGATTGGAAAGCCCTTACTCATCTACATTCTTTAGGGGAAGTGTTCCAACTAGACCAATTCTTTGACGATGAAAAACAGGTAGATGACAATTACTCCTCTCTCTGTTCTAGGATTACTACTATCCTGGATGTTCATGCTCCTCTAAAAACTCGCAACTGTAAGGGCACCAATTCCGCGCCCTGGTTCAATGACCGCTTAAAAGATCTGAAGCAGAGCTGTAAACAGGCAGAGAGAATGTGGAGACGAAATTACACTGAAACTGCTAAAGAACTCTGGAAAAATAAAGTTCGGGAATATAAGAACTTGATTAAAAAATCAAAAGCCGATCACTACTCCTCCTTGATCTGCAACTCCCCCAACAGCTCCAGAAACATCTTTAATATATTGAATAGTGTCACCAACCCGCAATGTGTCAAAAACACCATTGTCCCGTCTCAAGACCTTTGTGAGAATCTTGCTGCTTTCTTCAAAGATAAAATTGAACTTATCATTAAGGACCTAGATGTCTCACGTGACCCTATCCCTCCCCCCGATCTTAGTCCGAGACCCCCAGCGAACCAGCCAGCAGTGCCACCCTTGGCCTTAAATGATCTTCTACTTGAGTTTCCATCTATCACGTATGAGGCCTTCTGTAAACTAGCCAGAACGATTTCCTCTGGATCTCCTTTAGACCCCGCTCCACATAAAATATGGAAGGAATTTGAGTCGGAACTCTTTCCTACCCTTCACTTAATTTGTAATCAATCACTTAAAACCGGAACTGTTCCTGCTCAGTGGAAGCGGGTATTAGTATCCCCTCTGTTAAAAAAGCCCTCTCTTGACCCTGACTGCTCTAAGAACTACCGTCCCATATCTCTGCTGCCCTTCCCAGCCAAAATTGTCGAAAGCTGGGTTAGTAACACCCTCTCTACCCATTTGGAACGTCATCATCTTCTTGACGTGGATCAATTTGGTCTCCGTCCCACCCACGGAACCGAGACCGCCTTAATCACCGCTATGGACGAGCTTCAGAGGCGTGCAGACAGAAGGCAGGCAGCGTTTCTTATCCTGCTTGACATGTCTGCCGCCTTTGACACTGTGAACCACGACATTCTGTTGAAGCGGCTGTTTGAGGTGGGAATAAGAGGTTCCGCAGTACAGTGGTTCCACTCGTTTCTGCAGGATAGACAGCAAGCGGTGTCCATTCCCCCTTTTCAGTCGGTGTTTACTCTGGTCTCACATGGGGTCCCCCGGGGCTCTGCAATTAGTCCAATTCTTTTTAATCTGTACCTTAGACCGCTGATCACGCTAATTAAAAACTATAATATCAAAATTATCAACTACGCCGATGACACGCAGTTGATCCTCTCCCTGGAGGGAGAAGACTCCACCTCCATTGAGACTTTTCACAACTGTTTGCGTGACACCACTCGCTGGCTAAAAAACAACTCCCTCCAGTTTAACGCAGGAAAAACGGAGGTACTTTTTAGCTCTGGTACTAAGATTCCTCGACCTTTTCCAGACAACTTCTGGCCCCCTGAATCTGGGACCACAGTTCGTCCAGTAGCTACAATTCGCAACCTTGGGGTTGTGCTGAATCAGAGACTTAGTATGGAGACGCACATCCAAAAGACCACTGCTTGTTGCTTTGCCATCCTCCGCTCCTTAAGGAAGGTACTGCCTCTCCTCCCCATTCATGCACGTGCCCAAGTGGTACGTTGCACCATCCTTAGTCGACTAGACTATTGTAACGCCCTGCTGCTAGAATCCCCTGGGTTCCTGCTAGATAGACTCCAAAGAGTTCAATCAGCAGCTGCAAAATTGGCATTGGGGCTTCCTAGAAGAGCAAATGGAGCCTCCTCATTGAGCAAACTCCACTGGCTACCGGTGAGGCAGAGGGTACAATTCAAAGCCCTATGCATAGTGTTTAGGGCGTTACATGCAATTGGTCCTGCCTCCCTTCAATCTAAATTTGCCTGGTATACCCCAGCTAGACAGCTTCGCTCTTCTGAAGCCAAGCTGGCAGTGGTTCCCAGATTTAAAAAGAACAGATCCGGAGGCAGATCCTTCGACGTGGCAGCTGCCAAGCTTTGGAACAGGCTTCCAGCAGAAATTAGACACATTTCTGAATTCCTGCCCTTCAGGAAAAGGATTAAAACCTGGCTCTTTCCCTCGACAACTGTCCATTAATCTCTCTTCCCCGTTGTTTCTGACCTCCCTGCCCCATCAGATTCAGTCAGCGCCAGGATGCCTGCCATGGTGACAGTGCGCTTAATAAATGCTTAAAATAAAATAAATAAGGCGCTGGGGGGAGGGGAAGCAGCTTCGGATCAGTCAAAGAGCCAGGTCTTGAGGTCCTTTCTGAATCTGTGCAGGGTTGGGGAGCTTCTGATGTTCACATGGAGCTGGTTCCAGGTCTTGGCTGCGATGTAGGAGAAAGCTCTCCCGCCGGTTCTATTTCTGCAGATGTGGGAGACTCTGCCAGGGTGAGGTCGGTGGAGCGGAGGTTCCTCTTGGGTACGTGGAAGGATATTCTCTTGTTGAGGTATTTGGTTCCGATGCTGTTGAGGGACTCGTAGGCGTGGGTGAGGAATTTGAAGGTGAAATTGATTTTTTGCTCAAGACCCTGGCAGAGGCGCACCCGCTGATGCTTACTTCATGGACCATAATGCTTTGGGGCAACACGCTGATAGGACAAGCAGTGTGCGACCAATTGGACTTTCTTTTGTATTCAAGCTCCCTTGAGCTGGTGGGGCTGACGAGCCCGGGTTACGCACCTGCGTGCCACGAGTGGTACCGGACCTGAGGATATTTTTTGGCAGCCAACGCAGCACCCCTACATATATGCCTATTCCCTGCTGACGAGAGGTAACAACCTCGAAACACGTGTCCAGGGATGGCCAACGCGACAGTAATTTTTTGCTCAAGACCCTGGCAGAGGCGCACCCGCTGATGCTTACTTCATGGACCACAATGCTTTGGGGCAACACGCTGATAGGACAAGCAGTGTGAGACCAATTGGACTTTCTTCTTGACGGGGAGCCAGTGCAGGCATCGTAGGTGTTGGGTCTCGTGCTGGTGAAGTGGTTTCCAGAGGACAAGTCTGGCTGCGGCATTCTAGATGGTTTGGAGTTTGTGTAGAAGATTCCAGTTGATTCTGGCGTAGGGGGTGTTGCCGTAGTCCAGTCTGCTGGTTATGAGTGTGTGGGTGACGGTTCTTCTGCAGTCGGGGGGGGGGTCCATTTGAAGGTCTTACGGAGGATGCGAAGGCAGTTGAAACTAGTGGAAGCGACGGCGTTGATCTGGCGCTTCATGGAGAGGGAGGAGTCGAGGATGATGCCAAGGTTCTGAGCGTGGTTAGTAGGGGTGGGTGGGTTCCAGAGGGTGGAGGGCCACCAGGTCTTGTCCCAAGCGGGGGTGCAGGGTCCGAGGATGAGGTCCTCGGTCTTCTCTGAGTTGAGGTTCAAGCAGCTGATTTTCATCTGCTTCATTCCTTCCTGGAAGCAGAGTCTGGTGTCTTCGGGATTCTTCATGAGCTAGAGGATGAGCTGGGTGTCATCGGCGTAGGATACGATGCTGAGGCCATGCTGTCTGACGATGGCGGCGAGAGGGGCCATGTAGATATTGAAGAGCGTGGGGCTGAGTGAAGATCCCTGGGGTACTCTGCAGTTGATTTCCGTGGGTTCTGAGAGGAAGGGAGGGAGTCGAGTCCTCTGGGTTCTGCCGGAGAGGAAGGATTAGATCCAGTCGAGAGTGGTTCCTTGTATCCCTGCGTCATGGAGCCTGGCTGCAAGCGTGCGATGTGAGACGGTGTTGAAGGCAGCAGAGAGGTCAAGAAGGATAAGGTGGCCCTGATCTAGTAGCATGCGGATGTCGTATGTGGCGGTGAGGAGGGCGGTCTCGGTGCTGTGGGGGCTGCGGAATCCAGACTGGGAGGCGTCTGGGAAGGAGTTCTCGTCAAAGAATGCTGTTAGCTGGGCGTTCACAAGTCTCTCGGAGACTTTGGCTGCGAAAGGGAGGAGAGAGATGGGCCGGTAGTTTTTCAGGTCTGTAGGGTCGGCCATGGGTTTCTTGAGGAGAGGTTTCACCTCCGCCCATTTCCAGAAATCTGGGCAGATGCCGGATCTGATGGAGGTGTTGATCGTGTGTCCAAGTTTGGTTGCGATGGCAGCAGCTGACATGTGTAAATGTGTGGTGGGCAGGGTTCCTTTTGGGCTCCTGAGTGATTTTTCCTAATGGTAGTTGTGATGAGTTTGATGGTCGCGAGATTCCAGGACGTGATGGTTGGCTGATCAGCGGAGGGAGGTGGTGTCCGGTTCTGGTTCACTGAAGTTGTCGTAGAGGACCTTGATCTTCAGATGGAAGTAAGAGCTGAGCTTAACTCAGAGTTCCTGGGAAGGTGTGACGTCCGTGGCTTCGCAGGTGGGCTTTGCACACTGCTGTATGACGTTGAACAGTTCCTCGACATTGTCAGTGTTGCTATGGACTTTGTCTCTTATGAAGGTCCGTTTGGGGTCTCTTATGCGCTGGTGGTATTCCTTGTGGTCATTCCGTGCTTCTGTGGTTTTCTGGTTCCACCAAGTTTTCTCTAGGTTTCTGCATGGCAGTCTGGCTTCTTGAAGTTCTGTGGTGAACCAGGCGGCCTTCAGAGGGAGTGGTTTGGTGGCGGAGGGGTACCAGCTTGTCGGCGCAGCAGGAGACCCAGCGGTGAATTTCCCTAGCTGTGGAGTTGGTGTTGGTCGTGGCGCTGAGGGATCTTGGCCGAGTGTGGTGATGAGGTGCTCCTCTGTTACCTTGTTCCAGTTACGTTGTGGCGGGTGCAGGGCGTGCTTGGGTGCGGTTGTGGTGTTGAGAGTGAAGTGGACGCAGTGGTGGTCAGTCCACATGGGCTGGATGGTGTGGCTGAAGCGGATGTTTGTTCCTCCCGCGAAGATGGGGTCGAGGGTGTGACCTGCTCTGTGGGTGGTCGTGTTGATGAGCTGTTTCAATCCTAGGTTGGCGAGGTTGTGGAGGAGAGTGGTGGAGTCTGGGTCGTTTCTGTTTTCGAGGTGGAAGTTCAGGTCCCTGAGTAGAATGTAGACTGTGGAGGTGATTTTTTATGCAAAGGTATCTACCCAGGCAGACAATTAGGAACAAGCAATGGCTATTGAAAGAAACATATGTTCATGGACAACTCATTAAAAAAGCAATGGACTGTAGTGATATCAAAAGGGTTGATTTTTAATATAATTATATAAAAAATATAAATGTGGATACATCTGATTCAATAAAAAGATAATTGCATGATATAGATAAACATGGATTATTCGAACAATATATATCAAACAAACATATCAGTATACATAAAAATTGATTTAGAAGACTTTTTCTTAAAAATAATTTCTCCAATGTAGGAAGTATATAAGGCTGTAAGTCTACGCGTTTCGACAAAAACATTTGTCTTCCTCAGGACAGTTCGATATCAGCCATTATTTCTAAAATAGAGAAGTTATAGGTTATTAAGTACGCGGTAGATGGGGCGGGTAAGGCACCTCTCCTTTTACTACTGGAGACGGTATGTGATGGCTGTTTAAACAGTAATCACTGCTGACTTCCTACCTCTGCCCACAAATACTCTTCACGCTTTTTAAAAAAATATATATATAAAGGACAGAATTCCTCGTTGTTTTCTTTAAAAGAGCGATGTTTCCATTTAGACTTTTGACCAGTGATTAGAAGGACGCTGGCTAAAGTCCAACAATGGTATGTGTTTCCTTTGTTGTTCTCTCAAATGGGCTGCTCCATCTCGTACATCAACTGTTGTGCAATGCTATTTGAGAGGTGAAAGGTGACAGACGCCGAGCTGTAAAACGCAGGCTCCCTCCGTTCCGCTTGTTTTATGAAAGATGGAAATGAGTCAAAATGGTTGCAGGTTCCAAATAAACACCTGTCTTACACTGATCACTGGAGCACGAGCAAGGCGGTAAGCAAGGTGATTTTCAACTCCGCTAGCGTTCCCATAGGCGGCTTAGGGTAGATGACAGAAGCCGGCGTTTGAGACGCAGATCTCACAGTAGTTCTGTCCTCTTCAGCGGTACGTGCAGGAAACACTGTGGAGGTGATGGCGTGGGGTGCGGCGAGCTCGGCGATGGTAGTGGTGGGCTGGGTGTGAGGTCCTGGTGGTCTGTAGATGAGGGTGTCGCGCAGCGTGGTCCTAGATCTGGAGGTGGAGGTGTTCTGTGTTGGAGTGGGGGGTCACTCATGCTGGATGTGGAGAGTTGGGGGGGAGGTCTTGTGTGCAATGACGAGTCCTCCTCGGCGGTGCAGGCGGTCTTTTCTCTGGATCTTGTAGCCATCGGGCATGGCCGTGGCAATGTCGGGGCCGGAGGTGGTGTTGGTCCAGGTTTCCGTGAAGAAGTCGACATCGGGCGATAGGGTGTCAATCAGGTCCCAAATTTCGATGGAGTGTCGGTGCAGGGAGTGCACGTTGAGGAGGATACAAGTCAGGGTTTCAGTTGTGTGTGCAGCAGGCGGTCCTTCAGCGGTTGGGGGAGCTTTGTTGATGGTTAAGGATCTGCGGCAGGGTCTGCACGAGAACTGCCCGTGGGTGGTGGTTGGCGAGGATGTTGCGCAGTCAGCGTGTCTTCCGGGAATGAGTGCGTGGTTGAGTCGTAGCGGTGGGGTCTGGGAGAACTAAGGTTCCTGGCTCTGGTCATGGACGGGTCGCGGATGGGTGCAGACGGGCTTGCCTTAGGCGCGCCTGCGCAGTGGTCGCCATATGTAGGAAGGGTGGGAGCATGCTGGATCTGGGGGCGGGGTCACAGGGCAGCATTAGCAGGAAGAAACTGACCAGCTGACGTGGGGAAAAAAACAAAACAGAACACACACAGGATACCATGGATACAGAGGCAAACAGAGAATACATAAATTACAGAGGCAAACAGTGAGGAGCATAAATGAGGAACAGGGCAAAAATACCTAACAAAACGGACGAACTGCAGGCAAGGTGAAACTTGCGGTGAAAGGACAAGCTGCCGGCTTGAACCCTGCTCAGGAGAGGCTCAGTGCTGGAGCAGACTCTCTGGAAGGCGGAGCTGCTGGGGAGAATGCTCGCCTTGAACCAAGGGTCAAGGTTTCATTCAAGATACATGTCCTGGGCAATAAATATATATGCCCTGGGTATATGTCTTACCCCTAGCCAAGGAACTTACAACTAACTTGATTCAGCCAATCATGCATACACCAATCACCAGTATGTATTAGAGGAGCACAGCCCTGTGGCACTGAATGGCAGTGTCAAACACGCTCAAAGTCCTAAGGCTAGCACCTAGATCAGCAGAAAGCTGGAAAGGACAAAAGCATAAAGTCGAAGGCAAGCACCCTAGAAAGGGCCACTTTCAGCAGGAGCAAATAGGAACATGATGTTTACACTCAATTGAATTGTAATTTAAAACCCTCTTTAATGGTAAAGTTAGACTTTGCGTCCCAATTTTGAAACTGTCCCTTTTAGAAAGTTGATATTTTCTTGTCCTATTTGGTGTCTGCTGCCTGGGTCCTGGGCCACATAACTGTGAATAGTTTGACAGTTGGCCTTTATTTATTCCTCCCAGACAGTGGAAAAAAAGTGTGACTGGGTGTTGGCAGGATGGGACATCCTGGTAGGATGGTTTGGGTTGAACTGTTCCATGCCCCACTTAGATTTCAAAGGGCTGCCTTCAACACAGCCACACAAAGGAATCTAACACTAGCCTGTGTCACCCTCAACTACTTGGAGCATGGAGGGGGAAGGAAGGAGTTTG
Source organism: Lissotriton helveticus (assembly GCF_964261635.1). NCBI lineage: Eukaryota > Metazoa > Chordata > Amphibia > Caudata > Salamandridae > Lissotriton > Lissotriton helveticus. The sequence goes on along the minus strand of NC_136071.1, from coordinate 889,047,127 downwards.
CCAGAACCAGAGGGACAGGGAGCTCCTCCCCTACTTCAAAGGGAGGCAACAGCTATAAATATTGGACCTCTTGAACCACTGATCAGATCACTTTTGGACTGATAAAAGACTCAGAAGAAGGATTGCCCTGATGCTGGTGTGACTGCCCTGCTGCCTGAGAAAAGAAGCATTAGCCTGCTCCTTGAACCCAGAACCACCAGAGTAGCTCTAAGGGCTAGCTGTCTCATGTTCTGACCTAGAGGGCTGTCCTGCATGTGCCGAGCTAACCAGACTCAACTGGACCTGATTGTATTCTGTTTCTGGCCTCTGCTGAAGAGAGTCCTGATCCCATGAGGTGCCCCCCAGATCCTAGACTGGCATCAGAGTGCATGCCTCCTTGCCTCACTGAAGGTTCCCTCAAAACTGGCTTGAAGCCATGCAAAGCCTCATCACACAGCTGAGAGCTTCATCAGAACCGACACTGAGCAACGCAGTGTGTAAGACTAAACGTACACATGTAGATTTACTCGTGTAAGTTTACCTTTATAAAGAGCCCCCCTTGTTTATATCCGCCAACATATAACTGAAGATATGGAGCTCACCAGAGAATTTGAGCCCACCGGGGATGTAGACTGGAATTTCTACTTGCATATCTTAATGGGTGCCATTTCATAATTGGTTTAGGTGTTGCTACAGGCAGCTTTAGCTGAATGAGAGACCTTGTGCTACTAATACTTTTAAAAAGTACACATATGACCAGAGGCGCAACTAGAGCCACATTTCGGGGGGAGGCAAAGAAAAAATTTCGGGGGGGCTGAAACTTTAACCGCATGCGCGCTAGCGGTTTTCCCGCTGCGCGCTGCGTTTTAAAAAAACCCGCGTTACGTGACGAGCTCAGCTCGTCATCCGCGTAGCGCAGGTTACGCCCATGACGAGCTGAGCTCGTCATCCGCCCCTAAGGGGTTAAGCAGTAGGTAGAGTGGCGCTGCAGGGGCTCTTAGAAGGGGTGAAACATCAACAAAGCCTCTTTAACATGCACATGGTCTTTTAAAGACCTGTGAAGTGCTCGGATGCGCCTGCGTGTGTGCCCGGGAGCTGTCTGAGCCTGGGCTGCCACACACGATTGGGGGGGCTGAAGCCCTTTGATTCCAATGGGTGTTGCGCGCCTGTATATGACATAGTGAAGAGAGAGTGGCCTTTGAGTCAGCACTTTCAGCCATTAGCTATCATGCTTTTAAAGGTTTGCATTTGCTTGGATGGTCTATCCATCAATCCCATGGCATTTTGTGGAAAGTTACATTGTCCCATTAGTGTTTGGTTTTGGTCTTGGAACACCAAGAAGCAGTCCTGCTTACCTCTGCTACTATTCTTGGCAATTATTGTTCTTTGGTGCTGTCAGTTTCCCTCTGTTTCCTTACTTTTGTTTTTCTTGCTGCCTTTCTCACTCTGTGCTATCAATTTCCTTCTCCCATTTTCCCCCACTCCCCTCCTTCATTGCTTTCTTGTTGTTCATTGTTGTTCTTTGCTCTTTCATGTCCCATTTCCCAGCAGAGTTGTCAGAATTTACCTCTGCTTATCGGCGCAGAAACCCAGTAGACTCATCAGATGCAGAGTTGCCTTGGGCGTCTTGTAGAGTATTAATCGCAGATGACACTGGGTGGATGTATGGCTCCCATGAGATTGCAGCAAACATATTTTATGGCATCACACCCATTAAAACTCACTTATATACCCACATATACACACACACGAACACACAAACACTTTTTCATGTACACTCCTTAGCACTCAAACCCCAGAACTGTTTTCTTTGCCGCGGAATGTGAATGCCCACAGTTCTTTTTAAAAAAGTATGAAACCTATTGTTTTTTCCAATGCTTGTTTTAGTACGTCAGGGACATCCTGGTAGGTGTCTGCTGCTGATCTTGGAATATAACATATGTGGTATCTTGTCACAAGAAGACCAAGCTATAGCTCAACCCCTAGCCTTGCCCTAGGTGTGAGTGTTGCTGCGCCAACAGCATCCCCATTTTGCTAGTACAGTCCGCTGTGTTCCCTGCTCCCATAATTTTTCGGTGGAGTGTCTGTTACCCGCCCTATAGCCTTCTTAGCCATACAGGTAGGCTTTAGTGATGATCTCCCAGGGCAGGGCAGACTTATGTCTCCTGGCCTCTGATGTCTTTGTGAACGTCATGAGGTTTACTGAGGTAGTTGATGCCTGTAGGAGGCTGTGATTGGTAGCCACTGTGTACACTTTGATTTAGATCAAAGAGAGTTCAACATTTCAAAGCTGGACGCTCCTAAAGGCCTGGCTCTCTCTAATGAGTCAGTTTAACAAAGCACCATTTCAGAAGAGTTCATGGTCTCCCTTGTGTAGGGCAATCTTTTGTTCCTAATTTGTTACACAGTTTAATTGGTTTATATAGATCTAGAAAACGGAATATTAAATTCACAAATAACATTTGACACAATTTTGCTCAAAAGGCGAATTTGTGAATTCTTTCAAACCTTTTTTTCTGAAAGCATGGGTAGAGTAACATTTGTCAACAAGCATACCGATTGCGCCGACTAGAACTATTGTATTTGAAGTGTCATGTTTTAAACCAATGTTATCACTCAACCACTCTCCTCTCTGTCAACAGAATCACATCACGTCTATTGAATCTGGCGAAACAAACTTGGAAGGAGCAGTAGGTAAAGTGGTTTTGAGGCATTTGCATTATTTAGCATCATTGCATTTTTTAAATAAGTTTGATTTTGCTGCATGTTTACAGAAAATATGTGTTTCTCTTCTACTGACAGGCCAGGCGGCTTCGGAAGAACTGATCAGAACAACCTTATCAGCTTTTGAAGCTATAACACAGCATCCAGTGTTGCTGACAGTTCACCGCTCCACAGTAAGCCTTGGCATCACATCAAACAACTCTCTCTTGCTTGTTGGAAACATTTCCTCCTTTTAAATATGATGGTTCCAAGTCATGCCTTTTATTTTGGAAACCAAGCGTGGGTTGGGTCATAACTTTTATTTTGGAAACCAAGTATTTCTTTATTGTTTTTACTGAAAATGAAACATTTTTGGCAGTGATAAAATAACGTTGTTGTAATTTAATAAAGTAGGAGGGCCTTGCTTCATAATAGCTTTTCTCCAGTACGCAACTGTGAACTCATAGGCAGCTAAGAGAGAACTAAGAATGTAATTTCACTTCTTGAATATGACATATTAAGATGATATAAACAAGATCTATACATAAAGTATCCAGTGTTGCAGAGACTGAGCGTTAACCGTAGAACTTCAGTTCATTAATGGCTTCCAATGATTTTTATCCCTGTGTTCTAAAGCAGGTAATGCCTACAATGCCTTCTACCCGTAGGTCCCGGATCTAACCAATTCTTAACTTGTTGGTACTAGTTTGACTCAGCAGACCAGAAACTGCTCCTGTAGCATGCCTGATAACATGCACCCGAGCATCAAATGTGAGCAGCTCTCATTTCTTGTATGTATGCACACTCTTACCAGTTCTATTTTTCCACCTATTAATATGGATGGAGTGGAATTTGCTTCTGTCTCTCTCAGCTACTCCCTCTGCAATATCCTTCCTTCATTTTTATGTATAATATAAGACAGGGCATGCATATTCTTTTGAGACATTTCCTACTGTACAGTGGACTTAGAGGATGCCCACTGTTTACCATTGGTTGCCTTCATTGTCAATTTCATTTGCTTGCTTCTTTATTCGTCTGTTTCCATAGACTTTCCTTCCTCTTCTTGTCATTGTTCCTCCCCTAGAGTGTGGATGAATTACTGTTCTTGCTTCTTCAGACACTACTTTTTTCTATTTGTTTAATTACTTTATGACAATGCATCTGTTTTCCAGAAATCTCCTTTATGTAAATCCCCCCCTTCGTGTCCCTTCCCCATTCTCCTCCTCATCCATTACCCTTCTGCCCACCTTTCATTGTCCATGTGCTTGCCCAAGCCACTCCCGCCCACCCTTCATTTTCCGTGTGCTTCCCCCAGCTCCTCCCGCCCACCCTTCACTGTCCGTTTGCTTGCCCTAGCCCCTCCCACCCCCCACTGTTGTCTGTGTTCTTTTCTCAGCTCCACCCATCCCTCCAGTATCCGTGTGTTTGCCCTAGCTCCTTCCGCCCACTCTCCACTGCCCATCTGCTTCCCATGCCCTTGGACCTGTCCACTACCCAAGCCATGTTCTCCTCTGCCGCCCTTCTCTTCCACCATCACTGCTTCTGTGTTACCTCAACCTACACTCCAATTTGCCGGGGTGAAAAAACTAATGAAGGAGAGGTTTGGAGGGTGAGGCAGGGAGTGGGTTGGGCGGTAAGGCAACATGGAGGGAGGGCCTGTACTAGAGAAGGACACAGGTAGGGGTGAGGACAGTTGAGAGGGGAGCACAAATAATAAAAGAAGCACTGTGAGTGCGTCATAGTGTTTAAAAAAAAAGTATTTTAGCCTTGCTGCATAGCATCCCGCTGCTGTACAGCATAGCTACAATTCATTGCCAATAAATCTCATAGACAAGACCTATTGGCTTTGCCAATGTCTTTTATTGTAGGATTTTGCTTTTTGTGGTCATCTGCTCTTCTAGTCCTTCAGGCTAAATAGGTGACACTGAAATGGTCTGCCATTACACTATACACAGCGTATCACAGACCGTTTGAATCAACTGGCCTGCATAAACTTTGCATCTCTTGTTTTGGAAACAGTCATCCAGTAAATATGCTCGATTTCATCACTTGGAAGAGGAGTCAAGAAGTGATCCCAGTGTATTTGCAAAAGGAGAGTATATAGAGCACCCTTCCTTTCAGTGGCATACCAAGACATTCTGTTCAGGGGCACTTCTTTCCTGTATGGGGGCCGTCCTCACTCATACTTTTCAAATGGAGCAAGAAGCTCCATGGAAGGAAGAACTAACAGATCACGCAATTGTTTTGCTTTTTTTAACTTGGTAATTGGATACTGTATTCAAGGACCATGAAAGGGTTGTCATGCGTCTTTCAGCCATGGACCCTTCTGGAACTAACCTACCTCTTGCTCTGGAAAGTCGGCTACTACAGAGGGTAGAGTCTCTCCATGCTTCTGGGCACAGTGATTCTGAGTTGTCATTGCTCCCTGGGTCTAGAGCCAGTCTCTACTTCAGCGGCTCTTGGGGTTGGTCAGTGGGGTGGAAATGAACTGTTGTTGTAGGCGCCTTATGTGTCAGTCAGAGCATGATATGGTCGAGCCATTTCCTAACTCTTCCTCCTTTGTGGTCAACCTTACTTCCCTCTTGGCGAAGGAGGCTCTTGGGAATGAAAACGTTGCTGATAGGTCAGCAGGTCAGTGAGTGAGGAGCACTCTAGTGACTGGATGCAAATAGTCTCACCTCAAGCACAAGAAACACAGAAAGAACCTGATATACCAGGACACCCTGGCTTCAGCTGACAATGCTCCTCAACTAGCCATCTGCAGGACTCTTGTTGGGTGCTTGCTCAAACTTGTGAGCATTACTGAAGCCAGGCCTACCTTTTTTTTTAAATAACTTTATTTATTGTTACATCCATGAACAAGTCAGTCAACTCTGTGTACAATGATGCATTTCCAGATTTATTACATATAACAACACTTACCATATTAACACAGTATGTTAGAAGTCAGGCGTACTTGACACTGCTTTCTTTACTTCCTAAACACTTCTTTAAAGGACATGTCCTCATTTTACACACTCCATTGTAGTCCTTAGCTCAGGGTCATTCCAGGTCTGTGCCCGTACCAGCAGTCTTATTTGCTGGTTATGCCATTGCTTCATACTTCTGTATTGGATTCCCACCTCAAAGTGGATGGGGACTCCATGGGGGCCAAACTCTAACACCCTTTATTTGATTGGCTCAGGAGCATCAGGAACTTTTGTTGACCCCTTTTACTGAGTTCCTCACACATCTTAGCATTAGCTTTACAGTCACCCATTCTCAGTTTAGCATTTTTCCTGGTTCCTCTGTGTTCAAACTAAAAGGCCAGGTAGGTGTTTCTGGCTGAACTCCATCAGCTTCCTGTGCCCCTGGGGCAGCTCTCCTTGTCTCTTGCAGCTCCTTTAGAGACCGTTTTCTCAGACTCTTCTGGCACTGCCAGGTCTCCTCTAGCTGCCCATGATAAATCCACTTCAAGATGCAACAGTAGGGCTATTGGAGTTGGGTGGGGTTTAAGTGGATATTTCTCAATTGCAGCATCCCTCACAGAGACCCCATTTAGGTAATGGGGCCCCAATACCAGTCTCCCTAGCTAAGTGGTACCAATCATTGCTGGTTACGTCCATAAGTCCATCGGGGCATTGCCAATGAAACCTTGGCTCTCCTGCCTAAGAATGAGGGTGTCTCTGGGGTGTTCGTGGCCTCACATTCCCCACACAAAAGACAGACTTTTCTCATTAAGTCTCAAGTTGGTGTTCAGACTCCGGTTTAGAAAAAATCTTTTTCTTTGCGATCTATCTCAAGGTTTTTGGATAATACCTATTGGGATTTCATTTGGACAAGTAGGCTAAATGCTTGGAGTCCCACAGTAAAAAGATGTGCATGTCCAGAGATTTCTGCCCCAGACAGATTCATGCAGGTGCCATTATAGTTAGCTACAGGCAACACATGTAGCACAAGTTTGACCGCCAACCCCCCTGGCTCCCAGAATATGCGCAGGTTGAATAACAGGTCACATTTAGCTTGGACAAAGACAGAGTGGAGCATAAACTGCTGATGGCCTGTGATATCATTGACACCACTTTGAGGACTGTGATCACTAGTGTTCCCATGTATAAGTAGGCATGGCTGCAGTCTTTTGTCTCTAAACCAGAGGCTTATGGAAATTTAATTGACTTCACATGTGAGGATGAAGAATGTATTCAATCCCTCCACAGCAAAGGCCAAATCATTGTGTCTCATTTTTATGTTATTCGTCTGCTTGCTATCCTCCCTGTATTTAGCCAACTGTTTACACTTTTCAAGGCCAGTGCCTTATTTTGCTCTCACTCCAAGCCTCTGACATCAATTTTGTAAGAGAATGGACATCATGGGATAGAACAAGCTCATCTTCCAGGCCACATTAGAGATTAGGATTTCCAAACGACTTCACTGATCCTGCTGTCTTCTATGGTACCATCTCAGGAGGCCCACCCCACCCCAAAGGGAGGGTAATTTTTCTACCACCATCACCACTGAACACAGACTACCTCAGATGCATTGTTCTTGCCAATGGTATGGAAGACCTATGTTTTGCAGCTTCTACAGCAATCTCCCCCCTGCCACCTCATGCCTGTGAGAGCATCTATAGTAAGAGAAGAGACTTTTATTTGTAGGTACAATACAACCAGTCCCAAGAGGGTTGGGATATTACTTTTAGGGGTTAGAGAGTTCCATGCAGCTCTGACTCTACAGTCTGATCCAGTACAACCCTGCTGTGGATCAAAAAGCTGACTCTGGACTAAATCCTGGCAGGTGTCCAGAACAACAATTTATCATGTTCAGTGGACCCTGGGGATTCTTAACTTCATGTACTCGTACAGCAAGAACAGAAGATGTACCTCTGCCTCATGTTGAGAACCATATCTACCAATGTTCCAAATGTTCTAGGATCTATCAGTCGCAAAAGATTTAAATGCGGTACAGTAGCACATAGTAGAGCTGAAAGTGGTTGTCTCTGAGAACTTTCAGACTGTACCTAGACCTAGCAGCATTCAGGATGCAACATGGGTATTTAAAGTTGAGTTGCTATTTATTCAGTTAATGTAGGGCTTTTTGCGTGAGCAGTGACAATGTGTATGTAAAACGTAGATCTGCACCACCATCTGTTTTAGTACTCCAGTTACATCTTACCTGCTGTAAATAGAGGAAATAATATTTACAGGGTTGAGTGCTGAGCAGAGAATAGTAAAAGGAAAAACGGTGACGTCAAACATGGTCAGGTGTTTTTACAATTGGCTCAGTTAACAGACCCAACACCCATGAAAGTCACTGTCCTAGAGAAAGTGTGGTTAGCCTGGAAGGGTGTTTTTAGCCAATCTCAGTGCCATGTTAACCAAAGGTGTAATTTTAAAAGAGTCGCGTTTAAGTTTGTTCCTTTTCTAAGATATGAGGGAGCTTTCAGGTTGTAAGGCTTCCACTGCTCAGCTGAATTGGTTGCACAGTACTGTCAGTGGTCGTTTACCCTCAATAGTGATGGACTTATAGCTACAATCAGCATTAGAAAATGTGTTCATACTGGCTCCAATAAGTACTCAGTGATCATAATAAGTGAGTCTGACTAGGAGAACTCTGTGGGCAAATTCACAAATATAATTGTGAGCATTTCCTCTGTTCTTTGGTGTGTTTATCAGGCTCCCTAGCTGATGATCTCTGATCATTCTCCACTAATAGCTGATGCACACCCCATTCCTCAGCCTTCCAACATCCCATTCAGCTAATCTATTCCTTGCCCTCAACTCTACCGTCTCTGACTTTGTTTCTACAACAGTTCTGCCTTCTCCAGCTAAAAAGACAAATACCACCACATCTCAAACAAGATAACAGCTATACCTTTATCAGACCTGAATTTCATGTTCTCCTGATGATCTTCTATTTTGTTTATTCACTTACATAGGTTTGGCTTTTAAACCCCATGTAAATCCTTTGGTCTTCAAAAAGCATTTTTGTTATGTGTGGTTGTAAAGCGCACTATCAACCGCTAGCGTATCCTGGTTCTGCACAGGTGTGTGTGTGCTTTGCCCTGCCTAGGGTAAGTTGGTTCACTGAAATGTCAGGTTTTCAGCTTCTTGCAGAATTGAAGATGAGAGGAAGAGGCTCTGATCTAAAGTGGGAGGTCGATCTATGCTTTGGGAGTGATTTGAGAGAATGCCTGTCTTCCTGATCTGGTTCTGGGTGGAATGTGTGCGAGTAGGAGTCCTTCTGATAGATACATCTGCCGTGTGGATTCCTCACCTTGTGAATATCCCCCTTGCGTCAGCAACGTTCGGAATTTTTCTTCGTAGCACGCCGGCGTGGACGACGTCACAGGAGCACGGCATCGCGCGCGACTCTGACTGACATCACCGACTCCTTATTAGACCCACGTCGGCGTGATGACGTCAGTTCCCTTTTTTCCGCGTCGTCGACGCTAACGGTTTCTGGGATCTTCTGCGATACTTAGTATCTTCGACTATTTTAGTGCTACTATTTCGTCTTTGAATTGTTCCTTCTTCGTCGAGAATGTCGTCGAGGAAGACAGGGTTCAAACAGTGTGGGTCATGCGCTCGCATGATGTCGATCACCGACCCACATGGTGATTGTTTATGGTGTCTTGAATCAGACCATGACGTTAAAAACTGTCGATCCTGCTTCAAGATGAATCCTAAAGCTTTGCGAGAACGTGAAGCTAAACTTCTTCTAGCAAAAGTAAAGGGAAGAGAAGCTGATAGATCATCGAGGTCGACGTTGAGACGCTCGAAGTCGAGACAGAAGTCGAGGTCGAGATCCAGAGCAAGGTCGAGGTCTAGAGAAAGATCGAGGTCCGGATCCAAGTCGGCTTTGGGTCATGCTTCGGGTTCCTCGAGGAAGAAGCACAAGAGGAGAAAACATAGCTTGAGACATCATTCTGGTAAAGACTCTTCGGATTCAAAGAAAAAGTCCCGAAGACATCATAAGGACTTCATTTCTCCTTCTCCTTTACGATCTCTTCAAGGTTCCCCGACTCCGGAGCAAGAACCTGATCCGGAATCACACCACTCTTCGGATCATGAGGTTGAAGAAGTTCCTCGAGCTCAGACTGGTTCTTAGGACCAGGGCTGCTTTTCTGCCTAAGGTGGTAACTCCTTCCATCTAGGACAGTCCATTACCCTTCCTACCTTCTATCCTCCCCCTCACCTTTCCAAGGAGGAAGAGAGGCTTCACCGTCTGGACCCTAAGAGGGCGGTGTCTTTTTATCTGGACAGAACTAAAGACTTCCGGATGGACGACCAGCTGTGTATTGGTTTTGCTGGCTGTAAGAAGGGCAGAGCGGTGCACAAGCGCACACTTTCCAGGTGGATAATCCTGTGCATCAAGATTTGCTACTCCTTGGCGGGTAAGGACCCTCCTGAGGGTATTAGAGCACATTCAACTAGAGCAAAGTCTGCAACATCTGCTTTGTCTAGAGGTGTACCTGTTGAGGACATTTGCAGAGCTGCGACTTGGGCCTCGCTCCACACTTTCGCGAAGCACTACTGCTTGGATACCGAGGTGAGGAGGGATGGCCACTTCGCGCGCTCTGTCCTCCAAGATTTCCTGGTGTAGCAGAGTGGACACCCTCCTCCGGGAGTGGGGACTGCTGTGGGACTCTATTCACAAGGTGAGGAATCCACACGGGAGCTGTATCTATCAGAAGAACAAGTTACTTACCTTTGGTAACACTTTTTCTGGTATATACAATATCTGCCTGTGGATTCCTCACATGCCCACCCGCCTCCCCGTTGTTCACTCTGCTATACCTGGTTTTATGTGTGTATATTTTCTGCTATTTTGCTAATTTTGCTGCGCACTTTGTGTGCGATTTTGATTTGTATGTACTGTGTACATTGTATATTTGCATATTTGCTGTCGTTGGTCCGTCCGGGTGCCTCGAAGGCACGGAAAAAAGGGCGGAACTGACGTCATCACGCCGACGTGGGTCTAATAAGGAGTCGGTGACGTCAGTCGGAGTCGCGCGCCATGCCGTGCTCCTGTGACGTCGTCCACGCCGGCGTGCTACGAAGAATAATTCTGAACGTTGCTGACGCAAGGGGGATATTCACAAGGTGAGGAATCCACAGGCAGATATTGTATCTACCAGAAAAAGCGTTACCGAAGGTAAGTAACTTGTTCATCAGAGCCGTCTCAGTGGTTGGTGGACGGAGATGCAACTGTTGATGTAGGTAGTTTCTAATTGATTCTTATAACTATATATTACTTAGAATATTCCCCAGACGTCAGACTAGATCCTGAGATATTTAACAGCAATTCTCCCGCACATCAGTAGGAGACGTTCCTCTGCTCCATATTGACCCCATACTACCCCAGAAGTGACAGAGCACAGCTGCATATAAGCATCACACCTGCATGCTGATCGCGGTTACTTTCTTTCCTTGCCTTTCCATGCTCCACTCCTGAACCTTCTCGTTTACAGTGACTTTTCAACTTTATACAGTGTGCTAGGGAGGAATGGCCACGAATGTGGAGAGTGCCTTATATCAGTGGTGGTTAGGAGGGCAGCAGAGGTGATAGAGCTAAAACTGCCTTCTACTGAGACTACAACAAATATTTTGATGGTAATCCTACCAGCAACATCTGAGCCCTTGCTTCCTTTCAGAGATGCTCTTGTAGCTGCTCAGATATCTACCTGGTTGAAACCATGTTCTTGCCACCTGTGAACAGGCTAGTGTTCAAAGGTCATAGGCTGATGCCTGGTGACCCAGATTTTCTCACCAAACATCCCGCTCCATAGAGCTTTTTTTTCGTGACTTTGACCAGTAAAGTGAATCCCACTACATTCCCCACCACTCCGAGCAGGAAATATTGGTGGATTGATGTCTTTGGCAGATGCATATTTTCCTTAGCCATTTTTGCATTATAGTCTGCCTTTTAGGTCAATACTTCCATGCCCTTTGGGTAATGGCCAGCAACGGCTTGCTGGCAGTCCTCGAAAATCTGGGGAACTCTTTCAGCCAGATGATAAATGATGGACAAGATTGCCTTGGAGTGCGATTAGTTCCACTGTGTTCCATCGTCGGCATTCCTGGATGCTCTGTCTAATAGCCCCTCACCGCTCTTCCACCTCCCCGTTCTGTAGAATGGCCTCTTATTTCTATCTAAAAAAGATCCCAAGTTACTACTCAGCAACAACTGTTCACACTTCATATGGAAAGGGAAAAGACAAGAATCTGACATCAGAACGCAGGGTTGGCACTTATATGATGCTCCGCTCCATCACTTCTGTGGCGGTGTGTAGTCAATGCAGAGCCACATGGTGCCACCTAGCGGCCCACAGGAGCACTGCTATTTCGGATCCAGTCTGCCGCCTGAGGAATATTCTAAGGTGAAAGATCTGCGGTTAGGTAGAGTATCCTCCAAAAGAGCATTACTAAAGGTAGTAACTTGTACATCTGCGATTTGTCAAAATAACCTGGTAACTCTAACAATCCAACTGCAGTCTGCTAGGATTGGATTCCCTTTTGAAGAATAGCGTTGTCAAATATTTCCGGTCTGCTTTATTTTCCTCTGCTAAGATGGAAATGTTATAACTGCACTAAAAATACACAAGATACTAAAACTAAAAGGTTCAGGTGTAACAGACAAAAGTAACCTGAACAGGTTCCTTTCTGAGGTTAGAGTATATATGAAGCAAATCGGCAATACCTCAAACATCAAAATCATATTCTAAACCTCATAAAAGAAATTTCAGGAACTCTAACCACCCTCACCAACAGTGAAATTAAAAGCAGAACAGTTATTCAGCTCTTGGAAAAGTCAAGATGCTGCATTACCTTCAGGAGGTCATTGTGTTCATGGAGCCGGAGTTTACCAAGACACTTAAGAAGTGTAAAGTATTGCTTACATTTGTCAAAGGAAATTGTCCCTTCATAAGCAAAGCCCAGGTGCATTAAAATTAATAGTAGTTGGGTCTTTACTGAAAAGCTGCAGTGGCCCTAACTAATCAGTTACTAACCCTTCATTACAACATAACAGTATTAAAAAGGAGTGGTTTGCATCTTCCATTGATATCTATGTAGTGAATGTACGCTAGTTCTGTAGAATTCAGGTTTTTGGTAGGGTATAGCAAACCAGTACGACATTATGGAGTGACTAACAACGGATTTTGCATGCTAGATGAGAGTGACCTATGTCCTATGATTGATTTCTCAACAGGATGCAGTGTTGTCTGTCAGAGCTGTCTATAGTTATCAGAGCTCTTGTACTCAAACAAGGTACATCTTACCTCATAAAATAATATCAAAAGTAGATCCGAGATTTTTGTGAATCCCAATCAAAATAGCACATCTTTTTATGCTTTTTGAATGACAGCTACTTTGCCAGTTCAAAAGTAAACTTGAGCAAAGAATTATACAACATCCCTAGCTCCCATGTGTGGCTTCTTGAATCTGTATGCTGCAGGTATGTGTCTATTGGAAATTCAGAGGGCTTGGGGTCATGCATAGTATTCAACATTGTTGCACAAGAATGATCTACTGGCTAAGTTTGATTGGTTTGAGCACAATGTATTAAATTGAGACCTGTCACTCAAATGCATTGAATGAAAATGAGCCAAGATTGGAGAAATATAATGTGTTTGGCTATTACTGGTAACAACTCAAAAGCTGGCATTTTGAATAACTTGATCAGACATTATGGGGACCACAAATAGAAGACATAGCAGTAGTTTAGTCGCAAAGCCTATTTCACAGAACTAGTGTGCTTAAATGTTATTCTTGGAGTAGAGGGTGGACCCATTTAAAAAACAAAATGTCAATTGGAACAGCAAGCCTTGAAGGCTACATTAAGGTGATGCTGCAATGAATAGTGGTTACTTAATAAAACTTTCAGATTTCCTTTCCGAGGGTCAGGAGTTAGCCAGGAGCCTGCTATATCTAGAAAATATTTGACCTACAAAATGTTCCAGAAGTACACTGCCAATAGATAGCTTCCTAAAGCAGAGGATAACTAAGATATTAACACAAAACACACAAGGTGATGGACGGAATGTTGCACATTGGCAAAACATTCACCCCCAGTCACAGATCTGGGTTCAATCCATTGTTATCCGGTCCAGGGAAGACATGGCTTTGCACTTTGGGTTGTACTGTTCCCATGAGGCACAGGGACAAGACTGATTTGCATATGGCCATGTCTGAACTAGGGTGGCGTGGTGAGCAAAATAACGATGGATTGAAACCCAGATCTGTGACTGGGGGTGAATGTTTTGCCAATGTGCAACATTCCGTCCATCACCTTGTGTGTTTTGCTGTTCGCCTATGTGGAAAGGGTATGCCCAGACGTGGGTCCCGTGCTCACTACGCTACTGGAGTCAAGCTGTCCTGGCTGATGACGGCTGATAGCCAGAAACCGGTCCTAGGATGCATGATTCCGGTCCAGGGAAGACATGGCTTGGTAGTTAAGGCTGGACTGTTGCCATGAGGCACAGGCTCAAGACTGATTATATATGGCCATGTCTGAACTGGGGTGGCGTGGTGAGCACAATAACAATGGAATAAACCCAGACCTGTGACTGGAGGTGAATGTTTTGCCAATGTGCAACATTCCGTCCATCACCTTGTGTGTTTTGCTAACTAACATATTCCCATTAATCTTTACAAGCATCTGAGGATTTTCTGCCTAGGTTCAGTCTGTGAAACAAGGAAAGCTATTGCGGAGTATATGAATGTAACCTGGCATTACAGAGATCTTCCTGGTTACTTTATGATGTTCAGGAACAGAGTGGCAGTCTTGATGTGGTGAAACATAGAAGGCAATCTGGTACAAGGACAGCCGTTCCAAATCCACTGACAGTGGCTACAGTGATAACGGAAGATTCCACTGTAGGGTGGGGAGCCCATTTGGAGGAAATGGAGATCATAGGCCTTTGGTCTCCAGAGGGGCACATGTTGCATATCAATCTGCTGGAGCTCTTGACAATTTGCCTGGCGCTCAAATCCTTTCTGCCCTCCCTTTGCAGTCAGTCTGTTCAAATCTTGACGGACTGCATGACTGTGATGTGGTATGTCAAGTGGTATGTCAAGAGGCCAGGGGGTGGGGTGGGGAGGAATAGGATAAAATCTTCTCTGTCACAAGGCTCTTTGGCTCTGGATTTGGGCTTAACAACATCACATCTGTTTAGTAGCCAAGCACCCAGGTGGAGTGTTTGAGCAGTCTCTGTCGTTTCATCTTGCCGACAATGAGTGGAGGCTTCATCAAGAGGTATTTCAGTGCTTTTTCAGCCTTTGGGGCACTTCTCTAGTGGCTCTCTTTGCCACTTCTGACAAGGCTCACTGCCGGGCGTTCTGTGCCCTACAGAATCAGTTGCAGGGAGCATTGGGGGGCGTGTTTTGCTTGAGATGATGATTTCCACTTGACTATGTGTTTCCTCCCGTGCTCTTAATTCATTTGGGTTCTGGGGAAGATTCACCTCAACCGGGCTCGAGTCATCTTGATAGCCCTGGATTGGCCAAGAAAGGTGGGGCTCTAATACACCTCTCCCTGTGTCCAGCTGTCTGTCTCCTTCACAAAGTAGATCTCCTCTTGCAGTCCCAGTGGTAGGTTCTGCACGCTAACCTCCAGCGCCTCCACTTTCGTACCTGAAGTTTGAGCAGGTCAATTTCTTTACCTTTTGAAGAGGTAGATGTTAACTTATGTGCCTGTAGGCACTACACCAAAATGGTATCTTTGGGGAGATGGAATAGCTTTGTCAAGTGGTGTTCGGACAACTCAGTAGAACCTGTTCAGTCCTATTTGTCTGATATGCTGCATTTCTCACTATTGTTGGCTCAACTGGGGTGTGCAGTGGACACAGGGGTTACTTACCAGCCTTGTCAACCTTTTTCTGAACCATCAGTCCCTCTTCAAGTCACCAAGTCCGGAGGTTTCTGAAGGGCATCACACAACAAGTTGTCCCCCTTCATAATGGTGCATTGGAATCTCTGTCTTGTTTTCGCTTTTTTAATGTGTTCATCGTTCAAACCTCTACACTGGTACCGGTTGCAGTTGCTTACTCTTAAGAACGTTTCTCCTTTAGCCATCACTTTGGCAAGATGTGTTAGCGAGTTGCATGCACTATATATCATGACTCTCTTCCCAAATTTCTTTCCTGATAAGTTGATTTTCAGAACCATGGCTACTTTCATTTCCAAGGTGGCTATGCCCTTTCGTTTAGGCCAACCTTGCCATCTTTCTTTCCTGTCCCCCATCTTACGAAAGAGGAAAAGAGGCTTCATAGACTAGAGACCAGTGAGCTTCTACATTGATAGAACCAAGGAGTTCAGACTTGATGACCAGCTGATCGTCAGCTATGTAGGCAAAATGATGGGCAAGGCAGTCCACAAGAGGATGGTGTGGAGCTGGATCATTTTGTGCATTGAGATATGCTACGCCTTGGCTCACAAGGGGTACAAAAGGGGGTGGTGATGGACGGAGCATCTGAACCAATCAAACACTCACACCCAGTCAAAAGATCTGGGTTTGATCCATCACCGTTCTTTAGCCCACTCTGCCACCCCAGTTCAGACATGGCTTTATGCAAATCAGTCTGACCCTGTGCCTCATGGGAACAGTCCAGCCCGAACTGCGAAGCCATGCCTTCCCTGGACCGGAAACAAGCTTCCGAGGACCGGTTTCTGGCATTCCAGCCGTCTTCAGCCCGGCTTGCTTGAATCCAGTGGCAAAGTGAGCAAGGGACTCACGTCTGAGCATACCCTGCCACACTTATGGCGGCCAAAGCGGTACAAAAGGGGGTGGTGATGGACGGAGCATCTGAACCAATCAAACACTCACACCCAGTCAAAAGATCTGGGTTTGATCCATCACCGTTCTTTAGCCCACTCTGCCACCCCAGTTCAGACATGGCTTCCCTGGACCGGAAACAAGCTTCTGAGGACCGGTTTCTGGCATTCCGCTGAAGACGGCTGGAATGCCAGAAACCGGTCCTCGGAAGCTTGTTTCCGGTCCAGGGAAGCCATGGCTGGACTGTTCCCATGAGGCACAGGGTCAGACTGATTTGCATATAGCCATGTCTGAACTGGGGTGGCAGAGTGGGCTAAAGAACGGTGATGGATCAAACCTAGATCTTTTGACTGGGTGTGAGTGTTTGATTGGTTCAGATGCTCTGTCCATCACCACCCCCTTTTGTACCGCTTTGGCCGCCATAAGTGTGGCAGGGTATGCTCAGACGTGAGTCCCTTGCTCACTTTGCCACTGGATTCAAGCAAGCCGGGCGGAAGACGGCTGGAATGCCAGAAAACGGTCCTCGGAAGCTTGTTTCCGGTCCAGGGAAGGCATGGCTTGGCAGTTCGGGCTGGACTGTTCCCATGAGGCACAGGGTCAGACTGATTTGCATATAGCCATGTCTGAACTGGGGTGGCAGAGTGGGCTAATGAGCGGTGGTGGATCAAACCTAGATCTTTTGACTGGGTGTGAGTGTTTGATTGGTTCAGATGCTCCGTCCATCACCACCCCCTTTCGTACCGCTTTGGCTCACAAGGAACCTCTGGAAGATATGAGGGCCAACTTCATCAGGTCAAAATCTTCTGCCTCGGTTCTGGCGACAGAGAGCCCCTATTGCAAAGAACTGCAAAGTGACAAACTGGGCTTCCCTCTACACTTTTGCAAAGCATTACTCCGTGGACTCTGGACTTGCAACAGAAATATCTCTTTGCATGTTCTGCCTTCAGGAAGTCTTACTTTAACCAGTTATTCACCCTCCTCCTGGTTGGGTTCTGGAATCTATCCAAAAGGTGGGGAATCTGTAGGTAGAATTATCCCCCCCCAAAAAAAGTTACTTATCTTCAGTAGCAATCTTTCTGATGGATACTCATATCTACCTGCAGATTACTCACCAAACCGCTGTCTTCCTCAATTTTTATGGCTAGCTACTAAGTCGACCATTTTAATAAGGTCCAATTTCTAGATGTAGTACTGAAGACTTACTTGGCTGATATCGTTCTCATCTGGTTTGCCTCAAAGGTGCATACAAAATGGATAGGAAACAGACATCAGGGCTCTTGGGGGGCGGGGAGGAGGAGAGTTCTTTATGGCTTCAGTGACGTCACAATAGCTTCACTTCCGATGGCGAAATGGTTACATGGCATGGGTAGCTTTCGAAGAGTTTCCGGATTCAGTCTGATGCCTGGAATATTCAAAAGGTAAGAAATCTACAGGTTGATAGCGTATTCACCAGAAAGATAGGTATCAAAGCTAAGTAACTTGTTCATCTTGTCATGAACAGTCCTTTTAGTGTCAAGTTTTGTTAGGTTATTAAGAGATATGGCATGGTTAGGGGTGCTTGTCTAATGAAATGAAGGGTAAACACTGTTGTTTTTCATTTGCCATGTTCTGTGTCCCATGCGATTCATAAAGCTGGCTTGCTAAAGATTAATGAGATTATTAGATTCAGTATAATCCTGTATCTAGGAAAGAGCTACCTGTTCTAGTGGGTTGGTTACATAGGAATGAGGTTAATGTTGCAGTGCTTTCGAGGAGCCAGATATTGTTATTTAAAGTAATTAGGAGAGACATGGCCTGAAGAATATAAAAATTGATTTAATGTCACAATATGCGCTTGAACAGTTTGCTAGGATTGACATCTGTGTCTGCCTTCACAAAGGCGTTTAATAAGTCATGTGCATTGGCGGTTGTAAATTCTTATTACAGGACAAGCTCTTGATATAGCTCCTGTCAGATGTTTTTAAGTAACTGCTAGGCTTATGCCAGAATAAACACACAAACTTTCCATTAATCAGCCACATTCATCCTTTGAAGCATACCTCACACACACACATGGAATACGAACACGAAATACACAAGACACCTCAGGGCACCTGTAGCAACAGTTGTCCTGAATTAGAAGGCTTTTGAGAAATGGGATCAGGAAGAAATCAAAAAGTGCATGATGTTTGGGTGTTGGAGAAGGTTACTGTAATCCTTCACGTTGGCTTGCAGAGAAGAATCGTGTGAACACCCCTTATATAGAGGCAGGAATATTTTGCTTGATAATAATAATTAAGTTTGAGTCAGAATGAAATACGAAATACTGACCAGTACAATATTAAAGCTTGGCTAAACGTATTTAAAAAAATAAACATTGCCCAATTTTAATGACAGTAGTCAACGTATTTGATTTATTATATTAATGGTTAGACACTTATACAATTAATAAAATAACACAAATCGTGCAAAGGTACTACACAATAGTTCAAAGAAAGATGTTGGGTTTGTTAATCCAGCAGGATTTGTAATCCACCACACTAAATTTTATTCTTTGATGGTCTATCCAAGCCATTTAGCATCTCCGGAACCCTTGTCCAGTTCCTGATGATGTCTTCATTTGGATAAAAAATGGCTCAATTTCAGAGCGAGTGCTGCCCTGTTTTGAAGCAGAGCTTCTGAAGTGAGTGTTATTCTTCTCAAGATACAAATGAGCACAGCCAGAATATTATGATTCTGTTTAGGAGGGCACAAATTCACCGTTTGTCCTAGCAGTTGCTTGTTGTCCACATTGTTGTAGAAACAGGCATGAGCTTAAAACAGGGGCCCCATTCACAATGGGAAACAACGTTACACCGCATTCATTACAACGCATGCTTTTACCCCGCATGCCGTTGCAGCGAAAATGGCTTGGGGTAGGAGGTGTTGGATTTAACTCCCACACTCTCCCTACTATTGCACAGACTGGAGTTGGAAGAGTAAATGATACTATTCCAACATCCAGTGCACCCCCGACAGCAAGTCGGTGTAAAACATTGCGTTGCAACGTCATGCGGGGTAAAAGCCTGCGTTGTAACGTCATACAACCTTCACAATGAGCATGAGAAGTAGCCCTTCTATAGTAATACTTCACATGCTCAAAAATGCAGTTCACAAAGACGTGCAGAGATTGCCTCCTACAACTGTTCTAGTCCTTATGCACGGGATTCTTTACTACAATGGTGGTGAAATATGCACACATAAATATCGGTTTTTGATGTAAATCTGAGCATGTCAAGGGGGGGATGACAGAAAAATTAGGAACATCTACTACAAAGTTAAAGGAAGAAAGGAGGAATTAAGGAGGTGCTCAGATATTTGGATACAAATGCAAAAACACACCTACAACTCAATTTCATGGGTAGTAAGCTCTATATAAATAGCACCTACAATTAAAAAAGGGCAAGTCATTTGCAATTCACTAAAGTTACACCCACATCTACCACAGCCCAAATAGGCTCAAATATATTCCAGCAAAGATTTAAAGTAAGTCCCACACTACATATGACCACACTCTTCAAAGGACTCAATCGAGGCAGGGAATATCATTACCAGTAGAAAGACGTACACATAAAAATATATAAATAAAAAATAAAAATGGTGATATAACTTTAGACATTTCATACATTCTCATACAACATATTGTACAAATGTAATAAATAAACCGGATGAAAGAAATGTAAAAATGGTACTTATAAATGCATATATTGTAGCAACCTGTACAGATTAGGTTAATGAAAATGTACAAATAAAATGTTAAAACATAAAAATTAAGTGAATGTTAATATTGGTGATACAACATGTGACTTATTAATCACACATTTACATATAACTATAGATATGTACCTATCTTTGTGTATTGCTTTGTGTAAACATGTAGAATATTTATGTTTAAAAGAAGTACAATAACACTTGAAAACTGGAGTTTATCCGGTGCATCTTTGGTCTACATGGTACTTCTTCCATTGTACATCTATGTACCTTCCATGTACTTGGATCTGTGTGTTTGTTACTTTCCTCCTGAAAAGCATATACAATGCATTACCCTATTTCTCATCCTGTACCTCTAGCACTAGCTTTAATCTACATATTCCTACCTCCTTTATGCATCTATATACTTTTAATATACTTATGGATCTATATATTTATCACTTTTTTCAAATTCAGTAGAGCCAATCCACTACCCTATTTCTCACCCTATACGTCTCACAATACATCTTCTAACCCAACTTTCTGACTCATCTCAAACTTCTTTCTACTATTATTTCCAATGCACTACCCTATTTCTCACCCTATACATCTATCAATATATCCTCTACACGCACTCTCTCATTTATCCCAAACCCCATACCACTACTATGATCTCCAAAATAACCCTTTCTACACTCTCCCTTACTCTGCCCCTCCTTGCATCATCTGACATCTTTTACTATTCCGATCCCCAGAACAAACCTTTCCAAACTCTTTCCTCTGACTCTTTATTATTAAAGGGGCTTATAAAGCGCATGGTGACACCACCGGGCGTATCCCCGCGCTGTGGAGAAGAATCAGGGTGTCTGAGGAAGAGAACTACAGGGTGAATAAATGGGTTTTTAGTAGTTTTCTAAAAGTGAGCTCATTATTCGCTAGCCTAATGTTGGAGGGGAGGGAGTTCCATTTGTTGGCTGCCAACGAGCGGAATGATCGACCTCCCATTCTCGCTTTTTTTATACGAGGGATCTTGAGCAAACCCATTCCCATGGAACGAAGGGATCTGTTAGGCTCATAGGGAACAACGACCCCTTTTTACTTATCCAAAAGCCTCCTCCTACTGCTATGACCTCCCAAAAAATTAAAAACCCTTCACTCCTATCCCTCCACTATCCTTTTCAATCAAAATAATAGACTAACATGTTCACTTCTCAAATGTCATATTCCACTATACTAATTCACCACTAAGCCTTTATGGATCCCAGAGTAATATGCTACTCGCCAAAAAAGCGCTTCAACACCTCATCAGAGGTAAGCAAGCATTATATAAATGCAAACCTTTTTCCCTCTTCTATCCCTCCTCTACCTTTCTCTATCCATCTGAATAACACATCCACCACTCAAACTATTTTCATATTTCACTAT
Source organism: Lissotriton helveticus (assembly GCF_964261635.1). Taxonomy (NCBI): domain Eukaryota; kingdom Metazoa; phylum Chordata; class Amphibia; order Caudata; family Salamandridae; genus Lissotriton; species Lissotriton helveticus. The sequence continues at coordinate 889,025,560 of NC_136071.1, read as the reverse complement.
ACTAATTTTCAACACTAATCCTTTATGGGTTCCGGAGTAGTGAGCTACTCGCCATTAAAGCACTTCAACACCCCATCAGGGTTACAAGCGCTATATAAATGCAAACCTTTTACCTATTCTACCCCTCCCCAACCCTTATCAATCCAAATAACTGACTAACATATCCACCACTCCAATTACTTTCATATTTCACTATACTAATTCAACACTAATCCTTATAGGTTCCAGAGTAGTGTGCTACTCACCAAAAAAAGCGCATCAAACCCCATCAGAGGTAACAAGCGCTATGTAAATACAAACCTCTGTCCCTCTTCTATCTTGCCACTACCTTTCTCTATCCAAATAACTGAATAACATATCCACCACTCAAATTAATTTATATTTCACTATACTAATTTTCAACACTAATCCTTTATGGGTTCCGGAGTAGCGTGCTACTCGCCAGAAAAGCACTTCAACACCCCTTCAGGGTTGACAAGCGCTATATAAATGCAAACCTTTTTCCCCCTTCTATCCCTCCGCTATCCTTCGTACTCCAAATAACTGACTAATATCCACCACTCAAATTACTTTCATATTTCACCATATTAATTCACCACTAATCCTTTATGAGTTTCCGGAGTAGCGTTCTAATGCCCCCCCCAAAAAAAGGCGCTTCAACACCCCATCAGGGGTAACAAGCGCTATATAAATACAAAAATGTTTTCCTCATATCTTTCCGCTATCCTTCCAAATACAAATAACTGACTAACCTATCCACCACTTTAATTACTCTCATATTTCACTATACTAATTCACATATTTCACTATACTAATTCAACGCTAATCCTTTATGGTTCCCGGAGTAGCGTGCTACTCGCCGAAAAAGTGCTTTGACGCCTCATCAGGGGTAGTAAGCGTAATTACAATACAATACAATAATGTAAATATTGGTGATATAATGACATTTCATGCATCCTCATACAACACACTTGTACAAACCTAATAAACCAGATGAAAGTAATGTAAAAATATTACTTATAAATGCATATATTGTAGACACCTGTACAGATCATGTTATTAAAATGTGTACATACAATGAAGATAAAAAATGAAATTAATGTGAATATTGGTGATTTAACGTGTGAGATTTTATGCACTTCTATACTTCATATTGTACACATGGTAATAAAATTAAAATTTATTAAATACATTTTATGTGGAAAAAGTAGTCCTATAACTATACTTTGCAGATGCATAGGGGAAACGACTCCGCTCACATCCAACATTAAACTACCCACACTCAAAATAATACACATACACACACACACGCACAACACAACTGTAGACTGGGTGTGGCTCCCTATCCTCTGGTATCACAAGTGAAAGAGTGTTGAGCCCAAGGCATGGGCATTGTTTATGTGCTCCCAGTAGTAATGTTTGTCAGATTTATACTTTCCTCAGGTAATGCCTGTTTTCCCCTTCATAGTTCTAATTAGCTTAATAGTAGTTCACTGCGTACATTACATAGACCTACAGTTAGTGGATGTATGCCTAAAATGCATCCATGAAACTACTAGCAGTAGCTTTACTGTGTTGTACGTATCCCCACGGGATGAAGACATATACTTTGCCTTTTCACTCTAAATCTCCTCTAATTGCATTTAGGTGGAGAGTCACACCTATATCTAGTTGTAAACCTAAGTGTGGACATTGAAATACGTAGATTTACCTTTGTGAATTGAACCTCATAATTACTTGTTAGCTTCCTTTAACATAGACTTTTTTTTTTTTTAAATGACTGCAGTCTACCATAAAGGCCTTTAAACCAAAGTCATATGTTAGAGAGCGCAACAATCAATAGTAATTCTGGACAAATGACCATCACCAAAGTACAAAAAAAAGCAAAATGTGGGTTTTCCTGAAAAAAACTAAAATACATTTTTTTAATCGTTTGTTTGGTATTCTGTATATTTTGCTATTAAAACATGGTGATGATACGGATGCACGCAGTTAAGATATGGACTTTAATTTCAACAATCGTGACTAGTGTTTTCCCCTTAAGGAACTCAAATGTATATTTGACTTCAAGTGTATTTTTTGTTGATTTGTATTCAAAGCGTGCTTGTTTTTGCTTTCTTTGCTATGGCATTACTTATATGCTCTGCTTAAACAGCAGTTTCTGTGTGGTGTTCTTCAGCGCTTGATTGTGGTTACAACTCTTACATTCTATCCCTTTCATTAAACTCTACGCATGCTCTAGATAGGAACTTTGAGAGCTGATGATACATAAACACATTTTTACTTGCCATCAAAATGTTTTGCTATCGGATAAATATAGACCAGAGTTAAGCTAAATCTGTGTTTCTTTCCGGGCAGTAATCTAAACCAGATTTTTGAATGCTCTTTTTTTAGGTTGTGGATTTCATCCTTCCACCATTAGTTTCTTTGGTCAACAGTCAAAATGGTAAGACTGACCACATCAACTAACATTTCCCTAAATTATGGATTTTTTTCTGTGATTATGCTAGATTGTGGTGACGTTGTTGGCATTTTGTCTTTCTAGTGGAATGGAGGCTCTTGAGTTTGCGACTGCTAGCGGAGACCACATCATTACTTGCCAGCCCCGAGGTCATTGCAGGGGAGAGAGAGGAGAGCCAGGAATCCAACAGAAAGTTCTTGTCTCTCATTAGGGATTCGTTGATTCCACAGTGAGTACAGCTGCTGTGCATTACTGTTTCAAGGTATTTGGAGAAGTAGGTGTAGAGGGGTGGGTTGCTCTGCAAGGATTAAGAGAACGTCTTTCGGCTTATCCTGCTTTTCTGAGAGCCGGATTCAGGTGGAAACAGAAGATTACATTTGAATTAGCATTATAAATTGTGCAGCTTTATCCCACACATATGTTATTTTCCCCATGTATATTTCACAAGATCAAAACTGGCTAGGTGCGCCCAGCGACAAGAAATTGGAAAGCGGGGAAATATGTAGTAATCTGGCGCACAAACTCCATTACCTTAGTTCATCGCGCATACTGACCTCCCAGATTCTGAATGAGGTGCTCCTAACCAGGAAAGGACAGAACCTCACAGCATCAGTAATTCCTGTTTGGTATTACTTCGCTAAAATCCCTTGGCACTGAAAATGAGGACCAACAATGTTGTTATTCATTCAAAGAAGGAATTGTTTCCTCAAAAGTCAGCAACATTAAAAAACTACAGGTAGGCAATAAGATCCATCCTAAAATATTCATCAGGTGCCGCTAGAGGTTCTGAAATCTTGCAAATAAAATGTGACTACAAAACAAACCTATCATTGATCAAGCAAGAGCCTAGAGGACAGATGGACAGGCGCATTTTAAAATTAAAAACAAATTGCAGTAAGTGTTGGCTCCTAATGGGTGATAGCAGTAGTTAAAGCTAAAACTCATCAGGCAATAACACGCCAGGAGTACTATGGGAGCCAACAACACTCACGCCATCTTTCTCGGCTAGTCATCATTCATCCTCGCAAGCAACACTTCCAGAACTGCTGACCCAAATTAAATACTTGTCGACAATCTAAAACCTTAGCCACACGAACGGGCAGCGGCCCTTAATCCACTTTGCAGCAACATCCTTATAAGTAGCATGCTTCCACTGTGCTGGAAGGGTTCGGTCTTAAAACCACCCTACAAAAAAACGCAGTAAATCAGACCCTACCAATTAAAGACATTACTTTATATGAACTGAAAGGTAATTCTTTTGCCAGACTGGTTCTAAAAAAAACTAAAAAAAACTTAGAAGCCTGGGCCACGGTAAACAGTCTTGCGTTAACAAACAGAGGGGATTCTATCCCATTTGCTCAGCACTTGACACAGTCTTCATCCCTGGCATCACTAACCAGCAAAATAATTTTTAGTCCTAACAGCAAAATCCTCATGTTTTGCAAACTATACTGCTGCATATGACCGTGTTGATTATGTGCAGCTGTAGGCCAAACCACAGGCACGGAAGATTGATGAACCATTATTAAACTTAATCATACAATTAGACATGGAAACCTTAGTTTCTGTGAAATTGTCATCTAATGATAGGCAAAAATCTCTACCGCTAACAGTCTTGAACAGTGGTGCATTGTCATCTTTGTTGTCTGATGGCATTTGTGTTGTGTGATGCATCACATGTTGGGTCATCATGTCATTCAACGTGGCAGTCATTTTGAAAGTAAATAAAACATTGTTTTCTACAGATTCTAAATGCACATCACGTTGAATGATGTGACATAAGGCCGCAATACGTCACATCATGGAACGCAGTGGCTATTTTGAAAGTATAGAAAACATTGTTTCTATATATTCTAGAAGTGTGCTGCTTTGTCTGAGGCGCAGATGTAATGTATATTTTGTCAAGCAGCACCGAGGCCATCACGAAAGTATAGACAAGAATGTTTTGTGTTCTGTCCTTTTGATGTGGTTGGGCTTGGCTTTGTCAGTGCTGGCGGATTTTAAAAGCCTCTGAAATTGGTAAAGCCAATAGCAACAACGACCATGATGCGGGAGAGGGGCAGCGGGGGTGGGGAAGGAAAACTTAAGTACAAATAATATTTAGAAAAAAGCGTGGTGTGAGAGCTATGCTCCAGGGGCGGAACGTATTCGGAATAGCACAATATTAAAACAGACAAAAGTGAACCAACCAATGAAAGAGACAAAAGTGTTTTGCAAATTATGGAATACGTTGCTGCCTGCAATGAAAAGCAACAGCTGACTGTAATGAGTCCGCAAAAATTACTTTCTTCACTTATTATTATGATACATCTCGAACGTAGACCTTGAGGGTTTGTGGAGTAGAAAACCAAAGAAAATTGTTTGTCACTTCTGTGCCTGGAGTTTAGAGATCATAGACTATGTAATTTGCCTTTTCACCACACTGCTACACCTGCACAAAAAACATCTGGGCGTTTACTTCAATGACGAATCTTGTAGGACTAAACAAGCACTGTCGTGCTCTTTTTCTTTGGCAAAAGTAATCAAATCATCCGCCACCTTGTGAAGTTTTGATGGACTGCCCTGCAGACAGTTGGAAGCTGATTTCATATTGACTGGGAAATGTACCAGGGTAATCCATAAAAAAAATATGGCAATCGCAAACTGAAATATCTAAACTCCAGGGTCTCAAATACAAACAGGGTTGCTTTAAAGAACACTCCAGTTTTTATCAGAGAGAGAATATTCTCTGACAGCGGTTAATTTGTAAACAGATAGGTGCCGGGTTCCAATTTGCATAAGTGTGACAATTTGAACTATTCCAGGCTGCCGTGAGTGCGAACGATTGACTTGTTATGGTTTTTAATAATATGGAAGTGTGAAACAGTTTGCTAGCCTTCAAAAAGACAGAAATCGCCACCATGTGGTGGACAGACATAATTAAGTGCTAGTGTTTATAAACAGGTGCTCGGCACTGGCAAACACTGGCACAAATTAAGCACTGATGAGTTTTATTTTATAGGTGTTTAGATTGTTTTTAACTTCCTGCTTTATAATAACGGGAAGATTAGCCATTTTTAATTTTCTTTTTCTTTACTAAAATTTATTATATTATGATTTTATCACACACAATAAAATGTACTATTACTAAAGATTAAAATCTATTACAAATTACTCTGATCAGAGAGAAAGCCCTCAAAAACACGGATAGGCACTCCCTGGCGCCCGAAAATGCTGGGAAGCCATGCAAAGGGTAGAAACGTGCTATGAAAAGTTAATTACATAACCTATGTTTTAAGCTTGGGTAAAACACTGTGTGAGCTGAAGGACTGCAATATTCCTAGAAAATCGATTATCCCAACTGTATTCAGTTATCTTCTTTCTTAATGTTCTCTGTCTTTCAATACTGGTTTACAGAGTCAGATTCAGAGTTAATGTATGTACAAGGCATTTCTCACAATTCAGCAAAAGGTTCTAAAGAAGGCGAAAATGTTAATTTGTGCCGCATTGTATTTATATCTATGAAAAGTCAATGCTAAAGGCGAAAGAAGATATATTTACAGATCGTGAAATTATATTTAATTGAATATGAAACCATTTGTTCCAGGAGATATTTAAATGTATTTAATAACTGATGTGTTAAAAGTATATGGTAGCTTTGTAAAAGAAGCATTGACAAAGACGATAGGTCTGGCTTATGCAAAGTTGTGTGATGGTTATCCTTATGAAGTTTTTTTTCAAGCGTATGCCACAAAAAAAAAAGAATGGTAAAAGAAAACATGGTGCCATCTTAATGTGGTGGTAAAATGATTGTAATAAAAATTGTAAATTTAAGAAACATTAACCATTTCATCTAATTTTACTACAACTGTATGGGTGCTACCATCCAGGCATGGACACCAAAGCACATCACCATGCTCGCACTCGAATCATAACTGTTCAAAACAAATTTACACATCTGTCGAGCAATTTCAATGTGTAGGCGTCTTCTGGCGCCGGAAGACGCGTTAGGAATGAATCGTTTACCCGCGAATTGAATCCTCTGAGCCTACACATTGAATTCGCCGGACAGATGGTACAAAGTCCCCCGACGAAGGGCTATGAGCCCGAAATGCATTGGGCTAAAATCTGAATCAAAGTGAATGAAATTAAAATTTGAACATTTAACAAAGACTATGAATGAAATAGTCAAAATTCAAGAATAAATAAATTACCTTGAAGAAATTAAGACATGTAAATTTGTTTTGAACAGTTATGATTCGAGTGCGAGCATGGTGATGTGCTTTGGTGTCCAGAACACACATATCATTGCAGTAATTTAGAATCCTCGTGCCCAGAAGGATTACCAGCTCAGCACCACCCACCGTGAAAAACATACGAGAAAGTAAATACTTTGTGAAAAGTTAGAGTGCGACCCCACATACCAATTGGCATTCATCCATGCCACTGGTGGCCATTTCTTATTTGGCAATATAACATGACGGACGCCCATGTTAGATCTATGAATACAAGTATTTTTTGTAAAAGATAAAAACAGGCAAGAAGCAAGTAAACTTTGCAGGCAGCCCAGCAATGTCTTGCAGGGACAGGCGGATAGCATCGGGGAGTGAGGAATAGTGGTATTAAACTAGGTGGATGGGGAAGAGCACGGGATTGAGTGGGGTAATGTTGTCGGGCAAGCAACACAACCAGGAGAAGGAAAGAGAACACATGTACTTCCACGGAGTGTGTTCAATGTAAAGAAAAAAATAGTTTTCCCGAATGCAAGCATGCCCAGCACAAGAAGGATACAAGTCAACCAATCAGAACACTGAGAGATCGAACTAATCCTGGGCGTAACATACACATGAATAGGGAGGAAAGCTGTTGAATTAGGAGTAGTGAAGGGAGTTAGACAAGAAAGCTATCCAATTGGGAGCAAGGGGCTGACCAGACAAGAAAGTCATCTGATTGTTAACAAGGGGCTGACCAGACAACAAAGCCATTTGATTGTGAGCAAGGGTCTGGCCCCAAGCCCCCTCTATGTAATTTGAAAGAAAGAGGTTTGACCACACAATTAGAGCTGTATATAGCTGAGACTGAAGGGGATAAAGAATGGAAGGAAAAGGCATTTGCAGAATTGCACCTACTCAAATCCTGGTGTCAGTCCTTGCTCCTGCATCCATTGATTCTCCGTTCCAAAGCTCCCTCCAACTATTGCAGGCCGCCCATCCTTGGCATCGCTTCTTGTGCCTTCTGCATCAGGCCCAAGATGCATGTTAAGTGCCAGCAAAAAAAGGACACTCACTCACAGGGCCTTTCCCATCTCTCACTTTTGCGCCGAGGGACTCAACTTTCAGACCGTTTTTCTGACGGTGTCCTTATAGAAGTCCCAGTAACAAGCCTTGGTGTGCTCTGTCAAGGCCATCGGACCAGTATCTCAGGATAGGTAGTAGGATATATGCCATCAAGGGAGCTAAGACAGAAACTTTCTTTATGTTATAGCGCCCAACCAAGCTTACCTAAGGTATTGTATGTTTTCAACCAAAAGGTTTGAAAATATGCCATACCAGAAGTGGGGGTAAACTGTTTTACAAACTGTAGAAGCAGCAACAATGTATCCATGAGCAACTGGCTTCAGAAACTGACACAGACACCTTAGATTATAAAGGAGAAGAAAGCGTGAACATGATACTCAGTCAGAATGTCACAGACCATACATTGCTGTGCTCAATTCCACTTCAACGTTTTATAAAAAGGTCAGCTTGACAGTTGTGATAGCAAAAACATTTGCAAGACATGCCATCAGACAAACATGTAAACTACCATATATCTCAAGAGTGCATAACTCTTTACGATAACCATGGTCTTAAGATGCTGCTTTATTCCAGTCTCTCAATTTATCAAAGTGGACGATTGGTTAAAAGAGTGTTATGAAAAAGGCATGGCAAGTTTGCGAATAATGAAAAAATAAGGCTGTGTCCTGATAAAATATAAAGTGTGTATAAGTGCTGCCTAGCTGCAAACCGAAATTACCCTCGGCTTCAAGCCAATAAATTGCCTTATTCTGCTCAATAACATTTCTAGTCCCTTATTTCGTTTGTGCTGGAAAATGTATGTCCATTTGTATTTTACAATTTGATGGAGAATGAGTAGGATGTCGTGTTTAGCATCAATCTTCATTCAGGAGTATGCATCCAATATTAATATAAGAAGTCAAAACAACATTTAATCCATTAAAATGTACTCAATATATCTGAAATGCAGTAAACTTAAGTAAACGCATACCATACGGCTAATCCGTGTTAAAGAAAACAGGAAAATGGGCACATATAAACGAGACAGTAATGGTTAGACAGTGATAAGAGGTGGTTAGGCTGTACTGTTCTCAAGCTGATTGTTAGTAAGCTTTGCTCTCGAACAAACCCTCTTCCACATTCATTGTTTTCCAGTTAAGTATTTCTAGATGAGTCATTTATAACAAGTAATATCTTCGCTAGAAGAAAAACCTATGTTTCATAACATTTTTCGATGGCTGCTCTGTTTTGCTGCAGATTAGTAATCATGGGCCCATGTTCTGAGGACTCTGGTTTTCTATTTTTTTCCATTTAATATTTTTCAGAGTAGGGTGTCTTTTCCTTGCTTTTCTGGCTTAGGAACTTTAGTCAGCAATGACTTCCTTGCCGGCACTTTGTGGTCTCTGTCGGCCACTACCAATGAAGGTAGTAGCCATGCTGCTCCGCTATAAACCTGGAGTCATTATGTCGTATGTGACACCTAGCCAGCTTAGCCTATACATTCTCATGACCACTCTGACACCTAGGCATATTACTAGTTGAGTAATCTGTGGGTAAACATAGTATTCATCAGTCATATCATTACTGAAAGTAAGATAATTGTTTTTTTCTATATATTACTGCTTACCAATTTGTGATTTTCTCTCTTTCAGGACTGTTCACATGTCCCTTCTAGGCTTTGTTTTCCTTTTCCTTTTGATAGGCCATAACAGCTCTACAGGAGAAGCAGGCTCTATCCATACATGTCAAAGTCTTTTATTCAGTATATGAAGTCAAACTGTACTGTTGTTAAAGTCCATTATTTCAACATGTAAATACTGATTGAGGTCAAAAGAAACGTAACCGTATTCAGTTTTTGCCTTGCCTTCATCTTAGTTAGGTATGAGATTGCTCTTGTGACTAGTATATCTAAAATGTTTGTTTTTTCGGTAGGTATGATAATATTCTGTTGGAGGTGGAGCCGATACCAGTGTATGCTCTGAAATTGTTAGTGGCTCTCACCGAGAACTACCCTTCATTTACCAGGTAAACAATTGATTATTTTATTTTACCTGTAAATTCAAATAATATATTTGATTGAAGAGGTTGTAATGAGTAGTAGTAAAATTGTATTGATGTAATCTCTAAAAATTATTACTATTTTATGCTTTACTACACAGTAAATGGGTTGTGAATTAAAAGTTGTTTCACTGGCCCTTCCAACAAAAGAATAAAAACAAGGTAATCACAGTTTCCACAAGTGCATTTTGTCTATCAGAAAGGTTGTAATCAATTTGAACTTTACCGATAAAGGAATTTTCGATCCATGTGCTTGTTTTAAACAAATCATGGGCTACTAAGTTGAATCAAATGAATGTAACATCTATGTATGTAACGGCTTGTAAAACCTTTTTTGAACCATAACTCTTACAATGGCAGTCAACATCAAAATTAAAAAACTGATTGTGCACATTTCCTTGTTAACCAATATGTACATAGTCCTTATTCACTGAACATTGAGTGTTAACTAGCACTCTTTCATTTATTTGAAGATACTTCCCACTCAGGCAATAAGAGATAGTGGTTTTGGATGCATTTAATACACCAGTGTAACAAAATTTAGGGGGCCCCACTTTAAGGTATGTGGACAGCCCCCCTTTGGAATCATTCATAAACACTAGGATTCACCCTTCAGGGACTCAGTGGAGGGTTTTAATTCAAGGGTCATGCGCATTACCTACAATGGTTGGAAGCACATAGTGTTTCTTAAATAACCCCTCACACACCAAAGGGCCCTTGGTGTCATGCTTCATCATAGGGGTCTTCGTGCCCCTCTACGGGACGCGGCGTGCTACTACCTACGGATACGCGGGAACACTGATATTGTTAACTATATGCGGTGTAGGAATGAGTGAGTGGAAGGGTCAGGGGGTGAAGGTGAGTTAAAAAATACCTCGCTCCTGTGGAATAGAAACTTTAATATTCAATGTGGCCGGTATTGTTAAAAAACGTGTGGTCATAGGTGTATTGTTTCAATGCACAAAGCCTCCTGTGTGTGTCAACATATTTCAAAGCGTGCACTTCTTCTTCAGGACAGCTTAACAGATCCCTACCGTTCTCACATAGATCTAATGTCAATGTCAAAATTCATATAGTGCTATATAAACAGGTAGTAAATGCTACGTGTTAGAGACAGACTCATCTTAATATAAAATACGATACCAATTCAGATTGTCGTAAAGTGTAATCTGAAAGAGAAACATAGCATTTAAAAATACATTAGGTATGCGATGCATTCCGTGTACAAAAAAGTGGTGACCTGTAAAGAAGTGATGTTTACAGTGCTTATTTTTCATCATAGGATTAGATGTGATCTCTACACCGGTGCAGTGTCCTGTAAAAAAAAGGGACAATACAAGACGCACAAACAATAAACAGAAAACACACACTCTACATGGAACACTTCATGGTTGACACTGTGGGGTTTGAAGAGGCGTTATAATGAGATAGTGGGATGCACAACAAAGAGGGAACAAAGGGGTACATGCTTGTTGTATGAATGGCAATGACCTAGGAGCCTTAGAAACTAAACGAGAAAAGGGGCATTAGATCTGTCTGATCTCGAGTCCATAGTAGATGTCAACGGGGTGTTGGGATCATCGTCTAACCGCCCTAAATCGGCTGTGCCATACTTGCATTCACCAGGGTACTGCCTCGCACAAACATCTCCTCCTTGCAGCTCCGTAGATACACTGAGACCGCATGGTGGCCTCTATTTATACTAGTCCTAATTGATTAGTTTGCCGCCAAAGGCAGTCTGATTGCTGCATCGTTAACAGAAATGCCTGTGCGTGCTGCCGGCTGCAGTGTGTCTGAGGGTCTACACTGCCCTCGTTGACTTGGATATGGATTTACTTGAAGAGCACTTCTGCTCCTGGTGCTTCTAGGACGCTAACCCATATAGCTGGCGCTGTTCTGCACTTGAGGTACCGAATAAACTATAGGATGACGAAACTTCTCAAGGGATATATATAGCACTGATGGTTGGTATCTTAAAAGGAAAGTGTCACACTACCAATAAGTTCAGGTGAACTGGCTCTATGGTATGTCATCCTGAAGACCCTCTATGTGGGTGCCCAGACAAAACACCCATCGTTGTTCTTTATGAATTAAGCCACTCTCGGATTGTATTTGCTCGCTGACTGTCCATAGTAGATCATGCACTGTGTGTTTTGATGTCAGGTAGTGTGTTGCCATCTTGGTGGTACTCCTCCGGACGTTGCTCTTATGTTCAAAAATTCGGATTCTAATTGGTCGCGATGTCATGTCAGTGACCAGTGAAAATAGATCACATCTAATACTATGATGATGCATAAGCACTGTAAATATCACTTCTTTACAGGTCACCACATTTTTGTACACACAATTCATCGCATACCTAAGATTTTGTTAAATGCTGTGTTTCACTTTCAGATTACACTTTACGGCAATCCGAATTGGTATCGTATTTTATATTAAGACGAGTCTGCCTCTAACACGTAGCATTTACTACCTGTTTATATAGCACTATATGAATTTTGACATTGTCATCAGATCTATGTGAAAACGGTATGGATCTGTTAACTTGTCCTGAAGAAGAAGCAGCACGCTTCGTAACATGTTGACACACACAGTAGGCTTTGTGCATTGAAACAATACACCTCCGACCTACACCTTTTTAACAATACCGGCCCCATGGAATATTAAAATTCCTATTCCACAGGAGCTAGGTATTTTTTAACATAACTTCTCCAGTATTAGGGGTGTCTTTCATAGATTCACATGCCTGAATCATTCCCCGTCGTCGGAGTGGGAGTCCCACGGTACATAAAAAAGCAATAATATGCCATAAATATGTAGTAATACTAATAGAAAAAGAACCAGGAAGTAAAGTAGCCAATGCTACAGTAAGAAAAACTTCCACATCTATGACTCTCATAGTCATTATGTATAGTCCAAACTACAGCCAATCAGGCGCCAGCACCCACCAGAATGTTCTCCCCAGAGGCTCAGGCTCTCATATTTTCTACCGCACGTCGTGTGAAAGGGAGTCTCCCTGAGCTCTGCTCAGTTTTCTTAACTCTAACTTCAATTTTTCTACTTTCAAGGATGTCTTCTAAGAAATCTCTCTTTTGAGCCTGTGATTGCTGTGGTAAGCTTCGGCTTTTTGAGAAAGATCCACATAAAAAGTGTATCTATTGCCTGTACCCAGATCATCAGGCCTCTGACTGTAAGATCTGCAGAACCATGCCTCAAAAGACTCTCAGGGATAGAGAGGGTCGTTTACTTCTGTGGTTGAAAAGGCTAAAGGATTCTTCTAATCCTGCTTCTGAGGTAGGCAGCATTGCCTCTGGATCTTGTAGTGTAGTTCCTATTATCCCAATAGGCTCTGCGCATTGGAATAATACCTTCAATAGTATAGGCCTAGACCAGACGTTAACTAGGTCTACTACTGTCGATATTAGACTTAAAGTTTTGGGTTTGCCAGCTAGCTCAGAGTTCACTAGAAACTTTCTCGAATAGGCAAGGAGGAGTTGAACCTCCCTGGATAGACAAGAAGGGATTTAGTTTCTGACAACCATAGAACATGACAACTTTGCTCTCCCCTAATCAAGAGTGTATCTCTAGAGTCGTGTGAAAACAAAAGACGACTTATTTTACTCAGTCAGTACGTGCATTCTTAGTCTCACCAGATTGTAGAGAAAAGGAAGAGACGGGCGTGTTCAATAAAAGATGTTATTTATTGATCAGTCTCTTTTCTCATACAAGAGAAATGGATCGATATTATTGCAATACTTATGGTTAAGTAAAGTGCATACATTAAAAGCAGAAGTATAAAATAATACTGTAAAAACATTGATATGGTTTCTAAGCCATATGAAGGTTTAAAATGAATAAAATAGATACATACATATATACATTTGACTAATCGTACTCAACTGGTGTTTCTAACTACGCCTACCCCGTGTACCTGACCTAAGCCTAATACGTGGGTGGGAATAGAAAGTTACAGTTTAAGTTAAGTTTGTTTTGCCAAGTGACTGACTATGGAATTCTCTGTGAGGGGTTATTCAGTTCTGTACCTGGAATCTAGGATGAATGAGGGATGGTATCTCTCGTCTCTGGTCTCGATATTCCAGGCTGCCTGCGAGGGCTACCCGGAAGCGCCGGAGCTGGATTTCTCGGCAGGAGAAAAGGCAGCGTGTCGTTCTCAGCGCGTCAGGAAGGCGGGGCTGCGCCAGCGGGGTCTGCTCTGGGCTTCGGCAAGTCTGGCTGCTCCGATCTCGTCACCACCGCGTGTGTTTGCATAGGGCAATATCGGTAATATTTATACCTTTAAGGTGCCGAGATTGACGTAAGGATGGACATAGATACGTCAATAAGGATGTCATACGACTCGGTCGTTAGCACATTCTTTTGCTGAAGTTCTCGATGAAATCAAAACAATGGCCGCAGGGTTTTTCCCAGGTTGTCATAGGTTTGATTTGTTTTGAGAACTCCGTATGCCTTATCAGGGGCTGGAGGAATATCGCTTGTCTAATTAGATGGCAAGCGTTATGACCTAATCAGATAACACGTTCCTGTGCCGTAGTGTGGCTTTTTCAGATAACGGTTCCTGCATCATGGGGGTTTTCAGCATCATGGGCTGGCTGCTAGTTAACTTATTAACCAGAATAGGGTCAGGAATAGGGGGATCGATACAGAACCTATAGGAATACATCACACCCACTCCACGCTAACTATGGACATATTTACGAATCTATGCATAGTAAAACAGACTGTAGAGTATAGTGTATACCTTACCACCCCAAAACACATAATGCATTTTGAAATTATCAAATATACGGAAAAAACAGTCACATGTAATATATGCACTCAAGCTGTAGAATAATGCTAAAGTAATCACGCATATGTATACATTATTGCTAATTGGTATATGAGAATTTACACATGAAATGGCTCTTAATACAGAAAAAAGGTTCGAGACCATTTCATCACAGAATAAAATAATTATGAACATACCAGCGGGCAACTAATGTCTATAAAGTATCTAAAAATAGAAATTTTAGTTCTCTAAGAATAGTTCTTACTTTAAGCAGAAGATAAGTGTCCCGAAAAAATCGTAAAAATATTTTTGGGGCTGCTGAAAAAATTGCTGTCCGTGAACTGGAGGGAAAATTGTTCATGGTATTCTGTTATTAAAGTTGAAGGCCAAATTCAGGGAACGCCGTGTGCGAGCTTGCTCAAAAGTCTCTATTTCTGCTCTGGAGAGAACATCATATCATTTAGACTGTCGAAAAAGCTGTCAACAGCTTCCTGGGAGAGTTCCACCAACTCGGAAAAAGGGGTAACCATGCATTCGTTCGCATGATTGTCTCCACTGGCGTTTTGATTTGGATTGATGACAGAAGGTCGTACCTGATCGATGCTGCTTTCATCTTGAACTTCACTACCCCTTAATCGTGATGGTGAAGCTTCCACGAATGCCGTCATCAGGATTGGTAGCCGTTGAGGGCAGCACAAAGCATGAGCCTTTATTGGACTCAACAATGTTTCTGCATCCATTGGCGCATACGATTGTAGCGTCAGACAGGTGTCTAACACGCATTCTTCTCCGCATAGCAGGCACCTTAATACAGGTAAAACACATCGATGCCACATTGGTCGAAATGAAAGAAACCAAGTCATGTTCAGGTCTCTAAGCCGGGATAGTCCCAGGATTTTTGATATCCGGTCCCGGTATCCAATGGCTCGGATTGTTTCTTCCCTTGTCGTAGGTGTTTTGTCTGTGACATGGTTTGCCATAACGAAATATTAGGACCAAGAATAGGATTCCTGCAATTAGTCCCAAAATGAGGGGAAGTCCGCCAAAAATCGAATGGACGAAATCTGGAAAAATACCCAGTATGGCTTTGAATGGTGTTAATGCCATCGAAAATACTGTCTTAAATACTTTTGAGACTCCGCTGGTATCAGAAATATTTAAGATTTCATTCAGGATTTCTGCGAAATGTATGGGGGAATTAGTTGATAATAAGGAGTGAATCTCTGCAGTCGTCCTTGCGACTAGGAGATCATACGTTTCTTTTGATGACGTGAGCCTGGTTGGCGTCTGAAGAAGCACTGTTTTCATTCTGCTCAAAGTATCTATTCGAATAGAAGTAATTTTCAAGTTGGGCCATGCCCTTGCCTCCCTGTCTTGAAAGGAGCTGGGGAACAATAAGCGTCCACAGCACTTGACCTTCGCAGTCGTAGTTACGAGATAAGGAGTCCCGGGCATAAGACTACAACATCTGCGATCTACAATTAGAATGTAACTCCCATTGTAGAGTCTTTGAAAGAATGGTTCTATCTCTGTTGCAGGTGCGCCTTGCTGGTGACATGAAAGGTTATTTGAATTCCCTTCACAGGCTCCATGCAAACTTATTCCGTTACACAGAAGTGTACCGCTTAGTGACATCGCACAATTATTGCCACTAAGAAACACTTTCTGTCCTTTATTACTGACACATGCATGTGAATAGGGTAAGTTCCATGTTGTTTTAATGTACCCTTTTCCTAATTTTTCGTACATGCCAGCCTGTATATATTTTTGGCAGTATTGAAACCTGAAGGTAGATATTGGAATATTAATTATCCCATGTATTATCCATTCACTGACAGGTCGTTCTGACATTGTCACTGGTAATCTTTCGAGTTTCTCAATGCTCAGGATTGTATAATCAGCTCCCTTTTGTGCCATACTGATTTGTTTATCAGTAAGGTTAAAGATATTGAAAAGTGACGTTGTGTTGATTAAACGCCAAGGCACACAGCCTGAACGCAGATTTTGTAACGTCCAGCCAAGCTGTACAATAGAACGCAATTGAGACTGACCGTGTTGTAACAACAGTAAGTCTTGCGATATTATGTCGATTGCTGAAGACACAATGCTGTCCAAAGAAAAAATTCTGGAGGACAGAGTCATTAACCCATTGTCCACTACAGAAAGTGATTTTTCCAAATTAATACGGTCAATTTCCCGTATTCTTTCTGCTGTTTCAATTTGAGTCACCTTCCAGGCCTCGTTGTATGCTGCATATACAGAGGCTGCTATGAAACGTTTTTGACGCTGTTTGCGCGGTCCCATAATGAAATCACGCAAGTCAGCACCATCAGTAAGTAAAGTTAGGTGTTGCTTAATTTCTGCCAGTGTGGAAGTTTGTAGCCATTAAAGGCATAATTTGCCCACACTGTAGGTGGTTATTATCCCTGGGTGTTGTCTTTGGGAATATCTAGGGTCTGGCCTGGTCAATTTGAACCCCTGTGTTTTGTTCAGGAATCTGTCTTGACAGTTATTAGTATCTGTGGGCCAGATCAACCACTGTTTCCAATCTGGATGTGTTCTGTTTTGGTTTAATACATAGTTTACGTCTATTTCCTCATCTGTAGAGTTATTGCTGTACATTGTTGGTTTTGGAATAGACGGTTTATTTAAGTCTTTGATTTTGGCTAGGCCAAGACAGGTGGTTTGTTGAACAGTGTCATTTAAAAATATAATTTGTTCTGGGATCATGCAGGCTCTAAACAAAGATTCTATACCTTGTACTTGCCATTCTTTCGTACCCCAAACACTTTTTACTTCAACATGTTTGTCCTAATAATCAAAACCAAAAGTATTCATTTGTTCAAAGAATGAGTCTGAATATATCAATTTCGTGTTTGTTATCAAGGTCTTTGTCCCTGTCTTATTTGACAATTTGAAATAAAATGTTTCAGCATTACTTGTGTTAAAACCTGAAAAATATGGATATTTGTCATAAAACGTTCTTGAGCTTCCTTTTGGAGGGGTTGCACAATGTTCCCATTGATTATAATTTAAAACATTTCTAAGTTTTGCAGATTATGTAGAAAATGGTTACCATAGTGGTTATAACAGTACATACTATCATAATTTGTAGAACCCTGCAAATAATCATGTTTGGTAAATTTAGCAGACATCACTAGGTCAGACATCATATTATTTATACTTTCGAAGTCCCAATCATCAGCAAATGAGCTTGGTTTTACAAAGTCACTCAATGAGATCTTAATTTGGTGTGGATATTTCAGGATTTCAACCGGACCATAGATTTCGTAGTCAGTGTTGTCCCATGCTACCCCACCTGGTATAGGATTGGCTGTGAAGTTGACTGAAGAAAGTTCTCTTTTCTCGACGTGTGAAGATGTGTGTGGTTTGAGGATCAAGTTGATTTTCTGACTTGCTGTGTCCATTTTGGCATATTTTCCCTCAATGAAGCGTCCCAAAGTTAGTACCATGATGAGCCAAAGTATGAGGATAGATGCACCAAAACCCACCCAAAATTCGATCCATGGAGAAATCAGATATGTTTCTTTCAGTTGTTTCAAAAGTTCTTTAACTTTATCTTTAAAGGTTTTTGTTGATGGCTGTGTTTTTGATTCACTGAGGTCTTCAGAGGAATCATCGAAGTTTATGAAGTAGCCGGATGCAGTTCTGTCAATTGTTCCAATTGCTTCAGGATCACTGTTTCTTGCATATTCGTTTGTTACTTCATTGTAGGTTGGTGTGTCTCTGCTAAATGTTTTTATTTGGGTTTTCAGAGGTTTAAGTTCCATTGCATTGTTGCATAGTCCTTGTTGTAGTTCTGTAGGCGTTTCGAATGTGATTAGCCTCTTAGATTGAACCTCTGTGTTTGTAGCAAATCTTGGTGTTCTACTACTCATCGGGAGTCCACTTGGCCTACTATTTGTTATCGGCCACATGATTGTGGTTTTACCAGGTCGATTGATACAACTCGGTTCTCCTTTTTACCAGCAAGGGGCGGTAGTACAACTGATCTTGTCCCGTTGATAGACGAGACAGGAACTGCTTTTCTGTAAGAAGGCCCAAATTCCTTCTTTACCGCGATCTTTTCTCTGACTAGATCCCCGACTTTTGGAATCCAGACAGGTCTTGCTGGGACAGGTGGTGGTTCTTCAGTGGTTGTTGGCTGTTGTTTCAACTTTATGTTGCTCAGGTCTTTTCTTGTTTCGTTTAGGTCCTGTAAAATAGCCAAACGATCTTTGATATCAAAGCTTTTTTCCTTCACCACTGAAGTTTGACTGTCGAGGTCTAAGACTAACATCCTAGTTCCAAATAATAATTCGTACGGACTGAATCCCTTCAGAGAATTTCTTGGCAGGTTATTTAGACTACGTTGGACACTTATTAGATGTTTGACCCACCCAGCTCCCGAACCTAATACCTTTGCTGTTATAGATTGCTTTATGTCACGGTTTTTTCTTTCAACAATTCCGTTCCCCTCAGGGTGAAATGGACAAGAGTACCGCAATGGAACGCCCATGCTGACCATGGCCTCCTTATAAGCTCGAGAGCTAAAAGCAGGACCCTGGTCAGAATGCAGCATGCCAATTGCGTATGTGCCGATAAAGACTCGCAAATCTTTTATAACAGTTCTGGCGTCAGCCGTTCGCTGGGGCCACATCCATATGAATCTCGTGCATGAATCCACTGCGACCAAGATATATTTATAGTTACCATCCCTTTGTAAGGGACCACAGTGATCCAGGTAAACACAGGCTAATGGTTTATCCGAGATTAGAAGGGGTGTCTGTGCTGGTCGTCTCACCGTTGATACTTTCATTCTTTGACATATCTCACAGTCTAAAACATAGTTCCGTGTTTGTCTTCTCATTTGTGGCCACCAGTATCTCTGTTTTAATAATGATACTGTGGCTGAGACGCCGGCATGTACAGAAGCAAGCCCTTCATGTGCCGCTATTATTAGTCCTAACCTATGTTCCATGTTTGGAATTGCCCTATCCCCCACTCCAGGGATTCGAGCAAAAGGAACATTGTTTGTATCAGTTATGTATGAGTATTTTACTGGAAAGCCTTTCGGGAGTGTTTCTATCGAATCCTTTTCTGTAGCGCTGACAGCCTGTAATATTTCGCTGTCTATTTTTGTTTTTGACCGTGTGATGGCAGCTACGGAAGCCGTTTGCACAGCTGCCTTCGCGGCTTCGTCAGCCAATGAATTCCCTGCAACGTGAACGCCTTCACGCTGATGACTCAGTGAGTGTATCACGTGAGTCTTTGGTAGTTCTCTTTGTAACAGAACTATTTGTTCCCAAAGCAGTTTTTGCTTTATTGTTGCACCTGTGTCATCTTTGTAACCTTTTTGAATCCATGTCTGCAAATCCTTGTTATATGATTTGACGCAGTAATATGAATCGGACACTATAAGTGTCGGGAATTCGCGATCCGCATTATCTAGCGCCATTTTCAATGCTAATATTTCAGTTTGTTGTTCTGAATTAGTTTCTACTGAGTGTGTTTTTGTTAATAGAGGTCTCAATTTTGCCTCCGCGCCACACTTCTTTTGTAATCTCACATGTGGGGTTGTATGCTTGTTCTCCCCAAACGGAGGGTTGAGCATGTCCGTCTGTATAGATTACACAGGCGTACTGTCGTAAGGGCAGAATGTCGATTGGCAGAGGGAATGTTCTTTCATATTCTAGATTTTTTAATTCTTTTAATTCTGGATCAAAATAGTAGTATACTTTGTCCGTTGTAATTGAATTCACCCATTGTATCCACTTTGGATTCAATGCTGTGGTTGGTAAATTACATGGTGTTGTTAATGCCTGAAAGGCTGATTCTGCTGTTCCGACTCTGATATGTCTACCGTCAGCTTTATCTTTTTCTCTAGCTATTGCGGTTTGAACTGCATGAACAATTTTTTCTGTAATGCTGAACTTCTTTTCAGCTTCTGTGTACAAGTGTGATTTGAATGCAATTGGTACCTTTTCTCCCTCATTAGAGGTCAGGTATGTGAATCCGCATCTTCCTGGGATGACTCGAATCACAAGATTGCGTGTGTTATCACGTGTTTCTAATTTTGTTTTAATTAACATGTCTGTTTGTAAAGATCTCAGAATTTCTGTGTGTATTTGAGTCCAATTGGTTCTTTTAAAATCTGGTTTTATTAGATCATAAAGGGGTTTGACCCTTTCTGCGTAATTTGCAATGTATGTTCTTCCGAAATTTAGGAAGCCTAGAATTGACTGTAGGTTTTTTAGTGTTCTAGGTGCTTGGAGTACGGCACATTTCTCTAGGAAATTGTCAGCCAGGCTTTTGCCTTCACTTGATAATTCATATCCTAAGAACAGGACTGTCAGATGGGCAATTCTGGATTTTTTAAAGTTGAATTTGTAACCCTCTGCTGTGAACCCAAGTATTATGGTGTTCACCCTTTACAAGTGAGTATCCAAGTCATCATCTGTTAAATAAATGTCATCGACATAAGATAATGCTTCGTCATCATATGTTTGTAGTAATTCTGTTACTCTCGCTGAGAATACTCCCGGACTGTTCTTGTACCCCTGGGCTAACCGACAGAATTGTTTTTGAGTGCCATTTATTGAGAACGCAGACAAATATCTGCTCTCTGGTGCTATGTTTTGACAAAAGAATCCATTAGAGATGTCTAATGTTGTTTTGTATTTTTTGCGCACTATGTTATTCATTAGTGCAGCACTATGCGAGTTTTGCACTGCAAAAGTTTTGCAACATGAGTTAAGGTGTCGGTAATCCAAAACTAGACGGTATGAATTGTCTGGTTTGGAGACCGGAAACAAAGGGTTGTTCATTTGTGAGGTGCAAGTTCCAATCACCCCCTGGTATTCTAGCTGATCTAGGATTTCTTTTACCTGTTTTTTAGCTTCTTGCTTAATTGGGTACTGCCTTTGTGCAGTAGGTTGTGATTTTAACTGGATTTTGTGAGGAGGAGAGTCCTCATCCCATCCTACGTGATTTTTATATAAAGCAGGAGCTTGAGCCACTGCCCACTTTCTAGCAAGTGTGTATTTTTTATGAATTGGGATATGATTTGAGAAGGCCGGCATAATTATTTCTTCACCATGAGGGCACTCCCTGACAAACTCTGGTGGCCAGTCTTTTTCAGCTAGAAGGATGTCATAGCCCTTGGAGAGATTATCCCAAAATAGTCCCCTTATTTTTCTAGTCTTATCCCCTTCTATACGTAAAGTTATTTCATATATTTTGTGAGGTTTGCTAACTCTGGTGTCTGCAGTTTCCACTTGAAGATATTCATTCGTGTCCACTGTCTCCAGATGATTCATAAGGACTTTGCGAGCTATGCTCACTTCTGCTGCGCTGTCTAGCACTGTCTGAGCCCATTCTCCGTTTTTCAGTTGTGTCCTCAGTATTCTCGGCATTGTTAACTATTTTAATGCTGGCTACCTTCTTTTTTGGAAATTGTAATTTCTTTTTCAGATGAGCAGGTTCCTTGTCTTTGGACTTGGCGTGCTCTTCTCTTTGTTCTGATCGTCCTCTTCTTTCCGATTTCTGCGAGGAAGTCTGAAAAGATTGAGAGGGACGTGTATCAATGTCTTGATATCTATCAGGCTTTTTTATATTATCCCTATTTCTAAGGTTATATCTTTTCCCAGAGGGGTCACTTTGGGGTGACCTGTGTCTTTGGTTAGGAGATTTTTCTCTCCGCCTAGGAGACCTTCCTCTGGACTGGAATTTCTTTTCTTTAGGATTGGATTGTTTGTTTCCATCCCAGCTCTTTTTTTGTGATGTTGAATTATTATTAAAAAATATCTTTTCTGGACTTTCAATCAGTTGTGCTTTTACTGGTATTTCACCTAAACTATCTCTACCTAGTTCCTCATACGATTTTTCTATGATTCTGGCAATTTCAGCTGGTTGGTCTGCTATATCTGTCTCTTTTAACCTCTGGCGGATCGCCACGTTTGCTGCTTCTCCCTTGATGTTGGCTAATAATATAGCCGAGACCTGCTTGAAGTCTTTTAGTAATTTCATACCAAGAGTTAAAGCGGGTTCTGGACCGTATTCATCTTGAATTTGTTTTAGCACATCTGGTATTACCGAAATGGATGGAACACCGTGCGTTTTTGTGTAGATGGAAGCAAAGACTGTACCCCAAGTGTCACAGTCCTCCACATGTGGTGCGATTCCCATTGGAAGACAGATAGTCAGAATCCTGTGTTTTTCTAACGGGGTGGTGTCTGGAAACACCGCCTCTATTTGGGTGATTTTTTGTGCTAACCAGAATGGTATTTGTTCCCGTTTAGCCGGTACTTTACCTAGGCAGGACTGTATGTTCTGTGGTGTAATTTTATTTGTGTTCCCCACATATTGGACTAATTGTCTATGTACTTTTATTAATTGTTTTAGCTGTGTTAAAAGCTCTGGTGCAGGCATTCTTTCGATGTCTGGATGTGGTGTGTATCCGGCTAGGACCGGCCACGTTGCTCCTGGTCTACCTAAGGGACCGAGCCTGGTGATGTGATTGTTATGTTTTAGGGCGCCATTAAATAAGAGCAGATGCTCTTGAAATTTAAGTGGTACTTCCACCTCCTCAAAAGGAGTGTACTCCTCAGGAGGTTCCTCTGTTTTGTAATAGTGGAAGTACTTTGTTACAGCATTTGCTGCTGGAAAGTTTATCCATGTGTAGAATACCTCTGTCTGCCGATATTCGTGTGCCTCAATTACGAATATGACTGTGCCACCTCTAGGTGTCAGTCCATTTTCTATAAGTTTTAAAGTTATAGATTTTCTTTTGATGACCGGGATGAGTATTATATCCTGGTCAGCGTCTTGCAGTGCATTATCTGCTGCTGCGAGTTCAGTTGCTATTCTAACTGCCTCTCTTTCCTCATCACTGTCTACCATTTTACCGACAGGAAGGTTATTACTTTTGTTTGCAGATCAGGTTTCTTATGGAAACAAAGATTAGATGCACAATATTTTGGAACAGTGTATCCTTCAACGTGGACTAAACCAAGAACCATACATAGGAGTTTCCTCCTGCGAGGTCTGGCGGATATGACCTTTCGCCCACTCCAGACGTCTTTGGAGTATTATGGGGAAAAGGGGTCTGAGTGAAAAAGCACGACTGAGTTACTCTAAATGTCTTACCTTAGTTTTATCGCCTTATCCAAACGCGTTGGGCGCCATGTAGTGTAGTTCCTATTATCCCAATAGGCTCTGCGCATTGGAATAATACCTTCAATAGTATAGGCCTAGACCAGACGTTAACTAGGTCTACTACTGTCGATATTAGACTTAAAGTTTTGGGTTTGCCAGCTAGCTCAGAGTTCACTAGAAACTTTCTCGAATAGGCAAGGAGGAGTTGAACCTCCCTGGATAGACAAGAAGGGATTTAGTTTCTGACAACCATAGAACATGACAACTTTGCTCTCCCCTAATCAAGAGTGTATCTCTAGAGTCGTGTGAAAACAAAAGACGACTTATTTTACTCAGTCAGTACGTGCATTCTTAGTCTCACCAGATTGTAGAGAAAAGGAAGAGACGGGCGTGTGCAATAAAAGATGTTATTTATTGATCAGTCTCTTTTCTCATACAAGAGAAATGGATCGATATTATTGCAATACTTATGGTTAAGTAAAGTGCATACATTAAAAGCAGAAGTATAAAATAATACTGTAAAAACATTGATATGGTTTCTAAGCCATATGAAGGTTTAAAATGAATAAAATAGATACATACATATATACATTTGACTAATCGTACTCAACTGGTGTTTCTAACTACGCCTACCCCGTGTACCTGACCTAAGCCTAATACGTGGGTGGGAATAGAAAGTTACAGTTTAAGTTAAGTTTGTTTTGCCAAGTGACTTACTATGGAATTCTCTGTGAGGGGTTATTCAGTTCTGTACCTGGAATCTAGGATGAATGAGGGATGGTATCTCTCGTCTCTGGTCTCGATATTCCAGGCTGCCTGCGAGGGCTACCCGGAAGCGCCGGAGCTGGATTTCTCGGCAGGAGAAAAGGCAGCGTGTCGTTCTCAGCGCGTCAGGAAGGCGGGGCTGCGCCAGCGGGGTCTGCTCTGCTCTGGGCTTCGGCAAGTCTGGCTGCTCCGATCTCGTCACCACCGCGTGTGTTTGCATAGGGCAATATTGGTAATATTTATACCTTTAAGGTGCCGAGATTGACGTAAGGATGGACATAGATACGTCAATAAGGATGTCATACGACTCGGTCGTTAGCACATTCTTTTGCTGAAGTTCTCGATGAAATCAAAACAATGGCCGCAGGGTTTTTCCCAGGTTGTCATAGGTTTGATTTGTTTTGAGAACTCCGTATGCCTTATCAGGGGCTGGAGGAATATCGCTTGTCTAATTAGATGGCAAGCGTTATGACCTAATCAGATAACACGTTCCTGTGCCGTAGTGTGGCTTTTTCAGATAACGGTTCCTGCATCATGGGGGTTTTCAGCATCATGGGCTGGCTGCTAGTTAACTTATTAACCAGAATAGGGTCAGGAATAGGGGGATCGATACAGAACCTATAGGAATACATCACAATCTACTGCAGCCTCTAGGAAGAGGCCTGCGCCTGAAGTAATGTCATCACCTAAGGCAAAGGTGACTAAGAAACAACCACCTACTAAGGGACTGGATAGGCCTTCAACATCCAAGGCTGTCCCCACAAGCAAAGGCATGGAAAGCGCTTCTGGCTTTAAAAAGGGAACAATCATCAAGTTTCCCCAATCATCTGAGAGGAATTTACCACAGACCTCATCTCCTCCAACGGCGATGTCCACTTCAACCTCCTCGTCGACGAGAACGACGACTACAGTGACATCGACGGTAACTTTTTCCTCTCCTAAACCTGGTATGGTTATGTCATCGTCGACGTCGTCTCCAACTATGGTATTTGTCTCTGTGAGGCCTGTATCGTCGACGTCCGTCGTTGACGCCTCGTCGTCGTCGACTCCTCTGAAGGCTCTACCGCCGACGAAAAAGAAATCGTCGACGGGCTCCACGCCGTCGGCGAAGAGTGACCCGTCGGCGAAGAGTGTCCCGTCGACGAAGAGTGTCCCGTCGACGAAGAGTGTCCCGTCGACGAAGAGTGTCCCGTCGACGAAGAGTGTCCCGTCGACGAAGAGTGTCCCGTCGACGAAGAGTGACCCGTCGACGAAGAGTGACCCGTCGACGAAGAGTGACCCGTCGACGAAGAGTGACCCGTCGACGAAGAGTGTCCCGTCGACGAAGAGTGTCCCGTCGACGAAGAGTGTCTTGTCGATGGAAAGTGTCCCGTCGACTAGGGATGCCTCGTCGACGACAAAACCATCGGAAGGGAATCCTCCGACGACGACGCAATTGTCATCGTGCACGGCACTACAGGTTTGGTCTCCGTCGACGGTGTTTCTAACACCACAACAGGCATCGGGGCAAATGCAGCTTTCACCCCTTCGTATTTCACCTCAAAAGGTGTCGTCTGAAATGCCAGACCAACTTTTGGACACTGAAAGTGAGGATGAGATGGTCCAGAATACATTTGGACAAGCAACTAGCCCATCGGAGTTATTTATTTATTTATTTATTTAAAACATTTGTAAAGCGCAGCTGTCACCTGGCAGGTATCCTGGCGCTGAAAGCATTACTCCTGAACTAGAAGCAGTGGGAACTGTTTTAAGGGGATAGACGTGGCGCAGGGGACTAGGGGAAAAGCCAGGTTTTTATTCGTTTCCTGAAAGGCAGGAGCTGTGGAATTTGGAGAATGTCGGCGGGCAGACTGTTCCACAGCTTAGCGGCAGCTACTCTGAAGGATCTTCCCCCGCTCCTAACCTTCTTGAATCTGGGTACCGTCACAAGACAGGCTGTAGCGGATCGTAGATGTCTGGTAGGGACATACCAGGAGAACAATTGTTGTAGGGGTCTTGGGCCTGATTCGTGCAGTGCCTTGAAGACCAAGCAGAGAGCCTTGAAGGCAATTCGTTGCTTCAAGGGAAGCCAGTGTAGCTCGGCTAAAGCATATCAAACTTCAAGAAGAGGAATGTGATGCTTCTCAATCTCCTGTTCATATATCGACACCAGTGAGTAACCCAGTTGCTCAAGTGCCTATGGCTTTGCTATCCAACTTACAATATATGCTGGACGATTATTATAGGAGGTTCCCACCATCAGAATCGGCAGGTTCTGGACCGAAAACTCCAACATCTGAAGCACCTCCACCCGTGCTTCCACCGATGTGTTCGTCTTCACTCTCACAACCGACTCAAGAGGGAGCTCCGCAGTCTTCGGAGGATGAAGACCAAAGGGAAGACGGAGAAGTGGATGATTTGTCGGAGTGGGATGACTATCAAGTACAATCTCCTTCAACATCTCCTCAGACTACGTCGGGCCTCCCCTCCGGTGGATGTAGCGAGTTTTCACTTACTAATGGAGCGTGCAACCAAACGTTTTCATATACAGATGGAACAGACGCAACAAGAATGTTTCTTATACGATTTCAAGGATCAGCCCAGACGACAAATAAAAACAATACCCATCATTGATTTCATCTGGAAGGAAGGGATTAAGGTAATGTCAACGCCGGCCTCCATTCCTCCGGTCTTGCCACGCATAGATAAAAAGTCTAAAGCTCTCGAAAAATCGCCTGCATGTCTGATTGGACATCCAAAACTTGACTCAGTAATTGTCCAGGCTGCCCAGAAGAGAGCCAGAAATCCATACTCTGCAGTTACGTCGCCGCCAGACAGGGATGGCAGACGCCTAGACTCAATTGGAAAGCGTGTTTCCACCTTGGCTGCAACAACTGTTCGTGCTGCCAATGCATTGGCCATTTTGGGGCGGTACTACCGCCAAATGTGGTCTGACATCGCACCATTTATCGATCTCCTCCCTGAGCAATCCAAGGCTGAAGCACTTCAAATTCTTCAAGAAGGCCAAAGAATCTCGTAAGAGATTATCGATTCAGCTATAGATGTCGCATCTACAGGATTTCGACAGTTAGCAGGAGCTGCTGTCCTGCGCAGACAGGGGTGGTTACATTCAACTTCTTTCAGGCACGATGTCCAAAACAGAGTTTTAGACATGCCATTTGATGGCGAATATTTATTTGGTCCCAAAGTAGAGGAAGCATTACAATCAATTAAAAAGGATACTGAAACAGCAAGATCCTTGGGCACCCTACAATTCCGCAAGCCGCCCTTTCGAGGAGCGAGAGGACGAGGGACGTCCTCCAATAGAGGTGGATACCAACAACAATCCACATACCGACAAAGTAACCAGCGCTATCAGACACAGCGCTACCAGTCTTATGGGCAGAAAAGATCACACTACACCCAGAACAGGGGTAAGACAAATTACCGCGGCAAAGACAAGCGCCAATGAAACTTTTCACCTGCCACCACCAATTTTCCACCCTCACAAAAAACTTGGCGGAAGAATATCGAAATTTTACTCCAACTGGCAGTCTATAACAACAGACAAATGGGTCCTGGATATTGTGGCCAGGGGCCATGCCCTAGAATTCGAAAAATTCCCTCCAAATGTTCCGCCAAAAGGACCTCCTCCAGCTCACCTGAAGGAGCTGTTTACCCAAATCAAAGTGATGATACAAAAAGGAGCGATCGAGAGCGTTCCTCAGAGGATGAGAGGAATGGGGTTTTACTCCAGGTTCTTCCTGATAAGGAAGAAGAACGGGGAGTGGCGCCCGATCCTCGATCTTCGCGCTTTGAACAAATATCTAAGGAAATTAACGTTCCGGATGTTGTCGCTTCAGGAAATATTACATCTTCTAGCAGCAGGAGATTGCATAGTCACCTTAGATCTCCAGGATGCATATTTCCACATCCCCATCCTACCTCGCCACAGGAAATTCCTTCGCTTCAGGGTGGCTGGCAGGGACTACCAATTCAAGGTCCTTCCTTTTGGGCTGCGGTCAGCTCCAAGAGTATTTACAAAAGTTTTAGCTCCAGTGGCTGCGCACCTCCGGCTGGAAGGAATACAAATGTTCCCATATCTGGACGACTGCCTTATAAAGGCCAGTTCTCACGAAACCGTTCAACAACACCTTCAACAGTGTCTGCACCTATTTCAGTCTCTAGGCCTGACAATCAACTTCAGCAAATCCCAAATGCAATCGTCTCAAAGAAAGGCATTCTTAGGAGCGACTCTAGACACTCAAAAACTCAGAGCTTTCGTCTCCAAAGAGAGACAAATGAAGATAAGTCGGCTAGCACAAGATCTCATGCAAAGAAAGTCAGTTTCAGTCCGACTGTACAATCTTTTCTAGGGATGGCATCGGCTTGTATTCCATTGCTTCCAAATTGCCGGCTTCGAATGAGGCCGCTTCAGGAGGAACTAACCTTACAGTGGCAACAGGTTTTGGGCACTTTCGAGGACCTCATTCAAATCACGCCACTCATGAAGAAGTCTCTTCTATGGTGGACACAGATGAGTCATCTGAGGCAGGGGTGCGTGTTCCTTCAAGAAGCACCAAGTCTAACCATCACTACAGATGCGTCCCTCGAGGGCTGGGGGGCTCATCTACAAGGCCTCCCGATCAGCGGCAAATGGACTGCGCAGCAGAGACGGTGGCACATCAACCGTTTAGAACTGAGAGCCATTTTTGTTGCACTCAAGGCGTTTTGTGCCATCATTCAGGATGCCAATGTGTTGATACGAACAGACAACACAACAAGCATGCACTACGTCAACAAGCAGGGGGGAACTCGATCTCTTCTCCTGTCTCAAGAGGCGCAGGATTTATGGACATGGGCTCTTCACCACAATGTACATCTGCAAGCAGTGCATGTTCCGGGGACAGAAAACGTCCTCGCGGACGCACTCAGCAGAACAACGGTCACCACCCACGAATGGGAGCTTCACCAGGAGACAGTGGAGCACATATTTCATCAGTGGGGTTGGCCAGACCTAGATCTATTTGCGACAAGTACCAACAGCAAATGCCAAAGCTTCGCAAGCTGGCATCCCCACAAGAATTCTCTGGGGAATGCGTTCTCCATCAATTGGTCTCTGACGTTTGCGTACGCTTTCCCACCGATTCCACTAGTCCCCAAGGTTCTGCGGAAGATGAAGAAGGAACCTTGCCGACTCATCCTGATTGCGCCCAGATGGCCGCGCCAATATTGGTTTACAGAGCTCCTCCTACTGTCAGAGTGCAAGCCAATTCAGTTACACCCAATCCCGAACTTGCTCAGCATTCAGGAAGGACAAGTCTTCCATCCGGACCCAGCATCTCTGAGATTAGCAGCCTGGCTCCTGAACACCGTGAGTTCGCACACCTGAACATCCCGGAGGACTGTAAAGAGGTGTTGGCCAAGGCTAGAGCGCCTGCTACCATCAAGACGTACAGTCTGAAATGGAAGCGCTTCTGCATCTGGTGCCGTTCAGCAGGGGTTCACCCTTTTTCAGCGAAACCTGAGGAAATTCTTCCTTTTTTCCTGCAGTTAGCACGAACAGGTCTGTCTCATGCTTCCTTAAAGGTGTTTCTGGCTGCAATATCCAGATATCGACAGGATGGGACCAATTCTCTGTACTCAGCAAGGATCATCCAACAATTCTTCAGAGGCCTCTTTAGAATGTTCCCTCCTGTTCGCCGTCCACCTCTTTCGTGGCATCTGAATGTGGTCCTAGCTCAACTCATGCGTCACCCATTCGAGCCCATCCACAAGGCCGACTTGAAGTACCTTTCGTGGAAAGTATCACTGCTCCTGGCTTTAACATCCTCCAGGAGGGTTAGTGATATCCAAGCTTTCACTGTGCATCATCCTTTCCTGCAATTCACAAGTGACTCTGTGATACTTCGCACAAATCCAAAATACATTCCGAAAGTACCTTCAGATTTCCATCTGAACAAGCCTATTGTTCTTAAGTCGTTCTTTCCTGACCCGCAAACACCTGCGGAAAGAGCGTTACACTCACTTGACATTAAAAGATGTCTTAAATTCTACCTACAAAGAACGTCTACTGTACGCACTTCTGACCAGTTGTTCATTACCTACGGTGCGATTCGTAAGGGGCAGGCAGTTTCAAAACAGACTATTTCAAGATGGATCTCTGCTGCCATTGCCTTTTGCCATGCACAGGCTGGGAGACCTTTACCGTCAGCGCCCCGAGCGCACTCTACAAGAGCGGTCTCTTCATCTACGGCCTTATTGGCTGGAGTCCCTCTTCAGCAGATCTGCAAAGTGGCTACTTGGGCTAGTCGCCATACCTTTACCAGACATTACTGTCTAGAGTCAATCAGCGAGGCTGATACTTCTGTGGGTCGAGCTGTTCTACGGAATCTGTTTCATTAAGGTGAGCCTCTGTTTCCCACCTTCTTGTTTCTGCTGTCAGACGCTTCTTATGTTATGTTCACACATATTTCCATGATTGCATTATGTTATGCTTTATACAATATGTGTATTTTCATTGTTACTTGCGTTACTAGCTGACAAGCTTGGCGTCATTGGCGTCTGCCCAGCAAGGATATGTACTGCTAGCTACTCTGATTCGGGCATGTGAATCTATGAAAGACACCCCTAATACTGGAGAAGAACAATAGTTACTTACTGTAATCTGTGGTTCTCCAGTATTGGTGTCTTTCATAGATTCACATGCAACCCGCCCACCTCCCCTCAGAGGCTTTTTAGGCTAATTTGGTTTACCTTCACTCCTTGCGAGAAAGTCTGAGAGCCTGAGCCTCTGGGGAGAACATTCTGGTGGGTGCTGGCGCCTGATTGGCTGTAGTTTGGACTATACATAATGACTATGAGAGTCATAGATGTAGAAGTTTTTCTTACTGTAGCATTGGCTACTTTACTTCCTGGTTCTTTTTCTATTAGTATTACTACATATTTATGGCATATTATTGCTTTTTTATGTACCGTGGGACTCCCACTCCGACGACGGGGAATGATTCAGGCATGTGAATCTATGAAAGACACCAATACTGGAGAACCACAGATTACAGGTAAGTAACTATTGTTCTTCACCTACCCCTGACACTTCCATTTACTCATTCCTACGCCGCACATAGTTTACAGTATCAGTGCTCCCGCGTAGCCGTAGGTAGTAGCACGCCGCGTCCAGTAGAGGGGCACGAAGACCCCTATGATGAAGCATGACACCAAGGGTCCTTTTGGTGTGTGAGGGGTATTTAAGAAACACTGTGTGCTTCCAACCATTGTAAGTAATGCACATGACCCTTGAATTAAAACCCTCTACTGAGTCCCTGAATGGTGGATCCTAGTGTTTATGATACATTACAAGGGGAGGAAGTATCCACCCCCAGTGTTCGGTTAGGACACCACCTCTCCACTCCCTCCTTTGTTAAATATACCCCTTTGGAATCAATCAGGAGCTCTCGACCAGAGTACTGTGCTCAGGGGTCCCCTGGAGCTTAGAGGACCCCCTCACTGCGTGGGCTGCAGTGCCCTGTTTTACGCCACTGATTTAATTAGAGCTTCATTTAGTATGTTCTTTTAGGATCCAGGGTAGAGCAAGAACATAAAATATTGGTAAGACTTGCAAATTTAGAATTTCACAGACAAGTTAAATTCTCAGTCAATAGTTGATTTTGATACTTATGAAGAGTAACATGGAAACTCTGAGAAATCTCATATCAGTAAATGTATCTCTTGTTGTGCAGATAATAGCTCATGTTGCTAACTTCGCCAGAGAATTGGAACCTTAGAATATCCAAGACTGTTTTGTGCTTGATATTTGAAATAAAACTCTATTAAATGTTGTGATGATGACCGTTGTCTATAATTTCTAATTAAACTTAAATGTTTAAGATTACTAGATCAGATTTCTGCTATTCCCAGTTTGTACTGTGTTTTGTCAAATTCATTCTACCCAGTCATTAAGCAGATCCCACGCAAATGTCAATATGGATCCCTGAATTTTGTTTTTAATGAGCTTTAAGGACCAGGTTGCTGACTAAGATACCGTTTCAGATAGTGCCATGATAGCAATAACTGTCTCAGAGATGTTACCTTAAGACATATCTATGCCAGGGGAATGAAATGGGATAGTGATATTAAAGTCCTGGAGGTTGAGCATTGAATCTTTTAAGCATCCCAGAGAATGTTCCACTACATACCGCAACTAATGGAGTAGTTTAACTGTTGGGCTAACAAGATTTGTCTGAAGTTTACGGAATGCAAATTTTAAGGTCAACATTTTCTTTTGTTTGGTATTTGTGATTTCATTTATATCCTCTATGCCTCCTCAGTCTACATCCCAAAATAGTTATAGGGTTAAGACTGAGTAATATTGAAATTGTTATTGTGCAGGAGCCTGAATTGTGGTTGCTAATCTAAAAAAACATGATTTTTGTCTTGTTTATATTCATCCGCACTCAGTTTTTTTTTTTTACTATATCCCTGTTATCCCAAGAGTGATCTTGTAGACCAACTTTAGTTGAGCTAATATAACTGTATCATCCACATACTGTAGGGCAGTTATATGCAGAGGACAACGTTTTGGGGAATAGCTTTATCTATTTCTGCTTCCATGCCCAAATCAGACTTTTATAGGCCGAAAGCCAGGGATGTTAACACTCATACCCACTTAAGATCACAATCTGTATGAATCCTGTTGTAGAGAGAGTAGTTTTTTCCCAGTTTTTCATTGACCCACTTGTCTTTGTTCATGCTTTGGGTAGCATTTTATCAGTGGATGTGTGTTACCTCAACCATGAAATGTTCACAACAAGAAACCTCCATCCATACCATCAAAGACTGCCTTTAATCCAGAAGACATGCATAGATGAGGTCTTCATGGTATGAACTGAACAGAACACCTAAGAGTGTGCCAGGTGTCACTATGAGGAGTAATCCTGTCAGGTGCCAGGGAATGAAACTAAAAGCTAAGCCTCCAAGTCTGCTTGGAAAGTTTGTGCCTTGATCTTTGCCTTAATATCTAAGAGGGTTGGTAATCAACTATTTGGAGTAAAGAAATTGCCATTTTTCTCTTAGGATAGAACTTTTCCATGAATCTAGGTTAGTCATTTTGCAAACTAGACAAATAAACAGTTTGAAGACATGAGGCCCAGTAAGAGGAATCCATTTTAAAGATTAAAGCAGGAAGAGCAAAATGTCTGGTGGCACTGCTGAGACCCAATGCTTTTAAAATTGTGCCCACCTGACCAAAACAAATATCAGCTTAATTTTTGTTATGGATGGGACCTATTTTTACATCTTCTCTCACATATAGTGATTTTATGTACAGGTTCCAGGCTTTAGCTGTAAACCTTATTTTCATAACCGATAAGAATAATAAGGATTCTATGGATCTAAAGTATTGGTATAAAACCAAAATGTCTTTTAGCCATCATACTTACAGACATTATTGATATAATCCAGTGTTTGTTCATATGCAACCTCTTGGCTTCCCGGATTGTATTCTTTAATACTTTTTGTTCTGCATAACCTTTGCTCCTATCAGTGGATATGATGGGGATTCGTTGAGCTCCTTGAAGTTTTATTCTGCTCATCCTTCTGGGATTAAATTTGCTGGGTGAATATAGAATTGCTATTATGCACAGGATTTATCTGGTACTTCCTTAACCTCTCCAAAGATAATAAATATGTACATAGGTATTCGGCCAGTAGCAGAGGTTAGCTATAAACAAAATTAGCTATTACATTTATCATCTAGCTTTTACTTGATATTTCTTTTGATCTCCATTTGAATTCCATTGATTTAGGATCCATTTGAATTCCATTGATTCTGGATCCTTGCATGACAATTGTTTCGGTTCAGGAAGCACTTGCCATTATTTTATGATTTTTCTCTTATTTATTGTTTCATGAATACCTTTGGAGGTAAAATAAATCAATAAAATAACAGTCTGCAAGCGTCATTCCGGCCTTGGATTAAAATTAGGAATTAAATTATACAACTTAATCTCAATTGATGGCACTGCAGAATGTTTACCAATTTAACCCATGTGACTGTCCACATGGCGATGGAGTGATCTCCTGCTTTTTAGGGCCACCTAAAAGCCCGATGGGGGAGTTTCTCAATGATGATCATTATTTATTTTTAATATTGTAGTTGAGGCAGGTGCTTATGGTTTCATGTCATAACCGGACTTCAGACTGCAAAAATTGCAGTTGTAAAATCTGAAAAAAATTTAGGTGATTCTCTACTCACTAATGTTATAATTGTGGCGCACCTACTCAACACAGACGTGAAACAAAATTTTTGACAGTTACTGACTGGCCCACTAAAACGTCAGCTTTCTCCATACGTGACAGTAGAAAGCTCTTGCCTGTTATATCCGCCAACAGAACATTGGTGTGATCAGTACTGATGATATCAGTGGGCACTTTCACGTACTTCTGCTGAGGTTCAGGCTTTTCCATCATGACAAGTGCCACTGCAACAGCAGGCCCTTAGTTGCCACTTATTGTCTTTTAAACAAGTCACCTCACAATTATTTGTGGTTCTAATGAAATGTGATAGATGTAGTTCTAACGTTCGTGCTTTTTTTTCTGCAAATGGGATAATTTCCTGTACCACACATGTATTCCCTCTGGCACTAATGCACTCCTGCTGTGTTTTAGCTTGAGTCTGTCTTTTTGTAAACATTAGTAATTGGAAGTACCAAAAACAGAAGTACCAATATCGGTGAAAGCTGGGGGAGATTCCTGTCCCCAGCATCTCTGATTTCCCTCCAGACAGTATTAACATGGCCTACTTGATGCACTATGCATGTGCGGCCATTGTGCCTCGTTGGTAATTAGTTTATCAAGTCAACCCTATCCAATGTCTTGACTGAGAGTAGACTTAGCAGGAGTATGAGTATCAGCAATAGAAATGAAAGCGCATTGGTGTTGGTATTGATTTCTGACAATGAAGCATTCAATACAAGGCTTTCATCGCTCTATTGGTGACAGCTGCTCTGTTCATCAAGCCCACACCGTCCAATCACAACCTGGAACCAAGGGTAATCCTCTCTCTCTGTTTTTCACAGCCTTAGATAGGCAATAAAGGTATTTGACTTTAACAGGGCGAAGAGTACCAACAACAGAGGTGAAAGTACTGGATGGTGGTGGCGCCAAATGACAATGGAAGGTTCCATCAAAGACTCCTCTTACGAATAAGGACAATAGTTTCATAAAAGGTACTGCGGAGTCGATGAATCCTAGAGATGAGTCAATTGCTAAAGAATTGTTATTAATTGTTATACACAACTTTAGTGATTGCTTTTAAAGCCTGAACGAAATTCAAAACATTGGTGTACCTCAGAAAGCAGCCCACAAGGCTGCCCATCTTAATGTTAGAATTTCCAGATAACTTCAGCCAAGTAAGCAGAATTCTAGAGAGTACTTAATTTCCTCAAGCAAACCACTAGACATATGCAGCTCCTCAGCAAGTTGTATGGTATTCAATCCCACTTTGCCACAGATAAAACCCTTATCAACAGTAAATGAGTCCGAAATGTGGGACCCTCCTCTTTCACGTGCTCTCCTAGCCTTATATGCAATGAACTATGCTGCAGGGCTAAGCCTTTTTGTCATATTAAGCCCGTGCCTCATTTATCCTACTTCCCAACATTGCATGTCCTCATTCCTGCAACTGTCCATGCCCTATCATGCTATTTGTTGTCACCATACTTATAAACGTATCCGCAGATTAGCATAATTCAGTGCCTAGAAAGAACCACAATGTTTTCATATCACAAACTATATGTCTGTTGAAGTGGTGTCTCTAATAACACAAATTCTCAGACTTCTTTTGGTTGATTACAGTTAATTTTGCTGTGAGTAACTGTAATTGTAACTGTAATTTCTAATCTCACTTCTGTTCAAAGAACCAGCACTCCTACTTTCCATGATCTTGTGACCAAACTTCCTTTGCTTGTTACTCCAGCCACTGTTTATGTTTTCCCTGTGACTCGGGCCCTTCTCGACCTAAAGAGCCTTTCTGTCAAGATCAACCTGCTTTACCTCTGTCCGCTCACTCTCTCCAGTTGTCACCTTCTTCAGACTCTAACTCTTTCCTTTTATGTCCTGCTACCCTCTGCTCCTTTGGTAAATTATCTCCGGTTTTTACTTCCGGTTCGTAGTTTACACCTCCCAGTGGCTCGATGGCAATCTTTCTGGGACAACCACTAGATTGGATTAGTTATGGAAAGATTGGACAGTAAAATTGTGTTTCCAGTCCACTTCTTTTGACGTTTGGTGTAAGGTATGTATGTGCTAGGCTTGCAGTTTATCCGAGAAGGTCTAGTCTGCCTTCAGATTTGCAACATGTGACTCACTAACAGTTGCTATAGATGGCATT
The DNA here is from genome assembly GCF_964261635.1 of Lissotriton helveticus. Taxonomy (NCBI): domain Eukaryota; kingdom Metazoa; phylum Chordata; class Amphibia; order Caudata; family Salamandridae; genus Lissotriton; species Lissotriton helveticus. The sequence continues at coordinate 888,988,712 of NC_136071.1, read as the reverse complement.
AGAGCATACTTTGAGTGTCCACGGTGCGTTTCAGCTTTTAATTAGAAATTTCACTTCTAATAACGAAATAAGTAATTGTAAATTCCTGATTACTTTGAAAAAGCAGTATTTTAATTTGAGTACATTGTAAGTTAAATTACAAGTCGTATTCAAAGGCAATCACTTTTTTCTTTAGTTAAAATGGACCCTTACATTTTTTGTCATACATGAATAATTCTGCTTGCGTTGCTCCATGGTGTACTCTGGTAAACAAAATATATCTGCAAAATATATAAGCACCAGCCCAAAGAATTGCACGAAGTATTATATAGCAACATTATATTTTATGCTGAATTAGCTTTTGTATATTTGGAAGTAAGTTTGAACATCTGTTCCCAAATGTGTTCCTAATTGAATAGGCTTGCATTTGGCTGAGATTGCTTATTTCTGTGTATGAAAAAGAAGTCTGCAGTTCCACGGTGAGACGGAAACAGAAGACTCGTGCTTTTTGTTAGGCCAACAGGAGTAATATATTGGTGTTACAGGTAATGTATACACGTTCAGGACACTAGGCGACCTTCCTGGTGTATGAATGAACTGAATTAACAATACAAATGTCGTTAGAGTTCCCTAGAGGTGAGTCGGAAGAATCTGAAAGAGGCATTATGCACTGTCAATTTTAAAGCTTATCTGTCAATAGACAATGAAGAGGTGCTTGTCGTAGCAATAAAATGGAAAATAAAGGAGAACTTCATGCCTTTTTGAAGTCAATTCTATGAATTTGTTGTTATTGAAATATATATGGATAGTGTGTGGGTTAAATGTGTGGGCTACTGGGAGCCACCGTCCCGCCTATTTAGGTAATGGCAGAATAAACAGTTTTCACCAAGAGAGGACAGTCATTCAAGGTCAGCAGAACTGAAATGAAGGCCTCCATTGGTCTCTTTGCCAGGACTCGGTCGACAGGTACTCTTTTGATAAAGAGACCCCTTGTCGTTCTTAGGGATATAAGGGTGTTAGTCCAGTCAAACAAATTATGAACCATAAATGTTTGGTAACTACTTCAGCAGAAGTCTTTACGTTCTCCGGTGAGCACATATCAACACGCCTCTGTAAATAAGTCATTTTTTGGACATACACCTGTCAGGACTGTTTTCATTGTTTTAAGCAGTGGTGCAGTTATGTATGCAAGCAAACAGGAGCCTTGATCTTCACTGTGCCACTTAGCCCAGTCTGTGGTAAGGTTACCACAGGGCATACTTTCATGGTAGTCCAGAAAATCTCTTTCCCTGAGATGGGATAGACTGGGTGTAGGTAGGAAGCCCTGTGAATCATAATAATAAAAAACCCATCCCCAGGAATTTTCTATCTGCACCCCGAGATACATAGAAGATACCCTTTTCAATCAAGCTATCAGGCCATAATATATTTGTTTATGTAGCAAAACTAGGCTAGAGAAGCTAAGTGCCAACTGAGAATCATCGGTAATTATAGTAAAAGGAACTAACTATAGGAATATGAGAAACTTCGTTCCAAAAGAGACATGGAGAATATTGTACAGTCCATTGTGATCTCGCGCATTAAATATGAAAATGCCTTACCAACGGGACTTTCTAAGGCAATGGAGGTTGAAATGGGAGACCGTTTTTACAACGCTGTCAGTACCACGCACGTTGGCAACAACGCGGAAGTTACATCGTTCGCGTTGTTACCACGCATGGCATTACATCGCAAGTCGTTTCAATGACTTGCGCTAGATGGCGTTGGGTTTTAAGTCCAACACCTTCCCTGCTGTTGCGCTAACTGGAGTAGGAATAGTAATTTATATTATTCATAAGTCCAACGCGCCATCTAGTGCGAGTCGTGGAAACGACTTTCGTTGTAATGCCATGCGTGGTAACGCAGACGAAGTAACATCCGTGTTGTTACCTACCGCAATGTAACGTCACATATTCCCCAGATACATCCCATATTTCAGGATTGCCCAATAAAATTAATTTGTGTACTATTGGTTAAAGTGGAACTCATTTAGTCAGTGTTTATCCTGAAAATCTGGCACAGGTTTGGCCCTGTTGGACCTCATTGAACACTAACATTCTAAGAAAAGGCTAGCGCCCCCTGAAGTTCTTTTACACTCTGGTTCCCGGCTGTTCTCTGGTGCCAAGAAATTTGATGTTAATACACCTGTCCTTTCAAGTATGAAATGGCTCCCCTTCAAATGTGCAGTAGGTATAAGACAGCCAATTGCTGCACTGAAAAACTGAAAACATCTTCAGGTATCTTTAATACTTCCTGACTCAAGAGAAGGTGCTGTTTGAAATATTTCCTCAAGCCTCCTTGCAATAAGTTACCAAAAACTCCACTGCAGAAGCCATCCCATATGAAAGCAAAAAATTGAAAACTATCTAGACAAACATGTTTGTGATATCCCCCAGAGCAACTAACAGTGTAGCTCTCTGGGTTAAATGATCCTTCAGCCATAAATCCAACCAGCATTGGCAATAGGTTTGTCTTTATTGCGTGAAATAATGCAAACAGCACTTGGAAAAAAAAAGTCAATGTATACTTGTAAAGCGCACTGTTACTCCATCACGCAGTGTCCTGGCGCTCTATACCGCTGGGGAACCCGTCCTGGCTTTCCCTGTGAGATGGTCCCTCCTGGACATCCCCAAGGTGAAGCCAGGCATCCCCGGCGCTGATAGGGCCGTTGTGGAGATTAAGCAAGCTATTGCCCAGAGTTGCAGAGTGGGACCCATGGTTAGCTTAGGCACCGAGGCGAGACATATCAAGTCCGCGGACATTGACCCAAGACCCTGACGCGACGGGAATTGAACCCTGGTCCCGGGCCGACCTCTGCTTCAGGGTTTGCCGCTTCTAACCAGTGAGCCACACTTCTCCACATGCCTTTGTGCATGCCTTTGATAGCATAATAAAGCCAGCCCTTCAGGCGTTGCCAGTGCTTGTAATCACTTTGTATGGTGCACTCCGTAAAGTTTAATGCAAGACATGACTCACACATAAAAACAAAAAAAGAAAATCTTAAAAACAGAGATTTCAAAAGATTCCTCTTGTTGAGAACTGCTCCAGGTTCCAGGCTGGGTCTGGAAGCATTTTCCTCAGCAGTAGTTCCCCGTCATCGCCAGGTTGCTCCATGTGCCTTCAGATGCCATTCACTCTCCCACGATGTGGTGACAGTAGGACATATCAGGGACAAGCCAATGCACTGGTGTCGGTACCTGTTTTTCCTTGCTTCTTCAACACAGGCCTGGAAGTCTTCTAACTGCTTTAAACAATGAAATTCCTCAACTATCAACAGTGATTAGGTCAATGATCTACTTTTAAGCTTTTTGGGTTTAAACCCTGTCTTAAGCTTATTTGCTTACCTAACAGCATCTGGACTATAGGATCCGAACGAAAGCCCTCTGCCTTCCACTCTTTTCCTTGATGTATTCGAAGGCCACCAGACAGCGGGAGACCAAGGAGCAGTCCTTCTCCCCTTAACGTAAGTCTTCTGGTAGGAAACAATCTCCTCAAAGAAACATTGCTGCTCTTGGAACTATCGGAGTCTGATCACCATTCCCAATGCTGGTTTCTTCCTTATCGTTGGAGCTGATTCTGACTTCAAAAAAGATGAACTCCGAATTTCTGACTCCATCAGCTCACCCAATTCAGGTCAAGACCTTACGGCAGGCCATGCTGCTAATTTCAGGATCGCCTTGTTACCTTTCTTGAGCTTCTTTGTATTCGGCTATTCCAGTAGGTCCGACTTAGATGCCAGCTGACTCCACACTATCACTTCAGCCTCCAGTCGAACTGGTGCTTCTGATAAAGCCTGTGTCTAGGCAGTTACGGACCCCTGTGCTCTCAGCGTCAACTACACTGCCATTCTCTGAGCCAGTTTTAGTGTTGCTTCCTCCTTTGAAATTGGCAGACGTAATTTAAATGGCAACTGAAAAGGTACATGCTTGCTTTGACGAACATCCTGTGGCAGAGCACCTCCAGTGCTTGAAGGACTGGCTATTCATTTTAAGCACACCATGACCCTTCTCCATGACTTGGGCGTCACTATCCATGCCCAAAAGCCCCATCTTGTTCCTATAAAGAGGTTGATTTCCATTGGAGCCACGCTAGACACATGTATGAATTATTTCCTCTATATGAGAGGATTTCAGATATCCACTATATATTTCATTTGATTCTGGTTAACACAATGAATCTGGTTCTGCAAATCTTAAGCCATTTATGGTTTATTGGCCTCCTACATCCTCATGGTGCAGCATGACAGCTGATTAATCAGGGCCCTTCATTGGTGCCTGAGAGAAAGCAGCTTCTCCAGCATCCTGGGGGCCTCTCTGCACATGTCCAGATCTACAATTCTGTTCTTCTAAATTTGCACTGGGAAATGTCCCTCCAATCTGGTCAATGGTTGTCCCTTCAGTCCTGTGCAGTTGCAGACAAATGTAATTACAAGCGCCTCCATGCTGGCTTCAGCCGCTAATCTGGGCAAAATCATGGCACAAGCTGTGGTCCACTAGTGGCATTTTTTTCTAAAATGTTTACTGTACTTCTTGCCAGCCCCTCATGTTATTGTTTCTCAGTGTGGTAACAATCCTCAAGGCATCCCTATCTGCACTGCTGCATAGTTGTCCGCTTCAACTTTTGCCTTTGAATACTGTTTTTTCAGTGGCAGTAACTTCAGTCTACACAGTCCAGCCACCCTTAACTGTATTTTAACCATATAAACTGTTCTTTCGCACCTGTCCTTCATTCCCACTGAAAGTGGTATCTGCCTATCACATGGGACAGTCTGTCACTCTTCACCCGCTTTCCTGCCTTTTCTTTCTACCTAACAGGGGGAGTGATTGCATAGACTGAGCACCAGGTGTACTGGGTCTTGTTATATTAATGGCATACGACAGCACAGAGTGGATGATCATCCCCTTTTTATGGTTCACTGAAGGGTGGTGTAATAGGTTCTGCTACACATTATTGCCTCACTGCTCAGGTTTGCAGTGATGGATTCTGGCCATGGTATATGTTGCACATCATTGGTTATTTGACACTATTCAAATCCACCTCCCGGAGGATATTGCTTTGGGACTCATTCATCAGATCAGGAATCTGTGACACGTGATATCTGTCAGAAGAAAAAATGCCTTACCTTTGCTAACAATATTTCTAGTTGATATAATAGCTTTCCTCCGCTTCTTTGTTCCTGTCATTCCTCCCTTGGTGCCATGATCAATAACATTTAAAGCTATGCAAACAATTCATATACTGATTTGTCACTGTTGTTGATACTCCCTTGGTTCCTGTTTGCGCATCTTTATACAGTGCAGAAAAACTCCCAGGAACTGATTCCAGTGCAAAATTGTGTGCCTTATATTCACTGATATTGCCACTTGTGAGGTGGACATAGCACCACTTGGTGATGCTGGTGAGCTATTACTGGGGACATTTTTTTTTATCTAGTCTTTTATTCTGGAGGATTTTCATTAGGTAAGGAACCCGCAGAAAGATAAAGTATCCATCAGGAGTATCACTACAAAAGGTAAGTAGCTTTTTCTTCTGGAAATACTGCAAAGAATAGAGAAAACTACAGCAAGTTACAATGCACAACCAGATGAATGAATCCATTTTAAAACTATTGGCAAAGATAAATGTGATAGAAGATACCAGAAACTAGATCCTTGGACTTGGCTTTCAAAGAGGAGCACATCAAACAGTTGAATAGCACGCTTAGAAACAAAAATTAGGTTTTGGCCAGCTGACTGAAACCTATATGAGAGAAGCACCACAATGGTGTCTGGAAGTCTGCCTGGTTTTCGTTTTGTGGAAAGGCATCTGTTTGACTCTTGCTATTGACTGTTCCAAATCCAGTTTTTTCTTCTTCAGTATCATGGCTTTCGTCAGTCCATTCACATAGGTGCTCAGACCAGCTGACCATTCTGCTTCCTCTGGGGTTCTTACAAAATCTTAGTTTGACCCACCAAGCAGTTTTCTTGATCTTCATCTTAACAGTTTCTCCCTCTGCATGTCTGGATTTTCAAAATCCTTCCACGTGCTCCACTTTAACTTATATCTCAGTAAGGCATCTTCCAAAGGTATCCATTCTTTGGCATATTATTGCAAAAATAATGTTAATGTTGGTTATCCCTTTAATGGTTCTACTTTGAAGATCATTATATTGTTGCCCGATTGCCAAAATGTGATGCAGCAGGGTGGAGATAACACTGTACTTTCCTGTGCAGCTGCTTCATCTCCCACAGTCCCCTCTTCTTTTTCAATTTTCTAAATTAAATGATGACTGAAGGGATGAAACAGTTGATTTCTTGCTTTCCTTTTCAAACTTTGACACAAGCCCAGAATCTCCTAGCAGCCCCATGTATCCCAAAGGTAGGAGGCTGAATCGTCAGAGACTGCATCTTATTGAACTGTGCCCTTGAATCAGCAGTGTCTGTAGAGGGAATTTCTTCAGCAGATGTGTCTACTACCATAGTTGTGCCTTTTCCCACTATTGTGTATCCTGTTTTGTGATCAGAGGTAGACATTTGTTATGTACGGATATGCCCTCTACCTAATTTTGGATGTCTTGGGCCTCTGCCGGCCGAGCTCCATGGAACTCATTTTTGACAGATGATTCGGTCCCTCCGTCGCTCACCCCCGGTGCCATCTGTGCTGCCTGTGCTGCTGGACAAGTAAAGCTGATCTAAAGGAAGGCGATTCCTTTTCCAGTGAATGGGGGCAGCTCCAGCACTAGTCATTTGCCCACTGCACTCTGCTCTCATCATCTCCCAGATTTCCTTCCTGCTCCCTTCCTCGTGAGTGCGGGCATCTTTACCTTTTGAGCCGTAAATCTGTCGATCATAGCCTTACTTATTCTTTTGCTCCCTTTGACCCATCCCCCTAAGCGATTCCAGAAAAACTCTTCATATATAGCTGTACCAAGTGCTTTGGTTGTTGTTGTTTTGTTTCTCCATACTGTTACCAACAAAGGTTCTCCAAGTTGGAGCTACTGTCTTTCTCCTTGCTGTCTCACCACTTTGTGACCTTTATCTTTCTGCCTTCATTTTGATATGTTTGCCCACACACCACCTGCTGCACCGCTCCGGCAATCACCTCGACACCAACTGAATGCAAATCCTCTGCTTCCTCTAATGCAGATCCACTTGCTTCTGGTCACCATCTGAATCTATGAGCTATTGGTATCACAGTCTGAAATAATTTATTTTATTCAAGATCGTTCGCAGTCAGGAGATTTTGACCTCTGTAGAAACCCGCTTAAAGCAGTAGCTTGGATTCCAGATGCAGAAAATGCTCGTAATTGGCTGCGAATATGGATTTCTAAATTATAGTTAACTGCTTTCTTATACCGGCATTTTTAGATCAATTTACATATACCCTTTATAAATAACATTAAGATTTAACAGCATGTTTGAACCTCTTAAGTCACACAGGTCACAAGATGTTTGCCCATAAGAGGACTAGTCGTTGTAAATTGTGGGTTATCTGAGAATACTATTCAAAAACGACTTGTACTTTATGAACAACTTGTACCTTAATTTGACTCCATTTACCAAGTCAAGGAACTGGGAGACAAAGTTACATAGCAAGATATGTTTGCTTGAAAGCTATGTCACACCTCAGCTTTTCACAGCTTAAGTGCCATTAGGGAAAGTACGGACAACTGAATTATGAGATGATCCCAGAAGACATTAGCTAGCCGAGCAATAAGCATTTTATTTACATATGACAGTTTGCATCTCTGCTGTGCATAATGCTAGAAGGACACTTCGGTCTAGACTTATATCATTATATAGTGGGATTGTAGTCCATTATCTAGGCAATTGGAGACTGCAATGTCTCAAAGCTTTTATATCAAGAAATGGATTGACAGTGGATTCCTTCCCAGGATCAAAAGCTAAAAGATTAATGTTTCTATATGGAAGAAGGCACAATTTTCTGAGGTAACAAACGAAACTGCTACTCGATGACTTGTTGTGGTGACAGGAGGCATCTGCCTGTCTTTGGGTGCAATTCATGGTGCAAACAGAAGCTGCTTGTAGTGGTGATAGTAAATAGGTGCGTTGAGTAAATTGATTGCCTCGACTGCCTTCCAGTAGTGGGCAGGCTTTATGTAGGGCTCTGGCAAGCTGTGTCCTTTAGTGGCAGGCCCCAATTTGCTCATGTTTTACAACAGGATTTTGGTCTCGGGTGTAACATAGAAGTCACTACAGTGGTGATTTGAAGCTGCAGATCTGGTCCACTGCGTCTTTTTGGTTGCCGTATCACCTGATGCATATACTTTCAGTTGTGGCTGAAGGATGCAAATGGAAGAGGTCCTTGCAATGACTCTCGACTTTATGGAGGCAAAATATAAGTCTTTAAATGGAAGCAACTCACATGATTTTCCTGCAATTTTAAGGGCTTCTACCAGACTCTTCAGGCACAGACAGTAGTAATATTATTAGTATTTGAGCAAGGTTTGCATTCACAAACAGGGGCCACTTACTTCATTGCACTGGCAGAAGTATTATTTCTGGCAGAGACCTGAGCTGAAAGGTGGAACCCGATGTTGTTTTATTGTGGGATTCCTAATATATAGTGGAGTCCTTTGTATATTAGTGTTCTTGTTAAACGTGAGGAATAATTCAGATGGGTCTTCTGTTTGGAAAAGCATCATACGGTCCAAAGTGTGGCTTATTGACTTGAGTCATTCCTACTACTTTGAGAAATATAAATAAGTTGTCACTATCCTCACCAGTAGGATCAAATAGGTTCTTGCTTTATGCATTTTGAACTGGATATGCCATTTAAAATCTATTGATGTTTTCAATCTACTTTTCAGACACTGCATTAAAAAGTTCATTTAAATGGAAGGATACATTAAAGTAAGGAGTGAACAGTATAACAGAAGTAGATTTACAGAATGAGTAATATATACTGTGAAAAAATGTAGGAACATTTTGGGCAGATTTTAATTCTAGGCTACGCTTTCCTGTGGGGATGAAACTAGCCCAGAAATGGTTTATGGGCATCTCGATCCCCTGTGAGTGTATTAGAGATGGAAAAGTATAGAAGTCCTGCTAATGGGATTTGCTTGATAAAAGGCACTCTAGTTTCCTTTGGCCTGTATTTTTAACAGAAAAATTAACGAAATTGTGCTCCTCCAATGTAGCACGCTCGCACTGTCAGGAATAAGATAATGATTTCATGTATGTGATTTAAGAATACAAATTTGTGAATCTTTTCTGGGAAGAAAACTGGCAAATAGTATCTGAAATTTTGTCAATGCAGTTTATTTCTATAACAGAAACTCTGCGTTTAGACATTGTCGCAAACCGTGCCAAGACCGGCCTACTCCAAATTATCAGCTCCTACTTGACTTGCTACTAGCAGCTCCACTCAAGAACATATCCCATTGGAAGCAAAGTGGCAAATGACCTATGCACATAAGGCGGCATTATTAATCACTTATGTAAGTCTGCTTATACATTTTTAGGTACCTGGAACCTCCTATGAAGAGACAGGCCTATGAGGGAGTGAAATATAAATCTGCAATGAGTTCCACCCCCATGAACACCTACTTGATAATTCTTACTCTGAGTGTCTCTCAGGATCGCAAGGCCTGGATTTCCTTGCTCTGTGCATATGACCCCCCACCCTTTTATACTTTTCTCTGTTCTTTATTTTCTTTGTAGGCTAAATAATTTACATTAGAGATAGCAGATCATCACGTATTAAACTTCTCTGAAACTTGAATTCAAGGGAACAGGTCACATTGTGATTATTGATTGGCTAAGATAGGACATTTCTTTATCCTATATCATTTAAATTCCATTTTCAGGACAGTGATGCCACTGTCAGATATGAAATATTTGTTTTGAAAAATAGCTTTTTATTACCTGCAGTTCTCCATCTCTGTTCCTCTTCATTGTGGTTTTCTTTGAGTTATTTTGTGTTAATAAATGTCAGTAAAGGTATTTGAGCACAAAATACAGTGTAATGCGTATTCCATTCATATCTCTTGCATATCTTGAAGTAACGAAGGAAAGGATCCCTCTGCAACGTTTGAGACACCTGTAAATATCTGAAGTAGTAATTTATGCCCAAATCTCAGATTCCTTGTGGAATTTCAAAAAACATGTCTTGAGAAATTGAAAATAAATGAAGTTTCAAACATTTGATTGATAGATGTCCCCTGCAGCTTGTTACCTCGTATGCACCACAAAGGGTGCAAATGCCTCATTTACATATGGCCATCTGTGTGACACTTGGTCGGTTTCAGTTCCGGCATTTACTTTATTGGGATCTCAAACCAGTGAAGCATCATTATTTTCCTTTTACAGTTTACACATGTCCCTCACAACCAGCCCTTGGGTATGCACAGTATGCTACAGTAGAAAATGCACATATAGGAACCCTTAAGGATGTTGGCATTGGTGGGCCCACGCTGGTCGCACTTGGAGTACAGGTGATGGTGTGGGAAGCTGGTCATCTCACACATCAGCATTGGATGCTTCTGCTCTCGCCTGCGCTTGTCACTGGCCTACCTCGTGGAAATGTAAGAAGGTGCCTGTTCTGTAGAACGAGAGGGTGCCATATGAGACCTAGAGTAAGTCAACAGTACTAGCATCGGCATTCCCTGCTAGCTTGAGCCTGGATGCTACAGTACGGGAGACACGCAGGGTGTCTGCAGACACAGAAAAGAGACCTATCCTAAAGATGGCACAAATATAGAAAATGGACGAGGGTGCAAGACTTCAGCTACCCAGCAATCTTTAAAATCAAAATACGGTTCACTGCAAATAAATCCAAAATCTTAAAAGAGAATATTTTTCATAAGCTTAACGTGAATTCTATATATCATACCGAATTTGTATAGTAGTGTGCATGATGGTCATTATTTTCTTTGCATGGTTGAGGTTGGTCTACAGAGGTTTTTTTTTTTTACTTTTTTTATTGGCATTTGGATAATGCGTCAAGAAGATACAAATAGAGAGCAGGAATTCCCACTTCCTATATCAAAATGTTTCACGTCACAGCATTGGTGCCGTAGAATCAGCTGAGACACATATATACATAGAACACCTGGCAGTACCTTGGAGCAACGTAAACATTGGAGCACTGGTGGTGACTGTTTCCATTTACTATGGCATTTATCGGAGTCCAAGCATATGAATGCAATCCATTTTGCTCTTTTACACCGTGATTATTCGTGAGTCATGGCTATAGGCACCTATATGACAAACATATTAACCCAGACAATGAAAAGAGATAAATAACCCCATGTATGCAGTCATATCAAAAGGATAAACAAATGATGCCTAAAAGAAACCACTAAGTTACCCTGCTGGCCAAAGGGGTTGGGGGAGTATGAAGGGGATCATGACAAGAGGCTCAGCACAACCGCTCCAGTGGTCCATCGCGGGTGGGGCAGGGGAGCGCACAGCAGGGGGCAACAGTCTCATCCCGGTAGCACAACAAGATCATCCATCACTTCACTTAGGTCATTCATTCAACCCAGGGTCTCCGACATGTCCTCCCTCAATATGTCCGGAGTGGTATTTTGGCGGGTATCCCACGCTCGGAGCACCTCCTCCCACAGCTCCACCAGTGATCTGCCCCACACACCCCTGGCGTCATCCCTAAGCTGGGCCCTCTCTTCTGCCCTGGTCCACATATCAACATCTCCCTCCCAGTCTGCTACTGTGGGGCCCACCCTGGTCCTCCACTTTAGGGCTACGTGCCACTTCGCTAGAATCAGGGCCAGGTCTATAAATCTCGTGCCAACCCTATGTGCCTTAGGCCTGGGAAACAGCCTCAAGAGACATACCTCTGCTATAGAAGGGAGTGAGTGTCCCAGTACTCCATTGAGTCACGAAATTATTGCTATCCAGACGTTTCTGAGCCCTGGGCAGTCCCAAGTCAAATGTTTAAACCCTGCATCCAGTTCCTCACACCTTGGGCAAGCACAGGGATCGCCCCATACATTACCTGTAGCCTATGGGGAGTCAAATCATGTGTAGGTAATTAAACTGAACATGTTTAAAGCTAGTGTTCCTAGAGACTCTCCTGGGGCTCTCCTTAGATCTATTCCACTCAGCGTCCGTCAGGTCCCTACCCACTAAGTGAGCCCATGTCCCGTGTCCCTGTCAGTAGTTTTGTGACCATGGCCAGTTGTGCTCTATAAAGCCATTTTACCAGGGGCTTCGCCGAGCTTAGTATCACCAGTACCTGTAGAACCTCATGCGTTTTCGGCGACCCTATGCTCCCAGGCCATATATTCCTGAATGTCTTAGCTATGGCATGGTATGTCATAAATTGGTAAATCTGTGGGATACAGCGGTGCTTTAAGGATGTACCAGAGACATCTCCACCAGCACTGTAGCGCCACCCTAAATAGAATCCCTGGTGTGGGTGCAGGTGTCCTCGAGTTAAGGAGCTTCGCCAGTAGGTGGCCCACCTGTCCAACGGGACCCAGCAAATCAACAACCCTGCCTCACCCAGTGAGCCAGCCACTGGAGTTGGGCAGCCAGATAATATAGTTCGAAATCATGGGCGCTCAACCCACCCTTCTCTGGAGCTTTGCTCAGCACATTCAGTGAGACTTTGTTTCTACCACCATACCAGATCAAATCATGGGGCAGGGACGTCAGGTAGTTAAACCAGGAGCAAGGGAGCAGGACAGGAAGATTCACAAAGTAATATAGGAATCTTGGGAGCATAATCATTTTGGAAAGGGAGATGTGGGCCATCACTAGCACTTTCAGGGCGTGTCAGAATTGAATGCTGATCTTAAGAGATCGGCACACTGGACCCCAAATTGCCCTCCCTGAGGACCTCTAGATCATGAAGCACCTGGATACCTAAATAGTGAAAGGACTGGGGTGACCACGTCAATCTCGCCGGTATTCCAGCAGGCCGTACCATGTCCACTCTGATAGGTAACAGGTGTGTCTTGGAACTGATCACCAGTGCCCAATAATAAGCTTTTAAGTTAGGGAGAGCTAGACCTCCTCTATCCTTGGGGAGAGTAAGAAATGTATAAGCTCGCCGGGGTTGCGAATATGCCCAGATAAAGCTAGAAAACGTGGGTTCTATAGACTTGGACCAGTGACTTGTAAATTCGACACAGATTGCTCTGAATAAATACAGAATTTTAGGGAAATACACCATTTTAACTGCATTCACTCTTTCAATAATAGACAGATGCAGGTTGTCTAGGCGACGGAGATCTTGGTTTTAAGTTTATGTCCACCATATTTTCAAGATTAGAGGAAATGGAAACTCCCAGGTATGTAGCTTTTTCCACCACACGAGGATCGTCCATCCTGCATTTTTTGTTCAAAATGATCTGACTTTTCCCTTGGTTGAGCGCTTAGCCGGAGACTAATCCAAAATTGTTAGCTTCGCTCTCAATAATGGTCATGGCCGCATTAGGATCAACAGTCACAATAGCTATGTCGTCGGCGTATGCCAGTGTTTTGGTTGGATATTCTAGTGACAAAATAGGTGCTATTTCTCTGTTTTTTATTTATTTTTTTAAATTATTTTTAGAGTTTTCTATAGCGCGGACCAGACACAAGATAGGGTAACAGAGCGCTTTACAAAGTGAGCAGGGAAATAAAAGTCAATTGTTACCAACAACATAGATCAAAACAACGTAAAATAAGTAACAACAGGTACATAATAAAGTTCGGGGGATAAATGCAGAGTAGAGAACAGCTCTTCGATAGGGAGCCATATCGTGATTGAAAAGGTCTTATCTTCGAGATAGAGTTTGCAACTGGCTTGGTATTTGTGATGAATTTACGGTAGGAGTTTGCTAATCAGGAATGATTTTGCTTCCTTTTAGAAGAGGAACGTTAAGGTGATTTTTCTGATGAATGGTGGAAGCGAGTTCCAGATTATTGGCGCCACTCCAGAAAATGCTCTGTTGGAGGTTTTAGTCTTGTTGAACCTTGCCTGTTTCAAGAGTAGGTTATCTGTGCTCCTGGAATGTCTGTTTCCTCCAGATAGCGTACGTTTTTGGGCTAGGAACTGCGGGGTATTGTGGTGTAACGCCTTATGAATAATACAAGCAATCTTTAAGTGAATACAGGCTTCATAGGGTAGCCAGTTTAGTGCCTTCAGGTGTGGCGATATCTGGTCGAATTTCCTTGATCCTGAAATGAGTCTAGGCTGCTGCGTTGAGATAGGCTTTTAGAGGTGCGGTAGAGGTTTTGGGAAGTCCAGAGAGGGTGGAGCAACCGTACTCTAGCCTTGAGATGACTAAGACCTAAACTGCAGTTTTGTGGTCAGGGATCTCGATAAATGTCTTCATTTTTCTTAGATAATTGAGGTGAAAGCTGGCCTTTTTAGCCATCAAGTTAATGTGAGCTTGCATGTTAAGATTCTTATCCAGTGTGACGCCAAGTGATATTGTGGAGTTCACCAACGTTGGGGTGCAATTTAAGGCTGTGATTATTTTGGTCCATTCCTTTATTTCTTGGGAGTTGTTGGGGGGGGGGGGGGGGGGCATTTAACTTGAGGAAGTTGGTCGTTAGCCATTGTACTTTTTTCAAGAGCTAGATTCATTAACTTTATCTCTTCAATGGAGGTGATTTTGATGTAAAGTTGGGTGTCGTCTGCGTACATGTGGTAGGAGATGCTTGCCTTCTGTAGTAGGTCAGTGGGAGGTTCAACATATACATTGAATAGAGTGGGAGACAAGGTAGAGCCTTGAGGTACTCCTAGTAGGTTAGGTGAGGATAGAGAAAGGACCTTGTTGGTCATGAATGATTGTGTTCTATTTTCCATAAAGGATTTGAACCATAGAAGGACTGTGCCAGAAAAACCCCTCCTGTCTTCTAGTCTTCTTAGCAGTTTGTCGTGGTTGACCGTATCGAAGGCTGAGGAGAGATCAAGCAAGACTAGTAGGCATGTTTCATTGCGGTCAAGAGCTGAGAGGGCGTTGTCTACTATATGTAGGATGGCTGTTTCAGTTCTATGGCCAGATCTGAAGCCCGATTGGTGTATGTTAAGTAAATTGAAATTTGTGAGGTGTGAGTTCAGTTGTTGTTGAACACATTTTTTCCAGGACCTTTGCTAGCATGTTAGTTATTGGTCGGAAGTTGATGGGGTCGGAGTTGCTAGCTGTCGTTTTTTTTAGGATAGGAATAACTTGACCAGATTTTAGGCAGTCAGGGATGTGACCTTGTGAGAGCGAGGCATTTATGATCTTGGTCCTGAGAGGGGCTATGCTATGATAGGTGTGGGGTAGGCACTTTGCTGGGACAGGATTATTGAAGTGGTTGTTGAGTTTAGTAGTTGTTAGAATTTTGATGATATCATCGATATCATAACATTTGAAGTTGGACCAGTTAGAATTGTTTTTGGGAAGAGATCTCTTATTTAGTACCAAGTTATTAGCTTGACTGATCTTAGGGGTGGCTAAGCTGGTCGCAGTTATTTTGAGTTCAAGTTAGAGGGAATTAGTTTTTGCCATGAAGAATGAGGAACATTCGTCACTACTTAACTGTGAGGCTGATGTTAAGAGTGAAGATTTGGCCAGTTTGTTCGATTGTTGATTCAGAATTTTGAAGAGTTTTTTAGGTCTGTTTTCAGCATTATCTAGTTCTGATTTGAAGAAGTCTTTTTTTGATCTTAGAATACTTTTGTTGTATGATTTTCTTGCTTTTTGGAGTAGTTTCAACTGGGGGGGGGGAGGGGTGAAGCCTCCATTTCTGTTCCGTTGATCTGAGTTTGCATCTCTCCTCGCTCAGGGTTTCACTGAACCATGGGTTTTTGTTCTTGTCAGGTATTCTTTTGAGTTTTGGCAGTGCGGCTTGGTCGAATATTTTGGTCATCGTGGAGTTATAGTGATCAGTGAGGGCAGTGACGTCGCCTATGTTGTTGGGAGGGATAAGAGCCTTCTCACATTGGGAGACTAGCTTGATCCAGTTGATGTTCTTAGTGTCTCTTATCCATTGTTTAGGTTTAATTTGTTGTGGGAGGATTTTCTTGTTACAAGAGGGGATTTGGAATGTGATGGTCTGACCAGTCTCAAGGGGTAATCGAGATTGATTCAATAGTATTTAGTTTGGAGATGAGCCAGTCTAGCGTGGCACCTTTTGAGTGAGTGGGCTCTGAGATAGCTTGGACCAGGGAGTGGTCAGCATGGAAGGTTTTAAGGGCGTTGACCTGCTTGTCCAGTTTGTTCTCCCAGTGGAGATTGAAGTCACCCAGGAAAATGTCATTCGAGTGAGGGGACGAGTTTGCTGTGATGATTTCCCTAAGATGTTCTGTGAAAGTTATGTTTTGCCCAGGAGGATGGTAGAATATATGTAATTTGAGGGTTTGGTTACTAGGTGAGTTCACAGAGATCCCAAGGTATACACAGAAGTCCAGGGGTTCCGCGTGAAATTTTGAGACGGTGAGGTCAGAACGATGTATGTAGGCTAAGCCTCCGCCTATTTTGTGAAGTCTGTCTAGTCTAATGATGTTGAAGTCTGGGGGGACCAGAAGGTCAAGGCATGGAGAGGATGATTCCTTGAGCCATGTTTCCGTGAGGATAATTATGTCCATATTCATGCTAAGGATGAGGTCAGCAATGCCAGAGGCATGTTTAGGGGCTGAACGGCAATTTAGAAGAAGGCAGGAAATCTGGTTTGGGGGATTCTTTGGACTAGGCTCCTGGTTATCTTGGATTGGGGTTATAGAGTGAAGATTATTCTGGTTTATTCCTCTATGGATAGGATGTGATGTTCTGCAAGGGTTGATGGAGACTAGGTGGATAGCATATTCCTCTTTATCTAGGATATGATCGGATGGAGATTTGTACAGCCGTAACAGAGATTGCAGTTCCTGGTCCGTAATGGAGTTGGAGAGTTTGCGCGTGCGCAAGAATAGATTGTCTAGAGACAGGGGGATAGTTTTTGCCACGTTGTCAGCTGTCTTTAGCGAGTTTTGGAGATATTTAAGTGTAGTAAACGCTTTTTCCGCAATTTGTAGGAAGGTTTTGATCTCAAGGATAATCGTTTGAAGGTTTCTAGATGTGCATTAAGAGGTCTTGAGACCGTCTTGTTCCATCTGTTGGAGCTGTGTGGAGGACAGGAAATGGGGGGTCAAGGGAGTAGTATTAAAGTTGTTTCTCATGGTAGTTCTAGTTGAGGATGATACTGAAGTGAGAACTAGAGGGGGCAAATTGTTTATCTTTCTTTCACTGAGTGTGGGTACATGGCTGGGTCGAATTTCTTCCGGAGAGGGAAGGGAGGTGGGGGTAGAAGTAGTAGGGTCCATAGAAGTGTTGCAGGAGAATGATGAGGATAGCGGTGTAGTGTGTGCTGATGAGATAGAATTATTACCTCTTTCCTCGATTGTAGGTGAGGGATGTGGTTGGTTTCCATCCAAAGAAGAATAGGCAGTGGGGGTAGTAGTAGGGCCCCTAGATGTGCTGTGATGTTATAGATGTTGAGGGTGTCTGTGCAATACCTGAAGAGGAGATGAAGTTGTTGCTTCTATCACCACTTAAGAGTGATAGGGGTCGATGTTCTATCCGAATGGGAGGAATGGAGGGGGTAGTGTTAAGTTCCCGAGCAGTGTTACTTGCGGTCGCTGGAGTTGTGTGTGCAGTATGTGGAGAGGAAGGAAAGTTGGCGTTGTCTCTTTCCACGGAACTAGGTGAGGGAAGGGGTTGAGGGCAGGAGCTGCGTGAGCTAGCAGAGGGTATCAATACAATGTGTGCATAGGCCGGAGCGTTGGTAGTGTCTCTATCCTCCAGTCTGGGTGAGGAGGGTGGCCTATGATCTTCAGTAGAGGAGGGGGTGGAGGGGTTATTGAGGACCTGAGAGGGAGTGAATGTATTGAGGGTGTGTGTTTTTAATGTGATAAAGTATTTGTCGAGAAGTTCCAGGTCCTTATTAGCTGCTTGAATAAGGACAGTGCCATTTTTTTAGGATGTTATATTCAAAGAGGCTCTGAGGTTCTGCGTGGGATTCGTTGTAATCCTAGTTCCGTAGGGAATATTTTTATGGTATTGGATGCATAGTAACTGGTGAAAGGCCGATCGCCATTTGGCTATTTTTCTAGTGAAAAATAAGAGTTTATTGATTATGATGCCTTTTTTGGCGTTGTAGGAGTGATCCAGGAATAGGGTATCTGGGTTTTTTCTGAGGAGGTTGTATTTGAAGGATTTTGCGGCATTTTTTGATAGCTTAGGAGGGTATTGAATAGAGTAGGCGCTATTGCCTTCAGGTATCATGATTGGGTCAGTCATGATGTGAGATTCCTTTGGCAGTGAGGAGTGACAATAACAAAAAGTAAAGGAACGATTGGTCTTCAGCGTAAGTGACTCTTATGACAAAATTTCAAGGATATTTAAATATTAGCCATTCCAAGATGGCTGCCAGGTTTGTTGGGGCTGTTACAAGATGGCCGTTATGTGGGGCTTCTTAATGGGTGTAGGGGAATGGCAATTCAATTTGGGTGGATCAAAAGTCAGATGTAGAGAAAGTATAGGTTAGCAGTTACAAGATGGCTGCCAAACTTGAATTAGGTACCGTTACAAGATGGCCCCTGTTGAAGTTATGAACTGAGTAAAAAAGGAGGCTGCAAGAGTGTTATTAGCCGTTACAAGATGGCCACCGGGGTTAGGGGAGTCCTCACCTATGAACAATGTAGGTGGCTGGGATCAGGAGATCGGCCATTTTAAAAGTAGTAGTAAGGTAACGAGGGGTTGAAGCCTGAGGTAAAATGGCTCTCCTCAGTTAGGGCCACTATCCTTAAAGTCACGTTACCCCCAAAAGTGATCCCAGAAATAACAATCAGCGAAATGTTCTCACAAATATTCCCCTTGCATATGGCTACTCACAGTTTGCATGGGTCCGTAGTTCTCTGCGTGATATCTGACAATTCTCCGATTATTCAGAGCCTGCCCGGGAGACGAACAATCAAAGCCATCCGGGTCCAGCCTCCGCATTGTGTGGTGCAGCGGAAATTGACAAGGACGTGCAGAGAGCCGGCAGGTTTCCAATCCTTTGTTATTCAGAGCCTGTCCGGGAGACGAACAGTTAAAGCCTCCCGGGTCCAGCCTCCGCGTTGTGTGGGGCAGCAGAAATTGACGAGGACGTGAAGAGCGCCGGCAGGTTTCCGACCCATAGATCCGTCCATGTTGCGAGTCTCCCGGGTCCAGCCTCCGCGTTGTGTGGCGCAGTGGAAATTGATGAGGATGTGAAGAGCGCGGGCAGGTTTCCAATCCATAGATCCGTCCATGTTGCGAGTCTCCAGGCGCCGAGTTGGGAGGTGCTGTGGGTTTTGTCTTGAGTGTGGGGGGCCTGGCTGCACGGAACCAGCGTGGGTCGAAGAGTCGTTCCTGCCCCGAGTGTGTAGACTGCAACTTTTGCGGGGGGCCTTATGTCGGGAATGCTGGCGTAGGAAGCTGCACTACAGGACTCTGGCAATCCTGCTCAAGAGGGCAGCCACAGCCTCTGTTCACCTTGGAGAAGACCAATGCGGGGTGCCTCTATTATGCGGTGCGGGTGCAGGAGGCCTCACAACGGGCATTGGTCATCCAGTTCAACACCCGGTATCCGACGTTGGGTCAAACTCCAGTCTTCGGCCCTCGCGGTGAGAGGGTCTGCTCGAGGACAAGAAACAGTCTCAGACCGTAACTCCACTACCTTGGTCTGAGCTGTACAACGGTGCGTCTGCGCTAGCAATCCAATGCATTTACAAAAAAGAAATGGTGAGCAAGGGCAGCCCTGCCGTGTTCCTCGGGTGATCGTTAATTCTTTGGTTAAGCTGCCATTCACCATTACCACTGCCTTAGGGTTAATATATCATTTTTGTGCTGCCTGTATAAAACCTTCCTTAATCCCAACCTTAGACATAAAGGCCAACAGAAATTGCCAGGAGACCCTATCGAAAGCCTTCTCGGCAACGAGAAGGATCAATGCCATAGGGTCTCCCCCAACCTCTGTACCATCGAATAAAGTAATCACTCTCTGAATGTGATTGATAGTTGATCTCCCTGGCACAAAACCATTTTGGCACTTAGCAATCCCTTTATGGACAATAGGGGCAATTCTATTTGCCAGAATCTTTGAGTACATTTTTGAACCTGCGTTAATGAGTGTAATAGGACGGTATGATCTTGGCTGTTATGGAGGTTTTTTTTTTTTAGGGAAAATAACTATTTTTGCCCTGGACGAAGAGTTTGGAGGTTGGCCACCTTTAAAAATGTGTATAATTAGCTCTAATGTAATGTTTTTGATTTGCTCTAAAAAAAAGTTAAATAAAACCCGGAAGGGATACTATCCAATCCAGTAGCTTTCCCCTTTGGCAGATTTTTAAATTGTGGTTAAGATTTCCTCTATGTTAGGGGGCTCCTCCAAGATAGTCTGATCTCCCTCCTCAAACCGATCATAAACACCACTATCTAGGTATCTTTCAACATCTGCTAGGTACCCCCTTCCTTCCTCCGTGTACAGATCCCGATAGAACCACCAGAAAGCCTCTCTGATAAGTTCAGGGTCGGATAGTTGGCCCTCAACGGGATCATATATTTCGCGTATCAGGTTAGATGTGGTTTGTTGCCGCATTCGCACAGCTAGCTGATGGCCCACTTGTTCATTAGCTTCATAAACCATTTCTTTTCGCAATGTTGCTTTTCTGACTGCTTTGTCAGTAAAGATATTGGTGATTGCCCACTTAGCGATTGCTACCTGGCTTTGAGTTTTAGCAACTTCTACCGCTTTGACCCCGCTTGACACCCTTATCAGCTCTTCTTCAGCCAGCCTGAGATTTTCTTGTAGACCCTACATAGCCTCTCTCTCTACTTTATTAAACCCTCAATTAATACTGCATCGTCTCGCCCCGCATCCCTGCCTTGAGGGTGTCCCATACTATATCGATTGAGGCGCTGCGATATTATCAGCTAAAAAATTGGGGATCCATCCTTTCACATAGGCACAATAATTATCATCTAACAGCAGAATCTTTTCAAAAGTCTAGGGTATGGATTCTGCATTTACAGGTGTCATATCCAGGGTACCTATTAGAGAGTTGTGGTCTGAAAGTATTCGAGGCAGCTTCTCTGTTCGACACTTAGCTTTGAGTGAGTTTGACATTAATACATAATCTATTCTCACATGGGTAGAATGTGGGTTAGAGAAGAAAGTATACCCTGGATCGTTAGGTTTAGATGTTTGCCAGCCATCCACTAAACCGTGTACATAATACATATTTTTCAAAGACTTCAATACTTTAGGTTTGCGGCCTATGTATTACCAATCATGTTTCAAAGATCAATCAGATGGAAGGTTAATATTAAAGTCCCCACAGACCATTTCAGGTAGAGTCCAATGTGCAAGCTCGTTGGAGATCTCGTCAAAAACCACATGGTCATCACTATTACTTCCATATACAGCACACAATGTTAACTTCAGTCCCTTTTTATATTGGCATTCCGTAATAGCCCACCAACCAAACTTGTCAGTTTTAGAGTGATTAAAAACATACCCACTGCCTTTGACTAAAATTGCAACCCCCCAAACCTATGCCCTCTGTGACGTAGCACACACCAACCTATACCCTAATGTGTTTAAAATATGCCTCTGAGAGCCCTCTATGTGTGTTTCTTGGAGGCAGACAATATTCACGCTCCGAACACGCAATCCTATGGCAACTATTTGCCTTTTTTTTAGTATAGTTCAATCCACAGATGTTTAAGGATAGTACTTTTGACACCCCCATAAATTTAAGATAAGTGGACTAGATATTGCACCAAGTTTACCGAAGGCCCACTTATTACTTTGCCTCTGCCTTTTGGTGTTACCTATGTGATTTCTCTCACTTGTTTTAACAACCTGTCTGACCCACCCGCTCCCCACCACCCTCCCCAGTCTCCCACCCCCCGCCAGGGGTTTGACGTCCGTCATCCAGGCCACCGTGAGCCCGCTGAGTACCCCCCTGTGAAATAGTCTACTAAAAAAGCTGCTATGAGTGAAAGTGTAAACCCCCCCCCCCCCTTTGCAATGCTAATCAGATACCAACACCTACAAGAGAGCAACGAGGAAAAACAAAATACGGGGGAAAAAAAGTGAAATCAAAACACCGGATTTAAGAAGCCAACCCTGAGTAGTTATAACATCTGATTTCTTAAATCAATACAGCTTCCTCAACATAGTTAATATAATAACAATTACCTTCATTGTTTGTGTCCTGTGACTTACTCTAAATACTTTTAAGCCTCTATTTCTGAAATAAAACTGTGAGTAGTTCATTGATAAACGATTTTAAGCCTGGCCGGATTTTGCAGGTACACCATTGCCCCAAGTTTCTGAAAGGGGTCAAAGAGCTGCTGGAGTCTCCACCTGTGCTCCACTGTGGCGTGGGCGAAGTCTGGTCGGTTGAAAAAGGTTATTCCTTCAAATGATTGTTCGTTTGTGGGTCTGGCCAAATCGTAGAGAGCTTGCCGGAGCAAAAAGTTACCAAAGAATAAAAGTATGGCCAGTGAATGTTGCTGTGATACCGGGGCACGCTTACTGGGGAATAGAGGAATCATATAAGCTCTCTGGACTTCTTTATCCCAATCCTAGTCTTGTAGCTCTGGAAATGCCCCTTTGAGAAGCGTAATCATAAATTTCCTTGTATCATCTTTTTTGATACCTTCTGGAATCCCGAGAAAGCAGAGTTTATTACGCCTCTGCCGGTTTTCCTGCTCCTCGACCCTTCCACATCAAGTCTTTGACAATGCCCTCATGTTCGTCATTTGTGTTTTCAGCATAGTGACATCCTTTCCCAGTTTTTCGGTTCTTACTTCCACTGAGGCCATGCGATCAACAATTTCTGAACAGGTCTTTCCCACCTTACTGCTCCCTGTGATTTCTTTGCAGCCAAGCGAGATCTACGGCTATCTGCTTTAGCTTCTGCTTGGATGCTCTTAATGGATTGCAAAATATCAGTTAGTGCTGGCTCATTACTCTGTTCGCGGTGTTCTTCCATTTTAGTGCTTTCTCTGATTGTTTGATTGCCGCCGGAGGTTGACGCCGGATTGGAGAATACTGTAAGAGGGGTATCTTCATAATCCCAAATAAGATCTGTAGAGTCTTCTTTCTCAGAAGAATCACAGTCTTTATTAAGTTGACCCCTGTTTTTCTTCTTTTGCAGGTTTTTGGAAAGATGCTTATGCTTCAGAGGGTCAGTGTTGGAGCTGCTGTACCACTTGGTTCCCTCCTCCCCGCTTGATAAAGAGATGCTGATGTCAGATAGTTCTGATTCCTCAGTAAGGGAGAAGAATTTATCCTGACTGTCAGGCGTTTTCAGGATGTATTCTTGTTGGCCATCGTTAATGGTTTGCGTGTTGAGAGAAGTATTTGTGGATTCTACCAGGGGGATTGTGCTGCCTTTTGCATCGCAAATGTTATTGCTGGGGCTACCAGTGTGTTGCATCATACTCACTTGTATCTGTGCTGCAGGTGCTATTGCTGCTGTTGGCATTGCACAGTCGGAAAGTTGTGAGTTATTTAAGACTTCTGATGAGGCAGACAGACTACATTCACTTTGCCCACATTCAGTCTTTTGCAGCTTTGCCTCCCTTGCGCCAGGAATTTTGGCAGTAGAAGTTGCGTCATTCTCTACCCTCATTACAGTAGCAAAACTGGTAGTGATCAATGGTTGTAAGTTTCCAGTTTCTTTTATTAGGCGCGAAGAGCTTTTTTTTTTTTGCAGAATCAATTTCTGTGGCTTTCTTTTCAGAGCTCTCCACTCTCTCCCCA
This sequence comes from Lissotriton helveticus, assembly GCF_964261635.1. Lineage (NCBI taxonomy): Eukaryota > Metazoa > Chordata > Amphibia > Caudata > Salamandridae > Lissotriton > Lissotriton helveticus. Next base: position 888,964,974 of record NC_136071.1, on the reverse strand, counting down.
TTCTCTCCCCCGCCTTTAGTTTTAGCCCCCATAGTGTCTAGTTTCTTCTGCCGGGTTATTGCGGTCACAGCGCTAGCTTATTATTGGGCATCTGTACCACTCTATAGCAATGAGTTACTACAAAATATGGGGGAGGAGAAAAGGCACGAGGGCGATACACCATCTATTTTTCAATTAATTCTTGGCAATAAAAGCAGAGGGTACTTATGGAGACATCTGACAGTTATCATAAAAAGGTCAAATTTAAAACACTGTACAGTGGGTTTAAGGTTTGGAAGGTGGTGAGAAAAATGCTTAGCTTATGGCGAATTTCACACTACACTCCCCTAACGGACAACCCAATTCTTCTGGGAACTATTTTTTAGAGATAATTGCATAAACAGATGGAATAAGGCAGGAATAGGACAGTTAGGATGCTGCTTCACCCCAACCGGGATCACATCTTTTGAAACTCTGAAAAATGATTACCATCTGGACTGGCGGGAAAACTAGGGGGGTATTGGGTGAAAAAACACCTTTTGTGGAGACAATCACTCACACCAGGAACAACACTATTGGGGGGGAGTGAACTCCTCTCTCATCGCAATGTTTCCGGATGATTTTTATAAAACCTGCTTCTTTTTATATTACACGCCAGACAAAATTGACAAGTGGGGGAGTGGCAAGGGAACTTGCTGTCCAAGATGCATGTTTTTTAATGCTGACTCTATTCATATCTTCTCCACATATACTGGATTATCAATATTAAAACAAGACATAGAGAAATTTTTGTTTACAGTTTTGCATAGGGATATAACTCTATCTAGAAAAGTTATTCTATTATGTGTCAGCGATCCTGGCAGCCCTGGTATTGGACACGAGCTTATCTTTATTGCAATGGCGGTCTTAAGATTATGTATAGCCTCAGCTTGGTTAGCTCCTATAGCACCGTCCTTCCAACGGTGGCTAGCTAGGCTATTAGCCATCTCTAATATAGAGGTTGCCATCTATAAAATGAAGGGTAAGCAACGGCATAAAAGGGGGTTGAGAATCTGGCCTCCTCTGGTACAGTGGAGTTTAACTCAAAGTTAACTGTCATAAACTTTTCTTTATTCTTATGTAAAATTATCAAATGTATGTTGAACAAGAATGCGTTTGTTGATTATAATTTAATGTTAATAACGAAATTTTCTGTATACCTGTCTGACTCGGGAGGATGGGGCGATAATTTTTGGAAAAATCTGAATAAAGTTATAAACCAAAAAAAAATGAACTGATCACCCGTAAGCCCAAGAGGTTAGAAAAGTTTTCCAGTAGCCTGATGGCATAGGCCACGCCATCCTGCCCATCCCTCTAATAGAGCAGCAAATTGTCTGCATGTAGCGAAATGACATGTGCCCTACTGTCTCTCACCAGGCTGTGGTCCTTCCCCCTGTACCAAAAAAGCACCGCCAAGGGCTCAATAGCCAAGGCAAACAGCAAGGGAGACAAGGGGCATCTCTTCCTGGTATCCCGTGGACCCGATACACCACAGAAACCGTGTTGCCCGTCTTCACCGTGTTTAGGATTAGTGTAGAATAAGTGCACCCAGCAAACCTAGTCCTCCTCCAACCCCACCTTTCTTATAGTTGCGTGTAAAAAAATTCCACTCGAAGGCGTCAACGATTTTCTCTAGATCAATGGACATGATCAAGGCGTCAGGAAGGATGGGTAGCAGTCTCCCTATGCTGGTGAACGTCAAATAGCCTACGAAGGTTCCCTGAAGTGGACCGTGTCGGGATAAACCCATTCTGGTCTTCATGCACAAGACCTGTCATGTGTGGGAGCAACCTTAACGCTAAGATTTTGCCAAGAACTTTGAAATCCACGTTTAACATGGAAAGCGGGCCCTTGATGGATGTTTTGGGTTTAGGGAGGGGGATCACTATTGCCTACCTGCAAGTGGCTGGTAGGAATCCCAACCCCAGTGCTTCTGCATATGTGGCCCCATGCTTGGGGGCAAGACTGGAGGCAAAACGGAGTAAAACTGTGCAGGGGAGGCTATCTGGGCCAAACGTCCTCCCCGTAGCCATTTCCCGGGTGGCCTGCCAAATTTCCTGGGCTCTTATGGGCCCTCCCAGGTTATCACATACCTGGTCCAATGTCCTTAATGGTAGAGAGGAGAGATAAGAGGAAGTCTTCCAACTCCGTTAGCAGAGGAGGTTCCGGATTAACATAAAAGTTTTTATAATTTTCTTGAAAAGCTGTAGTGATGACCCTGGTGGCATATAACGGCTGTCCCGCCCCCCCTTTGAGGATTTGCGTGATGGGGGTTCCCATGGATTCAGATTGCACCACCTGGCCAGAAGCCTGCCTGAGCACCCCTCTTTCTCATGCACCAGCTCCCTGTAGCATTCAGGTCCAGGCAACGGAGTTGTTCCAGGGTGTCATTATAGCTGCCTTTCATTTCTGCTAGGGCCGCCTGTGTATCCCATCAGAGCCCAATCTATTACCCAGATCATGCATGCGCTGCTCAAGGTCTGTGAGTTCCTTGTTAAGCACTCTTCTCATCCCAACTGACTTTCTCATACACCGCCCCCTAACCAAGACCTTGAAGGCATCCCAGTTGATGAGGGGGTCCCTGGCAGTATCCTGATTGAATCAGAAATACCCTGAAACATTGGACTGCAGAGTGCCATTAAAGCATGCGTCCTCAAGAAATGATGGGCAGAGGTGCCAAACCGTGGCTGTCGATGTCACACCACTGGGGCAGAAGGATAACAATAAGGGAGCATTGTCAGATAATGTCTGTGAGAGAGAGAGAAGAAAAAAAAAACACCACCTCTTGAGCATAAGTCAGATGAGCACATGCACCATCCAAATGTCTACTAGACCCCATTGGGCCACCCATTCGCCACAGCCCTTGGATGTCTTTTAGTCAGTCACTCCCTGAAGTGGGGGTGTGGTTCTATTCATGTGTACATTGCCACAAAGTTAAAATCATCTCCCAATATTAAATAGTCAGCAACTAGTGAGGACAGTGGGATAGATAGGGCCCTTAGGAAGGGGATCTAGTCCTGATTTGGAGCATAGACACTACCCAACGTGACCTCCCATCACAGTAGCCTGCCCTTAACGAGGACATATCTACCCTCCGAGTCAATACTGGAATGAATCACATTGTCCATAACAGCGCCCCCATCCCCCGGGATTAAGCCGAGTAGGATGTGGCAAAGATCTGACCTCGCCATCTGCGGCCCAGACAGAGAATTTCCGCAGATGGTAGATGAGTCTCCTGCAACATGACAATATGTGCCCCCCCAGCGGCACAAGTAGGGGTGAATCCTATGCCACTCAGAATCTGAGCCTATACCCCGGACATTCCAATTTCATTTTTATATTACAGTGATGGTCATTCATGCCATCCACCTAGTACACTCTCCATGTCCAGCTACATCCTGGACCCACCGGGTGACTAAAAGGAACCCCAACCATGAACTTCCACAACCAAGAGCAGTCCACCTACGGCTGGCTGTCCAAACCTATAAGAAGAAAGAACATACTTAAGGGAGAGCCACCTTCTTAACAGTGGTGGCAACCCTGGGGGTGGGGGGGGTTCACTGCCTATGCCAAAAGAGACCCAGTCGAGTAGGCACGCGCCAGCCCATCTACAACAAGAGTCTATTAAGGGAAGGGCCATTCTAGCAGCAGCGATAGCAGTATAGCCAAAGAGAATAAGCAGGCCCCTAAATTCCTAAACATTATAACACACCACACTGCATGCCTCTAAGGCGTGAGTCAACCAGAATACACTTCAGATAATATCATCAACAGACTGTGGGGTGATAATAGACATGCCTCTTCTCCCTAGCGCCAAGCCCCCTGAGTCAGAGGCCACTGATCGATGGTTGGTTGGAAGAAGTGTCTATGTCCCCAATTGACTTTTGGGAGCAGACAATCTCAGCCACGGCTTGCAGCGCAGCTTTACACTCTTCTTCAGTTTGGGAGATGGAGGTCCATGCAGGGCCGGGACCCCCGGCGGATCTCCTAAGGCATCTCCTGGATTTACACTAGGCGGGCACCGGCTTCCCCCCCTACTCAACAGGGGCGCCCCGGTTTTGTATGTTTCAATCCAGGCCCACACTTCCTCCGGGATATTACAAAAGTGTGTTTTGCCATCCAGCATGATATGAAGCTGAGCCAGGAAACTTCAGGGAGTATATTCATAAATGGCCTTCTTGGCCTCCCCAACAGAGTCCTGCTGCTGTTGCACTTTTGCTGTGAAGTCTGGGAATATGAGCACTCTACTGTTCTCAACTTCATAAGGGCCATACTGTTCTCAACTTCAAAGGGGCCTTATGTCACAATCTCAATAGTGTGGCAATTTCACTATCACCAGTCGCGGCGTCCTACCTGGTGCCAGGGCACATGCTCCAGCACAAATAAATCTGTAATGCGGTCAGTCACGACAGTTGTGGTTAAATGCCGGAGGCCTGAGAGTCCGCCCGCCATCTTTGGGCTGCAGCCACTAGCCTCACTCAGTTCCCACAAATGCCCATCTCCTCGGTCAAGCCGCCCAGCTATGGACGGCCATAGGGCCCAACGGTCTCGGCCACTCCAAAAACCAGGGCCACCACCAACTCTGGCCCCAGATCTAACGAGACAAGAGATGGGCCGGCGTAGAGCCAAGTGTCTAGGTGTCTGCCATCTTCGGATCGGTAGCCACTCCCCCCAGGTTGGTCTGCAGAGGTGGTGTGTTTTCACACCTGTGCTTTTGTATGACCTGGTGTGGAAAAGTAAATTTTGCCATGTTCTGTGTCCCTACGCCTCATCCATCATATGTTATGTGTGCATGACCAATATGCATATGTTATTCCCCATGTCCGATTAATGACGCAATTATAGTTGTGTCCACCTCTAGTATGCCAGTTTCCAGTCCTCGTGAATACTACGAATATCAGGCCTATGTAAAGCTACGTTGCCACGTTCCCCAGTGTGCACGTTATTTCATTATAAAGTCCCCGTTTCCAGGCCTCAACAGGGCCCGGACACTAGATTCAGCTCCTGTCTCCTGAAGCCTCGTTGAGGAGCGATACAGCCCCCACCTGTATCCTCGACCTTTCACTTACTTCCTGCCTCGCAGTGCCCGGTGCAGCCTGGCTCTGCCTCTGAGTCTGCCAAGAGTATGTTATGATTCCAGCTATCAGTTTAGTCCTCCTTCTCTGCATTCCTAAACTACTGAACTGCATCAATAGTTTCCGTCATTGTCTAGCCTTCTCGTCTCCATGTTAAGAGAAATACTGTATTTAATGGTCATTTAATATTCTTCATCACGCACTACATGTAGAATAATGCATGGTCCAGTCTTAGAGTCAAGTTAGCTTTTCCCCTCATGACTTCTAGTTTATATCAACATGTTCCCTAAACATCAGATACTAGATAGGGTTTAGGTACATGTCGCTCCGACCCTCCAGACTTTAGTCTCTGCTCCTAGCACAGAGTTCATAGCCCCCAGCTTCTCCTAGTGATACGTCATTGCCAGTTTACGCGCCCCATTAGATTAGAGGTCCCGGCTCCTTAGGTAGCCCCCTCCAATGTTTCCGCCCCATTTATGACATATTCTGTTTCGTTTGCACCACATGTCTATGTATACGCCCAGTTACACCTACTTTTACTGTTATCTTTCGCGACTGCTACGCGTCACACCTTCTGCTCCACCCACTGCTACGCCTACTGCAATGTAATGCTATGTGTTCGCGCTATGTATATATGCCCGTGTATTGTTATTAAAAGTTAGCGCGCTCATCCCAGACCTAGCCACGGCAGCTGCCGGGCCACTCTAGCCCTGCCATTCTGTTCCTATGCAGGTTGTCCTGATCCTGTCCTTATGCTGTAATAAACCTGCAGAAACTCCTACTACCTCGAATCTTGACTCTTATTTATTGAGCTATCTGTTATGATATATGCCTAGTCAAAAATAGGGTATTATTTATTTATTTACCACATAATGGCGCCCGAATAGGGACTTGCCCTTTCCCCACGCGTCGGTGAAGCCACGCCGACCCCCTGACCCTCTGCAGTCGTGACGGAACCATACTGGCCAAGTGCAGATATTTCTGCTTCAAGTATCCCTCAGGCCCACGGAGGAGACGGAGGAGGCGGTCCAGCATCCAAACGAGACGGTGGAGGAACGCGGCGAGTCCCGACCAGAGCCCAAGCCGAGAGTCCAAGGTCCGAGGTATCCGGAGGCCCACCCGTAACTGAAGTCCGAAGTCCGAAGTTCGTCGCCATCAGTCCAGTCCAGTCCGAGGCTTTCCGTTCCGTGCTGCCCGGTGAGTACCATTGCTGGGGTAGTATCTAGACAGGACCAATCTAAATTGACTCCTGGTCCGTGGGTTGGTGGTACCCAGACTCACAAACGAAGTGTTCACCTAGGTGGATACGGGTCTTGATGCGTCCCTTTATGGGACCGGTATGTTCCGTACTGTTACAGCAGTGCATCCAGTAACTCTAGTCTGTTCCGTTCTCGAGAAAATTCTTGTATTTCTGTTCTCAGTATTCCAGGTAATATTCTGTTCGAACTGTTATGTTATGATATTGTTTAATGTATTTTCAATGTCGTGGTATGCCTGAATTGTTTTCCCAATTGTTATTGTTCTTTGTGTATTGTATTGTGTTCCGATTCAAGTTTACAATGCCGCTCTTTTCCAAGTTACGTCAGTTAAAAACTAGAAAGGGTTTATTAGAAGAAGCAGTTCCTGTTCCGCCGAGGGACAGTCCAGGTCATTTTATGTATCAGAAACATGGCATAAGTGCCATATTGTTTCTAGATTTATGGGTAGAGTATACCAAACAGTTAGAAGAAAAGTATAGATGGCCCGTATCGGGTACATGGGATGCCGAATGTATCATGCGAGTAGAAGAAGCATTATGGAAAAAGAAAGCCAGACAGTCACAGAAAGATGCCATCGAGTTATGGCGTAAAGAAGCGCATAGAAGAACCGAAAAGGAAGTCAGAAGGTCAGAGTTAAGTAGAGAATCCCAAGAACGAGCCCAAGAAAGAGAATTAATCGAGATAGGTGAACAAGTCAAAGCCGAACAGTCAGACAGACAGAGGCATGCCCTTATTAAGGGTATGTATCCTCTTCTTGCCGAGGGCTCGCCAAAAGCGACCCCAGAGACATCCAGTAATTTCCCGCCACCATTAGTTCCGACCAAGCTACGTCACAAACAGACCGCAGCTGATATTTTTATTTCGTCCTATTTGGACGACACAGTCCCAGAATATGCAAATCCTGTTCGCACTCCGCCAGTCCCTGTAAATCAGGCACTTCCCGCTCTTCCAGACACCGGAGTACCTGCTACGGTACCCCCGGTCCAGCCAGCATTTCAACTTCCCGCTCCGCCACGAAGAATGTCCGTCGATGATTCTAGTTTAGGGGCCGCAGGAGGAGGTCCTCCTCAAACCCCGCCGCCACACAAGCGTTTAACGTTAGCCGAATTACATGCACAAGCGTCACAGCGTACGCCTAGACATCAGACTGTAGCAGAAATAAGAAAATCCCTTGCCGAATGTGTCTATGATCCAGTCCCAGGCGAGGATAATATGGTTTTATATTCGTTCCGCGTAAGAAAGGTGGCCGAGTATCTAGTCACCTTACCGAATATGAAAGAAGATCTAGACAGAATATATCGTTTCATCCGTACAGGGGATGATCCAGAAAGTATTCACGAAGCCATGTCTCAAAGGAAAGCCGAGATCCAGCTCATGATATTAAAGTTTCTGATTAATTGTCTAATAAGAGAACAAGATTACCCGTCTAAAGATTCTGCCGAAATGAGAATCCTGACAAGGTGGAGTGATAATATAGCCGAGGGTAAGCACAAGACCGTCGGTGCCATGGAAAGTATGTACAAGAAAATCCGTAAAGAAATAATCAAGATACACGAACAGCGTAAAGCAGCACAAGTAAGCGAGAAAGAAAGTACCTCTGATCCTGAAGAGGAAGACGACGAGAATTCTGCTAGAATAGCGTATGTAGGAAAATCTAGATTTCCAGATCGCCATTTACGTCTAGAACCCAAGTCTATTTTCCATCATTCAGTACCAGAACAAGGTTCCCTAGAACAAGTATTTCAAGCTACCGATCACATTCTGAAATCACGAATCGGTTACAGTGAATTAAGTACTATGCATGAACAAGAACTAGTTCGATCAGCAGTCCGATGGATTACTGATTCTACCACCTTTCCAGACGAAATAGTGGCACAAATGTTTCTGAAATTGCCCCCAGCCGAGCAACGACTGGTGGGTATGTATATGATCCAGCACCTCATTACTCTGTATGAGGGTCAGCACTCTGATCCAGGCCCGTTACATGATGTCCTGAACGAGTTACTCCAGTACAAATGGAGAGGTCTAGGTACCGATTTAATTAGTGTCATTCTAGAACAGCGTCACAAATATAGAACGTTCTTGAACCCGCATTTTGTTCATGTCTCACCCCCAGAAAGTAAACCATTCTACATAGACAGACAGAATCCGTTACGAGAAGTCCACCCAGTCAGAGGAACGGGTGGCGAAATGCAACGAGTGTTTGTATACACTCCAATCACAAAGATGGAACTCCTTGAAATGAAGAAATTAATTCCCTGTCATGACAAAGATCCAGCAGGGTTCCATCGAGAATTAAAAGACATGCTCCGTATGGGAGAATACACATACCCAGATATCATTAAAATGTTAAAAGTTCTGCTACCCGCAGGGGTGTATGAAAAGCTAAAGGAAAAAGAATGGGAGGTGGGAGAGAAAAAGATCGATTGGACAGCTCTAGAAGCTGAAGACAAGGCACGAGTACCAGGTACCGGTCTTGGAGATAAATGTAAAGAGTTACCAGAATTATTAATTCAAGTTTTACCCAGATTATTAACAACGAGAAAAGAAGACTGGGATGCAATCTCAGCCTGTAAACAGAAACAAGATGAAGATATTAGTGATTTTTATTCTAGGTTTGAAAAATGTTTCAGTATTAACAGTGGCCTCAAGACAAGTAGTGAGTCATACCCTCACCTTTTCGTTACTAAATTAGTCGAGAATTCAAGTCCATTAATTAAAAACCGAGTTCTGAAAGTCGAAAGCACCTGGCAAGCAAATACTCCGTCCCAGATGCTCCAGATGCTCCAGTATCACCAGAATAGAATCAGGGAAGAGCAAGAACACGAGAGAAAACGTATGAAAGACACGAAAATGAAAGTGCTAGTTGCACAATCTGTTCCTCAAGACAGTCAGAAGAGGGGTCCGAATCAAGCCAGTCATCCTGCAGCTCCCGTTAAAGGGAACTGCAATTATTGTAAACAGCCAGGTCATTTTATAAATGAGTGTGCAGTTCTGAAACACAACATAGCTACTGGTAAGACTAAAGAAAGACCACGTCCGCCTAGACAAGAACAAGTTTCACAGATTCCTCAGCCACAGAATGCACAACAGACAGTTACAGTACCGCAGCCTATTGCTGCAACACAGCATGTCACATCGCAGATGTACCAGTATGCACAGTCTGAGTATCCAGAGTATCAGCAGTATTCATGAAACAGCCTAGAGAGGGAGGTAGGCTTGCCTCTCATCGAGATACCTGTAGATCAAGAAGGTCCCTATGTTCACAGTCAAGTATTAGGGAAAGACAGAAAGTTTCTGATTGATACAGGGGCAAGTAGGACCACAATTAGTCATGCCGAAGTTCCAGGGGCTCCGCTCTCAGGCTCAAGAAATGTTTCCCTTGGATTTTCAGGAAAACCGATCGTTAACGAGATTTCAAAGCCAGTTACTCTAGAAGTAGGTCCATTGTCCCGCACTACTGATCTGTTACTTACTAAGTCATGTCCAGAAAATCTATTAGGCATTAAAACACTGAAAGAGTTAGGTGCAGTTATTTGCTGTTCCCCAGAGGGAATACGTCTGTTCCTACGTGACTTTAAGGGTCACTATGTATTACGAGATTTTGATTCCAGACTGTCTAAGGTTCCGCAGCATTTATGGGCGCAAGGTCCAACTGATGTAGGTTATATGCAAATCACACCCCATCGTGTGACTCTAAAACCAGGTGTAGTGTTACCACGAATCAGGCAGTATAGATTGCCACCCGAGGCTGTAGCAGCCTTATCCAAAATTATAGACGAGCTCATCGCTCAAGGAGTAGTTGTAGAAACTGACTCCAATGTATGTAATTCTCCGATCATTCCAGTCATGAAACGTACTGATCCAAATGCACCCCCAGTATATCGATTAGTGATTGATTTACGAGAACTTAACAAATGTATTATTCCGCAGTACCCAGTTGTCCCAGATATTTCCTCCCTGTTAACTGCTATTGATCCCGAAGCCATGTTCTTCACTGTCATAGACCTCAAGAATGCATTTTTTAGTGTTCCCATTCATCCAGACAGCCAGTTTCTTTTCGGATTTTGTTTAAATGGAAGGAGCTATATGTTCACACGCGCTCCTCAAGGTTTCACAGAAAGCCCTAGTATTGACAGTCAAGCACTCAAGAGACAACTAGACAATATTCACATGCCAACTGACACTGCCCTGCTCCAGTATGTCGATGATCTACTGATCACAGCCCGTTCTGAACGTGACTGCGAGCGCGCATCACTGACAGTTCTGTATTTCCTAGCCGAGATGGGGCACAAGGTGTCCCCTTCGAAGCTTCAATTCTGTGTCCAGCAAGTGGTATACTTAGGACACTTACTGTCCAAGAGGGGTAGGCAGTTGACACCCGACCGTATCCAGTTGATAGCGAGTCTTCCCCAGCCCAGAACCCAGAAGGAGGTACGTGCCTTTATCGGCCTTACTTCTTATTGTAGACAATGGATTCCTCAGTATGCATTTCTAGCCAAGCCACTGATACAGTTAACGACACAGGAGGCAGCCGTATCGACTGTCCTCCCTTGGACATCTGAACATACACTTAGTTTCAATGAGTTAAAGACAGCTTTATGCCAAGCTCCAGTTCTAGCTACACCGAACTACAGTAAGCCTTTTATACTTTTCGTCACAGAACGTGAAGGTACAGCATTATCTGTTCTCACACAAGATCAAGCAGGTCAATACAAGCCCTGTGCTTATTTTTCGAGCACACTAGATCCAGTCGCCCAGGCGTTGCCTGCGTGCCTCAAGTCAGTTGCAGCCACAGCACTAGCTATTAGACAAAGTGATTCCATAGTTTTAGGACACTCCCTGACAGTACAAGTTCCACACTCCGTGGAAGTTCTTTTAAACCGAACACAAACTCAGCACTTGACAATTGCACGTTTAACAGGTTATGAATTGACACTGTTTCAGCCACACATAGAAATTAGACGCTGCAACGTCCTGAATCCTGCTACACTGTTACCATCAGTTAATTCAAATCCTGACCCACATGACTGCGTGGAAGTAGTTAACATTACGACAAAGCCAAGACAAGACCTGACAGATATTCCGTTACTAGATCCTGACCTGACACTTTATGTGGATGGTTCATGTATGAGAACTAGTACAGGAGAACTAGTCGCCGCATATGCAGTGACTACTGACACTGAAGTTATTAAAACACACCGTATTGATACCCTGTCCGCTCAAGCAGCAGAGCTAGTTGCTCTGACACAAGCCTGTATACACGCCAAGAACCTGAAAGTTAATGTTTACACAGATTCACGTTACGCATTCGGAGTTGTACACGACTTCGGAGTGCTCTGGCAGGAGAGAGGTTTCATGACTTCTCATGGAACCAAGATTCAGCATGGTTTCCTTATTCAAGCTCTGTTAGATGCCATACATTTACCAACATCCATTGCTATCATGAAATGCAAAGCACATACGAAAGTTACTGACATTATTTCCCAAGGTAATGATCTAGCAGATCGCACAGCCAAGCTTACAGCTCAGACTCCAGACATTCAAGCTAATCCGACACAGACACATACTCCAGATCCGACTACATGTATGACAGTTAAGGACCCTACTCAAGATGTCATAGATATCCAGTTACATGCTACTCCTGAAGAAATCAAGAAATGGTCCGAACAAGGAGGGGTCCAGACAGATCAAGGATGGTTAACGAAGGGTAGAGCCACATGGTTTCTCCCCGACTCTATGGTTCAAGTCATCATTAATACCGCACATAGTCCAGCACATTTAGGAGAAAAAGCTATGTTAGACAGTATCCAGAACATTTGGTTCAACAAGCATTTACGAGCTGCAGCCAAGCAGAAAGTCCGTACCTGTATGATATGTTGTCAGTTTAATCCAGGTAAAAGTGTCCCGGTGGAACAAGGTGGTTTCCAGCCTCCTGACCACCCTTTTGAAGTCCTCCAGATGGATTATATTCAGATGGAGCGATGTCGAGGTTTCAAGTATGTCCTTGTAGTTGTATGCGCTTTGTCCAGATGGACAGAAGCATATCCAGTCCCAGATTACACAGCCGCGACCACTGCCAAACAGTTGGTTCGTGAATTCTTCCCTAGATATGGACTCCCTAGAGTCGTATATTCTGATAACGGTCAGCCATTCTCATCTGAACTCATGAAGCACGTTTCCCTGTTGTTAGGGTACCAGTGGAAGTTCTATTGTGTACGCCATCCTGAAGCAGCCGGTCTAGTCGAGAGACATAATCAGACTCTGAAAATCCGTATCGCCAAAGTATGCAAAGATAAGGGTGTGGATTGGCTAGTAGCTCTGCCAGTCGCTTTATTTTATATGCGCATGGTCGCACATTCCAGATCAGGTCTGTCCCCGTATGAGGTCGTATTCGGCCGCCCCCCTAACATGTGGGGTACTCCTAGACCCCGAAGTATTACCGATGTTTCATGTAATATGCTGACAGATTACCTAGCTTCCTTGATGTCTGCCCTCAACTCATGTCGTTCACAGGTTGCCGCCGCATTTCCAGACAATACCGAGGTGGCACCGCATGAAATCGTTCCAGGTTCGCTGGTGATGATCCGAAATTTTGACAGATCAAGTCCGCTGGAACCTCGTTGGAAGGAGCCCCGTCAGGTCCTCCTCACCACCCGTACAGCCGTGAAGTTGGAAGGCCGAAAAGGATGGATACATCTTTCTCATGTAAAACTTTTCAATGGATTAAAACCCGTTTCTAAAAACATTTCCAAGGATTCCCAGGATTTTAAGGACTGCCGAAATATTGTTCCTAAGGACTGTCCCGCAAAAGACATTGACACAACCCCTTCCCTGTTAGAGAAAACTCCGCAGCAGGAGTATAAGTTAAAGCTCCGGTCTAGTAAAATAAGTCAGTCAGTTTGATTGTCTAAGTCCTCCCCTAGGTGAAACGGTTAGGCTGTTTCTGACATGTATAAAATAGACCCCCATAGTGAGAGAGTTAGTCAAAACTCAATTCAATGTATCATTTTTCTAAGCTTCATATTATTCATCAGCATTATGATTTCTTGCATCAGCTATGCATTTTTCCTGTATTTTTCAGTTTCTCATGTAAATAAGTCTGCTAATGTTACAGGAGAGCACACGTTTAGTGATCTGCCTCCTCACGAATATTCATACCGCCTCGCTATGCGTAACAATTCATTTATCCGTATGTTACATTACTCACACCAGACCAGCAATGCCACTAATTGTTGGGTGTGTGGTCGACTCCCCCCTTTCCAGACACCGAAGGGAGTTCTGCCACTTTTTCCTTATCCATTCTCACATAATGGTTCGTGTGGAGCATGGTCCACGTTAACGTCATCCTCAACAGATATGTCTTTTCTTAACAGTACATGTTTCCCAGACAAGCAAGGTTTCCCCCACAGAACAGGTTTAGATCTAGAAAATGAAGTGTATAATTTAGGTAATTATTCGTCGAATTTTATGGTCCTGAATGTCCAGTCTGATACTACTCCAGACTCACCTGCTATTTCAGTACTACCAGTCAAAGGCGAATTATGTGTCCGTAGTCATGGTTCTGTACACGTAGGACATAGTGATTGTACTACTATTATCCAGTATAGTGACAGTGGGAAATCTATTTTTAAAGCTTCACGTCATTCTTATTTTGTTTGTGGTCAGACCGCATATGTTCGTCTGCCCCTCGATTGGGAGGGAACCTGTTACATTGCCTTCCTACTGCCACCAGTTTTTCTAGCCCCACCTGACTATCATAGAAACACACATCTAGTACATACTAGACACAAGAGAAACCTCCCGATTGTCGATTATACTGAAACTGCCGCAGAGCAATTCATTGATATAGATAAAGGTGTGTTCCCTTATTTAGGTACAGTTGTAAACAGTAAGCTAATCCGTAGGTTAACAAGAACCCTTGAAGCAGTAGTAGATGAGACTGCCTCCGCTCTAGGTAACTTAACCGAAGAGCAATCCTTTATGAGAATTGTCGTTTTACAGAATCGTCTCGTCCTTGACGTCATACTGGCCGATAGGGGCGGGGCCTGTAGAGTTCTCGGATCTAGTTGCTGCATTTTCATTCCTAATAACGCGCCGTCTGTTTATTCAGCTATAACCAGACTTCATAAAATTGCCCATCTGTTACACCAAGATCCAGGCACCTGGACATGGTCCGGTTGGTTCTGGAATATAATTTCCGCCTGGGGATGGAAAGTCCTGTCCTTTCTAAGTATTGCAGTAGCGATCATATTCAGCTGCTGCCTCTGTATACAATGTGGCCCTGCGATTTGCGGCATTTGTGCTACCTCTTGTATTCCTAGTCCCAAGCCCCGTTCTAAATCCCGTTCCAAGACAATTCGAGACGAGCAAATGATACTATATGAAATGATAGATGGTATCATGAATATTGATGTTTCCTGATGGAAACGTAGTGACAAGGAGGGAATGTGGAAAAGTAAATTTTGCCATGTTCTGTGTCCCTACGCCTCATCCATCATATGTTATGTGTGCATGACCAATATGCATATGTTATTCCCCATGTCCGATTAATGACGCAATTATAGTTGTGTCCACCTCTAGTATGCCAGTTTCCAGTCCTCGTGAATACTACGAATATCAGGCCTATGTAAAGCTACGTTGCCACGTTCCCCAGTGTGCACGTTATTTCATTATAAAGTCCCCGTTTCCAGGCCTCAACAGGGCCCGGACACTAGATTCAGCTCCTGTCTCCTGAAGCCTCGTTGAGGAGCGATACAGCCCCCACCTGTATCCTCGACCTTTCACTTACTTCCTGCCTCGCAGTGCCCGGTGCAGCCTGGCTCTGCCTCTGAGTCTGCCAAGAGTATGTTATGATTCCAGCTATCAGTTTAGTCCTCCTTCTCTGCATTCCTAAACTACTGAACTGCATCAATAGTTTCCGTCATTGTCTAGCCTTCTCGTCTCCATGTTAAGAGAAATACTGTATTTAATGGTCATTTAATATTCTTCATCACGCACTACATGTAGAATAATGCATGGTCCAGTCTTAGAGTCAAGTTAGCTTTTCCCCTCATGACTTCTAGTTTATATCAACATGTTCCCTAAACATCAGATACTAGATAGGGTTTAGGTACATGTCGCTCCGACCCTCCAGACTTTAGTCTCTGCTCCTAGCACAGAGTTCATAGCCCCCAGCTTCTCCTAGTGATACGTCATTGCCAGTTTACGCGCCCCATTAGATTAGAGGTCCCGGCTCCTTAGGGAGCCCCCTCCAATGTTTCCGCCCCATTTATGACATATTCTGTTTCGTTTGCACCACATGTCTATGTATACGCCCAGTTACACCTACTTTTACTGTTATCTTTCGCGACTGCTACGCGTCACACCTTCTGCTCCACCCACTGCTACGCCTACTGCAATGTAATGCTATGTGTTCGCGCTATGTATATATGCCCGTGTATTGTTATTAAAAGTTAGCGCGCTCATCCCAGACCTAGCCCCGGCAGCTGCCGGGCCACTCTAGCCCTGCCATTCTGTTCCTATGCAGGTTGTCCTGATCCTGTCCTTATGCTGTAATAAACCTGCAGAAACTCCTACTACCTCGAATCTTGACTCTTATTTATTGAGCTATCTGTTATGATATATGCCTAGTCAAAAATAGGGTATTATTTATTTATTTACCACACTGGAGCTGAAGGTAAGCTGGCATCTTGCAGTCTCCATTTTTGACGATCATGGAGCCAGCATTGTTGCTGAACAAGTGTGAGCCCCACCTGCCCCATTTAGTTTGTGTGAATTTAGGTGGGATGTGCTAACTAGGGCAGGGGTATGGGGCAGTAACCCTATGTTTTCTCAATGTTTAGATACTGGAGTTGGTGCAGTTCAAGCATGCCAACCTCGTTGATTACAACTACCTTGAACATGTTTCTTTATGCTTGTTTGTAGCTCTGACTTTGTGCTAGAATGGAAAGGCTTTTGTGTAGTGGCATGTCTGCCCACTGCAGCAGAGCCTGCAGGGCATGCAACAAGCCTGCCAGGCCAGCCATGAAGGTGGCAGAAGAATCCTCTTGTTTTGCCCACACGCCTGTGAATAGTTGCTGGGTACTCCAATGAGATTATCAAGAATGTTAAATCTCTACAAGGAACCAGTGTGTCTGAAAGACGATGACAGAGTAACCAGTGCCTCAGGTGGGCTGATCCATAGCCCCGCGCTGTGTACGGTATACGCAAGATGTGGGAGGAAGTAAGTCGTTTCTAGGTCAGACCTAAACAAGGCCAACAAATATATTTAAGATACGGGAAACTCATGATCCTGCTACACATTCTGCAGGGGGGACCATCATACTGCTTTACGTGAGGGGTGTAGTGAAAACCCCCCCCCCCAACCCACCACCCCCCCCAACACCCCCGTCCCTCCGCTTTGGCAGCTACAGCAGTGGAGGGCTCTTTATGGGGCTCTTCTGTCTGCAACTCGACAGACCAAATCTCATAAATAACACTATGAAGGAATACAACGTCAATAGTAGAGCAAGCGGGAGCAAGGAAACACAAAACATGGGTAAAAAGAAAAGGGAAGGAACGAATATTGAATAAAAGTAAGGGTGACGGGGATGAGTAGGTGGATGAATGGGTGAGTGTACGAACATGTGCATAGATGGATTAATGGGTGAAAGATTGAGTGAATGGATAGGTGGATAGATAGGTGAAAGGATGGTCCAATGTCAAGGATGGATGG
The DNA here is from genome assembly GCF_964261635.1 of Lissotriton helveticus. Taxonomy (NCBI): domain Eukaryota; kingdom Metazoa; phylum Chordata; class Amphibia; order Caudata; family Salamandridae; genus Lissotriton; species Lissotriton helveticus. The sequence continues at coordinate 888,947,905 of NC_136071.1, read as the reverse complement.
GTGAATGATGGATGGGTTAATGATTGGGTAGGTCGATGGACATTTGAAAGGATGGTAATGGGATACATTGATGAGTGGGGTGAAAGAATGAGCAAATGGATGGCAGAGTGGTCAAATGAGTGAAAGGATGGATGTCAGATTGTTCAAAAGGATGGTGGTCCATGGCTGGATGGATGGCAGAGTGAATGCATGGATCATTGGATGGCAGAGTGAATGGATAGATGGAAAGGGAAAAGATTGAATGATGCATGAAAAAATGAATGGATGTAAGAATGTTAAGGTAAAATATTGGATATCAGCATGTGGATTGAAGGGTGAAAGGATGAATGGATAGATGTCTGGATGGAAGAGACAGGACAGCACTTCGAGGGAACAGTCGTCTCACTTACTTGCTTCCCTTGCTTTGTTCCATCAGGGTTTTCATTTTAGAGTAGGGGGTACCTTCATTTTCTGGCTCTACCCTTGCTTTACTTCACTGCACGACCACACCCTAGCCCTGTTAATCGCCCATACAGCCTTCCAGATTGTGTTTGATGTAAACATTTGCGGGACCTAAGACCGTCTGTATCACTAGTTTAGAGTGTATGTAAGTCTTCTGAAAACCAGCTGATGAAAGTAAGCCTGGCTGTCTGAATAAAAGCTGACTTTGTGAAGCGCTAATTGTAAAACCAACAGTTGGGAGGCTCGAGGCATGTTGAAAGAGCGGATAATAGTAGGCTTTCCAGTCGTCCCATAACAAACCAGGCCAAATAAAAGGCTTAGCAAACCCTCTCATTGCTGAGCCAGAGTAATTAAGGTCGTGTGAGGTGACGGTTTTGATGTTGTTTGGGTTTTCTTTCTTTGAGTTTGATTTTACCTGCCGCACGGTGATGCCGTGTGTGGTACACAAGGGAGCCCTCGGGTTACGTGTTTCCTTCTGTTCCATTTATAACAAGACAGAAGCTATCGCTTGTGCAGAGTTATGAGGGTATCTGCTCTTGCTAGAGCCGAGACCTCCTCTTTAGAGCAGCGACATGATAAACTGCAGTTATCTATTCGCAGCCCAACCTTAGGCAGTCCTTGCTCATAACTGGCAACAAACTGTAACACATGCAATGCTTCTGAAAAGGCAGAGAAAAAAGTGTGGGGGATTAAAGTGCCTTTTAATAGAGAACAGCTGCTGTATAGATCCCTTAAAGTGAAATAAGACAAATTAAATGATGACGGATGGTTTAGTTAAATTTGCAAATGTGTTTTTCTATATATTATACTGTAAAGTGGCTAAAGATGCTTTTACAATAGTCTAAGAATGCTTCAAGCTGAGTGTCTAGCTCTCTTATCTTCGGTTGTTTATGAGTAATTATGGCATATATCTGGATTTATAATGTTTAATAATCTCTGTTCATGCTGCTGGAAAAGGCAGCCCTGTGCTGCCGGATGCTGTTACCGGCGCCCGCTGGGGGCTGTGTACCCATTCACTCCTACAGAATCTGGTTTATTGTTACATTGGGGACAATAAGTACTGTCTCAGATTGATCTCGGTGATATCATTCTCATTATTATAATTTATGAGACGCAATTAGTGACGTGATGATTAGAATGTTCAAAAGTTACAGCTGTTTCTCATAGGCACCTCTGAAAGGTGCTTTAGGGCAGCAAGGAGCTGCGGTCCTTCCAGCGCACCCACAAAAACACTTACTTGCACCCTTATGAGATTTCACACACAGGTGGAATTAAAGTTGCGGAGTCAGAGCAGTAAGTAAAATGACATAGAAACAACTTTGATGCCACTATTAATGTTCTAGAGTCCTGCATGACTGTTAATTATTGGATGGAATGTTGAAGTTTAATGAATTGCCAGAACAGGGCAAATCGATTATTAATGCAACTCGTTGGAGTGTCTTCAAAAAGCCACGGATACAGACTTTATTACTTGTTGTCAGGAGTATAATTAAGAAAGACAGATATTGCATTGGCACTCATTTTTTAAGATAAAAAGTAGTGTATAGCTTAGACAAATGGATTTCGTGACTACACTGAGGCAGAGGATGGCCAATTCTAACCATGTCTCTGATAAAGAAACCTGTAGTAAGGATGATTTAGGGAAGAGCCCATTTCTTTCTCGGGAACATGAAAGTAAAATACTTTCACTCGTAGGCTTTCAATGACATTAGACTGGTGAAGTGAGTGTCCGTTTCAGAGACTTGTAGCATCCGGAGACCAGTGGCATGCCTGGTCATTTTAGTGACCAGCCTGAGAAACCTGAATCTGTCTACATTGTTACTCGGCTGCTCTGCCTACCTCTTCGTTCCCACCTCTAGTGACAGTCATGGCTGTCAGCTGAAGTGTAGCCACATACGCTTGAGTTCCAGACTCTCCCTGATCTTAACCCACTGTAACAACATAATATGTGTAAAGTGCACGCTTGCCCATCGGCATCTTTGCACTCAATAACAGATATTTGTTGTTACCCAACTCAATGGTAGTCATTTTGTCGACCTCAGATATATAGGCTGAGTGGAACCGCTGGGATTTGAACCTATGACCATGAAATCGAACACAGGCTCCTGTAGTGGACGCATTGGTCAACTAAGCCATCAGAAATGGCAAAGCAAAGTGAGTTGCATAATCCAGGCGGAAGGGCTCACTTTGAAAGTTTTAGACTGAAGCACCAGAAAACAGATTTGGAAGACTCCACATGCTCATTACCCAGATAGCATCTGCAGCAACCTTTTTGTGGGAATGGGAGCCATGAATGGAGGTGAATACAAAGATCACTTGAACAAAGTGCCTGCATGCACCAGGCAAGGTATTCGACTCCTTCAAAGTCCCACCAGCCAACATTAACAGCTTTGGCTTGGTGAACCCTCTAGGAGACATGTTGAATAAAAGGCTTTTTCGGTGCTGAATGTTACCCTAAAAAGATTATTATGGCTCATATTCAGAATTTAAATTTTGCTACCTATAACCTGCTGCAGAGAACGTCATTATCACTATTATCTTAAGATGTTTCACTTATCTTTTGACTGGTCTGTATTCATTTCAGGGTTATTGTTGCTTTACTGCCTCCCATAGCTATAAGATTAAGCGTCTGAGTTAGACTTTGGCAGATTGAGTAAAGATAGCCAGGGTGGGGGAGGGCTTTAAATCTGCCACCCTGCCTTTACTCTGCCCAACACATTCATAGTTCTCCACCTGACCTGCAGTGAACTCTCTGGGTTTGTATGAAATACTATCAAGGTGGTTCAACCAAATTCATTAGAAAGTTTAGGGCTGTATGTCATTGGTGATGGACGCTTGCACCAACATTTTCCAAGTTTTTTCTTTTAAAAAACAGACTGCCAAAGCTATTGTTGGAAAAGAAAATATGAATGACCCAACACCATGGGAGTTTTCTCCCATGGTGTAGTGGTCATTGTTTAATTTTTATTATTTTTACTATCTTTAAGCAACAGGTTATTCCTGATGATGAGCAATGATTAAAAACATGTGACCGCCCTCTCTAAATAAAACTGACAGTCAGATGGCTTATCTTCAGCCAGTCGTACTCTCTTGGGCTGTCAGCATAAGATTTACACTAATCGAGTAAGGGCCAGATGTACGACCATTGGAATTTACGACTCGCAAATTGTGACAAATTGCGGGTCGCAATTTGCGAGTCACAAAATTCAATGTACAACAGTGTCTCGGACACTGTTTGATTTCCAATGGGGTCGCACATTGCATGCCTCATGAATTTTAATGAGGCTGTCCCAATATGCAACCCCTTTGGGAATGGTTGGCACTCCCAGGGATGATGGCTCGCTGGGGTCAGCAGACCACCACGTGTGCGACTGCTTTGTCAATAAAGCATTTTTTTTAGTGTAGCTCGTTTTCCTTAAAGGAAAACTGGATGCATTTAAAAATAAAAATGAAACATTTCAGGTAAATTTTTTAAGGGCAGGCAGTAGTCCCTGGCACCACTGCCAGCTCTTAAAAAATATTTGTGCATCAATTCCCAAAGGGGAATGGGTCCCCTGGGGATTCCTTCCCATTTGTAAGTGGTCTACCAGCCTTCCGAGAAGGGTGGTAAACTGCGAGTGTTTTGCGACCGTAGTTGCGGTTGCAAAACATTAATACGTAGGTTTTGGAGTCGCTATTAGGAAGGGATGCCCTTGGCATGCCCCTTCCTAATAGCAAGTCGCTAATCCTGTTTTGCGAGTCGCTAATTGATTAGCGACTTGTAAAATAGGGTTGGTACATTGGGCTGACCTATTTTGCGGTCGCAAAGGGGCTGAAATCTCCTTTGCGACAGCAAAAGACGGTCGTACATCTGACCCCTAATGCCTTACTTGCCTTTCAGATGCCACATGTAGGGCAGGCATGCTCAGGCTGCCCCAGATACCCAGACACCTGCCCCCGAGCTGTGCATAACCAAAGCTTCTCCACAGCTTTAACGGACCTGCATCTTTTGGCTGCTCTAAGGGCCCCCCCGACCACTGTCTTCACAGGGGACTTTTCAGCTCTTGGGAATGTTGTTTATCTTGTTCCAACTCTGTAATTACTCTGAAGCCCACCAATTTATCACTCAGTACTTCTTTTGCCCCGTCTCCACCTATTTCTGGCAGAGACATACAAATGCTTCCACCACCTTGCCTATCCCCTTCTGAGAAAGACCCACAACTAAAATATCACTACGAAAGCTCCGTCCATTCCCAGCCATAAAATTGAAGGCTGGGATCTAATTTACCTCCACCCTCCTGGTTTATGCTTTATCACAGAGACCTCATTAAATCCAGCCTCAATATTGCTACAGCCACTCCCTCTGCAACAAATAGCCCAGATGAGCTAGACACTCTATTACTCTGCCATAATATTTCCGGCAACACCTGCGATGGAAGCTGCTTTGACTAGCTAGAATAGTTGATCTTCAGTCTAAAGATAAACACCTATAATATTACAAAAGAGAAGAATCTCTTGGAGAAATCACCAGTCAGATCAATCGAACTCCATTATATCATCTATCAGAAAACTACTCACTCTCAGACTTAATGGGACCCGAAAGGCAATTTGAATAAAATCTGTTTAATGAAACAAGGACTTAAAAATGTGTAGAACAGTAGATGAAATTCAATTGGTCAAAAATATTCCAAATAATCTAATAGACAGTTTATAACATACTAGTTCTAAAACATCACAAATAGGAGAGACAAGATCCCAGACATATACATTTGTCATTTAAAAACTGTTAATTTGAAGAAATCAATAAGAGAAAGTGCAAATATCACAGATTTTTCATTGTTCCTCAAATTTAACAAAATCAAGGGGGAGTTGATGTGTCTCGGTGGAAAATTGTACAAGACCACCTTCTTCAGGACAATAGTATAAATCTCTAATTAATAATGCAGTATTCACCAAAATTCTATGGTTGTTGCTATAGGGGTAAGTGACCCTTTTGACCCTCACAGATCTGGTCATGGACACATAAAACTCCCAGTGTTGTTCCTGAGGTCTATAGTCTCCTAACAAATCTAGGTAGAAATACTTTATAAAACCTTGATTAAAATCTTAATATTCAAATCAATAATCCAGGACGTGATACCGGGATCTAATCAGCCCTCCAAATGAATTTATGTCCTGGAAGTAGCTACCATCTCAGGAACATCTTCATTAGTTATTGTGAGTCTTAATCACTCACAAAGTTACCCTTCCACGTCTTCCTTTCTGAAAAGACCCCCTAGCCAACTGACATTAGTTATTTTCCTTCCTCACCAGTAACCAAAGATCCGGAGAGAGCTACTTCCAGTTATTTTTTGACTGACTTTTTTCAACATTTTTGTCGAAGATGTTTTTGAGACTGTCTCCTGCTGTGAGAGGGCTGTCCCCTATAAAGTCAGTGGGTTTTAAACCCTGTGGTGCCTGTCACAGGCAGATGTCTGTAACAGACCCACACCTGTTTTTTCTATGCTGCTTGGAGGCGTACCACAGCTCCAACCCCTGCAAAGACAGCCACACCATGGACCAGAAGCTGTTACGGGAGTGCTTTTTGAAGCTCTTTGCTGCCTGATGACAGACAACCTCACAACAGCCCAGATCCCGGTTGCATGGAAGGTCACGAGTTCCACACACAGAGCGGCTCTCAATGTTCATCAATCATTTCAGTCGAAGCCTTCAACACACAAAAACTCCAAGAAACCGAAGCGTTCTTTGACTGCACAGCACCAGTCCAAGTCTAACACAAGGACAATCAAGGCTTCACTCCCACACGTACACCACAGTCCAGTGTTTCCCAGAGCTTGTGCGACACGCATCCACTGAGAGTTTTATGAGGCCATGCACCTTATTCTTGGGCAGCTCAACACCTCTGGAACCCCTTTGGCCCCATGGATTTGGAGGGAGCCCCCAGCGGGTGTGCCCTCGGTACGAGTTGGGCCCCTTAGGTCCAGTGCCTGATCCGAAGCAGTACTGCCTGTAAGACTGTGACATTTCTCAGAGCCCACTCTAGTGCTGCCATTTCCGGCACTACCAAGGCCCCATGGTGGCATTGGCCCCATTGTCCTTCCCGATTCCAATACAGAGCCGGATGGGCATGGTCACGCACTGGCCGAAACCATGCCCTCTGAGTTGGAGCCTGTGCCTTTATCTTTTGACAGGCCTGGAGAGGGAGATGATTGGGAGGGGTGTCAGAACCCTTATGGTTACTCGCACCTCCTTGATGAACCTGTGGACAACTGGTAGGAGGAACTGGTGGATGCCAGTGGATTGGATACCTCGCTCAAGGGGCTTCCGTTGCCACGGTTGTGCGAAGGGCGGCAGCGGTTCTGGACCTTCAGCTGGCTTTTGTGGCAGTGAAGACAAACTTCTTGACAGAGGTGCTTCAGCTGGGAGTTGCCCTCTTTGAACCTCTCCTCCCATTTAATGAAGCCTTTACAGATGTTTTGGTTTGGTGCCTGGCCCAAACCCTGCCTTGGCAGCAATTGCCCACAAGGTGGGAAATTGTCCACTGGACAATTGCCTGCCACCCCGGCCCGCTCCTTGGTTCCCCAGTTTCCTTACTCAGCACCCAACCCCAGAGAGCTTGGTAGTCCAAGCCTCCACCTCCAGAGTTAACCCTGGTGCATTCCCTACCATTCCACTGGATAGGGAATCAAAGAGGCTCGGTACCTTTGGCAGGAGGATGTTCTCTTACACCAGCTTAGCACTCCGGTCATTGACAACTGCATGCCTTTGGGCAGATACACCCACACAGTTTGGGTTTCAGTTGCACAAGTGCTGCCATTGGTCTCATAGGAGGCCCGAGCCATACTGCCACAGCTGATTGCATATGGCAGAGAAACAGCTAAGTTACCTCTTCAATTTTGTCTGGAAATGACCAACTTGCTAGGCAGAGCAATTGCATCGTCGGTGGCACTCAAATGCCACCACTGGCTGAGAATCACTGACTTATTGGGGGATGTCCAAGCTTCCCTTGTGGACATGCCCTATGATGACTTCCACGGGTTCCGAGGCTGCCTTGCATTGGTTAGGGCTGTGTCTAGAGTGGGGATTGAGAGCGGCCAACGGACGCACGATCTCTGATAAGGCTGGTCATCCTACTTTTGATAATGGGTGTAGCAAGAGTAGAATTGATTATTTTTTGGTAAAAATTGAGTATTGGTCCCTCCTGGAAGACATGGTAGTTGTGGATCGTCCAGAGAGTGACCATAACCCGTTGTCTTTAAGTTTGAAGCTCTCTGGTGGCCCAGGCAGGTGTCCCACAGCCATGTGTGCGACCGTAGAGGTTGTTTTAACCAACGATAGAAGGAGGGTCAGATGGTGTAGGGTCTTGGCGGATCCTGCCATGTTAAATGGCATATCACTGGAAGTCTCATCTACCCTGAGTGCCATACATGATCTACCTTCTAATACGGAAGTAGCTCATCAGATTAGTGATCTACATGACCAGTGCTTTAATAAATTGAAGATTCTGCTTACCCTACCTCCACAGCTTGGGAAAGAGAAAATAATTAGCATCGGTAAGAAATGGTATAACAAAAAATGTAGGGAGGCGTTTAGCGGGCTTAAAAAAGCTATTACATCCAGAGTAACACTTGATATTAAACTGGCGCGACAAAAATATAAGAGGGTTCAGTGGGAGGCAAAGAGGGAGTGGGACGAGTCTTATTGGTCAGATTTATATGAGGCAAGCCTTTCTTCCCACTAGACTAAGTTCTGGGAAGTTGTTAAATGGGCCAGAAATTCAGACTCGCAATCCCCAGTTAATTATGTCTCGGCGGAAGCATGGGTGGATTTCTTCTCGTCCCAGTTTAAAGATCCCGAATACGATCTTGGTGACGCCCCGGTGGATTGGGTCCGTGCCCCTTCGTCTATCTGTCATCCGTTGGTGTTTACGAATGAGGACACGGAGTCTGCACTTCGGTTGGTTCAAGCAGGGAAAGCTCCCGGGATGGATTGTATCCTGGCTGACCTTTTTAAACACGATCCCCAACTCTGGGTTCCTTATATCACTCTGGTTGCTAATGCTATAGCCAGGGGGGCAAGAATTCCTGAGTCCTGGAAAGGAGCTGAAATTCTCCCCATTTTTAAAAAGGGGGACCGATCTGTCCCTGGTATCTATCGCCCCATAAGCCTCATAGACTCTCTGCAGAAAATTGTTGCTAGGATAGTTCTTGCCAGGGTTCAGGGCTGGATGGAGATGGAGAGTATTCTCTCGCCATTACAGGCTGGATTTAGATCAGGCACCAGCACCATCGACCAGGTCTTCCGATTTGTTCTGATATTCTGGAAGGTGGTGCTGTTGGGCGGAGGGACCATCTTTGCCGCCTTTGTGGACCTTAAGTCCGCCTTCGACCTTGTGCCCAGGGCAAAATTATGGGCAGTCCTGGGTAAGTTAGGTCTGTCGTTAGAACTCCTTGAAATCCTGGTACGACTCCATGAGGGCAATTTCGCCAAGGTGAGGTGGGGGAGACCGGGGCAGGTGACGGATAGTTTCCCCGTTACAAGGGGTGTCCGTCAACGGTGCGTTTTGGCACCCACCCTCTTTTTATTATTTATTAATCAGGTGGTGAAGTTTTTCGCAGATACTCCAACAGATGTACCCTCACTGGGCGGGACTAAGTTCCCTTTACTCATCTTTGCAGATGACACTTTAATCCTCTCCAAGACACGTAGTGGTCTCCAAAAGGCGATCAATAGATTCGAGGACTTCCGTAATCAAAATGATCTGCAAATAAATGTGAGTAAAACCAAATTTATGGTCTTAACTAAAAATCGCCCTATTAAAAGTCATGTTACCATGAATGGAGTCGCTCTTGAACAAGTAGATGTTATGACCTACCTTGGAGTGACCTTAGACTATCGCCTATGATGGAACCCACAGGTTGATGCCCTCCACTTAAGATCTGTACGCCTTATGGGTTGCCTAATCCAGGATCAAAGAATGTCTCTGACCAAAAGGGTCTTACCAGCACTAAAGATTTTTTAAGCAAAAATTAGCTCAGCAATTCTCTATGGGGCTGACCTATGGAGTTTCAAGGACCTAACCCCCTTAGTAAGAGCTCAAAATACATTTTTGCGTAAATTGGTAGGTTTATCCCAATCCACACCAATTAAACCCCTGTTGTTGGGTATGGGTTGTAAGCCGATAAATGAGATGGCTCGGTACCGGCTCGTTGCGTTGTGGAGACGGATCTGGACGTCGCCGGATCTCAATCTCTTCACCGACGAACTAGCGGAAGTGAGATCATTATTGGGTTCTGGTAATATTCCATGGCTCCGGGAGGTGAAATTAATCTTGGAAAGTATGGGACTTAGTCAACTGTGGGCTAACCCGGGGTCTTCCGCATTCCCCTCCAAAAAAGAATTTAAAGAGCTTTTTGGGCTTCGGTCAGACACCAATTTGTTGCACTGTCAGATGCTACTACCCTAACGGGTAGATTTTTGGTGCCCAATTGGATCCCCTTCCTGAAGACTACTGGGATGTTATTACCAGGAGCCTGGACAAAAAATTATATCATCAATTTAGAGTTGGGTCTCTGCCAGTAAGGTCCTTTTCCAAGAAATGGGATGGTTATACAACAGAGTACTCTCCCTGGTGTAATGACCAAAAAGAAAGTGTGAGTCATTTTTTCTTTGCCTGTCCGGCCTATGCAGCCCCAAGGAATAAATGGATTAGGCCCATTTGCCGCCAGTTGAACATTCGAGGGAGTGTAGAGGCTCTATGGATCTTAAGAACAAATACCACAGAGTTGGTGGTCATAGGAGTAGCAAAGTATCTAGGGTGGGCTTGGGTCATTAGAGCTAGACACCTCCATGTACTTTGAATATATTTTAAACATGGATTTTTCTTTCATACTGAGTCTTTAAATTTTACTGTTTAATTCTTGTCTTATAAAGTGAATTGTTTGGATGAAATATGACGTGTTAAATAATATGTATATATGACCAGGTTTTACCCTTTGTATATAGATTGTCTTTTTATGATGAAAAATCTAAATAAAGACGTATGAAACTGAACTGACTTCCACCTTTTTGACGAAAAGGCAGACTCCGAGCTGGAGTGCTTTAAGGGCAGCCAGGCTACTGCCCGGTTATTTTGCCTCTACATGTCCTGCCAACCCCAGTCTGCCTTTCACCCCTTCCGCAGCTACGGTAAGGGCTACCAAACGCATCATTCCCCACCCAGCCACGAAGGTCAACAGGCTTGCCAGCATTTTCAAGGCCACGGATGTGGTTCTACATGCCATGTGGTACCACCAGCTGGATGCTGACCCAGTCTGCCACCCCCGCCAGCAGCCACAGCCTCTAAACCCTGTTATTTTGCGCTCATACTATCACAGGCACTGAGAGGTGGTCAAGATCCTGCCACCACCTGCCTCATTGGCAATGCATAACTTTGGACAAATGGGTACTCCAGATTTTTTAGTGAGGTTACTTCATCCTCTTTTTGGAAACCCTGCTACACATGCCACCATCTTACGACCTTCTTACCACTGGCTGATGGAGAACCACCTCTGTTTCATCTTTAACTACAGGCTCCATTGGCCAAAGGAGCTATCGATAGGGTGCCGGCTCAGAATTAGGTTGTGGTTGCTATTTTGTGCTACTTTCTGGTGCTCAAAAAGGACAGAGGCCTTCACCCTATTCTAGACCTGCACCCTCTCAACTTCTTCCTGAAAAAGGAGAAGCTCAATATGCTCACATTGGTTCAGGTTCTGTCTGCCCTCGACCCTGGACTCTAGATGGTAGCGCTGGATTTGCAGGACGCCTTCTTCCATATCCCCGTCAGGCCTACCCGGAAGCATTACCTGCAGTTCATGGTAGGTCACAGGCATTATCAGTTAACTGTGCTTGGCCTTACCAGCGTCCTTGGGTGCTTACCAAGGTGATGGTAGTGATTGCAGCTCATCTGCAGAGATCAGGGTTTCCAGTCTTCTACTACCTCAACAACCGGCAGTTGAAGGCAGGCTTATACCAAGCGGGCATCTCCCATCTCCAGAATATGGCAGACTGCGTTCACTTGCTTGGGTTCACTGTAAACCTGCAGAAGGCACACCTGAATCCCTCCCAGATGCATCCTTTTATCAGAGCTGTTCTGGATACTGTGACGTTTCAGGCCTATCCTCCAGAACGGAGAGTCCATAATATTTGGGATATGACGCCAATGTTTTTAGCCCCTATCTTGGACTTCATTGAGATTGTCTCTGAGGCTGTTGGGTCTAATAGCCTCCTGCATTCTGCTGGTGAAACATACCCATTGGCATTTGCGGGCTCAGCGCCAGGACCTGAAATCCAAGTGGGCGCAGCATTAGGGGAACCTCTCCGACCTGGTCGAGATCACAAACGGAACTGCAAAAGACCTGCAGTGGTGGATGACAAACCGCGTTTGGGTCATCGGCAAACTCCTCTCCCTTTCCCAACCAAAGCTGGCTGTAGTGACAGATGCGTCACTCCTGGGATACAGCTGCCATCTGGGAGAGGTGTAGATCAGAGGGCTCTGCTCTCTGGTGGGGTCCCAGCTCCACATTGACTTGCAGGGGCCGAGGCCATCTGACTGTCATTGAAAACCTTTCTTCATTCGATCAAGGGAAGGCTAGTGCAGGTGTTCACGGACAACAGCACCGTCATGTGATAGTGAAAAAACACATTGTGGGGTAGGGTTGTGGACCCTGTGTCACCATGTTGGTGGACATGGCTGACTAACTCAGGTGTTGATGCCTAGCAGATCACGAATGGTGTTACCATCCGGAGAACACTCAATATCAGCACTTCTGCATGCTGAGGTTCTAAGACAACTCTTGTTCTGAGATACTTTTCATCCCAAGTGGAACTCGGACCTCCTGTATGCCTTTCTGCCTATACCAGTCATGCCCAGAGTTCTCAAGAAGATCAGGCACGGCTGGGCCCAAGTTTTTCTTGTGATGCCAGAATTGGGCAGGGAGAGTTTGGTATCCCAAACTCCTGAGTGTCTGTCCTCTGATCAGGCTGCCTTTTTGGGAGGATCTACTGTTACAGCAACTGGCCAGGTCCTGCACCCGAATCTGGGCACACTCCATTGAGCGGCGGAAGTTGGCAGTTTTCGACCTTCCTTAGGATGTTTGCAATGTCATTCTGGCAGCCAGGTGTCCCTCAATCAACACAATATAGTCCTGCCATTGTGAGACACGTGCACCTTTGTGTGCCTCCAAAGATATTGATCCCTTTTTGCACTCTTGTCCAAGTTTTATTGTTCGTTCGTTTCCCTTGCCTGCCAAAGCTTTGCTTTCAGCACTGGGAAAGATTACCCTTCAGCCTGTTCGGCTTTCCTGCGGTTGCCCGACCAACCGTCTTTGTGCAAGGCACCCTTGTAACTAGTTTGTTTAAAGGAAATTCAACACCTGTTCCCTGCACGACCATTTCTTCATGCCCCAATCGGATCTGAATCATGTGTTGACCGTATTATTCTGTGTGCCCTTCGAGCCTCTACACAACTGTTCCCTTTGTTTACTCACTATCAAAGTGACTTTTCTGGTGGTCATTACATCGGCCAGGAGGTTCAGTAGGTTGCAAGCACTTTCTGTGCACCCTCACTACACAACATTCTACCTGGACTAACTGGTACTGAAAACCCGTGCCTCCTTTTTTCCAAACATAGTAGCATCTTTCATGTTTCCCAGAATATCACCTTGCCTGCTGCCTTTGCCCCTCCTCACCCTTAGTTCTGGGTGGGTGATCAGCTCTTCACTGGGTACGTCAGGATACAAAAGGGAAAGAGGTTCAGAAACTGGATATCTCACACTGGATTGTTCTCTGCATAAAATCTGCTATGAAATGGCCAAGAAAAACCCCTTGAGGGCTAGCGTGCTCATTCCATCAGAGCCAATGCTGCGACCATTGAGTTAGCTCGCTAAGTTCTGGTCTTGGACATCTGCCAGGCTGCAACGTCTGCACTTTGCACACGTATACTGAGCATTACTGCCTGGACAGTCAAGTCTGTCTGCACTTTACCCGACTGGTCCTGCAGAACTTCTTGGTCTAGTCTGTTAGCAGACCTACCTCCAGGGAGGTATTGCTTGGGTATCTATTCTAAGGTAAGGAATTAAAGGCTAGAAGTCTTCGGTAATGCCTAATCTGTTAGGAACTATATATAGCCCCAGATTTCTTACCGACCCTTCCATCCTCCCCTGTTTGCGAATGGATTTCTCTGTGTAGGATAACCCTTCTGAGAGCCTTAGTGCCTGCACACCTGTACATCAGTGTACTTTGTGGCTCTGCACTTCTGGTGCATAAGGGGGGCAAAAAGAAACTGATGCCAGCACGCTTGGGAGGCTACTATGTAGGGTGCGTAGTCCAATGATTCCACCTACTAGCGCGCAGAGGTACTTCTCGAAAGGTTTCTGCATCCAATCTGGCGCATGGGGATTAGTTTATGGAAAGAAATCTGCAGCTAGATATAATCTAAACTTGTCCATTGGTTACTCACCCTGCCTGTGGTTCATTAGAAAATTGCATGATGCCACATAATGCAACCTGGTGTCCCTCATTCACCCGAAGACTATGAAGCAGGGGAAGCTAAACTCCTAATGGTATTGTTCAAGGAGAAATATACTTACATTTTGTATCCAGTCCTTGGGGAATTAAACACTCACATGTGTGCCATTGCATCTCATCTCCCCGCCAGCTTAAAGAAACTTAATAAGAAGTATCAGACCTTGACCAGGTCTTCTCATAAGTAGTACTATATGGGCTTAATAAAGTCTTACTTCTGAAGTAATTCCAACACTCCAAGGCGTACCACAAGTCTTCCTCATTAATGAGCCTCTGCAGAGCAAATCTGATGCCTTTTGGAAGTCAGGTCTGGCCGTTTTCACCACGTCTTTCTAAGATGCACCCTTGATATTCTTCAAAGTTTATGCTTTGAAGCCTTCAGGTACGGCTGCCGTACTTACATCTCCTCTTTTTCAGCCAGCTTTGATGCCATATCCATAGTTGGCATTTGGAACAGCTATGCTTTCTCTCACTCTGACTCCAACAGTGTAAAAATCGATGCCTGCTGTATCATCTACCGGTACCGACTCCGATAAAGCATTTCTCAGAGAAAGCAGTTACGAAGATGTCTAGGCTACCAGCCGTTTATTATTTAAGGTTATTTAAATGTTCTTCTTCAATTCAAGCAACAAGACAAAAAATCTTTTCAGAAAGTTAGACATTTTCGGGCCTGACTCCAATGCTACTACCTTTCCTAATCAACCCCAAGGACAGTACTAATGTGCCTCCTTGCTGCTGCACTTAAAAAGATGCAAGTGATTTACATACCTCTTGAAGGCGGATTTTCAGTGCTCTCCCTCCTCTTCCTTTATTCATTAATTACATAACAAATATAACCTTCTCTGTTTACTGCGATGTTGGCAATCATTCAAAGATTTGATGCCATTTTGCCCTTTTTTATGCTGTGAAAGACCATTTGAAGATAAATGGGATGAACGTCAGTTTGTTTCTGCGGTAGTTAGTTATGTTTCCGGTAAATATGGGATCTCCCTACTCTCCCAGGTCATTTTTGTACTCCCTCAACAATGGGAGGTTGATTGTTCAGACTTCATGTAAAAACAAGGAAAAGTAAATTCCTACTTTTTCACGAGACAGGGAATCCAAAGGCTCTGAGAACTTTCCTCACACATGTGAAATTTATGAAAGTCCAGATTCTGATGGACAGTACAACAAAGGTGCTTTACCTAAGCAAGCAATGAGGTCTGGACTCCATTCAGCTGTGCGTGGAAGCACTGAACATATGGGACTTGACCATAAAGAAGGGATTTAGACTTCTGGGAACTTATCTGGGACAAAGAGAGAATTTGACTGTGGTTCCCTGAGCAAGATATTATCCACCAGCTATGTGAGTGAACTGTTTCAGTGGGTGGTAGAGATTCTATGCTAACTGTGTGGCATGCTTGCTAAAGACTTTTTGGCCGCCAGAGCATTTTGTGAATGAGGGCTATTATGCTCTCTTAAGTTTCCCAAGATTTTAACACTAGAGGATGCACTGGCGCTGCTGCCATGGACCTATTCACTTCACTGTGTGTTTCCTCTCATCTGGTAGGTGATTCACAAGGTTTGAGTTCACACAGCTCATGTCATAATGTTCGCCTCAGACTGGGCCAGCTAACCTTCATATCCAGACTTTCTGTATCTCAGGTATGTTTTGTGCCTTTGTGCGAGAATCGGAAGACGGGAGCCAGATGTTCACCCAAACTTTCCAACACTAAACTTGCAAGCTAATAAAATAGCCCTTTGTTAATATGACCATCCTAAGGAAGTGAGTGAGATTTTGGAATCTGCTTTTTCGCCCTCTACCCCGGGCTGTATATAAGCAAGTTAGCAAAGTTCATGTGTTTATCCCATGCTCAGTCCACGGACTGTCTCACAACACACATGGTTACAATTTGCAGTACCCTTTGCAAAAAAGGGCCTTAACCCTGGAACAGGAAAAGGTTATTTGGCAGGTATCTTTGTCTGCCTGTAAACTCACTAAATTTCTATGAAGGTTTAAAATAAATTTCCACCTTTAAGCAGTTAGACTGTGGACCTGATTTATATATTAGTGGCATGCATGGTCCGTGGCAATGGAGATGGAGGATACATATCAGCAATATGAAGGTCCGCCTGCCTGATTTGAATGCAGATGGACCTTCGGTTTGGCCATGGTGGATACAACTCTGTCACTAACAACTCTATCATTGTCGTGGCCAAACTCCAAAAACCCTGGGTAGTAAGTGCTGTTAGAGAAATGGCTACATTTTAGATGGGTAAATATCAGGGACCCCCTGTTTAAGGATCAACTCCTGGGTCAGGGAAACAACAATTTTGAAAGAACACACCCAGGCAGACTTAGGCTAACACAGAACTGGCTAAATTACAGAATAATTGGAAACAAGAAATGTTCATATGAACATATAGGATGAATATATAAAAGGAACAATAGATACAACAGACTGTTATGATATCAAAAATATTTTTAATTTCTAATTCATTTAAAACATGATAAAAAGATGAAATGATCAGTATGACTTGAGACTACATGGAGTATGGAGTTATAAATCTGATGCATCGATATTGAATAACAATTCCATAGTTAAACTGATAAAATCAGAATCAAAATCAAAAAAAAGAGACAAAAACAGTTAAGATTCAATTTTTTAGAGATGTTTTTCTAAAGTTGTGTTGGACTTGGGCTGTGTCAACGCGTTTCGACAATCACTTGTCTTCATCAGGACTTTCTACAATATGCAGCCACTTTTTTTCTTCATCAATTTGGTCGTAGATATTCAGGAGAAATGGAGTAGGGAGTAAGGCACCTTCTCTTCGTTGGATGAAAACGGTATGTGATATCTGGTATAGCAGTATTCACTGCAAACTTCTTACTCCCTCCTCTGTGCAGTTTTGAAGTTTAGTAAGTTTTCAGCGTTAAAAAATGCCGCGACTCAGGTTCATGTAGCCGTTGGCAAATCCGTTACTCATAAATTAATTCCTTTAAGTGACCGCCTTAGGTGTTGAAGATACCACAGAACGAATAGGCGCCTCTGTGTCTGTCGGGAGCTGCGGTGCGCAGGGGCGTGGTGCAACTACGTCCTACTCCGCGTCTCACTCGAAGATTCGGTCGTTAGTTTAGGAATATTAATTATTTCACTTATCTTGCTAATCCGTCAAAGCTTCAGGCGATTAAGTTCACTTAATCGCCTGAAGCTTTGACGGAAGGAGACGTGCCGTATCCCGCTACCTAGTACACGAGTTCTGGACCATTTCCACATCGTAACCGGTATCGAGCCTACGCAACTGACACAGACACGGGTTCAACGTGTAACGATAGGACTCTGAACCGGGGGTAATCATACGGGCGTCTCCGCCTCCGCTTGTCAGTCCGGACTGGATTAGCAAGATAAGTGAAATAATTAATATTCCTAAACTAACGACCGAATCTTCGAGTGAGACGCGGAGTAGGACGTAGTTGCACCACGCCCCTGCGCACCGCAGCTCCCGACAGACACAGAGGCGCCTATTCGTTCTGTGGTATCTTCAACACCTAAGGCGGTCACTTAAAGGAATTAATTTATGAGTAACGGATTTGCCAACGGCTACATGAACCTGAGTCGCGGCATTTTTTAACGCTGAAAACTTACTAAACTTCAAAACTGCACAGAGGAGGGAGTAAGAAGTTTGCAGTGAATACTGCTATACCAGATATCACATACCGTTTTCATCCAACGAAGAGAAGGTGCCTTACACCCTACTCCATTTCTCCTGAATATCTACGACCAAATTGATGAAGAAAAAAAGTGGCTGCATATTGTAGAAAGTCCTGATGAAGACAAGTGATTGTCGAAACGCGTTGACACAGCCCAAGTCCAACACAACTTTAGAAAAACATCTCTAAAAAATTGAATCTTAACTGTTTTTGTCTCTTTTTTTTGATTTTGATTCTGATTTTATCAGTTTAACTATGGAATTGTTATTCAATATCGATGCATCAGATTTATAACTCCATACTCCATGTAGTCTCAAGTCATACTGATCATTTCATCTTTTTATCATGTTTTAAATGAATTAGAAATTAAAAATATTTTTGATATCATAACAGTCTGTTGTATCTATTGTTCCTTTTATATATTCATCCTATATGTTCATATGAACATTTCTTGTTTCCAATTATTCTGTAATTTAGCCAGTTCTGTGTTAGCCTAAGTCTGCCTGGGTGTGTTCTTTCAAAATACATTTTAGATGGGCAAATTGTTTTATTGTTTATTACCTCCACTAAAACCTGGCGGTAAGGAACAGTAAAAACATTATAATGCTCCCCCACTATGGAAGAAGCCTCTCATAGTGAGGGGTGAATGACTTTTTTTTTTTTTTAAAGAACCTTTATTGTTTCAGCAAGGAAATACAAACATGGGCCTACAACCATTCCGGCCGGCCGCTATTCAAGTCGAAAATAGAACAAGACATTATAAAAATACAGCGGCACGGAAATCAAGGTCTGATGAGCGTCCAGGATATAACATATGTGGAAATTCACAATGTGAAAATAAGGATCCAAGAAGGTTCATTTTACAATAAAGAAAAATAAAATTAGAATCAATGTCGTACAAGCATACACGTCCTACGATAGCTAACAAAAAGCAAAAAACCCGCCAGCAGTGCACATGCATTCAAAGTACTGGGGGTTAGGGCCTTTGAGTCAGGATAGTTGTAAAAAACACATAGAGTTCGTTGGAAGCTATGCCCCATCCCTCAAAGCGAAACACACTGTAGGAAACATAGAAGACGACGACATCGAAAAGAGAAGGACAAAGGGCCATAAAGACAAAGAAAGGACAAATTAACAATCCCAACCCCCTACCCCCCACCCTGCACCACTGCAGAAGGTTACGGCCTACCCCCCCCCCCCACCCAGCAGCGTGCCTGTCGCCCTAATTAAGAAACCCGAAATATAGAGAAGAAGAAAGAGAAAAAGAAAAAAGAACGAAAAAATGTTGGAGAAGGGCCATCAACCCGGCCACCCGGCCCCTCCCCACCACCGCGTGCAATAATCGTCTGACAGCAATGGTAGAAGGACTACGAAAAAGAATAACCATTTACAGCACAATCAATTATATCCCCGCTGAGTGTCCCTTAAATCACCATCAACCAAAAATGAGTCCCACCATGTCCCAAACGGTCTCACCCCTGGCCTCTTCTATCCATAGCACCAACATATGTCTCGCTCTCAATCGGCATACAAAATAGCATGAAGGGTCCAAATGTTCCAGGAGGATCGGGAAGTGTTGTTGCTCCATGGGATGTTAGCCACCAGAACCCTGCCGAAGACGCATGGCGGAAATCTGTCTGTGTCAATATCAACACCGATAACAACCTCCGGTCCGAACACAATTTCGCCGGCCATGGAAAAAGAATCACACAATACGGCAAGCGCTGAAACACCGCCGGGTCAGCCCAAAACACGGCTCGATGTCGTTCTGTCACTCGCCGAGCAGATAAGGGCCCCAATGAGTCAATCAAATGTGCAACAGGTGTACCCACAGTAATCTCATGAACCAGGTCTATCAGCGGCTCTACGGACGTAAACGTAGTGGAGGCATTCGTCAGTGACACAGAGGCGGGCAGATCGGCGCCTACACGAGATTGAACCAAGCCTACGTGGAACGGCGGAACAACAATGGCGGCCATCCTTCTTCCCAGTTCCCGGGCCTCCCGGATCAGGGACATTTGCAGGGTTGTTAATGCAGCCAGTACATCTCTGGACGTGGGCCCTTTCTCATGTTGCCAACCCCCTGGACTCTCTTGTACAGCGGTTTCTCTGCCCGGATGAGGGGTGCGGAAAAGGGCGCCATCCGCCATCTTAGCCGTTACGGCCTCCTCCTTCTCCATCTCACCGCAGGACCGGGCCCTACACCAGGATGCAACAGGATTCACAGGAGGACCCCAAAGCAGGCATCTCAACGGAGGGTCACCAAAGGGCTAAACAAAATCTCTGCCGCTCCCCGGGATTCACCCGTCGGTCCCGGGAGAAGTCGTTAACGCCCTGGCATCACATCGAGGGGGGGCCAAGCATCATGGTTTCCCTCCGGTCCTGCTGTATCGCACTTCCCGCAGGGCAATCTGCTATTTGGAGGAGGTCAGCACTGTTGCCTTTGGCCAGCAGATCTCAGGTTCCCTTCGACCGACTCCCCCCCGCAGCCAGAGGCCGCTGTTGTTGCAGTCGCGGCCGGATACTCTCCTCACTCGAGATCCCGGCCCCAACACAGTGAAGGCCGCCAAACAGTCGGGGACATTTCTTCGGGTCTACCGCACGGAGAAGCCTCAGGAGTAGACGGTAAGTGAACGGTATCTTTCGCCTACTTAGATATGCAATTATTGCGCAGGATAATCGCCAGGATATACGTGCGGGGTGAGAGGGCTCACGGAGCCGAGGCGTTTATGACTTTTTTTATTTTCAAAAAGAATATCATGTTTCAGGATTTTCATTTTAAAAAGAAAAAAAGAATACTGTTTGCTACAGGGCTGCGTCCTCCCAATGCAGCCTTGCAGAAAACAGTTAAATGCATTGACAGGAACCACCGTGACAGCGGTTCCTGGCAACGCCTTTATAAATGATGGCCTGCTTGATGATCATATATAAATCAGGTGGACGGCCTCTCCACCATGACAACTAGGTAATTTACAGCCCCGTAGTCGTCGCATTTATGCTGGGCCTTCCATTTGGGCCTTTGCATTGTTGCTCACCTAAGTTGTTATCATGGAAGATGGAATTTCATTAATCCTAAACTCCGCTCAAATTGTCAGTGAGATATAGCATATAGTGATTTCACTCTTTCAAAATGTAGTGTTACACTGAGGCCTCAATTACAGTTGTCGTGGGGGGGGGGGGGGGGTAATATTACATCAGTATTTCCTTATCCCCACATTAGTGATTTCAGAACTTAAGGGGATTTCTAGATTCCCCCCAGAGTTCCCTGAGCGATGGAGAATTAATGCTGATTCCAATATACCACACCCAATTATCACTTATTCCTCACTTTTCAGTAAATTTTCACATGGGATTTGGTGAGCTGTTCAAGGTAGATAAAGTAGCGTT
The DNA here is from genome assembly GCF_964261635.1 of Lissotriton helveticus. Lineage (NCBI taxonomy): Eukaryota > Metazoa > Chordata > Amphibia > Caudata > Salamandridae > Lissotriton > Lissotriton helveticus. The sequence goes on along the minus strand of NC_136071.1, from coordinate 888,926,844 downwards.
GTATATTTGCACATTTATCTTAATGACCAATTTAACCTGAAGCAGAGTTTCCAGTTGTATCAGAAAGTGAATGGTTCTCAGAATTAGATTTTCACATTAGGGGTGTCATAATCTTACTGTTGCAAAGTAAGAATCTTCAAGAAGGCAGGTTGTAGGTTCCAAGTATATCTTTATTTGTAGTACAGTTACAGGAAGCTTAAGGTAAGCCAAGATAGTAATTAGGCTGTAAAGTATGCCCCACCAGGAGCAGTATATCCTTACTGCTCAGCCTGCTGACACCAACTGCCTAACCTCATGCACCCAACATTCTATGCAGTCATCACATTCCATCACATTCCACACACCACTAGGCTGAACAGCAGGAAAGGGGTAAAGAAAGAAGAAGGGCATGAAATAACCTCACAACACTTATCTTCCCTTTTCTCTCCACCTAAAACCATTAAAGGGGAAGAGTTCATACACCGGAAACAAGATGAGGTACCTGTAACTGTTTTTGAAGGCATTGTTGACAACTTGTCTACGCAGGATCAGTGACGGTATTAAACTATAAGCATGTTGAGGCAATGTTTTGCAAGACAGCACCCTAGCTCACACTTAACAAATTGCATTTCAAGAAAATAAATCATCTGGAGTCAGAAGTAAAATCAAAACCATTAAGGATTATTAAAATATTCAGGATGCAATTCAGAAGGCAAAAGTTACGTAGGTTCATAATAAAAAAAAAAAATGTAATTAGCGGAAGACTCAAGCACACAGAGCAGCAATTTACATTAAGTCAATGCAAAAAATATTAAAAGCAGTCGCCTTCGGATGTGACTGTATAAATTAGTTACAAAATAATGGAAGTCATGCAAGTAAAAGTTACTGGCTGGATAAGTTTTGTATGTTGCAAAGACCTCCTTGTTTCTGTGAGAATAGCTTTGTCAGACAGTGTCCCGGTTCACAAATTCTGTGAAGCAGTTTCTTGGTCCTCTGAGCATTCTTCCACCAAACACTGGCAAAAAGCTATTTTCAGTAAGGCTGTGCTACATTCTTCAGATGTGTTTTCTCCTTGACCCACCTCGAGGTTACGTTAGGAGATGTAACATCCTCCCACCTACCATCTTGAGTGTTCAAGTGTTTTTTAGATCAAGCATTAGAGACCTCTTGTATATACTTTAGTATCTACTTATATGTTTGTGTACTTTGTGGGCTCTGTAGATTAGCCCTAGGACTTGTCTGTATGCGCTTAGGGACTTATTTTCTCTATTTAACTTTCTTGATAGAAAACGACCTGTAGAGGTCAGTAGAATACCAGAATCACTTTATCATTCTCTAGATTCCAGTTCATAGAAATTGTCTTCCACGAGCACCCGTAGACATCAATATTTTTTTCAAATCTTGTATTTTCAGTGAAATGACCACCGAAGGTCCTGATTTTATATTAAAAAACAGAGCTTTTGACTGTAGCATTTCCAGCTGAAAGACAATATTTCTCTCCATGTGTTCCCATAACTGGCGTGTCACGCAGTTTGGTGCTTACTTTCCCTCCATGTTAAAGAACAGTAGATGTTTCAGCACCCAGGCTAATGTGCTGCATAGCTAAATACATATAAGGTCCCAAAGGCGAGACCAATTGCATTGCAAATGCTTGTTTAATAAGTGGTGGTGTTGAATTGTGTTCCTTTCTCCGGGTCCCAGCCTCTGTGGGGGGTCGGAAAGTGGATAGAACGGGCATCATTGATGCTGTATTATGTACTGTGGTAAGGCCATAACAATAGTCCGGCAACTCTTTTCTCCAGCTACTGTAGCAACACATCCTAGATCCAGCCAGGTGCTTAGGAAAGGTGCATGTAAGGAAACTGGGAACAGATCATTCTTTAAAGAAATAATGTTTTTTTTTATTGTATACAAAAAATCTATTTTCAAATGTGAATGTCGTTCCCTGGACCTAATTTGTCATCGAAACGTGAATTTTGGACAAAATTCCATCTGTTAAGACATATGAACTAGTTTTAAATATTGTATAAAGGCGTTTGACAACAGAGGCAGAGTATCCTAAGTCCTGTAACAGAGGTACAAGTGATAGGTTAGACTTGAGGAGAAAGTTATCCATTTTCTCCAGACCCTTTTTCGGAAGTCAAGTTAGGAGCACCTGTTCTTTCTTGTCTACATGCAGCAGTTTTTAATTTATATGGAAACATAATCTCTAACCTGAGGCAAGCGTTTTATAACTCAAACATTGACTGTAATCCACACTCAATTTACTCTTCCTGAAGATTATCAGCAGAACGTTAGCTAGAAATTCAGAGCAATGTGCCCTTCTAATGTATCCTTTGGTGTGCTCAAACCTCTGGGCTTGCTGCTGTGTACACCCTCTGATTCCTGGTATGATGGTCAGAATCTTTAGCCAATTCCCAGAGTAGACTTACAGTTTTGATCAATGGGCTCCTATCTTACCTGAAGGACTGCTAACAGGTGTGACGGCGGTACACTGGGGAGGCTGACCTCCATAATGTCAAACATCTGACTAATGATGGGAACCCTTTCTTTGTACCCTCTCCCAATTTACTGCACGCCTTGCAGTTAAATATGCCCCCAGTCTGTGCCTTTGTACAGACTAGTGTATAAGTTACTAAAGTTATCTTCCAAGGGTCTTGCCCTCCTTTGTGATCCATGGAAGGTATCTACAATGGCATTGAAAATAAATAAGGTTAAATAAGGATTTCTCCTCTGCAGGTAAATCAACACTAAGCTGATCTCCCTACCCATCTCGTATTTTTTTTTAAACATAAATAGTATTTCAGTGAAAATTAGAAAAAGTTGTCTATAACACTTACATTTATATTTTTAGGATTGTTGAAGAAAGCCAACTCGTTCCAGTCCTTTTTCAAGTGATTTTGGTAAGGCAATTTAATTTTTTCTTGAATAAAAAAAGAAAATTAAGCCATTCTCTGTCAAACTGCTTGCCACTGTTACAGAAGGAAAGTGTGTTCATGATGGCACCCAAAGGAAAAATATGCCGGTGCCAGGTTTTATTTTTGACTGTCACATGTCTTTTGACAATGTTCAAATGTTTAATTTTTCATGTCTATGTATGTTATGCTGGTCGCATTGTTAAGGACAATTAATTACTAGTACCGTGATGCTGTCATTGACAGGTTTTCCAGTCAAAAATCTTGAAAGTGAAGCAATGCAGTCTTAGCATTTGTTTGGATCTTGAAAACCAGAATCTCTGCATTTTCATGTTAATGCATGATGGTCTTTTTTTCTTTCACTGTGACCTCGCCCTTTCATTTCAAAGTCTGACAGTTTTTAATAACTGAAATATTGCATTTTCATTTTTCATGTGTCACTCAAACAGGAATACTCGTTGTTATGTAACGGTGAATAAGATCTGAGTTTTGGTAATCGCGTCAAAAGTCTGTTCCTATTGACTGTACTTCAAGGGATGATTAGTTTCCAGTTTCGGCTGGTTAAACCCATAAATGATGTTCAGAGATTGCAGGCAGAATAAAACGAAGAGCACTCAAAAAATCATATTTACTATAAATAACTATAACTCGCCACTGTACCATGCACTGTGTTCTAGCTAATATTATCATTTCTGATGTCATAAGTTTTTTATTTACTGCAATGATTTCACATGCTATAACTTAGGTAATATCTAAATTAATAGGTAGTTCATGGAGAAGGGGCAAGTTATAGTTAATCTTGTGTGGTGAGTGAGGTGTCAAGACTGTGCACGCAAGTGCGCAAGTGATATTGATTGATAGGTGGTGTGTAAGTATAAATGTGAGTTAAAATTATGGCTTATAGTAATATGAAAGTGGTGTGTAAATGCTAATTTCAAAAGATAAATAAGGAATGAATGTGTTATGCTTGTGTAGTTTAAGGTGTGTTTGGCACAAATAAGATAGAAATAAGTGTGTAAATGGTGCATAAATCATGAAATTAAGAGATAACGATAACTGTAGAATTTCTAATGTTTGTGGAGCCTAATTTGGCTCTCAAAGTTAACCCAAAAGATTGTTTTCCTAACTGGAACAGACATGTGACTTTTGTTTTTTGTGTGAATTTCAATGGTTATTGCTATGTTAGTAACAATGTTGCATTATTTGTCCAGTATAATTTGGTGGAGTGTGGTACAGTATAGTGGAGGATAGTGTTGAAAAATGTACTCTGGGACAATATATTGTGCTATATTGGAGTGGAGTAAAGTGTAATGAGGTATAGTGAAGTAGTGTATAGTGGAATGGCATACAACGGAGTGGTGTAGAGTGGTATACAGTGAACTCGTATATAGTAGAGTGGTGTTTATTGGAGTGGATAGTATAAAGTGGAGTGATAAAGTGGATTGATGTTATGTAAACATTGTAGAGTGTATTCACATACAGTGTAGTGGTGTAGAGTGTAGTGGTATGCACTGAAGTGTTGTACACTCTAGGGATCTATATTGGAATATCATGTATTAAAATAGCCTGCAATGGAGTGCCGTATAATGGAATGTGGTACAGTGGTGTGATTTTAACTGAAATAGCTTACACTGGAGTACGGTATACTATAGTGCTATAGGGTGGAGTAGGGTAAAGTTGAGTTTTGTACACAGTGGGCTAACGTAAAGTGGAGTGTGGTACAGTGTAGTGTTTTAAAGTTAAATTGCATAAACTGGAGTGCCGTTTATTGGAGTGCCTATACAGTGCACTGAGGCTGAGCATTGTGCTTTAGACTACAGTAGGGTAGAGTGTAATAGAGTACAGTACAATATTGTATAGTGATGTAGTATAAAATATAGTGAGACAGAGTGAAGTACCATCGAATTTAGTAATGTAGAGTGACATAAAGTTGTGTTTAGTGGTGTTAACTATTTAGATGTAGAGTGGAGTTCTATATAGTGGAGTTGCTTATAGTACAGTGCAGTCCAACTGTCCTACAGTTCCTACAAATCAATTGGGACTGTGTTTACGGAAAACATAACCATCTGAATATGGTGACTGAGTCCACACATATCGTCAGAGTATGTTGGCCTAAATTCCTCTAGCTCACAATGCGCTATCTCGACCCCTAACCTTACAGGGTACCAGATGGTATTTGCAACCTCAAAACATAACCACTCTTATTTCCTATGGAAATTGTGGAAACAGATCTACCCTTTTGTTGTTACTCAGACATGCCCACGGCTGACACTAGAAAAATATAAATTAGCTTTCAAACATTTATTGAAACAATTGTTTTCTTGTGTAAAAAAAAAAAGTGTGAGCTGCAATTATTGATAGGCTTAGACAAAAGCATTGCAACCATCATAACAAGAATGGTGAAAAAGATAAACTTTTCAATCAATACAACATTACAGTGTGATTATGATTATAATTGTATACTCCTATCCTTTTCCTACCTACAGTTTCAAGAGCATACTGGGAGTAACCCCTGCCAGATGTCTTGGGGCAACCAAGCCCCCCATAATTGTGAATGATTGATCAGGAAGCCGATCAGGGGTAGAGCAGGCTACCTACTTCAGCAGGCTGAAGGCTAGCATCAGCGAGGCTGCACCTCAGGTGCTGCATTCCAGGATATTCTCAGCCGAAGTACTCCTCTCCCCAATTTGGCTCAGAGGCAGTTTAGATAACAAAAGCATGTTCCCAATGGTATCTGTTTCAAAGATGCATCTACGATGGAATTGTTTGTCTTGAAACTCAGAGCTGTTACCAACAGGACAACTAAATACATGGGCATTGTGTACAGTATTCCTCATCCTTGGATACAATGTACAGACTGCATCATAATATGCTTACTAAGAAATGTGCTGCCTGCAGAATCATTTCTGAGTAAGTTTACATGTAAGTGCAAGGCATGTAAAAAATAAAATGCCGTTTAGAAAGAGATGTCAAGTTTAAAACGTGTAAATCAAATGAAAACTTGTGCACAGGCCCTGTTGTACTTCACAATTCAGTTGGGTCAATTATAGAAGCATACAGTGTAGTCACATACAGTGGACTATAACTTAGTGGAGTGGGGTAGAATGTAATTTTGTAAAGAGAAATGGCTTGCACTCGATTGTCGTACAGTGCAGTGGTGTTTAGTGCTTTTCAGTACAATGCAGTGGTGTAGACTGCAGTAGCGGAGACTGGAATAGCATACACTCCAGTAGTGTACCTTCAAGTGGTCCGTAGTGGAATACTATGTAGTGGAATTTCATAAATTGGAGTAGAGTACAGTGGAATAACGTTGATTTGCAAGCAGTACAAGTTTAGGGGCGTCCTGTAAACTGTCATATATGAAAGTGTAATAGAATACAGTGATGAATAATATAATGGCGTAGAGGTGTACAGTCCAGTTGGATCGAGTAGAGTGTAGTAGCATCCAGTATCCAGTGGGTTAGCGTAGAATGTAGTGATGTGTAGTGTTGTAAAGTGCATTTCATACAGTGGAGTAGTGTGAACTAAACAGTTAGACAGTGGAGTGACTTGGTGTCAAGCGGGGTGTGTAAATTAAAAGAAATGTAGGGTTAAAGTGTGTCCAAAGATGGAAATGTTTTTTGCCAAAATATATACAATATGCATTCATTTCAATGTGTGTATTGCAAAATCATTTATTCAGATTTGATGAAAACAAGGCTGGATTACGTATTATGGTGCACAAATGCTTATTGTGGGTAGTGTAGGTAGGTATTGTAACTGTAATCGAACTTTAATGTATTTAAAGTTTTAAAGTTTGTGAGATCAGTTATTTTGCTGTACTACAATGGTACATAATGATGCCAAATTGTTTGCTGATTGGCTAATGATTGCCTTTACAAATGTTCAAGGTAGGCTTTTCCAGTGTTTGGCTTTACGCATTCGGATATAGGTAAGTAATAGGCTTGGTATTGTGCCGTACCTATTAACACTTTACTAAATTGGTGATAGGTTTTGCAAAATATTGATACATTTCTTTATATTTTTTTGTAGAAATAGGAAGTTGCGCAGTACTACCAGGGTACCACGGAATTATTTTATATGCTTACCATTGTTACTGTAAATTTCTCTATTTGTTTTGTAGCACTCTACAGGCACCAACACTTTATTTTAAATAACGCAGTAAGTTTTTAGTAATTAACGTACTAATCTGTACTCTTTTTTTCAGCATATGTAAAATGTTAAAATTGGAAAATACATTTTAACTACACTATACTCTATCTAACTGGACTGTACACTTCTACGCCATTATATTATTCACCACTGTATTCTATTACACTTTCATATATGCCAGTTTACTGGACTCCCCATTATTGCACCCTTGCATATCTTTTTGTATTGTTGTTTCACTAATGTTTAAATAACACTGATTCACTTATGTCACTTGGTCACGTCATTCCATTTCACTTATGTCTTTCAATCTTTGACAGCCATATAAGAATATATGATCTATAGAGATAAAGTAAGAACTTACCTGTCCGACAAAATCGTTTGTGCTTTGTGTTCCAATTTCAATTTGTAAGGAAATTAATTTAATGTATTTAAATGGCTTCCTCATGATTAAGTTCTTGAGCATGTAAAAGCAATTATCTTACCCGACAGAACAATTAGTAGCTTTCTTTATACATACACAGGTTCTAAGGGACACAGGGTCACCCCATTGTGTTTGTACAGTACCAACCCCTAGCAGCTCAAACCTATACCTCATCTTCCTCCCTGATTTGTGAAGTGGTAGAAGTCCGAGAAGGCAATGGCCTGCCATTCTCTCATACCTGGTCCCCGTGACTTCCAGGAGCTTCCTCACCACTCCAACCCAGTAGGCTTCCAGTCCATGACATTCCCATGTCATGTGAAGGAATTAAACCGGGGACATGCTACATCTAGGGCACCCATCTACACTGTCAGGGAATATGCTATGTAGACGCTGCAGCGTAAGACAACCATGATGTAGGTAGTAAAACTGTAAGTACGCATTACTATTGGTGTCTTTCACTTAGGCACAAGCTTGTTTCCAGTCAACATCTGTAACCGGGTCCTCCAGGTCCACCGTCCAACTAGTATGGGCAGGCCCTGTATCAATACGCCTGTCAGTCTTCAGTGCCACCTACAGGTGGGAAATGAGACCCCTATTAGAGTATAGTTCTAGTAAACTATTAAGAGTATGGGACTCCTCCAGAAAGGCCGAACAGCACTCCTGTGAAATACCATAATACTGCGTACTGGAGCAGCCCGGCCATGTAATAAAACTGCAGATCTGTGAGCCCCAACCGACCCTCCTCTGGGTTCAGTATCACCCTACTCCTCTTACTGTAGTATAGTTCCTATATTTCCAATAGGCTCTGCGCATTGGAATAATATATCCTATAGATTTGACGTAGGACTTCTGTCTACTAGGTCTCTATCGAATAGATTAGACTTAATTGTGAGTGCCAGCTAGCTCAGAGCTCACTAGAAACGTTCTCGAATAAACAAGAAGGGATTCGTTTCTGACAACAGCATAAACATGACAACTTTGTTTCCCCAAGAATAAAACTGATCTCCAGAGTCATGGAAACAATAGATAGATATTTTACTCAGTCAATCGTGCATGGTTCGTTTCATCAGAGGTGCAGAGAAATAGAGAGACGGGCGATTTCAATAAAAGGTTTCATTTAACAGTCTTCTTTCTTACTCAAGTAAAGTGAAATGCTACAATCGTAATACTAGTTGCAAAGTATAATGCGTACAGTAGGAGAAGTATTATAAAATACTGTAAAAGCATTGTATGGTTCCTAGACCATAGATAAATACATACATAAATAACAAAGGCTAAAAAGTACTCAAATGGTGCTTCTAAAATACGCCTCCCCGATCTACCTAACCTAAGTCTAGTACGATGGAAGAAGTAAGTAAGGTGTAGCATACGTTTAGTTTTTCTTTACCAAGAATCTAACCAAGATTTCTCTTAGAGTCTAATCAGCTCCGTACCTTGGTTTTAGAATGTCGGAGGTCTGGTATCTCTATCTCGGGACTCGATTTCCCAACACCCCGCAAGGAGAGCTTAGAAACACTGGAGCTGGATTCTCAGTGAGAGAAAGGCAGCCTCTCTGTCAGTGCGTCAGCTGGAGGGTCGGTTTTTTCGGCACTTGCTGTAGCGAGCTGCGTCGGGCAAGTAGATAGTCGAGCTGCTCCGAACCACCATGTGTTTGCTAGGGCAAGTGTAGGCATATATATACCTTGAATGTGCCTTGTTTAACGTAAAGTCAGACATAATAACGTCATCAAAGAACCCCAAGGGAATGGTAGTTCTTTGAAAACTCCATGATTTCTAGGACAAATCAATATTCAAGCAAGGGGATGTCCCTGACTGCTGAAGCTGAGTTTTCCAAGAAATCGTTGTGGCTTTTTGGAACTAGTGGAAGTAGCCATGTCTGTATTTGGACTGGATGGGTTATGTCTAAATATGGGTATGATTTTTATGCCTATATAAGGGCAATGTGAATTATACCTATATAAGGGCATGAATCTGTAATTTTCGCTCGGAACCTAAAACGCCATACAACATTACCCACCCACATCAATGACACCAATAGGCTATTGAGCTCTGTAAAGATAGCCTTTAGTAGGTCACAGAAAGAGTTCTGCATCACATAAAGGCAGCGGGGAAAGAATGCCATTTTACTTAAACCCACCCTGCCCAACACTGAAACAGGTAGTGTATTCAAGAACTGAATGGATGTGCACAAGCTATCAATGAACTTTTCCATAGTAAACTCATATTGGGGATCCTAGCCCTGGGCAATGTGGATACCCAAGTACCGGAACCCCCCGTTTCTCAAGGTATTCCCACCTCCGGGAGATCCGCCTTCAGCCACTAATGGGAAGAGGACCGTCTTATGCCTAGTGATTCACAATTCCGATGCCCTACTGAAATCCTCCTATGTTCCCAACAGCACTGGTATCGAAACTGCCTGCCGATATAGGCAAAAGAGTGTCGTTGACATACAGTGGCACAATATGCACCATGTCCCCAATAAGTATCTCCCACTCCCCCAATGTCTGTCTTGGGCAAATCGCCAGCAGCTCCATAGTCAAAGCAAAGAGGGGTGGGGACAAAAGACATCCCTGTCTTGTGCCTCTCTCAATATAGAAGACCTCAGACACTATCCTACCCTTTCACACCCTTGCAGTGGACTCTGTGTACAGAAGCCGTACCAACGCCAAAAACTCTGGGCCTACTCCCATATGGCCCTGCACCTCCCACAGGGTATAGAATGCGTTTGCAATATATAGTGCCACCAGAAACACTTTAATGTCCATTTCCTGAACCAAGTGCATCACGTGGGACAGACACCGTAGTTTCATATGGGTACCGTGCCCCGACTTAAACCCACACTGATCATCCCCACCAGGTACACCACAACGTGCTGCAACCTCAAGGCAAACAGCTTGGAGAAAATCTTTGTGTCCACTTCAGCATGGATAGCGGCCTATAGGACCTCGGATTACCCGGGTTTTGTTCTTCTTAGGAATCATCACAATGAGGGACTCTTGCATTGACGATGTCAGTGAACCACGATGCCTAGCCTCAAGGAACATCTCCAGGAACTTGGGGACCAGCAAATTGGAGAAAGTCTGATAATACTCCCCAGGAACACAATCAGGTCCCGGACACTTACTGTGGGCCATGTCGTGGATGGTTATGCGTATTTCGTCCTCCCATATCTCACCGTCTAGTCCCTCCTGCTAGGCCTCTGTAAGCCATGGCACAACCACTCTATCTCAAAAGGATACCACCTCCTGCCCCACGTCCATGGTAAGCACCTTCCATAACCCGCTTTGTGGTTTCTCAATAGGGCATTTATACACACCTGTTTCGTCTGCCTGGGTCAAGGACAGAATTAACAGGGGATGTCTTTATCGCTTAATTAGCCATGCAAACAGGTGCCCCAATGTGTCTCCCCTCCTGGTGCAGCTGCTGTCGATAGTTTCTCCTCAGATAGCCGTCCAGCCTGTCCCACAGATTCGCTACGCTGTGCCTCTATCACTGCCCCATCCACCACCCTCTGGCTCTGCACCCGTTACTGGAGATAAGCCCATTCCTTCTCATCTTTAACCAGTTCTTGTTCCATCCTTTTTCTAGTGTGGCAAAACTTAGACAGGCTCTTGCCACTCACCACTACCATCAGTACATCCTACTCTGTTGCCCTCACCGAAGCAGAATTACAATTAGTTGCAAATTACCCCACACAGTCTGAATCTCCTTCTTATTAATTGGGAACCCCAGCGTCTCAGGGTCGGGACTCCACAATGAAATTCTGGGGTGCTGTCCCCCCAAACCATATTCCAACAGCAAGGGTGCGTGGTCTAACCGGAATCGTACCAAAAACCAAGCCCCCTCACCATTGACCATACCGTCATCTGATAGCAGTTATCTATCCAGTCGGCTGTCCACAACATGGGCATGGTATAACAAGAGAACTCCCCCACGTTTGGATGCAGCTCCCTCCACACGTCCTTGCAATTCATTCAGTCCATCATCTCCCCAAGTGTAGTGGTCATACACAGCTTTGTCTCTACTCTTGGGGGGGGGGGGCTCTCTAGTCTTCCATCCAGTATACAGTTAAAGTCTCCTTACCAAACTATGAGCATCCACCCATATGGGAGCAATTTGCTCTCGATTGTACCAAAGAACTCCCCATCGTCCTCATTCCGTGTGTATACATTAATGAAACACACCTCCAAGCCATCCAGCAGCCCACACACCAGGACATATCTCCCCCCTTATATGTGCCAAGAACCTGCGCAGTTGGAATGAAACCTGTGGTGCCATCAATCTCGAAACCCCCCTGACGTAGCTTTGGTAAGTGAAGGAGAAAAGCTGGCCCCTCCATTTCTTCTGCAATGTCTGCACCTCCCCTCCACTAAGTGTGCATCCTCTAACAGTGCTATATGTACACCCAACCGTCGTAAATATGCATTCACTCTGTAGTGCTTAACAAAATTGATCATTCCCTCACGTTCCAGGTGACCATGTGCATTTGTCTGTACATTACACCATGCAATATATACACCAACCCCCAGCCCTGGCCAGTCCCACCCCCCCTCCACCCACAGCACAGGCAGCCACTGGCATCCCATCACTCCTACACACCCCAAAAGTGAGCACTGTGCATCAACATGCTGCCTTAATCAATATGAACAACTGCCCGCCACTCCGGGTAAACACACACTAACTCAAACTACATCTCTCCTCCCTTAAATGCGAGAGACTACCATAGAATGCAGTGGAGTAGGTCAACATCTCCTAGGTTCCTAGATATTTTTGTTCGGTCAGCTTGGCCTCTGGGCCAAACCACAAGTGATCTGTCTGGGGGACGGTCTGACCCCAACTGTGCTCCACTATACTCCCCACACATACCACCAACAGGAGTCCACACATCACTCTTACCTACTCCCACTCCACACAAACCATCACACACTCACCACTCAAGTACAACAGCAGAAGGAAAACAACTGAACAACCAAGAGTGTAAGGAAGGAGATAGAAAAAAGAAGGAAAGAATTGAGGGGGGTGACATGGGAGATCCTTCCACTATTTGCCACTTCACATACTGCATGGCATCTTAACGGCATATACAATAACACAACTAGGTCTTCTTTAGATACCAGCATGAGAGTCACCGTTGTCCCATCTGCGGCGAAGCTTCTATTTCCCCAGTACTGCTGTGGCAAGGCCAACTTCACTATCCGCACTGCAGTTCCCAAGGCCACAACAGTCCACTAGACTGGAGGCATGAGTCATTACCACCATCCTGTCACTGGGACTATGTGCCAGTCAGAGTTGATATATAATCTACCACATCTGAGCCACTTCCTGCGGGCTGAGCCGATGTGACTGCATCCATTAGCGCCCTGATCTCCTCCTACTCCAGTTATCACCTTTCTACATCGAGCGTTCCATCCTGCCTCATCACCACTCGGGTGTCTGAGCGTGACTCCCTACTGCATTTGTATCATCTCCCCACCACTCCAGACCGCCACGAGTGCTGGGACCAAGTGGAGGCATCCCCTGTACCGGGCACCAGGACCCTGCTATCTCCTCAAACCTCCAGCCAGTCCCACACTTCTTCCAGCTTCACGAAGAAGTGAGAGCACCCCTTATGCAGGACCTTTAGTTTTGCAGGGTACAGCAACACGCATTTCAAGCCCCAGGTGCACACATTGTGTATAGTCAGGGAAAATGTGGATCCGCAGCCTGCAGAATAGCATCCCTACAGATGAGGATTTTTACAATCCTCTTCCGAGGTGGCCCTCCTTGGAGCAGTCCCCTCCGCACCCTTGGGGAAGCTTACCAACCCCAGATTGCAGCACCGGGAGCACCCATCTGCGTCTTCTGTTCACGTATTCCAGCCTCTACGTTTGCACCATCAGACTGGCCTCTGTGGTTTTGAGGATGTTTACCTCCTCCAGTAGTTTAACTTGCTGCTCTGTTGCCAAGGACCTCTCGGTAACCTTACGCAGGTCAACCCTCGACAAATTCACAACCACTGAAATTGAGTAGATCTTGGCCTGTACATTAGCATTGTTGGCCTCAATCGCTGCCTGGGATATGAGCACCCATTGGGCCTTGTGGGTCATGCAGTCATCCCCCTCTCCCCGTTGGTGGGCTTCCCCCAGGCCCAGATGTTGTATACTGATCTATCTTCTTCTGCTGGGGTCCTCCTAGCATGCTATCTTTGCCTATTTCAAATCGCAGGGAAGGTCTTGGCACACTTCACACAAGCGGGTATACTCCTGGGGCCATGTACCACTTCTCTGCCCAGCTGCCTCCAGTTGGAGATCAGGTACCAGCAGCGACCAGTATCCCCCCCTACACCGACAAACAGGCACCTGCAGGACCTCCACCTGTAGGAGCACTCCTGGTACAAAAAGCAGGCAGGGGGCCCGCAGCCCGTCCGTGTCAAAGATTTAGGCATATCTTAGGTAAAGCTGCCCCTGTGATCACAAGCCACAACCCTTTCAAAGCCGCAGACCCCTTACAGGCCTCAGCTTCGGTGATTCTGGGTGCCGCCAGGACCCAAGTGCGATTCCGGAGGTACACAGCCTTGCATCCGTCCTCTAGCTTTTACAATCTTGGCCTCCACTGTTGGCCATGCACACCCCAGTACAAGCATGGGCCCAGCCAGTCACAAGCACGGGGGGAGTAAGGATGGGCCACAAGGCCTCATCCTGCAATTGTCGCCCGCCTCTCCTCCCTTCCACGTTCCAGGCGAAGTGGAGACGCCCTCTACTAGCATCAGGGCTGTGCCCATGTGTCACAGTCCACAACCAGGACTCATGCCCGCCCTCCAGCCGTCTACACAATGGCCATTGCAGCCAGCTTTCCTCCCCCCCCCCCCACTATCAGGGGCTTCCAGTAGGCCATTGGGTTGGGGAGGGACAAGGACCAGGCACACAGCCCTCTACGCAGACCCTCTGCAGTGCCACTCCATCTGGCGGCACCCCTCTGGTGTCACTCTGCCTCCGCTCCTGGCTTCTGTAGTCCGAGCAGAAGGGGCCACTGGTAGCCTCTCATACCGCATGCAGCTTGCGACTGCCATAGGCTGCCCCTCCCAGTTTCCGAAGGAGCAACTCCGGCGCCAGCGGTCCGACCACAGTCTGCCAAAGCTCCAGTACCCACAACTGATGGGCAAGATATAACGAAGAACAAAGGGAAACTCGAGGTGAAAACAAGATGGCTGCCATAACTTTTGTAAAGGCAGTCATTAGCCAATCTGCTAATGACTTGTCATCACTATGTACCTCGAACATATTGTGGTACTGCCACAGATATAGCTAAAAAACACTTAAAGATATTAAATACTTACCCTACTTATGTGCATCACCCAAAAATAATAATCTGCACATTATAGTATGTAAAACTTCTAAATCGTGTAAACATCCGAATGATGGAAAAGTAAAAGTCTATGAAAAATGCATTGCATTTTATGCCCGTTGTTGGAATTCCCCTTTTTTCTTTGCACCCCTCTTGATAAAACACCGCAAAACTTTATAGACTTCAAGAATGAGATGGGAGCAGTAGGTTTGCAAAGTTTCACGGACATTCATCATACAGGTGCAAAGTTATTAAGGGACAAATATTTTTTTTAATCCCTATCTCTGGTAAACCTAACTATAACTACAGAGTGTCTCCCACTCTGTAACATAACCACTCATACACATATATATGTGTGTGTATACGTGTGTGTTGTTAGAGAAACACATTTGTTGAGCTGCTTTTACATATGAGAGGTTAGCATAGATGGTATTTTATCAGTCCAATGCCTGTAATGGTAAAATGCCCGGGTCATTTTTGTTGCGTGGTGTAAATAGCACTAGCTAATCCTATGCTTAGAGATTTTGCTGCAAAAAATGGCAAATTTGGTTTGTGACTTTTCCAGCTTGGCTTGGATAGCGCTCGTCTAAGCCTTTGCCTAATTATTTTGCTGGACAAAACAGACATATGAGGTGGGCAGATATAGCATGTTGTTAATGTTGTAGATGCGCTCCAAAACATGAGCATTTCTCCACCTAGACCCAGGAACCATACAGTTTACTATATATATATATGGTGAGATATTTGTAGAAATATTTAATGTAAGCCTAATGATTTGTGTGGTTAGAAAAGTCCACATCTGTTTTTTTCCAATTGTGAAGTGGAAATTGTGCCAGTACTTAATTTCATTAGCCTGTGGTAAGGTTTCAAAATTACCTGCCCGAAAGCCTTAGTATTCATCATATCTGGTTCATTTCAGATGTAGAAAAATTTTACAATCA
This sequence comes from Lissotriton helveticus, assembly GCF_964261635.1. Classification (NCBI taxonomy): domain Eukaryota; kingdom Metazoa; phylum Chordata; class Amphibia; order Caudata; family Salamandridae; genus Lissotriton; species Lissotriton helveticus. The sequence continues at coordinate 888,911,113 of NC_136071.1, read as the reverse complement.
AGGAAGTCATTTTTTGCTCTAGCTTAATTGTATGTCATAGGTGTATGTCACAATGTTAATTATGCCCTATAGCCATCATGAGTGGTGCGAACTCGGACAGCCCATCAACACAACAAATTCATTATTATGTGGTTTACATGGTATGGTTCCTGGAAGTCTCACCATTACTTGAAAGGGACTTATTTAAGAGATAGAAGCGTATTGAATGGAGTAGGCTGTGTAATTCCAGGTATGTACTTGCTCTGTGCCTTCTGCATGATTTAATATTAGTTATTATATTCTGATTCTGTAGCATGCTCCTGGCAGGTAGAATGACAGCAGAGTGATGGCAGGTCATTTGAGGCCATCTCGTACCTATCCTTTTTGCAGTGACTTGACTCTCAAACAAAGGTATTAATTACATTAATTATAACTAATAGTACACAATTGTGCAGCTGTTAGATTTGGAGATTCGGGCAAGGGGAATAATTTAATGTCTGCCTTCCAAGCACACTCCTCTACTAAACCTAAATTTGCTCATTACCTGACGGCTACTTAAGGCATGTTTCAAGAAGACAGGGAACATCTTTTTGGGCGGTTGGCATCCCAATTTTTCCACTACCTTGTCATGGTATTCCCTTCTATTCTCCAGATAGTCACCTGGCCAGTGCTCTTCGAAACCATATTCCAGGGGCTCATATCAGTGGTCACAAACAGCTATATATGAGGTCCTCCCAGGATTAAACCTTTTGTTAGAAATTGGGTTACTGGTTGACTGGGGTGTGAGCCCAGGTCAAACAGCAACCACGATATTAATCTATGTAAGGCACAAGCAAACCCGAAATTAACCTGTGCTCAACCCCCGGTAGCTTGACACAGAGCAGTCAGGCTTAATTTAAAGGCAATGTGTAAAGTATTTGTGCAACACTTCAAACAGTAAAACAGTTAAAACACCACACAAAAGATCCCACACCATGTAAGAACAACAGAACTTAATTAAAAAAATAAAACAAAAAAAATGATAAAAATCCAAACAATAGAACCAGGATAATGTAATGTTAAAAATAACGCCTAAAAGCATCAAGAGTTAACCAAGGATATCTGGTCATGCTTGACAGGGTTAAAGTCAAACGTTCAGGCTTACCGCGTTGGAGCATGGGTCAGGTACAGTCCCACATCAGTCCCGCTGACGTTTTATTTTCTCAAGTTTTGTACCAAGAGTCGCTTTTGCATTGGATAGGGTTGCAGGGATCAAGGAGAGCATCGCTGGTGGTTGTTGGTGTTGCGCAAGAAGTGGGCCGAGTGTTACGGATGGGTGGAAAGGAGCTTCACGTTGTTGATCGACAGCAGGCGATCAATGCTTGCTGTGCAAAGAGATGGCTGGCGGCTGCTGCCATTGATTTTTGGTGCAAGCGGCATAGTTCCAATGCGAACTGGCTCATTTGTGGTCGTAAAGAACCTGAATGCTTGATTTAAAGAGGCTGTGACCCACACAAAAGGTCCTGGACCTGAGAGGCATCACTTGGGGGTTAGGAAACCACCACACCTGGGAGCTGGTTGAGGAGCCTTTTATGTCCCAGGGGCTCAGATCAGGAGGCCAGCAGACTAGTCCTTGGAGTCACTCTGTTGTCCTGGTTTCAAGAAGATGTTGCAGTTTTTGTTCATCCTCCGCAGGCAAGAGGGCAACAGTTACTTTAGAGCCCCAGTCCAGCAGAGTACCAGTCCCTGTAGCAGCACAGCAGTCCTCCTTCCTGGCAGAGTAGCCACAGGTCCAGTAGTGTATCGAAGAGTTGGTGTCTAAGGTCTTTCTTTTATACCCAGTTGTTCTTTTGAAGTAGGGAGAAGCGTCTAAAGGCATGCCTATGAAGTGCATAGATGCTCTGGCTTCCTTGCCCTGGCTCCAGACTACCTACAGGGGTATGCATCCCTTTGTGTGGAGACAAGGCATAGCCTATTCAGGTGTAAGTGGGGCTGGGCCCTACTCTTCCCACCCATCCTGCCAATGATAACCCATCCAGTCACACCTAAGCTCACTTTTGTGTGTGGCTGTTTAGGAGGGATACACAAAGCCCAACTGCACATAGTCCTATGACTCAGAGGCAGGCTGCAGGCACCAAATGGTAAAGGCAAGAAAATGCCAACTTACTAAAAGTGACATTTTCACAATTGCAATTTAAAATCAGACTCATTATGGATTAGGATTTTAAATTGTTATTCCTGAGACACCAAACATGAACTGCGTATATCTTCCCATTTGGAAATTACCTTTATAAAATGTAATTAGACAACTCCAATGTTATACAACGGGAGAGATAGGACCTTGCAGTAGTAAAAAAATGAATTTTAAGAGTTTTTCACTAGTGGGACTTGTAAAACTTAAACATACATTTCATACTTATTAAATACATTGCACCCTGCCCTCTGGGCTGCCCACGGCCTCCCCTAGGGGTGACTGTATTTAAAAGGAAGGTTTAGGCCTGGCAAACATTTGCCTTGCCAGGTTGAAATAGCAGTTTAAAATAGCACTCACAGGCCCTTTAATGACAGGCATGAGACATATTTAAAGGGCTACTTAAGTGAGTAGCACAATCAGTGTTGCATTCCCACTAGTAGCATTTAAATTAATGGCCCTGGGCACAGGTAGTGCCACTTTACTAGGTACTTAAGGGGAGAGGAGCTGGCCTAATGGCTAGGGCGGTCGACCTCGAATCCGGGGAACTGGGTTTGAGTCTCGCAGTGACTCTGAACATCCTGTGATTCTGGGCAAATCACTTAATCTCCCCGTGCCTATCAAAAATTAATGTGTTCTCATGGAATGCAACTGGTGCTATGTAAAGCACTCTGATACCCGATTTGGGTCAAGTTTGCGCTATATAAAACTCTGTAAAATAAAATAAATAAAACTTACAAGTAATTTAAATATGCCAATTGCGTATAAGCCAAACTAACCTATTTTAGAGAAAGAGCACTTTAGCACTAGTTAGCAGTGGTAAAATGCATAGAGTCCTAAGGCCTTCAAAAATAGGAGTCTGAAGGCAAAAGGTTAGGGGGAAACATGCCAAGGATGCCAGGTCTAACACCTTTCATTTGTTTCTATCTCCTTCAACAGTGCTAGGAGACAGAACAATAATAATAATAATAATAATAATAATCCACATTTGTAAAGCGCACAATCACCCGTAAGGGTCTCTAGGCGCTGGGGGCCGTCGGGAAGATTAAGCAAGCTATTGCCCAGAGTCACATGGTGCTGGGCTGACCTGCCGCCGGAGCCGGGGATCGAACCCTGATCCCCAAATTCCAAAGGATACTGGAGCAGGGTAATTTGTCTAGTCCTAAAATGAAGTGTTGAATATGATTGGATTGATTAGTGCAGCTCATTTTCTACGTTTTGGGTATGAGGGACAAGAGAGAGTCAAAGGACCATTACCAGAAAATGGGAAATCACCAATCTAACCACTTCAGTAGAGAGGCTGGTCAGATATCTGTCTTTCTGGAGACAGAGGAAAGAAAGTGAACCTCTTGCTCTATGGCTGTATGAATTCATAATATCAGGAAGAGCCTAGTGTTGACTGTTGAAGTCCTATCTGACCCTCTCTTTTTTATGGGCTGGCTAGACTGCTTTTGATCTGCCTGACCAGCTTGATCAAAGGCACAGCTTGTTCACAGTTAATCAAATTAAAGGCATTGTGAAGGCAAGGGCATTTGTAGGTCCTGCGAGCGGTATCCATCCGAATGCATGACTATTCAGAAGTGAATAATGAAGACAAGGGAGCCAATGAATCAACCCCCGATAGCAAATTAAAATAAAGTTACATTACGGTTTCCCATGGGTCTTCTGTTGTATTTTGACAAACTGTCCCGCAGGGCTAAGCCAGACTCTGACACCGGAGCTGACAAGCTGATCATTCATTTATGCAATGCCAGGCTCATTTACTACAGCTGTAAGCGTGCTACCTTTAATTGATTTGTTTTCGTGCTATGAAACAGGGAATTATAATGTTAGGCCTTCACAGGGGTGGGAGGTTTACAGAAACTCTAGTGGCACGATTTTCAGATAATGAAAGAACATAATAAAAGTATGTTAACGTTTCTGAGCCCCACTCCAAGCATAAGATAATTGCTCGTCGTTAATTGGCTGATTTTTAACCCTTCCTATCATAACGATTTATCACACTCTTAAAAGTTAGGCAGTGCAGGTCTCTACCCTGATGGCTGGCTTAGCTCCTGCGTGAATCAACAGACGAGATGACGTCTATGGATCTTTTCTCGCGTAAATAAACCCAGAGTCTCTTTTTCTCGGAGAGTAGCCCTACACTGTTGAGCTTCTCCACCACTTACATTTGAGGCCTGGATCTCTTACATTTCCATTTAATTTAAATGTTGTCCCTTGTATTTTGCAAACAATATGAGCATATGCAAAAATGCATAGGCTTTTATAGTCGCAGTCTTTTGGCTTTACACCTCAGAAATCCTTTGTGTGCTCTTTGGGTGTCCTAGATCAATCAAAGAAGCGGAAAAGAATCCTATATGCACCACTAGTGCAATTCAAGCAGTGATCTTCTACATTTTAATTGTGTCTCTTTGATTTTTTTTTACCAAATATTGAAAACCTAAGGCTTTTAATAATAGTAAAACATTGTATTTTACTATGCTTCCCACATTTGCAGACAATTTGTTTGGCAACTGTTTTCTCTCCATCCCGAATTTCGAATCCTTGCAGCGGGAACCAGTGGCAGTCCGGTGTCCAAATGCCTTTTAGCCTTCAAGAGAAGCAGTTGGAGAAATGTTCAAAGTACACAAAATTCTACATATACTTTATGAATTCACTTCCTGTTTGTGACAAAAGATATACAAATCTCCTCTGCAGGCAATATCATGAGCTTTAGTAAGCACATCTGATGTCTCTGCCAAATGTAAATTAGTTTGGTGTTCTTCCTTTGCCTTATAGTTCTATCAATCACTATAACTTGACAAATTCTCTAGCCAATGACAGACGAAGGCTGGAAGAAGACCAGTCATTTAAAGTGCCGGGCCAAAAGCTTCCTCAAGGGTATTGTTAGCAATACGTTTTCTTGCAAGCTACTCTGTCAAAACTCAAAAAAAATAGGATAAGGTAGGCAATCTGAAAATTTCGAACATTGCCTACTTCAATACACTTTCAAAAAGTGCCACGCATGATATAAACCCCAAGTAATGCGAAATAATAGGGTATGTTATCACCATGTTGAAACAAGCATTGGCAAAGCCAGTAGGTCTCGCCTTGTTGTCCTATTGACCTTACCGATGCTGGACAGGAAAACGCTGCTTTTTGCTGTAACTTACTTTCCAAGTGTCATCATCTTCTCATTGTTGGACTTTGCCCTGCCTTGGGTTGGGTATACAACTCTATTAAATAGTCACAAAAGTCATACAATCCTTTAACCAAACCATGCTCGTTAGGCAACAACAGTCTTTTGTGTCTAAAAATCGCCAAACTTGAGTGTGACTCAAAACTTTCAGAAAGCCTCTTATGCGTTCAAAACCCATTCACATGTTTAAATTCTCAGAAAACAATTCAATCTAATTAGTGCTAATCCAATAGCCCATCCAGTCCAACGGTAAGGGCCCCTTACCCTTCATGTGAATAACCCCAGCCTTAGTAGACGATTTGTATGTTGGTTGTTTGTAGAATACCCCAAAAGCTGTTGCAGATTAAAATCTTGGTTTCTAATAGTAAGTCTTGCCAAATTCCCTCAGGTATTCTTACGTGCTTTGACGTTAAAGTTCTTCCTGGCTACATTTGATGCCAGTGGCAGTAATGTCCATTGGCAAGGGCACAGCGCTTTTGTTGGTGTGGAGGGTGTTTTTATAGTTGTTTATTTTACATTCGAAGAAGAGAGTAAATGCGTACTTCTCACACGTGGTAAACTTTTGTATATAGCGTAGGATCAGGGTTCCTGTCACTCACGTTATGTTATGCAGATTTGTAGAGGGCACTATCACCTGGGAGGGTATCCTGGGGCTGAGCAGGTATGAGTCTAGCCAAACCTACGGCCTAGTGGGACCCCTCAAAAAGCCAAGTCTTGAGCTTCTTGCAGAATTCAAGAAGTGAGGAGGAGGCTTTATGTGTTGCAGCAGGGTGTGCCACACTTTAGGAGCAATATACGAGGAGGCTCAACCACTTGATCTGAATTTCCGTATTAGTTGGATGTGTGCTAGTAGGAGTCCTGATGAGCAGAGGTGTCTGGAAGGTCTGTGAAAGCGGAGGCGTTTATGAAGTATGTTGGGTCAATGTTATGTAGGGGCTTGAAAGTGTTAGTGAGGAGTTTGAATTGTGCTCATTTGTCTATAGGGAGCCAGTAAAGCTTCTTCAGGTGTGGTGATGTGAGTGCGGCGTGTGAGGTTGAGAGTGATTCTGGCTGCCAAGTTCTGAATGGTCTGCAGCCTTCGGTTTTGTTTTTGTGATTTTGCATCTTACTTTATCATACCCCAGCCATGGGAGTTTGGTTGTTACTCATCCTTTGTCAGTGTTGTGAATCTTCAGTCGTTAATGACCTATTGTGCTCTTTTGCAGTGCTCAGCATTCTTGAATTGAATATTAATTGACGAATAATACCAAAACAAATCTACATCTTATAATTTGTTGTACAGAGCCTCTTTATAATTATCTAGTTGTTTCATCACAATTGTCTGATTACCATACTATTACTTGCCACGTTTGATGTCCATGAATAATCACTGACAAGAATCAAAGCAAACACCACCTTGCTGCAGCCCTCAAAGCCCAACCCTCCACCCTGAGGTGGCAGCCAGGTGCACAATTGCACATTCCGAAAACAAACTCCAATGTTAGCAAACACTGCAAAATGTTTCTTAACTCCAGGACACCACCGATCGACTGTTTCTTTAGCGGACTACCCATCTTGGTATAAATTGTGGTGTACCCACATCTCTGTGTACAACACCTGGCCTGCACCATCCTGCCTTAATTGTCCCCCAAACTGCGTGATGATTTGTAACATCCCTCTGATGTACGTTGAGTGTATACTAGTCTGTATTTAATCATGGTCTGTTGTCCATCGTGCACATTTCATGGCACATCACGCATTATTAGGGCGTTTGGTGAGGCAGACCAGCCGTTTTAGAGTTCAGCCTTAACTCTAGGCTTTCAGAGAAACATAGTGCTTACTGCAGTCACTGCTCTGCTTCGTCAGAGTGGCTGCAGGAATCCGCATTCTCTGCGACATGGGTGCCTGTATCTGTGTTGTAGATCAGTGTGTTCAACAGTAAATCAGATTAGTAAACTTCATATCTGAGCAGCAGCACACGCCACTGCAGTAACAAAAATAATCCACACTTTATCATTTCTGACTTTGCACTTGCCAAGATTTAAATAACCTACAATATTTCACATTTGATACAATCACCTCTTTATCAGATTTGGTTCTGCAACTGGGCGGGTGTTGTAGATACACGGTATCTGCTGGCCCTCCTCCCTGGGAATGAAATTCTACTTGAGTGAATAAAGTATGCCGGCTTTTAATTCACGAAGTGGAACAGCAACTGCGCGGACGAACTCGCCCCACTGAGGACCCCGCCCAGCAGACCCGGCAGCAAGAAGGCCCCATGGTTCACCGACGAACTCAAGAACTCCAAGAAGAACTGCCGAGCCCTCGAGAAAGCCTGGAGAAGGGAACCAACACCGGACAACACGACCGCCCTCAAGCTTGCCACCCGGAAGCACCACCAACTGATCCGCGCCACTAAGAAAACTGCATTCAAGGACCGGCTGGACAACAACGCACACAATTGCAAGGAACTCTTCAACATCGTCAAAGAGCTCTCCAACCCCAACGCCGGAAACAACGACATCACCCCATCGCAAGACCTCTGCAACTCCCTCGCCTCCTACTTCCACAACAAGATCGCGGACATACACAACAGCTTCAGCTTCAGCACTCAACCGACGCACGCCACAACCGAACCACCGCCCCCCACCACCACCCTCCGCGCCTGGAATCCGATCAGCACCGAAGACACCATCCGCATGATGAACTCCATCCACTCCGGATCTCCAACCGACCCCTGCCCTCACCACGTCTTCAACAAGGCCGACGCTGTCATCGCACCCCACCTGCGGGACATCATCAACACCTCCTTCAACACCGCGACCTTCCCGGAGAGCTGGAAGCACGCCGAACTCAGCGCTCTACTAAAGAAACCAACAGCAGACCCCACCGAACTCAAGAATTACCGCCCCATCTCGCTCCTCCCGTTTCCAGCCAAAGTCATCGAGAAGACCGTCAACAAGCAGCTGGCCGCCTTCCTCGAGACAAATGGATCCCTTGACCCCTCACAGTCTGGCTTCCGAGCCAACCACAGCACCGAGACCGCCCTCATCGCTGCCACCGATGACATCTGAACCCTGATGGACAACGGAGAAACAGCGGCCCTCATCCTCCTAGACCTCTCCGCAGCATTCGACACTGTCTGCCACCGCACCCTAGTGCAGCGCCTCAGCAGCGTCGGAATCCGGGAGAAGGCACTGGAATGGATCATCTCCTTCCTCGACGGAAGAACACAGAGAGTACGTCTACCACCGTACAAGTCAGAGGCCACCGAAGTCATCTGCGGCGTCCCTCAGGGATCCTCGCTGAGCCCCACCCTCTTCAACATCTACATGAGCCCCCTCGCGGCCATCGCACGCCAACACAACCTCAACATCATCTCCTACGCTGACGACACCCAGCTGATCCTCTCCCTGATCAACGACCCCGCCGCCGCCAGAGCCAACCTCCACGAAGGGATGAAAGACGTAGCCGAGTGGATGACGACCAGCCGCCTGAAACTGAACTCAGACAAGACGGAAGTCCTCATCCTGGGTTCCTCGCCCTCCACCTGGGACGACTCCTGGTGGCCCCCCGCCCTGGGCAGCGCACCCAAACCGACAGACCACGCACGCAACCTGGGCTTCATCCTGGACTCCTCCCTCACCATGACCAGACAAGTCATTGCCGTCTCCTCGTCATGCTTCAACATCCTGCGCATGCTACGGAAGATCTTCCGGTGGATCCCCACCGAGACCAGGAAGACGGTCACCCAGGCCCTCGTCACCAGCCGACTGGACTACGGCAACGCCCTCTACGCCGGAACCACCGCCAAGCTCCAGAAGAGACTCCAGCGGATCCAGAACGCCTCAGTCAGACTCATCCTTGACATCCCACGACACAACCACATCTCCGGACACCTGAGAGACCTGCATTGGCTCCCCGTCAACAAAAGAATCACCTTCCGCCTCCTCACCCACGCACACAAAGCCCTACACGATCAAGGCCCGAGCTACCTCATCAACCGCATCAACTTCTACGCTCCCAAACGACATCTCCGATCAGCCAGCCACGCCCTCGCCGCCGTCCCCCGCATCTGAAGAACGACAACAGGAGGAAGGTCCTTCTCCTACCTGGCCGCCAAGACCTGGAACTCCCTCCCTCCCGACCTGCGCCTGACCCAGGACCACCTCTCCTTCAGGAAGAAGCTCAAGACCTGGCTATTCGAGCAGTAGCAGCACTCCCCCCCCCCCCCCCCCAGCGCCTTGAGACCTTCCGGGTGAGTAGTGCGCTATATAAATGTCTGTGATTGATTGATTGACCCAGTGCATTGGATTGTCATCTTTTGAAGAGAATGATGTGTCATTAAATATCAGGCCGAGCCAACGTCCTTAAAAATGTAATCTAATATACCTTGTAATAGTAAATTAGAATGACATTTAAATTGAACAGTTCTGTGTTTTAATCGCTGTTGTCTTTCATTGAGGCCTCGCTTGTTCCAGAGTAGCTCAGTGGCCCACACCCTGTGCTCAGTTTCATCATTCACTTCATTTGTCATGTTTTGTTGCCTGTCCCTTCATAGTGGTTGAGCCTCTTCTGAGCACGAGTCTCTTAAATTATGACGACTTCATTGTGGCTCAGGGAGATACAGATCATAATGTTGAGTAAAAATCGAAAACCAATAAACATGTATTCATTTAAAATAATCACAAATGGAAAAAAAGTTGTCAGAAGATTCCTGCCACCCCCCCCACCACCACCACTGCGGAAACAACAGGGGGAGGCCTAAAGAGTTAACATTCGATTCCTTCTTCCCGGGGAGTGTGCAGGGCCGTACTGGGAACCAAAACCGGCCCTGGCAAAGTGCTTTCCCCCCTCCCTCTTCTCCCCACCCCCTCCGCAGGGGGTTGGGGGTGCCGCCGAGCTCTTTGCCAGGGCCGGTTTATTTCCGATTTTGTTACAGGGACGATTTTGGAGCTGTGCTGCAAAAACGGCCCTGTAACAAAAACGGCCCCCAGGGGCCCAAAACCGGCCCCCACCGGCGCACCGGGGGATTGCCCGGTGCCCGCTACGGCCAGTCCGGCCCTGGGAGTGTGGGAGGGTTTTCTGAGATTTGGTCAGGCTACATCCAGTGGCTGCCCCTCTGCTAAGGCGAAGGAGCTAAGCCTCACTGCTTTTCGCAGTGTTAAAAAAGGAAAAATAAAATGATAATAACTGGACATTATTATAATTGTATTTGTTCCTGCTGCGGTGTCTTGGTGGGGCAGGGTGGCTCTGCTCTGCTGACAGAGCAGGGGAGGAGTTGTTTGCACTCCCTAAGTGCACATTAATGTTTGGCTGGCCGTCTCGGGCCGGCCAAACATTCATGTGCACTTAGCATGTTCTCCACCCATTACAGCCTCGGTGGAGAACATGCCCCATGCTCCCATTCCCTACCTGAGCACCATACCACGGTTCCCAGACCAATCACAATGCTGCATTGCAGTGTTGTGATTGGCTATGGAGAGCCCGGGTGCTTCCTGCTTTCTGTTTGCACAGAAGCCAGGAAATGGATGGAAGAGAGGTGGCAGCTGGCTGGTAAGTTAATTTTTCTTTTGTAAACCCCCCTGCCCCACTGCTGCTTCATGGGGGCAGCCGCCACTGGCTACATCTCTGTTAAAACGACAATGCCATGATATTTGTCGTTTTACCTCAACATTTTCCAATGCTGTCTGATCTCCTGTGACATTTTCAGTATGTGGTTTGATTGTGGGGAGAAGGAGCTTACCGGAGAAGAGGAATGGCATTGGATCAAGTTTGCCCATTCTTTCTGCAGCAGCAGGAGGACACTTGCATCTCATCTGGGTTGCTTGACCCCCAGCGGCCATTGGGAGGGAGTGTTGTCATATCATGGCCCGCACCATGCTTCCTCCCCTCTCATGGACCTTCAATGTGTGGAAAAGGGGCTCAAAAGAGTCTTCGTGGTGGGTGCGTGGCATCCAGCATGAGCTGATGGTTGCCACCTATTTCCTAGTTTAATGTATACTGCTCAAGAACAAATACATGATTTAAAATGCTTTGGAAAGGTCGGGGGCTGCCTATGGTATCAGAAATCTACAGTGGCGCTGTACATTTAACCTGCCTCTGGCTTCACGAGAGGCAGGGATGCTCAATTAATAGCATTATTAAAAGTACTATCTGCAGTGCCCTCTAAGTATTAAATCAACCATGCTGCTGTATTGTTCTAGATATAAGTTCCAAATTGAAGCATGTCTCTTCATAATTGAGAGTCCCTGTAAACACCACTGGAGGTTTGGAGCCCGGAAATGCCCAAATAATTGTCTCATTATATTAATACAATGCAATCTATAAATATCCTTGGAGTATTGGTGAGCTTTTTAGATTCAAATTGATGTTCCAGCACTTCATTGAAATTAGGCAGAGCAAGAACATTGTTCTTTTGTCTTTATGTTGATGGGTTTTCTTTGCTATTCTGCGTGCAGTCTCTGATGTACTGGCGGGCCCCATAGAAACTGCCAGATGTTTTTTAGAAACAATATGTCCTAGTTTTCATGATATTTTTCCTTACAAAAAATGTCTTTGCTGCTTTCTCTCTGCTTAAACGCATAAAATGAGTCATTGGCTGGGGAGATAAAAACATGTATACAATCCCCGACAGATGCTCACCACTGGGGATTGCAGACATGCTTCTTTCTGTTAAATTTCTGTCGTCGTTATTGCTTGGTGTAAAGAGCAATTTTTGTAAATTACTCTGAGCCTGGGATCTTGCAAAAGAGCGGCTGAAAAATATTACCATTTCCTTGTCTGAGAGAAACCTGGCAGGAAATAAAAAAATCCATGTCTGTGCAAATCAGCCTTTGAGTATTACTGCCTTTACTCATAGTCTGTTGAGAATAATTTTTGTTAAACATATCAAATGCTTTCCGACCAGTAAGGTAACTACACTAAACTTGGAATAGTTCGTTCAAACCAATTATTGGGTTTTCTGAACTTCATATGTATTTTATATGGCTAAGGGAGCACAGTAGCAGCTTAATGTACACATGCCTTAAAGGGCGCCTACTCACTGACAAAACGTTTTAAGCCAGATAAGGAGGAAAGTGGCCTAAATCCAGCCTGGATTTTAGCTTTTAATATATGAAGGCTGCAGTTCCACGCTGATATAAGGTTTCTGCGTGAAGGACTCAACCGGACACTTTACCGCTTCACCATTTTGTCATTACCTGAACCATCGGTGCATGTAACTGCTGGAACTGGACACCCTGTGCATTTTAATAAGCGCTTTAAAAAGCATGTGTTTGAGAAAACACTTTTACATTCAGCTTCCTCCATATGTCCGGGTATTCCTGCAATCAGTGCTCCGCATTGTCAACTACCTTCCTTCAGATCATTTCTATTTTTGGCCATTGATCCGGGCAGGAACTGTTATGCTGTGTGATGTCTTGATCTCTTATAAGACGTTTTAACGCCTTTCGAGTTCTTTAGAGCTTTCTTCTTCAGTGATAACATGTAGAAAATTAATAAGTATTTGCAAGGCCAAGTGGTCTGGCCTTGGCAAATGCACCATTTTATATTTTAGATTTTGAAATATATATACAGCTTACAAAAACAATTGGCAACCATATAAAAAACATATAAAAAGAAAGCAGTGGCTCAGCATCCAACACTCCCCAACCCCTCCACTGATGTGCTCTGCTTTTCAGGCAGCTGTGCACTTGCGATTCGGACTCACAATGCAGGGTAGCCAATGGAGAACCCATTGGTCTATGCTGTAGGGGGAGAGGCAGAATGGGAATGCCATTTGAAAAGACCAGCAGATGAAGAGGACTGACTGAAAGCCCCTGTATGCCTGTCTACATTTATGCCTTTTTATTTTTATTTTTTTGGGGAAACAAGAGACTAGTGAGACAACTACAGCTTTCTCTAGGCTAGACCTAAAAAAGGGTTTAGTATCAAACAACTGGCCTTCTTCCCCTTAAGTGTCATCTACAGAGTGCATACAGCCCAGTGTCAGTGTACATATCAGTTGCCCAGGACAGTGTTTAAGTGATGTACTCTCATATCTTCTACATCACTTGCTCTGAGGGTATTTGTCTGGTTGCTTTGTGCTCACCCTTTCTTGGAATTACAACTAAATCTCCAGAGAACCGCGTCCATGTGCTTGAGATCAAAAATGGACAGAGACCATGGTCTACAGTGTACTTAATCGCCACAGAGCAGATGGTGATAAGAGTTCTGTGGTACTGTTGAGTGATAGAAGCATTTCTGAAACGTCAGTTGCCCGCTAAAAGTAGCATTTCCCTCAACGCAGGTACATGCTTGTGTGTCCTCTGTTAGAGAATCCTTAAGTAGTAAAAACCCTCTTTATTTCAGATATGGTTATTGCTGTCCTCAGGGAGTACCACTAAAGCACAAGTCACGCCCTGGCTTTGATCAAACGTCCTCTTACTCCACCAGAACGCACTATCGAATTATTACTTAATCTGCTGTTTCTGAGGCGACGAACACCTCCCTTTACAGTGCGTCCTCAACATAAAAACTAAACAATAGGTACTTTTGGATGCTCAGAATTTTATGACTGCTGCCGAGTTCCTCATTGAGGCCATTTCACAATAACCATTTTCAGAATAGCCCAGTACCTGGCTCCACATCTCAACCTTCCTTTGCCATGCTGGACTTATTTAAACAATCTATAAAAGCTGGCTGCACCCCCCTTTCTGTTACTTCAGAGTGCTAAAGGTCTTTAAAAAAAGCCTTCCTTAAAGAAGCGCATGTGAAAATAAGTCTTTTTTTTAAGTTTGAGTTTATTGAAATATAAAGACAGAAAACGAAGAAACAATCAAAAGTTACAACCATATGAAATATCTCATAAAAAATATAAGTAGATTAAATATCATTAAGCAACAAGGAAAAGTACAAGGCAATGTCAGGCAATAAATGTATAAAGAAGAAAACGTCATAAGCATAAGAATGTAAGGTAATAATAAATACAACAGTTAATAAAAAATAACTAAAGGCAATGGGAGGAATCATGGTGGTTTTCGAACCTCATCAGTTGTAATCGGAGAAGAAGGTGGGGAGGAAGCAACCAGGGACAGATAATTGGTAAATGTGAAAATAAGTCTGATGAAAGAGTTAAGAGCCTTGTTGTTGTTCTTTAGTCACAATCATTTGTTTAAGTTTGAAATGGTCGGTTTTCAAGTGTTTTCTGAACCACATGTAGTTAGGTTGACCTCAGATTTGGGTTAATAGCATTCCACAGCACTGGGCCCTAACCTCCCAAGTATCTGTCCTTGTCTGTCAGCCTTTTGAAGGTTCTTTTGTTGACCGGGTGTGCAGTAGGTGAGCATAGATTCTTGGTACTTTTATAGTCGAAGGCCAGTCTTCCCGGGAACTTTGGTCATTCCTCTAGTAGCCTTTAGGAACAATGCAGAAGATCTCGGCAACCACTAGGAGCCAGTGAAGTGACTTAAAAACTGGATGAATATTAACATTCCAAAGGCCGGGCATCTACAGTATGCTAAAAATGTCCAAGGAATCACCAAACCAAGCAAAGAAAACTGCTCACTTAAGCATAAACAGGAGCATAGCAAATGACAAATCAGACTAAGTGAATCCACCTTTGCACGTAAAGTTTGCAGGAAAACTCCCAGTTTTGTGTCTTTCCAGCTTGAAAACGAATTCCTCAGTGAACACCTTTTCATCACCAGCTTTGATTAGAGTAAGTTACTGATACTAAAACTCTACCAACGGACAAATGAGAAAGAAAGACAAGCACTAAGAGATCGTGTCTGGGTTGATATTCAACTAGCAGGAAAACACAACAATAATAAATGATTCTGGAAAATAATCTCTGCGCAGATGGGGATACGTAAATCTGCTCAAGCGACTCCTGTATCATCATCTGACTGGGAAAAGTATATTCTAAGGCTCTATAAATCTAACCATTATGACCCTTCTTCCCCTGGACTGGATCAGGTACTGAAGAAACTACCCGAACAGAAACCAATGGAAATATCAGCCGTCCAGATCTCCCTTCTGATTTCCTCTGCCAGGTCTTCAGTAGTGATGGGCCCAGACAAGATACCTATCAAAGTCTTACAAAAAAACACTGACGTCTGGGGAAAATTCTTAGACCCTCTCTTCCAACATTGCTGGAAAAATTGAGAAATTCCAGATTCTTGGCGAGGGAGTGTGGTGGTTCCCTTTTATTAAAAAGGCGTTAGAACGAATCCCGCGAACTATAGACAAATAGCTCTCCTCGACGCCTCCGGCAAGATCTTTGCTGCTTGTGTTTTGGAACACTTAAAAGACTGGGCTTTTTCTAGAAAAGTTATTCCCATGTATCAGGCTGGGTTTCGCCCAAAGCATTCTACTTTGGACAACATTGCTGTGCTCCAAACAGTGCTTGATAAATTTTTGAAGTTAAATGACCACATTTTATATTGTGCTTTTATTGGTTTTTCGACTGCGTTCAACAGTGTAGATAGATTGACTCTATGGAGAAAATTGGCTGAAATGGGGATTCCCAAAGATCTTTTAACAATAATAATCTCCCTTCATACATCAACATGGTGCAGAGTCCACATGGGGGGAGAAAAAGGCCTAACCAAACCCATCCCCTTGCGGAATGGCCTAAAACAGGGATGCTTATTAGCTCCCCTATTATTTTCCATCTATATTAGCGATCTCCCAGGGCGTCTCTCTCAAAGTAAGAATTTCCCTCCAAAATTAGCTCAAGTCGATATACCTTGTTTAATGTATGCAGATGATTTTGTTATACTTGACCAGACCCCGATAGGTTTAAAAGAACTTTGAATGAATTAAATCTGTATGCAAACGAAAATTCCCTGACGCCAAATATTAATAAAACGAAAGCAATCCCGTTCAGTGGCAGAAGGAAGCCCTTACCTTATATCTGGTCTTTAGGAGATGAACCAATAGAGTCTGTAAGACAGTATGTGTATTTGGGTCGTATTTTTACTTCCAATCTGTTAGATACAGCCCACCTCTGCCACCTGTACCAGAAGGCAGATTCCCACTTTGGGGCTTTACAGAGATTGTACCACTCCACGGGAAATAGACACTTTACACCAATGCTGGAAGTCTACGGTATGAAAATCCCTCCGATTTTATCGTATGCCATGGAATATTCACAAATTAAAACATGGCAATCTATAAAAGTAAAGGAAGGGACCATACTCCGAAAATTGATAAAAGTGGCTCAGTCGGTGCCAGTTCAAGCCCTACATCTTGAGCTATCGGTAACGGGCATCTCAACCAGAGTAATTTCAAATATTATTAGGTGGGTGTACAATTTATTACATGCAGCCCCAGACACCTTAAGACATTTGCTAAAATTGGAGACTTTCAGAGAGGAAGCAACTGGGTATACTTTCAATAGGAATATGGTGAAAGCCTTTGAGGTCTCTCAATGCACGGACGCACTTTTACTGCAGTGGTCCCCAGCACACCTGAAATTGTTTTTAAAACATTTGGCCCCTAGAATCCGCTTTGAATCTGATAAAGAACACTGCAGTCAATTAAAGCACTATAAACGGTTTGCAGAACAAATAAAATGTAAAACCTATGCTCCCTATTTGCGATTTCAATTAAAGCATGGAGTAAGGCGTTGTATTCTACTCTTACGTTTGGGTATACTCCTATTGGCCACTTGTTTAGCTAATTGGGATGGTACTAATAATCCCAAAGGTTTATGCGAATTATGCAAAGGAGGCCAACAAGATTTTCTACACGTTTTATTAATATGTCCTAATGTGAGCATAGTTGCGACTCGTCAACGTTCTATAACCCCAATTAAAGTATAACGCAGTCTCTGCCCAAGACCTAATCAAATTGTGTAATTCTCCCGTTAATGAATTTGTCTGTCATAATCTGTTTAAGTTTTTAAAAAGCTTTTTGCAGCTGTTTTAAGTTATAAGCACAAAACCGAAGATTTCACCATATCTAATCCTATCGAATGCTGTGTGAGTAGGTGGTAGAATATTGCTACTGTACCAACTTGTAGTGAGCCTAAAAAGCAATGTCTTTTATCTAATCATTTTTATGAGTATCTAATTTATTTTAATTCTGTATTTGTTGATCTCAGTTGAGGTTTGGATCAAATAAAATGAAATGTTACTGTTTACTGATACTAGCATGTTATCTGGTGTCAATTCTCTGTTAAACAAACTATGTCTATCTTGTACCTATTAACCTCCGCAACCATAGTGAGTCTGTGAACCTCAGCAAGCATACTGTTTTTCCCGTGGTATTGTTTTTAGCCTGTACCACCACAGCCTCTGCTGTAACTGAAGCCTGGCCTTTTTTTTCTTGAAAGGCGTAACTAACTTTCTTCTTTTTCACAGACTCCTTGACCCTCAAATAGCATGTCCATGTTATCTTCTATTCTCTTTTGACTTTGGGACTGGGTTGTTCTTACCATCCGGTAATTGCCATGAAAATTCTGTGTCATAGACCTGCCTTTTGATTGCAATGATTTGTTTCCCTACCACTTAACGTTTACGTCTGGGAGGTGAGAGGCCTCATTATTGCTATGAGTGGATACTGAACTCCAAAAATGTTTAACAATCTCGCGCCAAAAGATAAAATCAGGTTTCTGTGAGATTCCTGGGCTTACCCTTGGAAGTTTACCACAAGTGTCTTTTCACTTATAGATAATTAACAGAACCAAAACAGCAATGAAGTAAAGAAAAACGTCAGATAAAATTCGAAAATCAATTTAGTAAAACAACAAATATATTTAAATGTATGTAGTGACACAATTTGGATAAGGAAGGTGATTTGTATTTTTAAAGAAAAAGTAAAAGATATGCATACAAATTATAAAATCAATAATAATCCTAGATGTCTGTTATCCGTTGGGCCATGGGAGACCAAGACCTAGGCACCTACAAAGTCCAAAAATGTCTACGTTCCTACTTAATTAAACATTGAATATTTGCTTCCTTGATCCCCTAGGTGGTGGCAAACCTTCTGAAACTTTTCCGTAAGAGAAAGACTTAATAGCCACTTATGTCAGGACAACAGCTAAAGGACCCTCTGGTTTCCTCATAGACAGCACAACTCACTCTATTCCTGGAATCTGCCTCTTACCCAGTCCTTCAGAACGTTAAGGCACAGTAGTTGCTCTCTTCGATCCATCCTATGGCGAAATATGTACTGGTTCTCTGGGATTCTTGCCTGTAAAGAAATTCCCTGCATTGTTCCTCTTAACGTTTTTGCTTGGATTAAACTGCATTACAAGCCTTTGTGTACCAAAGCTATTAACCTTCCTAAACATTCTCGGAGTAGTCTTTGAGTTGCCCTGCAGTGTGAGATCCTTTCAATCAGATTTCCTGGTCTTCCTAATTGCCTTCTCCCAGCAGAGGCTTGCGTGCCAAAAGTCCCATTGTCTTCTGGCAGAGAATTATTTATACAGAAATATTTTACCTCATTTTTGTGATCAGAGTTGGAGAGAAAACTAATTAAAAAGTCACTTGGGGTCTTCCTATTGAAAGGGGCATGAGGCAGGGCTGCCCATTGTCCTCACTGCTTTCCGCCCTGGTAATGGAGCGCCTCTGGTGATCCAGCTGCAGCAAGACATGGTCAAGTGGATATCACTGTGGATGGTCGCACCCATGTCATTTCTTTATATGCGGATGACATGCTGCTGTACATCTGCCACTCGGAGATGGCAGTGCCAGTGCTCCTGGATGTGCTGGTCCCGTTCGGAGTGGATTCGTATACACCTTTTCATCACTGCTGGAAGGTTGATGAGAGGCAATACAGACAATAATGAGTCAGTAAGCAATTAGAGTTCTTTTGCAGGTTCTGTTGGTTGTGCATTGTAAATTCTTTATTTCATATATCCTTTAAACATTTAGGTACAGCCAACGCGTTTCACCCTTGAAAGGGCTTCTTCAGGGCTGTAAATACATTCAATGTAACTTATTTTAAACTGCTGTTAATTGATTTTATCAGGATAAAAAAAACAGCTAACTAGTTAAAGTTGACCGAGATGTTCTTTTTTTTGATAAACACATTTTTATTCAGTTTACAGAAGGAGTGCACCAGCCATTCCGCTCCGTATGTCAATAATCGAGGCGTACAATCACAAATTCTCGTTACCCAATGTACAGACATTAATAAAGCAAAAATGAGATGGAAGCAGTCAAATCCCCCATGATTAGACCCCCCCAACCACTTCCCCCAAATTCTGCGGTATTTCTTGGGGCAGACCCAGATGGTCTTAAGAGAAAAAGTCAAAGAAGAAAGAAGAACCAGCCGTGCAAAATCGGAATAAAGATTGTGAGCTCATGTCGAAATCAGTATTGAATCGCGAGAGTGTGCTCCAATCAAAAGAAAGTTTGTTAGAAAACAGACATATTAAAAAAAAAAGTGTGATGACTTCCAAAAAACAGGCAATCTCACGAATAATCCCGTAAGTTTCATGAATCCTCAGCGCCAGCAGCTTACCAAAAATATATTTGTGAGTAGGTAAAGTTCACGTGTCCAAATTAAGAAACACCAACGGAGAGATGAGTCATAAAAGTCTGATACTTCCCAAATGCCTGGCTACAGATAAATAACCATTCAACCTATGTGTGGTAAGAGCAACCAAGCAGTAACAAGTTAACAATGGCCATAACTAAGTCTTGAAGAGTAGGTGCTGTCTCCAAACTCCCCTGTAGTAGTAGAAAGAAGATCAAATGGCAAAGTAACATATGCTATCGAGGCTAGTTTTAGGTGCGGAATAGAGTCTAAAGATTGATTACAGGTCCCGGTATAATGAGAGGGAGGTGGTAGTCCTAACTGCACCCAGTAATAATCAAAGAAAAGGGCATCGGAATACGTTAGCGTGTACGGTATGTAACTAAGACCTCAATAATCCTGTTAATCTCCGGCGTTTCCAAACGTCTGTAAATGGTGTCTCCTGTAAGGCGAGGTAAAGGGGGTGGAATCTCTTAAATGCCATCAAAATGGTATAAAGTAAAAACAGACCAATCATAGTAAAAGGGGAGTGGGTGTAATGAAAAAGCACCCATGGATAAGTGGAAAATATAAGTATTAAAGAATTATATAAGTAGCCACCTCGTTTAACATAAAAACGCTCTGACAATGAGAAAAATTGCACAGATTACACTAGCCTGCATTTAGTGCGAGAATGAAAAAATCCTGTTACGAGATATAAATACATGAAGCTCCAGAAACTTCTGAATGCCAGCAACAAAACAAACCATGGTAATCGTGCAATTAGTGTACTTAGTTCAGCTATGGTCTGGGTTAAGAATATACATACACCTGTCTTTAAAAGAGTCATATTTACCTCAAGAGACAAACGAGAAAGACAGCGAGAAACTGAGTCACTAACACAGTACTCACAGTTGAATCCGATGATCACCCCGTGTACGGTCCGAAAATGTGCTGTCCCGACCCATGTCAACGTCCGTTTGAATAAGAAAGAAAACGCCACGTCAATCCTTAGCGTGCGTGTGGTTACCCCAGCGTAACCAACGTCTGGAGACCAGTGACAACATCCGTTATCACAGATGTGTGAAAAAAGCTCTTCCGGTCTTGGGAACGACTGGACTGCTAAAATATATGCTCAATCGTGCAGTAGCATGAGCAGGAATTTGCTCTAGAAACCCTAGGTTAATAAAGTAAAAAAAAAACACTATATAACCATTATCTTTACAAATAAAATAATGCGACCAGTGATAACATCTGTTGTCATGGATGTATGAGTGAAGGTACCTCCTGTCTTTGTACTAACAAGACTAGGCTTACCAATATACACGCTCAATTGTGCAGTTGCACGTGCGGCAATTGACTTGAAAAAGACTGTGGTTTATATAATAAGAGAAAGCGCTATCTCACAGTGATAGCAATAATGAGAATAGTGTGACTGGATTTGTGTAGGTGAACAAGAGTAAAAAATACGGAATATTAACCAGCTAGGGGTAATAGAAAAAGTACATATCGGCCCGTGTCATGGAACCAGTTGCCTGAGAGACAGCTCCGTGTCACCACCTCTCTTGTTAGGTAGGGCAACATCTATGCCGTGAAAATGGAACCTAGATCTGTCAACACCCTCCTTACACTTATGTGATACCAGAGCATACGCAGTGTCTCCATTCATGCATGCCCTGCGATGTTCTTGGATGTGTGTCTCAGGGGCGGTGGGTGACATTTGAAAGTGGTGGGGCGCAAAGTGATTTGCATACAGCACCGTAGCGAGCGACCGAGCCCGAACCCCAAAAGGGGGGTTTGGGTGGGATCACCCCCCCCCAAGAAAATTTTGAAAAAAAAGAAGAAAAATCGTGCATTTTCAAGCAAATTTGAGAAAGCAGGAAGGTTAATAAAGCAATTGTGAAAGTGCAGTTATTACATTAATAGATGGCATAACATAGGTAGCTGCTTATTCAGTATAACCACAGAGCTTCATACATTCCGTCCTATTACGCTCAGGTGCTGAATTCAGACTATAAGACTTTCATGAAAATCTCAGCTCTAAGAGTAGAGGAAGTTGCACAGCAGTTGGGATCTCTGTGACAAAAGCAGTGACTCACTGACCTATTTACATCATATGCATTTTGTGATCTGCATCAGGTACATGTTTTTTGCAGCAGGCACATTAACCTTCTGCGCTGCCGCCTGCTGCCATTTCACTACTGGGACCACAAACATAGGCTAGCTCTGCCAGACTATTATTCAGATTCCACTACTATTCTGTTTATGCAGAGTCTAAGTACAGGCTGCAGAGCTGTCCCTCAGATTACAAACATTTTACAGACTATAGAGCAATTTTAAATGGCTTATTCCTGGATGAGCTGAATGTGAGAGGGGTCTTTGTCAAACTGACTGACTTCATTAAGGAAAACAACTCCACTTAATCTCTCCTTTCAGGCCATCCAGGTAACAGGTGGAGAGGTTAATGATGTCTTCCTGTAGCATCATTCCTGTTTGCGGCTGTAGGGGCATAGGATGGGAAGGACCTTTGTCCAAACCCCCCGCCCTACTCCATATTTCCACCATGCCTCACCTTCACCACCTTAAATCCAAGCACCATTTCCTTCCCAGAACTACTTCCACACACGCCATGTTCCAGTACTGTGGTGCATGTGGCACTCATTTGGAATCAGCCTCTGCCACCTCTGGGTGGACCTACAGTCCCTCTTCTGCGGTATCTCCAATGTGCCCTGGGTTGTACCATTACAGCTCCTGAATTGCCCCACAGATCTACTACTGTGGTGTCTCTAGTTATTCATGGGATGTTTTGCCCAAAACCTCTGCCTTCCTCTTCCTCTCCCCCTCCTCACTAGCTTCTCTTGAGCCTCCAATGGGGCGGGGGAGGCCACATGTTTAGCCTCTTTTTTAAGCATATCTGTGTCTCACATGTCAGCACCTAAAGAGGTACATTGTAGCACATAAAGAAATATTCAAATGACTAGGCTACCTTAAGAGCGAACAAAGTCATTGCAGACATTCCCATGCCATATCGTTCCAGTAGGTTTCTCAGACAGAATTCATGATGTTAATATACGGAACATAGCCCATAATTTAATTACCCATCATCTAATCGCACCTTAGAAACAATAGGCAAACACTATATCTCTCATTTTAGAAGTAGTCAATTAATTTGAACCATATTTTCTAGATTAATCCCTAATACCAATATTGAGCACAAAGCTCTGAAATGAAATGAGCATTGAACCAATGATGTTCTGGTAGGCAACCTGAGTTACAAGTGGACTTGGGAGCCAAGTACACACATTTATTGGTGGAGCTCAGTTCACATTATCCAATATGGAGTATACATTGGGAAACCCTGCATGTGTGTCAGGCTTATGGATTGTGATCTGTGAAATTTGATCTATTTTTAAGATTGAACTTCCCTTTAATTGTACTTCAAAATCTCTGCTTCTACCCCCTATACATATACATGTACACTCACTCGCCTCTGCTCATCCACTTTCCTCCCTGTGCTCTCACACCAAGCCCCTCCACTGCCTACAACTTTTGAACGATTAATGCACCCTTTTACCTGCCCCTCCAGCTCACAAACCGCCCCCTTTGCACATATTCTATTCTCCTTGTGCCCCCACACTAACACCTCAACTGCCTGCATCCTCTTAACACTGCCATCTCTGCTCCCTGCCCGTCCAGCTCACAAGCTGTCCCCTTTGCGCATAAGGCTGCCTGCTCTGAGCAGGCAGTCCACTATTGCCTTAGTACAGTGGTTCCCAAACTTTTTTGACCTGTGGCTCCCTTGACCTAATTGGCAGTTGGCCATGGCTCCCCACCAGTTTTTTACCGGTGAGACATGCAAGCCCGACCTCGGGAGCACTTCCAGTTGTCTCCCTGAAATTAATTGGGATGCGATGAAGGTATTATAACCATATTTGTAACACAATAAAAATATACGTTTTTTCATAAAAACTTTAGGTTGCCATGCCTTGATGGAATTCAGGCCTTCTGCATCCAGGATCAGGAGTGATATTTCCATATCCATTACGACTTCCCCTACCCTGCTCCAGTAATTTAGGAACAAGCTGAAGAGACATGTTTTTTTCAATAGCACCCCATCATGATGTAGTAAAAGTCCACTCTTAAAAACCAGCTAACCTGCCATTTGCACGTGGACTGTGTATCTATGCATTATATAGGGATTGTGGTTGCAGACAGCTGTATATATGCCCGCAGATTTTGTGTTGCACTGAAACATTTGAGTGTGCCTTGCACTCAGGAGAAGAGGGCCCAACCCCAAGCTATCCAACCTTAGAGTGAGTGAGCAGGCCATAGAGACAAATGTTTGATTTGCATTCTGGTGCCAGAATCTGCCACCAGATACTATGCTTTGTTATGGATAAAAATGGCTTTACATTACATACACAGGGCTAGCACAGAAAAACAAAACCAGATTTACAAATACCAGAATGTAAACGTAAAAGTAAGACTGGGAGAGCCATTCGCAGAACACATGAAACAATTGAAGCCCTCTTGTGTTTTACAGATCACTACCATTAATAATCATGACCCATGTGTAACCACTTGCACATGCACAGCTAACCAAACATTTAACGTGGTTAAACTCACATAAAAGACAATGACATGGCAACCGAAGGGATAAAAGGACATTATCATAAATTGCAGATAGAAGCTCCCAGAAGTGGCCGTGTGTAAAGGCTGCTGCTGCTGTGCGCTCTCCTGGGCCTGGCTGGGAATGAGCATGCTTGCTGGGAACCTAACGAGTTGCTAACATCATGGTAATGCGGACTCTCTTTTTAGCAGATTATGTAGTTGTAGGGCAGGCCCCTAACCCTCCTCTTAGAGCTGTCACTTGTCAGAACCGAGTAGCTGGCCCTAATCACTACCCCGCTTCCTCAATAACATGTAAAGTAAATGCTGGCTGCAGCACTTGACTTTCCTGGCTTTGGCACTTGCTGGCCTCGCTGCACAGATCCAGCCCCGATGCTCGCCCTAACAACACGGTTGTGCGCCGAGGCCAGCAAGTGCCGGGCCAGGAAGGTTAAATGTTCCAGACCACATTTTAATTTACATGTTATTAATTTTACAGGGTTTGTGCCGTCATGTTTGAGACGGAGATGGTGAACGGCGAAGAACTACTACACAATAGACGAAAGATATGAATCATGTGGCTGTACTAACAGTTATCAATTCATTAGCTTATTTTTGTGAATGAAGTGTATTGTCTTGTGTGTTTTCTCTCTCTCCCTCCCCTTTCTTTAAGGCGGAAACCATATTTGGATTGTGCTGTATGAACTTTTATATTAGTCATTAATTGTTTTCATGTATTTTTGATAGTGATATTGGGACTGGATTTTAATAATAAGTCTGTTTTTATTAAATATATTTTTTAGATATGATTTATGATCTTGTGGCATTATATACTCCTGTAGGTGGGGTCATAGGTATGTATATGTGATCAAGTCATGGCAAGTGAAGTGTATGGTAAGTGTGACGTGAATAAGCGGTTGCTTAAGGGAACATTTGCAGATATGAAAATCTAATATGGAACCCTCTCCCTTTGGTCAATAGGGCCCCTCTCATACTATTTTCGCTTTGCACCTTGTTACAATGATCGTGGCTGCAACGTTCCTGACATTGGTTTTTAAAATCTGGTTTATGGGTGTTTTTGATTACTTAAACAGAAAAGTAACTTGATTAAAATGTACTTTAGGCCCCCTGAGCCAGAACAGGCTTAAAACCAGTTACGTCATGTCATTCATCTCACCTTAACAGCTGGAATATATATCCTTGGATAGGAGAGTTGATGACTGGCCAGGAAAGGCCAATGGGTGTTATCTATTGCCCAAGTAGCAGTGATTAGCCATCTGGGAGTGGACATGAACAATTGGCAAAAGAAAGGGCACCTCTGGTACTACCACCTTTTGATTTGGATATGCCAAAAATTGTTAGAAACAGGATAAAACTGGCACACCACCACCTCAGAACAAACCTGAGACTCCATCCGAAGAAGGCAACCCTGCTAGAAGAAGAATTCTGACTCCTGCAGGAAGAAGACTCACACAGCGACTCAGGATGCCCTGGTGGCACCCAGGGACTGGAACGGCGCTCCAAGGATCAGGTGGTTGGCCTTCTGTTTATCTGCTTCAGGGACACCAAAATTAGGACTGCTGACTCCATGAGGGCCCAGCTAACTAAAGAGAACTAGCCCCTGCAGGGCACCTGGCTGGAGAGAGACCTTTTCTCCAGAAGCCTGCTATGAGGAGCTAAAGGCAGCAAGACTAACCAGAAGCAGCTTCAGAGGCTAAATCTGTAGGTAAATATTTTGTCCAGAACAGCCAATTTGGTATATCTGACCTCTGTCCACAGCAAACTGTTTTTCCATAGTGCTTGACGTTTTATAGTCACTTTTTGTCTTTAAAAGTTACGATCCATTATCTTCGGTTCTACTTAACGTATTTTGATAATCATTGGCAATGCTGGAATAGACTGGTGGTTAATTAGTCCTAATATCTGTGGGGAGAGATAGGCTCTGTTTAAGAAGTTAAATTGATGCAGGTGGAGTCTTGGGTTCCTGGAGAATTGAGCGGAGTATTCTAATGCAGACCCATTCCTTGTCAGTGATATCCTGACCTACATCCTGTCTATGTAACCCTCACTGGAGGTCATCATGCAGTGCTCGACACAGGAGGGTACAGCTTTCTGCCAAGATCCCAATGCGAATACCATAATGAATGGTGCACAGTTGGGGGGAATCGGCGAGTGCCTTCGGACTCCATAGATCATGAATGGTTCCCATGAACGTGCCAATAACTAAAAAGAGGCTAGGGTTCTGGGTCCATAAGTGTTCATTATTTCCTCATAGGACATTAGGTGTTCACTGTCGTATAGGTTCCCTGTGGCCACTAGGCCACAGTTTCCCCAATTTGCGACCCTGTATGCTGGGCATCGTAGTAGTGCTTGCAGGGGTATCTTTGGAAAGTATTTCTGGTGGGGATTGCGACCTGAACAGCTATCGCCCAAGCTCTACTGCATAGCTGCTATAAGAACTGGAAGGTCATTCTGCGTACTATAGGTTTGTGTGCAGAGAAGCCAGAGTAAATCCTTAAAGTGCTTGCTCAGGCATGCCCTTTTGGACTCCTCCAACAGTTGAGCAGCCAGCTATGAGCCACCCATTGTAATTTGGTGGCCATGCGGTACTAAGTTCGGAGCCCCAGATCCCCTGAGTTTGGGTAGCTGAAGGATCAACAACATTACTGTACCGGATCAGTAAACACGCAAAGGAGTTAAGCTCTCACAAATGTTGGGTGGGACTTTTTCAGTGGAAATTGAGATAGTAGAGCAGTCTGGGGAGGATCATCATGAATCTTTCTCACTCACCCCCAATAGTAATCTCATCCTAAATTCCATGCTGCCCCATAGCGACCGCACTGCTTTACTGATATTCGCCTCAATGACGTTCTGTGGGTCATGAAGGACCTAGATGCCCAAGTACTTAAAGTAGGAGGGCTGCCCACGGAGTTGCCCAACTTTGAGATCCTGTGGGAACCTCCTGATGTTGAAGTATTTGAAGGAGGAACACTTCTAACGAAGCTGCCCAACTCCTACTGGAACCTCCCAATGTCAGGTTGAAACATGAATGCGTAGAACTTCGTTCAATTGACGTGAAGCCCTTAAAACCTCCCAAACTCATCCAGAAGTACCTGTGCACATGGTAAGCCCTGAGCTGGGTTATCTAGGTAGATTTAAAAAAAAAGACTTTGTCTGCAAACAAGGCATTTGTGTGGTGTTTTTCCCCGTTGCTGTACCCAAGGCAGCGCCCTCTGCTCTGAATCTGGACACTAGCAGATCCATACCCTGGGCAAATAACAGGAAGTATAATGGGCATTCCTTCTCCTCTGCAGATGGGAGTTTGTTCTGAGAGTACGCATCCAGTGTATCTCTAGCATCTAAATTTGTATGTAAGATCTGGGTCCATCTAATGATTAAATCGAGGCGGTTTATCTGTTTCATCATTGCAAACAAATAAGCCCAATTGAGGGTGTCCACGGGTTTGCATAGGTCGATGGATAATATGATGGGTCTGGTGGAGTTATCCAATTTGGAACTTAAAATGTAAAAAAAGACGCTGAATATTGGGAATGTGCAGTGGCCCGATATGAAGCTGCTTTGTTCCGGTCAGACCAGTCCCGAAAGCACTTCTAATATATGGTTAGCAATGATTTTGCTGATAACCTTATTATCAACGTTCAAGATTGAAAGAGGCTGATAGTTCTGTGGTTCACCCGCCTGCTGCTTTGGTTTAGAGAGTGAGAAATTTAGGGCTTCTCGCAGGGAGACAAGTAAGCGTCCCAATTTGTACACTGCATGTACAGGGCCAACACTCTGGGGGCAAGCTCCGATGAGTATGCCTTATAAAATGTAGTGGCCAGTCCATCTGTGCCTCGGGTTTTGCCCATGATAAGGGATATTACGGCCACCTGAATGTCTTGCAGGATGATGGGGTTATCATAACTGTGGCCTGCTCAGTTGTAGCCTAGTTGTGCCTACGTAGCCCTCAAAAGCCTCTGCTGGGGGATTAATAGGGTTGGCATAAAGGCAGCCATAATAGTCATGGAAAGCACAGTTGATCCCCAGCTGAGTGAGGATGGAGTGACCATCTGCCCCTCTAATTGATATGATTGGGGTTCCCCTTAGCTCTGAGCCGATTAGTAGGGGGGAACCTACCGGCTTGCCCCCTTCCACAGGGCGGGTGATCAACTACGCTTTGTAGTCATGGCATCCAGGTTGATGGGAAAGCTTGGCATGCCACAAGGCCACTTGCAAGCACTTTCTCTCGCTTTCTTAGTGGCCATTTGGTCTAAGAGTTGTAAGTAAGCCTCTGTTGCCATTAGCTTAGTCCTTAGAGTTGATCTGATACCATATGTGATGTGAAGGCATGTTCCACGTATGACTACTTTGAAAGCATTGCATTCATTGGTGGGTATCGCCTCTGTTCCCTTGTTTTCCCCAAAGTAGTAATCACTGTATGTTGAATTTTCCAATGCAGCAGGTTGTAATTTCCAAGTGGTAATCAATAGTCCCTGACCTGCATAGTTATAGGATTGTGGTCAGAATATGTCTCTTCCACGTACTCCGTGCCAGGAATCTGGGAAAGTAGGGAATCACTGCAGTATATTTTATCTAGCTGTAATTGTGCATTATGAATGGGGGGGTCAAAAGAATATTCAACTACTGCTGCATTTCGATGGTGCATATGCCTGATAAAGCCCAGTGCTTTTGCCAGGTTCTGAGAGCTCTGTCCATTCTAGTGGGGTGGGGTGGGGGTTGGAAGTCAGGAAAAGCAGGCTAGTTTAGTTGATAAGGAATCGTAAAAATCCCCCGGTCCTACATTTGGGGCACAAATGCTGCCTAAGAGCCTTCCACTCCGCCCAAGTGGCCTAGGAGGAAGATGAATCGCCCCTCCAGATCTGTGGAGTGACGAGTTAAATAGAATGGGATGCTGGGTTTGATCCAGATCAGCACTTCACAGGCGAAGGCAGATTATGCAGTGCTAAACAGCTGGACGCTCTGCTGATGGCGAAGTTTACAGAGTTTCCCCCATAGCAACATGCGTCTCCCGCAGAACGGAAATATAAATGGCCCTCCGGCATAGATGTACATATTTTGTTGCGTGGGTAACATGAGGAGGCATAGAAAGTTTCAGGTTAGAATAGGAACTACGTCTCCAGCTCACACTCACACACCCTGCCCCGCCCGTCCTCCGCTCTCAACCCCAGCCCGTGCTTCCACCCTCCGCTGCCGTATGCCAGGTCTAAAACCTAAAACAAGCATAATCTCCAATAAAAACAGACATAAACAAGTACAAAACATATGTCACAACATTGGCACCACAAATGGCCATCTTATTTACTTATTTAACTCAATTGCTGAAGACAAGAAAGTGACACCCACGATGGGAGAAGCCCTCTCTCTTTCATTTTGAAACTGGGGAATTATAACACACAATGCTCCTCTTTTAGGCTCATTGCTTAGCTTGATTTTATGATTTATGTCAAACCGCTTGCCCCTTGACTGTATGCATAGCTTTCCTATCTAATACACCAGGACCAGTCAATTTTCACAAGAAAGAGTCAATCACACACCAATATTCAGAGAATTATCCACCCAGTCGAAAATGTGGAGATAAAGAACATTCCTGCAATACTAGCGTCACCGGATGCAAAAAAGGCCATCAACCAGATGGATTAGCACTTTATATCAAAACATTGCATACATTTGGTTTGGCCCCTCTGTCACTGCGTGGCACCGGTGGCTTACCAACTTGTGGTGGAGGCCGGCGTGCTCGAGGGCTGCCAGTGCCAGTGGGGTGTGTGTGTCAGCTTTCCCTCCACCCATGCCTCTTTCTGACTAACCTCCGTGGACCGCTTCTCTCTCCTGCCGCCTCCTCGCCAGTCTGAAGAAAGCAGACCCACGAGGAGAAATGGAGGCGTCGCATCCGGGTGCGGCGTGACGTGAGCCAGGTGTAGCCAATCCTGGCGCTGGGGGGGCACATTTGCTGCTCGCCCTGTCGCCCCTTACAAACCCTGGCTACAGCAGGCAGAGAAGTCCCCGCAGGGTCCCACTGGGGTACTGTAGTGCGCATGCTTGCGAAAGTTGGAACCCAACTCGCACTTGCGCACTACGGTCTGTCTACTGCAGCCTGAGTGTACTGTCACTCAAGCTGCAGCAGGCCACCACCCCCCTTGCGCATTCCGAAATCTCCGGGTGTGTCCCGGCGGCTGACTCGCACACCTTACAATAAATTACTCTGTACTAGTACAGAGTAATTTATTGAATGGATTGCGGTGGCGGCCGCGATGCGGGTCCATGTGGCTGGTGGGGCTACGCCCCTACGCCCCAATGGACGCACCGCGGCTGGTGTGTCTTGAGCTGGCGTGTTGTGCTACCAACGTAAATCTTATCGCACCCGCACAGCAATACATTTACTACGTAACTCGTCAGGCAATTGATAAACTTTTGTATTCTGTGTTTTTTCCCTGTGTTGTAGCAGAAGCACAATGTTTTGTTGCACCCCAAGTGCAAATGTTACAAGCACCACAGGTATAGAACCCTAACGGTTTATTAAGCCGACCTGGTTTGTGCTGGATTTTTTCAAGTGTGTAGCTGGGACAGAGAGTATCCTTGATGGTTTTGCTTCTTTTAAAAGTGATAGAGGGCTTGGCTGAAATAAGGCTGCCAACACCCGGTACTCCTTTCAGTAATGACCAGTGTTTGTTAAGCACTCTGAAAACATCATGATTCAGTGCAGAATTATTATTATTATTATTATTACGAGTTTTAATATAGCGCCTGGTTACCATTAGGCATCCCCGCGCTCATCCAGAACAAAACATCACCACACTAAGCACAGGGATTAGGCAGGAAACAGAAAAGTTTTTAAAAGTTTACGAAACTGTAAAAAACTCGCTTCCGAGCGCAAGTACAGAGGGAGGGAGTTCCACAAGGTGGCCACGTTTACAGAAAATCTTCTGCCACCGGTTCTTGCCTTCCTCACCCTCATAACCTGCAGCAGATGTTGATGGTCAGAGCGGAGGGAGCGGGAGGCCTTGTAGGATTGGACCATATCCCGAAGGATAGGTGGACCTTTCCCCTGTAGAATTTTGTGTGCTACGCAGACTGCCTTGAATTTCACCCTCTCTCTGACGGGGAGCCAATGTAACGCCCTCAGGGCAGGGCGAGCCGACTGACGCCTAGCAAGATCCGTCAGGAGCCTGGCGGCCGCGTTCTGCACTTGCTGCAGTTTATTTAGGGTGGATTCTGGAGCGCCCAGAAACAGGACATTACTGAAGTCCAGCCGCGAGATGATAAGCCCCTGAATGAGTAACTTCCTAGAGGCCGCTGGAAGGAGAGGTAGAATCTTCCGGGCTGATCGGAGCAGGCCAAAACACACGCCTGAGATCTTTTTTGCGTGTGTTTTGAAGGAGAGGTCCTGCTCGAGCCACACCCCCAGGCTCTTAATCTCCTGCTTGGGGGTGGGTACAGGTCCCAGGCAACTGGGCCAGCTGCTAGGAGATAAAGATGGAGGGGAATTCCCCAGCAGCATCAGCTCCGTCTTGGAGCCGTTGAGCTTGAGAGCTGAGCTACACATCCACGTGAAGATCTTAACCAGGCACATGTGCAGCCGGTTGGGATGGTGAGCCAACTGGGGAAGACCTACCACCAACTGGGTATCGTCAGCATAGCTGATGATCTTGATACCCAGAGGCAGTACCACACTCTCCAGAGGGGCCATATAAATGTTAAATAGGGTAGGGCTCAACGATGAGCCCTGTGGCACACCACACTGGAGAGGTACTGAGGATGATTTCTCGTGGCCTTCCCACACCTCAAATGTCCGGCCTTCCAAAAAGGAAGCAAACCACTTGAGGGCCATCCCGGAGACCCCCACCCCTGACAGCTGTCGGAGAAGCACCTGATGGTCTACGGTGTCAAAGGCAGCACTGAGGTCCAGGAGGATCACTGCCACCGATCCCCCCGAATCCAAAATGCTCCTTGCATTCTCCACGACTGCCAACAGGGCAGTGTCGGTCCCCTGACCGGGGCGGAAACCAGTTTGGGAATTGCCCAGGAGGGAGTTGGACTCCAGAAAGCCCGATAGGCAACTATTCACCAGCTTCTCCGCCACCTTACTAAGGCCGGGGAGCAGGGAAATAGGCCTAAAGTTGGCAAGGTCGGCTGGGTCCAAGTTAGGCTTCTTCAAAAGAGCTATCACAACCGCTCCTTTCCAGCTAGGGGGTACCACTCCTTGGGTAAGGGACAGATTTATAAGGTCCGTCACTGGCCCACCGATGGTAGGGGCTACCTGCTTCAGATACTTCATGGGTGCAGGGTCTTTCGGAGAACCACTTTTCATGCTTGTCAAAACTGTAAGGACTTCTTCCACAGTGACAGAACCAAGAGAGACCAGCTCTGCAGGTCGCGCCCTGGGCTGAGGCCATAGGCTACCATCCGAGGAAACGTCCTCGGTTAGCCGGGGAAGAGAGGCAAGGATGTTATCAATTTTAGTTTTAAAAAAGGAGGCTAATTCTGAGCATTTCTCACGTGGGTCCTCGTGAATGATCTGAGGTTCGGGGGTTTTCAGGAGTTCTTTAATGACCCTAAAGGATTCCTTCGAGGAGTTGGCTGCAGAGCCAATTCTCTCCGCAAAGAATCCAGATTTAGCTACCCGAATGGCAGATTTGTAGGTACTAAGAGCCGCCCGATATTCTCTCCGGCTCGTTTCGCTCCAATCTTTCCTTCAGGACCGCTCCAGCCTCTTGCAGCCCTTCCTCAATGTTCTCAGCTCAGATGTATACCAGGGCGCAGATCCTACTCTCTTACCCCTGGTAAGTTGTTTTTCTTTGGGGAGGAGAGCATCCAGTGAGTTGGTGAGCCAGATGTTAAGGTTCTCATCCGCAACTAGCGGGTTGGACCCAGGGGGAGGTCGTGACGCCTCCAGATGTACCGCCCATGTATCCACTGGGAGCCTAGACCAGGCTCTATCCATGGTGTAAACCCTCGGGGCCAGCGCAGCTGAGATTTCGAACTGCCACTGGGCAGGCACCATAAAGTGGTCTGTCCAAGGCAGAGCCAGCGGTGGAAGTGCTCTAAGGCCAAACGAGTTAGAAAATATAGGGTCCAACAAGTGGCCTTTCCCATGTGTGGCACCCGAATTAGCCAGGTTGATCCCGAAAGCTTTGAGATCACCTAGCAGGTCTACTCCCAGAGAATTGAGAGGATCGTCAAGGTGGATGTTAAAATCCCCTAAGGTGACAAAGTTACCCGTTGAGGAGGCAAGAAGAGCGGTTGTTTCTAGGAAAGAGTTGAAAAAATTTCCTAGGGTTCCCGGTGGGCGATAAATAAGCAAACCCGCCATAGATGCAGTAGGAGATAAGCGGAGAGAGAACTGATAGCTCTCACAATCGCTCACCCCTCCCTCCTGAACCTTACAGACTAGCGAGTCCCTATAGAGAATCGCGACTCCTCCTCCCCTCCCCACGGGCCTGTCCTGGTGAGAAATGAGAAAGCCAGGAGGAAGTGCTCTGACCATATCGGGGCCCGAGCTGGAGGAAATCCAGGTCTCAGTTAGGAATAACACATCCAGCTCGTGGTCCAGGATGAGGGAATTGATCTCAGTGGCGTGTCTTGGTAGGGACCGACAGTTCAGCAACACCATGGAGAGCACTGACTTAGCAGAAGCCGTATTCTGACCCACACTGCAAGCCCTACACGGCATGAACGGGGGCGATCCTTCCAGGGCGAATTTGCAGGTAGTAGAGTGGGAGGTCTGCCGGGACATAAGATCTTCCTTCCCATACCTGATACGAGTGCAAGGAGGCTCCGATGGTTCAGGCATTAGGACCAGCCCTGAGCCCGTCTGGGCCCGGACGGGCACAGACGGGCTGAACTCTGGTGTAACTCCGGCATCAGTCCGGCCTCCCCGCTGCGCGATACCGCTGCACGCCGGCATGGCTGCTTTTATGTTCACCTGTGTGAAATGGAGAGCGGACTACAGCGTGCGATCTATGCCCCTCACCCAAGATGGCCGCCGACAGGACAAGGGCCGAGGACCCGCCAAATGCGGTGGATTTAACTATTAGAATGCAGGTATGATGACAGCAGTGGATGTCTGCGTGGCCAGGCTTTGTTAAAAGCAGGGGAAAGTGCCCAAGACAAAATATCAAATTATAAGGCAAAACGGGAAGAATTAAAAATCACAGGCTCCAAATCGCCAGTGACAGCTGCAAAATACGAGCGCTTCTGTAAGTAACGCGCTGAGGCTGGAAAGACCGAACCAGTCAATTTGCCTGCTTTTATGCTCACCTGTGTGAAATGGAGAGCGGACTACAGCGCGCGATCTATGCCCCTCACCCAAGATGGCCGCCGACAGGACAAGGGCCGAGGACCCGCCAAATGCGGTGGATTTAACTATTAGAATGCAGGTATGATGACAGCAGTGGATGTCTGCGTGGCCAGGCTTTGTTAAAAGCAGGGGAAAGTGCCCAAGACAAAATATCAAATTATATATATATAGAATGCGTGCTAATGAAGGACAGTCGTTGGTTACTCCCCTCCTTGCCCTTTTTCCTTTAATTGACTAGGGTGTCTCTCCTACTGGTGTTCTTTGCTCGATGTTCTGCTACACGTAACATTTGCTGATCATATCCCCTTCTTGCTAGTC
This sequence comes from Lissotriton helveticus, assembly GCF_964261635.1. Taxonomy (NCBI): domain Eukaryota; kingdom Metazoa; phylum Chordata; class Amphibia; order Caudata; family Salamandridae; genus Lissotriton; species Lissotriton helveticus. Next base: position 888,876,115 of record NC_136071.1, on the reverse strand, counting down.
TGTCAGTGGCCATTTGGCTTGAGACTCAAAATTGGCCTCCTCACTGCAGTTTCTGGGGATGCGTAGCAGCTCTCCATAAGGGATAGCTTTCTTAGTGGAAGGGGGATGTGCACTCGTGTAGTGTAAGATGCTGTTCACTACTGTCTCTTTCCTGTACAATTTGCTATGAATTCTGTTGTTGCTTACATAGAGTTCTAGGTCAAGAAATTGTATCTTTGTTTGAGACATTTCAAGAGTGAAGGTAACATTCAATGCATTGTCGTTCAGGAAACCAAAACAATCCTTCAGTTGTGTCTCAGTCCAAGTCCAGATAATAATGATGTCATCTGTGTAATGACCCCAGAATTGTATATGTTTCATCCATTTGGCAGCCGCCATGGACCATGCATATGTGTGCTCAACCCATGAAGAGGTTGGCGTATGATGGAGCGAATTTAGAACCCATCACAGTCCCTTGTTGCAGTTTATCCCAAGTTATATCAAAGAGGAAATAGTTATTGTCAAGAATGAGATCCACCATTGACAATAACCATTTCCTCTGTGATAAAACTTGGTATAAACAGCATTAAGGGCCTGCGATGGGTTCTAAATTCACTCCATCGTACCCAACCTCTTCATGGGGTGGGTTGAGCACACATATGCATGGTCCATGGTGACTATTTTAGTTATTTGGCCATTCAGGTATCCCACGCTCCCGATGCACAGTATACCTTGAACATGGGAGAAGTCGTCACAGGTCTGGAGATGTCTATTCAGTTCTGGAACTGCCTCCCCCTCTCAATCATGGAGCGAGGGGCGTTGGCCAGGATGGCTATGCTTCCCCGCTACCTGTATACTCTCCAGAATTCCTTTTGCAGTATCCCAAAGTCCACATTCAACACCCTAAATAGTCTCCTAATCTCCCTGGTATGGGCTGTGAAATTCAGCAGAGTAAAACTGGAGGTACTCAAACTGGATATGGGCCCCGGGGTTCGTGGGTCTTTCATACTTTGGTCTCTATTACTTTGCTTTGTTTCTGCAATATGTGGTGCAGTGGTGTGCTGAGGGTTCAAATGCAGTTAAGGCGCTATTGTCGGACTGGAGCACGGGTTGGAGCTCCTGAGATTCCCCATGATGGGCTCACGGACCCCCTGGGCTTGCCCTTTTATGGTTTGTCAGGTTGCGGGGGCTTAGGAGTGAGCGGTTGTCCTGGTTCTGCGTAAGGTCCCTTACGTTCAGTTGCTCCCCCTCCGTTGGATTCCATCAAATACAGACTATGATGAACCTCGAGAGGTGGCATAAAGATGGTTGGAAAACGCCTGGGGACTGGTACCTAAATGGGACTTGCATTTCTTTCAGTGACGTCTAAGAGTACTTTCAGGTGCCTGAAGGTAACTTCTTGCAGAACATGAAAATATGGTGCACAGCCCACGAGATATGGACAGCGGTCCCAGATGAGCCAGAGGAAACATAGCCTTGACATTATTACTAGGCCTGGGCTTCTCTAGAGGACTGATCTCCTGCATATATAAGGCTTTGAAGGTGGACCGTAGAGTTGATGTGTCAAAAATCCAAGATAGAAGGGCAACTGACCTGAGGGTGAGAGAGTAATGAGCGCTTTAAGCTCACACAGTCTTATTTACTTGCATTCAACGTATCTGACGCCTCAGAGGTTGTTCAGGTTTGATGCTGGGCACCCTTCGACATTTCCCTAGTGTGGTATGGGGCCTGCAGAGTCCCTGCGTCTGACCTGAGACTGCGCCCGGCTTCAGATATGTTAGGGAGAGGTTCTGCATGTGCTGCAGGAGGTCACAGGTGTACGTTTTGAGGCGTTGGTCAAGCATTGTCTCCTGGGCGTTTTCCCGATGCCAAAGTCAGGGCTCGTATAGAGATTGTCCTCCTGGAACTCGTACTGGCTAAATGCCGCATTGCCATACACTGGACTCACCCTATACCCCACCGGCCGGATAAATGGAGGGCTGACCTGAGTGCGTGGGGAGCGGCTGAGGAGTGCCGCCTGTGCTAGGTTCGCCCTGATGAGAATGCGGAACACGACTGGAGGCCTGAGGGAACATGTTTGGGGCCTGCTGTTGAGTGGGGGAGGGCAGAAGAGGATGCTGGGCTTCTCCCTATGCAGCGAATTCCGACACTCCTGCATTGACACCTGGGAGCGACTCCCTGACTGACTGACTGAGTTGTGGTGCAGTCTATGGCTGTGCAACATACATGGGGAGGAGCGGCCAGAAACTGTACAGATTGTGGGGTGGGTCGTCAATCTGAGTTAAGCCTAGGGAGATGGATGTGGATTGCTTCACTATGAGCCACCCAGCTATCACTTCGAAACAGATAGGGTGTATATTTGTCTCAGCACCCCGAGTCACTTATACTCACAGCATGCACCACGCATGCATTCCACTTACCCCCTGCCCAGGTGGGATGGTAACTCGTCCAAACGCCAGGAGGGCTTCGCTCATTTGTATTGTTGATTCCTGCCCATTGCTCAAGGATTTCTTGGGTATTACCACCCAGTTGCCTGCCGCTGCCAAGTTTTTTGTTTTTATTGATGTGTTTGTTCTGCACATAATTCACTCCTACTAGAGTTGTCCTGTGTGTTATCCATAGAGATGCATGCCTTGCAGTTTCATTTCGGAGTCGAGCACGGGGATAAAAATTGAGGCTGCTGTGATAACCGGCACTAACGACCTGTAATGTACTGTACTGTGATTCTAATTCCGTCGCTCTGTGATCCGGTGGAACAATGTGTACTATGATACTTGTGCAATTTTGAATAAAAGACAAGTTAAAAAAATGAAAAAGTCACTGCAGGAGACTCAACCTGGGGAAACTGGTGTTCGTGTTTATGAAGGGGTAGAGTTTAATAACATTTCTAAAAATCTTTTTCTGTCATTTTGAACTAAAAATTTCAATGTTCCTAACAAATGCATTTTATCTAATAATAAATGTCACAAGAATGGCATTTTTGCTGGCTCCTAGACCAAGTTGCACTAATTAAAATATTTAAACACTGGGCAGGCCTTTCTAATGTGAAGCTACCACGGCCATATGTAGTAACATCGCTCTTGTGTCTCTCCTTACCAGAGAACCGTGAGTTAGCATAACTTCTGTATAGTGAATCTAATCATTGTGCATATGGTCATTGTAGCTTCAAGACTCATTCGCAGTTCATTTATTTGATGCCACAGTTATGCCTAAAAATGTAAAAGCAGGTTGCTTTGACATTACAAAGCTCTAGTTTTTTGGGGCTGCCTATTTTGTAGCTCCACACGTAAGTGGTGCAGGATGATGTTGCCTCCCACACTGGGTATCTGACTTTTATGCTACTTGCGCAGTTATTATGCAGTTTCACCATGGACTTACATAAAAGTGTAATGTGTCAATTAGTGTTTACCAAGTATTAGCCATATTTTGGGGAATACCACATGTAGTGAGAGGTTGTTAGCAGCCTCTCACTGACCTGAGGTCAAAAATGTCACCAAGCTAGGTCCATAGAAATAAAAAAAATTAGCAGGGACTCCCGGCAATCCAGCTTTTTTGTCCCAGCAACCTTCACCAGAAAGTCTTGTGATGCAGGCTGCCACCAGCCGTTCCAATTCAAATACTTTTCCTACTGCTCCCCCTGATAAGGAATCAAAGCGAATTAAGACATTCGGTAAATGCCTCTTTTCATTCTCTAGGTTGCCCCAATGTTTTGTTTAACACCTCCAGTGTGTTGGGAGTTATAGTCCGGCCCTTTGGGATTCAGTGACACAAGTCTTCTCTGGTGTGCTGAAAGGCTTTTGTCCTATCCTGTCTTAGGTAATTCAAGATGATTGCGATGCTGCCAAGTTCACAGTTCGCTGTGGCTAGGACTTCACTGACTGTTCATGGACAAGACTGACTCCGCCCTTGAAGGCTTCAAACAGAGTAGGGCCACTTCTTGCTCTATGGGTCTTTCTGCCCTACCTAGCCAACTGCACTATTTCCAACACTCCTTTAGAGGTTTTGCAGAAGCGTCCCTTACACCAGCCTGGCCAGTCCCCTCAAGCAACTCAGCAGTTTCACAGGAGAGACAGAGATAGGCACCAACCGTGTGGCTAAGGTCAGAATGCTGCTCAGACCACTGGACCCCACTTGTCCAACCGTTTTACTGGATCAGTCCCCTGGTGCGAGGCAGAATCCACTGATTTTATTCAGGTTGGCAAGCAATCACATAAGACAGTTGGGTCCCTGAAATTTGTTCAAAAAGGCTAGGTCCTAATCTTCCTTTCTTCCCTGCCGCACATCCACTGTTCACCCAATGACTGACGAATGACCATGTCTCAATTTTGTGGCAGGAAATGCTAGCCCCTTTGGCCAAAGGGACTTTCGAAAAGGTGCCAGTGCCAAGCATTATTATTTTCGCTACTTTCTAGTACCCAAAAAGGATGGAGGTCTTTGGCCTGTTCTACATCTGCACCCTGCCCTGTCAGTGCCTTCCTCCGGATGGAGAAATTCAAACTTCGCACCCTGGCATGTGTCTTGTTTGCCCGCGACCTGTAGACTGGATGGTGGCATTGGACCAGCAGAATGCCTGTTTTCATATTCCTGTCAAGCCAGCCCATCTGCGTTACCTGTGGTTCGTGGTGAGAGATTCATATTTTCACTTTGCTGTGCTCCCCTTTGGTAGCACCATCACTCTTTCATCGGACCCAATCTGGACACGGTTTGCTTTGTGTCTTTACCCTTGGAAAAAGAGTCCAGGATATTTAGGCTATGATCCTGATCTTTCAGCCTCAGACCTGAATTTCAATCCGGTCCTCTCTGAGGCTGCTGGGACTGATGGCCTTCTCCACCCTGCTGATCCAGCATGTCAGGTGGCATATGATGACTCTGCAGTGGGATCTGAAGTTTCAGTGGGCCCACCATCAAGGGGGCACCTCTGTCCACATTCAGATTTAAGAGGAGACTGCAAATGATCTGCAGCTGTGGTTACTGGACTCTGTTTGGGTGAGTGGCAGACCCCTCTCCCGTCCCACCTAGAGCTGAAAGTGGTGACCGAAGCATTGCATCTGGGTTGGGAGAGGTGAAGATCAGAGGCCTCTGGTGGTGTCCTGGCTCCATTGCAACCTGCTGGAGCCGAGGGTCAGCCGCTTTGCATTGAAAGCCTTTCGGCCATCCATCAAGGGAAGGCTGATACAGGTGGTTGAGGACAACACCACTGTCATGTGGTACTGCAACAAACAGGATATGGTGGGGCCTGGAATTGGCTGGACCAACAAGGGATTTTCGTGGTGGTGAATCACCTGGCAGGATCATAGAATGCCATTGCAGACGAACTCAGCCTTCGGCGCTTAATGGATCACAGTTAGCTGTTACACCCAGAGGTGGTGCGAGGTCTCTTCCTCAGATGGGGAAAATCTTGACTCAATCTGTTCGCTAGCACAGAGAATGTGCAATTTCAGCAAATCTGCACACTAGAGTTTTCAAGGCATCTCTCACTCAAAGGCCATCTGCACCTTGAGAAGAAGTCTGGACCTATGTATGCATTTCTGCATATACCACTCCTCCCCTGAATTCTCAAGAAAATCAGGACAGATGTGAGCTCATGTCATCCTAATAGGTACAGACTGGGCAGAGAAAGTATGGTATCCAGCACTCCTGGGTTTGAGTATGTTCCTCCGATCAGGCTGCCACCTGGGCCTTCGCAATCTCCATCTTCATGCATGGTGATTGTGGAGGGACAGCTGAACACCATTGACCTTCCTGTGGAGATGGTTCATGTCATCTTGGCAGCCAGGCATCCATCTACAAAAACTGTATGTCTGTTGTTGGGACAAGTTTGTGGTTTGATGCCGGACAATCCTGATTCATCCCTTCCAAGACAAAATGTCTAATTTCTTTTCATTTGTTTTATCTCTTTCCCAGCCAGGCATTCCCTTGGACCCTCTTACAGTTGCCTGATCATCCCTCATTGTTTAAGTCACCTAACGTGCTTTGATTTTTGAAAGGGCTACAACATATGATTCTCCCCTCTCCTTTTGTGATGCCCCGGTGGAACCTCAATCTCATCCTCACGTTTTTTGATATGAGTGCATTTTGAGCCACTCCACAGCGGTTCCTTACAGATCCTTACCATCAAGACGGATACTAGACCGAAACAAGAATCTACAATGCCGGCATCCACGACAAAGCCCTGGACTGGATTTGCTCCTTTGTCACTGGTCGAACACAGCGAGTCAGACTACCACTGTTCCTCTCATAACCCACAGAGACCAGCTGCGGAGTGCCGCAGTGCTCATCCCTGAGCCCTACCCTCTTCAATGTCTACATGGCCCCACAACACAGCCATCATCTGGGACCACGGACCCATCACTGTCTCCTTTGCCGACGACACACAGCTGATCCTCTCCCTCACCAACGAACCCACACCCACCAGAGACAACTTCCACTACTGGATGAAGGCTGTAGCCACCTGAATGACAGACACCTGCCTCAAAGTGAAAAGTCCTCATCCTGGGAACCACCCCCTCCGCTTGGGATGACTCCTGGGGGCACGTCGCACTAGGAACATTCCCCACACCCATGGACCATGCATGAACCCTTGCCATTTTACTGAACTCCTCACTCACAATGAACCACCAGATCTACACAGTCTCCTCTTTGTGTGTCCACACGCTTCACCTGCTTTGAAAGACCTTCAGATGGATCCCCACCAAATCAAGAAAGATGGTCACCCACTCGCTCATCAGCAGCAGACTTGACTACAGCAATGCACTCTATGCCGCCATCATTCTGAAACTCCTCAGGAAACTACAGGACATTCAAAACGTTGCAGCCAGACTGGTCCTCAACATCCCCCACTGCACTGAACACCTGCGAGAACTCCACTGGCTCCGAGTCAACAAAAGACTCACTTTCAAGCTAATCTCACATGTCTACAAAGCCCTCTACGACGCAGGACCAGCATATCTGAATCACCGCCTTGGATTTCACGTATCCACCAGACACCTATGTTCAACTGGCCCTGGCCACCGTTTCACAGATCTGTAAGACCAGGATGGGAGGAAGATCCTTCTTCTATCTCGCCGCCAAGACCTGGAACACCCTGGAAGCCCCATCGCTGATCCAATTCAGGAAGGATCTCAAGACCTGGCTCTTCGACTGAATCCCAGCACTCAGACTGAACAGCAGCCCCACCCCCTACATCTCCACGAGCCTTGAGACCCTCACAGGTGAGTAGTAGCGCCCTATAAACCATGATTGATTGATTATTGAAGACCCTGTTCCTAGTTGTCAGCACCTTGGCACAGCATGAGTGGCCTTCTGGCTCTTTGTGTTAATCCGCCATACACCACAAGTTAGCAAGATAGCTATGCAGAATTTTTTTCCAAGCATCTCAAACAAAATGAATTCATTGAAAACCAAGACCCTATACAGATCATGACACTTGCAGTTGTAAGCATTTCCACACTTTTCAAATCACTAACTGCTCGTTACATTTTTTTTTTTAATCATTTAGGTTATTTTCTTTTTCTCCCCTCACTGATAATTTTCGGGCATGTATAATGGCCCCCATGTAACACCTGCAGCTCACGTGTAACTCTGTGTTCCTAATGTTTCCCACCAAGTTCTACTGAGTGCCCCTTTCTGAGGGGCTGTTCACATCTGCCCCTCATGTCGGTATCCCTCGCTATAATACAAGCTGACACATCCTCTATTGGCATGTCTGCTGTGGTCTTCTTTGAGAGTTGCATTTCCGCCTCCCAAACATCCTTTAGATGTCCTTCCTTCATGGCTCTTGTTTTCTGCAAGGCCTCCCGAACCTATCCATTAAAAAAAAGATAACACAGAAGTGGAAAAATGAAAACTACAATGATTTATGTTTGTCCATAATTAAAAACTAATTTGTGAGGCCAGTGTTGGACTGAGCAACAAAATGCTCGCTCACATTCACAAATTAGGCTTCAAGACTGAATGTGTCTGTCTCTTTTTAGGTCTCGGCTAGCGTAGGCTGCGTACACGCGCAGTCTCGCTGGCGAGATTTAATGACTCTGAGTAGCGAGAGTAAACCCCACCCCTCTTCTCCATTGGCTGGCCTCCTAAACGGCAGCCAGCCATTGGAGAAGAGGTCTCACTTACGTCATTCTCTCCATCTAAGCCCCGTCCTTTTCGGATTGGGGGGCGTGTTTTTTAGTTTTGTTCTACCCTCTTCTCCATTGGCTGTAATGGTAAACAACAGTCAAAAACACACACGTTGTTTACATTCCAGTCAATGGAGAAGAGGGGTGATAGAAAGAAAGAAAAACACGCCCCCCAGTCTGAAAAGAACGAGGCTTCGATAGAAAGAAATACAACCTAGGCAAAAGCATAATGGCGCACGCTGTGACTACCGGGCCTGGGGCAACAGCTTTGTTGACCGGGTGCGCAGTTAGGCACCCGACCATGACGGGCCGCTAGACTGCCTGAGCCCGCTGGGCACCAGGGGTTGGCCGCGCTCCGCATGGGCTTCTGTTCGCCGTGCGCAGCCGGTGTGAGGGAGATGAGGCTGCCGGAAGAGCGCGGCGCCCCCGGACTCTTAGCGTGTCGTAAAGATAATACCAATATGGTGGTCCAGGAAAGGTGTGCGTCGTGTTTAGTATTTGCAATCTGTATAATGTAAAACAACAATTACATGTTCTTTTTTCGTATGAGGATTCCACTGATTATTCTGGTCTCTGCCCCAGCCGAGCCAGTTGAGTATGACTAATATACCTTCACTATGCATGCAAACCAGGCCAGAGTCTCTGTTCTCCACGGTGCCTCCCTATTTGTTGTCATTTAGATCGTAGGTGGGGTACATGTACTTTATGAGCAATGCTTGAGTTTGTTTGAAACTTTGTGCTTTGCATGCAGTCCCATATGAATTGGGCAATAAGGGCTGCCAGATAGTGTTCGACAGAATTACGGCATCATTTCCTTTCCAACATGGTGCCTTTGTTGTGCCTTTTTCCTGCACGCTTCTAGCATTCTAACAATATGGCAGTCGCTGGTCTCTCTAAACAAGCACCGTCTGACCGGTAGACTTCATCTTTTGGACTCGGGCATGTGACAGTAGTGTTGGTGCAGAGGAAGCTTCCCCTCATCTCTCCACGGTGGGATTTAGACCAGGTGTAATATTTTCAGTAAGTATCTGGAAGTTAGGCACCCGACCATGACGGGGCCGCTAGACTGCCTGAGCCTGCTCGGCACCAGGGGTTGCCCGCGCTCCGCATGGGCTTCTGTTCGCCATGCGCAGCCGGTGTGAGGGAGATGAGGATGCCGGAAGAGCGCGCGCCCCGACCTCTACTTCCTGCACGGGCCAGAACGCTTCACGGTAGACCCCAGCGCGCGAATGCGCTGCCGGCGTGTACCATGTGAGTGATGGCATAGGGGGAGAAGCGCTTGCGCTGCACATCCCCCTGGGCAAGTGTCAGGCGGGGGCTAAAGTAAACACAGCCCCCGCACCCTATGATGTTGTTGTCTTCCTGTAGCTCACGACCCCCCCTCCCTCACAAACGTCCGGCCTCGTGCTCCTTTACAGTGCTGCAGGGTAGGGCTCTCGCGCCTCGTTCTCACAGATCGGGGGGGGGGAGTGCAGAGCCAGAGTGACCGCATGGCCCTTTGTTTTTCTCTTCTTTTGTTACCAGCCCCCCCCTGCCTCTGAGTGGTAGCGCCCCGCCAGCCATTATTATTAGTCCCCACCCAACTCCTGGGTGCCGGACGTGTCGGTACCGTGGAGGCCGCCAGGCCTGTTCTCTGTAAATATCATAGTTTTTAACATTAGCGTGCGGTAAAGATAATACCAATATGGTGGTCCAGGAAAGGTGTACTTCGTGTTTAGTATTTGCAATCTGTACAATGTAAAACAACAATTACATGTTCTTTTTTCGTATGACGATTCCAATGATTATTCTGGTCTCTGCCCCAGCAGAGCCAGTTGAGTATGACTAATATACGTTCACTATGCATGCAAGCCAGGCCAGAGTCTCTGTTCTCCGCGGTGCCTCCCTATTTGTTGTCATTTAGATCGTAGGCGGGGTACATGCACTTTATTAGCAATGCTTGAGTTTGTTTGAAACTTTGTGCTTTGCATGCAGTCCCATATGAATTGGGCAATAAGGGCCTGCCAGATAGTGTTCGACAGAATTACGGGATCATTTCCTTTCCAACATGGTGCCTTTGTCGTGCCTTTTTCCTGCACGTTTCTAGCATTCTAACAATATGGCAGTCGCTGGTCTCTTTAAACAAGCACCGGTAGACTTCAACTTTTGGATTCGGGCATATGACAGTAGTGTTGGTGCAGAGGAAGCTTCCCCTCATCTCTCCACGGTGGGATTTGGACCACGTGTAATATGTTCAGTAAGTATCTGGAAGTTAGGCACCTGACCATGACGGGGCCGCTAGACTGCCTGAGCCCGCTCGGCACCAGGGGTTGGCCGGGCTCCGCTAACTAACTACTACTATTGCCTACAACTCACTCCTACTCTACTCTGTACAAGTATACTCTCTATTAATCAACTAGTCACTCTCTACTAACTAATAATCACTGCTAATACTCTCTACTACTCTCTAATGCTTACCTATTGCCATTGTAAATGACAATACCATATATTTATCGGTTTAAAAAAAAAAATGAAAAAAATGACATTTGCAATGCCTATAGCTCTAACTTTAACTAAGACGAGACCATTGCATTGTAAATGCTTGTTTGCTGAATGCCTACTTGCATGTGTCTCTGGCACAACAGCCGCAGCAGCTGTTCATGGGACTGCTTTCAGTGCACTAACCATTAGTGGACCAGCCCACCTTGGCCATGTAAGAAGCCCGCATTGGCTTACACAGCCAGCCCAGCACACTGGACGTTTTGGGCCAGCTCTTACTGCACTGATGGGCCCATACGACGCCAGAGAGTGGCTACATTCACTTCATGTCTTAGGTAGTGTTCTGCACCAGAAGGGGGAACTTGTCACCAAGTGTGATGTATCAGGAACTCTTTTTGTTCCTGTGCCTGTGGAGACGGTGGACCCGTTAGCCCTGGCTGTGAATAGCGTCTCTGAGACACGGCTGCAGCTGCTCCTCTCCCTCTCTACGTTGCACGCGCTCATGGAAGATTCTAGAGCCGTTTATATTCATCACACGTAGCTATGGTGAGGGTGCACATCTGGACGGCGGCACAGGGGCCTACTGCTGAAAGCAAACATACTCAGAGTTGTGATGGATAACAGCGGTGCCACGCAACGCCCGCCAAATAAGATTTGATTTTTTCCAGTGCAAAATAAAAATGGAAAGAGGACTTGCTAAATGCAATCCATTTAATGCCAAAATCTCTCGAGAACGAAGCCAGTTTTACGCCTCCTGCCGTTCCTATTAGGAATTTGCTGTAGCGACTGCTCCCCAGGTAAATGTCGTCTATAAAACGGAGGCTTCGCTGCCAGTGAATGCGGTTCTAATTAAGTCTTAATGATCTTGGAAACAAATATAGAGCAGATATTCCTTTGTGGGTGGTAACCAAGCCTGCTGCACGAATGGGCACATGCACACGACCCTCCCCATTTCCTAATCTCAGTGGTCTATTTTTGAGAAAAATGCGCCTTGTTTATGGCAAGGAATTACAGTGCTGTAAAAGGTTATTTCAATAGACAGAAGGGAAATCATAATAAAATAATTTAGCAAGAATGAGAGCTAGAGTGTGCTTAATGGAACATGATTGGATTTAATTTCCTTACTATTTCAGTCATTAAAGGTGCATTATCCTTTCAGGGGCCTCATTTAGGCTTTCTGTCAGAGGCTTTGTTGAGACACTTTTCTGTGAGTCATTTCGCAGCTTGGTACATATTCCATTAGGGAGCAGATCTGCAGTTCAATCAGAATTACTAATAGCGCAGCAATTTTTGCTTCAAAGTTTAACTCGTGGCTTTCCAGCTTGTAGCTAAAAATAGGTTATCTGTACCAAAACGGGCTACGAATAGAAAGAATCGTGTCTTAGGAAAAACACAGCAAACTTAAGAAGTCGTTTCACTGCAAAAGTCTTAAAACTAAACAAGTTAGGCAGTATGCAAGTGATGACATGGCACATGAAATCACAGGGCGTGGCATCGCACGTTGCATCACAGGAAGTGGCAGCACAATCTTTGACCTCACAGGAAGTGACATCACAAGAAGTTACATCAGAACTAAAGACCTCACGCATATGTTTAGCAGGTCTATCATGAGTACATTTGAGGACATTCCAGTATTTAACAAATTAAATTTTGTGTCAGAGTTGTGCCAAAAAAGTGGTGCAACCCAGATGCAAAATTTGGTCCTCAATATATAATTTTTAAAAAAACGGACACAAAGAAATTGGCAACAAGGAGAAAAGAGGCAGTAAATCTGTTATGCTTGATTGGTTGCAAAGTCTGCATTCTTCTTGATTTTTTTATGGGGTTAAGACACCTGCTGCATAGATTTGTGTGTGTCCAGTAAACCTCAGGGAATAATAATAATGGAAAGATAACTTTCAATGTTAATTCACTTGCTGGAGAAATCTGTGTTTTGGCTAGTCCCAGTTTTGAATCAAAGTATTATAGGAAGTAAATATGTCTCCTGCAAAGCACATCATGTGACACGCAGATGACCGATTTTTATTTTATACAGATAGGTAAGTGGGTTGCTGCTTTGAACACGGAGATTCTTATATTACTTGAAGTTCATAAATTGTAATCCTTCTAATATAGCACAGTGAGATGAGGACATGTGACTCCTACACCTTGTAACCCTCACGGTCTTATCTAACTCATCGTATACATTGATTTACACACATATGATTTATTGTTAATGTATAATGTGTATGTGTGATGTACAGCACTCCAACACCCTGGATTGGAATGAGTAGGGCTATAAAAGAAATAAAACAAAATAGTGCTATTTAAATTGTTATTTTTTCCGGGGCAGGCCAACACACCTGACTTGTGACATGAGTAGTTAAAAAAAAAAAGCGGAAGAGTGAAATGAGGTCCATACAAGGAACCTTGAGATGCAATATTAGATCTAACTAGAAATGGCTTCAGTTCTCTTTATGAGCTCTCTTTTTTTAATATAATTAGTTAGCCGGGGTACGTGCCAGGTAGTAGAGTGTTGTCACCATGTAAGCAACCTGTTTATTATGGTTAATTATGGCAGCTGGTATTACATGGTACATATTTCCTAGTATACCATAAGCATGTGGGGAATACAATTATGCATGGTTTATCCAGCATATTTATCTGTTGTTATAGTTGTTGCTACTCAAGTCTTAGACCACACAACCACCCTTTGGGTGCCAATTTAAGATGACTGGTTTTTCTCCACTGTTTTTTTAGATGTGGAAAGAGAGATGTTTACATATCTATTGCCAGTCTCCTTCAGATAGTAAAAATAATATACTGTAAGAAGAAAACTCAGATGATGGTAGTTGTGGTTTTTTGGTTATTGGCTAAAGCACTTCAGACTTAGTCTGCAAAATGGAAGTCAAGATCTCTCATCCGTGCAAAGCGGTAGACTCTAACCTGGAAGGTCCCACCGAAGTCAGATAGGTGCTGAGAAAAGTTCAGCTGAAGCTGTTGACTTTGGTAGGAAAAGCTCAGAGCGTGACATTTCAAATGTAGTGCCCAAGACCATCGTATTGCTGTTGGATACTTTCACCAGCTTTACCCAGTCAATCTTTCAATCTTTGGACTTAGTTGCTGAATTGGAGCTTGAATTTCTCCAGCATGACAAGGCATCAGGCTGTGTCTGAAGAGAGCTCCACAGGCGTCCACTGAAACAGATCAACTGCTGTAGAGAATCTCCATGAAAGAATGCTACAGGAGGTCCCTGTGATGCGAGCCGCTCTATCAGGAGTGAATTCATTGAATCAGTGAGGCCTTGCAGGGGAAGGATTCCAAGCAGTGGTCAGTTGGAAGCAATCAAGGCCCACATGTTCGTGGGGGGAGCAGCGTTTTCCTGAGTTGGTCGGGAACCACAGGTGGCGTTAGAATGAGTCGAAAGCAGCCGGGTTCAGTTTGCTTTAGGTACAGGCGCACACTGGTCAGCCGGCGTGAGTCTGGTGATAATTGATTAGACCCCACCTGTGGTTCCCGACCAACACAGGAAAACGCTGCACCCCCCCTCCACGATCATGCTGTTCTTGATTGCTTCAAGCTGACCACCGCTTGGAATCCTTCCCCTGCGAGCCCGCACCGATTTAATTAATTCACTCCTGATAGAGCGGCTCGTCGCTCATCACAGGGAGGCGCCGCGTCCCTCCAGGATTCGTTCCGAGATACCTACCCACACTGTACTGAAATTTTGTAACCTGGTCCTGATGATGGCCTAACATTGCATAAAGGCCAAAACGCCGTCGAACCTCACAGCGTAATTAACGGCACCTTCACTGTGATTGCCCAGAAGAATTTGCACATGAATGTATTAACTGTACAGGCATCATTGTATATATAACCCTGTTTGTGCCTCCTTGCCCGCTGTACATGCCCACTCACGTGTAACTTTCGCAGTTCATCTTTCACTAGGACTTTTGCACGTTATCACAGGTTTCATGACATTTATGGATTCATTTGTTTTTGTGTTGAACATATAATTCACTTACATATATGTGGAAAGCATTTTTCTAAAAAAAAGTCTCGCTCCACTACTTTGCATTTCCCGATGCCATTCCACAGCAATTTATTTTGCTCTTTAACTATTCACTTTTCAAACGATACCCCTCGAGACATTGTTTATGCAGAAGAGCTCCAAGCGTGATAAACCTGGTTCTTCAGCCCAGCGAAGTAGCTCCTGGCTCTGGTGTTTGGTCTCTGTTCTTTGGCGGCTTGAAATCAGAATATATTTAAGACCTAAAACTTTGCAGTGGTGAGCCCCTTTTTCTTCAGCTGTTCACCTGAGGCTCCAGCGCTTCACATGGGCTCTTCGAACTTCAGGGCTTGGTTCAGAAAATGCCTTGTGAAAGGCTCAGTGTAGGTCCTGTTGTGACAGGGCAACTGGTCATCCAGGAAACAGTGGTTCTTCAGCATGTTGTGTCCCTATTGTCACACAGGATGTAACCTCCCTGCCCTTGAAGTCCACTTTGTTGTGTTGGGTACAATAGGGAGCAGAGCAAGTATTTCAAGGCTCCCTTGTGGTTAGAGCAAGCCGGGTCCAGTCCACTTCTCGTCTCCTATAGGTCTAGAAAGTATTCTAAAGACGATTCTTTGGGGTGCCACATTTATGGTTGCAGTAGCCTTTGGATGGGGGAGGCTCTTAGTTCCCCCCTGCCTATTGAGGTATACGTTTCCAGAGCTTATCTTACCCACTTTTTCAGCAGTTCCTGTTTGCTCAACTGTAAACAAGCCCACAGGGTACCTTTTTCCTGAAATCCAAGATGGGGGAAGACTTCTTTCCTTGTGTTGACCCCGAGGTGTAGCCAGTGTATTGAGCAGTGCCTTCAGTGGGTCCACTCCAAATTCATTCTAGGGCAGCTTCCCTCCCACTGTATTTGGAGCCAGCCTGGCTGGTGTGGGTGTGAAGGACAAAAGCTGACATTTCCCCCAGGTTTCAGTTTCCATTTACTTGTGAAAAGGCAGGGCTCACTTTTCAATGAAGTTCTTTGGTACACCCTTAATGTCCTTCCTAGAAACACAGGCTATTGTCTGTTCCGGGAGACTTTTAAATGTCCCATTAAGACAAAGTTCTGCATACCAGCTGTCAATAGGCTAATATTAATTAGCCTACTAGAGGTTCAATCAGGTATAAGGTAACTTTATAAAAGTTACTTCTCCTAAATGTTTATTAAAAATTGAACTTTATTGTTGAATGGAATTTTAAATAAATGTTAAGATATTCTTTGAATTACCTTTTAGCAGTATCTTGGGAGAAGTTGCTGATTACAATCTTTAATGTGTTCTTTGACATTTTCTAGAATCCAGCTACAGCACTACCAATGAAAATAGCTTTTGAGGCTAGTCACTGGAGTAACATGCTAGCTTCAATTTCACACATTTCCACTTTTAAACATAAGGCACCCTATCTTGTTGGTGCAAATACAACAAGGCGATGGATGGAATTAATCTTAACCACTGGCAATCGCTCGGGCCACATCCCAATTCATTGTTTTTCATTCACCATGCCATCTTAGTTTGGACACAACCATATGCAAATCAGTCTTGACTCTGCTCCTCATGAGTAAAGTCCAGCTCGAACTGCCAGTGCCCAGGAACCAAGCTACTGACCCTAAGAAATTACCAGTGGCTGAGATGATTAGTTCAAGCATTCCATCCATCAGTTTTGTATACTATAGTTTGTCGTTCTAAGTGGAATGGGTATGCCCAGACGTGGGTCCTGTGCACACTGTGTCACGGGAACCAAGGTGTATCTAGCTGATGAGCCCATAACAAGAATGAAATCGGTCCTGGGTTGCTTGTGTTCTGGTTCAGGGAGGACCTAACTTGGCAGTTCGGGCTGCACTGTTCAATATTGGAACAGGGTCAAGACTGATTTGCATATAGCTGCTTCCAAACTGAGGTGGGATAGTGTGCAAAATAGTGATGGATTGGGATGCTGCCTGAATAATTATCAGTGGCTGAATTAGTTCAAGTAATCCATCCATCACTTTGGTATACTTTACCCTATCTTGTGGGTAACAGGGCGTACTAGGGGTGACTTATTAATATTTAAAAACAGGGTTTCCTACCTGTCAAAAAGGGTTATTTTTGTAAGGGTTTGACAGCAGATTTTAGTCTTCTACAGTCACCCTACACAGGGTAGACCTCAACCCATGTTTAAAAGGTGCTGCAGTCCACAGGTGTCGTTAGCTTCCAGGCTCTGGGTGCATTTTCTACACCATATACTAGGGACTTATAGGCAAGTTAAGTACGTAATCCTGGGATAAGCTAATTTAACTATTTTTAAGTGTAGAGGCCAGACCCTTTACTCCTGTTTAGCAGAGTTAAATTTCGCAGAGTTCTAAGTTCAGAAAAATAAATACAGAAAAAGGCAAAGAAATCTGAGGTGACTAGGCAGATGGCAGATTTGCTACTACTACCATCATATGACTGCTAATCAATTGATGCCCATTGGTCTGAGTTCAGCGCGTTATAAATTTATTTTCATTTCATTCATTTCAATGAACCATTAAGTTTATAAACTTTTAACAGACAGCAACAATCTTGAAGACTTAAAAGTATGAAAATAAGTCTTCAATCAATCAGATTAGAGTGCAGTGTCGTAAAGTAGGGGAGCATACGGTGGAATAGTGCGGAGTGGTGTAGAGTGTAGTGGCGAAGAGTGCAGTAGTGCATATTAGAGTAGTGTGTGGTAGAGTGCATTGGCAGAGAGTAGAATGGAGTGGTGTAGAATAAAGATGTGTGAAGTGGTGCAGGGAAGAGTGGGGTGAGGCAGTGTAGAGTGGAGTGGCATAGTGTGGAGCAGTGCAAAGTAGAGTGCAGTGAGGTGGAGTGTAGTAATGTTTAGTATGCATGGTATGGTAGCGTACTGCCACTACAGAAGTTTGAAGTTTGAAGTTGAAAGGACCATACATTTGCACTCATATACAGTTTTACTAATAAAAGTATACGGCGCACAAACGATAATGTGTCGAAATGTCATCACCCAATGTATTGATTTGATTGTCAGCACAGTTAATTTACAGACATTTAAATTGTGTTGTGTGCTAGAAAAAAATAACATCTGTACAGCATTCCTCAAGCAGCCACCCAGTAGCCAGCATAATTATCACATAAATCCTGCCACTTTTTTGTTCTGGAGTTTTATATAGCACAAACTTGACCCGAGGGTATCCAAGCAATTTCCATGAGCACCAGTTTTATTACATAAGTACACATAAATGTTTGCTAGGCGCTGGGAGATTAAGTGATTTTCGCAGAATCACAGGATGTTGAGCGTCGTTGCTAAGGCTCGAACGCAGTTCCCCAGATTTGAGGTCGACCGCCCTAGCCATTTGGCTACATCCTCTCCCCTTTGAAGTCCGAGAAAGAAAAATAAACCCCAAGCTCCCTAGAAAGGACAGCCTCTCATTTGACATCGGTCTTTGAATGTACAACAAATGTGACAAGATAAGAACAAGATTTAAAGGCCTGTTTACAGAAAGTGAGTTTGTGGAAGAATACAGTAAACAAGGTTTGGGCAACGGGAGGGATAAACTCGAATTTTACAGCCTAAAGCAAATAAATGAAGAAAATGGGAGTTGCAAACCACAAAGCCAATGAATGGTAAGTAACGGGCAGAATGCATTGCTAGGTCAACTTTCTTTATATCCCCAAGATGGCTTTAGCAAACCAGACAGCTGTGCTGTCTGGTAGGCTGCAGCCTAAGATGGGTGTTTATGGCACATCCAGTAGAGTTTTCATGGCCCTTACTCAGGCGTGCAAAATATATCATAGAGCAGTTCCCTGTGTGTATTAACATGCCGTCTTAACACAAGGGCACGCTGGGCAGTTGGCTGGAGATCCCATGAATATTGGGGCCCCATGCAGACCAGAATTTAAGACTAATTTTCTGTTAAACATTTACATTTCTGGGAGTGGTTGTGTAGTCAGGGCCCAGTGCACTGCTTTACCGGGGGTGGGGGGGGCTTTAAGGCTGTTAAGACGGCGCTGCATATTACGCCATTCAGCATTGTAAAATCATGTCTACTTTCACAGCACAGCAAAGCAGTTTCATGGCACTTCTGAAGAGCTTTGAGATTTCAGTCAGCTCCGTGTGTACATGGGGTAAAGAACTTCCCACGGCTGCCTGAAAAATCTGGTGAACAGAGTAATATTGCTCTAAGAGACAGCTCAGTGTATGGGCACTCTGTGCCATCATGGAGAGCAACACCTCTACTCCGTGTTTAGAATAAACTTTATACTAGTCTGTCTGTATTGCACTAGTGGGCAGTGTGTTATTACAACTAATCATACAGCTCAGCAATTGGCATCATAGAATTACCTGGACTGTAGTGCTCTGTCTCTATGACTTATGAGAATACACTTGATGTTGAATCGTATGCATGAAAACGTACAATTGATGACAGTACCTGTCTTTCACACACTGAAAGCAAATATTAGACCAAAATTAGTGTGTTGCACAGAGCTGTGGTCTTTAATTTCATCCAAGAAAATGCAGAAGTGCTCTCTTTTGCTTTATTGGATCAGAATTTACACAATTTGTGAAGAAAATCCCTTACATTTGTTTTATTTTGACGTGCAATGGCTCTTGCTCATTCACGGCTAACATATTGTGTTCTGTACATAGACCGAGGGGCTTTGGTTCAATCTTTTTCAGCCATAGGTTTTTCTGGAGCTGAGACCATTAGCACTTTGTAGGAGACTTTGTCAATAGCAGCGTGGAACAGCCCACAGGAGTAATAATGTCATCTTCTTTCTTTTGGCTGTTGTATCTATTCTTCGACTTTCATAGGGATGCTGCAGGGGTTTTATACATCTGACAAGTGCACTTTCTCATAATACACTCCATTCCTTATCTCAGCCATACAATATGTAGACAGACATTTTAGTTGTTTTGCTCTACAAAAGCAATGTTTTATTAATGATTGGTTCAAAGTGCAGTTTTGTTTTGGTGATGGTGCACTGCTGCTGTGAAGCAAGTATTTACATCAGAGACTTCGAGCTGCAGATTCCTTACCTTTAAATTTCTCAGGTGTCAGGCTGGATTCAGAAACTTTTGCTTGAGCAATACTCCTTGCGCACGCCGTAAGGTGGTTCTATTAGCCTCCATATGGCGTAGTGAGCGTCGGTTATGACATCATGGTCACCTATATAGGCACCATCCAGGCGCAGGAATGTCCGTTGTTTTCTTAACGTGACAGTTAAATGCCGATCCAGAGAAAAACTGTCGCTTTTTGACAGGCCCTTTTCGACTTTTCTCGACTTCGTCACCTTTATCCATCATGTGTGAGGATGTCTTCGAGGAAGACAGGGTTTAAACTTGCGGTGCCTGTCACCGCATGATGTCGGTAACCGATGCCCCCGTCATCTGTCTCTGGTGTCTCGACTGTTGGGCTATGGCTCTGAAGGCCTTGTGGGAGCGGGCTATAAAGCTCCTTGTGGACCAGCAGTCAATATCATCCAGCCAAGACTCTGTGGAGGTCGGGTTCTCGTTCGAAGAAGAGGAGGTCGCGAGACCGCTCCCAGAGACCTAGGCCTCTTTGTCCTACTCAAGGTCATTGGAACACTTGGGAAAGAGGCACAAGAAGAAAAAGTCCAAGCGGACTTCGTCTTTGCCTTGATGGTCTTTCGTCGACAAACAAGGTAACGAGCACTGACGCTCTAGGCATAGTTGTGCGAAGCCGGTGCCAGGGTCGACTGTGTGCCTCCCTCTCTTTCTGGGACTTGAAGCGACCCCCGCTCAAATTAAAGAATTTTACGAAGAGAAAGCGCAGTGTCAGCAATACTGCGCCCTGGAATTTCCATGGCGGCTATCACTCGGTGACACCTTTTGTCGCAAGTGGAGCTCAGCCCTGCTGTACATCTTTCCATCCATCCCACTACTACCCAGGGTTCTGAAGAAGATCATGTACGACCGGGCCCCATTCGTTCTGGTGGCTCCGGACTAGGTGAGGAGATTCTGGTATCCAGAGCTTCTGAGAATAAGCATCGATCCTCCGATCAGGTTGCCCCTTCTGGAGGATCTTCTGCCGCAGCAGCAGGGGAGGGTTCGCCACCTGAACTTGTCAACTCTGCGCCTCAATGTGTGTCGATTGAGCGGCTGCAGTTGATAGCTTTTGATCTTCCTCCTGAAGTCTGTAAAGTTATTCTGGCGGCTAGGCGGCCCTCCCCTAAGACTGTATACACCTGCTGTTGGCAGAATTCTGTGTTTTACTCTACAGAAAGGTGTATGGTCCCTCTTTCTGCTTCTCTTTCTACTGTCCTTTTATTCATTCTAACCCATGCCCAGCCGGGCTCTGCTCTGGGAATTCTCAAGGGTTACATTTCTGTTCTGTCTGCTTTTTTGTGGCTGCTAAACCAGTCATCTCTCTTCAAGTCTCCAATTGTAAATAGATTTCTTGAAGGGCTGGCTCACTTATTTCTACTTACGCCCTTTTTCATGCCACAGTGGGACCTTAATTTGGTCCTTACCTATCTAATGTGTGTTCCATTTTAGCCTTTGCACAAATGTCCCCTCTGGCTGTTGTCCATTAAAACAGCCTTCTTGGTGGCGATCACATCTGCCCAGAGGGTGAGTGAGTTGCAGGTGTTATCTTGCTCACCTCATGTCCTTTCCGGATAAGGTGATGCTTCGCACCAGAGCATCCTTTTTGCCAAAGGTTTTGACCCCATTCCACCTGGGTCAATCCATCACTTTGCCCGCCTTCTTTTCTTCCCCGCGTCCCTCTAAGGAAGAGGAGCGTCTGCACAGACTGGACCGAAAAAGAGCGTTGTCGTTCTACCTTGACCTCACAAAAGAGTTCCAGGTGGACGACCAACTCTTTGTGGGGTATGTGGGAGCAAAGAAGGGAAGGGCAGTGGAGAAAAAGCCCATCTCTGGCTGGGTTGTTCTCTG
Source organism: Lissotriton helveticus (assembly GCF_964261635.1). NCBI lineage: Eukaryota > Metazoa > Chordata > Amphibia > Caudata > Salamandridae > Lissotriton > Lissotriton helveticus. Next base: position 888,854,626 of record NC_136071.1, on the reverse strand, counting down.
CATCAAAGTCTGTTATGCCTCGGCAAAGAAGCAGCCCCCTGAGGGATTAAGAGCCCATTCCACCAGGGGAAAGGCTGCCACTACGGCCTTGGCTCGGGGTGTCTCAGTCCAAGACATCTATCAGGCGGCGACGTGAGCTTCTATGCGCAAGTTACAAAACATGATGGTCAAGTACGCAGTGACGAACATTTTGCCTGCTCAGTCCTGCAAGATTTCCTAGTTTAGGATGTGAGTCTGCAACCCACCGCTGGGATAGTATGGATCGGGTATATAATTCAAATCTAAGGAATCTGCAGCTAGAAGTCTCTATCAGATGAACAAATGACGACGTCGACGTTAGCGTCGGTTATGACATTGCGGTGCCTATATAGATGTCATAACCGACGCTAACGTCGACGTCGTCACGCGGAGCTAAATGGTGCCACCCGACATCGCGCGCAAGGGCTATTGCTCAGCAAAAGTTTCCAATTATTTTTGGGGGTTATTGGCTGTGCCGTTTTTGCTATTAGAAAAGGTCACTTAAGCCTGCTTAATGAGTTTCTTGTAATAAAGCATTGCTTCTTTAAAAGCCAATTTATTAGGCTCATCATAGTCCCTCCTCCAGAATTTTTTCCAGACGTCTATATTTTAGCCTGGCTTCCAAGAGTTCTTTAGTGAACCATGGAGTAGGCCTTTTATTGCCTCATTAGGCACTAGTGGCGTAGGCTGAGAGGTTGCCTTATCCATGCAGCTCTTAAAATCCCGGAGAACAACATTGGGTTGTCGCTTGGTGTTTGTTTAGTTGAGTTTAGTGTCTCTTGAAGTCCATGCTTATCCACTTTTCCCCATTTTTTAATCAGGACTTTGTGAGGAAGAAGTTGCCTTCTATTCCCCCCTGTAGCAGGGATTCTGCTCATACACAGAACTGTGCATAGAGACTTGTAACCTCAGTGAATTAGGGTGTACAAAAACTCACCTTAGTAGCCAAAATCCCCTACCAGACTAGCAATCAGTGTCTTATTGGTTCGTCCATAACCCCAGTGATTAGACAACCCAGAACATGGAACTTAGAATACCTCAGGCAATGTGGAACACATGAACACTCTTTCGTTATACTCTCATACTAGTCCAAAACAGGGAGTAAATGGAGACACGAGCAAGTTTGAAATATTTATTTCTAATGCCGTCTTCTCATGCGCAGTATTTTAGCTAATACAAGCAAACATATTATAAACAACAAGATTATCAGCATAGTTACTATATCATAAAATACAAAGGGAGAAAGCATATTACAATGCTAAATGGAAACAGGTTAGAATACACCTATATCTCACCCTCCCTTGCTAGTAGGTTATTTTATATCTACAGAAGGTCTCTTGGGATTACAAGGGCGACCTCATACCTCTGGTCCTAGCAGAAATGGATCACATCAGTTTCTGTAACAGCTCTCTGCATGCAAATGTTCTTCCAAGTGTGTGTGTTCATGCCTACGCAGTACATTATTAAACGTGCCAAACTCAGAGGTGGCCACAGCTGCATATATGTTATGTCTAGAACGTGCGCTGATCAGTCCGAACAACAACCACTGTGTTGAAATAACCTTGAAGGCCTTGGCACTCACTGTTCAGATAAAGCTTACCAAGCAAGGCTGCTAATATAGAAAAACATATTATTCTTGTGTGTAGCAGAACACTCTGCTAAACTCTAAACATTTATAATAATGTGTGCCGTGTGCAAAGGCAGCAGAAAGGAAAAATGTTTTTTAAACTTCTAATAAGCTCATGCCAACTTAACACAGTGTAAAAGCAAGGCTCATCCCCATGACACCCTCCCTTGATCCGAGCACGGATAAGAAAAAGGGGGCAATTTCGGAAACCAGAGTTCAAGAACGATAGTCAGAGCCAAGTTCAAATTGCCACAGTGAAAAAATGGGAAGAAAGTCCACAAATTGTCAATTTTAGCAACTGAAATACGGAAGCCAATAGGGCTGGGTGGAAAAAAGTGAAATCAAAAATAAAAAATTTCAAAAAAAATATCCGATGTCCAACATGTGACATCGGTCATGTGAGAGAGAGAGAGAAGTGATAACACATCTCACTCCAACAATGTATATGCAAAATATGCAGCAACAGCCTCCAATAGGAAGTCACTGTCATCATCTGAAAACAGTTCAGCCATCCAATTCAGTAAAGGGAAAGAACATACATGTTCTTCAATTACCGGAGCCTCTAGCACCATCAGAGGACAACTCGGTGTTTCTTCAATGAAGCTGCGTGCCAAGAAACGTCCCAGTACTCCATGCATCGCTGCAAATGCCATAATCCCTCCACCAAAACAAAGCAATTCATGAGCAACTAAGGGGCTCATAAGCTTATCATAATCTGCAATTGGAGACACCGTATTGCAGAGACACAAATCCAGGGCCCAGTCTAAATCGCAACACAGGCAATGAAAGACAGGCTGGACACATGTGAAAAAGGAAAATCGAAACGATAATCCATAAGCCGCACTCAAAGTAGCAAGAGGCAGCGCTCCATAATATTCAAGCATTCGGTTGCAGAGCAGCAACAGTCGTGACCGATGTTCTCGCAACACAGGACGTGCATCCATTTTGAAAGGAACAAAACAACAGAAGTACGCCTGCGGCCAGAACTAGCATTAAGGGAAATCTACCAAACAGGCTGGAAAAGATCGAATGAAAGAATGCCAGGAACACACCAAATATAGTTTGAAAGAAGTCACAAAGCCACTGCTAACAACTTTAAAAATGTGAGCCAGCCCTGTGGTGGAGGATGCATTAAAGATAGTGTGAATTAGTTCACCGAAATGCAAGGGCAAATCCGTATTTAATAAAGCATGTACTTCTGTGCGGGTGTTTGCCACGTGAAGGACAAATGTTTCACGAGCAGATGTGAGGGCGACTTCTTTCTGGGACAATAGAGCTCTTATACGACTCATCTTGTTGAACTCTGCTTTCAAGGTCGGAATTGTCGACCAGATGGAAACATCAAGCTTCCCATGCGGAGGAGGAAACATTAAATTTTTACAACAAACTACACGCTCACTGACCGTAACCATGTAAGGAATTCCGGATACCATCCCACAACAATCTTCATTATTTAAAAGTAAATAACTCCCATTTGCCAGTAATGTGAATGTGGGTATGATAGCAGGTGCTGGTGTACCTTTCAAAATACAGGCTAAATTAGATTTGTTCTGGTTACAAGAGCCATGTAATTGGATATTCCTACACATTAATGAGTGAACTGGCGTTGTAGTGCAATCTTCACCATTCAAGTAAACCTCTTTTCCCCTCCCTGAGGCACCTATAGGTAAACGGTTGTGACCAAGCTTCATGAAGATAAACGGTGCCCAGAGGTTCATATCTGCCTATTGCGTAGTACTTCATACAGGCCTTGAACTTGAAAAGGGGAAAAGGTAAAGCTATCAATCCGTGGATAAGCCACGTTGCAGAATTTGTTTCGGCTACAGAAAAAGGTAACAGTTCTAACCTTTCAATGTGAAACATAGAAAATGTTGCTTCTTTCATAAAACGTTGCTTGTCAGTCAAATTAAACGGGAAAAATAATGATGAAGTATTCATGAAGTGCCATGGCACTTTTCCAGATTTCAAGGTCTGCAAGGTCCAGGCAAACTGCATAACAAAACGCAATTGATTTTGACCATAGTACAAAACAGACACACCTTCTTGCACAATATCAACAACAGATGAAACAATATTATTCAATGTGTAAATGCGGGAAGATAGCATGTTAATGCTGTTATCTACAACTGCTCGCACTTTTTCTAAATTTGCTTGATCTATAGCTCTAATGCGTGAAGCCACCTCAATGTGGGACAGTTTCCAAACCTTGTTGTAAATAGCATATATCCATCTTTTAGATCTGCCGGAAGCCGGGCTCTTCACAAAATCATTCAGATCAACATCGTCAGTCAATTTAGATAAATGCACCTTAACTGACGCCAAAGTGGAATGTTTGAGCCAACTTTGACATAATTTCCCTACAGAATAGGTAGTCACAGAATGGCTACTTTCAAAACGGGGATCCACCCTGACCTGTGTGTAGCCTGAAGCTAAACCTAGAAAACGATGCTGGCAAGAATCTGCTCTTTTGTGCCACAGCAACCAACCCTTAGGATCCAAACTGGATATGTTAAAGGTAGAATTCAGTAACAGAGTCTGTAAATCTCTGATCGAAAAATTGGTATTATTATTTCAACCGGAATATTCTTCTAATTCAGGAAAAGAAGGAACATTTAATTATTTAGTAGTAGCCAATCCAAAGCAAGTCGTTTGTGAAATTATAGAGTTCAAAAACAACATATAGTTCGGGATGAGGCATGCACGATGCAAAGCCTCTGTGCCTTGCACTTGCCAATCTTTAGAACCCCAACAGATTTAAGATCAATAGTATCTTTCCACAGCTCGTAGCCCCCAACAGCCAATTGGTCTAAAAAGGACTTTGAATGCAATCATTTTGTGTGGGTAAGTCTAACTTTGGTAGTGGATTTTTCGGTCATTTTAAAATAAAATGCATTGGGATGTGACTGATTAAAATCAGTAAAATAAGTGAACTTCTTTAAAAGTGATGTGGAATAGCCTTGTACAGGAGAGGGACAATGATCCCATTGTGTATGATTAACCAAATTCCTCCTGGTGTTAGCCTTATGTAAGTAGTGATTGCCAAAGTGTTGATAACAAAACAAATTACCATAATTTGCGGAATCCAGATATAAATCTTCAGCATCAAAGGCAGCATAATATTTCAAATCAGAAAACAAAGCTTCTACGGCCTGAACATCCCAATCATCAGAACGTATATTTTGTTTAATCACATCCCCCATAGAAACCCTTAGGACATTTGGGAGATCAATAACCTCTGTGGGTCCGTGAATTTGAAATCTAATAGCATCCCACACAATCCCATCTAAGACGGGCCAAGCAGTTATGTTAACAAAATCCAGGTCCCTCTTCAATCTGTGTGCTGAGGAATGGGGAGCCGATGTTCCATTAATATGTCGAATGCATGTTCTCTCTTCAACATAGTGTCCGTTACAAGGCGGAAAAAATACACCACAAATCCAATAGACATGAATAGGTAAATCGAAAAAAAGCACCAACCAAATGTAGCTCCAAGGAGGAATCAAAAAATCTTTTTTAAACCATGATACAAAAATTTAGATTTTGGAAGGGGTCTCCGATGTGTGAGAGTCTGTGTCAAATGAAAATCTGGACTCAGTAGCCAAACAGGTTTGCAAATCAGGCATCGATAAGTCAGTGGGGTAAGTATATTCAGTCTCATCAAGGTGAGCATCAGATTGAGAACGTAACAAAGGACTTGAAACTGCAGGCATCTAGAATGCAAAGTCAGGCCTGGGGGTAGGAGCCGGGGCCAAAACAGAATTTCTCAAAATCGATGAACATGAGACCGCAGGAGTCATACTAAGAAGAATCAGCCACTCTGTGTAGTTTGACATTGTCAATGGAGATATACCTTTGTTCTTTACGACCTGGAAGAGGTGGTAAAATGACTGTTCTTGTGCCCTTCACGCCAAGCACTGGAACTGGAGCTCAATATGAGGGACCAAATTCTTTCTTGTTTTCGATCTTCTCTCAAACCAGTTCTCCAACTTGGGGTAGCCAGCCAACTACCGGAATCTGCAACGCAGCATCAGATGTGGAGGGCAAGTGTTGCTTTGTAAGACTGTCTCTTGTAGATAATGTAAAACATGACAATGTTCATCTACGTCAAAGGGGGCAGCAACCGCCGCCTGGCCTAGACTGTGAAGGTCCGGGACGAACATTTTGATACCAAAGAGCATTTCGTATGGGGTCCGCCCACCCAGAGACCTTCTAGGGAGATTATTAAGTGCACGTTGCACGCTATATAGGTGGGCCAGCCAGTTCCTGCCAGTGTCTATAACTCTAGCTGTCAAAGACTGCTTTAAATCTCGGTTCATAACGTTCCACAACACTATTACCCTCAGGTCTGTATGGAGACGAAAACTTGACTTGGACCCACAACAAAGTCATGGCATCCTTATACGTCTTAGAGGCGAAAGCAGGACCCTGATCCGAATGGAAGGTGCCACAGGAAAAAATCCCTACGAAGACACGCAAGTCTCTTAGGACAGTTCGTGAATCAGCGCTGCGGTGTGGCCACACTCACACAAAGCGTGCGCAAGAATCAACTGCAACTAAGATGTACTTATACGCAGTATCAGAGGAAAAAGGACCACAGTGATCTAAATAAACACAACCAAGTGGTGTATTAGAAATGTACAACTGTGTCTGGGGTGGACGCGTAGCAGTTGAAGGCTTAATCTGCTGGCAAATGTCACATTGAAGGACATAATCACGCCTCTGTTTGTACAGTCCCCGCCACCAGAAACGTTGTTGTAACTGAGATACAGTAGCCGAAACGCCTGAATGTGCAGACGCAACACCCTCATGAGCAGCTATAATCAGTGTGGACCTGCGGTCCGCATAGGGAATCAGTCTTTCACCAATGTCCGGTATTTTCACATAAGGAACTTTATCAGGACTTAAGTGATATGAATACTTTGAAGGGAAACCCTTAGGATATTTACTTCCCTTCTCAGTAGCGGCTACAGCGGCCAAGATATCATCATCAATCTTACTTTTGGAACGTGTAACTGCTGCAACCAAATATGTATATCCTGCTGTTTTGCAGCCTCATCGGCCAAATTATTGCCAACAGCGTGAACTCCCACGCGCTGATGACCGAGAGTGTGAATTACATACACGAGTGGCAACTGCTCTTTAAGCTCAGCCACTCGAACCCAGATCATTTTATGTTTTATCGTGCTACCCTTGGAATCACGAAAATCATTCTGAACCCAAAAGAACAGGTTTTCATTGTAAGACTGGACACAGTAATAAGAATCACTAACTATAAGAGACACCAGGATCAGCGTACTCCAATGCAAGCATCAGAGTACGGAGCTCTGCCAATTGTGCGGTACAGTCCCCTAACGTCTGTGTATGCATGACATCGGACTTGAATTCATCATTCACCATGGTACCTACTACAATGGCACAAGCTGAGACGTATGCGTGTTTAGACCCATGCGCAACTTGCGCTGAACCATCAGTGTAAATGATACAATGGAAATCCTCCAAAGGCCGCATAGTCAATGGTGCAAGATGAAGAAACTCATACTGCAAAAACTCTTGTGACTGAAATGAGGCATCAAAAACAAACGTGACATCCGGAGATGTCAATGGTGCTGCCCATTGTATCCACCGTGGGTGCAAAGCTTTAGAATTTGGTACACTGGCTTTCGTCATTGCCTCTAGGGCAGGATATGGGGTTGCAACCAACATGCGTTTTCCCTGCGACAGTGCACGCTCCCTAAGAATCGCCATTTGCACTGCTGTCAAAAATTTCTCCACAGTGGAAAACCGCGTTTCAGCCGAAGTGTACAAGTGTGACTATTAAGCGATAGGTACTGTCACCTTTGTTAAAAGTAAGGTAAGTGAAACCCACCACCCCAGGGATGATTCTTATCACCAGGTTGGTGTGGTAATCACGAGTCAGTAAGAATTTAGATTCTAGAAGATCAGCCTGCAAAGATTGCAAAATGGCTGAATATTCAGGCAGCCAGCATGTTTTGGTAAAAGTAGGTTGTATCAAAGCATACAAAGGCTTGATATGCTGGGCATATTCGGGAATATAGGTATGCCCGAAATTCAAAAATCCCAGCAAGGACTGTAATTTTTTCAGTGTTGTAGGAGCACGCAGCTGTACGCATTTCTCCAAGAAGTGAGGAGCCAGCCCTCAACCTTTATTGTTGAGCTCATAGCCCAGGAAGTCCGTAAAGTTACAAATTATGCGGTTAACTCGAGACAGATGCGCCCAAATTTCGTCATCTGTGAGATAAATGTCATCCACATACGAACACGCATCTGGGTCTACTCTCTACAAGAGAGAGACAATGCGGGCAGAAAACACACCCGGGCTATTCTTATAGCCCATGGCCAGGCGTTTAAATTGGCGCTGTTTGCCGCCACTGGTAAAACTGGTCCATTGGGAACTCAGACCAGACAGATTGTGGGCAAAAAAAACGCTGGATATGTCAAGTGTGGTTTTAAACCTTTTTCGCACAAGACCATCCAGTAAAGCAGAGCCGTGGGTATTTTGTACTGCACAAGTATGGCAATGCGAGTTTAAATGCCGATAATCCAATTCCAAACGGTACGAACCGTCTGGCTTGGTCACAGTAAAAAGTGTGTTATTCATTGGTGACACGCAAGTTTCAATCACTCCTTGATATTCCAAGTGTTCAAGGATCTCCGCAACGGAAGCCTTAGCTTCACACCGGAGGGGATATTGAGGTTGAGGTTGTGGCATAGACCGTAAGGGAATCTTGTGGTGTGGGGAAAATGTATCCCAACCACACTGCGTATGGTACAGAGCCGGCGCAAGAGCCTTAGCCCACTCTTCTGTAAAATTCAGTGCATGCTCCTTGGACACTGTTTGCGCGAATCTAGGGAGGATTACCTCCTCCCCTCTCGGAGCCGCGAGAACAAAAGGTGGGGGCCAGTCAGCCTCCGCTAACAAAATGTCATAGGAAGTTGTAAGATTTTCCCAAAATACCCTTTTTATGGTACGTTGTATGTCACCTTCAATTAAAAGGACAATTTCATAAAGCCTTTCAGGAGGAGCTACTCTAGTATCAGCTGTCTCTACAACAACATATTGGTCAGTCGCTGTCACCTTCAGTAGTGGACGCAGGGCCTCTCGCACTATGGTAATCTCCACCGCGCTGTCCAACAATGTCAGCGCCCATGTCTGATTCCGAAGCTGCGTTCTCGCTATCTGTGGCATAGCTCACTGTTAAAGCGGCAACTTTCTTTTTCTGAAACTGGGGTCTTTTCTGTGAAGAATCGTCCTGCTTGCCTTTGCCGTCTTTCGGGCGGGGCTGGGTGCGACTCTGCTGGCCACCCCGACCTCTGCCGCCGCCTCCACCACCGGACGATGAGGCCGATGTGTCCTGTGAAGAACGAGGAGAGCGTTGATCAGGAACCTGAAGTTGATCAGGCGACTTAATCATAATGCGGTCGCGCAACTCATAAATGCGCTCAGTAGACACAGGCACTGGTGATGGGGGACTGGACTCCTGTTTCTGTTGCTGTTTCCCCTGTTTTTTAATTTCTGTTCAAATTTTTCTTTGGAGCTGTGGTTTGAACGTCTGTTTCAGACTTCGCACCCTGAGTTTGTTTTTTATCTTTAGCAGAAAAGGGGTTGACACCTAAACTATTGCGGCCAATGGTTTTATAAGCCGCCGTAATAATTCTCGTAACTGTCGGGGTTTTTCGGCATCGGGGACATCGCGTAAGGCATTAGCCACTTGAAAGTTCACCGCATCTCCCTTTATATTAGAAAGGACTAGATCGGAAACTACATCAAACGTGCCAACGAGTCTCATTCCCAATTCAACTGCAGCCTCAGGTCCGTGTTCGTTCTGAACACGTTTAATGACCGTTGGAAGGACAGCCATTGGCGGAGTGCCGAACCATCTAGTGTACACTGCCGCAAAAATCCTACCCCATGACTCACAGTCACCGGCTTCTGGTACCAAGTCCTTGGGTAAACTAATTGTAAGAATCCTGTGTTTTTCTACGGGAGTCGAATTAGGAAACACTGCTTCCAGCTGGTCAAACTTCTCGGAAAGCCAAAAAGGCATATCATCCTTATCTAGGGGACGCTTGCCCATTACCGCATTGACCATCACGGGACTAAGCTTCATTCCGCTCGGTCCAGCTGGAAGGGCCGCAACACCAGGGGCCCCGCCCTGGAAATTGCGGGTAATATATTGAACTAAGGCCCGAATAACACTAATAGAAGAGTCATATAGGGTCCGTAACTCAGCAACGGGGACTTGCCCCGCACGAGGATGCGGGGTGAATCCAGACAAAACCAGCCAAGAAGCGCCTGGAATGGACAAAGGACCCAATCTAATCGCTGTTACACTGTGGGGAAGGGTACCATCAAACCAAACACGGTGCTGCCATGCAGAATACGGAATCTCGTGTGTCCTATAAGGGACGTATTCCCCGGGCATGGCTGTGTAAGTGTGAAAAACCTGCGTAGCCGCATCAACTGCAGGAAACATCACCCAAGAGTAGAAAATCTCAAACGGGTAAGCAATCTCAGCACTCACTACCAAAATCACTGCCATGCCCTCCAAACCAACATTATAAGCTTGCAAATGATTGCGAACCACAATGCAACTATGTTGCGGTATAACAATGTTAGCCATAGTGACACAAAGAACAAAATGTACAATGTAAAACAAAGTAGCACAACTGGGTAGTAATTCAAAAGGAAACCGTTTTAATAGATTCAAGCTTGAAAAGACCTATGTAACTATAGGTAGGTTTGTCCAACACCACTGTTATCCGGAAACAATAGTGAAGGGGCTAAGGACTGGATGAAGTTCTACTCAAGCGTCATGAAATAAGACCACCAGCGTTGGGCGCCATGTAGCAGGGATTCTGCTCATACACAGAACTGTGCATAGAGACTTGGAACCTCAGTGAATTAGGGTGTACCAAAACTCACCTTAGTAGCCAAAATCCCCTACCAGACTAGCAATCAGTGCTTCATTGGTTCTTCTATAACCCAATCATTAGACAACCCAGAACATGGAACTTAGAATACCTCAGGCAATGTGGAACACATGAACACTCTTTCGTTATACTCTCATACTAGTCCAAAACAGGGAGTAAATGGAGACACGAGCATGTTTGAAATATTTATTTCTAATGCCGTGTTCTCATGCGCAGTATCTTAGCTAATACAAGAAAACATATTATAAGCAACAAGATTATCAGCATAGTTATTATTCCATAAAATACAAAGGGAGAAAGCATATTACAATGCTAAATGGAAACGAGTTAGAATACACCTATATCTCATCCTTCCTTGCTAGTAGGTTATTTTATATCTACAGAAGGTCTCTTGGGATTACAAGGGCAGCTCCATACCTCTGGTCCTAGCAGAAATGGATCACATCAGTTTCTGTAACAGCTCTCTGCATGCAAATGTTCTTCCAAGTGTGTGTGTGTTCATGCCTACGCAGTGCATTATTAAACGTGCCAAACTCAGAGGTGGCCACAGCTGCATATATGTTATGTCTAGAACGTGCGCTGATCAGTCCGAACACAACCACTGTGTTGAAATAACCTTGAAGGCCTCCGCACTCACTGTTCGGACAAAGCTTACCAAGCAAGGCTGCTAATATAGAAAAACATATTATTCTCGTGTGTAGCAGAACAATCTGCTAAACTCTAAACATTTATAATAATGTGTGCCGTGTGTAAAGGCAGCAGAAAGGAAAAATGTCTTTTAAACTTCTAATAAGCTCATGCCAACTTAACACAGTGTAAAAGCAAGGCTCATCCCCATGACACCCCCTTGCACATTTAGTAACAGATAAATCATATAGTCATTCAAATAATTCTTTATTTCGACAAAAGTCATAAAAGACAACATTCTAAAAACACATAAAAACACAACATTTCTTATAGGTTACATCCCTAATCCACAGTGTCCGGGTTGATTCCAATGTTTGTAATTCAATTGATGATATGTACAGGTCGTTCCATTCACATTAATTAAACATAAATATTTCCGCTTTAAAACACATTAGAAGAGTCTACATTAAAAGAATATAAAAATATATATATATATATGTATGCTCTTGCTATAAAATTAATTCATAGTTTAGAATCGAAATTTAAAACCAGATTAAACCATAACAATCTTCTGTAGTTTCAAGTTTTTCCCTTCGTATTGCCCACATCCATTTTAAGAATTTGGCTACTGCAATTACCATGCTATCAGAGCAGTCTGTTTTTAGTATCCTTAAAGCTTCAGTACCACTCATGATGCCTTTCTGTATGCATATTGGTCTGATCCATTTAAGCCGCGGAAGTTTATATTCTGGACATATAAAAAGAGCGTGGGCTAAACTTTCTGGTTGGGTAGTGCAGAAGGGGCATAAATGGTCATTATTTGTTGACCATTTGCTAGTAAACGTATTTATAGGAAGGGTTCCCACCCTGTACTGGTGGAAACGTTTCCTGTCTTCAGGGATGGTGATAATATCCCAATAGTGTTCATATGCCGGTGCATGTTTTTGCTCCAGAAAAGCTCTTGTGAGTGAGGGGGCAGTATGTTTCTGAAATTCTTTTTGGGATACCATGGCCCAGTAGAGCTCTTTTAACTTTTTTCGGGAGGGAAAAATATTTCCAGTTGGATTGTCCCATAAATCTCCCAAGCCCAAGGTTTTATAGAGCAGCCTGACCTCTCTAAACCAGGGTATTTTGCTCCCCATATCCAAGTTTTTAATTTCTAATAGGGCTTGAGCATAATGGGTGAGCTCAGGTGTGACCCAAAGCCTTCGCCAATAGGCGAGCGGTCTGAACCTCGCCACATCCTGAATTCGCTGACAGCCCAGGTCCAAATACAGGGGTATCAGTGGGGTAGATGTTGGAAGCCTCATCAGACACCTTATAAATTTATTTTGAGCGTTAGTTAATACAGAAATGTCAGAGGATCCCCACAATACTGCCCCATATAACATTGATGCCCGAATTTTCGTGTCATATATTTTGAGAGCTGGTGCTATCGGTTGTGTGGCTGAGGAACGTAGTTCTCTCAGAAGAACTCCTGCCAACTGTGCATGTTTAGTAGAAAGAAATGTCAGATGTGGTTTCCACTCCATTCTAGACCCCAGGGTGATTCCCAGGTAGCTAAAACAGTGAGTTTGTTCCAGGAGCTCTCCATTCATAAAGACTGTGCCTCTCACCTTCTTGTGTCTATGCATTACCATAAATTTTGTTTTTGACACATTAATAATTAGCCCATAATCTTTACAGAAGGCCTCGAAACACTCAATTGCTTTTTGTAGCCCTTCTTGCTTCTTGGAGACTATAAGGGTGTCGTCTGCAAACATTAGCAGTGGTATAGGGACGCCATTTAATCTCGATGCATCAGTGTGTACATCCCTATAATATTCAATAACTTTATTTATGTACAGTGTAAACAATGTTGGAGCCATGACGCACCCTTGTCTTACTCCTCTTTCAGTGGGGAATTTGTCGGTAACCTCACCCTGATTTCCCCACCTCACCTGTGCAAAATTACTGTCATGAAATTTAATCAGAAAGGCAATAAGTTCTATCGGCATACCTTGCTCCTGTAGCGCTCTCCACAGCCTAGTGCGAGGCACAAGATCGAAAGTCGATTTCAAACCAACGAACGCTGCGTACAGAGTGCCACCCCCAAGAACTACCCACTTCCAATAAATAGTAGCAAATCTAAAAACCTGATCCATGGTACTTGTAAATGGACGAAAACCGGCTTGTAATGGTGACATAACCCCTGAGTCGCCTATCCAACTCTGAATCCTATGGAGAACAAGTCTGGCCACAACCTTTTGAATACATGCTATCAGGCTAATTGGCCTATAATTTGCGGGGTCCGCCCGGTCACCTTTTTTAAAAATAGGAATTATTTCAGCTCCCTTCCAAATATCTGGAATGGGGGAGCCCTTGGAGATAGTATTGGCAAGTAGCTGTATGTATGGTATCTATACCTCTTTACTGTGCAAGAATAAATCTGCTGGTATCATATCCGGCCCCGGGGCTCTTCCTCTAGGAATTGTATTTAGGGCATTGTCAATCTCTTTCCCACTAAATTCCAGAGGAATACTACTTACAATGTTGGTAGATAAGTTCCACTCTTCACCCCTTGTCTGATCAGGGTGCGCAAACTGAGCTTTAAAATGCGACACCCACAGTTGAGGAGGGACAGAGTTCATTGGATGGGCCCTATGACATCCCTTGCCCCATTTGACTAGATTCCAGAAGCCTACCATGGTCCTTGACTTGCTGGCTTCGTATAGCTCTTCCCAATGGATGTTATCCCAGGACTTTTTAGCTTCCTGCTGGATTACTTTGTACTTTTGTCTAGCCTCTAGTATTAGGTCCCTGTTTTTTGAACGTACTGCTACTGCTAGTGATTTGTATGCGACTCTACAACTTTTACCATACCAGGATTCTGCCTGTTTTCTGTCCTTGCGACGTGGACCAGTTGTCTCTTTTAAAAAGTATTTACTAAGATTTAAAAATAATGTTGTGTGAATTGGAACCACCTTGGACATAAGATCATCGTCATTACTACATCCCTGGAGCTCTGTGGTTGCATTCAATACTAGTGTGTCCATTTCACTGATACAATGATGTTTCTGAAGACAGTCAGCCCATTTTAGTCTTCTAGTGTCATTTGTAGGGATAATATCATTAGTAGTGACACTAGCGTCAGCTTCATTTCCCTTAAATAGTTGTAACTCTAAGCTGAGAGGGTTATGATCACTTTCGATTCTTTCGACAATGGTCATGTCTCTGATGGCGGTCCAGAATTCCAAATTAACTAGAATATAATCTATCCTGCTAGTACTCACGCCGTTATCGAAAGTAGGTCTTCCTTCCTTATCCGCTATTGTCCTGCCATTGACTGCTCTAAGTCCTTGTTCAAGACATAGTGTCTTGAGCTGTAGAGCAGCCTGAGTCCACCTTTTTATGGGGGGTATAGTTAGTTGTGGGATCAACCAGCTACGATCTTCTACCTCAGTAAGATCAATGTCAAACTGATCCAAGGGCTCAAAGGAGCAATTAAAATCGCCTGAGACAAAAAAGTTTACCTTGCCATTGTATGCTTCCAGAAGATAACCCAAGTGACTAACTATTTCTGATGGTTTACCTCCAGGCACTCCCCTTGCATAGACATTAAAAATAACTAGATCTCCAAAAACTGGGGACTGTATTTTTACCATAAGAATGTCATTTGAGTTGGAGTTTAGTTGTTGGGTGGTATACCTATCATCCTGCTTAACCCAGGTGGTCAGGCCCCCCATTGGCCTGCCTCTGTTGGTACGGGTTGCTGGTATGAAAAAGTTTAAATAGCCCTGCCGATGCTGGGGTACCGTCAACCATGTTTCCTGTAATGTTATTATGGTATAGATATCAATAAAATGTAGCCAATCCTGGGATACCATTTTAGTCCTTAGGCCAGCTATGTTCCAGGACACCAATAGTTGACCGGGCTGGTTGGCACAAGTGTTGTCTATTACAGGGGCATGCCGTTTTTGATCCTGCCTCCCTGGCAAAATAGTTCTGGAAGTATCCTTAATCACACTACTCGTTTCGGTGATGCTTAGTCCATCTACTGGGGTCTTAGCCAAACCATAATCCCTCCCATTTCCAGCTTGGACCACTGGACAGTGATCAATAATTCCATTCCCTGGAGCCCTCCTACTATCTTTCTGTGGGTATAGATCAGTCCTATCAAATTTACCCTCACTTGCCTCTTCCCAATCAATATCTCGTGGGCTCGTCGACTGTGGACTAACTCCGTGGTATGTCAGTCCACCCCTTCAAGACCAGACAACTGTGTGAAGCGGTTGAATGTAGGGATGTTAAAGCCAAAGGCCCCTGCCTCCCTTTGAACATAATTCCTTGCCGCTCGAGTGTTAGATATCTGATACTGGGGGTAAAAATATGTTAAATCCTTAGTGGATATTCCCCCCCCTCCAGGTTCCAAGTACCAGTCTCTAATATACGCTGTTGCTTTGCGATCCATAAGGTTTACCACTACAACGTCCCCTGGTATATCCTTTGTCCTCTGACCAACCCATCCCAATCTTCTCACATTTAGAATCTCTGCATTTATGTTGGGTGGGAGCGGCCTGTTATTTGAGAGCCAGCGCACCACCTTGTTTTTAAGTTCGGTACCCTTCTTTCCTGCCTACTGCGTGTTGGGGGACCCCAGTAAGGACTATGACATAAGACGCTGATTCTGGTGGCAGATCTATTCTTTGGAAAGAGCCATGATCATCCCTATCTTGGTATCTAGCACTTTTCCCGTTTGAAACTGCTGATTTGACGTCATGTGTTTCTATTGGACCTGCTACCCTCCCATCCTCACCACCCTTGTGGCTTCTGTTTTTCTCAGGGGGAAGGGGATCAGTTACCAATATCTGAGACGTATTACTAATGCTAGTAATTTGTTTAGCCTTTGAACCTTTCGATGTTATTGTCTGAGAAGTACCTTTCTCTATGGGTGTAGCTAGTTCAATTAAGGCATTGGTATTGGTTGTAATGGCCTCCTCTATTACCCCCAGCTGTTCATTCATTTGCTTTACCCGCTCCACTAGAGGTAAAATAAGAGATTTAATTAATTGCTTAATGTCCTCCAATAAATGTGAGTAAACATCCTTTGGAACGGTGGAAGAAGACTGCTCTTTTAAATCAGCCAGTTTTATTTGCTGGCTCAGCAATGGACTAGTGGTTGTTGTTACAGTTTTCTGGGCTTTAGCACACCTTCCCTTTTGACAGTTTCCCCCACGTTTCCTTTTGTTTTTTGGTCCCGAGCATGGTTTATTTTCAGAGCTGGGCATCGAGGTGGATTCTACATGTCTGTCAATTTTGTTGCTAACTGTAGTAGATGTTTCAGGACATATATCCTCTGTGTCAGACTGCCCGCTGGTGTTGGAAGAATGACTGCGTTCAAGTAATTGTCGTGGGATGCCGGTGTCACCTAGCGGATCCCTCTCGATTAGTGAATTAGGGGGTGAGATGGAATGCTGTGTTAGGCCCAAGGACGAACGCGTATTGTACAAAAGTACAATGGATAATCGGCATTCTGTAAGAGCTATTTCTCGTTCTATGGCATCTTTAGCCCTGGTTATGAATAAGTCCAATGTCCCTTGCACAGACCCTCCCGTAGAACTAATTTTGCTAGGGCTCATTATTGGTTAGTAAGTGGCACAGCTTACTGGACAGTACAGAATGCCTGACAGTAAGACCCTGAGCTCAGAGAGTAGCAATGAGGGGCTTCAATCATATAGTCAAACCAGCTACATGATTTAATTCGATGATTCAGAATAATTTTCTTAGAGGATGACCATATCAGATCAAGTATGTGCTGCATAGAGTGTGTAGGCTTGTTTATATCTTGTATTACATTTAATGATTTCATTACCTCTAAAAAATAATTTGCCTTTGGGGCACACATTTGGTTCATCAGCCCAGTAGTTAAAATCTTCTACTATCAAAATATTGTTATATTTTATTACCAATGAGCACACAATATCATCCATAGGAAAATCAGTCATATTGGGGAGGGCGACAGACTAACATAATCGTAATTGGAAAGCTGCCTATTTCTAATTAAACAAGACGAAGTCTGATCCCGATATTGGGTCAACTTCAATTTTACTAACCACAAGAGCATGATTATTAATGGCAGCCACTCTCCCTCCTATTTTGCCCTATTGTTTATTCACACCCAATCAGAAATAGCTAACAGGAATAGCCTCTAATAAAGAGCGTATGAAAATGTCAGTTATCCATGTTTCAGTCAATATAAAAGCATTGGGCTGCGTTGTCCTTAAAAAGTTTTACATTTCAGTACTGTGCTTAGCGAGCGATCTAGTATTGAACAAGCTAATACTTAGTGAATTATCCCTCTTTCACATATGAGGCCCTAATGGCACAGTGTCAGCTCCTTCGCCATTTGTGCTTCTAAATGTTTTTCCACAGACCTGCTGGTGTTGCCCTAAGGGGGATTTTGCACTTTAATTTTTTAAGACAAACATTTTATTTTGTTTCCAAATACGATTCCACTGCGTTGTTTACTTTGCACCAAAGGCTATTTAGTGCCTAAAATAGATTTTATGTCTAAGAAGTAATTTGTCTAATTGTGATTTTGATTCACCACCGCACTGGGGCACCCAGAATCTGACGTCAACTAGAGGCGATTAGGAAACAACTGGCAGGGTTGTTTCTAGACAGTGCGGAATAGTCATTACTCTGCCTCAAGCATGCGTTTTACGTGGGGGTATTAATGCTAGCAAACAAACCCAGGGCCCCCTCTCACGGAAGATGGAACAGAGGTGGTGGGGGACAAAGCTGTGTCAGAGAGGTTTAGGACCTTCTATAAAGACTTATTTGCCAAAGCCAAATTCTTGGAAGAGACATTGGCAAAGGCATCGAACAAATCTCAGACCCTGTTCAAATTGGTAAAGAGCTTAGCCAATCCTACATGTGCCACACCATCTCCTCCGGTGTCACAGGAGCTTTGTGACTCTTTAGCCACAGCTTTTGATGACAAAATTAGGAACATTCTGAAGGGCCTTGAGGGCTCTACGCAACCTATGCCTCCTGGTTCTTGTCCCTCTGTGTTCCCAGGTCACCTGGCGTCGGAGTCAAATATGAACAAGGAGCCTGCCTGTCAGCTGCCGAGCTTTCCAATACCCTCGCTGGAGGAGTTTTGTGCTCTGGCTAACTGTGTATCATCTGGCTCTCCTCTTGATCCCATGCCACACAAGATCTGGAAGGCCTTCCAGGACGAGCTGTTCCCCCCGCTCCACTCTATCTGTTGCCAATCGTTAGCTACTGCATCTGTACCAGACTGCTGGAAATTGGCTATTGTAACACCTCTGCTAAAAAAGGCTACCTTGGACCCCCTCTGCCCAGCCAATTATAGGCCTATTTCGCTGTTACCATTCGCGATAAAGATCTTAGAGAAGTGGGTTACGAGAGCCCTGGCCAATTTCCTGGAATCCAACTCCAGTCTGGATGTAGCTCAGTTTGGCTTCAGACCGGGCCATGGTACTGAGACTGCTCTGGTCACCGTGTTGAATGATCTGCGAACGCGTGTCGACAGGGACAAGTCAGCATTTTTAGTACTGCTTGACATGTCGGCCGCGTTCGACACGGTGAACCATGAGGTCCTTCTGGACCGTCTCGGTAATGCGGGAATAACGGGCTCAGCACTAGCCTGGTTATCATCATATCTGGATAACAGACAACAGGCAGTAACATTACCACCGTTCCGCTCTGCTACACGTCAGGTGAACCAGGGTGTCCCCCAGGGTTCGGCGATAAGTCCAATTCTTTTTAATCTGTACCTCCGCCCCCTGATACAACTTATAAGATCTTCCGGCATTCAAGTCATCAACTACGCCGATGATACCCAATTGATTTTTTCTTTTGAGGGTTCAGAGGCAGTGTCGAGGGACACCTTCCATCAGTGTATGTCGGCTACAGCAAAGTGGTTGCAAGCCAATTCACTCCAATTCAATGGCACAAAGACGGAGATATTGCACTGCTCTTCTGACCGACTACCTCGCCCATTGCCGGAAGATTTTTGGCCTAGCTCAATTCCAGGCTCGGTGGAGGCAGCAGACTCGGCCCGCAATCTGGGAGTTATGTTCGAGTCGAACCTACAATTGGATGCCTCGGTGAACAGGACTGTTGGGACATGTATGGGCCTGCTCCGTGCTCTACGGAAGATACTGCCGCTTCTTCCGCGGGATGCCAGAGTAGAAGTAGTGCGTAGTACCATCCTCAGTAGGTTAGACTACTGTAACGCACTACTTCTAGGAGCCCCAAAGGTCTTGGTCCATAAATTACAGAGGGTTCAAAATATGGCGGCTAAATTAGCCCTATCCCTACCTCGCTCGGCGTCTTCTGCGGGAGCTCGGGCATTTTTGCACTGGCTGCCGGTCCAGCAGAGGATCTCCTACAAAGCTATGTGCCTGGTTTTTGGGGCACTGCATGGTCAAGGACCAATACCATTGCAAAATCTTTTTTCGTGGTATCAGGCTGCCAGACCTCTGAGATCCGCCTCAGCGTTCCTAGTGAAAGTCCCTAGAATAAACAGAGTGAGAATGGGCGGCCGCGCCTTTAGTTTCACGGCCGCCACAATGTGGAACACTCTACCTCTAAAACTGAGGAGCAGTCAAAATTTGTTTTTATTTAAAAAGGACCTTAAAACCTTTCTTTTCCCTAGAGCAGAATAATTTGTAGAATTGATGGTGGAATTGATCTCAGCGCCAGGATACCCGCTGGGTGACAGCTGCGCTTAACAAGCATTAAAATACATACAAATACATTATACTCTGGGGAGGATCTCCCTCCCCAGGCGTTCTCTGGGTATCTGGAGAATGCTAGAGTAACATGCCTGACAGAAGAGCAGCAGGTAGCCTGGATAACCCCATAAGGATAGAGGAAGTAATCGCAGCTATAGTTAGATTGAAACCACATAAATCCCCAGGCCCAGATGGCTTCTCAGCATATTTTTATAAAAGCTTTTGCATCTTTTGGCTCCTCTTCTCACCAGAGTCTTTAATGAAATCTCAAGCTCAGAGGCACTCCCCCCTCGTTAAAGGAAGCCATGGTGGTAGTGATAGCAAAACCTGGGAAAGACAAACGTCTATGCCCATCGTATAGACCAATATCTCAGTTGAAATTAGATGCAAAATTATTTACAGAGATGCTAGCGACACATCTTGCCTCGTACATGTCTGGACTTTTAGATCCCGAACAAGCTGGATTTTTCCCCGGCAGACAGAGCTCAGATAAGAGCAAGCGGATCCTCCACCTCATTGATAAAGCAACCCACTTTCAGCAGGATTCGATGCTTTTCTCTTTAGACGCGGAGAAAGCTTTTGACAGAGTCCATTGGCCCTACTTAGAAGCAGTACTGAAATGATTTGGATTGGTATACTGGTATCGTGCCTGGGCACTAAGTGGGTATAGAGGGCCATGGGTGACGGTCAGGGTAAATGGCAGGAGATCCGGGAACTTTCCCATAGAGCGTGGTCCTCGGCAGGGTCCTCCCTCTCTCTGCTATTATTCGTGCTTTATATGGAGCCTTTTGCTCATCGAGTCAGTGATGATCCAAAAATCACAGGGATTTGATTTGGAGGAGAGGAATACCTAATTACCCTTTACATGGGCGATGTAATTGTATCTTTAGATAGTCCACGGGTATCTTTGTTGGAGTTTTTAAGGGAGGTGGGGAGGTTTTGGGCGGCCTCAGGCTTCCAAATTAACCTAGCTAAATCACAAGCATTATTAAGCCTAACCATGACAAAAGACTCAAAGGATTTCCTCACACACAGACTCTTTCTATTTGTTGGGAGTGGAGAATAACGTACCTGGGAAATTAATTGGCATTAACTATCCAGAAAGTGATAGACATAAACGATAGCACCTTGGTTAGCAGAGTACACACAGATCTACCGAGGTGGCGAGCCTTCCCCCCGTCATGGCTCGGAAGGATCGTGGCCCTAAAAATGCCAGTCCTTCCTAGGATCCTGTATACATTTGTGACGCTATCGCTCTGGCCCCAACTGGAACACTTCAGACTCTGCAAAAACCTCATCAAAATTACGTATGGGTGGGCAGACGGTCCCGTATGCGCTGTGTGCTCACTTGACAGGCACCCGCAACGGGGGGGACTGGGTATCCCATGTATTTTACGATACTTCCAGGCAGCACAGGTCAGATTCTTGGTGGAGTAGTCATGCCCAGAATCGGAGAAAGGTTGGCTGTTCATGGACAGGGCGTTGCCTTCCCCTCCCCGCTTACCCAGGTGGTGGAAATCCCGGGTTTTCCCCCCAAGGCTAAATACAGTGGCCTTTCGGGAATGGGTGAAGCCGGGATGCAGATTGATAGGACATTTTGTTTGACAACTTGAGGAGAGATAACGATTTATCTGAGGAAGAGAGATTCCGATACTTTAAGATTAGGCATTGGCTGACGCGGCCTGAAATGAGACAAGCGGCCCATAGACCAAATCACGATTGGATCAATGGCAGATCCCTCTCCCTTCCCCAACCGGAGCACACAGTGGTGACGGATGCGTCCCTCCTGGGATGGGGTGGCCACTTGGGAGAGGCGGAGATCAGAGGCTTCTGGTCTCCGGCGGAGTCCCTGCTCCATATCAACCTTTTGGAGCTTCAGGCGATCCGACTTGCACTGAAAACATTCCTTCCCTCTGTCCGGGTAAGTGTAGTGCAGGTGTTCACGAACAACACCACCGCCATGTGGTATTGCAGCAAACCGGGTGGGGTGGGGATGTGGACCCTATGTCAGGAGGCTCTGCGCCTCTGGACATGGCTGGAACATCAAGGCATTACCTTGATGGTTCAACACCTGGCAGGTTCTCTGAACACCAGGGTGGACGAACTCAGCCGCCAGTGCATGATGGATCACGAATGGTGTCTGAACTCGGACGTGGCGCAATGTCTCGCTCTGCAGTGGGAAGAGCCTTGGTTAGATCTATTTGCCACCGAAGAGAACACGTTATGTCATCAGCTCTGCGCTTTGGAATTTCCAAGGCTGCACTCACTAGGTGAGGCTTTTCGTGACGAGTAGAGCTGCTGTCTGTTGTACGCCTTTCCGCCCATACCACTTCTGGCCGGCCAGAGTGCTGAAGAAGATTTGATGCGACGGGCCCAAGTCATCCTTGTGGCTCCAGATTAGGCACGAAGATACTGGTATCCTGAGTTACTCAACATGGTGATCGATGCCCCGATCCGACTGCCTCTTCAGGAGGATCTTCTGTTGCAGCAGTAGGGGAGGGTCCTCCACCCGAACCTGTCCAGCCTCCACCTCCATGCGTGGAGATTGAACGGCGACAGATGACAGCTTTCGATCTTCACCTGAAGTCTGTGATGTCATTCTGGCAGCCAGGCATCCCTCCACTAGGATGGTATATGCCTGCAGGTGGAACAAATTTGTGGCATGGTGCACAGCAAAGGCTGTGGATCCCCTTTCTGCCACTCTTTCTGAGGTCCTTCTGTTCCTTCTATCTTTAACCCAGCGGCACTCTGCTCTGGGCACTATCAAAGGTTATCTTTCGGCCATCTCTGCCTTTCTAAGGTTTCCAGATCAGCCTTCTCTTTTTAAGTCCCTGGTTGTTAACCGTTTCCTCAATGGCATTACACACACGTTTCCTCCCGTGCCTCTCATAATGCCTCAATGGGACTTAAATCTTGTCTTGACCTATCTGATCTGCACTCATTTGAGCCCCTTCATAACTGTCCTTTACGTCTTCTCAATCTAAAGACGGCTTTCCTGGTAGCTATCTCCTCTGCCAGAAGAGTGAGTGAGCTCCAGGCTCTTTCTTCTAAACCTTCTTTCCTTTCTGTTCATCCCGGACAAGGTGGTTTTAAGGACCCGTTTATTCTTTCTTGCCAAAGGTTGTCACGCCCTTCCACATCGGGCAGACCATCACTTTGCCCACCTTCTTTCCGCCACCACATCCTATGAAAGAGGAAGAGAGGCTCCATCGTCTGGACCCAAAACCTGCGCTCTCGTTCTATCTGAAGCGCACACAACAGTTCCGAGTGGATGACCAGCTCTTTGTTGGCTATGTGGGCACCTAAAAAGGTCGGGCCGTGTACAAACGAACCATCTCTCGGTGGGTTGTTCTGTGCATCAAAGCATGTTACTCGTTGGCCAAGAAGGAGCCTCCTGTGGGGCTGTGTGCCCATTCTACCAGGGCAACGGCGGCAACTACTGCCTTGGGACGCGGCATTCCCTTGCAGGACATTTGTCAGGCAGCTACGTGGGCCTCGCTGCACACGTTTACCAAGCTTTATTGCCTTGACAGTCAAGTCCGAAGAGGCTGCTTCTTTGGCCGTTCTGTTCTCTATGACTTTCTGGTGTAATCTTGTTTGCAGACCCACCACCGGGGTTGGTATTCCTGGGGTATCTATTCTATGGTAAGGAATCTATCACTAACGTGTCTTTTTCAGACGCCCAAGTTACTACATGTGTAACAATATATCTGTAAGAGACATTAGTTAGTGATAGATTCCTTACCGCCCTGCCATCCTCCCTGTTCTGCAAACTGATTTCTAGGGTTAAGGTCATCCCTTTCAGGGCCCTAGTTTCATGGCACCAGTGGTCGGTTTCTTGCATGGCTCTGTGTTCCTGGTGTGGAAACTCGTGTATAGAACTGACATCAGCGCGCATAGGTGGCACCTAGGTAGTCTCCGTGAGTCATCTCGGCGCTTACGACGCCAGTGACAGACGCGGAGCCGCACAACGCCACCTACCGACGCGCAGGGGTACTGCTTATGAAAAACTTTCCGGATACAGTCTGACGCGTGGGTATATTCTAAGGTAAGGAATCTATCACTAACTAATGTCTCTTACAGATATCTCGTTACCCAAGTAGTAACTTGTGCTTTAGTAGTAACATACAGCAATATTTGGTGTTTAGTAGAGTTATGACAACTTTTAGTCAAGGTGCAACTGCACCATTTAAATCAAACCCCTTTCAACTGCAAGGTAACTGCAATTGTGACTGCCTGTTTAGTAATAAAATATTGCCATATTAGGTGTTTACAGGAGTTCTAACAACTTTTGGGCCTAGTGCTACTTCACCTGCTGCACCATTGAAATCGTGGCCCGGTTTTCTGCAAGATAACTGCATTTGTGGCTACCTGTTTAGTAGTAAAATATACAAAAGGGGGTGGTGATGGACGGAGCATCTGAACCAATCAAACACTCACACCCAGTCAACAGATCTGGGTTTAATCCATCACTGTTCTTTAGCCCACTCTGCCACCCCAGTTCAGACATGGCCATATGCAAATCAGTCTGACCCTGTGCCTCATGGGAACAGTCCAGCCCGAACTGCCAAGCCATGCCTTCCCTGGACTGGAAACAAGCTTCCTAGGTTTCTGGCATTTCAGCCGTCTTCAGCCAGGCTTGCTTGAATCCAGTGGCAAAGTTTGCAAGGGACTCACGTCTGAGCATACCCTGCCAACTTATGGCGAACAAAGCGGTATAAAAGGGGGTGGTGATGGACGGAGCATCTGAACCAATCAAACGCTCACACCCAGTTATCAGATCTGGGTCTAATCCATTACCGTTCTTTAGCCCACTCTGCCACCCCAGTTCAGACATGGCCATATGCAAATCAGTCTGACCCTGTGCCTCATGGGAACAGTCCAGCCCGAACTGCCAAGCCATGCCTTCCCTGGACCGGAAACAAGCTTCCTAGGACCGGTTTCTGAAAATTTTAGCCGTCTTCAGCCAGGCTTGCTTGAATCCAGTGGCAAAGTGAGCATGGAACTCACGTCTGAGCATACCCTGCCAACTTATGGTGAACAAAGCGGTACAAAAGGGGATGGTGATGGACGGAGCATCTGAACCAATCAAACACTCACACCCAGTCAACAGATCTGGGTTTAATCCATCACCGTTCTTTAGCCCACTCTGCCACCCCAGTTCAGACATGGCCATTTGCAAATTAGTCTGACCCTGTGCCTCATGGGAGCAGTCCAGCCCGAACTGCCAAGCCATGCCTTCCCTGGACCGGAAACAAGGTTCCTAGGACCGGTTTCTGGCACTTCAGCCGTCTTCAGCCAGGCTTGCTTGAATCCAGTGGCAAAGTGAGAAAGGGACTCACGTCTGAGCATACCCTGCCAACATATGGCGAACAAAGTGGTACAAAAGTGGGTGGTGATGGACGGAGCATCTGAACCAATCAAACACTCCCACCCAGTCAAAAGATCTGGGTCCATCACCACCCCCTTTTGTACCGCTTTGTTCACTATAAGTTGGCAGGGTATGCTCAGACACGAGTCCCTTCCTCACTTTGCCACTGGATTCAAGCAAGCCTGGCTGAAGATGGCTTGTTTATATTGGAAATGGGACTTTCATGAAGAATTTAGAACTCCTCTGATACTCTTATCCAATGTTAGTTTTAGATACATCTTTTGATGATGTAGTATCGGCAAAGCCCGGCACCTGGTAGATTACAGTAGTATTGCATGACAAGCACAGTAGAATTATTCTGTGTACAGCCCCTCCCATTTCTTCTACAGAGTGTAATTTCATTGTTATATGTGGAGTCCCAGGCTTTCCCCCCAATAAGTACTCGTGAGGCAGGATGTGGGAGACAGGATACGTTTATTATTATATATATCGCTATGGGAAGAGCGCCGGGCGTCTTACTGCAGTCGCGCTCCGACTCGCTCTGAGAAGAGCGAACCGCCGTTCGTGCATGCGCACTGACCCGCGCTCTTGCCCAGTGCGTGTTGCGTCACACGCACATTGGCGCGGCTAGATCGCTGACACCACATATCTCCTCCTTTTACACAATGGAAATGTTACAGTTCAAGGTCCAAAGTTCTCTCACTCAAAGTCTCTAAGGTGTGCAGGTCTGACTATCACTCTCCCAGCACGCGTGCGCCTTACCGGAGTGGAGGCTTCGTGGACACCCTCGGTCACTGGGCTTTCCACCTTTTCTCTCCCCTGACCATGTTCTTTTCTTCTGGGCGTCGCTTCTTCGTTCGCTGATGTTTCCCTCACACTCGACCTAACTAGCTCTTCCCTCTTTATGCACGCATCTTCTTCTCCATGGCTTTCGCCGTCTGACGCTCTTTCTTCTGCTTCTCTTTCTTGTCTCTGGACAGGAGTGATATTACCTTTCTCCTCCGGCCACCGCATGATTTTATTTATCTTCGCCATGCGATCCTGGGACCACACTTTTCCATCGCTAAGAAGTGCTGCTCTACTGTACACTTCTTCCACTTGTAGGGGTGGGCTGTACTTGCTCTCTCCCTTCTTCCTCAGTAAAGCCTGCTTGACTCTCACCCACTCCCCCTTCTCCAGAACCGAATCCTTTACCTTTCTTCTCTTGTTGTAATGTTCCGTGTACACCTTCTGGGTCTTCTCCAAATTGTGTTGGACCACGGCAGGCGACCATTTACTGGTGATGGTCTTTTCCCTCCATACCACATTGTCTTTCGTGAATGGATGCCTGCCCCTTAGGATCTGGAAGGGACTATACCCTGTTGAGGTGGGGGTGATCCTGTACGCCCACATCATCCTTTGAATTTCTGCTTCCCAGTCCTTGCCCTGCATGATGGCCGCTTGAATGGACCCCATGAGGACTCGGTTAAATCTCTCCACCTGTCCATTGCTTGCTGGATGGTACACTGAGGTGTGTTTAGATTTGATCCCGTTCCTCTCGGTGTAATGGTGCCACTTCTCTGATGTAAATTGTGGACCATTGTCTGTCAATATTGTCCTTGGGATGCCTTCCCTTAGGAACACTGAGGTGAGAAATTTAATTACCACTTCCGAGTCCATCTCCTCCTGCACATGCACTTCTGGCCATTTGGAGTATTTGTCAACTACAACACACAAGTATTTAGCTGTCCCTTGGTCGTCCAATATCGGTCCTAGGATGTCAACCGTAAGGTCCTCCCAGGGATTACGGGGTTGTTCAAATCTCCCCAATGCTGGCCTCAATGGCTTGAGTACTTTGTCTGACCCCTGGCATTGGTCGCAGTCCCTAACATGTCTCTCAATCTGGATGTCCATTCCTGGCCACCAGTACATCGGTTTCACCCTTGACTTGGTCTTCACAATGCCCAGGTGACCTTCATGCAGTAGATTCAGGAGGGTCCGAACCAACTTTTCTGGTGGCACCACCTTGTCACCGCGATACAGGAAGGTTCCTGAATCACTCATGGATAATTCTTCCCGCACCTCATACAATTTCCTAGGCACTTCTTTTAATCTTTTCTTTTCCGGCCATCCTTTTACGAGGTTCTTCTTAACCTCTTCCAGGTTTTCATCTTCCTTGTATGCTTGCTCCCACTCTTGTAAGCTGATGGCTCTTTCCATGTCCTCCATCACCGCTACCATTTCCTCGTTCTCCGCTACAGGTGTGGGCGCTTCTTCCATGGCTGAGGCCCTGCTAAGATAGTCCGCCACTTTGTTGCGTGTCCCCGGGATGTACTCCACATCGTACGTGTATTCTAGGAGTTTGAGAGTCATCATCGCTATCCGCGGGGTGGCTGTGGCATGTCCACTTGAGGTAAGCACTTTGACTAAAGGCTTGTGGTCAGTCTGTAAGCGAAACCTCGTACCCCACTGGAACTGCCGGAACTTCCCCATGGCCCACGTGACAGCCAGCAAATCTTTCTCTATCACGCTGAACTTCTGTTCAGTGTGCGACAACGCTCTGGACGCAAAGCTGAGTGTTTCCACGGTGTTGTCATCTCTCTCTTGTGCAAGGACTGCACCCAAACCTTTTTCGCTGGCATCAGTGGTGAGAATAGTATTTCCTGCGGTATAATGTCCGTGTAAGGGCACGGCTTGGCTGATGTTCTCTTTCAGTTCCACAAACTCTTTCTGAGCCTCGTCGTCCCACTGGAACGTTTTTTTATCTCTTATGAGTTGCCTCAACTTGTGCGTTTTCGTGACAAAGTGCTGGACGAATTTGCTGTAGTACTCGGCCATTTCAAGGAATGACCGCAGCTCGTCCTTGCTGGATGGAGCCCCGGCCTCGCAGATTGCTTTCAAGTTCTCCCTCTTGGGAGTGATCCCCTGTCCGCTTATCTCGTGTCCCAGATAGGTGACGGATGTCATCCCAAATCTGCACTCCTCCCACTCTGCTGTCAGTCCTTTCTCCTGCAGTACGCCTAGCACCTTGCTCAATTTGTTGTCGTGGTCATTACGGTCCTTCCCCATTATAAGGATGTCATCCTGAAAGTACTGGATGCCTTCGACGTCTTTGAACAGGTGGTGCATGAGTTTTTGGAACACCGCTGCGGCGGACGCTAGCCCAAAGGGCATCCTGCGGAACTGGTAGCATCCATATGGCGTGATGAAGGACGTCAGTTTCCTGCTTGACGGGTGTAGGGCGATTTGATGGTATGCAGACGTGAGGTCTACTGTGGAGAACCATTTCACACCTCTTGTCTTTGCCAGCATTTCTTCGATTCTGGGGAGCGGAAATTTCTCTACTACCAAGCATTTGTTCAACTCGTGCAGGTCCACACATAAGCGCACTTTGCCATTGGGTTTCCTGGCGACCACCAAGGGGGCCAACCACTCCGAGCTATCTATGGGCTCTATGATCCCTTGTTCTTCCAGCCGGCGCAGTTCTCGTTGCACCGCTTCCCTCACTGCTATGGGCACATTTCGGACTTTGTGGGACACTGGCTGGGAGTCTTCTCTGAGGATGATCTTGTGCATGAACTTCTCCAGCTTCCCTACCTTGCCTCCGAAGACCTTGGGAAATTCACTTCTCACTCTCTCCAGGTCCGGCCAGCTGTCTACGTCCGTCAGCAGTACTTGTTCCTTGCCCCCTGGGTCCAGTTTGATTCCGAGGTCTCCTTGGTCTCTCCATCCCAGAACTGAGGGGCCTTTCTCCGCCACGTACAACTTGCAAGTTGCAGACCTCCCTCTGAATTCGAACTTCAGGTTTCGGTACCCAACCATGGGGACCGGGTTGCTCGTGTATGACACTGGTCGTATGTCAGGTGGTTCTAGTTTGGGACCCAGGCTGGGTTTGAATTCCTCTTCCCATACTGACCTCTGCACTATGGTGTATGGGGACCCTGAGTCAATCGCGATTCTGATCTTGACTCCACCTATTAGCATGTCTGCTCGCGGTTTGTCGGAGCGCTTGGTGTCAATGCCTAGCACTTGCTCCTCAATACACAGTACTCTGTCGTCTTCATCTGATTCTTCGTCTGCCCCTTCTTCAGGTTGCGGATGCGCTATGTATTTTACTACTGATCTCCTCTCTTTCCTTCGACACACTTTCTCGTAGTGGCCTATCAGGCCGCAGAACATGCACTTTGCGCGAAAAGCCGAGCAGCGTTTGTCTTGGGCTGCGTGGTTTGTGCTCCCACATCTGTAGCACGTGGACTTGGTGTACGAGGGCTGCTTCCCTGCTTGTCCGGGTCTTCCCGCCCATTTGCTGGTTCCTCTGCTGTCTCCGGGCGCCATTTTGTGTCTTCCCGATTGTTCCGCGTCATCCACTTTGTTGACCATGATTCTTTGCACACACTCTTTTTTTCGCGGCTTCAGCACAACGCTTAGAAAGTTCGGCCTTCTTCACCATCGCAATTACTTCCTTTAGCGTTGCTTCACCGTGAGCCCACAGCTTGTCTTGTACGTTCTTGTTGGTGGTGTGCATTACTATCTGGTCTTTGATAAAGTCTTCTTCCAACGCCCCATACTTGCACGTGACTGCCAGTCTCCTCAGGGCTGCTACATAGTCGTCTACCGATTCTCCTTCCCCTTGTTTCCTCTGTTGAAAGTTTAACCGATCAATGGAGACACATACTCCTGGGCGGTAGTGGGCGTCTAGATCTTCTAGAGTTCGTTTGAAGACGTCTGCATCAGCTGCTTGTCGAGGCGTCGTTGCTATGTTCGTGAATACCCTTATACCTTCCGGGCCCAGGTTGTGCAGTAGTATCCGCTTCCTTCTTGCGGGGGTGAATTCGTCACTGGATTCGTCTTCTAGGGCTTCTAGGTAGTTCCTGAAGTATTCCCTCCAGTCCTCCCATTTCATTTGGGGTTCCCCTGGCTTGGGTAGAAACGGGATAGGTGCCGTGAGTGAAGATGCTTGGTTACTCATTCTGGCCTGGACTTCTGGCTCACCCCCCTGATTCCTGGGGCTACCGGGCGCGCTGTCGTTCCTTCCCCGATTCCTGGGGCTGCCTGGTGCGCCGGCGCTCTCTGCTTGCAACGTGTTGGGGCTTGGTTCTCCTCTTCCCCCTTCCACGTGGTCACTCTTTTCTGCCAGGGCCTTGGTGGGGAGACTTGCGTACTCCTACCGTGCTTCTGTGCTGGTCGCTGAGTCACTTGACTCCTGGACACGTGGTGTGCTTGTCTGGGTCTCTGCGCCTCTGCCGCGCTCTTCCCGTGCTTCCTGCGGCGTTTTGCGCCTCTCTCCTTCTTCTGCAGGTGGTCGGTATTGGCTGGTGCTACCCGGGTCTTTCTTTCTCTCCACTGTTGTTCTTTTTTTCTTTTGTGGTGACAGATCCCATCCTCGTCGCCACTGTGGAGTCTGAGGCTTTCCCCACAATAACTACTCGTGAGGCAGGATGTGGGAGACAGGATACGTTTATTATTATATATCGCTATGGGAAGAGCGCCGGGCGTCTTACTGCAGTCGCGCTCCGACTCGCTCTGAGAATCGTGAACCGCCGTTCGCGCATGCGCACTGACCCGCGCTCTCACCCAGTGCGTGTTGCGTCACACGCACACTGGCGCGGCTAGAGCGCTGACACCACATTATATTGTGAAGCACGGTTTAGAAATAGGAAAAAACAGACAGTGTCATCGCATTGGGGTTCGGGACAGTGCTGGGCTAGGAGCAAGAGTTCGATCAAAAAAAACATTTTCAGGTATGTCTTGTACTGTTATACATACCATCTCTCGTTCTGCTTTTTTTCTCTTCCCTCAATCCATCCATATTTCATAACTAGTACTCGGCTTTTTCCAGCGTGTTATTGTTTTAACTTGCAGCACTTTGTCAGTCAAACTGGTTAATGAAGAAGAGCGTGAAACGTGAATTTGCTCTTGTCGTATTCCTGATGGCGCATGCTTTAGATACCGCTGACCTTTCCGGGAACCGTCTGAATGTGACAGCCCCACTTCTCTCGTGTATGTGTGCGTGCCCTCCAACCTCTCCCTGCGATTTCTCTCTTTCGTGCTCCCTCTCATCTGCTTCTTCCTTGGAACAGATTGCTAATGCTTACTGCACTCAGGCACCACGGCTGGAAAAGCACTTTAGGACGCAGCTTGATTCCAGATTGCTACATCAAACGGAGCTCCTTTCCGCACACTTCATTATGGCGACCCTGACAAGAAAGTGGTCTGCACTGGAGCAGTGGCGGCCCCTTGCATTAAATCAGTCAAAGTAATCGTGAAACCTCCTTAATGATGGCAATGTATTGCAAGTAGTTCCGACTTCTGCATCCTCAGTGTTGAATACAGATGCACTACTTTCATGCGCACACTAACTCACTTGTTAGGCTTTACCACCACCAAACTGTGTTGCTGTACATTGTGTTCATTCATAGACGATCAAAATGTTTTAAAATGTGAGAGTGCACCTTTATTTGTGCATATTTCCGTTTTTTGGAAATATTAACCCCTGTTGAGCACACATTAACTGTGAATATTTAATTGATCCTTTTTAATTTTTTTATTTTTACAATCCCCATTGCCCATGGAACTTGTCCGAAGTCTTTACAGTGAACAATGTGCACATTTGCTTAGAAAATATTACCTTCTTCCTCCTGTGGAGTTCTAAATTAAAACCACTCGCCACCAAATTAGAACTGCAAATAAAGTGGCCACTGTGTGGCCCTCCCAACAAAAAAAGACTTGATAAATGCTGTTGCTTGGTTGAAGCTAGATTACTGCAAAATCTTCTGCATTAGCATATCCAGGAGTGCATCAGTATAATCAAATATGCGCACGGCAATCATGTCAGCCTATTGCCCAACCATATGAAATTCCACCTGTAGGGATTTTTTTTTTGTAAATCCCCCAACCTTCTTGGTTTTTCTGTACATTGGCTGCGTCCTCTGCTGAGGAGAGAGGCCTGCACACGGCTCAGTCTTAAAGTAAATGTACAGAGCCATTCATCCTTGTACAGTTCACACTGGTGAAATGAGTGTGACTTGATGCCCGTCATGTCTACTGGTTTGTGCATGGGATATAGATTTTGTGTGTTTGTGTAGCTAGAATGTGGGCTCACCATTCCTGCCTGAGTTATAAGACCTTTAAAAGCACATGCTCTTTCCCCCTCCTCTGCATTGCCTTCCTTCCCTTTGTGCATTGCTAGCATGTGTCTCTACAGTTGAACCTACAGCCATGTTTTGTGCAAAATGTCTGGATAATTTCAATCACCCCATGGCACTTCATTTTAACATGAAAAAAGACAGGGCTGAAAAGCTTTCATGGATTCAGAGACGTTATAGCATCTCCAACCCCTGTCTGCACTAGATTCCAGTTATGATATATTTACTCTCTACAGAACTCACCACCACAAGCTTCTGCCCCCTCTATCCAAGAATTTGAAGCCTTACTTTTCCTAAACCTCTTGACCTTGCCGCTGAAGAGGGAAATCTCTGCAGTACCTCCGAAAGGGAGGACTGACTGCAAACCATCCAGATCCTCTAATGCAGACAAGTCCATATTGGCCTTCAAGAACCATCTTCCACAAGCGAGTGCAGTCAACTTTATTGAGACCTCAGTCAAGCAGCATTCCCCCTTCCTACTGATGAGGCTTGAGCCACAGGAAGGAAACTCCCCTCAGACTGCTATTTAGTTTCAGCGTTATTGTTACACTGCCAAATATCTAAGTTGGGTTTTGGACCCTGTTGCGAGGTGAAGGGGAATGCAGACAGGATGGAGAAGGGGAGCAGTACAGTGACTCTGTAAGTTTCACATAGTACCCGCCCCAATATGAAAGCCTTCCTGTTAGTCTAGCACAAATAAGAAACTGTGACAGATATATTAAATTTAGTGGCTGCGGTGTGCCCAAAACTAAAACCAAGTTCAAACCTTCCCTGGATTCAGCTGGCACAATTCAGCCATTTGGCTTACACCTGCCAAAGTTGATAACTGCCCCTCACCTACTGCCAGCTAGGAAGTGTCTAAGAAAGCCCACCAATGCACATTGTTTTGCCAAAGACTGAAGCCCAGATCTTTTTTTCTGAGTTTTAAGTTTCTGAGTTTTACGCTCAGAAACCAAAACTCTCGACTTCTGATTCAGACATGGAATATGTTGATGATCGCATATCAGCCCATGTTGGGCCATCTTGCCAGTATTCCCTTTCTTCGCAAACACACCAAAAACATCTCTGACCAGGAAACTATCATGGTCTATGTTTATATTTGGATTTACAATTCAACCCCTCCATCACTGGCTTCAAAAGAGACCTGAAACCCCATCTCCTCAACCAATACTGGAACACATGAGAAATTCTTGAACTCTGTTCTTTTAGTCTTTCTCTCTCAATTCTGACCCAGTTGAGCAGCAGGCTGCTTTCTTTGTTTGCCTCTTTTGCCTAAAAGGTCTTTCTCTCTCTGGACTCAAAATATGCGATTTGTTCACAATCAGTAACCACCCTCAGGGCCGAACTTCTGTCAGTGTACGTATTGTTTTTTTTTGTATTCCACCCTCATTTCCTAATATATATATATATATTTTCATGTGTATATATTGTTGTTTGTACTTGAACCAAGATTGCTGCGCATCATATACTGATTATTACCTTGCTCTTGATTCTGTAAAGCGCTCTGATACCTTCGGGTCTAACTAGCGCTATATAAAAGATATAAATAAATAAATACTCAGTGCACAGATGTGGTGGTACAAGTGAATGCAACAGTTATGCTGCAGTTAGCATGACCTTATATCTGAAGTTTCCACAACATCTTACTCTCTAGTTGACCTATTAGCAGTCTTATAATACAGTCTGAGCATGCACTCCTACACCAAAAGAGCACCAGGTCCAGCTGCTCGCGGACTGCGCGACTCACCACCCGGAATCCAGACAGTCTACATGCCTTCCAAACGCTTCCCACAATGTAAGAACTAATCATTCCCTAATACCATGTCAAAGTATGCCTTAACTCCTTAACTGCCAGAATATATCTGCTGCCCAGAGGATAACATGTTACTTACTTCGATTGTCAAAGGGGGAGGAAAAGGCTGAGCGAAAAAGGTGCAAATCGTCTGCTTTAATGTCGTCAGCACATTGCTACTACGAATGATCAAGGCCATTTGGTGGCAAGGGTTTGCCAGCACATAATGAAGAGTCTCTCTGAACTCCTATACCTTTTTAAACTGCTGGCTGTTATTACAAACAGACCACTACTAGCCCTCAGGAATATGCTGAATTCATGAGGACAGCTGTTTGTCTTTTGAGAGGGATCTGATGCGTGCTAACGGAGGTAGTGGACATAACACACTCCTTTGCTCTAAAGCTGCTCACTGCCCTCATGTTTAAGACTTCAACATGAAGAAGAAACAACTCAAATTCTTTTTTTTTTTTTTTTTTTTTGAAAACCTTTATTCGAAAAACACAAAGAGATACATGCGCAGGCCCACAACCATCATGGCCGGCCGCAAAACAGTCGATCATAAACAGGAGGAAAACATACCAATCGGCAAACAGGATACGTGCAAAGACACCAAATCCGGTCGTGGGGCGGAAAACAAAGGATATTAGGTTTTCGTTTTTAAATTACAAAGGAGAGTAGGGGCTGCCACAACAAAGATATTGCACCTCACGTAAAAAGGAGAAAAACCAAAAGACATGGGGGACATACCCGGATGGCATACTGAGGCAGGCAATGACTATAATTACCAGATAAGCTAAACAACCGAGACGGTAATATCAATCAGCAGGTCACCAAACAATAAACAACATTCCCCGATATCACCCCAGAAGTCCCACCCCAGTAAGAGAAAGACAGGGGCTTAAGAAGACGCCCAAGAAAGAAAGAAGGCACAAAACCAAGGGACAGCCAGCCCTACAAAGGGGAAAGAACCCTCCCAAGCTAGAAAAGAGCGAAAGGGACCATAGAACAAAAAAAACTAAAATAACAAACCCCCCCCACACCCGCCACCCTGCACCCCTGTGATGGCTACGGCCCAGCCCATAAACAGCGTGCCTGTCGCCCCGGAACTGCCCCAAAGAAGGGAAAAAGTACAACAAGTACAAAGAATGGAGGAGGAGAGAATGAGACAACGAAGGTGGTAAGGATCAGCAGAAGAAGAAGAAGACCACCAACAAATATGTACCCGGCCACTCGTTACCGGCTCCCACACCAGACAGGATACCAACGGCCGGTGTAATCAATGTCCCGCTCACGCAATACAGTCCCAGCAACGGAATGAATAGCGACCCAAAAAAACTGTCTTAACCTTGCCCTTTGCGATCATGTTGGTTGATGGAGTCCAGCCGTCCGGCCAGCGCCGCGGAGAAGAAACAATCCCGGAACAGCCAGCAGAGGATGGGAGGTAGCCCACAAAAGCCCACGCCAAACACAGTCACATGTCCGGGAGTGGTGCAAACAGAAACAGTTTACAACAAGGGGTGGTGATGGACAGAGTCTCTGAATTAAGCAGAGTACTCTCACCCAGTCAAGAGATCAGGGCTAGATCCAACACCGTTTTTTAGCTCATTGCACCATCCCAGTTTCAGAACCTGGCTGTATGCAAACTAGTCTGTCCCTTGCCCAGTGCATCATGGGAACAGGGCAGACCAGACTACAAAAGCCAATTCTTACACTGGGAAGGAAACAAGCTTCCGGGGACCGGTTTCTGCCATTTCAGGCGTCTTCGGCCCGGCTTGCTTGAATCCTGATGGTGCAATGAGCAAGGGACTCACATCTGAGTACACCCTTCCACGCTTAGGGTGGACAAAATAATTTACAACAAGGGGTGGTGATGGACAGAGTCTCTGAATTAAGCAGAGTACTCTCACCCAGTCAAGAGATCAGGGCTAGATCCAACACCGTTTTTTAGCTCATTGCACCATCCCAGTTTCAGAACCTGGCTGTATGCAAACTAGTCTGTCCCTTGCCCAGTGCATCATGGGAACAGGGCAGACCAGACTACAAAAGCCAATTCTTACACTGGGAAGGAAACAAGCTTCCGGGGACCGGTTTCTGCCATTTCAGGCGTCTTCGGCCCGGCTTGCTTGAATCCTGATGGTGCAATGAGCAAGGGACTCACATCTGAGTACACCCTTCCACGCTTAGGGTGGACAAAATAATTTACAACAAGGGGTGGTGATGGACAGAGTCTCTGAATTAAGCAGAGTACTCTCACCCAGTCAAGAGATCAGGGCTAGATCCAACACCGTTTTTTAGCTCATTGCACCATCCCAGTTTCAGAACCTGGCTGTATGCAAACTAGTCTGTCCCTTGCCCAGTGCATCATGGGAACAGGGCAGACCAGACTACAAAAGCCAATTCTTACACTGGGAAGGAAACAAGCTTCCGGGGACCGGTTTCTGCCATTTCAGGCGTCTTCGGCCCGGCTTGCTTGAATCCTGATGGTGCAATGAGCAAGGGACTCACATCTGAGTACACCCTTCCACGCTTAGGGTGGACAAAATAATTTACAACAAGGGGTGGTGATGGACAGAGTCTCTGAATTAAGCAGAGTACTCTCACCCAGTCAAGAGATCAGGGCTAGATCCAACACCGTTTTTTAGCTCATTGCACCATCCCAGTTTCAGAACCTGGCTGTATGCAAACTAGTCTGTCCCTTGCCCAGTGCATCATGGGAACAGGGCAGACCAGACTACAAAAGCCAATTCTTACACTGGGAAGGAAACAAGCTTCCGGGGACCGGTTTCTGCCATTTCAGGCGTCTTCGGCCCGGCTTGCTTGAATCCTGATGGTGCAATGAGCAAGGGACTCACATCTGAGTACACCCTTCCACGCTTAGGGTGGACAAAAAAATTTACAACAAGGGGTGGTGATGGACAGAGTCTCTGAATTAAGCAGAGTACTCTCACCCAGTCAAGAGATCAGGGCTAGATCCAACACCGTTTTTTAGCTCATTGCACCATCCCAGTTTCAGAACCTGGCTGTATGCAAACTAGTCTGTCCCTTGCCCAGTGCATCATGGGAACAGGGCAGACCAGACTACAAAAGCCAATTCTTACACTGGGAAGGAAACAAGCTTCCGGGGACCGGTTTCTGCCATTTCAGGCGTCTTCGGCCCGGCTTGCTTGAATCCTGATGGTGCAATGAGCAAGGGACTCACATCTGAGTACACCCTTCCACGCTTAGGGTGGACAAAATAATTTACAACAAGGGGTGGTGATGGACAGAGTCTCTGAATTAAGCAGAGTACTCTCACCCAGTCAAGAGATCAGGGCTAGATCCAACACCGTTTTTTAGCTCATTGCACCATCCCAGTTTCAGAACCTGGCTGTATGCAAACTAGTCTGTCCCTTGCCCAGTGCATCATGGGAACAGGGCAGACCAGACTACAAAAGCCAATTCTTACACTGGGAAGGAAACAAGCTTCCGGGGACCGGTTTCTGCCATTTCAGGCGTCTTCGGCCCGGCTTGCTTGAATCCTGATGGTGCAATGAGCAAGGGACTCACATCTGAGTACACCCTTCCACGCTTAGGGTGGACAAAATAATTTACAACAAGGGGTGGTGATGGACAGAGTCTCTGAATTAAGCAGAGTACTCTCACCCAGTCAAGAGATCAGGGCTAGATCCAACACCGTTTTTTAGCTCATTGCACCATCCCAGTTTCAGAACCTGGCTGTATGCAAACTAGTCTGTCCCTTGCCCAGTGCATCATGGGAACAGGGCAGACCAGACTACAAAAGCCAATTCTTACACTGGGAAGGAAACAAGCTTCCGGGGACCGGTTTCTGCCATTTCAGGCGTCTTCGGCCCGGCTTGCTTGAATCCTGATGGTGCAATGAGCAAGGGACTCACATCTGAGTACACCCTTCCACGCTTAGGGTGGACAAAATAATTTACAACAAGGGGTGGTGATGGACAGAGTCTCTGAATTAAGCAGAGTACTCTCACCCAGTCAAGAGATCAGGGCTAGATCCAACACCGTTTTTTAGCTCATTGCACCATCCCAGTTTCAGAACCTGGCTGTATGCAAACTAGTCTGTCCCTTGCCCAGTGCATCATGGGAACAGGGCAGACCAGACTACAAAAGCCAATTCTTACACTGGGAAGGAAACAAGCTTCCGGGGACCGGTTTCTGCCATTTCAGGCGTCTTCGGCCCGGCTTGCTTGAATCCTGATGGTGCAATGAGCAAGGGACTCACATCTGAGTACACCCTTCCACGCTTAGGGTGGACAAAATAATTTACACTATAGGTGTGGCAGGGTATACTCAGACATGAGTCCCTTTCTCACTGCTCCATCAGGATTCAAGCAAGCCGGGCCGAAGAGGCTGAAATGCCAGAAACCGGTCCCCGGTAGCTTGTCTCCTTTCTGGTGAAGAATTGGCTTGGTAGTTTGGTCTGCCCTGTTCCCATGATGCACTGGGCCAGGGACAGACTAATTTGCATATAGCCAGGTTCTGAGCTGGGATGGGGCAGTGAGATAAATAACGGTGATGGATCAAGCCCTGATCTTTGGACTGGGTAAGAGTGGTCTGCTTAATTCAGACACTCTGTTCATCACCACCCCCTTTTCTGAATCGTTTTTGGCCACTATAGGTGTGGCAGGGTATACTCAGACATGAGTCCCTTTCTCACTGCTCCATCAGGATTCAAGCAAGCCGGGCCGAAGAGGCTGAAATGCCAGAAACCGGTCCCCGGTAGCTTGTCTCCTTTCTGGTGAAGAATTGGCTTGGTAGTTTGGTCTGCCCTGTTCCCATGATGCACTGGGCCAGGGACAGACTAATTTGCATATAGCCAGGTTCTGAGCTGGGATGGGGCAGTGAGATAAATAACGGTGATGGATCAAGCCCTGATCTTTGGACTGGGTAAGAGTGGTCTGCTTAATTCAGACACTCTGTTCATCACCACCCCCTTTTCTGAATCGTTTTTGGCCACTATAGGTGTGGCAGGGTATACTCAGACATGAGTCCCTTTCTCACTGCTCCATCAGGATTCAAGCAAGCCGGGCCGAAGAGGCTGAAATGCCAGAAACCGGTCCCCGGTAGCTTGTCTCCTTTCTGGTGAAGAATTGGCTTGGTAGTTTGGTCTGCCCTGTTCCCATGATGCACTGGGCCAGGGACAGACTAATTTGCATATAGCCAGGTTCTGAGCTGGGATGGGGCAGTGAGATAAATAACGGTGATGGATCAAGCCCTGATCTTTGGACTGGGTAAGAGTGGTCTGCTTAATTCAGACACTCTGTTCATCACCACCCCCTTTTCTGAATCGTTTTTGGCCACTATAGGTGTGGCAGGGTATACTCAGACATGAGTCCCTTTCTCACTGCTCCATCAGGATTCAAGCAAGCCGGGCCGAAGAGGCTGAAATGCCAGAAACCGGTCCCCGGTAGCTTGTCTCCTTTCTGGTGAAGAATTGGCTTGGTAGTTTGGTCTGCCCTGTTCCCATGATGCACTGGGCCAGGGACAGACTAATTTGCATATAGCCAGGTTCTGAGCTGGGATGGGGCAATGAGATAAATAACGGTGATGGATCAAGCCCTGATCTTTGGACTGGGTAAGAGTGGTCTGCTTAATTCAGACACTCTGTTCATCACCACCCCCTTTTCTGAATCGTTTTTGGCCACTATAGGTGTGGCAGGGTATACTCAGACATGAGTCCCTTTCTCACTGCTCCATCAGGATTCAAGCAAGCCGGGCCGAAGAGGCTGAAATGCCAGAAACCGGTCCCCGGTAGCTTGTCTCCTTTCTGGTGAAGAATTGGCTTGGTAGTTTGGTCTGCCCTGTTCCCATGATGCACTGGGCCAGGGACAGACTAATTTGCATATAGCCAGGTTCTGAGCTGGGATGGGGCAGTGAGATAAATAACGGTGATGGATCAAGCCCTGATCTTTGGACTGGGTAAGAGTGGTCTGCTTAATTCAGACACTCTGTTCATCACCACCCCCTTTTCGCAAACAGAAACAGGGCAGTGAAACTGGAAGTCGGAAGCAGCCGGCCAGAGCGACAACAACAGTCCCAGGAATAGATGTAGAGTCACGCCACCAGCACACAAAGGAGATGACAAAAATGGCGCCCAGGGACGACATCCCAGCCAGCGTACGAAATCAGAAATTCCAGATCTCCTCCGGATCATCGCGGTCAGCACCTCAGCAGAGTCAGATCCATAATCCTCCAACCTCTCAATAGGCACCCCGGCACGGAGATCAATAGGAATCGGCTTAGGGTGTGGCGCAGTGTGCCGCACGGGGGGGCAACAACGGCCCACCGGAGAAATAGCATCGAGCCTGCACCCCAGATCTCGGGCATGGACACGAAGAGCAGCCCCAACCGCCTCCAGAGCACACAGGACATCACCGGTCCCCAGCGGCTTCTCAGGCAGAGAGAGAAGAGCAGCTTCAACCACACCAGACTCACTAATGAAAGGCAGCCCGGGAAGCCGAGCGCCATCGTAACTCGCCGCCCACTGTTCACTGCGCCGACTTTCCGCCAGTGGCCACCGGGCCAGAGACGTGGGAGCGACTGTGGGCATCGCGGTACAGGCTCAGTCGTGTTCAGGCAACCTCCGGACCCCCAAATGAGCTCGGAGCACTCCACTGTCAGAAGCCGAGGGGCTGAGCAGAAAATGGCGTCCGGTACCAGCCGAGGAAACAAAGAAACTGTTCCGACAGCTCCCAAGCCAGGCAATTGCAGAGAAACAATGTATCCAGGCGCACAGGATAACCCAGCGGGACGAGGCGCTGCAGCGACAAGAACAACTCGGCAGCCTCCCAACCGCCGACCGGCTCCTCCTCCTCCGCGCTGACCGCCACCGCTGCGGCCGAGGCCGGCCGGACCAACAAACAAAGCCCCGGTCCCCCAGCCGCGCCGGGCCGGGAAAGGAGCAAGGGCGGATCACCGCCAATTCGACTCGGGTTTCGCCGGGAGACACACCGGCGTAGGCAGGAGAGTATCACCGTTGCAGTCGCTGGGCAGAAGGACAGAATAAAGAACAGG
This sequence comes from Lissotriton helveticus, assembly GCF_964261635.1. Lineage (NCBI taxonomy): Eukaryota > Metazoa > Chordata > Amphibia > Caudata > Salamandridae > Lissotriton > Lissotriton helveticus. Next base: position 888,813,339 of record NC_136071.1, on the reverse strand, counting down.
ATAATGAAGAAAAGCGCTAGGGTCGGCGGAGCCGATTTCCTAGGCGGCCATCTCCGTCGCAGGCTAGGCTCCTCCTCAACAACTCGAATTCAATGAGCATTGTAAAATGGCAAAACCGATTATTTGTGTTGTACCTCAGCTGAGCGTCCAAGCTTAGCTAGTTTAGACAGTTAAATGTTGCCTGGCTTTTGCATTCGTTTTATATATTGTCAGCCCTGACAGCCACAGCGCCTCGTGAATTCGTAAAGGGCCTTCTTCTCCTCACATAAACTTGGCTTGTGCGCAACAGTGCTAATCGTATAGTACGGATGCCTATCATGTCATTCGCCAGCCAGGTCCAACCTCTTATTAGACTGAGCATGGTCACTTACAGTATGCCCTTCCCAGTAGTGACTTTTCCTGTTGCAAGGCCCTTGTTGGTATGTATTGCATTTTTTCAACCACATAGCTTTCACATAAAATTCAAGGGTCTAGTTGGATTTCAATTACATTGTACTCTCCCTCTGAGGCTGCATAAAATGGACAATGACAGCTTTTTATAGGTCTATCCTTTTTTCTCTTTTCGACATTTTTCTCATGTTATTTTTTTTAGCAAACAAAGTGAGTGTATAAAATTAGCCTCCTTTGGACAGTCACAGTACATGCTTTAACTGTCTTGCAACTGTGCTTGTTGACTTCGGCCACCTCCTATTACCTCTGGTGGAGTTAGGCCTTTGAGCTTGACCGCTGCATCAATTAGTGAGCTACAGAAAGCCATATTGACTTTCCTCTTTAGCCCCATAGTTGGGACATTGTGGGTGCTTACCCAAAGAGTGGCACTGAGCCTGCCAATATATGTCCCATAGACATTCGATTAAATGAGCATTGTAGTGTTACAGACCCAGCTTGTTTACGTTTTCTTAAAAAGTGGAGACTTCAGATCGCTTCCTACCTAGCATGTTGGCCAAATTCTCTATTGCCTCTGGCCCCTTTGGCGAATTTAGGAAATGTATGGTCTGGTATTCACTATTACCCTTCTATGACGTAATTGAGCATCTTATGTGTTTTTATTCGTATTTTTCATGTAATGTTTCTCTCTCTAAAGCATGTGTTTTCTTCACATTTTCATTGCCGTTTTATTTTCTTTTTCTTGGCTGTAACTTGCAATGAGCAGTTTTAGGCGTTGTACTCTATACAGTGGTGGAATTTCTACTTTACATCAGATATTTTTATATTCTTAATTGATTGCCTTTCCGCACAGAAAAGAAAAAGTTAGCATTCTTAGAAAAATTATTTTACTGTATCCTGGAAAATTAATCACCTTCTCGGAAAATAAAATCTGTTAATAAAATTCATTTAATTTAGATGAGGAGAGAATGGTTTTTGTTCTCACAGCCAACCTAATTTGCATTAATTTTGCATTAGTATACTCTGGTTCTGTTTTAAGCTAGTATTATCTTACGGAGACAGATGTTCATTCCCTCCAGCGGGCGAAGTTCTGAAGCCTCTGGCTGCTATTGTGCTACAGCTTTATGCCAAAAAACGCAGTTCGATCCAGGATTCTATACCTGAGGCCATATAGCCTGAATTTTACTTTTACCTTTTAACATCAGGTGACCATTTATAGCTAAGTGTAAACGTCCACATTTTAGTCCAGGGCTGCACGCTGAGTGCATCAGTAGTAAGATCATAAGATCCGGCTGCCTTCGTAATGATAAAGTAGAGTGGTCCTATGAAAGTTATCAAGCAAATGAAATGCTGTGGAGAGTAAAGTACTGAATCCTAAGAGAGGACATCCACTTCATTGGAGCCTTGTCATAGAGGAAGGCTAGCCAATGTTTCTAGGAGGACTGAAATGAGTCAGTCTGCTTTTGAGAAAACAGAAAACTAAAGTGACAGGGAAAATAAAGATCCAGCCAGAGAGACGAGCAAAGAAAGAAGAGGGTAAGTGACATTGGAAGAGAAGAGTCACTAACGTCTTCATTAAACAGGAGTGAGCATTGACTTACAGGTTTAGATAGGAATAGGGAAGTCCATGACAGGAGAGCCGTCCTTACTCTAAGAAACAAAAGGCCAATATTGAAATACCATTCGGGATGCACACGCAAAAATTCCTACCTGGTATTTAGGAGCATAAATACGTGGAAGGATTAGTCCAATGAATTCACTAACTTGTGGAAGAAGCATGATACTGTGGTTGAAGAACAGGTCCTGGTTCCTTATGAGGAGCTCGAAGTAAAGCATCAGTCAGCCAGTGTACAGTTTTGCCTATAATAAAAAGGGTTACAAAATAATTATTCTTTGTATAATCTATTTCTTCAAGTAACCTATTCACATGATTCCTTATTACTTGTATTAAGCACTGGACAGGTAGTTTGAACTTATGAGAGTGTCTCTTAATTATACTTGATTTCAGAGATATTCTTGAAGGATGAGGCACCTCTGTTGTTTAATGTTCCCAAGTGAGCCCATTTTTGTTGTTATAACTTTTATTGAAATGTTTGGAAAGAATATGTTTAAATGGCAGATTGTTTGAGCTCCCAGTATTTTTCTTCAAGGCTATTTTTGTTTTTTATTTTGAGGCTGCTTTGAGGTGACCGGGCCCAGACTTTGCTGTCCACCCATAATTTGTTGTCAGCCAAGGGAGTCTCTACCTCACTGTAAGTATTGGCTTTGATAGATTGGGTGGAATATGTTTCACTCTTGAGACTGGTTTGATGTAGTAGGTAGATCAGCCTAGGCCACCAAATATAATGGCGAATGTTACACTAGCTGATTTGACTTTAAGGCAAAACGGATAGATGAGTTTTGGGTGACGTTCAAGCTTCACTCATGGATATGTCTTTTGAAGGGATTCGCTTTTTTTTAGTAAGGCCAACTCCACTCTCAAGCGTTTCAACAAGAGTAGAGCCACTGTGCACTCCCTCAGTTGCCTTATACTCACAAGGGAAGCTTCCACAACAAGTTTTCCCCTTTTGAGGCATTGGTAAGGGCATCTCCTACAAGCGGTGTCAATGCGCGCCACCCCAACAACAAGCACCCCAACCTAGTGCCGAAAAAGGACGGAGGCCTTTGTCCTATTTAAGATCTTCGACTGCTCAATTTCTTCCTATGGAAGAATACATTTAAATATGCTTATGCTGGCTCAGGTTCTAAATGCCCTGGATCCAGGAAACTCGATGATGGTACTGGACCTGCAGGGTGCTTATTTATTTATTTATTTTGAAGGTTTTATATATAGCGCGGACAAGACCCTTACGGGTATCATAGCGATATTTCCATATCTCAGTCCTGCAGGTCCACTGTCATAAGCTATGGTTCAAGATATAACGGAAACGTCTGACACCTTTAAGGTTTTTTGGCAATATTGTGACGTGAAATGTAGACGAAATACAAAGTGCCGAAAGTCATTTTGCCTGTTATGTTGTTAAATTTACTGAGAAGTGATGCGGTATATTTACTTCAAAAGGTATTATTATTGCTCGAATATCTGCTCCGGAGCACTTAGGGGGAGCCATTACATCACTGCGCCCTGACGCGAACTAGGCATCCATTAAGTATCCGGGCACCGCAGCACCAGATTAGCCAGCCTGCCCTGAAGGACACCACATACACATAGACGAACCCCGGGAGAGACCACAACATAAAGTAAACCTATCTAGTTCAAATGTTACCACAGCCATCCCGTTTTTGCTACCAATCTGCCAGCTCACGATTTCTTCTTCTCTCTTCCTTGTGCATCGCTAGAGTTGGTGATGTTCAGAGCAAAGGACAAGCTGACAGGACGAAGAGATTACAATACATTTTCAGTCTGTGTGTTAAAGGAAAAATGAACAATTCACTGACTTGTTGCTCAATGACATTTGATACTTGAATTTACTTAATTTACAAGGGATAATCATAATTCTTGGCACACTATGGTGGACCCTTGTTGTAGCACATACGCTTTGTATAAACCAGTGCTTGATCGCCTTTCTGATTTGCTGATAGACTTTTTCATCAGTATATGGGAAAATACAACAGGCTCGTATACATTTTTGTGATGCTCAAGTAGAAAAACATTTGTGACTCTGACGTATGATCTCATTCAGCCGGAGAGGGATGTGGTTTTGGTAACAATTTCAGGGGTGGAGGGAGATCTGGGGGGTCTGAGCTGGGCATTTCCGGGGCAAAAAAATAGCTGATGATGGGTGTTGCATTCGGTAGCAGGGTCATATGATGGGCAACACCACGACTGCACACGATACCAACATATAAACTCCTTTCAAGATGCCAGCTGACTGATATCACCAGGAAATGCCAATACATCTATGCTGTATGTTTAAATGGTTTGCATGTATACATATCTAAACCAAATACAAAGTTTTATAAAGGCTCTTGGAGGTATTTGTCCAATTACAATGATTTGCTGTGGTTTGAGAATGTCATTGAAAACCACTAGTGTTCCACTGAGCAACAAGCTCGCATTAGACGACTCACTGATTAAGTGGCTAGTAGGTGAAACTTTTTCAGACTTGAGTCGCTCAACCACCAAATTAAGGCTGAAGCATGGCGCCCATCTGCTAATAAATCTTGCCTCCCCAGGAAAAATTTAAGTGTGTTGGCTACCTCTCAATGGTCTTGAATTTTCCAAATGTTTTAAAATTTGTCCGGTGAATCAAGATGAACAGGAATGCAACTCAGTGGTCCTCTGCAGTCTGAATGTTATAAATTACTCGTAAACGGCCAAGCTATGCATAAGGCATATTGCACTGTAACCCTGATCATAGGACAAGCCCAACTAGGACAGTGATATGCCAGGCCAAAAGAATAATTTGAGGCACAAATTTGCCCACACCAACTTCAGTTGAGCATACAGTATTTACCCGAGGATTTCACACACCACCATGAATTGTTACACTGGGACGAAGTCACAAAAAAATAATGTATGTACATCCCAGCTATCCCTAAACAATATAGATCTAGAATATATTATTGTATCCACTCCTTGTGGCGTATCATCTGTGGACAAACCTCCAAATATGGGTGATGATGTTAAATATCTAATTTGATCTGCAACTCCAAAGACCTGTTGCATTAGAGCAAGAACTCTTTTATGAAATAACTCCGGTCAGGGCTATAGTGTTACATTGGGACAGTGTTGCTATTAAGAGATGTAATGCAAGTTCTCTATAATGTGCACCTTCTACAGAGGCTGCGCTGTAAGAAGGACCTTTCCTAATCAGATCCTGTATGCTGTGAAATAAATTCTTGTGGGCCCAGGCATTGGTATCTTCCATGACAAGGACACAGAATGGTACTGCTTTCTTGATACCTTGTGCCTTCCGGCTATCACATTGTTGCTAAATAAACTGTGAAAAAGTTACGAAACTTCAGAGTCCATCTGCGCTTGTCCATGAGGGCAGGTGTGGAGGCCCTCTATTGCACACTGATCTTAAAAATGATTTAACTCAAGTCATGGGCAGATGCTGTGACTGTCGGGGATATTGGTGTCAAGGAAATCAGACAAACACACTATATAACTACCCCGGTCTTTCATGATGGGTTGGCATAGTCTTGAGGGGAATGGGCCATTTTTAAGTGCATAGTATTCAAGCACAACCTAGTAATACAGCTAAATTGAAGGGGACAATGACGTTCAGGAGTTTGTCTCGATTATCAACTTCTTGTTTTGGCAGTAGCAATTAGTTTTTTTCAGTTCTTTAGTCAATTAATGCACCCAATTAAATAAGCACAACAAAATATCTGCCATAGATGCTGGCCTACCTGCAAATGGCAAACCTAACCCAGTGTTAGGAGCCAAAACGGCCGACAGCCGCAAGGAATAACCTTATGAAGCATCTTGCAACATTGACAGAATTAATTTATAGAACTCGCCATCTCTTAATAGCACTGATGTGGCCTTAGCATCCCATGTACCCTTTATCTCCCCTTGAATTGCTTCATTTGGTCAGTTCCTGCTATTCTACACTTCCACAGTGTTATGTACACTCCAACGCAATAGCATAAAGGAGCATAACTCAAACTGACTAAAAATGTAAAGCCTTCTCCCATTTCCTGATAGTCTTTCGCAATTCTTTGTGATAAGATTTTCTTACAACAGCATATTTACAGGAACCATTCAGATCCCCAGTAGGTGCAATTTTACTTTTATAGTAGTTTAAACTTTCTTCCTCTCTGATCCCTCTTGTTGCCTTAGTGTGTGTTCTGAATCAGGAACGTGGGAGTTGGCTAAAGGCCAAGTTCAAGGAACATGGAATTCGCACCTGTCGGTCTGCGATCGTACAAATCCTATGCTCAGTGGATCCTCAATTCATCTGCAGAGCAGTCAAATTTATTGCCAATCTTGAGAAAAAACGAAGGCTATTGGCAAAGACTTGAACCTGCAATACGATCTCCTTATCTACATGGCTGAGCAATGGTCCTTGACAAGTTTATCCTGAAGTTTGAATGATATCTTCATTTTATAAATTTTATCTGTCATATAGCAGTGTTAACTCCCTGCGTTTTAAACATTGTGGTATTTTATATTTTGTAATGGTTTTTATTAACTAGACAATAAAGAATCCTTCCTTAGTGTGAATGCATAGAGCCGAGAGAGAGAGGCTGATTTGGGAGAATAGAATTGCCCTGGCTTCATGTAATTTCCAGGCTAGATCATGGTTATCCAGTACAATAATATCAAGTAAAACTAAATGCTAAAAGAGCATGATGAATGTCTTAGAAAGTGAATGGGATTCTCCAAGAACCCGAGTCTGTTATGTGTTGCTCGCAAATTCAGATATTTCCAGTATCTCTCAAAGTCTGCAGTCCTTGTGGACCCTTCTATGTTGTGGAGGTTTAGTTTGATGTAAAAAAAAAATGGCACCTATATATATATATATATATGATATTGGCTACATTGCCTGGACCAAATACCTTGAAGGCACAGGTCTATATACCCCTGGTTTGCATTTCTGATGTGGGACTGGTTTTCATTACACCCTTTGACAGATGTATTCCACCTTACCCCATGAACACGTCACACTGACTTTTAGGCTCCTTTTGGGAAGGTGACTAGGCAGGAGGGTGGACATGAATTAAGAGACTAAACAAAGTTGTGGCACTATGTGAAAGTTGTGCTCATACTCCTAAGATGAGTGAGGGAATAAAGGGGACACTATATGTAAACTTGTTCCTCGCAGAAAGACTTACATCATTGCACATCAAATCATAGAAGTTAAGGTACAAGCACTTGAACCGGAGGTTCTGCCAAGGCGTTTTTACGGCCAGCAGTGATATCGGATCTCTCCACCTACCTCTCTACTGCTCCTAAGCAGATCAGACCAATGCTTAACCTAACTCATCAGATCCCCCTTTATGATTGCCACCCTCCCCAAACTTTCTCTTCCTTCTTTGGGCAGCCCCTGCTCTGGTATATTATGTTTCTGCTCTCATACACCAGTCTAGGTCTGTTTTCCAGTCTAGAAGTCTAGGGGTGTCACCGTATCCCCAAGTCCACCCCACATTCCTCTTTGCCATCCCGGCCGCTAAAGCCAGGCACGTCTTCTGATATTTGGGGTACACTTACTCCCCAGAGACCATCCAAAGAATCCACTTTGCTTGCATGGGACCTCCCAGATTAATCACCCCCATCATTGCTCAGGTGACCTCATTCCAATAGACCTGTATCATAGGGCACCCGCAGAGAATATGAAAAAAGGATCCCTCTTCTCCACCTCCACTCAAACAGGAAGACGTGGATGACCACCTAATTATGCTAACCGGGTTTGGAGTAGTAGGAGCGATGAAGGATCTGAAGCTGAACAAGCCGGAGCCTAGCCCATATTGTCACTTCCATTGGGCTCTGTATAGCCTCCTGCCAATCCTCTTCTTCCAGGCCCCCAAGGTTTCCTACCCATGCTTCCCGTAGTGCCACCAATGGGTCTGGTTATTAACCAGTTTGCAATTCCCTGTCTGGGAGCCGCTCAGTGAGTAGACGATCCTCTAAGGGGGAGGCCTCCGGTAGTTGTTCACCCACTGCACCAGTGCATGTTCAAGCCTAAGATAGTTATATCTTGGTTTCACACAACTCAAATTCCTGGCTCAGGCTGTCAACTGTGCACCATTGAGATTTAGTAGAGATAATTATGAACATTTTAAATGCAGTGCCATGATGTGATGCAGAATAGCATGCCTGAAAGGAGTTGATAATCACACTTTTCCATAGTGGTTAAGCTCAGCTTTACATTGATTATTTTTTTCTTGATATGCCGCAACTTGCGAACCCATGTACCTAAACAGGTGTCTTGGGAGTATTGTGGAAGCACTATCTTTGCATTGAGCTAGATAAACTTTTGTGGCTCCCCACCTACCTTGACTGGCCTTCCAACCACTCAAGGCCCTTTCGGACCCAGCTCTCTACTGCACCATCACTGCTGCTCCTGCTCGCAAACTCCTCTCTCTTCCTTGTCTCTACTCCTGCTCCTTTGTTTTTGCTTTCTCTCACTTGCATTTTTAGCACTTATGTGCCTGTTTACATTGTCCTTCACTACCTCTCACTCATTGTCCCTTTCTCTATCACACTCATTGCCCTTTTCTCTCTCTCTCTCTCGCTTGCTTCTGTGTTTTTTCCCCTTTGTCACCTTTTTCACCTTTTTGCTTCTGCCACCTCGGGTTTGGCTGTTTTGCCTTGTTTCCATCTCTTGCTTTCGTGCTCTGTTCTGTCACCTCTTTATACTTTGTGCTTGATCTTGATCTTCTGTTTATACTCCCTCTGAGGCGGAAAGCCGGAGGTTAGCACGCTGCATCAAAAAATTGTATTTTAACTCTGTCACCACTATTTTTCACTTACTGTTGTTTTAATTTCGGTAACTGACCACGAAGCTCCCCTGAGCAGAAGCGCTGCAGTCAAGCGCTCAGCCTGCCCTCCTAGACCCTCCAAAACACAGCGAGCCCACGCTGCCTGAGAGGAAAACGCCCACACCGCCAGCGCGGTCGAAGGCGAAGCCACGCCCACTGCGAGGCCACGCCCACCGGACTACTTAAACGCTCCCGAGAGCGCAACACCCACTTCTGTTTATACTCCCTCTGAGGCGGAAAGCCGGAGGTTAGCACGCTGCATCAAAAAATTGTATTTTAACTCTGTCACCACTATTTTTCACTTACTGTTGTTTTAATTTCGGTAACTGACCACGAAGCTCCCCTGAGCAGAAGCGCTGCAGTCAAGCGCTCAGCCTGCCCTCCTAGACCCTCCAAAACACAGCGAGCCCACGCTGCCTGAGAGGAAAACGCCCACACCGCCAGCGCGGTCGAAGGCGAAGCCACGCCCACTGCGAGGCCACGCCCACCGGACTACTTAAACGCTCCCGAGAGCGCAACACCCACTTCTGTTTATACTCCCTCTGAGGCGGAAAGCCGGAGGTTAGCACGCTGCATCAAAAAATTGTATTTTAACTCTGTCACCACTATTTTTCACTTACTGTTGTTTTAATTTCGGTAACTGACCACGAAGCTCCCCTGAGCAGAAGCGCTGCAGTCAAGCGCTCAGCCTGCCCTCCTAGACCCTCCAAAACACAGCGAGCCCACGCTGCCTGAGAGGAAAACGCCCACACCGCCAGCGCGGTCGAAGGCGAAGCCACGCCCACTGCGAGGCCACGCCCACCGGACTACTTAAACGCTCCCGAGAGCGCAACACCCACTTCTGTTTATACTCCCTCTGAGGCGGAAAGCCGGAGGTTAGCACGCTGCATCAAAAAATTGTATTTTAACTCTGTCACCACTATTTTTCACTTACTGTTGTTTTAATTTCGGTAACTGACCACGAAGCTCCCCTGAGCAGAAGCGCTGCAGTCAAGCGCTCAGCCTGCCCTCCTAGACCCTCCAAAACACAGCGAGCCCACGCTGCCTGAGAGGGAAACGCCCACACCGCCAGCGCGGTCGAAGGCGAAGCCACGCCCACTGCGAGGCCACGCCCACCGGACTACTTAAACGCTCCCGAGAGCGCAACACCCACTTCTGTTTATACTCCCTCTGAGGCGGAAAGCCGGAGGTTAGCACGCTGCATCAAAAAATTGTATTTTAACTCTGTCACCACTATTTTTCACTTACTGTTGTTTTAATTTCGGTAACTGACCACGAAGCTCCCCTGAGCAGAAGCGCTGCAGTCAAGCGCTCAGCCTGCCCTCCTAGACCCTCCAAAACACAGCGAGCCCACGCTGCCTGAGAGGAAAACGCCCACACCGCCAGCGCGGTCGAAGGCGAAGCCACGCCCACTACGAGGCCACGCCCATAACATCTACAAATGTGTAGGCCATTCCAGCGCAGCGGACGAGCGCAGCGGGAGCGCCTAAGGCAAGCCCGTCTGCGCCCGTCCGCGCACGACCGGGCCTAGGGCCAGACTATATGCCTGTCCCAGCCGCCTCTAAGGTTAGCTATTCCCGCAGAGAGCTCCTCAGCCTTAGACCCACAAAAAACAGCTCCTGCCTGGCACTACACAACCCTACTGTCCTTTTTCGCCGCTGTGACAAATGCAAACCAGGCAATCTCTCCCTTCCGAAACCCCCCGTCCCTCCCCCTGTCCTTAAAATCTCGACCCTTAACTGCAGATCACTTCCTAAACATGCCTTGCTTATCAACCATCTTATTGTCGACCTTAAACTGGACATACTATTCCTCACAGAAACCTGGATTACGGAGCATTCCAACGCTGACATTGTCCTAGCTCTCCCCCCGGGCTTCCTTATCACGTCTCAACCTCGTCCCCTAGGTAGAGGAGGTGGATTAGCCATTATCCACAGGGACCATTTTATCTGTCGATCCAAAGACTGCACGATCCAAGACTCAGAGAGCTGCCTCTTTACGATTCAGCTGTCTTCGACCAACTCCCTGTCAGGCCTCCTGGTGTATCGGCCGCCCGGCCACTCTGGCCCCTTCACAGCCGCCCTCCTGGAAACCGTTTCCTCCACGGCACACCTGACACCTAACTTCCTTATAACAGGCGACCTAAACATCCATCTCGAGGATCCCCTTGACACTGGGGCAACCGACTTTATTGACGACCTAGCGGCCTTGGGTCTGCTTCTCGCCAACTCTGAACCAACTCACACGAAAGGGCACCTTCTCGACCCGGTGTTTTCCAACATCCCCTCCCTCCGTTTCATTAATTCCCAACCCCTCCCGTGGACGGACCACTTTCTAGTCACGACCCATCTCCCTGGAGCTTTCAAAAAGCCTCAAAGACCTCCCACCTTCACCAGAGACAGAGCGTGGGCCAGACTCTCGGTGGAGGATTGGTCCACAGCCCTGGACGCTTCGACCCCCAGTCTTTCTGAGGACCCCTCCACCGCCGACTCCCAAGTCAGAGACTGGTTATCTTCCACTCTCGATAATATTATCCCCATAAAAAACCGGGAGATCAAAAACAGGATAAAAGGCCAGGCCCCCTGGTATACTCCTGACCTCAGGGACCTACGCAAAGAGTGCAAAAAGGCCGAGAGGCAGTGGAGAAAGGACTGGCTCCACAGTAACAAAGACCTCTACAACAGTGCAGTTAGACGCTACAAATCAGCTCTCAAACTTGCTAAGGCAGGATTCTATGACAACAGAATACAAAACGCCACCAATTCCACAAAAGAAGCGTACCTGATTGTCAAAGAACTCCTCAACATTCCATCAGCATCCACCGTTTCCCATGCCCCCTCAGACAGAAGTAATGACTTTGCCTCCTTCTTCGACTCTAAAATCTCGCGAATACTGGACTCTCTCCCCAGCATCACCCCCCATAACTCCACTGATACTGAGGTCTGTATCAACAGCCCGCGGCTGTCCTCCTTTGGAGCAACCTCCCTCATTGAGGTCTCCGCCACGTTAGCCAAAATGAAAAGCGGCTCTCCTCTTGACCCAGCCCCGGCCAGACTATTAAAAGCTGCCGCCCCCAGCATAGCCTCTACCATCAGGGATCTCATCAACATCTCCTTGCGCCAAGGCACAGTGCCGCCCAACTGGAAAAATGCGGTTGTCAAAGCCCTGCTAAAAAAACCCCATCTGAATCCTGACGATATGTCTAACTATAGACCCATTTCACTCCTTCCCTGCATCAGCAAGATGGCGGAGAAACTAGTTAATTCCCAACTCTCCCAATTCCTTGAGACCAACAAAATCCTGCGCCCATCTCAAACTGGCTTTAGGCCCGGCCAGGGCACGGACACAGCCCTCCTCTCCGTCATTGAGGAATCAAGGCGCATTCTGGATTCAGGAGGATCAGTGGCAGTGATCCTCCTGGACCTCAGTGCCGCCTTTGACACGGTGGATCACCATGTCCTTCTACATCGCCTGGCCAGGGCAGGAATTGTGGGCTCAGCACACGCCTGGATTAACTCCTTCCTATCAGGCCGTTCATTTCAGGTGTGGGACGGCAACTCCCGCTCAGACCCCCTTCCACTCACATGTGGAGTCCCGCAGGGGTCCTCGCTTAGTCCCACCCTGTTTAATGTTTACATGGCCCCCCTGGAAGACGTCGTGACCCCCTATGGAATCAAAATTGTCAACTACGCTGACGACACCCAACTTGTCGTCTCCCTCTCCCAGCTGGACAAACACCCTGACAGCCTGCGGAACTGCCTCCAAGACATCTACTCCTGGATGTGCGAATCTTCCCTAAAATTGAACGGTTCTAAAACCGAAATAATGCTCCTGGGCAACAAATGGTCATCAATTCCCGCTTCGGTGTGGCCGGACACCTTTGGTGAGATACCCACTCCAAAGTCAGAAGTCAAAACGCTAGGCGTTTGGCTGGAACCAAGCCTCACCATGAAGACCCAGGCAACCAAGACCGCTGGATCATGCTTTGGCCTCCTGCGGTCAACCCGCAAAATTCTCCCTCTCCTTCCTCCGCTATCCAGGAAACTGCTGGTTCAAGGGCTCATCCTAGCCAGACTCGACTATAGTAACGCCGTCTACCTCGGTGCACCGGAGTTTACCTTAGCCAAACTCCAACGGGCACAAAACGCTGCGGCAAGGATCATAATGGACCTCCCCCCCAGAGCCTCTGCCAAATCAGCCCTCAAGGCCCTGCACTGGCTCCCTGTCCGCCAACGAGTTGAGTTTAAGGCAATGTGCACCAGTCACAAACTCATTAATGGTGCCGGCCCGGCCGCCCTGAAAGACCTTGTCGCCCCTTACAAAGCCCCTAGGGCACTGTGCTCGGACGACGAGCATTTGGCCATCGTCCCTAAATTTAAGAAGGCTCGGACCGGTGGCCGTCGCTTTTCGGTCAAAGCCTCCTCAGGCTGGAACACACTGCCTCGCCATCTGCGTCTGGAACCCTGCCACGCCCTCTTCCGGAAAAAACTAAAAACTTTCTTATTCCCCAAATAGTCCTCCGGACCCCCCTCCTCTTTGGTTATTCACAGCTCTATAGCGCGGGGATGCCTCCGGGTCACCAGGCGCTTTATAAATTTATAAATAAATAAATAAATCTCTTAGCCCCCTTCTTGCCCCTTGGCCTCCACCGCCATTCCCCGGTTTCCACCCCCTTTCCCCCCCCCAGCTCCTTACCTGCCTTCCCTACTCTCCTGCGCATTTTACTGCCTCTTCTTCCCACCTTTGGTAGCCCTGCCCCCGCACCTCCACCTACCACCCAGGACCTACTTAATGGCGGCTGCAGCTCATCCACACAGCATGTGCACATAATAGCTGTGCCACCGGCATGCCAAAGGCAAGCCTGTCTGTTCCCGTCCACATCTGGACCACACTCAGCACTACCATCCCTGGTCATTCCACCCCTCCGCAGCTACACCAAAGCCAAACTCTGCACCCTTGACCCCTGATGCTGCAATAAACACTGCCACCGCTCTGACCCTCGCTCCATAGTAGGGCCATTTACCTGCAACCACTGTCACTTCACCTGCCAGATCCACCCCTTGCTCTGCCCCACCAAAATATAGGGCAAAGCTACCATCAGGGGTATCCTCACCCACCGCTCCCCAGGACTATGACTAAGCTTCTGCTTCTTCATTGTCCCCCTCCAGCAACTACATATTCCTCGGTGACCTCAACATCGTCCTCAACCACCTTGTCCATGACCCACGTGCACTGCAGGCCACGCTCTAGACCCATTCATCACCTCCAGTGACTGCATCAAGTATAGCCATGCCACAGAGCTCACCTGAACTGACCATGCCATCGTTCACTTCAATGCCACCAGCTCATGGACCTCATTCCCCAATCTGCCCAGCTCTCCCACCACAGCTGGAGCAAAGTACCAGAGTACAAATGAATCTACACTCTCAACACAACACACCCCAAATCCTCCAATGCGTTAATCAGAACATCAGAAACTAATACACATGGATCACTAACTGCACTGACAGCGTTGCTCCCATCGGCAACAACATTCAAAGGAAGTCCACCAAGCAGGCAAGCTGGTACACCAAAGACCTCAGAACTGCTAAACGCCACTGTAAATCTGGAACAATACCATCTACTCAGTACCTCTCAAGTCTGGATTCCACAGCAACCAGAACACCAAGACAGCCCTTACCGCAGCCACTGATGGCATCCCAGCCCTACTTGACCACGGTAAGACAGCCGCACTGATACTCGTAGATCTCTCAGCAACATTCATTTCAGTCTCCCACCACATGCTCATTACAAGATTGCACAACATTGGCATCCAAGGAACTGCCGTCAAATGGCTCACCTCTTTCCTCAAAGGAAAAGCACAAAAAGTCCACCTACCACCATTCACCTCCGAACCCAAAGAAATCCTCTGTGTAGTACCTCAAAGATCTTTGCTCAGCCCTACCCTCTTCAACACGCACATAACACCACTGGCCAGCATCATCAAAACCCACAGACTCAATATAATAACCTTCGCCAATGACGCACAACTCATACTCTCCCTCTCCAAAGACACCTACATCATCAACTTCCACAACTACATTACAAACATCACCAACTGGATGAAGCACAACTGCCTGATGCTCAACACAGACAGAGGTACTGATCTTCTGCAACAAAAGCTCCCGGAGGGACGCCTCCTGGTGGCCAACAGAACTCTAACTCCAACTGACCCTGCTAGAAACCTAGACATCATCCTGGACAACAAGGTAACCATGACGGCCCAGGTCAACTCTGTCTCCACCTCCTGCTCCTTCATCCTAATCATGCTTCACTAGATCTTCAAATGGTTACCCCAGAGCTCTAGAAGCAGAATAACTCAGGCCCTCATTGCCAGTCGACTGGACTACAGCACTGCCCTCTACACAGGGTTCGCAGGTTACCTCCTCTGCCGACTACAGACCATACAGAATACTGCGGCCAGACTCGTCTTCGACCTCCCAAGAAGGACCCACATCACCCTCTCACTCGGGGAACTCCATTGGCTCCCCATACATTAAATATGCCAGTTCAAACTCCTGACCCAAACATTCAAGTCCCTACACAACTGAGTGGAGGACCCTCCTTTTCCCACTTGGCAGTGAAGACATGGAACAAACTACCCCTACATCTCTGGAACTCCCCATCTTTTCCAGAGTTCCGTAAGTTGGTAAATACCTGGCTCTTCGGCTGATTCCCAGGACCCTGCCAGCACCTGGATACCCTCACAGGTGACGAGTTGTGCTCTACAAATCAACTTATTGATTGATACATTGACTGCTGGCAGGGCTGTTGTTCATGAATCAGTGTAATTAGCGAGGAGGGCTCTGAGGGCTTCAGCAACCTGTTCCATGAGAACGCCAGGCTATACAAGGAGAACAACACCCTGAAGATGTAGTTGAAAGCCATGCAGGATGCCATCGATGCCATCAACTGCTGGTTTACCCTGCTCATGAGCCAGGATGCCACACACATATTGGCCAAATCAGGTCAGTTTGGCACCCGTGTCTGGCCTGCTTATCTGTTTATTATATACTACCTTGCAAATATGGTAATTTATTTGTACCTCATATTTTCAGTTACCCATAAGTCGCCGAAATTATGCACTTTACTTTGGGCAAGAGTGAGTGGTCTCTTTGCCATTTCTCAGCATAATAGTCTAAGGCGTTTCTAATTTATTGGGATAGGACCTTTTATAGGGTTTGAAAAAACATATCCTGCAGACCACAGTTTTGGTGTAAAGTTCAAACATTACTTTATTATTTTGTGGTTCACCTCCATGAAATAGTTAAAGTTGAATTAACAGAGGGAGAAGACAGGCTTCTCAGTTTGATTTGGAAATGAGTGTTAAATTGAAGAGTTCACAGCAACATAATGTTGCGTAAATAAAACTCAATTTGGTGCTCTATGAAAGTCAAATGGTGAAACAGAGGGTAGGTGGATGGTGATAATCCCATCCAAAAGGATGTAAATAGACAGTTTCAGACCATAAGACCCAGGAAAGAAAATGAACCCATTCTACACCAGGTCGAGGAGGGCTGGTTACTTGCCCCATTGTCAGGATAGCCACTCGCTATGTGATTGAGAGTCATTTAGAGTACATAATAGAGAGTAATTTAATTTATGCATGTATCTTGACAAGCATGAGTCTGATGCACCGTGGCCTACGTTGGACACCCAAGGTGTATAACATGATTATGTGAAAGGAACTTGCTTGCGAGAAAGAAAGATTTTGTAACAATGATATGTTAATGCTTGTATCAGGAAAGTCATACTTAAAGTGACTGTGATGTGCTTGTAATGCAGCAAAGACTTTGACTCTGCCCAATACTTGAGAACTTTAAAGCAGTTGAATAACTTTCAAATGTATTCGTGGATGTTAGTTCTGTGAGACCCGGGGAGTGCAAAAAGTAGCAGAGATAGCACTTTATGGTGCATGGAGTCAATTTAGTGGAGAAAGTGGCAAGGTCCCAGAGGTCGCGTCTTAGCTCATTGTCAGTGCTTTCATAACTTACATTGCCTAGGAGATGGTAAGGTATGGCTTTTTCCAGATAGTACACATGCCTGTCAAATGGCTGAAGCACAAGGAGAGGAGAGAGTGAGACATCTTGTAGAAACGTTAAAAGAGCTGCCTTGCTGTTGGCAGCTTATCAATCAATCAATCAATCAATCAAGGACATTTATAGAGCGCACTACTTACCCGGAGGATCTCAAGGCGCTTGGGGAGGGGGGGGTGCTGCTACTGCTCGAACAGCCAGGTCTTGAGCTTCTTCCTGAAGGAGAGGTGGTCTTGGGTCAGGCGCAGGTCGGTCGGGAGGGAGTTCCAGGTCTTGGCGGCCAGGTGGGAGAAGGACCTTCCTCCTGTTGTCGTTCTTCGGATGCGGGGGACGGCGGCGAGGGCGTGACTGGCTGATCGGAGGTGGCGTTTGGGAGCGTAGAAGTTGATGCGGTTGTTGAGGTAGCTCGGGCCTTGATCGTGTAGGGCTTTGTGTGCGTGGGTGAGGAGACGGAAGGTGATTCTCTTGTTGACGGGGAGCCAGTGCAGGTCTCTCAGATGTCCGGAGATGTGGCTGCGTCGGGGGATGTCGAGGATGAGTCTGGCTGAGGCGTTCTGGATCCGCTGGAGTTTATCTTGAGTGCAGTCATGATATTTTGTACAGGATGTGCATAAAGTTCTTTAAGGTTACTTGATAGGGGATGGGTCTTGTATTTATCACTTGAGATGACCTCCCTAGCAACTGCTGTGCAGCACGATAGTGAAGCGATAAAAACAAATTGAATGCTGAGAAGTAAAGGGAATGGAATAACCAGCAGAAGGTTGTCTTGGTACTCTGCAAGCCACTAATAAGACACTTCTGAAGTATTGAGACAACTTCAAAAGGGCTTTGCATGATCACCTGTTGCACTGCACAGGGCCACAGTTTTTTAGGCACGAGGAGAGGAAGTGATTTTCCCAGAGTCACAAGGTGTTGGGTCGACGCCGGGACTTGTGCCTTGTTCCCCTGCTCTGGATTCCGCTGCTCTCTAAGCGTGAATGAAAGAAGACATTACATTGCGTACTGATTTTAGTTTTACAGTTTTATATAACACAAATTAGTTCAGGGGCACTGCAGCGCTTTAAATGAGCATCACACTTTTCTGCAATATGTAGGGCTTTTAATGTTTAAATAATGTATACGCTTGGAATCACATGTTTATGCTGTCTGCCCTTGATATGGAAACTATAATAAAATGTTACTCTATACAGCTTACATTCTCCGACTACTTGTTAACTCAGAAAGCCTTCTCCCACTATACTCCTAAACACTGCATGGAAAATTTGATTTACTCTTCTTGCTTTATACCTCTCCATTCTTTCTTCAGTGACCCTCTTCCTATCTTCCATTCTCCTCATGCTTTCTATTTCTGAATATAGCCTCCTGTCACTTTTATGCCTGTCTGTCTCAATTCTTCTTGTCATTCTGCAATTTGCTGATGCCTTATTTCATAGATCACATCCTTTCCTCTTTAAATCCCTTCCTCTGTAATCTAACATTAACTAATCTCCACCTATCTATCTCTCCAACCATCCAACCTGAAACCACAGAGCCCCTGCTAATGATCACCCCTACCAAGTGTTGGGTCTGGGGGTCTCTAGTTGGCAATAGTATTCACCTTTGTCCAAATAGGGACCCTTATTTCTAAGTCAGGATAAGGGGATTACACTCCTTAATAACCCTTGGTAGCGTGGCACGACCAGACAGGCTTATCTCAGAGGCAGCGTGTTAAGCATTTGTGGATATACACAGTAATACAGTGAAAACACTACAGATGGACACCACACAGGTTTTATAAAAATAAGTATTCTTTATATAGACTTAACACAAGACGACAAACGACAAAAATCCACAATACTACACTTAAGATTGCTTTAAAGATGATAAAAGTTCAAGTTGCTGATCAATGCGACAAAGTTCTCAGCAAAGTACCTGGATGCGTAACGCAAAGTAAGCAAAAGGCGAGATGCGTCAGTTCCGGAATCCGGGGGAGATGATGCGTCGTGGCTCAATACTTGCTCAGAGTAGGGGATGCGTCATAATCCTTACCGGTGCGGAGGTGATGCGTAGATTCTCGGCCTGCAGGCCCGTTGCGGTGCGCAAGATGGCACCTTGATGCGATGTGGTGATCCAGTTCTGATGCGAGAAGATGGCGCCCTTGATGCGGCGATGCGATGATGATGTGTGGACGCCCTGGGAGCCTTGTGACGACTCTGTACTTTGGAGCCGTGACAGGCCCTGCGACACGCTTCTCCGGTGATGCGATGGCGACTCTCTCGATGGCGTCACGCTTCTCCGGTGATGTGACAGCAGGCAGCTTCGATGAACACACGCTTCCAGAGAGATGCGGCAAAGGCTCGCTTCTCCGGCGATGATTTCAGCTGTCGCGGCGACACTCTTCCTCTCTATACATCGCGCTTCCAGCTCCCAGCGACACGCAAATGTCTGTAGATAAAATTCCGAGCAAGGAAATTCACGGGGGGAGCTGGAGATGAAATCTTTTGTCCCTGAGACTTCAACAGGAGGCAAGCACAGTTCAAGCCCTTGGAGAATATTCTGTAGATGATGAAAGTCCTTAAAAAGTTCCTTCTCCTTTCCTTGGTAATGAAGCAACCACTGCAGGCCAACCCAGAAAACAGCACACTGGCAGAGGGGCAGTCAAACTGCTGCAGTTTCCTTAGTTTTTCTCCTTGGCAAAAGGTTTCTTGATCCAGAAGTGATCTAATTTCTTGGGATCAGGGTCCAATATTTATACCCCAAAATCCTTTGTTCTCTGAAGGCAGAGAGGCCTCTGCCTAGTCCAAACCAGTTCCTGAGCACTCTGTTTACATGACTCTCTTCTTCCTTTCACTGTGCAGGGCAGAGACATCAGCTACCCCACAGGAGGTGGAGCCAGCACAGGGGAGGGAAGATACAGCTCAGGAGCACTTTGTTGACAGGATTCCTTCTCTCCTTTCACAGTGCAGGGCAGAGACATCAGACAAGCCACAGGTGGTGGAGCCAGCATTGTGGAGTGAAGGCCAACCCTATTCAGGTCCCAGGTACAACTCCTCCCTCCCATGTGGATGCAGATCTCGCTATTAACCACTGGGCTGCCCCAGCCTGTCTCCTGGAATCCCCCATACCTGTCACTCACAAACCCAGACAAGGAATACACAACCTAGCAGAGGCCGGCCTGGACAGTTAGGCAAGAAAATACCTACTTTCTAAAAGTGGTATTTTCAAACACAGAATATTAACCCCTTCCATGCTGATGACGAACCCCAGCCGTCATGCACTACGGTGCTCGTGTGCTGATGACGGCTGGGGTTCGTCACGGCCCCGCCCTGTTCGTTTGTGTACAGCACAGCAGGGGAATCGCGGCCGCATGGAAGGGGTTAAAACCAACTTTACTAAAAGATGCATCTTACTATTCTGAGTACAAGCATACTAAATTTGAATTGCTACCATGTTCCCTGAGTCAGACCTCTTTGGAATATCCGGCGCTGGGAGCTTATCCAGCCATCTTCCTCCACACTATGATGGAAATGCTTTGAGGTACATTGGTAGTCTTGGGCGTTCTTCCATTTCCTGTGGTACCTTTTGGAGATTCCTTTGGGTTCCATCTACAGGTCCTCCCATGGCTCAATATCCTACATGGAACATCTATGCTGTCCTGAGTCAACCGGCACCAGTACCCTTGCAGTTTGACCTCATCTCCAGTACCAACCCTGGTATTGCTAACCGTGGTGCCACCCACAGAGCGGCTGGTGTCAAAGTGTGCGACTCTCCTGCAGAGTTTGAGAAGAGAGGCGGAGAGGATAGTGGAGAAGGAAAGGTATAGGGAGGTGCAATGGGACACTTCATGCCAAGTGTATTGCAGACAGTGTCAAGAATTAGCTAATCAAGTACAGATGCTAGACATCATTCAGCATGACACAGATGAGAGCAGCGAGGCTGCTCCTCCCTCTTGGCACACATCACACTATTTGGCTCTGCAAAATACAAGTGTGGTGTATACTTCTCCTATGATAGAAAGGCAGTCTTCTTGAAAGCCATCCCACCAATCCCTCAAACACTTCATCCTAATCTCCCAGAGGTTGCTTCTTTTCATGAGATAACCAAAAAGCTGTTGATGTAATGGATCTCCCTCTCCATACTATAGAGGCCAGGTTCACCATTCTCACAGAGGCCCTGCAAACATTATCAGTGTTAAAACTCATGCAGCCTCCTAATGAGACTTTCAGTGCTACAGAAAAAGCAGCCTGGGTGAGCCCACATCAACCCCAGCAATAAACAATGTATTTGTGATATGTTATAGACTGTAACCTGGACACTCAACTTTCTTGTTGGCACAGCCATCGCCAGATAGACTAGTGGTGCAGTCCTTCACCTGCTTTCCATGCAGCACCAACAGAGCGAGAATCAAAGAAACTGAAAGTAGTGGAATCGAAAGTCTTTTCAGCGAGCAGCTTGGCCTTTCTTTGTCTGAATGCTTCCTTTTTGTTTGGGCGATATACCCATGTTTTGTGGGATCTGGTAGGAATGGTGATGCCAAATCTACTTGCCACCTTTTTGTGAAAGCGTGTCATGATAAACAGGACTGGTGACAGATAATCAGAGCCAGACTGGATGCTGCTGATTCAGTGACCTGGGCTATGGGAGCCTCCTTAGTCCTATGAAGAGATGCTTGGTTCAAGTCGACCATCTTCTCTGGAGTTGTACAGGCAACATTAATGGACAATCTGTTGGATGGTTAATTATAAGTAACAAGGGGACGCCTTTTCGCTTTCAACAGGACAACGCTGGGTCTCTGTGCCTGTGATTCCCTTCTTACATCCCTGCTGTAACCTCTCACGGAACCCGCTTCGCGGGTCCCTCTTCGTGGGGGGCATCTGCAAACTTGTTACGGACTCTGCCTGTGGAGAAATTACATCTTGGACAGTGAGGGGGAAGTGCAGGGCTGCGAGCGTGCAGCGGGTCCGGGACTACGATTCCCAGGAGCGCCCGCCAGCCCAGATTGCCAGCACCTGGGCCGCTCTCCCTGCCTGCTCCTCCCCACCATCGCGCTCATAAGCGCCAGCCATCGTGAACTGCTTGGGACGCCTTTTCGCTTTCAACAGGACAACGCTGGGTCTCTGTGCCTGTGATTCCCTTCTTACATCCCTGCTGTAACCTCTCGCGGAACCCGCTTCGCGGGTCCCGCTTCGTGGGGGGCATCTGCAAACTTGTTACGGACTCTGCCTGTGGAGAAATTACATCTTGGACAGTGGGTGGAAGTGCAGGGCTGCGAGCGTGCAGCGGGTCCGGGACTACGATTCCCAGGAGTGCCCACCAGCCCAGATTGCCAGCACCTGGGCCGCTCTCCTTGCCTGCTCCTCCCCACCTTCACAGTTCCTATAATTATATCCCACTAATCCCGCTGCGCGGGAGCGACCGGGAGAAGCCCGGGACAAGGGCGGGGCCGTCTGCGGCCGGTCGTGGTTGCGTTGGGCCACCCCCTCTGGACCTTGGGCATTGGACTTTTCTTCTTTTTCCTCTTAGCTACTAGGTATAGTGGGTTGTTGGTCTATTCACCTATTTATTACTTTTGCTATATGTGCTGTGTTATTCACTGTTTGTACAGTCCGATCTGCCCCAAGTATGCCCTTACGCTCGGGTAAGGACCGTTCTGTTACCCTGCAGACCTTTAAGGGGCGGTTACTGGTCCTTTGGATGCTTTCATTATTAAGGCTACGGGAATTCTGGAGAAGGAGATAACCTTTGTAGAGAAAAGGCTATCATTAGATCTTATTAGTGGGAAACGTTCTTCTCTGGGGCCTATTGCTTCTGTAATTAGCCCGTTAGCTCCACCATCAGTGTCTTCACGTTGTAATATGGTTCCTGTTTTAGTGGATGTTCACTGCGAAGCTGAAGGTCCTTCCTTATTGCATTGTAGTATAGACTCTAATAACGTAGATACAATAGGGAGTAGGGAGGAAGGTAGTGTGCTGTCAGACAGCCCTTCACTGCTAGTCTCGTCCTCTGAAGGGGACTCCCCGAATAGTAATTTCCCCGGTAAAAGGAAGCGAAACAAGGGACGGCAGAGAGGGGGCGAGTCAAAAATACCAAAAACGGCTTGCCAATCCCTGCTTGCTAATAACCACGATATAACCAGTGGCTCTCAGTATCCCTTGCTTCCCTAGTGGTCATGCCACTTCTTCCATTGCTCCATCTGGGGTTCCGAATCTATGCCCAATAAGCATGAGTAGTAGTGATATTGACATACTGGCAAAAATGGAAGTCTTATTTAAGACACTCCTGTTGCCGGTGTTAGAAAGAACAGACTGATGAACTTAAAACTAGATGGTCTTGAGAATCTTGTAACTGCCAATTCTTGCTTACTTAAAAAATTGGTGAACGATCACGCAGTTCCGTTGGCTCCTGCCATATCAGGTAACACCAATTCCCAGGGAAATAATCTTATACTCGCTCAGGCTCCCTCATCCGCCAGGCAGTCCCATACTAAACCTAATGGTTTGGGACTCAATGGCAGTAATTTAATATCAAATATTGCCCCCAATTCATCCTCGATCACCGTAGTCCACGCCCCATTACATAAGAAGGCTAGCTCTAAATCCAATGGCCTGCCACAGCCAAGCTCCTCTAGACCAGCAACCAATATGCAGGCCCAGACCTCCAGGAAGGGCGAGTCTAAACCACCCTCCCAGCCCACAGGGAGCTCTGGTGCTGCTGCAGGGCGTGTCAAGGCTAATACCACACAACTTCCCAGGAAAGCTACTAAAAGGGGACCCCCGCCAGTGGACCTACCAATTGATGCTACGCCTTATACTATTGTTCTTACAGGTGTTGCACCCCTAAGAGATGGTCATTCTAAATCCCATGGCGATCTTATGAATAAGGTCGCTTTTTGGTTAAATAAAAATCGTCCTCTCCCACACTCCTCTTCAACCAAGATTTTGACTGTTCGCAGAGTTGATTGGGTGGGTTATTGTACGAAGGATTTAGATGGAGACTGTATTCTTATAAACTTTCGGGACCCTTGGGTGGTAGAATATATTCGTAGGGAGGCCAGGTTTGGGAGGATGGGGGATGTGCAATCCTTGGACTTGAATTATTTTTATCCCAAAAGACTTGGTGCACCTCGCCTAAATTGTTTCCCAATGCATAGACCTGTAGGGAGGAACATGGTAGAGAGGAATTTGGTAGAGAGGATACCCCACTCCCCCCTCTATCCCTTCCTGTCAAACCGGTTCGAATCTCTGTCTGGCCTAGAGGGTATAGACTGACTGGAATCAGACAAAGGGTTAGAAAATATTTGTAGTGAAGCTGAAGGTACCAATTTGGTGGTATACAACCTAGATCAGTGTTTTAATGAGGGTCCCAAAAGGAAAGAAAGTGATATTGCAAGTCCAATAGTTCTTAATCAGACATCTAGCTCCCTTTCCAGAATGGTTGTAACAATAGAGGAGGATTTGTGTGTATTAAAGTCTAATACATCTTTTAGTCAGGTTGGGTCGCTCAAGGTCGTTTCCTGGAATATTGCGGGATTAAAGGGTCGAATCGATTCAGAGGATTGGGCAGTTTTTATCGATACCTTTGATATTGACCTCTTTCAGGAGAGCTGGGCCCCTGACCCCATTTATCGGGCAGGGTATCTTAATTTTTTCTAGCCAGCGATCCAGGGTCCTAAGGGCAGAGCCTCAGGAGGTTTAGTGGTCTGGGTGAGGTAGTCCACTGGGTATAGACCCTCAGAAATTTCAGTGGCCAACCCTGATATACTAGGAATAAAGTTTAGCAGGGCCAATGAACAGGACATTGTAGTCATAAACATTTATGCCCGAGGACGTCCAGGTGGTCGTAGGCCGGCCATTATGGACGATCTAGACTTGCTTCTCGAGGCAATAGGTAGAGACAAATTTATCCTCGTAGCCAGGGATTTAAATTGCTCGTTTGATCCCTTGTTTAGTGTGGGCAAGGATCTGGGGGCAGAGGAAGATGCTGTTTGGGATATCCCGCCTCTATTTTTAAACAAGGGTGTAAAGGCTACTGAAGCGGCACTCCTCTGGCTAGGGCTGTGTTTGGAGTGGGGTCTGCGAGCAGTAAATGGGCGCACGACCTCCGACAAGGCAGGGCATCCCACCTTTAATAACGGGGTCAGTAAGAGCCGAATAGACTATATTTTAGTTAAAATAGAATTTTGGTCTCTGGTGATTGACATGGAGGTTTTGGTCCGCCCAGAGAGCGATCACAACCCCCTCTCGTTAGGTTTGAAGCTTCCAGGTGACCGTGGCGGGCCTCCTAAATCCCCTTGTCTAACGTCAGAGGCTATTTTGACTAATGACAGAAGAAGGGTCAGATGGTCCAGGGTAGTCGAAGATCCTTTCTTAATAAATGACATAGAGAAGGAAGTCTCAGCAACATTGAATGCCATGAAAGCTCTTCCATTTCTCTCGGGGGCTATCCCTCAGATTAGTGACCTGCATGACCAGTGTTTCTTGAAACTTAAAACCCTTCTAACGCAACCGTCAAATTCAAGGAAAGAAAAGGCACCAGGCTCTCAAAATAAATGGTATAATAAGAGTTGCAGAGCAGCGCACTGCAGTCTGATCAGGGCGATAAAATCTCGAGTGACTGGTGACATTAAAATGGCGTGGCAATCATATAAAAGAGCTCAATGGGCTGCGAAAAAAGAGTGGGATGAGCACCACTGGTCCGAGCTCCTCTCGGCATGTCAATCATCCAACCAAACTAAGTTTTGGGAAATTGTAAAGTGGGGTATGAACTCAGACCCCCGAATTCCAGTTAATTATGTCTCTCCTGATGACTGGGTGGCGTTTTACTCATCTCAGTTTAGGGCTTTAAATATAGATCACCAAACAGAGCAGATGAAGGGAGTATTCTCGCCTTCTAACTCTAGCCTTATGCTTGTTTTTACTACTTCTTATACAGAGCAGGCCCTCAGTGCTGTACAATCAGGGAAAGCCCCAGGGATGGATGCAATACCGGCAGACCTTTTTAAAATGAACCTACATATTTGGGTTCCCTACATAACCATGCTCGTTAATGCCATCGCTCAAGGGGCAAGAATCCCGGACTCTTGGAAAGGGGCGGAAATTTTACCAATTTTAAAAAAAGGGGACCGATCGGCCCCGGGAAATTACCGCCCGATAAGTTTAATTGACTCAATACAAAAAATTGCTGCTAGGATGGTCCTCGCAAGAATCCAGGGGTGGATGGAGCAGGATAACATTCTCTCCCCAATGCAAGCCGGCTTTAGATCAGGCACCAGTACAATAGATCAGGTTTTCAGATTAACCATGCTGTACTGGAAGGTTGTTCTGTTGGGAGGAGGAGCAATCTATGCCGTCTTTGTGGATCTCAAGTCGGCTTTCGACCTTGTGCCAAGGGAGAAAATGTGGGATGTCTTTAGATCCATGGGCCTGCCGCCAGAACTCCTGGACATGGTGGTTAGGCTACACGAGGATAACTTTGCCAGGGTGAGATGGGGAAAACAAGGGCAAGTGACGGATAGCTTTCCGGTAACACGCGGCGTCCGCCAGGGGTGTGTGTTGGCCCCTACCCTTTTTCTTTTGTTTATCAATCAGGTAGTTAAGTTTTTTGCTGACACCCCGACTGATGCCCCATCTCTGGGCGGGACAAAGTACCCGATGTTAATTTTTGCGGACAATACTTTGCTTCTCTCAAAAACTCGGGGGGGGGGGGCTTCAGATAGCACTCAACAGGTTTGATGAGTTTTGCAGGGTAAACGATCTGCAAATTAATGTTGGTAAGACTAAATTTATGGTCTTCAGTAAAAATCGCCCCATTAAAAGCTCGGTTAGTCTAAATGGTGCCAGTATTGAACAAGTGGTGGTAATGACTTATTTGGGCGTGACATTAGACTTTCGCCTTTGCTGGAAACCCCAGGTTGAGGCATTATATCTTAAATTTGCACGCCTCACGGGTTGTTTAATCCAGGAGCATAAGAAGTCCCTCACTAAATGTATTGCTCCAGTACTTAAGATCTATGAAGCAAAAATAAATGCAGCCACCCTGTATGGTGCCGACCTTTGGGGCTTTAAAGTTCTAACCTCTCTGGTTAAAGCCCAAAACAAATTCTTGCGGAATTTGGTAGGTCTTCCTCAATCTACACCTATCAAACCTCTGTTGTTAGATTTGGGCTGTAAGCCCATTAATGAGTTGGCTCAATATCGTTTGGTGGCATTGTGGCGACGGCTCTGGACTTCTCCAGAGCTCAGCCTCTTTGCCAACGAACTAGCCGAGGTAAAATCATTATGGGGCGCTTCAAATATTACATGGTTAAGGGAAGTGAAACTGGTGCTGGAAGATATGGGTCTAAACCAGCTTTGGGCCTCCCCGGGAAGTTCCACGTTCCCCTCTAAACAGGATTTTAAAGATCTGTACTGGGCTTCAGTTAAGCATTCAGCTGTAACTCAGTCTGATGCCACTAGCCTCACAGGTCTTTTTCTGGCCCACAAAGTGACCCCCTCCCTAGAGATTTACTGGGATGTGATTACTAAAACTCTCGACCGGAAATTATATCATCAGTTCCGAGTTGGGTCACTCCCATTAACTCTTTTACAAAAAAGTGGTCTGCCAACTTTAATGATACCTGCCCTTTTTGTTCAGACCATCCGGAGAGTGTGGGACATTTTCTTTTTGCCTGTCCTGCATATCATGCCCCAAGATTGAAATGGATCAGGCCCATTTGATGTAGACTAGAAATTAAAGGGAGCATCGAAGCCATGAGGATATTTCGTACCAACACTTCTGAGCTGGTAGCGGTTGGTGTTGCAAAATACCTTGGGTGGGCATGGGTTATTCGAACTAGGAACCCAAATGTATTTTAATATGGAAATTGTTTCATGAGGTATTATATTTATAAAGTCTTTATTATACTGTTTAATATTTTTTTTTAAATGATGATTGTTATGATGGTTTTTATCAATTTTTTTTTCTTATTCTGTCTTTGATGTTTTTGTCTTTTATGATTTGATAATCGAAATAAAGAGTTATGATGATGATGAAGTAACAAGGACCCCCTGAAAATTGGATCAAGCTTCTGGGTCAGGGTAAATAGACTATTGAAAATAACACAGCCAGGCAAGCAACCTAGATAAACAATGTGATGAGACCCAGACAACTGAAAATGACATGAAACGGCAAAATAGTATCTGTTTTTAGAAAATTCTTAACGTTTTAATAATTATCATATACATATGAATAAAAAAGTTTTACATACAAAATATTTATACATAATAAAAGTACATTGCATGGACAACAAATTATATAAAAAAATATTAAAAAATGGTGCAAATGAGGTAATGACGAATTCTTCTCTACGCGTTTCGACAACAAGTGTCTTCGTCAGGAAATTACCATCAAGGGGCTTTTAAAACAATCTACAATGAAGATAAACATTATAAGAAACATGTTCAAAATTACTATTTTTTTTGACATTTCAGTAAATATGGTTATCTGGGAACAACATTCACATTGCTAAGGAGGATATATTAAAACCGTCTCTGTGTACCTGCGAACTGCTATATTTATAGGGTAAGGCGGGAGCGAAGGAAAAAGGAGAGGATAAAACAGAGAAAGAAGAATACGGAGATTTCAGACTGAAACGTGTGTGGCATAATACAGTCTCTGAGCAAAATAGATGGAAAAGCTGTTGTGCCACGATCATTTGGCATATATCTAGGTTAATAAGGATGTTCCACCTAGTAATTCGTGAAGGACTATTGTTGGCAGAACCTGGTATAAATATTTCACCTATTACTAGGATATATGGTCGATAAATGGCCATTTTGCGGTTACAGCACACTAATTTCTGGTCTTATACTAATATTTTTAATTACAGAAAAATACCTGTATATGGTTATATATTGCGCTGTGATTTGCACATGATGTAAAAAATACTGGCTCACCTGACATAGGCACGGACGCTGGTACTGTAGAACAATCACTGATATGTGTTGTCTAGTGGATAGTGGCCATTGTATTATAGAAACGAATTACTAGGTGGAACATCCGTATTAACCTAGATATATGCCAAATGATCGTGGCACAACAGCTTTTCCATCTATTTTGCTCAGAGACTGTATTATGCCACACACGTTTCAGTCTGAAATCTCCGTATTCTTCTTTCTCTGTTTTATCCTCTCCTTTTTCCTTCGCTCCCGCCTTACCCTATAAATATAGCAGTTCGCAGGTACACAGAAACGGTTTTAATATATCCTCCTTAGCAATGTGAATGTTGCTCCAAGATAACCATATTTACTGAAATGTCAAAAAAATAGTAATTTTGAACATGTTTCTTATAAAGTTTATCTTCATTGTAGATTGTTTTAAAAGCCCCTTGATGGTAATTTCTTGACGAAGACACTTGTTGTCGAAACGCGTAGAGAAGAATTCGTCATTACCTCATTTGCACCATTTTTAAATATTTTTTTATATAATTTGTTGTCCATGCAATGTACTTTTATTATGTATAAATATTTTGTATGTACAACTTTTTTATTCATATGTATATGATAATTATTAAAACTTTAAGAATTTTCTAAAAACAGATACTATTTTGCTGTTTCATGTCATTTTCAGTTGTCTGGGTCTCATCACATTCTTTATCTAGGTTGTCAACAATCTGTTGGATGGAGCACGTCTCCCTGGCGATAAAGTGGGTTCTACTTGAGCGAGATTCAAAGGCAGGAAACTGACAGTCCAACCTTTTGTCACCATTCTGTGGCTAGAAACTACTGACTATTTCAAAAGTTTCAAGGCTTCAACATCTGCCAACTCTAGCCCTCCTAGCCTCTCCAGCAACAGAATCAGCTCCTCGGTTAATTCAGATGATCCTCTTTCACTCCCTCTGCACCACCCTTAATGCTGCTCTAGCTTCCTCTTGAAGAAGTATGTACGCCTTGTGGGAGGATGGATATCCTTTCTATAGACCTAGAAGGCTAGAACATAGGGCCTAGAGGTACTTCATGGTACTTCAGATTGTAGCCAGATTTTTGAGCCTCAAGTCAGAAAACCATCTTCAAATGCTGCAATGTAGGTGTCATCCCTGTTGCAGAAAGGAGCAGTGAACTGAACAAAGATCTGACTCAGTACTTCCTGGTTCCAAGAAGGTCGGCAATCTTCATCCAATCATACACCTATGTTTCTTGAACTTCTACCGCCGCAAGCAGAAGTTCAAGTTATTGTCCCTGTATCAGGTTCTTCTGGTACTGCAAGCAGACGACTGGACACTGTCCCTCGACTTGTAGGATGTGTATTTCTACATACCGGTCCTGCAGTAGCACAGAAGGTACTTGCATTTAATGGTATGGTCCTCTCATTACTTCCTCTTGGTCCTTCCATTGTGATTGACATGGACACTTGCAGTTGGCCTCACACCGCTTGCAGGCAACTGCATACCTGCTGTTCAACATGGGTTTTCCATCAACGTGCCCTATTCTAACTTAGATCCCTCTCAGCGTCTCCTGTACATAGGAGCAGCACTGGATAAAACATCTCTGAGCCATCCCTCCTCCACAGAGTATCAGGGACATGCTGGACATGATTCTGATGTTTCGGGCCGAAGCACGGATTACAGTCCTGATGGTTCTATGTCTGCTGGATCACTTGGCAGCTTGCATTCCGTTAATGCTGGCACATGCTGGCTCTACAGTTGTGTCTCAGCAGGCAGCTGTTTCATCATGGGGGATGTCTGACAGACGCCAATGTGAACTCCAGGGACGCTGTAGCTGCCTTGTATTGCTGATTTGCATGGAACATCATGATTCAAGGGATGTCCTTCTGCCTTCTTCCAACTGTGGGTACAGTGGTGATGGGATGCATCCAGCCTCAGGTAGGACGTACAACTGGGGAGGTGAAGTTTAGAGATCTCTGGTCTTCAGAGGAGCAGGTACTCCACAACGGCCTTCTTGAACTGAAGGAAATTCCGCTGTCATTCAAGATTTTCCTCCCTTCAGTCAGTCCACATCCTGACAGGCAACACAGCCCCCAATGTGATATGTCAACAAGCAGGGGTGAGCAGCTTCTCACCTTCCTTGAGGAATGGGTGTGAGTGTACCAACATGGGATTTGGCTGGCTGCGATTCACCTGGCCCAGAGGGGCACGCCTTAGATAGACCTCTTTTCCACTCATGACAGTGTCCATTGCCCAGTGTTTTGTGCCCTGCAGTTTCAAGTTTGGGGAGCCTTGAGGGATGCTCTTCAGTTTAAGCAAACATTTCAGTTTCACAGTGTGTTTCCTTCCATACCTTTGATTGCTCAAGTTCTGAGGAAGATTCATGCAATACCGGGTCCAAGTCATTCTCATTGCCACAAACTGGCTGAGATATGTGTGGTACACAGATCTCCTGCTCCATCTTCCCTTCAAGAAATGAGTGCCTGGGCTCGAATTTTGAAAAGACTGCTCTTTATTTAAAAGCAGCCCTAGGGCTTCGTTTTTTAGATTTCGAAGACTCCTGTATTTAATTCATACATTTCATTTCAGTTTTCATTCATTTACACATTCTGATTGAAGTCAGAGGTTTTGACACGCCTATAACATAAAGCAACTAATACAAAAAATCAATAATACCAATCATAAAAATGATTACATGCAAGTACATAAATGACAACATTCAATGAATTTACAACATTTTTGGTTGGTTAATGAGAACATCGGTACACCAGAGTCTGTTTATGTTGTAGTCCTAGCTTTTTAGTGTTCAAAGTTTGTAGGATTAATCTCACTGGGCTTATTGGGTTTGTGAATTTCTAAGGATAAACTTATGTAGCCCTATTTGTGAGTTGAGGTATTCAAATCCTGAAACCGCCAAGGTATGAGTTTCCTTGGAACAGCCAAACAGCCAACGCGTTTCCAAACCCTTATCTTAGTTAACCGGGTTCTTCCTCAGGGCTGAGCTGGGTACCTACAGTTCAAAAAATAAAATTGATTTTTAGCTTCTCCTATTCCCTGAGTTACTTGGGGGCAATTGTGCGATTTACATAAAGGGTTACCTTTATTTTCAGAGCAATCGTTGTCTGTGGTTCTCGTTCGGAAGTCGTCTTTCGTTCCTTCATTTAAAACAATGCCTGGGCAAAAAAATGAGGAAAGAGCATGCTAATGTCTTTCTTTTGGTATGTCGGAGAGTTCAACATTTCAAAACAGTTTAGTCATGAGTTGTTTTATGGGGGTGCCAAAATACACTTACTTATGAGTGGTTTGGTAGCTCCCTGATGATTGCGTTATCGGTATGTGGCTCTTTTCATCACAGGTGCTTTCTGCTGTTAAAATTAATGCGAGGTTATGATCAAAGGATTTGTTTAACCGCGTGTTTAAAGCTATTTACCTACATGGTTAGTCCTTACTTGTAACCGGGGAGAAGGTTCTCTCTCGATGTGGATCCGCTTTACTGTCGTATCTTTTTTATGTCGAGTGCCTGCAATGTTAAAGTGTGGATTTAATTTTTATACTACATTAACGGAGGTGATAATATACACGGTATTGAAATTCTCTTTTTATTTCTCACCTCGTATTAATCCTGACAGGTCGGCAAATCCATCCTCCGTTTTACAGCTGAACCGGCTCCCTGGTTTCCGTGATTCAACTATTCCTGTTCACGGTCACCCGGAAGTGTTTTAACAATCAGCCTGGATGCTAAGGATGATGGAACTTGTAGTATTAGACTGTGTTTCTCATAAATCAAATCTGTTTCTTGATATTAATTGGCTGAGTGATGTTTTTCTTGAGCCAAATCTTGTTATTAGTAATAAATGCCACCAATTGTGTCGTGATGGTGGTGAAGACAGGGGACTCAATGGATGGTTCTTTGTAATTCAGACATTTCATTCATCCCATCCACCACACAGTTGAATTTGAGAATTAAGTATGCATCTTTTTTTAGCAACATGGTATCGACTTTACCTCCACGGGGGGAATTTTAATTGCAGATAGCACTGTCCATTTAAAATCTTTCTCGGTGTGTTTGCTCTCCACAAAGTGTTGTACCATAGGGGCAGTCAACACCTTATGTCTGATTCTTGATCGGTGTTGCGCCACTCGCTGATTTATTTGTTGGGTAGTTTTCCCGATATACAGTTTGGGACACGGGCAAATAATAGCATATACTACATTGCAGGTTTTGCAAAGGGTGAATTCTTTATGAGACCATTTCAATTAATTAAATTGAAAGTCAACCCCTTCTATCGTGTTGGCACAAGACACGCAAGAGCCACATTTGTGGTGGCCTTCTACGGGTTTCAGTTTCCACAAAGTGCGTAGATCCGATTTAGCCTGGCTTGTTCCCATGTCCGCTCGGACAATGTATTGTCCTATGCTTTTATTTTTCTTGAGTGCGAACAATGGTTTTTGCATTGGAACTTCTAAGTTCGAAATCAAGTGCCAATTTTTTAAAATAATTGCCTTGAATTTATTTGTGTATGGGCCAAATGTTGTTACACAAACAGGCCTTTCAAGTGGCTTTTTCTCTTTTTTCTTTAATAGTTCCTCTCGCGGCGTGTACCAGGTGCGTTTTGTTGAATGTTTCAGCATCTTGCTTGGATAGCCTCTCATTCTCAACTGGTCACTTAGTATTTGGGAGTGTGCCATGAAGCCTTCTTTCCTGGAGCAGTTTCTTCTAATTCTCAGCATTTGACTATAGGGGAGGTTGGCTTTAAGACTTTTGGGGTGATGACTTTTATAATGGAGAATGGTGTTTTTGTCCGTGGCTTTTCGGTGTAGAGTAGTGGTCAATTTGCTATCTTGCGGAAAAATTACTACATCTAGAAAGGTTAGACGTGTTGTGCTATAGGTCAATGTAAACTTTATATCTGGATGTCTGGTGTTGAGCCAATGATGGAATTGGACAAGCATTTCTTCAGAACCATTCCATTGGCACCAGATATCATCAATGTAGCGATGCCATGTTGATATGTTTTGTCTGTATGGATTATTCCGGTATACGAAGCGCTCCTCATACAGGGCCATGAAAAGGACCGAAAAACAGATTCTTAACGTTTTCAGAAAGCTCTTCATCAGAGTCAGTGAGTGATTCGGATCCCAGAGAGGGCCCATCTAAACGCAGCAGCTCAGCCCTGAGGAAGAACCCGGTTAACTAAGATAAGGGTTTGGAAACGCGTCGGCTGTTTGGCTGTTCCAAGGAAACTCATACCATGGCGGTTCCAGGATTTGAATACCTCAACTCACAAATAGGGCTACATAAGTTTATCCTTAGAAATTCACAAACCCAATAAGCCCAGTGAGATTAGTCCTACAAACTTTGAATACTAAAAAGCTAGGACTACAACATAAACAGACTCTGGTGTACCGATTTTCTCTTTAACCAACCAAAAATGTTGTAAATTCATTGAATGTTGTCATTTATGTACTTGCATGTAATCATTTTTATGATTGGTATTATTGATTTTTTGTATTAGTTGCTTTATGTTATAGGCGTGTCAAAACCTCTGACTTCAATCAGAATGTGTAAATGAATGAAAACTGAAATGAAATGTATGAATTAAATACAGGAGTCTTCGAAATCTAAAAAACGAAGCCCTAGGGCTGCTTTTAAATAAAGAGCAGTCTTTTCAAAATTCGAGCCCAGGCACTCATTTCTTGAAGGGAAGATGGAGCAGGAGATCTGTGTACCACACACATCTCAGCCAGTTTGTGGCAATGAGAATGACTTGGACCCGGTATTGCATGAATCTTCCTCAGAACTTGAGCAATCAAAGGTATGGAAGGAAACGCACTGTGAGCCCAGGCACTCATTTCTTGTATAATGATTGATTGTCCAGCCAGGGCCCGTAGGACAAAACCCCTTTAGTTTAAGAAATCATCTTCCCTTCAAGGCAGACCTCCTCTCACTGTAAGAGGGTCAGACTCCTCTCCCCACCCTCGAAATCCTTCATTTGCATACCTGCCAACTCAGCTAGGACAGCTGAGTTTCTTTCAGTTGCCACAGGAGTTGGTCGATGTAATCTGTCCGTCGCCCCTCTACAAAGACAGTTCACTCCTGAATATGAAATGACTTGTTGCTTGGTATGAAGGGCATGACGTTGACCCCTGTAAGTCTCGTCTGTTGGAGATTATTCACTCAATACTTTTGATAGTCCAACAGAGTTGTTTCCTGTGACCCTTTAAAGGGTACATTGTGGCCCTGACAGTATTTCTGTGTCTTCCAGACCAACCACTTGTGTTTCAATCTGCCCAAGCATGTTTCCTCACACCCCCTTTGCTATGCCCCAGTGGGATCTGAATTTGTTTTTGACTTTTTTGATGAGTGCTCTATTTGACTCAATGCATAGTTGTCAGTTACATTTATTGACTCTGAAGACTGTCCTTCACGTTGCAGTTACCTCAACGAGACATATGAGGGACAAGCACTGAGATTTCACCTGCCCTACACAAGCTTCTTTCCAGACAATTTGGTTCTGCTAACTAAAGCAGCTGTTCTTTCCCAAGGTGGTGACTGCATTTCATTTGAGCCAATCTATTATTTGTCCCACCTTTTACTGTCTGCCCTCTCCTACTAAAGAGGAGGGATAGGCTACACCTGCTGGATCCCAGAGGGGCAGTCATATATTATACCGACCATACCAGAGAGATTAGCTGTGACAACTGACTCTGTCAATTATGCAGCAGAAAGAAAGGCAAGGCAGTCTAGAAGAGTACATTGTCCCATTTGATAATTTTGTGCATAAAAGTGTACTGCCCCTTTACCGAGAAGGAACCTTCTGAATGGATTCGGATTCAATCTACCAAGGCAATGCCTTCCACTTCAGCTTCGCCAAGAGGTGTTGCTGTGGCTGACATTTGTCACACGGCAGAATAGGCCATGGGCCACACATTCGCCAAACACTATTGTCCACTGGCGGCTACTCTGTTATGGAGGAGGAGCGTAGGCTCGCTTGAGGCCAGCACAGCAGACACACACATTTATAAAATGGTAAATAATGCCATTTTATCATGTGTGACAGGCTTGTGCTGCTACAGTGCTAGGGCAGGGGCCGAGACTGATTAGTGCAATTGTACTATTACGTCAGCCCCCTGCCAGTGCGCATGAAAGATTGGCCAACTGTCTACAGCCGACCAATCTGACCTGAGCACTTTAGAGCCTGCCATCCGAAGGCGAGAAACAGGCAAGGGATTGCAGCTGCAGGCCCCCAGCCTCAAAATGAGCGCTGGGTTAGTCTGCTCCAACCAATCCTGGAGCTGAGCTGCAACTCCAGCATTGGTTGGATTTGCGTGGCACAAGGGAGGAAGTCCCTCTCTTTCCGCACGAGAGTGCCAGACGAAGAGAGAAATTGCGAGCGGATCCTGTACCAGAAACATACTTCTGGTGAGTTTTTTGGGCATCGCACCTCACCAGATGTTAATGTTGCTGGCCGCTATTGCTATTGTCCAAACTTAGGGGTGAAGAGGGATGGCCTTTTTGCCCGTTCATTGCTACAAGTTTTCCTGGTTTGACCGTTCCTTGGCTTTTCCTTCGCACCTACCACCTAAGAAGGTATTGCTTAGAGATCTATTTAACACTTAAGGAATCTGTAGATAGAAGTTACATACCTTTAGCAACGATCTTTCTGGTGAATACTCTTCTTATAGATTCCTCGCCGGTACCAGTTTACTGCTGCAGTTGATGACGTTACCTCTTCTCTGCTTCCTAGGGCATGGAAAGAATGGATAGGAACTGATGCTGGTGCGCCAGGGTGGGCACTTTTTGTACCATCATGCTTTCATAGTTTCCAGCACCTAGCTGGAGCCAGCACCCCACTACCGCCCCGTAAAGCTATGAAAAGTTTCTGGATGCTGTGTCGCACCATGGGATGGATATTCAACAGGTGAGGAATCTACTGGTAGATCGAGTATCTAGCAGAAAGATCCTTACCGAAGGTAAGTAACTTTTTCTTCAACCAGTGCATCGCAAAGGGCCACATTATGGTGTAGCTAGGGTTTTAACACACGGATACAGGAAATTAGTTTTGGGTATTTTATTACACTTTTATTTTGGCACTTTTCTTTCAAGCCATGAGTTGATTAATTAATTTGTTGATTGTAATCCCAATAAAGTTTCCACATTTTGTAAAAAAGTACTAACTTTACTCCGTCTATTATCTTCCTTTCGTGTCACCTTGAAAAAGGCCCATGACTCTGAACGAACATGAAGTGTCCGAAATGTATTTCTTCAAAGTGACAGTTTTGTTTCTAATATTTTTCTCTGAAGATTACTTTTATGCCATCTTTGAATTTTAAGAGCCTTTGCATTTATTACACTTTATGCTAAAAAGGTAGTTTTTAGTCCCTTGCTCGTTTTTCCTCATTAACCTTAAACTGTAATTTCAGTGCTTAAAATATATTTCTATATTGTATTATATTTGGGTTGCGGCTGGCATTGCGATCTGTAAAAACAGCCATAGTTTAACATAGAAAAATAAATAAAAAATAAGTCCAATATTAGTTATATTTTTTTTATCATTCTGATTTAGGTCGCTCATTCGCTTCAAATTTTTTTTCAGGCTCCGAGTGCCTGTAAATTCACAACATAACTGTATTTCCTGGAAATTAAGCTGAACCCACGAATCTGAGTGGCGCCGCCCTACTGAACTAACTTCCACGACAATTGAATTGTTAAGCCTACATGCGCTCTCTTTAATTATTTGCTGAAGCATCATATTGTTGTATAAAAAGTCCGGATTATGCAGATATTGAGTGTATGTTGGAGAGCTGGCAACTTACATGTTAAAATATATTAATACATACATTCATAACAAACAAATCAATTCTATTTAAGGCAATGGCATGGCATAAATAGAGTCATAACTCAATTGTACTTGTGGGTTAAGTGTCTTCAGACTGGGTACTGCGGGTTATAGTCGGATACAGATATCATAGGCAGAGGCAGATGTAGAAGATGTATGTAATGCAGCCATTGTAACTCCTTCTTAGTAAAAGTAAATCTGCAATATGTGATGCTTACGTTACTGGCGTGTTTAATTAAACACGAGTACAGCTTGCTATATTGTGATCATCACCCTTGCTTAGGGAATTGTAGGATCTTTGTGTGGCCTCCCAAAGTTATGACACAGCATGGCATGGTACTTACTGAAGATTGGTTGTTCTAGGTGCGTTGGGGGGAACTGTAAATACCCCACGTTTTCACACTTTAACAGTGATAAGGTATTTTATCCTCATTATGTTTTGGGAGATTGCATGGCGTTGATTGTATGCACGGTGTATTGAGCTGTGTGTTTTGGTTGCATACTTTGAGTGTAATGGTGAGGGAACTGTTCACGTGAGGTAGTTGAGTGAGTTGTGGTGTGAAGAGAGGATGAAAGAGAAGGCTGATGAAGATTACCTGCGGACAGGAGTAGTTGGAAATGACCAGAGTCAATGGGTTTTATAAGAAAACAGGCCAGAGGTTTGGACTCTAAAAGGCAGAGTCACGCTGAGGTCCCCTCACTGTTACTGACATATGGGTACATTCAAACCCCACGTCTTAAGTTGAGGTAGGTGTAACCTGCATTGGACTTCAGATGGATGGGATGTTTACAAGAAGTCTAGTAGCTTGGATAGTCAGCTTTATAAGGTAGGATAGCGTGAGAATGAATCACAGAAAAAGGCCACAAAGCTTATCTAACTCACAGTACTCGACATTGAGGAGCTGGGGGTCACACTCTGGTTATGACTGAAACATTTGTTTTCAGTTATGCTGGCTTAATGGAGGTTGGTTTTCAGGAAGGGGAACCAGGTTACTCAAAAAGGTGATGAATTGCACCAAAGATAAATCTCAAAGTGACACACAATCACTCACTGGAGATGCAACTTGAAGTACCCTCACTAGTGACAAGGAGAATATCAACTAAGCTTTTCCAGTTTGATTATGTTGTGCAAATCACATTCAAAAAATGTTTGTCATTAGATGAATTGAGATGATATTTGGAGAAAGGTTATTACTATGTTGGAAGCTTATGTTATTGTGGCATTAAATATTACTAGTTATAGAATGTATTGATTAGATAATCTTCATTTCTCAGCCAACCACAATAAACTGGAGTTAGATAACATAAAACACCAGTGAGGGACTGTCTGTTCTCCTTCAGTTGTATTCTTGCATTAAATATGCAGAATACTGTCTTGAGGTCTACATATATGAAAGAATATGTTCGTTAACAGGTAGAATAACCTTTGTAGTCCTAGCTATGCGTATTCACATCTAGGAAGATGAAATGAAGGCTCCAATATTCTTATGGGCATCCAAATTCAATTTGGTGCTCAGGACAGGCTACCTAAAATCCCTGAAAAGTGAGAGGACCTAGTTCTGATCTGCTGCTCCCATTAGTGCCAAGTAAAAACTACTGTGTCCCCGCTACAAATGGAAAGGGAGACAGGGGATTTCAAACATATAACTCATTGGTGTATGCGAATTTATGAAAGCATTAATGAAAGTCCACAAAACCTTGTAGACTGATTCTCTGCCAGTGAACGCAAGGGAAACTTTAAATGTATAGAATGTAAATATGATTATTGCAAAGGAGATTTGTGTTTCAATATTCCATCATAGACTTAATTTCATTACCTTATAACTGTTTACCAGTCTTGGTAGCAGCAAACAACATTTTCTGATAGATACATCTGCCGTGTGGATTCCTCACCTTGTGAATACCCCTTGCGTCAGCAACATTCGGAAATTCTTTTTTTGTAGCCTCGCGCCGACGTGGACTCCTGACGTCATAGAGACACGACCTCGCTCGCGACTCCGCTGACGTCACCGACGCCTATAATAGGCCCACGCCGGCGTGATGACATCAGTTCCCTTTTTTCCGCGTCGTCGACGCTAACGGTTTCGGGATACTCTGTAGCCTTAGTACAGTGTTACTTTATTTCCTCGATTCTCCATTCTCGGATATTTGTGTTCTATTGTCATGTCGACAAAGAAGACCGGGTTTAAGCCTTGCAGAGAATGTGGGAAGATGATGTCCGTTACGGACCCTCACCAGGACTGCATCTGGTGTTTAAGTTCGGATCATGACGTCGATGGATGTTCATCGTGTCAAAAGATGAATCCGAAGGCTCTCCGTGAAAGAGAATCCAAGCTTCTTGTGGCCAGGATTAAGGCGAGTAAGGTGAAAGGATCATCGAAGCACTCGAAGAAGTCGAGATCCAGGTCGAGGTCTCGGGAGGCGTCGGCTTCGAAGTCTTCGTCCGGTCACACCTCTGGTTCTCACAAGAAGCACAAGAAAAGGAGGCATGGTTCCCATCATCATTCTAGATCGAAGTCTCCCAAGAGGATGAGGTCGAAGGTGATTCCTCTTCAGGTGTCGGATCGAGAAGGTGAGGCTTCGCCTTCGGAGTCGGTGGTCCAGTCTCCGAGTCCAGTTGCGGCTCCGTCCCCGGCTCCGTCCCCGGCTCCGTAGGACACAGTTGGGGTTCCTGTTGAGGAGGAGGTTTCGAATCCTATTGAGGAGACAGATTCGAACGTGCCACGAGGTCGACGACCTGAGCATCCACCATTCCCGGCTCCAGGTCAGGACCCCTCTGCGTTTTTAAACGCGATGTATGGTGTCTTCTCGAGGTCGTGGTACCCCTCTGGAGCACCTTCGGGTCCCATGGGTCCAGTGGCTTTCAATTTGGGTGTTCCTCACTCATATGCTCCGGCACCCTTCATGCCGTATATGCCGGCTCCGACTCCGTTATGGCAGTACCAAGCTCCACCGAGGTCGACGCCGGTGTCGACGCCGGCTCGGCCGAAGTCGACGACTCCGGTCCCGGCGTCACCGGCTCCTTTGGATTCTATGGGGCGGCCTTCCAAGCCCTCGGATTCGGTTCCGAAGTCGACTCCGGCGCCGTCGAATTCGGCTTTGGATTCGACCGCACTTCGAGTGAAGATGAGATCTCGTAGAGAAGCTCAACGACTTCTGGATGAACAGAGGGTTGATGAATCATCTTCTGAAGTGGAGGAAGGTGAGCTGGAGGGGAGTTGTTTTGAAGACCTGGCGGATGCTAGTGGTCTCGAGTTTTCTCCAGAGTGGTCGTTGCCTTCAGGACCTGATGCTCCCTCCAGGGATGTTCAACCTTATCATGTTGTCATGAAGAAGGCAGCAGGACTTTTGGGTTTGATTTTGCCTTCTGTCGAGTTTAAGTCGAACTTGTTAACAGAGGTCCTCCATTCTCCAAGCTCGTCGGTGGAACCTTTGCTACCATTTAATGACGCTTTAAAGGATCCCATCATGGAGGTTTGGTAGAAGCCCTTTTCTGCTCCTGCAGTTTCGAAAAGTGTGGCAAGGAGGTATAGAGTGGCTCCTGAGGATCCTGCTTTCTTATCTTCTCATCCTTCCCCTGAGAGTTTG
Organism: Lissotriton helveticus; assembly: GCF_964261635.1. Taxonomy (NCBI): domain Eukaryota; kingdom Metazoa; phylum Chordata; class Amphibia; order Caudata; family Salamandridae; genus Lissotriton; species Lissotriton helveticus. The sequence goes on along the minus strand of NC_136071.1, from coordinate 888,772,117 downwards.
GTAATTCAGGCCGCTTGCTCTAAAAAGTCTGTTGGGGCTTTTCCGCAAGTACCTGCCGACAAAGAGGCCAAGAAGCAGGATCAAGTGGCGAAAAATGTTTTTTCTTCGGCCAGTATGTCTTTGAAGTCTTCTAACGCCACTTGCCTTATGGGAAGATACATTCATGCTCTTATGGACTCTATACGTTCATTGGTCCCTAAGGTTCCTGAGGAAAGTAGAAAAGACTTTGAAGAAGCTTTGTCTGACTCTCAGGCGGCGGCTCGTCAGGTCATCCAAAGTGGACTTGATACTACGGATTCTGTGGCAAGGATCATGGGCACGGCGGTTGCCACGAGGCGTTCAGCCTGGTTAAAGTCTTCTGATTTTTCAACTGATGTGCAGTCTGCATTGTTGGATTTGCCCTTCGATGGTGTGGGGCTTTTTGGAAAGAAAGCAGACACGGCCTTGGAAAGATTCAAGGACAGCAGGGCAACTGCTAGGTCTCTTGGCCTTCAGGTCAGGGGCGCAACGACCAGGAAATTTAGAGGATTTGGCCGCTCTTCCTTTCGGTCGTATAGACAAGGCCAGCAGCAGCAGCAACAGCAGCAGCAGCAGAATACCTTATATAGGTCTTACAGAGGAAAGCAGAGGGCACGTCCTCGAGGGCGTCAAGCCTCCTCCTCCTCCACCTCTTCCAACCCCCCAGCCACAGAAAAGCAGCCCTAGATCCGCCATTCAGGATCATGTAGGCCCAGTGGGGGGTCGGCTTACCCACTTTCTACGAGATTGGGAATCGGTTACATCAGATCTTTGGGTTCTCAATCTCGTAGAAAATGGGTATGCCCTTCCCTTTCGGGAATTCCCTCCCAATTACCCTCCTTGCCAGGGGTATTGCTCAGAGGAACATCTGTTACTCCTTCAGGAGGAAGTCCAAACTCTATTGAGAAAAGGTGTGATAGAGGTGGTCCCAGAGCAGGAAAGGGGTCAGGGATGCTACTCCCGGTATTTCCTGATTCCCAAGAAGGATGGCAGGCTTCGTCCAATCCTAGATCTCAGGATCTTGAATTTTTATCTGAAGCAGGAGAAATTCAAGATGCTCACCCTTGCTCAGGTTCTTCAGGCTCTGCTGGAAGAAGACTGGATGGTGTCGCTCGACTTGCAGGATGCGTATTTTCATATTCCAATCCTGAAGTCGCACAGGAGGTATCTCCGTTTTACGGTGGGGTCGCAGCACTACCAGTTTGCGGTCCTTCCGTTTGGACTTACTACTGCACCTCGAGTTTTCACCAAGGTGATGGCAGTGGTGGCGGCGCATCTCAGAAGATCGGGGATTCCTGTATTCCCGTATCTGGACGACTGGCTGATCAAAGCGGAGTCGTCAGAGAGAGTGCTTCATCATCTGCAGGAGACAACACTGTTGTTGTTCAGGTTGGGTTTTTCGATAAACGTACCCAAGTCCCACCTGGTGCCCTCCCAGCGCAACCTGTTCATAGGTGCTCTACTGGACACGACTGTATGTCGTGCATTCCCTCCCCCTCAGAGGATTCGCGACATACAGGAGATGATTCCTTTATTCTTCAATGGAGCGGTTGTTCCAGTCCTGAAGGTCCTCCGCCTGCTCGGTCTGATGGCTTCTTGCATTCTGTTGGTCAGTCATGCACGCTGGCACATGAGGGCACTCCAGTGGTGCCTCCGCAGGCAGTGGTATCAACACAACGGAGATCTCAGGGAGTCGGTGAGGATCTCCAGAGAAGCTGCAGCGGATCTGTCTTGGTGGGGCGTGGAAGGCAATCTGTCTCAAGGAAAGCCTTTTCATCTGCCTCCATCAGTGGCCTCAGTGATAACGGATGCATCCACTCTCGGGTGGGGTGCTCATCTGGGGGATCTGGAGGTCAAGGGCCTTTGGTCTCCAGAGGAAAGGTTGCTTCACATCAACCTTTTAGAATTGCGGGCGATACGTTTGGCACTCAAGGCCTTCCTTCCTTCCCTTCGCGGTCGGTCAGTCCAAGTTCTGATGGACAACACGACTGCGATGTGGTACATCAACAAGCAGGGAGGAGTGGGGTCGCAGTGTCTCTGCAGAGAGGCTCTGCGTCTCTGGTCCTGGGTTCAGGACCATCAGATTTGTCTGATGGCAAATCATCTGGCCGGGGTGTTGAACGTTCGTGCAGACAGTCTCAGTCGGCAGTTCTCTGCTGACCACGAGTGGAGGCTTCACCCGGGGGTGGTTCGCGACATCTTTTAGATGTGGGGGACTCCTCGGGTGGACCTGTTCGCCACTCGCGAGAATGCTCACTGCCTGTCATTCTGCAGTCTCCAGTATCCGATGCAAGGAGCCTTGGGGGATGCGTTTCAGGTGAGTTGGAGAGGTCAACTCCTTTACGCGTTTCCTCCCATACCCTTGATTCCTCGGGTTCTGAGGAAGATTCGGCAAGACAGGGCCCAAGTCATATTGGTCGCCCCGGATTGGCCAAGAAGGGTGTGGTATACAGATCTTCTCCACCTCTCCTCTCACCCGCCGCTCCGTCTCCCTCACAGGGCAGACCTCCTCTCTCAGATGGAGGGGCAGGTTCTACACCCCCACCTCCAGACATTGCACCTTCATGCCTGGAGATTGAGCGGGGCAACCTGATTTCCTTTTCCCTCCCATCTGACGTTGTGGATGTCATCTTGTCAGCCAGGCGTGACTCCACTAAGTCCATCTATTCTTATAGATGGGCGAAATTTGTCTCGTGGTGTGGGGAAAGGTCTATCGATCCTTTGAAGGCCCATTTGTCTCACGTTCTCCAGTTTGCCCTTTCTCTGGCTCAGCAGGGTCTTGCTGTTGCCACGGTGAAAGGTTATCTTTCTGCGCTGTCAGCTTTTCTCTGTTTGCCTGACCAGCCTTCTCTTTTTAAGTCACCTGTGGTTTTAAGGTTTTTAAAGGGACTTATAAATATGTTTCCTCCTGTCCCTTTTATTGTGCCTCAGTGGGACTTGAATCTGGTCTTGACCTTTTTGATGGGTGCTCCTTTCGAGCCTCTCCACAAATGTCCCTTGAGGCTTCTTACCCTTAAAACAGTCTTCCTCGTTGCAATAACCTCGGCAAGGAGGGTAAGTGAGCTTCAAGCTCTTTGTCACAAGCCCCCTTTCTTGTCCATACATGCTGATCGAATGGTTCTCAGGACCAGGGCTGCTTTTCTGCCTAAGGTGGTAACTCCCTTCCACCTGACGCAAGGGGTATTCACAAGGTGAGGAATCCACAGGCAGATATAGTATCTACCAGAAAAAGCGTTACCGAAGGTAAGTAACTTGTTCATCAGAGATCTTCATTCTAGAATGGTGCGTGCACCAGACTTCACACTATTGCCATTACATTTAATTCTTGCAGAGAAATGTTTGGAAAGCTGACAATATCATTTGAAGATTTTAAGGTTTAATGCAGGAGGTCTTGAAACAATACTTCTTGTGTAAAAATACCCTGTTGTCTTGGAAATCCCTGAAACCTCTAACAGATACCTCCTTCCACATTTTCTCCATCTCGAATTTTCACCAAGTGGCAAACTGTTTCCAATCTTTTTAAAACGTATTATTAAAATAATTCTTCCATCCAGTACATGGTGGTGCTGTGGCAAATCCACTACATTTCAAAGCAGGAAATGACATAGCACACCCATTATGTCACAGATGTGAGGATCTAAATCTTCCTGAGCTGAGTGTTCTTCCTTTTTTACTTTAACTCTTGCTCAGGATGCAGATGTTTCTATTGGACTCACCTTTGTCTTCTTTATGCATGTGGGACCAAACTTCACATACGTAGTAGAGGGTGTTGGTGTAAATGTAATTTCTCTAATAAGGTTATTCTGCACTTAGCCTGTCTATCAAATAAGCTTTACACTAAGAGACGTGGTATGAGGTTTCTTCTGTTTCTTAGTTTGCATAAATGACTTTATTTGGTATCTCTTGTCAGGTGTCCCAAGAAGTAGTAAGAGGGTATACGATGGAACCTCTCTCACGTCTTACGGATGCCTCTACAATCTCAGTCAGGAACAGTTCCTGTACGCAGAGGTGTGCAACCCAGGAGTTAGGAAATGAAGAAGTGCGTGCCCAAATCTCTTTAGGTAGAGAACAACAAGCCCACACTATTGGGTGGGGCAGGACCGGCAAACAATATATAGACTAGCAATGGGTGCAAGTATGGATATTGTCTCTTAGAAAAGAAGAAGAAATACTAACATAGGAAATCTGTATGAACTGTTAATTTAATTTGAAACTCGGTAACTGTAATAAAAAATCATGAATCTAGCTACAGATTCCTTACCTTTGAATTTCCAAGGCATCAGCCCTTGCGCGCGCTGTCGGATGGCTCCATTCGGCTCCCGTGATGGCATCGGTAGCATCGGTTATGACATTGCGGTAACAATATAGGTCCTACCCAGGCTAGCGGACGTCAGGTGTTTTCTTTTCACGCCAGTGAAGTGCCGATCGGGAAGAGCTACCCATCTGCCACTTTTTGACAGGCCTTTTCTCCATTCTTTGTCAAATTCTGAATGTTTTCCATCTAACTTCTTGTGCAAGAAAGAGAAGTTCAAGATGCTTACTGTAGCTCAGGTCTTGTCTGCCCTTGACCAAGAAGGTGTTATATGTGGTTCAAGGTAGCCCCCAAGCACTTTCAGTGTACCGTGCTCTCCTTTGGCCTTAAAAGTGCCTCATGGGTGTTCATCAAACTGATGGCGGTGGTCGCACCTCAAATGCGCAGATTAGGGGTGTCAGTCTTCCCCTACCTCGACAACTGGCTGTTGAAGGCATCCTCGCCCCAGACTGTCGTCTCCTGCCTTCAGACTACGGTGGACCTCCTGCATTCGCTGGGGCTGTCTATAAATATGCAAAAGTCACACTTAACTCCTTCTCAGATTCTCCCTTTCATCAGACAGCGTTGTTCTGGACACCGTGCAGGTTTGGGCCTACCCTCCCGAGCAGCAAGTCCAGGATAATCAGTTTATGATTCTGATGTTTCAGCCTCTATCCTGGATTTTAGTGAGACTGATGGTAAAACATGCCAGGTGGTGTATGCAGTCTCTGCTGTGGAACTTAAAGTTCCAGTGGGCACAGCATCAGGGAAATTTTACCAATGTGGTCCAGATCTCTGAAGGAACTGTGAAAGATCTGCAAGGGTGGTTGACGAATCGCTACTGGGTCAACGACAGACCCCTCTCTCATCTCCAACTAGATCTCACAGTTGTGGCAGATGCATCACTTTTGGGATGGGACAGCCATCTTGGAGATGTGGAGATCAGGGGACACTGGTCTCCGGCGGAGTCGGGCGCCACATAAATTTGTTGGAGCTTTGAGCAATTTGATTGGCAATGAAAGCATTTCTTCACTTTGTCAAGGGGAGGTTATTGCAGGTGTTCATTATCAACACCACCGCCATGTGGTTCTGCATCAAGCAGGGTAGGGTGGGGTCGTAGACCCTTTGTCAAGAGGCCCTGCGTCTCTGGACATGGCTGGAACAGCAGGGCAAACCCTGTTTGTCCAACACCTCACAGGTTCTCTGAACGCCGGAGTGGACAAACTCAGCCGTAGATGCCTAGTGGATCACTAATGACGTCTCCAGTCGGAGGTGGTGCAAGGTCTCTTCCAATAGTGGGGAGAGCCTTGGTTAGTTCTTTTCGCCTCCGAAGAGAACGTGCAGTGTCCAAGGTAGCTATCACTCAGCGACAACTTTCGTCGCAATTGGAGCTCAGGCCTGCTGTATGCCTTTCTGCCCATACCACTCCTACCAATGGTTCTGAAGAAGATGAGGAACGACTGGGACCAAGTAATTCTTGTGGTTTTGAACTGTGCGATGAAAGTCTGGAATCCAGAGCTTCTGAAAATGAGCATCAATCCTCCTATCAGGCTGCCCCTTCTGCAGGATCTTCTGTCGCAGCAGCATGGGAGGGTCCTCCACCCAAACTTGTCAACTCTGCGACCCCATGCATGGAGATTGAGCAGTGACAGTTCATGACTTTTGACCTTCCTCATGAATTGTGTAACTTTATTTTGGCTGCCAGGCGGCCCTCCACTAAGACGGTATATGCCTGCAGTTGGCAGACATTTGTATTATACTATACAGAAAGGTCTATTGACCCGCTTTCTGCTTCCACTGTTCATCTATTCATTCTAACCCTTGCCAGCAGGGCTCTGCATTACGTACTCTCAAGGGTTATTTTTCTGCTCTATCTTCTTTTTTGTGGCTGCCAGATCAACCCTCTCTGTTTAGGTCTCCAATTGTACATAGTTTTCTTAAAGGGCTGGCTTACTCGTTTCCGCCCACTCCCTTTGTTATGCCACAGTGATACCTTAATTTGGTCCTCACCTATCTTATGTGTGCCCCCTTCGAGCCTTTACACAACTGTACCCTCTAGCTGCTTAACATCAAGGCAGCCTTTTTAGTAGCAATTACAACCCACCACTCCAAAGGCTGCGACTACGGCCTTGGCTTGGGGTGTCCCAGTCCTGGACATCTGTCAGGTGGCAACATGGGAATCCTTGCACACATTTGCTAAGCACTACTGCCTGGACAGTCAGGTCCGCAGGGATGGGCATTTTGCCCATTCGGTCCAGCAGGACTTTCTATTGTAGGAATTGGTCAGCATCCCACTGCCGGGACGGTATGGCTTGGGTATCTAATGCAAAGGTAAGGAATCTGCAGCTAGAAGTGTCTATCAGATGAACAAGTTACTTAACTTCGGTAACATTATTTGGTAGAGACTCTTATCTAGCTGCAGATTCCTTCAAAGCCCCACCTACTCCTCCCCGCCTTGTAGACTCATTTTGTAGGGCTAGGTTTACTTCCCATTTCAGGGCCCTAGTTTTGCACTTGACTATGTGAGTTACTTCGTGGCTCTGCGCTTCTGGCATGTAAAAAAATAAAAAGTAGTAACGTCCACGCGCCTGGATGGCGACTATATAGGTAGTTCAGCCTCATTACCGACGCTACCGATGCCATCACACGGAGCCGAACGGGACCACCCAGCGGCTTCACAAGGGGTATTGTTCAGCAAAGGTTTTCGGATCCAGCCGGACGCCTGGGAAATTCAAAGGTAAGGAATCTGCAGCTAGATAGTCTCTACCAGATAATGCGTTACCGAAGGTAAGTAACTTGTTCATTTGTTTCTCTGGATGTAAGAAAATGGATGGATACTTTCACGGTCAAATTGTAGGGTGTTTTAATGGAGGCTTTTTTCACCTACAATAATGAAATATATAATTGATCTTTTGTAGTGGCGATTTTTTCGAACATTTATTGAGAATGTATGAAATAATGTGGTAATTGTCCCCACAATCTCTGTATATAAATGTTCATGGACTTCATGCGTTCATGAGCCAAGAGATTACAAATAATCTGTGTATTTCCAGCATTTAGGTATGGAATGATGGTAAATTTCAGCAACAAATGGCCCAGGGGACTGACAAACAAACTAAACACTTGGGGACATAATGGTGACTTTTGGGAAAGTGCCCCACGTAACTGGACGAAAGCCTAAATGACCTATTGTTCATCTGGACGACCAGGGTGCTCTCGTACAGAAATGAAGATATCAATTTAATGACATTGCTCTGTATTGCAAACCCATTCAGTGTTTTAAGAAAGAGGGAGTGCTCGATGATGCTGAAAGTTGCATTAAAATCTTACGGACTTGCACGTTCGCCATCTTTAATCATTCTACAACTATCTGCGGCTATAATGGACATTGATTCTTTTCTCATCTGTAGTCTAATTCTCGTCTGAGTGGCATCCTAGACATTAAAGGCCTCTGCGGACTCTTGAAATTTGGAAGTTCCCTCTCTCTATCATTTTTGCCATTTATGGTGTCAGTGAAATTGGCGGAAAACTGCCATGAACTGTGACATCGTGAAAAGCTTTAAGAAGCTGTTTTATTTTTACTTGCTTGAATTCAGTTGACGCTGTGGCAAAATTGAGAAATGCCATTGTCGGAGGGACGGTCGGAAGCCGAAGCGAGGAGGCCGTATGGGGTCAATATTGAAAAGGATTTATTTAGGATAGTGGCAAAGTATAGAAAAAATCAACAGTCTTGGAAGTCCCAAATGTAGAAAACAACAGGAGGTAGCCAGTAGTTGAAGTTACTTCCTCGAAGTCTGGAGGGCTGCCTGGTCGGCTGGTCTTCTACGTGGCTCAGAAGCCTATTACGGGCTTCTTATAATATCAGATCCCAGAGTGTCTCAAAAAAAAAACCAAGAGAATATAGTGGCCAGATGCCCCTGTTTATTTTCAACAGGGAACCGTCACCAAAACCACGTGAGAGGTATAACAGGGAAATTACTATGGCTTTCCGGAGAGAATAGGGGCGGGTGTGAGGGTATTCGGGGTATGGCTTGCAGAGTAGGCAGAGGAGTGCACGGAAAAAAGAGTCGGACCGTGTGAGGTATAAGTGTTAAACCACCCGTTGGCCCTTGGTTATGTAGTACAAACAGAGGTGCACAGTGTTAAAAACCACTGCGTCTACCCGCTTACCACCCGCCGCCCTTAACACACTCCCTCCCCCTCCCTAAGCCCCTTTTCCCAACGCATACCCCTAGGAGCCACAACTCTCCTGAGTTGTGGCGGCTTGCGCGACCTCCGGAATCCACCAGTCTTCAGACCATGTTTCTGCGTCGTCTTCTCCGGCGTCTCGGGCTCCGCCGTCGTGGTTTAACCTTGGGAAACTTCGTTCCCCGCTGCTTTGGCGTCGGTGTTGTTGCTGGGCGAGTCCTCGGTCAGGTAATCTCCTTCCGTTCCTAGACTGTCCGGCGTGCCTTCTGAAGCATCTTCCTCCTTTTTCTGCCAGCCGTGACCTTCCCCTCAGATTCCTGATTGGCCAGTTGGGGTTTCGTTCCCGCCTCTCACGTGAGGGAACTCTTCCGGGTGACTTCCTGGATTCTGCGGGAGGGAAGAGTCAGCGGTTAGCTGGAGTGGTCCATATGCGTCTTCTTCCTCACACAGGTAAGGAGTCCATGTCGTCTTTTGAGGGTCGCTGCCCACATTGTCAAAGGTATGCCTGGGGTCTCTCTCACAGCCATAAACATTTCTCACGAATGGGCTGTTGTACTTTTGGTGGACTGATGATATTTCCCAGGGCAAACGTCCAGTTGTGTTGCAGACACATAAAAACCATAAGACGGTGATGGTCACACTCAAAGATCTAGATTTTTATCTTTTGGCAATAATACAAAATAATGAGCTATTGCATACATTGTACAAAAATATATTTTCAGTTTATGAACTCAGACTGATTCAGGTCTCTGTCCATGTCGCATCCTTTTCATTTAATGTGATTGCACTCAATCCTATGATGGACGCTAATATCATAATATCAGAACCAGGCTCATAGGGCCACGGGAAAAGCATGATATACTAGGCTCAACTGTAGGTTTTGAGGCCTTTTACTCCTGATGTCCTGTGGCCAAACCTGCTATGCATCCTAAGCAACTGAGCCATGTACCTCTTCATTACTTGACTCTCAGTGGCATGTCGAGCAGTCTAAGGCTTCTCTGGGGATGGTAGACACAGGGCGGGAACAAAGGCTCACAACTCAAACTAAATTCAATAACAGCAATAAATGATTGTCCAGTCAAATAAACTACGACATACACAAACAATACACCCCTGAGGTCAGGACTCTGGGGTTCAATATGCAGGCCTCCAAGTCCCACTTCCCTCTCACTAGCAGTAGTGATTATTGCCCTTTCACTACAGGCGACATTCACATTGGGCTCCACTAGTAGTCCCCGAGCCTCAGTAGTCCTACTCCTACTCCAAAGCATTATCTGGTAGACAAATTCTCCAGGGTCCTTCCGACCCTTCAACCAGTCTTACCCGCACCATCAGAGATTGGCCAGAGTCTCAGAGAACATTTGCCTCGCAGCTAATGTGGCTGCAGCTGCTGCCTCCAGTGAGTACCACACACTCCGCTCCCTCCAGCAATCTCCTCTTTATCCCAGGGCACACTGGCCTTCGCACACAGGCAGGCCCTGGTGCTCCAGGTCTAGGTGGTCTTGGATGGCCCTAGATGATACCCTTTCAACCAGCTGGAAGACTGGCCAGGCATAACCCGCCATCCTTGTCACAGCCACAAGTCTTGCAGAGCTTCTCCTCTTCGCAAGGCCAACCTGGCTGCTTGGCATTTGACAATTTTGTGGGTCTTGAGCTCCCCTTCTTTGAGTCCATTTCCAGAAACCAAATGTGATGTAGGATCGGAGTCTTTGAAGATATTTTTGAAGTGCCCACTCCTCTGCCCTTTCCTCCTCTTGAAAGCAGTCTGTCTCAGCAGGAACGACTCCAAATTTGATAACCCCGTGTTAGAAGGTGGTTCTGTCACTCTGAGTCGCCGTTTTTTTTTTGCTTTTTTTTTAGCACCTAATTGTTGAGCTTTTACTGTGGGAGAGCCTCATAAGTTAGGCTCACCCACAGTGAACTCATGATGAAAGAGACTGCATGTGGATTTTACTGGTGTCCCCCTGGCTTGACTAGGCCGCTGCGCTGCAGCAAGAGTAAGGGGCACCGTGCTGGTTACATGCAGACACATATGTACATGTGTGTGCACGTGAAGGGGAAATTTCAGGCGTGTGCAGCCCAGGAGCTGGTGCAGATAGAATGGTGGGGCAGGAGTTAGGCAGAACTGGGTGGTGACATGGATTAGGCATTATACAGTGGGAAGAAACATGCCAGGGAAAGTCAGTGTGTTTTACTGTTTTTCACTCCCATTATTTTCCTTTGGGGATGTGGAGCCCATGGGCTAGTTTCACTTTCCTAAGGCCTACAAATTCCAGACACACACCAGTGAAGACAGCCCCCTGCCAGTGCAACCTCTTGGAGACAAGGAGGGTTAAGGAGAGTGCTCCCAGTGGCTGGGGAGCGCCACCAGGAGGATGAAGAGGCCAGAATTATGAAGATCAAACCCCTAGGGGCTGAGACATGCCCCCAGAAGGTAGGCAGACCGACGACGAAGCATGTGGGGCTCCGCCGCCGGTCTTGGATATGCCCCCGGGGTGGGTCGGATCCTGGGGGCTGCCCCCAACATGAAGTTAAAGTAGGGGGTGCTGTCACGCCCCCGTGGAGAGGTCTCTGGGGGCCTGGGATCCCAACTCTGCACCCGAAGCGGAACCAGGAAGCGCCGTCGCGCTCCCCATTAACATGTCCCCAATGGGGTGCCAGGAGTCTCCCCGGGCCCCCAGGGAAGAAGCGCAAAACTGGGAGCGCTGGCACGCTGCCCGTGAGGAGGAGGAGGGGCCCGGGACTCCTTCTCCGGGCCCCGACGCCCAGAAGTAAAGCCGGGAGCGCCGTCGTGCTCCCCGTGAAGAGCTGCACGTGAGATGCTAGGAGGCCGCGCTGACCCCGAAGAAGATGCAAGTCAGGGAGCGGCGGCACGCTCCCCGTGAAGCTGGTGAGGGGGTCCCGGAACCCATCTCCTGGCCCCAAAGTGCAGGAAGGCGGGGGAAGTGCCGTCGCACTCCCCCGAAGACCCGCTGGTCCAGCAGTAGTCGCCAGGAGCGGGCAGACCAGAAAAGCAGGGCTGGCTCCCGCGGCCGCACACAAGAGTGCGGGCCAAACTGGGAGCCAGCCGGAGCAGCCGGGGTTGGTTTCCCCGGGCTGCACTCCCCTCTACAAGTGCCGGAACTGCGGGGTGCCCGGGAGGGAACAGGGCTCCCGCAAAGAGGAGGGAGAGAGACGGACGGAGCAGCCAGGGGTGGGCTCCCAGTGCTGCAATGACTCACCTTGGAGTCCGGGTGGGACTGGGCCCCCCAACGAGCCTGGAGATGCAGGAAGGCCCAGGTGGGACCGGACACCCGTGAAGGAGAGTAGGTTGCGCAGCTCTCCCCGGCACAGCGGGAGACCTGCTGTTTAAATATGCACAGGGCTGGAGGAGCGCCCCATAATGCTTTGCAGGCTGGCCGGCCTGCAGGAAACTGCCTGCTTGTGTTTCTGCCTGAGGTGGCACCAGGAGAACGGGGTCACCACCAAGTGAGTGCAACGGTGCAGGGGGTGCTACAGGAGAAGCGCAGTCTCCCCCAGCACGAAGAGAAAAAGTCCCCCCTAAGTCTCTGGGGACTCTGAAGAAAGAGCCCCGCAAGGGCTCAGCCAGCCTTGAATCACTTCCTTGGGGTGTATTGAGAAGTGCATAAAGGGATGAAGGGCTGAGTTGATGATGTCTGGAGAATGGCATCTCCTGGAGGTGGAAATGTGTAATTGCACCAGTAGTGCATTTACTAGTGTTATTTCTTTCAGAGGGACTGATGGTCACATGTGTAATGTGAAGTACTTGTGTAAGGTGATGTCATAAGCCAAATGGAGTTATGTTACTAGAAATTCCCGCTAGGGGGTCTGGCTGTATATGCTTAATCCTGTGATTTCATCTATGATGCCTTTTAGAGGTGGTAATTGCAATACATTATAAATGTTATCTAGTCTAATAAGTACCTAATTTTAAAGGGATGCCTAAACATGTATTCTTGCTGCAGCGTTAGGTGAAGATGAACCTAGACTGTTAGCTCCTAAGATGTAGAGGTATATACTTCATGGTCAGTATGGATACTCAGTCAGGGTTATGTGTCACCAGGGCAGGTGTTCTATTTTAAATGCTGGTTGAGATAATGGGGTGGGTCGCCACTGGGATGGTGCCAGTGTGCAGGACCCTCAGTCCAGATTATGTTCAACTAACTGCATTAGGGAGCAAGATGATGTGCATACCTGGGAGTGGTGGTACTAGACTCCACCCCCTCTGCGGGAGGGGTGGAGATGTTAGCAATGTCACAAAGTTATTCCAACAGCTTATGCATATTTGTAAATTGGTGCATAGTATTGAGTAGTGTGTGCGTGTTTTAATAAATGTACTCTTAATTTTATAAAGCAAAGTACAGCCTGGACAATCAATTATTGAGTGGTATTTCTGCATACCTGTAAATGATTACTAGCCCACACCACTTCCCTTGAGTAAGCCTTCGACTGCTCTGCAACGCTACCCTCTGAGAGTCAGGCGCTACTCTAGGGCGTTTGGTTCCCAGTGAAGGACAAATGTGACATGTTATTTGTGTAGGCCTCACAGATACTGCCTCGTTTTCCAGCACCCCACAACACAGGCCATGGGAGTTACTAGATGTTCACACGTGGATGTCGGCTACAGTGATATGTGTATCAAAATGTTACCCCAGCCCAACTCTTTATAATTCTTCTATTAGCCCCATCTCCTTCCCGGGATGTGCCCATGTCCCTTTCCAGTGACCTCTCGCTGAATCAAAGAGCACCCTTTGAAGTGTTCTGAATATCCTGGCTCTTCTTCCTCTAGTGTGTGTCCCACCCAGCTAACAGGAATGCAGCAGCCCATTATATCTGTCCTCTACCTTCTTATAGTCCTCATGTCAGCTCTGGGTCTCCCAAAATGGAATCCAGAATCTTCCATATATTTTACCATTCATAGGCACACATGTATACAACACACACACACGTACTTCACAAAAACTACATACTTTATGTAGGCCAAGGATGAGTTAAGCACGCAGTAGCAGAGCCTTTAGGCCTCACTTCAGTGACACAAGTAACAAGCATTTACAATGCAATGGTTTTGCCTTTGTTAAAGTTAGAGCTATTGGCATTGCTCTTGACATTATTTTTATTTATGTTTTTTTAACATAAATAAATGGCATTGTCATTTACAATCCCACTAGCTTTATCTCTCGCAAATGACACACACAAACACACACAGAGCCCCCCACACACACAGCCACACAGAGCCCTCCACACAACCACACAGAGCCTTCCACACACACCCACACAGCACAAGCAGGCAACAGGGGCACACGGAGGCACCCTGCATAAAAATGTAAACTTGGCTGAAAACCTTCAACCACCCCCTTTTGGGGACTATATCCTGCACTCTTACAGTGCATAATCATCTCCATCCTATCTACTCATCCCACCAACCATATTCATGACCTTACACAACCCCCACTATTGATCACACCCAACGCCTATTAATCTAATCTACCACTAAGAAACAGGACCAAATGCATAAAAGTAATTCCTTGGGAGCACAATACTAATGCCAGTAACCAAAAATAAACACACCAAAGATGATGGGAGGAATGCTTGCATCCCAATCTATCGTTCCTTCTTTGCTCATCATGCCATTTCATTTTGGACTCAGCTATATGTAAATCAGTAAGAACAGTCCAGCCTGAACTGCCAGGACGGGTACTCCCCGAACTGGAAAAGAAGCAACGCAAGACCAGCTGTGCCCTGATTCGATCTGAAAAGGGACTCACTTCTTGTACAACAATGGTGGTGCAGCATCTCCTGTCTTTATACAATTAAATTCTCAATAGCCGCCTACGTGTTTACTACTTGAAAGAGACTATGGCTCATGGTGGCAAACAAGCAGTGAAGGAGTACTAGGTGTTGTAAGACACCCTTGGTTGATCGGGTCTTGCGATTTGGGTATAACTTGGAGGATGCTGCAAATTGCAAATGAGACAAGTTGCTATTTTATGGCTCATCATCAAACATTGACCATCTTGTAAAAATATAATCATGAGAAGTTATTTCATGTTCTCTGCTCTGAATGGCCCACTCTGTCGAAGCAACATGATTGTACCTGGTACCCACTGGGATTGATTCCAGTTCGTGAAACTGAGGGTTCTGGGGTGGCTTTCAAGTATGCAAACTAGATGAGTAGGTTGTGTGACAGGAGATAGAATATGTGCAATTTATTCTTTTTAGATGCCCAACGATCAAAGTTAATGTGACCAATCAGGAGAGAGGGATTTGCAGACACAGGAGAAAATACATAGTGTGATTACGAGGGTTGTTGACGACTAGATCTGTTATCGATTGATTATTTTAAATTTTAAATATTATTGTAGGTTTTCAAGTGTATATTTATGAAGAAATGTACAGTATGTTAACTAAAATAAAGAAGTAAATAAAGCACTCCCTGTACAAGAAACCTAAATCTTGAACTATGAGTCAACTTGATTCTGTTTCATCCATATATAGATCAAATCCCTTAAGCAGACCGACCGATTTCTCCACGCTCTTCTCATCTTGGTACTCTTACCAAGTGTGCTATCTCGGAATGTGAGTATTGTGCCCATACAAATGCTGGCAGAGCAGCAGCAGGGCCCAGCAGAGCAGGGCGGGGGGCAGCAGGGGCTCGCAGAGGTGTTTCCTGGGGCAGCCGCCCAGGTCCACCATGGTGCGGCTCCGAGCCCCAAGCCTCTGGTGGTGGTGCTGCTGCGCTCGGTAGCCCATTTAACTTACCGGGCACTCTGGTGGGGGCTCCTTGCGACGGCGGCAATCTCCTGGGCACTTCTCCGGTCTCCCTCTTCGGCATGGGAGACCGGCAACGTCCTCCGCTTCTCCCGGGGCTCCCTCCAGGCCACTGGAGCCCCGCGTGGACTGCCATACTTCTTCTCCTGGGCCGCCGTCCTGGCGGGGGCTCCTTGCGATGGCGGCAATCTCCTGGGCACTTCTCCGGTCTCCCTCTTCAGCATGGGAGACCGGCAACGTCCTCCGCTTCTCCCGGGGCTCCCTCCAGGCCACGGGAGCCCCGCCATACTTCTTCTCCTCCTGGGCTGCCGTCTTCCTTCTTCCCCCGGGCTGGGGGGGGGGGGGGGCACTTCCGGCCGGCTGCGCTAGGATTGGCCGGCCGGCTAGTCACTTCCGGGTCGCCGCGGGCAGCGCGGCGGCCCGTCTCTAGCTCAGGCAGGCGGGCGGCGAAGTTTCCCGATGGATGCGCCGCTCTCAGGGCGAGCCTCCGATGGTGGCGAAGCTGCGGCCAATCGCAGCGCGGCTCCAGCGATGACGTGGCGGCTCAATAACCACTCCTAGCGCGGCGGCACTGAGGGGGCTCGACCGCCTCAGCCAATGGGAGGGCAGCCTCCTTCGTTCTTGCTCTCCGCGGCCCCGGCGAGATCCTCAAGTTATTCTCGGCCCCGGGCAGCGGCGGCAATCAGGGAGGCAGCGTTTGCACCGTAGTAGGAGGCGGCCGAGCGCTCGGGGTGCCACTAGTGCCTTACCAGATTCGGGGGCGTTCCCGAGAATCGGCTTTCGGCTGACGTAGCGTGACGTCGGCAAAAGCCAAAGAATCTCGGGAACGCCCCCGAATCTGGTCCGGCATTGACGGACAGGCCCCTCGTCCAATGGCTAGGCTCCATTTATGGAGCCAGCCAATAAATGACGAGGGCCGACCCAAACCCCACTACAGTTCTCATCAGGTTTTCGCCTGCGCGAAAAAGATGCGCAGAGCGCATCTTTTCGCCAGGCAAAACCTAAAAAGGCTGGTTCACTTCTGCATATGTGCTGTCACCACCGTGATCCTGCTAATAAGTTACTCCTGGCAGGGGTAGCAGCCTTCCACCACTTTGTGTTGCCCTCCCGGTCCAACAAGACCACATTCCGGGAGACAGGCCAATGTCATTGCGCACACGCATCATCTGCGCCCGCCCATGACAACAGATATCATCAGTGCCGGTTTTAGGGCAGTGCGACTGGTGTGGCTGCACTGGGTACTGACCTGTGAAGAGGGTGCTGACCTCGGGGGGGAGGGGGGTGCTGTGTTTGTGAATAACTTATGATTGGATAGATATGGGGCACTTTTACCTGGTGGCAATGAGAGAATCTGAGGAGGCGGTTTTCGGGAGCGGGGCACCAAAAGATTGTCACACCGGGAGGCACCAGAGCTGAAGCCGGCCCTGGACATCATTGCAGTTGCGGCCCTGAGGACAGGGGAACGCAGCTGTCACCATGCTAGGGACTTTTCCATCCCAACAGGGGCAGACCTGCACAAGAGTCTCGGGAATACTAAAAAGCCCCAGCCATACAGAAAGGTCTGTCCCCTTTCTCTGTATATTTCTCTTCAGTTCCTCCAATACAACCCCAAAAAGTTCCACAAATACTCATGGTCACACACTGCCCTGCTGATTTTTTTAGGGTTTTTAAAGCTACACTCCTAGAAAGGTAAGACGGTGATAAAAGCGACTCCGGCAAACTGGTACTCCTTCCTCCTGAACATTCTGAAATTGGCTTTAGCTAGATTTACTAAATGCCAGGGAGATTCAATTCTCATCATTTGGTGAATTATCAGTCCCTCTTTCCCTTCATGCCTTTCTATCATCATGGTATAGCAAAATGCTGCAAAAACACTGAACCTGCACTATCTAATGTAGAGAGCAAAATTACTTTTTTCACTGAGATCCTAGGGGACTCACATCCTTTCCCTTTTAATGGTACCTCTGATGTATACGAGAACCACGGCCTGGGAGACACAATCCGTCTTTATAACTTTGCTGCTCCATTGTTTCGGCATTAATTACATTCTGCTGAGCATAGTGGTGCTTTAAATTACTTTTAGCTTTTTCCCTTCTTAATTTATCCTCCGGGCTGCATGACTGGATAAATGTAGATTTAGCTAGCAGTAATGAAAATAAAATGGAGGATACTCGCCTATAAGGAAATCTGCCTTATGCAAGACTGACTGATCAAGAAACTATCTGCATGAGATAGCTGTACATCTCAATGAAAAACATTGCGACTTTATTCAAGAACAATCTGTGAAACTGATGGGAAATCTGGTTATGACAGTCTTGAAAATGATTAAAGACAAACCATTAAGTCTGGAAGCCTTTTTTATATTTGCTGGATAACACACAAGTTCTGAGATTCTGGATGGACTTTTCTACATGGATCATGGCTCAATCAGACTTAATTACTGTTCAGGGTGTCTTCTTTCTATAATGAGTTTTATGAATAGCCAGTTAAATGTTTTGTGTTTTGTGGATTCAAGTTAATGGGGTAAGATTCAATTGAAATTTCTCCAAATAGAATTTCTGGTGTGTGATCAGTGAGTGCTAAGAGCATGTCATATTGGGGTGTTGGATTATTATTTTCAATTTATTTGCAGGAGGTCACAACCTGTAGGAAAATCGGATCAACAGGGTATCCCCCACTTTTTGCCTGCTGTTTCTGACCAGTCTGACTGGGACCCTGCTAATCAGGACCCCAGTCTCTGTTCTTTCTTCCCTAAATTGGTTATAGTGAGTACTTGAGTATATCCCAGATTGGCTACTGGTGTACCCTTTTGAGTCCCTAGTATATGTTACTAAGGTACCCAGGGTATAGATACACCAGGGGTCCCCCATAGGCTGAAGCATGTATTATGCCACCCATGGGAGACCCTGTGGGGGAGAGGAGTTGGTCTAACTGCTTGGGCGGTTGTCCTCGATTCTGGGGAACTGGGTCTGAGTCTCTTCAACAACGCTGAACATCCTGTGATTCTGGGCAAATCACTGAATCTCCCCGTGCCTACAAATGAATGTGTCCTCATGTAACGCAACTGGTGCTATGTAAAGCACTCTGATACCCGATACCTTCAGGTCAAATTCCTGCTATATAAAACTCTGTAAAATAAAATGTAAACTCTGACTACAGGCCTGCCACTACAGCCTGGGTAAGCTGGTGCTAGCACCGCTTATGACAGATATAGTTTTCCTATAACTGAGGTCACTGCACTTAAAACCTATAAGTCACCCCGAAGGCAGGCCTTCCATCCTGAAGGCAGGGTGCTCGGTTCTAAGTGTGAGGGTGCCCCTGCATGAGCAGGACGCCCCTACAACCTTCGGAGTCCATTCTCCCGGGTTGTAAGTGCACCAGCCATTATAATACCCATTTTAAGGGTAGAGAATGTGGCCTGATGGTTAGGACGGTCGGCCTCGTAGCTGGGGGACTGGGTTCGAGTCTCGCCAGTGACACTCCACATTTTGTGATTCTGGGAAAATCCTTTAATCTCCACATGCCTAACAAAAATTAATGTGTCTGTCTGTAACATAACTGGTGCTTATGTAAAGTGCTCTGATACCTTCAGGTCTAGTTTGTGCTACATAAAACTCCACCAAAATAAAAACGTATAGAGGGGCCATTGCGTCATTATGTGATGACAATCTTTAAACTGGCTGCAACGAACCATGTCATGTTTGGTATGAAGCATGTTGGAATCATAAATCCCACACCGTATACGGTGTGGAAGGTATGATTCCATGCACTGAAAAGCTGCTCCAGGCGGCCCTCAGTGCTCCCGGTACCAACCGGACAGCAAGCTAGGGCTGCTGCCGACCAGAGACATCTAATATACACACATAGGGGGTGTGTAGAGTGGATAACATATACAAAATATACAAACAGAGAAGGCCCAATAGGGCAAATCGCTCTATTTGACTGCGCGGTGTCACGGTTTGCAGGTGACTAAGCCGGGACTTGCCTACAGAACGATTGTGTTCTTTGGCGTCCTTCATACCGGACACCAGTTCGAGTTTGTAAAATCTATAAACTCGTGAATGTTTTCCCGCACCTGAGGGAACAGTCTCCACACACAACACGGGAGAGGCACGGATCTAGTAGACCTACCTCACCCTTGGGGTACCATTATCCGAAGTACGGAGGAACTCAGAGTGGCACTGAATGCGACGGTCCTGAAGAAGACCGGAGTGACCTTATAGGCACACACAGAGCGGTCGAAACATGTTGACTCTGGCAGTGGTAGGAGGGAAGCTTTGAGGTTCCTAATTATCTCTTTGAGGCTTTTTCCCATCCTCTTTCATCTTTTTAATCCTGATAGGGGTGTCAAGAAAAGCTTAATAAAGGTTGTGTTCTGGTTGACACCCTTAATCAGTTTTAATCACCTTTCAAACTGCACCTTTCGTCGCACTTTTCAGTTGTGGTCACTTGGTGTTTGCACGGCTTTCACCAATATTTGTGTTACGTGTCGTATATGTCCATTTGTCCTGATTGTATGTCTTGTTAAGAGAACTTTATTATTTTTTTTTCCCCCCTCCCTATTGCTCCGCCCTGTGTGTGGCTACACCAGGGCGTATTGTACGCAGGCCCGATGATGAAGCATGTCACATACCTCGGTATGTGAGTGAGGGCAGTTTTTTCAAATAGAGCGATTTGCCTTATTGGGGCCTTCTCTGTTTGTATATTTTGTATATGTTATCCACTCTATACACCCCCTATGTGCGTATATTAGAGTTTCTTGGGGGTCTGGGGTGTTAGAGTATAAACTGACTTGACCCTCGCCCCTTTTTCGTGTTAAATATGACCAGAGACATCTGCCTGCCCTCCTGCTGCTGAGCCAATCTCGAGCAGGGGACGGCATATTCTGTGACAGGGAGGTGTGATCACCTCCCAGACATGGATAAGTGTATTGGGGTGGGGGGGCTTACCAGCAGGGGACATTTGGTGCTCTCCTTGCATACTCCAGTTCAGGGAGCCGTTGGCTTTTGCTCTGGCATGAAGCTAGACAAAGGACATGGGAGTATCCTACCCACTGTCAAGCCTCTCCTCTGGGAGACCCTGAATCGTCCTAACCCTTTCCTTAGGGTACTTAAGTGCTTACATGTGGGTGGGTCCCTAGATTTGTTGTGGGACCAGATTCTGATCAAGATACCACTTCATCTTCGACCATCTGTGCACTCTGGACTTCGGT
The DNA here is from genome assembly GCF_964261635.1 of Lissotriton helveticus. Taxonomy (NCBI): domain Eukaryota; kingdom Metazoa; phylum Chordata; class Amphibia; order Caudata; family Salamandridae; genus Lissotriton; species Lissotriton helveticus. The sequence goes on along the minus strand of NC_136071.1, from coordinate 888,751,640 downwards.
GGACTTCGCTCTAGGCACCAAGGCTCCAACTGGGAATACCCCTGCTGGTCCTGGTCTCGTCGCCCTGCTTGTCTGCTGCAACGTCTGTGCCTGTGCTACACACAGGAACCTTCCTAGGCCTGTGGACATCCAAGGCACCTGAAGAAATTTCCTTTGAAGTGAAGGAGTCACTTACCTGCATCTGCAGGCACCGCAACCAAGCTAACCAGTCTGTTGCTCCTTTGCTCGCACGGACTCCAAAAGGCTCAGCAACACAGGTGGTGGGTCTACAACTCCCTCGAGGCCTGCACTGTATTCACACCAACTTGGAGGCCAGTATCCCTCAACGGTACCTGTATGCGTTAGTGAGTGTCTTATAATAAATACCTATTTTCATAAATATACTGTGTGGTTCTTTTTCCTTAATATACACCAACAGGATTATGTTCTGGTACAACAAGCTACTTTACACTCCTTCTGAACTAAATATGAAGGCTGCTCTCCACAGCTACCACTTTGAGAGCTTTCTAAGGTTGCCTAAGGCCACTAAAATCACCATAAGGGTTGTCTGGATTAAAGCAGGGTGCCCACTTACATAAGTATGTCCCATATACTAAGCCAGCCTCCCACACAACCACATATTGTACCCTTCCCACCAGACACGAACCCAGACCCAAATATCTTGCTGAGCTGAACCTGAGGAAATTACGTTCTCCTATCCTTGTCTCCGGAACATTTCAACACCTGTTTGAGCGGTTACACCAGATGAAAACAAGCATTTGCAATGCAATCGCTCTCACATTTGTGAAAGTTAGAGTGCTTGGCATTAAATATGACAATGTTTTGTACTTTTGCTTTTTTATTGCAGTAGAGTGATCATATTTGCACAGTACTATTGCCATTCGTGTGGCCTCGCGGTGCTTGAGAACCAAAAAATGGGAAATATGTTATAACGGAGGGGAGACAAGAGTAATATGCTCCCCGAAAAACAGAAAAAAGTAACAGCATCCTGGAAAAAGCAAACACTCATGGGGAATGCAAGATTAAGTAAAGCATGCGAAATGTAACTAGGCACAACATGGTTACCTTAACACTTTTACACGTATTATTCAGAAATCAATGAGTGTTTTTGCCTGTAAAGTTAACGACATGACTACAGGGCCCAGAAGAGTCCCACTTCAATGTCCATTGCTAATAGCCTTACAAAATGTAAGCAGTATGTTTTAAAAAAAAAAACCCTGAACACAGGGCCACTGTACACATTTTATAAACTAAAATAAGGAAAACTGCCGATGAGGATCACATTAAACTTTTTCCACTGTACGCATCATCTAGGTATTTCAGCGTCTCCAGCAATTGTGCACTTCTCACAACCGGGGAAAACAAAATTGCTCAAAGAAAGAGGAGAAATGATTGTAGTGCTTCATTGGTAAAGTGGCGCTAATTTGTGTGGGTGTGAATAAAACCAATTTGGCCACTTTGGGACCACTCTGTCATACTTTATTTAGTTTTTTATTTATTTGTCAGATGTTGAACCTTTTTTTCTCTCTGTACTGAGGCTGCACTTTGGAATACTAAAATATCAGAAAAAAAACATTTGCAGCAATAGTGTTTCTTTCTGTTTTTGGATCCATTCACACAGGAACAGGAGAGGAAAGAGAGGGTAAGAGCCATTTGTTGAAGTCACGGTTTTCAGCAAGTGAGGAGGAGCGAGACAGAGACAGAGAGCATGGGGGGGCAACTGCCAGCGGCAGAGCAGGAGAAGTGAAGACTGTAAGGAGGTGGCCAGTGAGAGAGGAGTGTGGTGAGGGGTTCCTCATATTCAGAAAGAGGCCCCTACACTGTGGTAAGCAGATGAATCAATGCGATTGGTTGAATTTATTGCAAGTGGACCAAAGACGTGCTTTTTTGACCAAAGATATCAAAATAAAAAAAAACATTCTTGCTTGTCCAAAACAGGAAGAGCAGCATCCGTGAAGCGGGCAGGGTGCTGATACCAAAAGCCGAGTTAAAGCAAAAAAAAACAGCAAACAAACAGGTGCTCAGGAGGGAATATATATAAAAAAAGAGTAAGACCACAAAGTAACCAGGGCAGAGAGCTTGGAGAGTTAGAAAAGACAAAAGGCGGGACTAACTAGCCATATCCACCAAACAAAAGTAGGCATTTAGGAAGGCACTAACAGGAGCCAATAGAAAAGATGGGAGGTGCTTAAAGCACATATTCTGGATACAGCATGCTTCGCGGAGCAGGGCAACACTGGCCAGGCTCGACCAAAAATGCATTGGTCGACCCAATATAAAAAAAATAATTTTTCTGTAGAAGATGTAAAATAGGTTTGGAGAGGTTCTGATCTTTAAGACAGGAGATAATAGTTATTTTATTCTGTTTATTTGTGTTATAAGACAGGATTTTCAGTGTACCTGTTGCTAACCTATTATAATTAAAAATGGCAATGTAACACCAAAGTCATTTATATCAGCATATCACTGAAGTTGTTTGGCAAACTTAATTGAAATGCTACTCTGTTTTCAAATGTTCTTGAAGGTCAATTATAGACTCTGTAGCATACAGGAAAATAATATTCAGTGATTCATAAGGACTGGAAGGTAAATACACTATACACCTGTGACCTACATATTTTTTAAACGCATGCTACGGGGGCACAGAGATGAACTTTTCTGAGACTGAAAGACATATTCCCAAACAAGTGTCTGGACCATTGTATTAATAATGTAATAGGATATTTTGTGCCATATTGGTTGGAGAGTAGAGTTAGAAGAATTTCATTACATTTTTCCACCTACTACATGTTTAACTCTACAAATATTGAAATTTATTTTCTTGGGGTCCTGAGATTGTCAGTGTTTCTTACACAATAGCCATCATGAGTACTCTGATTTACGCTATTGATCTTCAGGTAGCTAACCAAGCTACTCCCTTTGGCACCTTGATTTTCCATAGGTAGCGAGGTTGAGCAGTCAGAGCTTATTTCAGGAGTTGAAAGGGATTAGAAACTCAGGTACCTCAAACTGGGCGGGCAGAGAACATCTCGTAAGGGACACAGATCATTAGTGGTGCACAGAGCAGCGCTTCACATAAAGAGAGGAACAAAAAAAAGATAATGTGTGATCACTACAGAGGTGGTAAGCATATATGTACAGAGTCAGGATCTAATATTATTATTATTATTATTACTTCTATATAAACAAAAACACTTGGAGTTGCATTAAACTAGATGCATCATTGAATTGAGTCATCTAGGCCTACATATGGTCTCAAACGCTGGCCAGCATTTATCTTGCAGGTGTTTCTTCAGTTTAATCTTAAACAATATAATGGAAGAGGTCAAGCTCCTCCTGAAGTTTGAGATGTCGAGGCACATACAATCTTCCCTATTAGACTCCTCATAACAGGGTTAGTGATTTGGTCAGATAATCAGGACTTTCCATATGTAGTGGCTTGTAAGTAATACTGGTGGGGTTATACCGTATGTTTGCATCAACTCGTAAAGCAGAGATACCTCACTTGGTCCCATCTGAAGAAAATACTGGATACCTCTTCACATCGTTGTAAAGATCACTCCCAGCATTTTTCTCCTTCTCCTTGTAAGTCCTCTGCCGCTGTTTGGTCTATTCTTGCTGCTCAAATCCTATGTCTAAGCTTTCAATAAACAGGGTAGTTTGCCTTTGCAAGTAAATTGCCGTGCTGCTCATAATCAGTCTATTAATCTGCCCTAAATCAGTCTTATTATTCTGCTCTAAATCATCAAATTCATCTGCACGCCTTCCAAATTCCCTGCTTGAATACACATATTTCCCCTTTACTGTTTTGAATATTAAATTAACAGTATAGCCACGTAATAATATAATCTTACTGAACTCCTAATTTCAGCTTTCACCCTCTAACTTTATCCCAATCCACCTAACCCTTTTCACAAAACATTGTTGTATTTGAAGAGTTTTATGTAGCGCTGGCTAAACTTGTAGGTATCTGAGCGCTTTACATGAGGATTGTTGAGTTACAAGTTACATATGTTACCTGAGCATAGTAAAACACAGGCAAAAAAACAATGGTACGGAGATTCATCGGAGGGAGGGGGAGGAAGGAGACACAGCCGGGAGACAGGGAGAACTGTGCCTAATGTCCGGCTGGGTAGATAACGGGCGAGCAGTGAATCGACAGGACTGCACGCCAGAACGCCATTGCCTTGAGGCAGACGCGGACGCGGGCGTCTCTACCGCGTCTCCACCGCTGCTGCTGCCGCAGAGGGAAACAGAGGGACACAGAAAAACAGCAAAACGGTAACCGGATTACCTGCCACAATCGAAAAGAAAGCGGGCCCCGGCCGGCCGGTCGCTGGCTCCCATCCGTTCCCATCTGCTGTCGGCTTGGCTTTGCTCTCTCTACCAACGGGGGAGCTGGGTCCGCTTTTTCTGGCGGAGGTGCTGTGGACTGGCCACGTGTACGAGGAGCAGCAACTACAGGCGGGTGTGAGCGCTGAGTCAAGCGCTGTAACAACAACATCGCTGTAGCCTTGCCCCGCCGCACCTGGCCCCCCTACCAAAATCTACCAGCCCGTTTAAGGAGCCGATCCCGCACCCGCTCTGGTTGTAGCACAGCAGTATAGCCGACTGGCCACGTGCGAGAGGAACAGCAGCTGCCGGCGGGTGTGAGCACTGAGCTAAGCGCTGTGATAACAACACCGCAGCAGCTTTGCCTCATCGCGCCTGGCCTCCTTACCAGCCTCACCACTGATGAACTGAGAAAGTCCAAGGGAAACCAGGAGCCGGGAGTGAGGGATAAGAGCATCTGCGAACCGGTGAGTCAGCACCAAGGCGGCAAGGCACGGGGGGTGTAATCTGCTGACCAGGTTGTTGGCCGAGGCTGGCACTGCCTCAGTCGCTCGGAGGTTTGCCGCAGAGCCTGTTGCCAGCTGCTAAGACTGCCCCCGGGCTGTCGCTGTCTTTGCAGCCTCGCAGCCCCAGTTCACTACTTCTGGGCATTTAACACTCATGAGAGGGGTGAGGAGGTGTCTATGATTCGGCTCCGCCTAGCCCGCAAAAAACACCTTGTGGACTCACCATGGAAAACATCAAGCCGCTTAGAAGACTACCACGGAGAAAGGGTACCACTCTCCGCTCCGCCTCTCCCGGGGAGGTTCAACAGGAGTCGCCACGACCTCAAGATACATCGTTATATTTAGTCGGCCTATCATCACAATCTCGGATCAGCGACTTCTTGGAAAAACTCCTCTCCAATAGGGCTCTCCTTCCACTCATCCACTACGGCCGGACATGGATTTTAATGCTGACACTCAGAGCGAAAACTATTGCTCTCCTAGCCCCGTTCACATTAAAAACTCAATTCTGGAGAAACCCTCTCTGTCCTCGCCTAAATCCTTCGCCTCACATGAGACATACCAGCTGCATACGCTCTCTCAGGTGGTTGCTTCTACGACCCAGGACAGTTTCTCTGCCTTGCTGAGCGCCTCCTCTGCAGCCCTGGGAAACTCATCCCCACCTGTTTTCAGCTCTGACCCCTTAAATACTACTGTATTAAACACTGCGACTAAGCTGCAAGTCCAAGCCCAGGTCTATGGCAGCGCCCAGCTGACACCACCAGATCACCTTGATAACTGTAATGGGGCTAATCCAACTTTGAAGCCCCAACTTTAACACAGCCCAAGCTTATGTTCAGGGGCTCCGTTAATTGGACATAATAACCATTCATCTTCAAACAAGAGTTTCAACTATGATGATTCTTCCTTACCTAACAAACTATCCAACCGATTCCTGGCCTCCTTAGAAGCCCGAATCGAAGATTCACTTTCTCACTCACCGGGCCTTAGCCCGCTCTCAAACTCTCTTAGAACGTTAACGGAGGACCGGGAATCTCCAGTGTTTACCTCCTCGGACACCACAAACTCTATCTTGGTCTCACTGACAACTCTGCACGCAAAGCAAGACGCAATAGCAAAAGCCACGTTATGGCAGTCACAGAAAATGGAGCTGCAGATCGATTTAATGCAAACTCTGGCCTCAGCACTATCGGACCTGGGCTCCAGGATATCCTCTCTTGAAGGCTTGGCGGCGCTAACGGGCACGCCGAATTCTTGCCCTTGCTCTCCAATAATCAACAAACTTTCGTCTCTCCCCGAAATCTTGAGTGCAATCTTGAACAGTGTGAAGTGCCATAACAATGGAGAAGGACCATTAAAGCCCACACGAGAGTCTCATCTTTTATTCACCGTTGAAGAGCCCTCATGCTCAGCCATAGTACCCAGTCCATCCCCAGAGAGAAAAAATACTTCCCCCTGTGTCGGCCCAGTCACTACAAGTCCAGCCCCCATTACACCGGGGACTAGTCCCTGCCCCCCCAAAGCGGGCTTTGAACACACTGAAGTTACTAGTCGAACATCAACGCAATTGTTAACTACACGATCTGTCTGCTCCGACACTGTCCATATGGACATGGCCCACAGCTTTCCTAATGCCTCATTGAAACCCTCATTGTCAAGGAGGGAGAAAAAGAAACTCAAAAAACAATCCAAAAAACAACGCTTAGCGAAAAGGAGAGCGGGGCTTGAAGGCTCAGCAGCACTCAGTTTGCCAGCCATTAAATCAAGGGGTCTCCCTTATTTCCCCATTTTCAACTTGCCTTCAAAATCCAAAACAAAAACTACTGAAACAAGCTCGACTGCCGTGGGTTTAAAGGTCACCAGTGAACAGCCCGGTCTATCAACCCAGGGAGGTCCTGGGGCCACAACAGCCATCGATTTAAACTTCCCACTAACAGTGAATGATCCATTGTCTAACAAAATTACTGTATCAATTACTCACGACCAAAGACCTAGGAATCAGACCATCAATGTGCAGTCTGCTGCAGCAATACCAGAAACACGGAAGAGTCCACTTAAAAGTCAGGTAATGGCGAAATCATTGAACACGGACCCGCAAAGTGCAATAGAGGGTGATGCAACAAGTCGCTGTGCTTATCATCCATCTGAGGATCCATCTAGAGCCAGTTGGCTCTCCACTGTGCACATGCAGAGGCCCTGTCCGCCCCAATTGCCACAAGTATCAGAAACGGTAAGCCACTCGGGGGGTGGGGGGGGGGAACAATCACCCACCTGAAGTTCGCTTCCAACCTCTGACGGCGCCAGCACCTTCAAATAACTTAGCTAGGACCCAGAATCACCAGAACCCGGAAAAGGGAGCAGAACTAGTCCTTTTCCTCACTACGAGCAGAAGAGCTCATATGACGTCCTCAATAGAGGCAATCTCATCCGTCTATTCAATTGTGTTCCAGCGTTGTCTGGGGTCACTTCCTCCGACCTTATATCGGTCAAGTTTTTTACAATACCAAGAAAAGGGGGCTCAGAGGCCACCATTGCATCGTGGTCCCAGGAATCCATTAGGAATGCAATCCTTAGAGAAGCCAATTTATTTGAAAATTGGGGCATCGAAATATGGGTTCCTACCAATCAAAAATATCCCCACGTTCTCCTCCCCCAGGCCCAGTGAAGCAGCATACTAGCGTACTGAAGGGGTCCCGGGGCACAACCCATGCTTGGCTTCCGGAAGCATCGAAAGTAGACAATCTCTTAAACATCGCATGTCACAACAACCAACGTCTGATAAGTTGCAAACCTAACTGCTCTGCATTCTATGCAAACGACATCCGCCACGGCTATTCTGCCCTTGAGCCTCTTACTAACTTAGTCCAGCAGCGCCCTTCCTAACACGGGCGCCAGCCGGTTCAACCCTAAATTAACCATCACATCCTGGAATGTGGCCGGGCTAAAGTCAATTCTTGCCTCAAAATCAGCCGTGGATTTCCTGAACAAAAGCGATATCATATGTCTCCAGGAGACTTGGTCTCTATCTCCATCGCCTCTGCTTGGCTATCACGAACTTTTTCAACGAGCCGTCCAGGCCAACCCCTACGGAAGACCCTCTGGGGGCCTCTCAATTTACATTAATCACAGCTGCAAGATAACGGTCACACCTATTCCTTGGAACCTGACAACAGGGCAGACAGTACTTATCACCGGCCTCTCACTGTCAGGTAGGGCCCTCCCAATTCTCCTAATCAATTGTTACCATAATATAGCGAAAACCACAAAATCAACTGCAACTGATCTACTGGTAAAACATCTGGAAGATCTTCTATTGGAATTCGCACTTACAGAGGTACTGTTATTAGGAGACTTTAACATCAAAGACCTTGCAACTAATGGGCTCCTAGCAAGGAACACCAAAGAGCAGGAAGCGATGACCATTTTTCTAACAACTTACAACCTCCGGTCAGCTCAGCAAATTATACTGGAACAGCACCTGGGTGTTCATTTTATGCCCACGTTTAGAACCATCTCAACTATTAATTATATTTTCTTATCACCGCTTTTGGGCAATAATCTGGCCAGGATGGAAATTCTAGATCGTATGGAGAGCGACCACAACCCCCTAACGGTAACATTGCATCTGCAAACGCCGGTTGCCGCGGAAACATTAGAAGTGGAGAAGTGGGGCAATCATCGCGGGCCGAACTCCACACCTTGGCTAGAAGAATTAAATGGGATTCACTAGGCTCTGTCAAGGTGGGAATTTGGCTTAAGGCCGAAATACCTAGCTTCAGACTAGAGGCCCCCACAGAATTACATCACTTGTGGGATAATGCCATCGCTAAATTACAGGATCTATTGGTAGGCCGCGTGGTTCAGCCTAGATCATCTGGGCCACGTCCGAAGCAAATTCACGATCCAGCACTAGCCTCCCAAAGAAAGACCCCCAGGAGGGCTGTGCGCCGGCACAAACTGATCGGAACTGTACATACTGCCAATAATGTGGCATCGTTGCGAAAGACCTTTAAGAAATCCTTATGGGAAACCAAGAGACTAAAAGAACACTCTGAGTGGCTAAAAATATTCAACCTGCTTAAGGGCAATAGCCAGTCCAAGTTTTGGACCTACATGAACAAACTCCGTTCCACGAACAAGATGAGAGGAAACACGGTTTGTGAAGAAGATTGGGCCCTGCACGTGTCCTAACTATATCGCAGTGATACCTCGGACCCAGTGGTGATTGGACTAGGAGATCGTGTTGAATCCACTCAAACAGAAACTCATGAGTTGACCACTGCAGCCGAGGTCTCCATGCATCTGCGAAATATGAAAAACGACGGTGCTCCAGGGCCCAACGGTCTTCCGGCTGGGGTATTTAAATGTGCCCTGGAAGAGTGGGCGGTCCTCCTGACTCCTCTATACAACAACGTGTTTAGGACATGCCAGCTACCAGATTCATGGTTAGGCTCGGTTCTATGGCCCATATTCAAGAAAGGAGACCCCACGCTTCCGGCTAATTACCGACTCATCGCACTGTTGGATCTTGAGGCAAAGGCATACGCACGATGTCTTCTTAGGGTGCTTGAAAAATGGGTTGCTGACAATAATATAATACCATACTACCAAACGGGGTTTCGGGCATCGGCCTCCACTATAGACAATATTACAACTCTAGCCATCTTGAGTCAACAAGCAGCCCAAAAAAAACATCTTCCACTTTACTACTGCTTTATTGACTACAGCGCGGCTTTCGACAAAGTGTCTCGGAACACCTTGTGGAGGAAACTGAATAAGTGGGGGATTCCGCAGAGCCTCCTAAAAGCACTCATCTCACTGCACAAGAACACATGGGTGCAAATCAAAACTGGCCCAAAGACAGTCTCTTCAAGAATTAGTGTCGCTGACGGGCTAAAGCAAGGCTGCGTTCTCGCCCCTCTCTTATTCAATCTTTATACAGCCGATCTTGGAACATTTTTAGAGAACAGCAATCTCCTCCCGCCAAAACTCAGTCCTGGTAAAAAGTCTCTGCATATATTACAATATGCAGATGACATTGTAATAATGGACCAAGCCAAATCGGGTCTCCAACGAGCGTTAAGTACGCTCCATATATACAACATCGCTAATGCCCTGAAAATCAATCAGGCAAAAACCAAGGTACTGATATTTGGCAGATGTAAGAATAAGAAAAGCTTAAGGTGGAACATCGGGCCTGCCAGGATCAACACAACCGTAAAATATAATTACTTGGGAGTCTGGTTCAACGAGACGTCTAGACCTGCAGCTCATCTAGCTGCCTTGCAAAAGAGAGCAGGAGCAATCACATACTCCCTGACTCGGTTGAACCTGTCCCTGTGCAGTCCCTCTGCAGAAGCCATTCTGAAGGTGATCAAAGCTACTCTTCTTCCTGCCTTAACCTATGGGCATCAGGCCTTTTCCCGGGGCATGCTCTGCTAGTCTTGATCTCGCCCAAATCTCCACCTATAAAAAAATCTTCCACCTCCCAAGCTTCATTCAGCGAGCAAGACTACGTTTGGAGCTGGGCCTACAGAGACAATCAATTTACTGCGAGGCCGACACCCTGAAATATTTCATACGGTTATTAAAAGCCGGTGACAACACTTTAAAATCCCAGCTAAAACAAACCTTTTCCGGTCCTGGCAACCCTTGGAACACTCAGATTGCAAAGGCCATAAGAGTGCTAGAGATGGACAACGCATCCCTTTTTTTAGATACCATTCCATACTCGGCCTGGAAAAATGCCATCAACAGACAGGTCAAATTAATTTCCCATCACATGGATCTGCACTCCGTAAAAACATCTTCCATTTTGCTCCCACTGAACTCCTTGTATCTTTCCGGGAAACCGCAAGCCTATTTCCAGGAAAACTTAAATGCAGTGGCACGGAAGAATATTATGTTTATGCGACTTCTTGGCTTGCGTTCAACGGCTTTTAACAGATGGGCTCCATCAAGGGAGGGGGGGGGGCTTGCAGACTGTGCAATTACCACTCTGAGTCATGGCTGCATCTCCTGTGTTGTTGCCTGGCCCTAGCTGCCCCAAGAAAATCTCTCTTAAAACCCCTGTATTTAAGATAGGGCATTAGGACATGCTGGGAGGCTTCGGCTCTTTGTTTCGCGTCCACTGACACCCAAGTGCTTGCAAGGTCGGGAAAATTTGTGAGACTCTTGGACAATCTTCTGTCACCTTCTTCGGCCCCCGCTCTCCCACGTCTTCCCTCTCAAAAACTCATCACAGACTTTTTCTCCCCCGTGGTTTAGCACTTTTCGTTTTTATTATTTTTATTTTGGTTTTGCGTGGCAAAATGTTTATATCGGCAATTACAAGACTGTTTTTCTTAGAAGCACAACGGTCACTAAGCTCAGTGAGCTGTTTGTCAGCTTTGTCTTTCTGTTTTCTTCCTTTTATCCTAAACATGACAAATGTGTTACTGCTGATTTTTTATACATGTGCTAATGCTGTTTTTTTTAGCAATGGTTTTAAGTAACGGTGCTAAACTAATAAACTTCAATATAGCTGTCTAGCAGCTCCACCGGGCATCAGCCATGTTGCTCAGGTCTCAGCGGTCAGGAATAACTGGAAAAACAGCTTTTCATGGGTTACTTTAATTACAGTTGCATAGGGAAACACAGAAGAAACAAGTCCCCAATAGAGAAATAGAGGGAATGGGTAGGGGAGTGAAGACAGGGGGCTGGGAAGCAGATCAGATTCTGTCAGACCAGCAGTGGGAGAAAAGTACCTCGTAGGTGCCCAAAAAGTTAGAGTAAGCAGGCTCCTAACCCAAGTGGGGGTCACAAAGTCACTAAGTCCAGCGCCAAATGTAATCACCGCGGTAGGTCATCTCTGGTCTGACATGTCAGTGTGCGGGCTGGTTGTTTCGGCTGTTTGTGGGATGGTTTTATGGTCTGCTGGGACGACTGTTGATGTTTGTGACATTAAAATAAAGATTGCCTGCAGCAAACTCAAATCCATGGAGTCTTCCATATCTTACAAAACATTTATACAGTTTGTCCTTTACATGTTCAACTCTACCTCAACTTGCGAACATGGGCCACTTTGTTTAGGCATCTGATTCACTGACTTGGCCACTTTTTGTTTTTAGTGCTGGGCCTATTTTCTGTCCAGTCCGACTCTGAACGAGAGGATGTAGTCTAGACCCTCACACTGAAATTGACAAACATCAGAAACAAGAATATTAGAATAATGCAGTGACAGATCTCATACAAAGAGTACAATCCTTTCTTTGTGCTCATTTCTAAATCTTAATAAGTCACTGTTCGAACCCCTAACACTGGATCTCCTTGGTAGTGCTCTATTAGCCAAAAAACGCTTCAGGCTTCATCATTGGTCATAAGTGCCATATAATGTACTTACAATGAATACCATACATGCCTTTTCGGGCAGTCCGTGTCCATGATTCCAGTGCATGCTTTAAAATCTCTTTGTCCTGGGGTGAGATTGGTGTGTGACCGCTGACTGGAGAGCTACTTTTAGGGATGCCAGCCGTACTTTGGGGGGCTAGTCACTCCTTGCTCTGACCATGGCATGAGCCAGGCTATTCGGACCGGACCAGAGGAGGAAGAGTCTGATGTGTTGTCACTCTTTGATGGCGATTGACGCTCTTTGCACTTGCCTTAATGAGCTTGTCAAGGTTGAGATTGGAGCCAATTCTTATTCTGCTTAAGAAGGCATGCATGTGATCGCCCTCACTAGGGTTAATCTAGTCATTTTTTAAAATTTTTTACTGATCAGTTTCAAACATAATGCTTCATAACAGCCATTTTAACAGCAGGAATACTGATTCTGCTCTATGGCTGGAACTCTACGTCCAGTCTTATTATTTTGTGCTGAGAAAGGAAGAAATAACCTTTTAAAAGACGTTTACAGTAGGAAGGACAGTTAAGCTGCTTGTATATTGCAGTAGCGAAGACCGAAGTCCATTTTGGCCATGTCTACTCTGCCTCAGGCCACGGCAGGGAAACGAGGGATGATTTTAGCTATTAAGAGCTGACCTTTCAGACTTGAGACAGAAAGTCGAATGGCCTCTGTGCACGGCCACGCTGTCTGTAAAGCAGATTTATTTCTTTTTCACAAGTATTTCCTTGCTGTGCCCTTGGTATTTCAAAGCTGTCCTGTTTAAGCACTGAAGCAATTAGTTTTGAGAAGGCTGATTCTTCAGGGTCCAGTGCTTCCCTGCCTTTCATTTGCAGACGCTGTACATTTTAATGAAGTTGTTTCATCTTTGTTGCCAAACACTAGAATTGTGCTGCTTCAATTCTAATTATCTCTGCTGGCGATTGCTGTGTTTTATTAAAGCTGTCAAGTGCACTGTTCATTAAATGTCCGCATTCGATGGTGTCGTACACACAAATTAGATCTGCTTTGCTCTCTGATGGGGTGCGTAGAAGTTCAATTTTCTTCCAGTTTGCACCTAAAGTGATCAGCCCTGGATTTCAAGAGGGCATGCTTTTCCCGTTTTTGATGGCCCTGCAGATGCCTTTTAAAATGGGGATGGAATGCTTTGTGAGACCCGACACAGGAAATGTGTGATACTTCCTTCAAAAAAAGCACACTCTCAAGAAAATGTTGGGTCACAGAGCCCTGCATTGGCTTTTAAGGCAGGTGACTAAACCGATAAATTCCATAACAAGACGATCATCAGAGAGCAGGAGGCTACTTTGTTCGTCGCAAAGCACAAGAAATGGTGAAGCTCCAAGCACTAGTCTCGGTTAAGTAGGGTGACGAACCGCCTATAAATTTCACGGGCCGTCCGTTATTCTGGCATGTTGTCCGTAATCATTCCTTTTACGGACACCATTTGTCCGTCATTTTGGGGATTGCAACAATCTGTGCTGTTTCCCTGGAGAAGCCCTAAGGAAAGTTTGAATGTTATTGCTCTCGGGCCATCTCGCACTTATCAAACTGTAGAGGCTGCGGAAGCCCCTCCCCGACTTCACACAGACTGAGGACTGGCCCCTTGTCATTCCAACTTGGCTGATTGGCACATACAGAATGACAATGGGCCCTTAGGTAGTTACAGCAGGGGGTGTACCTTCTCCTACATCTGCCTAGGGCAGTGGTTCCCAAACTTTTTTGACCTGTGGCTCCCTTGGACTAATTGCTAATTGGCAGCTTGCCGCGGGTTGTGCCCGACCTTGGGAGTACTTCCTGTCGTCTTCCGAAAGTCAAGTAAGATTAAAGTGAGTTGGGGTGTTTTATAATCTTAAAGATGTCAACAAGGTTGTTATTGTTTTCACTGTAGTAACAGAAATGAAAGAATTACATTTCAGCAATAAAAGAAGTGATTTAGAATAGTATGCATCTCTTTAATAAAGGCATGGTCTTCAAAGGTACGTCCACGGACTTAGAAAGGGATGGCTCTTCTGGAAAGGAGTACAATGGGAGGAAAAATAGAGGCTACACGAGAGGTAAGAGTGGGGATACCCAGAGAGGGCCGGGATCATGATATGCCTATAATTTTCTTAATTAACAAAGCCCTAAAAAGAACCACTGCCAAACCTGGACTACATATTTAAAGAAAAACTTTCATGAGTGTTTTGCAAGGTATGGCCAGGGCCACTGGAATTATGTGACAGGGAAGAACCAAATTAAGTAGCAGAGTTCAGTAAATTATGTGTCAAGAAAAAGCAAATTATGCAGAGTAATGTGGCACATTTTGTAATAGTATTATTCCATTATTTAGTCAATCTTACACTTTTTAACACTGCATGAGTATTGGTTGCACCTCATTAGTACCAGTTTAATATCCAAATGCAGCAATTAGCAACAGAAAAGTGACCAGTTAACTTTTGCAGAGGGCCTTCCACAACGCTGCAAATCAGACCCCCCAGGATATAGCGGCATGGATTAGCAAATTTAGCGGCACAAAATGGAAATTTAGCGTCACAAATATGGAAATTTAGCGGCAATTTTGTGGCATTTCATGTGCATCCATCCATTTGCAGGGGGACCCATTATTTTGCATTATGCCACTGGGTCACGATGATCCAGTGTAGAACAACAGTACTGGATAGAAATCACTCCAGGCTTCCTGCAGTGCGAGCACCCGGTGTTGCCCAGCACTGGAACGCAGTGATGTCTGCCATCACAGCACCCATTCATAGCCACCACAACCAACACAGAGCAGCAGAGCTATCTACCATTACAGACACCCATGCCTGGCTAAATCAGAGCAGCTGTCTTTATGCCATTCTCAACACCCCTGGGTACCCAGCATAGAGAAGCCGGGATTTCTTCCTCCCCAGACCATTTCTGACAGTGTGAATGGGGCAGAGAATCTCATAGGCTGACTGACCCCTGTGTCCCGCCTTCTAAATCCGCTTCACCGGGGCAGCGCCCTAGGCGGAAAGTAAATGTGGTGTTTGATATTGGGCGAGGGGGGCAGGGGAGTCGTTGCGTTGTTACGGCCGGAGGTGTGAGGAAGATGGGAGGAGAGGGGAGGGGGTTAATGGCGGTACTACAAGTGACGCTGAGGTACTTTAAGGGCTGATTACAAGGTCTTTAAAGCAAACAGCACTTGCTTTCAATCGGGTCCCATTAAATTAATGGGACCCGATTGAGAGCAAGTGCTGTTTGCATGACATGACGCCCGGCAGCTCCCTCCTGCTGCGCCCCTCGGAAAATTGACGGGCCGTGTACAGGGCTGGCTGGCCCCAGCATGCCTGGAGAGGCTGCCCACGTGGTTCTTCGTTTGTGGCCGGTTTTGTATCGACGTGGTGCGTAAACCAGAGCCTCCAGCCAAGAACACAGAGGCTGTTTGTTCTCAGGGAGGATGCGCCTATATATCTGCAGATTATGCAGCAGATGATGGATTATGTGGCAAATGCATAATTATTCAAAAATCACATAATTCTAGTGTCCCCTGGGTATGGCGGACCGCATACATGTGCACTTGCTACAAGCAATGTTTCTGTAATATCAGGGAAATCAACAAAGAAGAACAGGTCATCAGGACAATAAACTGGCCCACAAACAGCAGATTGCCCTATCGGCCAGTCCAACTCTGCCAACATAACATAGCAGAAAGACCTTAAATCTGAGTGATTTCCTAACTATTAAGCTACAGGGTAAAAACACTTTCAGTTTATTTGTTTGGTCTGAAAGCGTGTTTTTTTCAAAAAAGAGTATATGATCAAACATTTTATCTGCTTTCTAAATTTGAAACGCATTCTTGGGGGCCTCTTGCTGCACTAAGGTAATTAAAAGGCTAGACTGCAGTAGCCTTAAGGTACAGTTCACACGTTGCTCGGAGCATCTGTTGGCAATGTACTTCCATTAAATAAGTGGCAATTTGGCAATATACAGGAAAGCAAGAGGTTTGCTTTCCCATGTATTTCTGTATTTGTGGTGGGGGGCATAAGAAAGATGCATCACCTGGTTAAAGAAGAGCTCCTTCTATTGCCCCCAGCACTTGCCTTTGTCATGGGGGTTGTGAACGCTCCTGTTCAGAGACAGAGGCCTCCCTGCTGGGCCCTTAGCCTAGGATTGGAGGATACTCCCTGCCTGCATGCTGTGCCTGCTCAGCCGATCATTTTCGTTCTATATAGAATGACAATGGCCGGCCAAGAGTTTGTGCTAAGTGGGGAGCCTGGCCCATCCCTGAAAAACAACATCCACCAGCGAATAACCCACCTTCTAAATTCGACCCTGACTGAAGGCAGGTTAGCAGGTCAAAATCAGGTCCGGCATATTCCCGTACTCATACTGTTTACTTTACACCATCTTGTCGGCTTCAGTTTCCCACATTGTGTCCGCGTCGCCCCTGGCTTCTCATGGCGGCACACCGGGGTGGCGCGGCGCACAGTTTGGGAACCACAGGCCTAGGGCATGGCATTGTGCTTTTGTCGAACAGCCTTGCTGGAAGCATCAGAAAAAATCCGAATGAATGTAGACCAATCTTGTCATGAACTTGTGAGAGTTATAAGGTGAAGAAGATATTTGACTAATCTTGATGTTTACTTTGCATTAATTTCCCAGCTATTGCCACTTAAAAAATGTTACGTTATTAGTCATCCAATAGGAAAACCCGACTACTACTTCGTTCAAAACAACAAATCCCTTCTAGATCTGCGCTATACAGTGGACGCTTCCTTCCTGAATTTTGTCCTTCTGTCCAGAATTTTGACCCTTTGTCCTGAATGTTTACACTCACTGTCCTGAATTAGCACACATGCCAGTTGGTCATCCTATGGTGAAGTCATTGTCCTCTGGTAATTCTAAGATGAAGCTGATGGACAAATCTTGGTGCAAACATAAGAAGTCCAGGTGGGAGTCCTCTCTCCACGCCATTGCTCCCCATCCAGGAAGAGATTACACAGTAAGCACTCTAAAAGCCCGGCTCTGCACCAGTTTTACAGATCAGACCATATTCTGTGGAAAGTAGGCAATTCTTCAGCTTTTCCCAATTATTTCAATTCCCCCAGGAGGGCCTCTGAGCCCATGGATCTACCAGAGCCTCAGCCGGACTACATCTGGCTTTACCTGCCCTGGTGCTGACTGTCTCTGTTAGTCCTCCACCCGGGCATCACCTACTCTCCTTCACTGGTGGCCATGCCGGTTTTAGTTGGTTCAATTTGG
The DNA here is from genome assembly GCF_964261635.1 of Lissotriton helveticus. Taxonomy (NCBI): domain Eukaryota; kingdom Metazoa; phylum Chordata; class Amphibia; order Caudata; family Salamandridae; genus Lissotriton; species Lissotriton helveticus. The sequence continues at coordinate 888,734,198 of NC_136071.1, read as the reverse complement.
CCCCAGCTCCAGGGGCTTTGGTTCCGGATCTGACTCAAACACCAGTATCGGATCCAGAGTAGAGTTTAGCTGAATCTAGCCAGTGACTCATTATTAAATTACTAAGGCACAGCAAGTGGTGTTTGTGGTATGTCTGGCAGGGCCTTTGCCTCGGCTCCAATATTTTCAATGTTTTGAGGCCTTATTCAGCCTAGACCCTGATCCCATACAACTCTAGTAGAAAGTTCTACATTACAGGTATGAGGAGGATGCAACGGATAATTTTGTTGCTCCCTCAGTACACTGATAATGAACTATATTTAGACCTCCAGAATACTAGTGGTCTTGACACTTCACCTGAGACAGAATAAGACTCTCCATTTGGTGAGGTAAGCGCTTCCTTTTGTTTTTGAACATGTTGGGCAGCAGAGTTGTTGTAACTACAGTTGCCAACTGTAGAGACTAAGGCTGATCTTCTTACTGACATTTTGCAGTCTGGAACTGCAACTTCAAGGCCTTAGCAGCTTTCACTGAGGCTCAAACAGGCACTCTGACTGCAGCATGGCTGAAGTCTTGTTTGGCGATGCTTGTAAGTCAGCCCATCATTATACACCATAGCAGTGTTAAAGATGACCCAGCCTTCTTGTCACATTACCTGACTCCAGAAAGCTTTGTGGTTCAGGCTCCCGTCAACAAAGTCAACCGGAAAACCTTTCCTATTGCCCTGCCTGATAGAGAATTGAAGCACATTGATGCCCCTAGCAAGAAGGTGTTCTCCACCACTTTTAAATTGCAATCTCTAAATGTGGTCTGTTTGTTGGGCATATCCACTTATACTCTCTGATATATGGCAAGTGAAGTATTGTCTGGTCTCCCAGAATAGATATGGAACTTCTTCAGACAAACAGTCCACAATGAGTAGGATATGGCCAAATACAGTTTGAGGGCTGGCTGGACACCACAGACTGTGCTGTGCACATTGGTGTGGTGATTCATCATCATGCCCTGGTGTGCACCATGGGTTACTCCAAGAACATTCAGACATCCCTTTTGATGTCTCTAGATCGTGCTGCAACAAAGCAAATTACATTTTGAATTAGTTATATATCTAACTTTGCTATGGCCAGCTCATTGGGCTTCCTCTCACCTGCCCTCCAGTTCCATCAAAAATACAGGAAATCCATGAGGTTGCTCCTCTGGCCTGGTGTACCACAGAAACAGCCATCCCAGCCTGTTCTGCAAGCTGCTAGGAGAGCATGAGGCCATAATGGTGGCAGAGAATTGGAAGCTACACTGGTTTCCCTTTTGGGAGTTGCCGCTGTCCAGTGGTGTGCTGAATATGCTATTAACTGCACAGCTAGCATGCAGTTAACCTGCACAAGTGGGTCCTGCAGACCACCAGACATGGTTAAGTGGTATGCTTCCTTTCTACATCCCCAGTGGTTCCTCCTGTTTTTACTCAGGTTTCGACAGAATATGCCTCCCTCCTTCCCAAAGAGGTTCACTCATTGCTGAGCAAAGGGGCAATAGATGGAGAACCCGGGATGGAGCGCAGCACCAGTGCTACTCCATTTCTTCTTGCTACCTAAAAGACAGTGGGCTCAGGCTGATTTTAATCCTCCAATTGTTATGCACCTTCCTTGGAGGGACACATTCAAGATGATGACTCTGGAAAGGTCCTCTCTGCTTTAGATCCTGGTGAATGAATGGTGTCCTTGGACTTGCACCTGCTGTGTAATCTCCAGTGAACAGGACATCCTGGCCCATGGCAGCTGGGCATCCATACTTTATGAACCAGGGGCCCTGTTGATGTATCTTTCTCTGCCTTTTAGTTCTGATGGATACATCTGCCTGCGGATTCCTCACCTTTTGAGTTACCCCTGCACCTGCATTTCACAGAAACTTTTTTCCTAGCTCTCCCACATCGACGAGGACGTTACAATGACACAGCTCCACGCGCGACTCTGTCTGACGTCCGCGGAGCAACAAATAGACCTCGTCGGCGTACTGACATTACTTCCCTTTTTTCCACGCCGATGATGCGTAACGGTTTTCTGGGACTCTCCATTTACTTCTTAGGTTACTTTGTTTCTTCTCCTTCCCTTGGAGTGGCAGTATGATGGCGTGGAAGATGGCAGGGTTTAAACCTTGTAGAGAATGTGGGGCCATATGTCGATCACGGATCCCCACAAAGACTGTTTGTGGTGCCTCTCTTCGGACCATGATGTCGATGGTTGCACCAGCTGTTGGAAGATGAACCCAAAGGCCTTGAAAGAACATGAGGCCAAGTTGTTCATCGCAAAGACATGGAAGGAGAAAAGATTGAAGTTGTCGACTTTGCATGCTTCAAAGTCGAAGAAGCACGAGAACAAGAAGAGGCTTGGTTCTCGACGTCATTCGTCGAAAGGTAGGGCTTCAAGATCTCCCTCTCCGAGGCATTATTCTAGAGATGTAACCACACTAACCCCAGCGGTTACCCGGAGGAGGGAACTAAAGGCACAGGGCGCTAGGAGCAGGCCAGCCTCCAACACAAAATGTTCAACACAAATGGGGCCGCTCCCAGAAAAGTGACCAGAGGTGCTCAAGAATAAATTGTGAGTGTAGACATCTCACAAAAAGTGAAGGACTGGCCTCACACACCACCTTGTGTCATGCTGCATCATCGGCAGTCCTCGCCCTCTAAAAACTCGGTTTGAAAGAGGGCGGGCATACACCTGACAATAGAGATGCACTTCTAAACTAAGTGGGAGCCTGTGAAGAGTGAGTGAAGTTTAAAAACCATTTCAGTTGCCGAATTAATTTTAATAAGGTAGGCGGCTGAATGGTATTAAAAAAGTGGACGGTGACGTGAGGAAATTTATTTCCTCTCACCGTAGTGAATAGGGTCAACATGTTTCTGGGCCAAAGAAGGAGAAACCTCTAGAATGTTAGAGCAACTGGCTTTCAAAGGATCAATGGACTCTCCACACCTTTTAACAAATTTGGACCACCTAGAGGAATAAACAGATTTTGTGGAGTGTCTCCTGTATGATAAAATAACATCCACTACATCCGGTGGGAGAGAGAAAGAACTCGGATTGCCCCGTTCAATCTCCAGGCATGAAGGTGCAAGCTCTGGAGGTGGGGATGTAGAACCTGTCCCTGAAACTGCGAGAGGAGGTCTGCCCTGAGAGGGAGACGGAGCGAAGGGTGTGATGAGAGGTGAAGCAGATCTGTGTACCACACCCTTCTTGACCAATCCTGGGCAATCATTATGACTTGGGCAAATATTTCTCAGAACTCGAGGAATCAAGGGAATCTTTGGCCCAGCAGGGTTGTGCTGTGGCTACAGTTAAGGGGTATTTGTTGGCTTTTATATGTTTGCCGGACCGGGAGTGAAGACAGGGGGCTGGGAAGCAGATCAGATTCTGTCAGACCAGCAGTGGGAGAAAAGTACCTCGTAGGTGCCCAAAAAGTTAGAGTAAGCAGGCTCCTAACCCAAGTGGGGGTCACAAAGTCACTAAGTCCAGCGCCAAATGTAATCACCGCGGTAGGTCATCTCTGGTCTGACATGTCAGTGTGCGGGCTGGTTGTTTCGGCTGTTTGTGGGATGGTTTTATGGTCTGCTGGGACGACTGTTGATGTTTGTGACATTAAAATAAAGATTGCCTGCAGCAAACTCAAATCCATGGAGTCTTCCATATCTTACAAAACATTTATACAGTTTGTCCTTTACATGTTCAACTCTACCTCAACTTGCGAACATGGGCCACTTTGTTTAGGCATCTGATTCACTGACTTGGCCACTTTTTGTTTTTAGTGCTGGGCCTATTTTCTGTCCAGTCCGACTCTGAACGAGAGGATGTAGTCTAGACCCTCACACTGAAATTGACAAACATCAGAAACAAGAATATTAGAATAATGCAGTGACAGATCTCATACAAAGAGTACAATCCTTTCTTTGTGCTCATTTCTAAATCTTAATAAGTCACTGTTCGAACCCCTAACACTGGATCTCCTTGGTAGTGCTCTATTAGCCAAAAAACGCTTCAGGCTTCATCATTGGTCATAAGTGCCATATAATGTACTTACAATGAATACCATACATGCCTTTTCGGGCAGTCCGTGTCCATGATTCCAGTGCATGCTTTAAAATCTCTTTGTCCTGGGGTGAGATTGGTGTGTGACCGCTGACTGGAGAGCTACTTTTAGGGATGCCAGCCGTACTTTGGGGGGCTAGTCACTCCTTGCTCTGACCATGGCATGAGCCAGGCTATTCGGACCGGACCAGAGGAGGAAGAGTCTGATGTGTTGTCACTCTTTGATGGCGATTGACGCTCTTTGCACTTGCCTTAATGAGCTTGTCAAGGTTGAGATTGGAGCCAATTCTTATTCTGCTTAAGAAGGCATGCATGTGATCGCCCTCACTAGGGTTAATCTAGTCATTTTTTAAAATTTTTTACTGATCAGTTTCAAACATAATGCTTCATAACAGCCATTTTAACAGCAGGAATACTGATTCTGCTCTATGGCTGGAACTCTACGTCCAGTCTTATTATTTTGTGCTGAGAAAGGAAGAAATAACCTTTTAAAAGACGTTTACAGTAGGAAGGACAGTTAAGCTGCTTGTATATTGCAGTAGCGAAGACCGAAGTCCATTTTGGCCATGTCTACTCTGCCTCAGGCCACGGCAGGGAAACGAGGGATGATTTTAGCTATTAAGAGCTGACCTTTCAGACTTGAGACAGAAAGTCGAATGGCCTCTGTGCACGGCCACGCTGTCTGTAAAGCAGATTTATTTCTTTTTCACAAGTATTTCCTTGCTGTGCCCTTGGTATTTCAAAGCTGTCCTGTTTAAGCACTGAAGCAATTAGTTTTGAGAAGGCTGATTCTTCAGGGTCCAGTGCTTCCCTGCCTTTCATTTGCAGACGCTGTACATTTTAATGAAGTTGTTTCATCTTTGTTGCCAAACACTAGAATTGTGCTGCTTCAATTCTAATTATCTCTGCTGGCGATTGCTGTGTTTTATTAAAGCTGTCAAGTGCACTGTTCATTAAATGTCCGCATTCGATGGTGTCGTACACACAAATTAGATCTGCTTTGCTCTCTGATGGGGTGCGTAGAAGTTCAATTTTCTTCCAGTTTGCACCTAAAGTGATCAGCCCTGGATTTCAAGAGGGCATGCTTTTCCCGTTTTTGATGGCCCTGCAGATGCCTTTTAAAATGGGGATGGAATGCTTTGTGAGACCCGACACAGGAAATGTGTGATACTTCCTTCAAAAAAAGCACACTCTCAAGAAAATGTTGGGTCACAGAGCCCTGCATTGGCTTTTAAGGCAGGTGACTAAACCGATAAATTCCATAACAAGACGATCATCAGAGAGCAGGAGGCTACTTTGTTCGTCGCAAAGCACAAGAAATGGTGAAGCTCCAAGCACTAGTCTCGGTTAAGTAGGGTGACGAACCGCCTATAAATTTCACGGGCCGTCCGTTATTCTGGCATGTTGTCCGTAATCATTCCTTTTACGGACACCATTTGTCCGTCATTTTGGGGATTGCAACAATCTGTGCTGTTTCCCTGGAGAAGCCCTAAGGAAAGTTTGAATGTTATTGCTCTCGGGCCATCTCGCACTTATCAAACTGTAGAGGCTGCGGAAGCCCCTCCCCGACTTCACACAGACTGAGGACTGGCCCCTTGTCATTCCAACTTGGCTGATTGGCACATACAGAATGACAATGGGCCCTTAGGTAGTTACAGCAGGGGGTGTACCTTCTCCTACATCTGCCTAGGGCAGTGGTTCCCAAACTTTTTTGACCTGTGGCTCCCTTGGACTAATTGCTAATTGGCAGCTTGCCGCGGGTTGTGCCCGACCTTGGGAGTACTTCCTGTCGTCTTCCGAAAGTCAAGTAAGATTAAAGTGAGTTGGGGTGTTTTATAATCTTAAAGATGTCAACAAGGTTGTTATTGTTTTCACTGTAGTAACAGAAATGAAAGAATTACATTTCAGCAATAAAAGAAGTGATTTAGAATAGTATGCATCTCTTTAATAAAGGCATGGTCTTCAAAGGTACGTCCACGGACTTAGAAAGGGATGGCTCTTCTGGAAAGGAGTACAATGGGAGGAAAAATAGAGGCTACACGAGAGGTAAGAGTGGGGATACCCAGAGAGGGCCGGGATCATGATATGCCTATAATTTTCTTAATTAACAAAGCCCTAAAAAGAACCACTGCCAAACCTGGACTACATATTTAAAGAAAAACTTTCATGAGTGTTTTGCAAGGTATGGCCAGGGCCACTGGAATTATGTGACAGGGAAGAACCAAATTAAGTAGCAGAGTTCAGTAAATTATGTGTCAAGAAAAAGCAAATTATGCAGAGTAATGTGGCACATTTTGTAATAGTATTATTCCATTATTTAGTCAATCTTACACTTTTTAACACTGCATGAGTATTGGTTGCACCTCATTAGTACCAGTTTAATATCCAAATGCAGCAATTAGCAACAGAAAAGTGACCAGTTAACTTTTGCAGAGGGCCTTCCACAACGCTGCAAATCAGACCCCCCAGGATATAGCGGCATGGATTAGCAAATTTAGCGGCACAAAATGGAAATTTAGCGTCACAAATATGGAAATTTAGCGGCAATTTTGTGGCATTTCATGTGCATCCATCCATTTGCAGGGGGACCCATTATTTTGCATTATGCCACTGGGTCACGATGATCCAGTGTAGAACAACAGTACTGGATAGAAATCACTCCAGGCTTCCTGCAGTGCGAGCACCCGGTGTTGCCCAGCACTGGAACGCAGTGATGTCTGCCATCACAGCACCCATTCATAGCCACCACAACCAACACAGAGCAGCAGAGCTATCTACCATTACAGACACCCATGCCTGGCTAAATCAGAGCAGCTGTCTTTATGCCATTCTCAACACCCCTGGGTACCCAGCATAGAGAAGCCGGGATTTCTTCCTCCCCAGACCATTTCTGACAGTGTGAATGGGGCAGAGAATCTCATAGGCTGACTGACCCCTGTGTCCCGCCTTCTAAATCCGCTTCACCGGGGCAGCGCCCTAGGCGGAAAGTAAATGTGGTGTTTGATATTGGGCGAGGGGGGCAGGGGAGTCGTTGCGTTGTTACGGCCGGAGGTGTGAGGAAGATGGGAGGAGAGGGGAGGGGGTTAATGGCGGTACTACAAGTGACGCTGAGGTACTTTAAGGGCTGATTACAAGGTCTTTAAAGCAAACAGCACTTGCTTTCAATCGGGTCCCATTAAATTAATGGGACCCGATTGAGAGCAAGTGCTGTTTGCATGACATGACGCCCGGCAGCTCCCTCCTGCTGCGCCCCTCGGAAAATTGACGGGCCGTGTACAGGGCTGGCTGGCCCCAGCATGCCTGGAGAGGCTGCCCACGTGGTTCTTCGTTTGTGGCCGGTTTTGTATCGACGTGGTGCGTAAACCAGAGCCTCCAGCCAAGAACACAGAGGCTGTTTGTTCTCAGGGAGGATGCGCCTATATATCTGCAGATTATGCAGCAGATGATGGATTATGTGGCAAATGCATAATTATTCAAAAATCACATAATTCTAGTGTCCCCTGGGTATGGCGGACCGCATACATGTGCACTTGCTACAAGCAATGTTTCTGTAATATCAGGGAAATCAACAAAGAAGAACAGGTCATCAGGACAATAAACTGGCCCACAAACAGCAGATTGCCCTATCGGCCAGTCCAACTCTGCCAACATAACATAGCAGAAAGACCTTAAATCTGAGTGATTTCCTAACTATTAAGCTACAGGGTAAAAACACTTTCAGTTTATTTGTTTGGTCTGAAAGCGTGTTTTTTTCAAAAAAGAGTATATGATCAAACATTTTATCTGCTTTCTAAATTTGAAACGCATTCTTGGGGGCCTCTTGCTGCACTAAGGTAATTAAAAGGCTAGACTGCAGTAGCCTTAAGGTACAGTTCACACGTTGCTCGGAGCATCTGTTGGCAATGTACTTCCATTAAATAAGTGGCAATTTGGCAATATACAGGAAAGCAAGAGGTTTGCTTTCCCATGTATTTCTGTATTTGTGGTGGGGGGCATAAGAAAGATGCATCACCTGGTTAAAGAAGAGCTCCTTCTATTGCCCCCAGCACTTGCCTTTGTCATGGGGGTTGTGAACGCTCCTGTTCAGAGACAGAGGCCTCCCTGCTGGGCCCTTAGCCTAGGATTGGAGGATACTCCCTGCCTGCATGCTGTGCCTGCTCAGCCGATCATTTTCGTTCTATATAGAATGACAATGGCCGGCCAAGAGTTTGTGCTAAGTGGGGAGCCTGGCCCATCCCTGAAAAACAACATCCACCAGCGAATAACCCACCTTCTAAATTCGACCCTGACTGAAGGCAGGTTAGCAGGTCAAAATCAGGTCCGGCATATTCCCGTACTCATACTGTTTACTTTACACCATCTTGTCGGCTTCAGTTTCCCACATTGTGTCCGCGTCGCCCCTGGCTTCTCATGGCGGCACACCGGGGTGGCGCGGCGCACAGTTTGGGAACCACAGGCCTAGGGCATGGCATTGTGCTTTTGTCGAACAGCCTTGCTGGAAGCATCAGAAAAAATCCGAATGAATGTAGACCAATCTTGTCATGAACTTGTGAGAGTTATAAGGTGAAGAAGATATTTGACTAATCTTGATGTTTACTTTGCATTAATTTCCCAGCTATTGCCACTTAAAAAATGTTACGTTATTAGTCATCCAATAGGAAAACCCGACTACTACTTCGTTCAAAACAACAAATCCCTTCTAGATCTGCGCTATACAGTGGACGCTTCCTTCCTGAATTTTGTCCTTCTGTCCAGAATTTTGACCCTTTGTCCTGAATGTTTACACTCACTGTCCTGAATTAGCACACATGCCAGTTGGTCATCCTATGGTGAAGTCATTGTCCTCTGGTAATTCTAAGATGAAGCTGATGGACAAATCTTGGTGCAAACATAAGAAGTCCAGGTGGGAGTCCTCTCTCCACGCCATTGCTCCCCATCCAGGAAGAGATTACACAGTAAGCACTCTAAAAGCCCGGCTCTGCACCAGTTTTACAGATCAGACCATATTCTGTGGAAAGTAGGCAATTCTTCAGCTTTTCCCAATTATTTCAATTCCCCCAGGAGGGCCTCTGAGCCCATGGATCTACCAGAGCCTCAGCCGGACTACATCTGGCTTTACCTGCCCTGGTGCTGACTGTCTCTGTTAGTCCTCCACCCGGGCATCACCTACTCTCCTTCACTGGTGGCCATGCCGGTTTTAGTTGGTTCAATTTGGCCCCAGCTCCAGGGGCTTTGGTTCCGGATCTGACTCAAACACCAGTATCGGATCCAGAGTAGAGTTTAGCTGAATCTAGCCAGTGACTCATTATTAAATTACTAAGGCACAGCAAGTGGTGTTTGTGGTATGTCTGGCAGGGCCTTTGCCTCGGCTCCAATATTTTCAATGTTTTGAGGCCTTATTCAGCCTAGACCCTGATCCCATACAACTCTAGTAGAAAGTTCTACATTACAGGTATGAGGAGGATGCAACGGATAATTTTGTTGCTCCCTCAGTACACTGATAATGAACTATATTTAGACCTCCAGAATACTAGTGGTCTTGACACTTCACCTGAGACAGAATAAGACTCTCCATTTGGTGAGGTAAGCGCTTCCTTTTGTTTTTGAACATGTTGGGCAGCAGAGTTGTTGTAACTACAGTTGCCAACTGTAGAGACTAAGGCTGATCTTCTTACTGACATTTTGCAGTCTGGAACTGCAACTTCAAGGCCTTAGCAGCTTTCACTGAGGCTCAAACAGGCACTCTGACTGCAGCATGGCTGAAGTCTTGTTTGGCGATGCTTGTAAGTCAGCCCATCATTATACACCATAGCAGTGTTAAAGATGACCCAGCCTTCTTGTCACATTACCTGACTCCAGAAAGCTTTGTGGTTCAGGCTCCCGTCAACAAAGTCAACCGGAAAACCTTTCCTATTGCCCTGCCTGATAGAGAATTGAAGCACATTGATGCCCCTAGCAAGAAGGTGTTCTCCACCACTTTTAAATTGCAATCTCTAAATGTGGTCTGTTTGTTGGGCATATCCACTTATACTCTCTGATATATGGCAAGTGAAGTATTGTCTGGTCTCCCAGAATAGATATGGAACTTCTTCAGACAAACAGTCCACAATGAGTAGGATATGGCCAAATACAGTTTGAGGGCTGGCTGGACACCACAGACTGTGCTGTGCACATTGGTGTGGTGATTCATCATCATGCCCTGGTGTGCACCATGGGTTACTCCAAGAACATTCAGACATCCCTTTTGATGTCTCTAGATCGTGCTGCAACAAAGCAAATTACATTTTGAATTAGTTATATATCTAACTTTGCTATGGCCAGCTCATTGGGCTTCCTCTCACCTGCCCTCCAGTTCCATCAAAAATACAGGAAATCCATGAGGTTGCTCCTCTGGCCTGGTGTACCACAGAAACAGCCATCCCAGCCTGTTCTGCAAGCTGCTAGGAGAGCATGAGGCCATAATGGTGGCAGAGAATTGGAAGCTACACTGGTTTCCCTTTTGGGAGTTGCCGCTGTCCAGTGGTGTGCTGAATATGCTATTAACTGCACAGCTAGCATGCAGTTAACCTGCACAAGTGGGTCCTGCAGACCACCAGACATGGTTAAGTGGTATGCTTCCTTTCTACATCCCCAGTGGTTCCTCCTGTTTTTACTCAGGTTTCGACAGAATATGCCTCCCTCCTTCCCAAAGAGGTTCACTCATTGCTGAGCAAAGGGGCAATAGATGGAGAACCCGGGATGGAGCGCAGCACCAGTGCTACTCCATTTCTTCTTGCTACCTAAAAGACAGTGGGCTCAGGCTGATTTTAATCCTCCAATTGTTATGCACCTTCCTTGGAGGGACACATTCAAGATGATGACTCTGGAAAGGTCCTCTCTGCTTTAGATCCTGGTGAATGAATGGTGTCCTTGGACTTGCACCTGCTGTGTAATCTCCAGTGAACAGGACATCCTGGCCCATGGCAGCTGGGCATCCATACTTTATGAACCAGGGGCCCTGTTGATGTATCTTTCTCTGCCTTTTAGTTCTGATGGATACATCTGCCTGCGGATTCCTCACCTTTTGAGTTACCCCTGCACCTGCATTTCACAGAAACTTTTTTCCTAGCTCTCCCACATCGACGAGGACGTTACAATGACACAGCTCCACGCGCGACTCTGTCTGACGTCCGCGGAGCAACAAATAGACCTCGTCGGCGTACTGACATTACTTCCCTTTTTTCCACGCCGATGATGCGTAACGGTTTTCTGGGACTCTCCATTTACTTCTTAGGTTACTTTGTTTCTTCTCCTTCCCTTGGAGTGGCAGTATGATGGCGTGGAAGATGGCAGGGTTTAAACCTTGTAGAGAATGTGGGGCCATATGTCGATCACGGATCCCCACAAAGACTGTTTGTGGTGCCTCTCTTCGGACCATGATGTCGATGGTTGCACCAGCTGTTGGAAGATGAACCCAAAGGCCTTGAAAGAACATGAGGCCAAGTTGTTCATCGCAAAGACATGGAAGGAGAAAAGATTGAAGTTGTCGACTTTGCATGCTTCAAAGTCGAAGAAGCACGAGAACAAGAAGAGGCTTGGTTCTCGACGTCATTCGTCGAAAGGTAGGGCTTCAAGATCTCCCTCTCCGAGGCATTATTCTAGAGATGTAACCACACTAACCCCAGCGGTTACCCGGAGGAGGGAACTAAAGGCACAGGGCGCTAGGAGCAGGCCAGCCTCCAACACAAAATGTTCAACACAAATGGGGCCGCTCCCAGAAAAGTGACCAGAGGTGCTCAAGAATAAATTGTGAGTGTAGACATCTCACAAAAAGTGAAGGACTGGCCTCACACACCACCTTGTGTCATGCTGCATCATCGGCAGTCCTCGCCCTCTAAAAACTCGGTTTGAAAGAGGGCGGGCATACACCTGACAATAGAGATGCACTTCTAAACTAAGTGGGAGCCTGTGAAGAGTGAGTGAAGTTTAAAAACCATTTCAGTTGCCGAATTAATTTTAATAAGGTAGGCGGCTGAATGGTATTAAAAAAGTGGACGGTGACGTGAGGAAATTTATTTCCTCTCACCGTAGTGAATAGGGTCAACATGTTTCTGGGCCAAAGAAGGAGAAACCTCTAGAATGTTAGAGCAACTGGCTTTCAAAGGATCAATGGACTCTCCACACCTTTTAACAAATTTGGACCACCTAGAGGAATAAACAGATTTTGTGGAGTGTCTCCTGTATGATAAAATAACATCCACTACATCCGGTGGGAGAGAGAAAGAACTCGGATTGCCCCGTTCAATCTCCAGGCATGAAGGTGCAAGCTCTGGAGGTGGGGATGTAGAACCTGTCCCTGAAACTGCGAGAGGAGGTCTGCCCTGAGAGGGAGACGGAGCGAAGGGTGTGATGAGAGGTGAAGCAGATCTGTGTACCACACCCTTCTTGACCAATCCTGGGCAATCATTATGACTTGGGCAAATATTTCTCAGAACTCGAGGAATCAAGGGAATCTTTGGCCCAGCAGGGTTGTGCTGTGGCTACAGTTAAGGGGTATTTGTTGGCTTTTATATGTTTGCCGGACCAGCCGTCTTTGTTTAAGTCCCCTATTGTTATGAGGTTCATTAAGGGCCTTTCCAATAAGTTTCCTCACCTCATTATGCCTCAGTGGAATTTAAATTGTGTTCTTACTTTCCTGATGGGGTCTGCATTTGAGCCTCTTCATAGTTGTCTGCTGAGGCTTCTCCCTTTCAAAACGATCTCTATAACCTCGACCAGGAGGGTAAGTGAGCTTCATGCTCTTATATCTAAACCTCGTTTTTGACCATTCATGCAGAAAAGCTGGCTCTCAGGACCAGTGCTGCTTTCCTTCCTAAGGTGGTTACTCCTTTCCATCTTGAGCAATCCATTACCTTACCTCCCTTCTATCCTCCCCCTCACCCTTCCAGGGAGGAGGAGAGACTTCATCGCCTCGACCCTAAGAGAGCTGTCAGTTTCTATCTGGACAGAACCATGGATTTGAGGCTGGATGATCAGCTCTTCGTGGGCTATGTTGGGCGAATAAAAGGCAAAGCTGTGCACAAGCAGACTCACTCCAGGTGGGTCAGCTTGTGCATTAAGATCTGCTACACTTTGGCCAAGAAGGAACCGCCTGAAGGTATCAGAACTCATTCCACCAGAGCTAAGTCTTATTCTTCTGCTTTGGCTAGAGGTGTTTCTGTTGTTGATATTTGCAAGGCAGCACCTCGGGCCTTCCTCCACACCTTTGTGAAGCATTACTGCTTGGATTATGAGGGATGGCCATTTTGAACGCTCTGTGCTTCAGGATTTTTTAGCATAGGTTGGTGGACACCCTCCTTCAGGAGTGTGACTGCTGTGGGATTCAATTTCAAAAGGTTAGGAATCTACAGGCTGATTTATCCATCAGAAAAATAAGTTACTTAATGTCGGTAACTCTTTTTCTGGTGGATACAGTGTCTGCCTGCAGCTTAATTGGCTTTCTGTGATACAGCAATCCATGTTCAAGACTGGTTGCATGGTCTTAAACACACTACGTGATACAGGTCCCAAGTTCATATCCACCAAGATCTCAAGATACTTGCCTAAACATAATCTTAGATCTGCCACAATGAACTTGTTGACGACTCCTAGATTTAAAAGAAAGCGAACGGGTGGCTCGCGCTTTTCGGTACTAGGCCATACACTCCGGTATTCCCTACCAATCGAAACAAGACTAATCACAGAATATATCAGTTTTAGGAAAAAACTAAAAACATGGGTGTTCACCCAAGCATATTGTTAGAGTCCTGGAGGACAGCTCCCCTCTCCTCATAGCGCCATGAGACCGTCTGTATGCGTGCGCTCTATAAATTCCATAAACATAAACATTCTTCACTGACCCACCCTCCTCCCCGTTGTCCACCTTCGTATACAAAAGGTTTTATTGATTATTTGACAGGTTGTTTTCCTGTTTATTTTGAATGTCTTGTTTAAAGTTTATAGGAAATGCTTTGTTTCTTTTGCTTTTCCTATGATTCTTTATACTGTGTTTATTTATGTTTATATTGTATACTGTGTATACTTCAATGATGATGTCGGACACACCGTTTGCCTCGGAGGCACAGAAAAAATGGGTGGAACTGACATCAGCCTGCCGACAAGGTCTATTTGTAGTTCCAATGATGTCAGACGGAGTCGCGAGCGGAGCCATGTTATTGTGACGTCGTCGACACGTGGGAGAGCTAGGAAAAGGGTTTCTATGGAATGCTGGCTCAGGGGTAATTCAAAAGGTGAGTAATCCACAGGCAGATACTGTATCCACCAGAAAAAGCTTTACCGAAGGTAAGTAATTTGTTCTTTAGCCCTAAAACAGGAGCTAATGAGACTGCGATTTGGCTTCATTCCACTAAGAATGTAGTGGTATGGCTGGAGAACCCTTAATGAGCATGACAGACATTGCCGTATCTGTGCAAAGTAGGAAGCATCATTAACCCATATCCATTGTATTAGTGAAAAGCTGCTCCATCTTAGGATATTTCAGCTGCATCCAGTATGGCGTGCCCTAAACATTAGAACTTGTTGTGCAGCCATCAAAGCATGCCTGAAAAGCGAGTCCTCATAGTTGTCAGCTCGATTCCTGATGTTCCTGAGAGTAGTTTTGGTATCACCAACATGTGTACCCAAAATTACACCCTAATAGACCGCTAAAGATATCAAATTCTTTCAAACTTTACTGGTGAACTCATTGCCCTTTCCCCTTCTTTATGTTGACCTCATTGAAAGGCTACTCACTTGAGAACAAACTTACCTCCCATGTTTCTGCGACGCTACCTTGCAACTGCATTTTGATCTGAGCATATCTAAGAGGCACCACACATGGATAAAGCACCTTTATGAGCCCTAGGTTATTTTCCTCTTTATTTTTAGCTTCACAGGATGACTATTTGTAATAACATTTGCACTCATTGATTCTATGACATCATTTAGCAAGTGTATTACAACCAGGACTAAGCTAGAAGGTACTGCACATGGATAAGCTTTCCTCTTGGCTAGACCTCTAGCCAGGTTTTGACTTCACAATTGCACTTCACTCTAGGCTGTCGAGCAGTACTGTGGATGGTTATGGGCCAGCCCCAGACCTCATCCAAGGGCAAGATTAGATTTTACACTAATCGGGCACCATAGTATCTGCACGTTATATTCATGTATTTTAATAAGGTATAGTGGCCTTTTTAACCATACTCTCTAAAGTTTAGTGATTTTTAGTTTGCTCAAGTTGTTATGACCCCACAGGCCTTTGTAAGCACTGTTATATTGTTGAGATGTAAAAAAATACACCTATGGCACTTGTTTGTAACTATTTCAAATAATCGCACAATAGACTTTCTGGTCTGTGCATGCTTTCATGTACCTGACCTACAGTCCCACAGGCAGTTGCTCAACTTTAAGTTTGGGAAGGAGTACTTTGGTGTTACCATCCTGCCCTTCAGCCTCATCCCGGCTCCAGATTATTTACAAAGGTTGTGGTCACAACCAATCTTCGCAGGTTGGGATTGCACATATTCCCTTACCTTGATAACTGGATGTTGAAAGTGAGTTTGTCTCCCGTCACAGATCGCCTATGAACAACCATCTCACTCCTCTCTTTGCTGTCATTCTCCAACAATGAATCAAAATCCAATTTTTGGGCAATGCAGGGGATTTCCTTTCAACAAGCCATTCTGAACTTGGTGGTGCTTAAAGCTTTTCCATCCTCATAATGAGTCAAGAAATTTAGGATGTGATCCCTATATCCTAAGGCTTCTTGGTCTTCCGCCTTTTTATAGTCTGCTGGTGCCTCATGCCCATTGGCACATGAAGGCTCTGCAGTGGAACCTCTGCCTTCAACAGTTTCTGCACTGGGGATGCCATTTCAGACATCATTGGTGTGTCAGATTTGGTATCTTTTCAAAAGGTGAGGAATCTAGAGTTAGACATATCCATCAGAAGTACAAGTTACTAACCTTTGGTAGAGCTCTTTCTGGTGGGTACTCTTTCTGACCACAGATTTGCCACCGACCCTCATTCTCCCAGTTCTGTAGGAGGGCTTCTGGGTATTATGTACACTTTAACCATTCCCAAGCCATTATTGACTCTCTACATCTGAGGGTGCATAATGCTCTGTTGTTAACTGACGTCAGTGCACTGGAGAGGTGCTTAAGTTAATCTTCCTTTCTTACCCACTTGGCACTGTAGAAACTGCTCCTTTTTGCTGTAGCTTTGTGTGCCTATGAATACTGTAGACAAAAATGGAAAAAACACTACCTCTTTAAAATGTACTTTTTTAAACATTGGCCGCTGTGGTGTGTAACACATAGACATAATGTAAAACTGTAAAGATGTAATCAAGCAAATAATGGACCAGGAAACTCAGTCTTTAAAGAGAGAGAAAGAGCATTAGCTGGTAAACAGAGAAGGGCACCAAACATACTGCAATGTCAGGTATCACAGGAAAGATAGGGAGTTCCCGGCTGCAAGACTCAAGGGAACCAAGAGTGAGCAAAACAATGTTGAAAGAAGGATGACAGGTGAGGACCTGATGTGAGAGTTGAAGCTGAAACTTAGTGAAATATTATATCATCGAGGGTCTGTGATAGAGCCTATTTGTGCGTGCTCTCCTGATCCCAAAGTAGAAGTGGTCCACAATCATGTGTGTTAACCCAGAAGCAGAACCAGGCCCTTCAAGAGGTCTGTTAACCATTTCTCTGTCCGAACCGCCTGTAGATTGCCTGACATAGATGCTGTGTTGGGCACTTCCCAGAGCGCGACATTTGCATGGTTTTCTGGTGCTCTCTAAGTCCTGGCAACTACAGTTCAAAAGAACTTTTGATTATGTCAGAAGGTGATTCAAATCCGAGAAGCAAAGTTGCATCTCGCTGAACACAAGTAGTTGTTTCCTTTTGCATTGATCTGCTCCAAGTTGATAGCCTGATCTTGGTCAAAGGTGAGGGGGTCCTGGTCATGACCACGTTAGTCTTCTGGCAAGTTGAAGTCCAAGTCCAAATGCAGATATCCGAAAGCCAAGCTATACTTGACGCCATTCCTCGAGTCTGACTCCAAAGAGAAGGCACAAGGGTGTTGAAATGTTTGTTGCACTCCTTCGAGGTCACCGGTCATGGAGCTGATGCCAGCCTGCTTCAAATTTCCAGTGTGTTTCCATCTGCTTGTGGTGTGTATTTGTGCCTCTAGAAACCTCATGGGCCTCCAGTTAGCTTACGGCCAGTGGGTTCCTTCTTGTACCATCAGGCCCTTTTGGATTCATTACAGGGCCCTTATACACACTCTGATACAGACTTCTACTCCAGCCCAGAGGTCCTCGCCAACTCCCGCCACCTCAACATCAGTACAGACTACACAAGCACTGGTTGAGGATCCAGTGCCGACGCCCATGTCCAAACCCGAACAAATGTCAAGTCAAGTCAAGTCAGATAATTTATATAGCGCACTACATACCCAGAGGGTCTCAAGGCGCTTAGGGGGGAGAGGAGGATTACTTGTCAAATATCCACGTTTTAAGTTGCTTTCTAAATGCTAGGTGGTTCTGGGTAAGGCGAAGGTAGGTGGGGAGTGAGTTCCATGTTTTAGCTGCCAGGTATGAGAAGGATCTGCCTCCCATGGTGGTCTTGTTGATGCGGGGTACAGAGGCGAGGGCTTGGCTGGAAGAACGTAGTTGGCGGGAGGGGGTGTAGAAGGACAGTCGTGAGTTGAGGCATTCTGGTCCGATGTCGTAGAGTGATTTGTGTGCGTGGGTTAGCAGTCTGAAAGTGATCCTCTTATTGACGGGTAGCCAGTGGAGGTCTTTCAGGTGGCCAGAGATGTGTTCGTTACGCGGGATGTCTAATATGATCCTGGCTGAGGCGTTTTGGATTCGTTGGAGTTTCATCTGGAGTTTAGCGGTAGTGCCTGCGTAGAGGGTGTTACCGTAGTCCAGTCGGCTCGTGACCAGAGCATGGGTGACTGTTTTTCTGGTTTCGGTGGGGATCCAGCGAAATGTTTTTTTGAGCATGCGAAGAATGTTGAAGCAGGATGAGGATACGGCGTTGACTTGTCTGTTCATTGAGAGTGAAGAATCCAGGATAACGCCTAGGTTCCGTGCGTGGTCTGTCGGGATGGGAGCTTTTCCAAGGGCTTCCGGCCACCAAGAGTCGTCCCACGCAGAGGGGGATGTACCTAAGATGAGGACTTCTGTTTTATCTGAGTTCAGTTTCAGACGGCTTTGTTTCATCCATTCAGCAACTTCTTTCATTCCTTCGTGTAGGTTGGTTTTGGCGGTGCTGGGGTCCTTGGTGAGAGAAAGGATCAGTTGAGTGTCATCCGCGTAGGAGATGATGTTGAGGTTGTGTTGGCGAGCGATGGCCGCAAGGGGGCTCATGTATACGTTGAAGAGGGTGGGACTGAGTGAGGATCCTTGTGGTACGCCACAGATGACTTCGGTGGCCTCGGACTTGAATGGTGGAAGGCGGACTCTCTGGGTTCTTCCGGTGAGGAACGAGGTGATCCATTCAAGTGCTTTTCCTTGTATTCCGATGTTTCTGAGGCGTTGTAAAAGGGTGCTGTGGCATACTGTGTCGAAGGCTGCAGAGAGGTCGAGGAGGATGAGGGCGACTGTGTCTCCATTGTCCAGTAGAGTTCGAATGTCATCTGTTGCTGCGATGAGGGCGGTCTCAGTGCTGTGTTTTGCTCGGAAGCCAGATTGTGAGGAGTCGAGGGATTTGTTGGCTTCTAGGTAAGCGGAGAGTTGGTTGTTGACAGCTTTCTCGATGACTTTGGCTGGGAAAGGAAGGAGCGATATGGGGCGATAATTTTTGAGTTCGGTGGGGTCCGCTGTGGGTTTTTTCAGAAGGGCGGTGAGTTCAGCGTGTTTCCAGCTTTCCGGGAAGGTGGCGGAGTTGAAGGAGCAGTTGATGACGTCTCGGAGGTGCGGTGCTATGACGGAGTCTGCTTTGTTGAGGATGTGGTGAGGACATGGGTCTGTGGGAGATCCTGAGTGGATAGAGTTCATCAGGCGGATGGTGTCCTCAGTGGAGATTGGGTTCCAGTCGTTAAGAGTGTTCAAGGGGGGAGGATGTTCATCATATGGTTGGGTGGGTTGGTCTCCGGGTTCGTTGTCGAAGCTGTTGTGGATGTCTGCAATTTTGTTCCCGGCTCGCCTTGTGTCGTGCTATGAAATTACAGTGGCACAGTCACGTATCCTACAGCCTGACTCTAACCCACTGCCACTACCACATCACTACTACCGGCAGAGTGTCCATTTTCTTTTTAGTTTTTACCCTAATCCAGTGCCAGAGCAGAGCTGATCCGGATTCGGAGGTTGATGTTGATGGTTAGTGTGATGACATTCTCCCCCTCATTATTTTGATGATGCTTTTTACCATGATTTATAAAATTCCAGTGGGCTTGATATCTCTCCTAAAATAGAGCATGAACCACCACATCGGCCATCAAGGAAAGAACTCATTTGCAGTGGTAGGTAGGAGAGCAGCAGCAGTATTAGAATTACAGCTGTCCTCCACTGAGACCAAGTAAAATGTTTTAACAGAAATCCTAATGATGCCCTCAGAGATACTCTGATGGCTACTGGATTAAGATTGTTTTTTTCTGCCTGTGAACAGGTAGCTGGCCATATGTCAAAAACTGATGCCTGGTGACCCACACTTCATCATCAAGTGCCCCACCATAGAGTGCCTTATTGTACAGGCCTCAACCAGTAATGTGAATTGCAACTCATTTCCAATCAACCTTCCCAAATTAATGCCTTTGTCAAATGTATGTTTTCCTCTGCCAGCTTGTCACTGTATTCCATTAATGTGGTCTCTTTGTTGGCAAATGAGAGTTTGGCAATGGTCTTGGAGCTGCTTCAGGCCTTTCTGGTTCAGAATATGCAGGACATGGGCAAATATGTTATCTGCATTGGTCTTTACACCACAGATTGTATTGGCAGTATGGCTCATACCAGTGTTGTCCTCTGTAGACATACATGAATGAGGTCCACTGGTTTATCCAATGATGTAAAGGCTTCTCTAGTAGATATGCTTTTAGGCTGATCTTTCCTCTAGGAGAGAAAATGGAATGCTTTAATGATAGCAGAACTACAGCGTGTTCCTTGGGGGTCAGTAATCCCGCGAAGTAATTTCCCCACCAATTCCAAAAACATAGTAGCTACTCCAGAGGGCTTGCATATAGGCAGAGACAGCATTCCCAAACAGCGATGCAAAAGACAGTACAGTCCATTTGGGCCATGTATGGTAGACAATCTGCAGGCCAGCAAGGGCACCAGTCCTTTAACTGCTCTTCCTTTGCTACAACAGCCACCAAACTCCTTTAGTTTGCCCATAGCGGTGCATGCCAACCAAGTGGGATTAAGAATCCAGCACTTCCTCCCAGGTTGACGATCCATCACGTCTGGCAGATAGATTTTACACATGGTACAAGCAAGTTACACCCTACCATTTCTCACTACTCTACCCAATAGTCGTTCTGCATTTTGACTGAATCTCGTCAGGACATTTGTTGATCCTGTTACAGGACATATGCTTGTTGCTCAACAGGGGTGCCATAGAGTGGTACTGGATTTGGAATAAGGCAGGGATTTTACTCTCCCTATTTCTCAGTTCTGAAAAAAGACTAAGGCTTCATGACTATTTTGGACTTCAGTCCCCTGAATGCTTTCTTGATGAAGGACAAATTCATCATACTCTCATTGCCTGAGAACCTGACTGCTCAGCTCTGGAACTAGGAGACTTGGTGTATTTGGACTTGCTAGATGCATATTTTCAAATATATGTCCAAGAGTCCCACAATCGTTAGCTGTGGTGCATGCTGGGCCCAGAGCATTTTCAATTTGCAGTGCTCCCATTCACCCTCACCAGCGCTGATTAGATGTCCTCAAAATTGATGACGGCAGTCGCTGCCCATCTTCAGAGATCAGGAGTTTCTGTGTTTCTGTATTTCGACGATTGCTGTTGAAGGGGGGCTCGCCATAGTCAGTTGTGGACACCTTCATACGAAGACAGAACACTTAAAATCATGTGGTTTCATCATAAACAAGCCAAAGTCCCAGCTAGTTCCCTCACAAATTCTTTCATTCATTGGGGTGATCTGTGACACTGTGGAGTTCAGGGTCTTTCCCCTGCAGCACCGAGTCTAGGACAGTCTGGCTATGATCCCAATGTTTCAGGCTCCTTCCTGGATCTAGCTGAGAGTGACGCTGAGGCTTCTCAGTATTTTACCCTTATGCATTCTCCTTGTCAATCATGCAAAGTGCACATGCGACCCGTGCAGTGGAACTTGAAATCCCAGTGGGCCCAACATCAAAGCTGTGCTTTCCACACTATTCAGGTCTTTGGGGGAAACAGCCCAAAATCAGCAGTGGGGACTAACTGGTCGCACATTGTTATGTGGCTGACCATTCACCGACCCCACATAGAGCTGAAACTGGTGACAGATGCATCATTGTTGATTTGATGGGGGTTCTCCTAGGGTAGGTGGAGAGCTGAGGGCTCTGCTCTCCACAGATGAACCAGCGCCACATTAGTCTACTATAGACTACGGGCCTTCCGTTTGAGCCTGTCAGCCTTCCTGCTGTCCCTCAGAGGGAGGCTGGTACAGGTTCTCACGGGCATTACTACTGCATTGTACTGCAACAAGATGGCGGAATGGGGTCCTAAGTCCACTCCCAGGAGACTTTGCAGCTCTGGAGGTGGCTGGGGTAGTTGGACCTTTTTCTGGTAACCAGCCTCCGTGCAGAGTCTATGACTGCATGCCGGCGTGGATGAGCTGAGCAGATGATATCTGGTAGATCACAAGTTGCATCCACACCTGATGTGGTGAACGGCATCTTACACCAGTGAGGAGAACCTTGGCTAGATCTTCTCACCACTGGTGAGAACACACAGTGTCAACAATTTTGCATGTTGGATTTCCATCAGAAATATTCATTAGGAAACATTCCGACTGAAATGGAACATGGGATCCTTTACTCCTTGCACCACTACCTCTCCGGCCATAAGTTCTGAAGAAGATCAAGAACGTCTGAGTCCAAATTATCTTGGGAGCTGCAGGTTGGGGCAGGGGAATGTGGTACCCAAAACTACCGGTCATTTGCATCTGTCTTCCAATCAGGCTACCGCTTAGAGACGTTCTCTTTTTCCAGGTGCAGGGCAGAGTCCTCCACCCAGATCTATGCAAGTTACACCTCCATGCGTGGAGATTGCGTGGCAGCAATCAACTGATTTTGATCCATCACTTGAGGTTGTTGATGCTGTCCTCTCCATCAGACTCCCCTTCACAAAATCAATCGCAACAGGGCGTTGGGAAAAGTTTGAATAATTGGTGGTACCTGGACACTGGTCCCTTACATGTGAAGATGTTGGACATGCTTTTGCTTGTTTTGTATTTTTATCCCTACAAGGTTTTGCAATGGGTACTTTAAAAAGTTATTTGTTGGCCCTTCAAGCCTACTTTTTTGGGACAACATTTCTTGTTTAACTCACTTGTTGTGATGAGATTTATTAAGGCTTTGACACACGTTTGCTCCCAAACGTTTTGTGATGGTGGGACCTTGATTTGGATTTAATATTGGTAATGTGTATGTGCATAGCTGCTAGCTGCATCTACACTGAAGACTGTTTTGCTCATCATGATTATGTTGCATAAGTGGACTGCAGTCACTGGCAGTGCAACTACCTCATGCCATGCTTTCCCATGCAAATTAGATTCAGGTGGCCTTCTTGCAAAAAGCTGTGACTCGCTCCCACATTGGGTAATCCATCACAGTGTTCTTTGCTCCACCGCACCTCTCAAATGAGGAGGACAGGGTCCATCGGTTGTACCACAAAAGAGCCTTACGTTTTTACATTGCTCATACCAGAGACCATTGAGTGGACAATCAACTTTTTGTGATGTTGTCTTGGGCAAAGAAAATATAGGCTGGACTTAAAAGGACCATGTCGGTGTGGATGGTCCTCTGCTGCTAAACCTACTACAAACAGACTCATCATAAGTAGCCCTGGTCTGAGAGCGCATTTCACCAGGTCCAAGGCCGCAACCACTGCACTGACGCAGAGAGTTCCTGTCCTTGAAGTCTGCCAGGCTGTGACCTGGACGTTGTTACATGCATTTATGAATTACTACTGTTTTGACAGCCTGATTCCAGGAGATGGATACTCTACCCTCTCGGTTCTGCTAGACCTTTTAGTGTGAGTCCACGCCACAGACCTTCCATCTTGGGGAGGTTCTGCTTTGGTATCTACCCTAAGGGGAGGAAATTACTTTACATTTGTTAATGCTGTTTCTGATGGATACATCTGCCTGTAGATTCCTTTCATTTTGAATATCCCCTGCGCCAGCATTCAGCATTAACTTTTTTCCTAGCTCTCCCTGCCCACAAGGTCGTCACAATGCCATGACTCTGCTCGCGACTCCGCATGACGTCACTGGAGCCATAAGAGATACTCGTCTGCGTGATGACGTCAGTTTCCTTTTGTCCGTGCCATCGACTCGTAATGGTTTTCTGGGACTCTCCATACTGTTTTCGAGGAACTTTGTAATTTCTCCAGGTTTGACTTTAGCTGCATGTTGGTTATATCGAGAAAGTTGGGATTCAAGCCCTCAAGAGAGAGCGGGGATCATATGTCCATCACTGACCCCCATGAGGACTGTTTGTAGTGTTTGTCATCGGACCACGATGTGGCGGGCTGCTCATGCTGTTGCAAGATGAACCTGAAGGCCTTGAAAGAGCGTGAGGCCAAGCTCTTAATGCAAAAGTAAGGAAGGAGAAGAGGGGTCAGAAAAGGTCCAAATCGAAGTCTTATATCGTACACATGCAAGTAATTTATGGAAATAATGTGGATGAAAAGGATATTACCAAAATGTTACAGTAAGAATCGGACCCCTGAGAGGAACATTCTTAAGAAAGATACAAAAATTTAAACTTGACACTGAGTGAGATACTTGAGAATTCTCACTTGTTATTGCCAAGCATGGAATTGAAGCTTAATAGATATGAACATCTGCCATGCTTACCTCCACTCTGCAGCACCTCACAGACGCACTCTCCTCCCTTGGGGCAGACGGTGATTGGGGCCAACTTTAATGCCGTTATGCAGCCAGCGCTTGAAGCGACGGGCATTACTTCCCCAACAAGACTAGCCCATGCACAGACACGGACAGACTGGGTGACCACTCTCAACTTGTGTGATGTCTGGAGGGTCTGGACCCCCGAGGCACCCAGTATACTCATACCTCAGCAGCCCACCACACGCACTCCTGCATTGACCTGATACTTCTGCCCGCCTCCGATTGCCACAGGGTGACCAACATAGCTATCCTTCCCTGGGGAATCTTGGATCACTCAGCCCTATTCTTGCACCTGTGTGGGACCGCAGACGAAACACGGGCAGTCTGGTGGCTAAACGCGTGGTTCCTGCATGATAATGAAGTTAGAACGGCAATAGAGGTGGAACTACGTCACTATTTCCTCACTAATCACGATGACTGCCTGATCCACCTTGAGGTACAGGCCATAAAGTTGGAAGCGACCCAAACCAGGACCCCCGATGCCTACGGGACAGGCAACTTACAATCACTCGAGACAAGATCAAACGGATCTCCTTGGAATCGGCCAAGTTGCTCTGGCTCTCATCCGTAGCCCGAGTATATGGTAGGGCGAACAAAAACGTAAGTCTGTTACACAGATTGATCTCCTGTCCTCTCGCTAACAGGATAATCCCTGAAGTCCAAGACCCCTTGGCCGACATCCAGCACATTTCACCTGTTATCGCACAGGCATTTGCCGACAACTACGTCCGGTTGTACTCCGCTTGCACACCGAAGGCTGCCCTGTCGGACGTGCTCTGCCAAGCGGGAATCAAGCTCCCTCGCCTCTCAGAGGATGAGGCGGCTGACCTGGACCTCCCCATTACCCCGGAGGAGATACACAGCGCAATCTCCCTGCTGAAGGCCGGGAAAACACCGGGACCCTAAGGTTTCCCCCAAGAATACTATGTGGCATACCGGGACTTGTTGGTTCCCCACCTCGTGCACCTCTGTCAACACGTTGCCGAGGTCGGCCCTTTCCCTTCCGAGACTGACGTGGTGACTGTTGTCATTATCCCCAAGACCCAACTACCCTCCCCTCGATGTGACTATCGGCCAATCTCCCTTATCAACACTGAGATAAAAATATACACTACGGTCCTAGCCCAGCAACTTTGCCCCTTTCTCCATAAGATGTTCCATGCGAATCTATGTGGCGTCATGCCAGCGCTGAGCACCAGACACTGGCTCCGGCATCTCCACTTACGCCCTATCTTGTGCTCCTCCTTGTCGACTTCGAAAAAGCTTTTGACACAGTCAATTGGCACTATCTAGAGGACGTCCTACAGATGATGGGTCTGAGACAACAGTTCCGACGCCTAGTCCTGACCCTCTACTCCAACCCGAGAGCCAGGGTAATGACCAACAGAACCCTCTCCAAGACAATCCAAATTCAAAGCTGCACATGGCAGGCCTGCCCCCTTTCGCCTCTCCTATTTGCGCTGTGTTGGACAGGCCCCACGAAGGGCTCGCTCCCTCCCCGCACGACAGGGCCCAGACACCGGCTCTCCGGGGGCTACCCTCAGAAGCAACCCGCAACCCGTCCCCTCCGGGACGCCTGCTCCCGGATATCTCTGTGTCACGGGCCCGGGCCCGGGCCCCCGTCAGACCCATTGCCCGGCCCAGCCGCCATCTTGGACACTGCACCACGCGGCCGCGTGGCCTCAGCTCGACCCCAACCCTGGGCCCGGCCAGGCCCCGCCATCCCGGCACCACCATCCATCCAGGAGGTGAACGGACCACTTGGCAGGCTAATGGGAGAAAGAAGTGTCGATGGCTCTCCCCCGCCAGGTGCCGATCGCCCCCAGCCTCCCCGGGTGCTGGCTCCACCCCCCTGCTGGGTGTCTGGACTCCCTCATCCCGGACCTCCCGACCTCCCAGTGCGAGGGTCCGGACATCAAAGGGCGCCAGACCTATAACCGAGGCAGCCCCAGAGCAGGAAGGCAGTTGTATCCTGGAGTCGAGAGACACCGAGAAGAACTCATCCTTGACGGACTGCTGGCGCTGCCGCAGCCCTGCCTTGTGAACTATCATCCTGCCTGCTGGCGCTGCCGCGGCCTTCTGCAACCTTCATCCTCGTGGGACCTGCTGGCGCTGCCGCGGCCCGTTGTACCTTCCATCCTCGTTGGGACCTGCTGGCGCTGCCGCGGCCTGTTGCCACCTACGATCTCTTCGGGACCTGCTGGCGCTGCCGCGGTCCGACCCGTCCGACCACCGAGCTCGAGGATTGTGAGCTACCGCCGTTTCACCTCAGTACCCGTAGGTACCAAGACTGTCCCGCTACCCCCTTCCCCTACTAGAGACTAGAATTGAGAGGATCATCGTGTCCTGATCTCCTTGTATCGTACTACCTTACTTCAAGAACTGCCTATAAAAGGTGTTACTCTGATCTTCGTGTGGTGTCCATCTGTGGGGGGGGAAGTTACTTGTCTGTACGATCGCTGGAGACGGCCCTCACCGGAGGCCTCTCCCCTTGTGCTCGGCCGACCCTCCAGGTCCCCGTATAACATTGGTGGCCAGCGGCGCGATCCGAACCAACGCGTAAACCGTACAGAGAGTAACTCACCCTACGACTAATCCACAATGACGACCAGAGAGAGCGGATCTGCAGAGAAATTCCAGATGGAAAAACTGGAAGAGTACAACCACCGAGAGCTAAAACAATTTTGCATAGAACTAGGCATTGCCACCACCGGTCTAAGCACGAAAGAGGACTTCAAACACGCCCTAGAATCCTGGGCAGAGACAAATATTGCCGGACCCCGAAGCCCCGGAAACAAACACCACTCTGACGGAAGAAAGGAGAACGGATCTCTCCCGGGAAGAGATCCGAGAACGAGAGAAAAATAGACTACACGAGTTAGAGCTGGCACGGCTCAAATTAGACGGAGAATTGAAACTGGCAGAACAAAAGATGAACTTAGAACACTTACGGCTCCAAGAAGAGCGAGAGGAAAAGCAGAGACAGAGAGAACTCGAAGAAAAAAAACTGGCATACGAACACGAGTGCAAGCTAGCGGAGATAGAAATGCTCAAACAGAACAAAGACCTAGGGGTGCCCGAGCAACCGCGCCCCCCAGGTACTACCGATCAGAAGGTCCACATCCCCAAGGATGTGGTCCGTGAATACTATCGGAACGACGACATACAGCAGTGGTTCAAGGCCTACGAGATCGCCATGACTGCCAACCGGATCGCTCGAAGTGACTGGGGAGCCGGTCTATGGGGGAGATTCGTCAATGAAGGCCGGGATGCCCTGCTGCAGCTTCCGGACCATCAAATGACGTCCTATGACCACATGAAGGCCGCCCTCCTCAGTCGATATGGGCTGACGCCCGAGATGTACCGCCAGAGGTTCCGCAACTGCACCCGGATCCCGGGTACAACCTGGATAGAATATGTAAACTATTTCAGCCGAGCCTTCGAGGGATGGATCAAGGGTAGCAACGAAACAACCTACGAACAGCTCTTCAACCTCATTGTGTGGGAGCACCTCTCCAACAACTGCTTCGTCGAGCTCAGGCAGCACCTCCTCGACAGTAAATTGACTGACCCACGGCAGCTCGCCGCCGAGGCTGACCGATGGGAGAGCACCCGAGTGACCCGGAGTGGGCCAAACGAGCAGAACAGAACCAACCAAGGTCATCATCGTCCCCGAGGAGGAGGAGGAGGACAGGGCCGGGGCAGAGACGCCGTCCCGGCCGCTCCCGTCAACAACACCCCGCCCCCGGCCGGCCGGGGCAACCCCCCGATGCGCACATGATTTGGACATACCCTAGCCATGCCCCCTATTGGTCAGGAATTGAGACGGAGCTTACGCAGGTCCTGGGTTAGCCAGTTCCCCATGATCCTGTGCGTCTCATCTTGGGGGTGATGGATGGCCTAGACGGATCATGAGGGAACAAAGCATTTCTTGGGACAGCAGTCGCGGTGGCCAAATGTGGCATTGCAGCTACCTGGGTGCAAGAAAAAACCCCAACTGTGGTAAAATGGTGCCGAGTAGTGGACTGGTGTGTCTCACAGGCGAGACCCTTATTTGACGCCCGGGGATGCCCAGCCAGATACCACAGAGTCTGGGGCAAGTGGCTGAACCTTTTGGACTAAGTACGCAAAACCTCCGTTTCACATATGGGTGTAATGCTAACGTACCAAGATGGTGCTTTCATTCACTTAGTGCTGTATACTCACAAAAAGTAATTGTGGTGAATGCTTGTAAAACTGCTCAAATGTCTTATGCATCTAAAGTTGATTATAAATAAAATAGATATGAACATAGGTAAAAAAATGGCATTGGTAATGCAGATTGGGAAATTTTACACAGAAAACAAACACATGATTACGAAGTGACAAATCAAATGAACCGTGAAAACAATTGAGCTAATAAAAAAAGTTACTGAAGATAAGCTAGAAATGAAAACATCAAGAGTGGCATATAGAAAGGTGACATTGATAAATACATCATAGGTAGCTTATTAATATAAATGTTCACTTAACAGTGCTTCAGGATCGAGCTTCATCTCCGCCCGATAAATAGGCACCATGAGCTGTGTAGAGAACGATTAAGAAAATATTAGAGTGCAGGTGCTTGAGAATGTTGGTTAAGTAGCAGACATTTTAGACCTGCTTTGAAAACTGAATATGAGGAATGTTCCTACATAGTCATTATTTAGGGTCACAGTTACAACCCCTGGCTTTCCTCTTGCGACCCCTACCACTGCTTTTGAAAACCCCTTTTCTCTGAAGCAGTATGAAGCACCTGTAGGTAAATAGTGTTCTGATTAACACTGGTTACTTTCTGCAGATCCCAATGGGTGATTACAGTTTAGGTTAAAGATAAATACATCCAGATTTGCAAAGCATGCTCTTTATCACACAACATAAAATTAAACAATTAAAGAAAATACACATTTAAAAAAATTGTTGCCGCAATCTAATAGTGTGAATGTGTGGGTTATTTTTTTTAACACAAAAATCCCTTCGGTACTCCATGGGTGTGATAGTTATTTACACATATGATGTCAAAACCTACTAACAATAGAAAGGGTTAAATCATGCCAACAACCTATTTCATTAGCAATTCGTAATTCCTTCGAATTAGTACTAGTGGGCCTGGCCACTACTGTTTTTGTAATCTTTTTTGTGCAACTCTCTGTGATTTATCTGTAATATTTTCCTCTTTGATGTATACACTAGAGTTCAGTGATTTCATAAGGAAAACGTCTTTTCATCATTTATTGGGATTTGGGGTCAAAGGTCATATGATGTCACTTACTGTGATGTCATTCAGATCAAAAATAGTGTGTAAGGTCATTTCAGTTAAAAAATACCACATAACAGTTGTCTATTGTGCAAAGTTGCTGCAGAAATACCAGCCCTTTTTAGGTCTCGCCTTCTGACGCAGCGCATGCGCCGCTTGCGTAAGCGAGACTTATAGTCGCCGGGTAGCTAGCGAAGTGGGACAGGAGAGGTGCACAAGCTTGCCAAACACATAAGAGACAATGGCTGCTCACGCGCTTTAGGAGACACGTGCTGTGAACGTGCGCATCTCTTCTCGTGCTCCACCATGCTTTCACTTTCGCGAGTGAGGGTGCGTGCCGCAGACCACGCAGTATTGCAGAGGTTGGCTCACTGGTTTGCTACTTAACTCGCTGTTTTTCTCTGCACGTTTCCACTGTGCCTTCATAACTACACAGCCAGCACCCGGCAAGACGGAAGCAGCAGAGTTCACGGACCTCTGACGGGCTTGTTATATGCAGGTTAGTGCAGACTGATTACTTCAGGGGGCTTACATGCAGTAAAATGTATGTTTCCACCGTGCTTTCATGACTACACAGCCAGCACACGGCGGCAACATTCTTTTTTCAGTCTTGTTATCCTTGTTTTTAAAGTGCCCCTGTCGTATTAAGTATAGACAGATTTTCACTTAAAAATACCTCTTTTCTCTACAGTGGATATGGTGCTGGAGAAGAGGTCACAGACTGCGCAAGTCTCAAAGATTAGAATATGGGCCGGCAAGGATGGCTCCTCATTGACAGCTGTTGCATTATCTAGTTTATCATTATCCATTTGTACATCTCTGCTGTCCCGTTTTACTATCGTATGTGGCGCAGCATTTTATCTTAAGCCCTCACTGAAGCCGTTTCCTTCGGCCTGGGTAGCTCAGCACAGTTTAACAAAATATTGCACAGTGCCGGGTTTCTTGATTGGGTGCCACATGAGCTGCAAAGCATGGATGCTTGGGCTGAAAAGCCGCGTACATCGGGACACCACTACAGAAAATGCAGTTGGCATCGAGACAAGTGAGGGTTCAGGGTGAAAATGCGTGCACGTTTTAATGCCTTGCACCCGTGATTTCAAGGTGTGACCAAAACAGCGCTTTGAAGAACGTACCAGCTAGAACTCAGGCCGTTTTCAGCAAAACAAGTAAAAGGGAAGGGTAGGACAGAAAGTGGCGCCATCTATAGAAGTCCTGTTGGCCAGCATTGCAGTTGCTTTTTGTAAGGCAGCCTGTTCTATAAGCAAAGTGTTCAATCAAGTGTCTCCATCGCATGGCTTTCCCTCCCTCGCAGCCGTCATTGTCTCCCCTCGGAAACACACCAGCCTTGTGTTAACTTCCATAAGCTAACGTTACATTTCAGGTGGACACTAAGAGCTAATAGTAAGACAGCTGTCAAACACCTGTCCTCGGAACAAGTGGTAAAAGTGCTGCATTTTTGTGATTTCATTATAGTGGGTAGCTTTTCCCTATAGACTCTCCGCTTCATCCTCCCTCGACAGGTGCCAGTGTCGTCTCTTTAATTGATGCCTATTCTCCCCGTGTCTCCCCATTATTATTGCTGTTCCCTCTAGAATATTATGCTGGTCTCTGCATGGTGCTTCGGAACCATACCACCACCTGTTGTTTCACTTTCTACTAGATCTCCTCTGTGCATTTGTTTTTAAGTAGCAGTTTGCATCTCGGTGCTTGGAGACCGTGTTAAATAATTGGCATTCCCTCTGTTGTTTAGCATATTGAGAGCAGTGCAACACTACATATAAGAAATATATCTGCTTGTCCACAATCGCTAGTTATCTTATATTTTCGCGCCTTTCTGCACTTGTAGTTTTATTTTTCCCCATTGGCTGGTACATAATGGAGAGGATGGGCGAGGGAAAGCGGCTCATGTCTTAGCGCACTCGACAAGCAGGTCCCATTGGCTCACCTCTAGGCAGCACTGGTCCAACTCAAGGCTTTTCACTCAGCGTCATGTGCTGGGGATGCAGCGATGAACAATCTCAATTTAATACGTTCAAGAGGTGCAGCCTAGATGTAAATCAGCATTTGCAATGCAATCGGTCTCGCATTTATGCGAGTTTAAGCTATTGCCATTGCACATGACAGTGTCTTTTATTTTTAAAAAACAAAATAAAAGGCCTAGCCATTTACAATGTTAATAGCTCAAACTTGTTGATGCTGTCCCAGGTTTGACCTACGCAAGACAGGGACAAGGAAGGACTAAGTTGCTGAATATAATAAACAAAGCAATATATAGGGACTTGTGTTTTGTTTCGAAATATTATTACAGCGACACAGGGTAAATCGTGATGCCAAGTACTTTGTAAAGGGAAGGCAACCTTAAAATGCCATATAATTAGACTAAAAATGGTAAGGTAAGGACGGTGGGTTGGGGTTTCAATCCTGCATAAATATGGTTCCAGGCTCCTTGTGGTTGATACCAGTTAGTATCTTACTACTGTCTCCATGGCCTGAACCTTCACTAACCTTGTTTCCATACAATGCTCGAGGCAACACCTCTTCACTACCTCTTTACAGTTAGAATACATCTTTTGGGGGTTAATATACAAATCATGAGGGCCAATAGCTCAAACATTTTCTTCAAGTATGCAAGCTGGTGTGTAAGGTCACTTCCACTACGACTACCCTTTGGTGTATCGACGTTCATGTGTTCATATTGTAGGTAGAATGGAATTCCAGATTTTATGAGAACTTTGAAATAAAGATTGAGCCGTGGTGTTTATAAAACCATGTTTCTTCTATGGAACTTTTCCCCGCACAGTTTTAGAGCCATCTCGTTCTTCTTTGCAGTCAAACGTGACCCTAAGTCTGACTTACATCATGAAAGATGGCCAAGCTCACAATAATCTACACATCCTACATCAGCCCATAATAGTGTACATCTGCATATGTTAAAATTGTGTACATATTTGTGTACTTAAAATGTGCTTATAATATATTACTGTAATCATATCATGATCACCTGGGCACCAAGCAAATATGCACTGAACTGTGAATACTACTGCAAATATAATACTCTTTTGTAAGACTCATAAGTTGGCCCAGTCTTTTGTTTATCAATAATAATGGATTCTTCGTGATTGATTTCTGAAATTTGATTGTGGACTGTTAACTTTTTTACTGAGTCTGTCCCACTGGAACCTCTGTTGTTAATTTCTATTTAATTGACCCTGGTTCCACGTGTTGTTTGGGCTGCCCTTCTTGGATGTCACTAATAAAGACTATACAGTACTTGTAATCAAATATTGGAAGACACATATTCAATTATCTGAATTTTAATTTCTTTCACAATATTTCAATGTAATTCTTATGCTTGCAAAGGACTTACTTTTTACTTTGACAACAGAGCAGCGTATCCCATCGTTACTTGTTTTTTGTTGTTTGTTTATTTCTCTGATTCTGCAAGAAGAAGCATTTTGGTGCGTACGAAAAAGAAAAGCATGTCTACACATTGTGGGTTAGCTTTGGAGTCCTGCAGATTGAAAGTTTGAACCACACGAGGCTGTTACACATTATAAAAGCTTAGAAGTGGTTTTTGCTTGTGTTGTAGGAGGGGTGTTCATTTGATGTCACTCTGCTGTGCTTTCTCATAAAAATGATATGGTCTTTGATGCCGCCTTATTACACACTCACCTGCTTTATTGATCACAGAATACCTCTTTAGCTGTCCCCTAGTTAAAGAGACTTGTGCAATTTCTTAACAAGCTTGGGTACGTTTTATGTCATTTGTATATTTTCTTTATTAATCAGTTTATAAAGGAAATGTAAAGAGTATTATAAAACAAATAATTGCATGCTACTTTAAGCATTTGCTGCCTATGACACATTTGTGTTACTCTAAGTGAAAATGTGTTCTTGATACACTACTCAATCATTCGGTCAAGCAGGCAGTGTGGTTTTCTCCGTAGCCGTGCATTTCGTTATTCATCTTCAGCATTGATTTTTGTCTTCATTATTTGTTGCTGGGTCGTAAATGCAACGCGTTGTCATCTAAACGATTATTCGTAAATTAATTTAAAATGTAATTTAAATGTAATTAGATTATGTGCTGCAAGATGGTCAGTTAATAATTTATCTTGCAGGGGTGCGTTGATTATCTGGCACAATGTGGACAGTTCCTTTTGGCTTTTCCAACATTTTAGCAGAATAACATCCATTTTCAAACATTGTAAGGGAAGTTTCAGTCAAGCTCAGGACTAGTGCTAATATTTTGAAGCCTTTAGGCATTCTGCTTGATACGTAAATTCGAATCCGTTTTTTACTACGTTCTCTTTAAGGATACGTTTATTTTTCAACCTTATGGCCCATTACACTGCCGGAAAAAACACACGGAAAATGTTAAACATTGACACAATAAACACATTGATTAACATTGATACACACATGGTTTATGCGTTTGAGTGTCCTATAGAACTGCATACGAACATAGAAACTAACAGCATTGTGTAATCTTTTGGTTCGCCATAATGTTTTCACTATGTGTAGCTGCCTCCCAATATGTTTATATTGCTTTTTTTCTATTAAAGTTTGCAAGTACATAACATAATAGTTTGTTTGGTAAATATCAAGCCGACCATGTCAGCTACTCTCTACCTGAAACCATCAAAAAGAGAGTGGAAAGAGTTAAAAGCTCTTAATATTTAGCAACTCTCGTCTAAGAGGCCCAGTAGCACCGATCCCAATACAAGCTTACCCCACATGCAGATACGCACATCATCTGTTCCTATCCACTACTTGCCGATGCTATATGCTTTCAAATAATTAAAAATGATTGCATACAATTGTATTTAATGCCTTTCTTCTGATTGGTTGAGCCATTCTCTTCTTTTTTAGACTCTGCCAATATGCAATATTGATTTTACCATAATAAATGTGGGCCAAAACACGAGAAAATGTGTGGCATCCTTAAATTAAAACAAACAAATTTTTTTCCAGTTTTACAACAGGGTGATCAAACATCCCTAATATGGAGATTAATTTAATTTGATGTCAGTTTTTAACAATTTCTGTTGTAAAGAAGTTGGCTTTAGCCACATTGGTCAAAAACTTGTTTTCATCTTGTTGGTTGTGATACTCTTACATTTATGCGCATTGGTGAAGCCATATGGACACTGCCACTGGGTTACACAGTTTTGGTAACATCACATTCCTTTTCCATCCCATAAATAATGTATTCTATCTTGTTAGGTGACGGTGTTGGGAGGAGCGCCTCTTCAACTGTTCTTACAGGATGCTATGGTTTCAGTTGTGGGAAGAGGATGGGAGGGGTTAATTTTGTTGAGTTTCTCATGTTGATCCATTTATTATTTTTCATTCCTTTTTCTCTTTTCTGAAATATTCTCTTATCTCTTAGCAATGGTGAAAATGTTGGAACTTTAATTAACGACTGTGGTATTATAAATCATATGATTATAACTTATATAGTGAAAATTGGGGACACTTAATATTGAGTATTCAAATATTAAGGGCCTGATTCAACCTGTCAAATAGAGCAACATGTTAGAGAATTCTGGGAGATCCAAAGTAGACATAATTGCCTTCCATGAAACACTTTTCAAGGAGAATGATTTATTACAATTGACGAGAGATTGGGAGGTGGGTGATATTTTATCCAAAGCAGTAAACCGAATTGAGTTATTGTTTTAACTGCCCAAAAAGTAAATTGATCAGTTCTACAATGGCAGTGATATGGAAAGTAGATCGGTTTGCTGATGGGATGAAGAGACAGTGGATGGGTATATATATATATATATATATATATATATATATATATCAAGTTACGCTCCAAACTGCATTGCAGGCACCATAGGAGGGAACGGACACTGGATACGCTGTAAGTTGCTGGTGAGATGAATTTTATTATAAATTAAATTACTCTGTGCAACGTGGTAATATATATGTGATCAAGGCGGTTTTGCCGCCGAAATGCGTCAAGCTATTCGTATGGAATAAAACAATTTTTCTTTGGTAACTTGATCCCACGGTGTCAGCGCCTGATTTCGTATGAAAGAATCCAGGATTGGCAGATATATATTACCTACTGGCGGTCGCCAGTAGGTATATATAGTTAGGATTTTTTCTCTATGGGATTTTTGAAAATTCTATGTCTAATAACTTTGGCGTTTGTGGACGGAATTGGCTGAAATTTTCAGGAAAATGGAACATTTTGTTTCTGAGCAGCCACTGAAAATTTGGGGGGGGGTTCGTCAAGGGGGGGCCGAGAAAAAAGGGGGGTCCCAAAACGCGTTTTTCCCATGTTAATTTCCATAGGGCGGTTGGCCTCACTTTTAGCCCGAACGGCTGAATGGAATTGCACGAAACTTGGCAAAATTGTAGGGACAGTTAGCCCGATGTGCCTTTGCTAGGTCTCAATATATGTGGACTTTGAGAAATTAACGTTCAAAAAAAGATATATATCTGTAACTGCGCTCCGGGTAGCGCTCCGGTTCGCGTACTTGACGCGTAACGGAACTTCGCGAAGCGAAGCTGATTGGCTCTCCGGTGTCTGTCAACATTCTAAACAGTCCGGAGCGGCCGCCATCTTGTCTCTCGGTAGGATCGAGAGACAAGAGGAGGCCAAAACAAAGGGGGAAATGACCATAAGGGGGCATAGTAGATCCTCCCTGACCCCCTAGGTTTGATGTGGAGGCTTTAAAAGGGCCCCGCGGGGCAAAAAAAATAAAATAAATAAAATCGTTTTTTTTCGTGGGGTGCGCCCGGTACGCGTAACGGAAAGCGGACTGGGGAGCGTACTACAAGGAAACAAGAATGATTTACTTTTAACTTATTGTATGTTTATATGCTTTTTTTTTTTTTTTTCTGCTGAGTGACGTCTCGGCCTATCTCCACGGGATGCAGTCCCTACCATCTCGGCGTTTAAGCCCAGGGGGACCGGTAGTGTGGGAGAGATAACGTCTGTTAACGTTCGATTCGAAGGAAATCAGGAAGTGTTGAAAAACATTGTCTGCGCCATCTTGCCTTTTTTCAAATGCCACACT
The DNA here is from genome assembly GCF_964261635.1 of Lissotriton helveticus. NCBI lineage: Eukaryota > Metazoa > Chordata > Amphibia > Caudata > Salamandridae > Lissotriton > Lissotriton helveticus. The sequence goes on along the minus strand of NC_136071.1, from coordinate 888,697,734 downwards.
TTTGTCGTGCACGGCAGCCATTTTAGATGCCTTGACCAGACCCACTCTCTGCACGCTGTCGATCCTTAGCATGGCTCCCCACCCTCGCAAGCATCTCCCCCAGGCACTGGTCACCCCCGCTCTCTGTCTTATGCATGGGCAATAAACCTCCCCCCATCTGCGCTGCTCTTCCTTGAGAATCACACCCTGTGCCCGCCCGACACCTCCCTTTCGCCCTATTCACTACCGCACCCTCTGACACTCCTCTTCCTCTGTGTCCGATTGTCCAGGCCGGTCCCAGGCTATCACCTAGCCTTGCAGATGTAGTTTATGGCCCCAGCTGTAAAGAATCACCCCTCTTCAAAGGAGTTACAGTAGATCAAGGCCCCCACCCGATGAGATCCGTCACACCACACGCGTTCCTACTATCTGAAAACCATCCTGTATTGTGATTGGGGAGGGGACCGAGCCTGAAGCGGAAGATTCCAGGGATGCCTCTTTGTACATCAAAGTTTTTACAATTATGTGTCACATTAAAAATATATAGCACTCCAACAAAGTAGTAGGATTAGAAAACTTTAATAACTTATAAATATATACAACGTAACAAAAACAGTAAATACATTTAAACATTTTTTTGAAAAAAGAAGCAACAATGGTCAGTAGCTGTGTTTTGTGCGAATAGTCCCAAGGCAGCACAACGTGCTGAGTTCTGGACGGCACCCAGGTGATGTTACCTGGGTGCCGCACTGGTTTTTGGTATCCTACAATGCAGCTCCGAAAAACGGCGTGGGGCGTCCCGGGGGGTGCGGGGGGAGGCCTCGTCAGTAGCGGTCTGTTGTGCGAATAGTCCCAAGGCAGCAGAACGCGCTGAGATGTGGATGGCACCCAGGTGATGTCCAGTAAGTTGCCGCACTGGTTTTGGTATCCTACAATGCTGCTCCGAATAACGGCGTGGGGCGCCCCGGGGGGGGGGGTGAGGTGGCGTGAACGGGCCTCCCCAGGTGGAGGCTCGTCTGCTGTAGTGGGGCGCCCCTTTACCGTTTCAGTTGCCATTCCGCCCGCTTTTGGTACACTGTGCCAAAATCCGCCATTCAGCTGAGTTGCGCCCACTCTTGCGGTGCAGCGATAGGCGGCTGCCACAGGACTCTTAAAATGGCGGCAGGCTCTTTCCTTTTTGGGCCTGGTCCACTGAAATGGCCCTGGGACACCTTGGAACTCGGACGCTTGTCTGCTAGGTCTTGGACCCCATTCTCGAAAGCGTCCCCTCAGCCTTGAAGATTCTACAAAAGTCTTGGGGGCCCCCGACTCCTGCAGGCTTCCGGTGGGGAGCGGCTGCCATGATTGCTCGCGGAATGACCACGACGGAGCCACGAGATGGTGGTGCTTTCATGCTGACGCCAGCTTCAGTCTGAAACATCCAGAAACAAGGTGGGGCTTTCATCGTTTGGGAAAAAAAAATGTTTTAATCCAATGAAAAGTGTTATTTTTAGGTCATATGATCAAGCCTTCCATCATTAGGAAACCAAAAGTAAAATGAACCAATGAAAAGTTTTATAAACAAGTCACATGACCTGTTATGCGGCATAGGGCTATAAAAAGCGTAGAAAATCCGTTGGCACGTGAGGCGGCGTCAGTAGCGGACCGATGTGCGAATAGGCCGAAGGCAGCACAACGCGCCAAGATCCGGATGGCACCGAGGTGGTGTCCAGCAAGTTGCTGCACTGGTGTGGCCATCCTACAATGCTGCGCCGAAAGTCGGCGTGGGGCGCCCCGTTGGCCTGTGAGTTCGCGTCAGTCAGTGGGGGCTGTTTGAGGATCTGACTGCATTGGAAAGCAATGTGATGCTGTGCGTCGCCCCCAAGATGGAGGTTCCTCGGCTGCAGTGGGGCGCCCCTTGGTGTTTCACTCGCTATGCAGCTGAGTTGCGTGCGCACTTGCGGCGAATAGGCCGAAGGCAGCACAACGCGCCGAGATCTGGATGGCACCGAGGTGGTGTCCAGCAAGTTGCCGCACTGGTGTGGCCATCTTACAATGCTGCGCCGAAAGTCGGCGTGGGGTGCCCCGTTGGCCTGTGAGGTGGCGTCAGTAGCGGACCGATGTGTGAATAGGCCGGAACCAGCACAAGGCGCCAAGATCCGGATGGCACCGAGGTGGTGTCATAGTTGAGAGTTCTCAGCAGCGCTTGTAACACTGTATGAAGCTTATTTGCACCTGCTGCAGCTTCACTATTGCCGTGGTGTGGCCTAAGATCGCCCATGACCTAGGCGGCCGCCTCCCGGGGTCCGGCTGAACTTTTTTCCTTTTCCTTTGTGCATCTTGTCCCACAATCCGTTTGACCTGAAGACACGACCAGGTCCCTGAATGTGTGCAGGGGGACGCTATTGATTGAATCAAAATGGCGGCTTCACACAAAGCTGACTCAAGCGTTGCTGCTGATGCTATACAGACAAAAACTGGTTTTCAGTTTGTACATTCTTCAGGATTTTTCCATCCAAGGCTGGTTGCGAGTTTGTAGAACAATGGCTTCAGATTTTCAACATACTACTCTTCAACATTCTTCCTAAATGTAACAATGTGAGACTCACTAGGAGAACGGTGTAGTGAGGGCCACAAACGTCTGTTTATCTTTCCTTTCAAAATGCTGCCAACAATATTTTCGGAATGGAAGACACCACAAGGCGCTGAGATTCGGTTGGCACCGAGGTGGTGTCCAGCAAGTTGCCGCACTGGTGTGGCCATCCTACAATGCTGCGCCGAAAGTCGGCGTGGGGTGCCCGAAGGGGGGGGGGGAGGCGGCGCAAACGAGCCTCTCCCGCTTCTCCATGTGGAGGCACTTCATCTGCAGTGGGGCGCCGAGATCCGGATGGCACCTAGGTGGTGTCTAGCAAGTTGCCGCACTGGTGTGGCCATCCTACAATGCTGCGCCGAAAGACGGCGTGGGGTGCCTGAAGGGGGGGGGGGAGGCGGCGCAAACGAGCCTCTCCCGCCTCTCCAGGTTGAGGCACTTCATCTGCAGTGGAGCACCGTCTAGCTGAGTTTCGCCCGCTCTTGCTGCTACAGCGACAGGCGGCTGCAACAGGACTCAAAATGGCGGCCTGTTCTTTGGATTTGGGCCTGGTCCACTAAAATGGACCTGGGACACCTTAGAACTCGGACGCTCGAATTTTTTTTCCTTTCCTCTACATGCAAAAAAGGTAAATGCCCGGTACGTTACCTGCCTCATCTGCCACGATGTACTCTCCAGAAGAACCGAAAAAAAATATAGTTATGGTAATTATACCATGCATCGTCATATGGAGAGGTGGCACCGATTAATTATAGTGCTGCACAAAAGAGAGATTTGGAGGACAACCCCCGACCTGCCAGTACATTCACCAAAGAAGTGGCACTGACAGCATCAGAGGCAAGGGAAACGGTCCCAAATATTCAGAAGAACTTTGGAAAGATTAAAATGACATGTTTAGATTGTGGCAAATTAATTTCATGTGGACAGATGAGTGTTACTCTAATAAATACAGCATATGAACATCATCATAGTCGATGGTTGGTGGAGACATTTTGACTATATCCTGGACCTGCCCGTCCTCGCCCAAAATGGCGCCGGAATAAATGGGACTCGTAACTCCTTGTTGTGTACTGGTTGCACAACCTTGATATCACGAGATACGTATGCAGTTTTGAAGCACATGGCGGGCGGGGACGAGAATTGATTGAATATTTCGACATCCCTATTGATATTAAGTTCTGATGTGTTATTGATTACTGTACTATTGAAAGTTCGAATTAACGTCACCCATGGTACTTGCCCGCAAATGTATATCTAGATAATTTTATTGTAACTGGCCCTGTCGTATTTTAATTATAAAATGTACGTCCACAGATTCCGCAACTGTTAGACACCTTAGTTCTTGCAACCTAATGGCCCGCCCGTTACGTTCCTCTACAGTGTAAATGTCTCCTCATCATATACGATTACAGTTTGCTCCTTGGCCGGCCCACGTGGTTATAGGCCCGTATTTGTATACTGACATTTTCACAATAAAGGTTTTTAAAAGAAAACATGGTAGTAGTATTTACATTGGTAAAGTTTTTATTAATAGTCGCTGTTTTCGAATCAGTAAAAGGAAAGTGAAATAAAGCAGTCCAATTACATGAAGGGTAAAAGGTATAATACGCAGGAACGCAGTAAAGATAAATGGTCAAGGGCTGTTGTGTTTTCTACTCCTGCAACATAAAGTGATCGATAAGAATCTGATATTCAGGCGTATCGGCGACTAAGACAGCAGGCCGAGCCTCTTTTGCTCAACGGCTCCGTCATGGGACGAAGAAACGCCCTTTTTCTCGAAAAAGGAATATATTTTACTTGCAGGACAGTTGTAAATTTTCCGGGAAAGTACATTAGCTTGGAACATTATAACATATATGTTTAAGAAAAAATAATGTTCGAAAGTAATAAAAAGTGTAATTTTTAGGTCATATGACCAAGCCTTTCATCATTAGAATAAGAAAAGTAAAATGAACCAATGAAAAGTTTTATTAACAAGTCACATGACCTGTTATGCTTACGTTACGCGCTGCGCGCCGCGCCCCGGATCGCTTCCGGGAAGCTGCGCTTCGCGCACCGGAGCACTTCCGGATGCGCTAACGCGGCGCGTCATATGACGCATTACGCGACAACGCAGGTCCAGAATATAGTCAAAATGTCTCCACCAACCAGCGGTCGGAACACAACCCCTTTCAGCAGGCTAAATAGTTCTGTTAAATGACAACAGAAGGGACAGGCAACAAGAACCATCAGTCAAAGAGGGGAGGGCAAGTTCTTCTCTACCGGGTCACGTTGGGGCGCTACCGGAACTGATCGAATTGGTAGTCTACAGTGTTTCTGGATGTTTCAGACTGAAGCTGGCGTCAGCATGAGAGCACCACCATCTCGTAGCTCCGTCGTGGCCATTCCACGAGCAATCATGGCAGCCGCTCCCCACCAGAAGCCTGCGGGAGTCGTGGGCCCCCAAGACTTTTGTAGAATCTTCAAGGCTGAGGGGACGCTTTCGAGAATGGAGCCCAAGCCCTAGTAGACAAGCGTCCGAGTTCCAAGGTGTCGCAGGGCCATTTTAGTGGACCACGCCCAAATCTGAAGAGCCGGCTGCCATTTTGAGAGTCCTGTGGCAGCCGCCTATCGCTGCACCGCAAGAGCGGGAGCAACTCAACTACATGGTGAGCGAGACGCTGTAGTCGCAAGAGCGGGCGGTAAACAGCTGAATTGCGGAAGAGGCACAGTGTAGCAAAAGCGGGCGGAATGGCAAGTGAAACGGTAAAGGGGCGCCCCACTACAGCGTGTCTTTAGGTCAAACGGATTGTGGGACAAGGTCAAGAATGGAAGAGTCACCAAAAGGCAAAAAGTTCCGCTTGACCCCGGGAGCCGGCCACCTAGGTCGGGGGCGATCTCAGGCCTCACCAGGGCAACACGACTTGGGGAGGGGGCCGGAGCCAAGCGCCCCTTCCGAGTCCGCGCCATCACACCGTCCCTCGGGGGCCTCCGTTAAGCGGTTCAGGGAGGCACCGCATCACATTGTTTTCAAATGCAGTCACGTCCTCAAACAGCCCCCACTTACATTGAGAATAGTGAAGCTGTAGCAGGTGCAAATAAGCTTCAGACAGTCTAACAAGCACTCTTCAAAACTTTGAACTATCAGAGTGCATGAGTTTCATGCTCGATCGATTGAGCTAGCCGGATCGGGCAACAAAAAGTATAAAATAGTTATGTAAATAGTCATTTAATAAAATGTTTTACCCTGTTACTTTGCTGGTGTGTTGTATATATTTGTAATATTTGCATAGAGTTTATCGTTATTTTGGGCGGGGTGGGTGGCGGAGCCGAGCTGTCTTGCAGCCATCATGGTGTGGAGCTCAGTTCATCTCACTAGTTTCGTATTTCTCATGAGGGGTTGTTCCTAATGTTTCTATTTGAGATGTCATCAGTGATGTCATGAGTGATGTCACTGACCATGTCATGAGTGATGTAATATGTGACGTCATCAGCAGTGCATTGCACTCGCAAGTTATAGTGAGTCCAACTAACTATAACGTGGGAATTTCAATGGTTTTATTCGAGTAAAATTTCCACCTAACTATAACTGGTGTGAAACCTATGGTTTTTTCAGTGAATTTAATAGGTTTTTTAAATGCTAATTCCTAACTATAACTGGTGTGAAACCTATGGTTTTTTCAGTGAATATATATATATATATATATATATATATATATATATATATATATATATATATATATATATATATATATATATATATATAAAATTTCTATGGCAAAATGAACACTCTGGGACATTGTCATTGGGCTATAGTTGGGCTACATCTGGCTGATATTTGGGCTACATTTGGGCTCTTTTGTCTCTGGTGGCCATCTTGGGAGACTGCATATCAGAATTTTTTTAATGAAATATAAGAGGATTTGAGAAGTCACTCAAAATGTGCCCTAATTTTTCTTTCTTCAGCACTAATCATAATTTCTATGGCAAAATGAACCCCCTCATTTTGTTCCTTTGCAAATTAAATGTTTTAAGTGTTAACACTTTATTCCAATCAAGATGACTTCAGGTGTGCCATACTTTTGTCATAAGTAAGACTGTTAGCGCTCTAGTTGTTCTTTAGAACACTCTGGGACATTCTGTCATTGGGCTATAATTGGGCTACATCTGGCTGATATTTGGGCTACATTTGTTTTTTTTTTTTTGTCTCTGGTGGGCTACATTGGGCTTTATTGGGCTACATTTGGGCTCTAACATATATATAGCCCAATGTAGCCCAATATATATTTTTTCAAAGGTAATTTTCGTAAAAACCACTGGAGCATATATCTTGAGACATAGCAAAGGCACATCGGGGTACCAGTCCCTACAATTTTGCCAAGTTTGGTGGAAATCCATTCAGCCGTTCGGGCTAAAAGTGAGTCCAACCGCCCTATGGAAATTAACATGGGGAAAACACGTTTTGGGACCCCCCTTTTATCTCGGCCCCCGCTTGACGGATCCATCCGAAACTTTCAGGGAAGGAGCGGAGCGCAGCGAGGCAAAGTTAAGGAATATTACAGGCAGATCCCTCATTCGGCGCCAAAGTTATTCCCAATAGAATGTTGCGGATTTCCTATGGAAAATGATCCTAACTATAACTACCTACTGGCGACCGCCAGTAGGTAATATATATATATATATACATACATTTACATATATATATATATATAATATATATATATATATATATACATATACAGCTACTTCCTGTCTCTCCAAACGGCAAACACAGAAATCAACGGGCCACCAAGCAGCATGGATTTTGCAGGTAGGTTTATTAACCTTTCATTCTCACTTCTGGCATGACGCGTTTCGGGCAACAAGTGCCCTTGTTCACATAGTGACCCTGAAATGTTGTACCATGTGACCACATACAGTGAAAAAATACTCTGTGCAAAAAGTGCTTATGGAACCATCACATTATGAGGCATGTCACTCTTAACCTTTGTATATTATAGAGCTTGACAGAAAATATTCTTTCATTTTGATTATTTCATTTTTTTGACATTTACATATTGCAACTTAAATGCCCGTTTTTTGTGCAAATAACGCCAATATTATGTGCAAAATACGCAATAAAATAAATACATATGTTTAAAACCCATGGTTTGTGCAACATACGCAATTTTAGACTTTGGTTAATATTTACAAACCTAAGTGCAAATCACTGCTTAAATGCAGAAGCGTTTGTGCAAAATATGCAAAGATATAAATAAACATTTAGCTGCCTATATGTTCTATTGATTTCTAATGTATCTACCCATAATTTCCCAAAGAGATGTGCAAATCACGCTGACCTTTATGTGCAAATTTAGCAATTCAAGTATTCATGGTTTATGTGCAAATATATATATATCTATACATACACACAACAAATTGCCCGAAAGCTTTGGAAGGGCACACACAGCTCGCCATCTATCCAGATAGCCTTCAGCATTCGCCCCAACATTCTGGGATTTCCATAATCTTGCCGACGCGTTTCGAGTCACAGAGACTCTTCTTCCTGGGCTGTTTGAAATTAAAGTACAAACTCGTTTGGCTGTTGGTTTCACTTTTTATTGGATGCATGGCCCCCTAGTGGGCCTGTTTCGCATTCTTCTCTCCACTTGGCATCTTGGGATCTGTAGTCCTGAAACAAGTAAAAAAAAAATCCTGAGTGGATGTACTTTATTTTTCACAGTATAACATATTTATTCCTTTAGTAAGGTCCCGTCATTTGTTGCGAATGTAATCGTTTGGCTCCCTGCGCTGTAACTAACCAGGATACAGTTCCCGATCACAGCCTCCCACTTAGTATCAAGGGATGGTGCTCCTCCCCATTGCTCGAGGCAGCCATGCAGTAATATGTCCAACTAATTGCCCGAAAGACTCTTCTTCCTGTGCTGTTTGAAATTAAAGTACAAACTTGTTTGGCTGTTGGTTTCACTTTTTATTGGATGCATGGCCCCCTAGTTGGCCTGTTTCGCGTTCTTCTCACCGCTTGGCATCTTGGGATCTGTAGTCCTGAAACGAGTTAAAAAGAATTCCTGAGTGGATGTACTTTATTTTTCACATTATAACATATGTATTTCTTTAGTAAGGTCCCGTCATTTGTTGCGAATGTAATCATTTGGCTCCATATAAGAAGAAGAGGATGCATGGCTCTCGACGTCGCTCTTCGAAGAGTAAGGCTTCAAAGTCGCCTTCACCACCTCAGCGTCGTCGGATAAAAGATTTTGTGTCTCCATCACCTTCTCCTCCTTCTCAAGCGACTCCGGTTAACTCACCGGCTCCGAGGTCTCCGGCATCGAGGGACTCTTTGACGCCTAAAGAAGCTGCGACGCCCAGAGGGTCTTCGATGCCCAGGGAGTCTTCTCCTGCTCCTGTGGCATCGCCTGTGCGGGCACCGTCTCCACCGGCTCCGCTGCCTCCAGTTCAGCCTCTGGTGGATCCTGTTCAGGAAGGTACGGATTCATATCCTCCTTTTCCGGACCCTGGAACGGATCCTACACATTTTTTAAATGTGATGTTTGGGATGTTTGCCAGGGCCTCTCTTCCTACTGGTGCGCCTTCGGCCCCGTGGGTCCATGGGCCTTTAATTTGGTTGTGCCACATCAAAACGCCCAGACGACTTTCGTGCCTTTTATGCCTACAGCTCCGGCTTTGCATGTCCCGCGCCGAGGTCTTCCACTCCAAATCCTCAGACTTCATCGGTTGTTGAGTCTACGCCGCCTCGGATTTGATCGGCGCCGATGCTTGATCCTGAAGGTCCTCCTTTGATGCCGGTGCCGTCATCACTGGCGCCACGTCTGGCGCCGCGTCGCCGATCTTGAAGCAACGATCTAGGAGGGATGCGCAGAGGCTGCTTGAAGAAAAATAATATAGACAAGAACAGGAGGAGGTAGAAATTGTCGACTGTTTCACAAATTTGAAGGCCTACAAGAGGCCAGTGGGTTGGATACTTACCCAGAATGGGAACTCTCCTCACTAAAGGTGGGGATTTTACAGGATGTGGCTCCTTATCATGTGGTTGTAAGAAAAGCTGCTGAGTTACTGGACCTGCAGTTGCCTTCAGCTGAAATTAAATCTAATATTTTGACTGAGGTTCCTAATACATCTGCTTCAGTAAGTGAGCCTCTTCTGCCCTTCAATGAGGCTTTGACAGACCTATTTTGGAAGTTTGGCAAAGGCCCATGACTGCTTCAGCTGTTTCCAAGGCTATTGTGAGGAGGTAGAAGCCAGCTCCTGGGGATCCGACTTTTTTATCTACTCACTCATCACCTGAAAGCTTGGTGGTCCAAGCTTCATGCTCTAAACAGTCATCTGGTTCCTTTCCTACCATCTCAGGGGATAGGGATTCTAAAAAGATGGAGCAGGCAGCTAAAAAACTCTTTTCCTCTGCAAGTATGGCATTGAAATCTACTAATGCTAACTGCTTACTTGGGAGATATAGCCATGCTCTTATGGACTCTGTCAAACAGCTAGCCCCTAAGCTACCTGAAGACGATCGGGTTAATTTCCTTGAAGCACTTTCAGACTCTCAAGCAGCTGCCCATCAAGTTATACAGTCAGGTTTGGATAGGGCTGACTCGGTGACCCGAGTAATGGGATCTTCTGTGGCTACAAGGAGACAAGCTGAGATAATCTGAATTTTCTCCTGATGTTGAAGCAACCCTGTTGGATTTGCCCTTTGACGGTACGAGGCTGTTTGGCACTAAGGCTGATTCTGCTTTGCAACGTTTTAAAGATAGCAGAGAGACTGCAAGATCTCTGGGCCTTCAAACTCAGTCTAGAGGATATGGCTACAAGCAGTATTGAGGATTTGGAAGGACAGCTTCCTTTCGTGGCCGACAGCAAACTCAACAGAGTCAGCAGCAGAACACTTTGTACAAATCGTTCAGGTGTAAAAATAGGGGCCGTCTTCGAGGAGCCGCTCGGCAGCAGTCCTCTTCTCCTCCCCCCACCATTGGTGGCTCAGAAATGCAGCTCTAGATTCCCCATCTTAGAGCATGTTGGTCATGTAGGGGGTCGGCTGTCCCACTTTCTACAAGATTGGAAATCGATTACTTCAGACCATTGGGTTTTGAATCTTGTAAGAATGTGTACACCCTCTCTTTTTTTAGAGTTTCCTCCTCCCTACCCTCCTTGCCAGGGTTGGTGTTCAGAGGACCACTTGCTACTTTTGCAGCATGAGGTTGTTGTATTGCTACAGAAAGGTGCGAAAGAGGTGTTTCCAGAGCAGGAAAGGGGTCAGGGTTGCTACTCCCGGTATTTCCTGATACCCAAAAAGGATGGTCGGTTGAGACCGATCCTGGACCTCAGGATTTTGAATCTTTACCTTAGACAGGAAAAGTTCAAAATGTTGACCTTGGCTCAGGTTCTTCTCGCACTGCAACAGGACGACTAGATGGTGTCCATCGATTTGCAGGATGCGTATTTTCCTCTTCCCATTCTGAAGTCGCATCGGAAGTATCTCCAGTTCACGGTAGGATCACAACACTACCAGTTTGCGGTACTTCCTTTCGGTCTGACTTCCGCACCTCAAGACTTTTTGAAGGTGATGGCGATGGTAGCAGCACATCTCAGATGGTCGGGGGTTCCTGTTTTCCCCTATCTGGACGACTGGCTGTTGAAAGCAGAGTCTCAGGAGTTGGTATTGCGCCACTTGCAAGCAACAACGCAACTGTTTCAAGGCTGGAAGCATAGAACAAAACTACAATAATTATGATTTATAAAAACACTTGTTTTTCTGTATTTACACTTTAAAAAAACATGTATTATAATGTATGAGCTTTTACGGAAAAACCACCAACACCAATATCAACATTGTAAATATCTGATAGACATACATAAAAACCATTGACATATTTCTCTTAACTTATACCAACACTGTTACTATAAAATTACCTAGTTGATGACGTGTGGGTATATATTTTCGTCGCATTTACTTATTGTTAGAACCTGGGGTAGCCTGGCCTAGGGCAAGACATATATTTCAGAGGCACAGTGTTAAGGTTGCAGACCACCCAAAAGTAAATCCACGCAATTGCACACAAAAACAACACTACACCAAAGTATAGGAAAATAAGCACTGCTTTATAAAAATAATATATATATATCTTGGCTCTTTTCACTTTTAGAATTCACAATTAAATTACCATTCAGGTTGTGTGGAATATAGCAGGAATACTTCTCAATTCTAGGTCATAAGAACAACCAACATTTGTAAGATAGATAATTCACTTAGACATTTGGCAGATGACTATTACTCCTCTACAGCTCAGTTATGCAATTACTGTATTCACTCTTACTCTTCTACAGCCCAATTATGCAATTACTGTATTCAGTTTACTATGCGTCATCTCTCACTACAGTATTACTCTAAAGTTTGGCAAGATCAACCTTTTTAACTAGCTCAGGGTAACACTCTCCTTTACATGAATAGCGTTTACAATTCACTTCCTTATCCTGCCAGAGAGAAATGGGTTAAGAACCACATAAGCCAATTCCATTTAGGTCCCTGTCAGGGATTCCTCATAAACGCTGTACTCCCAGAGTCAGAGTCTCCATTTATGTATAGTTAATACTGTGGAAACCAATTCCCCACGTAGATACCTCCTTACTTGTGACTGTTGTGTGATTAGCTTTGTGCCAAAGGTCAAGAATTAGCCTGCGCGAGGCCTGGAGAATCAAAGCTGAAGAGGCTCTCCCTCGCGCTGCACTCGCGCTGGATGTGATTAAGGTAAACACCACAAAGCCCCAGACCTTTATCGGGCCTCGTTTCTCTCCCTCCCTGCCCAGGCCAGCTCCTCAGTGTGGTGCTGGGGCAGGAGGGACACGCCGATTGCTCAACAGCCTGGAAAAGCCGCCGGCGCCTCTCCTCAGCGCTGGACGGCAAGATGCTACTCTGGTGAACATGCGCAGTAGCGCGCGTGCCGGTGATTCCTCTCGCTGCTCCCCTTCCGCCTCCTCGGATCCGGCTCCACCTCACGGAGCCCGGCGGCTCAATGGGGCATGCGCGGAGAGCTAGTGTCTCTCTCACAGTGACCGCGCTGGTCGCGCTACCCTGCCCTTCTTCTCCGCTCCTCACCTCAGGGCTGGCAGTTGCAGATCTACAGCGATGCCGCTCTCCACGCTGGATTGGGGGGTAGAAGGGCGGAACAGCCCGTTTTCTCCTGGCTTCTGCTCTCCTCAGTGGCGCTCCACCACAGCAGGTGAGAGGTGATGCTCCAGGGAATTATGAACAAGGGGACAGTCTAGCACAATTACCAGGCTCTGGACAGAGGCTGAGGTTAAAGGCACACTTCTCACCAGTCCCTCCAACTGGGCAGAGGACTGCGCTCCGCAGCGCTGCAGTCTCCTTCTCCTATAGACTTCCCCTATATTATTTAGAAAAGGGGCAAGCTAGGCGCCCAGGGTCTCCAGTAACTTCCCACAGCGGGGCCAAGACAGGTAACCAACAGGGGAATAGTGGGTTGGACCAATAAGGTAGCTTCCCAGTCCAGGAGGTCAACCCTAAGTCTAACCTCTTCCCACCCTCAGCTACAGCCTGTCCTCCAGCTGACTTCCACAGGTAGACAAAATGGCTGCTCTGCATTCCGCCTTTTATAGGCTGCCCTTCAATGGTCCAGCATGGACCAGAAGGTTCTGGAATGCCCTATGTTAGGCTATGGCCAAGTTCTGAGTGCGACAGTTGGGGCAGTTGGAAGCCACCATTTTGTGTGGTTCCAACTTTCCTGTCAGAACAGGCCTCTGGGCCTGAGGTAAAAGATTATGGGGGGAAAAAGAACACCTATCCCCTTGACCAACACCTAAAAAAATAGTAGACACAAAAATAGTAAGGGTATGAGGGGCAAAAAGGGGACAAAATAAAGAATAATGAGGAGGGACTACGCAAAAAATCCAGACAGGTCTAACACTTATACATAGTCAAACCACAGTAAATACAGTTCTGGTGCTGAGAAAAATATCGGCTAAGATGCTGCTAGACTACTGAGAGGTAGGTATACACAAATATAATACTATACATATTGAATCACTAATGAACAAACATTATTATATTGAGGAAATTTAGTGTGAATATTTATTACTTTGTCCCTTATAACATCAGCAAGATATAAGAAATTGTGTTGACCCAAAGAGAGATTAAAATTTCCCCACGTTAGTAGGACATACCAAGGATAGTAAATGCGTGGACGAATATAGGGTTTGTATGCCGCCTTAGTAAGTTGACCCGTGTCCATCAAAGCGTGACTCCTCAGTGCCAGGTCGACCACTTAGCCCCAAATACTACAAATAAACGAGAGACAAAGCCTCGGTGGTGTGAGCTGTGAAGTTTGTTTTATATGTCTACGGATACATAATAAAGAGTTGGAAGAACACGATTTGGCTTGGATCTCTGAATTTGGAGTTTTGTATAATAATGGACATTACACATTGTTTATTGTCGATGAGTATAAATACATTACCTTGTTTCGATTTACTCAGAACTCTTATCTAGGTTTGCCTAGATTAATTAATGATTGGACAGTATTAGGAGTGCTTTGTGGCCTGCTCTCATTTTCTTCTTGATTTCAGGCACTTTGTGCTGTTTGACACTCCTGGTGGTGGGTGTGCATCAGGCCATAAGAGCACCCTGTTGAGGTAGACCAATACTTATTATGCAATATACATCACGTGTATTATTATTTCTATGTTAAGTATTAACTCTATGTGCGGACATTTTCCCTCTTGGTAGGGGAAAACTACCACCGATCCTTTTTTGTGAACAACGCAACTGTTGTTCAACTTGGATTTTGTTAGACGGGGACCCTGAGGGTCGGCCGGATACTGCGGGAGAGATCCCCGAGGGGGACCGTCTCCGGCGATCGTACAGACAAGTTACCTCCCTCCCCACAAACAGGCACCACACCAGGTCGAGTTCAATACTTTATATAAGGTTCGTAAGGCAAGGATATCAGCGATACAGGATATCTCGGACCCGGGGGTCCTCTCACTTCTAGTCTCTGTAGGGAAAGGGGGTAGCGGGACAGTCTTGGTACCGGATCGGTACAGGTAGTGGTAAGAGGCGAGCTCACAATCCTCGAGCTGGAGTGTCTGTGGATCGGGCCGCGGCAGCGCCAGCAGGCCAAGATGATAGTCTCATAAGGCAGAGGGCCGCGGCAGCGCCAGCAGGCCGAGTCGATGGTTTCACGAGGCAGAGGGCCGCGGCAGCGCCAGCAGGCCAAGACGATGGTTTCACGAGGCAGAGGGCCGCGGCAGCGCCAGCAGGCCAAGACGATGGTTTCACGAGGCAGAGGGCCGCGGCAGCGCCAGCAGGCCAAGACGATGGTTTCACGAGGCAGAGGGCCGCGGCAGCGCCAGCAGGCCAAGACGATGGTTTCACGAGGCAGAGGGCCGCGGCAGCGCCAGCAGGCCAGTCACAGATGAGTTCTTCTCGGGTCTCTCGACTCCAGGATACAACTGGCTTCCTGGTCTGGCCCTGCCCCAGTTATAGGTCTGGTCCCCTTTGATGTCCGGACCCTCGCGCCTGGGGGGCCGGGAGGTCCGGGATGAGGGAGTCCAGACACCCAGCAGGGGGGTGGAGCCAGCGCCCAGGGCGGCCTGGGGTGATCGACACCTGGCGGAGGAGAGCCGTTGACGATTCTTTTCTCCCATTGACTCGCCAAGTGGTCACTCCGCCTCCTGGGGGGAGGTTGGTGCCTCGATGTCGGGCCCGGCCGGGCCCAGGGTGAGGGTCGAGTTGAGGCCACGCGGCCTCGTGCTGCAGTGCCCCAAGATGGCGGCTGGGCCGAGGCCGTGGTGTGGATGGTGACCCGGGCCAGCTGGGTCCGGAGCTGGTGTCTTGTGGGTGAGGGATTGCAGTGTACTTCGGGTGGTCGTCGGGGACTCTGGCTGGGGATGCAGGGGGAGCCAGGGTCCAGGTCCCATTGCGGGGAGGGGGGCAGCCCGACCATGCGGCCTGTCCAACAGATTTTTCGATAAATGTTCTCAAATCTCACCTGGTGCCTTCTCTGCGCAGCCTGTTCATAGGGGCAATACTGGACACTACTGTATGTCAGGCATTCCTGCCTCCGCAGAGAATTCTTGCCATTCAGGAGATGATTTCTTTGTTTCACGATGGAGCGGTTGTTCCAGTCCTGAAGGTACTATCCCTGCTTGGTCTGTTCGCTTCCTGCATACTGTTAGTCAGTCATGCATTCTGGCTCAAAAACCCAATGATCCTGAAGGGGGTGTGGGCGGATGTGCGAGTTTTTCTAGCTGAAAACAAAGGAACGGTTGACTCAGGAGTAACCCTATGGGAAGCTCTGAAACCGGTCATGAGGGACAGGATAATGAGTAGAATTGGTGAAGAGAGGAAACGACTTCAGGAAGAGGTGGCAGGGGCGGGACGGACTATTATAGGCCTGGAGAGAGACTACCTATGTGACAAATCCCCTAACACCCTGAGAAAGCTAGTAGATGCGCAGCGCCACTACAGGGACCTAGTGACGGACGAAGCTAAGACCCAGAACCTGGCCACCCTTCATCGCCTATATGATGTGGGGGATAAATCGGGCAGACTCCTAGCATGGCTTAGTAGGAAGGAGAGGGCAGCACGGTGGGTAGAACAAGTTAAGGGTGTAGACGGTAGCCTTGCCTGCACGGACGCACACATCGCTGGGGCCTTCGCTGACCACTATGAGAGTTTTTATACTGCCAGGAACCTAGGCTCGACTACTGATGCCCTCCGATATATGAGTCAGATTGAAATACCGTCCCTAGACCCTGACGCAGTTAAGGCCCTTGAAGCTGACATCTCGATAGAGGATGTTTCTTTAGCGATTGGCAGACTGCGGCCGGGGAAAGCCCCGGGACCCAATGGTTTCCCGGCGGAATTCTTCAAATGTACGACAGACATCCTGGCTCCATACTTGCGGAACCTTTTTCTAGGTGCCTACCAAGAGGAGAGGCTACCCGCTGACCTCTCCGCGACAATAATTGTTCCAATTTACAAAGAGGGGATACCGCGAGAGGACTAAACATCAAATAGACCGATATCCCTCCTGAATACCGAGGTGAAACTCCTTGCGACGGTCCTGGCGACCCGGCTACGGTCGGTAATACCGGATCTGATACACCTTGACCAAACCGGTTTCCTCCCAGACAGAGCCACAAAATTCAATCTCAGACCTACGCACAATTGGCTACAGGAGGTGCGTGACAGAGAGGCACTGCACTGGTTCCTCTCCCTCGATGCAGAAAAGGCCTTTGATGCGGTCCACTGGCCATTTCTGGAAGGGGTGCTAGAGAAATTTCGCTTTGGCACCAAATTCCGAACCTGGGTGCGCCTTCTTTACACTGCACCACGAGCCAGGGTAAGGGTGAACGGGAGTCTATCCCGGGAATTTCCGATTCAGAGGGGGACCCGACAGGGATGCCCTCTATCGCCCCTTTTCTTCACACTTACCATTGAAATCATGGCGGCCAGGGTCAGACAAACCTCGACTATTAGTGGATTCAGAATAACAGAAGTAGATGCGGTACAGGAGAAACTGTCCCTGTATGCGGACGACGTCCTTATATACATCACGGACCCAGAGACTACTATCCCGGAGCTCTTCAGGGAGCTGGACAAATATGGTGCCCTTTCCGGTTACACAATTAACTGGCATAAATCTATCCTGTATGACCTGGGGGGAGGGGATCATTGGACGACGCTACCCCAACAATTAATAACTACTACAGAGGGCTACCAATACCTAGGGATTTACCTTACCCTGGATAATGCACTCTCCCTTCAGAAAAATGTAGATAGGGTCTCCATCAATTCAACAGCGGACATGGAAAGGTGGCGACGCCTGCCACTCACACTCGTAGGGCGAGCAGCTTTATATAAAATGATTGTCCTTCCCAAATACTTATACGCCTTACTAAATGAATATTGTTCCCTCCCAGACACAGAGATACGCAGGATCCATTCAGATCTTCGGGCATTTCTTTGGCTAGGCAAACAACCTAGGATAGCGCTATTCACGCTTCAGAGGCACCAGTATAGTGGCGGAATCTCCCTCCCAAATATAGAGGCCTATTATTGGGCGGAACACCTGACCCCGATTAATGAGTGGCTACACCTCCCGGCAGATCACCCCACCTATGCCCTAGAAAAACATACCCTATCCACGCACAACCTGATACACTACTTATATGGAGGGTCCGCACGACACAAACTGCTACCGGCTACCCTTACGACATTACGCGCCTGGAATAAAGCCATGAAGCGCACGGGTTGGGACAAGACCCCCACTCGCCAGACACCACTTTGGCACTGCACATGGCTGCATGAGCTACACAAACTAAAAGGTTTCAAACGATGGGACGATATTGGTATCTCCACCATCGGGGAAGTTATAGCTAAGGGTGAACTGAAGTCCTTCCAGAACATGAGAACTGAATATGGGCTGCAAAACTCACAGATATTCAAGTACACCCAGTTCCGCCATGCATGGAAAGCGCAGCAACTGCAGCTGGTAGGGATGTCGGAGTATGCTCCACTGGAGGGGCGGCTTCTGCAAGAGCAAATTCAGGGGAAAGCAGTCTCGCTTACATACAAAACACTAACCAACAATATGCTGGGGGACCTTGCGAAGCTCAGGGCTACATGGGAGAGTGAAGTAGGAACACTGGAAGATCTAGACGGGGAGTTGGTGTTAATGCACCCCGTGACGTAGCGATAAAATCAAGGCTGCGCCTTATTCAATATAATATACTACATAGGACATACTATGACAGGGCACGGCTACATAAAATGGGGAACATCGAGAGCGACAGGTGCCTTAGATGCCTCGAGGCTGAGGGTGGTTTTTATCATACACTATGGTCCTGCACAGTGATCCAACTATACTGGTCAAATGTTTTCTCAGAATTGCGAGAGATCCTGGAAACCCCACTGACGCAAGAGCCAAAGCTGGCTTTACTGGGAATGTCCAATGATGTAGATCTGCCACGCCCACTTATAATTTTCCTGGTACTAGCCCTGGTGGTAGCCAAAAGGGACATTGCGAGAAGGTGGGGGTCCCCGACTCCTCCCGATCTAGAGGAATGGAGGCGAGGTCTAGACCTCTACATGGCGGCTGAGACGGTAACTTACAAATCCAGGGGGTGCCCTAGGAAGTTTCGAAAAATCTGGTCTAAGTGGAGACATTATCACGGACTGGGGAATGGTTGAGCATACCGTAGTGTTACTGGTTCATATGGGGGAGGACGGGCGGAGCTGGGAGAGGGAATGGAGAGGTGGAATCTTGATGTACGGTCCGCTTTTATGACTCAGCGGTGTACTGCTTATCAACAGAATGTTTTTCAGGGGGGGTGGGTGTGGAAATAGAGGGAGAAATGTGGATGAATACATGACTGCAATGTTTAGTTGTATACAAAAAGCAAATAAAAATGTTTTTTTTAAAAAGTCATGCATTCTGGCGCATGAGGGCACTCCAGTGGTGCCTCCGCAGGCAGTGGTATCAACACAATGGAGATCTTCGGGAGAAGGTCAGAATCTCCAGAGACGCTACAGTGGAGCTGACTTGGTGGAGTGTGCAGGGCAACCTGTCTCAAGGAAGGCCATTTCAGCCTCCTCCACTGGTGGCCACAGTGATCATGGATGCCTCCACTCTAGGGTGGGGTGCTGATCTGGGGGATCTGGGGGTCAAAAGTCTTTGGCCTCCAGAGGAAAGGTTGCTTCACATCAACCTTCTGGAATTGCGGGCAATATATTTGGCACTAAAGGCTTTCCTTCTTTCCCTTCGCGGTCAGTTGGTTCAGGTCCTGACGGACAACACTACAGTGATCTGGTACATCAACAAACAAGGAGGGGTAGGGTCGTATTGTATATGCCGAGAGGCTCTATGACTCTGATCCTGGGCTCAGGACCATCAGTTTGTGTGTTGCAAATCATATAGCCGGTGTGCTGAATGTTTGTGCAGACAGTCTCAGTCGGCATTACTCGGCCGATCACGAGTGGCGGCTTCATCCCGAGGTGGTCCATCACATCTTCGAGATGTGGGGGTTTCCTCGGTTGGACTGGTTTGCCACTGCACGTTGTTCTGCAGTCTCTAGTATCCGATGCAGGGAGCACTGGGGGGCGCGTTTCAATTAGATTAGAGCTCACAACTCCTTTACGCGTTTCCTCCCATACCCTTGATTCCTCGGGTTCTGAGGAAGATTCGCCAAGACCCGGCCCAAGTCATATTGATCGCTCCGGATTACCCAAGAAGGGTGTGGTACACAGATCCACTTTACCTCTCATCGCACCCTCCGCTCCGTCTCTGTTTCAGGGCAGACCTCCTCTCGCAATAGCAGGGGCAGGTTCTACACCCCCACCTCCAGAGCCTGCACCTTCATGACTGGAGATTGAACGGGGTAACCTGAGTTCTTTCTCTCTCCCACCTGATGTGGTGGATGTTAATGTATCATCTAGGAGACACTCCACCAAATCTGTGTATTCTTCCAGGTGGTCTAAATTTGTGAAATGGTGTGGAGAGAGGTCCATTGATTATTTAAAGGAGCATTTGTCTGATGTGCTAAGTTTTTCTCTTTCCTTGGCCCAGCAGGGTTGTGCTGTGGCTACAGTTAAAGGTTATTTGTCAGCTGTCGTAGCCCGCAGAAATGTGCTATCTAAAATAACAAGACACGTGTGAAATGCATGAACTGTGTCAGGACGGGCACCATTTATTCAAACAGTTTTAGACGATAAATGTCAGACACATCATTAATCAAAAATAACTCTGAGCAATCTAGTAAATAATAAGTGTCAGATCAGGAACAAAAACATGCAATCTAGGAAGTTTAAAATCACGGTAATTCAAAGGAAAAGAGAAAGTGAGAGAAAATGAACATCAAAGTACAATGAAGCATTACAACCTCAATCAAAAATGCTAAATAAAACGGTTAACCGGGAGCACCAACGGCATGGAAAACACTACAGAAGGTGGTCAAAGAATGGACTGAGGAGTAGCTCTTTTATACTCTTTTAATGAGGAACTATTGACCACAGAATCAAAACTATAGCAGGTGCTTGATTGCAGAACATGAAGCACTTTGCGTCACTTCTTGGAAAATTAAGAAGGCAGAAGTGACAAAATTTACAAAAGTTTATCAAAAGGTCAACTATTATTTCGATCCCTGTAGCTGTCTTAGTTTCCAAAGCTGTGTAAAGGCCCAGTTGGCCCCCATTCCTACTCTTAGCAAATGTTGTTCTTCTAGATGACAGACGCATCCTGTTATTGCTACATCTTGATGTTCAGAAAGATGTACATGAAGAGGTCATAGGAGAGATACATATGAATATACAGGAGGGCATGAGGACTTACTGCCTCTGTAGAAGCTCAAGGCAGTGTGGACAATGTTAACTCAATCCTGTCTATGGTCTGGCAGGGACAATTGATACTCTCATGCTTCAGATGTGGACAGAATGGGCCAGGGGCACTATATGGTAAAACTAGACCCTGCTTCATATACTTTTCTAACTACAAATCCTTGCAACATACAGTACATGCTATTGATAGGCATATTTAAAAATATTTAAGAACAATATATCAAGCCTAATGGCTATTAATTTGAAAAAAATGCAGCTGATCAAAATTAATCCATAAGTCTATAAATAACATTCAGTTTGATTGCATTTGTTGGTTTGTCTAAAATTAGTATGAGTTTTAACCCCCCCACATTTGAACAGTTGAATTCACAAATGAATATATATATATATATATATATATATATATATATATATATATATATATATATATATATATTATATATATATATATATATCTGCATCAGTTTTACCATCTTTCTGGGATGCGTAAAAAGAAAATACTCACCATTTTTAATTAATCGAAAGTAGAAGTTGGTTGAAATCACAGCAAGTCACAGTAAGTCTTCATTGGAGCAAATTTCACATTGTTACCTATTAATCATACTCTCATTTTGATTATTTATTGGTGACCTAGAAATTAGTGGAGAGTCAATTTACAAATTGGATCACTTCAAAAAGCTGGTTATGTATCGAAGTGCATTCCAAAACAGAAACTCTAATTTCTGAAGAATAAATAATGACATTTTTGATATTCAAAATAACACTAATAACGGTTTTGAATTTCATTTCAAGGAAAACTCAAAGTGTTCAGGATCTTGAAATTGTATTGGATGCAATGGATGCCACTATCAGGAGCACATGCATTGTTATATGAGCATTTGAGAGCAGTTAACATAGCAAGAATAGTTTTAATCTAAAGAAAGAAATTAAAGATGTGGAATAATTTCATACGAGATGTAAAAATCACATGCTTATATGAAATTGAATACAACATAAATATGAGTACAGTAAGATCATTTCCATAAATGCAGATTGCTTGGACTGGTCAAACAAAGCAAGAATCATCTGCAGCTCTATTAAAACAGGTTGAATGCTGACATATTAATCTAAAAGCATAAAAGGGCTTGGGCAAATATCTATGTTCTTAAATATAGAAAAAACTCCATTATGACAAGGGGGGGGGGATAATGTGAATTCGAGGTTTTATAAAGATCTCTATTTCAGCTGTTCTTAACCTTTGTTACTGAAACCATTGGCAGCTGGTGAATTTGAAAGTGGTGGGGTGAAAAAATGGGTATGACATTTATGTAGCGAGTGAAGCGAGCAAGCTTAATGGACAAACGTGGGGTCCGTGGCAGGGGGGTCCTCCTCCTGAGGAAAAAATGAAAAAAGATTGCCTAATGGTGTATTTTAAAGCAAATGAATTTAGTGAGCAAGGTTTATTAAGCAGTGGGAACATATTGGCTTGAAATATTAAACACAATAATGTCCCATATCTTACTGCATGAATATGTTCAACAGTTAATGTAATTTGCACATTTTACTGTGCTACAACTTCAGGCCCCTTAAAGTGTGTGCTTGCTCAGTGCCTTGCACTGAATTCGGCATCGACTTTGGTAGAAAATGCCCTAAACAGGCTTCGGGAAGCACCCACACAGCTGCTGGCTGCAATCAGTCATATAGAAATATGTGCAGACAGGTGAAAGTGGGGTGAAAAAAGTGGGGCTCTCTAAAAGGGATCATGTAATATAAATATCTGAAAGAGACAGTTAGTTATAGATTCCTTAGCTTATAGATACCTTACTTTAGAATTTCCCCAGGTGTCAGACTGGATCCAGAGATTTTTTCTCTAGCAATACCCCTGTGTGGCAGTAAGTGATGTTGGTTGACTTCACGTCGGTGTCGTGGTCGCCGGGATGACATCGCAGTGCCCACTTAGACACCGCCCCTGCGTGCTGACGTCAGGTCTTTCTTTTTAAACACCAGCATTAGTGTAGATCTGGAGAGAGCTTCCCCTTAGTCATTTTTTGGCTAGCCTGTTTGAGATGGTTTGTTGACTTTTTTTTTAGTCTATCGACTCCTGGTGCACGTGGGATATCTCAACCATAGACTAGTTTCAAACCTTGCAGGTCATATCACAAGATGATGTCAGTGACAGACCCGCACCTCATGTGTCTGTGGTGTCCGGAGCGTGACCACTACCCGAAGTCATGCTCCGACTGCCGGGTCATGGCGCTCAAAACTTTGCGGTAGCAGACCTGAAAGTTGCTGGAGCGCCAGCGGTTGGCTCCGCGTCGTTCCAGGACCCGTTCGAGGGGAAGGTCTCAAAGCCGTTCGCGGAGACCCCACTCCGCATCGCACTACAAATCTTCGAGGTCATTGGGTAAGTCCAAGCACAAGAAAAAGGCAAAGAAGCACAAGCGCTCTTCTCCTTCTCTCCATCAGTCGGCTGACGCGCCACGGGATTGAGAGCATCATCGTTCCAAGGCTCCGTCTCCAGTGCCTGATTCAGGGATGACTCTGCGCCTCCCCCCATTTCCGAGAGCCGGAGCATCCCCTGCCCAGCTTCGACAATTTTACAAGGCCTTACACCTTGTTTTAGGGCAGTCCAGCTTTGCTGGCGTGCCTTCGGGCCTTGCCGGGCAGTTTGTGGGTCCTGGGCCTACGATACCAGCGGCTCCAGCCCTGGCAAATCACTGCGGATCTAGCCCTGGATCCAGATCGACGCCGGTCGATCTCACTCGACCTTCCCTGGTGCTGATCCCGATGATGACACAACCGGCATGTCATGCCCCTAACCAAAGCCGTCCCCATCCTCATCCCCGAGTTAGAGCCAGACCGATAACGATTGCCACACCGATAGCCCTTAGGCGCTATGCCTGGTTGAGGACACTAGGCTTTTTATGGGATGTCCAGTCAACTTTGATGGACATGCCCTTTGATGGCCGTTGTATTTTTGGCGTAAAAGCAGATTCGGCCCTGGAGCACTTTAAAGATTTTAGAGCTACAGCCAGATCTTTGGACCTCGCTGCGCCTTCTCGTCCACTCCAGTCTGCTTTTCATCTCTTTCATGGCTACAGAAGGGGCCCCCAACCACATCCGGCCCAATCTAGCCACCGGCTCACGCAAGCTGCCCAGCCTCTGCGTGGCCACGGACATGGGACCCAGCAACCTCGCAGGTCTGGGAGCCAGCGGGCGGGCCAGTCCACTCCTAATGCGACATTTCAGGCTCATCAACGGCCAGTGGGAGGCAGGATTCACTATCACTCCCTCCACTGGCAATCCTTCACGCCGGACAGGTGTTTTTTTGCAAATTGTTCGAAAGGGCTACTCCCTTCCCTTCAAGACTACCTCTCCGTCCATGCCACTGTCATTTGAATGCATGTCAAAGGATCATTTGGTGCTTCTCCACCAGGAAATTTCTGCTCTCTTGGCCAATGGGGCTGTAGAGAGGGTCCCTGTGCCAGAAGTAGGTTGTGGTTGCTATTCCCGCTACTTTCTGGTGCCCAGGAAGGACAAAGGCCTGCGTCCTATTCTAGACCTCGGGGCCCTCAACCACTTCCTCCTGAAGGAGACGTTCAAAATGCTCACGTTGGCTCAAGTCCTTTCTGCCTTCGACCCCGGAGACCGGATGGTGGCGTTGGATTTGCAGGATGTCTATTTCCTTATCCCTGTCGTGCCAGCTCACAGACGCTAGCTACGGTTCACTATTCGCCACAAGCACTTTCAGTGCACCGTGCTCCCCTTTGGCCTTACCGGTGCCCCTCGAGTGTTCACAAAGGTGGTGGTCGCAGCTCATTTATGCAGATCAGGGGTTCCAGTCTTCCCCTATCTCTGCCGTATTGGAGGTCGCTCCTTCCGACTGTTGGCAGCCAAACTGTGGAACTCCTTGCCTGTATCTATTCGTAGCATTGATGAGCTTCTCCCTTTTCAGAAAGCCATTAAGACTTTTCTTTTCCCTCTGACTTAGGTCTTCTTCTTTTGCAGTTTCCTTTTTCTGGTTCAATGATACGGTTAGCGCCGGGACGCCCCTCGGCTGGGGCAGCTGCGCGCTCAAACAAATCATTAACATAACACATAACATCTCAATGACTGGCTGTTGAAGGCTCGCCCCAGGCTGTCGTCTCCCACCTCAAGACTGCAGCAGCCCTCCTGGGGTTCACTATAAACGTGCCAAAGTCACACCTGGCTCCTTCTTAGGCGCTCCCTTTTGTCATAGCTGTTCTGGACACCGTGCAGATTCGGGCTTATCCTCCCGAGCAGCGAGTCTGGGATATTTGGGCTAAGATACTGATGTTTTAGCCTCTATCCCGGTTTACGGTGAGAGTGACAGAGGCTACTGGGCCTCTTGGCCTCCTGCATCCTGCTGGTGGATCATGCCAGATGGCATATGCGGGCTCTGTAGTGGGACCTGGAGTTCCAGTGGGTGCAGCATCAGGGGAATCTTTCCGACTACGTTCAGATCTCAGAGAGAACTGCACAGCAACTGCAGTAGTGGCTGACGAACCAAGAATGGGTCAGAGCCCGGTCTCTCTCTCTTCCCCAAATAGATGTAACGGTGGTGACAGATGCGTCACTCCTGGTATGGAGCAGCCATCTGGGAGAGGCGAGGCGGAGATCAGAGGCGTCTGTTCTCCAGCGGAGTCCAGGCTCCAATATGAACCTGTTGGAGGGCCAAGCGATTTGACAGGTACTGAAGTCATTCCTTCCCTCTCTCAAAGGGAACGTGGTGCAGGTGTTCAAAGATAACACCACCACTGTGTGGTACTGCAACAAACAGGGCGGGTTGTGGTCGTGGACCCTTTTTTGGGAGGCTCTTCGCCTCTGGACATGGCTGGAACATCAAGGCATGACCCTGGTGGTTCAACACCTGGCGGGTTCTTTGAAAGCCAGGGCGGACGAACTCAGCCATTGGTGCTTGGATGATCACAAATGGCGTCTTCACTCGGAGGAGTTTTGCGTGTTGAAGTTTCCAAGGCGGCACTCGCTCTGCAGCGCTTTTTGTTGTGAGTGGAAATGTGGCCTCGTGCATGCCTTTCTGCCTGTACCACTTCTGCCCTAAGTGCTCAAGAAGATCAAGTGAGACCGGGCCCAAGTTATTCTTGTGGCTCTGGACTAGGCACGAAGAGTCTGGTACCCCCAGCTCCTGAACATGGCCATTGGTCCTCCAATCAGACTGCCCCTTAGGGAGGATCTTCTGTCGCAGCAGCAGGGGACTGTTCTTCACCTGAACCTATCCAGTCTCCACTTCCTTGCATGGAGATTGAGCTGCGACAGTTGACAGCTTTTGACCTTCCGCCCGAAGTCTGTAATATCATTGTGGCAGACAGGAGTCTCTCCATTAAATCGGTATACGCCTGTAGGTGGAACAAGTTTGTGGCATGGTGCACAGCAAAGGCTGTGGATCCCCTTTCTGCCCCTCTTTCAGATGTCCTCTTGTCATACTTTCTTTGGCCCAGTAGGGTTCTGCTCTGGGCACTCTTAAGGGCTATCTTGCTGCTATCTCTGCTTTCCTTCGGCTGCCAGAACAGCCATCCTTATTAAAGTTTCCTATTGTAAATAGTTTATTTATGGGCAATACTCATCTATTTCCTTTTGTAATGCCCCAGTGGGACTTGAATCGTGTTACAGTCTTTATGTGTGCTCCCTTTGAGCCTCTTCATAACTGCCTTCCTTGTTGCCATCACCTCTCATCGCAGAGTGAGTTAACTTCAAGCTCTGCCTTCAAAGCCCCCTTTCTTCTCTGTGCATCTGGACAAAGTGGTGCTTAGGACAAGACCTTTGTTTCTACCTAAAGTGGTTTCACCTTTTATATAGGTCAATCCATCACATTACCTGCTGTCTTTCCACCTCTGCATCCTTCCAAGGAGGAGTAAAGACTCCACCATCTGGACCCTAAACGTGCGCTGTCATTCTACCCTGAGCGCTTAAAAGATTTCCTGGTGGATGTTCAGCTCTTTGTTGGATATGTGATTGCTGAGAAGGACAGGGCTGTTCAAAAACATACTATCTCGCGATGGGTTGTCCTTTGCATAAAAATCTGCTATGGTCTCGCTAAGAAAGATTCGCCTTTGGGGCTGCATGCTCACTTCACTAGGGCTAAGGCAACAATCATTGCATTGGCGCGCAGAGTCCCACTCCTTGACATCTGCCAGGTGGCGACGTGGGCATCTATGCACACGTTTACTAGACATTACTGCCTGGACAGCCTGGTCCGGAGGGACAGCTACGTAGCCCGTTCGGTCCTCCAGAACTTTCTGGTGTGAACTTGGTTCGCAGTCCCTCCTCCGGGGATGGTATTGCTGGGGTATCTATTCTACAGTAAGGAATCTATAACTAATTGTCAATTTCAGATGAACAAGTTACTTACATTTGTTAAATATGTATCTGTAAAAGACATATGTTAGTTATAGATTCCTTATCGCCTCACCCATCCTCCCTGCTCTACGAACGGATTTCCAGGGATAGAACTTCCTTACAGGTCCCTAGTGTGGCGCACCAGTGGTCAGTGTCTTGCATCCCTCTGCACTTCTGACATTGAAATCGTGTCAGAACTGATGTCAGTGCACAGGGGCAGCGTCTAAGTAGGCACTGCGACGTCATCCCGGCGACCACGACGACGGATATGGAGTCTATAGACTCCACCTACCGACGCGATGGGGTACTGCTAGAGAAGAAATCCCCAGATTCAGTCTGATCCCTGGGGGAAATTCTAGAGTAATTAATCTTTAAGGTAAGAAATCTATAACTAACATATGTCTCTTACAGATACATCGTTACCGAAAGTAAGTAACTTGTTCTTCCTTGAATTCCATAGTGTGTCACCCGGCAGGTGTTTTGGATACTATGAGGGTCTTGCAACTAAATATAATAATCAACAACTGACGTGACCTGCCAGTACTTTTGGCTATGTCAGTGGTTGAGAGCTGTTTAAGATAAATGAGTAACAACAATGATTTGTTATAAGTAATGTACATTGGAATTGTTTTAATTCTGAAACTGTATTGGCCTTCAGTTGTATGTGTTTGATGCTCTTTTTTTCTGCACACAACAAACAATGAGAGTAGGGTCTAAGGGCGAGTTTACCGACCAGCCAGGTGCATGCCCCAAAATACAGTATTATCACAACAGAATACACCTGGGGGTCACAAAAAAGAGTCAAAGCAGAGTAGATCAAAATACCAATGCTACACAAAAGACACCAGTGAGGACATCGTCCGTGTAAATAAAATGCAGGCCACGTTGAGGCTCAAGAGCATCTTTTTTGTGACCCCCAGGTGTATTCTGTTGTGATAATGCTCTTTTTTTCTGCACAGCTCATCCTTCTGCACATCTTCAACTTCATCTCTTTCTTCTTCAGCACCCTCTTATCACTATCCGCAATACATTTTCCCTCATTTACCTCATTTCACCACCCCCAAACATACAATGCACTCACTCACATTTAAACACTTAATTTCCTTTTACTTTTGCATTTGTAAAGATTTTGACATCTGCCTACCGCCTTCACACACATGTACAGAGAATTTCAATTGAAGCTGGAATACATGAACATTGTTCTGTGTGCTCTTCAGAGAGGCCAAGCCACTGACAGGCCATTTGCTTTGCACAAAGTATGTACTATACAAGAGACACACAAAAAAACACACAACACACAACATTGTGAAATAGCTAACACTCTTGGGAAAATGCAAGATTAAGTAAAACATGTGAAATATAAGAGGAACTAAATCACTGACATGTCTCAATTAACGTTTTTAACATTCATTGTTCCTAAATCAATCCATGTTTTTGGCATTAATGTTAAGGGCATGAAGATAGAGCTAGTTTTAACACCATACAGCATGTAACTGTCTTTATTATAAGCACATATAACTCCCTATGCGTTTTACTTGGGATATTTGGATCTACTTTGCAAGGGAACAAAAACCCTGCTCTTCTCTTGGATCAATTTTGCAAAGGGGCAAATACAGCAGCTTTACTTCTGCAGCCTGGGAAGTCACAGAGGGATGGTTAGCTTGACTGGGGGTCTCAGCACAATATACGTAATAACACAAGATCAGCATTATAACACTTGCCTTCACCAAGGACAAGGCGCCAAATCATACATGCTTGCATCCAGTCGCACTGTGTGACAAATGTGTACGGGTGGGGTCTGTGCCTTTGATTAACAGACTTCTGCCCTCACACAAAGATGCAGACTTTGGTGCCCAAATTGGTGACACTGACAGCATCATGGCCTACAGAGGAAACACCCATAGACTATAATGGCAATGAAGGGCTTTAGAAAGATAAGCCCTGTGTCATGTTTATAGGTAAACATATAGGAATTTCAGAGGGAAGCAGCCCTAGAGCCCCAATGGAAACTCCACCCATGCTGGGGGCATCTGGTGGTCCACAAAGGTTACTCAGTGGGGTCTGCAACTGCTGAGAAAATGAAATTATATTTACAGAATAATTAAGTGTATGTGAATAAAGAACCAAAATGTAAAATTCAACACTTTAAAACGTTCTGTGAATCTTGAGGAATTCGAAATTGGACACTAAAAATTAATTTGGTGTTTTCAGGTTGATTGTGAGAGCAGTGCAAATACATGATGCAGAATATAGTATCAACAATGGGTGGCCTTAGTTTAGTTTAGAAAAGCCAAACTTCACATTAAAATTAAAAATTTGATATTTTGTATAATTGTTTGTGAATTTAAAAAAAAAGTTGATGAATGCTTGATTCTGTAGTTTTGTGTATTGTTTTGAGGTACAAATCATCGAAATTGCTGTAACTGGAGACCCAGGCTTCAAGTAATGACTCGGTCAGGGTCCCAAAATGGACCAGGATTTCAGTAATGATTAAGTGGTGGTTCCCAGAAGTCAAAAGCTAAGAACCACTGCTCTAGACCCAAATCTCGATTGTAGATAAAGCTAAAATAGATGATTATTTCAATTGCATTTCTTTCTCTGGAATTGATAACAATGATGAGGAATGTCTGGTAGTAGCCATAAAGATATCAGAAATATTAAACGCAGTTAAGCAAATACTATGGAGGAGAGATACATGTCCGGAGGTCTGACCAACCCTTTTGAATAGCTCTCTCCTGGCCTCTTGGAAAGCTGTGTAAGGAATTTTCATAGGTAGGGAGCTATCTTAGCAATTTGCAGATGTAAGGCATATATCAAGTTCAGCTGCAAGAACCTTAATATTTTTAATTACTAAGGAAAATAAAAAGCCTCTCAATCTATTAAATTCTGATTGTAAAATATATGCTGTGATCCTTGCCAACAGGCTTCAAAATTTATACATACATCTCAAACCAGTTTCTTTAAACTGAGACTTCCCGGGGAAAACAACTAAGCTCATAGATTATATACTCAATATTGCTTGCTCCTTTGGCTTTCCAGTAGCCATTATGTTGTTGTCCACTGACAAAAACATGCTGCAAAGTGTCCTGAAGATTTTTAGAATCCACGTTGTCAGGAACGTGCCTTGGGCAGACTCTATTACTAAAGTCTAGGCTCTATATCAAAATCGTAGATCGGAAATCAAAACCAAATGGTTAGCTTGTGTTAAATCAAGGAGCCAGACAAAGTGAAATGCTTTCTCCCTTGCTGCTTATTTATCTCTTGAACAGCTAATTTGTGCTCCCAACGAGGATATATTTTTTAATTTTTAGAGGGATACCAATAGGCAGTGATAACAACAAATTAACACATACTTCTGATATTGTTTTTTTTTACATTTGAGGTCCGACAATCTACCCCAGCTATTTTGGAAACAATAGATGTGTACTCAATGATGTCATTCAACAGGTTAAATATTAAAAAAAAATTGAAATGTATGACTTTCTGGTAAATAGTTATAACTGCAGATTCCTCGCCTTTAAAATATCCCCAGTCACCAGACAGGATTTTTCAACATAGCCCTATTGGCGCTCAGCCAATATGTGATTTTGTGCGGCTGCGCCCCAGAAGTGATGACTGGGACTTCATACAGGTGCCACCCACGGTAGCTTGATCCTTTCTTTCTGTGCCATTGTATGTGGATCCAGAGCTAACACCTTTTTTCTCTCGACAGTTGACATGTTTTTATCTCAAATTCTTTACGAATGTACAAGTGAATATGTCCCCTCCTAAAACTACAGGGTTCAAGCCTTGGAGGGACTGTCAAAAACAAATGTCTGTGACAGATCTGCGCACAGTGTTTCTCTGGTGTTTGGGTTCACACCACGACTTCTAGTCATGCGAGCAGTGTGCCCTGATGCACATGAAGGCAATCCAGGACAATAAAGCTTAGCTGCACATTGCTGAGTGCCAAAGTACATTGCATAAAAGCTGCTCCTGCTTGCAGTCAAGGACACAGACCCGTTCCCACTGTCTGTGCGTTGCTGTAACTGGTTCTTCTTGTCGTTCCAACTCTTCATGTAAGTCAAAGTCAAAAAAACAAAATAAATCCAATTGGGCCTCATCCTAGTATTGCGACTCTATATCTGAGAAGACATTGTATTATTTTTTCTTTTTTTCTTTAGTGTAACAAATATCCATGTCATGTATTGTTTACCTCACAAATATTGCATCTCGTACACTAAGATGGCAAGCTGAGAAACGCAATGGGCAATTTTGTCTCTTTAAAGCGCAACTATAGATGAGGTAACATTCTTGCTTTCGTTTGATGGTTATACTGACTGTCATAATTTTTGTTAATGGCTATATCATTCCTTGAGTCATGTTTAAAGTTCCTCAATCAGTTATCAAACACTGTGTTTTTTGCAATTTTCACCCCGAGTGGGCTGGGTATGCTCAGACGTGAGTGCCAGGCTCTCCACACCACTGGAGTCAAGCTATCCAGGCTGATGAAGGCTGATAGCCAGAAACCTGTCCTTGGATGCTTGATTCCGGTCTGGGAAAGACATGGCTTGGTAGTTCGGACTGGACTGTTCCCATGAGGCACAGGGTCAGAGCTGATTTGCAAATGCAAATCTTCATTGCTGCTGACCTGCACAAAGAGATACACGCTAGCGCTTTAGCGCTTTTAAAACGCCCGTTTTCTATTTAGGTTGCAATTTATTTTCTTACCCCCTGTTTTTATCAGGGTTTCTGGTCCTTACTTGCATATTAATAGTTGTACTCACCGCTACTTAGCGGGTCCGGGTCTGTGGGCTTTTGCTCCCTGTCCGTTTTTTGAGCCGCCATTTTGGGTGTGGATGTCCCGCTCTGGAAGCGCTGGATCGAGCGCTCCAGTCTTGCGGACCTCCTTCACCCGCCCTACTTAAGGCTGGCTTCTAGCGGGGCTGCTTGTATTAACAACTGCAAATCTTCATTGCTGCTGACCTGCACAAAGAGATACACGCTAGCGCTTTAGCGCTTTTAAAACGCCCGTTTTCTATTTAGGTTGCAATTTATTTTCTTACCCCCTGTTTTTATCAGGGTTTCTGGCCCTTACTTGCATATTAATAGTTGTACTCACCGCTACTTAGCGGGTCCGGGTCTGTGGGCTTTTGCTCCCTGTCCGTTTTTCAGGCCGCCATTTTGGGTGTGGATGTCCCGCTCTGGAAGCGCTGGATCGAGCGCTCCAGTCTTGCGGACCTCCTTCGCCCGCCCTACTTAAACCTCTCCTCTAGCGCGCAGCGGTGACGCGCAGCGGTCGCGCCTTCTCTGTGCCTGAGTCGCGCCAGAGTCCTGCCCGTCTGCGCCCCGGAGGCGGTCGGGGCGGCGGTTGATCTGGACTAGGGGCGACTGGGTTATATCGTAGCAACCATGGTGAGTTATACCTCTGCGCAACTTCGGTCCTTTAATACGGTGTCTTGTGGTTGTTTTAAGGTTTTTCCTGGGCGTTATAGGGGTAAGAGCAAATGCCCTGGGTGCGGCTGGTCGAAAGACGCTGGTCCACGGCCACCTCCCCATCGGAAGGGGGTTTCGGTGAAGCATCTGTGTATGCTATTGAATACCAGATCAGTGCGTAGTCACGCTCAGGAGCTCTTTGATCTCCTTACTCTGGAAAAACCGACTTGTCTGATGCTCACAGAGACCTGGCTGGGAGTTTCCTCCAACCCGGATATCACCTCGGCTATCCCGTCAGATTATAGCATCTATAGGCAGGACAGGCAGGTAGGAAGGGGGGGCGGTGTAGCCATCGTGGTGAATAACTCTGTTGCGTGTTCTATCATTCCCACTGAGGCCATCAAAGGGTCTGAGTCCCTTGCCTTTTCTTTAGCTTTGGCGCCGCATCAGTCAGTGAAAGGTTTGTTAGTCTATAGACCTCCGGGTCCAGCAGGCTCGTTCTTTGATGAACTTCAGTCTGCTATGTCATCGCTAGCCATGAGAGCTCACCATTGCATTCTGGCCGGTGACTTTAACTTTCACATGGATGATGCCCTGGACTCAGACGTGATTAAACTAGCTGATATCACGACCCCCTTGGGCTTAGCCCCTTTTCTCTTTGAACCTACGCACGACAAAGGCCATATCTTGGACCAGGTCTTTTCCTCCTCCCCCATAGAGGTGACAGCACTTCTGCCGGTGCTTTGGACCGACCATCGCTTGGTACAGTTTTATATACCGGCCAATGAGAGACCCCGGAGCAATGCCCCTAGGCAGCTTGGTTCAGCGACAAGGGCGTTGCACCAGGTGACTCCTGAATTGCTGTCTAAAGCACTACATGAACATCCGTGCCCGCTGACGGGAGATCTGGATAGTGACCTGGAATCCTTGCAGGCCTGGCTTGAGGAGAGGCTAAATGACCTGGCCCCGGTTAGACCTCCTCGACCATTACCTAAGCGGGTTTCTGCCCCGTGGTTTACGGGTGCGCTGCTTGCTTCTCGCAGGCAGTGCAAGGTGGCTGAAAGGACCTGGCGAGCCCAGTATAATCTAGATGCCAAGCTCGAATATAGGACTATGGTCAAAGCCTACCACCGAGCGATTCTGGTTGAGAAGAAAAGCTATTTTGCCAGGAGGATTGAGGATGCCTCGAACTCCTGTAAAGAGATCTTCTCGATCGTGAGGGAATACATCACCCCGCGGTCGAACGTGGCTCAGTCCGCTCCCACTCAGAAGTGGGCCTCGGATCTGGCTTGCTTCTTTACCGCGAAGATCAAGACGATACAGGAGTCGTTTCCATCCCGGCAGGCGGCTGCCCTGCCTGGCCCTGATGTTGGCCCTGTTCGATCGATTCCCTCGGGACCTGTCCTGTCAGACTTTCCGCCTTTACCTATGGCCTCTTCCTTGGCTCTGTTGGCCAATCTTAAATCTGGGTCACCGCTTGATCCATGCCCGGCCAAATTCTTGGCGAGGATGGCGGAGGTAGTTAACCCGCTGGTCAACCCTCTCCTGAATCGTTCTCTTAGCCTAGGTGAGGTCCCTTCGGCGTGGAAGCAGGCCATGGTCATCCCTTTGATTAAGAAGCCTGGTCTGGCTCCTGAGGTCTTGGCCAATTATAGGCCGATTTCTCTTCTTCCGGCTTTAGCCAAGACCCTGGAGAAGCATGTCCATAGCGTGCTTTCTAATTTTCTGGAATCCAACGACCTGCTTCACTCCACTCAGTCGGGCTTCTGCCCTAATCTAAGCACGGAGACGGCGTTGCTGGAGGTTTCTGAGGCCATCAAGGAGATGCTAGATCTGGGTGGGAGAGCGATGTTGATCATGCTCGATCTGTCGGCGGCCTTTGACACCGTCCCCCATGAGGGTTTGCTCATCAGACTTCATGAGATCGGTCTGAGGGGGACGGTGCTCAGCTGGTTTACATCTTTCTTAGCTGGTCGCCGACAGTCGGTCTGGGTTTCCTCGGCTTCCGCTGAGATGCCGCCACTGGGAGTCGGAGTCCCACAGGGCTCTGTATTGAGCCCGACTCTGTTTAACATCTTTATGACCCCTTTGGCGGCTCTGGCGGAGGCCTATGGAGCCCAGATCGTATCCTATGCGGATGACACCCAGCTGCTCTTCACCTGCCGGAAAGGGGAGGATCTTGACGGAGAGAGTATCCGTGAGTGCCTTGGGGCTGTTTTCAAATGGCTCCAACTGAACAGCCTCAAGTGCAACTCCGATAAGTCGGAGGTACTCTTCTTCGGCTGTCAATCCGACCCGGACTGGCAGATGTGGTGGCCGGCGGACATGTCTCCCCCGAGCCAGTCTTCGCAGGTAGCGAAGAATCTGGGGGTCAAAATTGACAACGGCCTGACCCTCAGATCTCAGATCCTCACCCTCACAGGCACATGTTTTGGACTTCTCCGCATGTTGCGGAAGTTCTTTCCGCTGCTTTCAGAGGATCACAGGAGGATAACGGTGCAGGCCTTGATTGGTTCACGATTGGACTATGCTAACATCTTATATCTTGGCCTGCCCGAATACCTCCTGCAACGGATGCAGGTGGTCCAAAATGCGGCGGCTCGCGCCATTTTTGGTCTGCACAGGCGAGTGCATGTCTCTGGCCTATTACAGGCACTTCATTGGCTGCCTATCCGACAGCGGATAGTTTTTAAAACCTTGACCCTTGCCCATAAGGCCTTCTATTCCACCGGGGCTAAATACCTGCAGAGGAGGTTTAAGCAATACTGTCCGTCGCGATCTCTGAGATCAGAATCGCTGCTTCTTGCCATTGTTCCCCGGGTGAGGAGGGCCCGATTGGGAGGTCGCTCTTTTATGCTCCGGGCTCCCCAGCTTCGGAACTCTTTGCCCTTCCCGTTACGAAGCAATTCCAACATGCTAGCCTTTAGAAAGGGCCTAAAAACCTGGCTGTTTGCCTCCTAGATTTTAAATTCCCTTTTGTCCCCTTCCTTATTTTCTTTGTGTTATGTTTGCTTTTCAGGATGTTAATAAAGCGCCGGGACACTCTTTGAGTAGCCGTGCGCTATAAAAGCCACAAAATAACATAACATAACATAACATTTGCATATAGCCAGTGTCTAACCCAGGGTGGTGTGGAGTGCAAAAAAACGATGGATTTAGGCCCAGATCCTTGTACTGGGGTGAATGTATGACATTGTTCTACATTCTGTCCATCAACTGTGTTTTTTGCAATTTTCACCCCGAGTGGGCTGGGTATGCTCAGACGTGAGTCCCAGGCTCTCCACACCACTGGAGTCAAGCTATCCAGGCTGATGAAGGCTGATAGCCAGAAACCGGTCCTTGGATGCTTGATTGCGGTCTGGGAAAGACATGGCTTGGTAGTTCGGACTGGACTGTTCCCATGAGGCACAGGGTCAGAGCTGATTTGCATATAGCTAGTGTCTAACCCAGGGTGGTGTGGAGTGCAAAAAAACGATGGATTTAGGCCCAGATCCTTGTACTGGGGTGAATGTATGACATTGTTCTACATTCTGTCCATCAACTGTGTTTTTTGCAATTTTCACCCCGAGTAGGCTGGGTATGCTCAGACGTGAGTCCCAGGCTCTCCACACCACTGGAGTCAAGCTATCCAGGCTCATGAAGGCTGATAGCCAGAAACCGGTCCTTGGTTGCTTGATTCCAGTTCGGGAAAGAAATGGCTTGGTAGTTCGGACTGGACTGTTCCCATGAGGCACAGGGTCAGAGCTGATTTGCATATAGCCAGTGTCTAACCCAGGGTGGTGTGGAGTGCAAAAAAACGATGGATGTAGGCCCAGATCCTTGTACTGGGGTAAATGTATGACATTGTTCTACATTCTGTCCATCAACTGTGTTTTTTGCAATTTTCACCCCGAGTGGGCTGGGTATGCTCAGACGTGAGTCCCAGGCTCTCCACACCACTGGAGTCAAGCTATCCAGGCTGATGAAGGCTGATAGCCAGAAACCGGTCCTTGGATGCTTGATTCCGGTCTGGGAAAGACATGGCTTGGTAGTTCGGACTGGAATGTTCCCATGAGGCACAGGGTCAGAGCTGATTTGCATATAGCCAGTGTCTAACCTAGGGTGGTATGGAGTGCAAAAAAACGATGGATTTGGGCCCAGATCCTTATACTGGGGTGAATGTATGACATTGTTCTACATTCTGTCCATCAACTGTGTTTTTTGCAATTTTCACCCCGAGTGGGCTGGGTATGCTCAGACGTGAGTACCAGGCTCTCCACACCACTGGAGTCAAGCTATCCAGGCTCATGAAGGCTGATAGCCAGAAACCGGTCCTTGGATGCTTGATTCCGGTCTGGGAAAGAAATGGCTTGGTAGTTCGGACTGGACTGTTCCCATGAGGCACAGGGTCAGAGCTGATTTGCATATAGCCAGTGTCTAACCCAGGGTGGTGTGGAGTGCAAAAAAACGATGGATGTAGGCCCAGATCCTTGTACTGGGGTAAATGTATGACATTGTTCTACATTCTGTCCATCAACTGTGTTTTTTGCAATTTTCACCCCGAGTGGGCTGGGTATGCTCAGACGTGAGTCCCAGGCTCTCCACACCACTGGAGTCAAGCTATCCAGGCTGATGAAGGCTGATAGCCAGAAACCGGTCCTTGGATGCTTGATTCCGGTCTGGGAAAGACATGGCTTGGTAGTTCGGACTGGACTGTTCCGATGAGGCACAGGGTCAGAGCTGATTTGCATATAGCCAGTGTCTAACCCAGGGTGGTGTGGAGTGCAAAAAAACGATGGATTTAGGCCCAGATCCTTGTACTGGGGTGAATGTATGAAATTGTTCTACATTCTGTCTATCAACTGTGTTTTTTGCAATTCTCACCCCGAGTGGGCTGGGTATGCTCAGACGTGAGTCCCAGGCTCTCCACACCACTGGAGTCAAGCTATCCAGGCTGATGAAGGCTGATAGCCAGAAACCGGTCCTTGGATGCTTGATTCCGGTCTGGGAAAGACATGGCTTGGTAGTTCGGACTGGAATGTTCCCATGAGGCACATGGTCAGAGCTGATTTGCATATAGCCAGTGTCTAACCCAGGGTGGTGTGGAGTGCAAAAAAACGATGGATGTAGGCCCAGATCCTTGTACTGGGGTAAATGTATGACATTGTTCTACATTCTGTCCATCAACTGTGTTTTTTGCAATTTTCACCCCGAGTGGGCTGGGTATGCTCAGACGTGAGTCCCAGGCTCTCCACACCACTGGAGTCAAGCTATCCAGGCTGATAGCCAGAAACCGGTCCTTGGATGCTTGATTCCGGTCTGGGAAAGACATGGCTTGGTAGTTCGGACTGGACTGTTCCCATGAGGCACAGGGTCAGAGCTGATTTGCATATAGCCAGTGTCTAACCCAGGGTGGTGTGGAGTGCAAAAAAACGATGGATTTAGGCCCAGATCCTTGTACTGGGGTGAATGTATGACATTGTTCTACATTCTGTCCATCAACTGTGTTTTTTGCAATTTTAACCCCGAGTGGGCTGGGTATGCTCAGACGTGAGTCCCAAGCTCTCCACACCACTGGAGTCAAGCTATCCAGGCTGATGAAGGCTGATAGCCAGAAACCGGTCCTTGGATGCTTGATTCCAGTCTGGGAAAGACATGGCTTGGTAGTTCGGACTGGACTGTTCCCATGAGGCACAGGGTCAGAGCTGATTTGCATATAGCCAGTGTCTAACCCAGGGTGGTGTGGAGTGCAAAAAAACGATGGATTTAGGCCCAGATCCTTGTACTGAGGTGAATGTATGACATTGTTCTACATTCTGTCCATCAACTGTGCTTTTTGCAATTTTCACCCCGAGTAGGCTGGGTATGCTCAGACGTGAGTCCCAGGCTCTCCACACCACTGGAGTCAAGCTATCCAGGCTGATGAAGGCTGATAGCCAGAAACCAGTCCTTGGATGCTTGATTCCGGTCTGGGAAAGACATGGCTTGGTAGTTCGGACTGGACTGTTCCCATGAGGCACAGGGTCAGAGCTGATTTGCATATAGCCAGTGTCTAACCCAGGGTGGTGTGGAGTGCAAAAAAACGATGGATTTAGGCCCAGATCTTTGTACTGGGGTGAA
Organism: Lissotriton helveticus; assembly: GCF_964261635.1. Classification (NCBI taxonomy): domain Eukaryota; kingdom Metazoa; phylum Chordata; class Amphibia; order Caudata; family Salamandridae; genus Lissotriton; species Lissotriton helveticus. Next base: position 888,658,966 of record NC_136071.1, on the reverse strand, counting down.
TGTATGACATTGTTCTACATTCTGTCCATCAACTGTGTTTTTTGCAATTTTCACCCGAGTGGGCTCGGTATGCTCAGACGTGAGTCCCAGGCTCTCCACGCCACTGGAGTCAAGCTATCCAGTCTGATGAAGGCTGATAGCCAGAAACCGGTCCTTGGATGCTTGATTCCGGTCTGGGAAAGACATGGCTTGGTAGTTCGGACTGGACTGTTGCCATGAGGCACAGGGTCAGAGCTGATTTGCATATAGCCAGTGTCCAACCGAGGGTGGTGTGGAGGGCAAAAAAACGATGGATTTAGGCCCAGATCCTTTTACTGGGGTGAATGTATGACATTGTTCTACATTCTGTCCATCAACTGTGTTTTTTGCAATTTTCACCCCGAGTGGGCTGGGTATGCTCAGACGTGAGTCCCAGGCTCTCCACACCACTGGAGTCAAGCTATCCAGGCTGATGAAGGCTGATAGCCAGAAACCGGTCCTTGGATGCTTGATTCCAGTCTGGGAAAGACATGGCTTGGTAGTTCGGACTGGACTGTTCCCATGAGGCACAGGGTCAGAGCTGATTTGCATATAGCCAGTGTCTAACCCAGGGTGGTGTGGAGTGCAACAAAACAATGGATTTAGGCCCAGATCCTTGTACTGGGGTGAATGCATGACATTGTTCTACATTCTGTCCATCAACTGTGTTTTTTGCAAATATCATTCCTTGAGTCATGTTTAAAGTTCCTCAATCAGTTATCAAACACTTGTGCTGCCTTTTCATTCTGCTTGGGTAGTGACAATATCCATGAGGAAGCTTGCACGATTCTTCTCTAAGGAGATCCTCTTACTATCAAAGTAGTTTGGTCAGCCAGTTAACCCCTTCCATGCTCATGACGAGCTCAGCTCGTCATGCAGCACAGTGCTCGTGTGCTTATGACGAGCTGAGCTCGTCATGACCACACCCTTTTTTATTGCTGTCCAGCACAGCAAGGGAAAAACTCAAGCAGCAATGAGGTTAATCAAGAGCTACCCCTAAGAACCTTTCATCACTTTAGCATTGGATGGCTCGGTTTCTACGGAGTGCAGAAGCTGCAATTGGCACAACAAGGACAGCATAAGTAAGTGCGCTCACAGAACAGGAAAGTGCACAGGCTGGCCCTCCCTTTCAACCGAAGACCTACATGGCCACGGAGTCTCATAATAAGGTTGATCCTCTGAAAGGTAAGCAGTGCAGATGCTCTTAGTCACCTCCAGCATCCTTTTACAGACACATAATGGACATGTTGCTGACTCCATCCCAGTGCTTCTTAGAATTGACAGTGTTAGGTAGGCACCTTCACAGGAATCCAGCTAACATGTCTCCTTGTCACCTATCCTTTCCAACGTCCCGCAGGGGTTGGCCTTAAAATTATCCACTCTGATCCAGACCACCCGGTCTTCTAGGGGCACTAGCTTGGTGTAAAATCAACTCCTCTACAGCATTGTGTGTAGTTCCTATATTCCCAATAGGCTCTGCGCATTGGAATAATATATCCTTTAGATTAGACGTAGGACTGAGGTTGGCTAGGTCTCTATTGAATATACTAAACTTAATAGTGAGTGCCAGCCAGCTCAGATGTCACTAGAAACGTTCTCGAATTCACAAGAAGGGATTTGTTTCTGACAACCGCATAAACATGACAACTTTGTTTCCCAAAAATAAGAAATATATCTCTCAGTTGTATAAACAATAGATAAGTATTTCACTCAGTCAATCGTGCATGCTTCGTTTCAACAGAGTTGTAGAGAAATAGAGAGACGGGCGTTTTCAATAAAAAGGTTTATTGAACAGTCTTCTTTCTCATACAAGAGAAGTGAACTGCTACAATCGTTAAGCAGACTGCAATGTATAATGCGTACAGCGAGAATAGTATTATGAAATAATACTGTAAAAGCATTGTATGGTTTCTAAGCCATATAAAAATACATACATAAATAACATTGACTAAAATACTCAACTGGTGCTTCTAAATACGCCTACCCCAATGTACCTAACCTAAGTCTAGTACGCGGGAAGAAGTAAGTATTGTGTGGCATAGGTTTAGTTGTTTTTGCCAAGAATCTACCCAAGGTTTCTCTAGGTTCTAATCAGCTCCATACCTTAGTTAGAATGAAGGAGGTCTGGTATCTCAGTCTCGGGACTGGATTTACCAACACCCCGCAAGGGGAGCTTGGAAACACTGGAGCTGGAATCTCGGTGAGAGAAGGGCAGCCTCTCGATCAGTGCATCAGCTGGAGGGTCAGCTTCCTTCAGCACTTGCTGTAGCGAGCTGCGTCGGGCAAGTAGATAGTCAAACTGCTCCGAACCACCGTAGTTTGCCATAGCAAGTGAAGGTATATTTATACCTTAAAGGTGTTTAGGAATGCCATCGTTTGACGTAAAGTCGGGCATATGAACGTCAGGAAAGAACCCCTATGGAAAAGTTGTTCTTTGCAAAGTACATGAGTTCTTGGACAAATCAATATTCAAGTGAAGGAAAGTTCCCTAACTGCTTAAGCCGATTTTCCAAGAAATCGTTGTGACGTTTGGTACGGGTGGAAGTTGCCGTGCCTGTATTTGGGTCGCATGGTCTATGCCTAAATAAGGGATTGATTTCTATGCCTATATAAGGGCAATGTAAATTGTATCTATATAAGAGCATGAATTGGGAAAATTTACTTGGAGCTCTAAACGCCACACAACACCCACTCCACTTTCTCATGTTCGACATTACTAAGCTCTAAACACATTAAAACATATCTAAACATGATGTGTTAAAAACCCACCCAAAATACATAAAAATGCATTGGTACTGGTTGTACATGAAAAGCATTTGTGGTGTATGCATTTAAAGCAATATTTCATTCAAAGCATATAGTTTGACATTTCGAAAATGCTATCCGAATGAATCACAAAAATACATTTATGAAATGGCTCTTAATTACAGAAGAAAAAAGGTTGAGACCATTCCATGGCAGATTATAAAAACTGTTTGAATGTGGACAAGGTCAGATAATGTCTCTTGGAAGTTTTTTCAAAGAATTCTAGTTCTCTATTAATAGTTCTACTATGAGCAGATTACTTTGTGCCAAAAAAAAAGATACAAATTTGGAAAAACAAAAGCTTGATCATAGAAAAAATAGTTCCAAAGTTAGAAGCTTGTTTTGAAAAAATGATGGTCGAATTCACAGTCTCTCGCACACTGTGTGCCAAATCAAAAGTCAATGTTATTGTTTGGAGAAAACATCAAATCTTCTAAGTCTGAAAAGAATTTGTCTACCATTGTAGGTGAAAGTTGGATTACCTCGTTAAGAAGATTATTTGCACAAAGATGCGAAGCATCGCCGTCAGCGTTGGTCGTGTTAGCAATGTTCAAATTTGATACCTGTGTGCCGCTTTCCTCTTGAACCTCACCTTCAGCATTTTGCGTCTGTGAGATCTCAATGAATGTCGTCACCAGAATTGGTAGCCGCTGGGGACAAACCTGCGCATGGGCCATGTGTTATTTAATTCACTTAAACTAGTTAATCCTAGAATTTGGACACTTCATCGCCAGAAGAGTGTTCTCCATGGTGAACTGGGTATCGCTGGTGATTTGACTTGCCATATCGGAGCAGAAGGAGCAAAAATAGTATCCCTGCTGCGAGTCCCAAAACGAGCGGCAGTCCGCCAAACACAAAATGCACGAAGTCTGGAAAAATTCCTAGGACTGCGTCAAAAGGTGCTAACAGTCCCGAAAAAATCGTCTTAAATACATGTACAATACCACTCGTATCAGACATGTTTAAGATACGACCTAACATTTCTGAGAAATGTACAGGGCAGTTTGTAGTTAATAAGGTGTGTATCTCTGCAGAAGTCCTTGCAACTTGCAGATTATACGTTTCTTTGGCCGAGGTCAATGGCACAGTTTTTTGTAAAATAATGGCTTTCATTCTGTTCAAAGTATCAATTCGTATAGAAGAGATGGTCAGTGAAGGCCATAACGGCAACTCCCGGTCTGTCTTGGCTTTTGGGAACAATACTTGCATACAGCAAGTGACCCTGGCTGACACAGTTACGAGATAGGCTAAACCTAACAACATGCCACAGCAGCTGTGATCATGCAACATAATGTAACTTCCATTAGAAAGTTGCCTAAAAATTGGATCAATCACCGCAGCTGGTAAACCTTGCAGGTGGCAGGATACATTGTTAGAGGAACCAACGCAGGCCATGTGTAAGTTTATACCCTGACATAGGAGAGAACCGCTTAATGCGTTTTCACAATTATTGCCACTTATGCATCTGTGTGGATAAGGTAATACCCAGGATGTCTTGATGTATTCTTTACCTAACCTTTCATATAGGCCTGCTGGTATACGTTTTAAGCAATACTGAAAATGGAAAATTGTAACAGACAGAGTGATTGTACTGTGTATTATCCATTCAATTACTGGTTTTTCAGCGACTGATAATGGCAATCTTTCCAGTTTTTCAATTTTCAGCACTGTATAGTCTGCTCCCCTCTGTGCCAATTTGATTTGTTTATCTGTGAGATTAAATCCAGAAAACAATGATGTTGTGTTGCTTAAACGCCAAGGCACATAGCCTGAACGAAGGTTTTGTAACATCCAACCTAATAGCATTATAGAACGCAATTGCGACTGACCATGTTGCAACATGACCAAGTCCTGTTCCATTATATCTATAGCAGAGGATACTATGCTGTCCAAAGAATATATCCTGGATGACAGAGTCGTTAACCCATTGTCAACTACAGAGAGAGATTTCTCTAAATTAATACAATCAATTTCTCGTATTCGTTCTGCAGTCTCTGCTTGCGTAATCTTCCACGCTTCATTATATAGAGCATAGATACCGGCGTATATAAAACGTTTATGATGCGTTTTTTAGGTCCTTGTAAGAAGTCCCTCTGGTCAGCGCCATCTTTAAGTAAAGATAAGTGTTGTTTTACTTCCTTTAGTGTAGACTTGTGTAGCCATTCAAGGAACAGTTTCCCTACACTATATGATGTTACTATCCCTGGATGCTGTCTTTGAACATATCTTGGATCTGGCCTAGTGAATGTGAACCTTTGTGTCTTATTCAGGAGTCTATCTCGACAGGTGTTTGTGTCTGTGGGCCAGATTACCATTTTTTCCAATCAGGATCTGTTCTGTTGTGAAGCAAAATAGTATGTATGTCGACCTCCCCCTTTGAAGTGTTATTGCTATCAGTTGTAGGTGTAGGTATGGACGGATTGTTTAAATCTTTTATCTTGGCTAACCCAAGACAAGATGTCTGCTGAACAGTGTCATTCAAAAACATTATTTGCCTTGGGATGATGCAGGCTCTAAATAAAGCTTCTAATCCCTGCACCTACCAGGCCTTTGTGCCCCAGACCGTTTTTGTCTCAACGGTGTTTTTTCAGAAGTCAAAGCCTAATGTATACAGCTGAGCATAAAAGGCCGCAGAATAAATTTGCTATGTATTTGTCAACATACTTTTCATTCCTGTCTTATTAACATTTTTAAAGTAAAATGATTCTGGATTTGAAACATTATACCCTGAAAAGTATGGAAATTTGCCAAAAAATGTTTTTGAGCTACCCTTTGGTGGCGTAGGACAATGTTCCCATTGGTTAGAAGTTAATACATTTCTAGGATTTGCAGATGTATGCAAGCAATGATGACCATAGTGATTATAACAATACATTTGTTCATAATCTGTTGCACCTTCTAAGTATTTAAGATTTGTAAACTTTGCAGACATTTCTAAGTCTGACATCATATTATTAACAGTCTTGAAGTCCCAATCATCAGAAAAGGTACTAGATGAAACAAAGTCACTCAATGAAATCTTGAATTGGTGTGGAATCTTCAACAGGTCCGCCGGGCCAAGAATGTCATATTGAGTTCTGTCCCAAGCTATACCACCTGGTATAGGAACGGTTGTGATGTTCACTGATGACAAGATGATTTGTATGGCTTGAGGAGTAAGTTGATGTTCTTACTTGCTGTTTACAAGAGTCAACCAAAGTAGAAGAAAAAGTACACCCAACACAATCCAAAGTTCAATCCATGGTGAAACCAGATATGTCTTTTCCAGGTAATGAAAAAGTTCTATGGCTTGTTCTTTAAAAGTTCTTTTTACTGGCGTTGTTTCAGGTTCGCTGGGATCCTCGTAAAACGTATAAAAGTTAATGAAATAGCCAGAGGCAGTTCTGTCAATTATAGGGATTGCTTCAGGATTCGATGTAATCGCTGGAACCACTTGATCACTTGTTACATTTGTATAGTCAGTTGCTATTTCATTGTAGACAGGCGTTTCTTGACAAACTGTTATTTGGGTTTCAAGAGGTACAAGTTCCTTTGCTTTGTTGCATAGTCCTTCTTTTCGCACTGCAGATTCTTCAAAGGTGATGAGTCTCTCAGTTTGAACCTCTTGGATAGTAGCCAGATTTGGGCATCTGCTACATCTTTGGAGTCCACTGGCCTACTGCTTATGATAGGCCACATGATGTGGTTTTACCAGGTCGATGGACTCAAACCTGTTCTCCTTTTTACCAGCAAGGGGTGGCAGTAATACTGTTCTTGATCCGTGGATGGCTAGGACAGGTACTGGTTGTCTGTAAGAAGGCCCAAATCCCTTCTTGTCCGCTATCTTTTCTCTAACTAGATCCCCAATCTTTGGAATCCAGACAGGTCTTGCTGGGACGGATGGTTTCTCTTCAGTGGTTGTTGGCTTCAGGAGTACGTTACTTTGTCTGGATCTTATTTCATTTAAGTCCTGTAAAACAGCTAAATGTTCTTTGATATCAAACGTTTTTTCTTCTACCACTGAAGTGTGACAATCGAGGTCAGGCACAATCATTCTAGTTCCAAAAAGGATTTCATACGGAGTGATACCGCCTAGAGAACTTCTTGGCAGATTGCTAAGACTACGTTGGACACTTATTAGATGTTTGACCCACCCATCACCCGAGCCTAATACCCTAGCTGTTATAGATTGCTTTATGTCCCAGTTTTTTCTCTCCACTGCCAAATTTGCCTCAGGATGGAATGGACTAGAATACCGCAATGCAACGCCCATATTGGCCATGACCTCTTTTTAAGCTCGAGAACTAAATGCAGTACCCTGGTCAGAATGTAGTGTGCCGATAAAGACTCGCAAATCTTTTATAACAGTTTGAGCATCAGCCGAGCGCTGATGCCACATCCAAATGAATCTTGAGCACGAATCCACTGCGACCATGATATATTTATAGTTACCATCCCTCTGTAAGGGACCGCAGTGGTCCAGATAAATGCAAGCTAATGGTTTATCTGAAATTAACAGGGGCGTCTGCGCAGGACGTTTCACTGTAGATACTTTCATCTTTTGGCAGATTTCATATTACAAAACATAGTTTCTCGTTTGGTTCCTCATGCGCGGCCACCAGTAGCTCTGTTTTAATAACGATATTGTAGCGGAAACACCTGCATGCGCAGAAGTGAGCCCTTCATGTGCTGCTAAAATTAGTTCTAATCTATGTTCGTGTTTGGAATTACTCTATCCCCCACTCCAGGGATTCGGGCAAATGGAACATTATTTGCATCAGTTATGTATTAGTATTTGAGTGGGAAGCCTTTTGGTATTTTACCACTGCCTTTGCTTGTAGCATTGACAGCTTGCATTATTTTGCCGTCTATTTTCGTTTTTGAACGAGTGATTGCAGCTACGGAAGTCGTTTGCACAGCTGCCTTCGCGTCTTCATCAGCCAATGAATTCCCTGCAACGAGAACGCCATCACGTTGATGACTCAGTGTATGGATCACGTGAGCTTTTTGTAGCTCTTGTCGTAACTGAACTATTTGTTCCCATAGCAACTTATGCTTAATTGTGCCACCTTTTGCATCTTTGAAACCGTTTTCAATCCAGTTCTGCAAGTATTCATTATAAAATTGAACGCAATAATATGAATCGCACACTATGAGTGTGCTGAATTTGCGATCAGTATTTTCAAGCGCCATTTTGAATGCTTGTTGTTCAGCTCGCTGAGCTGTACAATCTTCTAAAGATTGTGTTTTAGTGACCATAGGTCGGAATTTACCATCGCGCCAGCGACCTTTAATGATCGCGAACACAGCACTATAAGCTTGTTTACCCCCAATAGCTTGTTGTGCTGATCCGTCAGTATAAATGATACATTCAAACTGCTCTAGAGGCAGAATCTCAGCAGGCAGAGGACATTCTTGCTCATATTGTTGAAATTCTTATGTTTTCAAATAGAGGTCAAAAACCTATTCAAAGTCTGTTGCAGCAAGATAATTAACCCATTGTATTCATCTCTGATGTAAAGCCTTAGCATTTGGAATGCTCGCTTTTGTCACTGCCTCTAAGGCAGGTACAGGAGTAACAACCATTATGCGTTTACCCTGTGCCACTGCTCTCTCTTTTGCTACTGCAAGTGTTTGACGGACAGACAGTGTCCTCCAGCATGCCCCTGAAGTGTGGAGTCCCCCAGGGCTCCTCTTTAAGCCCCACACTTTTTAATATCTACATGAGGCCACTGGCTGAGGTAGTTCGTCCGTATGGAGTTAAGATCATTTCCTATGCGGACGACACCCAGCTGGTGGTCTCACTAGCGCAGGAGGCTCAACAGCCACTTTCAGGTGGACTAACAAAATGCTTGGAGGAGGTGAAGGCCTGGATGACTCTGTCATCGCTAAAGCTCAATGGTGACAAAACGGAGCTTATGCTCCTGGGCCCTGCTGATCCCACCTTCTTCAACTCATTATGGCCCTCCCGTCTAGGCCCCCCCCCCGGCTCCGAAAGAAAACATCAAAAGCCTAGGGGTATGGCTGGACAGGAGTCTCTCACTTAATACCCAGGTCACAAAGATCTCAGCCACCTGCTTTGGTCTGCTCAGGACACTGAAGAAAGTTCTTCCTTTGCTCCCAATGGAGGCAAAGCAGATAGCTATACAAGGCATGATACAGTCACGTTTGGACTCTAACAATGCCCTCTATCTGGGTGCTCCAGAGTACACACTAAAGAGACTACAGCTAGTACAAAACTGCGCTGCCCGCACTCTACTGCAGATCCCACGCAGAATGCCAGTTAGAGCGGCACTGATCAGCCTACACTGGCTCCCAGTGCGTAAGAGAGTCATTTTTAAGGCAATGTGTATTGCTCACCAGGCCTTCTGGGACTCAGGACCTCAGATTACTCGGAGCCTAGTAAGCCAGTATCGTCCAGGTAGAGACCTGCGATCTAGCCTGGCTTTTATGGCAACAGTCCCTAGAATTAAAAGGACAAGATCGGGTGGAAGGATGTTTTCTTTCAACGCCCCTAAGATCTGGAACTCCCTCCCTTCTCATTTGAGATCCAACCCTGACCTTGTCTCCTTTCGCAAACAACTAAAAACACACCTGTTGAACTCTCCTTAACAAATTCAGCTCTACATCCCTCTTCCCCGGTCTGCAACCTCACTCAGCCTACCAACAGGTTCCTCTAGCGCTTGGACGCCTCAGGGCAGCAATTCGCGCTCTAAAAATCCACTTTCATTCACTGCAGTTTGAACCGCTGTCAGAATTTTTTCTGTAGAAGTGATTCTGATGGATACATCTGCCAGTGGATTCCTCACCTTGTGAATATCCCTCTGCGTCAGCAACATTCGAAAATTCTTTTTGTAGCTTCGCGCCGATGTGGACGACGTCACAGAAGCACGGCATTGCGCGCAGCTCCGCTGACGTCACCGACTCCATAATAGGCCCATGTCGGCGTGATGATATCAGTTCCCTTTTTTACGCGTTGTCGACGCCAACGGTTTTTGAGGGATCCTCTGTAGCTTTGATAGTAACTTTGTTACTGTTTGTTGTTTTTCGTGTTTCTTGTATCGCTTTCTCCAGTCGATATGTCATCGAAGAAGACCGGATTCAAGCCATGTGGTGAATGCGGTAAGATGATGTCGATCTCGGACCCGCATGAAGATTGCGTTTGGGGCCTGAGCTTGGACCATGATGTCCAGGGGTGTCCGTCCTGTAGGAAGATGAATCCCAAGGCCTTCGTGAGAGAGAGGCTAAGCTCCTGGTTGCCAAGATGAAGGGAAAAAAGGACAGGAAGAGCTCGAGGTCGCGGTCGAGATCGAGGTCTTGTTCGAAGTCGCACTCGAGGTCGTCTGCGGGTCATGCTTCCAGGTCAACTAAGAAGAAGTATAAGAAGAGGAAGCATGGATCATGACACCATTCTGGGAAGGATTAGGATTCGAAGCCGAAGTCGCCAAGTAGAAGGCATCGAAAGGATGATATATCTTCTTCTCCAGAGGCTCTGGATCTGGAAGGTGAGGCTTCGCCCATGGAGTCGCCGGAGCATTCACCGGCTCCGGTGTTGAATCCCTCTCCGGCTCCGTCTCGATCTCCGACTTGAGAGGAAGAAGAGGCTCCATTGCCTGAGGGTTCGATGACTCCGGTACACCAACACGAGGAAGAGTTCGTGAAGACTCTGGTTCCTCGAGAGCAGCCTGTGGGTTCATACCTTCCTTTTTCGGGCCCAGGACAAGACCCTACACAGTTTTTAAACGCTATGTATGGTGTCTATTCAAGAGCCTTGTACCCCTCTGGAGCACCGGCTGGTCCCATGGGTCCGATGGCATTTAACCTGGGAGTCCCCCAGTTTTATGCTCCGGTGCCGTTCATGCCATCTATGCCGGCTCCGACACCGCCTTGGCATTTCTCGGCGCCACTGAAGCCTTCGACGCCGATGCCTTCGTCACTGGCGCCGGTCCGACCTCGAGAACAGCGACCTGGTCCTCCTGCTCCAAGCTCGACGCCGGCTCCGTCGGAGTCGATTCCGGATCCGCTGGCACCGTTCCCGAAGGAGAGGTCGAGGCGTGAGGCTCAGCGACTTCTGGAGGAACAAAGATACCGAGAAGCTGAAATGGAAGAGGGTGAGCTGCAGGAATCTGAGGATTTCTTTGATGACTTAAGGGAGGCTAGTGGACTGGAACTATCTCCAGATTGGGAATTAGCTTCTGTCTCTGATGCCCCTTCTAAAGATGTGGCTCCATATCATGTAGTCATCAAGAAGGCGGCCGATCTATTGAATTTAACTCTACCAACTGCAGAGTTCAAGTCGAATATTTTGACAGAAGTCCTTCTCTCTCCATCTTCTGTTGTAGAGCCCATGCTTCCTTTCAATGATGCTTTGACGGAGCCAATCTTAGAGGTGTGAAATAGACCTCTTACAGCTCCTGCTGTCTCTAAAGCTGTTGCAAGAAGATACAGGGTTGCTCTTGGTGACCCAGACTTTTTATCTTTGTATCCTTTGCCAGAGAGCTTGGTGGTACAGACAGCCTGCTCCAAAAAATCTGCAGGTGCTTTCCCTCAGGTGCCTGGGGACAAGGAATCTAAAAAGCGGGACCAAGCCGCATCGAAAGTCTTCTCATCTGCGAGTATGGCTCTCAAATCAACAAATGCTACATGCCTCTTGGGGTGTTACATCCATGCTTTGATGGATTCTGTGAAACAACTAGCTCCTAAGATTCCAGAGGAGGACAGAATTTTTTTAATGAGGTGCTTGTTGACACTCAGGCTGCTGCTCGGCAAGTCATCCAGAGTAGGTTGGACACAGCTGACTTGGTGGCGAGAGTCATGGGATCTTCAATTGCCACCATTCTCTGCGGATTCCAGGCGTCCTTAATGGATCTACCTTTTGATGGCTCGGGCCTTTTCGGAAAAAAGGCTGATGCTGCATTGGAGAGATTCAAAGACAGCAGAGCTACGACCAGATCCTTCGGTTTACAATCCAGAGGAACTGTAGGCAAAAGGTTTAGGGGGTTTGGAAGGTCCTCCTTTCATCCCTACAAGCCATCGCAACAGCAACAACAACAGCAAAATTCGCTGTATAAGTCATACAGAGGCAGATAAAGAGCTCGTCCTCCAGGATGTCAAGGTTCCTCCTCTTCCTCTCCCCACCCCCCTCCAACATCAGCAAAGCAGCGCTAGATCTGCCATTCTGGATCATGTGGGTCCTGTAGGGGGTTGGCTTACCTTTTTTCTACGAGATTGGGAATCGGTCACATCGGACCTTTGGGTTCTCAATCTCGTGGAGAATGGGTATGCTCTTCCCTTTCAGGAGTTCCCTCCAAATTATCCTCCTTGCCAAGGGTTTTGCTCAGAGGACCACCTGCTACTCCTGTAGGAAGAAGTCCTGGTGTTACTGAGAAAAGGTGCGATAGAGATGGTTCCGGAGCAGGAAAGGGGACAGGGATGCTACTCCCGGTATTTCCTGATCCCCAAGAAGGATGGAAGACTTCGTCCAATCCTGGATCTCAGGGTCTTGAACCTCTTTCTGAAGCTGGAGAAGTTCACGATGCTCACCCTTGCACAGGTTCTTCAAGCGCTGCTGGAAGAAGACTGGATGGTATTGATCGACTTACAGGATGCGTATTTCCTCATCCAAATCCTGAAGTCGCACAGGAAGTATCTCTGTTTTACGGTGAGATCGCAGTATTACCAGTTTGCGGTCCTTCCGTTTGGACTTAATACTGCACCTCGAGTCTTCACCAAGGTGATGGCTGTGGTGGCGGCACATCTCAGAAGATCAGGGATACCAGTTTTCCCTTATCTGGACGATTGGCTAATCAAGGCAGAATCCCCACAGATGGTGCTCCATCATCTGCAAGTCACAACTCAGTTGTTGTTCAGATTGGGTTTTTCGATAAATGTACCCAAATCTCACCTGGTGCCCTGGATACAACTGTGTGTCGGGCATTCCCTCCTCCACAAAGGAATCGCGAAATACAGGAAATGATTCCTTTATTTTACAATGGAGCGGTTGTTCCAGTCCTGAAGGTCCTCCGTCTGCTCTGTCTGATGGCTTCCTGCATTCTGTTGGTCAATCATGCACGCTGGCACATGAGGGCACTCCAGTTGTGCCTCCGCAGGCAGTTGTATCAGCACAACGGAGATCTCAGGGAGTCAGTGAGGATCTCCAGAGAAGCTGCGGCGGATCTGACTTGGTGGAGTGTGGAGGGCAATCTGTCTCAAGGAAAGCCCTTCCATCTTCCTCCTTCGGTTGCCACAGTAATAACGGATGCATCCACTCTAGGGTGGGGTGCTCATCTGGGGGATCTGGAGATCAAGGGTCTTTGGTCTCCGGAGGAAAGGTTACTTCACATCAAACTTTTAGAGTTGCGGGCGATATGTCTGGCGCTCAAGGCCTTCCTCCCTTCCCTTCGCGGTCGGTTCAAGTCCTGACGGACAACACTACTGCGATGTGGTATATCAACAAGCAGGGAGGAGTTGGGTCGCAGTGTCTCTGCAGAGATGCTCTGCGTCTCTGGTCCTGGGTTCAGGACCATCAGATTTGTCTGATGGCAAATCATCTTCACGGAGTTCTGAACGTACTTGCTGACAGTCTCAGTCGGCAGTTCTCAGCCGACCACGAGTGGAGGCTTCATCTAGAGGTAGTTCGTCACGTCTTTCGGACGTGGGGGACTCCTCGGGTGGACCTGTTCGCCACTCTTGAACGCTCACTGCCCGTTATTCTGCAGTCTCCAGTATCCGATGCAGGGAGCTTTGGGGGACACGTTTCAGTTGAGTTGGGACTCACATCTCCTTTACGCGTTTCCTCCCATACCCTTGATTCCTCGGGTTCTGAGAAGATTCGCAAGACTGGGCCCAAGTTATATTGATCGCCCCGGATTGGCCAAGAAGGGTGTGGTACACAGATCTTCTCCACCTCTCCTCGTGCCCGCCACTCTGTCTCCCTCTCAGGGCAGATCTCCTCTCTCAGATGGAGGGGCAGGTTCTACCCCCCTACCTCCATACCTTACACCTTAATGCCTGGAGATTGAACGGGACAACCTGAATTCTTTTTCTCTCCCACTAGATGTGGTGGATGTCATTTTATCGGCCAGGCGTGATTCCACCAAGTCTATCTACTCTTTTAGATGGTGTAAATTTGTCTCTTGGTGTGGGGAGAAGTCCATTGACCCTTTGAAGGCTCGATTGTCTAACATACTTCAGTTTGCACTCTCTTTGGCTCAGAAAGGGTTTACTGTAGCTTCGGTCAAAGGTTATCTATGGGCCTTGTCGGCATTTCTCTGTCTGCCGGATCAGCCGTCCTTATTTAAATCTCCTATTGTTTTAAGGTTTCTAAAGGGCCTTACAAATAAATTTCCTCCTACTCCCTTTATTGTGCCTCAATGGGACTTGAATCTTGTGCTCACTTTTTTGATGGGTTCACCTTTTGACCTTTGCACAAGTGTCCCTTGAGACTGGTAAAACGGTCTTCCTGATTGCAATTACCTCGGCAAGGAGGGTAAGTGAGCTTCAAGCTCTTAGTTCAAAGCCCCCTTTCTTGACCATTCATGCTGAACGAATGGTGCTCAGGACCAGGGCTGCTTTCCTGCCTAAGGTGGTAACTCCCTTCCATCTAGGGCAGTCCATTACCCTCCCTACCTTCTATCCTCCCCCTCACCCTTCCAAGGAGGAAGAGAGACTTCACCGCATGGACCCGAAGAGGGCGGTGAGCTTCTACCTGGACAGAACCAGAGAGTTCAGAGTGGATGACCAGCTCTTTGTGGGTTTTGTTGGAGCCAGAAGAGGCAAGGCGGTGCACAAGTGCACGCTGTCGAGATGGATTGTCTTGTGTATCAAGATATGCTACTCTCTGGCGGGTAAGGAACCTCCTGAAGATTTAAGAGCTCATTACACTAGAGCAAGGTCTGCTACATCTGCTTTGTCTAGGGGTGTACCTGTAGAGGACATTTGTAGAGCTGCGACTTGGGCTTCCCTCCACAATTTCACGAAGCATTACTGCTTATATTCCGAAGTGAGGAGGGACGGCCACTTTACGCGTTCTGACCTCCAGGATTTTCTGGTATAGGAGAGTGGACACCCTCCTCCGGGAGTGGGGACTGCTGTAGGACTCTATTCACAAGGTGAGGAATCCACTGGCAGATGTATCCAACAGAAGAACAAGTTACTTACCTTCGGTAACGCTTTTTCGAGTGGATACACTATCTGCCTGTGGATTCCTCACTGACCCACCCACCTCCCCGTTGTCCACTCTTCTATACCTGATTTAGTATAATGTAAATATTTTATTGTCAAGGGAAATGTGTTATTATAATTGCTTTCCTGCATTGACTACACACTGTGTGTGTTATTTTGATTATTTTGTACTGTGTACATTGTGTGTATATCTACTGTTGTTGATCCCTCCGTGTGCCTCGAAGGCACGGAAAAAAGGGCGGAACTGATGTCATCACGCCGACGTGGGCCTATTATGGAGTTGGTGACGTCATCGGAGCCGCGCGAGATGCCGTGCTTCTGTGACGTCGCTGCGAAGCTACAAAAAAAATGTGCGAATGTTGCTGGCGCAGGGGGACATTGACAAGGTGAGGAATCCACAGGCAGATACTGTATCCACCAGAAAAAGCGTTACCGAAGGTAAGTAACTTGTTCATTTCATTTCTGCTTGTGTGTACAAATGTGATTTTTAAGCTATTGGTACTTTTTCTCCCTCATTACAGGTTAAGTACGTGAATCCGCATCTTCCTGGAATGATTCGGATCACTAAGTTGCGTACGTTTACAAGTATTTGTAAATGTGTTGTTGCTAACATGTCTTTCTGAACTGAAGGCATATCGTAGAGAGGTTTAACCCTTTCTGCGTAATTTAGAATGTAAGTTCTTCCGAAATTTAGGAAACCTAGAATTGACTAAGTTTTTCAGCGTTTTTGGAGGTTGGAGCAGCGCACACTTTTCTAAAAAGTTGGCTGCCAGGCTTTTGCCTTCACTTGATAACTCGTATCCTAGAAAAAGGACGTTGAGGTGGGCAATCCTCGATTTTTTCAAAATTGAATTTATACCCTTCAGAGGCGAAGCCCAATATTATGGTGTTCACCCTGTTAAAGTGCCTATCCAAGTCATCGTCTGTTAGATAGATGTCATCGACATATGATAATGCCTCATCATCATAGGTCTGTAGTAACTCTGTTATTCTGGCTGAAAATAACCCTGGACTATTCTTGAATCCCTGTGGGAGATGACAGAATTGACGCTGTGTCCCCATAATTGAGAAAGCGGTCAAATACCTACTTTCATGTGCAATGTTTTGACAGAAGAAACCGTTAGAAATATCTAATATGGTTTTATATTTTTTACGCACAATGTTATTTATTAGTGCTGCACTGTGTGCATTTTGTACTGCAAAAGTTTTGTGACAACAGTTTAAATATCTGTAATCCAAAACTAGACAATATGTATTGTCTGGTTTGGAGACAGGAAACAAAGGATTGTTCATGGACGAGGTGCATGTTTCAATCACCCCTTGGTATTCAAGTTGATCTAATATCTCCCTGACCTGTTGTTTAGCTTCTTGCTTAACTGGGTACTGCCTTTGTGCAGTTGGTTGGTTTTTTAACTGGATTTTATATTGAGGAGAATCCTCATCCCATCCTACATGATTTTTATATAATGCAGGAGCCTGGGCTACTGCCTATTTCCTGGTATAGTTATATTTTTTATGAATTGGAATATGATTGGAGAAAGCTGGCATAATGATGTCTCCCCCATGTGGGCTCTCCCTGACAAATTCAGGTGACCAGTCTTGTTCAGCTAGAAGATTGCCATAACCCTGAGAGAGCTTCTCCCAAAAGAGTGCTCTTATTTTTCTAGTTATGTCCCCCTCCATCCGGAGTGTTACTTTATATAACTTATGTGGGACACTAACCCTGGTATCTGCAGTTTCAACTTGGATGTACTCATTCAAGTCCACTGTCTCCAGATGTTCCTTCAAGTTCTTGCGAGATATGGTGACTTCTGCTGCACTGTCCAACATCGTTTGAGCCCATTCCCCGTTCTTGAGTTGTGTCCTCAAGATCCTCGGCATGTCTGATTTTTAGACCTGCTAGCTTCTTTTTGGTGAATTGAGTTTTCTTATTTTTTGGAACATGTTGATCGTCTTTGGACTTCACGCGTTCTTCCTTTTGTTCTGATCGTCCCCTTTTTTCGGATGTCTGTGAGGAATTCTGAAAGGTAAGAGAGGAACGTGTATCAGTATCTTGATATCTATCAGGTTTTCTCAAATTATCCCTATTCCTGAGGTGATGCCTCCTTTCAGAGGGCTCCTTTTTGAGGAGACCTACCTCTGGATTGAGAAAGCTTCTCTTTAGAAGTTTGTTTTGTGTTCTCCCACTTCTTTTTGGGAGGAGTGGGAGTGTTTTTAATAAATACCTTTTCAGGACTTTCAGTCAGTTGGGGTTTCACTGGTTTACCACCCAAACTGTCTCTACCTAGTTCTTCATTGGATTTTTCAATTATTCTGGCCAGTTCATATGATTGCTCAGTTACATCAAATTCTCTTAACTTTTGGCCGATCGCCACGGATGCTGCTTCATCTTTAATATTAGCTAATATTATTGTTGAGACCTGTTTGAAATCTTACAGTAGTTTCATACCCAGATTTAAAGCAGGTTCTGCCCCTTATTAATTTTTAATCTGCTTAAGGACGTCTGGTATTACTGCCATTGACGGAACACCATGTGTTTTGGTGTAGATTGCAGCAAAGACTGTACCCAATGTGTCGCAGTCCTCCAGGTGTGGTGCGATCCCCATTGGTAAACAGATTGTTAGAATCCTATGTTTCTCATGAGGGGTAGTATCAGGAAATACTACCTCTATTTGAGTAATTTTTTGAGCTATCCAGAATGGAATTTGTTCCCGTTTTGCGGGTAATTTGCCAATGACTGATTGTATAGTCTGTGGTGTAATTGTATTTGTGTTTCCCTGGTAAGGGGTGTGTTGTGGAATCTTTACTGCTGTTTGGACAGTAAAGGTCTGCATGACATATTGAACCATTTGTCTGTGGATTTTAATTAGCTCTTTTATTTGAACTATTAGTTAAGCATCTGTCATATTTTCAATGGCAGGATGTGGTGTATAGCTGGCTAATACCGGCCATGTTGCTCCTGGTCCACCTAGTGGACCGAGCCTGGTAATGTGATGTGTATGTTTTAGGGCACCTTTAAACCAGAGCGCATGCTCTTGGTATGTTAGTGGAATTTAAACATCCTCGAAAGGAATGTATTCCTCTGGAGCTTCATCTTCTTTGTAGAAGTGAAACACTTTTTTTCTTGGATTTGCTTCAGGGAAGACTATCCACAAATAGAACAACTCTGTCTGATGATAATCGTGTGCCTCAATCACAAAAACTACCCTACCACCTCTTGCTGATTGGCCATTTCGTATAAGTTTCATAGTGATGGCTTTCCTTAAAGTTTCTGGAATGCTTATAGCATCCGCGTCGGTCTCTTGGAGACCTGTAAAGTTTAAAACTTGTACGGCATTGCCTCCTATAGCTTTACCGTTCTCGGTGTTGTTCTATTTCGTATCCAGCATTTTTGTTTAATGAAAGTTTGCAGAGCAAGTTTCAAGGAAACAAAGATAAGGTGCACAATATTTTGGAACACTGTATCCTTCAACGTTGAAATAACCAAAAACAAATTCATAGGATTTTCGTCCTACTCCGCTATGGTGGATATTATCCCTTTACCCACTCCAGATGTCTATTGGAATTTTTACTGAAAAAAGGGTGTCTCTGAGAAAAGCACGACTGAGTTACTTTAGTATCTATGGTTAACTGCGTTACCAAACGTTGGGCCCCATGTGGTGTAGTTCCTATATTCCTCCACAAAGGAATCGCGAAATACAGGAAATGATTCCTTTATTTTACAATGGAGCGGTTGTTCCAGTCCTGAAGGTCCTCCGTCTGCTCTGTCTGATGGCTTCCTGCATTCTGTTGGTCAATCATGCACGCTGGCACATGAGGGCACTCCAGTTGTGCCTCCGCAGGCAGTTGTATCAGCACAACGGAGATCTCAGGGAGTCAGTGAGGATCTCCAGAGAAGCTGCGGCGGATCTGACTTGGTGGAGTGTGGAGGGCAATCTGTCTCAAGGAAAGCCCTTCCATCTTCCTCCTTCGGTTGCCACAGTAATAACGGATGCATCCACTCTAGGGTGGGGTGCTCATCTGGGGGATCTGGAGATCAAGGGTCTTTGGTCTCCGGAGGAAAGGTTACTTCACATCAAACTTTTAGAGTTGCGGGCGATATGTCTGGCGCTCAAGGCCTTCCTCCCTTCCCTTCGCGGTCGGTTCAAGTCCTGACGGACAACACTACTGCGATGTGGTATATCAACAAGCAGGGAGGAGTTGGGTCGCAGTGTCTCTGCAGAGAGGCTCTGCGTCTCTGGTCCTGGGTTCAGGACCATCAGATTTGTCTGATGGCAAATCATCTTCACGGAGTTCTGAACGTACTTGCTGACAGTCTCAGTCGGCAGTTCTCAGCCGACCACGAGTGGAGGCTTCATCTAGAGGTAGTTCGTCACGTCTTTCGGACGTGGGGGACTCCTCGGGTGGACCTGTTCGCCACTCTTGAACGCTCACTGCCCGTTATTCTGCAGTCTCCAGTATCCGATACAGGGAGCTTTGGGGGACACGTTTCAGTTGAGTTGGGACTCACATCTCCTTTACGCGTTTCCTCCCATACCCTTGATTCCTCGGGTTCTGAGAAGATTCGCAAGACTGGGCCCAAGTTATATTGATCGCCCCGGATTGGCCAAGAAGGGTGTGGTACACAGATCTTCTCCACCTCTCCTCGTGCCCGCCACTCTGTCTCCCTCTCAGGGCAGATCTCCTCTCTCAGATGGAGGGGCAGGTTCTACCCCCCTACCTCCATACCTTACACCTTAATGCCTGGAGATTGAACGGGACAACCTGAATTCTTTTTCTCTCCCACTAGATGTGGTGGATGTCATTTTATCGGCCAGGCGTGATTCCACCAAGTCTATCTACTCTTTTAGATGGTGTAAATTTGTCTCTTGGTGTGGGGAGAAGTCCATTGACCCTTTGAAGGCTCGATTGTCTAACATACTTCAGTTTGCACTCTCTTTGGCTCAGAAAGGGTTTACTGTAGCTTCGGTCAAAGGTTATCTATGGGCCTTGTCGGCATTTCTCTGTCTGCCGGATCAGCCGTCCTTATTTAAATCTCCTATTGTTTTAAGGTTTCTAAAGGGCCTTACAAATAAATTTCCTCCTACTCCCTTTATTGTGCCTCAATGGGACTTGAATCTTGTGCTCACTTTTTTGATGGGTTCACCTTTTGACCTTTGCACAAGTGTCCCTTGAGACTGGTAAAACGGTCTTCCTGATTGCAATTACCTCGGCAAGGAGGGTAAGTGAGCTTCAAGCTCTTAGTTCAAAGCCCCCTTTCTTGACCATTCATGCTGAACGAATGGTGCTCAGGACCAGGGCTGCTTTCCTGCCTAAGGTGGTAACTCCCTTCCATCTAGGGCAGTCCATTACCCTCCCTACCTTCTATCCTCCCCCTCACCCTTCCAAGGAGGAAGAGAGACTTCACCGCATGGACCCGAAGAGGGCGGTGAGCTTCTACCTGGACGGAACCAGAGAGTTCAGAGTGGATGACCAGCTCTTTGTGGGTTTTGTTGGAGCCAGAAGAGGCAAGGCGGTGCACAAGTGCACGCTGTCGAGATGGATTGTCTTGTGTATCAAGATATGCTACTCTCTGGCGGGTAAGGAACCTCCTGAAGATTTAAGAGCTCATTACACTAGAGCAAGGTCTGCTACATCTGCTTTGTCTAGGGGTGTACCTGTAGAGGACATTTGTAGAGCTGCGACTTGGGCTTCCCTCCACAATTTCACGAAGCATTACTGCTTATATTCCGAAGTGAGGAGGGACGGCCACTTTACGCGTTCTGACCTCCAGGATTTTCTGGTATAGGAGAGTGGACACCCTCCTCCGGGAGTGGGGACTGCTGTAGGACTCTATTCACAAGGTGAGGAATCCACTGGCAGATGTATCCAACAGAAGAACAAGTTACTTACCTTCGGTAACGCTTTTTCGAGTGGATACACTATCTGCCTGTGGATTCCTCACTGACCCACCCACCTCCCCGTTGTCCACTCTTCTATACCTGATTTAGTATAATGTAAATATTTTATTGTCAAGGGAAATGTGTTATTATAATTGCTTTCCTGCATTGACTACACACTGTGTGTGTTATTTTGATTATTTTGTACTGTGTACATTGTGTGTATATCTACTGTTGTTGATCCCTCCGTGTGCCTCGAAGGCACGGAAAAAAGGGCGGAACTGATGTCATCACGCCGACGTGGGCCTATTATGGAGTTGGTGACGTCATCGGAGCCGCGCGAGATGCCGTGCTTCTGTGACGTCGCTGCGAAGCTACAAAAAAAATGTGCGAATGTTGCTGGCGCAGGGGGATATTGACAAGGTGAGGAATCCACAGGCAAATACTGTATCCACCAGAAAAAGCGTTACCGAAGGTAAGTAACTTGTTCATTTCATTTCTGCTTGTGTGTACAAATGTGATTTTTAAGCTATTGGTACTTTTTCTCCCTCATTACAGGTTAAGTACGTGAATCCGCATCTTCCTGGAATGATTCGGATCACTAAGTTGCGTACGTTTACAAGTATTTGTAAATGTGTTGTTGCTAACATGTCTTTCTGAACTGAAGGCATATCGTAGAGAGGTTTAACCCTTTCTGCGTAATTTAGAATGTAAGTTCTTCCGAAATTTAGGAAACCTAGAATTGACTGTAAGTTTTTCAGCGTTTTTGGAGGTTGGAGCAGCGCACACTTTTCTAAAAAGTTGGCTGCCAGGCTTTTGCCTTCACTTGATAACTCGTATCCTAGAAAAAGGACGTTGAGGTGGGCAATCCTCGATTTTTTCAAAATTGAATTTATACCCTTCAGAGGCGAAGCCCAATATTATGGTGTTCACCCTGTTAAAGTGCCTATCCAAGTCATCGTCTGTTAGATAGATGTCATCGACATATGATAATGCCTCATCATCATAGGTCTGTAGTAACTCTGTTATTCTGGCTGAAAATAACCCTGGACTATTCTTGAATCCCTGTGGGAGATGACAGAATTGACGCTGTGTCCCCATAATTGAGAAAGCGGTCAAATACCTACTTTCATGTGCAATGTTTTGACAGAAGAAACCGTTAGAAATATCTAATATGGTTTTATATTTTTTACGCACAATGTTATTTATTAGTGCTGCACTGTGTGCATTTTGTACTGCAAAAGTTTTGTGACAACAGTTTAAATATCTGTAATCCAAAACTAGACAATATGTATTGTCTGGTTTGGAGACAGGAAACAAAGGATTGTTCATGGACGAGGTGCATGTTTCAATCACCCCTTGGTATTCAAGTTGATCTAATATCTCCCTGACCTGTTGTTTAGCTTCTTGCTTAACTGGGTACTGCCTTTGTGCAGTTGGTTGGTTTTTTAACTGGATTTTATATTGAGGAGAATCCTCATCCCATCCTACATGATTTTTATATAATGCAGGAGCCTGGGCTACTGCCTATTTCCTGGTATAGTTATATTTTTTATGAATTGGAATATGATTGGAGAAAGCTGGCATAATGATGTCTCCCCCATGTGGGCTCTCCCTGACAAATTCAGGTGACCAGTCTTGTTCAGCTAGAAGATTGTCATAACCCTGAGAGAGCTTCTCCCAAAAGAGTGCTCTTATTTTTCTAGTTATGTCCCCCTCCATCCGGAGTGTTACTTTATATAACTTATGTGGGACACTAACCCTGGTATCTGCAGTTTCAACTTGGATGTACTCATTCAAGTCCACTGTCTCCAGATGTTCCTTCAAGTTCTTGCGAGATATGGTGACTTCTGCTGCACTGTCCAACATCGTTTGAGCCCATTCCCCGTTCTTGAGTTGTGTCCTCAAGATCCTCGGCATGTCTGATTTTTAGACCTGCTAGCTTCTTTTTGGTGAATTGAGTTTTCTTATTTTTTGGAACATGTTGATCGTCTTTGGACTTCACGCGTTCTTCCTTTTGTTCTGATCGTCCCCTTTTTTCGGATGTCTGTGAGGAATTCTGAAAGGTAAGAGAGGAACGTGTATCAGTATCTTGATATCTATCAGGTTTTCTCAAATTATCCCTATTCCTGAGGTGATGCCTCCTTTCAGAGGGCTCCTTTTTGAGGAGACCTACCTCTGGATTGAGAAAGCTTCTCTTTAGAAGTTTGTTTTGTGTTCTCCCACTTCTTTTTGGGAGGAGTGGGAGTGTTTTTAATAAATACCTTTTCAGGACTTTCAGTCAGTTGGGGTTTCACTGGTTTACCACCCAAACTGTCTCTACCTAGTTCTTCATTGGATTTTTCAATTATTCTGGCCAGTTCATATGATTGCTCAGTTACATCAAATTCTCTTAACTTTTGGCCGATCGCCACGGATGCTGCTTCATCTTTAATATTAGCTAATATTATTGTTGAGACCTGTTTGAAATCTTACAGTAGTTTCATACCCAGATTTAAAGCAGGTTCTGCCCCTTATTAATTTTTAATCTGCTTAAGGACGTCTGGTATTACTGCCATTGACGGAACACCATGTGTTTTGGTGTAGATTGCAGCAAAGACTGTACCCAATGTGTCGCAGTCCTCCAGGTGTGGTGCGATCCCCATTGGTAAACAGATTGTTAGAATCCTATGTTTCTCATGAGGGGTAGTATCAGGAAATACTACCTCTATTTGAGTAATTTTTTGAGCTATCCAGAATGGAATTTGTTCCCGTTTTGCGGGTAATTTGCCAATGACTGATTGTATAGTCTGTGGTGTAATTGTATTTGTGTTTCCCTGGTAAGGGGTGTGTTGTGGAATCTTTACTGCTGTTTGGACAGTAAAGGTCTGCATGACATATTGAACCATTTGTCTGTGGATTTTAATTAGCTCTTTTATTTGAACTATTAGTTAAGCATCTGTCATATTTTCAATGGCAGGATGTGGTGTATAGCTGGCTAATACCGGCCATGTTGCTCCTGGTCCACCTAGTGGACCGAGCCTGGTAATGTGATGTGTATGTTTTAGGGCACCTTTAAACCAGAGCGCATGCTCTTGGTATGTTAGTGGAATTTAAACATCCTCGAAAGGAATGTATTCCTCTGGAGCTTCATCTTCTTTGTAGAAGTGAAACACTTTTTTTCTTGGATTTGCTTCAGGGAAGACTATCCACAAATAGAACAACTCTGTCTGATGATAATCGTGTGCCTCAATCACAAAAACTACCCTACCACCTCTTGCTGATTGGCCATTTCGTATAAGTTTCATAGTGATGGCTTTCCTTAAAGTTTCTGGAATGCTTATAGCATCCGCGTCGGTCTCTTGGAGACCTGTAAAGTTTAAAACTTGTACGGCATTGCCTCCTATAGCTTTACCGTTCTCGGTGTCGCTATCCAGCATTTTTGTTTAATGAAAGTTTGCAGAGCAAGTTTCAAGGAAACAAAGATAAGGTGCACAATATTTTGGAACACTGTATCCTTCAACGTTGAAATAACCAAAAACAAATTCATAGGATTTTCGTCCTACTCCGCTATGGTGGATATTATCCCTTTACCCACTCCAGATGTCTATTGGAATTTTTACTGAAAAAAGGGTGTCTCTGAGAAAAGCACGACTGAGTTACTTTAGTATCTATGGTTAACTGCGTTACCAAACGTTGGGCCCCATGTGGTGTAGTTCCTATATTCCCAATAGGCTCTGCACATTGGAATAACACAGCCTATAGATTAGACGTAGGACTGAGGTCGACTAGGTTTCTATTGAATATACTAAACTTAATAGTGAGTGCCAGCTAGCTCAGAGGTCACTAGAAACTTTCTCGAATTCACAAGAAGGGATTAGTTCAGACAACCACATAAACATGACAACTTTGTTTCTCAAGAATAAGAAATATATCTCTCAGAGTCGTAGAAACAATAGATAAGTATTTCACTCAGTCAATCGTGCATGCTTTGTTTCAATAGAGTTGTAGAGAAATAGAGAGACAGGCATTTTCAACAAAAAGGTTTATTGAACAGTCTTCTTTCTCATACAAGAGAAGTGAACTGCTAAAATGGTAAAGCAGACTGCAAGGTATGAGGCGTACAGCGAGAATAGTATTATGAAATAATACTGTAAAAGCATTGTATGGTTTCTAAGCCATATAAAAATACATACATAAATAACATTGACTAAAATACTCAACTGATGCTTCTAATTACGCCTACCCCAATGTACCAAACCTAAGTCTAGTACGCGGGAAGAAGTAAGTATTGTGTAGCATGGGTTTAGTTGTTTTTGCAAGAATCTACCCAAGGTTTCTCTAGGTTCTAATCAGCTCCATACGTTAGTTAGAATGAAGGAGGTCTGGTATCTCAGTCTTGGGACTCGATTTCCCAACACCCCACAATGGGAGCTTGGAAAACTGGAGCTGGATTCTCGGCAAGAGAAGGGCAGCCTCTTGATCAGTGCGTCAGCTGGAGGGTCAGCTTCCCTCGGCACTTGATATAGCGAGCTGCGTCGGGCAAGTAGATAGTTGAACTGCTCCGAACCACCGTAGTTTGCCATAGCAAGTGAAGGTATATTTATACCTTGAAGGTGTTCAGGAATGCCATAGTTTGACGTAAAGTCGGGCATATGAACGTCAGGAAAGAACCCCTAGGGGGAATACTTGATCTTTGCAAAGTACATGAGTTCTTGGATAAATCAATATTTAAGCAAGGGGAAGTTCCCTAACTGCTTAATCCGATTTTCCAAGAAATCGTTGTGACGTTTGGTACGGGTGGAAGTAGCCATGCCTGTATTTGGGTCGCATGGCCTATGCCTAAATAAGGGATTGATTTCTATGTCTATATAAAGGCAATGTGAATTGTACCTATATAAGGGCATGAATCGGGAAAATTCACTCAGAGCTCTAAATGCCACACAGCATGTGACTGACTGTGCCTCTTCCATACCACCCATTCTGATGGATACATCTGCCAGTGGATTCCTCACCTTGTGAATATCCCCCTGCGCCAGCAACATTCGGAAATTTTTCGTAGCTCTCCACGCTGACCAGGACGACGTCACAATAGCATGGCTCTGCCCGCAGTTCTGCTGACGTCACTGGAGCCATAAGAGAGCCTCGTCGGCGTGATGACGCCCGTTCCCTTTTTTCCGCGTCGTCGACGCTATTGATTTTCTGGGACTCTCCTTAGCTTGTCTAGTTACTTTTTATTTCTGGATTGTATTTCTGGTCTTCTCATGCTTCTTTCCTGAAGATGTCATCGAGGAAGTCAGAGTTCAAGCCCTGTAGAGAGTGAGGAGGACATATGTCCATCACAGATCCTCTCAAAGATTGTGTCTGGTGCCTCTTGTCGGATCACAATGTCGAGGGGTGCTCTTGCTGCCGTAAGATGAACCCGAAGGCTTTAAAGGAGAGAGAGACCAAGCTGTTCATGGCGACGATGAGGAAAGAGAAGAGAAGTTGAAGGCAATCTAGGTCCAGGTCAGGTTTGAAGTTGACGTCGGGTCATGCTTCAAAATCAAAGAAGCATAAGAAGAAGAAGAGGCACGGCTCTCGACGCCTTTCTCCTTCGGTTTCGAATCCGGCTTCACCTGTTCGTCCGGCTTTGCCTGCAGCTTCTCCGGAGCGTTCTCCAGCTTCGTCTCCATCCCCGATGCATTCTCCGGCTCTGGTGGAAGAGGCTCCGGTACCTGATGAGTCGTCGACTCCATTGGCTTCACCATCGGCGCCGATTGGCCCGAGTCTGGTAATGCCTCAGCCTTTATCGGGTCGTTACCCACCTTTCCCTGGCCCGGGTCAAGACCCATCGCATTACTTGAATGCTTTGTATGGTGTCTTTACAAGAGCAATGTACCCCTCTGGAGCACCTTCGGGTCCCATGGGTCCAATGGCCTTTAATTTGGGGGTTCCTCAGGCCTATGCTCATGCTCCCTTTATGCCATTCTTTCCAGCTGCGCCGGGCTGGCATTTCCCGGCGCCGAGGACATTGAAGCCGTTCCCTTTATCTCCGGCTCCGTCAACTCGACCTTGTTCGACCTCGTTTGGCTCAGGCTGTGCCTCTGGATCGGTGTTCGACGCCGGCTTCGGATCCGTTGGAGTCATGTTTGGCGCCGCCGATGCCGGTTCCGAGGATAAGATCCAGGCGGGAGGCGCAGAGAATTTTGGAGGAGAAGCATTTTCAAGAGGAAGAGATGGAGGAAGGTGATTTGCAGGAGTCAGAGGACTTGTTTGAAGATCTAAGAGTGGCAAGTGGCCTGGATATGTCACCAGAGTGGGAGCTTTCTCCTCCTTCAGAGGCTCCTTCTAAGGATGCAGCTCCTTATCATACAGTGATAAGGAAGGCAGTGGAACTTTTAGACCTGCAGCTTCCTACAGCTGAATTTAAATCTAATATTTTGACTGAGGTTCTTCATTCTCCCTCCACTGTCATAGAACCTTTGCTACCTTTCAATGATGTCATCACTGAGCCAGTTTTGGAAGTTTGGCATGAGCTCTTTTCGGCTCCAGCACTGTGAAGATCTGTTGCTAGGAGGTATAGGGCAGCTCCAGGAGATCCGGACTTTTTGACATCACATCTTTCTCCTGAGAACTTGGTGATTCAGGCTGCCTGTTCAAAGAAATCTTCTGGGGCCTTTCCTCTGGTCCCTAGTGATAGAGATTCGAAAAAGCTTGACCAGTTGGCCAAAAAGGTATTCTCCTCAGCAAGTATGGCCTTGAAGTCCACAAATGCCACCTGTCTTTTGGGCCGTTACATCCACGCTCTTATGGACTCGGCAAAACAGCTTGCTCCTAAATTGTCTGAGGAGGACAGACCGAGTTTTAATGAAGTGTTATCGGACACTCATTCTGCTGCACACCAGGTCATTCAGAGTGGCTTGGATACTGCGGACTCTGTTGCCAAGATTATGGGGTCTTCGGTGGCCACTAGGAGAAGTGCTTGGCTCAAGTCGTTCTCTCTGGATGTGCAGGCAACACTTCTTGACCTTCCTTTTGATGGTTCTGGGCTGTTTGGCAAAAAGGCAGATGCAGCCTTAGAAAGATTCAAGGACAGCAAGGCTACAGCCAAGTCTCTGGGATTACAGGCGCAGTCTAGAGGTTCCTCTTACAGAAGGTACAGAGGTTTTGAAAGGTTGTCCTTTCGGACCTACAGGCAACCTCAGCAGCAGCAACAGCAGCAGTAGCAGCGAAATACCCTGTACAAGACCTACAGGGGCAAGAACAGAGGTCATCCACAAGGTCGTCAGCCCTCCTCCTCCTCCCCCTCTACCTCCCCCCTCTTGCCACAGCAAAGCAGCCCTAGATCCACCATTCTGGATCATGTTGTTCCTGTGGGGGGTCGGCTTACCTATTTTCTGCAAGATTGGGAATCTGTCACTACAGACCTTTGGGTTCTAAATCTTGTGGAAAATGGGTATGCTCTTCCCTTTTGAGAATTCCCTCCAAATTACCCTCCTTTCCAAGGGGCTTGCTCGGAGGACCACCTTCTTCTCCTGCAGGAGGAAGTCCTAACATTACTGAAAAAAGGTGCAATAGAGGCGGTTCCAGAGCGGGAAAGGGGTCAGGGATGCTACTCCTGGTATTTCCTGATACGCAAAAAGGATGGCAGCTACGTCCAATCCTGGATCTCAGGATCTTGAACCTTTTTCTGACACCTTGCGCAGGTTCTTCAAGTGCTGCAACAGGAAGACGGGATGGTGTCCATCGACTTGCAGGATGCGTATTTCCACATCCCAATCCTGAAGTCGCACAGGAAGTATCTCCATTTTACGGTAGGGTTGTAACACTATCATTTTGCGGTTCTCTCGTTTGGTCATCCTACTGCACCTCGAGTCTTCACCAAGGTGATGGCAGTGGTGGCAGCCCATCTCAGGAGATTGGGGATTTCGGTTTTCCCCTATCTGGACGACTGGATGCTCAAAGTGGAGTCGCCAGAGAAGGTGCTTCATCATCGGCAGGTGACAACCGAGCTGTTGTACAAATTGGGTTTCTCGATAATGTGCCCAAATCTCACCTGGTGCCCTCTCAGCACAACCTGTTCATAGGTGCGGTACTGGACACTATTGTGTGTCGAGCATTCCCTCCTCCACAAAGGATTCTCGACATTCAGGAAATTATTCCTTTGTTTTACAATGGAGCGGTCAGTCCAGGCCTGAAGGTCCTTCGCCTGCTCGGTCTGTTTGCTTCCTGCATTCTGTTGGTCAATCATGCACGCTGGCACATGAGGGCGCTCTAGTGGTGCCTACGCAGGCAGTGGTATCAGCACAACAGAGATCTCAGGGAGTCTGTTAGGATCTCCAGAGAAGCTGCAGTGGATCTGTCTTGGTGGAGCATGAAGGGCAATCTGTCTCAAGGAAAGCCCTTCCATCTACCTCCGTTGGTGGCCACAGTGATAACAGATGCATCCACTTTAGGTTGGGGTGCACATCTGGGGGACCTGGAGATCAAGGGTCTTTGGTCTCCAGAGGAAAGATTGCTTCACATCAACCTTCTAGAGTTACGGGCGATACATTTGGCGCTCAAGGCCTTCCTCCCTTCCCTTCGCGGTCAGTCGGTTCAAGTCCTGACAGACAACACTACCGCAATGTGGTATGTCAACAAGCAGGGAGGAGTGGGGTCTGATTGTCTCAGCAGAGAGGCTCTGTGTCTCTGGTCCTGGGTTCAGGGATTTGTCTGATGGCATATCATCTGGCCAGAGTTCTGAATGTGAGTGCAGACAGTCTCATTCGGCAGTTCTGTGCTGACCACGAGTGGAGGCTCCATCCGGAGGTGGTTCGTCACGTCTTTCGGATGTGGGGAACTACTCGGGTGGACCTGTTTGCCACTCACGAGAATGCTGATTGCCTGTCATTCTGCAGTCTCCAGTATCCGATGCAGGGAGCTTTGGGTGACGCGTTTCAGTTGAGATGGGACTCACATCTCCTTTACGCGTTTCCTCCCATACCCTTGATTCCTTTGGTTCTGAGGAAGATTCGCCAAGACCGGGCCCAGGTCATATTGATCGCCCTGGATTGGCCAAGAAGGGTGTGGTATATAGATCTTCACCTATCCTCGTGCCCTCCGCTCCATCTCCCTCTCAGGGCAGACCTCCTCTCGCAGTCGCAGGGGCAGGTTCTACACCCCCACCTCCAGAGCTCACACTTTCATGCCTGGAGATTGAACGGGCAACCTGAACTCTTTTTCTCGCCCGCCTGACATGGTGGACGTGATTTTGTCTGCCAGGCGTCACTCCACCAAGTCTATCTATTCCTATAGGTGGTCCAAATGTGTCCATTGGTGTGGGGAGAAGTCTATTGACCCTTTGAGGGATCGTTTATCCAGCATCCTTCAATTTGCTTTCTCTCTAGCTCAGCAAGGTTTTGCTGTAGCTACTGTGAAGGGTTATTTATCGGCTTTGTCGGCATTCCTTTGCTTGCCAGATCAGCCGTCCTTGTTTAAATCACCTATTGTGTTACGGTTCATTAAGGGCCTTACCAACAAATTTCTACCCACTCCATTTATTGTGCCTCAATGGAACTTAAATCTTGTCTTAACATACTTGATGGGTTCTCCCTTTGAACCCTTGCACAAGTGTCCCTTAAGGCTATTGCCTTTTAAAACAGTTTTTCTCATTGCCATTACCTCTGCAAGGAGGGTAAGTGAGCTTCAAGCTCTGAGTTCGAAAACCCTATCTGAAAGAGACAAGTTAGTATTAGATTCCTTACCTTAGAATATCCCCAGGCATCAGACTGGATCCGGAAATTTTTGCGTAGCAGTACCCTTGCGCGTCGGTAGGGGTCGTCTGCGGCTCCGCGTCCGTCGTCGGCGTCGTGGGCGCCGTGATGACGTCGTCGGAGTACTTAGACGCCGCCTCCGCGTGCTGACGTCAGTTCTTCTTTTTTCCGCGCCAGCTAGCGCAGATCTGGAAAAAGCAGTAACCCTAGTCAATTTTGACTAACTTTTTGATCCTTTTTGATTGCTATTTCGAAGTCTCTCGACTCCGAAACGGTGCCGATAGGGATGCCCGGCTTCAAGCATTGTGACGATTGCGACCGGCTGATGTCGGTCACGGATCCTCACAGTGTGTGTTTGTCGTGTTTGGGAGTCGACCACGACGACAAGGCCTGCTCCGACTGCCGGGCCCTCTCTTCAAAAGCCAGGCGGGAGCGGTCCCGTAGGCGCCTCGAACTCCGGCAGTCGGCCCCGCGCCGTGAGAGGTCCCGATCCCATGGGAGGTCAAGGGACAGGTCGCGGGCCCGGAGCCACCACAGCTCCGAGAGTAGGCCGCACTCCTCCGGGTCGAAGTCGTCGTCAGGTAAGCGGCACAAGAAGTCCAAGCGGCGTCATCGCTCCTCGGACTCCCCCCGACGCTCGCGCGATGCGGTCGGGGGTTCGGGTGACACCACCCACGCGGCTCCGTCGGAGTCGCGGGCACCGCGTACAGCTCCACACCCTCTGGTCCCTGGGCTGAACGCGTCGCCGGAGGAGATCGAGCGCTTCCTCATGGCCATGAGGAAACTCTCTCCTCCGACGGGCTCCGCGGTGCCTCCGGGCCCAGCGGACCCGTCTGGGAGCCCTAGCGGGTCGGCGGCTCCGGCCCCGACGCCGTCGAGTGCTTCGGCCCCGATGCCTTCGGGCCCGGCGCCGCAGGTCCCCGTTATCCCGACGCCGCCGGCGCCTTCGGGCCCGGCGCCGCAGGACGCCGCTGGCCCTCCTTCGGGATCTGGTTCGTCGCCGGTGGATCTGACGGCCTCCCCGGCGTCGGACCCTCAGGTGTCGCCTCCGGCGCCGTCCTCGGGCGGCGCCGACCCCGGTCCTCCTTCCGTTCCTGTTCGGCCGTCGGGACGGCCCCGTTGGGCGCCGCTCCAGACGCCGTTGGGTGAATTTCACTTTTATGAACAGGCCCCATTGGTTGATGACCCTGAATTTCAGGAGATGGGTGAAGGAGAGGACTGGGAGGGGTCTGAGGACCCTCTGACCAGGGAGTGTCAGTCTCATGAGGACTGGACAGGAGACCTTGGGGAGGCCAGTGGCCTGGACACCTCTACAGACACTGGGTTTGTCTCCCCTCCTACCGTGGCTTCGGAGGAGGGGGCAACATATAGTGTGGTGCTGATGAGGGCTGCCAAGGCCTTGGGCCTTGAGCTCCCCGTCGCGGCCGTGAGGACTAACCTCCTCACTGAGGTCCTTAAACCGCAGTCAAGCTCGGCCGAGCCTCTGCTGCCTTTTAATGAGGCCTTGACTGACGTTCTTCTGGGCACTTGGTCCAAGCCCGCTACGGGTTCGCCCGTAGATAGGAACGTGGCCAGACGCCACCGCCCAGCCCCGGGTGACCCATGTATTCTGTCCTCCCACCCTACCCCCGAGAGCCTGGTCATCCAGGCCTCCAATTCCCAAACTGCATTCCCGTCGGCCCTGCCGGATCGGGAATCCAAGAGGTATGACCTGTATGGGAAGAAGATCTTCTCATCCATTAGTTTAGGCCTGCGGTCTTCCAACACCGCCTGCCTCTTGGGACGTTACACCCACTCTGTGTGGGATAAGGTCGCGGAAGTGCTGCCAGAGTGTCCGTTGGAGGTACGGGCCAAACTCGGCCAAGCGCTTGTGGAGGGCCGGGATGCAGCCAAGTATTCCATCCGGTGTGGGCTGGATACCACTGACTCGCTGGGTAGAGCATCCGCCAACTTCTCGGCAGATGTCCAGAGCACGCTCAAGGACATGCCGTTCGATGGCCGTCGCCTCTTTGGCGACAAGGCAGACCATGCGCTTGAGCGTTTTAAGGACTCCAGGGCTACGGCCAAGTCCTTAGGCCTCTCGGGCCAACGCCAGCAATCGGCTGCCTATCACTCCTTTCGTGGCCACGGAAGGGGTGCGCCCACACGTGCCGCCAGCCACGCACCGCAGGGCAATACCCAACGCGGTGGCGGCCGTGGGAACCGCCGTCCAGGCGGTCGGGGGCAACGGCGAGGTCAGTCCACACCTTCCCCCGCAGCATCCGCCTCAAAACCCTCCTAGTCCGTGCTTTCAGGCCCATGTGACGCCAGTGGGAGGCAGGGTTCGCCATCACCACCTCCACTGGCGCACTGTCACGTCGGACAGGTGGGTGCTGCAGATCGTCCGAAGGGGCTACTCCCTCCCCTTCGAGGCGACTCCTCCAGCCATGCCACCGCAGAACCACCGTGTATCGGGGGATCACTTGCGACTTCTGCAGGAGGAAGTTACGGCCCTCTTGGCCAAGGGGGCCATCGAGCGCGTTCCTGGGCCAGAAGTAGGGTGTGGTTGCTACTCCCACTACTTTCTGGTACCCAAGAAGGGCAAAGGGGGCCTACGCCCTATCTTGGACCTACGGAACGTCAAGGGCTTCCTCCGGAAGGAGAAGTTCAAGATGCTGACACTGGCTCAGGTCCTGGCTGCCCTGGACCCAGGAGACTGGATGGTAGCGTTGGACTTGCAGGACGCTTACTGTCATATCCCCGTCCTGCCTGCCCACCGGCGCTACCTGCGGTTCATGGTGGGCCACGAGCACTTTCAATTTACCGTGCTCCCCTTCGGCCTTACCAGCGCCCCACGGGTGTTCACGAAGGTGATGGCGGTGGTCGCAGCTCATCTGCGCAGGTTAGGGGTTTCAGTCTTCCCCTACCTCGATGACTGGTTGTTGAAGGCGGGCTCGCCCCAGACAGTTGTCAGCCACCTCCAGACGACGGCAGACCTCCTGCACCTGCTGGGGTTCTCCATCAATGTGCCGAAGTCACACCTGTGTCCCTCTCAGAAGCTCCTCTTCATCGGAGCGGTTCTGGACTCGGCGCGGTTTCGGGTTTATCCGCCCGAACAGCGGGTCCGGGATATTCAGGCTCTGATTCCCATCTTTCAGCCATTATCCCGGGTTTCGGTCAGGTTGACGCTGCGGCTTCTGGGGCTGATGGCCTCCTGCATCCTACTGGTGCATCACGCCAGGTGGCGGATGCGGGCTCTGCAGTGGGACCTGAAGTTTCAGTGGGCCCAGCATCAGGGCAACCTATCCGACCACGTCCTGATCTCGGAGGGCATTGCGAGACAGCTGCAGTGGTGGCTTACGGACCGCGATTGGGTCAGCTGCAGATCCCTCTCCCTTCCCCAACCGGAGCACGTAGTTGTGACGGACGCGTCCCTCCAGGGCTGGGGAGGCCACTTGGGAGAGGCGGAGATCAGAGGCCTCTGGTCTCCGGCGGAGACCCGGCTCCACATCAACCTGTTGGAGCTCAGGGCGATTCGTCTGGCACTGAAGGCATTCCTCCCCTCTGTTCGGGGGAGTGTAGTACAGGTGTTCTCGGACAACACCACCGCCATGTGGTACTGCAACAAACAAGGCGGGGTGGGGTCGTGGATCCTTTGTCAAGAGGCTCTTCGCCTTTGGCAATGGCTGGAATGCCAGGGCGTGACCCTGGTGGCTCAACACATGGCGGGTTCTCTGAATGCCAGGGCGGACGAGCTCAGCCGTCGGTGCATGATGGATCACGAATGGCGTCTGAACTCGGACGTGGCGCAAGGCCTCTTTCAGCGATGGGGAGAGCCTTGGTTAGATCTATTCGCCACCGAAGAGAACGCGCAATGTCATCAGTTCTGCGCGTTGGAATTTCCAAGGCGGCACTCGCTCGGAGACGCTTTTCGTCGCGAGTGGAGTTGCGGTCTGTTGTACGCCTTTCCGCCTATACCACTTCTGCCCAGAGTGCTGAAGAAGATCAGGCGCGACCGGGCCCAAGTCATCCTTGTGGCTCCGGACTGGGCTCAAAGGTACTGGTATCCAGAGCTACTCGGTCTGTCAGTCGATCACCCGGTTCGTCTGCCTCTTCAGGAGGACCTTCTGTCACAGCAGCAGGGGACGGTCCTCCACCCGAGCCTGTCCAGTCTCCACCGCCATGCTTGGAGATTGAGCGGCGACAGTTGAGGCCATTTGACTTGCCTCCTGAAGTCTGTAACATCATTCTGGCAGCCAGGCGTCCCTCCACAAAGTCGGTATACGCCTGCAGGTGGAACAGATTTGTGGCATGGTGCACAGCAAAGGCTGTGGATCCTCTTTCTGCCCCTCTTTCTGAGGTTCTTCTCTTCCTTCTTTCTCTTGCCCAGCAGGACTCTGCTCTGGGCACTATTAATTGCTACCTTTCTGCCCTTTCCGCCTTTCTCAGGCTACCTGATCAGCCTTCTTTGTTCAAGTCCCCTATTGTAAACAGATTTCTTAAGGGCATCACTCACACGTTTCCTCCTGTTCCGTTTGTGATGCCTCAGTGGGACTTGAACCTGGTTTTAACATTCCTGATGTGCGCTCCCTTTGAGCCACTTCACAACTGTCCTCTTCGCCTTCTGACTTTGAAGACTGCTTTCCTGGTTGCCATCACTTCTGCCAGGAGAGTGAGTGAGCTCCAGGCTCTTTCTTGTACTCCACCTTTCCTTTCTGTCCATCCGGACAAAGTGGTGCTTCGTACCAAACCTTCTTTCCTGCCCAAGGTTGTCACGGCCTTTCACATCGGGCAGTCTATCACCTTGCCAACCTTCTTCCCGCCACCGCTTCCCTCTAAAGAGGAAGAGCGGCTCCACCGTCTGGACCCAAAACGTGCGCTCTCATTCTACTTGGATCGCACACGCCAGTTCCGGGTGGATGACCAACTCTTTGTTGGTTACGTGGGCGCTAAGAAGGGGAAAGCGGTGCACAAGAGGACCATCTCCCGATGGATCATCCTGTGTATCCAGGCATGCTACTCCTTGGCTAGGAAGGAGCCCCCGGTTGGACTGCGGGCTCCTTCTACCCGAGCGACGGCGACTACCACTGCCCTGGGCAGGGGTGTGCCCTTACAAGACATCTGTCAGGCAGCTACGTGGGCATCGCTGCACACGTTTGCAAGACACTACTGCCTGGACAGCCAAGTCCGGAGGGATGGCTTCTTTGGCCGTTCCGTCCTCCAGGACTTTCTGGTGTGATTATTGGTTCGCAGACCCACCACCGGGGTTGGTATTGCTGGGGTATCTATTCTAAGGTAAGGAATCTAATACTAACGTGTCTCTTTCAGATGCACAAGTTACTACTTGTGTAACGATATATCTGTAAGAGACATTAGTTAGTATTAGATTCCTTACCGACCCACCCATCCTCCCCGTTCTGCAAACCAATATCTAGGGTTAGGGTTGTC
The DNA here is from genome assembly GCF_964261635.1 of Lissotriton helveticus. NCBI lineage: Eukaryota > Metazoa > Chordata > Amphibia > Caudata > Salamandridae > Lissotriton > Lissotriton helveticus. The sequence goes on along the minus strand of NC_136071.1, from coordinate 888,622,959 downwards.
CCCTTTCAGGGCCCTAGTTTCAATGGCACCAGTGCTGGTTTTTAACATGGCTCTTTGCGTTTCTGGCGCGGAAAAGCTGTGTCTAAGAACTGACGTCAGCACGTGGAGGCGGCGTCTAAGTACTCCAACGACGTCATCACGGCGCCCACGACGCCGGCGACGGACGCGGAGCCGCAGACGACGCCTACCGACGCGCAAGGGTACTGCTACTCAAAAATTTCCGGATCCAGTCTGACGCCTGGGGATATTCTAAGGTAAGGAATCTAATACTAACTAATGTCTCTTACAGATATATCGTTACACAAGTAGTAACTTGTGCTTCTTGACCATTCATGCTGAAAGAATGGTACTCAGGACCAGGGCTGCTTTTCTGCCTAAGGTGGTAACTCCTTTCCATCTGGAGCAGTCCATTACCCTTCCTACCTTCTATCCTTCCCCTCACCCTTCCAAGGAGGAGGAGCGGCTTCACCGCTTGGACCCTAAAAGTGCGGTGAGTTTTTACCTCAATAGAACTAAAGACTTTCGAGTGGATGACCAGCTTTTTGTGGGCTTCATTGGCTGCAGGAAAGGCAGAGCGGTGCACAAGCACACCCTTTCCAGATGGATTATCTTGTGCATCAAGATCTGTTACTCTTGGGCCGGTAAGGAATCTCCATAGGGTATAAGGGCTCACTCTACCAAGGCACAGTCTTCTACATCTGCCTTATCTAGAGGTGTTCCTGTGGAGGACATTTGTAGAGTGGCAACTAGGGCCTCCCTCCACACTTTTGCGAAGCATTACTGCTTAGATCCCGAGGTGAGGAGGGAGGGACACTTTGCACGTTCCGTCCTTCAGGACTTTTTGGTATAGAAGGGTGGACACCCTCCTCCGGGAGTGGGTACTGCTGTGGGACTCTATTCACAAGGTGAGGAATCCACTGGCAGATATATCCATCAGAAGAACAAGTTACTTACCTTCAGTAACGCTTTTTCCGGTGGATACAGTATCTGCCTGTGGATTCCTCACTGACCCACCGCCTCCCCGTTGTCCACCCTTATATACCTACAATAGTGATAATGTGATAAAATCTATCTGTTACTGTCAAAGGAAGTGTGTTATTCTTTTTGCTTCCCTGCATTAACTTCACACTGTGTGTGTTGGTTTGAATATTATGTACTGCGTATACTGTATATATATTGTTGTTGGTCCGTCCGTGTGCCTCGAAAGCACGGAAAAAAAGGGCGGAACTGACGTCATCACGCCGACGAGGATCTCTTATGGCTCCAGTGACGTCAGCGGAGCCACGTGCAGAGCCATGCTATTGTGACGTTGTCCTCGTCGACGTGGAGAGCTACGAACAATTTCCGAATGTTGCTGGCGCAGAGGGATATTTACAAGGTAAGGAATCCACAGGCAGATACTGTATCCACCAGAAAAAGCGTTACCGAAGGTAAGTAACTTGTTCTTCAGCACCATTGACCTGACTAATGACTTACCGTCCTTTTAGAAGCAGGAGCCTGACATATTACTGTCTGCTCCATTGACAAGCTAGCCTTTCAGAGGCACCACTACTAACGAGCTGCTCAATATTGTTCTTACATTCCATTGTCAATGAGGAAACAAGTTTATGGTTTAAATCTTTTATTATTTTCATCAGAACAGAAAAAACAAAGAGACCACAGTCTCCAATCAGTATAGCAGTTGTGAGCCACACACAGGGGGCTTCCATCATTCGGAACGCAATTGCAATACAAGCTTTGTCCCGGGAACGGGGTCCCTGTCGTGGGTAGCCTGGTTCTCGAACTTCGCCCCCCTCCCCCTCTTGTCCCCTCCTTGTCCAGTTAGGCACAGCCATAAAAAGGAAAAAGAAACCCCAAGTGTAAGAAGATAGTCCTCTGTTCCGGGTACGAGAATGTATATTAAACCCTGGGTGTGGTCTTTCGCTTCTGCAGCTGGGCTTCGGCCACTTCAATTGGTGTGTCTGCTAGTCGCAGTAAGCGCAAATATCTGGGGCAACTTAGCTCCCTGAATTCACCAGTAAGGAGGGTCAGGAACGGCCGCCAAAGAGCAGCGAACTCTTCGCCCCGTCCTGTCTTTGCCAGAGATAACTTTTCCATCCCCAATATCGTCCACAGTCTATGTAACCAGCCAGAGTGTGGGGGCGGTTGAGTGGACCGCCAGTGTGCCACAATGTTCTGTACAGCTGCCCCCAGTGCTATTGCTATGAGTCGCCCTCTCCTGGACTTCAAGGGGTACATTAGCACATTAGGGAGACCGAGTAAGACATATGCCGGGAATCTGGGAAGTTGGGTGTCTAAGTGGGAGTCTATCTCGTCTAGAATGGATTTCCAATAGGGCTGCAAGCGAGGAAACAAGTTTAATCACAAATTATATTGCAAGGGAGCATCCAAGGCGTTACTGCTGGGTGAACATATATCATAGACAATGAACATAAGGAATTCAGGATGGATCTCAATCAGTGATTAAATATTTTTATGACCAGAAAAAGAGTATTTTGGGATTTTTGTGAGAAAGTTTGTAAAAGCGTAAAAATAGCCTTCTCAACAACAGGAAGGCTAGTGCAACTTTTGTTTATAGTAGCGCATAGACATGATAATTCGACTAAATATATTGTTCTATTTAACTGCTTCCCAAAGATTATTATCCTGAACCCTTTCACTGCTTAGCCCGCATCTGAAATAGTTTAAGCAATTTTCCATCACTGGTGCCAGGTTGGCTCTATATGAGTAGCCATGAGTCTGCGAGATGTCACACTAACTTGATGGCATGGGGCCATAGTGACTCCACTCAGTGATGATGCGGCGAGTTTCGTCATATCTGTGCTTCACAAAGGACGGGATCCATAGCATGTCCACTGACAGTTTCTTTTTTTCCACCTCAGATTAATGTCTCCTGCAAATCCTTCAAGAATTAAGTTAGACTTGACTTGCAGGCATCACGTGTAGAGCACAGACCCTTGTCCGGGGTTGCTTGATAATAAGCGTCAGGGTGCCTCCTGTGACCTCTGCTCCTTCAATCGCCCTAAGGAGATTAAAGAGGGAGACTCGGTTGTTAATGACCTTAAGAGTCGTTAAAAGAATCTAAATCTCATCCACCGTTTCAAGACTTTTTCCTGCGATCGCTGCATATGAAACAGTATTGCCACCTCAAGTACCACAAGCACTTTTCCTTCTCTGCCTGCTACAGTATGTATGGGGAGAGAGCTAGAGATATTTGTGACAGATATAATTTTGCAAACTGCAAGGATGAGGAATGCACATTGACTTAGAGAGGAAGAGCTACATGCTATGATGAAAGTCATTTGTCCTTTGCTTGGTTTTCTAACCTTTTTGCATCTGATTCCGATATCCTTCTCTTTCCGCAGATTTATACACCAAAACATGAGGATGATGGGAGCAAGACATACAGTTTGCACCCATCCGACCCTTTAGATATGGGACTTTTTCTGGCCCTAGAAAGCACCGGTGAACTGGAGATCTCGAGAAGTCACTTTTTTGCCCTTGATGGTCAATTCTAAGACATTCTTTATAGGGCAACTTTCCTCAAAGAGTCTTAGTTTCTCATACTGCTCATTTATGTTAGGCTAGCTACATTTAATCTCTCTACAGAGCTTAATAAGACCACACAATTCTCTAAACCTCTACAGCCCTTTAATCAGGCCTTATTAGACAGTATTTATCCTATATGGAACAAAATATCATTCTGCACCCGCAGCTGACAACCACAACCAAGTGGCTCTGCCATAGCCTGCTTTTCTGTCCAGCCACTGAACACTAGAGATCTTGGTTGTGCATGCATCCTCCTCCAAACTCGAACTTTCCCAACCGCTTTACTGGATCTGTATATAAAGAGACTAGATGCCTCAGGCAGTTAGGCCCTTGATACTTGTAACTGATCTTGCTTAGTAGAATACTATTCAGATGTTATGTGAGAAATGGCAAAAATAGCTGGCCCATCTTTACTGCAACATCTTTGGGGACCATTTTCTCAAATCCTTAATGATGGAGAAGACTTTAACAATTCAATCCGTGACTCTCTCCTTTTGACAGAAGGCAGAGCAGCAGCATTTGTGCAGAGTGGCTTTACTTCAAAGAAGAGTAAATTTGAGCCTCAATCTCACACCCAGCTCACTCATTACCTGTCACTGACTCTCACTCCTTTTCACTCACACACATGCCTAAACATGCCCATGCTCTCTCACATAAACACAGTTTCACCTACAAGCACACACTCAACATACATTTAAAATCATTTTACTTACCCACAGCTGCCACCTAAGGTCCTGTTCCAGCTCAGTGTGATCTATTTTTTATTACACAAATAGTGAATATTAGAGTTTTATTTACTGTTAGTATATTGTAAAACAGGCAGAAAATAAGGAATGCGTTGCTGCCCCTATATTTTTGGCAATGATTTTGCCACCTCTGAGTCCAGGGTCACAAAGGCAGTGCCAGGGATCACAAGCAGCAAGTCATGGGTCGCAGGTGCGACCCCTAAGTGATAAATAATTATTTTATTGTTTGAATCATAGGTATAGCACGCCACTTGAAATGATCCAATAACCCCTTCAGTGCCCAAAAGAAAGTTCTCTAAATTATTTATCTTTTTATCCAAATTAAAGTCGCTTGAGGCTTTTTTCTAGGTAGTTCCCTTAACTACCAATGGCATGCCATTTACGACTCTGTTTTCCATTTCCTCCAATTTGGGCATAAGAATTTCAGATAGTGTAGTCTGTAATTTCGCTGGATACTTCTTCATAGTTTTCTGAATACATAAATTAGCATGTCTTGCTAAAGTGTTAACCATCTGAGTCAGTCGTTGAGCAGAGAGTCATTACATTCGACTGAACAACATTAATTCAACATCCACTGTTAACTCTCTTGTCGGTTAAAACACTCACCATCTTTTGAAGGATCCGGTAGGGTACATGTTCTTACTTGTTTGGTCTTCTTTCAGAGTGCTTGCTGCTTTCCATTTGCCTACGTTGTTTTTAGATTCATTCTAACTGATGTAGGGATTGTTGTAGAAAATGGTAAATCAAGGAGACTCATTCAGCTCAGCCTCTTCTGGTCTCTGACATGCTGGAGTCGGCTGCTACTTTTCCAGTGGTCGCGAAGAATGAGCATGGCTATTAGCAACATGGAATTTGGGAGACGGAGTCCCTGCCCGTCCCGGGCGATTCACTGGCTTCACTGGTTTCCCTGCTTCCACAGATTCACATGCTAAGAAGGTTGAAAATGGGCTTGAGATTGCCCCAGAACCGGGGTGGCGAAGTGAGCTAAAGAATGATAATGGATTCAACCCAGATCTGTGACTGGGGTGAGTGTCTGAAAAGTTTTAGCGCTCCGTTTGCTTTGTTTGCCCTAAGTTGGTTGGATATGCCCAGAGGTGGGTCCCTTGCTCACTTTGCCACTGGATTCAAGCAAGCCTGGCTGATGAGGGGTGTTAACCCGAAACCGGTCCCAGGATGCTTGTTTCCGTTCCAGGGAAGACATGGCTTGGCAGTTCGGTCTGGACTGTTCCCTTGAGGCATAGGGTCAAGACTGATTTGCATATAGCTGGGGTGGCGAAGTGAGCTAAAGAATGATAATGGATTCAACCCAGATCTGTGACTGGGGGTGAGTATCTGAAAAGTTTCAGCGTTTCGTCCATCATCTCCTTGTGTTTGCTTTGATAGCCCTAGTTCCCACACTACCTTTCATAACTGTTCACTGAGTATCGAGTGGTTGAGGTATGAATGAAAGAGGCAGAATTTATGCCGTTTCTTCTGCCTAGTGCGGTATCTGGAGATTATATCTTGGTTTCGGTAGGGATTTCCTGTGTTTTCTCAAATTCCAGAATTGTTGCATGCCATTAACAAGTTCACTGGGAATAACATTGTTCTACTGAAGCTGAAGCTGAGGCAGTCTACAACTAGAGGTCTGAGATAAGAATGTCACTTACAACTTAGCTTGATCTTCACTCACCTTGTTTGGTTTCATTTTGCATCATGGCAGAGAACAGTGTTCTGTGTTCCCATTTATCGAGCTATGGAGTACATGGAGTATAGTAAGTCAAAACCATAACCTAGGATCAGCATTTGGGACCATGAAAACTAGACAAACTTAAGCAAATACAACAAACTTTCCTTTGTTTATCATCAATAAATTGCAAGTGACTGAAGTAGAGATAATTTACTTTTATTAAAGTTACACCTGTAGGAGTTGATCCAGTCATCAATTGAACAGTTCATTATTTTAATTCCAGAGCAACTCAAATTGACTTTGTAATGTGTAATCATTGTTCCGATAAATGAGTATATGCTGATTGATTGTATTTTGTCTCACCAGGAACACCAAGACAATGTGCTGGGTAATGCCATGCAAAGTGTCATAGCACTGGTGAATAATCTGATCAACCAGAAGGATGCAAATATGAAACTTCTTTACAGACATGGTAAGTATGTCTTTCTTCAAGTATATTTCTTTAGCGTATACAATCTGCCTATGCAATGGGAGCATTTAAGAATAGGAAGTGTATTTATTTATCTCTTAAACCTTTTTCCTGTCGGCTGTACATATCAGTGTTTCAAAGTCCTTGAAAATCTACTACCCAACATAATAACTTGTGTTATAGAGCTTCCTTCTGTGCTATTCCTTGATCTGATAGAGACTTCTAGCAGCTGATTCCTTACTTTAGAATATTTCCTAGGCATCAAACGGAATCCTAAAAATCTTGAGAAGTACCTCAGCTCCGGTTGGTGGCGTCGATCTACTCTATGTTGGCATCATTCACGCCGAAAGTGACGTGCACAGTGCCTAAGTATAGGCTCCACACCAGATTGCTGACATCAGTTCTTTTCTTTTTGCACCATCCGCGCGAATCTGGAAGAGCTACCTAGGTCCTTTTTTGGACTGCTTGTTTGACCTTTTGTTCAAAATCTTTTTGTGCTACACTCCCAGTGTAACAGCGATGTCCCCTAAAAAACTTGTGGGATTCAAACCTTGTGGCTCCAGTCACAGGCAGATGTCAGTGACAGACACCCACTTGGTTTGCTTTTGGTATCTGGAGCGAGGCCACAACTCCAAGGCTGTCGGGCGATGAACCCCAAGGCGGTCCAGGAGGGTGCCCTGAAGCTCCGGGTCCCCTGACAACGGACGTTCTGCACCACTCAAAGTCCTGGTCGAGAGGAATGTTCCTGGGCCTGCTCTTGAAGGCCCTCTAGTTCGGCCACATTAGTCCTCAAAATCTTCATCTGGTAAGTCTCACAAGAAAAGGAAATCTAAGAAGCCGAAGTGCTCTTCCAATCATAATTTCATGGTTTCGGTCCATTTCCCTACATCATAGTAATAATAACCACAGACGACTGTACTGCATCACATAAATATAAAACAAAGAACAACTGTCTAGAAAACGGTTATGAGTTAATATATAAAACATGATTCCTTAATTCGTTAGGGCTGTATCTAATGCACAAGAAACACAGTTTTCTTTTTCAGCCCTCTATTAACAAACGACAGACGTCACAGGATGCTGCACAGTTCTGTTGAAAGGTCAGCCCATATCGCACCCGATGCCCAGGCTGCTGGTGCAGGGCGACTCCTAGTTCCCATCTTGAATAATTACCAAATGAAGAGACGGGCGCTGAAGGCAGGAAAACAAGAACAGAGTTTATTTCTCATGAGGAGAGCATGTCATTTCGGACACTCTCATAGTGTCTTCAGGAGGTGCTCTAACAAGTTTCTCTGAGGCTTCGTCTTTTATACACAGGTTTGTGGCACACATGCATCCTTCATTACAATCAAGACATTGTGAAGTACGAAGATATTCCAACACGTGGCTACAGTAGGGGCCCTTATCCTCCATACAATAGGAGGGGGCTGTCACGCAGCTGAGTGTTCTGCTGATTCCTTTGGAATGTGTGCTCCTGATCGAATCTCAGGGGGTGGGGAGGTCATGATCAATAGTGGCTCCTTTCAAGAGAGGCGAGTGCATACAGTAGTGGGCAATAAACTGTATCCTCAGGCTAAGGGATGACCAGCGGTCCATGTAGACAATTAGGTTCAGAGGAAGAGGTCATCAAAGGAGGGGTATTCATGGAGAGAAAGGAGGTGTTGGTCAGGCGCGGGGTGCGATTCTCAGAGGCAGAGTCATGCGGGAGGGGAGGGCTCATGACTTGTGCATGTGAGAGCGGGGGCGATCAGGGTGCATGGGGGAAGCTTGCAGGGTCAGGGAAGGGCGCTGGTGATCGATCGCAAACAGAGAGACCACGGTACCTAAAATGGCTGTTGTATATATGTGTGCATGGGTCTATGCTGGCGGGGTAACACAGTCAGTGTTTTGCAATGTCCATTCTGCTTACGACAAGAGGTACAGTGAACACAAATGAATATGAATATTTTCGAGTCATTTTAGTAAATGTGTTTCTAGGCTGAGACAACAGTTGGTGTCGATTGGAGAATAATGGGGCAGCTTTGAGTTACATGTCTATGAAGATGCGAAAAAGGAGGTAGTAGGTTTTTAAGTATTGGCAATATTCCTAGTCCTCCCAGCGGAGGATACTTGTGTAAACCTTACCTCGGAATATTCCTTAAACTTTCCTTATTTAGTTAAACGTAGGAATATAATCATTTTTGTACGTCATTTTTGGTTGCATTATTTGGGGTACCAAGTGACGTCATATTTCGTAGTTCCCGCTTCAGGCTGTCCTCCCAGGCGCTAAGTTCAGGGAGAAAAATAGTCATGGTTTGCTTGTTGCGGTTAGGTACCATAATCAAACCTTTTTCCCGTCTTTTCGTCCGCTAGATCACTGTTTTCATACATTAATCGATATTTCGATGTGACCTGCAGAGAGAGGGAAAAAAGAAGGGTGGGGGGACAGGGGCTACATTGATAGACACATTAGCGTGCATAAACCCAGAAAGGCTTTTACTTACTGCATACTCGGCCTATCTCCACGGGATACAGTCCCTGCCAATTGGGCGTTCAAGCCCAGGTGGACCGTCAGTGTGACTCTTCTTATACAGGTAGCATGTAAAGTATAGGCTAAATACCGGGGTCTTTAGCGGTTGCTTTGGCTGTACAAAAATGTGCAAGGTACATACAACAAAAACCTGGACTATTCATATTTGCACTATTTCTGTGTACTATACGTTTTAACTCTTTAACTAATCGAGCTGAGCCATTTCACCTGTATTTTAGTTATATCGGAAATAGTGGTCATTCATTTGAAACTTATCAACTTACGCGTGACAACTACGATTTTGTTTTTTCCAAAAATCTTTAATAAGAATGTCGGTGTACAAATACGGGCCTACAACCCCGTGGGCCGGCCACGGAGCAGGCTGGAACTGTAGATGTGGGGATACTTTATTAGCGGAAAACTTAATGGAGTCGGTGGTCGTTAATTTCATAAAAAGTGCGCCAAGTGCAATAAAAAATCATATCAAATCTTTTAGTGTGAGCGAGTATCATAAGCATTGAAATTCGAACTTTCAATACTCATGATGCGCCAAAACTTAACAACAATTCATTGTCCGAATGTTCAATCGGTACCCATCTCATGTCAATTCATTGTCCTTCATTGTCCGAACACATAATCAGTACCCATCTCATATCAATTCATTGTCCGAGCTGACAGTATACATCCTATATCAATCCACTGTTCGAACATATAATCAGTACACATCCTATATCAATCTATATGTTTTAAAAACTTCATACATATCCCATGACACCAAGGCTGAGCAATCGGGGTACAATAAGGAGTTGAGAGTTTCATTTGCGTCGGCGCCATTTTGGGTGCAGTCAGGCAGATCCAGGCATAGTCTAAATCTCCACTAACTCGTGGTTGGCCCAGAGCTTCCTTTTGGCAGTCCAAAAAGTTCAGTTAAAGGGCAAAAGAAAGGATCGGTGGTCTGAACCATCAGTCAAAGGGGGAGGGAGGCAACAATATTCCTACCGGGTCATACTGGGGTTTTCACCGGAACTGTTCCAAACTGCAGTCTGCAGGATCTTAGTCATTCAAACTGAGGCTGGCGACAGCATGGGAGCGCCGACGTCCTGCGGCTACATTTCCATCGTTCCGTGGGCAATCATGGCTGTCATTCCCCATCGGGGGTATCTGCGGGAGTCGGGGACTCCCGCGGCTCCTCTAGAATCTTCAAGGTCGAGGAGAACTTTTAGGATGGTGGAATCAGCAAGCAACCGGGTCATTCCTTCATGCTGGGCCCGCTCTTGCAAGTTTGACCGCCATTTTGAGAGTTCGGCAGCTACCGGCAATCGCGGGGTCAAATGAGCGGACGGGCTCCAACCTGCCGGGCTAGGCGTTGCAGCATTGCCACAGTGGACGAACCCTTTTGCTGGGTGCGAGGAGCGTTGGGGGTGCAGCTGGGGAACCTCCACCTGGGGAGGTGGGAGAGGCTCGTTCGCGCCGCCTCCCTCTCGGTGCACCCCACGGCGTCTCGCTTGACATTTGTTATGGCCGGACCAGGCGATGAGGAAGAGGGGGGGGGGTCGGAGGCATGTGCAAGACATCCCCCCCCAGTGTTGTCGCAGCCATTATAGAAGAAGTGGCGCCTAGTACGTTTCGGGCCGGGCCTCCGGTTGATGGCGGCCGGACGCTCTTCGCTCTGGCCCCAGGAACGGGTCCCTTGGTTCATCCGGTGGGGCAGACCTTGGCGCGTGGTGCCGCCTTCGGGTTATTTGCGCAGTGGCCTCTCCACCCCCAGGCCTCTTAGGGAAGCTGGTCCAGACTGTCTGAGAGAGGGGGGGTCGGGGGCATGGACATTCCCCCCCCCTACAACTCTCCAGGGTTGTCGTAGCCGCCACCGCGGCCGGATCCCGTCGGCCTCGGCCTCTCCTCAGGCCCACCCTATGTGATGATCTCCGGCCGACGGTTGGCAGCAGGACCCGCCCTACATGTGTTGAAGATCTCGTCTTCCGGCTGGGCGTGGCCGAAAACCTGTTGTACTTTGGGAGTTTCCAGAATGGGGGCGGATGTCTGCTGACTTGTGTCTTTCCCAGGTTGCCGTTATTGGGGCGTGGCAGGCGGTGGGTCAGACATGTTTGGAGCAGCGAGGGGCGATGAAGCCTCGTTGCCTCGTGGCCGTCGCAATGTCAAGCTTGGCTTCTCTTATCGTTTTCAGGTTTCTTATTACGGGCTTATTTCTAACGTTTCTTGTTTCTAGGACAATCATATGTTTTATCATTAAGTATTGTTATCGTTGCCTTATTCGTTATTTAATAAAAAATTTCATCAGTGGCCTACTGATTTCGTTTTCCTATTCTTTTCTTTCTAGTTTGTTTCGTGCTAAAGTTTCTGTTAACAGGATACAGTGATCACTTCGTTATTATTGCATATGTCCTTTTTTCACTAGGGGTGCTCTCTGGTCGGGCCAGATGACCTACCTCTAGTAAATGGTCCGGGTGGAACTGGTTTATCAATCAGTGGGGAGTAGATAGGCATGACAGATTACAACGGGGGACAAAGGTCCGCATTACCTACCCTTCGCTACTTGCAAAGACTAGACAGAGTATTTCTTTTCTATGTTATTTGCAAACAGAGAATACCTCCAAAGAGAACCAATTTCGAACAATCAATGTTCGGACAAACAATCAATCAATGAGGAATGAAATAGGCACGACGGATTACAATGGGGGCAAATACCTGCATTACCTACCCTTCACTATCTGCAAAGGGAGAGAGAATATTCCTATTCTTCCCCGTTTGTAGGCAGAGAAGATCCTTGAGAGAACCAACTTCGAGCAATTCAATGCTCGATCAAACAATCAATCAATGGGGAGAAAAAATAGGTATGACGGATTACAATGGGGACAAAAGTCTGCATTACCTATCTTTCACTATCTGCAAAGGGAGACAGAATATTCCTATTCGTCCCCGTTTGTAGACAGGGAATATCTCAAAAAGCAATAATCGATAAAAACCGATTAACAAACAATCAATGGGGAGAAAAGATAGGCATGACGGATTACAATGGGGACAAAAGTCTGCATTACCTATCCTTCACTATCTGCAAAGGGAGACAGACGTTCCTATCTGTCGCTGTTTGCAGACAGAGAATGTCTCCGAGAGAACCAATACTTCAAGTAGCACCCAAGGCTAAATGAACCAATCAATGAACAATACCAGTATCTAAATACCGTTTCCAATATCAACAATCAATCAATCAATCAGATGGATAAAGCCATCCTACCAATCAGACGTAAAGACGTCCTACTTAACCTTACCCGGACCGGACCGTGTGGACAGTTCTTCGCCTTCCTTTTTCCAGCGCCCGATCGTTCTCTTTTCTCCATGTTTTTACCGCAGCAGTCCTGTGGGATTCCAGTCAGGACAATAGGTCACTTGAGAGAGGTCCGTTCGGAATCGGTGAAGTTCATTCAATCGGCAGCCGGACGAGGGCCCTCTCAAGGCAGGTATACTCCAATCATTTAGATGTTCACCCCATCGTCTGGACCTCTCTTACCGGACCTTATGTCGCTGATGGACCCCGCGTTGGGACGCCAATTGTTGAAAGGTCAGCCCATATCGCACCCGATGCCCAGGCTGCTGGTGCAGGGCGACTCTTAGTTCCCATCTTGAATAATTACCAAATGAAGAGACGGGCGCTGAAGGCAGGAAAACAAGAACAGAGTTTATTTCTCATGAGGAGAGCATGTCATTTCGGACACTCTCATAGTGTCTTCAGGAGGTGCTCTAACAAGTTTCTCTGAGGCTTCGTCTTTTATACACAGGTTTGTGGCACACATGCATCCTTCATTACAATCAAGACATTGTGAAGTACGAAGATATTCCAACACGTGGCTACAGTAGGGGCCCTTATCCTCCATACAATAGGAGGGGGCTGTCACGCAGCTGAGTGTTCTGCTGATTCCTTTGGAATGTGTGCTCCTGATCGAATCTCAGGGGGTGGGGAGGTCATGATCAATAGTGGCTCCTTTCAAGAGAGGCGAGTGCATACAGTAGTGGGCAATAAACTGTATCCTCAGGCTAAGGGATGACCAGCGGTCCATGTAGACAATTAGGTTCAGAGGAAGAGGTCATCAAAGGAGGGGTATTCATGGAGAGAAAGGAGGTGTTGGTCAGGCGCGGGGTGCGATTCTCAGAGGCAGAGTCATGCGGGAGGGGAGGGCTCATGACTTGTGCATGTGAGAGCGGGGGCGATCAGGGTGCATGGGGGAAGCTTGCAGGGTCAGGGAAGGGCGCTGGTGATCGATCGCAAACAGAGAGACCACGGTACCTAAAATGGCTGTTGTATATATGTGTGCATGGGTCTATGCTGGCGGGGTAACACAGTCAGTGTTTTGCAATGTCCATTCTGCTTACGACAAGAGGTACAGTGAACACAAATGAACGCCGCTTATGTACATACACATTGCTATTTTCAACAGTTCAACAGTCAACACATGTTTTGCCACGTGTTAGCGCACAGGCCTTGGGCTGTTTTGAGGATGAGAGACTAGATAATCTCCTATTTATCCTGTGCCAGTCCAAAAACATCACTTGGGTGCAGTCACAATCTACATAAGGGTTCGAGTTGTAGGATAAAGAATGCCAAGTGTAGAAAATATTGGCTTACTTTCAGTGGCTGTCCTGCACCGGATGTGGTAGCAGATGCCTTTAAAGCAAGAAAGAGGTCTACCTAGATTAGAGGATGGTCATGTTAACACTGACCAGTACAATGCTTGAAATGAAGATGGGGGTTCATTCAAGGTACAGAACTAACTGAGGTATTACAGCATATTAGATGCAATCTGTCCTTCCCTAACCCTTCATACGTAGATTGGAAAGAGTTTTTTTTTCTTTAGTGCCATCGAAAAGAGCCAGGAACTCTCCCACTGCATCATGCACTTCTTAAGGTGCTCACCAGGCAATTGAAAGAGATTGAAAAATCTAATTATCCCAGGTTTCTTGCAAAGCAGTATCCTTTAAAGGGTTTGAGTGAAGAGTTTTTCTATGCAGTAAGTGGATTCATTGATAGCTGGTCTGGTTCCCGAATGATCCATCCTTCCTGGGGTTGCCCCTTTTTCAGATGTGATTGACAAGAAAGTGAGTTTAGCTGTAAAAATATTATTTTTATCTTCCAATTTTATTTTTATGGCCAATACTTATTCAATGTATGTGGCCCAGTATCTTCTTGTGGACTTTCAGCAGAAATTCAACAAAGCAATAACTGCACAAATGTTCTGCTATGATACGACTCTAGATTCGTGTCTGGTATATTTTTTAATTCTTTATGTGCATCAGCATCTGGAGAATGAGTGGCTGCTTAGCATTACATTTGGAGACAGGCTGGGAAAAATACAGTTCTCAAAAATACATAGTATGGCATTTACCATATAATGGATCTAGCTCATTTGACTCACAACTAGAGGAGTTGGTTAAAAGCTCGGAAAGACAAGACGTTAATGGATCAATTAAGGCCAGTTGGCAAAGGCTAGAGTAGATTTAAAAGGATCTCCAGTGTTATAATCCAGCACTTTCAATGAAGGACTTAATTAAGATCAGGAGATGCCCTCTCTCTAAAAAGTCATGGTCTGAAGCCTTCTCCAATCTGCCACCTCCCTCTCCATCAAAAGCATGGATATAATTTCAACGAGCAGGAGGAGCTTGGGCTAGTGGAAGTACAAATTCAAAATTTCATTTGGCGTTCCTCAATAACAGACAGTAGGGTGCTTCAGACACATTCAGTAGGGTTACTGGATTCAGTTCGAAGGACCCCCTTGATATTTGTTTCTGCTGTAATCCAACACACTGATATCTTTTCATGGGGTTTCTGGATCTTTTGTTAACCCCTTCCATGCTCATGACGGAATGGTTCCGTCATGAGCATCGGTGCTCCTGTGCTGATGACGGAACCATTCCGTCATGAGGCCAGGGGCACGAAATCCCTCTGCTGCAGACAGCAGAGGGATTTCCTTTTCACCCCTCTGACCTTGGGAGCTGGGGAAGAGCTTCCCCAGCTCCCGAGGCCCCCTCCCTGGTTTCTGTTCAATGACGATCAGCGCGCACGTCGCGCTGTCGTCATTGAACACAAACCGAAACTAAAATGAGCCTTTAGGCTCATTTCAGTTTCACTTTCTACATGCTCAGTGGGCTATCTCAGCCCCCTGAGCACGACGGGAGAAGTATCATTGGAAAGGGGAGAATCTCCCCTTTCCAATGGTACCCCTCCCGAGTGGATCCCTGCTTGGGATCGCCCCAGGAGGGCGATCCCCAAGCAGGGATCCACACACTAGACACCAGGGAGGGGGGAGCGGCCCCTTGGGCAAGCGCCTTCACTCCCCCCATAAATACATTTATAGTATTTAGTCTTTCTGCCCCTGGGGGGCAGATGGGGCAATAGCCCCCCAATCTGCCCCCCGGGGGGGCAGAAAGCCCACTATACACCAGGGAATTTTTTGGGTGGCACTTTTTTTAGGGTGGGGGCTGCCCGAAATGGGCGCGCCAATGCTCCCACCCCCCTGGCACCATTACAGCCTTTCTGCCCCCCCTGGGGGGCAAATGGGAGCAGTAGCCCCCAATTTGCCCCCCCGGGGGGGGCAGAAAGCCCACTATGCACCTGGGATTTTATTTTGTGCACTTTTTTTTAGGGTGGGGCTGCCCGAAACTGGCACGCCAATGCCCCCACCCCCCCACCACCATTACAGACTTTCTGCCCCCCTGGGGGACAGATGGGGGCAGTAGCCCCCTATTTGCCCCCCCGGGGGGGGGGCAAAAAGCCCACTAGACGCCAGGGATTTTTGTGCGGGCAAATTTGAATTTGGATGAGCTGCCCAAAACTGGCATGCCCATGCCCACCCCCTCCCCCGCTAAAATTACAGCCTTCCTGCCCCTCCCGGGGACAGATGGGGCAGTAGCCCCAATCTGCCCCCCCCCGTGGGGGGCAAAAAACCCACCAGACACACGGTATTTTTTGGGCTCATTTGTCTTAGGTTGGAGGCTGCCCGCAATAGGCATGCCAATGCCCCCACCCCCCACCCGCAACAATGACAGCCTTTCTACCCCCCCTGGAGGGAGGATGGAGGCAGTAGACCCGAATCTGCCCCCCCCGGGGGGGCAAAAAGCCCACTTGACGCCAACGATTACGCTGGCTTTTTTATGTGTGGGGGTGGGGGCTGCCCAGAATGGGCATACCAATGCCCCCTCCCCCAAAAAAATATAGCCACAATGTTTCTGCCCCCCTTGGGGGCATATCGGGGCAACCCCAGCCCCGAAATCTTCCCCCCAGGGCAGCAGAAAGCCGACTAGGCACGGATTTGTTTTTAGCAATATGCCTACCAGTGGGTTTTGGGCCCTAGCGCAGCTGCCACATAGGGAAACCTAGCAAACCTGTACATTTTTGAAAACTAGACACCCAGGGTAATTCAGGATGGGGTGACACGACTGCCTCCCACCAGGTTCTGTTACCCAGAATCCCTTGCAAACCTTAAAAATTGACAAACAAAACGCATTTTTCTCACATTTCTGTGGTGGAAAGTTCTGGAATCTGCGTGGATCAACAAATTTCCACCCACCCCGCGTTCCCCCAGGTCTCCTGGAAAAAATAGTACCTCACTTGCGTGGGTAGGCATAGTGGCTGCAACAGGAAAAGGCCCACATCGTATGGTGGAGAATTTAAAATAACCTATAGCAAAACTACCTTCTTTTTTGGGGGGGACATCTGAGTTTTTGGCCCGGGGCTCGGCGGCAAACTTGTGAAACTAAAAAACCAAACAGTTCTGAAAACTAGACACCCGGGGGAGTCCAGGGAGGTATGGCATGCGTGGGTCCCCCAATGTTTTCCTACCCAGAATTCCTTGCTAACCTTAAATTTAGGTAAAAAAATCACTTTTCCGAACTTTTTTGCGTGGGATCTCCGTGCCGGCACAAATGACCTACCACCCCACGTTCCCCTTGTTCTCCCGAGCAAAATGATACCTCATTTGTGTGGGTGGGCCAAAGGCCTGTGACTAAGGTGAGGTGCTTAATTTGTGAATCCCAAACACTAAAATTTTTAAAAATTCATTTTTAGCCTGTTCAGCTTTGGGGCACCCACACAAGTGAGGTATCATTTTACTCGGGAGAACAAGGGAAACACTGGGCTGTAGGCCATTTGTGCCGGCACGGAGATCCCACGCAAAAATGTATGAAAAAGTGTTTTTTTTAGGTTTGCAGGGAATTCTGGGTAGGCAAACCTTGGGGGAGCCATGCATGCCATACCTCGCTGGACTCCCCCGGGTGTCTAGTTTCCAGAAATGTGTGGGTTAGGTAGGTTTCCCTACATGGCCGCCGAGCCCCGGGCCAAAAACGCATGGGAACCCCTTGCAAAACCAGGTTGGTTAGTGATAGGTTATTTTGATGTTGCCTCCTTAGGTTTGGGGCCCTTGCCTGTCGCGGGTCCTTGAGCCACCCACGCAAGTGAGGTACCATTTTTATCGGGAGACCTGGGGGGGCACTGTGTTGGAGGAAATTTGTGTGAGCCCAGTGGTGCCACGCATTCCCACACATAAAGGTGTGATAACAACTTTTTTTTCAGCAACAAATGAGGTTTGCAAGGGATTCTGGGTAAGAGAACGTTGGGGGATCCACGCAAGCCATAGCTCCTTAAAAGCCCCCGGGTGTCTCCTTTTCAGAAATGTGTGGGTTTGGTAGGTTTCCCTAGATGGCCGTCTAGCACGGGGCCAAAAACCCAGGTAACCCCTCTTGCAAAAGCTGGTGGTTTTGACATTGTCACCATTGTCAAAACCACCAGCTTTTGCAAGAGGGGTTACCTGGGTTTTTGGCCCCGTGCTAGACGGCCATCTAGGGAAACCTACCAAACCCACACATTTCTGAAAAGGAGACACCCGGGGGCTTCCAAGGAGGTATGGCTTGCGTGGATCCTCCAACGTTCCTTTACCCAGAATCCCTTGCAAACCTCAATTTTAGCTGAAAAAATCAGTTTTTTCACACTTTTTTGTGTGGGAAAGCGTGGCATCACTGGGCTCACACAAATTACCTCTCACCCAGCGTTCCCCCAGGTCTCCCGATAAAAATGGTACCTCACTTGCGTGGGTAGGCATAGTGGCTGCAACAGGAAAAGGCCCAATTCGTACGGTGGAGGCTTAAAAATTACCTTTAGCAAAACGATCTTATTTTTTGAGGGGGTCACCTGAGCTTTTGGCCCGGGGTTTGGCGGGCATCTTTGGAAACTACCAAACCCAAACAGTTCTGGAAACTAGACACCCGGGGGAGTCCAGGGAGGTATGGCATGCGTGGGTCCCCCAATGTTTTCCTACCCAGAAATCCCTGCAAACCTTAAATTTAGGTTAAAAAAACACTTTTCCATACATTTTTGCGTGGGATCTCCCTGCCGGCATAAAGGTCCTACCACCCAGCGTTCCCCTTGATCTCCCGAGTAAAATGATAACTCACTTGTGTGGGTGGGCCAAAGGCCTGTGACTAAGGTGGGGTGCTTAATTTGTCAAACCTAAATACTACAATTTTTAAAAATTCATTTTTAGCCGGTTCTGCTTTGGGGCACCCACACAAGTGAGGTATCATTTTACTCGGGAGAACAAGGGGAACATTGGGTGGTAGGACATTTTTGCCGGCACGGAGATCCCACGCAAAAAAGTTTGGAAAAGTGATTTTTTTACCTAATTTTAAAGTTTGCAAGGAATTCTGGGTAGGAAAACCTTGGGGGACCCACGCATGCCATACCTCCCTGGACTCCCCCGGGTGTCTAGTTTTCAGAACTGTTTGGGTTTGGTAGTTTCCAAAGATGGCAGCCGAGCCCCGCGCCAAAAACTCAGGTGCCCCCCCCCAAAAAATCAAGGTAGTTTTGCTATAGGTTATTTTAAATTCTCCACCTTACGATTTGGACCTTTTCCTGTTGCAGCCACTATGCCTACCCACACAAGTGAGGTACCATTTTTTTCGGGAGACCTGGGGGAACGCTGGGTGCGTGGAAATTTGTTGATCCACGCAGTTCCGGAACTTTCCACTACAGAAACGTGAGGAAAATGCATTTTTTTCACAATTATTTTGCTTTGCAAGGGATTCTGGGTAACAGAACCTGGTGGTAGGCAGTCGAGCCACCCCATCCTGAATTTCCCTGGGTGTCTAGCTTTCAAAAATGTATAGGTTTGCTAGGTTTCCCTAGGTGCCGGCAGAGCTAGGGTTCAAAAACAAAGGGTAGTCTCTTTGCCCAAAAAGGGCACGATTTCACTGCGAAATTGAGGTGCGACCACGTTGCGTTTTGCGCTGTTTCCTGTCGCAGGCACTAGGCAGACCCAGGCAAGTGAGGTACCATTTTTTTCGGGAGACCCGGGGGAACGCTGGGTGGGTGGAAATTTGTTCATCCACGCAGATTCCAGAACTTTCCACCACAGAAATGTGAGGAAAATGTGTTTTTTTTGTCAATTTCTTACCTTTGCAAGGGATTCTGGGTACCAGAACCTGGTGGTAGGCAGTCGAATCACCCCATCCTGAATTCCCCTGGGTGTCTAGTTTTCAAAAATGTATAGGTTTGCTAGGTTTCCCTAGGTGCCGGCAGAGCTAGGGTTAAAAAACAAAAGGTAGTCTCTTTGTCCAAAAAGGGCACAATTTCACTGCGAAATTGAGGTGCGACCACGTTGCGTTTTGCGCTGTTTCCTGTCGCAGGCACTAGGCAGACCTAGGCAAGTGAGGTACCATTTTTTTCGGGAGACCCGGGGGAACGCTGGGTGGGTGGAAATTTGTTCATCCACGCAGATTCCAGAACTTTCCACCACAGAAATGTGAGGAAAATGTGTTTTTTTGGTCAATTTCTTACCTTTGCAAGGGATTCTGGGTAACAGAACCTGGTGGTAGGCAGTCGAATCAACCCATCCTGAATTCCCCTGGGTGTCTAGTTTTAAAAAAAATGTATAGGTTTGCTAGGTTTCCCTAGGTGCCGGCAGAGCTAGGGTTCAAAAACAAAAGGTAGTCTCTTTGTCCAAAAAGGGCACAATTTCACTGGGAAATTGAGGTGCGACCACGTTGCGTTTTGCGCTGTTTCCTGTCGGAGGCACTAGGCAGACCCAGGCAAGTGAGGTACCATTTTTTTCGGGAGACCCGGGGAAACGCTGGGTGGGTGGAAATTTGTTGATCCACGCAGATTCCAGAACTTTCCACCACAGAAATGTGAGGAAAATGCGTTTTTTTTGTAAATTTCTTAGCTTTGCAAGGGATTCTGGGTAAAATAACCTGGTGGTAGGCAGTCGAGTCACCCCATCCTGAATTCCCCTGGATGTCTACTTTTCAAAAATGTATAGGTTTGCTAGGTTTCCCTAGGTGCCGGCAGAGCTAGGGTTCAAAAACAAAAAGTAGTCTCTTTGCCCAAAAAGGGCACGATTTCACTGCGAAATTGAGGTGCGACCACGTTGCGTTTTGCGCTGTTTCCTGTCGCAGGCACTAGGCAGACCCAGGCAAGTGAGGTACCATTTTTTTCGGGAGACCCGGGGGAACGCTGGGTGGGTGGAAATTTGTTGATCCACGCAGATTCCAGAACTTTCCACCACAGAAATGTGAGGAAAATGCGGTTTTTTTTGTCAATTTCTTAGCTTTGCAAGGGTTTCTGGGTAACAGAACCTGGAGGTAGGCAGTCGAGTCACCCCATCCTGAATTTCCCTGGGTGTCTAGTTTTCAAAAATGTATAGGTATGCTAGGTTTCCCTAGGTGCCGGCAGAGCTAGGGTTCAAAAACCAAAGGTAGTCTCTTTGTCTAAAAAGGGCACGATTTCACAGGTAAATTGAGGTGCGACCACATTGCGTTTTGCGCTGTTTCCTGTCGCAGGCACTAGGCAGACCCAGGCAAGTGAGGTAGCATTTTTTTCGGGAGACCCGGGGGAATGCTGGGTGGGTGGAAATTTGTTGATCCATGCAGATTCCAGAACTTTCCACCACAGAAATGTGAGGAAAATGCGTTTATTTTGTCAATTTCTTAGCTTTGAAAGGGATTCTGGGTAACAGAACCTGGTGGTAGGCAGTCGAGTCACCCCATCCTGAATTCCCCTGGGTGTCTAGTTTTAAAAAATGTATAGGTTTGCTAGCTTTCCCTAGGTGCCGGCAGAGCTAGGGTGCAAAAACTACAGCTAGGCACTTTGCCATAAAAGGGTCAATTTGTAACTGCAAAATTGAGGTGTGACCACTTTGCATTTTGCGCCGTTTCCTGTCGCAGGCACAAGGCCGACCCACACAAGTGAGCTACCGTTTTTATCGGGAGACTTAGGATAATTCAGATTTGTAAATCAACTGTTATTACCAATTGAGTTTTCATGCATTTCTCCCTTCCCAATGAAAGACATTGTGTAAAAAAAAATCTTTTTCAAAAATGACCAATAATTCTCATGCTAGTATGAGTATTCCCAATTTTGAAAATGTGCAATTATATACTGTTTCTAAACTCTATAATTTGTACCCAATTCAGAAATACATAGGTGTCTTTCATACAGATTTTTTCCATGTATACATGTTCCAAGAAAAAGTGCTCTATACCCAGTAAATAAAAAAATACCATTGCAAGTTGCTGCTCGTTTTTTTTTATATTCCAATATTTAACTGTTAGTTTCTATAAAGAAACCTTCATGGATTTAGACAAATGACCCCTTTCTGAATTCAGAATTCTGTCTACTTTTCGAAAATGTATAGCTTTCCAGGATCCATTATTGCTTTCAAACTCATTTCTACCATTAACTGGAAGGAGGTGGAAAGCTCTAAAAATAGCAAAACTAGGCTATGTCCCAGAAAAATGCCAAAACTGTGTGAAAAATGTTGGTTCTCTGACAAAAGACTGTCATTCCCTAAAAGCTGAGAAAATGGAGATTTCAGCCCCACAAACCCTTTTTTGATAACATTTGCAGGGAAAAACCCAGAGGCTTTCATTTGCAGCCCGTTTTTCCCATTTTTCTGAAAAAAACAAAAATTTCACTATATTTTGGTTAATTTCTGGGACCCCTCCAAGGAAATCCACAAACCCTGGGCACCTTTAGAATCCACATGATGTTGGAAGAAAAGGACGCAAATTTCGCGTGGATGCCTTATGTGGTCAAAAAGTTACAGGGGCCTAAGCGCGCACTACCTCAAATCGCCAAAAAAAGGCTTAGCACAGGAGGGGAAAAGGCCTAGCAGCGAAGGGGTTAAAGACCTCTATAGAGTCATTGTCTTTTCAGGAGGAAGGCGCAGGATGTTCTCTTCTGGGTCAAATATAGATGTACTTGTCTTGCACTTGAAGATAGTCAATCTCTTTGTTCCTCGCACATGTTTTAAGATGATAACACTCCAGTAAATTTTGCCTCTGATTTCATGAAAAGTCTTTCTGGCTTCTTTAGATTTCAGAGATTCTTAATTTCATGTTCCCATTCATCCACCTTCTGGGAAGTACCTATGCTTTTTTTCTGAGCACTCATTTTTAGTTTCAGGTTTGCCTTTTTTCACCCAGAGTCTTCAGGAAAACACTTGCTTTTTTCGTGGGTATCCTCCTTTAGGTATTCGTTTCTTTAAATATCTTGATTACTGACTAATCTGTACCTCCAATTTTCCAGAGGTATGAGAAGATATCCAGCAGATGTGTTGTGTGTTTTAATTGTGCAGATTCCTGATCCACTGGGAAAAGCCCCATTTCTTCTCTCTCAACAACTCCATTTCATAGGTACTCAGAAGGACATAGAAAAAGCTTTCGTCCTTGGGTGAGATTGATGCCTCGCCTCTTGAATCTGCTACAAAAATCAAAAGCAACTATACATCCTGCAAAACACACACTATAATATTCCAGAAGAGATCTTAAGAACAATCGACAATGAGGTGCGTACACTGATGTAGGACGGAGGCCAACCGAGGATAGCGCTTCAGACACTCCACACAACCAATATAACGGGGGGTCTGGTGCAAGAGAACAGGGTTTTAGTATACAGGAAGTGATGGCGCTCAACTAATTACCGTTGGTGTGTTGTACACAAAACATTTAAGTGTGGTGCTAACAGGGAAGGGGAGACCTTAATAACCCCTTAATTTGTGTAGGAAGATCCTAACACATGTACAAATAGCAACAGTCCCGTGCACACATACAAATAAAGAAAATAATGTAGAAGTGATTTTGAAAACAACTGGAACAAAAATCAATGTTGGTATCCTGGTTTCTTTAATTGGCCATGCCACAAAACAGCCAGCCGACATGTGTTTCATCAGAGAAACAGTGGTCTCTGACTTTTCACGGCTGGGAATGATACAAAAGATAACCTGAGAACAAGGTATACACTGATACGGTCTGGAGAACACACATTCTCACATACATGGATAGCGACGTCACCCAACAGTCATGGAAACCATCTCAAAAGCAAACCCACAATACATTGGTGTGGGGCGGACCCCTTGTTACGCTCTCGTGTACTACAGTACTAGAAACATAGGCGCATATTCGGGTACGACATAATGCACACATAACACCACAGGAAAGTCTTGGTCAATGAAAGGAGTGCAACCCAGAACACAGTTCCACAAACCAATGGTGACCTACACACAAGAGAGTATTTAAAAGTGTCTACTAAACGTGCCACAATGGGGAGGGAGTGAGTAGCTTGGGCGGAACAGGCAAAGCCAGTCTAGAATAGTCCAATACCTTAGTGGTATGTTCCAAGGTCACTCACGTCTGAAAGACAAGTGTGCAAAAAAGGGGGGAGAAAAAAAAGTGGGGAATCATTGAGTATTATATAGTTACAGGGGAAAAAAAGGGTGAAAACAAGGGGAAAAGTCAAAAAGAAAATGGTAAGGCAGAGGCATCCAGAACTCACCCCTGAACCGGTGATAATTCCAACCCGGTAGGGCGTAAGTCAAAATACAACAGTGAGTACTGTCAAGGGTACATCCGAGTAGCTGCATGAATAAAGAGAAATAAATGGGTGAGGGTACTTCCAGAACGTAATGGTGGGAAGGAATTGTGCAGTAAATACAGGGTATGTGAAATACCTGCAAATTGAGGCCACAGATGACGTAAACTGTAAAGAGGGGAAAAAATGGAGATACTAGGTCAGGATGGAGCCAAAAAGGCCATCGGAGCAATTGTCCAATACACAGGATACACGAAGGATAGAGCGAGGGATAGAAAACGGGACACTCACCGTGATGACGGTGATAATTCCAAACCGGCATCAGCGTTGCAAGTATCTCAGTGGAGTTAGTGAATCGTCAAGAAATCTGTTGAGAAAGTGCCAAAAATGCTGTCAGTTCAAAGGGCGTCAGCACTACTAACGGTTGTAAGTACACAGAAAGGTCTGAGAGGCACACCGGATAAACATGCACCTCACCTTCAATGAATATCTAAAGGCTGATGCCGCCAGTACTGGTGAAGTGGGACAAATCCTCTCAACTGCACCAAGGTCCTTTGTGGTACGAAAAAAAATCAGGAATTCATAAGTATCTAAAAAAGCACACCCGTGGCAGAAAAATCTAAATAGGTCCTACCAGAAGGCTCAAACTTACATCAATGAGTGCGCTCAAATCCGCGCAACACCCAACCAAACACAAGTATGTGCTTCTCAATTATCTATGATGGTTCGCATGATTACAGACTTTAATGACCTCAGCCACACCTTACTTAGAGTCTGAACAAATACCGGGGCATACTTTGGGCAGACAGCACCTTGGCCGGTTGTATTACGAATCATCCACAGATTACCTTCAGACGTGGAAGGACATTACGCACCAGACTCAGCCCCCCAGTTCCCAGAACTGGCAAGACACAGACGTGGCTTACACCTCACACCATTGGTTTTCATAAATGTGGAAACTGTGGTGTTTGTAGGTGGGCTAAACATAAAGTGAGAACCTTCGATGGATGTAACAACAAGACTTAGGAAATAAAATCCTAAATTAATTGTACGACTAGAATTGTGGTCTATGTGATAGAGTCCAAATGGGCAAACAATTTGTGGGTAGCACCATCAGACCATTAACAGAGCAAATTGGGGAGCATATAATGGCCCTACACCAACAAGATGTGAGTTATCCTGGAGCCACACATGCAGCATTGTGTAGTGCACAAGGCTCTCGCAAAGAATTCCCTTTTTTTGAAATTGAATGCATAGACCCTGGCCCACGGGGTGGCAACCGGGAGCTACACCTAAAAACGGACAGAAGCCATGTGGATCATGCGCTTACACACAGTAGAACATGGTCTTAACTGTGACTCAGAGATGCAATACTTTTTAGGTGATTAGATATAGTGAACTTTGGGGACAGGTTGGATGTCTTTAATGTCACCTATGAATATGTATCGTACCAATTTCTGCATTTTCGCTTTGCAGTGTGGAGTAGATGCTGTGGACCATGTCACAACAATGATCTTGTGTGTATGACTGTAACACTAACTTGTTGACCTTATGTATGTTATACTGTGCCTCTACAAAAGTTGCACTTAACCCCCCGTCCCTGGTCTTTGCATGTGAGACGTGTGAGGATTAACATGTGGTTCCTGGGCATTTTGACCTCAAGGACTTATATTTGGGTCAACCTCTTTTCTGCATTTTCTTCACTCTGATGATGGGATAGATGATACATGTCTTTGTGACATTTTCGCCCTTTGAATACAGGCTCTGGCTAGGACATGCTGCTTATCCTGACTCTGGGTGGCATCCCTCGGGGTATGTCACTTTCCAACCCATAAGAATATACTATACTTTTTTTCTGCACTCCACCCTAGTGTGAAGCTGTAGACATTCATACGTGTCATGTAATAAATATATCTCAAATTAACCACCTTCTCTGGCATTCAAAGCGGACGCAAGCCATAGATTTGATATGATTTTGTGCCACAATCGGCAACGTGGTAGTTGCTTGTATATTATGCTTACGGTTGAGAGTCCTCAAACCAAGGATTTTCAATGCTGACCACGCGTGACTTTTGGTCTTTGAACAGCAAGTTTGCTAACACGGCTCACACTTGCTATTCCCTTTCTTTTGATATGGCTACGAACACATATTTTGATCATTATTCTTATCAAAGTTTTCACTCGCATTATATTCGTGGGGGCACCGAATTTAGTTCAAGCATTTCTTTTTTCTTATTCCGATATGACTATAGACACTTATTTGAGCATTATACCTATCATAATCTTCACTCGCGGTATACTTGTGGGGCACCAAACATGGTTTAAGCATTTACTTTATTTTCTTTTACTATTTGTATCGAACCCGGTGACGTTCGCTCCTCTCTCGGGATTCGGAAGCAAGGCTATGGCTTCCTGACTTCCGTCTGCACTAATTCCCAGCAGACTCAGTCTAGTCTTTTTTGAGACACTTGCTGTTGACTTCCGGGTTGCCCGCACTCACTCCCGGATTGAGTCGGAGCCGCCAGGACGTGTACACTATATCGGATTCTGGTACGTCCGCTGTGATGGCATGCCAGAGGGATTCCCTTGATGTTGTATTTAAGTTGTACTGCGGTACTTTGGATACTCTCCTTTTTTCACACTGTTTTTTCCTCCCCTTGCCTTTACTCTCAGATAATTGAGAAGCACATACTTGTGTTTGGTCGGGAGTTGCGCGGATTTGAGCACACTCGTTGATGTAAGTTTGAGCCTTCTGGTAGGACCTATTTAGATTTTTCTGCCACATGTGTGCTTTCTTAGATACTTATGAATTCCTGAAATTTTTGTCGTACCACTTAGGACCTTGGTGCAGTTGGTAGGGTTTGTCCCATTTCACCAGTACTGGCGGCATCAGCCTTTAGATATTCATTGAAGGTAAGGTGCATGTTTATCCGGTATGCCTCTCAAACCTTTCTGCGTACTTACAATCGTTAGTAGTGCTGGCGCCCTGTGAACTGACAGCGTTTTGGCACTTTCTCAACAGATTTCTTGACGATTCACTAACTCCACTTAGATACTTGCAACATTGAAGCCGGTTTGGAATTATCACCATCATCACTGTGAGCGTCCCGTTTTCTATCCCTTGCTCTATCCTTCGTGTATCTTATGTATTAACAATTGCTTTGATGGCCTTTTTGGGTCCATCCTGACCTAGTATCTCCATTTTTTCCCCTCTTTACAGTTTACGCCATCTGTGGCCTCCATTTGCAGGTATTTCACATACCCTGTATTTACTGCACAATTCCTCACCACCATTACGTTCTGGAAGTGCCCTCACCCTTTTATTTCTCTTTATCCACGCAGCGACTCGGATGTACCCTTGGCAGTACTCACTGTTGTATTTTGACTTGCGCCCTACCGGGTTGGAATTATCACTGGTTCAGGGGTGAGTTCTGGACGCCTCTGCCTTACCATTTTCTTTTCGACTTCTCCCCTTGTTTTCACCCTTTTTTTCCCCTTTAGCTATATAATACTCAATGAGTCCCCGCTTTTCTTTTCCCCCCCTTTTTTGCACACTTGTCTTTCAGACATGAGTGACCTTGGAACATACCACTAAGGTATTGGACTATTCTAGACTGGCTTTGCCTGATCTGGCACGTTTAGTAAACACTTGTAAATACTCTCTTGTGTGTATATCACCATTGGTTTGTGAAATTGTGTTCTGGGTTGCACTCCTTCCATTGACCAAGACTTTCCCGTGGTGTTATGTGTGCATTATTTCGTATCCGAATATGCTCCTTTGTTTCTAGTACTGTAGTACACAAGAACGTAACAAGGGGTCCGCCCCACACCAATGTAATGTGGGTATGCTATCGAGATGGTTTCCACAGTGTTGGGTGACATCGCTATCCACGTATGTGAGAACGTGTGTTCTCCAGACCTTATCAGTGTATACCTTATTCTGAGGTTATCTTTTGTATCATTCCCAGCCCTGAAGAGTTGGAGACCACTGTTTCTCTGATGAAACCCGTGTCGACTGGCTGTTTCGTGGCATGACCAATTAAAGAAACCAGCATTACCAACATTGATTTTTTTGTTCCAGTTGTTTTCAAAATCACTCCTACATTGTTTTCTTTATATTGTATCTGTGCACGGAACTGTTGTTAGAACGGGGGGGGGTCGCACTCACAGATATTAGATCATGACCACCCACCATATGCACTGGAATGGTGCCAATTTGAGTCACACACTTACTTGCACTATCTTTACGGGTTAAGGGTACCAGACACTTACTGCCAGCAACCAAGAGGATGGTAGGGGCATGGAAGGGAGCAGAGAAACAAATGGGGTGGTATAAAAAAATCATGAGGGAAACCCCGAAATGGGTTTGTGCGAACCTGCCAGAGCTGGGGAAATTGAGGGGATTTGGATCATGGGACATGATTGGGGTATCCAAATTAGGAGACCTGTTAGAGTGGAGGACCCTGATTACATTCAGCACTCTGCAACAAGAGTTCCAACTTATCAACAGCCAAAGATATACATATGTGCAATTGCAATATGCATGGAAGGCAGAGAGAGCAGACATAACGAACATACCTGTGTAGGCACCACTGGAGGGAAGACTCCTTCAAGGATAAATAGCAGAGAAAGCAGTTTCATGACATATAAGACCCTAATAAACAATGTCCTAGACAATCTAAAAGGCCTGAGGACATGCTGGGAAAGTACCCTGGGAGAATTAGAAGATGTGGATTGGGAAGCGGTCCTAATGCACCCGAGGGAAGTGGCCATAAAACTAAGATTGCGTTTGATTCAATTCAAAATTCTCGACAGGGCATAGCTTGACAGATCCCGTCTTCATAAAATGGGGAAGACAGACCTCCCCCCCCGAGTGCCTCCATTGCGGAATGGAAAATCTATCCATACTCTAGGGAATTACTCCCACATTCAAAAATACTGGGCTAGAATAATGAAGGAGCTTTGTGAGATAGTGGGGATACAGCTGCCAAGATATGCCAAATATGCTCTGTTGGGCATACCAGCAGAGATAGACGGGTCCAGATATGCTGTTACCTGATGTAACTTAGGACTAGTAGTGGCTAAAAGGGACATAGCCAAACACTGGGGTGCTCCAATCGCCCGAACATTCCATGAATGGAAAACAGGGGTGTACATGGTGGCAGAAAAAGTGACGTACAAAGTGAGAGGGTCCTCAATTTTTTTTCAAGATATGGGGTCCTTGGTTCAGGCACTGTGGACTGGAAATGAGTGATACAGCAGGCGAATCACAGCCCCAACTGGAGTCAATGGAAGAGGGGGAGCGAGGATACATGCACCTGACTTCAATGTGGCAATTAACGCTTAATAAATAAAACTGCCTAATGGGTACAATGCCAACACTAATCAGTTATCAAGGTACTTGTGATTTGATCCTGTATACCCATGGTTATGTGTTACTATTTGTACATGATGTATATTTTTGTGTTCTCAGTATATACGGCAATAAAAATATTCCCCTTACCGCCAACAAAATCAGAGGCAACAGAAGACTAATTGCATGTGCAGAGAGGCATTGCCCCATCCCTTTGATGGTCCTGTAGTCACGTCATCTTCATTCTCTAGTGCAGTTTCTGCTGGCTCATTGGGATTCTGTGTTCATGAATACAGAATCTCAGCAACTGGGTTTCTTTAGTTTCCCCAGCCTCTTGATCATAAATACTGATGCCAGCAACAAGGGTTGACGGCAATTTTGGAGAGGGAATCAGTGCATGGTCAGTGAACCCAGTTGGACAGTTTATTGTTTTCCAGCTGTTTGGAGGTAACAGCCATTTAACCTGGACTAATCCATTTTGCTCGCTTTACCAATAACTAATTAGTCTCGATGAGAGTAGACATTCAGGTATCCAGAGCGTATACAGTTAGGCCGGGAGTGACTCAAATCTAGGAACTAGCGGGTTTGGCTCTGAAGATCTGTGGGCAGAATTCAGTATTCTCTCTTTGACAACAGTTTATCTTCCAGGAAGGGAGAATGTGCCTGCAAAATGTTTAAGTGGATAGTTACTCTTTCTGCATTCTTGAATCCATGTTCCATATTGTTTCAAGAGATATATATGATATGATATTCTGTCATCCTTGGCTGAAATTATTTGCTGCGAGGGAAAAAGCTCTTTTACTGAAAATGTTCTCTATAGCTCTATGTCAGGAGTGAGGGTGTAGATGCACTTTCAAAACATTAGCAGAAAGGCTTCTATATACATTTCACCGAATACTTGTAATTCTATAACATCTCAGGAAGATCCAGGACATTCATGCAGATATGCTTCTGGTGGTTCCATTTTTGCCAAGATACCCATTGCAACACTGCCCCAGTCAGGTATTTTGCTTTTCTGAATTATTCCAGTAGTGCCAGCTCCACTGTGGGTACCAGTTTCTCCACAAACACCCCTTTGGCAGCCCCATTTGGCTGCCTACAAACTGGGAGGAGGGTTATTGAATCTCATGGTTTAACTTTGTGAATACTACCATCTCAGTGACCGGAGACTCTAAATGTATGCTCCAAGCTTTGGTGGAATTTTCTGTCCTGGTCTGTGTCTAGAGGCTTCTTTTTGTGGTCCTGTCAGATATAGAGATTTTCTTAGAGATGGATTTTCCCTTGCTTTGGCTGTCTCAACTTGAAAAAGTCAGTGGGCTGCCATTAGAGCTTTGGTAAAAGCAGATATTGAGCCCAGACAGATTTAGCTCCAGTTTTCCCCTGAAACATCCAGTTGGCTGCGCTCCGGTTCCTCCATGGGACCTACCTTTGGTTCTGCGTGGTTTACAGGGACCAACATTTTAACCATTGCGTCGTCAGGCTGAAAAGTTCTTATTGACAAAATTACCTTATTAGTCATGATTTCTTCTGGACATAGAAGGTCAATACGGGTGCCTCATTTTGTGTGATGAATAGTCTCTTAGGTTTTTGCCTCAGAAAGTTGAACTTCTCTCATTTTGCTTTTTACTTATCAAGGTCTCTTTGTTTCTCTTGTATGAAATATATTTCTCCCTGTTTCGTTCTTATTCATCAGAGCTAAAAGAAAAACGTCATTCACTAGTGTCTATGGAGCCCTCTTTCTCTATTTGTCAAAGACTGCGAATTTCAGAAAAAGAACATCACTATTTGTTACCTTTCCTCTTCTAGGTCAAGGAAAGTACCCAAATGCGTCCACCCTGAGTCACTAGATTTGTGTAGCTAGCATGAAATGTTTGATTTAAGGGATGCCACCTTGCCAGCTTCAGTTTAATGCTGCTCTTTTAGAGTAATGTCTACATGATGTTTAAAGTGGCTTCAGTGAAGAAGAATTGTAATGCAGCCACATTGTGGTCCTCATATACCTACTTGGTACATCATCAGTCATGTGTTTGAGAAGTTTATCTAAATATTTAGCTTCTTGTGTTAACTGTAATACCTTCTTGAATTACGTACATTACTGGAATAGTTCTATTAAATGTGTGTTTCGCACTGGGTGTTCAAAATATCTGTGATGTCTCTTTATTTTGGGGCCAATGTCCACAAGTAAATCTTAGATGCTGCCTCACATTGTAAGAACTGGGACGAGAAAGCCTGGCAAGGATGTAATAACCTAGTTACTTAACTGTAATCTTCATAACTTTGAGTCATGTTCTTCCCTGTCACAGTCTGGATTTCTCTCCCGCCTGGGGAGAGTCCACCAGGCTGATATGAAGCTTAGGAGTTACATAAGTCACTTTAATTGGGGCTAGGTTTTAGGGCTGCCAAAGGGGTGGGCTTATGATTACTATATCATTAAATTAACAAACCATTGTTTTAGGGGATCAGTTTGCTGGGAATGCTCTCTCATTGCAAGACCTGTGACGAGGAAATCCAGGATTTAGAGTAAAATGAAGATAACCAATAAGCAGGGCCACTGGAATTATGTGTTTCTGCGGCGTGGCAATTTATGCATAATTATGAATTGCCCGCACTTGCCAAATAATCCCTCATCTGTCACATAATCTGCAGATTTTCACCCCAAAAAATGTTTCTAGCTCAAACTGATCAAAAATTACAAACAATATGGCAACTCGGGTTCTGGAGCAGCGTAAGGCTTTGCGGAGGTCATCTGGTCATCTTTAAGTTGCTAACTGTTGTATTTGGGTGTTAAATTGGTACTAATTAAGGTGAACTCTTTTCTCAGACGTTGTCTAAATGTCTTAATAATAATTAACACTATCACAAAATGTGCTGCATTATGCCACATAATTTGCCTTCACTTGCTGCATAATTTAGTCAGCCTAGCCGCATAATTTGGTCCACCTTTGCCGTATAATTCCAGTGGCCCTGCCAATAAGTAACAGGGTCATTTCCCACATTTATTTTCACTAATGCTTGACAACATGTCGTGTGGTTTAACATAAAGATTGCTGCCGACTTTGCTGGTACTAAATATCCTTGATGAGCATTTCAGCTAAGCAGAAATTAAGCTGCATTTGCTCTGGACTGTACATGTTTAATTTTTTTGAACATTTGATTTTATGTTGCACCAATTCTGTTGTTTTGGTGCTAGTAGGCAGGCTTTTTGGTTTGACCTGTGGTGTTTTCTGTCTTTTAAGAATTTCCTCACTTGTTAAAAGGGGTGCAGAATTTGGTTCTCGGCCACTGGTTCACTGCAAAGCTCTGCAGCAAGCTGAATTTCAGGTCTGTGGCTGCTGGACGTTAAGTGTAAACTGTTAAACGATAAAATGGAGCCTGCTCGGATGCATGGCGGATGCAAACAGGAGGTATTCAGAGAGTGTTCCAAAGATGCCCCTAAGGCAAGCCTCTCTGCACCAGGTTTTTCATGTCCGTGATGGGTCTGCACAAAAAGCTCCATGATATCAGGCTCCGCTTTCCACTATTTGAACAGTCCGCTACTGCAGCTTAGTAATCAGTCCAGCACTTGACCGTCTGTGTACAAGGGACCATTTAAGCCTTCATAACAGCAGTCTCGAGTCTCCTTTGAGACAGGAGATTGGCTTTAGTGGTACCCTTTCTTCACTTGTTGCATTTGATCCTTAGTTGTGTGCATTGCTGAATGTTCCCTCTTTTCCCAACCACTGCTGGGAAATCCTTAACTTGCTTTCTACATACTACAGGAACATTCAATGTCTTACTCCACAGATGCCCCTGATTGATGTTTGCATTGCCATTTCATTTTATAGTAATTAATAGACACCGAATTTGAGTGCCAGTGAATCACTAGATCATTTAAATGATGGCCAGATAACTCTACAGGCAGCTAGGGTCTTCCTAAATCAGAACATTATCTACGCAATAAGGAACAATCAAACACTCTAGAATGGAAATGTGTCGATTTACTGAGCTCCTGTTGCCTGGACCTATTGGTCAAAGTACCCACACTTGTTGTTTCTGGTTTTGCACCTCTTGATTTAGATATACTATCAGATGTTCTGCCCCTTGCCTAAACTGAGCACTACTTTTTTACTTTACACTTAAGGTCACTCAGAGCATTAGAAGACAGTGGTAACTGTAGGGCCCATAAGAGCATTGACTAAAACCAGTGTACCAATGGAAGTAGGAACTTTTAGAGGAGGCCTCAAATTGCACACCTACAAACAGGCTCTCTTTAAAGCCAAATCAGAACATTTAGGTGCCTTTCTCTTTTCATCCAAGAACCTCCTATGTCAACTGTTGACGGTTCTAAACTCCTTCAAGAAATCACCCTGTATAGTAACAAAGTCCTGCGTCATAATAGGTTTGTAATAACTTAGTTTAGGATATTTTTTAGGTACAGTTGGGTGTCATCTGTATATACGTGTTATTGGACGTTGGAAAATTTCTGAATTTCAGTAAAGGCTCCATGAACAGGTTGAAGAGAGTAGGTGATAAGGTGGACCCCGAAAGTGACCGGAGTGGTATTGGACAGGGACTGGTTAATCTTGATTCTTTGAGTTCAGTTGTGTAGAAACTAGGTGAACCAATTTAGGAGGACCCCTCATAATCCGATTCTGCATTCAAGTAAGTCAAAGAGGCTTTAATTTTTTACCATATCGAAGGCTGAGGAGGGGTCTAGGAGGATTAGGAGGCATAATTTTGTTCTGATCTAGCATTTTAAGTACGTCATCAACTATGTGTGTAAGCACTGTTTCCGTGCTGTGACCCTATGTTAAGTATAGTCATAGACAAATGTAGAAGGAACGTAGTTTATTCCTGAAATAGGCAGCATCACAAACAGACATCCGTCAGCACAGCCACAGCTTTGCAACTGACCAAAGCTGACGCTGCATGGACTCGGGCTCTAGAACATCTGTGAAGAACCGAGGTCCGTGCCATGACTACATTGAAAGTAAACAACCCAAGTACATAACACATCTTCCCTCTTTCAAATAATTTTTTTTTTTTTAAAAACAAACAAAAAAAAAATAATCTCTACTTAAAACTTACTTTGAATTAAGGTTATAAAATCAGATAACCAAGAAGGTTTTTTACGTGAACGTTTGCAAACTTCTAGTCCCTCACTTTCACGAATGCAGACAGACTTATTAGAAACAGATGGAACAGACACAATTTCTTGATGATCATTATTTACAATAGAAGTGTTACAATTGTTATCTAGATTGGCAAGATCACCGTCCAGTGTATCAGTAAAATGTAAATTCTTTTTCCTAGAATTAAGATCTTCCTTGTACAATTCCTTCTCACCTTTAAGTACTGCAATTTTGTTAAGATTCCAAACTTTACCATTTGAGAGTTTAACAGCATTCTTCAACACTTCCTTTACTCTAAAAGGACCCATATATTGACTGTCACCTTTAGAAACTTTCCATGGTTTTTTAACCTTTACTAACATACCAATTTGTATATGTGTATCCGATTTCAAACCCTTTTTCAAATTGAACTTGTGCTTATTCACTAGATGAGATTTCTCCATCCTTTTTTTAATTAAATTCAAATCCACTTGACATCTAGAAGATGAAATCAACCATGAAGGATTTATTTTTGCTCTCGGTAACCTTCCCCTCATAATTTCAAAAGGAGCACAACTAGTCATCTCATTGGGAGTTATTCTGTACTTCCACACTGTTTTCATAACTTGAATCTCCCACTTACCATCTTCAACACCAAACATCTGTATAGCGCCCTTCAAAACTCTATTGAATCTTTCAATAATTCCGTTACCACTAGGGTTGTATAAAGAAGTAGTACAATGCACAACCCCATTTTTCTGAAAATACTCTTTAGCTTTGTTTGATAGAAATTGAACACCATTATCAGTGCAAACACGGATGGGTAAACTCTCTACCGAAAAGACTTCATCCATAAACAATAAAACACTATCAGTATGGACCTTATCAACAATTTTTACAACCGGCCACTTTGAAAACAAGTTAATGGCAGCAATTATGTATTTATTCAAAGGACCAATGGGACCCATGATGTCCATAGCAAGAGATTCCCAAGGACCATTGGGAATTACATGACCTTGTATGCTAGGTTTCAAAGTCCTCAAACTTTTATCCGAATTAGCACACTGAAAACAATCCCTAACTAAACGTTCCACAAAGAGATCTAGACCAGGCCACCAAAATAATTTTTTTACCAACTTTTTAGTTCTGACAATACCATTGTGGCTATCATGAGCATGTCTAACAACAATGTTCCTCATACCCAAAGGGGGAATAATTTTGTCACCTCTACAAATGGCTCAGTTGGAAACAGACAATTCATTCCTCACTTCCCAAAAACATCTCAGGTCAGCAGAAAGATGTTTCTTATTAGGCCAACCCTCAATAAAAAATATCTGAACCTCTAGTAGAACTTTATCTTTTGAAAACTCAATACTCCACTCCTCACTTCTAATAGGTAACGTACCCTCATCATGCACTAGAGTAATGTGAAAGTCATCCCAATAATTGTGAATGTTTTCTTTAAGAGGTAAAGGATGTCTAGAAAGAAAATCTGCAGTGGTATTCTCACAACCAGGAACATAAACTATTTTATAAACAAAATCCTATAATCTCATTGACATACGTGCAAATCTCGCTGAGGCATTGATAATTCCATCAGTGGTGAGTAAACGAACAAGGGGCTTGTGATCCGATCTAATTTCATATTCCTTACCCCAAACGAAAACTCTTAAATGTTCCAACACCCATATTACAGCTAATGTTTCTCTCTCAATAGTGGAGTATTTCATTTCCGTGGGAGACAAAGCTCTCGAAGCGTAAGCAATAACTATCTCCTTTCCACTTTCAGTTCTTTGAGAAAACACAGCACCCAATCCTTTTGAGCTAGCATCAGTTGTAACTATACTCAACAATTTTGAATCATAACTATTAAGAGCAGCAGCTTTCTCAATAGCAGACTTGACATCGCAAAACTCTTTTTCGCACTCTTCAGTCCATAAAAACTTAGACTTAACCTTAAGCAATTGCCTGATGTTAAACACCCTACTTGAAACATTTTGAATAAATTTGGCATAGAATTCCGTTAGCCCCAAAAACGACCTAACTTCATCTTTAGTAGTAGGCGAAGGTGCAAATTGAATTGCTTCGATGAGGTCGGGTTTGATACCCTCCTCACACAGTACATGACCCAAATATGTAAGTGATTTAACACAAAATTTAAATTTTGAATGATCAACAGTAAGCCCATTGGTTGACAACTTTTCTAGAACATTTTCCAAGGTTACATCATGGACTAATTTATCATCACCATATAAGTATATCGTCCTGGAAACAGACAACGTTCTTACAATCCTTGAACATATAATGCATGATCCGCTGAAATACAGCCGCAGCTGAAGCGAGACCAAACGGCATCCTTTTGAACTGAAAGCAGCCGAATGGTGTCACGAAAGCAGTGTATTTTTTGCTTTCATCATCCAAAACAATTTGGTGGTACGCTGATGACAAATCAATACATGAAAAGAATTTAGCTTTGCCAATTTGGGACAACTTTTCCGTTATGCGGGGCAAAGGAAATTGATCAACGACAATATTATTATTAAGATGACGAAGATCAATACATAATCTTATACAACCATTGGAACGCCTTGCTACCACAATGGGGGACACCCACTCAGAGGACTCTATTCTTTCTATAATGTCATTTTCAATTAGTTTATCCAATTCTGTTTGTACATCCTCCCTCACAGAAAATGGAATATTCCTTGCTTTATAAATCTTTGGGCAAGCATTTTCCTTGAGAACAATTTTCAGTTTAAAATTCTCTAATTTGCCTATACTCTCATTAAACACTTTAGGATGTTTCCTGAGCATAGAATCACTACATTGACTAGAGTTACCAACTACCATAACTGGTTCAGGTCCATTGGGATTAAGAATGATATCAAGTTTCCCTTGATCAAACCATCCTAATACTGAACGACCATGTTTTGAAACGTAAAGTTTAGCTAAGCATTCACGACCCTTGAATTTAAAAACAAGTACTCTGAATCCCAAAATATCAATTTTGCCACCCAAGTATGTAACTGGATTGATGTCACAAGGATATAGTAATGAGCCCAGATTTTCTACAAATTTAGATTTCCAAACGTTTTAATTCATTATAGTATAGGGGGACCCAGAATCCGCGTAAATTTGAATCCCAACACCCCCAATTGTCATGTCACAAATTGTTTTTTTTTTAAAACACTACCATCGATGTTTAAAATGACAGGTGAATCACCAGTGATATTGAGCATTTAAGACTTCTCAAATTCACTAACTCTTTGCTCAAAATCGCTTTCATCAGAATCAGCATCTTCAACACACTTAACTTTTTTATAATTTCGTTTCCTGCATGCTTTAGCTATATGACCGATAGCACCACAAACTGAACACTTTTGTTTTATAGCGGGACAACCTTTAAAGTTAGCTAAATGTGAGCTACTATCACACCTGAAACATTTTAACTTATTGTTGTCATTAGAATGTCCTCTAGTAGTAGTGTTCTTTTTAAAACTCGCTTTTGGTTTTGTACTATCAACTTTCGCTACAACATTATTACTCTTATTATTTTCCTCGTTTTTACTTTTTTCGCACGTCTGCAAGACATCTCCGGCTTTCTGACTATTGCAAGAATATCGTCTAATTTGGAATCCCCATTAATCCATACTCTATCTTGAATAGAGGAATCCTTTACGTGCATAACCAGTTGATCTCTTATTAAATCCTCTTGCAAAGTGCCGAATTGACAGTCCAAAGATAATGTTCTTAGAGCAGAAACGTAATTATCCACAGACTCATCTGAATTTTGTTTCCTCTGACAAAAATGTATACCATAAAATGCCAATACACACTTTTGGTGCAAAATAAATATCGAAATCATCAATGGCAGCTGTAACAATATTCTGGTCACTTCCTCCACTGACTCTCGGCATTTGGTTATAAGCTTTAAGTCCTTCAGGACCAACAGAATGTAAGAAAATACCTTTCTTTTCTGCTGCGGACATTTTACCTTTTGCATCCAAAGTGTCTATGTAGTTAATAAAATATGCCTTCCATTCTGGCCATTGCATACATGGTGTTCCTCCAGCAGGCCAAAAACACTGAGGTGGAGCCAAATTGTAATTTTGCGCAGTTGACATCGTCAAATTAAAAAAAAAATACCAGTCTGAAGAATAGTTACTCCGGGTAAAGGCAACTTATAGTACTCTTTTATGAAAGAAAATAAAAAATAAAATAGTAGTAAATACATCAAGAACTAATCCTGTGAAAAGTTATTAGAAAGAGAAACTGTATGCTGTTCCTCCACAATCGTAGTTGAAATAGCTCACAATGTCATCAAAATATAAATAAAATATGCTCACCAATTGTTTAAATAAATCACTAACTGTAGTTCGATAATTTATAAAATGAAATAAATTACCTTAAACAAAGTATTTCTCTCACGGAGCTCCGTACAGTTATAGCAGTGATTTGATTAAAAAAACAAAATGGTGGCACGTATTGCACGTCAATTAAAACGTGCGTAATGACACAAACGGAAACTCAGCCTCGAGGATTCAGTGACGCGTAGGCTAATTCCAGCTAGAATGAAGGAGGAGAACTCAGGGAAGACAGGACACTCCAGATACCGAAAATTCCAATGAGTATGACGCTCTCGCCTTCTATAAATGTTGCGGTGAGCATTAATCATACTACAATTTTAAACAATCAACTGCGTGGCTTTAAAATAATGAATAATTCACTCTAAGAAAGAGAAAAACAAAAACATGACGGATGTCTCTAAAATAACGTTTCCTCATAAGATCGATCTTCTTCTGTTGAAGCTGAAATCCTTAAAGGTAAAAATGAGGAATCCACGAAAAAGAAATAATTCAACAAATCAGCGTAGGTTCGAGGAGGTGATGCTGCTTCCCGTCGTCGCCAAAATTGTTAAGTATAGTCGTAGACAAATGTAGAAGGAACGTAGTTTATTCCTCAAATAGGCATCATCACAAACAGACATCCGTCAGCGCAGCCACAGCTTTGCAACTGACCAAAGCTGACACGGCACGGACTCGGGCTCTAGAACATCTGTGAAGAACCGAGGTCCGTGCCATGACTACATTGAAAGTAAACAACCCAAGTACATAACAACCTAACGGAAAACAGATTGTAATAGGTCAATAAGGCGGAACTGAGCAATGTGATTGTATAGTTGGGTATGGATGCATTTCTCAAGGAGCTTTGCCTAAGATGGAATTAAAGAGAGTGGACAGAAGTTATCTGGGTTTGTATGATCTGCCGGAGGGGGGTTTTTAGACTGGGGCTTACCTGCCTTGATTTTAGGCAGTCAGGTAAATCCCCTGAAGTAGTGAAGCATTCAGTATCTTGGGCCAGAGAGGGAGTAAAGAAGTTTTAATCTCATTAAAGAAGTTAGCTAGTAGAGGGTCCACAAGTGTTTGTTTTTAAAAAAAAACAGATTTCATTTGTCAAATAGCACATATAGAGCAGAGCTCTGTACCCAGAAACTTCTGCATAAGAAACGTACATCATTCTGACTTTGAATGTTTACATGAGCAAAGCAAGGAAAAATGGAGAGCACTACAAATGAAAAACCAACAGAATAACCATAACACCACAAATCCACACCCCCCCCCATCGCAACGTCCATTCCAGAGCAGCACCTTAAAAGCAAAGGCATTGTCTGTGAAAAGCATGTTTTGTCGTTGCACAAGAGACTATGTCCTGTACCAACAAAGTAGAAAGTTAACCCGGGTCAAGGGGCCCAGCCATCGAAATGGGCTCCAACTCCAAGCCACGGTAGTCCGCCCATCGCTTCCAGATTTTAAAGTGTTTAAGCGGGCACCCTCTTGCCGTGAGTCACAGAAGTAGTTTGACGTTTTAAGTGTTGTTGAGATATTAAGAATGGCATTTTCATCAAAGGTTTTGAATGTGTTCCACGATATGTTGATGTTGAGGGTGAGTCCTGGCAGGTCTGGGGGCTGAACGATCAGACGCAGGGCATAGCTATTTAGAGGTATCATCGAGAGGTGCTGAGTTGCTGTTTGGAACTCTTTTTTGTCTTTTCAAGGAAGGAGGCAAATTTATCGTAGTTTGAATGCGGGTTGGATCCTATTGTGGAGGGGTTAGGTTGTTTAGTGGATTGATGTTTGACAATTTGAACAGTTTTCTTGGGGGATTTCCGGCTTTGTCTAGTTGAACTCTGAAGAAATTTGCCTTTGAGTTTCTGATGTATTTCTGTAGGTGCTCCTCAGTGATTGCAAGTGCGTAAGGTGTTCTAGGGAGAGTGAGGATCTCCACGCTCGTTACGCTAGTCTCAGATTGCGTCTTTCTTAATTTAGGCTCACATTGTACCATGGTTTGGAGACTTTAGTGGACAGTCTTTTTATCTATGAGGGCGCAATTGTGTCAATAATGATCGTCATGAAGTTGTTGTAGTGGTTTGTAAGGCTACTCTATTATTACCCAAGATTACCATATATCCTTTCCTAATTGCATTTTTACAGAATTGGACAGTCTCCTCACTGACTTGATTTGAAACTGTAGTTGCCCCAGAGTAGCCCTAGCCACACTGAAACGGCATGCAGATTGAGGGGGGCGGGGAATACCGTTTTTTGAACTCTGATATCTCTTGCTACAGACTTAATGCCTCTCCCGGTGGCTTGCCAGCCTAAACCTACAGGAGGTGGGGGATACAGAGAGGGCTATGATCACAGCCCTGCCCACTTTATTATTCAAATGTATACCCACTCTTAGCAGGATGATGCTAGAGCACCGACCCCTCTATCTAAATTTCCCTGGAACTGGCCTTTTTAGGTGCCTAAGTAATAAAAGGGATTTAACATCATACATAAGCTCAAATTACAGTGCAACCAATTCGACCACACATTGAGGACCCAAAATCGGTAAATGAGATTAAGTATGGATTTATTACAAATTCAAAACCAGACTGATGTACATAAATCTTAAGAAGAAATTGCTGTTTTCCACCCAGAGGCCAATGGCCAAGTTGAAAGATTGTGCATTCTTTGAAGTGGGAAGGTTGGGAGGTTTTGAATGTAATGCGGCATTACTGAGATGACCGGGAACTGAGGAAGACGTGTAAGCTCAATAAACCTGCAAAGATACTTTTTCGGCTTCCTAGTATCTTTTCTACACTGGCGATGACAAGGAAACGGGCAACGTGCCTGTCATATTCAACAATTTGGAAATTGGATATGGATATTTGAATTTTTTTTAACTTTATTTTGCATGAGGAAAATGTCAATGTTAAATGGCGGTGCTATGATTATCGGAGCCTCGT
Source organism: Lissotriton helveticus (assembly GCF_964261635.1). Taxonomy (NCBI): domain Eukaryota; kingdom Metazoa; phylum Chordata; class Amphibia; order Caudata; family Salamandridae; genus Lissotriton; species Lissotriton helveticus. Next base: position 888,581,420 of record NC_136071.1, on the reverse strand, counting down.
TGTTATTGCGTGATCTTTCATCTCTGAAGGTATTGTCAATTCATTAATATTATTTTGCTTACCGAGAGATTGAACACTTTCACTGCACGAGAGATAATTCAACCGTCTGTGAGCGCGAGCTTCTTGTAAAGCACATGAGTGATCTCGAGCTAACGGCAATTACATCGAATGTGCTCGATCGCCTCTAAAAACAAAAACGTAAACCACGGTTAAGACGCTCAATAAACAAGATCTATTTCCTCAAGAGAAAAACATCAAAAGGACGTAGCGGCCATTTTGATTTCTCATTTTATTCCACGAAGAAACCGATCGTTTGTTTTTCCTGACTACTATTCACAAAAATTGTCATCGTTTTATTTATATCTTTTACTTGTTGATTGGTAGGAGTGTTTCGACTTTAAAGCTATGCATAAAATAGCACTTTGGTTGTCTACTCTGATCAATTTAAGGCATTTCAACAAAAAAAAAAGTTAACCAACTATTCTGCATTTATTGTAAAACTAAGAAGAAGCCATATTCTACGCAGTCAAGACATTATATATAATTATTTAAACTGTATATAACTATATATATATATATATATATATATTTTTTTTTCACTGAAAAAACCATAGGTTTCAGGAGTTATATAGTTAGGAATTAGCTTTTAAAAAACCTTTGAAATTGTCACTGATGTCATTTGAGATGTCATCAGTGATGTCACTGACCATGTCATGAATGATCTAATATGTGACATCATCAGCAGTGGATTGCGGGTGCGCGAAATATAGTTAGTACAACTAACTATATAGGAGCAATTTCAATGGTTTTGTATGAGTAAAATGTCCAGCTAACTATAACACCACTAAAACTTATAGTTTTTTGAGTGAATTTCAAAGGTTTTTTAAAAGCTAATTCCTAACTATATAACTCCTGAAACCTATGGGTTTTTCAGTGAATTTCAAAGGTTTTTTAAATGCTAATTCCTAACTATATAAGGCCTGAAACCTATGTTTTTTTCAGTGAATTTGCAAGGTTATTTAAATGCTAATTCCTAACTATATAAGGCCTGAAACCTATGGTTTTTTCAGTGAATTTCAAAGGTTTTTTAAATGCTAATTCCTAACTATATAAGGCCTGAAACCTATGGTTTTTTCAGTGAATTTGCAAGGTTTTTTTAAATGCTAATTCCTAACTATATAAGGCCTGAAACCTATGGTTTTTTCAGTGAATTTCAAAGGTTTTTTAAATGATAATTCCTAACTATATAAGGCCTGAAGCTTATGTTTTTTTCAGTGAATTCGCAAGGTTTTTTAAATGCTAATTCCTAACTATATAAGGCCTGAAACCTATGGTCTTTTCATTGAATTCGCACGGTTTTTTAAATGCTAATTCTATTAGCGGATAACGTTTTTATATATTAAAACGTTTTTTAAATCTCAAATGCCTGCTTTACTAACAGAGTTTTTAAGCACAGGCTCTTTTGTCTCTGGTGGCCATCTAGGGAGACTGCATATCAGAATTTTTTTTATGAAATATAAGAGGATTTGAAAGTCACTCAAAATGTGCCCTAATTTTTCTTTCTTCAGCACTAATCATAATTTCTATGGCAAAATGAACCCCCTCATTTTGTTCCTTTGCAAATTAAATGTTTTAAGTGTTAACACTTTATTCCAATCAAGATGACTTCAGGTGTGCCATACTTTTGTCATAAGTAAGACTGTTAGCGCTCTAGTTGTTCTTTAGAACACTCTGGGACATTCTGTCATTGGGCTATAGTTGGGCTACATCTGGCTGATATTTGGGCTACATTTGTTATTTTTGTCTCTGGTGGCCATCTTTGGGCTACATTGGGCTACATTGGGCTACATTTGGACTCTAACATATATATAGCCCAATGTAGCCCAATATATATTTTTTCACAGTTAATTTTCGTAAAAACCACTGGAGCACATATCTTGAGACATAGCAAAGGCACATCGGGCTACCAGTCCCTACAATTTTGCCAAGTTTGGTGGAAAACCATTCGGCCGTTAGGGCTAAAAGTGAGTCCAACTGCCCTATGGAAATTAACATGGGGAAAACACGTTTTGGGACCCCCCTTTTATCTCGGCCCCCGCTTGACGAATCCCCCCCAAACTTTCAGGGAAGGACCGGAGCGCCGTGAGGCAAAGTTAAGGAGAATTTCAGGAAGATTCCTCAACCAGCGCCAAAGTTATTCCCAATAGAATGTTGCGATTTCCCTATGGAAAACAATCCTAACTATATATATATTCACAGAAAAAAACATAGGTTATAGACCATATATAGTTAGGAATTAGCATTTACAAAACCTTGAAAATTCACTGAAAAAACCATAGGTTATAGACCATATATAGTTAGGAATTAGCATTTAGAAAACCTTATTTTACTCACACAAAACCATTGAAATTCCATATATAGTTAGTTGCACTAACTATATATCGCGCACCCGCAATCCACTGCTGATGATGTCACATATTACATCATTCATGACATGGTCAGTGACATCACTGATGACATCACTGATGACATCTCAAATGACATCACTGATGACATCATCTAGTGTCTGTGTGTTTTTGTAAAGTTTAAATACGTTTTACATATTGAAGAATGACTGGATGTATGGAAGACTGAGTGTGTGTGTGGCTGGCTGGGAGGTGTGTGACTGTGCATATCAATGTGTACTTGTATCAGTGATTGTATAAGAGAGTAAGTATGTGTTAGTATATGTGTGAAAAGTATGGTGTTCTGTGTTTAACTATAGATGAGGAAATCGAAGTGTGATTGATTCTTCACAGGACTGACTAGGTGTATGAGTGCATATGATAGTGTTCTAATAATAAGTGACTGTATGTATGAGTAATTGTATGGGTGAATGAGTGAATGTGTGTGTAGACGTACGAATCAGTGAGTGTGTATGTAGTAACTGGTATTGGTGTGTCATGATGTCATCAGTGATGTCATTTTAGATGTCATCAGTGATGTCATTTCAGATGTCATTAGTGATGTCATCAGTGATGTCACTGAAGTATGGTGTTCTGTGTTTAACTGTATAGATGAAGAAATGGAAGTGTGATTGATTCTTTACAGGACTGGCTTGGTGTGTGAGTAACTCCATGGATGAGTGGCAGTGTGTGACTGTCTGCATAGGTGTATGAGTGCATATGATAGTGTTGTAATAATAAGTGACTGTATGTATGAGTGATTGTATGGGTGAATGAGTGAATGTGTGTGTAGACGTAGGAATCAGTGAGTGCTTATGTAGTAACTGGTATTGGTGTGTCATGATGTCATCAGTGATGTCATTTGAGATGTCATCAGTGATGTCATCAGTGATGTCATCAGTGATGTCACTGACCATGTCATGAATGATGTAATATGTGACATCATCAGCAGTGGATTGCGGGTGCGCGATATATAGTTAGTGCAACTAACTATATATGGAATTTCAATGGTTTTGTGTGAGTAAAATAAGGTTTTCTAAATGCTAATTCCTAACTATATATGGTCTATAACCTATGGTTTTTTCAGTGAATTTTCAAGGTTTTGTAAATGCTAATTCCTAACTATATATGGTCTATAACCTATGGTTTTTTCTGTGAATTTCATTGGTTTTTTAACAGCTAATATCTGTAGCTGTAAAATGTATTCTTCTTTAAATCCAAAAATATATTTTATATGTTTATGAATAATTTTTTTTTTAAATATTTTTTTTTCTTCGTTCCCGCTTCGCGAATCGGGAAGCTTCCCGTTAGCTGACCTTGATGCCGCGAAATAGACCGCGAGCCGGTAAACGTTTCTTTACCGCAAGTGCCGCGTTAGAAAACAACATCGTGACGCCTCCCGTCCGCATGACGTTTCACGTTGTCGCGTGATACGTCATATGACGTACAACGTTAGCGAACTGGTACGCGAAGCGAGTCGCAAAGCGCAGGTTTCTGGAAGCAAACCGGGAGGCCCTGCAAAGCGCTTAACGTAAACACAGCAAGTCATGTGACTTGGTAATAACACTTTTCATTGGTTCATTTCACTTTTGGTTTCCTAATGATGTAAGACTAGGTCATATAATCTAAAATGAACACTTTTGATTGGTTGAGAACTCTTGTTTTTCCCAAATGATGAAAATCCCTCCTTCTTTCCTCACTCTGACTTTCATCATTGTGAGAGAAAGACCCTTTGTGATCACTGAGCAATGGCTTCTTTAGTAGCTTCAGCTGGTGCTTCCCCATCACCTCCACCACATCCAAGGAAGAGTGGACCACCTGCTCAAGTTATAATTCAACAAGGAGAGGAAGAAGAGGAACAGGAGGACGAGCACGAAGAGAGGCAGTTTTTGCCTGAGCAGCCCAGGACGTCTCACCGGAAAGAAAACTTCATTTGGCAATTTTTTAAAATTCCCAAAGGTCAGAAAAAAGTAAATGCAAGATACGTAACTTGCCTTATATGTCAAGATAGACTGTCCAGAGGGACCGACAAAAAATACAGTTTCGGAAACTACACAATGCATCGCCATATGACTAGGTGGCATCCTAACAACTACAGTGCTGCACAGTTTCGGAACGACCTAGATAATCTCCCTATTATGGCCAGAAGATCTGTTGTACCGGAAGTAACGGGACCAGAGGGCAGGGAGATGGTGCCAAATATACAAATGAGATTTGGTGATGTAAAACACATCTGCGTATTTTGCGATGGATTCATTTCCTACGGAGAAAAAAGCATCACTCTGATCAACAGAGCTATTGACTATCATATGCAAGTTTGTACGAAACGCCCAAAATAATAAATACTTCTTTTTTTTGTTTTGTTGCTCCTGTTGAGCCCTTTACAATGAATCGTTTTCATTGCCCCCTCCAAGAAAAACCCCAAAAAATATAAAACTGTTCAGAAAAATTCAAAAAAAGTAAAAAAATGTTCTGAAAAATAAAAAAAAAAGTTCTTTTCAGAACTACCTCCCCGTTATTAAAAAATTGGTACAATATTTGGAACTGTGCCAACCTCTATTTCTCTTAGTTCGCTTCCCAGTTCGCTCCCCGGTACGCGAACTGGAAGCGAACCAAAAACAGTAAGTATAAGGGAAGGAAACAGACACTTATGTTAAAAGAAAGACAGCTATAGGGGAGTAAACTAGAGATACTATTACCCGTAATCCACTGCTGATGATGTCACATATTACATCATTCATGACATGCTCAGTGACATCATCAGCAGAGGATTGCGGGTTTTTTGGCAACGTGCCTTATCCACGGTTTAATAGCGCTGCCTTTTGCTTTATATAAGTTTTCAAATTGTATGAAATATATACCAATAGGTCGTTATGAACCTTTAGGTAGTGCTTTTCTTCATGAGGTCTGGTCGCTTCCATACACATACAGATGTTTCAAAGATGATCAAGAAGTTTATCTGAATGGAGAGGAATGCACTGAGACGCCAGATCATTCACTAATGTGTAGGCACATACAGTTACACGGTTCATGCAACAAACACCGACCAAATATGGCTTGTGTGTTGCAAGGCACGCCAGTTCCTGCTATCATCCCCACGTTCAAGTTGTTGGAAAATGGTAGTTATTTGATGCTCAATAATGAAGATTGTTCTGAGTTAATTAAAAGTATTCCTTTTATCGTAACAGTAAGTGAACGGGTTATTTGCTGCAGAAATGTTCTATTTCCTCCCACACATGAACATAGGGAGTTTTCAATCTGGCCACAAATACCAACCTTGGGACAGATTTCAACGGCATGGCAAGAATAAGAGCTCTTTTGTCTCAGAGAGAGGTGGCCTTGAGTTCGGCCCGTGAAACTTTCGTGCTTCACATAGCGAACACCCGTACAGAGGTGCACACACTTTTCAATTCAGATTTGCCTTTCAAATTCAGCAAGATGGTTCCGACTATCTTTAACGCATCCTCCGCAAAGTCCCTGGCGCACTTTTTTAAAGTTGTTACCAGTGGTCTCGTGACTTCATTTGAGAAAATCTTTGGACTCATCCCTGCTTCCTTTCATTCTATTTTCTCCACTCTGGTTCGTGGATTGGCATTTTTACTTGCATTACCAGCGGACGCTCTTGTGCTTTTTTACATTTTTAAATATGGATGTCCCTCCTATGCAACCTCCCACCCTGCAGCTGCTGACACTGTTCCGCAATCGCATGCTAGAATATTATGGCACAATGCCGTTGGCGATATTAAGCACGGCATATGGATTATCTTTTCGATTCTCCTACTTCACCTGTGTCCAGCCTGTATTTCACTGCCTGACCTGTGATTTCGATTGGGCCATTGATTTGTGTCTCTGCGGACCGGTTTCTCCTGACGTCGACTTTAATCAGCTGATGACTCCTATCATTACTCACGAGTTGGTTTGTCCTGGCGAAAGGATTATGGCTGTGGCATTGATGCATGGACTACTTGGTCCCTGGAATTTACTGGCGGCAGCACAGTCTTTCTTGGAACAGAGCTTTCTTGAAAACCCACCGAGCTGTCCTCTGATGGTGATAGAGGATCCGGTGCTGGGAGAGCACGTATGTTCTTTTCCGCTTTTAAATTGGATGGCTGAACTGTTTTCGGATGAAGACGGTGACTTCCTATTGGAGGCTGTTGCAGCTTATTTTGCATACACAGTTATTTCATAGACCTTTTTCATGTTTGATATGCTGAGTACTAGCATTTCATTGACAATTCATTGACTTATTTGTCAAGTTTTTATTATTTACCTTGCCTATTGGCTTAAGACTCGATAAAGTACTTGGCTGTTTTATTTTTCTTTAGCATTAAATTTTCCTAGTTTTTAATGCTTTTCCTTGCGGACCGTCCACATATAAACTTGCAATCTGCTCTCATGAGATGGCACTTCTATTATCTTATTCAGTTCGTTTCCGGATCATGGGGAGGTGTCATCTAGGTCCTGGATATCTTTACACCGTGTTAAGTTAGCATGGGCTCATTACCGGTTTAAACGCCATTTTTCCTTTTTTGCAACTTCTGCACACGACACTTAGTTGTTGCTTTAGCTTTCCACCTAGTAGTTCATCGTGGTTTACATGAGAATAATATGTTATTGCTCTACTATCTGCTTTGCTTGTTAAACTATATCTGTACAGCGAGTGCTAAAGTTTCAAGAACAACACGATACAGAATTGTTATGAGGTCTGATCTCCACGACTTCATACTCATAACATAAGTGCAACTTCTGCCAATTCTGGGCATGAGGCGGGTTTTATATTGCTTTGCCGAACACACATACACAACAGTTGATGCGGCTCACATGAAGAGAGAGCTGGTGTATGCTGATGTGATTCCTTCAAATCTAAGACACTAAAGTATGGGCACGCCCTAAACCAACACAAAGAGACCTTCTTAGCAAATAATATAATATGTGTATTAGGGAGGGTGAGATATAAGCAGCCGCGGGCCGTGGAGGGAGTTACGGTGAGGCAGGGAGGCGGGGAGGGGGAGAAGCAGGGTGGAGCCCTCTCTACCTTGCCCCTCCCCGCCTCCCTGCCCCACCGTAACTCCCTCCACGGCCCGCGGCTGCTTATAAGTGTTGCTAACTCTTATTCATTTACAGCATGTTAACATACTATCACCATTCGCTTTTTATGTACTAGTAACTATGCTGGTAATTTTGCTACTGATAATATGTGTACTTGTATTATCTAAGATACTACGCCTGTGAAGACGGCATTAGTAAATAAACATTTCAAATACACATGTGTTCTTCTTAACTCCATGTTCTGGTTTCTAAGAAATGTATAACGACCGACTGTTCATGAGTTCCACGTATCCTGAGGTACTATAAGTTCATATTCTGGATTGTCTAAACATTGAGAGTTTGTTATATCCAATGTGACACTGTACCTAGCTTGCTAAGGAGTTTTTGATTACTAACGTGAGTTTTGGGACACCCTAATTCGCCGAGGTTCCAATCCTCTGTCCACAGTTCTGTGTGAGAACAGAAACCCTGCGACAGGGGCACCCCCGACCCTTGCTGGAGCTTCATCACACTTGCGATACAACTCCAGCAATGCGCCACCTTTACGGCACAGATACATCACGCATCTGTGCTGTTTTTGCCCCATGATGCGCCGCATTGTAAATGCAGCACACCATAGGTGACGGAACAGCGGCACAGAATGACTAACACATCCCTGGTGATGCGCCAGTCATCATAAATGTATCCCTATGCTTCTTATCTTGTTAGAGATGAACCGCCATATGTATCATCAAAGTTTTTTGCATTTCCTAAATAGCGAACTTTAAGGAATAAATAGCGATTCTTTACCATTCCTAGTTTGCGATGAGCTATTTGCTAATTACAAATTACCCATTCTTTTCCTTCATTTCCATAGGGCGGTTGGACTCACTTTTAGCTCGAACGGCTGAATGGATTTCCACGAAACTTGGCAAAATTGTAGGGACTGGTAGCCCGATGTGCCTTTGCTATGTCTCAAGATATATGCTCCAGTGGTTTTTACGAAAATTTACTTTGAAAAATATATATTGGGCTACATTGGCCTATATATATGTTGGAGCCCAAATGTAGCCCAATGTAGCCCAAAGATGGCCGCCAGACACACAAAAAACAAATGTAGCCCAAATATCAGCCAGATGTAGCCCAACTATAGCCCAGTGACAGAATGACCAATCAGCTTCGCAAACCTCCGTTACGCGAAGCGGAGCGCTGTTACAGATATATATCTTTTTTTGAACGTTAATTTCTTAAAATCCACTGAAGCACATATATTGAGACCTAGCAAAGGCACATCGGGCTACCAGTCCCTAATATTTTGCCAAGTTTCGTGCAAATCCATTCAGCCGTTCGATTATTATTATTATTATTTTTTTTTTGCCCCGCGGGGCCCTTTTAAAACCTCCACATCAAACCTAGGGGGTCAGCGAGGATCTACTATGCCCCCTTATAGTTATTTCCCCCTTTGTTTTGACCTCCTCTTGTCTCTCGATCCTACCGAGAGACAAGATGGCGGCCGCTACGGACTGTTTGGAATGTTGACAGACGCCGGAGAACCAATCAGCTTCGCTTCACAAAGCTCCGTTGCGCGACAAGTACGCGTCCTGGGCCACTGCCCGGTCCGCTGTTACAGATATATATCTTTTTTTAAACGTTAATTTCTCAAAATCCACTGGAGCACATATATTGAGACCTACAAAAGGCACATCGGGCTACCAGTCCCTACAATTTTGCCAAGTTTCGTGCAAATCCATTCAGCCGTTCGGGCTAAAAGTGAGGCCAACCGCCCTATGGAAATTAACATGGGAAAAACGCGTTTTGGGACCCCCCTTTTTTCTCGGCCCCCCCTTGACGAACCCCCCCAAAATTTTCAGGGGCTGCTCAGAAACAAAATGTGCCATTTTCCTGAAAATTTCAGCCAATTCCGTCCACAAACGCCAAAGTTATTAGACATAGAATTTTCAAAAATCCCATAGGGAAAAAATCCTAACTATATATACCTACTGGCGACCGCCAGTAGGTAATATATATATATATATATATATATATATATATATATATATATATATATATTTAAAAAATAATAAAAAATGAGTGGAATTGTTCCTCCTCCTTCATTTTTAGCAAGTAAAGGTGAACCACCTATGGATTGGGAGGTTTGGGAGCCTGTTTTTTTGGAGAACGTGGAAGTTTTAGAAGGAGCAGAGTGCGAACCAGAAAGGAAACTTTCAGTTTTGAAACATTGTCTTGGCAGAATTGGTTTAAAATAATTGTTTACCTTACCTGCCTTAATTAATCCCGGTGAGAAAAATGTTTGACTATGCTTCGGAACAAATGAAAATAAGATTCTGAAAAAGAATATTGTAATGGAAAGATTTGTTTTCTATTCTCGTAAACAACATGCTGCTGAGTCTATTGAGGATTTTGTATCAGCTCTCAGATCACTTGCTGTTACTTGTGATTTTGAACACATCACTTATGAACAGGTGCTGAGAGATCAAATTCTGATGAGAACAAATAATAAAAAAGTACAGGAAAGACTATGGACAACATCAGATATGTCTTTAAATGCGGCCATTGAAATTGCAAGATTTATTGAACATTCTGAGAAGTTTGTGAAAGAAATAAGAGGAAATGACAAAGGAGATGTGTTTAGCATTTCAAAAGATGGAGATAAACTAAAGAAATTTGCTACACAAAAGAATGAAAATCCGAATAAAAATGATTGGAAGTCTAAATATACTAAGAATGAAAAGAAGAATATTCAATGGACTGACTTGTTTCAGATGTGACAGTCCAAGTCTTTTGGCTAATTCAAAAGTGTGTCCAGCTATTGAAAAAATGTGTTCTAAGTGTAACAAAAAAAAGGGCATTTCAGCAAATTTTGCAAATCCACTACTAAGAAAGTAAATATTGTTCAAGATTCTGAGGATTATGAATCCTCATATGAAAATGATATCAATACTGTGATTAACATTTGTGATAGTGAGGGTGTGAGTAAGTTTCCATCTTATAATGTAATTATTGATGACATGATAGTAAATGTCTTAGTTGACTCATGTGCGTGGTACACAATAATCGGGTTAATGTGGTAAAAAAATTGCCCAAGTAAGGAATTACTCACACCTGACATTTCTCCTGGTGGTTACACAGGACACAAGATTGATTTGGTGGGTTTCTTCTGGGGGAATGTAATCTTTGCAAACCAGTCAATCTTAGGGAAAATTTATGTAGCAAAATCAGGTCAGTCCCTCCTGAGATGGCCTCACTAAGAACAACTGGGAATTAAGCTCGACCCAAGAGCTGACCCCCCTGTGTATGCTATCGAGTGTGTTAACCTTGCTGAGCAAGATTGTATGTTAAATCAATTGAAATTAAATGTTCCTAAGGTTTTTAGCGGGAAACTTGGGGAATATCAAGGATTTAAACATGTAATTAAATTGAATGACAGTGCAGTACCGTTAGGCACAGAGTAAGAAATGTTCCCCTCACATACAGAGACAAACTCAAAGACTTATTTAAAGATTTATGTGACAAAGACATTATTGAACCCATAGAGTTTCTCCGATTGTAATTTCGATTAAATCCAATGGCGAACTGAGATTATGTGTAGATCTTCGCAGTCTCAACAATTCTATTTGGGTGGATGCACATCCCTTGCCAAATCTTCACGAGATGGTTTCAACATTGGCTGGTGCGGAAGTTTTTTCATGTATTGATTTGGCTAATGCGTATCACCAAGTAGTTTTGGATGATGAATCTAAAAACCTTACCGCCTTTATCACACCTGAAGGTCTTTTCAAATACAAACGCATGCCTTTTGGCTTGACAAGTGCTGCCTCCGTTTTTCAAAGGTTGATGAAGGAGACTCTTGAAGGATTAACAGGTGCCATCGCCTTTCAGGATGACATACTTGTGTTTGGGAAAAATGTTGAAGAACATGATAATAACTTAAAGGGAGTAATAACAGCATTATCTGTTAGAGGACTTACTTTATGCCTTGACAAATGCAAAATAGGGGAAAAGGAAGTAGAGTACTTAGGGCACACCATCAGTGGTGCTGGAATTAAACCTAAGCAGAAACATGTAGAAAGCATTATCAATGCACCTGTGCCTGCTTCCAAGGAACAATTAGTAGCATTCTTAGGATTGATGGAATTCTATGCAAAATGTATACCTAATTTTTCGTCAAATGTGGATCCTTTTAGATGTCTTTTAAAAAAAAAAGCAAAGTTTTTATGGTCTTGTGAGATGACGGAAGCATTTCAAAATCTTAAAACATTTATTGTAAATGCACCTTGTTTGAAACCCTTTGTCACTGGAAAAAAATGTACCATCATGGTTGACGCAAGCAACACAGGTTTAGGTGCTGTTCTCATGCAAAGTGACTGCGGGAGGGAATGAATAATTACATACGCTTCAAGAGCATTAAGAGATACTGAGAAGCGTTATTCAGTTATCGAAAGGGAGCTGTTAGCTTGTGTTTGGGGAGCCGAACATTTCAGAACATTCTTATGGGGGACTAAGTTCACAATAAAAACTGATCATAAACCCCTTATCTATATGATGGCACCTGGTGGGGGACGAACAATGTCTGTTCGTCTCGCTAGGCTAGCATCCAGTCTACAATCTTTCCAGTATCAGATTGTGTATGTAAAAGGGAATGTGAATATTCATGCAGATTGTATGTCTAGGTTACACTCTTCTTTTAAAGATCACTTAGAGGATGATGAATGTGAAGTTGCGTTTACTTCTCAAGATGTGATGTTAATTTATGGGGACAAAATTCATTTAAGTGAAGAGTCTTGGGCAAAAGAAATGCAAAAAGATGTGGAATTGTCTAATGTCAAGAATTATATCTTGCAAGGTTGGCCTGAACAAAGGAAACTCTCGGGTGATATGATGATTTACTCTAAAGTGCAAGACGAATTAGCTGTTGAGAATGAGTTAAGAGGGGAGACAAGTTTATTCCTCCCCATTCATTGAGAGATGTCATTATTAGTATTGCTCATGAAGGGCATTTAGGCATTTCCTTTACTAGAAGGTGGATAAAGGATTTTTTTTGGTGGCCTGGAGTTGATTGTTGTGTGGAACATTTTATTCGTAGTTGTACGAATTGTGCTAACAGCGACAAATCTGCCGTAGCATTGCGTTCTGAACCTTGTCCAGTGGAATATCCTTCTGGTTCATGGCGGAAACTTGGTCTTGATATTATTGGACCTTTTGGTGTCTTACCTGAACAAGAAAGATTTGGAATTGTGTTAATAGACTATTTTTCGAAATGGCCTGAAGTTAAAATGGTAAGGGACATCACGTCCAAGAATGTAATAGAATTCTTGGATGAGGTATTTTGCAGAGAAGGAATTCCTGAAGAGGTGGTTACTTGTAACGGACCACAATTTGTCAGTAAGGAATTTGAGTGTTTTATTGCAAAATGTGGCATAATACATAAAAAAATTGCTGTTTTCCACCCAGAGGCCAATGGCCAAGTTGAACGATTTAACAAAGTGGTTAAGGAAGCTATCCAACTTTCTGTCAAGGGTAATTTGAATCGGCGTAATGCATTGCAATCTATGTTGTTATCCTATAGGACTTAACCAAATTCTGTTACTTTTGTCAGTCCATTTGAGCTTTTAAGGGGTCGGACACCAAGTACTAGACTTACTCCATGGTGGTTAAAAGCAATCTTAATGATAGTTGTAATTTCTCTAAGGTGGATTATGATTTGGTTCGTAGTAGAGTAAGTGCATACAAGGAAAAAAAGAAAAAAAATGGAGAATAAACAAGGGTCTGTGAGTAAGCAAGTAATTTCCATCTGTGATCTTGTTCGCATAAAAAAAAAGGAAGGGGTTTTAAAAGGAGCTCCGATTTGGTCACAACCTAAGGTTAAAGAAGTTTTTAAGCATGCTGTTAGGATTGAAGGAGGAAGTGCGTGGAATTTGAATAGAGTTTCTATATTTAGAGGAAAGGAAGTTTTTGGATCTAATGGGGACAGCAATGTGTTTTTAGATGTTAAATTAGACAGTGACCAAAACTTTGCATCTAAGGTCTCTTGTGATTCTTCAAATGGAGTGCCAGAGCTCATCGCGTACCTGTAAGGTACAAAGATTTTGTCATGAATTGAATTACAACAAAAATGAAATTTACTATAAATTGTTAATTGTTATATTCATTCTACTCATCACATGTATATATCAGTGTATGCAATGTTTTTTTTGTTTTTTTCTTTATATGGGGGGAAGGTGTATTACATTACGGGCACGAGATGACATGGACACAAGATGACACGAGACAGCAAGTTGTGGTCTCGTGTCTGTCTCATGTCATATGATGGTAATGTATGTTCCAGATTGTGCATTCTTTGAAGTGGGGAGGTTGGGAGGTTTGGAATGGAGTGCGGGCATTACTGAGATGACCGGGAACTGAGGAAGATGTGTAAACTCAATAAACCTGCAAAGATACTTTTTCTGCCTCCTAGTATCTTTTCTACACTACTGGCAGGCCCAATTGTCCAACAAAGTTCAGCCTCAATAACAGGAAACAATCAAGAAATTCTGTGATAGCAATGCAGAAAATAAGAAGTAAGATTTGATGATCAGTAGAAGAATTGCAGTCCTCTTGCCTGTTATGCATAAGGAAATCTAAATCTCCGAAACTATGCCTAAAAGCACTGATTAGGGATACTCTAATCAGATTCAATAAAGTAGGAATGTTTCAGCATACCGGAACTTCAGTTGAGGCTGCTCCAATTACAACAGCCCGATGGTCACTGTCTAGTTTAACGACAATTGTACAGCTCTTTAAAAACGAGGTGGTTACATCCTTCAGCTCCTTACAGAATTGCTCCAAACTCCCCCTGGTGATTGCCTACCTCACAAAATGCTCCTGGCCCAGATGACTAAACTCTTGAACGTCACCACTACTGAACTACACAGCATGTGCACAGGGAACAGACTAGTCACATGGTTTAACAGAGCAGAGATGCCCCTCCAGACTAGAGCAGACAAGCCCCTCCAGACTCCCCCGTGACTAAACTTAAACTTTGCTGGGAAAGAGACCAAGAACACCCAATGGATGATAAAACATGGGACAGAGCACTGGAATACCCTCGGGAGGTATCACAGAATGCCAGATTGCAATAAATTCAGTACTGTGAACTCCACAGAGCATACCTACATCCTTAATAAATTATACCCCAACACCACAGACACTTGCCCCATTGCCGTGCTACCCTCCGCATATTTTTTCCACATGATGTAAAGCTGCCCCTGTGTCACCCAGTTTTGGCAAGGGTCCCAGACAGTCCCTAGGAAAGTCACAGAAATGGATGCATACACAAGCCCCGAACACTGCTTCCTGGGCCTCGCACCCTGACCAGGGCAGGGGAAACCAGCCACTAAGTTCGAGGACCTCCGACTGGTCCTAGCAACACGCTGTATCACAATGCAGTGGCAATCCTCCTCAGGCCCCCTCATGGGTAGCAGCTGTTTGTTGATTTGTGGCCAGTGAAAGTACAGCCTTGCATAGGGAAGAGGCACGTGGCCTCTGCAAGTCCCCAATCGGCAAGGAATTGGATGAGCAGTATGCAACGATTGAGGTGGGGAATGACCTGATGCCTCCTTTGTCTCTAACAGAAACCAAACAACCACTTCTTACGCATACTAAACATAAGAGCCCATGCTGAGCACAAGAAAAGTGGGACTTCAGAAACGATCTCCAAGAACATGATTAGGCGTACGCCACGCTATGCTACAGGTCCCCCAGACGAGAGTACATGACGTCCACACCATCCTACACTAGATATGTAAAATCCACTGCCATGGAGTGGATAGGTGTTATTAGAAAAACAAAGGGGTTGTCTCACTTTGCAAACCTGGCCGTGTGGGTGTTGGACTCTTTACTTTGTATGTTTCACAGGTTGGTATTATGTAGTAAGGTACGAATGTTGAGCATTGAGATACCCTCCAGTTCGAGCTAAATTGGACATGTACCTGGATAGATGGGTCTGCCTATCGGGTCATTCGCCCTTCAGATGTGCATAGTAAGGACAGTGACTTAATTGGACATTTATGTGTGCTTTAATATATGCAACAACATGCTTATCTCAGCTATGTGTATAAAAACTAAACAAGATTGAAGAGGCATATAAGAACAAGGCGTAAACGACATTCTGTACCTATTGTACTGTGATGCAAGTAACACCAGGAAAAAAAGGGGGGAAAAGTGAACTGCTTTTTTGTGGGAGGGAACAAGAACCAATGGCATGATTCTGTCTGTCCTCAGTTTGGTTATCTCCTGTAGCAGCAGCCAAGGTTCAGTCTCTATGTGGGTTGTTAGGTGAAGGTATTTATTTCCTTTAAAGCTTAGGTTATTTAAAACTTCTCGTCCTGTTTACACATGCTGTATTTGATTGGGAAGATCCTCCCACGTTAGCCAAATGTACTCCATACAGATTTAGCTCTAAATGCAAATTACCATGCATTAGCTATTGTAGGCTATACTTTGGCCTTCCTGGCTCTTGTTCTTCCAAGCTACAACACATTAGAAACTTTATTGAACCAAAATACACCAAAGCACACCAGGTCATTGTAACTATTATCCAAATGCAAAGAAAGAATTCGAAAGTACAGTGGAGAAATTGTCACATAATGTATATCCAATTGCCACAGATCAATGTCCTTTTGGTTCAGAATTAAAAAAGAATCTTGAATCAGGTCCTTCTGTTTGCTTTATTTGACTTCTTACAACATGGAGAGCAACAGCAGCCGACGAACGTTTCGCCCCCCTGGGCTTTCTCAAGGCTCGAATCTGAGGATGTGTTTGTTTCCTTATTGTACCTTATTCCCTGATTTGAAAAACTAACCTTCGTAGTGGTTGTTATAACTAAACGAGTCTATGCAGTGAAGTAACGACTCGACTAACGGTGCTTGTTTCTTCTTAAAGGTGCTGGTTCCCTTCCAGAAGATACATCACAAACACCACTTGATTCTTTCTTTGGGACCTTGATAAGTCCTCTCTCTATCCTTCTGTATTTTGCTCCTCTTGACCAGCAGCAAAAGGGGTGAAATCAAGTTTTTCAAATCCGGGGATACGGTACAATCAGGAAACAAACACATCCTCCGATTCGAGCCTTGAGAAAGCCCAGGTGGGGCGAAACGTACGCCGGCTGCTGTTGCTGTCCATGTTGTAAGAAGTCAAATAAAGCAAACAGAAGGACCTGATTCAAGATTCTTTTTTAATTTTGAACCAAAATGACATTGATCTGTGGCAATTGGATATACATTATGTGACAATTTCTCCACTGCACTTTTGAATTCTTTCTTTGCGTTTGGATATTAGTTACAACAACCTGGTGTGCTTTGGTGTATTTTGGTTCAATATTGTTCTAGGCTATCCAGTCCTAGTGTAAGCATACCCTGGTGGGTGGGTAGTGTGACACCATAGGAGCACCCTAAAGAAACATTTGTTTGGAATGATCTAGAAAAAACACTGTAAATGGATGTGCAGATCGTAGGGCAAAACCGCAAAGCTTATGAATGAACATTAGAAACTTTGCAGTCTTAAAAACAATGGGTCTGAAAACATTTTATGATGATCGGCTGCCATGAGATGACTCAGGGCCTGCACTAGGCATGGGCAGTGTGGGCAGCTGCCCAGGGCCTGGCACTCTACCTGCCAGGATGGGGCCCCCCACAATGGCAATTAACACCCCACTAGTCCTCGTGTATGTCTGCCGATCAGAGTGAAAGAAATACTTCACAAACGGGCTCATGGGAGGGGGGCCCCCTTCTGGAGCCTCTAAGGATGGTGTGGGAAGGCCGAGGGGAGGGTACACCTCTCAGGCAGCCACTTTAGAGACTCGGCAGGGCGCCCATTGTCAGCACTTTAGCCCACACAGGTTTAACTCAGCCCCCAAGCAATTCTCACACCTACAGTTCGAAACCGGCTGTACAAGAGTTGCTTGGGTGGCTGAGAAGAGGAGCTGCGGCCCAAGTGGAGTCTGCACAAAGCAGCTTCCCCGAGATCAGAAGGTGTCACTTATGTAGATTTCAGGGGCCTCCCACATTCCCTTTTGCCCAGGGCCCCGAAAATCCTAGGACCGGCCCTGAGATGACTCCCCTAGCATAACGTGAAGCAGAGGATATGTTTCAAAGTCCTGTCCGTTCTGCAATGTATGTGCTACAGGCCCGACCACTTTTGTTTCAAGGACAGATCCAAGAAAAATCTCTTGACTCCAACATTTGCCCAATGTTGCAAGCACCACAGTATCCGTTGACTTCAGCTGGAAAATACTCCCTTAGATACATTGGCCCTATGATTTGAGATTAAATTAGCTTTTTCCCTTTATGTCTTTGTAATTAATGGTAAGGATCTTTTAGTGCCAAGATGCTCGCCGGAGTCAACATGCTCTTTATGACTAATGAAATAAAAAGTAGAGTGCAAAGTACCTGAGGACGCCAGTTCTACAGAAACCCTTTTCCGCAAACCGGTTACCTTGGATGATTTCAAATGAATTGCATTTCCAGGATGTTAAATTCGTGAAATTTCTTTCATGGCGAAAATATTGTGTGTTTCTTTTCAGTCCTGATCACATTGATCCTTTACTTTCCTGTAAGAGGGCGGATCTCAGAGCTCCGTGGGCCTCATCCGCCGCCGTTTGTCATGCTTGTAGGAGAGGGGTGGAAACTAACACCCTGTTAACTATTTTCCCTCTTCTTCGTATACCAAAGTTGGTTTCTCCCCCGTCCTGTTTTTACTGTACTCCATCGATCTACCCTACTACCTCGACTCCTGAGACCTTTGTTCCCCTCTACTCCTACCTTCGCTGTTAGTTCTGCCCCACCTATTGCCTCTGCTTCTGCTTTGATCGATACCCCAGGTGTCCACCCAGCCTGTACCCTGGTACCTACACAACTACCTATACTCTAGTGTCTCCTCTCTCTTATCGCCATTACTCTTGCCTCGTTTTCACTTTACCCGTTTTCTTGTGCCATTTTATCAGTCATCGTGTCCCCTTTTTAGGTCTCGCCTGTCGATGCGCATGCGCATCGAGCAAGCGAGACTATAGGGGCTCATCCAGACTTTATCTAACTTGCAAGGAATCGTGGCGATTCCTTGCAGTGCCCGTGACTTTTAAGCTCAATGCGCATGTGCATTGAGCTTAAAAGCGCGTGCACATGCACCCAGCCGCCTACTCTCTCTCTCAGCCTTCCCACAACTCCGCCCCCTCACTACTTGATTGCACGGCCGCTAGGCCGTGCCTCCCCTACTCTCCTCCCCCCTCCTCCTCTCCTCCCATGCCTGCCTGCCTCAACTCTCCGCCTCCCGCCCCCTCCCCCTGCACGGCCGCTAGGCCGTGCCTCCCCTACTCTCCTCCCCCCTCCTCCTCTCCTCCCATGCCTGCCTGCCTCAACTCTCCGCCTCCCGCCCCCTCCCCCTGCACGGCCGCTAGGCCGTGCCTCCCCTACTCTCCTCCCCCCTCCTCCTCTCCTCCCATGCCTGCCTGCCTCAACTCTCCGCCTCCCGCCCCCTCCCCCTAGTTGAGCCTTGTGACGCTTACTCACATCGGAGTCGAATGTCCAGTAAAAACGAAGGAAAGACTGATTGAGGAAGCGATGAAGAAATACTGGGTGAAAAAATCAGGCACCCGAAGCTTTGTCCTTTTATAATGACAGGTCTAATATGTGCTGAAATTGGAAAAAAAGCCATAAGATGTGATTTGTGTTCGATCAGCAGTATAACTAATCAAAGTTAAATCGCACGGAGGCACACTTGCTAACGAGAAAAATTCATTAACAAATACGTATGAGTAAGCATTGCATAGCAAATAAACAATTACTCAGGCATAATCAAGAGCAGGCGTTTTCCCCCAAAGAACTGAAACACCAGAAATCGATATCTTGCCGTTCAGGGACTTCGAGAGATAAATTGTGGTGGTTCCAATATGGCCGCTCGGCTGTAGCAATCGGAGACTTGAGTAACACAGTCCACTCTCTATGTTTACTAGAGGCGCCAATTTCAGTTTTTTTTAAAACCGTACTGGAACCTCTGCAGCTGTTATATTAAGGGAGCAGAAAACGTCTATTCAGGTAACATGGGGAGAGGTGTGCAGCCGATGGGTTGGGTTGAGTTGACACCAGGGAATGCAGGCACAGGAGTCGCCTCGATCGTACTGCAAACATACACGAATTTAGGGATTCTTAGTCATCCAGTGGTATAAAGCTGTCATTTGCCAATAACAGTTTTGTCAGTGGCAACTTCGTTTTTGCAATCGCTTGGACATAGAAAACCGGCCCCATGTCACAACGGTTTCCGGTAGTTCTACGGTGACCAGATGTTCGCAACTAAATCATCGGCAATGTTAATCGTTTTGGCTTGAGTTGTACATGAAAATACAAACTTGCTCTATTGCCTCTGACTGTTCGTGTCTCTATTCTGGGCTGCTACTGTCGCGTGATTTAGGGAGACCTGCCAGACCAACTTGCATTCATTCCTACCGATCCCTCTTAGGTCTTTGCTAGAGACCTGGTATTTGAGAGATGCCGAGTGCGTCAGTAGTATGTGAATGCTACTCAGTGTGGGATTGTTGTCTGCTAGTATGTGATGAGCGTAAGAATCGTTTCAGTGTGAGAGCTAGTCAGTAAGGCGGCTGAGAGTGCTTGTATTTACTAAGTTTTACTTTTACACCTTAAAGGCTTCAACGTTCACATCATGTTTTCATTAAGGCAATGGCTAAAGAGACAGTGTGTACTAATTTAACAATGGGTGGCTCTTACTCATGAGTTAACACTGCATAAATCATTCATAAGAGTTTTTTCATCTGCTACTGATCCGCGAGATTACCTTTCCAGAGGCTGTTCAAAGAAAGGGGACATTAATGACCCCTCCTATCCATTTATTTACTTTCAAGAACTAATGACCACTGACCCGCCAACCCCCAATTTGTATCACTGATTCATACCTCATCTATGCAACTGATTGTATTAATTGCTGTAGCCAGGCAGAAGCGTCCCCGGGAAACCAGCCGCAACCCCTTCCAATTTTTTTTTCTAATAAAAACAACAACAATAATAAAAATTTAAACCAAATTTCTTTGATACCTTTGACATCCTGCCAGAACTTAAAACTTTATCGTCATTATGCGAAGAAACATTTTGTTTAGTAGGTAAAACTACATTCTTGTCTGTTGTCTCAATTACCACTGTAATAATCATTTTCATCACATACCATTTTATCCCTCATTACCTCATTTGTGTATCTTTTACTTAACAAACCACCAGTATGATTATCCATATCATTTTCACTATGTTCTGTAAAGTCCCAATAAGAATAATCCTTTCCACTGGAAGTATTGGCTTCCTTATCCATTAGCAGTCTTAATTGTCTAGGTTTCTTTTTTTTAGGTCTCGCCTGTCGATGCGCATGCGCATCGAGCAAGCGAGACTATAGGGGCTCATCCACTCTTTATCCACACTGCAAGGAATCGTGGCGATTCCTTGCAGTGCACGAGAAATTTAAGCTCAATGCGCATGCGCATTGAGCTTAAATGCGCGTGCACATGCCCCCAGCCGCCTGCCTTGCCTACTCTCTCTCACAGCCTCCCCCAGCTCCGCCCCCTCACTACTTGATTGCACGGCCGCTAGGCCGTGCCTCCCCTACTCTCCTCCCCCCTCCTCCTCCTACTCTCCTCCCCTGCCTGCCTGCCTGTCGTGTCGCACCTCTCCCCTCTCCGCCCCCTCCCCTGCCCGCCGTGTTACGGTGAAAGGCTTGTTATGCCCAGGCGCCTCTTTTACTGTTCCACCAGTCTGGACTGGGAGCGGGGATAAAAAGCGGCAGGCCCCGCAGTTCCTTATCTTACGAAAAGCGGGCTGGCAACTTCGATACCCCGCTCTCATTACCCTATCTGTCGCCATTTATTTCAAAGGGCACCATTGCGCATAAACATTGCGGGCATGTCATGAAACCATTACGACACACTTGTGAACTGGCTGGGACGCAGCAGCATTTCCCACCAAGCGTTTATCCAAAACCAGTTCATAGCGTGCATGATCTTGACTGCTGATCTCCGTCTATATGGAAGTCACGCTGTGGTTTTCACGTGATCAATGAGTATTGTGAAATAATCTTCAAACTGTATGTCTAATTCCCACAAGTCTTGATCAGTGAAGTCTACCTCGGGTGATCATTATTCACTGTGGTGTTTGTCACTGAAAGCGCCTCTGCTGTATACTGAACGGTTTAAATCGAGCTTCTCAGCAAGATTTCCTCTCCCTTCCTACATTAATGGAACCAGCATGCTTCACATTGCATCAACGCATCTTGAGGCAGCGTTTAAAAGATGGCATGTTGACTCTGCATTGAAACACATAAATGAATCTGTCCTTTAAACAGCTGCTTCTAGAGCCAAAACAAATAAATGTCCCTTATTAGGTTTTTTTCGAGACAAACCTGCCGCCCAACAGAACCGTGTTGCAGGTGAGTTTGTGTTGGATTCCATTATCTTTTCTTTTCATTTCTTCTAATCTTTTTAACACTTAGTTCTGACCACGTCCAGTGGAATAGATGTGCTGATCAAATATTTCTCTGTGATTAACAGGTTTGCATTCCTGGCTTGACTTTTATCTCATGTGGCAGGGAGCGCACTGCAGACACCACGCCACGCAACGCCACTCATCCACGCAACGCCACTCATCCACGCAACGCCACTCACCCACGCAACGCCACTCACCCACGCAACGCCACTCACCCACGCAACGCCACTCACCCACGCAACGCCACTCACCCACGCAACGCCACTCACCCACGCAACGCCACTCACCCACCGCCACTCACTCAATGCCACTCACCCACGCAACGCCACTCATCCACGCAACGCCACTCATCCACGCAACGCCACTCATCCACGCAACGCCACTCACCCACGCAACGCCACACACCCACGCAACGCCACTCACCCACGCAACGCCACTCACCCACGCAACGCCACTCACCCACGCAACGCCAAGTAACCAAAAACATTTCCATGACAAAAAGGAGTCTCTGGCCCTTAATCCACCCACCATATGCAAGCGTTTTCATCAGCATAGCATATAGCATATCTACTAGTGATTTTTAGTTAAAGCTTTTACAAATGTTTATTGCTTTTTTGATTTGTAATTCTTTAGCATTGGCTACAAAAAATAAAAATGCAAAAGATTTACAACAAAAAACCCATAAACAATTCTAAATGCACTAACTCTAACGCTGCGAGACCTATTGCATTTCCAATGCTTGTTCAGCTGGTTTCTCAGGTTTTCTCCTTTTGAAAATTCCCCCAAAAGGAGTGTTAGTAGCTTAGGGTGGCCAGAATTGTGGTTTCCTTTTTAACTGTCTCCAAAATAGGGTGGAACCCTAAATTGAAAGCTAATATTTGTAATAATTGTTCTTTATTTTGAATAGTGCTTTTTCGCTGATAACGTCAATCCCAGATTTAGAGGACTCTGGGAACATATTGATGAAATCTTATTTGAATGTATTGCTCCTGTTTCTTAAATGCATCTCTCTGCAGTTGGCGGATGGGGCCTCTCTGCAGAGCACGGGTTTTCGTTTTCAAAGGACATACAGGCACATGATGGTTGCCCACATCAAAGGGCAGGGAGGATAAAGAGAGCCATTGAACAGTTCTCAATCCCTCATGTAAATCTCACCTGAGCCGCACACCTGTGCAGCCGCCCTTTGTTTTCGGCCTACAAGAGGCAGGGGCAGTGTCATCAGCGGCGTCTCACGTTCACTTGAAGCCTGGCTTGGTTATTCTTTTGGAGATTAAATTGAACGCTGCATGTGCCTGCAGCTAGTTGTTGGTTGCCTGACACGCTGTGTGGATGAAATATGATGCTGCTTTGCACATAACTGAAAAATATTACTCACAATAATGCTTTAATTTCCTCAGGGAAATTCGGCGAAATAGAAGGATCTGTTTCCTATTTATATTTTGAATTGATGAGCATATTGTAAAGCTCGAGTCAGCCAAGCTTTGAAAAATGTGCTGCTCCTTTCAATGCACTGCAGGTTTGTTTTTGTACAGCAGTACCTCACACCAGAGCACTCTGAATTAGGAGAATGGGCATGCATATTTGATTTGCAGTGAAACACCTGAAGAGGTTCATTAAACCACATTCTGTAAAGCCCTGAAGAGGCTTCATTAAACCACACCCTGTAAAAACCCTGAAGAGGCTTCATTAAACCACATTCTGCTAAACCCTGAAGAGGCTTCATTAAACCACAATCTGTAAAAACACTGACAAGACTTCTTTAAACCACATTCTGTAAAACCCTGAAGAGGCTTTATTAAACCGCATTCTGCAAAAAACCTGAAGAGGCTTTATTAAATCACATTCTGTAAAAACCCTGACAAGACTTCATTAAACTACATTCTGTAAAACCCTGAAGAGGCTTCATTAAACCACATTCTGTAAAACACTGAAGAGGCTTCATTAAACCATTCTGTACAAACCTGAAGCTCCATTAAATCACATTCTGTGAAAATCCTTTTTTACAATTAAAATTGACCTATCATGTCTCTTTGAAAACTATTAGCCAATGTAAAGCGCATTTCTGAATGTTGTGTAAAAAAAAATCCCTTTCCAAAAAGTATAGGCCAAAAATGTAGCTGTAAATCTTATTCTAACCCGTATGTAATCCTCTATCCTTACCCCTAACACTTGCCCTTTCATCTCCATGTCAACCCCAAACTCTACCTTTACAAAATCCCTTGCACAAGTCTCTTATTCAAACCCTGAATGATAACCCAGATTCTAAACCCACCCCTAATCTAACCTTAGACTTAAGCGTTACTCCATCCTAACACTTAATACTAATTTTTACACTAATCCCTTCCTTTATTCTAACGTTTAGCTTTGTTTTACCTTAATCCGTGATCTAATTTACTGTAGCTGTTACCCTTTGCACTAGCCTTTAGCTATGTACGAAACTTTCAGTTTGCATTTCTTAAACAGCGAATCCTAAGAAATCGCTATTTAGGGAATGCAAAATGAAATGTACCATAAATTGCTATTTCCTAATAGCAATTTCTACAGAGTCGCAATAGCTATTAGGAAATCACTATTTAGGAAATGCAAAAGCTTTCATTCCTATTGCCCTAAAGGCTCATAGGTACGAATGCTTTTGCGTTTCCAAATTTGCAATTTCCTAATAGAAAATCGCACATTTAGAAATGCTAAATCAAGGATACCTATGGGCCTAAGGCTGCCCCAAATCACCCCCCAAAAACAGGTGGTGCACATGTAAATAGCTCAAATGCCGTAGGGGCGAGTGTGCGCTCAATTGCCAGTAGTGGCTCCTCCACTAAGGTGGAGGAGCGTCACCCACTGAAAAAAAGGAAAAATAAAATAACTATTGTTATCATTTTATTTTTCACTATTGTTATTATCATTTTATTTTTCACTATTATTATCATTTTATTTTTCTTATATTTGTCTGTGGCTCTCGGGCCCGGCTGGCGGAGTAGGGAGAGGAGTGGTTTTTACTCCTGAAGTGCGCAGGACTGCTTGGCCAGCCCTTTTGGGCCGCCCCAATTAGTCCTTCGCACTTTGCATGTCCCCGATCAGGCTGCATTAAACAGCCTGGTGAGGAACATGCAAACCCTCCCAGTCCCCGACTGAGCACCGTTCCATGGCGCTCAGACAATCACAACGGTGCTTTACAGCGTTGTGATTGGCTATCAGGAGGCTGAGAGGGCGGGTGCTTCCTGCTGCTGGCCAGGAATTCAGGAAAATGTCGGATGGATGGAGGACAAAGGAGAGGCAGCAGGCAGCAGCCGTTTCAGGTAAGTGGTTTCTTTTTTAGGTTTATTTTTTTGTCTGCCCTCGCCTCACCACCCAGGTCTATGGCACTACCAAAGCAGTTTTGGGGGCCTTTTGCTATTTTGCACATGGTTACTTTTGGCAATGGCCCTTTTTAGAGTGTTTTCCCTCGACTTTTTTGCTTTTGTCTGTCCTGGTTTTCAGCTGATTTATGTGCTAGCCTTCAGACTTTGATCGCTTTTGACACTGCCATACAGTGTCAAAGCGCTGTGCTTGTCATATACATACTGGTGATTGGTGTGTATATGATTGATTTGAGTTGGCTATAAGTGTCATATACCTAGCGTATGTAACTCAAATGCTCCTACGTGGGCGTGCAGCACTGGTTGTGCCACCCATGCAAGTAGCTCTTAAAACATGACATAGATTAGCCCTGGTGGGACCTGTGTGTGCAGATGACTGTTACTCAGCCTTGCATTTAAAAAGCTACTTGCCAAGATTCTGCATGTCTCTTGCTTCATCTGAGTACTCCCTGGGGGCAGGGTGATGAGTTGGGAAGATGCAGGGCATGAGCGCTGCTGAACTACGTGAACTGGTAGTGAATGGCACTGGATGGTATTTTTGGTACCGTGGGGCCTGCATCTCCCATTGATTTAAATGGGGGACCAGTTAGTAATGACAAATCCTCTCTGGTCCTGCAAGTGGATTCAACATTACTAATGTGGAAATGCCACTGTGGGAAAGTGGGAATTTCTGTGCGTGTGCCTCTGTGAGCTTGTCAGCCTGTCTCCAATATACATCTGGTTGCTGGGGGAGGCAGCTAGATCTATGCTTTCCAGATAGAATTCATAAACTAGAGGTTCAGGGTAAACTGCAGACCTCTGACTCTGAGGGGCCTTCCTGTGACAAATATGAGGCGGTGAAATTGGCACCTGTATTCCAATGTGCAGGGTCTTGGCCCCACTAAATATATTGATCATGCCTCCTAGGGTAGGATGGCAGACAGGACAAAGTTAGAGAGAGCCTTTCCATTTCAAAGGTGGCCTTTTGAACTGATCTCATTTTCAAGGGACGTTGTGGGTATCACTATTGGGACTCTGCCCTCAGGAGTGAGAGATGCTTCTGATAGATACATCTGCCGTGTGGATTCCTCACCTTGTGAATATCCCTTGCGTCAGCAACATTCGGAAATTCTTTTTGTAGCTTCGCGCCGACGTGGACTTGGACGTCATAGAGGCACGGCATCGCTCGCGACTCCGCTGACGTCACCGATGCCTACAATAGGCCCACGCCGGTGTGATTACATCAGTTCCCTTTTTTCCGCGTCGTCGACGCTAACGGTTTCGGGATACTCTGTAGCTTATACTATATTGTTACTTTATTTCCTCTATTCTCCATTCTCTGAACCTTTTGCTCGATTATCATGTCGACAAAGAAAACAGGGTTTAAACCTTGTAGAGAGTGTGGGACGATGATGTCCGTTACGGACCCTCACCAAGACTGCATCTGGTGCTTGAGTTCGGATCACGACGTTGACGAGTGTTCATCATGTCAGAAGATGAATCCGAAGGCTCTTCGAGAAAGAGAATCAAAACTTCTTGTGGCTAAGCTGAAGGCGAGTAAAGTTAAAAGATCCTCGAAGCACTCGAAGAGATCGAAGTCGAGATCCAGGTCGAGGTCTCGAGAGGCGTCGGCCTCGAAGTCTTCGTCTGATCACGCTTCCGGTTCTCGTAAGAAGCATAAGAAAAGGAGGCATGAATCCCGCCATCATTCAGGTGATAAGTCTGGTTCTAGATCGAAGTCTCCCAAGAGGATGAAATCGAAGGTAATTCCTCCGCAAGTGTCGGATCAAGAAGGTGAGGCTTTGCCTTCGGAGTCGATGGTCCATTCTCCGACTCCGGTTCCGGATCCGACGCCGGCTCCGTCTCCGACTCCGTCTCCGGCTCCAGGTGACACCGATGGAGTTCCTATTGAGGAGGAAACTTCGAATCCTGTTGTGGAAACAGATTCTAACCTACCTCGAGATCAGCCTGAACATCCACCATTCCCGACTCCAGGTCAGGACCCCTCTGCGTTTTTGAACGCAATGTATGTTGTGTTCTCAAGATCGTGGTACCCCTCTGGAGCACCTTCGGGTCCCATGGGTCCTATGGCTTTCAATTTGGGTGTTCCTCACTCATATGCTCCAGCACCCTTCATGCCATATATGCCAGCCCCGACCCCGCTGTGGCAGTACCAAGCTCCACCGAGGTCGACGCCGGTATCGACGCCGGCTCGGCCGACTTCGCCGGCTCCTAGCAAATCTATGGAACAACCTTCCAAACCCTCGGATTCGATTCCGAAGTCGGCTCCGGCGCCGTTGGATTCGGCGCAGGATTCGACTGCACTTCGAGTTAAAATGAGGTCTCGAAGAGAAGCTCAACGTCTTCTTGATGAACAGAGAGTTGGTGATTCTTCTTCTGAAGTGGAGGAAGGTGAGCTGGAGGGGAGTTATTTTGAGGACCTAGCAGAAGCGAGTGGTCTCGAATTTTCCCCAGAGTGGTCTTTACCTTCAGGACCTGATACACCCTCCAGAGATGTTCAACCTTATCATGTTGTCATGAAGAAGGCAGCAGGACTTTTGGGTTTGACTTTGCCTACTGTCGAATTTAAGTCAAACTTACTGACTGAGGTCCTTCATTCTCCGAATTTGGCGGTGGAACCTGTACTGCCATTTAATGATGCTTTAAAGGATCCCATTATGGAGGTATGGAAGAAACCTTTTTCTGCTCCTGCAGTTTCAAAAAATGTGGCTAGGAGATATAGAGTGGCTCCTGAGGATCCTGCTTTCTTGTCTTCTCATCCTTCTCCTGAGAGTTTGGTAATTCAGGCCGCTTGTTCTAAAAAGTCAGTTGGTGCTTTTCCGCAGGTACCTGGCGACAAAGAGGCCAAGAAACAGGATCAAGTTGCAAAAAAGACTTTTTCTTCAGCTAGTATGGCATTGAAGTCTTCTAATGCCACTTGCCTTATGGGTAGATATATTCATGCTCTGATGGACTCTATGCGTTCATTAATCCCTAAGGTTCCTGAGGATAGCAGAAAAGACTTTGAGGAAGCTTTGTCTGATTCTCAGGCGGCAGCCCGTCAGGTCATTCAAAGTGGGCTTGCTAGTTCAGTGCAGAACGTTTTAACTAACACTAAATTGACGCCGCCACCGCCGAGAGTCACTTACCTGCTGTGAAGGCTTCCGCTGCTCCAGCCGCCACTGCCAAGAGTCAGGAAGGCATTCGACTCCGCGCCGCCGCTCCGGGGGACTACAGCACCCGGCAGGCCACGCGGCGGCGCGTCTAGGGTGACGCACACGCGCCAGAGAGCGCCAACGAGACCATTAAAGGGCAGAGAAGCCCGGCAGAGCGGGGGAAACACTAAATTGACGCCGCCACTGCCGAGAGTCACTTACCTGCTGTGAAGGCTTCCGCTGCTCCAGCCGCCACCGCCAAGAGTCAGGAAGGCATTCGACTCCGCGCCGCCGCTCCGGGGGACTACAGCACCCGGCAGGCCACGCGGCGGCGCGTCTAGGGTGACGCACACGCGCCAGAGAGCGCCAACGAGACCATTAAAGGGCAGAGAAGCCCGGCAGAGCGGGGGAAACACTAAATTGACGCCGCCACCGCCGAGAGTCACTTACCTGCTGTGAAGGCTTCCGCTGCTCCAGCCGCCACCGCCAAGAGTCAGGAAGGCATTCAACTCCGCGCCGCCGCTCCGGGGGACTACAGCACCCGGCAGGCCACGCGGCGGCGCGTCTAGGGTGACGCACACACGCCAGAGAGCGCCAACGAGACCATTAAAGGGCAGAGAAGCCCAGCAGAGCGGGGGAAACACTAAATTGACGCCGCCACCGCCGAGAGTCACTTACCTGCTGTGAAGGCTTCCGCTGCTCCAGCCGCCACCGCCAAGAGTCAGGAAGGCATTCGACTCCGCGCCGCCGCTCCGGGGGACCACAGCACCCGGCAGGCCACGCGGCGGCGCGTCTAGGGTGACGCACACGCGCCAGAGAGCGCCAACGAGACCATTAAAGGGCACCGAAGCCCCGCCTCGCGGGACGCCCGGGGCTAAGCCTGGGCAAAGGGCGGGTCCTCTACGGCCCTCATCGGCAGGAGTAGGCAGGGGCAGGGCCAGATACGCTGAATGAAATTTATCTTGCCTCATCTCTCAAGTAAGACTGGTCTTTGCAAGACTCTATTAACTGTGCATTTTGCTCTCACTAGATAAAGACTGTTTTTAAATGTATCTATCATGCCTAAAAAACAGGATGAGGTCCCGCTAAACACCATTGACAATTACCTTGTTCAGACTGTTAAGAAGATAAATAGGCAAAGGAGGGAGTCTTTGGGGTTGAGTCAATCCCCAGACTTACGCTGTTTGTCCCCTCCTATATCCGTATCTATCTTGATTGATGACACCCAGCAGCAAGAGGTAGATGGTGCGGTTATTAGTTTTGATGCCATTCCTCAAGGAACTTCTGGCATTCTGGATAATGTCGTCCTGGCCTCTGAGAGATCTATTGTTGAGGCTGAGGGTGGCATAGACAATGATATTGAATTAGAACAAGAGAAACAGATTCATGTTTCCGCGGATGAGCAGTCCCCTTTAGGGCATGCCGCTAGGCCTAAACGTCTATGCACTAAGAACCCACCAAAGCGGGGAGGGCTACGCTCAGGGACAAAACGGAAGAGGCCCACTACCCCAAAATCTAAACAAGCGATTCGTGTTGAGGACCATCCAACTTGCTCTCTTGAGGAGGCTCTTTTTGATAAAATTGCAGATCTCATTGAGATAAAATTCAACACTATCATTAAACCTCTAATATCCAAAATCGATAAACTGCAAACAGAGGTTAAGAAGTTGAGTGGTCTTCAAAATTCAGTTGCAGGTGGTATTGAAAATATAACTACAATAGTGACACACTTGAGCAACAATTCTGGGGGTGATGACGCTGGAGACAATGTGGGTGTTGGAGATGGAATTCATCTACTCGGGGAGAACTCATTGCCATCAATTTTGACTGCTATTAATGAGGGCCCCATATTAGTTAATATTCCAACAGACCCAACCCCTTTGGTTAATATTCCTCCTGCACAAATTCAAGCTCAAGCTCACTCAACTGATCCCCTGCAATTCATAGTTGAAGCCACACCTGTGGTTTTAGTTCTCGCTAACGTCCCCCCGCTGGAAGGGGATACAGCGGAAAGTTCCACTTCTCTTTGTAGCAAAGCCCTACATTGGCTATCCAGTAATATGCGGGTAGCTCCAGGGGGAAAGCATTACTTGGCAAGTGTAATTAAAACAGCAACCAGAGTTCCCTGGCTGGGTAATCGGCCGAAAAAATTCAAAGGGGACTGTGTGGCAGTGAGCTTTTCAAATCAAGACGTTCTTCCAAACATTCTTGCGAATATTCTTCCTCCCCAGCGAAGACGAGGCACTGTGGTCCCCCTAACTTTAAAATTCTTTTATGGGGAACAGCAGAACGTCTCTTACCCAAGGACTCCTGCCCCAGGGTGGGACAACAACTGGGACTCTAACATCAGATGGGGACAAGACTCATGGTTTAACGCAGCAGCTCATCGTCACCAACCTTCAATGCTTAATCCAGTTACACAGCCACTAGAACTGCGTAACCGTTATGCGCCGCTATCTTTCATGGATCAAAATGATTGACTTTTGCCAAGACAAGACAGTGATGCAGAAGGACTCCAGCCTGCTCTTGGTCCGTCAGTTCAGTTTTCTGCAGGTGTTAGGGTCTGCAGAATTATGAGCTGGAATATCGCTGGACTAAGAGCTAAATTTAATAATAAAATCTGGATGGATATAATCAGATCTTATGATATTCTTGCATTTCAAGAAACATGGGAAACGTCAGATGGTCTGGCCCTGGATGGCTATTCTTACTTTAATGTACCCGCAGACCCCAGTAAAGCAGGAAGAGCAAGGGGGGGTTTGGCTGTATATATTTCATTAGATGTCCAAGGAGAACCTAGACATATTAAGTCTAAATCCAAAAACTGTTTAGCGGTGGAATTAACTGTATCAAATTCCCATCCTATCTTATTAGTTAATTTTTATAACTCTCCTGTCAGTCAATCTCCAATCGAGCATTTGGTAATCTTAGAGGAATTCCTGTCGACTTATAGCGATAACAGTGTCCACGGGTACGAGGTGATCCTGATGGGAGACTTTAATATTCACCCGTGCCAGGTGGATTGTTATACTGAACTCGAGGATTTTTCCTCTTATTCCCCCCCACCGCATTTTGAACATACGCCACGCGGTGAGGCTTTGGAATTGCTCTTGGCTACCTTCAACCTTTATGAATCAAGTAGTTGTCCTACTGGTTTGAGGTTACCGACATATGTGGGAAATGATTCAGGCACAATTATAGATTATATTTTTTTATCTTTTAGTATTCTGCCCAAAGTAATCAATTACAAGGCAGAAACTTCAGTTTTTAGTGATCACAATCCTGTGATTTTAGAGATTTTAGCCCAGGGAGTCTTGAAAAAAAGGAAGATTGACGCCTTATGTGCGACAGAACTTGTTCTGAAAGACCAGAATCGGAGGCTCAAATGGGATCAAGTCACCCCAATAACCTTTCTACAGGAAACCTTGGCCAAAGTTGAAGGGGAGGTTGCAATCTGTTTAGATAATAAGAACCCTAGCACCACTATGGTTGAGGCCTTTAGTGTTATCTGCCATCAGGTTAACTTAGATCTGACCGTAAAGGCAAAGCCAAACAGGTCTAAGGGCCCCAGATGGTTTGATACAAACTGTTCCCAGGCCCACTCAATCCTCCTCAAGGCTCTAAAAAATAAACCTAGAGATAGACAGCTGATAGCGTCATTAAGGAAACAATAT
Source organism: Lissotriton helveticus (assembly GCF_964261635.1). Classification (NCBI taxonomy): domain Eukaryota; kingdom Metazoa; phylum Chordata; class Amphibia; order Caudata; family Salamandridae; genus Lissotriton; species Lissotriton helveticus. Next base: position 888,549,259 of record NC_136071.1, on the reverse strand, counting down.
AATCTAGCTATCAGGAAGAGGAAATTTGAGATAAAAAATTAGGCCTGGAGTAATTTGTTATTGCCAGAAACACAGAAAGACAGTGCTAAATTTTGGGCAGTCATAAATCACCCTTACTTTGTGGGGTTAGATAGTCAAAGAGCTGACTGTATTATCCCAGATGAACAGTGGGTGACACATTTTAGCAACATTTATAGCTGTCCTCATACGAATTTAGAATGTGAAACACCTCCCACACAACCGATATCTTACATTTCTCCTTTTAGCCAGGATGAGGTGAAAAAAGCAATTAACGATACACTCTGTAAAAAGGCACCGGGGCCCGACGGGGTTCCCGCAGATTTTTTTAAGAGTGCTCCCGAATTAAGTTCAAAGATTCTCACTAATATTTTTAATGCTACAAGGGAGTTTATTTTTCCTTCTAGCTGGGCCAAGTCGACCATAGTACCAATTTTTAAAAAAGGACAGAGGACAGATCCGGCCTGTTACAGGCCAATTTCTCTTATTGACTCAAGTTTTAAAATCTTGGGAAGAGTCCTCTTAGGAAGACTGACCCTGATCTTAGAAAGCAAGGGTACATTATCGAATGCACAATATGGCTTTAGAGCCAAAAGAGGAACCCTAGATCAGTGCCTAAATTTAGAACTAATTTTAAATAAATATGTAACCGCCAAGGGGGGCTCGTTGTACATGGCCTTTATGGACCTCTCATCGGCTTTCGACCTGGTAAACAGGTCAAAGCTGTGGAGGATCCTTTTGGCCGTGGGCCTTGACCCCCCTTTGGTTGGATACCTAGCTGAGCTACATAAGGATCTTGTGACCTCGGTCAGAGTAACTAGGGAAGGAAGATGCACTTGTCATTTTAAGTCAGAGAGGGGGGTTAGGCAAGGGTGTATACTTGCCCCCCTCCTCTTTACTCTTTATATTAATGATCTGGAGGCAGTAATGGCAACATCCCACAGCGACATTCCGCGTGCAGGTGAGACAAAGATACCTGTCCTCCTGTACGCGGATGATGCCGTTCTCTTGGCACGCTCTGGAGTTGCGTTAAATAAACTTCTTTTATCTTTTGGAGTTTTTATGTCCTCTTTGGACATGAAAATTAATACAGAAAAATCTCATATAATGATTGCTGGAGCCGCAGGCAGGAAAAGAAAGTCGATAACATTTTACTGTGATGGTAAGGCGGTCAAGAGAGTCCCTTCTTTTCCATACTTAGGAGTGACCTTTGATGAAAAGGGCACATGGGGTCCTCAGCTTTTGGTTAAAAGCAGCGCTGTTGCTAGAGCGGCAGCAGGGCTGCTAGGTTTTGCCAAAAAACTAGGTGCCCGTCCCATGGAGAGCATCATCAAAGTCTACAAAGCAAAATGTTTGTCCGTTGCCCAGTATGGCTCTGCTATTTGGGGATACACTAGTTCCGTTAAAATACAGAAAGTAGAAAATAAATTTTTGAGATCTCTGCTTTCTGTTCCCCAATCGACCCCGACCTTTGCATTGCACACAGAGTTAGGCCTGGGCTATATTTCTGATATCTTAAAACTAGCTCCAGTGATTGGTTGGATAAAAACTTGGCTAAACCAGGAGCTCACTTTAAATCACACTATTTTAAAAGATTGCTTAGCCCTGGACAGAGCCCTTAATATCCCATGGGTAAGATACGTCAAAACGCAGCTAATTTTAGCCGGACGTCCGGAACTCTTTTCATTTCCTGACGCGATAACCCATGAAGACCTTAAATCAGTCAAAAATACTCTGATGAATGTATATGCCCTAGAGAGGGAAGCTATAGAGCTTAAAAAAACCATGGTAAGGAAACACTGTATGTTGTCTTCTGTTCCAGGAATGGAACCATATCTAATCCTGGTAACCAATTCTTATCATCGTTTTCTTTTAACAAGATTTCGCTTTGATTTAATTCATTTTATACTGGGCAACTTTAGAACCTGGAATAGACCTGAAGATGCTGAACCATGTGACTGTGACCACTTTTCTACACAGGATACGATGCACTTTATCATGTTTTGCAGACATTATATTGAAATTAGAAAAAGATACCTGCTCCCGATCTTACGTAACCAGGGTTTTATTCAGATAAAACCAGCCCTGTTGTTTTTGCAACTCCTCCCAAATGTAAAAGTAGCTTTTTCTGTTGCTAGCTTCTTAGTTGCAGGTGCACGTTTAAACAAGCACCGAACAAGCTATAGGCACTTTACCTCTGAATAATGAATTTTCTTCCTATTTTATCTATTTGTATGTGTCGCGCTTTAACAATGCCCCTTTCTCTTATCTTTTAACATTTTTTAAATATTTCTTATGTTTTATCGTGATTTTAGTGTTTTTTAAATTATGATTGTCTGTTCTAACTTTGTAACAATTTGTGCTCTGATGAAATGGTGATATGTTATTCTGCTCGTTCTTTTATGATTTTTAATAATCGAATAAAGATATTTGACTGACTGACTGACAAGTGGGCTTGATACTACGGATTCTGTGGCAAGGATCATGGGCACGGTGGTGGCCATGAGGCGTTCAGCCTGGTTGAAGTCGTCTGATTTTTCAGCTGATGTACAATCTGCTCTATTGGATTTACCTTTCGATGGTGAAGGGCTCTTTGGAAGGAAAGCAGACACTGCCTTGGAGAGATTCAAGGACAGCAGAGCAACTGCTAGATCTCTTGGCCTTCAGGTCAGGGGTTCTACGACCAGGAAATTTAGAGGTTTTGGCCGTTCTTCCTTTCGTACATTTAGACAAGGTCAGCAGCAGCAACAACAACAGCAGCAGCAGAATACCTTGTATAGATCATACAGGGGAAAACAGAGGGCACGTCCTCGAGGACGTCAAGCCTCCTCCTCTTCCACCTCTTCCAACCCCCCAACCACAGAAAAGCAGCCCTAGATCCGCCATTCAGGATCATGTAGGCCCAGTGGGGGGTCGGCTTACCCTCTTTCTACGAGATTGGGAATCGGTTACATCAGATCTTTGGGTTCTCAATCTCGTAGAAAATGGGTATGCTCTTCCCTTTCGGGAATTCCCTCCCAATTACCCTCCTTGCCAGGGGTATTGCTCAGAGGAACATCTGTTACTCCTTCAGGAGGAAGTCCAAACTCTATTGAGAAAAGGTGCGATAGAGGTGGTCCCAGAGCAGGAAAGGGGTCAGGGATGCTACTCCCGGTATTTCCTGATTTGACACAGGGACACCGAAAAGAGGAACCATTGCGTCTATTTACAGACTTGTGTTGGCCTGGGGCTTGTCACGCTCCAGGAAGGGGACTATCACTGGCCTGCAGCTAATTGACAACTGTGGTTGCCTGACCCTGAGCACTCTCCAAGGGCCAGTTGGCTGGCCTCTTGTCCACTAGATCCCAGGGACAGAGAGAATCTCCCAGTTTTCACAAGATCGTAAGGACCGGGTGTGGCAGAAACGGGTGGAATTGACCGTTGGTTAGGACAAGGATGGTCCTGATGCTTTAATCACACTATGCAGAGGAGTGTGCTCATAAAGATCAGCAGCCCACCTGGATTTCCTGAACGTGATGAGTGCTGGGGAACTTTGCAGAGTACGAGGGACCCGTGCTTGCAATCGGAAACCTGTGCTAGCTCGCACTCTATATTGTGTGATGTCTGAGGGGCGTTGGGGGATGTTTGCCGAGTTCGGACCTCCAAATTTGGAGGACGACAGTTCCTGACATCGCGGCTTCTGTACGAGGTTGCCGACTCCCTCTCCCTAGACCCACGTCACAAGGTATTCACCTGAGGGGTCTCTTTGTGCCGTGTGTGCACCGATGGCTGGCTGCCTGGAGCAATTACAGCTCGCACCTCCGCCAGAAGGGGAAACATTTCTCCAGTTTGGAAGGGCGCCAGCTTCCAGTGTCACAGTCTTTGGTCTAAGGGGGGGATAGTGATCCCACACTTGTGAAGGGTGCCTGAAGGCGTAATCTGGAGGGACAAAGACAAGTAACTCTTTCTTTCTTCTTTAGGTGGTCCTGACAATCTAATCAGTGTTGCCAGTGGGTGCAGCCTGTATCATTGGCTGATGTAGTCTGACTGGCTGGGTCACGAGGTGTAGTCAGAAGCTGTGATTTCTTGACCATTACAACTGTATGGGGGTATTCAATATTGGTAATATGCTGTTTTCTTCTAATGTATTAGCTGGAAAGTTGAATACTTCTGAACAGCCTGCATATATGTTTCTGTCGCTTTTGATGTGGGAGGAATTGCTTGGATCGTGAACACCTCGGGGAAGAACCTACATGGGTTTATGTTGCTTACGAGTCTGAGGGGATAACGGGGCAAGTGCAGACTAGGCTCTGTTAATTAAACTTTTAAAGTAAAAAGTTCCTGAGTGCGGCGTTACCTTGTGAAAAAATTGATGTTTCTTGGCTACTGGCTGAGCCGAACGCCCACACACGCTGTTGTGCTGCTCCGGTAAATCCAGCCACATTGTTGTTATATATATATATATATATATTTCTCCAGTATTAGGGGTGTCTTTCATAGATTCACATGCCTGAATCATTCCCCGTCGTCGGAGTGGGAGTCCCACGGTACATAAAAAAGCAATAATACCAATAGAAATGAACCAGGAAGTAAAACAGCCAATGGTACAGTAGGCAAAAACTTCCACATCTATGACCCTCATAGTCATTATGAATAGTCAAAACTACAGCCAATCAGGCGCCAGCACCCACTAGAATGTTCTCCCCAGAGGCTCAGGCTCTCAGATTTTCTACCGCACGTCGTGTGAAGGGAGTCTCCCTGAGCTCTGCTCAGTTTTCTAACTTCTAACTTCATCTGTGTCTTCTCTTCAGGATGTCTTCAAAGAAATCTCTCTTTAGAGCCTGTGACTGCTGTGGTAAGCCTCGGCTTTTTGAGAAAGATCCACACAAAAAGTGTATCTATTGTCTCTACCCAGATCACCAGGCCTCTGATTGTAAGATCTGCAGAACCATGCCTCAGAAGACTCTCAGGGATAGAGAGGGTCGTTTACTGCTGTGGTTGAAGAGGCTAAAGGATTCTTCTAATCCTGTTTCTGAAGTAGGCAGTGTCACCTCTGCTTCCACTTCAGCCTCCAGGAAGAGACCTGCGCCTGAGGGACTGTCATCTCCCAAGGCTAAACTGCCTAAAAAACAACCACCTGCTAAGGGACAGGATCAGCCTTCCACTTCTCAGGCTGTCCCCACCTCCAAGGGCATGGAAGGCGCTTCTGCTTCCACAAAGGGGAAAAAACTCAAGCTTTCCCTATCTTCTGACAGGATGTTACCACAGACTTCATCTCCGCCTCCTGTGAAGTCCTCTTCAGCTTCCTCGTCGACGAGAACGACGACTTCAGTGACATCTACGGTAACATTTTCATCTCCTAAACCTAGTATGGTTATGTCCTCGTCTACGGCGTCTCCAACGATGGTTTTTGTTTCTGTGAGGCCTATTTCGTCGACGTCGGTCGTCGACGCCTCGTCGTCGACGCCTTTAAAGGCTTTACCGCCGACGAAAAGGACTCCGTCGACGAGCTCGTCGTCAGGCTCTACGCCGTCGACGAAAATAACACCGTCGACGAAGAGTGACTCGTCCACGAAGACGGTCCCGTCGACGAAGAGTGTCCCGTCGACGAAGGGTGTCCCGTCGACGAAGAGTGTCCCGTCGACGAAGAGTGTCCCGTCGACGAAGGGTGTCCCGTCGACGAAGGGTGTCCCGTCGACGATGGGTGTTACGTCGACGAAGGGTGTTCCGTCAACGAAGACTGTCCCGTCGACGACGAGTGTCCCGTCGACGAAAGGTGTCCCGTCGACGACGAGTGTCCCGTCGACGACGACTATTCCGTTGCCGAAAAGTGTCCCGTCGATGAGAGGTGATCCGTCGACGACAAATCCATCGGGAGTTAACCCTCCGACGACGCCGCAGTTATCCTCATGCACGGCACTACAGGTGTGGTCTCCGTCGACAGTGTTTTTAACACCACGGCAAGCAGCAGACCAACTGCGCAACACTGTAATGAGACTTTCGCCTCTTCGTGTTTCACCTCACAAGGTGTCATCTGAAGTCCCAGACCAACTGCTGGATTCTGACAGTGACAATGAGATGGTCCAGAATACTTTTGGGCAAGCCACTAGTCCATCGGAGTTACATATTAAACTTCAAGATGATGAATATGAGGATTCTCACTCTCCTGCTGAGGTATCGATGCCTGTGAGTACCCCTGTTGCTCAAGTGCCTTTGGATTTAATATCCAACTTACAGTTTATGTTGGACGATTACTATCGGAGGTTTCCCCCTTCGGAATCGGCAGGTTCTGGACAGGCAACTCCAATTTCGGAAACGCCTCCACCCGTGCTCCCATCGGTGTGTCCACCTTCACACCCACAACCTGCTCACGAAGAGGACCCGCAATCCTCGGAAGATGACGACCAACGGGAAGAAGGAGAAGTGGATGATTTATCGGAGTGGGAGGACTATCAGGTACAATCTCCTTCAACATCTCCTCAGACTGCGTCGGCCTCCCCTCCTGTTGATGTAGCGAGTTTTCACTTGCTGATGGAGCGTGCAACCGCACGTTTTCATATGAAAATGGAGCATACTCAACAAGAATGTTTCCTTTACGATTTTAAAGATCAGCCCAGGCGACAAATTAGGACAATACCCATTGTGGAATTCATCTGGAAGGAAAGTGTTAAGGTGATGTCAACGCCGGCTTCTATTCCTCCAGTCTTGCCAAGAATTGATAAGAAATATAAAGCTCCGGACAAGACGCCTGCCTGTCTCATTGGACAAGCAAAACTTGACTCGGTAATTGTCCAGGCGGCCCAGAAAAGGGCCAGAAATCCGTCCTCTGCAGTTACTGCGCCGCCGGATAGAGATGGCAGACGCCTAGACTCAATAGGAAAACGATTTTCCACCATGGCTGCAACGACTGTCCGTGCTGCCAACGCATTGGCCATCTTAGGTCGGTACGACCGTCAAATGTGGTCTGACATCTCACCATTTATTGATCTGCTCCCTGAGCCATCCAAGGCGGAGGCACTCCAAATTCTCCATGAAGGTCAAAGGACCTCTGAAGAGATAATTGATTCAGCTGTTGATGTGGCATCTACAGGATTTCGCCAATTGGCAGGAGCTGCGGTTCTACGTAGACAAGGGTGGTTACGTTCCACTGCCTTCAGACAGGAAGTACAAAACCGAGTTCTAGACATGCCATTTGATGGCGAATATTTATTCGGCCACAAGGTAGAGGAGGCCTTACAGACTATCAAAAAGGATACCGAAACAGCCAGATCCTTAGGCACTCTACAATTCCACAAGCCGCCCTTTCGAGGAGCGAGAGGACGAGGAACGTCCTTCAATAGAGGTGGATACCAGCAACAACATCAACAATCCTCATACCGTCAGAGTAATCAGCGCTACCAAAATCAGCGCTACCAGTCTTATGGGCAGAAAAGATCTCAATACACCCCAAACAGGGGTAAGGCTACCTACCGCGGCAAGGACAAGCGACAATGAAATTTTTCACCTGCCACCACCGTCTTTCCACCCTCTCAAAAGACTTGGCGGAAGAATATCCAAATTTTACTCCAATTGGCAGTCGATAACAACGGACAAATGGGTCCTGGATATTGTCGCCAGGGGCCATGCCCTAGAATTCGAAAAATTCCCCCCGAATGTACCACCAAAGGGCCCGCCTCCAGCTCACCTGAAGGAGCTGCTTACCCAAATCAAAATGATGATACAAAAAGGAGCTATCGAGAGCGTTCCTCAGAGGATGAGAGGACTAGGATTTTACTCCAGGTTCTTCCTGATCAGAAAGAAGAACGGGGAGTGGCGCCCGATCCTCGATCTTCGTGCATTAAACAAATATCTAAGGAAATTGACATTCCGGATGCTCTCTCTTCAAGAAATATTGCATCTTCTAACAGCAGGAGATTGCATGGTCACCCTAGACCTCCAAGATGCATATTTCCACATCCCCATCCTACCTCGCCACAGGAAATTCCTTCGCTTCAGGGTGGCTGGCAGGGACTACCAATTCAAAGTCCTTCCTTTTGGACTACGGTCAGCTCCAAGAGTTTTTACGAAAGTTTTAGCTCCAGTAGCTGCGCACCTCCGGCTGGAGGGAATACAAATTTTCCCATATCTGGACGATTGCCTTATAAAGGCCAATTCTCATGGCACCGTTCTAAGTCATCTTCAACAGTGTCTCCACCTGTTTCAGTCTCTAGGCCTGACAATAAATTTCTCCAAATCCCAAATGCAATCGTCTCAAAGAATAGCATTCTTAGGAGCAATGTTGGACACTCACAAATGCAAAGCTTTCGTTTCCAAGGAGAGACAATTGAAAATAAGTCGGCTAGCACAAGATCTCATGCAAAGAAAGTCAGTTTCTGTCCGACTATACAAATCCTTTCTGGGGATGGCATCGGCTTGCATTCCATTACTTCCAAATTGCCGGCTTCATATGAGGCCGCTTCAGGAGGAACTAGCCTTGCAATGGCAACAGGTTTCAGGCACTTTCGAGGACCTCATTCAAATCACACCACTCATGAAGGAGTCTCTTCTGTGGTGGACACAGAGATGTCATCTCAGTCAGGGTCATGCGTTCCTTCAAGAACCACCAAGTCTCACCATCACTACAGATGCATCCCTCGAGGGCTGGGGGGCTCATCTACGAGGCCTCACGATCAGTGGCAAGTGGACTGTGCAACAGAAACTGTGGCACATCAATCGTTTGGAACTGAGAGCCATTTTTCTTGCCCTCAAGGCGTTTTGTGCCATCATTCAGAACACCAATGTGTTGATAAGAACAGACAACACAACAAGTATGCACTACGTAAAGAAACAGGGAGGAACTCGATCTCTTCTCCTGTCTCAAGAGGCGCAGGAATTATGGACATGGGCTCTTCGCCACAATGTACAGTTGCAGGCGGTGCATGTTCCGGGAACGGAAAACGTACTTGCGGACGCACTCAGCAGGACAACGATCACCAACCACGAATGGGAGCTTCACCAGAACACAGTGGACCACATCTTTCATCAGTGGGGTTGGCCAGACCTGGACCTATTTGCGACAAGTACCAACAGCAAATGCCTGAACTTCGCCAGCTGGCACCCCCACAAGAATTCTCTGGGGAATGCGTTCTCCATCGATTGGTCCCTGAGGTTTGCGTACGCTTTCCCACCGATTCCGTTAGTCCCCAAGGTTCTGCGGAAGATGAGGAAAGAACCTTGCCGACTGATCCTGATCGCGCCCAGATGGCCGCGCCAGTATTGGTTTACGGAGCTCCTCCTACTATCAGAGAGCAAACCAATTCAGTTACATCCAATCCCGAACTTGCTCAGTGTTCAGGAGGGTCAAGTCTTCCATCCGGACCCAGCATCGCTGAGATTAGCGGCTTGGCTCCTGAACACCATGAGTTTGCACACTTGAACATCCCGGCAGACTGTAAAGAGGTGTTGGCCAAAGCTAGAGCACCCGCTACCATCAAGACTTACAGTCTCAAATGGAAACGCTTCTGTATCTGGTGCCGTTCAGCAGGTGTTCACCCTTTTTTGGCAAAGCCTGAGGAAATTCTTCCTTTTTTCTTGCAGTTGGCACGAACAGGTCTGTCCCATGCTACCTTAAAGGTATTTCTGGCTGCAATATCCAGATATCGACAGGATGGGTCCAATTCTCTATATTCAGCAAGAATTATCCAACAGTTCTTTAAAGGCCTCTTTCGAATGTTCCCTCCCGTACGTCGTCCACCTCCTTTGTGGCATCTGAATGTGGTCCTGGGTCAACTCATGCGTCACCCATTTGAGCCCATCCATCGTGCTGACTTGAAGTATCTTTCGTGGAAGGTATCACTGCTTTTAGCCTTAACATCCGCCAAGAGAGTTAGTGATATCCAAGTTTTCACTGTTCATCATCCTTTCCTCCAATTCACAAGCGATTCTGTCATACTTCGCACAAATCCCAAATACATTCCTAAAGTACCTTCGGATTTCCATCTGAACGAACCTGTTGTTCTTAAATCATTTTTTCCAGACCCGCAAACTCCTGCGGAAAGAGCTTTACACTCGCTTGACATTAGAAGATGTCTTAAATTCTATCTACAAAGAACTTCTACTGTACGCACCTCTGACCAGTTGTTCATTACCTACGGTGCGATTCGTAAGGGGCAGGCAGTATCAAAACAGACTATTGCAAGATGGATATCTGCTGCCATTGCCTTTTGCCATGCACAGGCTGGGAGACCTTTACCATCTGCGCCCAGAGCGCACTCTACAAGAGCAGTCTCCTCATCTACGGCCTTACTTGCTGGAGTCCCTCTTCAGCAGATCTGCAAAGCGGCTACTTGGGCGAGTCGCCATACCTTTACCAGACATTACTGTCTAGAGTCCATCAGCGAGGCTGATACTTCTGTGGGTCGAGCTGTTCTACGGAATCTGTTTCATTAAGGTGAGCCTCTGTTTCCCACCTCCTTGTTTTCTGCTGTCAGACGCTTCTTATGTTATGTTTTCACATATTTTCATGATTGCATTATGTTATGCTTTATACCATAGGTGTAGATTCACTTTGCATTGTTATTTGCATTACTAACTGACAAGCTGGGTGTTATGAGCGTCTGTTCAGCAAAGATATGTACTGCTAGCTACTCTGATTCAGGCATGTGAATCTATGAAAGACACCCCTAATACTGGAGAAGAACAATAGTTACTTACCTGTAATCTGTGGTTCTCCAGTATTGGTGTCTTTCATAGATTCACATGCAACCCGCCCACCTCCCCTCAGAGGCTTTTTAGGCTATTGTGGTTTACCTTCACTCCTTGCGAGAAAATCTGAGAGCCTGAGCCTCTGGGGAGAACATTCTAGTGGGTGCTGGCGCCTGATTGGCTGTAGTTTGGACTATACATAATGACTATGAGGGTCATAGATGTGGAAGTTTTTGCCTACTGTACCATTGGCTGTTTTACTTCCTGGTTCATTTCTATTGGTATTACTATATATTTATAGCATTTTATTGCTTTTTTATGTACCGTGACTCCCACTCCGACGACGGGGAATGATTCAGGCATGTGAATCTATGAAAGACACCAATACTGGAGAACCACAGATTACAGGTAAGTAACTATTGTTCATATATATATATATATATATATATATATATATATATATATATATATATATATATATATATATATATTTATATATATATATATATATATATATATATATATATTTATATATTGTTTTTTGGCGCACACAGTGTGTTGCGAGGGTGGTGTTGTGCCAATACTTTACTCTTCGACCCTAAAGATAAGCCTAACTGCTCTGTGCCAAGCTGCCCAAGGGTGAGCACAGGTTATCAGACTAGTATATCATACTTATCTGATCTAGGACAGTGGCTTCTGTCTGGCTTCGATACGTCCCAGCCAGCCACAAACCGCTAACGTTAGTCTGTTAGTACTCCTCACCAACATTGCCCCTTATGTGAGAATTAAAGGCAAATTTCTTAACTAACGAGATAAATCGCAGGTCAGCGTGCCCACAGTATCTTGCCATGAATGAAGCAACACGATATAGCATCCATCAGCAGAGATGCAAAAGAGGGAGGACCAGTTTCTGTCACAGATGGGAATCCACTCAGAAAAAGGAAACACACATTCACAGAGCCTGCTCACAAAATAACGTACATGCAGATTAACTGGCATGTAGCAAAAGTGCACAGGCAGATAACACAAGTAGTCACAAACAACCAGTGGCAGCTGCTCCTGGGAAGCAGCAGTGGGGCAGAGAGGGAGAAGGGGTAAAAAAAGATGATATATTTTTTAAATAGTTCACTTAACTGCCGGCTGCCGCCTCTCCTCCGTCCTCTTCCTTCCGTGGCAGCAGGAAGCAGCCAGGCTCCCCTAATTCAACCACAACCTTGCAAGCCATTGTTTTTGATTGGTTTGAGTGCTGTCGTTGGGTGCTAAAGAAGTGACTGGGAGCCTGAGCATGTTCTCCACACAGGCTGTATAGTACAGCTGTTGGAGAAAATGCAAAGTGTGCATGACTGTTTTACCGGCCAAACAGTCATGCACACTTAGAGGGTGCCACCACTCCTCCCCCCTGCTCTGTCCAGCCCAGCCCCGCAAAACTGGCTCAGCAATGAAAAAGAAAATTATAAGAACATTACGTTATTATAATTTTATTTTTAGAAAAGCAGTGGGACGACGCTCCTCCTTCTTAGCAGAGGAGCCGCCCCTGCAGAAGGCATGCACTCATGTGTGCAAAAGTGGATGTGTGCTTCTATGATGACTTTTTGTGTTGCAGTAACAGTAAAGAAATAATGCTTCTTTTCTCCACTTCTTCTGTGTCACATATTCTGCACAAAATGAGTATCTGAATACACAAAATCGTTTTCTAAAGTCCATCCAGCAGAACACCTAGCATGGATTGCATACAACAAATCAAAATGGGCTTCTACAAGAGATGGATGGTGTACTTTGTGAAAAGAGATGACATTATCAGGTATTCTTTTATCTGGCATGCTGTGAAGTACAAAGCAATTACAGCACTTGTCTGACCTCATCATGGATGCTGTCAGGACAAGTACTGGTTTAATAGAACTCACAAGAGAATCCAATACTAATTGTTGTACATCTAAACCGCATGTCGTACCTTCCATTCTCGCAAGATCAAACCACAAAGCTTACAATTTTGCATTCCCATCCGCTACATTTAATTGTTTTGTGTATGTGCAGATTTTCTCTGGACATGCCCGCTGTCCATGTGAGATTTGTTGCCTTTTTGGAAGGCAGGCAGTCCTCACATGTTTCTGGAGGTCGGTGGTCTACAGGATGTCGTGAGAGGTTGAAACATTCGGAATTCGCAGACAGGCTAGCAGGGAGGGACCAGGACAGTTGCTGGAGTTCATTGTTATGCAGGGGCTGACTCTTCTTTGTCCTTTTCTCCGTAGGTTGTCTTTAATCTGAGGATTAAGGTTCAAGGGTGCCCCTAAATAAACAATTTACGGGTGTTACAGGGGTTAGAAGGTAGTAGCCAAAAGGCTACATACCTTTAGGGTGACTTCACCCTTTGTATGTCCACTCCCTCTGGGGAGGTGGCAAATCCCTTACCCTATTGGCTAGTCTCCTCCAAACCAATATAGAGGATTCTGGAGAGAGGGGTTTACCTCAGCTCAGACACCTTAGGGGTGGTCCTGACTGAGAGTGCACACTCCTCCTCTGCTTACTAATTTTCCCGCCAGACCTGCCTCCAAAAGAGGGGATTGGTCAGGAGGCTGGCAATTCTACTAGCTGTAGAGGCCCTGGTTAGCATAACAAAGGATGGGAAGCCTTTGAGGCTCACCGCCTTTCTATGCTGTTCCTGCTTCGGGGTAGGTGTGAAGCACCTCCACCCAGAACAGTCTTTGTTTCTTACACACGAGAACAAAAGCCTCCCACCTCAAGGGGTCAGAAACATGTCTGGGGGTAGGAGGCTGGTGGGGACCAGTCAGGAAAATACAAGCGAGTTGGTAGGTTTTCAGGGGTTACCTCTGAAGTGTCCTCAGGGTGTATTTCTTAACACACCCAACACTGGCATCATTGTAGGTTTATTAAGCTGAGATGTTTGGTACCAAACATCTTGGAGTTCAGTGAAGCCATCATAGTGCTGTGGAACTTGTAATGACAAGCTCCCGGCCTATGTACTCTGTATGGCTTCACTATTCACTTATGCTGTCTAAAAATGGACTTAGGCACTCTAGGGGCATATCTGCTCATGCAGTTATGCTCTCACATGAGGTATAGTGCACGCTGCCTTAGGGCTGCAAGGCCTACTGAAGAGGTGACTTACCAATGCCTCCTGCAGTGCTGGTAGGCCTGGCACGCAGGGATGTGTGCCATGTTGACTCTTCACTTTTATCTGCACCAAAACATGACGGCTGCAGTGGCAGTATGCCTGTGTTTAGTGAGGGGTCTCTTAGGGTGGCACAATACATGCTGCAGCCCTTGAAGACCCTCTCTGGTCCCAAGGCGCTTGGTACCACTGGTACCTTTTACATGTGACTTATATGTAAGCCAGAGTTGTGCCAGTTGTGGAAACCAAGATTCTGTTTTGGGAAAGAACACAGGCACTGAGAATCTAGTTAGCTGGAACCCAGTATACACTTAGTCTAAGCTGCATCAGAATCAGGCAAAAAGTGGGGAGTAACCGTGTCAAAAAGTATACTTTCCTACAAACGCCATCTACCGACATGGTGGTGTACTGCATAAGAATTTTTCCAAATCCATTGATGCTTGGGGAATGTTCAGAAGATGATGACTCTGCAGTTAGGTAGAGTATCCCACATGAAGAGCATTACTGAACTATATATATGTACACTCATTTACAACTTAATGTTTACAAACAAAAACAATACGTTAAGAAGCAATAATTATAATACTGTGACTAATAATAATTCTGCAGTTCTTTACAAAATAGGTTTCAACGATAACATGGCATCTTAAGTTAATATAATTAACAAGATTAGCACAGTTGAGCCCTCTGCTGGCTTGCCAGAGGATTATTTTTGATGGTCTTTAGATTCTTGGGAGACACAATTGTCCTTTTTGAGGTTTTGTAGCAGTGACAGAATAGAATGTCTAAGTAGCGAGAGGAACCAATGCCAAATGTGAAGCTGACATCAATGTGATAAGTGAAAGCAGAACGTAGAAATCTAAAATGGTTTCAATCATTAATGCAGCTCATGGCTGAATAATTAAATTCCATTTTATGGTGCTTCATTCAGTGGAGGAAAAACTCTCCAAATGTCAAGCTTAATATTGCTTCAGCATGGGCCGTAATGTTCTACTGGTGTGTGAATAAGAGTAGCAGGATTAATCAAGCACAAGGCTTCTGCAAGCAGAAAAACAGCTTTTACTAATAGTCAGTGCTGTAATTGGAAACAATTTGCTCTATAAATTGGGGGTCAAGTTTTATCAGAGGAAAGGGAGCAAAGTAATAAAGGGTGGAGCGATGAAAAGGGGAGTCTGACAGTCAACTTATACATTTTAAATATGCCACCAAGAATTTGGCACGAAGGACAAATGTGGCAGTAAAACTCTTCTGCTTAGTTAATTGGTCACAAAGGGGCTGCATTTTACAATATCTGGTCGGTAAAGACATCTGCTGTTGAGGTCTGTATGCTTAGCAAATTAGAGGGGATAATAATAATTGTAAGATAGCTCTGCACAAGCATCTAACACCCTCGATACCATGAAATCAGGTTTCAGGCCCAGCCACAGTACAGACACAGCACTTTAAAAAAAAAAAATATTTTTATTGGTAATTTTAGTTTACCCAGGCAGATTGTGTTAGGATACTTTTGGTTTGACTGCATTTCTTGCATTTTACATCATTGTACGTGCTATCCACACATTAAATGGACGTGTATCCTTTCATTATTAATGTCTTACGTTAATTGATTCTTATATAGAACAGGGATGCGAAACTGGGAGAACGTTCATGGGAATCAGGGTACAGATATCAGATGGGGTGTCAAGGCGATATGCGTCTCACTTGTTAGTATGTCTGTGTGCTGCTGGCGGGGGGGTGGGGAAATGTGGTTGGTCTTGCTCTGATGTCTTGCCTTCGAGTTTCGTGCAATGCGTGGTGATAATAACAAACAACGTTACGTGTTTGCTGCCGGAGGAGATCTGGTGTGTGTGCTTGCGGTCGAGGCTTGTGACTGTGGGTCCACCGGGGTGTGTGTGGAACCATCTGGGTCGTCGTGGGTCGGTGGTTGTTTGAATTGGTGCAGTAATAGGGTCCACTCCTTAGAGATGGGGTGTTTACCTATCCCCTTCACCTCTTCCTTTCTTAGTGTTTCCTCCTCTGCTGTTGCCCATTTGTGTACTGCTCCCACCCATGCCGCGATCGATGGGCCTGTGGGGGATCGCCAGTGCATGGCTATGCTCCTTTTAGCCAGCAAAGTTGCCAGTGAGACAAATTGGGTTGGTACTTTGTGTTGCTTCTGTTTCCGGAAGATACCTAACGCACAGGCTTCCCAGGTTTTCAAATATGTAAGCCCTGTGAGATCTCTGAGTCTCTTGTGAACATTGGGCCAATATGGCTGTTGTGTGGGGCAGCTCCAGGACATTGGTGAAAATCTGCTTCCTGTGATCGGCATCTGGGACAAAGGAACTGGGTGTCTGGGTAAAATCTTTGGAGGCGTACTGGCGTTTGATACTCCCTGTGTAGGATATAGAATTGTATATTTTTAAAACATGCGTTTCTACACACCTTCTTGGGGTATTCAAGGGCCATCTCCCATTCTTTCTCATGTAGTTGACGCCCTAATTCTTCCTCCCAAGTGGCCCATAGGGCCTCTAGGGGTCTGTTTGTAAGTTAACAAATGGCTTTATAGATCTATGTGGTCAGGCCATTCCCATTCCCATGTGTATGATTGTGTGGATGACCGGGTGAGTAGCAGGCGCTCCTGTCGATAGGTCGTGATTCAAACAATAGCTTTCTAGGAGTTGGGGGTGAAGTAGGAATTGGCCAGGGGGGAGATCGTAGTCGCCCATAAGCTGGTGGAACGGTCTAAGCTGTCTGTCCTCAAATAGAGACTCTTATTTCAGTGAGGCCACAGTCCATCCATGTGTGAAGCGTGCTAGTTGTGTAATATATTTCGTGTTTGGGCCAGCCGACCAGCGCAGCAGAGGAGAGTACGGAGGCTTCCCCGACAACATACGGTGTATCCTTTGCATGCATTTGCATGCCCCTACTAAGTGTATGGGGTATGTACGCCTCGGTTTAGTGCCTGGTAGTAGTAGGGGGCGGAGTTCTGGCATGGGCACCTGGCCGGTGGCTGTGTATGTTTCACCTATATGTCTGCCTGCCGTCCAGTAGGACAGCCACTGTATGTGTGCTGCCAGGAAGAAGGACTTGAAGGACGGAGCGCCCAATCCTCCTTGTGTGGTGGGCAGTTGTAACTTCGTTAATGCTATCCTACGTCTGCCTGTTCCCCATATGAGCGACCTGAGGAGCAAGTCTAAGTCTTGGCAGAATGCTCTAGGTGGGATTACCGGCAGATTCCTGAAGTGGTACAGTAACCGCTGGACTATTATAATTTTGGCTGTAGCCACACAGCCAATCGGGGTTAGCGGGAGGTTCTTCCTGAATCTGACCAGTGATCTGATGCCGGCCAGTGCTCTGCAGGGATATCCGTCAAATATGTCGGCTGGGGAGTGGTAGAGATGGATCCCGAGGAATCGGGGACCCCCCGCACTCCAGGTCACTTTCTGGTCTCCCAGCCAGACATCATGGTGCGAAAGGTTCGGATGTAGTGGATAAACTGTGGATTTATCCCAGTTCACTCTTAGCCCGGAGGCTTCTGCAAATTCTGCCAGTGTCGCCCAAATGGGTGGTAGGTCCTCGGTAATGTCTCGAATATATAAGAGAAGGTCGTCGGCGTACATGGAGACACTGTGTATGGTATACGCTATGGGAATGCCCCAGTGTTCCCCCTCCCATCGCAGAGTATAGCTACGGGTTCTACAGCAAGGGCGAAGAGTAGAGGCGAAAGCGGGCAGCCCTGCCTCGTGCCTCTTTGTACCGCGAATTCTTACGATATGTATCGCCCTATGCCAATACGCAAGGTGAGTTTGCTGTATAGGAGTTGTGTGTACGCTAAGAGGATGGGACCGAGTCCTGCTCATGATAGGACCGAGAATAGATATTGCCATGTGAGGGTATCGAAGGCCTTCTCTGGGTCTAGGATAAGGCAGGCTGCCCTGGGGAACAATTCACCCACTTGGTCCGGGATATGGAAAAATCGGCGTATAATTTGTGACGTGTTTCTACCCAGAACAAAACCACATTGATCCGGGTGAACCAGGGGTCGTAGGATTTGTGTATACCTGTCCGCTAATATCTTCCCTAGGATCTTACAGTCGGCGGACAGAAGCGTAATGGGGCAGTAGGAGGCCATCTGTTGCGGGTCACAATTCGGTTTCAGGAAGGTCACAATAACTGATTCCCGGAGGGATCTCTGTAACTCTCCTTTTTCTAATGCAGTCGTAAATATCGCCACCAGGCGAGGGACCAACAGGGGGGAGAAGGTTATGTAGTTTTCCGGAGGGAGACTGTCTAGCCCCAGTGCTTTGTTGCGAGCCAGTGCGTGTAGGGCTTGGGGGATGTCGGCGGATTGTATCTCTGTATCCGATGACGTTCTGTCTACCTTCGTGATTTTGGGGATCATCAACGGGTCGAGAAAATGATCTAGTATATCCTGCCCGGTCTGGGCTGGGCTACGGTAGACCTCTGAGTAGTATTGATGGAATGCCAAGAGGATTTGAGCCTGGGACAGCACCAGATTTCAGAAGGGGTTCATCACTTCAGATATGAGCTTCACCTCGGTGTCTTGTTTAGCTAACCATGCCAATAATGTGCCTGTTTTATGCCGCTCCTTATGCATCCAGATTGCATACGCCCTGAATTTATACCGATGGAGGCCGGCGCAGGCGGGTAGATACTCTGTCTTTGCTTTGGCTGCTTGTGCCACTGCCTCTTCTGAGAAATCATCTTGTTTAGTAGTGGTGGCTAACTGCGTTTCGGCTTTTGTGAGTGCTTGTTCTAGTGTCCATTTTACCCCTACTATTTGTTTAATACATTCTCCCCGGGCCACTACTTTGAATGTGTCCCACTCCACTAACATAGAGGACGCTGTTCCCGTGTTATTAGTGAAGTAGTCCTGTATGCTTTGCCCCTGTTCGTGTTTGAAGACTTGGTCCATCAGGCAGTCCTGTGGTTGTTGCCAAGTGGGAACGGGGGAATGTGGGGGTCTCCAGTTTAACCGCAGAATATGGGTGTCATGGTCAGAGATAACCCTTCCCAGGTAGTACGTATGTTGATTTCGGGGCAGGATCGCCGTTGAGCATAAAAATCTGCCTTGTCGGATCTGCAGCTTATGTGGTATGGAGTGAAACGATTACAGTTGGGTCTGTGGATGACGCATTCTCCATGCTTCTGTGAGCGCCCATTGTGCGACCCAGGCATTAAACCGTTCTGTTTGTTTATGGGCTGAAGAGTGTGTGGGTGGGGGGTGGGATCGATCCAGGGTAAGGTTTAGTGTGCAGTAATAATCGCCCTCTAATATCCATGGGATGGAAGCAAATTGGGCCAGAACACCAGTGAGGCGGTCCCAGAACCTGTCTTGCTCTAAGTTTGGGGCATATATACTGCCCAGGAGTACTGATTGCCCATCTGAGAGTCCCTCCAGTAGGGTGTACCTACCCTTCTTGTCCACCACCCGTCTGAGTTCCTGAAATGGGGTACCCGGTCGAACCCAAATCAGCGCCCTGCATGCATATGTGGAGTATGACGTGGCACATATAGTTCCGCGCCGTATGGTCTGAAGTTTTCCTATTTCGGTAGTGGTGAGATGCGTCTCCTCCAAGAACGCGATCTGTGCATTTTGGCGTTTTGTGTATGAGTATACAGCGTAACATTTGCTCGGGGTTTGGAGCCCCCTAGTGTTCAGTGTTAGAATGCTGATGTTGTTGTAGCCATGTGGTGTTGTCAGTACGTGCTAGAATGGCGACTGTCAGCTGGAGCATAGTGTCCGACGATTCCCCAGCAGCGTGTCTCCCATTCGCGTGTTGCGGGTACCCTGTTGTGTGAAGTTCCATGAGGGGACGGGACTATACTGAACAGGAGTAATAAACTATAAACTGGGATCTGGAAACAGTCCCAATACCAAGGACCTATCGCTGGCAACGATACATCCAAACCTACACTCATGAAAGAGGAGAGTACAACAATAAGTTGTGGGGGTAGCAGTGCGTGTATGCGAGGCGATTCGTCAACCGGTTATTTGTAGGATCATTGATCGTCGTCTGGATCGTGCTTGATCATGTCTGCGCTGCGTGCTCTCAATGGGTGAGTCTTGGTTGCGCAAGCTGCGAAGAGTCACCAGTCAGTTCACCTTATGCCGAGAGGGTGTTCGTTTGCCCATCCAACATGGCATCAGCCGGTTGGGGGGTAACCAGGGGAGGCGTAATTGAGTCATCTCCACACAGCATTCCGTCACTGACGTCCTCTCCCTCCGAAGAAAAGAGGTGCGGGGCTCGATCTGTGTCCTCCGCGAGTGGGGAGGTCCGTAGTTCGGTCACTGCTCGGAGACCTCCCTTCGCTCCTTCATGATTTGCTCCAGGTCTGGAGATTCTCGGGTGTGAGTCCCAGTCACCTTATTTTTCCCGCTGCGTTGCTGTTTTGGGTTACGTCGCCTGGTGCGCGACGATTTGAAACTTGGGCTGCGTGCGGTCTCTGCTCTGGATTGTTACGCACAGTGTTGATCCGTCCATTTGTGCACCTCTTGGGCGTTCGTGAAGAAGATGGATGAGCCATTATTGAGAACTTTGAGGCGGGCAGGGAAGAGCAGGGAATATTGTATAGCGTTCACTTCCAGAAACGATGATCTTTGTTGCTGCACCGCCTGTGCGTAATCAGGGAATATCATTATCTGTTTGTTTTCTACATGCAAGGGGCCTGCTTGTCTGGTGGCTCGAAGTACTGCATCGCGGTCTCGGAAGTGCAGGAATTTTGCCAACATCAGTCTGGGGGCAGCTCATGGTGGGGGTTTGCGGGCCGGGACCCTATGAGCACTTTCGTTTGAGAAGAATGCCCTCCGGTCAGCCGTGGGAGTGAAAGATTTCACCCATGCTTCTATGTTTTCCATCGGGTTCGTGCTTTCGATTCCCTCTGGGCACGTGGATGTTACAGCGCCTCGAGTGCCCTTCCAAATCATCCACACGCTCTTCCATGGTGGTCAGACGGCTCAGGACATCTTGGAGCGTCATCTGGTGTGCCTTGACAGTGAGTTGCAGGTTGGCTAGTGTCTTCTCCCCATCCTTAACTTTGTTGGCCAATTTTCTGTGGTCATCCGGGATGAGGCTGATATCTGTCGTTAGGGTGCCAAGTCGCTCCTCCATGGACACCCTGGAGAGTTCGATGGCTGCCAATACCTGATCTAGTTTGATGGGTCAGACTGAGGCGTGGCAGATTTGAGCCATGTCTGGGTATTTGGCATGTTCTCTGGTGCAGTCTCGGGCACTGTTGTATGTTGCAATGCCCTCGGCTTTCCCATTGCGGTGACTTGGGGGGGGTCTCGCGCGTAGCGAGCGTTGTCAGCGACTGTGGAGTATGTGGCTTGCTTTTGACATAGTAGTTCAGTAAGAGTCTGGGCGGGGGGGATCTCTGTTCTGATTGCCTCAACGCCTGGCCTGCTTCCTTGTGGTTTTGGGAGAGGGCGGGCACTGCAGGAGGGGTGTGCTGTACTGTGTGCGTTGTTCAGGGAAAAGTTCCTTGTGGGGATCGTGAATGATCCGGCAGCCAGGTCAAGCGCCTCGCCTTGGGCATAGCGTGGAAGCTGGTATGATGTGGATTATTTAGCCGCCATATTAAGATCATGCACAGTCTGTCTTAGGCACCTTCAGCTTCTGTAGCAGTGGGAGGGGGTAGCTTTTGCGTCGCCTCTCGATCTGGGGGGTCCGCCGCTCACCTCTGCTTTGTCGGCGCTGTATGTTCACGGATGGCCCAGAGACTCGTCTTCAGTCCCGCTGTTCGCCGCAATCCCCGGGTGCCATTTTGGGATCAGGCAGCACCGGCAGAGTACTGTCCCGCAGTTCGCAGCTGGGCCGGGGCAGTAATTGGCTCTCCGTCTCTAAGGCACTGGGATCAGGGGTTGGCACCTCTGGTCCTTCTCGGTGGCACCGTGGGTCCGGGAGCTGTTTGAGCAGGTCTGCAGCGTCTAAAAGGGCGGGCCGCCACTGGTCGCCACCGCCGGTATTAGTCTCCTTACGAGTTCTTGGGGCGAATGCCGGGTATCTCCAATGCCGTGATGTCCCCTCACCGCCACTGTGTCCCTGGTTGTGTGTCTTGTGGCACTCGCCTCTGGTGTGCGTCTCGGCACAAGCCAAATCTCCCAGGGCCTGCAGCCAGAAGCGGGCGGGCGTTGTCTTACCGCCGGGGGTCGGGGTACCAATAATTTCAATTTCTGTCGGGAATTTGCCCAATTGCCGGGATATGCAGGCATCGTTGGATGTTGTACGTGTTCCGACAACTGGGTGTCGGTTCAGCAGTCCGTTGTGATGCAGGGAAGGGGGCAATATGCTAGCCCGATCGCGGAGCCTCAGCAGGACACATCTGCCATCGCAGCCTGCTTGGCCACGCCCCCCAGTACAGACACAGCACTTAACACAGGTACAGACAATATACAGGTGATCCTCGATAGAGGAGAAACTGCAGCTCTCATCCCTCTCAACTTCTCTGCAGCCTTCAACATAGTCACCCACCCTATCCTGATTAGACAACTTCACAAGGCTGTCAACCAAGGCCTGCCCTCAAATGAATCTGCACTTACCTCACCAGAAGAACATACAGTTCTCATGACACCGTACTCCTCAGAGGCTTGGAAACTCACCTGTGGAGTTCCACTAGGTTCCTCGCTCAGCTCGATCCTCTATAACATCTACATGACGTTGCTGGCAGACGTCATCAGCACACACAACATCAACATACTTACCTGGGCCAATGACACACAACTTACATTGTCCTTTGAAGACACAACACCCAGCACCTGAACAACTTCAACTTGGTAAGTGTTTATTTTGTTTTTTACCGTGCGCACAATCCCCCCTCCCGCCCACTCCCCTCCCCCCCCCCCACGACGGCCGCCACTGGAGCTATCAACTGGCATCAAGGGACTGCACACATTCTGCAAGTCATGAGCCCTTATTGTGTTTTTCTAAATGTATTATTATTCTAAGATTGCAAAGAAGGGTTACTTTGGGTAGTAATGAAGTCTTATTAGTACAGGCAACCCCAGTCACTGCGTTAACATTTTAAATCCTGCCTTTGGCCCTAATTACCGTCTCAGTGTGGGAACCGACCGACACTAGGTTGGTAGTTCCGAACACCGTATTACAATGTGACTGCACATGGTGTGGTCGCAGACTCCCCTTTCCCTATGGGAGCTTGTGCGGAGGTCTGAAACCTGCCACAGCACAAGCTCCCATAGAGAAATGGGATTAATGGTGAGGTGCCTGCTGCGAGGGCAGGGATTTATAGAGGGCACCATAGGTGCTCCCCAGGGCAAGTGGCTGCAGAGGCATAGGGGCCCTGCTAGGGTCCCCTAAGTCGCTTCTCCGATAGGCTTTTCATGTGAGGCTTTCCGACATGAAAAGCCTATCAGAAACTGACATCATAATCACAATGGCGGAAATGCCGTCCGTAGGGATTATGTGCAGCCTCTGACTGGCCGACGTGCTCAGAAGCCAGTCTGTCTGGCCGGACAATTTAAACTTGGACCGCCTACATTGTAATTAGGTGGTCGGACTTTTAACCATGGGTGTCGGTTGGAGGCTTTCTGACCGACATCCTAATCAGCCCTTGAGTGTTAACCCCTTCGCTGCGGGGGGTAATTGCCCCGCTGTGCTGGGGGTTGGGGGGGCCGGGCACAACGCCCCCATGCTCATGACGAGCTGAGCTCGTCATGAGCCACTGCACTCCTGTGCTCATGACGAGCTGAGCTCGTCACAGCTGCACCCGTTCCCGTGGAACGCTCAGCACAGCAGGGGAATTATCCCCGCGTGTGAGCGTTCCACGGCTCATGACGAGCTCAGCTCGTCTAGAGCACCGGAGCGCCGTGGCTCATGACAAGCTCAGCTCGTCATGAGCATGGATGGTGTTAATCCCGACCATGCACTCAACATATAATGTTTACAGGTATGAGTGATATGTGACTCTGATACCTCATAAACCTCATTGTCATGTGTAACACTTCCAGCGCATTGATTTACACACTTGTATCATTTATTTGTGTGTGTGTGTGTATGTTTGTGTGCGTGTGTAGTAAAGCACCGTGACACCCTACACGGGGATGAGTAGTGCTATAAAAAATGACAATAAATAAATTAGTGAAAGCCTTTCAAAACATTATTTGTGCTATTATTTATACTCAGAAATACACCTGACGTTCTTACAGTGCAAGCACATCTCTTATATAGGAGAGTTGAACAAAGGTAAAAATGTCCTTCCAAATCCTATTTTCTCTTAAGCGCTTATAAAGTGATAACAAGCTGTGTTTCTTTATTTCCTTCCATTACATCAGTATCTAGGTGTTGAACTCCGATGGCTCTCAGCCTGGACGATGCTCGAACAAAAGAAGGGTTGATAATCTTTTAAATCAGCCGTTGTTTTGGATGCAGCTGAAAGATAAGAAGAAAGCCACCTCGCCTCCTGTAGGTTGCTCCGAACAGAGAAGAGACAACCTGCGGGCGCTGCTGAAATGTGTTCCGGTGTCAAAAAGTGACACCAGAACATTTTCGGCATACTTCACTGGGTCGGCTGGATCTTGCTCAGAAGTAGCTTCTGGAACCTAGATCCAGGCGAGATCCCCTCATTTCCAGCTCTGGCCACTATACTTGTGCCACCTGATGTGGTTTACCTTACTAACGGGGTTTCATATTATAGACGTTTATGTTATTGCAGTTTATTTTTGTTCATTTAGTCCTTCGAGGACTGCATGCAGTAAAGCAATGTAACAAACTTGCATATTATGCAGTAGGGATTTCTAAACCTCACCATCTGTTGGTAGGAGATCACTAGTACAGCACGGACCAGAACAAATCTTTGGCAGAATGACCTTTAATTTCATTAGGAGTGACTAAAGCAGCATTTGCTGTCTGCCTCATAATTCTGGACCGAAACTGGTTGATCCTTTGATCTATCACCGATGCCTAGCAGAGAATTGTGAAGCATCTCCCTGCCACACTTTCTGGCTTTGAGTGACAGTCAGCACATCACTACAACATGTGAGTGCTATTGGAAACTCATTCAGAGGTGGGAGGTGCCCACAGTGCACGCTGGCTGAGGGGCGACGGCAGGAAAGACCACCACTCTGGAAAGTTCTGCCTGGATCACAGACCTCAGGTCTGTATGGATGATGTATGCACCGACGCTTCGAGGCCATATACAGTTTACGTACGTACATTGCACTTGTTAAGCAGCAGCTCCCAGAAGGGTTATGGGCTTATTCCACTCAAGCCAATCTGTCAGGCTGCTATGTAGGCATCAGTGTACACTTTTATGAAGCACTGTCTTGACATTCAGAAATGGGCATTTTGCCTCTTTGGTCCATGCAGAAATTGTTGGTCTGATCTATTACATGAGCTCACCAGCTTAGCAGCTACTGCTCTGATCTCTATTTGCGGGGTGAGGAATCTCTGGTTAGAAGTATTTATCAGAAGAACAAGTTACATACCTTATAGCCCTCTGTTGTACTATCATTTTTGAAGGTCTTTAGGTTCTTGGGAGAAACAATGGTTCTTTTTTAGTGGTCTTGTGAAGGTCGATGTGTTTTAGCAGACACCATAATAATGCCTTTATCAGTAGAAGACCTGACCTACAATGTCACAGTGACAGAATCTGTTTCCCAGTCGTGAGAGGACCAGTGCCAGAAGTGAATGCGATAAATCACTTCATAATTGAAGGAAGAATGTAGAAATCTAAAAGTATCTCAATCATTTATACAGCTCATGGCTGAATAATTATTTTCCTTGATATACAGTGCTAAATTCAGTGGAGGGAAAACTTGCCAAACATCAAGATCCATTTTTCTACGGCATGGACCGTTATGTTCTCCTGGTGTGTGTATGAGAGCAGTAGGACTCCTGAATTACATAGTCTATTTGGTGATGAGCAGTTACAGAGGCGCAACTAGAGCCAAATTTCAGGGAGGGCTACTAAAAATTTAGTTGTGGCACCGTGGCAGATTCTTCCAGCAATAGGCAGAGTGGTGGTGCAGGGGCTCTAAGAAGGTTTGAAAAACAACAAGGCCTCGTAAACAAGTAAATGGTCTTTTAAAGACTTGTGAAGTACTCGGGTGTGGCTGCTATAAGACGGACGCCAGACCAGCCAGTGAGTCTACAGTCGCTCAAAAAATGTCTGTATATGCCCAGGAAGCTGTCTCAGCCCAGGCTGACACACACGACGGGGGGGCTAAAGCCCTTTGAGCCCAATGGGCGTTGCACGCCTGAGCAGTTATCAGTCTGTTCCTTCATAGTAGAAGTTGGTAACTTTTACCAAGCTAGTGTCTACTGTTACTAAACTACCATACAGAAACATGTGGGGCAAAAGTTGACCTAAATGATTACTAAAAGGAGAACAAGGCATGCTGACAGACACCTTTAAAAAAAAAAAAAATTAGGGGGGCGTGGCTTGGACGCCGGGAAGAATGGCGGCGTAACCCTTTGCTCCTCCAAGCAATAACGGCATTTTAATGCTGGGAGCTGCAATTCGAAATCATTTCCCGACCTGAAAAGAGATTCAGGAGTCGGAACGTAACCCCTAGCTACGGAGCAATTTTGAGCCGACTCCGACCTTGGACGGAGGAGAAAACGACCCTTTTCGTCTCGACCGCTAGCGAGCGCGGGGCGGGACGGAACCCGACGGCGGCTGGAGCTGCGTGGCTGCCGGAGCGACTGAGACACCGCGACCACCGAGCGAGGCAATCCCTTCACAGCACCAACGGTGAATTCAAGGTTCTGGGGCTCAGCGGCATTATGGAATCAAGGGCAGTGAGTAGTGAGTGACTGTTGCTGACCGGCGTTTAACTATTGAAGTGAGTAAAAGTAAAACGGCGCGAATAACCTCTCTCTCAAAATGGCGACCTGATCGCTCTCCCCTACGTATATCCCGCATGCAGCCAGCGTCCTCGCTCCTGCGGCCCAGATTTAGTGACACAAGGAGGGCATGTACAAACAGCAACACAACGGGGGCAGATTGAGAAACGAAAACGGAGGCAGAGTTTATTGAGTGTCAAGCAAAATAAGGGCAGGCGAGGGAATGGTAATAGCGGAGGCAATGACTGTATGTTATTTGGGCTAGAGTTTGCACCAACTCCCGAAGGCTGCCTGAGGTTGCCCACGCCGACTAGACCCCATGCGAGGAGCCGCCTGGCACACTTGCTTACAAAATGGCGGCCGCTGATGTACTGCCCACACAGTTGAACACGAGATTCGGCTAGTTGGTGCATATATTGCCATAATCTCGATATACTGCCATAGACTTGATCTAATGAGACACAACTGCTCTTCTGGGTTGTACTTCACGGCTGCAGCGTACTTCATGAGTGAGAGGGGGCCACCAGTCCCCTAAATACCGCGCAGAACTCGAACTGAAGTCTCTTGGTCTGCCTTGTTCTAAGCATATAACCGCGCACTAGGGGGGTTTTTCATGAGCAAATTCAACACTTAAGTGCGCTGCTCAATGCTGAAATGCTAGATAAGCACTAGTGGACTTGTGACCTAGTACCACACAAGAGTGACACAAGATTAAACATCAACCCATCATCTGTCTTCAAAATGGGTGATAAAGAAAATGGGAAAATTTCCAAGCGACTGAAAGCTGACCCGCCAACTCCGGTTTCTCCATTTAAAGGGAAAAAAGATTTTAGTGAAGCAATGGAGACTATTTTGAGCAGACTGGAGGAAGTTAAAGATCTAGCCAAATCCACTAAAGAGGAAGTTGTTGCGGTCAGACAAGACATTAGAGACATCAACTCAAGGCTGACGGAGACTGAGAGTAGAATAAGCAAGTTGGAAGATACTGAAAACAAGACCTGCGGAGCTATTAAAAATCTCTCCTTGAGTTCTGACCACCTCTCAAGGAAAGTGGCGGAGTTGGAAGATAGAAACAGGAGGGGGAACCTGAGAATTTTTGGTATCCCAGAAAATTCAGAAGACTCCCAAGGCTCTTGCATAGCCTTCCTCGAGCAATGGTTTACACAGGCCACGAGCCTCACCTTCACCCAGCCACTGGAGTTTGACAGGGCGCATAGAGTCCCGGGAAGAATAACAAAAGACCAGAAAGGCCCAAGAGCGATAATATGTAAACCACTGAGGTTCCAACATGTTGAACAAATCCTTACATTTGTCCGCAAACATAACCATGTTTTATGGAAAGGTCACAAAATATATATATCGCAGGACTTCAGTAAAGAGACTATGGATACCAGGAAAGCATTTCTTGCACTGAGACCGCAACTGAAATCACTTGGCCACCAATATGGGTTCATCGGCCCAGCGAAATTTAAAGTAACCATTCAAGGTGTAACCCATGTTTTCTCCGACCCACAGAAACTCAGACGCTTACTCTACAACCAGGAAGATGGCCGTATGGAAGTTACCCCACCGGAACTAGTGGGTGCGACTGCATCTGGCTACAAGTGATCACTTGCTATTGAAATCCCATAGTACATCCAACACAGCCTCTGTTCAGTCCTCATATGCACTGATCACCAGCTGACTGAGATCATATGCGAATATCCCAGTGTCAGTTGACTCCGCCCTGTGTTATGTTGCTATATCTTTTGGTCATTACTTGCTGATGCCTAATCAATAGCGATGTATTCTACCTTTAAACTACAGTGATTACATTATAACGTTCAATTGCTAAGTAATATGTATGCTCACCTTGTTGAAATCAGGTATGGTTACTAGTTATTACAGATATACCTGGCATGTTATTGGTTTGCTTTGGTCCGTCCACTGAGAGAATTGTCCGAAACACCACCAGCCTCTAATATAGTCATTGAAGTGGTTCTACAAAGTTCCCTATTTGTTTGCATCCATGTTCAGAAATGCATTTGCAGTTCCTACAATGTATTGATTGATCTGTGCAAGTTGCTTGGAGGCGGCCGCACGGTCGTCCCCGAGTCGCCATGTTCTTTTTCTACAATTGGGGTGGGAAGGGTGGGATGAGGGAGAGGGTGGAGAGGGGGCGGGGGGGAGGTTCCGGGGGCTGGGGAGGGGTTGGAATGTTTTGTTCTACTTTCCTTTATATTTTCTATTGTGCTTTCTATTGTGTTTTTTGAAACCACTATTGTTCTTGCCTACACTAATACCAATGTTTGCACCATACTGCAGGTGCGCTATCCACAAAGAGTACACCTACTGGTATTGTTCATAATTTCTCACAGAATTGTGGGCGACGTGGTCTCATTAACAAAAATCATGATCATTGCCATACGCCTACTCTGGGTTTCAGTAGTTAAAATGGACTGTCGATCAATAGGTTTAAACTGTTCTTCTACATGGTATGTCTATGACACATGATGGCGTCCTCCGTTGACACTCCTATAGGGACAACGAGTATAGGTAACCTTAAAATACTCTCATTAAATGTGAAGGGCTTGAATCAGCCGATTAAACCGCAGAAAATATTAGAATACCTTCGTAGACAGCAGGGGGACATTGCTTTGTTACAGGAGACGAAACTAGAGGCAAAGACTTCCATACCCTACGGAATAAACGGTGTGGTAATATTGATAGCAAAAAAGGCCAACGTGGACGTAGTTTCTTCCTCAATGGACACAAAAGGTAGATGGGTTACGGCGAAATTGATCAAGGACGACACCGAATTTTACATTACAACCGTATATGCCCCTAATTCACACGAACCCTCCTTCTGGTCAGAACTCACAACACAAATGGACACTATCCCGGATTCGGCGGTCCATATCCTTTCAGGCGATTTCAACCTTCCGTTCGACCCTGCCTTAGATAGGGATTCTAAATGTAACTTCCGTCCCAGCAAAGCCCATAAAGACTTCACTAGGCTATGCAGCAGATTTAACATGATAGACACATGAAGGCTGCAAAACCCCGATGACAGAGACTACTCTTTTTACTCCCCTCCACACGATTCATTCTCACGAATCGATTATTTTTTCATCACTAGAAACGCTGTAGCCAGGATCGAGGACACAAGCATTGAGCCAAGGCTCGTCTCAGACCACTCATGCATCTCACTAACTGTATCGAACGTTAAACCAACACTTCGTCAGTCAATGTGGCGCCTCAACGACGCCATCCTAAACGACGAGAAACACAGAGACACCATAGAAACCGCCATTAAAGAATACTTAACAATCAATAAGGAGGGCGACACCACTGACTCCACCAGGTGGGAGGCTCTAAAGAGTACCATAAGGGGCCTCACCATAAAGAATCATAATGCTGCTCTATTCAAACTAGAAAAAGATATCTCGATACTCCAAAGTGAATATCTGAAGAATAGATCTGCTGAGACGCTTAACAACTTAACAAATCAGAAGTATGCCTACAACAAACTAATCAGTGAAAGAGCAGGAGTCTGGTTGGACAGAAGGAAACGGTTTAAAATTTGCGAATCAAACAAGGCAGGGAAAGGTTTAGCAGCATACCTTAAATTTAAAATACAAAAAAACATAATCAACTCCTTGATAGATGACAAAGGAATGCCCAATTCGGACCCCCTTAAAATCGCGGAATTGTTCAAAGAATTCTACGAGAAATTGTATGCCAAGAACAATAATGTGAAGAAGGAGAGGGTGGGAAACTACCTCACTAAATGTGATTTACCAACACTCACCATGACAGAACGTGAGACACTAAATAAGCCGATATCAAAGTCGGAGGTCTCAAGTGCGATCAAACCACTTAAATGTGGGAAGCCCCCTGGCCCTGACGGATTCACGGCAAAATTTTATAAATGTTTCTCCCAGACGCTCACACCACCAATATTAAATATGTTCCATGAGATTGGCGAGACCGGAGAGGTAACAGGGACGCTAGCTGAAGCGGTTATAGCCGTTATACCAAAGGGAAAGATCCTCAGCTCCCAAAGAATTATAGACCCATCTCACTAATCAACCTAGACTGTAAGCTTCTAGCTTCAATATTGGCACAACGCATACAGAAAGTCCTTCCATCCCTAATTCACCCCTCACAAGCGGGATTCCTAAAAAATAGGTTATCAAGTGATAACACTAGAATCCTAGCGCATGTCATTGAGAAAGCAAAATTCCTATCCACGCCTACTGCAGCGATAACACTTGATGCAGAGAAGGCATTCGATAAAGTGGACTGGACCTATTTGAAGGCTGTCCTGCACAAGTTTGAATTAGATCCTTTTTTCACTAAAATGGTCATGTCATTGTACGCTTGTCCCACGGCAAAGGTAAGGGCGGGAGGGGCTTTCTCCTCACCGTTTAAATTACAACAAGGGACTAGGCAAGGATGCCCCTTATCTCCCTCTTTATTCCTCTTGGCAATTGAGCCCTTCCTGTATCAAATCCGTAACAATGATCACATCCCAGGGATTCCATTTAACGAATGCATTATAAAACTAACAGCTTACGCAGATGATGTTTTAGTTTTATCTGAGCAGGCTGAGGAAGCAATACCTGCCTTGCTATCCACGTTAGAGGAATTCTCTGACGTGTCTGGTTACTCCTTAAACAAAGATAAGACTGAGGTCAAGCTATTAAATAATATGGGTGGCAAAGACATATTAGGTAACTCGGGGCTCACCTGGCAACCGAAGAGTTTCAAGTACTTGGGCTTAGACTTTGAAAAAGATCTAATTACGACACTAAAAATTAACGAAGAGCAACTCTTAAAGAAAGTAAATAAACTCCTAGAGGGGTGGTCTTCAAAGTACTTATCGTGGTGGGGAAGAGCGGAGACACTGAAAATGATGGTCACTCCCCTAATTAATTACTTGGCAAGCATGCTCCCTATGACTTTCTCAGAAGACTTTTTACAAAAAATAGACAAATTATTCAGTACATTCCTATGGTAAGGGAAGAAGCCCAGGGTTTCAATGAAAAAGCTACGACTAGCTAAGATAAAAGGCGGCCTGGGTCTTCCCAATTTTAGGAATTATCAAACTGCTTTTTTGTGCAAACAAGGGGCATGTTGGTTTAATGAAAGCTCAAGTTATACACCACTATGGATTGAAATAGAGAGCTCCATCATAGGCAAAGCCCCTCTCCCAGCGATACTCACCATGGACCTGTCACACCTTACACACTCCAAGTACATTATGCTTAACACTAGGAGGGCACTCCTTAGACTTGACCAAACCCATAATACTGGCCTCCAGGTAAAAGAAAACGACTTCATCATCCCTGTGGCACAACCCAAATATCCGGATTAACGGAACATCACCCTTCTGGGAACACTGGTCAGTAAAGGGCATCAACATGGTCTCCGACTTATACGATGGTCACCTGCCACTGCCGTACTCTGCGATCAAGACTAAAAATTGCCTCCAGCCAATTGACTTCTATGCGTTCCTAAAGTTGAAAGCGGCCTTATCCACACACTCGTTTTCATTCTCAGATCCTTGGTTGAAACCACTGCTCCAGCGCCTACAGACAACAGGTCATTTTGTCTCTAAAGTTTAGAAAATGCTTTCACCAACGCTAGGCAAAGCCCAAAGACGAAACGAGGTTAAGTGGGAAGAAGAACCAAATACCACGGGCATAGACCTCGATTGGGATAGGATTCATGCTTCAGCCCTTACACATAAGGTGTCCCCGATCCTTTCCCAAACCAAATATATGCTGCTCAACAGGGTTTTCTGGACCCCCCAAAAATTATTCAAGCTTAACCTAAGAGATACCCCCACATGCTGGAATTGTTCCCTAACTGAAGGGGATCCACTACACATGCTCTTCCACTGCCCCTTACTACAAAACTACTGGTCCAACATCTTTGACTACATTGAGCACATATTTAAGATTAAGCCAAAGAGGGAGTTTATCTACATACTACTGGGTGCCATTGATCCAACACTTCCAAGAGATCATGACCGTCAACTATTTGATCTATTACTTACATACACTAGCGTGCAAAGTCGTTTTATGCAAGTGGAAGAGTGCCTCGGAGGTTTCGTTCACAATGTGGAAAGAATGGGTGTCATGCATCAGAAGGACCGACAATACTGCTTTGCACTCTTCCCCATGGCATGTAACTAACAAAAAATTGTGGAGCGCTCTTGACGCTTCCTCCTTCTCGTTTGACCCACCGTAGGATGTTACCTGTACAGTATAACAGACAAAGAAATCACCCCCATTACTGGATATGTGAAACAAAGGTACTAATGTAATTACTAAAAGTGGACCAAATTGAATGTCTTGGTATTAGGTATAGAATTATCTTGCAGTACCATATCCTACATACTAAAGAACACAATCAGTGGTAATACAATGTATGTTACTTGTTTTATTTTATTTCTCTAGCCCACGTAAGCTCGTCCTACTGTCTTCTATAATGATGTCTTAACTGATACACTGTTCATATTAGAAAACGATGTCCTGATTTAAGGTGACCTCTAGCATGTATAACACAATATGCTATCAATGTCAGCTCAATATAGGTACTCCACTCATGATTATGACATCTGACCTGACTATGACATCTGACCTCTACGCGCTATGTGGACCCGTATTTGTATTCATATTATTTTCTTATCTTACTTTATTTTACCTTATCACGGAATGTTCCATGTATGTATGTATTATTCTTTGTACTTTATTTTCTTTCTCCTTTTATTGCTCAATAAAAACGATTTGAACCAAAAAAAACAAAAAAATGGAAAAAACATTCCTAGTCCGTCATGATTCTTGTACTACCTGGTGTGGTTTACGCTACTAAAGACATTCGGTTTATTGCAGATTCAAATTGTTCATTTAGTCATTCAGTAACTGCATGCAGCAAAAGAATGTATCAGACTTTTGTCTCATGCTGTCTGGTTCCTAAATAATCCTCTGTTTGGTAAGAGATCCCTGGTACAAAAGGACTAGAGCAATTCCTTGGCTGAATGACCTTTTATTATGACTGACTAAAGCAGCATTTGCTGTCTGGCTCCTAACTCTGGTGCCAAGGTGGGTGATCCTTTCTTGCATCATTGGTGTCTAGCACACTGTCACACTGTCTGGCTTTAAGTGGTAGCAACATTTGAGCTGTTGTATGACACAAGCAAACTTTCCTTTCCCACGAGTTCCTTAACAACGCAGTTTGAAACAACTAATGTGTCTGAAACACGCCTTCCATTTACAACACAAGTTGTTACAACGACTTGCCTTAGGGGGGTGCTGGACTTTGGAATAGTATCAATTACTATTCCAACTCCAGTCCCCACAACAGCAGGGAAAGCGTTGGACTTTAAAGACCAACACCGCTTTATTTAACGTATGTTGTTGCAACAACTTGCATTGTAAATGGAATGCGTGATTCAGACACATTGGTTGTTCTGCATGTGTTGCAAAAACAGTGCATTGTTCGGTGGTTGTGGTATTTGCTGTTTCCCATTTGAGCGCAGTCAATCTCTGTAAAAGGTTGGAGTATCCCGCAGTGCACAAGCAATGGGAGATGGCAGGAAAGACCATCAATCTGGAAGTTGTTGCCTGGATCACAGACCTCTGGTCTAAATGGATGCTGTATGCACCAACCATTCTATTCCTTGTGCAGTTTATGTAACAAGGCACCTGGTTGTAGTGTGGCCTCAGTGCTTCCAAATGTGCCTCGCGCTAGGGCTATGACGCCGGCAGGGGTGGGTGGGTTACTCAGTCGTTAAATAATGGTGGTCCTTAGTCCGGCTTGCCCTTTGTCGATAGTAAACATGTAATACCACACAGCACCACTGGGACCTTTTTGAACCCAAATATCTGGAAGTAGGGTGCCGCCGAAAAATACCTAATGTCGAATTTGTGGGCTCGGGTGTAGTTTTTTTTGCTGTTTGTGTACCATATAGGGTGACCAACCGTCCGTAATTTTCACGGACAGTCCGTAATTTCGGCCATCTGTCCGTTGTCCGTGAAGGATTCTTTAACGGACGCCATTTGTCCGTCATTTTAGCCGGGCACCGGTCGCCCCACCCTAAAGCCAGCACAGCTTGCCCCCACCTCCCTTCTTGACTCCGATGCTGTATCAAAGCTCAGATACCCCGCAGCATTGGAAAGGCACAGCGGGATGGCAGCCCTGACACCTCCAGCCCTTGATGAGCTGTTAAGAGGTGCTCGAAGGTGACTGAGAGGAGGGGCTGCAACTTCAGGAGCATCTATTCAGATGCAAACAGTCCTGAATGCGTTCTGCAATTTAGAGGGGCCTCACACATTCCATTTCTACCCAGGGCCCCAAACATCCTAGACTCGGCCAGATTACACCGGTCACAGAGCTTAATTACTGTCACTAAATTGTAAGCAAACCTCGGTTCTTCAAACATGCAGTCTATAATGTCATAAAATAAAGAAATGGCACAATCGCACCCACACTGAAGAAAGTATGGAGGACAATCAGTTCAATCAGTTCTCTTAGAGTATCTCATGTAAGTACTGTAACATCACAGAGGGGAATGGCATTTTGGACAGAGAGCCTGTCTTATCATTGTCTTAGACAGGAGGGGGCGAGGAGCCCAAGATGATGCTAGAATACTGCATGCCCTCCCCTGTGCCCACCCTGGTGGATCCTGTTCCCTCTCCTGTGATGCTCCTGCCCTCCCCTCAGTGATGGCTCCTGTCCCCCATGTGGTGGCTCCAGTCCACCACCCCCGTCTGTAAGGGCTCCTGCCCCCCCCCCCACCCCCACCCCCCCTCCCTCTGAGGTGGATCCTGTCTCTGCCCTGGGTGGCTTCTGTCCCAGTCCTGGAACGGCCCCTGCAGCGAGGGTGAAGTTCTTGATGGGCCTCTTCTCAAAAGGGCTCAGCTTAAAATTAATATGAAAAGGAGGGTGAGTGAGTAAGTGAAGGGATGGCTGGATGGCTGGATGAACTAGTGAAAGGGTGAATGGATGAATGAAAGATTGAATGAATGGATAATGAGAGA
Organism: Lissotriton helveticus; assembly: GCF_964261635.1. NCBI lineage: Eukaryota > Metazoa > Chordata > Amphibia > Caudata > Salamandridae > Lissotriton > Lissotriton helveticus. The sequence goes on along the minus strand of NC_136071.1, from coordinate 888,513,614 downwards.
GGATGGATGGATTGATGAGTGAGGGGAAGGATGGATGAGAGAAAATGTAAATAGCTGGATGTATGGGTGGAAGGGTAGCTGGATGATGGATGAGGGGAAAGATAGATGAGGGGAAGGATGGATGGATGGAGGGATGGAGGGGAAGGATGGATGGACAAGGAGAAGGATGAATGGATGGAGGGGAAGGATGGATGGACCAGGAGAAGGATGAATGGATGGAGGTGAAGGATGGATGGATGAGGGGAAGGATAAATGGATGGGAAGGATGGATGGGTGAGGGGAAGGATGGATGGATGAGGAGAAGGATGGATGGACGAGGAGAAGGATGGACGGATGGATGGAGGGGAAGGATGGATGGATGAGGGGAAGGATACATGGATGGGAAGGATGGATGGGTGAGGGGAAGGATGGATGATGGATGAAAGGATGGATGGATGAGGGGAAGGATGGATGGATGAGGAGAAGGATGGATGGACGAGGAGAAGGATGGATGGAGGGGAAGGATGGATGGATGAGGGGAAGGAAACATGGATGGGAAGGATGGATGGGTGAGGGGAAGGATGGATGATGGATGAAAGGAAGGATGGATGAGGGGAAGGATGTATGGATGAGGGGAAGGATGGATGGATGGATGAGGGGGAGGAAGGATGGATGGATGGGTGAGGGGAAGGATGGATGATGGATGAAAGGAAGGATGGATGAGGGGAAGGATGGATGGATGAGGAGAAGGATGGATGGACGAGGAGAAGGATGGATGGATGGATGGATGGATGGATGGAGGGGAAGGATGGATGGATGAGGGAAAGGATACATGGATGGGAAGGATGGATGGGTGAGGGGAAGGATGGATGATGGATGAAAGGAAGGATGGATGAGGGGAAGGATGGATGGATGAGGGGAAGGATGAGGGGAAGGAAGGATGGATGGATGGGTGAGGGAAAGGATGGATGATGGATAAAAGGAAGGATGGATGAGGGGAAGGATGGATGGATGAGGAGAAGGATGGATGGACGAGGAGAAGGATGGATGGAGGGGAAGGATGGATGGATGAGGGGAAGGATACATGGATGGGAAGGATGGATGGGTGAGGGGAAGGATGGATGATGGATGAAAGGAAGGATGGATGAGGAGAAGGATGGATGGATGAGGGGAAGGATGGATGGATGGATGGATGAGGGGAAGGATGGATGGATGAGATGAAGGATGGATGGATGAGGGGAAGGATGGATGATGAGGGGAAGGACGGATGGATGGATGGATGGATAGATGATGAGGGGATGGACGGATGGATGGATGGATGAGGGAAGGACATATGGATGGATGGATGATGAGGGGAAGGACGGATGGATGGATGGATGATGAGAGGAAGGACGGATGGATGGATGGTTGGATGATGAGGGGAAGGACGGATGGATGGATGTATGATGGGTGGGTGAAAGGATGGATGGATGGATGGAGAGTGGGTGGGTGAAAGGATGGATGGATGGATGATGAGTGGGTGGGTGAAAGGATGGATGGATGATGAGTGGGTGGGTGAAAGGATGGATGGATGGAGAGTGGGCGGGTGGATCGATGGATGGATGATGAGTGGTTGGGTGAATGAATGGATGGATGAAGAGTGGGTGGGTGGATGGATGGATGGATGAATAGTGGGTGGGTGAATGGATGGATGGATGATGAGTGGGTGGGTGTAAGGATGGATGGATGGATGAATGGGTGGGTGGATGGCGGGTGGGTGAAAGGATGGATGAGTGGATTGGATGGTGGGTGGGTGAAAGGATGGATGAGTGGGTGGGTGGATGGTGGGTGGGTGGATGGTTGGGTGGATGATGGGTGGGTGGGTGGATGAGTGAAATGATGGATGGATTGATAAGTGCAAGGGTGAATGCATAGACGTATGAGTGAAAGGGTGGATGTAAGGATGAATGAGTGAGTGAAAGGGAGGGTAGATGGACAAAAGCATGAATAGATGTGTGAAGGAGTGAAATGATAGATGGATGAGTGATAGGGTCAATGGATGGATTCATGAGTGGATGAGTAGATGGATGGGTGGGTGGGTGGATGGATGGATGGATTTGTGTCCTGAATTTTTGCCCCTTTGTCCTGAATTTTTACACTCACCGTCCTGAATTTGCACCAATGCCAGTTGGTCACCCTAGTACCATATGCGGTGCCACTTTTCCTACAAAATTAAGGATTACAGATGGTCTTTTGCTTTTCAGAAAGTGATTAAAATGTTAGTTCCTTCAGGCCTTCCTGTACTAATTGAATGCATTTTATTTTGCTAACTGACGTTGTTTCATACACTTTAAAACCATAGTCATTTGTGACGCCATTACATTTTTATTAATTTAAATAATGTCCTATATTGCTGTGAAGGCTCTAGGCATCTGCCGCTACTACACTAAGTGCGATTTTCGTATGTAAACGTGTTTTTCGAATAATTGTTAAGCAATTAAAGTCATACGGATTGTATTGCATGTTTGTAGGTTTGGTCCATCATATCAGCAATACCCTAATAGAAACGGCTGCCCTGTATCTGGAAGGGGACGACAAAGACAGCACGAAGACTGCAACCTCCCAGCTCGTTTCGCTGCTTGACATTTTGCACTGCATGTTGAAGTACACGGCGAATGTTGTGCGGCTGACCCTGCAGGTAAGGGACATGATTTATGTGGCAACGTGTCATTCAGGCGCCTCTTCCACGGACTGGTGCAATCACACTTCAAACCCTGCCCTTCTTATCAGAGCGTGCCACTTTTAAGTTGGAGCAGTTAATTGTTTCCAAGAAGTGCAGAATTAATAATAAAGCAATTAATGGATGCAAACACGTTCCAGAATTTCAGTTCGTACCAATGCACTTCTTTTTTTACATACTTTTCTAGGTGCAAACATGCATCTGTTAGCTTGGGTTTACACATCCTGCAGACTTCTCCACGTTTGCACTTCACTGTTTTTAATTTTTGTCGTATCTCACAAAGATTTCCGTATGCCCACCTTTTAATGTCGGTCACACCAGTGGAAGCAAACACAGGTGTTAGTTAAGCCACTTGGTCAAGCTTTAATGTGCTAACGCATTTAACGCAAGATTGGGGAATAAAAACCAGCGCACATGTCTAAGAGGAACTGAAAGTAGCACCCACGTGTGCCTACAGTGTTTACTTGCGTTAGCACATTAAAATCAGACCCATTGGCTTGGCCAAGCCAATAGGTAACTAACATTTCTGCATTTCAAACGCAAAGTGCATAAAAAGCAATGCACTGTTGTAGCATTACAAAGGAAACATTTATAGAAAATGCATCATGTTGTCTAAATATGTGAAAGGAGTCAGTGAGGGGCAATGTAATTCAGAGACAGGGACACACATTGAGGTTACCCTCACCACACATCCCAAACTGAGCACACAGAATTAGCCATTCACTCACCAGTCAACAGATTTAAAAACAAGCATTGGCAACAACCAATAGGTCATGCGACTTGAGAGTTACAGGCTTTGTCAATGTTAATGTCTTTTAGCAAAGAGCACAGAATATAAATGTGTAAATAAGTTTATGGTATGTTTTATTCTGTCTCTCCCAAGCTCGGTTTTATGTTTTTTCAACTTCTGTAAACTGACCAACCAAATCTAGTAGCATATCAGGTCTGTACTGGAGCGTCTGTGCCAGCCTTGGGTTCTTTGTCACATAATGAAGCCCGCCATATGGCCACGGACTACCTATACCCCCTCCTCCCTTATCAAGCCCTGTTTAATGACATGAGAAGAGTTTTTTGGATATGGGGGTCGTGAAACCCCCGGCCGTATTTACTAAACATAAAATTAAACAAGCATTTTAAAATAAACAATATTTACAAAAAAAATACGCAGAAAACATTGCTTTACATTGATTACAATTGATAAGTACAAATGTCAGATGGCTAACCTTAACATAACTCTAGTACAAAGGTATTTCCTATTCGAATTTAACATATCATCAATAATCATCACAGCATTTACTTTTCTGCTTATCCTATTTGGACCTACGGCAAGGTCACTAACTGGTGTCAGATCCTTATCAATTAACCACACCCTCCACCCAGAGTGCGCAGGGCCTGTTTACCGTGAGGGTACCCCCCCCCGGTTACCCTCGCACGCTCTATTATCTCCATAAAGGGGGCCCATGCAGTTCTACACCGTTTACTGGCGCCATTGTGCACGTGCGGGGTGGCCAACCAGCCTAGGGAAAGCGTGACTCCCCCCTCCCCCGCACCCATCGAGCTGACCGGCTGTAACTGCCCCTGGAGTTCTAGGAGAGACCACTTGTCCCTCCCCCTTGGGCGACGCCATTCAAGAATGACGCAGCCCTCTAAGGACCTTAAATTTACTGCTCACAAATCATGACCTTACCGCCACAGGCCAGCATAGTTGACCGACTATCTGCCCCCCCAAATTGATAACAGGAAGGTCATATCCTGTTTTTGAAACCCCCTACCATGCCAGCAGATTCTCTACCAGGATTTCATTACCTACCTTAGACAAATGGACACCTTCTTTTAAGAAGCTCGACTCCCCCCTGATACACCTGTGAGCGATCGTCTGTAGATGAGAAGTCCTAAACAACCTCTCTATCTTATTGTTGATCCTCCTCACTGAGTGATTCAAAGCCTTCACAGACTCTCCCCTCCTCCATTGAAATCTGGGTACCATCTGTGACCATACTATGGTGTACCCCCGGCATGTCTTAGCTAACCAACCCATCCGTGATTATAGCTTCCACTAGCCCCCTTCTACCCAGATTTACCAAATCATTCCCTCCCAGGTGTAAGATAATGGTACTAGGGAGAGCCCCACCCTTACTCAACGGGTCCTTCAAGAAACCCCTGAACTGACTAAAGCGGAAAAGCGGAGACCCCCTTTTCCATGCAATGACACCCTAAAACCGGCCTGCTCAGCTCTGTGCCTGTAATTTCCTGAAGAGAAAAATGCATTCAAACGTCTCACATATGAATGGCCAATAATCCAAACGACATGTGGTCTTGGTTTCTGTGGATGTGCACGTCCTTGTATTGAATGTAGCTCCTGATGTTCCACCGCCAGTTCCCCCTCTGCGTGACAGGCTTGAGAAACTGTAATGTAAGCAGAGAAAGAACATGCATCAGTACTTCAGCAAAAATGCCCCACTTGCAGCATTTGCAGCTGCACATAGCGCTTATAACAAGTGGAGGACCACCTCCCAATCCTTTTAACATTGCTGCTGTGAAAGCCTCTCGCTGTTGCTTCAGTGGCAGCACCTATTCTGAAAGAATGAGTTCCAAAACAACTAGGATCCAAACCTGCCTTCTGTATTGCCATATCCATGACTCTTTTAAACTGATATCTGGTGAGCGGGGTACTATCCGCATGAATTAACAATGTCCCCCCCATACTAGTTCTCTGCTGTAGGAATGCCTCTAACTGAGTCACGGGCAGCAAGGGTTGCCATGTGCACTGTGCTGTACTACCCCCTCGCCACAGGCTTCTGGATTAGTTTTGGATCTCCTAATAGATATCAATAAGGCATCGCCTTGCACCTTTGCATGTTCTAACTGCAGACCCCCTTGCACATCCTGTTTATTCTGCGCCACCAGTTCCCCTATCCTAAAAGCACCATAAAAGGCTAGTGAAAAAGCAGCTCTAAATAGCAAAACTTCCCCTGTAGTCCCGCTACCTGGACTAGGGGCAGGACCCATGGTTTGGGGTGGCCGAAAGGGCTGAATGGATTGGAATGCCTGACCTCTGTGGAAGGACTGCGCTGGGTTAACAGATTGCCCTGGGTCAAACTGATCCAACCACAAGATTGTGTTAACGCTATCCCAGGAAAGGGATGGGTCAAATGTCCTAGCCTCCCTGAAGTTTCTATCACACTTCTTCCTACCAATGTCATGAGCCATAGTAATCCTACTCTGATAGCATGCCATCTGTGCTTGTATGTTAGGAAAACTTTCAGCTGTCACTGCCATGGATACTGAGAAACCTCTAATCCAGTTATTTAAATTCTCCTCAATCCTGAATTTCAACAATTCACTAGCCCATTCCCTGTGGAGCATCCAATCCTTCTGTTTCCTTGCTTCCTTCCTTTCTATTTCATCCAGGAGCAAAGAGAACATGTTAACATAACTACCTGACCATATCATTTCTTTCACCTCTTGTGTTGCCTAGCCAAATTCTCCCTCCCGGTGCATGATTCACCCACACCCAACAACGGCAATGTCACCTACTTACCTACTGAAGCCCCTCCAGCTGGCTCCGTCAACTTCACCTTCGCCAGGCTGCTCACTGGCACTTCTTTGTTTTTTTGAAGTGGGAGAACCCCACTGGTTGGTTTGGGAAGAGAAGGAGAACCCAGCCCTTCACCCGGCGCTCCCCTAGGTGTTGCAACAAACTGCACCATCATCTTTTTTGCTTCAGCCAATGGGTCCTCCCCTATTTCTTTCGCCCCAACTGATGTTGACAACATCCCTGCCTTCCCTAACCAAGGAAGAACTGCCGCTATCTGTGCCACTAAGTCCTGTGGAACCGGGTTAGATCCCGCAGGAACGTCCTTTGGGTTTCCACCCCCCGTGGCCACTGGATCCTGCGTGCCGCTTCCTGCCAGAACCACTCCTGCAGGAACAACCATGGCTGGGGCACTTAATGGAACCCCTCACAAAGGGAACCCCCCTCCCTCAGGATCCACTGGGGCACCCAATGGAACACCCCCTCAGAGGAACCACACTCCCCCCCCGAGATCAGGGACTGGCACGGGTGCTTTCCGCAAATTCTTCTCTTTTATTGCCCCTTTCTTGGGCCTAGCCCGCCTGGGAAGAGGGGCTAACTCCCCCCTGGGCTTAGGGAGCACTATGATTCATCAAGGCCTTTCTAAAGCCTCACCTTGACCTTCAACCCTCTCTCTGAGATCTGCAAGGCTCTGCCCAATTTTATCAACCTTCTTCCATCTTCTATTCATAGTCACAATCTTGCGCATCATTGTCTCTATCATGTGCTCCATGCGAGAGCGCTTCTCCCCATGCTTTGCCTTACTGTCCATAGCTTCTAACCAATTGCAGGGTTACTTTGCAAGTGCTGGTCACCCACACCGCGTAAACAATTCTAACCTCACTTAAGTATTTTAGTTACCCCACTGTATTTCCAGGCCTGGTACATTGTCCAGGTCCTTACCTTAGAACTGTTGGAGGTACACAAACCGGCCGTAAGCACCCACACAACTGGAGCAGCGCCACACCAGCTAACCTGGGGGTTAGGCAAGTAATTTCAGCCCGTGCAGCTCACAGAAGCGGTGGAGTTCAGGCCTGTCAGGGTCCCCTTAAGCGACTCCGTGTGTTGCACCGGATATTCCCACGGAGATGGGCCTTTTCGTGGTCTTGGCCCGTTACTTTGAACACTTCTTATGCTTGGCTTCTAAACTCAGTGACAATGAAAACAGATTAGGTGAAACCTGCCCACCCGCTGGTCAACACCCTTTAAAATTGAAGCGCCTCAAAAATTGCACATATGCCATACCAAGCAATTTAATCACTCCTATACTGTGCCCAACTTATGTCCAGGAGCGCTTGAATACTGTGGACCTTTCATACAGTAGCATGAAATTGCAGCCGAAGTGATCACACTGGATTTTAAAAGTACGTGTTTGATTATGTTATCCTCAGGCCACAAAAACTCTCCCTCTTTTATTAGCGCGTATATGCCCAATCCCTGAAAGCGCCGCTCATAAGCCGTATTACAAAGCGTGTTTGTCCAATTTAAAATACAAGCGCGCTGTCCGCCTTACACCGCGCGTTTTAAATAAGCTTGTACCTTGTGGGGTTACACCACGCGTTTACCCACAGCTGATTCAAGGTCTCAACTCGCGCTTCCAGCCCCTACACCAACGACCGCTGCTCTAATATAATTACAAAGCGTGTTTGTCAAATACAAAATACGAGCCCGCTGCCCGCCTTACACCGCCTTTTTAAATGTGCTTGTACCATGTGGGGTTACACCACGCATTTACCAACTGCTGATTCCAGGTCTCAGCTCGCGCTTCCAGCCCCTACACAAACAACCGCTGCTCTAATGCCGCCCCCCAGCACTTACCCGGACACACGCTTACAGGAACCGCTGATCTTTACTCCTGCCCCCACCGCGCTTCCTCGTGTAAAACACTGCTCCGGCCGCACACAAACTTCTGCTCCATCCGCTTGGGTAATCACTCCGATTCCAACTGCATACACAAGAAGGGAGATAAACCACAATGGATATAAACCGGCACCGGCCGCTCCGCCTCGAGACCTCTAACGCTGATGATCCCACGGCGCAGCTCTGAGTCAGTGAATCCCTTTCAGCGAGGCAGACCTGAAGAAAGAAAAAAGAAAACAATGACAGCCTCTTAGCGAGGCTGGTGCGGCAGGCTGGGGAGCGAGGACCAAGAGACCTACTCCTGCATCCTGCCAGGCCGGTTCTAACTGGCCTGGCGTTAGCCCATCGCGTGACCCGGAAGTAATTTGCATCACTTCTGGTTCACGACCGGGACCTGGGACCAATTATGGTAGAGGCGCGCCTGTCGCGTCATCTGCAACAGGCTTGCCTCTCTGGTCGTGGGAGGGGGGCCGGTACGCCCGCCATACTTTTGGCATGGCCGATGCCGGCCCCGCCTTTCTCTTACAGGCGCAGCTAAACCCTTGTGAGACCCAGTGGGCAGCAGCAACTGTCAACGGGAAAACTGCCCAAGCAGAAACCGAACGACCGGGGCGCACACAGACAGGAGCAGCAATTGGCCCAAGCTAACAATAGAAACAGAAAGAAGCCATTACCGAAGCTCGCTTCAAGTAAAACTTAATAAATAACAAAACTCTGCCACTCCGAGTTAAACAGAACAAAAGATTATTTGAATGACGTCTATCCCTAGCAATGAAAGAGTCACAAAATACATATATTTGTCACATATTTTATGCGGTCTGTCACATCTACAGTGATTCTTTTGTGATGTTTGCGCTCTACTATACACTATAAGATACATTGCTTAGATTTTGTTACCAGACAGGGATTTGTCCGGTTTTCAGATTGATATCCACAGTGATGAACAAAATAACAATTTGTATTAAATACCTTTAGAAGATAGTCATTGACCTAGGACAGTTTAAACGATTAATCTCTAGATAATTATGTGTGTATTGGGTTACAATCCAAAAGCTTCAGTTTTGAATAGCAGATCATATTTAAGTTTATGGACGTGCAGACCAGTGGTAAAGTTGTCATAAATTAACCCATCACAAGCAAGGTACAATCAGCCATGCCGGAAAGGTTTTGTTTCTCTGGGGGATTCAAAGTGTGGTAATGGGTGTTCAGCGTAACCTTCTACGTCTCACTTTGAAGTCAGAGAAAGAAAAGTAAACATGTGCCCTTGCAATCCAGTGTCTGACATTTCACCTCGGTCTTTCGATGCACAGCAAATGTGATGAGATCAGAACAAGATTTACAGCCCTGTTTACAGAAATGTAACTCAGAGCGAGCACTCATGTGAAGTGCTCTTAAAGAAAGAAAAAAGTAGTTCCTAAAACCATTCCTAAAATGAGAGCAGTAGATAGATAGTAGTAATTGATTCATGTTCTTGGAGTGGGCTAAACACAGGAAGAGGCATGACTCATGCATGCCATGGACAAATGAGGAGAAAGAATATGAGAGCGACGATGGAGCCAGCAAATGAGAAGCCTATGGTTGGGCTGAAGCCCACATACTAAATATAACAGTCTCTTCGAGACAACACATCCGATGTCTAGCCGAGATCTAACAGGATGGCACTGTATTTCTTTTGAGAGTATCCACAAGCAGTTAAATACCTGGGTATTCTAATTGTGCCAATGTGCCTTGATCTATTTTGTTGGCGCTGGGAAGCCCTGTGGGGCAGCCATGCGCTACAAATTACAGTAACCTAACATAACATTTAAAAACAAGATGCCCGCATTGTGGATTCTAAATGTAGAAACCATCTTTGTGACAGTAAAATAATTATACACTGTACATTACCGTTAAAAAAATGGCTGCCACATTGATTCTAAATGTGACGGCCAAATAGTAAATCAATGCCCCACCATGCACAATACCTTTCCAAGATGGTCATTCTTTTTAGAATTAATCTGAGTGTGAGATGCAGAGCTGTACCTTTGAGTGCTGTCAAAAACTTGTGAAACCTAAATGCTGTAAGAAAAAAATGCTATGTTTGCATCTGATGCAACTAATTGAATGAGACAAAAATGTGATGTAAATTTACTATTTGGATAGTAAATTGTCCTCTTGTATCCCAATGCTCCCAATTAGACAATTAGAAGACTGTGAGTTAGAGTACTGCTGTAGGCTGATTCAAGTTGTGATTGCAATTGGCTAAAGACCCTTAGCTAAGCGCTGAATGAGGCTATCCCGAGACCCACTATATGTATGCTATAGTTTTTTGGTAAAACATCTTGGCTTACTTAAGACTTCAAACAAAGGAATATAACTCAATACAATCACAATAGTAATATTTGAGTAGTGGTTAATGTTAAATATTCTATGCAGTAGTCAACATATGGTATACATTAATGAGCTTGTATCCCAGTTGTCCACTTCCCTCCCCGTTCTGCAATATGATATTTTAACTACATAAACAAACGATTTATCCCTGTGGTTGCAATGGCTTCTTTAAAGAAGTAAGTGGCGTTTTACTCCGTTCTTGCTTCACTGCTATTGGAATTGCTAGGTATTCCTTCCAGCTCACTATCGAGTGCTATTGACTTTTTTTTCACCCCACTACTTGAAACCACATTTTCAGGGCATGAAGGCTCTTCCTACCAGTCTGCAATTGCGCCCTCAGATTGAGATGATATAGGGGATCCTAAGCACCTCCAGCTTGGTGTAAAGGCTTTTGAAGGCCCAGGGCTCGCAGTTAATGACAGTATGTATTCACCTTATAGTCATATGCAAATTGAAAACATGCTTACTTTTGTAATGCTTAACTAACGGTTTCCTCAGTGCTGCTTTTTCTTCTTTTATGGGGAGTTTAATTTACATGTTATCATTAACTCATTGTATGTCTTTCACAGATATTTTGAAGCTGCCATTGTTGTGTTATCTTGCATTAAACTAGTATTCCAACAATTATATTGATCGGCTATACATACAGATCTGAAAGAAACACATTAGTGATAGATTCCTTACCTTAGAATTACCCCCAGGCATCAGACTGCATCCGGAAAGTTTTCGTCAGCAGTACCCCTGCGTGTCGGTAGGCGTCGTAGTGCGGCTCAGTGTACGTCGTTGGCATTGTAGTCACCGAGATGAAGTTGTTGGAGCTACTTAGACATCCCCACGCGCACTGACGTCAGTTCTTTCTTTTTCCACATCAGCAAGCGCAGATCCGGAGAGAGCGGTACCCCCAGTCAATTTTTGACTGATTTATTTTTGGGACTTTTGTCTCTGTTTTTTGAGTCTTTGACTTCTGGTGTATAGGGATGCCCGGTTTTAAGTCTTACGCGGCTTGTCCCCGCACAATGTCGGTGACTGACCCACACCGTGAGTGTCCCTACTGCCTGGGGCGCGACCACGACTCCGAGTCGTGCCCCGAATGCCGGGCGATGGCTCCGAAAACTTTGAGGGAGCGGTCCCGAAAGTTGCTGGAGGCCCGGGAGTCGTCGCTGCGCCATTCAAGGCCCCGGTCCTACGGGAGGTCGAAGGACCAGTCGCGGAGCCGCCATCACCATCTTTTGATGAAATCTTTGCACTCGTAAGGTGAAGCACAAAAAGTCGAAGAAGCGTCATCGGCTCGCCTTCCCCTAGCCTGTTGCGTGACAAGGCTGAGGGTGCGGGTGGTGCCACCCCCGCGGTGCCGGTAGAGCTCTGCAGTTCCCGATGGCCTACCCGCCCTTCCCGGGTCCGTCGGTGACTCCGGCCCAGCTACAGGACTTCCTGTCAGCCATGGCCTGCCTTTTTGACCCATCAGGCCCCGCCGAATATCCTTCGGGCCCCGCTGGTCAGACTGGGGGTCCTCGCTCTTCTTCATCACCGGCCCCGATGTCAGTGACAACTCCAGTCTCGACGCAGCGAGACCCCCATAGATCCATGCATGGCTTCCAACCGATGTCGTGTGGCCTCATACAACCTCCACCGACATCTATGGCACCGCCACGGGCCAGCTCCATGGACAACGCCGTACCCGGCTTCCACCCCGACGTGGAGACGGCGCCGGACCTGTGTCGATTAAAGCCGATACCGATGCCGATGGGGAATTTCTATCACTTTCTCCATCCGCCTCCCTCTTTTCCGCCTGCTCGGAAGGTTGGGGAGGACTGGGAGGTGTCTGAGGACCCTCTCGCAGCCTAGTGCGAGTTGGACCCGGACTCGGAAGAGGATTTGGAGGATGCAGGTGACATGGATTTTGCTCCAGAACCTGGCATACTATCTCATTCTACCATGGCTACGGAGGAAGGTGGTACATATTCTGTGGTTTTGCGTAGAGCAGCCGAGACGCTCCACCTCAAGCTCCCTTCAGTGGTCGTCAGGACTAACCTCCTTACAGAAGTGCTCCAGCTGGCATCTTCCTCTACGGAGACGCTGTTGCCCTTTAATGACGCGCTTTCGGACATTCTTTTGGGCACCTGGTCCAGGCCCAACACAGTGGCTCCTGTGGATAAAAACGTGGCCGGATTTTCCTCTCCCAACATCCAAACCCTGAGAGCTTGGTTGTTCAAGCCTCTGCGTCCCCAAGTGCATTCCCTTCCGATCCTCCGGATCGGGCAGCCAGGAAACTGGAACCGTTTGGGAAGAAACTGGTTACTTCTGCCAGTTCAGGGTTGCGGTCTGTGAACATCTCATGCCTCTTGGGCCATTATTCCAATTCTGTGTGGGACACGGTTGCGCAGGGGCTGCCTCATTGTCTGGAGGTGGACCGGACAGTGCTCTCCCAAGCTATTGCTGAGGGGAGAGTTACAGCCAAGTTCACAATTCGTTGTGGCCTTGACACCGCCGACTCGCTGGGCAGGGCGATTTCCACGACAATGGCGCTACTCCGCCACGCCTGGCTGAGGACAACTAGCTTTTCCAGGGATGTCCAGAACACTCTGATGGACATGCCCTTTGATGACACTCGCCTTTTTGGCGACAAGGCAGACTTTGCGTTGGAGCATTTTAAGGACTCACAGGCTATTGCCAATTCCTTAGGACTTTCGGCCACGCGCATTCCTTCAGTTTCTGCTTTTTGCTCCTTTTGTGGCCAAGGAAGGGGCACACAAATACGTTTGCTTCAGAGCCACAGGCCTGCGCAGCAACAGTCTCAGCGCAGCCGCGGACGTAGGACCCACAGAGGTGGGTCACAGGGTCAGCAAGCGAGTCATTCCACCACCTCCCCTGCCGCCACTGCCACCAAACCTCCCTAGTCTGGTGTTGCAGGCCCACCAAATGCCAGTGGGTGGCAGGATCCACCATCACCTCCCCCACTAGTGCACCATTGCCTCGGACAGGTGGGTTTTGCAGATAGTCCGAAGGGGCTACTCCCTCTTCTTCGAGCCTACTCCTCTGGCCATGCCACCTCAGTACCACCGCATGTCGGAGGATCACTTGGTACTTCTCCAACAGGAAGTTTCGGCCCTCTTGGCCAAGGGCATTACAAAAAGGGGTTGAACCCATGTAGTCGCGGGGACCTGGGTGTACTGTAGTAAGTGTAAAGGGATCCCCGCAAGGAGAACGTGTTGTAAGAGCAACACACAGTCACAATAAACAATTTTTTTAAAATTAGCTCAAAAATAGTCAAATATTGTTATTTATTAAACAATACTGCGCTTGAATCAATCAAACATGACATATGACTTTGTAAGTAAGTGAATAGCCCCAAAGCAAGGGGGAAGGGAAAAGGGGAGGGAAAGAAATAAGTGCTCAAAAAGCGGTGCAAAGTCAGGAAAAGTACACAGAGTCAAAAAAGTGGCAATAAATTTGACAAATTCCAAAACACACTTGAAATTAGTCTTAGATAACAAAAAACCTGCACAATTGCGGCATATATTGTGTCAATAGTAACCTAGGGACATTTCAACGGACACAACCATAATTTGATATAATCAGGGAACTGTGCCGGAGGCCCCAAATTTGAGAGAAAAGGTCGTCGACGTTTCGACCCCTATTCGTAGGCTACATTAGGTCCTTTATCGGGGTCTTCATCAGGACAGGAACGGGGGGAAAAGGGGTGAGGTGGGGCAATCTTATCTGTGAAATTAAAAAAACCAGTCAATTTAATGTACTCATATGAGCTAAAAGTCATCATTAACTCAAGCAAAAGGGCTTAATTTTAAAGAGCTAAACTATGGAGTCCGGGCCATGGTAAGCCTCCAGGACATGGAAAGATGAGAAAAGGCCAGCAACGAGTCAGGCTCAAACTCACCGATATCAATCATACCTAACAGGGGTCAATTAAACCAACTTCAACTTAAAACAAACTTACTTCAGCCTAAAACATTCAAAACGCTGAGGTAAAATGAAGTGTCCAAGCAGGTACTGTTCCAAATACGCCTAGCGGCTCCAACAGCACACCAGCTGTGAATTAAGATGTACCAGTGTTGTTAAATTATTCCCAGTGAAAGACACAAAACATACGCATTGTGAACACCAGTTGCACGAATGACTTACATTCACTACGAAGGGACAAATCCACTAGTAGTCTGTGCAATTAGAATGTTGTACTGGAGATCATTACGCTTCCAGAATTATCACTGTTAAAAAATATGTATATATTAATGTATATACTTGTATATTTATGTGCCAATATGTAATTCTCGACTTCCCAACTCAACAAATCATACCTCATGAAGCAGCCGTTATGTCCCGTTATCTTTAGGTGACAAACAACGACGTATATTCTATTCGGCAAATTGTCAGGATTGTTGGCTGTAATGAAACAACAGGAGGGCCATGGTGTCAAATTGGTCGTTTCAAATTCCGAATAGGAATACAACACTCCGTATTGGGCTCACACTGTTACATACCGTTTCAGGAGAAACGCCAGAGCCAAGATTATTCGGGCCGCTCACCCAGGTAGCCGCGGGAAGATCACAGTATATCAACAAACTCCGCGGGAAAGACGGGGAAAAAACCTCCGTGAACAAAGGGATCCTAAACCATAAACAAATCCCGAGTCAGATGGGGACCAAGATTCAGATTGAATCATAGCATACAAATCTATAAATTACGGGGCCTGGGAGCTCACTTACTGGGTCAAAAAGAATTCGCCGCAGTCGAACTCTGCAAACTCCGCTGGCAACTACGCGAGACAGCAGGAGGCGGGGCCGTTCTAAGACTAAGATAGTTAACATAGAAGAGTTACTCGGAAGGCGTCACTAGTTGAACTTTGTAACAACAAAAATCCTAGAGTATTAAGCCTTCATGTATTTAGCATGTGAAAGTACCGTTTATAATTAAAGCACCTAAGCTTTGGGGCTATTCACTCACTTACAAAGTCATATGTCATGTTTGATTGATTCAAGCGCAGTATTGTTTAATAAATAACAATATTTGACTATTTTTGAGCTAATTTTTTAAAAATTGTTTATTGTGACTGTGTGTTGCTCTCTTGGCCAAGGGGGCCACCGAGCACGCTCCGATGCCAGAAGTAGGTGGTGGTTGTTACCCCCACTACTTCCTGGTTCCAAAGAAGGACAAGGGCCTGCGTCCAATCTTAGACCTTCGGTACGTCAATCACTTCCTCCGGAAGGAGAAGTGCAAGATGCTCACACTTGCTCAGGTCTTGTCTGTCCTAGACCCGCAAGACTGGATGGTAGCGTTGGACTTGCAGGACCCCTATTTTCATATCCCCGTCCTGCCGTCCCACCGGCATTTCCTGCAGTTCACGGTAGACCACGAGCACTTTCAGTTCACTGTGCTCACTTTTGGCCTTACCAGCGCCTCTCGGGTGTTCACAAAAGTGATGGCGGTGATCGCAGCTCATCTGCACAGATCAGGGGTTTCAGTCTTCCCCAATCTCGATGACTGGATGTTGAAGGCGGGCTCACCCCAGGCAGTCGTCTCCCACCTCCAGACTATGGCCGACCTCCTGCAGGTGCTCTTGTTCTCCATCAATGTGCCAAAGATCGGAGTGGTTCTGGACACAGCGCAGTTTCGGGGTTATCCTCCCGAACAGCGAGTCCGGGACATTCGGGCTATGATTCAGATCTTTCGGTTAGGATGACCTTGAGGTTGCTGGGCCTCATGGCCTCCGCATCCTGCTGACCAATCATGCCAGGTGGCATATGTGGGCTCTGCAGTGGGACCTGAAGTTCCAGTCGGCACAACATCAAGGGGACCTGTCCGAGCACACCCATATCTTGGAGGGCACAGCAGTTGCAGTGGTGGATCACAGACCACCATTGGGTCAGCGGCACATCCCTCTCCCTTCCCCATCCGCAGCACACAATGGTGATGGATGCATCCCTTCTGGGATGGGGCGGAGATAAGAGGCCTCTGGTCTCCGGCGGGGTCCAGGCTCCATTTCAGCTTTCTGGAGCACCGGGCGATCCTAATTGCGCTGAAGGCATTCCTTCCTTCTGTCAGGAGGAGAGTAGTGCAGGTGTTCACGGACAACACCACCGCCATTTGGTATTGCAACAAGCAAGGCGGGGGGTCGTGGACCCTATGTCAGGAGGCTCTGCATCTCTGGACATGGCTATAACGTTAAGGCATTTCCTTGACGGTTCAACACTTGGCAGGTTCCTTGAAGGCCAGGGCGGACGAACTCAGCCGCAGGTGCATGATGGATCACGAATGGCGTCTGCACTCGGAGGTGGCGCAAGTTCTCTTTCAACAGTGGGGAGAGCCTTGGTTAGATCTATTAGCCACCGAAGAGAACGCGCAATGTCATCTCTTCTGCGCGTTTGAATTTCCAAGGTGGCACTCGCTAGGCGACGCTTTTCGTCACAAGTGGAGCTGCGGTCTATTGTACGTGTTTCCGCCTTTACCACTTCTACACAGAGTGCTGAAGAAGATTAGGCGCGACCGGGCATAAGTCATTCTTGTGGCCCTGGACTGGGCTCGAAGAGTTTCGTATCCCGAGTTACTCAGTATGAGCATGGATCCCCTGATCCAACTGCCTCTTCGGAAGGCTCTTCTGTCGGCAACAGCAGGTGACGTTCCTCCACCCAAACCTGTCCAGCCTCCACCTACATGCGTGGAGATTGAGCGGCGACAGTTGATTCCATTTGACTTGCATCCTGAAGTCTGTGATATCATTCTGGCAGCCAGGCATCCCTCCACTAAATCAGTATACGCCTGCAGGTGGAACAAATTTGTGGCGTGGTGCACAGCAAAGGCTGTGGATCCCCTTTCTGCCCCTCTTTCACAAGTCCTTTAGTTCCTTCTTTCTCTGGCCCAGCAGGGCTCTGCTCTGGGCATATTTATTCTCTTAAACAATCACTTTTCGAAACACATACTTATGTAAACAGGAACTTTTACAATCTCTTACTCTCACATATACTCACTTATATGCATCAATATTCACATATTCTAGATTAAAACATGTAGTTACTGTTTAAAACACTAGTGAGACAGTCATTTACTCACTAACATACACATATACACACTATTCAACCATACAGTCCTGCACATATGTAGTCTTCAAAATACATACAAAAAAAGAGTCTGTCACTCATGCATCAATGTTGTAAGTAATTCCCACACTAAACAATACAAACACTCATACTGATACTAATAAAACATCTAATAACCCATGTACATACACATGTATCTACTCACCAACCCATGCAGCTACTTATACACAAAGTGAAACACTAATACATATATTTAAAAATTTAAACATTATTCACTAATATTTATTTTTCAGAAAGACACACATTCACTGGATGGTGTCATGAGTGATCTCATGAGTGATGTAATATGTGATGTCATCAGCAGTGCATTACACGCGCACGTTATAGTGAGTCCAACTAACTATAACGTGGAATTTCATTGGTTTTATATCAGTAAAATTTCCAGCTAACTATAACTGGTGTCAAACCTATGGTTTTTTCAGTGAATTTCATAGGTTTTGTAAATGCTACTTCCTAACTATAACGTGTGTAAAACCTATGGTTTTTTAGTGAATTTCATAGGTTTTGTAAATGCTACTTCCTAACTATAACGTGTGTAAAACCTATGGTTTTTTCAGTGAATTTCATTGGTTTTTAAAATGCTAATTCAGAAATATCTCGTGTATGCAACCTATACTTTTGTCAATAAAGTTCTGGCAATATTTTTTTCGGAAATAAGCCGTTTTCTTCACTGTTCAAGTTGCATAGAGACTCCTTGTAAAGCGATACAGAATTAGAAAGTCTGTACCTTGCCTTTTTTTGAACGCATTAAAATTTGTCTGTAAATAAAAATAACCTTTCTAAACTTTCGTGCGCGACCCGGTGTGCGCACTCTCTGCAACAGTTCTCAATAAAATGGATAGCGCATTTCCAGGCTTTCGTGCGCTACCGACTGCGCGCACCCGCCTATATATTTTGTGAAAACTTTGCAATTTGAACTTATTGAATTTCTTCATAGACCCATCAAAGAACTTATAGTACGTCAAAGAGACTAAACCTAGGCTTCTTTTTTATTATTATGAAAATTTTCAATAAATGGAGCCGAATGTCTTTTTAAACTTTCGTGCGTGACCGAATGTACACACCTTGGTATTTTTAAAAAAAATATAAAAGGTTTTATACTTTAACAATTGTATGCTTGAATCGAGCTCAGAAGATATATTACATCCGGATGTGTTTGGATTTACTCCTTTTCACGTTTTGAAACTTCGCTGAATTAGACCGCTACTTCCAAATGACGTACGTGACCAGATACTGTCACCGCGTACACGTCCTGAGACGCGCATGTGAAGTCATGTGACTTGAAAACAACACTTCCAATTGGTTCTTAGTAGTTTCTATTCTGCAATTTACACGGAGCACTCCACCCACTTCCCTCACTATCTTTTGTTCTCTCAAAAGAGAACAACGTTCAACATCTTTCGGAAAACTTTGCTGAAATGGCTGCCGTTCCGCATTCATCCTCCGAATCTGAAGGAAATGAGCGACTACCTTTAAAAAGAAAAAAGGAATCTTTTATTTGGCAATTTTTCACTTATCCTGAAGAACAAAAGAAAGTGAATGCGCCAAAAGTTACCTGCACAATATGCAAATCGGTTCTCTCAAGAGGAAATCCAACAAAAAAATATTCCTTTTCCATACATACCATGGTGCGGCATGTCAAACAAGTGCACCCTGTGGAATTTGCACAGGCATCGACAAGAGCCCTGGCCACGCTATTACCATCAGAGGTGGCCAGCACATCTTCTGGTGGACGACCTGTATCTCCATCGAGTGCTGTGATGGACTTGAGACCATATCTTGCAAAGGTGCACATGAAATGCAACGAGTGTGGAGAAATTCTTCTGTAGGGAGAGCAGAGCCTCATTCTTACTAAACTAAAAATTGAGAGTCATAAATGTCCCGAGAAAAGATAAATTTCTTCATTTCATTTTGATCCTGTGTCACACATGAAAATGTTGTTGCAAGTTTAAAAAATCAAAAACAACATAACACTTGTTTTAAAAAAAAAAAAAAAAACTTTTCAGAACTAACTCATTGTACCAAAAAGAGCTCCAGGAGCATATTATAAAGGGGGTTTATCTCTGCTTTTTTGGCTTTCGTTCGTGCGCGACCGTGTGCGCGCACCCGCCTATATATTTCGTGAAAACTTTGCAATTGCAACTTATTAAATTTCTTCATAGACCCATCAAAGAACTTATACTACATCAAAGACACTAAACCTAGGCTTCTTTTTTATTATTATGAAAATTTTCATTAAATGGAGCCGAATGTCTTTTTAAACTTTCGTGCGTGACCGAATGTACACACCTTGGTATTTTTAAAAAAAATATAAAAGGTTTTATACTTTAACAATTGTATGCTTGAATCGAGCTCAGAAGATATATTAAATCCGGATGTGTTTGGATTTACTCCTTTTCACGTTTTGAAACTTCGCTGAATTAGACCGCTACTTCCAAATGACGTACGTGACCAGATACTGTCACCGCGTACACGTCCTGAGACGCGCATGTGAAGTCATGTGACTTGAAAACAACACTTCCAATTGGTTCTTAGTAGTTTCTATTCTGCAATTTACACGGAGCACTCCACCCACTTCCCTCACTATGTTTTCTACTCTCAAAAGAGAACAACGTTCAACATCTTTTGGAAGACTTTCTTTTCACGCGATAATGTGAAATACTGAGATTGTTACAGGATTTTCTATCAGATATGTGTTCCCATTGCTGTTGAAGCACTAACACCGTGGAAAATTCCACCGATAGCAGTGATATTTTTAACGCCAAGCACCGGCGATTTTTATCGCTTAGAAGCCTTCCTATTATGAAGGTTTATCTCCTAAGTCTCTGATTCTCAAACTGTGCAACGCGGCTCCCCTGTGTGCCGTAATGAGGCGCTAGGGGCGCTGCGCACACTCTAGTGTGAGTAACCATCCATAAATTCCACGGACATCTCTACCCTGTTATCTGCAATTGTGAACATCAAAAGGAGCTGCGCTACGCCCCTGTGAGAGGCCTCACTCCCACTGCTGCAACGGCTTGGCAGTCCTCCAGATGCACAGGAACAGCCCCTCCGATCCATTGAAGTTCTGTGTCGGTCTCAATACCACTTACGAAATGAAAATAAGCACTGAAGAATATTCAAGTATGTACTACTCCTCCTGCTACAGCATACAGAATGCATTCTATTACCTATAAAAAAGTGAAACACCCACGCTACAATCATATAGAACACTTCCTCTAAAGAAGCCTGTGAATAACTTTAAAACATCAGGTTAACCTTTTTTTACTCTCTCATCATTGTTAAAGATAAGTATTTACAATACTATATTAAACAATGCCATGGTTGTTGCTTTTTAATTTTAAAAATCTTGCAATCTTTCACAAACCCAATACTCATGGCTTCTTTTTCGTGACAAAAATCTTGCAATATTACATACCTACATAGAATAACAGAAAAAACATAACACTACAAAGGCCGAACACTCTACTAAACGCGGATTTGTAACCTATGGGGCAGATTTATGTTAACTACTTCATACCCAGATATGCACCAGTTAATGTGCACCACAGTATGCTAGTGCTCCGTTACCCATGGTGTGCCACATTTGAAATGTGGCGCACCATGGTACAAAAACACCATACATGCGTAACACATCTGTGCTGAAAAAGTAATACATTGCTAGAGTTGCATCGCAAGTGTGATGCAGCTCCAGCAAGGCTCACCAATGCACTATATTCACAATGCTGCGTCAATACCTACGCCTGCTTCAAGCACATGCACAGTTTTGAAACAGCATGGGCCTGAAAGTCACTGAGTGAAATATCATGCATTACAGTCAGCCACTTTCAAGACGCATTCCTTCAGAGGAACACTTACCGTTTATTAGAGGTAGATCGTCCGACTCCACCGGAGGACACCCCTAATAAAAAGGACATATATATAAAATGCGGACTAGCCGCTGTATCGTGCTAGCAAACTTTAACTTAAAAATCGTTAGAAAAAACAAAAGGAATCGAGCAAAATCAGTAGGCCACTGATGGGATCTCTTTTTGACCTCGCTAAAATAGAAACATTAGGAACAACCCCTCATGAGAAATATGAAACTAGTGAGAGAAACCGAGCTCGACGCCATGATGGCTGCAAGACAGCTCGGCTCCGCCGCCCACCCCACCCAAAATAACGACAAACCCTATGCAAATATTATAAATATATACAACACACCAGCAAAGTAACAGGGTAAAACGTTTTATTAAATAACTATTTACATGGCAGCCTGCTGCAACATCGATCCAAATGCATGACGCTGTTCCTGTCGAGGTAGCATAGCTGGCGGCCTAGGGGTGGAGGACCGTTGTGCAAATACCCCGGGGACGACACCATGCGCCAAGGCTCGTCCCCAGTACATCCATAGGTGATGTCCGACAAGTTGTATGGGGGATGCCTTGCTGATGCCGCCACCCCCACCACCTTCTTGTTGCCTGATCCGGCCAGCTCAATCGATCGAGCATGAGACTCATGCACTCTGATCTCCTTGGCCTCAGTCAAGCATCAATAGTAAGATTTTCATAGGTGAGTGTAGGTTCATAGTTTTCCATCCACAGACTAAAAGCCTGGAGTGGGAGTGAAAAAACCAAAACTAGGTAAGAAGGAAGGCAGAGACTGTAGGAAGGACTCTGGATATGCTTTGTCCCTGACATGCTTCGATGTCACTGCCTTGCACAAATGGCATAAGTCCTGGATGTTGGGTGCCATAGTTGAGGGTTTGACCTAAAGACACGTCCTGCGGTGCCCTGGTCCAACCATCACATATACCTGCGCCAGGAGACGGCGTGGGGTGCACTGGAAGGGAGAGGCGGCGCGAACGAGCCTCCCCCACCTCCCAAGGTGGAGGTTTCTCAGCTACACCCCAGCGCTTCACTCGACAAGCTGAGTTGCGCCCGCTCCTGCGGCACATTCCCTCGCTCGGCCAGCTGAATTACGCCTGCTCTTGCTATTACAGCGTCTCACCCGCCATCCGGCTGAATTGCACCCACTCTTGCGATACAGCGACAGGCGGCTGCCAATGAGCTCAGGAAATGGCGGTCGGCTCCACAGACTTGGGCCTGGCCTGCAAGGATGGCTCTCGGCAACCCTGGAACTCGGACGCTTGACTGCTGGGGCATGGGCCCCATTCCCAAAAGCGTCCCATCAGCCTTGAAGATTCTACAAGAGTCACCGGGGCCCCCGACTCCCGCAGAGTTCCGGTGGGGAGCGACTGCCATGATTGCTCGCGGAATGGCCACGACGTAGCCACGGGGTGCTCTCATGCTGACGCCAACTTCAGTCTGAAACATCCAGAAACACTGTAGACTACCAATTCGATCAGTTCCGGTGGAGCCCCAACGACGTATCGCGTTGTTGCATAATGCGTCATATGACACGCCGCGTTAGCGCACCCGGAAGTGCTCCGGTGCGCGAGGCGCGAAGCGCAGCTTCCCGGAAGCAATCCGGGGCGCGGCGCGGAGCGCGTAACGTAAGCATAACAGGTCATGTGACTTGTTAATAAAACTTTTCATTGGTTTAGAACTATTTTTTGTCCCAAATGATGAAAACCCCTCCTTGTTTCCTCTTGGCTCCTGCCCCCTCCCCAAGTCTCGCTCGGCCAGCTGAGTTTCGCCCACTCTTACGGCCTACGACATGGATAGGCCGGGGCGTTATGGATCAGTATGGGCAAATATACACTTGGGGATTCACAAGCAACAACAAGCCTTTGTATTTGGGGCTCTAAATCAACAACAGTGACAGAGAACAGAACCGAACTAAGCACTCAGGGGCTACGTTTAAACGTAACATCATCTCCCCAGAGGTACATCACCTTACACAGACATGCACTCTGATCTCCTTGGCCTCAGTCAAGCATCAATAGTAAGATTTTCATAGGTGAGTCTAGGTTCATAGTTTTCCATCCACAGACTAAAAGCCTGGAGTGGGAGTGAAAAAACCATAACTAGGTAAGAAGGAAGGCAGAAACAGAATCTTCCTCTGCAACATCAGGCTCTGCATCGCTACTTACTTATAAATGCAGAAAAAACTCAATTAACACAAGGGCTCTTTTCAGAGCCACCTTATATCAAAGCACTCAAACTTCTGATTTATCTCCATTTTCACACTCTTGTTAATAGGTGTGCGCGCCCGAGTGCGCGCACCCCCGCAACTTTAAAAAAAAAAATATATATATATTTTCGCCTTTAAGGGCCTTACTGCACACCCTGAGAAAACCTACGCAGCAAAACAATCTCTACCTTCTCCCCTTTCCATGTTCCAACGCTTTGAAATGAACAATATATTTACTCGCAGTGACAAAATGGCGGTCAACACTTCCTGCTTTCCTTCGAATCGAACGTTAACAGACGTCACGCAGCAACAAAAAAAATTATGCTCGCGCGCAGCCGCTTGAGTGCACGCACCCGTGCGCGCGTATAGACATATCATTGACTTTAACTTTAATTTTCTCAGCAACTACTGAACGGATTTACACCATTCCAAAAAAAGCGTAATCTGCGAGCCGGACTCTACAGTTTTGCCAAATTTCTTATAAATCCATTCAGCCGTTCGACCTGTAGCCGTGTCTAAACGTCCTATGGAAAATAACATGGAGAAAACACGTTTTGGGACCCCCCTTTTATCTCAGCCCCCACTTCACCAATCCCCCCCAAACTTTCAGGGAAGGAGCGCAGCGGACCGAGCCATCTTCTTTGAGAAATTCGCAAAGATTCATCCACCAGGGCCAAAGTTAATCCAAATAGAATGTTGAGGATTTCCAATGGAAACTAGGTCCTAACTATAACTACCTACTGGCGACCGCCAGTAGGTAATATATATATATATATATATATATATATATATATATATATATATATATATATATATATATATATATATATATATATATCATAAGACATCTTGGCAGCAGTTCAGCAAAAGACGAACCGAATGATGGTGCAATATTGTTTATTGTAGCCCAAACACCACACCGACCATAACTAAAGTAATAAATATATACACATAAGTACATGGAAGGTATATATATATATATATATTTAAGTTGTATTTAATAAATCACTTGCAACAGGCTGGATCAGCTTTTGTTTTTGATGCAATTTCTTCCTTCACAGTGTAACAAGGCATGTAGATTGTACCTGTGGTCACCTCAATATTTTTCAAGCTGTTATAATTTTCTTTTTCTAAATTTATTTTTGCAAAATACATGAGTCAGTTGAATTGAGTCACTCTAGCACATAAAACAAAATATTTGAATACAGGCTTTCAAACCAACAAAGGAGATAGATACAATCCAGATACAATTGATGGCACTAAAACATCCATAATACAGCAGATAGCTAAAGAAAGCAGTATAAGCAGTCATAAATTGTAAATTACAATGTGGAGCAATAAGAATAAAACACTTGAATTACAAGGATCAAGTGACCCAGGGAGGGCCGGAGTTCAGATTTCAGACTCAAGGTAGTGCGTAACTATGCTCCATATTTGCTCACCAAGCTTCCTTTTTCGATGGCCTTTGAGGGCATATAAACTATACTCCATATTATATACCGCAAAGAACCGTGACCTCCATACTTCAAAAGAGGGCGGTTCGGGCTATAGCCAGAAAGAGGCTATATAGTAAGTCGATAAACCGCTGTAACTAAAAATATAAAGTTAACATGTTGCTTTGCTGTTTCCTGTCTCCACCAGTCCATTTCTACACCTAGAAGAATCTGCGTAGCTGATAATTGCATTGGAGTACCAATAATCTCTGATATACATTTCTCCACTTGCTTCAATAAACATGCTAACAATGGACACCCAAAGAAAATGTGAACATCACCTGCAGATGGGTATCCACAGCGGAAGCATTTCCCTATTAAATCCGCTGACCATTTTGAGACCTTATCTGGTGTGTAATATAAGTTAAAAAGTGATTTGAAGTGCTGCGCAGATAGCTTTGACGAGAGGAATAGATTTTTAGCCATTTCCAAAGAAGTTTCTATTTGTATCTCCTGGTTGCCCAATTTAATCCTCCATTTAGAATTTTGTAGTTCGATATCGTTACCTTAGTACTTAACATATGACCATATAGCATACCTATCCTTGCTGCTTTCATATTATCTTCTAACAAGGGATTAACTTGAAAATTGCATCAACTACTCACCAAGTAATTCCTAATCTGTAAGTACTTAGCAAAATTCTCCATGGGGGAGATGATATTGTTCCCGCAGTTGTTCAAAGGATTTAAGACAGCCTTCGGAGTACAAAGGCACCCACCACCCTTATTCCCTTCAGCCTCCAGTTATACACCATGCGATCCCACAAATCGACTGGCAAGAATATTGAGGATACCAGTGGTGTGTACCAAGAGATTTTCTCAAGCCAAACATACCCCTTAATGTTCTCCATACCTTGTATGCAGCCTCTAAAACCTTAAATCTCGTGCGCTTGTAGTAGCTCCACTCAGAGTGCAAGAACAGACAATTTTGGCTTTCACCCCAGTAACATCTAGTATATAGATGGCCATTCAGCAATATCACGGGGACCGGCCCCTGTTAACAAAATATTCATACCCTGACTCATGCAAGCATAGTAATACAGCGAGAATCTGGTACCGACCAACCACCTAGCTTTCTTGGTAATGTCATGTATCGCCCAGCGCGCCGAGCCTTGCCCCCTGACCACATAAAACGCATACACATAGCTTGGAGCTGTGCCAAACTCGCCTTAGGGATTTCTAGGGGGACACATCTAAAAAGTACAGCATTTTCGGGGAGTATCATCATTTTTAATAAACTGCATCGCCCACTAAGGAGAGGTGCAAACATTCTGCCCGATCTAACTGTTTCCTTACCCCCGACAGAAGAGCCTCCAATTTGATTTAACCAGAGCAGCTGTAGAAACCCTAAGCTTAACCCCCAAATATGTAACCTCTTGACATAACCTTGGGTCGGGAATACTTCGAGATATTGGGGCATAGCAACTGAGTTTTGGCTGTATTCAGCTTATAGCCAGAGGCCACGCCAAACTTTGTAGCTAGGTATTCGATCTCCTGCATCGCTATAGTTGGACTCGGCGTGACGATAGCAACGTCATCCGCATAGGCGAGAACCTTATACTGATGGGTTTGTATGGCCACTGGTTGAATCCTAGTGCTAGATTCCAACATTCTTAAAAACGGTTCTATATATAATGAAAATAAGAGGGGAGAACAAGGGCAGCCTTGTCTGGTACCTCTCTGTATTTGTACCACCTCCGACTCAAGTCCCATGGTGTTAATACGAGCTACAGGTTGGCGATACAATGTCTGTAATGAAGTAATAAACTCTGGCCCAAAGCCCCGTCGCCTCATGACATCCCATAAAAAACACCATGAGACCCGGTCGAAGGCCTTCTCGGCATCTAATAAAATTAAACAAAGTGGTTCCCGGGTTACATTAACATAATCAAAAAAAGTTATCACACGGCTGACATGATTCGCCGTACCTCGATGCGGAATGAACCCGTGTTGTGTAGTAGAGACTAATGTGGAAATAACAGGAGATAGCCTATTAGCCAAAATCTTCGAATAGATCTTCCCATCCGCATTTAAAAGGGAGATGGGACGGTAAGAGCCAGGTAAATTCGTGGGTTTATCTTTTTTATGGAACACAACTATACATGCTTCATTCCAGGTCATAGGGGGAGCGCCTTTCTGGGCCATTCGGATTGTTGCCAGCAGATCTACCTTTAAGACAGAAAAAAAAGTTTTATAGATTTCCAAGGTAGCTTGTCTGGCCCTG
This sequence comes from Lissotriton helveticus, assembly GCF_964261635.1. NCBI lineage: Eukaryota > Metazoa > Chordata > Amphibia > Caudata > Salamandridae > Lissotriton > Lissotriton helveticus. Next base: position 888,486,212 of record NC_136071.1, on the reverse strand, counting down.
CCGCCTTACCCCTTGCCAGCCCTTTTACTGCAAGTTCTAATTCCTCTAGCGAAATAGGAGCTTCTAGCCCTTTTATCTCCTCTACAGAAAGATCTGCCGTACAGTACTGGCTGACAAGAGAGGCAGCACCCTCCTCATCATACTCATCTCTTCAATATAACACCTCATGAAATAGCCTAAAGAGCTCCAAGATGCTACTTTCATTTCCAACAGAGTCACCATTCGAGTCTAGGGTCCTATCTATGCGTTGGGCTGCCTCCCTCCATCTTAATTTTTGGGCGAGGCATCTGCCACTTGCCTCGCCATACTCATAGTGCAATTGCTGTTTAATAAAAAAAATGTTTGCAGTTTCCTGAGACCAGTTAAGATTTAGCCTTGCTTTAAGCCGTACCACCGCCATGATCAAATCAGTTATATCCCTACCAGCGTGGATGCCCTGAGTGAGTGACTCCTCAGCCTTTATCAATTCTTAATATAGCTCTTGAAATTTTGCTGCATGTTTTTTTTTATTATATAAACCAAAACTCAGAGCTTCCCCTCTAAAAGCGGCCTTAAAACTGTCCCAAACGCAGCCTACACTACTGCTCCCATGGTTAATATTGAAGAAAGTGGTAATCCATTGTTTCATATATTCAATAAACTGCTGCTCTAGTAATAATTTGCGATCGAAAGAGAATCCCCTTGGCCTTGTGGCTGCTACTATGCCTGTTATCGAAAGAACTACCGGCCCATTATCAGATGTAATTCTTGGGTATACCTGAATAAGTACCTGATTTAATAACAATTGAGGGGTAAAAAAATAATCCAACCGAACTAACTTCCGATGGGGAAAAGAAAAAAGTGTATCCAGGAGCTAGCCCCCTTCAGAAGGCCCAAACATCCACCAACCCGTGTGCTAGCATTAACTCCTGCAGCGCTTTAAAGACTCGCGGTTTCCTACCACTATATCGCGACTTTTCGTTGCATAAAATATTAGGTTCTAAATTTATATTTAAATCCCCGCACAGGATCAGTGGTGTGGGCCAGGTCGCTAACTCAACATTTAAAAACTCTAAAGTGGTTGCTTCATCTAAATTGGCCCCATAGATTGAACAAATCGTGAATATTGTAGGCCCTACAACACATTCTGCGATTGCCCACCTACCTAATCCATCAGTTAGAATTCTACCTGTGGTGCCTATATGTTTTTTACACAAAATCGCAACTCCTCTAGCCGTGCCAGAATATTTAGTACAAGCTATAAGATTGAATCCCAGCTCTTCAAGCAGTTGCCGCTTTGACCATACTATATGGGTCTCCTGGAGACAGATTATATCACAAAAAAGAGCTCGTAGTTCCTGCGCCACCCGCAGTCTTTTATCCACTGAATTCAGCCCCCTCACATTCAGCGTACCTATCCTAATTCCCCTACCCGCCATTTAGCTGTGTCAAAATTCGCTCTACTAGCTCCACAAACTGCCAAAAAAAAAGACACTGACTGCCCAAGATAAGCTCATTTCCATACTGTACTCATGTATTATTTTCTTTTTTCCCCCGCTTCCCAACACCCTCCCCCCAAGCCCCAACCCACACCCTCCTCAATCCCCCTCTTCACCTCCCCCTCTTCACCTTCCCCCCAGAACCCCACCACCCATTATGAGGCTTAAGGACCATGTCCTCTGTGATGTAGAAGTGCTTTGTCCAGTGCCCCCCTATTCGACTCCCCTACCCCCACCCTCTATCTCTCTCTCTCATTAATTAACCTAACAACATATCATCAAGCCCTGAAAAAAAAGCAGCAGAAAGGAAAAAATTTGACTCCCCTCGCTTCATTCCAATTTCCATATATCACATATCATAAACATTTCTTGGAGAATCCTGAAGTTTACAGGGCATAGCTTTTGTATGCCCCCATTACTCAATAATCTGAGTTTCAAAATTTCATGAGAAGCGAACGAATACTCACTCCAGCTTTGAAGGAGAGAGCACAAACAAACAGGGACCAGAAAAAGAAGAAAGAAAATCTATAAGAGAGAGAGGACCCCTATAATCCAACAAAAAAATTGCATATCCCCCCGTGCTACACCCACTATACAGTCTACTGCCCCTACATGCTCATTTGTTGGCAACTACAATTTATATCATGACCCTTTAGCTTTTCGGACTCATATCCATTTCCTTCAAATAAACCTGTGCAACCGTCCCGGATGTGAAATATTTAGTTTGACCTCTGAAAATGATCTTTAATTTGGATGGATTGAGCAAAAAGACCTGGGCCCCTTTTGCTTGGAAGGGTGCAATTAATATCCGAAGTTGCCAACGTTCATGCACCGTTGTAGGACAAAAATCCGGGCGGACGAAAAACTCACACCCCATGCCACTTCGTTTTTTCTCCTGCCGCGCCAGATCATATAGCGCCACTAGCAGGAGATAGTTATTGAGGCAAATTAAAATCGCCCTGGGGTAAGAGTTTTGATCAGTTTGTCGCTCTTTTCCACGCTGTTGCACCACGAATGGAAACCTGTGTGCCCGAATCACTTCAGTTTCCCAGTTCCACGCATTTCGTTCAGGAAAGGCTTCTTTGAAAAGCTGGATGGTGAATTTCCGTGGATCTGCCCCTTCTTTAGTCTCGGCTATACCTAGCACGCGCAAGTTGTTGCGTCGCGCGCGATTCTCTAAGTCCGCGAGTTTCCAATCCACGTCTGTTTTAGATTTCTGCAAGATCTCAATAGCTGCTTGCTGCTTAACCAGACAATCCTCTGCTGAGGAGACTTTCTCCTCCACCTCCACCACACGGGTGGTGACTTCTGCACAGGTTTTAACCAAGCGCCGAACTGTATTTTGAAGTTTCTTTACAGCCCCTTGTGTGCGTAAGCCTTCTGCTTTGGTTTCACTGTGATGTGCCATTATGCTCTTATAAATTAGGCCAAGAGTGATCGAGTCCTCCTCAAAATCGTCATCCAAGTTGAACTGAGCTAATGGAAGGCTCTGCTCATGCACTGATCCTTCACATGGTTCCGCCACCTTTCTTACTGTTTCATGGGGGATGGATTGATCAAAATCCTCACCTTCTTCGTCATCTGGCAAGTCCCCCCAATCACCTGGGTTACTGGAGCTATCCTCATCATGCTCCTTGTCTGACGCGATCGTTAAATCAGACATGGAGTAGAACTTGCCCTCAGACCCAGCGTACTCTGACTCGCTGCCCTTCTGGGTCGCTAAAGTAGTGGCTTCAATGCCTGGCCCTAGTAAATGTTTGTAAATGTTTTTTGAGCTTGTAAAGCGCACTGCTACCCGTCCATAGGTCTCCTGGCGCTGTATGACTCTGGGTAACCCGTCCTGGCTTTCCCTGTGGGATGGTCCCTTGCTGGGAGTCCCCAAGGTGGAGCCAGGCATCCCCAGAATTGGTGGGGCCGTTGTGGAGATTAGGCAAGCTAATGCCCAGAGTTGCCGAGTAGAACCCCTGATTAGAATAAGCAGTGAAGTGAGAATTATCGAGTCCGCTGACCAAGGTCCACGACCCTGCCGCGTCGGGAATTGAACCCTGGTCCCGGGCCGACTTCTGCTCTCGGGCCTGCCGCCTCTAACCAGTGAGCCACACTACTCCACTAGTAGTGAACTGCTGCCTTCTATTGGTGTAACTATTACTGCATTGCCTCCATTCCGTGCCAAGGCCTCAATTAGAAAAGAGTTAATTCCACTTTCTTGGTCTGTTAACTCCGAGACCAACGAGACTCCGGGAGAAGTATTCACTACTTCCTGAGACAGCTCAGACTGGGCACCAGAAGCTCCTTGAGCTGCATAAGTCTCTCCAATTGACTCCACAGCCAATTTTGCCTTAGCTCCTGGTTTTTTATTGAAAATCGCCGGGACAGTTCGTTGCTTAACAGGGGTGTCCTGAGTCTGGTGCGCTATCAGAGTCTGGCGAATACCCTCTGTCTTTGAGGACGCCGCATGCCCCTGCTGGATATTACTGTCTTCAGGCATCGAAGCGGTGCTACCAGCGTTGCCCTTATTATCATCGCTGGCATGAATGCCTTTACTCGCGACCATGCCGCGACTTCCTGGTGTACCATTATCATTTGCAGCGGTATGCGCCATGACCATTACAGCAGGTTCAATCGCATCAGTCACATTAACAGCAGGTGTATTCACAGGTGCTCCCCCGCGGTTCCTTGTACCGCCTCTGCCTTTCGGCGCCATTACCGATCAGCAATGACTGCAGCGTCTAGGGGGCAGTACCAGGTATCGAGTAGCGTGCGGTCTCCCAACTATTCGGGAGCACCTCGGGTCAAACGGCGCCGCACTCACCAGTTTTTTTCTTTTATTTTCTGTGGTTTCGGCAGGGGAGCCGTAGAAGCAACGTTGGAAGCGTAGAAGGAGCATTGAAGCAACAGCTCGACACGCCGAGCCCAGCGTGTTCAAAACAGTAAGTGCCGGCGCCTCTCCAGTTGTAACGCGTCTCAGCTGCACCAGCTGTATCCCGTTGAGTCGACGTGGAGCTGTGCCGAGCCAGGTAGAACAGTAACAGGCTGTAGTGATCGCTGCCAACTCAAAATCTCGTCAAAGTGGTGAGCCGCTCAACACGGTACCGCAAAACTGCTCCCTCGGGGAGAAATCACACTTAATCACGGGGGTGAAGGGGAATCACACGTAGCGATGGACAGAGCACCTCACACAGCCACAGTTGCGGCCGCCATCTTGCCTCGCTGCCAAGCTGTTATAATTTTCTGATGTTTTTTTAATTTACTAGTGTGCTTCTTTCTAGTCTTGGCCATCCTTACATATTTCAAAATCAAAATTGGAATGGACACTTGTAACCGTGACAACTGGTTACTTAAAAAACCCTCATAAACGCGGTGTATGAGTCGTACAAAGCGGTGTATCTTTTTCTCCGCTCTCCACTCGCGTTATGGCACAATCATTGGGTTAGTTAAGTTGTAATATGCCAGCCTCAAGCCTGAGGCAAACTCCGGTTCCACACGGTAGTGTCCAGAGATAGTGACTCGCCCAAGGAGAAAAAACTAAATTAAAAAACAGATTAGATCTCTAGAAAGCTTTAATATGAATGAGAACTAGTCTATTGTTAAAAAGAAGGTTGGATATACTTAAATACCATGTAACTAGATCTCATTATACCACTTAAAGTTCGTCAACATGTTTCTGCCCATCCTCGCCCAGCCGGGTATGTGGGGCATTCATCAGGACAATTAAAAAATGATTGATACTTACACAATTTGTTTAGTATTAAGCGTAGTCTTTTTTCGCTACTTAGTTATCTGCCAAAGTGTCTTGTACCTTGGTGCAAGTGTATATTAACATCATCGGGTGAACAGGCAGCGTTTAAAGAAACTGCTCCGGTTATGCAACCTCTGCACTGGCAGTAGTCCTCCATTTCACTGTGGGTGCGAGCACCAGATAACGAAAAGACCCAGATTTTTCTAAGAGAACTGAAAAAACATCCCTGATTACGTTTCAGATATTCACAAAGTGGCTTTAGAATATTTTACCCGAATATTTGAGTTCTTAGAAATGTTTTCCTGAAGGAAGCCATATTAGACTCTCATTGAGCTGGCTGGTCAGAACTCAAGTGCCCAAATGATCTTTTCGGTTTTAAGTGGTGAAAATCTTATTTCAGATCCATATTATCTTTTGATGACACATTAACATAACTTCTTCTTAAGATATGGCAATATCCTGCTGCTTCCATTAAAAAAAACAGAATTGCAGCAAATATATGATCTCATGATTTTCCCAGCCGCTCCTCTATTATTTACTGCATAATTCTATTTCATATCCTCCTATTACACCAGCAATATAGCAGCAAGTCACTCATATGTCAAAATTATTTTAAAGCAATGGTTAGACATTTTTGACAATGCAACCATCGCTATTGCTTACAAAAGTTGCTGCCATAAGACACTCTTGGCATAGTGTCACCGCTAAAACATAAAATCATATCAAAACTATCAGCTCTTCAGTTTGATTTAAATAGCTATTGGTTAAGAATTCAACTCTGTACTTAAGTGGTTAAAGTTCAGCCAGCTAGCAAGATTCTTTAAACACTAACAGAGAAGATACGTGTTTCAACAGCCGTAGAAATTACACAGACCAGTTTCATCAGATAGTGTTTTGTAGATGTGAAAGGGGAAGGACTGTCTTTCTCCGAAGAGTGCTACATGAACTGTCACCTCTATGGCTCGCCGACAACCAGCAAAACTGGCTCTCAAGAGCAAACCAGAGATCACACCCTAATGATGCAATAAGGCACTCTCTCACTCGACTCGTTCTGGTGCAACGAAAAATAAGTACTTCAGAATTCTACTGCCTTCCTTTGTTTATGTATTTGTAAACCCAACATCAACTGCTTCTGCATCTCTGTAAATATTCTAGAAGTGACAGCTGGAGGACCTGACCTTCATTTTATTCTCATTTTGTAACAAAAAGTAACAGTTTTTACATTCATTCTCAAGATTATTTATTGAAGCACATATTTGCGAGTGCACAATACAGTTAGACCACCATTTTGTCAGTGGACCCCTGTACAATTATTACGGTTTAAGTCGTATACCGTAGTGAAGAAGCCTGTGATGGAAAGAACTGACAACGAGTTATAGCTGTTTCAATTCTGCTTCTGCCATAGGATTCTGAATGAGAAAGGACCCAGCTATCTCCGGCCTCTACTCACCCCCTACAAACCTATTCGGAACATAGGTCTGCGGGCCCGGCAAAGCTGCCAGTGCCACAAATTCCAAGGGCACGCTTCGGAGGTAGATCCTTTGGCTACTTAGCAGGTAAAGATTGGAACCATCAGCCGCTGGATCTTAGGATGCAGCCCTCAGAAGTGCTGTTCAGAAGGAAACTCATGGTTCTTTAATTCATCCCAGGTAGACTGGTGTTAAGATAACCTTTATTTTCAGATAGGGTCCCACTTTACAGAGAGGAAGAATTCCTAGCACGGCGACACTCCGTTGGAGTAACCAGGCGCTTTATAAGCTTTTAATCTAATCAAATCATTTGTCTTTCTTCATAGTTGGTGTACAAATGTACATCAGTATTTGCGGAGTACAAGCTCACTGACAAAGTGCCAACATATTATTTTAATGAGTAACTATCTTAAAAACCCAGGATAATCGCAGACAGGCAATATTGGAACTAGAAACGATAAAGCTTAGAAAGTCTAGAAGAACCTGATCTAGACATTGTATCCAAAGCATATGTATTGCGATTTTGCTTAATCTTAGATCAGAAAAAACACCAATTTGTTAAATAGGTTTGTAGTCCAAAACCTGGTAAAGACTCCCACCCTCAACGCAACCGCCAATACAGTGTCTAAGACTCGCTCTTAGATGAAGAACAAGCATTTACAATGCAATGGTTTTGCCTTTGTTAAAGTTTGAGCTATTGGCATTGCTCTTGACAATATTTTTATTTATGTTTTTTTTAACATAAATAAATAGCATTGTCATTTATAATGCCACTAGCTTGATCTCTCGCAAATGACACACACAAACACCCACAGAGAGCCCCCCCAATACACACTCAGAGGCCTCCCCACACACACCCACACAGAGCCCCCCACACACACACCCACACACTGCAAGCCCCCAACACACTGCAAGCCCCCCAACACACTGCAAGCCCCCACACACTGCGAGCCCCCCCACACACTGCGAGCCCCCCAACACACTGCAAGCCCCCCCACACACTGCAAGCCCCCCCCACACACTGCAAGCCCCCCCCACACACTGCAAGCCCCCCCCAACACACTGCAAGCCCCACACACTGTCTGGCAGTGAACATCAGGCCCTCAGAGTTCCATACAGCTTTGGAGTGAGTTATTCTGCAACTGTTCATTATAAAGAATATATTATTTCCCAACTATACATTAAAATGATATTGCAAGACACCTGCAGTTCCAAGCAAACTATGGAACCGTGGAACAACATATGTACATTGACTTCAATTAGGGTGTGGCCAGACGGGTATATTCATGACACTGAACAAAACAAACTATCAACTCCATGAAATAACAACGGGTTTGGGCATTCGTTCGCCCAGCGGAACAACATATGGCAAGGTTCATAATATGGGAAATGAGCGTGACTATGGACCCCCACAACAGAAAACGTACGCCGAGATACAACCTAGATAGAAAGAAACCCCTGAACGGAATGCCTGATACTCAGGGAACAGCATCTATTTAATACAGCATCGAAGTAAGCAACCTTCTCGGCGCTGACATGCAGAGTAAAAGGGACGACCACGTCCCTTTAGGGAGAGCCATGTGTTTAAGAACATCTTTGTTTTGTATTCCTTTAATGCTGTGCACATCAATCAAAACCACAGAACTCACCTGAGCCGCAGACCACGAAAATGAAGAGCGCCAGGAGCCAGGGGGTCCCACCGAGGACTTCTCCTCCTGTGCATTCCTCTACCAGAGGAGAAAGATTGGTCAGTACATGGACTACGCTGGACCAAAAAAGCCACAAAGTATCAGCATAGAGGGCACCCTTTTACTAGAGGCGGGTAATAGCAGGGGGTACATTTAGGCTCCAGGTGGAAAGTGGAGTGTCTAGTAATGTATCCATAAGGAGAGAGTGCCCTGCCTCTGGAATGGACATCGGACAGTATACAGAACAGCACTTGGGCTTACTGACGAGAATAAGTCAGCAAAATGGGTTACACTTTACCCACAGGATCAGAAAGTGACAATTAATTAAAAGGGATACACCCCATGCCATATTGAGATGGGTTCAGTACAATAAAGTGACACACCTGAGAGAGAGGGATCAGAGTAGAGGCTGCCCCTAGATGGGTGGATTCCCCCAGCCCCTTACCCCTGCAGATCACAGGGGGAACTTAACAGATTTACGAGCTACGTCACCAAAGGGGCAAGTAAGGAGCGTCAGACAGGTGAGCGCTCACCGTGGTCTTAGCTACATTGCCGCGTTGGGTGATGTTCTTGCTGTGCTTCTCGTTAGCCATCCGTATCCTCTGCTTAGCCACCATCGTGTCGCGCCACCAGTAGAAGGAGACGATGCTGATTGTGCTGCGGGGTAAGTGGGCACTGCTGGCAGGACGTGAGCTGCTGCCGCCGCAGGGAGCACCTGTTGTGAACTCGATGTAAACCACAAGACAATATCACATAAACAATCAGGACGAAAAATTGAAAAATAACATTATCCTGGTACAGAGCAATGAAAATGTCAGTACACGTGGTATCCTAATTTCATAAAATTAATATATTCACATTTGTTTTTAGTACTTTACGTTCCAAAAGGTATCCAAATTTCATAGAGGAGTAGCTCCAGTCATGTGAAGAAAATGCGCTGACGCACGTTTCAGTGTGGGGCACCCAGATGCACTGGTCACACCTTCATCAGGGCGCTATACTGGTAGTGAGGGGGGTATCATAAACCTGGAGAGTCTAAAAATGACAGACAAATCCTGAGTATATTGGGGAGAGGAGTTGACCTAACCGCTAGGGTGGTCGACCTCGAATCTGCCGAACCGGGTTTGAGTCTCTGCAATGACGCTGAGCATCCTGTAATTCTGGGCAAATCACTTAATCTCCCCGTGCTAACAAAAATTAACGTGTGTCCTCTTGTAACGTAACCGGCGCTATGTAAAGCACGTTGATACCAGATACGTTCGGGTCAAGTTCGCGCTATATAAAACTCTGTAAAACAAAGCTTTGCTGCTGTTTACTTTACCAAGGATTTGGTGCTCCGGCCCGCCTCGAAATGTGGATGAATGGAAGGGCTTCTGCCAGGTGCAGCTTGTTATTATACAGGGTGCTGGGAATCATGTATCCCGACTCGAGGCTGGGCAGGAATCCACATGAGGGGCTTGAATGTAAAGGGGACCCAGGAAGCCTAAGGATACCATCTTGCACACAGCGCTACCCGCCTTGCTACTCTCACCTTCACTCTGGCGAAAAGGAAAACATCATCCTTCCCCCAATGCACAGCCATCCAGACGAAGTGCATCCTGGGACCTGTGGTTACATCCAACACTACAGTGGGCGTGCTAAAAGGCGATCGTGGGGGCGAGCTCTCAAACCAATGGGAGCACAACAGGACACTCAAAGGTGTGGGCGGAGCAGCACTGTGAATGATAGAGGCGTCTGAGGACGGCGAAAGCGCAGAAATTCATTATGCCTGTGAAATCAATTAAATGGTTTCAGAACTGAACTCCCCGAGTGGCCTCTTACCTTTTTGCATTGGAGGGGTATTTTGGAGATATATATATCAAAATGCCTATAGTAAGAATCATACACACTGAAACTCGAAAAAGTTGGGAATAAAATCTACTCAAAACTGATTTAAAAACGTCAAAGTCATGCCACTTTACCAGATAGTTAACCTTATAACCCACTGCTGACAGAAACCATGCTGCGTGCTAGGATTCAACATGAGGTGGAATACCCACACCCGATAGCTGGAGCGTGTCAAAACATCACCCTATATTTAGTGTGATAGATAAAGATTGAAGATTAGCAAGGCAATGGGTTAGAAGCGTGATACAGGTAAGTTAAAAGAAGTCTCAAGATAGATCTAAACTGAATGGCTGGTACCTGTAGTCAGTAATGATAGATCGTCTAACAACTCCTGGCAATAGAAGCTGTTACGAGAAACATTATCCAACAGGGGAGATGATAGACTAAAAAGGAGATAATTAGGAACATGAAAGATAGGAAAAGTTGACGGAGTGGTACCAGAAGCTATGCAATGTATCCAACGAAAAGGCCAGGTTACCTAGGAATTAAAGTTATGTGGAATACAAATCTCCAGTACTGCTATAGAAGATGGAGCTCTACGTTCTAAGGGCGACATTCAAGGCATAGGTGTTTTCATATGATAAAATATTAATCAGAATGTGGAAATAGGAATCACAGAGCCATCAGCGGAACACAGGAATCTGGGAACCACAACACAGGTGACGCCTTGTGACCCCCATCCTCCATTCACTTCGTATACAAACGGCGGCCTTCCTCCACCTCCCCTCTCTCTGCCCCTCCTCAGCCCCCTGCCTGCTGCACCCCGTCCCCAAATGAGGCCCCGGCTGGAGGGGCACAAAGGCCGGAACAGGCCGCAGCCGGGGCCTCGAGTAGGCCACTCTGCCGCTTCCCCGCCTCCCTCCCGGGGTGCCGTTCTTACCTGCTGGACGGGGGTGTTGGGCCCCGGAAACCTGCTGGAGCCGTTTCGGTAGGGTGAGGGGGCCAGGAGCCGGAGCCGGAGGCGGGTCCGGGTGGAGTGCGGCCGCCGCGCTGTGTCTGTGTCCGGGCTCCGGGGGCGGGGAAGGAGTAGGGAGGAGCCGTAGGAGGAGTGGAAGGCGGGCACCCCCGACAGAGCCACCCCCAGCCGCGCCACCCACCAGGGAGTACGTTTTCATACAGGGTGGAAGCAGGGGGCGGGAAGGGGTAGAATCGGCAGGGGCGGGAGGGGGCGGGAAGGGGTAGAATCGGCTGCGTGGAGGAGGGGGCGGCAGGGGAATTCGGAGGAGGGGAGTGAGTGGGTGTGAAGAGGAGTGGAGGGGAGGGATAATTATTCCCGTCCGAGCCTGAGGGAAGAAACTGAGAAGGTCAGAAAGGCGGGTGCCGGCTCAATGCCGGACCAGATTCGGGGGCGTTCCCGGCTTTCGGCTGACGTCGCGTGACGTCGGCAAAAGCCAAAGAATCGCGGGAACGCCCCCGAATCTGGTCCGGCATTGACGGACAGGCCCCTCGTCCAATGGCTAGGCTCCATTTATGGAGCCAGCCAATAAATGACGAGGGCCGACCCAAACCCCACTACAGTTCTCATCAGGTTTTCGCCTGCGCGAAAAAGATGCGCAGAGCGCATCTTTTCGCCAGGCAAAACCTAACAAGCATTTACAATGCAATGGTTTTGCCTTTGTTAAAGTTAGAGCTATTGGCATTGCTCTTGACATTATTTTTATTTATGTTTTTTTAACATAAATAAATGGCATTGTCATTTACAATGCCACTAGCTTTATCTCTCGCAAATGACACACACACAGAGCCCCCCCACACACACCCCCACACACAGCCACACAGAGCCCCCACACACACAGCCACACACAGCCCCCCACACACACAGCCACACAGAGCCCTCCACACACACCCACACAGCACAAGCAGGCAACAGGGGCACACGGAGGCACAAGCAGGCAACAGGGGCACACAGAGGCACAAGCAGGCAACAGGGGCACACAGACGCACAAGTAGGCAACAGGGGCACACAGAGGCACAAGCAGACAACAGGGGCACACAGAGACACAAGCAGGCAACAGGGGCACACATAGGCACAAGCAGGCAACAGGGGCACACGCAACAGGGGCACCAAAACGGAGGCCCAAGTAGGCAACAGGGGCACAAAAACGGAGGCACAAGCAGGCAACAGGGGCACGAAAACGGAGGCACAAGCAGGCAACAGGGGCACACGGAGGCACAAGCAGGCAACAGGGGCACACGGAGGCACAAGCAGGCAAAAGGGGCACACGGAGGCACAAGCAGGCAACAGGGGCACGAAAACAGGCACAAGCAGGCAATAGGGGCACGAAAACTGAGGCACAAGCAGGCGACAGGGGCACAAGGAGGCACCAGCAGGCAACAGGGGCACACGGAGGCACAAGCAGGCAACAGGGGCACACGGAGGCACAAGCAGGCAACAGGGGCACACGGAGGCACAAACAGGCAACAGGGGCACGCGGAGGCACAAACAGGCAACAGGGGCACACGGAGGCACAAGCAGGCAACAGGGGCACACGGAGGCACAAGCAGGCAACAGGGGCACACAGAGGCACAAGCAGGCAACATGGGCACACGGAGGCACAAGCAGGCAACAGGGTCATGAAAACAAGCACAAGCAGGCAAAAGGGTCACAAGCATGAATTGTAATTTAGACGGGGCTGAAGTGGAGAACGGTCAGTAGGGAAGTAGTGCGGCTGGTGCAGTGGTACCAGGCCGAAAGGTGAGAGGGGCTGTCTGCACCCCAGTTTGGACAGTTTCCACTACCTAACAGGGATTGGTGGGAGGGGGGGCGTACTTCTTGCTTGCTTTAGGGCTGTTACTTCGGGGACGCAGTGCACGCTCCTGCCTGCTGCCGCCGGGACACGACAACAGGCAGGGAGAGGACAGGCTGGGAGAGGGCAGGGAGGAGACTGGCTGGGAGAGGGCAGGCTGGGAGAGGGAGGGGACAAGCTGGGAGAGGGCAGGCTGGGAGAGGGCAGGGAGGGGACAGGCTGGGAGAGGGCAGGTTGGGATAGGGCACGTTGGGAGAGGGCAGGCTGGAAGTAGACAGGCTGGGAGAGGACAGGCTGGGAAAGGGCAGGCTGGGAAAGGGCAGGCTGGGAAAGGGCAGGCTGGGAAAGGGCAGGCTGGAAGTGGACAGGCTGGGAAAGGGCAGGGAGGGGACAGGCTGGGAGTGGGCAGGCTGGGAGTGGACAGGCCGGGAGAGGACAGGCTGCGAGAGGACAGGCTGCGAGAGGACAGGCTGCGAGAGGACAGGCTGCGAGAGGGCAGGCTGCGAGAGGGCAGGCTGCGAGAGGGCAGGCTGCGAGAGGGCAGGCTGCGAGAGGGCAGGCTGCGAGAGGGCAGGCTGCGAGAGGGCAGGCTGGGAGAGGGCAGGCTGGGAGAGGGCAGGCTGGGAGAGGGCAGGCTGGGAGAGGGCAGGCTGGGAGAGGGCAGGCTGGGAGAGGGCAGGATGGCCAGCTTCGGATCAGAGGAAGGAGCAAGCAAAAAGTGGCTCAAAGGTGTGAGTCAAAGGAACAAACAGGAGGACCACTTCAGTGAAGGATAGTGTGTCTGGCTGGGCATCAGAGCAGCGAGTAGTATCAGAGGAAGGCAGGAGCAGAAGGTGGCTGGTAGGTGTCAAAGGAACGCACGTGCAGAATATAGCTTCAAGTGGGTTCGTTTCAGATGAAGCCGGGCAACCGTAAAGGGAGGGCAAAACTGTGCATTATAGCAGCGAGTAGATTCAAAGAGGCGCGCAGAAGGTAGTCTGCTGTGAGAGTCCGAGGAAGGTGTGTGCAGTGAGCAGAGCACATGGGCAAAAGCGGGTGCGAGGAATACGTGCATGCGATGTCCGGTAGTAAGGGGGACAAGGAGCTACGCGACACAGCATTGAGTGGAGGCAGGGGAAGGTAGAAGCAGAGGGCGGCCAGCATTCAGCCAGGGGAAGGCAGGCGCCAAAGGTGTTCAGGAGTGCAGCGCTGTGAAGCGGCAGCGAGCAGTGTCAGAGCTACGACTGTGCCAGAGGTGGCAAAGGAAGAAGGGTGCACAAGGAGGCCAGCGACGAGTGTCTGGGGAGGACACGTGCAGGAGGCAGCCAGTAGTGGGTGCCAGAGGAACGATACTGCAGAAGATTACCGAGAGTGGAGGAAGCACAGTTCTGAGGATTACAACACCAAGTAGCGTCAGGGGAAGGAATGTACGAGCAAATCGTGGCCGCACTCACCCAAAGATACATCATGTCAGACGGGACCCCCTGGGTCAGCAGGGACGGACCCCTTGCAGGCTGGCCAGCGGATTCTGCATGCAAGGTGCGAGAGTTCAGGAACAGCAGTACCAGCAGGGTCCCCTTCCTTCATGCAGGACCCGCTACCACCAAAACGAGGGTCCCACGCGGGAGCTGTGCCACAACGGAGCAGCCGTCGCCACAGGACCGAATAGTGGATGGACCCACGAGGAGCAAGAGAGGGGGGGGGGGGGGGGGAGAGCCCACTCCGCTCAGGGCCCGGCACACTATGGAGAAAGAATAAAGTCCCACACAGTGAGAGTTCGGTAGCACACTGCTCGCACTCACAGCCGCCCTTGCGCCCCGGGGGAACCGCCGAGCACTGACAGATCATTACCGAGGCAGGCCAGGGAGCAGGGCGGGACGCCTGGGCGAGGCAGGTACAGGGGGGTGGGGAACCAAGACAGGTACAGCAAACGAGAACGGGGAATGGAGGGCGAATACAGCGAGAGGGACACAGGTACATGGAGGAGGCGAAGGAAGCAACACAGGTGTGGAAGAGGAGACAAACCCGACACAGGTAGTAAGCCAAACAAGAACGGAGGGGGGGCGTGCAACATGTAGAGGGAACGGGCAAGGGACACAAGTACAGGAAGATAACGGCAATTACAGGGAAAGAACGGAAAGCAAAAGTCAATAATGGGCACAGGGAGCAGAGAACATGGAAATAGGGTTCCAGGGGAGGTAGTGGCACAGATGAGCAACATAAATACAAGTGAGGAGGAATAACAAAGGCACCACCGCTCACGGAGCAGGAAGGCGGGTGCCGGCAATGCCGGACCAGATTCGGGGGCGTTCCCGGCTTTCGGCTGACGTCGCGTGACGTCGGCAAAAGCCAAAGAATCTCGGGAACGCCCCCGAATCTGGTCCGGCATTGACGGACAGGCCCCTCGTCCAATGGCTAGGCTCCATTTATGGAGCCAGCCAATGAATGACGAGGGCCGACCCAAAGCCACACTACAGTTCTCATCAGGTTTTCGCCTGCGCGAAAAAGATGCGCAGAGCGCATCTTTTCGCCAGGCAAAACCTAAAAAACAACGTGTCGGAAGCAAGTTAGTTAACAAAATATACATATGTTCGATCACTGTAACACACAGCAATAAAGGCCTTTCAGGGATGAGGCCACTTTGGAGAAAATGATTCAAGCTCGCCACAGAATGATTGTAGCTGTAAAAGATGTTATTTAAGTGTCTTCCTTTATTTGCTTATGCTTTAAAAGTGAATGGAAAGTTTAGACCTTTATCACCTTGGATAAAGCTGCGGGATCTGATAAAACTCACGAGGACAGTATGGGATTGATTATTTGGCCTTTGAAACAGCAGCGCAGGAAAACAAACCTCTTCCTGCCCGAGTGGCGTTGGGAGCATAACACAATCCCCTGCAGCCCATGCGGAACTTGGAGGAGGGGGGCAGCTACCCTTCAGAGGGGCCCCAACCCTTAAAGGGCCCCCCCTAAGGTCCACAGCTTATGAATATTGCGAGATATTGGAGACTAGGGGTCCCCTTATCACATTCTGGTGGGGGTTCTCATCATTTTGTTACGCCATTGAGCGGCATAGTGTAGAGAGGAATGCTATATACAAACAAGCTTAACATATTATAAACACTATTCCCACAGGCTCTACAGTAAAGACGTTGCTTATCATATCAAATAACACAGCATACCATTTACTCAGTGGGTTATTGTCTTGATGTGCTGCTGAATTCTGAAAGTGTGAGCTATTATTTCCTGGTGGGGGTGTGGAAGCTAGGGGTAGTCAGCATAGATCCTATACCGAAGCCCTCTAACTTGGATGACAGAGGACTTTGGATATAAGATCATTAGCCCTCACGTGCATGCCATTTAATTTGTTGAGCAAAGAGGGATAGAAACCAAGACTATGGCTCTTACCAGCAAGCACTGTATGAAGGGAGGAGGAATGCCCCGATATTCACCCCGACTGCAAGACTGCAACCACTGTGGCACTCTGCGACCGCAGCCCTGGGCTGGAAAATAAGATGACCCTAGCCACCCCCCTGTTTGATTCTGATCGACTGGGACTGCTGGCTCATAGCCCCTGGTTTCGCGAGTGGGATCTCATTGGGCTCTCAACGGTTGGAGACTTGTGGACAAAGGGCAGAGTGGTCCTATTTAGTGATCTGCACCATCTCTATGATCTTAACCCGAGGAAAACTTTTCGATACCTGCATGTGAGGAGTACACTGTTTAAGGCTGTTCCCATGGGAACTGACCTCCTGGCGGCCTCGTTCCTAGAAGATAGGTAACTAGATGACTATTTGAAGGAGAAAATATTCTCTTTGACATATAGGAAGATTTGAAATAACTCGCCAGATGCCTTAGGGAAGCTCCGCTATAAATGGATGGAGGATGTGGGTGATATAGATGATGAGGAGTGGCAGGACGCACTGGCGTCTCCTCTCGAGATTGCAGTGCGCTCTAGATTTAAATTGTTTCAACTTAAACTCCTTCATAGAGTATACTATACGGGGGTTGCATTAACTAGGATGAGTGTATTGAGCTCCCCGCAATGCCCCTGGGTATGTGGGCAGGTGGGAACATACCTACACAAGTGGTGTGAATGTCCAAGTATTGGGGGAAAGTAACTGCAAAAATGTGGGACCTTTGTGGGAAAAGCAAGGAGGTCTGACCTAACCCCCCCCCCCCCTTCCCGGCTCTGCCTTTTGAACATATGGGAAACAACTGACTTGACGGCTAAGGAATGGATCTGGGTTTCCGTTGGGAATGCCATTGCAAAACGTAACATAGTCAGAACTTGGACAGCCGATACGATACACAAACTCCACGATTGGGAAAAGGATATGGACTGGTGTATGCAGACGTAGAAGGTGGTTTATGAAGGGAGGGGCTGCCCACAGAAGTGGACTAAGATAAGCCGTTTCTTGATCCCCAAATACACAAGAACATGTCTCCGTGATCGCACAGGTCAAGATGTTATACTTGATGTTTCGTGACGTAATTGGCATGTCGGATTGCAATGAGAATTCAATGCTGTGATGGTACCTATGCACTATTTCACTTTATTTTATGTCATGATATGTTTGTTTCTTTTTGTCAATAAAAAAGATTTATAAAAAAAAAGACTAGCACTTCTTTCTCCTCTTGTACTGTCATATTTTTATTGTCAATTAGAGGACAATTTGGAAGATGTCATTCAGACAAGAGACTTCCTTTTGCGGGTCGAAGTCTTCATCAGGTAAGAGGCACAAGAAGTCCAAGCGGCGTCATCGCTCCTCGGACTCCCCCCGACGCTCGCGCGATGCGGCCGGGGGTTCGGGTGACACCGCCCACGCGGCTCCGTCGGAGTCGCGGGCGCCGCGTGCAGCTCCACACCCTCCGGTCCCTGGGCTGAACGCGTCGCCGGAGGAGATCAAGCGCTTCCTCATGGCCATGAGGAAACTCTCTCCTCCGACGGGCTCCGCGGTGCCTTCGGGCCCAGCGGACCCGTCTGGGAGCCCTAGCGGCCCCGGCGCCGCAGGTCCCCGTTATCCCGACGCCGCCGGTGCCTTCGGGCCCGGCGCCGAGGGGTCCAGTTGTTTCCGACGCCGCCGACGCCTTCGGGCCCGGCGTCGCAGGATGCCGCTGGTCCTCCTTCGGAATCTGGTTCGTCGCCGGTGGATCTGACGACCTCCCCGGCGTCGGACCCTCAGGTGTCTCCTCCGGCGCCGGCCTCAGGCGGCGCCGTCCCCGGTTCCACCTTCGTTCCTGTTCCGGCGTCGGGACGGCCCCGATGGGCGCCGCTCCAGACGCCGGTTGGAGAGTTCCATCTCTACGAACAGGCCCCATTAGATGAGAACCCTGAATTTCAGGAGATGGGTGATGAAGAGGACTGGGAGGGGTCTGAGGACCCTCTGACCAGGGAGTGTCAGTCTCATGAGGACTGGGCAGGAGACCTTGGGGAGGCCAGTGGCCTGGACACCTCTCCAGACACTGGTTTTGTCTCCCCTCCTTCCGTGGCATCGGAGGAGGGGGCAACTTATAGTGTGGTGCTGATGAGGGCTGCCAAGGCCTTGGGCCTTGAGCTTCCCGTCGCGGCCGTGAGGACTAACCTCCTCTCTGAGGTCCTTAAACCGCAGTCAAGCTCGGCCGAGCCTCTGCTGCCCTTTAATGAGGCCTTGACCGACGTTCTGCTGGGCACTTGGTCCAAGCCCGCTACGGGTTCGCCCGTAGATAGGAACGTGGCCAGACGCCACCGCCCAGCCCCGGGCGACCCATGTTTCCTGTCCTCCCACCCTACCCCCGAGAGCCTGGTCATCCAGGCCTCCAATTCCCAGACCGCATTCCCGTCCGCCCCCCTGAACCGGGAATCCAAGAGGTATGACCAGTATGGGAAGAAGATCTTCATCCCTTAGCCTAGGCCTGCGGTCTCCTAACACCGCCTGCCTCTTGGGACGTTACACCCACTCTGTGTGGGATAAGGTCGCGGAAGTGCTGCCAGAGTGTCCGTTGGAGGTACGGGCCAAACTCGGCCAAGCCATTGTGGAGGGCCGAGATGCAGCCAAGTATTCCATCCGGTGTGGGCTGGATACCACTGACTCGCTGGGTAGAGCGATGGTAACGACGGTGGCGGTCAGACGCCACGCCTGGCTGAGGTCCGCCAACTTCTCGGCAGATGTCCAGAACACGCTTATGGACATGCCGTTCGATGGCCGTCGCCTCTTTGGCGACAAGGCAGATCATGCGCTTGAGCGTTTTAAGGACTCCAGGGCTACGGCCAAGTCCTTAGGCCTCTCGGGCCAGCACCAGCAATCGCCTATCACTCCTTTCGTGGCCACGGAAGGGGTGCGCCCACACGTGCCGCCAGCCACGCACCGCAGGGCAATACCCAACGCGGTGGCGGCCGTGGGAACCGCCGTCCAGGTGATCGGGGGCAGCGGCGAGGTCAGTCCACACCTTCCCCCGCAGCATCCGCCTCAAAACCCTCCTAGTCCATGCTTTCAGGCCCATGTGACGCCAGTGGGAGGCAGGGTTCGCCATCACCACCTCCACTGGCGCACTGTCACGTCGGACAGGTGGGTGCTGCAAATCGTCCGAAGGGGCTACTCCCTCCCCTTCGAGGCGACTCCTCCAGCCATGCCACCGCAGCACCACCGTGTATCGGGGGATCACTTGCGACTTCTGCAGGAGGAAGTTACGGCCCTCTTGGCCAAGGGGGCCATCGAGCGCGTTCCTGGGCCAGAAGTAGGGTGTGGTTGCTACTCCCACTACTTTCTGGTACCCAAGAAGGGCAAGGGGGGCCTACGCCCTATCTTGGACCTACGGAACGTCAACGGCTTCCTCCGGAAGGAGAAGTTCAAGATGCTGACACTGGCTCAGGTCCTGGCTGCCCTGGACCCAGGAGACTGGATGGTAGCGTTGGACTTGCAGGACGCTTACTTTCATATCCCCGTCCTGCCTGCCCACCGGCGCTACCTGCGGTTCATGGTGGGCCACGAGCACTTTCAGTTTACCGTGCTCCCCTTCGGCCTTACCAGCGCCCCACGGGTGTTCACGAAGGTGATGGCGGTGGTCGCAG
Source organism: Lissotriton helveticus (assembly GCF_964261635.1). NCBI lineage: Eukaryota > Metazoa > Chordata > Amphibia > Caudata > Salamandridae > Lissotriton > Lissotriton helveticus. Next base: position 888,466,177 of record NC_136071.1, on the reverse strand, counting down.
CTCATCTGCGCAGGTTAGGGGTTTCAGTCTTCCCCTACCTCGACGACTGGTTGTTGAAGGCGGGCTCGCCCCGGACAGTCGTCAGCCACCTCCAGACGACGGCAGACCTCCTGCACCAGCTGGGGTTCTCCATCAATGTGCCGAAGTCACACCTGTGCCCCTCTCGGAAGCTCCTCTTCATTGGAGCGGTTCTCGACTCGGCACGGTTTCGGGTTTATCCGCCCGAACAGCGGGTCCGGGATATTCAGGCTCTGATTCCCATCTTTCAGCCGTTATCCCGGGTTTCGGTCAGGTTGACGCTGCGGCTTCTGGGGCTGATGGCCTCCTGCATCCTACTGGTGCATCACGCCAGGTGGCGGATGCGGGCTCTGCAGTGGGACCTGAAGTTTCAGTGGGCCCAGCAACAGGGCAACCTATCCGACCACGTCCTGATCTCGGAGGGCACTGCGAGACAGCTGCAGTGGTGGCTTACGGACCGCGATTGGGTCAGCGGCAGATCCCTTCCCCAACCGGAGCACGTAGTTGTGACGGACGCGTCCCTCCAGGGCTGGGGAGGCCACATGGGAGAGGCGGAGATCCGAGGCCTCTGGTCTCCGGCGGAGACCCGGCTCCACATCAACCTGTTGGAGCTCAGGGCGATTCGTCTGGCACTGAAGGCATTCCTCCCCTCTGTCCGGGGGAGTGTAGTGCAGGTGTTCACGGACAACACCACCGCCATGTGGCACTGCAACAAACAAGGCGGTGTGGGGTCGTGGATCCTTTGTCAAGAGGCTCTTCGCCTTTGGCAATGGCTGGAATGCCAGGGCGTGACCCTGGTGGCTCAACACCTGGCAGGTTCTCTGAACGCCAGGGCGGACGAGCTCAGCCGTCGGTGCATGATGGATCACGAATGGCGTCTGAACTCGGACGTGGCGCAAGGCCTCTTTCAGCGATGGGGAGAGCCTTGGTTAGATCTATTCGCCACCGAAGAGAACGCGCAATGTCATCAGTTCTGCGCGTTGGAATTTCCAAGGCGGCACTCGCTCGGAGACGCTTTTCGTCGCGAGTGGAGTTGCGGTCTGTTGTACGCCTTTCCGCCTATACCACTTCTGCCCAGAGTGCTGAAGAAGATCAAGCGCGACCGGGCCCAAGTCATCCTTGTGGCTCCGGACTGGGCGAGAAGGTACTGGTATCCAGAGCTACTCAGTCTGTCAGTCGATCCCCCGGTTCGTCTGCCTCTTCAGGAGGACCTTCTGTCGCAGCAGCAGGGGACGGTCCTCCACCCGAACCTGTCCAGTCTCCACCTCCATGCTTGGAGATTGAACGGCGACAGTTGAGGCCATTTGACTTGCCTCCTGAAGTCTGTAACATCATTCTGGCAGCCTGGCGTCCCTCCACAAAGTCGGTATACGCCTGCAGGTGGAACAGATTTGTGGCATGGTGCACAGCAAAGGCTGTGGATCCTCTTTCTGCCCCTCTTTCGGAGGTTCTTCTCTTCCTTCTTTCCCTTGCCCAGCAGGGCTCTGCTCTGGGCACTATCAAGGCTGCCTTTCTGCCCTTTCAGACTTTCTCAGGCTACCTGATCAGCCTTCTTTGTTCAAGTCCCCTATTGTAAACAGATTTCTTAAGGGCATCACTCACACGTTTCCTCCTGTTCCGTTTGTGATGCCTCAGTGGGACTCGAACCTGGTTTTAACTTTCCTGATGTGCGCTCCCTTTGAGCCACTTCACAACTGTCCTCTTCGCCTTCTGACCTTGAAGACTGCTTTCCTGGTTGCCATCACCTCTGCCAGGAGAGTGAGTGAGCTCCAGGCTCTTTCTTGTACTCCACCTTTCCTTTCTGTCCATCCGGACAAAGTGGTGCTTCGTACCAAACCTTCTTTCCTGCCCAAGGTTGTCACGGCCTTTCACATCGGGCAGTCTATCACCTTGCCAACCTTCTTCCCGCCACCGCATCCCTCTAAAGAGGAAGAGCGGCTCCACCGTCTGGACCCAAAATGTGCGCTCTCTTTCTACTTGGATCGCACACGCCAGTTCCGGGTGGATGACCAACTCTTTGTTGGTTACGTGGGCGCTGAGAAGGGGAAAGCGGTGCACAAGAGGACCATCTCCCGGTGGATCATCCTGTCTATCCAGGCATGCTACTCCTTGGCTAGGAAGGAGCCCCCGGTTGGACTGCGGGCTCATTCTACCCGAGCGACGGCGACTACCACTGCCCTGGGCAGGGGTGTGCCCTTGCAAGACATCTGTCAGGCAGCTACGTGGGCATCGCTGCACACGTTTGCAAGACACTACTGCCTGGACAGCCAAGTCCGGAGGGATGGCTTCTTTGGCCGTTCCGTCCTCCAGGACTTTCTGGTGTGTTTATTGGTTCGCAGACCCACCACCGGGGTTGGTATTGCTGGGGTATCTATTCTAAGGTAAGGAATCTAATACTAACGTGTCTCTTTCAGATGCACAAGTTACTACTTGTGTAACGATATATCTGTAAGAGACATTAGTTAGTATTAGATTCCTTACCGACCCACCCATCCTCCCCGTTCTGCGAACCAATATCTAGGGTTAGGGTTGTCCCCTTCAGGGCCCTAGTTTCAATGGCACCAGTGTTGGTTTTTAACATAGCTCTGCGTTTCTGGCGCGGAAAAGCTGTGTCTGAGAACTGACGTCAGCACGCGGAGGCGGCGTCTAAGTACTCCGACGACGTCATCACGGCGCCCACGACGCCGACGACGGACGCGGAGCCACAGACGACGCCTACCGACGCGCAAGGGTACTGCTACGCAAAAATTTCCGGATCCAGTCTGACGCCTGGGGATATTCTAAGGTAAGGAATCTAATACTAACTAATGTCTCTTACAGATATATCGTTACACAAGTAGTAACTTGTGCCCCCAATTCCACCGTCTTTCAACCCTGTGCCCCATCTGTGTGCAATCTAATGAACAGCTCTCTATTCATCCAGTTCTCCAAAGTCCCAGGTTCCCAATATCTTCTTGTACTTTTTCTCGCAACCTCTGCCCTTATAAACCTCCTTCTAAATAATTGTGCAGCGTGTCATCTCTTCCTCCCAGTGTTTAAACGAGAGAGGCATCTCACACCTCCATTTCTGAGCAACATCTCATTTCGCAACAATATATCCCACATTCACTTTAACCTTCTGGTACTTTGTGAGGTCGGAGGGGACCCATACGCCCAGTAATGCTCGATGTGGTGTACGGTCAATGTTTTTTTTTTAAATTTATTTTTTATTTTATTGTTTGAAAAACAAAACATACAATTGGGAAAAGTGGTAATTAATGCACAGAGTATGCTCAAGTGCGGGCAACAAGTTACAACAATGGGCAGAAGGTGTTGTAGCAGACTTTCCAATGAGGAACACACATTTACATCAACATCACATATATGCAAATATATGGGTCAATTCCTGTCCAATCGTAACCGTCAGGAGTGGGCTAGGCATCACATTTGTTAATGACTTGGTTCTATCCTGCCTTGCGAAAGGCCTAGTCTCCCTCCTTCTGTATCCAGGTCCAAGCTATAGTACTCTATCCATGGCGTCCAAATTTTCCGGGATTTACGCGGGCAGCCCCATGCCTTGTAGAACACTTTCTCCGCAACCATATATAAATCCATACTAGATCACCATTCTGTGAGCGTAGGAAGTCGCTGGTGTAAGGTCAATGTTGGTCCTCAACACCACCACCAATGATTTGCTCATTCGTTCCCAAAAATGTGCGGATTGCAGGGCATTGAGACCACGTGTGAAGAAAACTTCCCTCCTCTACACATTTTCGGAGACACAGAGGGTTCTCTGTCTTCCCAATTTTGTGGAGAAGGGTTCTGGTATATTATGTTCTATGCAGTACCTTAAGTTGGATTAATCTGAAGCTGACCTTAATGCCCACCTCTGTTGGGAATCGCAGAGCCTCCTGCCAATCCTCATCATCAATTCCCCCAATGCCTTTCACCCACCTATCTTTTAGGCTTGTTAGAGAACCCTGTGTATTGCGCATTAATGTTCCATACATCAGCGATATCAGCTTATACCTTATCTGACCATAAAATAACCATTGCACCAGTTATAACTCTTCCTCCTTATCTATACAATGTGTAGGTGTGTGTCTCAGCTGCCTATATTTTAACCACGGTACTGTTTGCATCTGATATTCTCCCTGTAGGTGGTCAAAGGGGACAACTCCATTGGCATCTCCCACCTCTGCCAGTGTGTTTATGCCTATCCTGTCCTAGCCTATGAAGCCCTTCAAGTCAGCCACGTGTCTCAATTGAGTGCCCTTCCATAGGGGTGTTACGAGAGTGAGCCTATTGTCCTACTTCATTTCCCTCAGAAAGCTATTCCAGATGTCTAGCACTGTAGTCATGCCCAGACCACCATAGAGTATGTGCATAAAGCTATGATCTCTGTCCACACGAACCGCTGGGTCATCCGATTCTGCGTAGACCCAGTCATTCACTACTCCCGTCTGCGCTGCCTCATAATATTTCCTGACGTTAGGCAGAGCAATGCCCCCATCATATTTAGATCATTGTAAGATGAATTGCTAAGCGGGGCTGTCCCCCTCACTTCGGCTTCTACTCATGAGAAGAATGTATTCGGCGGCCGATAGGGACAGTTCTGCAACACACATAGCAATTGTGGTAGTGCTATCATTTTGAACATAGCCGCTCTACCTTGCAATGACAGAGGCAGCGTACTCGAATGCTTAATATCCTTCTCTAGTCTTTGCAACAGTAGGACAAGAATAGCTCGAACGTGAGAGTCAGCGTCCCTAGTTATCCATATGCCCAGATATTTGAAACTATGGAGCTCCACCTGTAATGGGAGTGGCATCGGGCTCATCTTTTTCCAGCCTGCCATAGGGAACAGTTATGACTTCCCCCAATTAATCGCAAACCTCGTAAACTCTTCAAATATCTGGAAAATCTTGCGGTTGCGAACCAGTGACTGATCTGTACAGGTCAAATAAAGCAGAATAGCATCCACATATAATGATACTTGTGCTTCCCATCCAGAACCCCTGTCCAGCCCCATATCCAGGCATCCACCCTCATGAGAGTTGCCAGGGGCTCTATCGCCAACGTGAAGAGCATTGGTGAGAGGGCGCAACCCTTCCTTGTGTCCCACCCTGTAGGAAATTCCCTCAATAGGCTGCCATTTACTTTTATGCGGCACGGTGTTTCTAATAAAGTAGTCTAATCCAATTAATGTACCGGGTCCACAGCCCATCAGGAGTAGGAGGAGAAAAGGTCACTCAACTGAATTGAACACTTTATTGGCGTCTAAAGAAGCAACTGCCAGGGGATCTCCCCCAGAGTTGGGCTGCGCTATGTTATTATGAAGTCTTCTTTTTTTTTTTTTTACTTTTTATTATATAAAACAAAGAAACAACACATCAAACATACAATCAAGGCAATACAGCAATAATACAATCATTAGGCCTGCGCTCAATGAGGACGGGAGGAAAGATGTTTTGAATACAGATGAGGGGAGGGCGTCAAAGGTAGGATTGCATACGAACAGCATAATATACCACAGCTAGAAGGAATGTAGGTCAGGGCGACTGGGAAGGACTAGAAATCGCAGTGAGTGGGGGCGTACAGATCTCTCCACGGTATGAGTTCCACTGGTTCCAAATCTTCCCCCATTTTTTGGGTCTGCCTCTTGCCATATACACTGTCTTCTCTCTGAACATGCACCAGTCCAGACTCTCCTTCCAAGCAGTCACTGTAGGCGGCCTAGGGGACCCCCACAACTGTGCAATATCCTTCTTCGCAACCATATTAGCAAGAGTCCCCCACCGAAGCTGCGACACGTCATAATCATTCGGACCCCACACATTCAATAAACATTGTCGGGCTTCCGGCATCATCACAACACCCGTTACTTCATCCATCACCTCATGTATACGTTTCCAAAATCGCACCACCTCAGGGCATTCCCATATGATATGGAGATAGGTGCCAAGGAGACCACACCCACGCCTACACATGCCATCCGTGGAGTAGCCCATATGGATCAGACGGGGACCGGTGACATAGATTCTGTGGAGGATCTTGAGTTGGACCAGACGGAGGCGGGCCGGAATCGCCACCTCCCTGGGAGAAGAGATCGCGGACTGCCAGTCCTCATCATCCAATTCAATACCGTCAGCCATCCAAGCTTCACGAAGGCGATCAAGCAGACTCGATCGGTCATTAATCATTTTCTTATAGAACAATGAGATAGTACTGTCTGGCACATAACCGTCTAGTATACGATCTTCGAGGGGGGAGGATTCCGGAATATCACTACCCACTGGCAACACAGAGTGCAGAGCATGGCGTATCTGGACATAACAAAATTTTTCCCTGTCACTCAGCTTATACTCTACTTGCAGATCCGAGAAGGTCTTCACATCTCCTTTAACCCAGAGATCACGCACTTTACTAATACCGATCGTGTCCCATTTATCAAAGCCCTTCGTCTTCCATAGGCCACCCAACTTCGCAGAGGCATAGAGCGGAGTTGCACCAGTTAGTTTATCCCTCCAACCCATAGCCGCCGTTGCGCTATGCCATACCTGCACGGCTATAGCGGTCGGACCCGAGAGTTGTGAACGCGAGGGTCCAGAAAAAAGCATCCTGTAGTAATCACCACCCGGGAGTAGCCACTTATCCATTTCAAATGCTGGATTCAACGCCGAGCCATACATCCCGTGGTTGATGGCAGCAAGGTGGGAGGCCCAATAATACCTACCAATATCCGGGAGCGCTATACCGCCATCATACCAGGGAAGTGTCAATTTTGGAAGAGCGATGCGTGAGCGTCCGTCCCATATTAATTGCCTCTGCAACGATTCTACTTCCCGAAAATATTTCGACAGGATGACATCAAAACTATTCTGAAGTGCATATAGGAACCGCGGTAAGGACATCATTTTAAAAAGGGCCGCACGCCCTAGGGGAGATAGCGGTAATTTACGCCAACGCGCTACATCGGAGCGCAACCTTTGGAGTGGGGGGAGTAAATTGCGTTCATAGCGAACCGCCGGATCCAACGAGATAAACACACCCAAGTACTTAAAGCCAGACTGCGACAACTGGATGGGACAGCCCCGCGGCAAACGAGGGACATCACCCGCAAGTACATAAATGTAGGATTTCGACCAATTAATGATAAGGCCCGAGTTCTTCCCGAAGGAGTTAAGTACGTCAAACAATACGTTGAGCGATTTTTGGGGAGATGTAAGGTACAATAAAATATCATTCGCGTATAAGGAAATGCGATCTTCAAATTCCGGCGTCCAGCGTATACCCTTCATCGAAGGTTCCCACCGTAGCCAAGCGGCGAGTGGCTCCAACGCCAATGCAAAGAGGAGCGGGGACAATGGACAACCCTGCCGCGTGCCCCTCCCAAGAGTAAAAGGCACGGAGACACGGCCATTCACCACCACCTGTGCCAGTGGCGTTTCGTACAGGAGTTTGACCCAACCAATAAAACCAGCGCCGAATCCAAATTTGGCGAGTACCGCCCAGAGATAAGACCATTCGATTGTATCAAAGGCCATCGTGGCGTCCAAGGACGCCAAGATGGCCGGTTCACGCAGCGTCGGGGCCCTCGCGAGAACACCATGCAAACGTCGCAAATTTAATGCCGTGTTACGGTGCGGGATAAAACCCGATTGATCCGGATGAATCAGGTCGCTAATAACCGTAATCAGACGATTAGCAAGCAGTTTGGCGAGGATCTTAGGCTCCGCATTTAAGAGCGAAATAGGTCTAGAAGACGAGCAACGATCTCGTGGTTTACCCTCCTTATGGATCACCACAATGGTAGCAAGACGCTGATCTCTGGGGAGGGAGCCAGCGTCTCGCGCAGCTAAAAACATATCACGGAGATAGGGAGCTAGAGTATCAGGGCGTAATTTATACAGTTCAACAGGAAGGCCATTGGGACCCAGCAAAAACAACAGGTGATGGACAGAATGCAGAACAATGTCACACATTCACCCCAGTACAGAGATCTGGGCCTAAATCCATCGGTTTTTTGCTCACCATGCCTTTCCAGTTTGAACCCAGCTATATGCAAATCAGTCTTGACCCTGTGCCCCATGGGAACAGTCCAGCGCGAACTGGCAAGCCAGGTTCTCCCTGGACTGGAAACAAGCATCCAAGGACCGGTTTCGGGCTTTCAGCCCTCATCAGCCTGGATAGCTTGATTCCAGTGGCATGGAGAGCACGGGACTCACGTCTGAGCATACCCGTCCCACTCGGGGTGACAAAAGCAAAAACAACAGGTGATGGACAGAATGCAGAACAATGTCACACATTCACCCCAGTGCAGAGATCTGGGCCTAAATTCATTGTTTTTTTGCTCACCATGCCTTTCCAGTTTGAACCCAGCTATATGCAAATCAGTCTTGACCCTGTGCCCCATGGGAACAGTCCAGCCCGAACTGCCAAGCCAGGTTCTCCCTGGACTGGAAACAAGCATCCAAGGACCGGTTTCGGGCTTTCAGCCCTCATCAGCCTGGATAGCTTGATTCCAGTGGCATGGAGAGCACGGGACTCACGTCTGAGCATACCCGTCCCACTCGGGGTGACAAAAGCAAAAACAACAGGTGATGGACAGAATGCAGAACAATGTCATACATTCACCCCAGGACAGAGATCTGGGCCTAAATCCATCGTTTTATTGCTCACCATGCCTTTCCAGTTTGAACCCAGCTATATGCAAATCAGTCTTGACCCTGTGCCCCATGGGAACAGTCCAGCCCGAACTGCCAAGCCAGGTTCTCCCTGGACTGGAAACAAGCATCCAAGGACCGGTTTCGGGCTTTCAGCCCTCATCAGCCTGGATAGCTTGACTCCAGTGGCATGGAGAGCACGGGACTCACGTCTGAGCATACCCGTCCCACTCGGGGTGACAAAAGCAAAAACAACAGGTGATGGACAGAATGCAGAACAATGTCACACATTCACCCCAGTACAGAGATCTGGGCCTAAATCCATCGTTTTTTGGCTTGCCCGTCATGGCGAGCCGGGGGCCCCGGAGGGAGGCTTGGGATCTGGTCCAAATGGCTCCTTAAAAGTCACTCACACAAATACAGGAGGCGAAGTTGGGCCAATTTGAGTCCACAGCCAAACAGTCGCTAGTTCGAAGCTCAATGAGCTGGCATCGGAGCTCGTCCGATCAACAGACACACCGCAGATAGAAGACAGTGCGCTGGAGAAACGAAACTGAAAGTGAAGTGAGGCTGTGGTCTGATCCCCTCAAACCGTTGTTAAATTACGACCTGGGCACTGCTATAACTCAAGGTCCAGGCTGTTCCATGGAGAAGGCCACAAATTTCAAGACGGCAGAACTCGGGGACCCTGCGTCCGATTCAGACCCAAAAACCTGGTAGTACATCAGCCGGCTTGTGTCTTCAATGACCTTCCATCAAATCAGGATATTATCCAGGATAAATGCGGGAGGCAGCGAGGGTCCTCGGGAGCCCTGTGCTCACGCGGCCATCTCGGATGCGCGCGTAGCTCCTCCTCCATGAAGTCTTCTTAGATTCAGCCTAGTCGAGCTACAGGGCATAAAACGTGTCTGGTCCAGATGTACCAGATCTGCCACCACTCCACCGAGTCTGCTGCCAACACTTTAGCCAAGATGTTTGCCTCGATGTTGAGTAACAAGATTGGTCTATACGAGTCATACCTCTGTACACGTTTCCGGGCCGTAAGTATAAGGACAATGGTAGCCGAGAGCAGGTCCTCTGGAAATGACCCTTTGTGCAGGGCATCTTTATACATAAGTACCATCAGCTTGGTCACTTTGCCCACCATTATGCGGAAACACTCCACAGGCAACCTGCTAGGGCCCGGGGCCTTCCTGGACTGCATCTGTGCCATGGCCTCCATTATTTCCGCTTCAGTAAGGCTCAATTCTAGTCTTCCCCTCTGTTCTGAGGTCAGAGTCTTTATTGGGCAATCTTTCACTAACATTCTAATCTCCGACTCCGTACTCCCAACCCTGTTGGCATTGAATGCCTCCGTATATGTCGCAAATGTCTCCCCATATGTCGCACATGTCTCCGCAATCTGCTTACTGCCCCTCATCACCTGCCTTGATTCTGCTGCCTATCCAAGCCAACAATTTACCTGCCTTAACTCCGGCTTCATAGATGCACTTCTGTTTGGCCAGGAAGAAAGTTTTGGCTGCCTCTTTGTATTCTGCGCATTTGCACTCTAGCGTCCCAGAAAGTCATGTCCCGGGATGTGAGGCCTGTCATTGCTCAAAACCTTCTATTTCGAATTCTAACTTCACTTTTCTCTCTAATTTCCCCAGCATTCAGCACCCCCGTAAGTGTGGCCTTGTACGCCTCCCAAATGACCTGTGCTTGTGTTTTCAGTATAGGTCTGAGACATTATTTAATTCTTAAACTACAGGTTTTTTCATTAGCCTCCAGGTGACTATCCTCCATGGGTGAAGTTCTCGCTCTCTAGTGGTTGTTAAGGTGACCTGTAGGGGGGTATAATCTGATTTTCCTCTTGCTAAATATCTAGCCTACAAGACCCTCCCTACACTATCTGTGGGTGCCAGGATATAATCTAATCTGGAGGACATGTTTTTTGAGTGTGAATAAAATGAAAAGCCTCTTTCCTGTCCTGTTGGATCCCTTCATATATCCAGGAGTTCAAAGGCCTGCAGGAAGCCCTCCAACCTCCCCTTCCAATTTGGTACTCATACTATCTAAGCGTGTATCATGTACCTAATTAAAATCTCCAATGATTGTAAAGGCCCTCAGACAAATCGCTTAAAGTGGCCCCACTTTTTGTAGTGTGAGTGATTGGAAACCTGGCGTTGTATAAATATTAAGGAGAATCATTTTTTCACCCTCCCGTTCCTCTTTATCGCAGAGTAGCATCCTGCCTTATCCGAGCAGGTGCTGAGGATATGGAAGGTCAGAGACTTCTTTATTAAAATTACTGCCCCTCTCGAACTTGAGGTATGCTGCGCAAAGGAAGCTAGCTTGTATCTGCTCCACCCGAGGCTATTGTGTTGCACGTCCATCAAGTCAAGTGAGTCTCCTGAAGGAGTATTATGTCAGCCTTATATCTAGTGAAAGCTCTTGTCACCAAATCTCTTTTCAGTTTATTACCCAGCCTGTTTGCATTCTACAAGACTGAGATTGTTATGTGAATGAGTCATTGCATGTTCTCCTGTCCCTATTTACCATGCTTAATCGCTTAGGGGGGTGCCACTACTGCCATGTATATTAGTGTAGTGCCCATGTATCAATCCCTGCATGAACTATAACAACTCCTCCCAACCACCCTACCTTACTGTGCTGTGATCTAGAACTTGACCAATCCCCCCAATTCATAGTATGTGTGCTCCCTCAAACCCTGAAACATGATAACCCACCAACTTATGCACTGCTCATGCAGGAGGGTACCTCCACAGGCACTGAGTCAGATACAATGGAAGAACCGTTCATAGTCCACCGGCCCCCCAGTCCGGAGCAGTCCTGAAGCCTAACAGAGTATCCTCAGGCCCACACTGGGACTCCCCTGCCTCTTCACGCACCCCTTGGGCTATTGTCCTGCAACAGGTACTTACAGTTCATGTGCACAGTTGGGCACTGGTCAGACAATATGGTCCAATGACATCGGGGTAATCTCTGGCTGCTGACGTCAGTTCTTTCTTTTTCCCCGCCAGCATGCGCAGATCCGGAGAGAGCGGTACCTCAAGGCACTTTTTTACTCTCTTTTTGCGACTTTTTGTTGACTTCTTTTTGAGTTGTGCGACTCCTGGTCCACGCAGAGATGTGCAGTCCTCGAACCGGCTTCAAGGCTTGTGACTCCTGTCACAAGCTGATGTCAGTTATGGATCTGCACCTTGTATGCCCTTGGTGTTTGGAGTCGACCACGACCCGAAGTCGTGCTCCGACTGCCGGTCCATGAACCCGAAGTCTTTGCGCGAGCGGCTCACAAGCTTCTCGAGACCCGGCAGTCTGCTCAGCGCCATTGGAGGTCCCGGTCAAGAGAGAGGTCAAGGGACCGGTCACCGAGTCATCACCACCACTCCTGGTTGAAGTCTTCATCTTCCGGTAAGTCGAAGCACAAGAAGAAGGCGAAGAAGCACACCCGCTCTTCGCGTTCGCCCCGTCCTTCGGCCGACGTGGGAAGTGATAGGTAGTCGTCCGTCTCCACCCGCTCTGTCGACCTCAGCCTTCCCGGGAGCCGGAGCGACCCCTGCCCAACTTTGTAGCTTTATACAAAGCCCTTCATTCCATCTTTGGGCAGCACGACTCCGCCGGCACGCCTTAGGGCCCCGCAGACTTGGCTGGGGGCGCTAGGCCTTCGATGCCGTCAGCTCTGACACTGCAGGGCCCCCAGGGATCCAGGCCTGGATCTAGATCGGCACCAGTCAACCTCGTGACACCTCCGGTGCCGAATCCAGTGGCGACACCTCTGTTCCCTCTGATGCCGGTGTGTCCCCAGCCAATGTCGACACGGCCTCCCCCTTGATGTGGACATGGAGCTGGACCGGCATCGACTAACATCGGGACCTGCGCCGACCGGTACTTTTGTACTACTGTTCTCTACCAGAGACGGGTAAGGAGGACTGGGAGGGGTCTGTGGACCTTTTGGCAGACCAGTTAGAGGAACTGGACTGGAGAGAGGAGTTGGGCGAGTCCAGTGGTCTGCACACCTTCCCCTACCGTGGCTACGGAGGAGGGTGAATCTTACGCAGTGGTGTTGCGTAGGGCGGCTGAGGCCTTAAACCTTGAGCTTCCTACTGTGGTGGTTAGGACTAACCTCCTGACCAAGGTGCTTCTGCCGGCAGCAGACTCTTCGGAGCCCCTGCTGCCGTTCAATGAGCACCTTACAGTAATCCTTTTGGACACTGGGTCCAAGCCCAACACAGGGGCTCCTGTGGACAGGGTGATTGCCCGACGCCACCGCCCGGTCCCAGGTGACCCTATTTTCCTCTCTCAACATCCCACCCCTGAGAGCTTGGTGGTCCAAGCCTCCATTTCCAAAGGCGCATTCCCTACTGCACTACCTGATAGGGAATCCAAGAAGCTGGACCACCTTGAGAATAAGATGTTTTCTTCCTCCAGCTTCGGACTGCGGTCGGTGAACACTGTATGTCTCTTGGGCCATTACTCCCACCCGGTGTGGTACTCGGTCACGCAGGTGCTGCCACAGAGCCCGAGCTGTGCACTCCCGTGCAGTTGGCGAAAGGAGAGACGCAGCAAAGTTTGCCATAAGATGTGGGCTGGACACCGTCCACTCACTAGTTAGGATGATTTCAACGTCAGTAGCCCTGAGATGCAACTCCTGGCTGAGGTAACTGGCTTTTCAGGTGATGTCTAAGCAACACTTTTGGACATGCCCTTTGATGGCCATCGCTTGTTTGGCGACAAGCCAGACAACGCACTCATGCACTTTAAGGACTCCAGGGCTACAGCCACATCCTTGGGCCTCGCTTCCACCTCCCGCCCAGCGCAGTCTGGTTTTTGCTCCTTTCGTGGCTACGGAAGGGGGTGCTCAGCCACATTCCACCCGAGGACTGCACCAGCTGTCCAGCCTCTTCACGGCCTGGGACTTGGGTCCCACCGTCGTCGTTCTGGGGGCCAGTCCACCAGTGCCCCCTCTACAGCAGCATCCAAAACCTCCTAGTCCGACCTTGCAGGGCCACCATTCACCAGTGGGCAGCAGGTTTCACCATCATCTCCCCCACTGGCTTAACTGGGTGACCTCCCAACCATGAAAGTTGAGATTAAGAGCCTGGGAGTCTGGCTGGAGCAAGACCTCTCCTTCAGAACTCACGCTAAAAGAACCGCGGGAGTATGTTTTGCCCTGCTGCGGGCCGCGCGTAAAATTCTCCCGCTCCTCCCTTTTTCATCGAGGAAGTTGTTGATTCAGGGTTTGATAACATCTCGCCTAGACTATAGCAATGGCCTTTTTCTGGGCGCCCCTGAATCTACTTTCAACAAACTTCAGCAGGTGCAAAACGCGGCGGCCAGACTACTTATGGGCATCCCCAGAACAGAATCTGCTAGACCCGCTCTCAAGGCTCTGCACTGGTTACCGGTGCGGGAGAGAGTGAAGTTTAAGGCACTATGCATCGCACACAAAATTCTTCAGGGCAGCGGACCACCTATCCTGAGGAATTTGGCAGTGCCTTACAAAGCGAACAGAGCGCTGAGGTCCGACCAGAGTTGTCTGCTCCATGTCCCGAGAGTAAAAAGATCGCGCACGGGTGGGAGACGATTTTCTGTGCACACAGCAACGCTCTGGAACTCTCTGCCCCTAAAACTTCGTGCTGAGACCTGCACCCTGCGCTTTCGCAGGGGCTTGAAAACACATCTGTTTCCTGTGTGAGTCGATCCAACTATCTCATGGTCTCACGGTTGATGCACTGTTCAAAGCGCCGGGATGCCTCAGGGTAGCTGTGCGCTATATAAGTTTTAATAATAATAATAATAATAATAATGTCGGACAAGTGGGTTTTGCAGATAGTCCAAAGGGGCTACTTCCTCCCCTTCGAGACTATCCCTTCCTCCATGCCACCTCAATTCCATCGCATGTCGGAGGATCACTTGGCCCTTCTCCAACAGGAAGTTATGGCTCTCTTGGCCAAGTGAGCCATCGAGCGAGTTCCTTCTCAATTAGTAGGTCGTGGTGGTCATTCCCATTATTTTCTGGTGCCCAAGAAGGATAAGGGCCTGCGTCCTATTTTGGATCTCTGGAACGCCAACCACTTCCTCAGGAAGGAGAAGTTCAAAATTTTGACTCTGACTCAAGTCCGGTCTGCCCTCGACCCTGGAGACTGGATGGTAGCGCTGGACTTGCAGGACGCTTATTTTCACATCCTCGTCCTGCCTGCCCATCGGCGTTACCTATGGTTCACGGTAGGCCACAAGCACTTTCAGTTTACCGTACTTCCCTTTGGCCTTACCAGCACCTCTCGGGTGTTCACAAAAGTGATGGCGGTGGTCGCAGCTCATCTGCGCAGATCAGGGTTCCAGTCATCCCCTATCGTCGTCAACGACTGGCTGTTGAAGGTGGGCTCGCCCCAGGCTGTCGTCTTCCACCTCCAGACTAGAGCCGACCTCCTGCATCCACTGGGGTTTACCATCAATGTGTCGAAGTCACACCTGATTCCCTCGCAGAAGCTCCTTTTCATCGGAGCGGTTCTGGACACAGCGCAGTTTTGGGCTTATTTTTCCGAACAGCGAGTCTGGGATATTCGGGCTATGATTCCGATCTTAAGGCCGATATCTCTGGTTTCGGTCAGAATGTCTCTGAGACTACTGGTCCTCATGGCCTCTTGTATCCTGCTGGTGGACTATGCCAGGTGGCATATGCGGGCTCTGCAGTGGGACCTGAAGTTCCAGTGGGCACAGCATCAGGGGAATCTTTCCGATTGCTTTAGATCTCAGAGGGCACTGCACACCAATTGCAGTGGTGGCTCACAAACCAAGATTGGGTCAACGGCAGATCCCTTTCCCTTCCCAACCAGAGATCACATTAGTGACAGATTCATCACTTCTGGGGTGGGACGGCCACATGGGAGAGGCAGAGATCAGAGGCCTCTGGTCTCCGGTGTAGTCCGGGCTACACATTAACCTTCTGGAGCTTCGGGTGATCCGTCTTGCACTGAAGGTATTCCTTCCATCTGTCAAAAGTAGAGTAGATCAGGTGTTCACGGACAAAGAGGGCGTGGTCGTGAACCCTATGTCAGGAGGCACTTTGTCTCTGGCAGTGGTTGGAAAATCAGGGCATGTCCCTGGTGGTTCAACACCTGGCAGGTTCTCTGAATGCCAGGGCGGGCAAACTCAGCCGCTGGTACATGATGGATCATGAAAGACGTCTTCACTTGGAGGTAGTACAAGGTCTCTTTCAGTGGTAGGGAGAACCTTGGTTAGATCTATTCGCCACCGAAGAGAATGCGCAATGTCACCAATTCTGCATGTTAGAATTTCCAGGGCGGCACTCGCTAGGCGACGCTTTTTGCCGTAAGTGGAGTTGTGGTCTTCTATTCGGCTTTCCGCCTATACCACTTCTTTCCAGAGTACTGAAGAAGATCAAGCGCGACGGGTCCCAAGTAATTCTTGTGGCTCTGGACTTGGCATGAAGACTCTGGTATCCCAAGCTTCTGCACATGGCCATCGATCCTCCGATCAGACTGCCCCTTTGGGAGGATCTTCTATCGCAGCAGCACCAAACCTGTCCAGCCTCCACCTCCTTGGGTGGAGATTGAGTGGCAACAGTTGACAGCTTTCGACCTTCCTTCCGAAGTCTGTAATATTATCTAGGCTGCCAGGCGTCCCTCCACCAAAACGGTATACTTGTGTGGATGGAACACATTTGTGGCATTGTGCGCAGCAAAGGCTGTGGATCCCCTTTCTGCACCCCTTTCAGAAGTTCTCCTCTTCCTTCTTTCTTTGGTCCAGCAGGGCTCTGCTCTGGGCACCTTGACAGGCTATCTTTCGGCCATCTCGGCCTTTCTTCGGCTTCCTGATTAGCCATCTCTTTTCAAGTCCCCTATTGTTAATCATTCCTTAAGGGCATTACTCACTTGTTTCCACAGGTTCATTTCGTAATGCCTCAGTGAGACTTGAACCTGGTTCTGACCTACCTTATGTGCGCTCCTTTCGTGCCGCTGCATTACTGTCCTTTCAGACCTTTGACCCAGATGATCAGCTCCAGGGCCTCCCGGATGGCAGGAACTCAGCTGAGCACATCTGCTGCCATTGCCTGCCAGGCCACATCCCCTTCCTGTTCATTCTTAACGAGGGCTTTACTTGCCAACAACTGTTCTCTGCAACTAATATGTTTAAGTGTCATTATCCCAGTTACGGCCTTTATCAACTCATAAGAACCGCCTGATCACTTCAAAGCCCAGATACAAAGGCAGGTGTGTGTGTCGGCAAGACACTTTTCATCCATCACACTAATGTTCTGAAATCTCTCCTTTCACTCATCCACCATGCTCTTACATTGGTGATTTTCAGGACAGCACTTAAATCCTTTTCCATTACCTTTAGCCACTCTCTCCACATATAACTTGAATCACTGATTGATTCATGTTTTTGCAAGGTGATCCTCTGCCCTGCTACCCCAATTACCAATTGGAATTAGATGATCTCTTCGGAGTGTGCAACACCGCAACACATATAATCATGTAACAAAAACTACTATTCTGATGTTTCCATGCCTTGAGAAATTTGTTTGAAGGTACACTATACAAAACAAAGTCAACAGTAAACATTTGAATGCAAGAACATCTGTAGGTTTATGATTAGAAGTAATTCTGCAAACTGGATCTGGGAACGTTTCCCCAGCAAAAGCTCCCCAGTGCCGCCAGGTAGCCCGAAATAGCATCAATGCAACTTCATCCAACCCAAATGAGACTTCATCATGGTGTGTAGGGTTCCGATTGATGCACTGGCGTCACTTCCTAATTTTTTCCATGCCTTATTGAGGTACACAGCATGGATGCATACCTTCGAACCGTAATAATCATGATTCCAACTTAACACAAGAGTCTGGCATCCATCATTGCATGTCTCAATCTTTAGTCATTTATGTTTCCCTCAGGTATGCATAGAGGACCAAGTGACCACTTTGCAAATATTAGCCACTGGGAATTTTTGGTCTGGTATCTGGATTTGCTGCTTGAATACAGACTGCCGAGGGCTAACAATCACAGAGCTGTACTCTCATTACCTAAGCACAAGAAGTAACATATGATGAAGCCCTGTTTAATTCATGTTGTGCCAACAGCTGTGGGCCAATAGAAATATTCAGTTGCAAATATTCTTGATTCTACCCAGGCATGTCTGACTTCAGCCTCTGAATCAAATTGCCTGAGAAAATCTCATGTGCATCCACAGAAATGCTAAAATGATGGTATGAGTTGCTAACACAATTGTGGAAATATTTATAACTTTCTAAATTGGCTTTGGTGGCATACAAATTCTTTAAAAAAACAATAATTTGGAGTAAATGTTCTATAATATGTGTGTCATAGTCTTATTTGTGCAAAATGGATTTAGTTTATAATGTCTGTATCCTTATACTCATGTCCATTATGAGACTTTAAAATGAAGTATTTCCAACAAACATTTAGAAATTACATATAGCAGTATTTTGACCAGTTGGCACACCTCTCAGCTCAGTTTTTAATGATATTGTCTCTTCTTAGTCTATCATCTCTTTGCCGGCAGATCAGAGATCCACTTTTGCATCCAATTCTGCGCCAATGTCTTCATTGTAAGATAACAATCTCCCTCAGAGACATCAGTCACTGTATGGTTCTTTGCTTTCTGATGCTTAATTCTTCCAGAAATCAATGTATGTGCCTCTTGTCAGGCATACTCTGCCCCTTCAATCTGACTATGACTATCTCCTTTTGGTCAAACACACTCTCGCACCCTCTCCCTGTGCCCATGGGCAAGCCAACTATATTATGACTGTTTCATGATGGTGGTACTCTTCATCACATCCGCCGCTAATGCTGCCAGTATCCAACTACTGAGTAACCTCAGCTACTGAAGTAGCTTACAAATTGGCCTTGTATACTGGTCAATATGTCCAGATGTGCAAGTTAATTTTTACTACCAACAAGTAAGCTAGCTATATGTAAAAATTAAAGCATTTTCCAGAACATGGTACAACACACCTCAGTTCCTCTAGCCAAGAAAACCATTTCCTCTAGTCTACATAAGTCTTGTGCTCCAGAAACCTCAATCACCTTTAATGGAAAGGTGATTAAGGTTTCTGGAGCACAACACAAACCAGCCTCTGCCCCATCTAACTTCAGCACCTTCTGAATACTAGCTAAACTCTATTGGGATTTCCTCACCAGGGAACTTAAAACTTATCATTCATGGCCATCATCAAGTTCCCTTGTAAATTAAGATGGGGGGGAGGAAGAAACAAGGAAGATTCACTCAGCTTCCACATGTAATGCAATCTAAATCAGGTAGGGGAGTGAACCACACCAGTCTTTTCATCAGAGTCTCAAAGTGAACTGTCTCCGAGTCCCTCAACCCCCATGTCACAACCGACAGTGTATATTATCCCAGTTGAAGTGGTGGTGTGGGTAGTATCATCAGTGGATCTCTCACTTGAATGTTCGGTTCTCCAAATGAGACATACCTCCATCAGGAGGGAGATTGTCTAAATAGAGACAGTGGCGCAACCTGTGTGATATAACTTAAAATTACCTTCTATGCCTGTGTACGTGATTTATTTAAAAAGGGTGGAATGGGGTAAGGTTAAAAACAGAGAGATTTTGTACGGACAAGTTATTGGTCCTCAACATCTAGTGGTTTGGTTGGTCTGATCAACATGATTGGGCCTTCTGTTGCACCTACTGGTCTGTGGCCTTCGTCAGGACTGTGTGGAATGAATCCCTTTTAATTGTTGGAATTCTCTTGGTTGTAAAGGTAAGCATATTAACTTATGGCTCTTTGTTAAGGGTTTGCTCATTGCCCAAGACGGAACATCATTATAGGCATGATTTGTTACCTATAACTGGGAGGAAAACAGGTCTTGGACACAATTCATTTTGCCACTCTGATAGAAAAACTGGTGTGGTTCACTCCCCTCCCTGATTAAGATTGCATTATCAAAGACCCCCCTAAATGATCAATCAAACACTTTGTCACTGCTACTACACTGCTGCCTTGTCTCCCTTAGTCTGTCACCCAATTCAGGTGTATGTAATTCTGTGTGTACAACAGTTAGACATTTAAGTGTGATGTACTGTTGCTGTATTACTCTAGCCTTCACAAATATTTCTAATTATCTATATAGCCTTTCTGCTGCCTATCATATTAAGTATTAAGTACCTCTTTGATACTATGCGGTTAGCTTTCTGGTAGACATGGTCGTTGAAATCAGCCAAGGAGCTATCTGGAACAGAAGCCCAAAATAGAATCCTTGATAAATCTATAAAAACACCTTTTTTGGTCAATCATATTCTCCAAATGTAAGTTTCTCAAGTGTCCAGAATGAAATAGTCTATGTTTGCAGGTTGGACACCTCGTTCACCTTTATTACAGAGTTCCTGCTTTGCTAACCACAAGGAGATTGTCGTGCGTCAGAAAAAAACTTAAAATTGTCCTCTTCCAAAGAAGTTAATCCCAGAATTCTGTCTGTTCATAATGCACCCACTTATTCAAATCTTGCCCATTTCATTATATAACTGATCTGTCTTCAGCTCCTTTATGGTTTGTGTTCTGAAGCCATAGTAGCACCCGGTAGAGCTTCATAAAACCCTGAATACATTACTTTGAAATGCAGCAACCACTTCTAGATATTTATTTACATATTTATAATTTATAATAACTGATTTGTGTTGACAAGCTAAATTCTATTAAACACTTTTTTTATTTCTTCTTTTCAGGCACAGAAATCTGGCACAGGCGGAGATGCTCAAGCTGCAGAAGAACTTCTGCTGATCAATAAACCCCTGGTGGACCTAATTAGCCTGTTAGTTCAACTGGTAAGAGCAAGTCTCAATGCTAGTCTATAAAATGTTGGTAGAATTGAAGTCGCACATTGTAGGTTATTTATTTTAAATTTGGTTCACATATAAGGAGGTTTATTGTAGGGGTATTTACTTTTCTCTAGCTATATTAATTTTAACAGATGGTATTCCAACTCCAATTCTAATCCAGGTGGACTTGAAGTTACAGTTGTAAAGTAACCACTAATAGAAGTAAATTGGAAAACTCTAAGGTGATATGTGGATCAGCATTTAGGGAAGACTGGGACGGGGTGGTTAGGGAATCTCCTTCATCATCTTGGCTGCCTGCCCCCATTCCAAAAACTCTATATGTGGAGAAGCTAAAGACAACATGTTGGGAATACAATGGTGAGTATGAAACATTGCCTAAGAGAACCAATCTTATGTGGACCAGGTCATAAACTCTGCCCAAGCACACACAAGATGTCCCAGAGGAAATTGAATGATGAAGCTATGAGAGGCAAAAAAGCCAATTAAAGTTAGAGTAGAATCATAAAAGGATGCATGTGTATTGAAGGTGAACCCAAACAGACAGACTGAGGAGTGGTGATCAAAATGACAACCTTCAAAGAGATATCCTTGAGTAAAGACCGAGGCAATCTTCAGTATTTCAATAGGAAACAAGTGGAGGAGCTTTACTTGGCCAGCAGAGTAGCATGCATGCAAAACAAGAATTAGCTACTGCCAACTGGCGACGAATTTGAGTTTGAGGACATTACTTAAAATGCTCAATACTGTTACACATTAACATCCTCTGTGGGCAGTCATCCCTCATGGCTCCCATTTTTTTTTGTAATGTCTTGGACCCGCGGTTCCCCTGTGAATTCACACCAGCGAGGGCATGCTTAGTGTTATGGTGGAGCCACACTTCCAGACAATCGCATAAAAAATATTACAATTTAACCTTGACTTTGTCTCAGTCTGGCGCGACTTGATATCTACAGGTGGCTCATTTGGCTTTTTGGCACTATTTTCACTGAAATCTTTAAACCTGCATATCTCCGGTTCTCCTGATTAGATTTTGTCATTTTGGTCTTGGTTTATTTATTAAAGATTACTCTATTTTTCTAATCTGGTGTGGTATAATTTTTTGGTTTGTTTTCATTTCATTACTGTTTGAAGTGTTGCCCTAATACTTTACTCATTGCCTCTAAGTTTAGCCTGACTGCTCTGTGCCAAGCTACCAGAGGGTTGAGCACAGGTTTATTTAGGGTTTGCTTAAGACTTCACCCTGACAGTGGTTGTGGATCCTGCTTGAGTAGGTAGTGTTTCATCCATCGAAAGTAAACAGTAACCCAACTACTTACAGTGCACAGGCAGTAGTCATTGAATGATTTCGTAATAATTTTTTGTAGAAACTTTCAGAGATGACTACCTCTATGTATGCCTAAGAATGCATGCATAGGGGAACAGCCATTACATTGCGGCTGTTAGCCCACATGCCATCACAACGCAAGCGGTACCACGCAAGCGTTGTAACAACGTGTAATGTTTTCAACACATGTGATTTTATCATGCATGCCTTTACAATGAATTTTGTTGTAAAGGTATGTATGGTAAAAGCACATGCATTGCAAAAAATATAGGCGATCCATGTCGCTGTGAGGAAACAGAAGCTCCTACCTTTCCTCACAAAGGCGTGACCCGCCCCTCAGACCGCAGGAACAAGGAACCACAAGGAGAGAGAGGAACTACGAGGAGAGACAGGTAAGGGGATTCGGCCTGGGGTGAGGGTTACAATTTTCGGGGCCTGGAGGTCGTGCAGGGTAGTGTTTTATGGTAGGGAGAGGAGTTAGGGTCTGGGGAGGGTCGTGCAGGGGTAGTTTTTTAGGGTTTAGGGTAGGGAAAGGATTGGGGGTCGAGGCGGTCATGCAGGGTTAGTGACTTATGGTTTAGGGTAGGGAAAGGATTGGGATCAGGGTGGTACTGCAGAGGTAGCGGTTTAGGGTTGGGAACGGATTGGGGGTCGAAGTCATGCAGGGGTAGGGGTTTAGGAAAGGACAAGGGCTGGGGGTCAGTGGGGTCGTGCAGGGGTACTGATTTAGGGTTTAGGGTAGGGCAGGGTAGTGTTACTTACCTTACACAGTTTTACGAAGTGTATGCCTTTAGCATGCATGCCTTTGCGTTGTAATGGCATGCATGGTAAAGGCATTTGCGTGGCAAAAGAATGCGTTTTAATGGTAGGTCATTGTAGGCGTACTAGCGTAGTAATACCCACGTTGTCATGGCACACGTGGTATTAGTATGCGTAGTAACGTCATACATTCCGTGGTGATGGCTAGGCATGCCATCTTTGAATGGGATTTAAGATCATTAATAATGTACAACATTTGCAATGTCCATCCGAGATGTGGTGCTCTGCAAGGCAGTGAGGGCCCATAAGCAGTGTCTAGAGAGCGGTTAGGCCCTCTAACGATAACAATATATATATTTTTAAATAAATGGATTACAAAATAAGCAAAACTGCTCCAGCACTCAAGCGGTCTTGGCAGTAGCGGCCGGCAAGGGGATAATAATATATATTTTTTTAAACTATCTTTCCGCCGGGTCCCGCGTCTTCACTGCTCCTGCTTTTCTGACAGGAACAGGAAGCCTTCCGCCAGGCTCCCTCTCCTAAGCCAATCACCATGCTGCAAGCTGCATGGTGATTTGTTGGGACGGATCCCAGCCGGGGCTAATGGAGTGACCATGTTCTCCATGCAGGCTGCAATGCAGCGTGCATGGAGAAAGGCAGAGTGTGCATGACTGGTTTGGGCGGCCTGAGAGAGCTGACCAAACAATCTTTGCGTACTCAGGAGTGGGCAAACCACTCCTCCCCTGCCCTGTTCAAAGAGCAGAGCAGCCCGCCCACCGACAATGCGCAAAGAAAACATAAAATGGTAATAACTAAAAGTTATTACCATTTTATGTTTTGGCTTTCTCGCACTGCGAGAAAGCAGTGGGGCGGCGCTCCTCCGCCGTAGTGGAGGAGCTGCCCCTGTGTCTTGGCAAAAGTACACTCTGTACTGAAGCAGAATGCCGTCCCTAGCATTGAAAGGAGCCAATGGCTCGAGTGGACTATGCTGTATGCTGTGGTGGACGGAAGGGAAAAACATGAAAAGGGTGTTCCCTAAGCACCAGGAGAACAAATTTCTATTTTTACATTCAGTTAGCCCACACAACCACAACAAAAATAAATTTGTTCAAAAGATTTATTTAATTTTTTTTTTTTATATATATATATATATATATATGTAAAAATCGTTTTCATAGAAAAATTATTTCATTTAGACAGTGTAATAACATCTGAGAAACATTTCGTAATCATATACAAGAAAGACTACAGTATAAAAACTAGGACACACAATAATCATTCAAGGAGGCACAAAGTACATTCATTCATCCACTCAGACAAACCTTTTGCACCATCAGATACATACACAAACATTCACATACATATCAACACACACAAAAAAGCGCTTTTGTACTGAACTGAATGTAAAAATAGAAATTTGTTCTCCTGGTACTTAGGGAACACCCTTTTCATGTTTTTCCCTTATGTATTCTCGCCCTGGCGGGTTGTTCCCCTCCTTTTCATTAAACTTTAGATTCAGGGCCCCTCTTCTGTTTTTCAATTGCTGTGGTGGACGGAACAAAATGCAAATGCTATAACACAGCAATATAAGTGGACTGGCTAAAAGCCCAAATATAGTAAGTAAATAATACATATATTTTAAGTCGAATTAAAAAAAATCTTGGTTAATTCTAGACCTAAAACAATAAAATGTTTTTTTTATTTTAAGTGAAACATCTTTTCTCCCCATGTGAAAGACGTCTGCATCTCCCAAATATTTTGCAGAGCTCTTTTTTTTTTTATTTTTTTTATTTTATTTTTTTATTTTAATACAACTGGCCCGTTTCTACCGGGTAGAGTATACACTGTTTAATGATGTTGTGATGTTTTTGTTTGCATACATTAGGTAGCATCATTGACAGAATACTGGTAAAAATAATATTGTGTGGACAGCATCTCTTGTCAAAATATCAAGGTACAAAATATCGAGAAGGCAAGTGAAAATTGGTAAGTTTAGTGTTACTATTCTTTTTTTTTTTTAAGTTTGAAGTTTATTGAAATATAAAGAACCAAAGACAGAAAATGAAGAAACAATCAAAAGTTATGCGAAAAAATGAGAGTAATCTTACATATTAGCGAATTACATTTAGGATACTGAAACATAAAATATGAAAATACAGGCAATGAGTATGAGGAACATAGGAGGATGAGAAGATACCGTAAAATATGAAAACAGATTAAAAATGATAAAACATTTGCTGTAAATAATAATATGATAATTGAATAAATTAAAGTAATGCATTTATGGAGGTTTACAAACTTCAACCGTACGTATTGGAAGTGGTGGAGGAGGCTTAGCCACTGAGGAGAGATAGTCAGTGAGGGGAAGCCATAAGAGATCACGTTTGATTGCTAAGGAGATAGGAGAGACAAAGTTAGTGTCAAGTCGGTGATTAAAGCAAACTGCATTCCACCATGCAGGAAAGGAAACATCCTTAGCTTGTTTCCAATGCGATGTGATATGGTGGAAAGCAATGGCTATGCATAAGTCAAGTAATTTGTGGTTGGAGTCGGATTCAACAAAGGTAGGGGATAGGGAACCTAAGAAAATGTGTGTAATGGAGAATGAAACCGTAAATGTGAAATTTTTTTGTAACTGGGACCAAACTAAGTGCCAAAAATGTAATATAGGGGGACATTCAAATAGCATGTGTTTCAAATCAGCTGAAAGGGATGTGCAGGACCAACAAGTAGATGGAGTGTCTGGGGAAAAGGAGGACAGGAGCAATGGAGTGAATAATATACGATTATAAATAAAGAATAAGGTTTGGGTGGTATTTGCAGCTCTGGAAGTACTGTGAACCTTGGACCAGATTTTGTCCCATAAAATAATGGACCATGTGTGAGATAAATCTTCTTCCCAAGCCAACTCAACCTTAGATTTGGAACGATCAGCAGAGGATTGTAAAGATTTATAAATAAATGACGCAGAAAGAGATTGATCGATAACATTAGAAATCGAAATATATGTGGTAGGAATAGAGTTAGAGGTTGGGAGTGAAGAAAGATACTGAGTAAGGGATGCAAGTATCGATAAATATTGTTTACGGGATGAGGCAGGTAACGAGAATTGAGTTTGAAGATCTTGGAATGAAAGAGGCTGATTATCCGAGAGAAGTTGTGAGATCCATTTTAGACCAAGGGAATGCCAGGATTTCCAATATAAGGAACGATTGCGAATTTTGAGGAGTTTATTATGCCAGATAGGTTGAGCGTGGGTGGAGGAGGCAGATGGGTAGGTGGATATTAAATATGGACGAAGAAGAGAGCAAGAGTGAGAAAAGATGGGGGAACCTATGGAGGACACCTTAGAGGTAAAGGATAGGACTTCTTGAAAATCATAAGGATGCAGAAGAGAAGATTCTAATGTGAGCCATAATGGAGGAATGTGAGGAAGATCTGAAGAGAGCCACTTCATAGATTGTTTTAATGAAAATGCGTTATGATATGACTTAAAGTGGGGGAACTTGACACCACCAAGGGATTTGTCTTTTTTCAGGGAGGAGAGTGCAATCCGAGATTTTTTGCCTTTCCATAAAAATTTTAATAGAAGGGAGTCTATCGATTTAAAGTAATGATCTGGAATACGGATGGGAATCATGGAAATAGAATAGAGGACTAGGGGTGCTAACATCATTTTGATGGAATCAAGTCGACCCCACCAAGAAAGGAAGAGAGGATTCCATCGTGTTATAGATGTACTGATTTTGTTAGAAAGAGAATCGAAATTAAATTTAAGAGTGTCTGGAATACGGGGGGCAAACCAGATACCTAAGTATTTAATCTTTATGGGTTGCCAGGAAAAACCAGAAGAGTCAAAGAGATGTTTTTGGCATAAGGGGTTTAAAGGTAAGATTTCGCATTTATCAATGTTAAGACGATATCCGGAGACGGTAGAGAAAGAAGAAACTTGACTAAGGAAGGAAGGGAGAGTTGTTTGAGGATTTGAGCAATAAAATAAAATGTCATCAGCGTATACAGATAGTTTAGCTTGTTGGTGAGTACCATATTGGAAACCAGTAATCGTGTCATCAAGTCTAATCTTTGTTAAAAAGGGTTCTAAGGCTATAATAAACAATAAAGGAGATAGTGGGCATCCTTGACGAACCCCTCTTTGGAGAGGAAAGTAATCGGAAATCATACCATTTGCAAAAATGGAAGCATGGGGGCTAGAGTATAGTAGAGAAATTAAAGATATGAATTTAGGGGGGAAGCCAAACCAATGGAGAGCTTGGAACATAAAGTCCCAACCAATTCTGTCGAATGCTTTTTCAGCGTCAAGGGAGATAGCAGCAAGGGGGGAGGAAAGGGATGGAGCTTTACTCAAGATATTAAAGAAGACACGGGAATTATCTGATGATAGGCGACCCTTAACGAAACCGGATTGTTCAGGACCTATAAGATCTGGTAATAAGGGATCTAGTCGGAGAGCTATAATTTTAGCGAAAATTTTATAGTCAGTGTTGACTAGTGATATGGGGCGATAGTTCTTACAAAGGGTGTGATCTTTATCTGGTTTAGGTATTAAACAAATCAATGCTTCTTGAAAGGTTCCTTGAGAGGATCCGGAGACCGCAAAAGATTGGAATAGGGAGTGCAATTTTGGGAGAAGAAGGGAGGAGAAGTGATTATAGAATTCAATGGTAAAACCATCGGGTCCTGGGGCTTTACCTCGACGGAGAATAGAAATTGCATGAGAAATTTCCGATTGGCTAATGTCCATGTCCAATGAGTGAAAATCAAGATGGGAAGCTTCCGGAGGAGGGATGTTTTGAAAATATGAAAGAAGATCCTGCGGATCGGGAATGGATTCTGGGGTGTAGAGAGTTTGGTAAAAGGAAACAAATTGAGCAAGTATGTCTTTATCTTTAAAGAAAGATATTCCATTTGGGTTTTGCAAGGATTCAATTTTTGTACGTTCTTTACGTATCTTAAGGTAGTTAGCCAGGAGCCTGCCCATCTTGTTTTGTCCGCCGTAGTAGCGGGAATTGCATTTTAAAAGAGAGTTAGAGGCGGCGTTGGTGGTGAATTTATTGAAGTCAAATTTGGCTGCGATTAATTCACGTAGAGAAGATTCAGAATTTGAGTTATAGTATGCATATTCCAACTTCTTAATTTTATCTAAGAGTTGAGTTGACTTAGAGATTGATTGTTTTTTCTTTTGGGAAACAAAATTAATGATAAAACCTCGTGCAGCTGCCTTAAACGAGTCCCAAATCATAACAAAGGGGGATTCAGGAAGGTGATTATGGGTAAAAAATTCAGTGGAAAATTGTTTAAATTGGGTGCAAAACTTAGAATCAAGAAGTAAGGAATTATTAAATCTCCAACGGCCTGAATGAGGGGAGTAGGGAATAAGATCAATGTCTACAAATACGGGAGCGTGGTCCGAAATTAGGATGGAGCCTATATCTGAATGAACGGCAAGTTGAGCTAATGGTTTGCTAAGAAAAAGGTAATCAATACGTGATTGGGAGTGATGTGTAGGGGAGTAAAAAGAGTATTCTCTGAGGTCAGGGTGACAAAGCCTCCAAATGTCAACTAATGCATTATTCTGTATAGAGGAGACAAACTGGGTGTGCATCTTGGAAGGAACAAATTTAACTTTTGAATTTCTATCAATAAAGGGGTCATAAACTTGGTTACAGTCACCTCCAAGAACAACGTATTGTTCATTGAGGGTAACAAGTTTGTCCGAAATAGCAGGCCAGAACAGTTTATCAACACCAGTTGGGGCATAAACATTGAAAATAACTAGAGGTATTTTATCTATAAGAAGATTAACAATTACCCAACGACCATCTTCATCGCATTCTTGAGATACAATTGAAACATTTAACCTTTTATGACATAGTATAACTGTACCGTTTTTCTTACCTACAGCAGGTGAATAGAGAACATGACCCACCCAACATCGTTTAAGTTTAGTAGCCTCTAAATCTGTAAGGTGGGATTCTTGAAGGAGGGCTACATCTGCTTTAAGTCTGGTTAAATGCGTTAAAACTCGTTGACGTTTAATGGGGTTATTTAACCCCTTAACATTCCAGGTGACTACTCGGAATGTACATTAGCAGGAGAATGATATAAAAGAAAAGATAAGGTGAAATAAAAAGGTAGTGGAGCAGTGTTAAGAGAAGTAGTAAGATTGCAAGAACAGACGTATGAGAGAGATAGAGAGAAAAGGTGAGAGTAAGAAAAATATGAGAGAGAGAAAAGAGTATAAAGGAAGATAAGAGAACAGAGCAAGAGAAGAGACATAACAACAAATACAAATGAGAACTGGGGGGTGACGACGCCAGAAGAGGACGACATCAACAACAGAAACTCACGTCATCGAACACCGGAGGAACCAGCTTAGGATCAATTGAAGGGAGCAGAAAACTACACCGGGATGGGGAACAGAAGGAGAGAATCTGTGATGAGACAAAAAAGGAGAAGAGAGGTTAGGAGTACATAGGAACGCCAAATGTAGGAACTACGCAACATTATAACAAAATATATATATAAAATATACAAGGGGTATGTGTGAACAATAGGATAAGGGAAGTCGATACTAGGCACAGTAGGGAAACAAAAGGAGAAATACTTAATTAATCAAGAAAACACATGAATTATTAAACTGGTCTGGCAGTGTCCATGTTGATGGTTTCATGGCGACGGAGGAATTCTTCAAGGACTCGTGGATCTTCAAAAGTCGTTGTCTTTTCTTTATACGTAACCTTGAAGAGGCAAGGATGTAGGAGACCGAATCTGGCACCAAGGTCTCGCAATCGTGGTCGTAGATCAAGAAATTGTTTCCTTCGGTCAGCTGTCACTTTGGCTACATCTTGAGACAGATACAGACGATGGCCCTCCCAGATGATCTGTTTCTTTGCTTTGGCTGCCGAAAGTACCTGAAGTAAATCGGTATATTGTAGGAAGAGCATGATGACTCCGCGTGGTTTGGAGGAAACTCTCGGACCCAGTCTATAAGCTCGTTGAATGTTAAGAGTGACAGAAGATGGAAGATCTAGAATTTTCGGTAAAAAGGTTTGAAAGAAGGAGGTTGGATTGGACCCTTCTGTGAGCTCTGGAAGATTATAAAGGCGTAGGTTATTGCGACGATTTCTATTTTCCAACTCCTCAGTCTGCCGCCTTAAGAGAGAGACATCCTTCTCCAATGTAGAAATTCTAGAACAAGAAGATTGTAGAGCTTCCGTTGATTGTTCCACTAACAGGACTCTGGATTCGAGAGTGGACCATTTATCATGAAGAAATTGCAGTGTTTTAGTAGTTTCAGCCATAAAGGGTTTAAGTGCTCGAAGTTCTTCAAGAATGAGATCCATGGATGCGGAAGGTGTCTCAGAACCTGGAGATGGAGGATCTTTCTTGTGACGTTTCGTGGAGCCTGGTTGTGGAAGTTTGCTGGTGACAGTAGCCTTAGGTATTGCCCCACGAGTGATATCCGTTTTAGAAGGAATAATGTCTTCCATAACGTGTGACGCTGAGTCAGAGTCAGAGGAAAGAGGCAGTTTGGTTTTGGAAGCTGTGAGCTTGAGAGTGCGCAGTTTCCCCATATATGGTATGGGAGATAATAATAATAATAATAATGTACCTGTATACTCCGTAGAAATAAGTTGGCGCCCCTCAAACTGACAATAATAGCAGTGTTGTGGAAGGTAGAGTGCAACACAGTGATGTCAGGACCGTGTGTGCAAATGAAAGAAAATGCGTCACACAGAAGACATCAGTAAAATAGAAATGCACACATAGCTGAAATTACACTGCATTTGGTGAACGTGAGCATGGAAATCGTCTGCATCCTGTGTAGGAACAGACAGAAATTATTGAGGGTAGCCAGAAACCAATGGTATGCTATTCGGTGAATGTCATTGAAGAGCGGCGTCCAAATGATGGAAACAGCTTGAACACATCATGAGCGTGAAGAAAGTTAGAGGAGAAGGATGTACCAAAGGCTGAAAAAGCGCCAACAGGAAGAGTCAGCCAATAAGGAATAGGAACATTGCGTATTGCAGCATTGCTGCATGAAGCGCGTTTCACCTGGAAGTCACCGCACTGTGGCGCAGGTTCGCCGCTGACAAAGTCCGGATACGCGGCAGAGTTGAGGGAAAATGGCGGCCGCTGAAGAGCGCGCCGCGTCAGTCACGGAGAAACTGCATTCAAATGGAGCAGAGGGTCGCAAGCGGTATCAGTCCGCTCACCTCATGTTCCGACGTCTGAAAATGCAGTCGGCGTCTAGAATGGTGCAGCAGGAGAGGAGAAAGCCGCTGGTGTCGGCGCTCGACGCCCGGAGCTCCGCAGTTAAGCCGCCATCTTGTGCGGCGCTCAAGCCACGCCTATTTTGCAGAGCTCTAATCTCAGTCTCTACCTTTGCCGCCATTGTCGCTCCAGCATCATATTCTAATGCGCCGTCATCTTTCATATGCCCTATAATGGTGTGCTCACCACCCCTTGCAGCATTAGGCTCCTAAGACCATTTGGTGACCTTCGATCCCCGCAGGCGTTTTGTGGATGTCACCCCTCAGTCTTATTCCAAAGGGGTTCCTTCCATAACACAGCTCAATACCCAGATGCATGGGGCTTTGTCTTCGGAACAATGACAAGAGAAAAGTACTCTGTAATCCTTCTACTCGACCCTAAATTTGTTTCGTAATTTTGACAAGCTTTTCTCAAGCGATCTCCTAAAGCCACATAGATCAGTTGGGGGCCTCCATGTTAACGCTCCAATGCTATCAAGAAGGTGTTCCTCTCATTCTGCAGTTGTTTGTAGTGAAGAAATGAAGCCCCCAGAGATGCAACGTTGTACCTGACGCTGTCACTGCTGTTTTCGCTTTCCAAACATTTTTTTTTTACAGGCTACAGCAAGTTGATCCACTTGGCCTTGAGCCACGTATTTACGCCCTTGGGTCCTCATTAGAAAGCGATCTCTTAATGCCGGTGGGGCCAGTAAGAGCAGTTACTAGCAACACAGCGGAATTTTGAGATTGATTGCGTTCCCACGATTTTTGTTTGTTTTCACTTTAAGACTTCGGCTGCTTGCAGCTAAAAGAAGAGGGAGCTAAAACGTCCGATGCCATTGCTGTGGATATAGTGCCTGGCATGCAGAAGGGAACATCGCTAATGTTATAAAGCTTTGCTGTACTTCTCTCTATACATGTTCACTCCCAGGTCACCTGAGCGTGGTGACCTGGAAGTGAACATATTTTTATTTTTAACTGAGACCATGTGTAAATATGATGCTGTAACAATAAATAACGGGGATCTCTATAATTTTGATGAAGAGCTTAAAAAAACAGATTAGGAAAATGTGACATGATGGTTTTTAAACATGGACTATCATTTAATGAGAAAATAAAAGTAACAGGCAAGTGTGATAGTTTAAAGCACTGGGCAATGGGACCCATGTCCCAAGTTGTTTTCTGAGCGGTTTCATTACATTCAAGAACATGTTATGTAGTAAAATATACAGAGGCCACGACATATTAAAATGTAAACCTGCATTGAGTATGCAAGACAAGGTTGGGAGACATTCCAAAAAAGATACGATTGGGTGAACACCTCGGTGACTAAGGTGAATACCAGAACAGTACAGTGACTATTAACTTATGATTGTTACGGAGCTTGGAGAATATGACGAGTGTAATTGCATACTTTTGGAGGACTTGGAGTGAACCCACGATTTGAAGCGCAAGTGCAGCTTTTATGTGCATACCACAAGAAGATGTTGGAATCTGTTAGATGATGGACTCTGGCCCTCAGATGTATCATTTACTTAAAACCCCTAAGGCCTGACTCCATTTTATGAAGGTCTTGACTCCATCTTAGATTATATAGGTCACGATTTTCTTAATATTAGACAATGGAACTCGCCATCTTTCCTGATTTATACTGAATTATTGCCATGTCTGCCATTTGATGCAGATTTGGTCTTACCATGTCTTTCTAAGAACTGAGAAAGTGTGAAGTCATTCAACTAATGACATAGATATAACAACCAATGCAATATTTGTCTGGGTCAAATATCTACTTTTCACCATGTCACGGATAAATAAGAACCAATACAGACATAGCCGAAATAATGTAGTCTGAATTGATATCCTTGTACCTTATACAAACAAATAAGGTACAAGGACTTCAATTCAGACTACATTATTTTTTATATGCACATAAGGAAACGTTTGGGACGCACACCTTGATGCACATAATCTATGTCAGGCATTCTTAAAGATATGTCAGAAATACCAATTTCTGATAAGATTTAGTATATAAGGACTACCACTTGTCACTTGAGATTATCAAACAAGTTTTTGCCAAAGATGATCTCACCTACTGTCAGCACACTTCGCAGATGCTTCATCTCGCCTAAAGCCTGAATCCGATAAAGCCGAGTCCCGGAGGAAGGCGCTAATGCAGCGCTTGTTTGCCCTTCTCAGAGAACACTGTCTTCTGATCAAGACAGTCTTTGTAGTCAACAAGGTATGCAGGGCATCTCTTCTCCCTAGGAACCTCTAGACTGCAAGTTGCTTTGCCTTGCATGCTCTTAGTGTAGTGCATAGAAGTAGATGTTAGATTTACTATTACATTTTAACCATTAGAAATGTCCATTTTATTCTTGATGTTTGTAATGTGCTTTCTTGCTGCTTTTATAATATTTTGTGTAGGTGTTTTAGATGGTTGAGAAACAGGTTGTTCATGTAGTAATAAATAGTTTTACTTAAGTGTTCATTCTTCTTAGTGTACTGGGTATGCGATACTGTGAATAACAAGAAATGTTCACTGTTACCACAGTACCCCTGATGCCTTCATAGCAATTATTAGTAACCCAAAAGCAATACTTTTATTTCAGTAACACGTTGAGTAGTGTTCTGTGGGGCTACGATGACCTGTCTTTCACATTCATCGTTGGTGTCACCCATGAGAAGGAAGTTCATCGGTGTCACCCAAGTTCATCTGTGTCACCCGTTGGAAGGAAAGAACAACTGGTAAAACTATGCCAGAGTTGTAGTTTATGCAACATCACAAGACACATTTCAGCGGTGACATGGCCTGGGAATTCTGGCTGGATTGTTCCCATTAAGAAGGGACCAATATTAATTTGCATATAGCTGGTTCATGTACGATGGACAGTAATGACCAGTGGCTTAGATTAATTCAAGCATTCCACCCATCAGTTTTGTTTGCTTGCTAAAACACTGGGAATTAAGGCACACAGTGAAGAGATTGTGATAAGACAATTTACAGGCAGAGGCTTACCATTTTCTCCGAGGATTCGAAGGGCAGTTCCGCCCACACGGCTTGCCGCTCCCGCTTCGCGGGAGCCGCTTCGCACAGGAGTGCGTTCGTAACCCACAGCACCTGGACACTGTAGGCGGAGGCAGGGGCGCGAGGCAAGGCGTGGGCTGCGAGTGTGCAGGGACTCCAACATCCAGGAGTCCCTGCGAAGACCACGGACTGACCATCCGGTCCGCTCTCCCCGCCGGCCCGCCCCCCGCCCGCCTGAGAGTGTAAAAGGCGCTTTCTCCAGCCACTTCTTGGGACGCTCAAATTTACAGGCAGAGGCTTACCATTTTCTCCGAGGATTCGAAGGGCAGTTCCGCCCACACGGCTTGCCGCTCCCGCTTCGCGGGAGCCGCTTCGCACAGGAGTGCGTTCGTAACCCACAGCACCTGGACACTGTAGGCGGAGGCAGGGGCGCGAGGCAAGGCGTGGGCTGCGAGTGTGCAGGGACTCCAACATCCAGGAGTCCCTGCGAAGACCACGGACTGACCATCCCGTCCGCTCTCCCCGCCGGCCCGCCCCCCGCCCGCCTGAGAGTGTAAAAGGCGCTTTCTCCAGCCACTTCTTGGGACGCTCAAATTTACAGGCAGAGGCTTACCATTTTCTCCGAGGATTCGAAGGGCAGTTCCGCCCACACGGCTTGCCGCTCCCGCTTCGCGGGAGCCGCTTCGCACAGGAGTGCGTTCGTAACCCACAGCACCTGGACACTGTAGGCGGAGGCAGGGGCGCGAGGCAAGGCGTGGGCTGCGAGTGTGCAGGGACTCCAACATCCAGGAGTCCCTGCGAAGACCACGGACTGACCATCCGGTCCGCTCTCCCTGCCGGCCCGCCCCCCGCCCGCCTGAGAGTGTAAAAGGCGCTTTCTCCAGCCACTTCTTGGGACGCTCAAATTTACAGGCAGAGGCTTACCATTTTCTCCGAGGATTCGAAGGGCAGTTCCGCCCACACGGCTTGCCGCTCCCGCTTCGCGGGAGCCGCTTCGCACAGGAGTGCGTTCGTAACCCACAGCACCTGGACACTGTAGGCGGAGGCAGGGGCGCGAGGCAAGGCGTGGGCTGCGAGTGTGCAGGGACTCCAACATCCAGGAGTCCCTGCGAAGACCACGGACTGACCATCCGGTCCGCTCTCCCCGCCGGCCCGCCCCCCGCCCGCCTGAGAGTGTAAAAGGCGCTTTCTCCAGCCACTTCTTGGGACGCTCAAATTTACAGGCAGAGGCTTACCATTTTCTCCGAGGATTCGAAGGGCAGTTCCGCCCACACGGCTTGCCGCTCCCGCTTCGCGGGAGCCGCTTCGCACAGGAGTGCGTTCGTAACCCACAGCACCTGGACACTGTAGGCGGAGGCAGGGGCGCGAGGCAAGGCGTGGGCTGCGAGTGTGCAGGGACTCCAACATCCAGGAGTCCCTGCGAAGACCACGGACTGACCATCCGGTCCGCTCTCCCCGCCGGCCCGCCCCCCGCCTAACACTCCCATTATATCTCAGCTCAACACTCCCGCAGTGCGGGACGCAGCGCCGGGGCGAAGACCGGGCAAAGAGCGGGCCGTTTTAGGCCGTTAGAGGCCGGAAGAGACCGGACCGGGCCACCCCTCTAACGCCCCCGCTAAATTGCCCCACTATTCACCCCAATATGACTTCCAGAGCACTAAGGAGTAAGTCTGTACAACAAGGCGCAAGTACTTTGGAAAAATTCTTCCCCAAGGCGAGCTCCCAAATCAGCAAGTGTCATTCACTCATGGACTCTCATCTTGAGATGGGGCCTGAAAGTGTGTTCCTGGACCCTGGGGAATTAGCCACAAATGATGTTAGCACACCCGTCACCATGGACGCCACCCATATGTCATTACTGGACAGCATTGACCAGACAATTGAGTCGGTGCTTCGACAGTTAAGAACTCCTGTATCGCAGAGGGACCAAGATTCCTCACGGCCATCGGGGATTTCTGACCATTCTGTTGCTCTGGATAACACGGGTCCAAACATGCTGGAAGCGGGCCAAGCGGTCCTGTCAACAGACCCCGTAGATAGTGGGGTGGTACAGCCTCTGAAAAGGAAAAGGCCTGCTGAATTAAAGAGGACAAAAAGGGCAAGATTTGCTGTATCTGAATCATCCCTCGAAGAAAGCACAGATATTTCAGTCTCCCCAGAGCTTAGTCTATCTGGGTCTGGGTCGGGTCTTGTGGCCTCGCCAGCCCCTGTGTTATTACCAGTGGCGGCGGGTCCATTTATCTTTGGTGGGGCACCCTCCAATAGCTCAGATATAGTAATTAACTCACTTACAGCTATTATTAAGAATCTGTTAACCCCCATCTCAGTTAGATTAGAGGCTATAGAGAATCTACTCAAGTCCCGGGAAAATAACCACACTTGGAAAAGCCCTGGTATAGCTACTAATGTTCCTATAGCTACCGGGGAACCTCGTGGGAATAGTTCACTTCCTTCTACATTGCCCCAGGTTTCCAGTAGGGCATTGCCTAGTGCAAATGGTGCGTCTACTTCTCAGTCGCGCACTTTGCTACCCCCAGCACCTAGGCCCCCTGTTCCGGCCCCCAGGAGATCTAAGTTACCACCTGCGCCGCAACTCGCGCCGCAGTCAAGGGAGACAGTGGGTCCTATAATTGCCCCGAGCGATGGTTTTGCCCCCCCCCCTGATAGACGTAGGGTGGTCAACCTGCCCCCAGAAGCTGTTCCATACACGGCAATCATGGTGGGAGTCCCTGAGTTAACTGGTGATGTTAGGGAGTCTCATGACTCCCTACGCAACAAGGTTATAAGTTGGCTCAGCATCAATAGACCGCTGCCTCCAAACCTGAAGGGTGAGGTTCTGATGGTAAGGCGGATTCCATGGATTGGCCCTACTATAAAGAACAGGACAGGGGACTGTATCGTCCTAAGTTTTAAGAGCCCATACGTTGCTAATTATATCTGCAACTGGCTTGTAAGGCCTGATAAGTCCAAAATAGAACTTGTACCCCTCTCTTATTTCTATCCTAGTGGTAGCAACACGGCGGGAGGGAGGGAGAAGGGTTGGACTAGGGTGGGCTTTGCTGTAGATGGCTCCCGCTACAGACCAAGGCACTCCCTACCAACTGCCCAGGCAAACTTTATACATCAAAACAGGTTTTCCTGTTTGGACCAGGTCGATTGACCACAAACTAGGGTAGGCCTGTCGGGTCCTGGGAAGATGGTGGACGATGTGCATGGCTGTGTGGGACCGGGTGTGGTCCCCTTGTTGGAACCAACCCGGCTCCACACCGCTAATGAGCAAGGGGTTGACATGGACGCCAATCTGTGCCAACTGGGTCCCCCACTTAACAACGGGCCTGCCCATACTCTGCAAACAGGGACAGTGGAGCGGGCCGGCCCTGCCGCCATCGCTGTCTGCGGAATTGGTTCCCTAGACGCTGGTTCACCCATGGTCACCCCGCAAGCTCCTGCTGGAGCTCAGGGCATTCTGCCACCTGATCCAGGACTGAGAATTCTCTCCTGGAATGTGGCAGGAATTGCGAACAAGGAAGGCTCTCCGAAATGGGATTGCTTGGTAGATGGATGTGACATACTCCTCCTTCAGGAGACTTGGGCGAGGGCCGCTCAGTCCAGGAGAGGGTTTGAAGTATTCGAAATCCCTGCCAAATGGGCTGGCAGGGGGAGGCCATCTGGTGGCTTGGCAATCTGGATTGCGAGTCACATTGGGTGCCAGGCGGAGCAGGTTCACACGTGTTCGCAGGACATCCAGTGTGTGCGGCTCACTTGGCCTGGTAAAACTCCGTGGGCCATCATCAATGTCTACTCGCGTCCAGTGGCCTCGCCAAATGAATCACCTACCCTCAATGATCTGGCCTCCTTCTTGGGCCAACTTCCGGGTGATCTCAAGGTGGTGCTTGGAGGAGACTTCAATTGCCACTTTGAACCTCTGGAGGGTCTACTGGATGGTGTCCTTACGGCCGAGGATGACCATTGGGGGGTCCCACCCTCAGCTTCTCCTCACCCTAAAGCCTGGTCCCCCCTAGCTTTACAACTCATGTCCCTTACCCTGAATTGCGCACTGAGGGCGTGTAATGGTCGTACCCCTTCCGATACTCCCTCAGTGTGTACTTTCAATAGGAGGGGCCAGGAGTCGAGGCTAGATTACATCATGGTGGACATTACACTTTGGCCCAAAGTGCTTGACTTCAGGGTAATTAAGAGGTCAGACAGCGACCACAATGCCCTTTGCCTAAATATTTTGTGTCCTCTGCCCAAGACGGATCTACCCCCAGTTGGCCTAGGGGATGATCTGGGGGATTTGACCATCACCACAAACAGGCGCCGGGTCAAGTGGGGAAAACTGGTGAACTCGGAAGAGTCCATCAAGAAATTATATGAGGTGGCCCTCCCCAGCTTTATGGAGGTGGATGCTCTCCTGAATGGACTAAGAACCCCAGATTACTATGAGAAACTGGGAAACATTCACCAGGATTTAGTTAGGGACCTGGCCGAGGTTCTCCATCCGGAAGTCCCAATCCGAAAGAAAAGGACTCTTGTTCCCTCCTGGTATACCACAGATTGCAGGGCAGCAAAATCTGAGCTCATTGCAGTAATAAAAGAGGGGTCAGATAAGGCCAAAGTACGTGACCTCAGAAAGCACTACAAATCAGTGCTGGCGGCTGCAAGGACCGAGTGGGACTGGAACCACTGGCAGGATCTTTATGATGCCCTTAAAGTCAGGGACTCCCGGAAATTCTGGGCCCTAGTAAACAATGGGTCAAGGGAACTTAGTAAAGCGATTGAGCCTAATATAGCCTCCGCGGTCTGGGAGGCCCACTTTGGGGCTCTTTACCAAGACACTAGTTCCTGCCCGGCTGTAGAGCTGCAACTGCCCTTGGGTATCCAGGAGCCTAGAATGGATCTATCCCTGGGGGAAGTGAAGCTTGCCCTAGAACGCTTAGCAGTGGGGAAGGCGCCAGGCTTGGATAGGTTACCGGGGGATCTATTTAGGCACCACCCGGACATCTGGGGCCCATACCTTCTCATTCTCTTTAATGCCATTCTTGGAGGTATGGCGATCCCTGGGTCGTGGTTGGGGGCAGAGATTGTACCCATCCATAAGAAGGGTTCTACTCTGCTCCCTTCCAACTACAGGCCTATAAGCCTTATAGATGTGCCCCAGAAGGTCTTTGCGCGCCTCATCTTGGACCATCTCCTGGACTGGGTCGAGGACAATGACATCATGAGCCCCCTTCAGGCTGGCTTCAGGAAGAACACGTCGACCATGGACCAAATTTTTCGCCTCCTTCTCCTGTATTGGAAGACGGTCACGTTAGAGGGAGGTCGACTGTACATGGTCTTCGTGGACCTGAGGTCAGCCTTCGACCTGGTCCCGAGGGGGAAGTTGTGGGAGGTTCTGCAGAAGCTAGGAGTTCCCCCCCACCTCCTCAAAATCATCATTAGGCTGCATGAGAACAACTTTGCGGTAGTGAGGTGTGGGAGGGATGGCAAGCCCTCGGGTAAATTCCCGGTCCACCGAGGTGTCAGACAGGGCTGCGTTTTGGCTCCGACACTGTTCTGTCTGTACATCAACAGTGTCATTCAACACCTTGACGCTGTTGGGGACAATGACGCCCCGGTTTTGGCAGGAAGGAGGGTTCCGGCAATAATGTTTGCCGATGATACCCTCCTTCTTTCCAAATCCCCCATGGGGATCCAGAGGATTGTGGATGGTTTTGGCCACTTCTGCCAACAACATGGGTTGGAGGTGAACACGGATAAAACTAAGTTCATGATCTTCAACCCCCCTTCCAAAACCAGACCCAATCCAAAACTGGGGGGAACTAGCCTTGAAAGGGTCTCTACCTTTATATATCTGGGGGTTTCTCTACAAGAAAATCTGACATGGGACTCTCAGGTAGTAAGATCTAGGTTGAAACTTTCCCAGCTATCGGGCGCACTCTTGAGGGTGTCCAATAAGTCCACCTTTAAACCTGTTAGTCCGGCCCTGGAAATGTACAGGACCCAGGCGAAGGCAGCTGCCTCGTATGGCAGTGAGCTGTGGGGACATAAAGCTGGGAAGGCTATGGTAGGGGTGGAAAATTGTTTCCTTAGACGCTTACTTGCTCTCCCGCAGGGCACACCACTCCTCCCCTTAAGACTCGACCTGGGCCTTCCGTCAATTGCAGAGGACCTACGGTCGAAACCTGTGAAGTTTTGGCATCGGGTATGGACCACCGAGGAGCTGCATCACTATAGGCAGGACCTTATACACGTCATGAGGCTGGATGTTAATGGTAAGATTCCTTGGCTGGCATACATCAAGTCGGAATGTTCTAGCCTGAAATTGCCTGACCTTTGGGATGATCCAGCTCAGGGCTGCAGAAGGATTTCGCGCAAATCCCTCGCACAGCTCTACAAGAACGAAAGCCTTGCTGGTATGGACAATGCATATGACAGTGGCACCCTGACGGGACGTTTCATAGTATCCAAAAATTCGTATGTTTTTGAACCTTTTATGGATTTTATCTACCCGCTTTTGGCGAGGAAATTGTTCCTGCAATGGAGGTTTGGCACGCTCCCTACTAAAGTCTTTACCTATAAATGGTCGTTAGGGGGTGACAAGCTCTGTCCATGCTGCAAAGCTAAGGATGAAGACGATCTGCACATAATGTTCTGTTGTCATGTCTATAGGAGCCCGAGGAGGCGCTGGCTAGCCCCACTATGCCGGAACCTGGGCTTCAGGAACTATTTACAGGCTTACAGGGTTTTGAAAACTAACACCCTGGGCCACGTTGTGTTTGCGGTTTCCAAATTTTTAATGGCAGCATGGTTAATAAGGAAGAAAATGTCTGGTTAATTCATATTACCTTGTATTTTCTAACACTGCAGGTCCAGTTGGTTTTATTGTATATATTGTGTTTTATTTATATGTATTTTTACTGCTTCTTTTATGGCCCATGTGGCCGAAATAAAGAATTTTTGGATTGGATTGGATTGGATAAGACTATATTTGCCATGCTCTGAATTGACAGATGGTGGACGTTTGTTCACTTTTTGACCATGTCTGTGCAGTTTAGTATCATTTAGAGCATGAACAAGTGTGGTACCATAGAGGGAGTGCTGCATGTGACCCATGAGCAATCTCAGATTTCTCATTTTACGTATTTAGTCTATAAAGAAGCACAATTCTTAGTGAATATTGCTTTCCAACATGTCATTGTCCTGATCCTGTACTGTATTTTTCTTGACAGAATTCAGCTGGATCTATGGGTATTTTGGATACTATTGTTTGCAGAGGGCACATGTAGTGTACGTGAACTGTTTAAGGAACCTTTAGAGTTAGGCCCATCCCAAATCAGAATTGAGTCTCTTGCCAACCAATTAGAACCCTCAATGAAGGCATAATAGGTTAAATGCAGAGATACTCTATTGCTCTTGGTTATAGTCCATTGTTCGTGTTGCATGATTGATCTAATAAACTATAATAGTAATTGTTTGCTATGCATTAAAAAAAAAAATCTCCCTCCTGTAGGGCACTCAAAAAAGTAGGGGAAAAGGAAAAAAACGGGGCACATACAAGTTTATTGTTTTAAATTTTTAACCTCTCCCAGAGATAGTTTGTTTACCTGTTGCAATTTGGAAATGATAGTTATATTCAATTTCATGTGCCATTGTTTTGACTAAGACAGTGAATAATCTATTGCATTGCATTAAAAAAGATTGATAAAAACCAGTAAATGATTGAGAACACCAGAGTGATTATTATTTAGGAACAAAAACTACACCTTAAAAACTTAGCTAGTAAGCCTTTACTTATTGATGCTAAGCACTTTTTGATATCCATGCCAAACTATCTTCTTTTTTCCAACATCCTGGGAATTTTAAAGATTCTCATGGTATGTAGAATCAGTCACAGCCGGCATGGCTCACGGGTGGTGGGAGCGGGCACGGGGTCGCGAGGGAGGGACAGGGATGGGCGAGTGGTCGCTAGGGAAGGGGGGTTGCGCGGGGAGGGTTTTTTTAAATAATAAATCAATAAAACTTACACACTTTCCCAGGTCCTGCGTCTTCGGTCTGCTCCTGCTTTCCTGCCTCCGCAGGAACAGGATGCAGGCAGCCTCCCTCTCCTCCCCTAAGCCAATCACAATTCTGCAATGGCAGCATTGTGATTATTAAGGATCCTGACCACACAGGTGTCTATGGCGAGGCCATTTTCTCCATGTAGGTCTACATGGAGTAAAGGGAGATTGTGCATGACTGGTTTGGTCGGCCACAGAAGGCCGACCAAACCGTCAGTGTCCCCAACATTGGGCAAGCCACTCTTCCTCTGCCCTCGAGCAGACCCCCCAACCAAACCCTTCTGCTTTCTTTCAGTGCGAGAAGCAGAAACATAAAATGGTATTTATCATACCATTTTATGTTTCTGCTTCTCGTACTGCGAGAAAGCAGTGGGGCGACGCTCCTCCATCAACATGGAGGAGCTGCCCCTGTGTAGAATCCCCTGGAAGGAACTGAGGATTTAGCCAAAATATAGCTATATCTAGTTTTAGGATCAAAAATGGGGAAAAGTGATGTGCCAGGATTTTATTTTTCTAAAAAAGCCATCAATGAACGGTTTGCTGTGCTAGGTTCATGACGGTTCAGGAACAAGCAAAGTTGTATTTAAAAAAAAAACATTCTTACCACTGTTTTTGCATTTTTCTAAGAGGTAATCCA
Organism: Lissotriton helveticus; assembly: GCF_964261635.1. Lineage (NCBI taxonomy): Eukaryota > Metazoa > Chordata > Amphibia > Caudata > Salamandridae > Lissotriton > Lissotriton helveticus. The sequence continues at coordinate 888,423,584 of NC_136071.1, read as the reverse complement.
TTTTTCTAATTTTTTTGTGGGTACAATCTACTTGCAGTTTGTGGTGGAAACAGGTGTGAACCCTATAGGTGATCCTGTAAAGTGAATCATTTTCGAATACTAGAAAGCATTCTAAATTAAGTAAAGGGTAATTTGTGCAGATCTCTTAAAGTTTTCCCAAAGAATCAACTTTTTTAAATAAAACATAATTTAAATGATTAGGAAAATATAGCCATTTGTGACAACGTCCTCATTTATAATCCTTTGCCACATTGGCCGATTTACAAAAGTATATAGCATTTTGTCCAATAGACTCTTTTGGTCGCTGAGTATATAAGGTTTGGAGGGTCTTCAAAAAGACGCAATCCCCAGAGCCAACAACTGAGTAGAAATGTTGAATGATTTTTAATTGGGTACAAGTCATATGGTAAAATATAATGAGTGAAAAATGGCTGTGAAGCAAATCAATTTATTTCAGAAATGTGCAGAAAATGCTGAGTTTAGGAACAGTAGTTTTTGGAACGCATCTAAAGTTGGACTTATCTATAATATTATGTGATTCAGAGCGCAGTTTGCAAAATATCTCCTTCCCTGCACACTGATTTACATTTGGAAGTCAAAAATGCACATCAATCAATCAATCAATCATATCATTTGTAAAGCGCACTACTCACCCTTAAGGGTCTCAAGGCGCTGGGGTGGGGAATGCTGCTACTGTTCGAAAAGCCAGGTCTTGAGGAGTTTTCTGAAGGTCAGCAGGTCTTGAGTCTGCCGTAGATGGATGGGGAGGGTGTTCCAGGTCTTGGCGGCGAGGTGGGAGAACGATCTGCCACCTGAGGTCGCTCTTCGGAAGCGGGGAACTGTAGCGAGGGCGAGGTCGGCGGAGCGGAGCTGGTGGGTGGGGGTGTAGAACCTGAGTCGTCTGTTGAGGTACGTTGGTCCGGTGTTGTGGAGCGCCTTGTGTGCGTGGGTGAGGAGCTTGAAAGTTATCCTCTGGTTGACCGGGAGCCAGTGCAGGTCTCTCAGGTGGGGTGTGATGTGGCTGCGGTGAGAGATGTCGAGGCTCAGGCGTGCAGAGGCGTTCTGGATGCGTTGGAGCCGTCTCAGGAGCTTGGCCGAGGCTCCTGCGTAGAGGGCGTTTCCATAGTCCAACCTGCTGCTGACAAGGGCCTGGGTGACTGTTCTTCTCGTTTCAGTGGGGATCCACTTGTAAATCCTATGGAGCATGCGGAGGGTGTTAAAGCAGGAGGAGGATACGGCGTTGACCTGTTTAGTCATGGAGAGGGTGGAGTCGAGGATGACCCCTAGGTTGCGTGCATGGTCGTGGGTGTTGGAGCGGTTCGCAGTGCAGTCGGCCACCAGGAGTCGTCCCAGGCCGAAAGCTTGGATCCAAGGATGAGGACCTCCGTCTTGTTTGAGTTCAGCTTCAGTCGGCTGTTCCTCATCCATTCAGCAACGGCCTTCATTCCTTCGTGAAGGTTGGTTTTGGCGGTCCTTGGTGAGGGAGAGTATCAGCTGGGTGTCATCGGCATAGGAGAGGATGTTGAGGTCGTGCCGACGGGCGACGTGGGCGAGCGGTGCCATGTAGATGTTAAACAGGGTTGGGCTGAGGGATGAGCCCTGGGGTACGCCGCAGATGATCTCGGTGGCTTCGGAGCGGAAGGGGGGAAGGCGGACGCTCTGCCGGAGAGGCAGGAGGTGGTCCAGTCCAGGGCCTTCTCTTGGATCCCAGCATTGTGGAGGCGTGTTCGTAGTGTGTGGTGACAGACCGCGTCGAAGGCAGCTGACAGGTCCAGGAGGATGAGGGCAGCCGTTTATCCGTTGTCCAGCAGGGACTTGATGTCATCGGTGGTGGCGATAAGGGCAGTCTCGGTGCTGTGGTTGCTGTGGAACCCGGACTGGGAAGAGTCCAGGATGTTGTTCTCCTCGAGGTAGCGGGTCAGTTGTTCGTTGACGGTCTTCTCGATGACCTTTGCCGGGAACGGGAGCAGGGAGATGGGCGGAAGTTCTTGAGGTCCTTGGGGTCCGCCTTGGGTTTCTTGAGTAAGGCATTGATCTTGGCATGCTTCCAGCTCTCCGGGAAGGTTGCTGTCTCGAAGGAGGTGTTGATGACTTTCCAGAGATGGGGTGCGATGGGTGTGCTGGCTTTGTTGAAGATGTGGTGTGGGCATGGATCTGACGGAGATCCGGAGTGGATGGTGTTCATGATCTTGATGGTGTCATCGTCGTTGATGTTGGTCCAGTAGAGCAGGCGGTTGGTGCGGATGGTGGTCGTGGGGGCGGAGGGCTCAGTGGTTGTCGCGGCGGTCGTAGCGTTGAAACTGTCGTGGATGTCTGTGATCTTGCGCTGGAAGAAGGCGGCCAGCGAGTCGCACAGGTCTTGCGAGGGCGGTACGTCGTTGGTGTTGGAGCTGGGGTTGGACAATTCCTTCACGATGTTGAAGAGTTCTTTGCTGTTGTGCGCGTTGTTGTCTAGGCGGTCTTTGAAGGAGGTCCTTTTGGCGGATCTGATGAGGTGATTGTGTCTGCGGGTGGCATTCTTGTGGGCGGCGTGGCTGTCCGGTGTTCGTTCATGGAGCCAGATCTTCTCCAGCTTTCAGCAGGTTTGCTTGGAGGCCCGGAGATCTTCAGTGAACCAGCTGGCTTTCTTGTTGGTATGATTGTTGGAGGGTTTCTTGATCGGGCGAGGGTGTTGGCGCAGTCGTTGATCCACTGTCTAAGGTTGCGGGCGGCAGTGTCGGGGTCGGTATGGTCGGCGGGTGGGCTCTGGGCGAGGGTGGTTAGCTGGTCTTCTGTGACTTTGCTCCAGCAGCGGTGAGGCATCTGTTGGGTGCGGTGGTGCGTGGTGGGTTTCTTGAAGGTGAAGTGGATGCAGCGGTGGTCGGTCCAGTGGAGTTTGGTGGTATGGTTTAAGGAGACGTGGGGGCTTGTGGAGAAGATGGGGTCAAGCGTGTGACCGGCGGAGTGGGTGGGTGTTGTGACGAGTTGTCTGAGTCCGCGGTTGGCTAGGTTGCCGATCAGGGTGGTGGAGTTGGTGTCGTCATTGTTATCGAGGTGGAAGTTCAGGTCCCCGAGGAGGATGTAGTCCATGGAGGCAAGGGCGTGTGTGCTGTGGTCGGGGTCCTGGCGGTCTGTAGATGAGGGTTCCTCGGAGGGTGGTGTTGGGGTCGGTGTGGATCTGGAAGTGCAGTGTTCGGCGGTGCTGAGGGTGTCGGCGGTGTTGGTCGAGACTCTGAGAGTGTTCCTGTGGTTGACGGCGATTCCTCCTCCCGCTCTGTTGGTGCGGTCCTTGCAGGTGATCTTGTAGCCTTCCGGGACGGCTATGGCTATGTCGGGCAAGAAAGCAAGTACAGGCACAGGGGAATAAAAACAAGTCTGGGCAAGAAAGCAAGTTAGGCACAGGGGAAAAATACAAGATTAGGCAAAAACAATGCAGGCTGAGCCGTGCAGCAGCGTGGGGAGCGACCTGCCTGCGAGCAGGGTCATAGAAATCTAATTGGTAATAACAAATGTTCTACTATTCTGTATTTTCACAAACCACTCAATAAATAAAGTACCCCACTTGTGTGGTTGGTCCTAGGGGCCAAAATACAACCCACTCCCTAACCACGATCTGGAGATCATATTTCACCCGGCAAAAGTTTTTTTACAATGTGCGTAACTGTGGAATTTCGGCCTAGCTCATCTGGCACCCATTGAAACCTACAAAACCCTTTACAGTCTTAAAACTAAACACCCAGGAGAGTTTAGAATGGTGTGACATGCATGGATCCTATGTAATTTTTTTACCCAAATATCCTTGTACACCTAAGTTATCTGAAAACACACATTTTCCTCACATTTCTGTAAGTGGTTGGGGTAAGGTCCAATGCCAGGTTGGCTGCCCCCATTCTTTTATTTACGTTGTCATTATTTTGAAAACCCTTCGTGGGCTTTCTGCCCCTCTTTGACAAATTCTTCATCTGCTTAATGTGGAAGGGGGGCTGAAAGATTGGGGTGCCCCTTTTGGAGTCTGGTATGGCTCAGTGCTTGGAGGGAATGCCCTACCCCTTTTTTGACCCAGTATAAAATCCCGAAAAGTCTAGTGGGGTTTCTAACCCCCTTGTGCGCACATTACCAGCAAACATCCATGGAGGCAAAACCGCCTGTGTGCCCTCCCGAGAGGCAGGAGGATTCTGTCGTTCGTTCTGGGATGGGGGGATGGCCCTATGCCATGTTATACCACCCCAACCCTTTGTTTTTTTGTAAATTAATCCCTTGCATCTAGTCAACTTTCTGCTCTTCTGGGGGTGCAGATTGTGGGGAACCCCCACTGTGCCTCCCAGGTGGCAGAATGCTATTTTGCCCGCTTCTTGGGTGGTCAAGCGTCATTTGAACAACATCAATGATATGTGGAGATTAGAAGTGAAACAATACCGAATGGATGACCTGATGTAGTGGCATTTCATTATGGACTGAATATTTAACACTGTTTTCATTTGAATTGATTATGCCCATATTTCAATAATTATACATGTGTGAATCAACATTGTCTCAGCATATTATGATTTAGTATGCATGGTAACTATACCTTTTAAGATTTGTAAATTTGGACAGTGACCTTATAGGCCTTCACCTTTGCTCAATTCGGTTCCCTACATTTGAGGTAATGGGCAATATAGACTACAGATTTTCAGGGGACTTTTCATGTTGTAATGTCCAATTGAACATCTCTTTTTGAAACTATTATACCTTCGGGGATATGTTGTAATATCAGTTGAGCATCGACAAGTGAAATGCGTGTGTGATTTGATAAGTGTTATAGGTTGGTTTTCCTTAGGGACCGAAGTTGTATTAGCAAATCTGTCCCGGTTGATTACCAGCCTATGCATGTGTAAGTGTGGCTGATATCTCCACTTTGCCACAGCCCTGTTAGGTAGTGACCACTGTGCTACTTTGGTAAGCACGGTTTGCTTTTGGGTATTAGCACTGATGGGTGATGTCATCCGGTGGCCCATAGTTAGCAGTATAATTGTGTAGAGACCTGAGGGTATGTAACAAGACACCATCTGCTGGGACCTCCATCAAACTCTTTTTGCTCATGGAACGGTAACAAGGAGCGAGTAGCCAGATGTTCTACTGCTTGAGGTGAGTAGCTGTGGAGAATATTGTTTGACATACTGGTTGGATGCAAATCAATGTACTATAATGAGAATGTTCTACCTACTAAAGTATTAAATAAGCACATTATTGTAGAAAGACTGTTATCTAGTGAACCGGTGAAGATTACTTCTGGTACGACATGTTTGTTCTCGATTAAGCCAAGAGAGGTGGTCACAGAGCCCTTGAACAGCTAGGGGAGCTTGCCCACTGTCCCAAGCATGTCCGGGTAGACACACAAGAATTGATTGGTATATGTGAGTTGCTACTCGTACTCCTCACCACCGCTAATGGGGACAGTTTCTACGTTTCTACGTTATGTAGGATGGTATTCTTTTCAATTGATTTAGTGTTGGGAATGTATAAGATTTTTCTCTTATTCCACCCTCCCACATATTTGTTTTTTTTATTGCACACTGTAGGCTCACTCCCGGATTGTTGTTGTACATAAGTATGAGACTTAATTGTCCTTGTTCCTTACCACCGTTTGTTCCGGGTTCTCAATGATTTAGTCCTTATTTTCAAGTGTGTCCACTACTTAGGTGGTGAGTAATACATGTATTTTTGAGTGAACAGACCAATTTATCTAAGCACAGGACTGATGAAGGTTTTTTTCTGTCTTTGTATATGTGCAGCTTGGTAGTCAGATGACTAAGTCCTGAGGAGACCCTTTATTCACATGAGGTTGAAACGTCGACCAGCCCTCCGTTTTGGTTGACTCTTGTGATTTATTCTAAAGGGATGCCATACCAATTTATGCAACATTGTTTCAGGTTTTTTTGAGTATTGAAGACAACTATTGGGAACTGTACAGTGTATTTGTTCAAATATGTTATAAATAGAATCACTTCTGAGCACTGCGTGGTCTGCACTATGATCACTAATGTTGCTTTTGGTAATATATGATTGGAGACAATGCATGTAAGATGTAAATCTCTTTTTATGTACTGTGCTTTATTATGCAAATTAGATTTGGTATATGATTGATATTGAAATAATCCCTCTTAGAAACTAACAAGGTTCCCATTTATAAATTTGTCCCACAGTGTAATTGTCTGCATTTATATTTTCTTGCCCATGTCCTTGTGCGCATACTGTCTTTGTGCTTTCATAACCTTCTTAGGTGGGGGCATGGCCCTATGCCAGCATGAGTTGCTTCACCCCTTTTTTGCCTTTTTTTTTCCTTTGGAATTTCACTGATGTCTAGTGGACTTTCGGACCTTCCCCCGGCGGGAGGATGATTGGGAGTAAATGCCCTCTATTACCCCCCTTCCCCGGGGGAGGGGAGGCAAGACTAAATAGACTGTGGTATGTGGGGGGCAGAGCATAAGCCCTTGCCTATGGGGCTGCTCTCCTAGAAGGAGATCCTGGTGCCTAGTGGAAGCACCAGGTGATCCCATCCCACTGTGATCACCTGGCACTTTACAGGCCAGGAAAGGTATAGTTGAAAAGCTGAGTTTCCCTGCTTTCAGCGAAACTCACCTTTCCAGCAATACCTCCCTTTTGGCACAGTTTCCTGTGAGCCCAGAGACCAGGGCTGTTTTCAGCCCTTTCTGTGCTTGCAGGGAAGCCAAGAAGCACTTTGCTAGGTTCACACATTCCAATCATCGCGTCCGTATTCTTCAGAGAGTTGTTGCAAGTGAGACAGGTATTACCCTGGGTCCTTGCAACTAAACTATCAATCAATCAAACAGGACTTATAGAGTGCAGCTAATCACCTGTGAGGGTATCCAGGCACTAATAACCCTGCTGCTTCGAGAGAGATCACTTGAACATCCAGTTCTTCAGTTCTTCAGTCTTTTCCTAAATTCCAGCAGGGAGGATATGGAGGTCCAGAGGTGGAGGGAGAGGTCATTCCAAGATTTTGTGGCGAGGAAGGAGAAGGAGCAACCTCCACTGTTGCTTCGGCGAATGTGAGTGGTTTGTGCAAGGGAGAGGGCAGCAGAGCTCAGGTGTCCGGAGAATTGGTATAAGTTCAGGTGGTGGTTGATGTATGCTAGGCCTTGATTTTGAAGGGCCATGTAGGTGTGGATCAGCATATTGAATTGACATCTCTTCTGAATGTGGAGCCAGTGTAACTTCTTGAAGTGGTAGGTGTTATGGGTTCATTTAGGGAGGTTGAGGATGAGTCTGGCCGCTGAGTTCTGTACGGTCTGAAGTCTCTTCAGGAGAAGCATGGGGATTCCTTGATAGACAGCTTTGTCATGGTCCAGGCGACTGGTGACTAGGGCTTGAGTGATGGTATGTCTGGTGTCAACAGAGAGGCATTTGAAGATCTTACGGCGCATGCGAAGAGTGAGGAAGCAGGCGGAAGAAACTGCATTGATCTGGCTTTTCATGGTGCACTTGATGTCCAGGATCATGACACAGTTGCGGGTATGGCTTGTCGGAGTGGGTGAGGGTCCTAGCTCAAAAGGCCACAAGCAGTCGTTCCATGGGGAAGTGTTGTTCCCTAAGATCAGCACTTCTGCTTTGTCTGTTTTGAGCTGTATGCAGTTGTCTTTCATCCAGTCGGGATGCTCGTCATGCACATGTTGAATTTGACTATTGTGTTGGAGGGGTCCTTTGATATCGAGAGGATGAGCTGGGTGTCATCGGCGTAGGATATGATGTTTAGTCCATGGGTCCTAACGATGTTGGTGAAAGGGGTCATGTAGGATTCTTGGGTTCTGAGATGAAAGGGGGGTAGGTGGATCCTCTGGGTTCTTCCGGTGGGGAAGAAGGTGATCCATCTGAGGGTGTCTCCTTGAATTCGGATATGATGAAGGGGAAACGGCCTTTACAACAAGGTTTTTACCATGTTGTGCCTTTACCACGCATTTTTTAGTACGCATGTTTTGACTAAGTGTATGTTTTTACAACACATGCCTCTACCACACATTTAAGGTACGTTGGTAGGGTGTGGGGTTCTGCCCCCACAAATACATTGTTTACATATACATATTAACAATGCTTTGTAATGGCATACTTTGTAAAAAATGTGTGGTGAAGGCATGCAATTATTTCCCTGCGTTGTTCCATCGTACAACCGTGGTGAAGCCACTTGATGGGATACCATGTTGAATGCTGCTCTGAGCTCGAGGAGAATCAGGGCCACTGTTCTCCCCACTCAAGGAGAGTTCTGATGTCATCGGTGGAGGCGATCAGGGTGGTTTCTGTGCTGTGGTTGGTGCGTAATTCGGATCGGGAGGTGTACAGAAGATTGTTGTTCTCCAGGCTTTCTGTGAATTTGCGGTTGATGGCCTTTTCGTTTACTTGGCGGGAAAAGGGAGCAGAGAGATGGGACAGTAGATTTTTACCCCTCTCAGTGTGCTGTTTTTTTTAGAAGGAGTTTGACTTATGTGTTTCCATTCTTCCGGAAAGGTGGATGTGGTGATGGATGCGTTGAAAATGGTTGTGAGCTCATTGCTGATCGTCTTGCTCCGAAGAGTGAATAAGTAGTGGGGACAGGGGTCCATAAGTGCTCCTGAGCGGACAGAGTTCATAACGGCTGTGGTGTCTTGTGTCTTGAGCTGGTCCCAGGTGGTGCACAGGTGGTCGGGTTCGGGTCTGTGGGAGCAGGGAGGCTGAGTATGTCGACGGCAGTGGGCTGGACTTCAAAGTTTTTGTAGATGGTGAACATCTTGCTGAGGAAGAAGTCCGTCAGGGTGTCGCAGAGTTTCTGTGAGGGGGTGATGATGTTTTCAGTGACTGAGGGGTTGGAGAACTCCCTGGTGATATGAAGAGTTCTTTTTTGTGGTGGAACTGACTTTGATGCAATCCACAAGGACACTCCTTTCGCCTTTTTCAGGAGTTGGTGATATTGGTTGAGTGATGTCTTGAAGATGGCATGGCCTGTGGGCTCCTTGCTGTTGCAACATTTCCTCTCTAGTTGCTTGCAGTTGCATTTGGTCATTCCTAGTTCCACGGTGTACTAGCTGGTGTGTTTGGAGGATCTCTTGAGTTTGGTAGGCTTGATGGGAGCGACTCTGCCGGCACAAACAGTGATCCAGATGGATATGTTCTTTACAGACTGTTCTAGGTTGGTTGCAGTGTCCGGGTGGGAGGTGTTGAGGGCGCCGGGCCATTGGCTCTCTAATACTTTTTTCCACCTGCGTTGTAAGATGCAGGCGGCTTGGTGATGGTGCTGATGGGTCCTGTGATGGTGAAGTGGACTATGGTGTGGGCTGTCCAAGTGATCTTGATACATGGCTGTACTTGACTCTGTCGCTGGCCATGAAGTGTGTGTCCTGCAGTGTGTAGGGAGAGTCGGTGACTAGTTGGGTGAGGCCGTTGTTCATGTTTCAAGGACTTTGGCGGTGTTGGTCTTGTTAAGATCATTGAGGTGGAAATTGAGGTCTCTGAAGAAGATGTAATGTTTGGAATCAATGGCATGTGGGGGGTAGCTGAGGGTGCCTCTGATGGGAGTTTTGCTATTGGTTTGGAGCAAAAAACTGATGTGTTCCATGATCGGGGTGGTGTCGTCTGCGATGTTCGTGCATTGGATGGTTTCTTTGTGGATGATGGGAACTCCACCTCTATCCTTTGTTTGTTGATGCGGTCTCTGTGTGCTCTTTTGTAGCAGTGGCGGCCCGTGCAGGTAAGCGTGGTATGGCGGGGGTGAAAGTTACAAACAACGGGATAGATAATGTAAAATAAATAAAAACACTTACCTTGCAGCGAGCTCAAGGTTAGTGGGTTTATCGATTTATTTTACATTCTCTATCCCGTTGTTTGTCACTTTGACTCCCCCACCCCTCACTGCCCCATCCCTGCACTGCCCCCGCCTACTGCACTTGCCTGCACGGGCCGCTACTGTTTTGTAGCCATCGGGGGGTTGTTTTGGCGATGTCTGACTTGGATGCAGGGTTGAGCCTGATCTCGGTAGGGAAGATGGCTTTTGGGGTGAGGGAGGTGATGGTGTCCCAGATCTCAGTGGCGTACTTGCAGAGTGATTGTGCTTTGAGCAGGAGGCAGTGGAGTTGTTCTGGAGCTGGCATGGTCTGCGTGGGTAACAATTCTATTTCAAGGAACAATGGTCCTCAGCAAACAGTAAAATCACGAGAAAGAATATAATATAGACCACGATGGGTTCCTATATGTGTCCAATGTCCAGCCGGACAAGGAGTTTTATTCATCAAATATTAGGAATAGAGTCATCAAATTTTTGAAACACACATTTTGTGGTAGGGCACAAGCCTGTACCCTGCAACGAAAGGGAAGTGCGGGGAAATGGAGCAACAATACAGAAGGGTTGAACAAAACAAGGTTACATAAATACAGGCAAAGACTTTGAGCTATGGTAACTCGCATATAAATATATTCTGCAGCGGGTTTATCCACAAATAGATACCACAATAGTTAGACACAATGGACATTTGTGGTACTATTTTAACAGTGTTGATTTTTCAATCCCATGCTCAATAATTATCGGGATCATCATCCGGACTAGATCATAACATTTGCCTGGTAAGAGCAGTATGAGCCGGGTGCGGTGTACTGTCGGTTTCTCCAATAGATACTATCGTGCGAGATGTCCAGGGAGGGCGTGATGGTGTCAGGGCAATCACTTAGGTTTCAGTGTGCACCTTACTAGGAATCGGGTGGATACGCAAAGATGTTCAAGGGGGAGCCGTGCTCCTCTGGGTGTTTAGAAGGCCCACAGATCGGGCCGTCGGGTCGCCTAACTGGGTAGGTCGACAGACTGGGGTAGTGTGATGAAAACGGGGGGCAGCAACAGTCTGCTGTCCGGTCTGGCGCGCGATTGCATACAATGACAATTGGTTGCTGAGGACCATTGTTCCTTGAAATAGAATGGTCTGCGTGGTGGTACTTGTGTGTACAGGTGCTCTGGTGTTGCAGGAAGAAGAGACCTTGCCAGCAGGAAAAAGGCCCCACGTAGGTTGTGTAGAGGTGTGGTAGCAGTTGTTGTTGCAGAGTCTGGGGTCCAGGTCTCGGAGCTCAGCAGCAGTGTATCTGTGAGTAGCGAGGGAGCTAGGGTTCCAAGCGCTGGGCACAGCCAAGGCGCGGACGGATGCAGATGGGCTTGCCTTTGGCACGGCCGCTTTGCGGCCTCCTTTAAATAGGTTCTGGGGGGCGGGAGGGGCAATGGGTGGCTGTGGGCAGGGCCACAAAAGAGGTGGGAAAGCAGGCAGCAAAACGGGAGGGAGAGGAGTGTCGGGAGGGAAAGCAATGCAGAGAACAGGAGAAAAAGCCTTTTATTTAAACACGTCTAGTACCAAATATAATTAAACAAAGAAATACAATAAGTCTTCATGATACTTAACAGAGCAAAGTAATTCAGAATGGGCAAGTCTTTAACGAAATCGAGTAAGCAAACAAAATAACACAATAAGGGCAAATAACCAGTGTGGGCAAACAGAGGGATACATTCTTTGATACTTAACAATGCTAAGCAGTTCAGAATGGACAAGTCTTTAACCAAAAATGAGTGAGCAAAGCAAAATAGCATTATATTTGGCAAACAAGCCGTGCAGGCAAACAGAGGGAGACAAGCGATCTGAAAATAATGCAACAGTCAAGAGAAAGGCGAAACGATCGGGAAGCAAGCAGAAGGCATCGGACCTGCTGAGCGAGTCAGCAGGGGGAAGCTGGCACAAGGACCAGCTATACCTGGCTGATGAGCCCTTATCAAGGCCAAACCAGTCCTAGGTTACTTGTGTTCTAATTCATTGAGGACCTGGCCTGACAGTTCGGGCTGGACTGTTCCTATTTAAGCAGGGTCAAGACCGATTATGGTATTGCTGTATCCAAACTAAGGTGGGATGGAGTGCATAATAACGATGGACTGGGATGCCGCCCAAAATAATTACCAGTGACTGAGATTATTTGAAGAATTCCATCCATCACTTTTGTATAGTCCAGAAATAGTTGAGGAGATGTAGGTAGATCCATTTGTGACACACACAAACAAGAAATGTCACCACTTTTGGTAGATGGAATTCCTGGAAAAGAATTTGCTGGAGAAGCACTTTCTGCGGATCAGATGTTCAACTTTTCCTGTGCTTTTCCACCAATGCTGCGGATTTACATGCTGTAACAGAAGATCAAGAAGCATGGAGTGCATGTCACCTTTGTCACAACATAGCAGACATTGTGACCTTGTTATCCAGACTCAGTAAACCTCAGCTGCACATCATTTTGGCACCTACCCCAGAGGGGAGGACCTTCTATTGTAGTCAAAAACACCTCTGCCTGTGGCCCGATCATTCTGTGTGCCTGGAACTTGAGATGTTAAGTACTCCTTTATCCCATCAAAGGCATTCAGTATATTTCTGGTGGTTAGGTGAATCTCATCTACGTTGTTTTACTGCTGTAGATGGCAGGTGGTTTCTAGATGGAGTTAGGATACGTCACTAAATGAAAGATGAGGTCGTGACCATCATCCGTTTTGCAGGGACAGAGAATGGATACTTAACCACAATTTGAGCATACCAGTATTTACCTATTGGGGTTCTGTTTTCAAGCTACCTGTTGTTTGATGGTTCTTAAAAGGCCTGCAGGTTAAATTTCTTCTGATTCCTTTTGTGGTTCCTCATTGGGATCTTAATTTAAACCTCTGGTTTCTCAAGGAACCCCTATTCGAGCCAATACTTCATTGTCAATGGTGTGTTTACCTCTTGAAACATTCTTTTGGAGCAAGGATCCGCATTACTTCACCTTCTTTCTCTAAAACCTGCTCAGAAAGTTCTCTGTAGAGAATGAGAACTACCAGAGTATGGAGGACCTGATTTCAGATTTGTGCGCCTGTACAAGGAAAATATAAAACAACAATACTGCAAATGTACACTAATTATACTGCATTAAAACGGTTATGCACAGCTCCCAAACCTACATAATATAACTATTTACGTTCTGGCTGCTCTCTGCTGATGAAAAAAGTGTTCTGTAGAATTGTGGGGTCTTCTAAGGTTTGGAAGAATTTGAGCTGCGCCATAAATTGGAGAAGCTGCTGCTCCAACAAACCCAAGGTAGGTTCTTTTGCCACATTTAGGGGCAGCTGAGATTGTGCTCTCCGAAAGTCTAGACTCAGCAGCAGTAGCATGTCATGTTCCACCCGGTTTTGGGTATGATTTCCACCACTATTTTTCCATGTGGTGTACAATGCATTCCAAGGCTGGAAATGACCATGAAAGGCATATGACAGTCAACAGGATGTACGTTGTTACGGCGCGTGGTATTACCACGCGTACCGTTACAACGCGTATTTTACAACGCAAGTCGTGACCACGACTTGCGCTGTAGGGGTGCGGACTTAGTAATAGTTTAATTTACTATTCCAACACCAGCCTACGTACAGTAGGGAAGGTGTTGGAATAGTAAATCTACTATTCCTTGTCCTTTAGCGCCCTCCAGCGCAAGTCGTAGTTACGACTTGCGTTCTAAAATACGCGTTGTAAAGGTACTGCGGGGTAACATCCGCGTCGTAAAGGATGTTCCCCCAGTCAACAATGCTGAGGGGCCTGCTTGGCATTCAGCCTTGCCGAAAGCACATCTTTCGCAACCGCAGAAGCGCATTTGGCAAAAAGCTCCCTGCCAGGATCTCTTAATAAGGGGATGGTATTTCTCTCAGCAGCAGATGTGAGAAGCTCACTTATCTGGGAAGGCCACCTGCCCATCTATACATGAGGCCAAAGGAGACGTGCCTGTACTCTCCCATTAAAAGCATTAAAGTGGTCCAAATTAAAGAGGTGCATGGACCGAGTACCTGCCAATTTAAAGTACTGGTCAAGACCAACTGAAATGAGTGCCACGTGGCTTAAATGCTAACCCTCGAGCATTTTGAACAATAGTCTTAATCATTTTCTACACATTGAAACATTTCAAATTGTTGCAATCAAAAAATTGGTTTAGGCAGGCAAAGCTGAATAAAACACCCAACTCTGTGTATTTTGACAAATTTAATATTCTCCACATTGAAGTAAATGGCGCACAGTAAATTCTAGAATCAGAATTGTACATTTAGATAGTGACATTTTTTGGGGGGAGTTTCGATATTGATAATTGTGTGTCTACTGAAAGTATTTTATTGTAATAAAAGGTTGCTGAATTCGTCCTCATTCACAGAGTGGTAGTTCTATCACTAAAAGATGTAAAACATATTGTAAATATTAGAAACTATTCCTGTGAAATTGTGAAACTTCTGGTGTGTTTGCAGCTTCCAAGTGAGGACTCTGAAATATGGGACAATTCGTCGCAGTGCTTATCAGTGATGGTCCAGCTGTACGGCGGGGACAATCAAGACAGCATGTCTCCAGAAAACATGGAATGCTTTGCAGAGGTTCTTGTATCTAAAAGGGACCCAAAACACCAGAAGCTGTTGTTGCGAGTTATCAAAAGATTGGTGAGTAGACACAGAAACATCTACTTGCTCGCTATTTATGTGTGGACTCTACTCGACTCGGTCTAAAAATATAGTGACGTTTTTGTAGTTGTAATGGTATTTATACAGAGCTTACTACCCATGACGAGGCATTGAAGTGCTTTTTGATGAGTAAAATGCTCCTCCAGAACCCAAAGTGGATTAGTATAGGGAAATCTAAGTTGTTAATTTGAGCGATGGACATGTAAGTGTGTTAGTTGTACTGAATAGGATATAGGAGTGATAGAGAAAGAAAGAGTCTAGAAAGTGTTTGTGAGATCATAGTAGTAAATGAGGTTTGGGATGAGTCAAAGGAAGGATAGAGGAAGGAAAAGTCTAGAACGGGTTATTAGGAGTTCATAGTAATCTTAGAGCGGAGATAGAGATTATTGTGAAAGAGGTATAGGATGAGACATGGAGTAGTGAATTGGAGAGAGTTAAAGGTATTTATTAATGTATTTCTACAGTAGGACTAAAGTACTATATCTATGTATGCATTATTACATACAAAGGTATACATTTAAATGGAAAATAATCGAGAGATATAAAGTTGTATTATATAAAGATCCATAGGCATATGCATGGATAAATAGTTAGAAACTCCAACGTTTAAGTGTTGCTGTACATAAAGAGAATTTATATTTTTTATTTATTTTGGTGTGGAATTATGTTTTTTTTTAATTTGTTTATTTATATTTAGGTATTTTTACTCTTTATTTTTCCCAGTATTTCAATAGTGAAACACTTATAAATACAATTGTTTTGATCATAGTTACACATTGTAATAGAGAAAATAAAAAAAAACGAGACCCATAAGCGTATAATTATATATTATATGTATATGTGTGTATATATATATATATATATATATATATATATATATATATATATATATATATATA
Organism: Lissotriton helveticus; assembly: GCF_964261635.1. Lineage (NCBI taxonomy): Eukaryota > Metazoa > Chordata > Amphibia > Caudata > Salamandridae > Lissotriton > Lissotriton helveticus. The sequence goes on along the minus strand of NC_136071.1, from coordinate 888,408,203 downwards.
TATATATAAAAAATAATATACACATTTGTTAAGCAGACCTATAAGAATATCTATATACTTTTAAACCATAAGTAGCATATATATTTTATCACACAAATTGCATATCTAAATGCATACATATCAAATTATGCATGTTTACATACACAGGCATATGCTGTACATTTGTGTTCTGATTATGGTGGTCATTTAGGAAAGAGCCAACTCTTGAGTGAGTTGGTGAGATGCCTTTCATTTTCTAGAATTGCAGACTAAACCACCTTTGTTTCTTCTACAATGTGTGTGCTACAGCAGTTATTATATTAGCTTGATATCCAGTGCTACTGAAAAATATTAGTTCTGAAAGCGGATTGCTCAATTTTTGCTCTTTTTCCCAATTTTCGAAGAATCTTCCTTGTGTGTGGTGTTAATGTGCTGGTGGCTCCAGAGTAGACCTTAGCTCCTAAATGTTCCACCTAGGGCTAAAGAGACGGTTTGAAGCTTACCACTGTGTGGTCCTACAACTCTCGAACTGTGTGATTGTTTTTTTACTGTAGTATGATAGGCCAGTCACTTGCCTTGGAGTCTGAAGAATACCCTGACACTAACTACACTACATGGAAGGTGAGGTGGGAGGCAAGCTACTCCGTCTTTTATTCTGCTTATACTGCATCTAGGGATCCTCTCAGCACAAGTATTGAGAAAGCCAATACTTTTGGCCCATGGATACTGTATAAAGACACACAAACAGCATAAAGGCATACCTGCGCACTTGCACACTCCAACTCACATGCCTAGGTGGGTGGGTTGATGTATTTGAGGTCAGATGTGTGTGAAAGTAGAAGGGTGGGTGTATGAGTTTGGGGTTGGTTGATGTCTGGATGTAAGGTTGGTTGATGTTTGGATGTAACGATGGATAGTTCTAGCGAGGGATAGATGAGTATTAGGCAGCTAGATGACTGGGTGCCAGGATGATTGAGTGTGAGGCGGGTTTATGAATGGAGTGATAAATTGATGGGCAAGAGGGTAGATGGCGGGTTGGTAGTCATGGTGGATGGCTATGTAATTGGGTGTGAGGTGAATGTTTAGATGAACATGCAGATGGATGTCTTGAAATCAATGGGTTTGGGGTGTATAGATGGATGAGTTCTGGAATGTATGGTTGGGGGGTGAAGGATAGGTGTAGTTTGGATGGATGGATTAGGGTAGATTGATTGTATTCATGTTTGTGAGCGTTGTATGGATTAATAGGTGATTGGGTGTCAGTGCATACAGGAAGCTATGCACGGTTGTGGGTGAATTAGTGTGCTTTTTTTTATTTTGTTAACATTCACTGTAACACCTAATTGTGTCTTGGCAGTAAAAAAAGACCTAGCCCCGTAGTTACAGTGATGCAAGGGTATGACAGTGCTTAAAAATACGTTGTTTTCTTTGATTAGGCATGATGGTATGCTTGCACACTCATCATGTATGGAAAGTGTAATGCAGCTTTCAATACATCGAGCATTATACAAATGATGAGATGTGTCATTGCTTACAATGAGTTGTTGTAGTGAGTTTTGATAGGACCTCAGGGAGAGAATTATAATAGCAAACTTATGATGGGGCTTTAATGTGCTGGCTGAAAGGAGGGACAGCTGATGATGTTTCACCTTTCTCTGTTGATAAGTGGGGTGTAAATTTTACACTGAATCTAGAACGCGATGGATTTTACCAATGCTAAGGGTTCTTGGACGTAGACAATGTCGGCCAGCGTTCTTATTTTTATAACTCCTAGAGAACATAAACTTTACAAGGTCTATAGCTTGTTATTTGAAATGTGTAATTAAATCTAGGAAATCGATTTGCATATGACTTTCTAATTGCACATTTTTAACTTGAATATTTTAAATGATACAGTCTTGTAGATTTTATATTGATTTTAATACAGATGAACTTACTAGTTAGGTGCTTTTAATGTGGGCTTTTATGATTTTTATTGTTAAATCGAATAAAGCTTATCTGAATTGAAGTGGGGTGCAGAATCTTCTATGCACTTCTAGATGAAGGTAAATATCTTAAAGGTAACTCTTGCTTGCACGGTGAACCAATGTGTAGCCTCCTAAGAACAAATGAGGCTGATTGTCTGAAGGTAATGTGCCCTGCTGCATTCTGCTCTTTTTGTTTTTATATCAGTTGGTAAGAAAACATATCAACTGAGAAAGAGTTGGTATTGTTAAAGCGTCTGTTTACAAGGACAACAACAACCTTTGTGTGGCTTTGGTAGGTAAGAAAGGTAATGTTTTTTCAAAAACCTAATGTGGTAGAGTTATAACTTTACTTCTTCAACTTCAGAGTGAGTTTTTTATCTTTATGTATATTAGTTTACACCTGAATAGAGAAGATGAACGTGTGTGTTTGATGGGATAGTGTTTGACTCCATGTTAATAATAAGGCTGGATGTTGGCACCTCAGATCCCTGACTGGTTTGCCTCATCTGTATTTGAATGCCTTGAATCAAACAAAAACTGGTTATAAAAAGTGAAATTGCCCTTGGACATAGATCATGACTAAGAATTAGTAATCTTGAGATCATGTCCGAAAGGACGGTACATAGGATTAATGCAGATGGACTGGGATTCTGCATCTTGTAAGTGCATCACGAGGAGGACTGAATACCAATGTTTAGTTTTTCAAACCTGGCTGCCCTTTGCATGGGATATCAGAACTGCATAGTCGTAAAAGGATTTTGAGAACTGTTATTCTCTGAAACCAACTTAGTTGGAGCAAAACGTATTGCCTTACAAGGGGCAAGTGATCTTTTTGTGGGTTAGTATACAGAGAGTTACCACTGTAAATCCTGGGATGGAACCTCTACTTTGGGATAGGATTCAGGGATAAATAGTTAAGGGCTGGCTTTCGGGTATACTGTTGCATCTTGGCAAATTAACATCTTGTCCTGGACAATCAAAATATTGGCAATACATTATTAAAGAAAAGTTTGTTTTCCTCAAAAATGTACTTTTTATGGTCTGGATTGGAAGAGCAGCTGTCGCCAGTCAATTATTTGATAGTCACCAGGAGAAGGTCTTCGATTCCGCCCACATGTTGGGGCCAGACGTACATGTTTTGATTGGGCATAAATTGTGTGCTTCCACGAAAAAGTGCTTGCTGTACACATAGCTGTGATCATTTTGTTTATTTACCCAGCTGCCTGAGCTTGAATCTTCAGGGCACACACATGACATTGTAATGCTATTAAAGTTTATTTGATAACTAGATCATTTATGGTGTCTTTCTCTGGCAGCTGCACAGATGGAGGAGGGCAGTCATTAACCTGCATGGATTATCTGAAAGAGAGTTTTAGTTATAGATTCCTTAATGTAGAATTACCCACAGGCGCCAAAATGGATTCGGAGAATTTTTCCTCAGCAGTACCCCTGCATGTCGTTAGGTAGCTTCGGTCACCTCTGCATTCCTCGTCGGCATCGTGATCGCTGGGATGACGTTGCCCTATTTACTTAGACACCGCACCTGCGCATTGACGTCAGTTCTTTCTTTTTCCGCTCCAGCCAACGCAGATCTGGACAGAGCGGTACCCTTAGTCATCTTTTTACTAAACTTTTTTGACCTTTTGTGGACATCTTTTTTGAAGTCTTATGACTCCTGGTGCACGAGGGATGTCAAGTCCTTGACCCAGTTTTAAGCCTTGTGACTCTTGTCACAATCTGATGTCAGTCACTGATCTGCATCTCGTGTGCCTTTGGTGTCTGGAGCACGACCACGACCCAAAGTTGTGCTCCGACTGCCAGGCCCTGAACCCAAAGTCTTTGCGGGAGTGGTCCCGAAAGTTTTTTTAGGGCAGGCAGTTGGCTCCGCGCCGTTTGGGGTCCTGGTCGAGGGGAAGGTCGCTGGACCGGTTGCGGAGCCACCACCGCCATTCGTAATCGAAGTCTTCGTCATCGGGTAAGTCAAAGCACAAGAAGAAGGCGAAGAAGCATTGTTGCTCTTTGCCCTAACCCCGTCAGTCGTCCGTCATGATGCGGGACACGGAGGGTCATCTTTCTCTGGGTCCGCCCATGGAGCCTGCTGGGACGGCTCCGCGCTGCCCTCCCTTTCCGGGAGCCGGAGCATCCCCTGCCCAGCTTTGTGCATTTTATGAAGCCCTCCACTGGTCTGGAGGCCAGAGGGCGGGTCAGCCCACCAATGCCCCCCGCAGCTGGCTCCAAACCTTCCTAGTCCAACTTTTCAAGACCACCAGTTGCCAGTGGGTGGCAGGATCCACCATCACCTCCCCCACTGGCACAACATCACGTCAGACAGGTGGGTTTTGCAGATAGTCCAAAGGGGCTCCTCCCTCCCCTTCAAGATTACCCCTCCCTACATGCCACCTACACTCCATTGCGTGTCGGAGGATCACTTGGCCCTTCTCCGTCAGGAAGTCATGGCTCTCTTGGCCAAGGGAGCTATCGAGAGAGTCCCTGTGCCAGAGGTAGGTCGTGGTTGTTATTCCCACTACTTCCTGGTACCCAAGAAGGACAAAGGCCTGCGTCCTATCTTGGATCTCAGGGACATCGAAGTTCAAAATGTTGACATTGGCTCAGGTACTGTCTGCCCTCGACCCTGGAGACTGGAGGTAGCATTGGATTTGCAGGACGCTTATTGTCGCATCCCCGTCTTGCATGCCCACCGGACCTACCTGCGCTTCACTGTAGGCCACAATCATTTTCGGTTTGCTGTGCTCCCCTTTGGCCTTACCAGCACCCCACTGGCCTTACCAGTGCCCCTCTGGTGTTCACAAAAGTGATTTCAGTGGTCGCAGCTCATGTGCGCAGATCAGGGGTTCCAGTCTTCCGCTATCTCGATGACTGGCTGTTGAAGGTGAGCTTGCCCCAGGCTGTCGTCAACCACCTACAGACTGCGGCGGACTTCCTGCATTCGCTGGGGTTCACACTCAACCTGCTGAAGTCGTACTTGATCCCCTCTCAGAACATCCTTTTTATTGTAGCGGTTCTGGACACAGCCCAGTTTCGGGCCTATCCTCCAGACAGCGAGTCTGGGATATTCGGGAAATGATACTTATGTTTCAGCCTCTATCCCCGATTTCAGTGAGAATGATCCTGAGGCTGCTGTGCCTCATGACCTCCTGCATTCTGCTGGTGGATTATGCCAGGTGGCATATGCTGGCTCTGGGGTGGGACCTGAAGTTTCAGTGGGTGCAGCACCAGGGGGAGCTTTCCGATTGCGTCCAGATTGCAGTGGTGGCTAAGGGACCAGGGTTCCCCAACCAGAGTTCACAGTGGTGACAGATGCGTCACTCCTGGGATGAGGCGGCCATATGGGACAGGTGGAGATCAGAAGTCTCCGGCTGAGCCTGGGCTTCACATCAATCTCCTGGAGCTCTGGACGACTTGTCTTGCGCTGAAGGCATTCCTTCCTTCTGTCAAAGGAAGAGTAGTGCAGGTGTTCACGGGCAATACCACCGCCATGTGGTACTGCAACAAACATGGCGGGGTGGGGTTATGGACCCTATGTTAGGAGGTTCTTTGTCTTTGGACATGGCTGGAACATCGGGGCATGTCCCTGGTGGTTCAACACCTGGCAGGTTCCCTGACCGCCAGGGCACACAAACTAAGCCACCGGTGCATGATGGATCACAAATGGTGTCTTCATTCAGAGGTGGTGTAGCAGTGGGCAGAGCCTTGGGTAGATCTGTTCACCACCGAAGAGAATGTGCAATATCAGCAGTACTGCGCGTTGGAATTTCCAAGGCGGCACTCGCTCAGCAATGCTTTTCGTTGCGAGCAGAATTGCGGTCTTCCATACGCTTTTCTGCCTATAGTATCTCTGCCCAGAGTGCTGAAGAAGATCAAGCGCAACCCGGCCCAAGTCGTTCTTTGGCTCCGGACTGGGCACAAAGAGTCTGGTATCCTGAGCTCTTGAACGTGGCCATCGATCCTCCAATCAGACTGCCTCTTCTGGAGGATCTTCTGTCGCAGCAGCAGGGGACGGTCCTCCACCCAAACCTGTACAGCCTCCACCTCCTTCCGTGGCGATTGAGCGGCAACAGTTGACAGCTTTCAACCCCCCTCCTGAAGTCTGTAATGTCATCTTGTCAGCCAGGCGTCCCTCTACTAAAACTGTATACGCCTGTAGATGGAACAAATTCGTGCCATGGTGCGCTGCAAAGGCTATGGATCCCCTTTCTGCCCCTCTTTCTGAGGATTTTCCTCTTCTTACTTTCTTTGACCCAACAGGGCTCTGTTCTGGGCACCCTTAAAGGCTATCTTTCTGCCATTTCGGCCTTTCCTCGCCTTCCTGATCAGCCTTCTCTTTTCAAGTCCCCTATTGTAAAGTGGTTTCTTAAGGGTAATACTTTCCTCTTTCCTCATATTCCTTTCGTAATGCCCCAGTGGGACTTGAATCTTGTCTTAACTTACCTTATGTGCACTCCTTTTGAGCCATTACATAATTGTCCTCTCAGGCTCTTGACTTTAAAAACTGCTTTTCTGGTTGCCATCACCTCTGCTCGCAGGGTGAGTGAGCTTCAAGCGCTATCTTCTAAACCTCCTTTCCTTGCAGTTTATCCGGGCAAGGTTGTCCTTCGAACTATGCCTTCCTTTCTACCCAAAGTGGTTACTTCTTTCCACATAGGACAGACCATCACTTTGCCCATCTTCTTCCCGCCCCCGCATCCTTCCAAGAAGGAGGAAAGACTCCACCGTCTGGATCCAAAACGTGCCTTATCATTTTATCTGGATCGCACAAAACAATTTCGGTTGGCAATCAACCCTATGTTGGCTATTTGGGCACCAAGAAAGTTCAGGGCGTGCAAAAACAGACCATATATCGATGGGTCGTCCTTTGCATTAAGATCTGTTATTCCTTGGCGAAGAAGGAGCCTCCGGTCGGACGGCGCGCCCATTCCACCATGGCGACAGCAGCCACTACTGCTTTGGGACTTGGAGTTCCCCTCAGTGACATCAGCCAGGCAACCATGTGGGCATCACTGCACACGTTCACTAAACATTACTGCCTGGATAGTCAAGTCTTTTTCCATGCAGTCTACTTGTAATGCTTCATATTACCATACAAAGCGATACCAAAAGGGATGATGAGTGTTTGAGTAAATCAAACACTCACCCCCAGTCAACTGATCTGGGTTAAATCCATCATCATTCTTTAGCTCACTCCACCACCCCAGTTCAGACATGGCCATATGCAATTCAGTCTGGCCCTGTGCCTCATGGGAACAGTCCAGCCCGAACTGCCAACCTTCTTCTTTATCAAAGAAGACCTATATGATGTTCTCCTTTGGATACTGCCTATACTCTCCTGTTTAATAAGGTTTGCCAGCCCCAAGTGACCATAACTAAAAACAGGAAATAGATGGTGAGAGAAGGAACAAATCTAAAAGCAGGTGAGAAGGTAAGATTTAAAACAATAAGCAGAGCAGGAAAGGGTCACAGGAGCACAGAGGGTCTGGGCCTTGAAGCTGTATTCCCATCGTCACAGTGGATCCATGGCAAGGCTGTGAATACCAACCTCCCCTTTCGGCAGAACCCACTAGAGTCCTCTCACCACCAGCTGTCAGTCACTCTGTCAATCGTCATCCCTTATTTCTTCAAGAAATGTCAGAACATTTGAGCAAGGATTGTAACATTCATACATTAAGTACAAAGTGTAGGAATGTAAGCACTTTGGGCCTGTAAGGGTTAGACAAGCGCTCTAAAAAATGCAAATGCGGTACAGTACAATAAAATGGTGCGACTGTCACTGGCTAGTTTTGTATGAGACCCTTGCACATAACTTGATTCAAGCAGGGGTATAGCTGCCACTGGTGCAGCAGGTGTAGTGGCGCGGGGACCAAGAGGCTTGAGGGAAGACTGAACCCTGATTAGTGCACTATTTCACGGTTCAAACAGCAGACGAGGTCGGGGGGGCGTGGGGGGTTTGGGAGGGGTTGCCATTTCTTTCCATCCACTGGTGACCATGATACCCGGACTAGGACACCGGCTTCAATAAATATGCAAAGAAAACTGAGAACTGATTTGTGACATCCTGGGGGATCATTTGGCAGTCAGTCTTCTGAATGCACAGTAACTGTGAATGAACAGCCGTTGTTAAAAAGAAAATAATAATGTGTTTTTAAGAAATCTTGAAGTGGTACTGCCTGGGGGCGTACACATCCCTCTTCTTGGAACAGCGAATGTCCTTGTTGTTACAAGTTGCTCTTGTTTGCCAATAGTGATGTCAGCTTTGCCACGACGGAGCACGGCCACGGAAATGCACCTTATTTAAAAGTCACTGCGTTCCTGGGTTCTGAGGACGTTCATCTGTGGATTTCAGCTTCTCTGATCCCCTGCCTCCAGTGGGAGGAGCTCTTGAGACCTTGGTGATCAGGGGCAGAAGAATACACCTAATGCCAGCTGGCCCGAGATGCCCTTCAGCAGTTCCCAGGTTTCTGTGCTCACACTCATTGCGTAACAGAGAGCGACCTGGAGCAGGATGAAAGAGGGCAGGCAGCACCGCAGCCTCCTCCCTGCCCATCCCAGGAAGATTTTATCTCCCCTGACAGGTGAGACAAATGAGAAGAGCTTTCCAACTTCTACATCCCTCACACTGCCAATCACTGCGCCCCTTGACACGATAACCACGCCTCGGTAGTCCTCACGTACGACAAGGAAAGACTGTCCACATAGGATCAAAACAAACACAACACCCCTTCAGGAGTCGCTCTTTGTTACAAGCTTTATCATCAGCTAGTTTTAACTTGTAATTGAGCTAGAACTTTGGGAGTGAAAACTCTTTCCACAAGCGCATGCGATATGATCAAATTGAGAATCTGGGATTTTAAGCCATGCTTTGTGATTTCGATGTCAGCAATTTAATCAGAAGAACTGTGTCTTTCCATGAACTTGCATTCCTCTTTGTGTGATTTATTATGTAACTTTTTATGATGTCCTTGGTTAAAAAAAAATCGTGACCTCACGCCCTGATATGTAGTCACTGTCACTTCCTGTATTCACGGATCAAGTGGCTGACAAAACAAGATTTTTGATAAGCAATAGGTCTCGCATTTGAGCTATTGACATTGCAAATAACAATGCCTTTTATTATTTATTTTTTTTCAAAACATACATAAAAGGCATTGGTATTTACGGTGCCAATACTTAAACTGGCGTAACTGCGAGACCTATTGCATTGCAAATGCTTGTTCGTTATCCTAATAATGAAAAAATGGTTAATTTGGGTGGAAATCAATTCTTATTAGTGAAGACAACCCCAGCCACAATGGTACATTTTAAATTCTGAGCTTGTGCTTCACACAATCAGTCACTCATACTATACCCAGTATGAATGCCCTATGACTCCTTTCCTACACCTCTTATGTAACATTTGCTATACACTGATTTATACACGTGGGATTCATTGTCTCTGTGTGATGTAAAGTGCTCTGATACCCTACAATGATACGAGTAGCGCTATGAAACAAAACAAAAGCATGTAAGAGAGTGGTAATGGAGAAGTGAGGGTCACTGTTAAAGGGTGGTAAATCGCACTCATTTAAATTGCTTGATTTTGCTCGCAAGAAAGTGTCACTCCTAGTCGTTGAAATGTCACTCATAATTACATCGATATTATGATAATGTCACACATAGCAATTTGAAACCTTGGCAGTTATGGATTAGTGTTTCTATGTCTAATGTTACTAAGTGCGCAAGTGGTATATTAACCCATTAATGTTCTATCTTTGCCTTTTCCTGCTCGTTCGCACAGACAGCTTTTTTTTTTTAAACATAGTTTATTGGAGTTTATACTGACATACAATATACTACAATTATCAGATCATCCATATCCGTTAAACGTGTCCCCAATTTAACACTAATTTCCCCTTAAGCCCTCCCCCCTTATTCTCAATGGTGTGGGCATGTCCAGAGTTCTATATCTTAGCATATTGCCAGCTGCACAGAAAGCTTTGCACATCAGTTTCGTGGTTTGATGATCACATGTACGATTATCATTCATTCGTCTTCTTCCTCCAACTGGGAGTCTCGCAAGGCCTGAGTCAGGGTCTCCCAAGCTCTCGCCATCTCTAAAGCCTTATCATTATCAGCGCGTTTAGCCTGCCGAAGCCGGACCACACTCTCCCCATTTACAGAACTCCATACGCCAGCGCCTCCTCGAAGGTCCTGCCCTCGATTTCCAGTGCCAGGTTATCTCTCGTTTGGCCAACAATAAACCTAAATCAATAAATTTGCTGGTTATTTTCGTTTTGGCTGTGTGCGGAAACCAGTGCAGCAAACAGGTAGCCATGTCGCAGTCTAGTTGTCGATTCGTTATTGCATTTAAGAGGCCCCCTACCTCTGCCCAATACTCCCCAATAGACGGACAAAGCCATAGCATATGTTCTAGTTCTACCTCCTGCTCCAGACATCTGAGACACGCCGCATTTTGGACCTGGAAGTATTTCCTCATTTTGCCAGGGGTCAAGTATGCGCGATGTAAAATGTAAAATTGTATCTGTTGAAACCGGGCATTTCTGCTCCCCTTCCACGCTCTCTTAAGAATGTGTTCCCATGCTGTGTCCGGGATCTGGCGCCCTATACTCACTTAATCACTTTAGTTTTAGGAGGTGCACAACACTTATAGTTTGTAGGTAAATGTTTTTTCATGAATTGTTAACAATTTAAGGTGCTCCACAGGTAACGTATCCGACCTGTACGTTGATCAATATCCTTTTGTTAGTGCACACATACCACATGCATGCATCCCTGATTTGGGCACACTTTAAGTTCTAGATAGAAGACTCCACATAATTTTTGTTTGTTCTTTCAATTAATTTTCAAATTTATTTCATATCACAGGTTAAATATCATAATCTCATCTTTATGTTCAACATTTTGTTGCCGAGCTCCGATGCATTTCGGGCTATCATGCCCTTTCTCAAGGAGCTTAATTTGATGTATCTGGCTGTCCCAAAACATGTACGATAAAGTTTGAGTTATGGTGAATATCTTTCGTGCCCGGTTCGCTTGAATTGAAGCGAACCGGGCACGAAAGAATATTCACCATAACTCAAACTTTATCGTACATGTTTAGGGACAGCCAGATACATCAAATTAAGCTCCTTGAGAAAGGGCATGATAGCCCGAAATGCATCGGAGCTCGGCAACAAAATGTTGAACATAAAGATGAGATTATGATATTTAACCTGTGATATGAAATAAATTTGAAAATGAATTTGAAAATTAATTGAAAGAACAAACAAAAATTATGTGGAGTCTTCTATCTAGAACCTAAAGTGTGCCCAAATCAGGGATGCATGCATGTGGTATGTGTGCACTAACAAAAGGAGCCCTATACTCACTTGCCATTTTGCTTTCAGTGCGACCAGTGGTTGCAAACCATCCTGCAGCATCCGAGAGTGGAGACACGTGACTACCTTAACGGTCCATGCGGCCATTACGACATATTGACAAGCTAATGCGGTAGCTGGCTCCGTGTACCCACCCGTCCAGTGTCCCCGGATTGCCGCAGCCATTGCCGCATAGAGCAGGAAGCCGCCCTCCAGGAGGCCATATACGTACCGCAGCGCCTCAAAAGGCATCAATTCACCAATAATATACAGATCCCCCACCATGTGGATGCCCAGCTGTTCCCAGTCCTCCAAGGGGGACCAATCCCCTCCGCGCGGAAGCGCCGTCAACATACCCAGAGGAATTTCCTGCGCATATGCGCGAGTTACCCCTGCCCTATGCTGGGTTCTATTCCAGCAGAGCCTCAGGGTGCGTTCTTCCCCGTCAGGTCCCGCAGAGCAAGTTTCTGCTGCAAGACTATGTAAGAGAGGACATGCCGTTGTATTCCTTGCCCACGTGCGTGTTCCGGTCCTCTGAATTCCCGCGCTATGCATTGTGTCAGGACCTGCAACTGCGCCGCCAGATAGTAGAGCTCAAAATCAGGTACAGCCAGTCCGCCATCCGGCTTAGGCCTCATCAAGGTCGTCAGTGCCACTCGTCTCCTACCTTTGCCCCACAGGAAGTCTATGGTCAGTGACCGTAAGTCTTTAAAAATGCGTGGTGGGATCCAGATCGGCAACGTACGGAAATAGTAAAGCAATCTGGGGAGCGCTACCATCTTGAGCAAGGCTATCCGGCCTACCACCGACAGAGGGAGTGTCGACCAGAACGCAATGCATCCCTTTAGGGCTTTAATACAGCGTCCCACATTCCCCTCCAGCAAATCCAAGGTGTCATGATAAACCCGAACCCCCAGATAGGTGAGGCATGATGGTTCCCAGGCAATCGCACCAATTGACATCGGTGGTGACAAACCCGGTCGGACCGGGAAAAGACATGTTTTGCTCTAGGTTGCCTGAAGTCCCGCACCGCCCCATATTGCGACAGCAACGAAGTTGCTCCCTGTAACGCCACCCCCGTATCCTCCAGGAAGAGGAGCAAGTCATCTGCATACAGGGATACATAGTGAGGCACACCACAAAGCTGCAGCCCCTGGTATGCTAATCCCGACCGAGCCTGGATCGCAAGGGGTTCCATCGCCAGCGCAAATAATAGGGGTGACAACGAGCATCCCTGTCTCGTCCCCCTCATCACCGGATATTGGTCGGAGATCACCTTCCCCAGGCGTACCCTGGCAGTAGCCGAGGAATACAGTACTCTCGTCCATTTACTAAATCGGTCACCCAGTCCGAACCGTCCCAACACCTTGTTGAGGAAAACCCACTCCAGACTGTCAAACGCCTTCTCTATATCTACAGAGAGGACTGCTGGCGAGTGCAGATCACCATAGTCCCCCGCCAGAACCCGCAGGAACCGTCGTATATTCGAAGCAGTATTCCTAGTTGGGATGAATCCCGACTGGTCGGCATGTACCAATGTAGTCATGCAAGGCACGAGTCGGGTCGCCAGTATTCGGCTTAGGATCTTATAGTCCACCGTCAGCATGGAGAGGGGTCTATAAGAGGCCACATCTACATCCGGCCGTCCAGGTGTTAATATTGGGATAATCAATGCCTCCCTCAGTGACCTTGGTAGGTGGCCCAATTCCCCCACCTCCTTGTAGACCTCCAGTAAACGAGGCGCCAGTATGTCAATATAGTACGCATAGAATTCAACGGGCAGGCCATCCGGTCCCGGTGTCTTATTCCTTGCCATATGTTTAATTGCCCCCCTGATCTCAGCTAGGGTGATGTCCTGGCCTAATACTTTTGCCTGGTCTGCGTTCACTTGCGGAAGCGGAATCTCCGCTAAATAATCCTCTATGTCTTTTTCCTCAGTATCCAGCTTGCTCTGATACAGAGCCTCATAGTAAGCCCGGAACCGATAGAGCACTTGTGCTTGTGAGTGGACCAGTAGGCCTGCCTCCGACTCTATTCTCATGATCGGGCCACTTCTCGGTACTGGATTCGCCAGTCTTGCCAACAAGGTATCGACTTGGTCCCCCTCCGTGTGAACTTTCGTCAGGTAACTCTTATAGTCAAAGCTACGCAGCCGCTCAACCTCGACCGCAAGCTTTTCTTTCGCCTCCAGGAGCTGCGTCTGTAGCGATGGCTGTTTCGGTCGCCGCTGCTCTAAGTCCCTCAAGTTCTCCTCAGCCTTTGCCACATCCCCTAGCACTGTCTTCCTGGCGCCTGAATACTTATTAATACAGAGCCCCCGGACAACGACCTTGAAGGCGTCCCACTCAACTGCTCTGGTGGAAGCCGTTCCCTGGTTCTCCTGGAAATAATGTTCAATGCCCTCTCTTATTTCTGTCCTAAAGACCTGATCTTCCAGTGTCTCTGGGCGAAGACGCCATGTCGGGATCGCAGACTGTGCTCGCTGCCACCTAATAGATATTAACAGTGGGTTGTGATCAGATATAGTACGCGTGAGGTATTCAGAGTGTGCTACCACATGGGAAATCGAGTGAGAGCAGAGAATGGCATCTATCATAGCATGAAGCTCATGTATGGAGGAAAAGAAAGAGTAATCTCTGTTTTGAGGATGCTGCACACGCCAGACATCCAGTAACTCCCACCTTTCTTGCCAGTCAGCCCTGTCGTTGGCCAGTTTCCGATCCGGCACAGCTGCCAAAGGGGGATGGGACCTGTCTAGTTCTATGTCTGTAATGGCGTTAAAGTCCCCACCCACTATCGCAGGCCCTGCCAGATAAATCGCCAGCTCGCCTGACAGACGGTCCAAGAAGCGGGCTTGGTCCACATTCGGAGCATATACACTGCATAGCACAACGTCCTTACCATAGAGTTTCCCCTCCACTGCTGCGTATCTGCCCTCCGGATCTAACACCTGTCTCGTTGACTGGAAAGGGACACCTGCCCTCACCCATATGAGCACTCCCCTGGCAAAAGCCGAGTATGCTGTGCTGAACACCTGTCCCCTCCACCTACGCTGCAGCGCATGTCCCTCCGCTTTGGTAAGATGTGCCTCCTGTAGCAGGGCTATATGGATCCCCCTTCTCACCAGATACGCATGAACCTTGTGGCGCTTAGTCATTGAGTTCAGACCCCTTACGTTCCATGTGATGCATCTTAGGTCAGGTAACGCCCCCATTGCATCTGCTGCTCAACTTCAACTCGCTCACATTGCCTCTACCCACACCACCAGTATGTCCCCAAACATCAACACCCCGCATAACACCCCCAACCCTCCCCCCCAGAACAGGACCCAATAACAAGCTATTAGTTCCCATCCAAACTGCACAACAGTACACACAAGACTATTCCGCAGCAGCCGCTACAGGGTGCCGTAAGGGCAGTGGGCGGGCGACTTGGCCCCAACAGGCAGCAGCCGTTGCCTAGGCCCCACCGCCCTGGATCCCACATGGCAACAAGTCGCAATATGTGTGTTTATTGGCGCCTCCAGGCGCGCCAACCCTTCGTAGCACTTCTCGTCGGTTATTCAACCGCCACGGTCCACACAAGTCTGTTATTCATCCATCATTCCATCCGCAGTTCTAGGCGTAACCACAGGTCCCTTAGTGCTATCTGATTCCGAGAGTTCAGTGTCCGACCTCCTCTTATCTTCCTCCGATTCCGTTCCCACTACTGACTCAGCCCTCTGCGATCCCGTAATCTCCGCCGTCGCTGCCAACGCTCTTTGCTTATCTTCCGCCATTTGGGTTAACTGCTGTTTCTGCAGGTTTTTCTTCCGTTTCTGGAGACGTTGAGATTTGCGCATCTGAGAGGATCTTGGTGGGTCAGAGCGTTTTTGGCCTTTATGATCTGTGCCCACTCTATACGTCTCTAACTATGTCCATGCGTCATCAGGTGTCATGAAGAACTGAGTCGTGCCATCCACTATCACTCTCAATTTTTCTGGAAAAATCAGTGAGTACTGAATCCCCTCTTCCCTGAGCTCCTTTTTTAACAGCAAGATAGGAAGCCCTGCGCCTTTGTGTCTCCTGGGTGTAATCGGGGAATATGGTGACTGTGCTAATTCCGACCTTGAAGGGTCCCGCCGTGCGCGTTTTTTGAATCAGCGTATCCCTATCTTTATAGTGGAGCAATTTGGCCACTACTGGTCGGGGAGGCCGGCCAAGCAGTGGTCGTCGAGCCGGGACCCTGTGTGCCCTCTCAAGTGTGAAGAAGGGGGAGAGGCCCTCTGGTGCAACCACAGTTTTGAGCCAGCCCTCCAGGTAATCAATCACGTCTGTCCCTTCCGTATTTTCCGGCAGACCTACTACACGTATATTGTTGCGCCGGTTCCTACTTTCGGAATCTTCGGACCTCTTTTCTAACATCTCCAAGCGACTCAGCGCATCGCTCAGCTTAACTTCCAAAGCCGTCTGTACTGGTGTCAGTCTTTGGATGGCTAGTTCGTTTTCTTTCACCCTATCGACTAGCTTCGAGTGGTCTGCATGTAGGAGCCCTAACCCAGTCGCAACCTGCGCAATATCCTGTTGTAGGGCGTCCTTCGTTGAGGCTATGGTTTCCAGTATCTTATCCAGATGTTGTCGCAGTCCTATTTCTGACAGCGCCCCCTCGGTTTCTCCACCTGCACCATGAGTGTCATCTTGTCCCACAGTCTCTTCTTTCCTATTTTTGGGCTTCATGTCGTGCAGCTGGTCTATCTTCTGCGCAGTGTAAATGTACCCACCCGTGCAGGGGCACCGTGCGCTTCTCCCACGGCTTACTTCTTTGGGAGGTATGAAGCTGGCCAGTTGTAAGCACCGCTGACTCGCTACCTCCAGAGCCATCAACACCGTCCTAGTGCCAGTACCCCTGAGTTTCGATTCCTGGTACAGGTCACTGATCAGGGCCCCACTGCTCCGCCTGCTCCGTGCTTGTTGAAGTCGGGTCCCAGTGCGTTCCCAAGTTCCTCGCTAGTAGCCTTGTAGCCCATGGAGTAGTACGCATTGTGTAGTCCTCAACCTCGCACTCTCCCTGTATAATGACTCTCTGGGTCCTGTGCGACCGGCCCCAGAATGGTGCCTTCGTCTAGCCTCTCGTCGCTCTCTGCGCCTTGATCACGAGCCTCAATTGACCTCTCCTCTTCGCCAGCAGGGTATCCTGGGTTTGGATTGTGGATCCTCAGCGCTTTGTATTTCGCCTGCTCCTGGCCTGCTATCACTTCCCAAGGCCTCCGTGCATGCGCCCCTGTCCCTGCTCATGCAGCGCTGTGAACCTGCTCCCCGTCCCCACCTCCGCAGTGCCGAGCGCAGGTCCCCACCACCACACTTACCGGGCACAGTAACTTGGCACTATCGACCTCCTTCGCAGTCGGGCAGTCTGCTATCGCTCGTCCTACCATCCGGCTTCGTCCAGGGTGTCAGGAGCCCCCGGTCGCCTCTCTGTTAGGCCCCTGGCTGGTAGTCCATCCGCACACGCCCCTCGGGGCGATGCCTCTCCACAGCACTACGGTCCTCCGCAAGCAGATATGGGATTCTCACCACAGCGTAATCTCTGTCGCACTAGCAGCCGTGATTAGCCCCTTTCAACTACAGCGACCAGCTCCGTTCACATAGTGAGTGCAGTCCTCTGGCCGCCATTTTGCGGTCTCGATTTGTCCTGCAGTTCTCGCAATTTTCTCGGCCTGCAGGTGCTCCCCTCACTGGCGGTGCGTACAATTCCCCAGGTGTGCTGGCCTGCTTTCCTCGGGGACTCTGCGGATTCAAGGTGTGCACTCCGTTTGGCATAGAACGGGCTTGCCGGCCCAGCTCTCCACTATTCGCCGCCGACCGCCGCCATTTTAATCCTTCTCCGCAGGCCGCTCTGGCAGTAGATTCCACGCCTGGAGTGCGCAGAAAGCACCGGAGGTTGCCGTGTCGAACGGGAGCCCTTGCTCAACCGATCCAACACCCGATTCTGTAGCGTTGCCGGCAATAAGGAGGTTTTAAAAGGATATTTAGTGGGATCGGGCACGGAGCTATCAGCTCACGCCGCCTCTCCCATCGGCGCTCAAGCCACGCCCCCTCGCACAGACAGGTTTATGGGCTTTGCGCTAGACGGGTACTTACTTTCACTTTCATTTCTTCAGCGCAGAAATCAATGGAACCATTTTATTTCAGCTCCGTAAAGAAAAAGGAAACTTTAATGCGCGTGAAAACATGTTTGGCTACACTTTCAAATACACAACCATTATACGAGCGATGATGTATGGCGTTTAGGCAACCAACAAATAACATTTTGTATAGTGTGACATTTGGAACATTGCAATTATCACAAGATTACTGAAAAACGGCAGGAGGGAAAGGCCTCGTACAGGGGTCAGTCCCCAACAATGACAGATCACACTTGCGATCAAAGGCGTTTGGTTTGTGTTGGTGCTTAAAATGAGAATATTAAGAAGTGTTGGTACTTACATTCCTAGCGTACCTGCCCACCCTTCTAAGAACTGCAGGTAATCTCCTATTCACATGAAAGAAGTGCAGACTACTTATTCAAACCTGCTCATTTAAAATACTGCAGGGTATATTGAGATGTAAAGCACGCTGTTTGTAACGTAGGTTCTCAAATGCCCCTATAACGTGTGACAAATTCTAACTCCTTCCGTGTTAGTAGATAGTACTTTGCATGTACAGGCTTTGTGTCCCGTAACTAATAGAGGGGGCGGGGGAGGGCGAAAGTGCAAGTCCTAGAATATAAAGCGCTATTTTAATGATCACAGCTGCATGAAGAAGCTACCTATCTCACACACTTTACAGAGTAGCTCTTGGCTGCTACGTACGGAATGGTTTGATTTTTTTTTTTTTTATTGAGAGTTTTTTCCCCTATTTTGTTGTAACATGAGCAAGACACAATAAATGCAATACCTTAAAACATAGGCTTATTCATACATATACAAACCAACAAACAAAGTTTAAACAATTTCATAATCTTTTAAAGGTCTACCCCAAACTTCCATCGTATGAAGGGTTCCCAGATTTGCATACCCAACTTCTTCCCCTTTTTTCCCTTCCTAGCATATATGGCTGTTTCCAATTTTTGTATTGACATTACTTTTCCTAACCATTGGTGGTATGATGGTGGATTAGGGTCTAACCAGATAGAAGCCACTAACAATCTCAAAATCGCCATTGACACAAATATAAAGTTTTTACAACTCGTTTGTTCTGCACTTATCCCCAATAACATAGTGGCTGGTGTTAACTCTATTGTTGTTGACATTGCCATTTGAAAGAATTTCACAATATCCCGTTTCAATTTATCTAGATGTGGACAGGTTGCGAAGATATGTATCAGGTCTGCATCTGTACTTCCGCATCTGAAACAAGTAGTACCTGATGTACCGCCCCACTGAGCAATCTTCGCAGGCGTATAATATAGATGATATAACATCTTATAATGCTGAGCCTGGAGGGATGATGAACATAACATTTTTTCCCCATTTCCAATGACTCAGTAAAGATATCCCCACCCGTTTCCAAATCTAACGACCATCTATCTATCCATTTCTCTAGGTCGTCTTTCTTTAAGATTGTCATTTCTAGATAATATCTTTTAATAGTGCAGTCAGAGCCACTCTCTATAAGATCCAACAATATGCTTCTTCCAAAGCCCAATCTACCCCCTTGTTTTTTCAAAAGGCAACTTCTTATTTGGAGATATTTGAAAAAATGTTTTGTGTCTAACGAAAAACTGTTTTGCAAATCCACAAATTGCAAAATACCTTGAGGACCCATCAAATCACCCACTTTTCTTATCCCCGACTATTCCACTCTTTGAAAACTGCTCCCGAAAAAACCTCGCTAGGTAAGGAAGGGTTATCCTTTAATCTGGTGTAAAAATTAAACTTCTCAATTCCCACCTTCTTTGAGAACCCTTTCCAAATATTATGTGCAGCTATTACTGTCTTAAAACGTGTTCTTTTGAAATAGCTGCCCTCTGTAAATCTTAAAAAAACATTTTCAGCATTCATACCGAGAACCAAACCATATATTGCCAGTGACCCAAGCTTATCCCAACCCTCCATTTCAGCCCCTCCAATCAAACCTACCATATATTGCAGTGCTGCAGCCCAATAATATAACTTTAAATCTGGTAATGACCAACCTCCTCTTTCCCGTGGGAGTGACATGAATCTCAACGCCCTCCGCGTCTTGCCTTTTGCCCAAATAAAGCGGTTGATCATTTGCTCACAAGTTTTAAACCACTTATTATCTATTGCTAATGGAATTGCTCTAAATATATACAGAAATTTCGGCAAGACCAACATTTTAATAATATTGACACGTCCCACTGGTGATAAATGGAGGTTCTCATATCGGTCAACGTCTTTTTTTACCTTATCTATAATTGGAGCTATGTTTTTTTCCACGAGGTTATCGAGGTCGGCTGAAATATTGATACCTAAGTAAAGTCCTTCCTGAACCACTCGATTATCCCCGCAGATTGTCATGGAGTTTTTAATAATCTGTGTCTTTGTAGTATTCAGGGCATAGCCCGATATATACCCAAATTTGCGGGCTTCCGCCTCTAACACCTCTATCGCCTCCGTGGGGTTTGATGTTGTCACCGCCACATCGTCAGCGTAAGCTAGAATTTTACAAGGGCCCAGTAATGTGTTTAGTGGGGAAATATCTGGGCATAGCTCTATCCTACGGATTAGAGGATCCATATACATGGCAAATAAAAGGGGCGAGCAAGGGCACCCCTGTCGTGTACCTCTCTTAATATGAAATTGATCCGTAACCCCCCCGTTAACTCTCAGAGCTGCAACCGGATCCTTATACAGAGTCTGTAAGGCTTTCACAAAGCCTCCCTTTATGCCCGCTCTTATTAAGATGTGCTATAGATAGTCCCAGGAGACCCGATCGAACGCTTTCTCTGCGTCTAACAACATTACGGCCATCGGGTCTCCTGTGACCTCGGCAGCATCGAACAGGGTTATAACTTTCCTGGTGTGATGTGTCGTCCCTCTACCGGGGATAAAGCCATGTTGGTTGTTACTAACTAAGGGACCGATTACCCCTGCAAATCTTATTGCTAGTGTTTTCGAGTATATTTTCGTGTCATTGTTTATCAATGTAATAGGTCTGTAAGACCCTGGCTCAGTCGCCTTTTTTCCCTTTTTTAATATAAGAACAATATCTGCAGCACCCCAAGATTTGGGGATAGACTCCCCAGTTTGTGCAGTTTGGTCCTGACCTAAGCTCCCCCAAAATGTTTTGTAAAACTCCAGAGGGAGTTGATCCGGGCCAGCAGCCTTTCCAGAGGGGAGATTGGCCATAGCTTCTTGAATTTCGATTTTATCCAACTGTTTCTCCAGCCCTTCTGAGTCTTCGCTAGCAACCCCTTCAAACGAGATATTCTGAAGATAATCGCTTATCTCTTCCGGATTACAAAAATGTTGCTGGTCGTATAATTTCTGATAGAATTTCCTGAAGACTTCCCTTATTTCATCCGAATCTGAGTGTATCCTACCATATTCATCCCTGATCTCCCTAACGGTGCCAGATGCTGCTATCTGTCTAGTCCGCATAGCTAAGACGTGTCCCATTTTTTCGCTATACTCATAGCATCTTTCCCTTTTTATAATATAATACTGTGCTGCCCTATTCGCCAATTCCTCTTCAGCTTCACTTTTTACCTTCATCAGTTCTATACTTGATTGTTCAATCGATTCGCCCCTTATTACACATTTATGGAACTTTTCCTCTGCCTCGAATACGGCCCTCTCCAAATTACTATCTCTAAGACGTGCTACTTTTTGTTTATATGCGCTAAAACTGCATGTCTCTCCGCGGGCACCAGCCTTAAATGCGTCCCATACAATCCCTACAGGGGCGCTCCCTCTATTATTTTTGAAAAATTCGCTAATCCATTTAGACATATGCTGTATATAGTTATCATCTAAAAGAAGTGTTCTTTCAAGAGTCCAGGTCCTACTTAATCTGGTTCTCCCTCCTGCCTTGATCGTTAAAAGTAAAGGGTTGTGATCGCTGAAAATTCGTGGTAACCTTTCAATTTCTACTCTAGACAATAGATCATTAGATATTAAAAAATAATCTAATCGAACACAAATACAATGTGGTGCAGAGTAATATGTGAATCCTGTTTGGTCCGATCTAATACTGCCCCAGACATCTTGCAGAGTATTATTCTCTAAAAGTTTAATCAATGCCTTGTGCACTTTTTTCTTTCTGCCTTTATAAGACCCTATCTCCAACCCATCTTCCCCATTAATGTTTAAGTCGCCTCCTATAACAACCTGGGGTGGCCATCCTGCTAATTCTACATCTAAAAACTGCAAGATTTCTGGGTCGTCTTGGGTCGAACCATATATAGCCACCAAGGTTGTCCATACTCCATCTATTAATACCTCGGCTATTGCCCATCTGCCCCATTTATCCTCTAATTTTCTACCAGTTACCACGTTTTTGCTTCTTGAAAGAATAGCTACCCCTCTATTTTTCGCCCCAAGCCTAGATCTTGCTATTAAGTGAAACCCTAGCTGATTGGGGCAAAACTCCTGAGTGCTCATTACGTGAGTTTCCTGTAAGAGTATATAGTCTACATTCATCTGACGGAGTCGAATAGCTATTGTTTGTCTTTTTTGAACATCGTTTAAGCCACACACATTCCATGTTACGAATCTAAGTGTCATAGCTGAGTTTAAAACTAACCGCTGAGTGCCATCCAATAATGAATAACTTAACAAATGTGTTCTTCCTTGCTTTACTTTCCAATACTATCTTGACACTCTTATACCTTATACCTTTCGATTCAAAACGTAAAACGTAATACTCCAGATTCAAGCCTATGTCAAATTTTTCTTTTTCTCCAAAGCTCATGTGCCCTGACCCTTTTCCCTCCCTCCCCCACCCCTGACTACCCACTCACAGAAACCCACCCCCCCTACGGGCAATTAGGTCGAAAGGACCTATGTCTGACCGACGATGCCAACAGGATGTCCCATCCTCCCTCCCCCTGATATTCACATACCAGAAATTTCTCGTTTGGTGCTCCCCCTGCATTACTAGTAAACCTCAAAGCTTTCTCCCCCCAACCATTCACTCACTAACCCCTAATCTACACCCCTTGCCACCAATACTAAAACTGTGCGGTGTAATCCATTACACCGATTTATGTCCTTAATTCAGCAATTTATAAAAATGAGAGAGAAGACAAACATCAAATATTTTTGCTTACAAGGTGTAGAAACACCTGAAAAACTGAGTGACTTAAAAAGGCAAAGAAAAGGTGGGAGAACAGTAAACATTACTTTTGCCTAATATAATGTTATGTCTTTCCCTTTCTATTTCTTTCAAGGAATGTCTCGGGTAGCCACCACTTGCGAGTCATACTCTACCAATTCTTTATCTTGTGCCTTATGTTTACTCCTGGTCTCGCACAGGAAGCTTAGATACTCCTGAGCCATAATTTCAGAGTGGAAGACCCTGAAGTTTCCGTTTAACCCAATCTTCAGACGTGCTGGAAATAAAAGGTAGACCTCACACCCCATATTCTGGAAGGGAGTAATCATTTGCCTCATCCTCCATCGCCTTTCCACTGTGGTGTGGCAAAAGTCAGGACGAGCGAAGAAAACAATGTCCTTATAAGTGCGTCTAGCCTGTGGTTTTGCCTCGGCCATAATCTCTTCACGGAGTAAGAAATTTCCTACATAAATCAGTATTGCACGTGGCTTGGCCTGTGATTCTTTCCGCGTCATCGGGAACCGGTGTGCCCTCTGAATCTCATGCTCCCAATCCCATGTAGCCATCTCGGGGAGGGCTCCCTTCAGTAACTCAATTACGAATCCTCGTATATCCCCACCTTCCTTCCCTTCCTGTACGCCAAGTAGCCGGACATTATTGCGTCTCTGTCTGTTTTCGGATTCCTCCAATTTCCAAAGTATATATGTTGTGGTCTTATCCTGATCTCTCTTGACGTCCTGTAATTTCACCACATCATCCTCCAATTTGCCCGTCCTAGCCTCCACCTCAGACACCCTCCCGACCACTTCCTCGTACATTTTGTTTATCTTGTGGAGTGAGGATTGTATTTTTTTATTGGCATGTCTAGCTCTTTTACTGGCCCTTTGACTCTCAAGACGTGCCTCGTCCTGTATTTGTTTTAATGTTGATAATAAAACTTCGAAGTTAGAAGCATTTGTTTCAGGGCCCTGAGAGTTAGCTTCTGTCATGCACGTGGCTATATTGGCTGCTCCCGTCATAGATGGTGTACAACTTTCTAGTGTGTTGTACTCGAGCTTTTTTGCGACTGATTTCTCCGGACCCCCATAAGTTGCCCTGGCTGAGTGTTTTTGTTTTTGTTTGGACATATTTCTTTTAGTCTTACTCCTGGTCTTACTCCTGCACTTAGTTTTGGTCTTAAGTGCCGTTTTAATCGTCTCTCTGGAAGCAAAGTTTTGGGTCGCCTCGGAGCCTTTTTGTACTGTCTCACACTCCAAATCAATGGGTCCCAAATCCTTATCTGTAGTAGATGAGGCACTATCGCCTTCTGTCTCTTTATCCGTATCTGAATCGTTACCAGATTCGGGACCCATAGATGTTTCCAGATCTGAATCTGAGGCTGACACAATATCAGAGTTAGTGCTTGCAGTCTCGTCCTCATCATCAGCCTCATCGTTGCCTGTATAAAAAACATCCTCACCTGGAGAAGCCAAGGTTGATCCCAATAAGGCTGGTATGTTTTTGCCAGGGTTGTGCGTTGTGCTCGAATTTAACAGATCAGAATTTATATCCTTATCCCCACTCCGCTGAGACGGCTCTAGTATTAATTCTTGACTAGCGACTGTGTGCCCGGACTTATCAGGTCGTTGAAGGTCAGCGAGAGTGCCATTATTACCTTGTTCAATGAGAGATGGTATACCAGCCTCAGCCTCAGGCACTGTCCCTTTAAATGAACCTTCAGTTTCCATATCTCCTGCCTTTGAGCTCTCCGCCCCGCCCCCGGCGAGATCCGTAGAAGAGCCTGTCAATCTCAAGGGCTCTGTAACTTCCAGACCGCTCCCGGGCACAGTCGGAAGAGACGTCTCTCCAGGTGCGCTCACCGTGCTCACCGTACTCACCGCGCTCATCGCGCCATCCAGCCGCCTCTCCCCAGCCATACCACAGAGAGAAGCCAGAGATGGAACCTCGAATCCTCGAGGCGGGGCCGGCTTCGATACCTGCAGGGCACTCGGTAAGGGTAAATGCGAAAATGTTTCCACTATGGTAGTTTGGCGAAGTAGAGTCTCTCTCCCTACTGTCTCGCCAGCGAGAGACTGCGTCTCATTACATTTTTTGGAAATCATCATACTTTTTTTCTCCGCTTCTTTTTCGCGAAGCTTACGCATCTTATTTTCTTTAGCTGCCTCCCGCCTCTGCTGTGCCTTTGTTCGTGCTTTTCCTCTCAGATTAGAGGCAGGGGCCCCGGAGCCATCTGTAAGCACTTCCTCATCTTCTTCGTTCCCGCATCTGTCTTGGGGGTCGCGAGCTTTCTTAGGCGACCGCAAAAGTTTAGGCGCCATTGATCTTAACAGGATCTTCAAATCGAGCAGTCCTGCCTGGGCTGCTACAGCGAGCAGGGAGCTTACTTTAGAGAAAGTCTTTTCCTTGAGCTGGGAGACGATTTCTGATCGTAAAAGCCACAATAATAACGATCCAGTCATTGCCTCCTGCAGCTGCTGCTGCTCTCATATGCTCTCTTATATTTCACTTGAATGATCCTTAATTTCGCCTGTCTCTCTTTCACCGCATGTCCATCCGGAATCAAACTGTTGGCGGTGGGTTACCCCCAAAAGGAGACAACCATTCTAAACAAATTAGGCTCCTAAAGAGAGAGCACCAAATGCACTGCATACGATGTCAACAGGAGGGAGGTCAGATGCGACTCTCCTCTACGGCGTCTCGGCGGCCATCTTGCCCCCTGCCGGAATGGTTTGAAATGCAATTACGGTTGAAGTAATGCTGGAGGCTGAGGTATTAGTAATCTCTCCTGGGTGAGCACTGGGATGGAGTTGCGCAACTGGGGTACTACTAAGGTGAAACCCAGGCTTTACCTTTGGGAAGCAAAATCTGCTCTCCGATGAGCGCTGTAGAGGGTTAAACTGCGTGCGCCAATCTAGAACGAATGCCCAGCACCTCGGTACTCCAGCACATAGTGGCTGACCACCACGATCTCCAGGTGGACGCTCACTACCAGATTCACCGATGTCTCCGCCCCTCACAGAAGAAGTTTCTGTTTCTCTGTGTCAGAGCTCAGCTAACTCCCGTGAATGACAGGAGGGAAACTCCACAGTGTAGACAATGATGTTTAGGGAAACAAGCCCAAAGAACCTCGACCCACATAACAACGATATGCGGGCACACAATAATATTAACATTTCTTGTTCAACGCACATTGAAAAACAAGCTGTCGGCGTTGTGAGAAAAATATATAGTGCATGTGTAACGCCGCAGGTGAGAGATCCAATTCCAGTGGGCGGGGCCAAAAGTGGACAGGGCGGTAACAAGGAGGGACTAGTAAGCCTCCTTTTCAATCCAGAACTAGCGTTTTTGGTGTCAGCGAATGAAAAAGATGGGCGGGGCTTCAAGTCTGCCTCTGTAAGCTTCGGAATCCATATTGATTCCAAGAAGCCCTCACATGTGCGCTGCTAACGCCAGGCGAGACATAAAAACAATAAACGAACGCCTCATTTACAAAAGTCTGAACACCCCAGTTTAATACCTCACTGAAGTCATAGATGGTCCCAGGAAGTTCTATTTAAATTGCTTATGTGCGTTTAAAGATTCAGATTTGTTGGCAATAGTGAAACCCACAGATATTGTACAGTGTATAACAGTTGGATTACAGTCCATGAGGAGAACTCGTTGTTGCGATTGACTTTCTCAACTACCCAGTATATATCCAGAAAAAAACAGGCAAGATTCCCCAGTGACTAGAATGCATAACATGTTATGTATTATACGGTGCATCAAGTTTGTACTGCATATGCTTCTAAAACTAGACTGTGGGTCATGAAAACGATTGTTATTTGGATTGAATGTTTGGATACAACACTTTCTAGACCTTTGGCTACAAAATTCAAATTTGAAACATAGTGAGTTAATAAGCTCGAAAGTCAATGGCATTTTTTAAATCAGAGGTCAGACATATCTCCCGTGTTAAGGGCAGTATGGTATTACACTCTGAGACAAGGAGAAGCTAATAGCATTTATTCTGATTGGGAGTCACAAAGCTGCCAAATTCCTTTAAAAAGTAGCAGGTTGGGATCAGAGAAGTGAGTGGTTGGTCTCAGATTGGTAGCAGTGCTTGGAAGATGGAATTGGATAACTTGCTTAAAGGTCTACTGACTTACTGATTGTAGTTGAATGAGTACAGTGTGAGGTTGCATCAAAGATAGTTCAATTTATTTAAGAATTTTTACAAAACCCTAATTTTTTGTTGGATTCATACTTAGAGGTAGGGGAACTACAGGCTGTACGAGCTGCTCAGGACCATTCGTGGTTTAGCAAAAACGTTGATCACTGGGATAATGTGTAAACTGGATGTGAAGAGGGAAAGAGAGGTTTCTGATTCTTACACTCTGTTTGAGATTGGAAAGGAGTGATTGGAACTATTTTAGGACATGGTATGAATTGTTTAAAGGTGATGTAGGAAAATGCTGTGGTCCACTGTTAAAGGATTAAAAGATTCCCATCTCTTGAGCCATTTTGATAGAACCATAGTCAACTGTATCTAATTGGCCACCCCTCACTGAAACTAATGTTGCTTTGGCTCGTGACACAGGCAAAAACCAGATTTGCCTATGTGTATGGTGCTGTCTCACTCAATTGTGTCTTTAGTTGGGCTGTGATTATGTTTTCTGTGATTTTGGAGTTCCAGGTAAGGCTTTCCCTTTGATAATTTTCTCTTTCAGCCATGTTTCTTATCACAATTTTGGTAAGTAAGCAGATGGACAGCCCTTAATAGATGAGTGGGGAGGGCCAGGGATGACATGAAGAAAAAACATTCAATATTTTGGAGTGTGAATAAGATAACACTAGATGCATCCTCTCATATTTCCATTTGGAAGAGTGTTAAAAGATTATTAATTTGCCTGTTATTACCCGTTGTTCTACCTCTGTGGCATAGTTTCTGTCCTGTAAGACCAGCAGAGGGGGTACAGCCTTCAAATTGGTTCAAGAGTGGTGTGATTTGGCCTACGTGGGATGTGTGCTGGATTGGTGCTATACATTAGCACCCATCTCATTTATACATTAGCACCAAGTCTCTGGATGGGAAATCCGGTTCGGATAGTCCCAGGGCAATCAGAAGATACTGCATCACGATTTTATGAACTGAGGTCTTTTACCTCTGGTGTCCTGTGGCCTGGTGCCCTGGAGCCTTTGTCAATTTTTGGTCCACCAAATGAATGCCTATGTCAAGAAGCAGGCCTCGTGGCCCAAGGGATGGTGTTTGTAAAGTGATGCTTAATTCAATTTTGCACACAATTAACCTTACTTCAACACAGAATGTGTGCTAAAGAGCAAGGACCGTTCTACCCTTTGAAATATTTTCAAAATAACCAGCATCTCCTATTTTGGACTGCATTTCTAGGAACAAAATTAAGAAAATGATCAGCATTTCTAGAAACGAAAATTGTTTGTAAACTTTGCTCTTTCTACACTTCATGATGCACTTTTGTCATCAGCAAAACCGGTCAATTGCACATCACAGGGAATGTGGGACATATATATGAATCTAATAGCAAAACAATATTTCTGCTGAAGTGTAGTTTATACAGTAATGAACTGTTCGCTTGGGATTTGCCAGCTCTTCCTCCTTTAATAGAGTCCAATTATTTTTAAACTAAAATGTTTCCAAACTTCTTACTTTATCTTTCATAAAGTGTTCTCACCCTGCCACTATCCTCATTTCTGTGTCACTGCCAGATCTCTTTTTCATTTCTATTCTCATTCCTCAGGGTCCATTCCTTTCTTTTCATGATCCCTGCTTACCTTTATTTTCTCCATAGTGCTTTGAAGCAGCATTAGGGTTTTATTAAAGCTATGAAGACAAACAACATTACAGCAAAAGCACACTAAATCTGCAAGAGAGGCCCTGGGACAGGGACATAGACATAGAGGCCGTGACAGTGGGTAATTGATGCCACGACAGTGGGACCGAGATGCTAACAGGAGGATTGGGACAGTGACGTGGGAGTGTTGACTGTGACACTAACATAAGAGAACTGGCATCCCTAGTGAAAACAAAGAACTCATACATGGGAACCTTAGGACACGGACACAGCTGCGATGATGGCAACTTACTTGAGAGCGAGGCCTTCAAGGCTGATACTGGGACCTGTCAAGGACAAGAGGAATCTGTCATCAACATGGGCATCCTCATGTAGAGACCCTGGTGCAGGGAGTGGGCAGGGACACGGGGATGCTGACATAGTACTGCAGGGTTTGGCCTCTAGGGTGAGGATACTGATGTGGTGACACTGACTTAGGAGCGTATTGTAGCTATGCGGAACAGACACATGGACACTCGCAAGGGAATAATGACATTGGCACAGATGCAGTGACATGTACATTGCAACAGGGCCAAAGAGGAATAAAGAATTGTTTTTTTAGACACAAACAGCAGGACACTAAATACTGTGGTACAGCAACGTCTCGAGGTTCTGGAAGCCACCCTACACCAATGGGCACATGCACCCTCTGAATGCGAGCGCCCAACTGGTGGCCTTGTGGTACCATGGTGCTGCAGGCACACTAGCAAGTATAAGATTGGGCATTGATCGAAGCACTGATCAGGAAGTGCTGGTCTGCCCACCAGAGGATCTGGGCCTCTGCCATTCATTTTGAAAATGAAAGGTCAAAATGTCATTAGACTGAGATGCTTATGAGAGATGGTGTACAGGAATGAGCAGTGGGCTGCACGAAGGCAGGCCTGTAGGCTAAACCTGAAACCTATCATTTGTACGTAGTGCTGAGCTATCTGACTCTTACACATTTTGGTAACCTGGTAGGAAAACTGGCATACGATTCTCTGAAACCAGTGTCACACATACTGTTTTACATCTATTATCAATTAATCCGCACACATACATAGACCATTTTAAGAACCTTTAAGGTCATGCTGCTTCACTATTTCCCCCTCTACTATTACAGTCTACTACTCCACTATTGTGTTATAAAGGACTTCTGCAGGGATACGCTGTGTTGAATATGGTTGTCAGAAAGGGCGTTCTATTGTTGACCTCCCCAGCATCTCCATTGGACACAAAGCAAAATATTACATTTTGAGATGCTGCAGGTGAGCAGATCAGCCGCAGTGTCAGCAGAGTATGAGGTCAGCACTGGTGCTACTTTTTATACATAACGCAAGGCAGGAGGACATCTTATCTTTCTCCATTCTAGCACCACCGGCACTGAAAGCAGAGATGTATTAAGGCATGGGCAAAGTGGGCAATTGTCCAGGTCCCTCACCATCAGAAGGGGCCCCCTGGGAAAGTAAACATTACCTCTCTCTAGCGTATCTCTATCTACTTCTATATCGGAACTTCTCTTCTTCTCTCTACCTACCTCCACCTCTGTCTTTGCCCAGTGTCATTTTAAGGATCTTTGGGGCGGATATCTTTCAACTGTGTGTGAAACCAATTTCTGAAAGCTTGGCATCATGCAGGATACAGTTAGCACAAACATGGGTGACACAATTCAAAGTTGTTATGAACAGGGGGCCCCAAATTACATCTTGCCCAAGGACCCAAAAATCCTTAACACTGCACAGACTTTTAGACTCGATTCAAACTCTTGGGGGGAATGTGGTTAGATGCTTCTCATAAACCGTTCACTGTGATGCCTTTCTGCACACGAATGGAAAATTCCCAGATACCACTAGTGATAATAGAGAACAGGCACTGCTACCTCATGGAGAGGAAGCTGGAGTCATTAATAACGACAGAAATAGGAGAAGGCAAATGCCTGATGGTTAATTGGGAGGAAACTACCTTAGGTGTATCCTAAACGTTTATTCTTCATTATTTATGAGAACAAAGAATACAAGTGTTACTGGACATTAGTAGAAAATAAACTAGTGAAAAGGTGGTTTCCAGAAAGTGGAATTCTGAATTATTCTGCCCCCCTCAATTTATACAGTGTTGAGAATCAATCTGATGAAGACATACTAATGATTGTTGCTGGCAGTTCCAATTCTGTCATTGATAACATGTTTGCAGCAGAAAATGCAGAAGGTGGAAGTGTAGCCCCTGCTTCTGTTAGTGAACCTTGCCTCATCATAGAAAGGCCTTTTAGCTTTGGTTCAACATCAGAAGATCACAGGAGCAGCCATGGAGGAGATTTACATAAAGGAGCTGAGTCCCAAATGATACAAACTACCCCAAACTACTAAGCCATTTGAAACCCGTAACCCAGCATTTATTTATTTATTTATTTATTTTTAGATTTCTAAAGCGCGTAGCTACCCTGGGGCGTCCCAGCGCTGACATACAACCTATTATTCCAGAGGGGGAGGGGGAGAGCTAGATTTATGG
The DNA here is from genome assembly GCF_964261635.1 of Lissotriton helveticus. Taxonomy (NCBI): domain Eukaryota; kingdom Metazoa; phylum Chordata; class Amphibia; order Caudata; family Salamandridae; genus Lissotriton; species Lissotriton helveticus. The sequence goes on along the minus strand of NC_136071.1, from coordinate 888,377,298 downwards.
AAAGAGCCAAGTTTTTAGTTGCCTGCGGAAAGTGAGTAAGTTGTGTTCTCTTCGAATGGACAGCGGAAGAGAGTTCCACAGTTTAGGGGCATTGTAGGAAAACAATCTTCCCCCTGATCGTGCTCTGTTTATTCTTGGAATGCAGGCAAGGGAGAGAGAGTCAGACCTGAGTTGTCTGTTAGGGTGGTAGGGTTTGATGAGGGATTTCAGGATTGGCGGGCCTTTGCCTTGCATTAGCTTATGTGTAATGCATAAGGCCTTGAAAGTGACCCTTTCTTTGATCGGGAGCCAGTGGAGACTTCTGAGAGCCGGTTTGGCCGAGCATCTGGACTTGGTACCTGTAAGGATTCTGGCGGCTGCATTTTGGGCATATTGCAGTTTTTTTAAGGTTGCGGCCGGAGCTCCTAGGTACAGGACATTTCCGTTGTCCAATCTAGAGTTCACCAGACCCTGGATAAGCATTTTCCTAGATTGGAAGGGGAGAAGATGGAGGATCTTTCGTGCTTGTTGGATGAGACCGAAGCAGATGCCAGAGGTTTTCCTGGCCTGGGTCTTAAAACTAAGCTCCTGGTCTAGCCAGATCCCCAGGCTCTTGACTTCTGCCTTCGGGGTAGGAGGTGAGCCCATGCATAGAGGCCAAGAGAGGGACGTTGGGAGTTTGCGTGGGTTGCCTAGCAGTAGAATCTCGGATTTCTCTCCGTTTAACTTGAGGCGAGATTCGCACATCCAGCAATGGATGTTATTTAGGCAGTCCGCCAAGTTGTCCAGACTTTGACTTGAGTGGTTTAAAGATACCACCAATTGGGTGTCATCAGCATACATGACAGTTTTTATACCAAATGGGCTAATGACGTCCTCTAGGGGGGACATGTAGACATTAAAAGCGTGGGGCTCAGGGAGGAGCCCTGAGGAACCCCACACTGAAGGGGGAACGTCTTGGACAGCACAGGTCCGTCGGACACCTGAAAGGTTCTCCCCTCCAGGAAGGATTTGATCCAGGACAGGGCGGTATCAGAGACTCCTGTCGAGCTGAGTCGGTGGAGAAGAATGGAGTGGTCCACCGTGTCAAAGGCGGCACTTAAGTCGAGGAGGATCACTGCCACTGATCCTCCTGCGTCTATGATGGTTCGTGCCTCTTCGACTACGGCAAGAAGTGCGGTATCGGTACCCTGCCCCGGTCTAAACCCTGTCTGGGAATGGCGCAGGAGATTGTTGGTCTCTAAAAAGAGAGACAGTTGGGAATTAGCAATTCGTTCGGCGATTTTTCCCATGGCCGGGAGGAGAGAGATGGGTCTAAAGCTGGATAAGTCTTTAGGGTCCAGGTGAGGTTTTTTCAGCAGCGCCCTAACTGTCGCTTTTTTCCAGTTCTCTGGAACAGTGCCGGAGGCCAGAGAGTTATTAATCAATTGGGTGAAGGGTGGCGTGATAGTATCGGCGACCAGTTTTAATTTGCTCAGCGGAGCAGGATCTGAAGGGGCCCCACTTTTCACTGATTGTAAGGTAGATAAAAATAGATCAGTAGTGACCACGGGGAAAGCTAGGAGGCGTGGGGTTTCTGCACTCGGAGAAGAGATGCTGGGAGGTTGGGAGGGGGTGGGGGGTGGGAGGGATTCCAAGATATTACTGATTTTTGTAGTGAAAAATTCTGCTATTTGATTGCATCTAGTACCAGATGGGTCTGGTGCAATGACAGGAACCAGGGTTTTTGTAAGGAGGCGCACAATGCGGTAGGTTTCTTTGGAGGAATTAGAAGCTGTCTGTATTGCTTTCTCGAAAAAAATTGTCTGTGCATTTTTTATACAGGATTTATAATGTTTTATCGCTGATCTGTATGCGTTTTTGCTTTCGTGTGCCCAGTCCCGTCTCCAGAGGCGCTCAAGTTTTTTACACTGTTTCCTAAGCAGGTGCAACTCTTGGGTAAACCATGGGGATTTAAGACTTCTTCTCTTACTGGGAAGGGGTTTGATGGGAAGGGTTGTATCCAGGGATTGAGCTATCCAGTCGCGTAGTTGCGCGTCTGCCTGGGATGGGTCGTCGTCTAAAGCTGGCAGGGTCTGAGCAAGTGTTTGAGCCCATACATTTGTGTCCAGTTTCTGCCAGGGACAGGATGGAGGTTGCTCTGGGGAAGTCTCCGGTATTTCTGCCGATAACTTAAGGTTAAAGGGGATAAGGAAATGATCTGAGCAGGGGATAGGGGTAGGGGTGTTCACTATTAGCCTCGGAAGGTTTGAGAATATTGGGTCTAACATATGGCCCAAGGTGTGGGTTGCATGGCTGTTTTTTGAGTTAAGACCAAGAGAGGCTAGATCGTTTTTGAGATCGGCGGCTATTTTGTTGTTTAGATCGTCGAAGTGAAGGTTTAGGTCTCCCAGGACCGTAAAGTTGGGAGTTAGGCAGGCCAGAGAGGTGATGGTTTCTACTAGGGAATCGCAGAAGAGTCGTTGATATCCTGGGGGGCGATAGACTAAAATCCCTGAGAGGGTTGTATCTGGTGGTAGGTGAATGGAGAAGTGGACATTTTCACAGTCCTGGATTGGGCTGTCCTTGAAAGTGCAGGACAGGTGGTCACGGTAGATAATAGCTATCCCTCCCCCGGTACCAGAGGGTCTGTCCAGATGTTTTATAAGGTAACCTGGGGGGAGTGCTTGGGTGATGTCTGGTTCCGAGTTGACATTGAGCCACGTTTCAGTGAGGAAGAGAACCTCAATCTCTAAGGGCTGTAGAAGCATGTTGATTTCTACTTGATGTTTTGGGAGGGATCTACAGTTCAATAAGGCCATGTTGATCCGGCGGGGTTTCAGAGCGAGACGTGGTGAGTGTTTGTATGGGCACAGTGCACAGCGGGATTGTCCTTCATTTAACGGTGATGAGCTCTGACAGGGAGTCATTGCACCTCTTAAATTAAGGAGTGTTTCCCGGGTGTATCTCCGAGGGGATGGAGCACGAGCAGGGGTCCTGGGCTCTGGGCTCGGTCTGGCGCGGACGGGCTTGCCTTCGGCGCGCAAACGGCGCTCCCGCTGCGCTCGTCCGCTGCGCTTCCTGTGGATGCACATATTTTATGCCAGAGATAGGGAGGAGGGGGCGTGGCCTAAAAAGGGGCGTGGCCTCCCTCGTGGCCGGTAATGGCGTCAGGGGGAGTGTTTGTGGGGGGCTGTGCAGCAGCGCTGAGATCCGCTGTGCTTTTGCCTATCCCAAATAAGCAGTGCTCTCCAAGTGATCTTCCTAGCTGGTGAGTTTAAAAAGCAAATAATTTGTGACAATCAATTTTTAAAACAGTTCAATCAGGTTTTAAAAAAGACAGAGTACAAGGGATAGAAAGGCTCCCGGCTTCCGCCTCAGGAGATAGGGGTATCTAACAGTCACTAGTAGTCAGCGGTGTTATATGCTCGGCGACGGGGGGGGGGGGATGGCCTAAAAAGGGGTGTGGCCTCCCTCACAACGGGGCGTGGCCTAAAAAGGGGCGTGGCCTCCCTCGTGGCCTGTAATGGCGTCAGGGGGAGTGTTTGTGGGGGGCTGTGCAGCAGCGCTGAGATCCGCTGTGCTTTTGCCTATCCCAAATAAGCAGTGCTCTACAAGTGATCTTCCTAGCTGGTGAGTTTAAAAAGCAAGTAATTTGTGACAATCAATTTTTAAAACAGTTCAATCAGGTTTTAAAAAAGACAGAGTACAAGGGATAGAAAGGCTCCCGGCTTCCGCCTCAGGAGATAGGGGTATCTAACAGTCGCTAGTAGTCAGCGGTGTTATATGTTCGGCGACGGTGGCCTAAAAAGGGGTGTGGCCTCCCTCACGACGGGGGCGTGGCCTAAAAAGGGGCGTGGTCGGTAATGGCGTCAGGGGGAGTGTTTGTGGGGGGCTGTGCAGCAGCGCTGAGATCCGCTGTGCTTTTGCCTATCCCAAATAAGCAGTGCTCTCCAAGTGATCTTCCTAGTTGGTGAGTTTAAAAAGCAAGTAATTTGTGACAATCAACATCTGCCGGGTCTGGTGGCTTAGTGGACTAATTGCATCCACTGCAGGTGCCTGTGTTTGACCTCATGGTCACAGGTTCAAATCCCGGCGGGTCCACTCAGCCTTTCATCCATTTGAGGTCGATAAAATGAGTAGCATTGAGTTGGATAAAAATAAACATCTACTATTCAGTGCCTTGAGACCCATGGTGATGAGTGCGCTTTACAAATACAAGTGTTATGTTATGTTCATCTGCCACACACACATACTGTGGCAAATTAAAATGGTGATCAAATTGAAACCTTCCCTGAAGTTATAAGCACTTTGTCTACAAATTAAAAAGAAAAAAAAACAGTGCTTGCCTAGCTCAGAAACCACTACAGGCCAGTGAAATAAGGTAACTGAAAAGAAACTATATGTTGTTGTGTGGGAAACATCAACAGATATGATAGTTGCCATTTGTAGCTCAGATGAAGTACTGGAGACCATGCAAGCAGAATCTTACACATAAGACTTGTTCTTGACTAAGGTAGACCAGACCTTCTTTCCTTTCCTCTCATCCAGGAAGTTATTTTAGCCACATCCTTTACAGTTACCTTATTTCTGCCAGAATAGCTATTTTGTGGCTCAGCGGGCGATTATGGGAGAGGCCTGATGTACGGAAACAGGCCTTTATGCAGGTGCCCCCCCCCCCCCACACACACACTTTTTGCCCCATTTGGACTATTAGCTGCTGGTATTTCAACTCTCAGACTGCACTGAGGCCTGCTAACCAGACCTCAGTGTTCTTACCCAACATTATGCCAAATTGGATGTCCCCAATTGGCAAGTACTGAATTACTTAAAAGCCCCTAGTATACGGTACCCAGGGCACGTAAGGCAGAGTGTGCACCCAGGACTGCAGCTCTGTTTGTGCCACCCTGAGTGTGACACATGACAAAATGGTCACCAGCATGCCACTGCAGACTGGAAGAGCAGTGTGGGCACTGCTAGTTCGACTTTGCCATTACCATTAATGGCAAGGCCCCCACTTCCCTTAATATTATATGTAAGGCTCCTCTACGGAAGGCCAATGGAGCCCTATGGCAGGGAGCTAAATAATATTAAGTAGGACATATATTTTTCATATGTCTTAACAGCAACACCTCTAAATTTTTGCTGTGGAAAGGTTAGTAGCTTCACTGTCAACACAAGGTTACAAGCTGGCATCCTAGCCTGGCTAACTTATGAATGGGACTAACTAACTGGGTACTGTAAAGTATCACATTAACGGTGGCAATAAATCTGACTTGATGACCTTGTCGAGATTTATGTCACTTTTAAAAGTTAAGCAACTTTTAAAAAACTTGCCACTCTGTGACCCAGCTGGCCCAGTGGCTTTTTACAAGCCCTGTCCAATAGACCATTATATGCCCACCAGGGGAGATGTGTGAATGACTTTCAGGCTCAGGAACAAACTGCAGTTGCCACAGAGTGAGGTGTGATCTCCTCTCCCAGGAAGGTTGCAAGGTGTGATAGCCCAAAAGGTGAGCTTGAAAGGGGAAGCTGCCTTTGAAGGTCCGCATGTAACAGCAGTTCCGAACAGGCTGCCTTTGTTACTGTATGCAAGTTAGAAACAGGTCCAGAGAGGGAAAACCCGTCCCCAAACTGGTTTTCCTGAGGTAGTGTAGCTCTCAGGTAGCCACATCTCTGGGGGTAGGCTACCAAGCTCCTGACAGTAGATTTAAGGTTCAGACATCTTAAGAGTCGCAAGAATATTGCACTGTGGGTTAGCCAAATGCCACACATAATTGGAACTTTGATACCAAAGAGGAGGGGACCTACTAGCCCATTGGCTAGTGACCAAGTTGTTCCCTCGTGGCACTTTCTCAGGTTAAAATGAGCACCCTGGCATCCTGAACCTCAGTATACCATGGATTTGCAGAGAAGACCAAGAAAAGAGTATCCTGCTGCCTTAGAAGCTTCACAAAGAGAGGCTGCACCATCAGAAGGACTGCACCTCCTTCACTTTTGACTAGTGAGATTGAAATGTGCCTTGGATTCCTGGCTCTGGGAAAAATGAAATCCCAGTCCTAGGTCGAAGCAGTGACTCCAAGGGTCAGTCAGCTGGCCCCCCTAGAACAGCACCAGGAATATCAAAACTGTGAAAGCCCAAACCGACAAAGCAGAAGCCACTCCTGAGGGATCGTCACTGGTCGCCACAGGGCAGACCAAGAGACAAATCTAAGAAAGCCAAAGGGTGCTCCCGTGTCTGACGGACCCTGGAGTGCTACCAGAGACTGTATTTATCTCCCAAGATGGACACTAGCCCCCAAAGATATTAGCTGTGACCACTGTATTGCGAGAACGAGTGCCCAATGTCCTTCACTGTTGCAAAGAGGACATCGTGGGGCCTGAAGTGCCATAGTCAAAGTTACCTCAACCCTCCTTTGGACCAAGAAATCAACCGTACTTCACCCCTGTGGACCACACAGCACCAGGATCATCCTTTGAGCATCTTTTGCCTGTATCTACGGCATCAGGACCACTCCTTTGAAGTCTATGGCAGTCAAACTGTAAAGTTTGGAACTTGCTTAAAAAACTCTCTGGTGGCCAGCTAACTGTCTAAAGTTTCCTTACTGGACTCCTAGAGCACCACCCTGTCGAATTTGGTCGCCCAACTGGGTTCGGAGTCTCTGGACTAACTGTTCTAAAAAAAATTCTAAAGTTTGCAAAGTTTTTGTTGACCAATGCTTGTTTGCGCTTGCATTCAAAGGTATTTATTTTCCCTAAAATCTGGATCTCCAGAACCCTCTAGTGGATTTTGATGATCAAGGACTCTGAAAATTCATAAATGCTCTATTTGTATGTTATGTTATGTTACAGTGATTTATAGCGTACACGGCTACTCATGAGTGTCCCGGCGTGAGAGCCATAATAGAAAACTGTTGGGTCTGGGCGAGATTACCGATTAAATAAACTGCAGGGTTTTTAGTCTTTTCTTGAACAGGCAGGGGGCGTGAGTGCTGCGCAGTTCAAGAGGGAGAGAATTCCAGGCTTCCGCGGCTTTGAAAGATAGAGAACTACCTCCAATTCTAACCACCCGAAAGCGAGGGATCGATGCCAAACACTGTGAGGCAGAGTGCAGATGCCTTTGAGGGGCATAAAAACGAAATCGTTTCCTCAAGTAGAGTGGCCCTGCTCCATAAAGGGCTGAGTGGGCCATCATGAGAGCCTTAAATTTGACTCTTTGAGCCACTGGGAGCCAGTGCAGATCCTGCAGATGATGTCTTACGCTAGATAGACCTGCCCGGAATGCCCATCAGAGCTCTGGCCGCAGCATTCTGTATTCTGTATTACCTGAAGTTTCTTGAGCTGGTATCCTGGTAGGCCAATATAAAGTGCATTGGCATAGTCAAGGCAGCTGAGCATCAAAGCACGTGTGACCATCTCCTTAGCAGTCCTAGGTAATAAAGGTAGAAACTTCCTAAGGGACTTCAATGTGCCAAAACATTGGCCTGTCAATTTCTTTACTTGCATAGAGAACCAAAGATTCTCCTCGAACCAGACACCAAGGTTCTTAACTTCCTGTCCCACAGAACTGGGAAGGGGGTAGTCTGGCGGCCAGAGGCCTTTCCTGAACTGTGGGGGAAAGGATCCGTATAAGAGGATTTCAGACTTATCCTCACTACATTTTAACTGAGCCACTGCAAGCCATTTGAATACGCCTGTCAGGCAGTTTTTTGCTATCATTGGAGAGGTATCAGAGTCCTTCAACGCTAAGAGGAGCTGGGTATCATCTGCATAAGCAATGATCTTTGCTCCCAGCTCCTCAACAAGATAGACCAGAGGGGTGACATATAAATTAAAAAGGAGGGGACTTAGGGTAGAACCCTTAGGTACTCCAGTAGTCACCTTTTGTGGGGCCAATGAGATAGGGGGTAGCCACACTTGTTGTGATCTATCTTCCAAAACATGATTGAATCCAGTCCCACGCTAGGCCCACAACTCCAATGTTTTCAAGGTGAGCTAATAACAGAGAGTGTGGCACTGTATCGAAGGTTGCAGAGAGGTCCAATTAAATCCGAGCCGCTCTCCCGCCCCATCGAGGCCCTCTCTGATAGCTTCTCCGTGCTTGTATGCATTGTTGTTGTATCTCTTTCTTGTTGTGAGAATTTCATATTCCATTGTTAGGTGCTTTTAAATGCTTCACACTAAATTCCTTTACCAAGCCTTACTGCTCACAGCCACAGCTACTCAGGGTTGAGCTAAGGTTAAGTAAATGATACTGACTGAACCCAAGACGGTATCTGTGAGTACACTCCACGATAAGGCCCCAGAGCCATATCATACAGTACATCCCGATCCTCACACCTGATATGATGATTCCTGATTCATGGAAAGGTGCGATGGTAGTCCCAATATTTAAAAAGGGGGACAGGGAAGACCCATCAAACTATAGGCCAATTAGTTTAATTGATGCTATGCAAAACCTGGCAGGTAGTGTCCTCCTCCACAGAATACTGAAGAGGAGGATGTCCTTTCTCAATACCAGGCCAGGTTTAGGGCCAGCACAGGAACGATCAACCAAGTCTTCAGATTATTACTTATATATTGGAAGGTCGTTGTTATTGTCAAGGGTAGCCTTTAGCTTGCATTCATCGATTTGAAAACTGCTTTCGATCTCGTACACAGGATGTGATTGTGCAAGATGTTGAGGGACCTGGGTACTCCCCTCCACCTACCCCCCCCCCCCCAGTTCTTAATTTTTTAATCGGTTACACGATGGAAACTACGCCCAAGCGAGATGGGGGCCCCATGGGGAGGTTACGGAGAAGAAACCAGTCAACAGAGGAGTCCGCCAGGGCTGCGTCTTTGCCCCCTCCCATGGGGCGGTGAGATTTCTTCAGGAAGTCTCGGTCGTCGCCCCCATCCTGGCGGGCGACAAAGCCCCAACCCTCTTGTTTACAGATGACACCATGCTGGTGTCAAAAACACCAGCTGGGTTGCAAAGATTGCTAAATAGATATCAACTATTTTGTGGCTCTCGGGGTTTAGTTATAAATACCACTAAAACAAAATGTATGTTTTTTTAATCCTCATAAGTCTTTTAAAAATAATTACATTTTTAAATGACACTTTTCTGTAGAGAGTAAGCATGTTTGATTATTTGGGCATCCGACTTTCTGACAAAATGCATTGGAAGCCTCACTTAGCCAAGATGCTCATGAACCATAAGCGCGTAGTCGGGGCATTAAGTAAAGAACACCGGTCCTCGTACAGCAGGCTGGTTGCTGTAGCTCTTGCGATTTACGAACCTAAAGCATTTAGCTCCACCCTGTATGGGGCGGACCTATGAGGCTTTGATAACATCGAGGATATCTGCAGATCCGAGCACAAGTTCTTGAGGGATCTGGTGATGCTCCCTCATAACACCCCACTAACCTCCTCAATGTTTGACATGAGTTGACGGCCGCTCAGGGATATTGCTAAGTTGCACCCATTGTTTTTTTGGGCATGCGTAATGCGCACCCCTGAGCTTGCAAATTATGTTGCTGCCCTGACTGAGGTGATTAATCTATGTGTGGGGCACAGGGTCAAGTGGATATCCAATGTTAGAAAGACAATGACACAGCGGGGTCTTTCGGAATCATGGGACACTCAAGTCCCACCCAACAAGGTAGAGCTCAAGTATATTTATTGGAACTGGGTTGATTCTAATGAGCTGAGCAAACCAAACTTGGGGAGATTGGCAAATGAGTTTTTCAGCCACAAGCAGTCCAGAGGCTTAGAGCCTTACCTGGATATTATCCAGGTCCCACGCGATTGGCTTCTATACACCCAATTTAGGTAAGGCACACTCCCAGTTCATGCAACAATAGCTAAATGGCACTCGCACAAACATAAAAATGAAGCATGCCCTTGTTGCAGAGTTCCGCTGGAGAGTGTGTCCCATGTTTTGTTTGCCTGCCCATCTTACTCTATAGCAAGGTCAAAATGGATAAAAACCAATTTGCAAATCCATGGGCACACGTGACCATAGGGTCGCCTTGCATATTCTCAAAACTGACCCACGCATGCCTTTCACTTGTGGGGTGGCTACGTTTTTGAGTCTCGCCTGGATTATCAGACGTATAGCTTCGAAGGGCTCTCATATGCCGAGTGACAAGTAGTAACAGCAGTTCCTCCCCTATCTTACATTTTATTGTTATATGTGGAAGAGTTCACTAGTTTCGAACCTTGGGTATGAATGCAGGTGTTTTTAAAAGCAGAGTGTCCTATCTTGAGATACATTCTCTTTGATTGTGAGTGTTTCTTGTAAAGTTTTATATACCCATTTTTTCACATAATACCGCTTGGTGGTGCTTTAATGCTTCTCCCTACATTGTTTTATACATCCTTGTTTTTATAATTCTTGTTTTTATAATTATTAATATTCACCCAGGACTTATCTCTTTTACTAGTATCCTTCATCTTGCATACAATCTGTTATGAATTTAGCAAATCATAATCTAGTTTAATCATGTTTTAACTTGATGTGAATTATTGTTTAAATGTAACACTTTTGTATGTGCGTTGTACATTGCTTTTATGATTCTAGCGATCGAATAAAGTATTTTGATTTGGATTTGATAATTGTTTCACAGTAGCCCCATGTAAACCCCTTTATAATTATATATACTCATTCTCTAAACCTATAAACTTTGTATAAGCACTCTTAGTTAACTTCTTTTAGTTTGCAGTTTTTCTGAGGTGTCTGTATGTTTTTTTCTGTGCATCAAAGACTTTTACCCAAAGGGTGTTGAATACACTTGCAAGTCACAAACTGACCAGTGGTTCTTAGTTGTTTTGGGGCACAGGCTACGGAACCGTGTCCAGCTTCATCTCCACAAGGAAAATGCTTTCCTGTCCGTCGGGAAAGTGGTTGTTCTGCCTATCTGCCTGTTCCTTGTGACCTTTGCAATATTCATTTTCAATACCTCTATGTGGTTAGTCCCAAGGAGTGCATGTTAAAAAAGATTTAACTAATAGGCAAAAGTATATAACTGAGACAGCGGAACATGTGGGCTCCGTAGAGGGACCCTGAAAATTGAATGATAACGCTAGAGAATAGAACACTGCTAGTGAGGCACTGAGGAGACCTACAGACGTGAACCAGAGACAATAAGAATCAAGGGCAAGGACATGTGGATGCAGTTGTACTTGGGCACCCAGGTACACTAATAATGACATGAAGATACTGATGTTGAGGAATCTATTAAGGGGTGTAGGGACATGGGGATGTGAAAACTAGATCTCAAATATAGGAACATTCATATTAGGAGAACATATACACTGGACACTTTGACACTAAGGATACAAAGGACATTGAGCATCAGCACTACACCCGCAGTTACTTAGCAGTGCCCTACAGCTGCCCTCAGTATCAAGAGGCCATTCCAGTGGTGCACATTCTACGTCAATAATACCACATAACCTGTATTCTAATGGAAATAAGTAACCCCACCAATTGTGTAAATGATTGGTGGTAAGTTCAAGACACATTCTCTGGTCTTTATTGCCCACTCCAGTTCTGCCATATCACAAATGCCATCTGTTTTGGTGTTCAGTTAAGTGATCGAAAAGTGACTGGCAGACTATATTATGTGAACACATGTTTGTGTTGTATAGAGCAGCAACCTAGGGTTCTTGTGCTCATCTCCTATGGCGTATATCATATAGACACTGAAGACAGTAATGGCTGAACTTGTTGCTGTTACATTAAGGATTCTAATGCACCATAGGACATAACAAATTTTTCTAGACTCCCTATATCCACAACCAGCTGCACGAAAGCCACATGACTGGTTGTCAAATTCAGCTATTCCAGTTATTAACCAACAGACCTCAAAATATTTGGATGTATAGTGGGCCCTGCTTCTAGCAAGAAAAGTGAAACTGTAAAGTCTTAGAATCAAAGTTGTTGGCCGAGATGTAACAACTGGTTAAGGTGATCCTCATGACGTCAGGCCACTTGGCCATACTGTCTACCTGTCACAGAGCAAAGAAGAGAAGGGTGATTAAAGTATTGAGGCCCTTCTGAAAATGTTGGTATGCTCCATTGACTCTACCAACATTTATCACCATGTATAGCAACACCGATGAGCTACGTTTTACTGGCCACAAGCAAACCAATGATGGGTAGTTAGGGGAAGTATCTGATATCCCTGTATGTCTTTTGGCAACCAAGGACACTGCCATTCGTACCTCTGGGCTTCAGCGGTCATGCATTCTCCAGTAAGCCCAATATGTAATTTCATTTTCATATATCAATTTACTTGTACAAATCAATAACAGAGGTACTAAATCAGCCACCAAATTCTCACAGTTCATGGACTCAAAATAGGCAAAACAATTTTGATGCACTAAAGTAACCAGTAGCCATTATAGCACGAAAGTAGCCAACACGTCTTCGCTTAATCTTGTCTCCTCTTCTTCAGGGCTAAATAGAAGAGAGGGGAAAAGGAACGCAAAGCACAAGCGTCAAAGGTTAAAATCAAAAAGTAGAGTAGCTGCAAATAACAAGATCACTAGATACTATCTTAGGTACATTATTTTCTAAAAGGTAAAAGGGTAAAGGTTAGCTTGTAAAGAAAATATTTAACCACCATTCAGTATTACAGTTAAAAAGAGTCAGCATGCATGCTGCTGCAACTGGCTAAATTAGATGAATGTGACCTGACACATGATTGAAGGGTCAATACAGCGTGAACAAATCCCAGTAGTGAAAGTTCCCAAAGGTAATGACATATGAGGCAAAAGAGAAAAGATAATAGGCTCACACTTTCACAGTAGAGATTAAATAAAGCATAAGCCATACACTCCCAAACCAGTCAGATCCTGCCCAGCTAATGGCAATCAAAAATGTTGTATGTAGCATATGAGAATCCAATTCTAAAAGCATAATGGTCAATTGCATAATATCCAATTACTACATGGAAATCCTCATCACATTGGTACCAGTTCAGTCCTAACCTAATAAGAGAAACTGATGAAGACCCTGTCGTAGATTGTCCCGGTAAGGATGTCTCGAACCCTCCCTAATTCCCAATAACTGTAGGTTTTTTGTTGTGGATTTTGAGTATTTATTGTCACCATTTATCGTCACTAAAAATAACCGACTTTCTCATTTAACCATGAGTTGTTATAGAGTGTGTAGTTTAAGTTGGTGATTTCTTCTCCTCTTGCTGCTTGCTTCCGTCCTGGTTTCAGTACTCGGGAGGCTTATGTAAGGAAAAAGAAAACAAAATACTAATTCGGGCTACAGCCTTTCTTGAATAATAAATGGGTCGGGATTTGTGTACCTTCACCGATGCCCTATTTGTGCAGTGCCTAGGCGAGGGAGTATTGTGCTTAGGTTGGTGTGGCCCTTAACCCTGCCCACCAGCCTTTTCAAGAAAACACGTGTGCAGCTGGTACTTGCCTGGAGTACTCGGGAGGATTATGTAAGGGAAAAGAAAACAAAGTACTAATTCTGGCTACAGCCTTTCTTGAATAATAAAGGGGTTGGAATTTGCGTACCTTCCCCAATGCCCTATTTGTGCAGTGCCTAGGTGAGGGAGTATTGAGCTTAGGTTGATGTGACCTTTAACCCTGCCCACCAGCCCTTTTAAGAAAATGATTGTGCAGCTGGCTCTTGCCTGAAGCCACGACCCTCCGGTGCTGTGGAAATGGGAGTTCCAGCCTCCTCGTTCCTCTTTGGATTGCCGGGCTCGTCCATGGTGCTCTGGTAGTGTCTCTCCGACGTCCGGATTCCCTCGGTCCCTTGGGAGTCATCTTCGTACTTCGGGGCCTACTCTGCGCTCTCCTCGTTGTTGCGGTTCCTCTCGTCCTCACCCCCCGCTGTGTCTCGGTCTTCCTGCCGTTACGTTTCCTCTCACTCCATCTGCCAGTCTCCCTCATTTGTCTCGACTTCTCCCTTTAGTCCTTCTTCACTGGAAGACACGTCGCGTCGTGGCAAATAGTCTGTACCACGTACACCACTTCCCGGTTGGTACATCCCCATGGCCATCTTGGATAGGTTGCCGCTCTCCTGGGTCTCCTCGGGGAGCTCATCACAGACCCAATGGGTAGTCAAATGATAATTTCTCATATTTCTCATCCGGTTCAAATTATAATTTAAATTGAACTCGAGTCAGTCTAACCTGACAAAAAGTTGTCCCATTTCTCATAATGCATCTAAGTCTTCATGAATATATACTGCTAAAGACATGAATATCGACACACTCAAGAGAATTCCATCCATATATCATAAGCTCAATGTATAAAGAGTGAGAGTGCTGAATAAAATTTTCGACTACCTCCTTACCAAATGTTTCAAAATAATGCTGGTATAGCAGCATAATCCTTAACGTGGCAAACTAAGTTAAGGCAACTAA